>NW_024870864.1:3610000-6210000 GCF_019054845.1 Dipodomys spectabilis | reverse complement strand
CATATCTCTGCCTCTGTCTGTCTCTCTAATGCAAAGTGGAAGTAGTAGAATTAACACTATATTACCCATTACCTTTTATCAAAAAAATAGAATATTCCAGGCACTGGTGGCTCATGCCTATTATCCTAGCTACTCAGGCTGAAATCTGAGTATCTTAGTTCAAAACCAGCTTGGGCAGAAAAGTCCATGAGCCTCTTACCTCCAATTAATCAGCAAAAAGCTAGAAATGGGCTTGTGCTTCAACTGGTAGAGTACCAGCACTGAATCGAAAAAACAAGCTTTAGTTCACTTATTTGTATGTGTGGTAAACGGTTGAATGAATATATTGCTATCTAGTCTCCTGTTAGTGGGTTTTGGGGTTCTGGCTGTTTTTGTTGGTATACATGATGCTGCTATGAATATTTTGTATAATAGCTATATCTATGAGTGCCCTTGCTGGGGCAAGTCAGTCACCATGCTGCGGCAACAAACATCCCCACTCATGGACTTCTATCTCCTTCATGCTTTACATCCAAGTGAGGCATTCAGGGTAGGTAAAGTCTCCAAATAGTGCTTCCATGATCCCAGGGTGGGGAGGATCCCCTTTGACTGGCTACAGAAAGTCACATGGCTATCCTCAACTCAGAGAGCTGAGAATGTGGCATCCTACTGTCTGGAGGGAGGGAACTGGAACTTTTGTGAGCTTTATGCTTTGTCTTTATGCTGGGTTGGATGGGTTCAAATTCTACATTATTCTTAATTCTTTTCCCAGGTGATTGTGTGAGCTTACATTTCTGGTTGAATATTTCTGGTTGAATTCCCATGGCAGTACTCTTTTGCTTTCACTGCTAGCTGATTGGAGATGTAGCTTTTTTGCCAGCATGGTAGTATTGAAATATCTCAGGTGGCTCACATCTAGCTACTCAGGAGATCACAATTTCAGGATTGCAATTCAAAGCCAGCCTGGGCAGAAAAGTGAGACTCAATCTCCAATTAGCAAAAAGCTTAAAATGGAGGTGTGGCTTAAGTGATATAGCTCTAGCCTGCAGCCACAAAGCTAATGGACAGTATTCTGGCTCTGAGTCCAAGCTCCAGCAGCAGTGTGTGTGCACATGTGTGTGCACATGCATGTATACACGCACATACAAACAGTAGCTTAGAATTTCTTTTCATTACAAATTGAATGACAGTTTTTTTGTGTATATATTAAGCACCTTTCTTTTCCTTCTGTGCATTATTTGTATCTTTTGCCTCATTCTTCTATGATCTGTCTTGTTTTATCTCCTTTTTAGGAAATGTGTGTATATTTTGTAATTCTTTTCAATTAGACATTAAAATACCTTGGCTTTCTGGGTTTTTCCAATGTTCTTGGAGAACTGATTTATTTAAGTCTAAAGTTTCTGTTCCTCAGGAGTTTTCTACTTGCTTCCAAGGGAATTTCTGAGATGTTGGGTGGCAGGGAAAGGTACCATACTGTTCCTCACCTGTGGCGGGTGGCACAGGTGGCACTCCATACAGCTAAGGACTGCGTACTAAAGAAAACCATAGCAGGTTACAGAGTCATCTAATGAAAGTCTATTTTCCCTCCATGTTCTCACTTAGCTTGCTAGATCACACAGGGTGCTCTACCGGTTAAGCCACACCATCACAGTGTGGCATTTTGCTGATTAATTGGGGATGGAGTCTTGCAGACTTTCCTGCCTGAATTGGCTTTGAACTATGATCCTTCAGGCCTCAGCTAGGATTCTAAGTGTAAGCCACTGGTTCTTGGCTCATCTAATCGAAGTCTTAGGTGGCTCAAGACCTTTCAGAAATGAAGAACTGCCGAAAGCTCTATGCTGAGGTTGCATGAAGCTTGAGCAGCCTTGTAGGGCTAGGGTTAGTCCAAGAGTCTGAGGTAATGGGAACAGACCTGAGGGGGAGCTTCCGCCAGGCCCCTCCCACAGTTCTCCTTCCTCCAGATGGCAGCCAGGTCCCGTCTGGAGTGAAGGACCTTGAGGAAGAGGGGAGGGAATGACCTTTCTCATTTTTGTGGCTCCATCTCGGGGGAAGGTCTAGCCATGGTGACCTGCCTTGGGGAAGAAGAGTTCTTCTGGTTTGTGACTTCAGAGGAACTGAGGGACAGCAGGATGGGAGAAGGCCCTGCCAGTCCCTGTTGGTTCGGGAACTCAGCAAACCAAAATGCCATACTTTGGCCATCTGAGACCCAACATAGTAGAGAGCAATCTGCCCCCCTGTCCTTTTTCTGGGTTCAGATTAGAGGGGGCATGGAAGGCTATAGGGAAACTTTTAGAAGACAAGGTGCTAGACCAGACCACATGCTGTATGTGTGGCTAGTAAAAGATATATACCTGGGAGAGAATGAGGATAAATTATTGAGACATACAAAACTAGATAAGGCAGAAATTCTGTGAGAGTTGTTAAGGAAAAATAAAAAAAATTGAATAGAGCCTCCTCCCTTCCCGTGTGTGTGTGTGTGTGTGTGTGTGTGTGTGTGTGTGTGTGTGTGTGTGTGTGTGTGTGTGTGTGTGTTGTGTGTAAGATCCCAGCTACTTGGGAGGTAGGGATCCAGGGCTCACCTGGGCAGAAAAAGTTACCAAGATCCCCATCTCAACCAGTAAACCACATACAGTGGATAGTGGTATATGCCTATAATCCTAGCTGTATAAGAAGGTTAAGTAGGAGGACAAACAGTCCAAGGCCAGCCTGGATCAAAATGTGAGGCCTTGCCTGCAAGATCACTGAAGCAAAAAAGGGCTGAGATCATGACCCAAGTGGTCTCACCTGCCTGGCAAGCTTGAGGCTCTAAGTTCAAAACCCCAGTACTGACAGCAACAACAAAAAGAAGTGGGTGCTGTGCTATGTGTCTGTAATCCCAGTGCTCAGGAGTCTGATGTAGGATTGTGACTTGGAAGCAGCCTGGAAGCAGACAAGGCTAGACTCTGCTTCAAAAGAAAAAGAAAAAGGCTGGAGATGTAGCTCAGAGACAGAAGGCTTGCTCAGCCTATTATAGAAAGCCCTGGGTTTGATCTCCAGCCCTATAGTACATAACTATATTGGTCTAAGGAGTAGTACTGTAAAGCCTATTCCTTGGAGTTTTGGAGGTGAAAGAGTAGGGGAACCATGCAGGGGAGAGGACTTGTTTCCCAGGAGGAGCCTGCTGGGGTCATTGTGCTTTTTTTTTGTTAGTCATGGGGCTTGAACTTGGGGTCTGGGAGCTATCTCTGAGCTTGTTTGCTCAAGGCATTACTCTACCACTTTGAGCCACAGAGACACTTCCAGTTTTCTGGTGGCTAATTGGAGAGTCTCATGAACTTTCCTGTCTGGCTCGGTTTTGAGCTGCAGTCTTCAGATCTCAGCCTCTTGAGTAGCTAGGATCACAGGCGTGAGCCACCAGCTCTAGACTCATGTGCTACTTTACATGCTCCTGTCACTTTCATCAAACGGGAGAAGCCTCTGAAGCGTGGGAGATCCTGGCATTTCTCTGGCCAGTAGGTCTCAGGGTGTTGGTGCTGGAGCAATTGCTGTCTGTTAGCGCTTTGTCCTGGCAGTGAGCTATATTTAGACTTGAGAATGTCTAGCATGTATCGGGTATGTTGTGTCCCATAAACTGACACCTATTTTCAGAAATGCATCTAACCTAGTCAGGTACTTTTATCTGAAATTAAAAGATATCTATTCTGGATTTTTTTTTTTTCTTTTTGTGCCAGTCCTAGGGCTTGAACCTTGCTCTTTTGCTTGGCTTTTTCTACTCCAGGCTGGCATTCTACCACTTAAGCCATACCTCCACTTTGGCTTTTTGATGATTAATTAGAGATAAAAATCTCAGGGACTTTCTGCTCAGCTGGCTTCGAATCTCAGTCCTCAGATTTCAGCCTCCTCGGTTGCTAGGGTTATAGGTGTGAGCCACCAGCACATGGCTGTATTCTGATTTTTTTTTCCTTCTCTAGAGGAAATCAGTTTGCAATTTTACGTTCATGATTTTTGTGTCTTGTGCTCATATATAATGATGACATAACTAACTTCTTTTTGGGGGTCTCAGTATTTTGTTTCCACAGCACCAAGCCTGGCGCCCTCAGGAAGGGCACAGCCTGGAGATGGAGGTTGATGGTATGTTGGCATAGGGTGACATTCAACCATGAATACTGCATTATAAATGGTGGTGAGTTTAGAGTTTGCAAGAGAGAATACCAGACTAATTTTTAGGAGGGACCTGTGATCTCAGCTGAGCTCTGGAGGGTGTTCAAGACAGCATTAACTGGTAAAAGTTGAGGAAAGGCTCTTGAGCAGTGGAAATGGCATGTGAAAAGACCCTGAGGCCACCCAGAGTCTTGAGTCTTGTTTGGACTAGTTGGAAGTTAGTAATCCTTAAACCAGTGTGTGTGTGTGTGTGTGTGTGTGTGTGTGTGTGGCCATCATAGGTGGGAAGCAGGAGGAAGTCCAAGTGTTTTCCCTGGAGCCCAGGTATGCAGGGAGGAGGGCGGGACCCACTGTGGAGTACACACTGGAAAAGGTTACTAAGACCCTGGCGAGCAGATTGAGTGCAAGGTGATGTCTCACAGGAACAGGCTGAGAGATCAGGGACTGGGGAGGAAGCAGGAGTAGTGTGGTAAAGGGGCCAATCAATATTTACTCTTTATTTTTTGGTTGTTATAGACATTTTTTGGCAAGTGTCTATTGAATGTTGAATCTACAGGTATGGACTTGGAAGCACTATCATTCTTGAGCTAAGTCAGGTTAGGGGTGGAGGAGTCCTGGGAGAAGCTGAGATGTCAGGTGAGGGGACCTTGGAGGCCATTTTCCAAGGACATTGTTTGAGAAATGAGGTCAAGTTGCTCCAGCCTAGAAAGAGATGATTGGCTCAAAGCATCTGTCAGTGACTCCATGTAACATATTGAGAAACACAGACTTGGTGTCTGTCCCAGGCTCCTGGCACAGAGCTTGTAAAATGCCTACAACTCCCTGAGTGGCAAGAGTGACAGCAACAACTTTTGTACTGATGGGCTGCCCTTTGACCCCCATCACTGACGCAGAGCTCTTAGAATTTCTAGGTGACAAGAGTGTCTTCTCTCCGAGTGAGGCCACCCTTGGTGGGCTCTGGGTAGGGCTAGGCACTGGAAAGACAGCCCAGAGTTCAAGCTTGGAGTGATCAGCCCCAGCCTTGTGTGCCCAGAGGAGACAGTGGCTACAGATTGAGCTCATACTCCGCCATACTTGAGTGATGAAGGCTCCAGCAGAATGCAGATTGGTTAACACATGCATGTTGCTGGGAGGGTGGGGCACCACAGGGACAGAAGCTTTTGAGTTCAGGACCCTTCCAGACTTCACCCCATGCCCCTTCTCCCTCCCCTGTCCTTCTCCTCCTCCCTTCCCTTCCACCCTCTCCTTCCCCTCCCCTCCCCTCACCCTCGTTTACTCTCCCCTCCACCTCCCAGCATGTCATCCTGGCATCCATACATCTCTATCCTGACTGCTCATCAGTGTCCTGTCCTTTCTAGTGCTCCTGAGTTCTGGGCACTGCTAGAACAAACAAATTATCAAGCATGAGAAGGAACATGGGACTCCTGATTTATAGTGGGTTGGTCCAAGGCCTACTTGACAACCTGGTGTTGGTGATTGGGCTCTGAAGTGGGTTGGTCCCATGGGATAATGCTTGTACTGTGAGGTGTCCTGATTCATCTGTAGGGCACTCCATTGGTAGCTAGGGAGCTGGAGAATTGATTGGTACTGGAGGAATCTACACGGATTTGGTTTGATTGTGAGTAGTAGAATAGAACATGGTGGGGGTGGTGTTCTGTTGTGGTTGCTTTTTTGAAATGGGATCCAAGGATATTGGCTTTGCACTAGGTAGTAATTGTCTTACTTGGTAAAAGAGAATTCTTTGAGAATAGTAGCAATTTAAAAATTAAGTATTAGCTGGGCGTTGATGGCTGATGCCTGTGATCCTAGCTATTCAGGAGTCTGAGATCTGAGGATTATGGTTCGAAGCCAGCTAGAGCAGGAAAGTCATTTCAAATCCATAGACTCACAGATTCTCTCTCTCTCTCTTTTTCTCTCTCTCACTCACATAACACACACACACACACACATACATACACACACAAATTAGGTACTGTTCTGGGTGCTAGTGGCTCAAACCTGTAATCCTAGCTATTCAGGAGACTGAGATCTGAGGAGCACAGTTCAAAGCCAGTCTGGGCAGAAAAATCCATGAGAATCTTATTTCCGATCAAACAACAAAAGGCCAGAAGTCAAGCTGTGACTCAAGTGGTAGAGCACCAGTTCTGAGTGGAAAAGCCAAGCCAGAGCTTGCTTGAAGCAATCCTTAGTACCAGAACACACACACACACACACACACACACACACACACACACACACACACACACACACACAGATAATATAGACTCAGAGTGTGTTCATCATTTCTGAGGACTAGCACTGAGAAGTTAACACTGGGAAATGTTATCTGGCTGGAATTTGGTGTCATGTAATACCGGCATGGGGGACAAAAGCACCCCTTGTACTGTCTTGTCTGGGGTACCTGCTGTAGGAACCTGATCTGGCTTCATGCAGTATTTTACTTAGACTTAAATCTCAGCTCCCTAAGTAGGGTGTTTTGTTATAAATAATGTGAGGATACAAGAAATACTATTTCTAGAAGGAAAATATAGGCTGAATGACATCTCCCTGAACTATGCAGGCTGACCAGGAAGTTTGGTTCTTCTGAATTGTGTTAGTCCTTGGTCACCGAGACACAAATGCCTGAGAAAATCAACTTCAAGGAGGAAGGATTTGTTTTAGCTCATGTTTTCAGAGTTTCAGCTCATGATCATCCAGTCTATTGCTTTGGGTCTCAGATGAGGCCTGACATTATGGTGGGAGAAGAGTAGCTCACTTTTTGGCAGACCTCAGGGAGGGAAAGAGAGGAGAAGCAGAAGGAAAGAGAAAAGACAGGAGAGGAGTTCAGGGAAAGCGACTGTCCTTCAGGTCCTGCTCTGAGTGACCTACTTCCTTCAGGTAGCCTCACCCCTCTGCCCCCCATGGTTTGTAAAACTTCCCCAAATGCCAGTTTGGGACTAAATCTTTAACAGTGAGTCTGTAGGGGACATTTTATTTCCCATCCAGACCATAACAAGATTCAATCCATCTGACAGGCTTTTAAATCTGAGACACATTGTTTGGGCTGGAGGCAGATTTTAATATAGAAATGTGATGGCAGTGTGTGTGTGTGTGTGTGTGTGTGCATGCCCACACACACATGTGCTCCTGTACAGTTCTAGGGCTTGAAATCAGGGTGTAGTCCCTGAGTTTTTTGCTCAAGGCTAATACTCTTTTTTTTTATTATTAATTTTTTTTTTTTTTTTTGGGTCCGGTCATGGGGCCTGAACTCTGGGCCTGGGTGCTGTCCCTCAGCTCTTCAGCTCAAGGCTAGCACTCTACCACTTGAGCCACAGCACCACTTCTGGCTTTTTTCTTTTTGCTTATGTGGTGCTAAGAAATCGAACCCAGGGCCTCATGCATGCAAGGCAAGCACTCTACCACTGAGCCACCTTCCCAGCCCAAGGCTAATACTCTTTCACTTTGAGCCACAGTGCCATTTGGGGCTTTTTAGTAGTTAATTGGAGATATGACTCTTACAGAATTTCCTGGGCTGGCTTTGAACCTCGATCCTCAGATCTCAGCTTCCTGAATAATTAGGATTATAGGCCTGAGCTATCAGTGACCAGCTTTGTGATGGCATTCTTTTTTTTTTTTTGGCCAGTCTTGGGGCCTGAACTCTGGGCCTGGACCAGAGCTGTCCCTCAGCTCTTCAGCTGGAGGCTAGCATTCTAACACTTGAGCACCACTTCTGGCTTTTTCTGCTTATGTGCTACTGAGGAATTGAACCCAGGGCCTCATGCATGCAAGACAAGCGCTCTACCACTGAGCCACCTTCCCAGCCCCTGTGATGGCATTCTTAAAATAAGTTTGCTGAGTGAAGGACTACTGGGAAGAAACTTCTGAACTTCTCTCTTAAAAAGCAAGATTTGAACTCAGGATGTGACACTTGCTAGGCAAGCTCATTACCACAAGCTTTATGCTTGGGGTGACCTGGGCTGTGTCTTCCTACTCCCCCTTCTCTCTTTTGCTGGATGACAGATGTACACCACTGTGTTCAACCATTCTACTTCTCCATAATTAGGTACACTCCACTGCATTCAGACAGTGGCTGAAATGGAGTCTCAGAAACTTTGATGCTTGAGCTCTGTCCTCAAACCACAATCCCCTGATCTCCACTTTCCAAGTAGTTAGGATTAGAGGTTGAGCTACTGCACCTGGCTCAGAAACACTTTTAGACATCATCAATACCATCAACTCAATGAGTGTGAATAGCTAAAGTGGGTTCAGGGCTTCTGCCGTTTTTTATGATTAAAAATAAATGTAGCTGGGTACTGGTGGCTCATGCCTGTAATCCTAGCTACTCAGGAGGCTGAGATCTGAGGATCTCGGTTCAAAGCTAGCCTGGGCAGGAAAGTCTATGTGACTCTTATTTCCATTTAACCACCAGAATACTGGAAGTGGCACTGTGGCTCAAGTGGTAGAGTGCTAACCTTGAAGAGCTGAGGGACAGCACCCTGGCCCAGAGTTCAAGCCCCATGACCAACAAAATAAATAAATAAATAAATAAATAAATAAATGGAAAAACCCAAGGAAAACATTTCAGATTGCTTTTCCAAATATACTATGATCTATCATCTGTCAAGGATTATTGCAAGGATCTGGCTGGAGGGAGGGATCTGGGTAGAGGTTAGTAAATCCAGACAGAGTACACAGCTTCTGTGTATATGTGTGTGCATGCCAACCTTTGTGCATCTGGTGGCGGCTGATTCCTCTTCCTCCTCCTCCTCCTTCTTTTTGCCAGTCCGCTGTCCCTGAGCTTAACTTTTTGCTCAAGGCTAGCACTCTACCACTTGAGCCACAGCAGCACTTCTGGCTTTTTCTGTTTATATGGTACTGAGGAATCAAACCCAAGGCTTCATGCATGTACTCTACCAGTAAGCCACATTCCCAGTCCTGTGCATCTGTTTTTACCTATAGCTTCCATCAGATTCTTTGGGAAAGAATGCTCATTGAGGTTTCTATGTGGTCTCAAGGTAATGGGATTAATAGAGGGATTAGGTTCAAAATCAACAAGTAGCAGAATTGCTTGAGGTTAAAATCAGGTAGGTAGCAATCAGCTACCTATCCAGGGATTCCTGTGAGACTGGGCTCTATCCCTGTGAACGCAGACGGGGCACATGCTCCTGAAGTAATGGAGGCTTCAGGCAGATTGTCTATTTTTAGGTTGGTCAGGGTGTATTGTAGAATTTGGTAACTCAGACATGAGATGTACAGTGTTGGACCAACTGCTAGGAAACTGGAGGCCACTTTGCACCTCCGGGAGGCCCTTGGTGATCTTGACTACAGCTTGGTTGCTGTATCATTTGGGAAATTGCTATTAGGTGAGGTTGTTGTTGGTGGTTTTGCTGGAGCAACAAGATCAGTTTCTGCTCAGATGCCTTACAATGGAAAGGTCTCTACTAAGTGATTGCTGTTATATCTTTCAGCCTCTTGCTGGTTTTTATTTGTCCAAATAAAATATTTAGATTTGCTGGGCGCTGGTGGCTCACGCCTGTAATCCTAGTTACTCAGGAAGCTGAGATCTGAGAATCATGGTTCAAAGCCAGCCCAGGAAGGAAAGTTTGTGAGACTCATTTCCAATTAACCACCAGGAAAGCAGAAGTGGAGGTATGGCTTGATGTGGTAGAGTGCCAGCCTTGAGTAGAAGAAGCTCAGGGACAGCTCCTTAGGCCCTGAGTTCAAGCCCCACAACCAACCAAAAAAAATTAGATTTAAAGAGACAAAGGCTTGGAGATGCTGTTGTAGAACCAGAAGACTGATAGTCTGTGTATCCTACCATACAAGCTGCTTTCTTTTCTTTTCTTTTTTTTTTTTGGGGGTCCTTTGGCGCTGTCCCTCAGCTCTTCAGCTCAAGGCTAGTGTTCTACCACTTGAGCCACAGCACCACTTCCAGCCTTTTCTGTTTTATGTGGTACTGAGGAATTGAACCCAGGGCCTCATGCATACAAGGCAAGCACTCTACCACTGAGCCACCCTCCCAGCCATGACAAGCTTCTTTCTTTTTCTTTTTTCTTTGTTTTTGGTTGGTCGTGGGGCCTGAACTCTGGGCCTGGGCTCTGTCCTTCAGTTCTTCAGCTTAAGGCTAGTGAACCACAGTACCACTTCTGGCTTTTTCTGCTTATGTGGCGCTGAGGAATTGAACCCAGGGCCTCATGCATGCAAGGCAAGCACTCTACCACGGAGCCACCTTCCCAGCTCCACAAGCTGCTTTCTTTAATTCAAACTTGCTATACTACTAGATATGAGACTTAGGTGTTAAAGACCAAAAACTTAGACTTTGTTTAATAATAATAGGAAGCCAAGTAGGTGGACTGGGTACCCACAGTTGGCTTTCTTTAATTCGAACTTGCTATATTACTAGATATGCGACTTTGGTGTTAAAGACCAAAAACTTAGACTCTGTTGAATAATAATAGGAAGCCAAGTAGGTGGACTGGGTACCCACAGTTGGCCCAACAGATAGACCCAGTGTAGGGTTTCATTGCAATAAGCAAGCTTTGGTTGCTTGCAGAAGATGTTGGAACCAATTTAACAAGCTACATTCCAGTACTGTGTGTGTGTGTGTGTGTGTGCACGAGTGCACGTGTGCGCCCCAGTACCTAGTACTGCTATAAATATGGGTGTGCTGACTTACGTTCTTTCACATATGCTCGGCTGTGGTAGAGAAGGATTATTTGGCAGTTCTCTGGTTTTTAAGGAACCTCTAGACTGATTTCCATAGAGGCTACATTATTTTAACATCCTTATTCCCCTCATCTTTGCTAGCATTTATTATTCTTTTTCTTGATCATAGTATTCTAACTTGAGTTGGAATCCCAATGATGTTTTGATTTTTATTTCCTTTATAGCCAAGAATGCTGACCATTTCTTCATGTATTTATTGCCCATTTGTATTCCTTTTGAAAACTGCTCAACTCATTTGTCCATTTGTTAATTTGATTATTCGTTTGGTCCTTAGTTTTTGGAACTCCCTTCCATACTGTGGATGTTAATCTTTTTTTTTTTTTTTCCTGAAGAATAATTGGCAGAGATTTTCTCTCATTCTTTAGATTTTCTTTTGGTTTGGAGAATTTTTTAAATTCTTATTTTCTGAGCAATTGAGTTCTATCCAGGAGAAAGAGTCACTTATGCTTATATCTTCATGGATTTTCCTTGTTTTCCTGTAGTAATTTCAGTTTCTGGCCTTATGTTAAAATCTCCAGTCCTCTTGGAATTTATTTTTGTGCAGGGTGAGAGGGTTTTGTTTCAGTCTTCTGTGGGTAAATATCCAGTTTTCCACTGCAAGATTTTTATAAGGAAGACAAGGGCAGGACTTGGTAATAAGCCTCACCTTTGACTTTTAGATGGCCTCCTACTCATTCTGCTCTGAGCCTTGGCAGGTGTTTAGGCCTGAAATCTGATTTAGAATAATAATCAGAAAGTTTAGCCAAGAGAAGGTGAGGGTTCTTTGATTCAACCCATTCTAAAATGAGTAATGAGGGCCAGGGGTGAAAACAAAGTCTTCAGATAGAACAGCTCTTGAGAAGATGCAAGATGGTTTGTAGTGAAGTTTACCTGGGTATAGTGAAATCTCTCCTGAGATAGGAATTATCTTCAGCTTTGCATTTTACTGGGTTCAAATGTCTTATTTAACACAATATATTTTGGGGTGGTATTTCTGTTCTGTTCCAATAGCTAATTTGGTTTAATGAGCAGCTAAAAAATGTAAAAATGAGAATATAATAATGGGATATTTTAGGATGAGATTGTCATAGTTTCCTAAAACTATGATCTTTAGCTTGAAGTCTTAATCCCTTGGAGTTGTGTTGAATTAAGAACTTGATGGGCTGGGAAGGTGGCTCAGTGGTAGAGCACTTGCCTTGCATGCTCAAGGTCCTGGGTTCGATTCCTCAGCACCACATAAGAAAAAAAGCCGGAAGTGGTGCTGTGACTCAAGTGGTAGAGTGCTAGCCTTGAGCTGAAGAGCTGAGGGACAGCGCCCAGGCCCAGAGTTCAGGCCCCACGACCGGACCCAAAAAAAAAAAAAATTGCCGGAAAAAAAAAAAATTGCCGGGCGCTGGTGGCTCACGCCTGTAACCCTAGCTACTCAGGAGGCTGAGATCTGAGGATCACAGTTCAAAGCCAGCCTGGGCAGGAGAGACCGTGAGACTCCTATCTCCAATAAACCACCAGAAAACCGGAAGTGGCGCTGTAGCTCAAGTGGTAGAGCGCTCGCCTTGAGCTGAAGAGCTGAGGGACAGCGCCCAGGCCCAGAGTTCAAGCCCCACGACCGACCAAAAAAAAAGAACTTGATATTTGTGAAGTCTCAGTCTTTTAAAGTATTAGATACTAAAATGTGTTCCAGGATCAGTGTGATTTGGACTAGTGGGAGGTTTCTCAGTTACCTTTGATGACAGGGAGTGGCTGTTGGAGACAGTTGTTAAATAGCTGCTTCCTGTTTGTTGTGAGAAAGTATGGAATAGGTCCTAATTGGAAAACACCCAGTAATGAAATGACAGGCCTGTGTGGCATTTTACACATGATTGACGATCTT
This sequence comes from Dipodomys spectabilis, assembly GCF_019054845.1. Taxonomy (NCBI): domain Eukaryota; kingdom Metazoa; phylum Chordata; class Mammalia; order Rodentia; family Heteromyidae; genus Dipodomys; species Dipodomys spectabilis. The sequence goes on along the minus strand of NW_024870864.1, from coordinate 6,197,327 downwards.
AAGCATAACACATACAACACTGTTCCAAAGGACCCATTGACCCAGTGATAGAGTTCCTTTACTGCTGGAGCCATAGGAAAGATTTTCTAAGGAAGTTTAGTGAAGTTTGGAAAGATATTATGCATGCCCACAGAATGAGTGATAAAATGGAAACAGCGTTATGGAGGAAAGGTGGATATCTTCTTGTTGTCTGTTAGCAACTGCAAACAGATGGAGGGTTGAATTGAGCTGTTTGTGTCAGCCATTGGGTTGTTACTTAGTATCAAATGTAGTGCTGATCTTGACAGCTTAGTGCTTCAAAATGAGGAAATTCTATGGGTGGCACAATTCTCTTCTGTTCAGATTAGAAAAGCTTGATATTCTTGAATCTGTTAGTAGGCACAAAAAGAGTTTGTACTGTGAGGAAATGTGTTTCTAAAAATTATACAAAATGCTGCTGAGTGCCTATCCTCATGCCTGTAATCCTCGCTACTTGGGCAACTTGAGATGGAAGGACTGCAGTTTGAGGCTAGCCTGGTCAGAAGAGTTTACAAGACTCCTTGACAACCCACAGCTGATGCATGCTTGTCATCCTAGCTTCCTGGAAACCTAACATTGGGCAGATTAAAATTTTAGGCCAGCTGGGGCAGAAAAGGTCAAGGGTTTCCAATTGCATGGAAGGAAAATGGAAGCATGATTCTGTCTTGAAAATTACCAGTGAATAATAGGCCTGACTCAATGGTACAGCACCAGCCTAGCAAAAGTAGAAATAGCGCCAGGCGTTGATGGTTTATGCCTATAATCCTGACCATTCAAGAGCTCTCAATTTGAGGCTAGTCCAAGCTAAAAAGTCTGTGAAACTCCATCTTCAATTTAACTAGCCAAAAAGTAGGATTGGAGGCATGGCTCAAGTGGCCTCAGTACCTCAGACACACAAAAAATTAGATCCTGTAGAAGGCATAGAAGACATAGTTTTTGTAACTGAAGCCACAGTTATAACTGCCAACTTCAGAATTTTGTTGAGGAAGTGGCGCTGTGGCTCAAGTGATAGGGTGCTGGCCTTTTCACACAGATAGCACCCAAGCTCAGAGTTCAAGCCCCATGACTGACCAAAAAAAAAAAGAAAGAATTTTGTTGATCTGCTCTTTTTTTTTTTTTTTTTTTTTTTTTTTTTTATTGTAAAGCTACTATACAGAGGGTCACAGTTACATGAGTGAGGTTATGAGTACACTTCCTCTTGAACATTGTTACCCCCTCCATTGTTTTCCCCCTACCATCCCCTCCCTCCCTCCCTTCCCCGAGGTTCTTTTTTTTTTTTGATTGTGATTAAATGATTACATAATTTCAAAGTCACAAGTTCATTCTAACTTCCCTGGAGCAAATTGTCTACCACAGTCTGTAATATATAACAGTGTTCACATGTTATATACCATATTTGTGATCAGCAGCATGAGGATATTTAGTAGTGGTTCAACCAGATGAGCGGGAGTTCTTTGTTTCTTAAGTCCTGTTAGTTTTGTCGTATCACTAACCTTTTGGATTTAGCATCCACTTATGAGGGAGACCATGTATGATCTGCTCTTAATAAGAAAAAGGGCTTGATTATTTTCTTTTGATTATTAGGAACAGTGAGGGTTTTTAATTGAAGAGCTTGCATTTTCTCCCTATGTATTTGCCTTGCAGTTTCTTGTCATTATTGCTAATTCAATCGCTGTGGGTTATGGTAAACTATGATTTAAAATATTTTTGTCTACCAAGTGAGCTATACCTTTGGCCCAGCTTTCTATTGGTTAATTGGAGATAGAGTCTTGAGGACTTTTTTTTTTTTTTTTTTTGCCTGGGCTGGCTTTGAACTGTGATTTTCCAGGTTTTAGCCTTATAACGTGTGAGCCATTCCAGGCTTTGTGATCTTGTTTGGATTAAAAATTTGAACCTTGAAAGCCAGGTGCTGGTGGCTTATGCCTGTAATCCTAGCTACTCAGGAGGCTGAGATCTGGAGGATGGAGGTTCAAAGCCAGCCCAGGCAGAAAAGTTTCTATGAGACTCTTATCTCCAGTTAACCACTTAAAACCAGAAGTGGGTCTGTGACTTAAAGTGGTAGACACTAGCTGTGAGCCAAAGAACTCAAGAACAGTGCCTAGGCCCTGAGTTCAAGCCCCATGACCTCCTCAAAAAAGGGAAAAAAGATGTGAACCTTTGGTCTTTTTAATATAACAGAGTTGTGATATGGAACTTGAATAATCTCGAGATTATTAAATGATAACCTATTTAATCAACAGTGCTTATGCACATGAAAGGGACAAAGAAAACTGGTTCTTGAAGTGGGGACTCATGCAGGCTGAACACTGCATGTTTTTTCTGAAGATTTAAAGCCTCTGGAGTTTTGTACTTTGACCATCATAGAGTGAACAAAACGGCAATACATTAAGAAAACTATAGTGACAGTTCCCAAATAGCTAACATGGTTTATCTTCCCCTGATCCTGGGAAAATACTCTGATGAAAACTTCTGATGCTTTCTGCTCCCTGCTAGATATTTACATAGGGATCTGTTCATTTGTTACCCCCAATGGGATATGAGCATATTCTAGAACTAGTCTGTATTCTCTACTAGGGTAGAAGCTTTCCAAAGCAGGAGGCTGCTGTTGTAATGTAGTTAGAAGGTTATTCAAAAGTGTATTGCACATCTACAATGGATATCTTAGAGATGTATAAGGAAATGAATGAACAGGCTCTTGGGTTAAAAGAGAGTAGAGACTTATAGCTGGGTGCCAGTGGCTCATGCCTATATTTCTAGCTGCTGAGGAGGCTGAGATCAAAGTAAGCCTGTATAGGAAAGTCTGTAAGACTCTTACTTCCAATTAACCACCAGAAAGCTGGAAATGGAGCTGTGGCTCAGGTGGTTGAACACTAGCTTTGAGCAAAAATGCTATTGGACAGTACCCAGGCCCGGAGTTCAAGCCGTAGTATGGGCACAAAATTAAAAAAAAAAATTAGCACCAGGAACTGTGAGTGCAAGGCTCTGGATCCCACGGAATGGCACTGCCTTCTTTCTATGACTCCTAGATGCATTGCTCTGAATGGTCATGGCAGCGTGCTTGTGAGAGCTGGGATTTGGAGACTACCAAGCTGTGATCCTTCTGCACGCAGATGAGAAAATTAGGACCCAGAAGGGGTTCAGTGACCCAATGAGGCAGAGGTATTCTTACTCTGTTGCCACCCATTTGAGATTGTCCCTTCCCAGCTGGATAAAGGAACCTTGAAACATGGTTCCATGCCTGCCTCTGCCCCTCTCCAGCCCAGCGTAGTTCCTCCAAAACTTGTTTTCTCTTCATTTGTTCTGGACTGGCCTCTGCTGAGATTTATGTGCAGTGGTTTCAATAATATATATAAATAGAAAAAAAACATATAGAACATGTAATTTTCCTTTTTTTGCCAGTCCTGGGGCTTGAACTCAGGGCCTTGATACTGTCCCTGAGCTTCTTTTGTTCAAGGCTAGCACTCTACCACTTGAGCCACAAGGCCACTTCCTGCTTTTTCTGTTTATGTGGTACTGAGGAATTTAATCCAGGGCTTCATGCATGCTAGGCAAGCACTCTACTACTAAGCCACATCCCAAGCCCAATTTACCTTTGTTTATATAGTTTTTTTTTTGTGGGTTCTGGGGCTTGAACTCTGGGCCTGGGCGTTGTCCCTCAGCTCTTCAACTCAAGGCGAGCGCTCTACCACTTGAGCTACAGCGCCACTTCCAATTTACCTTTGTTTAAAAGAGTATACTAGGGGTTAAATTGGCCTTACACTTGGCTAGGCAAGTGCTATAGCACTTGAGCCATGCCCAGTTCTTTTTCTCTTTTTCATTTGCATTTCAGAGACCGAAATAGCTTGTACAGTGATCTTCCTACTTCTACCTCCTGATAATTTACTGTCTTGAACATTTAAAGATAGAAGTGCACTGGGATTCAGTATAATCATAGTGTTGTCCAAACATACCACCATCTGTGTACAGAGCTTTTTATCTTCTCAATTAGAAACTGTGTACACATTAAGTAAACAACTCCTCTTTCTTTCCCCCTCAGTTCTGGGCAAATACTCTTCTGCTTCTGTCTTTGTGTGTTTGACTCTCTAGGTTCTTCATGTAAATGGAATCATACAGTAATTATCTTGGTGTGTCTGCTTTATTTCTCTTAGCATAATATCTTCCAAGATGCACAAGAAATGTGATTTGAGGCTAAATGATCCATTGTGTACATATATCACCTTTTGTTTTTCTATTGAGAGATCTTGGAGTTTCTTCCATCTTTTACTCTAGCAAATAATACTGTTACATGGGTGGGCGCAGAAATATTCCATTGTATCCCTGTTCTCAGCTCTTTGGAGTAGATGCTAAAAAGAACTGCTGGGCCATATGATAGTTCCTGTTGAATTTTGAAGTTTAGAGAATTTAAAGAGCCAAAGCAACTCATTTAAGGGAAGAACTGTCTTCTTGTATTTAGGCCTTACTTTGAGTCTTATTTTCGATGTCATGTAGTTTTGTTTTTCAGAAATAAGAAATGCCCAGAGTTACTTTGGCATTGGAGGATTAAAAACAAACAAACGAATATGTTCTCAATTACATCTGTCTGTAATGGAAATGTTGTAGGGAAAAGAATAGAATGTCACAAGGTAGGAAAGGAAAGAAATCTTGTTCCTATTATGTGATGACCTTGGGCCTTGCTCTCCTTTTGTGTGGAATTGAATTAATGAGCTGTAGAAGATAAGCACATTATTCGTAATTGGGAGAACTGATTTGAAGTACCTGGGGCAGTACATTCCAGCCACTGTGCTTAGTTATTAGTCTGTGTGTGGTCCTTAGAATTTAAAAAAAAAAAAAAAATATATATATATATATATATATATATAGTAGGCCAGGCGCCAGTGGCTCATGCCTGTAATACTAGCTACTCAGAAGCTACTGCCTGAGACCTATAGGATCACACTGTAAAATCAGCTGAGGCAGAAAAGCGTAGGACTTCATAAACTAACTAGCAAAATGCCGAACTGGAGGAGGAAGCGTACCTAACTAGTTGAATTCAAACTCTGGTAACACTCTTCCTCCAAAACAGTAAAGGTAACACTCTCCCCCAAAATCAATTACTGTATAAACCCTAAGTCAAATCTTCAACTTCTGAAGAGAGAAATAGTAGCAGTGGGAAGAGCCTGGGTCAGAATGCAGGAGCTGGGTTTTAATGTTACATACAATTAGCTCTTGGTAGTATTGAGTTATACCCAGCATTCTTGTGTCGACTCTTTCAGCCTTATCTGTTAGATGAGGAGCCTGGGCCCTTTTTCCTCCATAGTTCCTTATAACTCTGAAAACTCAATGAATCGAAAGCCTACCATTGTGCTTGGTCTCCTGAATGCAGATATGTTACTTTCCAGAACTCTGTTCTGTTCTTTCCTGGTAGGAGACATACCTCCTCAGTGGGATGGGTAGTGAATATCCAGGTAGAAAACCCCAAAAGTAGGAGGATTACTGTCCAAGTTCCACTTCTTCAGGGCCAGAATTTCCTGTTACTAGCTTGCCACCAAGTCTGTCTATAGCCAGGAATTCTAAGATGTACAAGGAATCAGCCCCGTATGGCCCCCTGTAGTCCCAGTGTCTCTGGGGGTCATCACATACAGCAAGGCCAGGGGCCGGGTGTTCATCTCTGCTTTCTCAAACAGAATGAAGCCATCTTCCAGAAAAGGGATAGGTAACTCTTGTTACCTATCTGCCTTTCTTATGACTCCATTTCTTTATTTTCTCCAAAGAGTAGCCAGCTTCTAATGCTCTTTCCTTCTAATTTTTTTTTCTTTTTCTTTTTTCTTCTTGCCAGTTGAACTCAGGGCCTGGGCTCTGTCCCTGAGCCTCTTTGTGTTCAAGGCTAACGCTCTACCACTTGAGCCACAGTTCTACTTCTGGCTTTTTCTGTTTATGTGGTACTGAGAAATGGAATCCAGGGCTTCATGCATACTAGGCAAGCACTCTACCACATTCTCAGCCCCTGTTTTGTAGTTTTTATAATGCTTTTTACATCACAACCTGAATGTCAAGATTTGCCTGGGCTACTTGGTCACCCATTTTACAAACTGAGGTCCTTTGTGGCCATCTGATTTACTAAGCTGCTGGTGACAGCACCCTGTTACCTTGACTTTTTTTTAAGGTGATACCTATCTATTTTAAATTCAGGGCATCTCACTCTCGCTTGGCTGTTTTGCTCAAGGCTGACACTTTACTACCAGAGCCATATCTCCACTTTGAGATTTTTGCTGATTTCTTGGAGACATGAGTCTTACAGACTTTTCTGCCCTGGCTGGCTTTGTACCTTGATCCTCAGATGTCAGCCTTTTTAGTAGCTAGTATTATAGGCACCCATACCTGGCATCCATGACAGTTTTTAAATAGTGTATTTAGATATTCCCAAATCTCTAGGCTGGACATTTATTAGAAGTACCATAAAAGAGCTTCTACACCTCCTCTCTGCAAGTTATCCCAAACTATTGTTAGGTAGAAAAAGACAGGAATTCCTGTTGCTTCACATTTATTATTGCTGATCCTGTGGCTTATGTTTCGGGGTTACCTTTTACAGAGGATCCCTGGAGGTAGGGTGGTGGGTTTTCTTTGGAACAGAAATAAAAGATTTTAGAAATAAATGACATTCTGACAGATAAGACTATCTCCAGCTTTGTGGAAGTAAAACTTCTGGAGAGAGGCTTTTGTCTGTGTATGTGTGGGTGTGTGTGCACACACATGTTAGTGTCTGTATATTTTCTCAAGTTCCTGACTCTACAAGTGCTTCATAAATCTGTCAGAATGGTATTCAGGAAAATGTGATGTTTTCCATGGCTTTGCTTTTGCGGCTCATCTAGTGTTCTCTTAGAAGGGAGTGCTGTGAGCAGCAGGTTCAGGAATGCAGGGTTGAGTTGTCAGAATCTGAACTCTGGCCCTGAGCTCCCCCGGGACCCCTCCTCCTTCCGTAGGTGAGGTTACACTGGATTGCATGCAGGACTGCACTTGCTGGCTAGTGGTACTAAGCCAGAGGAGTGGCCGGAAGCTGCCCAATTGTTTGGACGATGAGTGTATTTGTCATGGGAAACTGCTTGTTCTTTTTAAACAAGCATAAAAATATCATTTGCCCAGAGGAAATTGATTTGCACACGAATGGCATGAACTTGGTGATCCTCATTGTTTGTCTGTGAGACACTCTGGCTGCTGAAGCCCTCAGTGCTGAGGCTTGAGGAGGCAGAGCTCTGCATCTGGGGGACACTTGACTTCCTGGCCTAAAAGCTCCTCTGTGCCTCCCCGTGCTAAGACCGAGGTCTGGCCTCAGTCCCCTCAGACTGGTTGTAGTTTCTTCCCATAGCTTCTTAAGTAATGAGTGGATGATCCTAGACACTGGCAGCTCCAAACCAGGATCCAAAGAGGTCCTCAAAGTTGGAGGGGGAGAAAGTCGTGTTGCTGTCCCCAAATTCAGTGTAAGCTTTTGGTGGGGCTACTGTAATGATACTCTCAGATCTTGGGGAACTAACTTATCTTCCATCAGCTGTGGGTTTAGTTGACACTCTTGCTAAACCTCTTTCTGCTTTTCAGCCAACTTCATTATATGCTGAACTCACATGAATTTTTTTCCTTAAATTTGAAGTTTGTTTTTGGTGCTGATAATGAAGCTTGAACTCAGAGTCTGGGCTCTGTTTCTTAGCTTTTTCACTCAAGGCTGATGTTCTTCCAGCGTGTGTGTGTGTGTGTGTGTGTGTGTGTGTGTGTGTGTGTGTGTGTGTGTGTGTGTGTGTGTGTGTGTGTGTGTGTGTGTGGTAAAACTGGTGATAACATTCTCGTGAACTTACCAGGCTGGCTTCTGGCTTCCAATTGAATTGTGATACTTTGATCTCAGCCTCCTGAGTAGCTATGATTATAGGCATGAGCTGCTGACACCCAGCATATTAGAAGGTTTTTGATGTTATTTTTACTTTGGGAATTTGAGGGATACTAATATGACAGTTTTCTTCTTGGTTACCTTGTGAGCAATCCTTAGAGACCTTGCTTGAAATTGTTTTTAGGAAATCTGAAAGCATTTCTCTTGGGGCTATCTAGCACTTCAAATGTTGTATGATAAAAGCACTGTCACAAATGTGTGTAAAGAAAGGGAAAAAAAGAGCCAGGGCCTCATACTTGTATTCTCAGATTCTCAAGGGGTAGAGATGGAGGTTCAAGACCAGCCCCAAGTGAAAAAGTTGGCAAGACTCATCTTCACGAATACTCGGTATAAGCCTGTAATCCCAGTTACACAGAGGACAGAGGCTGACCCCTAGGCAAAAGTGTGAGACTCTACCTGAAAAATAACTAGAGCAAAAACTGCTGGTGGCACAACTCAAGTACTAAGAGTGCCTAGCAAGTGCAAGGTCCTGAGTTCAAACTCCAGTTACACCAAAAGGAGAGACAAAGGTTAGTACTTTTTTTGTTTGTTTTTTGTTTCGCCAGTCCTGGGGCACCAAAAAGGGCACTTCTGCCCTTTTTGGAGATAAGAGCCTCATGGACTTTCCTGCAGGGGCTGGCTACAAACCACAATCCTCAGATCTCAGCCTCCTGAGTAGGTAGGATTACTGGCCTAAGCCCCTGGCGCCCAGCTGGTGTTGTTTTTATGTAGGAGATTTCTAATCCAAGAGGTTGGAGTTCCAGCTAATGGCCACAGAAGGAAGTGTTCTTTGGCTGGCGATTTTATGGCTTTGGTTTTCCTTGCTTGCTGATCCATAAATCACCAGCTGTCTGTTGAAGGAGCCAGGCCTGCTTTTGACCTATAGCCATAAACTTGTATTTCTTTATGCTCTAAACAGTCCATAGGGCAGGTACAGCGTCCTTTCCTAGGGGCCAGTGGAAAGAGTCAATAACAGAATGAAAGCACACAGACATTTTCACAGGTGGCCCAGGGAAGCTGATACTTGGGTGTGTCACTTTCCCACCTGCTGAGAAGCTAACTCTAGATAAGTGGCAAAAATCTGTGGCTGAGTTAATAGTGATTGTTGCTGAGCATCTAGGAACAGTCCCAGCCACTCCTGCCGTGTTGCATTGGCCTCTCTGCCCTTTGCACCCTCTGTCACTTCTGGCAGTTGGTTGACTCTCCTGCTGTTTTGTGTATTGACAAGACATTGACCTTGAGGTTCTGCCCTGCCTTGACAGGGTCTCTTTTGCTTTTCAGTAGGATCTTTTGCATACCTAGGTTACCAGGTGCACCATCTATAGGGCCCAACCAGCGCCACTGTCGGAGTAAATACTGCTGTGGGGGAACATGGTTCACACTGGACTGATACTTGGCCCCTGGGTTTGTGGCTCAATGTATGCCATTGTGAGCTGCTGGCTGGGGAGAGCACAGGTGGGGGCTGGTCTTCAAGCCCTGGGAGACTGTTTTGTGTCAGTTGATTTTAGAGTCTTTAACAGTAAACATCTTGATTAGCCCAGGAACTGGTAGGGTTGCATGTGCTGTGTTTATGGCAAGGGTCCGCTCTCCTTCTGAGAGAAACCTAACATCATTTAGAGTTATGATTTAGTTGTTGGTGGCATGGCTCAGTTGGTAGAGCACTCACCTGTGAGCAAAAGTATCAGGCACTGAGTTTGAGTCCTGGTCAAAAAAGAAAAAGAAAAAAAGAGAAAAGAATAGTTTTGATTTCATTCTTCAAATTAGAAAGCAAATGTAACAATGTGTTCTGTAAGATAAATAAATTCCAGGGGTAGAAGACTAGAACAAAGGAGACACACTCCTCCAGATTGTCTTTTTGCAGGTGTGTGCACATGATTGAGTGGGTCTGAGGAAACCTTGTGCCCCTGGTAAGGTGACTACAGGGCTTCAGAAGCAATCACTCTTCAGGGCCTGCTCTCCTCTTGCCTGGACACCTGGAAGATTTTTCCCATTTAGCAAGTTGCTGCTAGCAGGTGTAAGGACCTCCTGCTGTATTTCAGCTCTGCCTCTGATAGAAAAGTGAATTACCATTGCTTGAAAGCCCAGCCACCATTCCAAGTAGAGATAAGAGAATGCTTTGGGGACCTCCTCCACAGATATGAGTGCCACCTCCTCCCCTACTCCCTGTGTAACCATGTACAAGCTATAGAACCTCCCTCAGCCTTCAGGACAAGTCCTTGACTTCTAGGACAAGGAGGTTGAGCGAGGTGAGGAGCTTGTGGCAGTCCTTGGCAGGGGTCATGTAATTGTTAGCTCATGATGGATGGGTACTAAAAGGAGCTGAGTGAAAGTAGGCACCACAAGTAACAATGTTAGGAAAGACAGAATGCCAGGTTGTTCTGGATTTTTTTTTCCATAGTGTTTTCGAATTTGTTCTCTCTGATTCTTACTGATCAGAAGCTTCACTGTCTTCCATTAGGAGAGATGGAGGCTTGCTGGTTCAAGTTCTATTAGGTTAGACTATTCAATGTCATCTTGCAACTCAGGTTCTATATTTCTGTGTTGTTATATTTCAAAAGGGCCAAGGAGAATACTAAACCAGAGACAGATGTGAGAAGATGATTTTGAAACTTTTGCAGTGAGCTTTGAACATTTGGCTCTAATAGAAATCCTAAGTTTGAAAGTTATTACCTTATTGCTGCCTGGGCACACTGCTGAGACCACCATCTACTTATTTTTTGCTCTCTATCATAGTTGGGGATGATAGGTAGGTACCACCCAGTTTCTTCCAGTGAGAAGGAATGTGGTGGACTTTTCTGCCCCAGCTGGCCTTGAAAACATGATCCTTCTGATTTCAGCCTCCTGTGTAGCTAGGATGTCTAACTTTTCTGCCTGAGTTGGCTTTGAACCATGAGTCTCCCAATCTCAGCTTCCCAGATAGCTAGAATTACAGATGTGAGCCACTGGCACCCAGCTACATCCTTTCTTTCTAAAGGCCATGTGTTCTTAGCCCAAACCCTAGCCTATGGCAATAAGCAAGTGGTTGTTATGGGGAACTTATTTTCTTGTCAGTGTTTCCTGCCATAGGTCTGTGTATCCTGAAATCAGCATTGTTTTGCAGTGGTTATTTGGCTAATGAGACTCTCAGGTGGTATCTTCCTACATGTAGGCTGGCTATGCTTTCTGTTCTTCCAGGCTGACCTGCCTTAGCACACAAGCTCCCTTTAGTCTCAAAGGGCCCTGCTCAGTGTGCAAAGCAATGAGAGACCCAGTTCTCTGGCCAGAGCCTACAAAGCTGCCGGTCACTAGCCCAGGCCATCCCAATTTCTCTCACATTAGGACTTACAGTGGTGCTTACTCAGATGGAACAATCCATAGCTCATCCTCAGATGTCTTCAGTGGTACAGATCAGGCCCCAGGGAGGCCTGGGCTCTGGGAGGAGTCGGAACCTTCACTGGGCAGGGTGAGAACCCCGCCTGTCCTCCCCAGTTCCTGACTCATGGATGTGATGAGAGTGGCATTAGCTATTTTAGGAACATCAGCCAATATTCTGTGGCAGGAGAGGAAGTTAATCAAGAGTGGACTTTACAGCTTACAGGTAAAAGGTTGGTCCTGCCCCCTTTATAGGGAAATACTAAGTAGTTCACCTTTTCCAAAGGTTAATTTTTTTTTAAATTTAATGTTGTAAACCATTCACATAGTCTTTAAGTGGAGTCTCCCTGAATCTGCCCTTTGCTATACTTAGATTACTGACAAGAAAGGGCAGTCATTTAGATAAATATCAGTGTTAATGACTAATAAACAGAAATGCTTATGAAATCTACTTTGAGCCGTGAAAGACTAGCTGAGTGAAGAAGTTAGATGATTGTGGGACAGTTGTATACTTTTTCCTTTCCCTTCTTTTATTTTTTGGCAAGGTATTCTTTTTATTAGCTTTCCTTAGTTGTACAGGAGGGTTTCATTGTGACACTTCATATGTGCATTGATTGTACCACATCACCTTTACCCCCTCTGTCAGTTTACCTTATATACCCTCCCTGCTTCTTAAAATAATTCCAGCTGGTTTCTTGGTTCTATTTTCATACTTGCATAGAAAATACTTTGACTAATCACCTTTCTTCACCATCTCCATTCCTTCTCCCCACTCCTACTGATAACTCACCACCCACTGGAGCCTGTTTTACTAATTTTTTAAATTATCTGTAAGTAGGTGTACAAAGGAGTTGCCATTCAACAAAGCAGTTTATGAATACAATGCGTTTTGAACAGTGTTACCCCTTTCAACATTCTTACTATTCTCTCATTCATTTTTAGTATATTAATTATAATACATTTAGTATATTATAGCAAGAGGTTTCACCATTCTATGTTGCACATGCATATATTATATTTTAATAGTGTATATGTTTTTGATGGTGGTGGTAGTTACTTTTCCTCTGCTGGGGATAACATCCAGAAATGCTTTTCCACTAGCTCTATTCCCAGCCATGTCTGTCCCTTTCCCTTTTTGAGGAGACATTTCCTTATGCTTTGTTGTTGTTGTTTGCTGTCTATATACTGTGGGGCTTAGGGCTTGAACTCAGGGCCTTGCTCTCTAACTTTGCTTTTTCACACAAGGCTGACACTACATTACTTGATCCACACCTCCATTTCTGGCTTTTTGTTGGCTCATTGGAGATAAGAGTCTCTTGGGACTTTTCTGCCCAGAATGGCTTCTGTGATCCCCAAATCTCAGCCATTTGAGTAGCCAGGATTATAGGTGTGAGCCACCAGTGTCCCGTTTAGTAGAGAGTTTTCCTACATTTATTTCTATCTTTGCTGCTCTAACAATTTCAACTTTTCTTTTAATGGCAGAAGAGAAGCTTTGCAGATTCTGGCTCTTCACCACCCTGCTGAACATGGCTGGTCTCTTACATGCCATCAGCGCGGTGTGACAGGAGCTTCTGCTGTTTGTTTTGGTGGTTGGCATCTCTAGATATTAGGAGCCAGATTATGAGTTGGCCTGGGCTGGGGTTTGATTGCCAGACTCCATCATAATCACTGTCTGTATGACTACAGAATAAATGTCAAAGCACTTTGCAAACAAGTCCTGGGCACTGGTTTGTTTCAAGGACTCAGAATCTGCAAGGCTGTGCAGTAGCTTTTCCTAAATGGGAAGCTTGGAGCCATCAGATTCAAGATGAGAATTCCCAGTAGAAAACTTTGTGTAATAATCAGACAGTCATGAGTTTGAGGAAGTAGATTGAACCACCACTCCATCTTATTAAATTTTAATTTTATTAGGGTTTTTTTTCCCTCTAATTACTGGCTCCAAATGTAGCTTTGGGATCAAAAAGGACAAATTCATTCTTTTCTTTCTCTTTTTAAATTGCATTAATTATAGGAGAGAGGTGATTTCATTGTTGCTTTTTCATATCCTAATCAATGTTATCCCCTCTATAAACAAGTAGATTTCTTCTGTGTGTGTGTGTGTGTGTGTGTGTGTGTGTGTGTGTGTGTGTGTGTGTGTGTGTGTGTGTGTTGTACGTATGCATGTGCATGAGCGCTGGTACTGGGGCTTGAACTCAGAGCCTCAAGTACTACTTTAGCTTTTTCTACTCAAGGCTGGAGCCCTTACCACTTGACCCACACCTCAACTTCTGGCATTTTGCTGGTTAATCAGAGGTAAAAGTCTCTCAGAATTCATTCCCTCCCTCCTTCCCTCCTTCCCTCCCTCCCTCCCGCCTTCCCTCCTTCTTTCCTTCCTTCCTTCCTTCCTTCCTTCCTTCCTTCCTTCCTTCCTTCCTTCCTTCTCTCCTTCCCTCCCTCCCTCCCGCCTTCCCTCCTTCCCTCCTTCCCTCCTTCCTTCCTTCCTTCCTTCCTTCCTTCCTTCCTTCCTCCCTTCTCTTTCTTTTTTTTTTTTTTTTTTCCCCCAAAATAAACAAAATTAGCTGGGCGATGGTAGCTCACGCTTGTAATCCTAGCTACTCAGGAGGCTGAGATCTGAGGGTCGTGGTTCAAAGCCAGCCCAGGCACGAAAATCCCTGAGACTCTGATCTCCAGTTAACCACCAGAAAACCAGAAGTGGCACTGTGGCTCAAGTGGTAGAGCGCTAGACTTGAGCTGAAGAGCTCAACACACAGGCCTAGAGTTCAAGTTCCATGACCAACCAAAACAAACAACAAATAAAACAAAACAACAAAATTAACTTTATTAAGCTAGCACTTCAGACTTCATATTGATTTGTTTAAAATAGATTGGAACTTACTGAAAGTGAGTACATACAATAAACAGAAAATAGGGAGGGCATAATGTTGGAGATCTAATAAAGCTACTGTGGTAAACAAAACTTGACACACGATTACCATTATTGAAAGTGAAGCCCAAGTACCTGGGAGAATGTTGTGAACTCTTGGAAAAATAACTTTGCTCTGGACCATTTACCAGACAAAAACCAAATCAAACAAGAAAAGACCCTCAACAACAAAACTATCTAGAAACTAACTTCACTATAGCACTATGGTAACTACTAAAACTACTACTTCTGCTCCTACTAGTACTAAGAACAGTTTAAGAAAACAAATACCAAGGAACCTTCATGAACAGTTAACTCAAAATTTTAACTTTAAATATATGGAGATATCTGAAGTATTCTAAGCCATATGACAGGCCCCACAAAAATAAGTTACAAATACTCTGAATGTAATAACTTAAAACATGATATGATTAATATGACATATGTTGTATGAGTATCTCTATCTCAGGTAAGATAATAGTAATACCTACAAGGTTTAAATTTAGCTTCAGTTTCTGTTCAGAAGAATGATGTCAGTGTTCTAGCAACGGTGATGACATTCTATTATAAATGAAGAGCCTGCAAGTGTACACATTAGTTTCGATTGCACTTTGTTGAGGAAATAATTGTATATACAAGAGAGTCCATGTTCTATGTACAAATTTTTAGTGGGGCAGGTTTATAAACACAGCTAGCTTTAAAAGATGTTTTCTGACTTCTGAAAATAAATCATGAAAGCACTTCCTAAAAGTTAAAAGTAGTTAATAGTAGGTGACACTGGTTCTTTTTTTCCCTTTATGTATGATCAACTTCATGAAACATTAATTCCCGAGGTATGTTGTTTCTGGACCATACAGCTTACATGCTCTTCTTTCAAAGGCAGCTACCATTTATTTGACAACTTCATCAGAAAACAACATGGCAAGCTGAGAGTGTAGAAATGAGCGGAATTCAAAAGAAATAGAAAAATCCAGGGTACAAGTTCTTGGGCAGCCAGGAATCCCTGGACAAAAGCTCCAAATAGGATGTGAAGGGTAAACAAAGGAGGAGGCTGCAATGCTTGATAAGAAATGTACTCATTATCTTGCCCATGTAATTGTAACCCCTCTGTACAGTATGTTCACAATTAAAAAAAAAAAAAGCTCCAAATAGTCTCTAATATCTCTTTGGGGAAAAATGAAAGTATGTGCTGGAAGAGTTTTGTTCAGTATAACACAGGAAGCTAAATATCTTCTGTTATGTGCAGATCTCTGCTCTGGGGTGCCCGCCACTGTCCCAGACTTTGGCAGGCATCTCGAGACTATCTTTGTCAGGCTCTGTGATTGGTTGGAGCTGCCATGTTCATCTTTCCAAAGCCGGTTGTCCCTCCAAGACCAGGCCCCTGGCACCGCCTGCAGACCTGGCCCCTCATACTGGGGTTTTGACTGGGCCTCTTGCACTTGCTTGAGTCCCTCCCCATCAAGGTCCTCTACTTCCAGCTTTTTGGCGGTTAATTGGAGATAAGAGTCTCCTAGACTTGATTTCTGGACTGGATTTATAACTGTGATGGTCAGATCTCAGCCTCCTGAGTAGCCAGGATTCCAAGAGTGAGCCACCAGTGCTTAGTGCTTGACTGTGAGTGCTTTTTCACTCAACTTTCCTTTGCTATTTCTTTTTGTGGATCCTCTTCTGGGGAAAGTAGTGTGTTCCCCTTGATTTTTTCTGGAATTAATGGTTACATTCCTATCTGTGTGTTTGTAATAGTCTCAGCCTCTTGAGAAGACATTTTGTGTCTGCCGAGACATCTGTACCATATACTTTTTTTTTTTTCTTAGAACAAAAGCACTGTTTACTCCTTGAGGTACATTTAGTTACTGGAGCATGTATTTTCTGCCCAGCTCAAGATAAGATTCCGGGTTCACTGTAACAAAACCACAGGAGTGTTGTTGTTTTGCTAGTAACTGAAGGAGAATGACAGATGGCAGGCTTTGGGTAATCGGATTTCAAGATCAGATCTGTGGATGAACACACTCAGCTACTTAGCATATGGAAAAACAGCTTCTTTCAAATGAGCCTGCAGAGCTCTATTCTTTGAGTTTATCTCATTCAAAATGTTCACTGAGCCAACACTTATTGAGGGCACCCCAGGAGCCAGTACAGCAGGTGCTGGGAGCAGATAAAGGATCCCTGCCCTTATGCCCTTATCTATCCCTTTATATGTCCACTAAGAAAACATCTAACATTTAGCTGTAGCAAATTAGATCTAATTTGATACCAGAAGACACTGTTATCAAAGACAAATGTTGACAAGTGAGGAAGAACTAAGATTTCCTAGTGAAGTTTAGAAACAATTGTGCCAAGTGCCAGGCTTGATGTCTCTTGGTCTGTCTGCATACATTGGACACCAATTGAACCTTCTGTGGCCTGGCTGGCTGCTGTTTCTATCTTCTTTTTCTCTAGGGAAGGACTCACAATCAATTACAGTGTGTCTGGCACAGAACACACATTCACTAGACATTTGCTTGGAAACCTGGATGTGAGTTACTGTATTGAGATGCATGGTGCTTGTTAAGCCTAATGAAACAGGTGATCTCCTTTTCCAAGATGTGATTATAGTTTTACAGGTTGGGGGGGGGGGGAAGTTTTCTTATGCCAGAAGCCACCTGTCTTTCATTTTGAACTTGAGCTTATGGAAATGTCTTGATTCATTAACCTTTCTGGCTCTCCTATTGATTTCCATTTTGCCTGTTGCCTTACTTATTTTTCTCAAATTGTTGAATGCCTTGAAGCTCCATTTCCTGCCTTTAATTATGCACAGGGCCATTAAACCCAAGTGTGTGGCTTTGCAAGGTGGGGGTGGTAGAATTGTGGTCCTACCAGTGTAAAGGGTTGTGCTTGTGATTAAATTTGGCTGACAAATACATTGGTGTGCTACATGCTAGGAGTCTTGTTGGACAAGTTTAGCAGCCTTCCTGCAACTTGAGTTGAGAGTCCTTTGAATTTCATGTTCAAGCTTGTGTGTGTGTGTGTGAGTGTGTGCATGCACACATGTGTGTCTTCCACTTTTCAGTATCTTTTGAGTGGGTACTGAATAACTATGGCTTGTTAGAAATGAAGCTAGAAGGACACAGAACAAATGGTTTTTGCTAATTGACAAGATGTGAATAATTTAATTTTCTTGTGTGTGTATTGTGTTTAAATATGTTCTAAAAAAATTTTTTTTTGGCCAGTCCTGAGGCTTGAACTCAGGGCCTGGGCTCTCTACCCCTGAACCTCTCTGTGCTTAAGGCTAATGCTCTACCACTTTTTGGCTTTTTCTGTTTATATGGTACTGAGGAATCGAATCCAGACTTCATGCATGTGAGGCAAGCACTCTACCACAAAGCCACATTCCCAGCTCATGTTCTAAAATATTTGCAATAAAATGGATTAACTTTTTAGTCAAGAAAAAATTGTTTCAATAGGACAAATTGAAATTCACACTTATATTCTTAAGGTAATGATACCATTTACGGGTCTTGAGTTCCTTTCTCCAACGAATAAAAAATTATGAGGTCAGAGAAGTGGATGCCGAAGTAAAGTTGATTTGAAAGTAAGAGTACAATGCCAAGGAAACTGAAGCAAGCCTCTTAGCTACTGGTGGGTTAGTACTAATCCTCAGCCAAGACTGCCAGCTGGAGGCCAGCTTATGCTGATAATGTCTTGTCTACTTGCTTCCTGGGCAAGGGAGAGGGGAAGGGCGAAGTACAGACATCTCTATGAGATGTACAGAACTCTATGTATAGAACTCTATAGCTTGATGTAGGCTCCTGGGGTCCCTCCTGTATAGCTTTTGGTGAATCTCAGCTGCTCTGGTATCTAGTTGGGTCACCATCCCCGTCACCCCAAGGGGGAGGGATGCATGTCAGTGTCACCAGGGGTGTTGCTTCTGTCAGGGTCTTCTGGGTGGGGAAGGGGTGTTGTCTCTGTGGGCTGTTTCTAACCTCCAGGGGTCCTAGGATGAGGAGAGAGTGTTGCTTTCTCCAATTGCTGTCTTTCCCTATCTGCCTAATCTTTTCCTGTTTGTCTCTCCCTCAGGGTTTGGAAAATATTTTTATTTTCTCTTTTAGTGATATTGGGGTTTGGACTCAGGGTTTTGCACTCTACCACTTAAGCCATACCTCCAGCCTTGGAAAGTTTATTTTATGTAACTGGTTTTCTTTCTTTCTTTTTTTTTTGGTCCCGTCATGGGGCCTGAACTCTGGGCCTGGGCGCTGTCCCTCAGCTCTTCAGCTCAAGGCTAGCGCTCTACCACTTGAGCCACAGCGCCACTTCCGGCTTTTTTCTTTTTGCTTATGTGGTGCTGAGGAATCGAACCCAGGGCCTCAGGCATGCAAGGCAAGCACTCTACCTCCGAGCCAACTTCTCAGCCCATGTAACTGGTTTTCTTTGTGACTTAGGATGTCAGGGCTGTTTGTTGTAGCACACATCTGTAATCCTAGCCATTCAGGAAGCTGAGGTAGGAGGATCACAGGTTTTTTCCACCAACTGGATCAATGTAGCAAACCCTCATCCACAAACAACAACAACAACCAAACAACTGAAAAAGAACCCCAATCATCCAACCCCCCCCCCCCCCCCCCCCCCGCAGGACATCAGAAGTGGTAAATTGTTGGTCCTGGGTGACTTTTAATCCTAGTTAGTCAGAAGGCTGAGGTATGAAGGTTGTGATTTGAAGCCAGTGGGACAAGAAAGGCCATGAGACTCTTTAGTTAACCAGCAAAAAGCCAGAAGCAGAGTTGTAGCTTAGTGGTAGAGTGACACCCTTGAGAGAAAAAGCTAAGGGGCAGCACGTAGGCTCCGAGTTCAGGTCCCAGTATCAGTGTGTGTGCATGTGCATGCATGCATACATGTGCACGGCAGGTGCATGCACACACACTGTGATAAATGATCAAACTCAATGGGAAGGCTACTGTATCATTCTGCACAGATACCAAAACATGGACTGTTAAAATACTTGATTCAAAGTAGAAACTGTTGCAACAAGTGGAAAAATCAAGGGCAATGTTTCACCAATGAGCCTTGGCTCTGGTGAGGTAACAGAAATTGGCAAGAGAATTCTACCTGCTGCTACCTGCCCTATTGTGTCTGGTTGCAATGTGGGGCCATAATATAAGTGGCAAGGTAAAAGCTGCATTTGCTGGCCAGTGAATTAACTAAAGTGGGACACTCAGACAACCCCTACGTTGTACCTTTGATCTGAGCCATTCCCTGATGTAGTCACTTTAGCATCACCTTGGGTTCCAGATAGAACAGGTTTTGCCCATCAGTCAGGCAGTAGCATCATCTGTCTTACCATCTTGAAGGGACAGCCAAAAGCTACAGATCACCTGTACGATCTTCAAAGACAGAGACAGAGCTAAGGGTCAACCAGGCCACACGCCTTGAGGTTCTTTTAACTATGCATACTTTTCTTACTCCATGTCCCCAGTTCTCCCTGTCTAACCTGAGCCAGTGTCTGCACCTCTGGAGATGTACCAAAATCTTCCAGGGCTGCCATGTAATCTCTTTTCTCTGCCCTTCACCATTTCTCTTCATTTGGCGTATGGGAGTGAGTGGCTAGATCTAATATGACACTCCTAGACTTTGGGTCTGGAGCCTGAAAACCTGGTTTCAGGTATGGAATAAGCCCAAAGGGACAGGAAGAGTGTATTCATCTTGAGGGAGGACTATGAACTGCTCATACCCAGAATGGCTGGGTCCTTTCATCATGGTCTTTGGAGAAGTGAAGGGCTCAAGTGTGCAGGAGAGTCTGTGGGCAATCCTCGATTGCCTGGGAGTAGCAGTGGATTAGTTTATTCTTAAGCCTCTTAAAGCTAGTGTTTCATTTAGTGTGTGTGTGAGTGTGTGTGTGTGTGTGTGTGTCTCCTAGGCACTGTCACTGAGGATTTTTTTGCTCAAGACTAGTGCTCTACCACGTTAAGCCACAGCTCTGCTTTGGGTTTTCTGGTAGTTAATTGCAGATAACAGTCTCATGGAGGGCTGGGAATGTGGCTTAGTGGTAGAGTGCTTGCCTAGCATGCATGAAGCCCTGGGTTCAATTCCTCAGTACCACATAAACAGAAAAAGCCAGAAGTGGTGCTGTGGCTCAAATGGTAGAGTGCTAGCTTGGAGCGAAAGAAGCTCAGGGACAGAGCCCAGGCCCTGAGTTCAAGCCCCAGGACTGGCAAAAAAAAAAAAAAAAAGAAATAAAAAATCTCATGGACTTTCCTGCCTGGGCTGGTTTTGAACCTCGATCCTCAGATATTAGCCTCTTGAGTAGGTAGGATTACAGGCGTGAGCCAGCAGTGCCCAGCTTTTTTTTTTTTTTTATTTAATGATTAATAGGATATGAGTTATAGGTTTGTCTGCCTGGATCTGGCTGGCTTTGAACCTTTATTCTCAGATCTCAGCCTCATGAGTAGCTAGGTGGACAGGTGTGAGAGAGCCAGCCACCCATGCCTCTCTTGGGATTTCTTTTAAACATTCTATCAGGTGTTAGAGCCAAGCTCTTTGTTAGGTCTTGCCTTTTCTTTCCCCTACCATTTCTGTAGCCTTCTGTTTTCACAGACTTAAATACTTCATTACAAGAACCTGAGTGGGGGGGGGGGGGGCGCGGGATATGGGAAGGGATAGGAAGGAGAAACAAAGGAGGAAGCAACAATGCTTGATAAGAAATGTACTCATTATCTTGCCCATGTAATTGTAACCCCTCTGTATGGTATTTTCATAATAAAAAATAAAAAAAAAAAGAACCTGAGTGGCTCTATCTAGTCACATACTAGAAGACTAGTTTGCCTCAGTGCATAGCCAAGTGGGCAGCAGGCATAAGGTCTGGGAAGTGTTTGCAGAATTATTAATAATATCCCCAGCTACAAGTGCTTATGAGAAGGGGAGATCACTGCTCATGCTGGGAAGTGGCCGTCTTGATGTGGTTTCTGGGCAGGAGGCTTCAGTCTTGTGTTGTGAGCATGACGTTGGCCTGCTTAGAGTCTATACAACAGGTCCCCTACATTTACTCTGAGACAAAGCAGACGGCTTGGACTCCATCCAGGGGTTATTTATGGAGCACTTAGAGGAATATGTCAGAGTTGAGCAGCACAAGCTCGGATCACGTTTATGTTCTAAAGTATTTATGGTTTCTCATTTGGGGAATGAGGTTAGGATTTCTTTTTTTGAGTAAGGGAATACTGGGAGTAGAACTCAGAAAGTCCTCTGTGTTTTGATTATTTTTCCAGATGAGTCTTCAGTTTTTGCTCCAGCTTTCTTTCTATGTCTGCTGCATAGCTAGGTTTACAGTATGAAATTCTGTGTTCTGGTTGTTTGGTGAAACGAGATCAAGATCGGACTTCTGCTGAGGCTGGACTCAAACTGCAATCTTCCTGAACTCTACCTCCTGAGCACCTAGGAGATAGTTACAGATGTGTACCACCATGTCTAGCTTTAATCCCCCCCGCCCCCTACTGGGGATTTGAACTCAGGACTTGATGCTTTCTCAGCTTTGCTAGTGCTCTATTGTTTGAGCTGAGTCTCCAGTCTGACTTGCAGTGGAAATAGGATAGTCTGGGAAATATAGCACTCCCCCTCCCCTTGGTTGATGAAGGCTCCCTATCATCCTACTATCCTCTTGATTTCCTAAGAAAGCCTGGGGCTATTGTGTGGATGTCATCATTACCACATATCTGGAGTGTGGCAAGCAGTTGACTGTCTGGCCTGTTCTTGAAGGCTGGAGTCCTGCCCTTGCAGGGCCCTTGAAATGCACACATGTTCATAGACCCTAGGGCTCAAGTTATAGATACAGCTGGCTTGTCTGTCAGCTGTGCCAGATACATGATCACCATGTTGTTCACTTAGTTATTCGAGATGAGCTCATTACCACACAGTGGTAACGGAATCACTTAGGATGCCATCACCAGAGGATCTTCGTGATTTGGTTGCTACCCAGTGGCTTTGCATGCTAATCTGCCATACTTCCTGAAAATAGTGGCATTTCTTGATTTAGAAGAGATTTGTGGGCACCATAAAGGATTCATACCTAAAGGGACACTGGATTGTATAAAATGCTTTGGGAAAAACAGTTTATTCATCTGGAGAGGGATATTACTCAGACTAGGAAGAATCTTTGTATTAAAAATGCAAATATCAAACCTCAATGAAAGCTATTGACTAATAGGAGTTGGGGCAAGGAGAAACAGGCTCAGTTGTGGGGTAGGTACTAGCAGAAGTGAGGAATAGGCTAACAGTGAAAGGTTAAATAGGGTCAAAGGAGACTGTGTGTATGAAAATAGGACAACAAAAACCTGCTAAAATTGTTTTAGTAAGGGATAAATGATGGGAGGGGATGAGTTTAGTTGGCGTTTATTGTATACATGTATGGGAATGTCACAATGAACCCCCTCCCATAATTAATGAATGCTAATTTTTTTCAAAGTATAAACATCTCCCAACATTTCTTTGAATTAATTAGTAGAAAGTACTTCATGAGACCTTTTTATTTATTTGTGGCTTCTTATGTGTAAGTTTTTCCTTTATTATATGTGTGTGTTTATGTATGTGTGTATGTATTCAAGGGCTGAGGA
Organism: Dipodomys spectabilis; assembly: GCF_019054845.1. Classification (NCBI taxonomy): domain Eukaryota; kingdom Metazoa; phylum Chordata; class Mammalia; order Rodentia; family Heteromyidae; genus Dipodomys; species Dipodomys spectabilis. Next base: position 6,174,589 of record NW_024870864.1, on the reverse strand, counting down.
TTGAATCCAGGACCTTGTACAGACTAAGCAGTACTCTACTACTGTACTACACCTCTAGCCTTCTGTTTTTTCCTTCTTCCTTCCTCCTCTTTTTCCTTTCCATTCTTTTTCTTTCTGTGTGCTGGTACTGGGGCTTTAACTCACACTTGGCTTTTTGACTCAAAGTTGGTGCTCTACCACTTGAGCCACACCTCCATTTCTGGCTTTGTGGTTAATTAGATATCCAGTCTCTTGGATTTGTCTGCCTGGACTGGCTTCAAACTTGGATACTCAGATCCCAGCCTTTTGACTGGTTGCCCTCTAGTTCCTAATTTACCTTTTTTTCTCTTAACCATCAAACACAGCAACAACAGCCAAAGCAAACAGCCTAATAACAAAGACACAGAGATCTATCCCATGCTGGCTTCCTAGAGGGTCACCATGCCCTGTGAGCTTGCTGTCATACATCGAAAGCTGGTGTGTGATGATGGGATGCTCTTGACTCTCTCTGGACTTTTCCATCATCGGGCTCTGATAGAGTATGTCTGAACTCAAAGCCATTGAGGAAGATCTGTTTTCTTTATTGCAAGTGAAGAAAAAGACTGTCTTCTGACTTTCACTACAATGATTTTTGTGTGGGGAATGAAATGAGTGTTCCCATTTGGAAAAAAAAAGAAAAAGAAAAAGAAAAAAGGTTTGATTATGCTATGGAGCTATTTCTGGTAGGAGCGGAGCACTTAGCAAGGCTGCTTGAGCTAAGTACAAGACCCAGTGTGGAGGTGACAAAAAGCACAGAGAGATGGGAAGGAACAACTAGTATTCCACTTGTCCTGCCTCAGTGGCTGTCACTTCATCCTCGGATACCAGATCCAGTGAGGATAAAAGGAACACAGAACCAACACATAGAAGCAAAGTCTTACTAAGCCCTGTTTGGGTCCTTACTATACAACTTGTCACTCGACATCTATCTCAGCCAGAATTGTTTTTCTAAGAGCCTAAAAATAGGAGTGCTTTGCTTGCTGGGACGCCAGGAGGATTTTCCTGTGGTGCCAGACAAGCCATATGGAGTTGCTGCCCAGGGGAACCAGGATGCACTGCGCATGCCCCTTCCCCCTTGCCCTGGGGCACCGGGGGTGGGGGAGACTTTTCCCTGGAGAAATGGAGAAGAATTTTCCAGTTTGTCCTCATTGTGGCGGAAGAGTGGTCTCAGTGTAGATGAAGGGTAGGTTTAGGGATGATGTGATCCATCATCCTTCTAAAAATAACTGTTGCCCTGTCATTAAACTGTTGTGGCCCATGGAGCTCAGAGCCTGGGCTTCTCCTTCCTGTCCATCCAGAGAAGCACACAGTGTGTAGGAAGTCAGTGTTTTAAAGTTATTATCTTTAGTTATTAGCCTACTGATGAATATTGCCTACAAGACACCCATGGAGTTATTTCCCTTCTCCAAAGACTGAGTAAGCTTGCATGCCCTTGTTAGGAGTTGTGCATTTGCATTTTTGCTTAACTTATTAACATATTTGCTTCACTCAGATGCATTGGTATTATTTATCTTTAGTTCATTTGAACTTTGTAGATATCTTTATTTTCTAATAGCTAAAGGCTTTTTTCCTCTCTCTTCTCCTGTTCTCCCTCCCTCTCATCCTCCTTCCCTTCCCCATTCCCTTCCCCTTTCCCTTTCCCCTCTCCCCTGGCTCTTCTCCCTCTCCTTGCTTCTCTCCTTCTCCCTCCCCTTCTTCTCCCTCCCCTCACCCTGCTGAGAACTCACTGCCTTGCTTTTCTGTTCTGCATCTTCACTGTGGTTCGGCCTTGCACACTGGATGGCTCCACCTGTGAGCTCTGGGCTCACACCCAGGCTAAGTGTTCAGAGGTAGGAGCCTCCTATTTCTGTAACCTCAGTTTGCATCTACCTGTTTATAGGTGGGCACTTACTGGTCAGCCTTTCCCTTTCCCTTTTTGAACACATAAACTTGAGGTCGTTTTCTAAACAGTATTAGCTTAAAAAACAAAACAAAAATGAAAAACCTGTGATACAGTAAAGGGTTCTTGACACACTGAATTTCTCATATTATTCATATCTACTGTTACTGTGCTGAATTTGTTACAATTAATGAACTGGCATTGGTAGATTGTTGTAGTAGGCTGAGTAATGGCTCCAACCTGTGAGTGTGTTAGGTTATATGGCACGCTAAATCAACTGGCAAAATAGAGAATTATCCTGGACTTTACTGATGGCCCAGTGTGGTCAACAAGGGTTAGTACAACTACAAGAAGGAATCCAAAGAGAGGGAAAGAGGGCGGTAAGGGGGAGACAGGGGACAGAGACAGAGACAGAGAGACAAAAAGAGAGAAATATATTAGAGAACCACTTAGCTTGATGCTTTAAGGATGGAGCAAGTGGCCATGAGTCTAGTGAAGGAGGTGGTCACAGAGGCTGAAAAATGCAATCAGGAGTTTTCAGCTGGGTCATCTTCAGGATGACATGACATTTTATTGTTACATTAGCCATGCTGGATTCTCAGATTTTCCTTGTCATTGATTCTCCCCTCTCTTCTCTTCTTTTATTTTGGTGGTACTAGGATTTGAACTCAGGGCCTTGTACTTACTTCACTTGAGCTCCATCTCTAGCCCATCATTTTGTTGGTGATTTTGGAGATAGAGATTCTGGGACTTTTCTGCGTAGGCTTTGAACCTTGATCTTTTGGATCTCAGCCTCCTAAGTAGGATTATAGGCATGTGTCAACTGTCCTCAACAGTATCTCAATAACTTTTTGTCCATGTTGCTTTGAACCACAGTCCTACTGATCTCCACCTCCCAAGTAGCTAGGATTACAAGTACGCACCACCATGCCTGTGTAATTGTCCTGAGACAGAACTCGTAAGTTATGTGTATACACAGTCCTGTGCTGCTTAGTGGTGGAGATGTAGTACCCCTCTTTATTCTTGTTATAAAGTTCACTTAATCTCAAAATGATATAGCAACTCAGCTTTCTTTTACTTTGAGTTCATGACACTTGAGCCACAGCACCACTTCCAGCTTTTTCTATTGACATGGTACTGAGGAATTAAACTCAGAGCTTCATGCATGCTAGGCAAGGACTCTACCAGTAAGCCACATTCCTAGCCCAGGAAGAAGCCCTTTGCTGAGAGTTTTACTGTTCTAGCTAGAACTTCGGCTCTGTTGTTGGTGTTGAAGGTTTCAGATTCCTCAGAGGTCCTTGTTTGGATTTCCTGTTTGGTCTGGAGGTTCCTTAATGAACATCTCAGATGCTGGACACTGGTGGATCACTCCTGTAATCCTAGTCACGCAGACTCAGAAAAGTATGTGAGACTTTTACTCTGGTTAACCACCAAAAAGCCAGAAATGGAGCTTTGGCTCAAGTGATTGAGCACCAGCCTTGATCAAAAAAGCTAAGCAACAGCATCAGGCCCTGAGTTCAAGCGCCAGTACTTGGCACACACAAAATGTTTCAGATAGTTGAGTCATTATGTGTTGTATTTGGGGGAGGCAGTCAGGGGTGGAGGGGGAGAAGGGTTCTATAATCATATCAGCAAATCTCAGTTGTCAGTGAGCTTGTGTGTCCCTGCACCTGTGACCTTCCCAAGCAGTTCCTAGCTATTCTCCTCCTTCTGGAGACAGGAAAACCAGAAGAGGCAGAGAATGAGCTCAGGAGTCCAAGAATGCCCTTTTTCAGCTGGGATGAAACAGTGGCAATCTCTCCCTTGAACAGTATTGTAGGACTTCGTTTTGGAGAATGCCCAGCAGTTCTCACACAAAGATTAGTCTTACCTCTCCCAGTCTGGTGTGGTTTGGTGTTAAAACCCATGCGGGTCTGAGGCCCCTTAAGGCTGCATTTGGTCCCCAAAGTCTGTCAGAGTCACCATTCATGTGCTTCTATCGGTTCTACATCTGGCATGCCAACCTCAACTGTGACTCTCTCAGTTCTCCATGATCTCTATATTGTGGACTTATGGTTTGACCTGTGATTTCAGTTCTCTCATGAGTTCAGGAAAAGTCCCTGCTTCTCAGTCGTGGTGTATGGTTGGGAAGTAGGTTTTCTAAGCAGTTTGCATGCTGGAGTGGAGTCTGGAATTCCCCGTGTGGCATTTTGGTGGTTTTTGCCCTTCTCCACTGCCCTACCTGTTGAAGGGACTGGGTTAACATAAGACATCCTGCCAAGTTCAAAATCTCCTGGGCCTGTGAGAGAAATCACCACTCTTTCCAGTGGAAATTCCCACTCTGGTGGGTTGCTGCATACCCTCCTTGCTTCCTTGTCTCCATGACGTCAAGGATCTTCCAGGGCTTTCTCCTCACCTAATCACGTGTGGGGGTTTGGATGTAGCTCAGTGGTAAAGTGCTCGTGTAGCATGTAAAAGGCTCTGGTTTGATCCCAAGCACAAGAAAACAACTCCAAACCTTAAAAAGAAAAATCTAAGTTTGGATTAGGTTTGGATTCTTCAGCAGATCTCTGTGTTGAAAAGGCCACGGGTTCCCATGGATGCATCCATGCTTGTGGGATGGGGCAGGGTGGGAGGGCTTTAGGTCCTTTCTAGTCTTCCATCAGCTTCTCTATTAGTGCGCCCCTGCCCCCATCTTTGCTAGACAAACAGGCTGTGTTTCATCTATCCTTTGCATATAGAACTGTAATCCCCAGCCCCTTCTGGTGTTCAGAGTCACTGATACTCAGCTTCTATATTCAGTACCAGCCCCTTTATCCACAGACAGTTTTCCTGCTCTCTTAGTCTTTTGGAAGACTTAGTCTTTTGCAAGTCAGGAAAAGGCAAGAATGCCAGGTGGTCACAAGAAGAGTTGCTATAAAAGCCATGCCTCTTTGTTTCTTCTTGTAAGTGAGGCAGATCAAAGAGATTTTAGGGGGCATGTATGTGAGAATTTAAAGCCTGGTATCTGTCAGAGAATTTAAAGGAGGGTATCTGTCAGAGAGATGATGTAGGTAACCAGTGAGTAAAAGAAGGATATAGAAGGCTTAAGTTGAATATTTGAGGTATGTGAGATTTGCCTAGTTATTCTACCAAATACTTATGAATCCCACACTGAAAAAGGAGTAATGACAGAGCAGTGGTCTCAATGGTCAAATGTACACTATCAGGAATGAAAGAAATAAAAATTATCTGCTACCTGCTCTGATGTATTGCTCCAGTGATTCTTGCTAGAGATAGACAACCTGGACTATAATGTGATGAGATGTCAGTACTGTGGGATGTGCTTCAAAAGAACCGCCTGGTGATCTTCAACAGTGTCAAGGTCATAAGCTGGGTACTGGTGGCTCATGCCTGTAATCCTAGCTACTTAGAAGGCTGAGATCTGAGGATTGTGGTTTGAAGCCAGCCCAAGCAGTAAAGTCCATGAGATGCTTATGTCCAATAAACTACCCCAAAGCTGGAAGTGTAGCTATGGCCTTGATTGAAAAAGCTAAAGGACAGCACTTAAACCCCAAATTCAAGCTTTCAGTACTAGCACTGGAAAAAAAAAAGTGCCAAGGCCTTTGAGTCAAAGGTCATGATGTCTCCAACACTATAGAACCAAGAGAGGGTACAGGGTACAATTCTGCACTGGAAGCATGGTAGAGAAAGCACAGCACAAGTGGTTTTTGGCTTCTGAAGGTTGGATTAACTTTTGTCTGTAATAATGCAAAAACTGTCTGTGTTCAGAGGCTACCTTGAATGTTGGACTTAGGTCTTTTCCCAGATGTGCAGTGGGACCCTCTGGTGATGTGGGGCAGAGACAGCCAGTGGCCATGAGGGGAAATGACTGATGCTATACAGAGTGCTGTGTTGCTAAGCTGGGGTATTTATATCTTCAACTTAATGTTTTCAACTTGTGATGGGTTTATTAGGGTGAAGCCTCCTTTGTAAGTCCAGGAGCATCTGTATTGAACACTTGGTGAATGGGATCTGAGGATAGACGATGTATCCACATTTGATGGTTGTTCTGTGGTTCTGTATTCCTATATAACCACAAAGATGAAACATACTCTGCAATACCTAGTAAGCTATACTAAAGTAACTTACTTCTGAATGATTCAACTGTTGTTAGATTTTAGTGTGTGTATACCGGTAGTGTGGCTTGAACTCGGGGCCTCATGCTCTCCCTCTGCTTTTTCACTCAAGTGGCACTATACCCACCGAGTCACAGCTCCACTTCTGGAATTTACTGGCTAATTGGAGATAAAATCTCATGGACTTTTCTGCTTTGAACCACGGTCCTCAGATCTCAGTCTCATAAGTAGCTAGGATTATAGGTATGAGCCATCAGTGTCTAGCTACTCAATATTTTTTATGTTTAGGCTTAAGCTTTTCTTTTTTTCTTTTTTTTTTTTTTTTGGGTCCGGTCATGGGGCCTGAACTCTGGGCCTGGGTGCTGTCCCTCAGCTCTTCAGCTCAAGGCTAGCGCTCTACCACTTGAGCCACAGCGCCATTTCTGGCTTTTTTCTTTTTGCTTATGTGGTGCTGAGGAATCAAACCTAGGGCCTCCTGCATGCAAGGCAAGTGCTCTACCACTGAGCCACCTTCCCAGCCCCTAGGCTGAAGCTTTATCAAATAATGGATATGCTAACTCAGTTCTGATAGGTACCATACTATGTTGTATACTGTGATTATTTTATTTTGCAAATGAAGAAATCTGGGCACACAGAGGTAGCTTGTCTAATTAGCTCCCGCAGGTTGGAAGTGATGGAGCAAGGATCCAAATCAGGCAGTGGGACCAAAGCTGCTGCTCTTCCCTCTGACCTTGCGTGGATTAGGTGACTGGTCCAGGGCCCTTGTTATACTTACTCACTGATGGTGTGAACTGATTCTGAGTGCTGGGCAACAGGTTCATACAAGGCAGCCAAAGCCTCTGGCCTCATGGAGCTTAGGAGCTTCTGTGGTGAGTTAAAGTTTAGCTGGACTGAGGCCTCCCCTAACCTCCCTAGCAGACAGCTGCACTGCGTTTGGCCTGCCCTGCCTGGTCTACCTCTGACTCACTTTCTTCTATTTCCCTTGAAGGTCGCCTGGTAGGTGCTCTGGATGCAGTGCTGGATTCCAATGCTCGGATTGCTCCGTTTCGAATTCTGCTTCAAGTTCCCGGGTCCCAGGTTTATTCTCCCATAGCATGTGGTGAGTTACTGAATGGATCAGATGTGTACTGGGCCCTGGCCACTGGTGAGTCTTGTTTCACTTGGAGTGTTCCAAACCTTAAGGTGTTGTAAGCATGCTGAGTTCCTGCATGTCAGTAGCACTTAAAGGTAACCTTGTTAGATCTTCTTCCTCCTCCTACTCTTCCTCCTGTTCCTCCTCCTCCTATTCCCTCACTACTCCCCTCTCCCCTATTCACTTTCACCTCTTCCTTTGCCTCTTATTTAACCATCAAAAGCACTTGGGGGCAATGAACTTGGGCATGCCAGGCTTTTGTGTAGTGTGTTTTGGGATGTTCACACATTGTTGACATGGATTGAGTCATCCCTTGCAATTTTGTTTGTGACCAATGGGTGGGATGGGGAAGATGGGGAGACTGATGGAAGATATGACATTGATCAAGCTGCATTGTACTCATAAACTGACATTGTAAATTAAAGCCCTTTGGTACTAATACTTACAAATAATACTAAAACAAAGCAAAAACCTCAACAAAAACAAAACAAGTATAAAGAAAATATGTTGCCTCAAACCCTAGCCACTCAAAGTAGTTCATGGGTGAACACCCTCCTAGACAGCTTTCCAGGTCAGACAAATGCAAGAGCATTTCAGAGGTCGATGGAAATACTTGTATAAAAATGGGATTTGTGGCTGGGCACTGGTGGCTTATGCCTGTAATCCTAGCTACTCAGGAGGCTGGGAGGCTGAGATCTGGGGATCGGGGTTCAAAGCCAAAGCCAGCTAGGACAGGAAAGTCTGTGAGACTCTTATCTCTACAACAGAAAACCGGAAGTGGCGCTGGGACTCAAGTGGTAAGGCACTAGCCTTTAGCTGAAGAACTGAGGGACAGTGCCCAGGCCGAGTTCAAGCCCCACAATTGACAAATTAAAAAAAAGGGATTTGTAATCCTAGCTACTCAGGAGGCTGAGATCTGAGGTTCAAAGCCAGCCCGGACAAGAAAGTCCATGAGATTCTCCAATTAACCACCAGAAAACTGGAAGTGGCGCTGTGGCTCAAGTGGTGTAGAGTGCTAGCCTTGAGCTGAAGATCTCAGGGACAGCACCCAGGCCCAAAGTTCAAGCCCCATAACTGACCCCTCCCCCCTCCCCCGGAAAAAAAAGGGGATTTGTCTGCAATGCTATTTTATGAGGTGTTATGTTAAAGTAACTTCTAAAAGGTGTTAGATAAAATTTATTTAACATGATATTATTTTTCTCAATTCAGAATGTTTGGCTACAGGTTACGGAGATTTTTTTTTTTCCTCTGTTGGTTGGTCAAGGGCTTGAACTCTGGGCCTGAGCTCTTCAGCTCAAGGCTAGCACTCTACCACTTGAGCCACAGCACCACTTCTAGTTTTCTGGTGATTTATTGGAGTTATGAGTCTCACGGGGACTTTCCTTCCTGGGCTGGCTTTGAACTGTGACCCTCAGATCTCAGCCTCTTGAATAGCTAGGATTACAGGAGTGAGCCACCAGCACCTGGCTGAGAGGAGATTTAAAAAAAAAAAAATATATATATATATATATGTTTATTGTAAAGATATTGTACAGAAGGGTTACAGTTACATGAGTAAGGTAATGAGTACATTTCCCATCAAGCATTGTTACCCCTTCTTTTGTTTTTCCCCTACCATTCTTTCCCTCCCCAACTCCTGCGAGGAGATTTTTGAAGGGATTTCAAGGTTAGAATTTGGCTTTTGAAAAGTAGTGTTTCAGTTCTGATGTACAGGGCAAGGTTGTCAGTGTCTTAGTCTTCCTTTTTTCCTCCCCAGTGTCTCGATTGAAAAAGCTCTTAATTTTACATTGTAATTCCCATTCTGACCCATAACTGTATTTTCTGAGATTTGTTTGGTTCAGTTCTTCATATTGATTTCATGTTCCTACTCAGGTATGCTTTCCTAATCTAGAGTTTTTTCTTTTAGTTCAAGCTCTTTAACTGGCTGGATTTTTGGGTTATCTTGGTTGGGTATAATAGACTTTGACTGTCTGTAATATTTGATATGGAAACATAAGACATCTCAAGCTACTCTGATTTCCCTCCTTGCTAGTTGGAAGTGATAATGCAGTTTGTCCTTGACTTTACCATTGAAGTTTAGTAACTTAACTAGAATCTGATGCTGCTGAGAACAGTATTTTCTCAGAGATGAAAATGACATTTTCTGTACTATGGAATCTGTGTGTTTTGTGTTCTTTTCTTTAATCATCACAGGACATTTTCTTTATGCATAGAATTTTCTTCTGCATAGAATTATATTTTAAATTTATATTATTTCTTATTTATTGGATGCTTGACTTTCAAGACATTTTATGTTGGATAGTTATTGTTGCTAATTCTCTTTTTTTAAATGGGTAGTAGGGCTTGAACTCAGTACTTTGCATCTCCACCCTCAATTGGCATATATGTGTTGTGTATATGTGTATACATATATATATGTATATATATGCACATATATATATACATTTATACACACACATACACACACATATATAATAGTCAGTGCTATTCCACTTGAGACATGCCTCTAGTCTGACATTTTGTTGGTTAATTGGAGTCTCTGGGTCTTTCTTGGCATGGCTGGCTTTGAACTGTGATCCTTAGATCTCAGCCTCTTGAGTAGCTAGGATTACATGTATCACCATCAGATGATTATTTTTTATTCTCTGTTTCTCTGTTTCTACTCTCCATTGTGTTCATGACTCTTGAGTTAGTAAGTCAGTTTTCAGCAGTACATTCTGTTCTTTGCTGCTTTTAATTTATTTGCTAGTTTTATCACCATGTGGTTTTGATACTCAGGTCAGTACTTGAGTCTGTATGTTCCCTTTTCGTTCTCTTACTTGATCATCTCACCTGTGAGTTCTTGTATTGAATTTGTGTTCTTTACTGCTTGAGAGCAGGATATATTTGTGAGAATTTCCTTTCTTGCTGGAGTGTCATTTTCTTTCTTCCTTTTTGGGGATAGTGCTGTGAGCTTTGCATTCATTTCACTTTCATGCTTATGACTGGTGCTCTACCACTTGAGACATTCCAGCCCAGCTTTTTTTTAAAGGGTTTCCTTTTGTATTGTTATTATAAAGGCAATGTACAGAGGTGCTACAACTATGTAAGTAAGATAATGAGGACATTACTTTTTGGAAAATGTCACCCCTCCCCTTGCTACACAGTTGTATAGTTCATTTTCAACATAATATCTAGTGGGTCCCACTGCTGCATTTGTTCACCCTTTGTCCTCCATTTCTGTGCCCCCTTTTAACCTCCAAGACAAATGAGTAAACAAGACAAAACAAAAATAACAACAAAGAAAAAAACCTCTTGCAGTCCAGTTTTTTGCTGGGTAATTGGAGATTGAGTCTTGAAAACTTTTCTCCCTAGGCTGGCTTTGAACCATGATCCATTGGATCTCAGCTTTATGAGTAGTTAGGATAACAGACAGGTGTGAACCACCAGCACCTGGCTGGTTCTGATTTTTCTATACTTTAAAATATTTCAACAGAGTGCCAGTGGCTCATGCCTGTAATCCTAGCCACTCAGGAGACTGAGATCTGAGGATTATGATTCAAAGCCATGACCTTTTTTGCTCAAGGTTAGCACTCTACTACCACTTGAGCCACAGCTCTATCTGGCTTTTTTGGTACTTAACTGGAGATGAGTCTTATGGACTTTCCTGCCTCATGCTGTCTTCAAATCATGATCCTTAGATCTAAGCCTCCAGAGTATCGAGTATTACAGATGTGAGTTACCTGCAACTGGAAATAGTTTTAATTTATGAGTTCACTGGGACAAAGTTCCCAAGTTGAGGACCCTCTCTAATTATAAATGAAAGTTTTTAGATCTTTTTCTGATAAGCCAGGGTAGGAATATCCCAGAGCAATTTGTGGTCCTGTTTGTAATCATTGAGTAGTCAGAACTCACAAGCCTGAATTCAAGCACTAGTTCCCCCCCCCCCAAAATCTCATAAAAAATAAGTAATTTTTAAAAAGGCTGGGCTCTGTGGCTTATGCCTGTAACCCCAGCCTCTTAGGAAGCAGACATTGAGAAGACTATGGTTTGAAAACCAGACCGAAGGAAAAAGTTCAAAAGAGGTCATCTCAACCAACAAAAACTAGGTAACAGTGGTATGCACCTGTCACCCCAGCTACATGGGAAATCCAGCGGGCCTAGGAATAAATGTTAGAACTTATCTGAAAAGTAACTAAAGTAAAAAAGACTGTAAGTGTGGCTTAAGTAGTAGAGCATGTGCTTTTAGCAAGCTCTGTGTTCAAATCCTAGTATATGAAAATAGTTTTTCTTTCAAGTTAGGGGTTATATTTCTTTTTTTGCCTTAAGAAAATTTTATTGTAAAACATCCACGACAAAATTTACTATTTAGGCCTTTCCTTCCTCTGTTCTGTCTTCCCACTGCCCTGCCCATATCTTCTGTCTTCCTCTTCCCTCCTTCTTCCCCTCATCTTCCCCTTCTCTCCCTCTCTCCCAGGCCTTGAATGTGCTAAGCAGGTGCTCCACCACCCAGCCACACTTCCAGCTACTTTAGTTGTGTTTTGTGGTTTTCTGATGTCACACCACTGTCACCACCTTCCATCTCTAGAACTCATCTTCTAAACTGGACCCTGCATCTGTTAAATAGCTGCCCCCTGTGCCTTTCCCCCTTTCCCCATTCAAGTTCAGTTTTTGTGCAGACTTGGTACTGTATATTAATGGAGTTGTACAGTATTGATCCTTGGGTGATGGCTTTCTTACTCTAGCATAATATCCTCAGGCATCTATCCACTTTTCAGCCTGTGTAGCATACCTCTCTTTTTAAGGTTGTATGATCCTCTAGTGTATGTTTGCTTGCTTTTTAGAATCGGGTATCTAACAAATGGCACAGGTAAAGAATAAAGAAGGCCTTGGCATGTGCAATTAGGAAAGCTGATCTAGGAGGGGTGGGGTAGGGTGACAGAAGGATGGACAGGAGCAAGAGATTGGAGTACCAGGGTCCTGCTGAGTACATCCAAAGCCCTGACAAGCCCTGGGGATGAGATCTTCCTGCCATTCATGAGTCTGGTGGTCTCTTGTCCTGTACTTGGGAAATCTGGGCCATCCTGGGCAATATCAACCATGTAAGATGTCACTTTGTTGTTTTTGCTTTTTAGGTGGGCACTTCTCATAGCTATTTCTGTGCTGTGACATACATCTTATGCTTAAGCACAGCCCTGAGCTCTGAGGGCCTTCTTGTCCTTACCTGGCTTCCAGGAAGCAGGAGAGAACAGGACTCTGCGTTTTCTGCCTAGAATCATTCCAAGAATTGAAATGCTTCTGTAATAATGTGGCTCTTTTCACCGGAGATTGAACCCCGGGGGAGCTGACTTTTCTGCATCCTAAGAGAGGACTTCTCAGAGATACAGTGTGTGTGTGTGTGTGTGTGTGTGTGTGTGTGTGTGTATAGGGGAGGAGGGGAGGACATGTCTGGGGGGACAGGAGTCCTGCCAGAAATCTGTCATTTGTATAGAAGGACTTTTATTAATACTCAGGGCTTTATACACCTGTTTGGACCTTCCGACTGCCCCAATACTTGGGCTGTATGTGAGAGCAGAAAAGCAGAATTTTCCATAACTACTCAGATGGGTCCCACAGCATTGTCATGAAGAGTAGCAAGCAGGAAAGTAGAAGGAAGGAAGGAGTGTCCTGTAAGCTCACCTTGCATGGGCCAGGGTAGGAGATTCAGGTAGGTTGAGGTGACGCTCATATGGATGGGGAGTGGCATATCTGTATCTTAAGAAAGGGTTTGTCCAGTTAGTATTGATATCTGTGGATTCTACTGACTGTGGAGCAAAGATACACAAAAATATTGCACTCTGTGTGTGTGTGTGTGAGAGAGACACACACACAGACAGACAGACATTATACATGTATGACTCCTACTGGGGCTTGAACTCAGGGCCTGCGTGTTCTCCTTTAATCTTTTTTTTTCTTCTCAAAGCTATACTCTACCACTTGAGCCACAGCTTTACTTCCCACTTTTTACTGGTTAATTGGAGATAAGTCAGATTTGTCTGCCCAGGTTGGCATCAAACCTTGATCCTCAGATCTCAGCCTCCTGGCGCCACGCTTGTCATCCTAGCTACTTAGGAGCCTGTGACCTGAGGATTGCAGTACAAAGCCAGCCCAGGCAGGAAAGTCTCTAAGACTCTTATCTCCAGTAAACTACCAGAAAACTGGAAGTGGTACTTTGGCTCAACATGGTAGAGTACAGCAAAACGGTTCAGGGATAGTATCCAGGCCCTGAGTTCAAGCTTCATGACCAGGCCCCCCCCCCCCCCCCTGCAAAAGTTATGCCTTTATTGACTATGTACAGATATTTTTTGTTGTTATTCCCAAAACAATATGGCATAGGAACTATTTGCATATCATTTACAATACAATCACTAGTGTATATCATCTTGAGATGGTTTAAGGTCTGTGTGAGAAGCCTGTGTGTTCTATGCATGACTTTATAGAAGGAACTAGAGCAGTCCTGAGTTCTGGAATCTTCTGAAGAAGGGATCCTTTCACAGATACTGGAGGACAACTGAAGTTTGAAAAAAAAATGTTAGTAATTTAGATTTGGAAAAGGAAAAGAATCCTTCTGAAATTTCAAGGCTCATAGAAGGAATCTGCAATACTTTTGCTGATCCAAACTGGTATGTGTTTAAAAAAACAAACAAACTTGAGAATCACAGGAGTGAACGCTTGCCAGTTCACAGACCTTCCCTTTTTACTGACTTTGGCTCATTGGTTCTTCTCAGTGGCATATAAGAGGTGAGGGAGAGTGTAGAGTGCAAGGGTTCAGGCCCTTGGTAGGTGTTAAGGGGGACCATGTCATGGCCTCACTGCGGGCTCTGAGCAGTCATAGTGACGCACAGTCTCTTATCTGTGCCCTTGACCATGGCCCGTGTTTTGGTTTCTTCTATTCTGCAACACTGTTTGCTTTGTGTGTTTGGAGACAGAATTTTATGAACGGAGGAAGTGTTCCCGAGTGGATCAGATTAGTATCTTTCTGGACTTTGAGCCAAACTGGCAAAGGGCATGCCAACTAGATCTCTCCAAGTATGGGGCTCATCAGGCATTTCAAGGGGCGCCTGGGAGGCCACCCAGCTGGGACAGTAGAGTCCAGACTCCAAGCTCAGACAAGCCACTTGTCATACTTGTTTCCTGTTGCTGTTTCCTTAGAACAGCACTGGCTGGAATTTTCCACGTGGCTTCACCTTTTGAAATGGCTGAGGAGTGCCAGCTCACAGAGTTACTGTTACTGGCTCTTCATTTTTTTTTTTTGTTTTAAGTAATTGGTACATAAACAATGACTGAATGTATTCTTTCTTTACTGAATGTATTCTTTCTTTTGTGAGAGGTGGTGGTTTATAGTTTTTTTTTTTTTAATTTTTATTTTTTGGGTCCAGTCGTGGGGCCTGAACTCTGGGCCTGGGCGCTGTCCCTCAGCTCTTCAGCTCAAGGCTAGCGCTCTACCACTCGAGCCACAGCGCCACTTCCGGCTTTTTTCTTTTTTCTTATGTGGTGCTGAGGAATTGAATCCAGGGCCTCATGCATGCAAGGCAAGCTCTCTACCACTGAGCCACCTTCCCAGCCCGGTTTATAAAGAGCAATGGAATGATGAGTACAGTGATCCCTCACCTGTGGTGGGAGTTATGTTCCAGAGAACCCCCATGATAGGTGCTACTTTGTGGATTTTCTTCCTAGGTCAGAAAAAAAAAACCCACACTCAATATCTGGCTCTTGCAGTATGTGTGTATGTATGTACACATGTGTACCCACGGGTGCACCACTATCATGGCCTGGACTCAGGACCTCTCACTCACCTTGGTTATGCCAATGGCACTTACCCATGCCTCCAGTCTGGCTTTTTGCTGGTTGTTTTGGAGATGGAGACCCTTGAACTTTTCTGCCCATTCTGGCTTTGAAACACAATCCTCAGATCTGAGTCTCCTGAGTAGCTAGGATTACAGGATTACAGTGCCTGGGTTGGCTGTTGTATTTCTTAGGTCCCTTTTAGTCAGGAAAGACTCCTCATTTCCTCTCCCTCCCTGGCTCCCAGTCATTGACTTCATGAAGAAGCTGGGCCCTTTGTGAGGAAGGAGACCATAGTCACAGTATTCGTCTGATTCCTTCCTCATGGTGTCATTTGGCTCCGTGGATTGACCTTTGTATTTCCTTGAAACTGGAACTTGAAAAGGTTGAACTACAGTTAGATCCAAGTTAGTTTACGTATTGTTTTTTTGTTTGTTTGAAGAATACTTAGATGGCTCCACGTCTTATATTTGCCCTCCCAGGTACACACTGTCTGAATATTCTTAGAACTCACCAAGCCTAGTTGGTAAGTTCATAGGGCAGCTTCATTAAGTTCTTTCCCCCCACATTTTCATGTACTTTTATTCATTAAGGATCATTTTCTGAGTATATCTGATCTCTATAGACTTTGAAAAAAATTGTTTTTAACCCCAAACTCTACAGTGATGAATAAATTCCTGTTTTGTTTGAGCTGTTTTTGGTTTTTCCCTTCTCTCTCTTTCTTATGCCATTTTAAACTCAAAGTTCTTTACTTCCATGATTCCACTGTGAATTTTTAAGCATGCTGAAAAGATGAAAGAATTAGGTAATAAAAACTGTACGTTAGTTAAAAAAAATACAATCACTATGCTCGGTGTTGGTGACTCATGTCTGTAATCCTAGCGACTCAGGAGGCTATCTAAGGAACATGGTTCCAAACTAGCCCGGGTAAGAAAGTCTGTGAGACTCTCATCTCCAATTAACCAGTAAAAAGCTGAGAGTAATAGAGTGCTAGCCTTGGGCAAGGAAGTTCAGGGACAGAGTCCAGGCATTGACTGAGTTCAAGCTCCAGGACTGGCACGCGCGCGCACACACACACACACCACACACACACACACACACACACACACACACACACACACACACACACACACAGAGGTTACTGGCCTAATGAGCTGGATCACCCATATTTTTCCAGCTATTTGGGAGGTGGAGATTGGGAGGATCACAGTTCTAGGGAAGTTTAGGCAAAAAAAAAAAAAAAAGTTTGTGATCTCTTTTCAGGTAATAAAAACTGGATGCAGTAGCATGTACTTCTCAGCTACATGAAAACTGTATATAGGAGGATCCAGGTTAAAATCTATCTATCTATCTATCTATCTATCTATCTATCTATCTATCTATCTATCTATCTATCTATCTATCTATCTACCTACCTACCTACCTACCTACCTACCTACCTACCTACCTACCTATCTATCTATCTATCTATCTATCTATCTATCTATCTATCTATCTATCTATCTATCTATCTATCTATCTCTCATCCTGTCTTAGAACTAACAGGGCAAAAAGGCTGTGGGTTTTACTGAAGTGGTAGAGCACCTGCTTAGCAAGTACAAGGCCCTGATTTCAAATGCTAGTATCACACACAAAAAAATCAAGTCCTATCAGACTATACCAATCATGTCTAGTAAGTATCCTGTACCTTGTATCTAAGTTATTTTGTATCTTTGTTATTGAATCTTTAGCATAGATTTCTAGAAGTCAGATTGCTAGATTCAAGGTTAAATGATAGTAAAAATTTGTTAGATATTGCTAAATTCTGTTCTTGGCATTTGAGTAATGTGTAAGTGCCTGCTTTCTCACTGGCAGATCAGTAGATATATTGTCAGAGGTTTTTGCTCAGGGCTTAGGCACTGTCCCTGAGCTATTTTGTTCAAGGGCTAGCATTCTACCACTTGATCCACAACTCCACTTCCGGCAGCTTTTTTTTTCTTTCTTTTTTTTTTGTGCTTAATTGCAGGTGAGTCTCGGACTTTTTGGCTTTGAACCACTGTCCTCAGATATCAGCCTCCTGAGTAGCTAGGATTACAGGTGTGAGGCACCAGTACCCAGATCATGCTCTGTTCTTGAGCTTGTTTGACTTAATTTGCTTATTGTTGGCACTCTGCCACTTGGGTCACTCCTTCAGCCTGACTGGTTTTTGCTGGTTATTTTGGGGATGGAGTAGTAAACTTTTCTGCTCTGACTAGCCTTAAACTGAGATCCTGTGGATCTCAGCCTCTTGCGTGGCGAGGATTACAGGAATGAGCCCACCAGTCTTTAACTTAGAGTGCATACGGATCTATCTATCTATCTATCTATCTATCTATCTATCTATCTATCTATCTATCTATCTATCTATCTATTTATTTCTTCTTTTATTATTATAAAGGTGATGTATAGAGGGTTACAGTTACAAATGTTAGGTGAAGAGTACATTTCTTTTTGGACAATATCACATTTCCGTCGCGCTCTTCCAGATTTTCCCTCCCACCCTACCCACACATTGTATAGTTCATTTTTAACATAGTGTCTAGTGAATATCACTGCTGCATTTGTTCACCCTAGAGTAGTTTTAATAGCTGTTTATAGTCCTTTTTTCGTCATTTTATGGGCTCTGTCATTCTGGTTCTGTTTTGACTCATAAAGGGCTCTCCCCCAACCTGCCTTCATGAAGCTTCTTCTTTTCCTGTTTCTACTTCTGGGAATTAATGGCACTAATACAAAGACAACTGAATGATCTTAGTTACAAACTAAAAAATCCATTTTACTTACCAGGTCAGAGATGGTGTTTTTCTGATTTCACCATATTGAAAGTATTTTTAGTTACTGTCATTTCATTTGAAAACAAATAGGGCAAGGAAACTAGAGGTAATACTTAAACGATACAATGGGAAAATACTTGAATCACGATCCTCAAGTTGTAAGGATGGTCTTGTGAAGATAATTACTTTAGACTTATGGATTCATTTTTTTTCAATTTCAGAATATGAGATTTCTGTGAACAAAGACTTTGTTTTGGTTTAACCCTGTCTGTTCTTGTTGTGTTTCTCTTCCTCTCCCCCATCCCTCTTAGAAAGCTTGCATTTGTTCTTTTTTCCCTATAGGATTTGTGGTTTGGGACCATCAAGAGCAAGTCTGTCCCTTACCAGTAGCTCTTTGTAGGCCACATGACCTAGGGACAGTAAAGGTCAGGATTACATACAATGGAATATACCCATTTCATAGATTTTCAGACTCACACAGGTGTTTATTACCCAGATAGAAACCGTTCTTCTTTCCTCTTCTTTTCTTTTTCCTTTTCTTTTAGGTCCAAGACCAAAACTGGAATTCAGTACCTGACACTTCACTTATTGGCTAGTGCTATACCAACGGAGCCATGCCTCCAATCCCAGAAACAGTTCCTTTTTAAAACTGCAGCCTGGGTCCAGGGTTGTAAGTTTAGGCAGTGGGATGCTTGTTTGGTTTCGTGCAGTAGCCCTGGGGAAACCTAAAAGAGCCAGGGTGGCCTTCTGGTTTCTGGGTCACACAGCTGCTTGGTGGGGAGTCCTGAAGGCATGGCTTTTTTCTTTTTTTTCTTTTTTTTTTGGGGGGGGGGGGTCCAATCGTGGGGCCTGAACTCTGGGCCTGGGAGCTGTCCCTCAGCTCTTCAGCTCAAGGCCAGTGCTCTACCACTTGAGCCACAGCACCACTTCCGGCTTTTTTCTTTTTGCTTATGTGGTGCTGAGGAATTGAACCCAGGGCCTCATACATGCAAGGTGAGCACTCTACCACTGAGCCACCTTCCCAGCCCCATGACTTTTTTCTTTTACTCTTTTACTTCTTGCCTAGAAAGTGGGAATAAGACCCAATCTGTGACTTTTTTTTTTTTAATGAGGCTACATAGCATACCTAGAAAAATGCCCAATGTGTTCTAGGCATTCAGAAAATGTTCATTGTTCAGTGTTTACTGTTACATGTTGTATGGTCTTAGTTATTGTTCCTAATATTGAATCTACAAATCTGCCCCCTCCCCCCAACTGGAGTTTAAATTTCTTACAAAATAGTAAAGTCAGAAATGGAACCCATGAAGCCAGGTGCCAGTGGCTCATGCCTGTAATCCTAGCTATTCAGGAGGCTGAGATCTGAGGATCATGGTTCAAAGCCAGCCCGGGCAGGAAAGTCCGTGAAACTCTTATCTCCAATAAACCACTGGAAAACCAGAAGTGGCATGGTAGCTCAAGTGGTAGAGCACTCGCCTTGAGTTGAAGAGCTGAGGGACAGCGCTTAGGCCCAGAGTTCAAGCCCCATGACCGACAAAAAAAAATAAATGGAGCCCATGGTTCACACTTGTCATCCTAGCTACCTATTTAAAAGGCTAAGATCTGGAGGATCACAGCTTGAGGCCAGAACAGAGAAGCCTATGAGAGATTTTATCTCCAATCAACCATCAAATGTTGGATTAGAGGCATGGTTCAAGTTGGAAGAGCACAGCCACGATCTCATAAGCCAAGACCTGTAGCAGCGTGTGTGTGATGTGTGTATGTGACGCACGTGCACACACACACACACACACACACACACACACACACACACACACACACACACACACGAAACACCTTATTTTCTGTAATATTAAAGGCCTTAATAAAATACCATACATTTTGGCTAATTCACCTCTGGTGAAATCCACAATACTGCTCTGAATTTTGTTTAGAGATACTAGTCTGCTAGGGCTCCCATAATATGACATCATGGATTAAGGGCTTACACAACAGACATGGACTCCCTCCCTATTCCTGGAACTGGATATCTGAGACCAGCGTGTCCACGGGGCTGTTTCCAATGAGCTCTCCCCTTGGCTTGCCCAGGTCCACCTTTCACAGTGTCCTTGCCTGGCCTTTCCTGTGCACCCGATCCCTAGAGTCTTCTCATGAGGACATAGCCTATGGGGTCAGGGTCCCACCCTGATCCCACTGAACCTGAGTGACCTCTGTAAAGCCCTTTCTTCACATAGTCACATTGGGATGAGGGCATGGACATATGAATTCTGACAAGACAAGAGCTCTCCTCTATGGAAAGGATTAAGTATTTCTACTGTAGTCAATGTGTAGGCTCCTTATTGCCTTCCCTTCTCCTCACCACAGATGACAGACTCTTACATCTTCTTTCCTTTTCTTTTTTGGTGGTAAGGTTTTGAACTCAAGATCTTGTATAGGTAAGGGCTCTACCACTTGAGCCTCCAGCTCTTTTTTCTTCAGTTATTTTTCAGATAAGGTCTTGTACTTTAGCTCAGGCTAGCCTCAGACAAGATCCTCCTTTTTACACCTCCTACATAGCTCATGCGTGTGCATGAGCCATCACAGTTTGTTTGTTGAGATGGAGGCCTTACTACTTGCTCAGGCTGGCTTTGAACTGTAATTCTCCTGATCTTCCCAGAAGCTGGGATTATAAGTATGAGACCCTATACCTGGTTCTAAACTTTCACTTTTTTTTATATTCTCTGCTTTTACCATTCACAACATGTGTATCTATAATGTAATGACTTTCAATCTGTGACCCTGACCTCCAGACAGAAATAGATTTGTGTGTAAGTAGTAAATAATTCACAATTTGGTGGCTACTCTGACTTAGAGGGCATGCAGTCTATTTTCAGTTCCATTTCATTTTTTTTTTAGCTGTTTGCTAATGAGCATACTTCATGCAATTTGAAAGACCCTGTTATGCAAACTTAGATTGGGTTGTGGACATAGGTTGAATGACCTTCCATTTGAGCTCTTTGGGGGGGTCATAGCTGTGCATGCAGCCTGCCTTGATTTACCGTTACTTGTGAAACCCATCCTAAGACTTCCCTGCAGAGGAAATCATAGTTTGGAAGAGTTCCCTGCCATTTGGCAACCTTTGTAGGAAATAGCCAGCAGGGTGGAAAAGTTTCATCAGCTCCATTGTTTTTGCTGAGAGAGGCACACAACTAGTCTTACTTTCAGAAGCAGGGGAGAAATGAAATCTCACCTCAGCTACAGGGGGTATGTGCTTATTTTTCCTCTTTTTAGGTATAGGCTTGGTTTTGTTCTAGAATTACTTTTCCTTATCCTAATCTTTCCCTAGGAGATAGAAAAATTATTTAAAAGAAAATAAAGGTCTAAACCAGGTGCTGATAGCTCACACCTGTAAATCCTAGCTATTCAGGAGGCTGAGATCTGAGGATTATGGTTTGAAGCCAGCCTAGGCAGGAGAAAATCGGTGAGACTCAAAGTAGAGCTGTGATTCAAATGGTAGAGCATTTTAGCTTTGAGCAAAAGAAGCATAGGCATAGTACCCAGGTCCTGAGGCCAAGCCCCACTAGGGACACAAAAAAACAAAAGCAAAACTCTTCCTTCTATGGGAGGACGCTGAGACAGCACAAGGCTGTCAAGATCCCTTCGAATTTCATATTTGAATGAAATTCATTACATACCTTGGACATGGAACTGAGCTTCCATTTCCTCCTTCAGGCTTCATTATGCACCAATGACACAATGCTGGGAACAGGCTAGAACTAGAAAAGTCAGGCCTGTCACCTTTCTTGCTGGTCTCCGTTTCTCCAACTTAAAAATATTTTTTTTAGGGGCTGGGAAGGTGGCTCAGTGGTAGAGCGCTTGCCTTGCATGCATGAAGCCCTAGGTTCTATTCCTCAGCACCACATAAGCAAAAAGAAAAAAACCGGAAGTGGTGCTGTGGCTCAAGTGGTAGAGCGCTAGCCTTGAGCTGAAGAGCTGAGGGACAGCGCCCAGGCCCAGAGTTCAGGCCCCACAACTGGACCCCCCCCAAAAAAAAAATAAATAAAAATAAAAAAATATGTTTTTTTAAAATAAATGAAGACATTCATGAAAACAAGAAGCAAAGGATTGCCAGCTAATAAAGATACTCTCTCTTCAGTTCATCTCTCCTTGTTGGTTCTGTGTCATGACCAGTTTGTTTGATTGTCATGGACAATAATGGAGGAAGATCTAGAAAGAGCAGGTCTTCAAATGCCAGCAAGGAGTAGAGTAGTAGAGCCCCAACTTCCTCAGGGCGTCTGTGCATACTTACTGGCTTTGTGAAGTGCCTCAGCTGTCCCCTGATGCAAAGGTGCCATTTCAAACATTCAAGATTGTGACAGTGTTCTTGCTACTGTCACCACAGCTGTTCCCTGGAACTCTTGAAGTGGGCAGGAAGGCTGGCATCAGAGGTAGGGAAATCTGATGTGTACCTGAGCCCTGTTGGCCTATGATGGTCACAGCCAGCTGAGGAACCATGCAGATACTCTAGCTCCTAAGTTCAGGTAGAGAAAGGTGGCAGGTCTTAGGAGAGTCATGCTGTGGAGGCCTGAATTGCTTGGTTTGTTTTGTTTTAGAATGAGCTTTCCAGCTGGGGGTGGTGGCACATACCTGTAATCCTAGCACTGAGGCAGGAGGATTGTGAGTTCGAGGCCAGCCTGGGATGCATAGCAAGATCCTCTTCAAAACAAAACAAACTTTGCTTGTCCTGAGAGGTGTGGGGAACCCCCTCAATGGGGGAGAAGTAGAGGCAGAGGCAAGAGTATTGCAACTACTCACCTCAGAGTTAGTCCTAAGTGGGCTGTTCCTTAGAGTGCAAGACTAGAATACAAGGTCCCTGGTCACATGGCCTTTATTTCAGGACCAGGGACCCCCGGCCTATCAATAAGGGCACTTGACAGACAGGACTAGCCTTCCCCATGCTGACTGGAAGCTGGCTTTGGTGATGACCCAGGGATGCTGATTTATTTGGGTAAAGCTGTGCCTGAAAATTGGCAAAATACAATGGGGATCAGCTCTCTTGTCTTTTTACTCATTTCTTGTATGAACCATTCTGTCAGCTTCTCCTTCCTTAGCGCATGGCCTGCTCAGAAGAGCACTGCTAATCCAGATGCCCATTCTCACTGTCCCAAGTTCTCCAGTCCAGTTGAGGCCTCTGGCACTTTCTCATAAGGAGTACCAGCTGAGTCACTCTCATCCATAGTGTTTGTAGCCACAAGTGTTTTGCATTCTTTTGGGTTATAGAATATTTGTAATACCTTGAGGGGGCCCAAGTCTAAACACGTGATTCATTTGTGTGTCATATACACCTTATCCACGTAGCCCAAAGCTGGATTTTGTTTTTCATGGCAGAAATTTGAACTTGGGGCCTCAAACCTGCTTTGCTTTGCTTGCTTGGCTGGCACTCTACCACTTGAGTGATGCTTCTAGCCAGGCATTTTGCTGGCTAATTGGAGATGGAGTCTCAAGGAGTTTTCTACCTGGGCTGGCTTTGAACCACTGTCCTCCACACTTCAGCCTTCTTAGTAGCAAGGATTATAGACACTAAAGGTGATATGCCATATTTTCCATTTTGTGCATGAAATAGTTTGTATACTTTGAAGCATCAGAAATCAGATGTGGAAGCTCCCCTTCATAACAGTGTGTCATGGTGCCAGGTTTCACAGCAGGGGCAATGCAGCATCATGATTTTTGAATTGGAGATGGAGATGCTCACCCTGTGTTGATAGGGCCTTCCCATGAATTTACCTTTTGGGGAAAGGTAATCTGAAGGAAAGGTACAGAGAGAAAGGAAGTTCAGTTTTAATAAATGTGTATCTGCTTTGGGGTGCAGGGTTTGTGCATCTGGTGTCGTTCTGCTTTTGCATTGACTAGATAATTCTGTGCTGTTCACTTGGCAGTCAGTCATTATTTGAGGTTAGAAAAAAATTCCTTTTTTTTTTTTTTTTTGGTGGGGAGCATTGGTCATGGGACTAGAACTCAGGGCTTGGGCACTGTCCCTGAGCTCTTTCACTCAAGGCTAGTGCTTTACCACTTTGAGCCACAGCTCCATTTCTAGTTTTCTGCTGGTTAATTGGAGATAAGGGTCTCACAGGATTCCTTGCCTGGGCTGGCTTTGAACTGCAATCCTCACACCTTAGCCTCTTGAGTAGCTAGGATAGGAGTGAGCCACCGGTGTGGCTGGAGTCTTATTCTGCATCTCATTCTGGAAATGTAGCCAAGCTAGACCTACGTCATACACAGGTGTGTGTGTGTGTGTGTGTGTGCCTGTCATCAGTGCCCCTTTGCTGAGCGTCTGCTGGGCCTGTCACTAGGAGCTGGGCACAGTCCCTGGGCTAAGGTCCCACCAGGCAGTGGGGATGCCTAGGAGGTCCTTGGAAAGAAATACAGATAACTAAAATGACTAAGCTCTTTGTGAGTGCTTTTACTTGGTGCTTTGGTAATGTGGTAGATATTTTGGTGACCTTTCAAAGAAATTTGGTTTAATGCTCCTGGGTTTTTTAAGGACCCCCCCCCCCCCCCCGCACCTTGTCTGTCCCACTTCAAACAGGTTTTTAGGGGATATTTCTTTGAGTGACATGAAGTATCCATTTTTGGTGTGTGTCTGTTGGTATTGGGACTTGAACTCAGGACCTGCATACTCTCCTGTACTTGGTTTTTGTCCCTCCCCCTTACCCCCATTCTACCACTTGAGCCACAGCTCTACTTCTGGCTCTTTGGTGGTTAATTGGAAGAAACGACTCAGATTTTTCAGCTTGGGCTGGCTTCAAACTAGGATCCTCAGATCTCAGCCTCCTCAGTAGATAGTATTACAGGAGTGAGCCACCGATGTGTGGCTGAAATCCATTTGTAATTCTGTAAACTTCCAGGCTCTTGCTGGCTGGGTAGAGCTCTGCTGGTTGCATGGCTCACAGGGCTTTTCCAGAGGCTCTTTCATGGTGAACTTGGGCTCTGGTACTTTTGGGGGGACTGTTGTTTTCACGGGGGAACAGTGCAGAGATAGTTCAGAGTCCCTCTGCTACTTGGGGCCTGGTCCATGCTGGCGCTGCTGTGTGACCTCAAGTGTTTGAGTTGTTCTGTTGGTACTGAGGAGATCTGTATGGCCATGGAACAATCCCAAGGGTGTCCTCATTGGTCAGCTGGCCTCTCATGGAGCAGTGTTCCCCCAGACTTCAGCAGAGGGTGGCTGTACCAGTTAGAGTAAGTGGCCAGGGTGTGGGACTTGCATAAGTGCAGGTTATACACTAGTTGGAAAACAAAGTCATGTTCTAGCAATTCCTTTCGCTTTTTAATCTTGCTTTCTTTCTCTTCTAATGCAGGTGCCACATTTGAGGAAATCAACCAGCACTGGGACTGGCTGGAACAGAACCTCCTCCACACCTTGTCTGTTTTTGATAATAAAGATGACATTGCCAGCTTTGTCAAAGGGAAGGTGAAGGTAGGTCCCTGGAAACTGGCTTTCTGTACCCTTACCTACCCCCCCACCACCTCCACCCCCTGCCACTTCCTTCTCAGATTGTCTTAAACACTTTACATTAACTCCACATTAACTCAATGTTTTGGCTTAGTATATAAGTCTGAATGAGTTTAATGTCTTACCTGGAAGGTCTTGTAGAATTGAAGTACAACAGATTTTACTGGTGAGGATCAGACTGCATTCTCAAGTCTATTTCTTTTACAGAGGTAAAGGGCCTTTTGGTAGTGGTTTGAGAAAACTGGGATGTTGAGATGTGTTTTTTTTATAGAACATTCTTTGATTCCTTAAATTAGAAATTCTCAACTTTCTCACTGGGACATCTCAGCTATGACTTATTATTGCTTATTACTGTTTTTGGTCATGGGGCTTGAACTCTGGGCCTGGGCACTGTCCCTCTTCAGCTCAAGGCTAGCACTCTACATTTGAACCACAGTGCCATTTCCAGTTTTCTGGTGGTTAATTGGAGACAAGAGTCTCACAGACTTTCCTCCCTGGGCTGGCTTTGAACTGCGTTCTTCAGAACTCAGCCTTCTGAGTAGCTAGGATTATAAGTGTGAGCCACCAGCACCCAGCTCTCTTCCAGCTTTTTGATGGTTAATTGGAGGTAAGAGTCTCATGGGGACTTTTCTGCCTAGAGTGGCTTCTAACTACTATCCCCAGTAGCCTCCTGAGTAGCTAGGACTACAGATGTGAACCACCAGCACCTGGCCCATAGATCATTTTTATACACTGTGAATCCTATACAGTCTGCACTTGGTTTTTGAAAATGGTCTGCTGAAGGCCAGTCTATAAGGGCAGTGGTCAGTGTTGGTAGCCATGACCACTTTCACATTCTCACTCCTCATCTGTGGTTCAGTTTTGATGATAGGTAAGAGCCATTGGCGCCCAGCTATATCAGTTGTTTTGAGGTCATAATAATCCTCATGACAAAGTGGCATGACAAATTTAATATGACAAATTCTGATCCCCAATACTTTGAAGCTAAAATGCCTTAAACAAGTCCTTGCCCCAGGCACTATTGGCTCAAACCTGTAATCCTAGCTACTCAGGAGGCTGAGATCTGAGGATTGCAGTTCGAAGCGAGCTCAGGCAAGAAAGTCCAGGATACTCTTTATCTCCAAGTACTCACCAAAAAGCCAGTGGTAGAGTGATAGCTTTGAACATAAAAGCTCAGGAACAGCACCTAGACCCTGATTTCAAGCCCCAGCATCAGCACAAAAATAAATAAAAAAAAATTTAAAGCTGGATCAATAGAAAGCCCACGGATTGGGAGAAGATCTTCACTAGCCATACAACAGACAAGGGTCTCATCTAAAATATACCTGGAACTCAAAAAATCAAATCCCCCAAAAACAAATCTGCAAAGAAACAATAAATAAGTGGACTAAATAAGTGGCCCAATAAATAAGTGGACTAAAGACTTAAAGAGAAACTTCTCTGAAGGATGGCGAATAGACACATGAAGAAATGCTCAACCTCTCTAGCCATAAAAGAAATGCAAATCAAAACAACATTGAGATACCACCTCACCCCAGTTAGAATGGCTATAATCAAGAACTCTAATAACAACAGATGCTGGAGGGGACGTGGACAGAAGGAAACCTTACTACATTGTTGGTGGGAGTGTAAACTTGTTCATCCACTTTGGAAAGCAGTGTGGAGGTTCCTCAAAAGACTCTACATAGAGCTCCCCTATGACCCAGCAATCTCACTTTTGGGCATTTACCCAAATGATCACAAACAAGACCATATTAAAGCTACCAGCACAACTATGTTTATTGCAGCATTATTTACCATATGGAACCAACCCAGATGCCCCTCAGTAGATGAATGGATCAAGAAAATGTGGTATATATACACAATGGAATTCTATGCCTCCATCAGAAAGAATGACATTGCCCCATTTGTTAGGAAATGGAAAGACTTGGAAAAAATTATATTAAGTGAAGTAAGCCAGACCTAAAGAAACATATGTTTCCCTTATTTGCAATTACTAGTATATGTCTAAGTCAAGCAGAAAAGGTCAGATAAGTTGATGTTAGGGGAATGAACCCCAAGATAAGTATTCAAATGTTTTTTTTTTTCTTTCATGTAATTGCTGCTAACATATTTATAAGATGATTTCTGTGTTGCTTTGTATGTCCCTCCCCCGCGATATAACCCCTGCTTTCACTGGATTTGATGTTGGTATAATTTGTGGAGGGGAAGGGCAAAAACAAATCATTTAACTAGGGATACAGGTGGACACATTGCAACAATGAGATGTAGAAGTCATTATGTTGAAAAATGAACATTACAACTTTGGTGGGTGGGGGGAGGATCGGGTTGGGGGAGGAGGGGAGAGTATGGGAAGGGATGGGAAGGGCAAACAAAGAGGAGGCAACAATGCTTGATAAGAAATGTACTCGTTATCTTGCCCATGTAATTGTAACTCCTCTGTACGGTATTCTCACAATTAAAAAATTAATATTGTTGAAAAAAACACGTATATAAAAAAAGAAAAAAAAAAGCTAGAAGTAGAACTGTGGCT
Organism: Dipodomys spectabilis; assembly: GCF_019054845.1. NCBI lineage: Eukaryota > Metazoa > Chordata > Mammalia > Rodentia > Heteromyidae > Dipodomys > Dipodomys spectabilis. The sequence goes on along the minus strand of NW_024870864.1, from coordinate 6,146,852 downwards.
CAAATGGTGGAGCACTTGTTCTCTGCTTCTCTCTGGCCAACTCTGAAGAATCTGGGAGCTAGGACTTTCCTACTTACATTCTAGACATTTGGCACTCTATAAAACTGGGGGAAAATGTCTTCTGCTTTAAGTTGAGTTTATATAACTAGACACTTCGGGTCCTTAGAAGTCAGGAGGCTGCACCAGTACCACTGGATGCTGGTCTGAATATGCCTGTTCGCTCTAGAACCTTCCTAAAACCCCAACAGGCCTCTGGAGCCAGGGGAGAACACAACATTTGTGTTGTGTTGTAAATATACTTTACCAAATCTAATTATTGCCATCTACAGTATTAAATAACACTGAGAAAAGTTGAGTTAGTGGCTCAGGCCTGTAACCCTAGCTACTTAGAGGATGAAACATGGAGAACTGAGGTTCAAAGCCAACCCACGCAGAAAAGTCTGCTAGATGTATGTCCAGTTAACTAGCACAAACCAGGCTGGAGTCAGGGCTCAAGTAGTAGAGTGCCTGCTGTGAGCAAGCAGACTGAGCAAGAGTGTAAGGCTCTGCGTTTAATCTCTGGTGCTGGCAGAAAAGAAGAAAAATATAGTGAACAAAAATGAAAATTGCTTTAGATTTATTTGAAAAATAAATCCCATTATTTCAATGTCAATGCCTGGGTTTAATTTCTAAATACCTTGTACTTGAAGTTTGGGTTATACTCCCTAAAAGTGTACTTGTTTTATGGAACATAAGCTTTCAAGAGAAAGAAGGGAAAAATTATAAAACAGAAATAAGGGAAAAGTTACTTTGTGTCCTGCCCTGCTGTCTGCCCACATGCAGGACTTTGGAAGTACCAGATCCTACAACACTTGACTCATATTGTTGCTTTACATGTGAAGATGATATAGAATACACAATGGTAGTGAAATGTATGTGGCTTTATAGGGCCTATTTTTGAACATGATAAGGGAGACTTTTGTTTGTGTTTTTTAAAAGATTAACTTCCTAAATAATTTTTTCCACAGTCAGGTTTGGACTCAGGGCCTTTTGCTTGCTTTGCTGATTTGCTTGGCTGGCACTCTACCACTTCAGTCTGGCTTTTTGCTAGTTAATTGTGGAGAAGAGTCTTTTGGCTTGTGTGTGTGTGTGTGTGTATGTGTGTGTGTGTGTGTGTGTGTCAAGGCTGGCTTTGATCTTTGACCCTCCATGTCTCAGCTTCCTAAGTGACTAGGATTACATAGGCATATGCCATTGGTATCTGGATAACAGTTTTAACTTTAAACTCACAGATCAGTGATTCTGTAGAGTTGATGCAGTGAGTTCATTGAGTTCACATGCAGCAGTCAGTTATCTGGCCCTCAGATCTTTTGTGTCAGTTAACGTTCTGTCACTAAAAAAACACCTGAGATGATTAATTCACAGTCTGGGCCATGGTTGGTTGACTCCCTTGCTCTGGGTAGCATGGCAGGGACCTTTGGCAGAGTTACAGTTCCCTCATAGGGTGGGCAGGGAGCAAAGTGGGTAGCAAAGAGGCTAGGCCACAAATTCCCTTCAAGGGCATGTCCCATGACCACCTGCTAGCTCCCATTTCTACCACGTTCCAATTCCACCAGCTCTGGGGAGCATACCTTCATCACATAGGATGTTGAGGGACATTTAAGATCCAAACTGGGCCATCCTTGAAGAGAAGAACAGGAATACTAACAAAACCCAACTGCTGGTAAGTGGTGGAGTGAAAGTTGGGGTGCTTTATGGAAGCAATGCCCATTTAGCCTTCCTGCTAACCATCCCCACCCTCTCCACCTTCGCTCTTCTGGATAAGGGACCGCTATGTTTCTGTGCCCAGGCTCTGATTGCTGAGGAGACCAGCAGCAGGCTTGCAGAGCAGGAGGAGGAGCCCGAGAAGTTCCGAGAAGCCCTGGTGAAGTTCGAGGCTCGATTCAACTTCCCTGAGGCTGAGAAGCTGGTCACCTACTACTCCTGCTGCTGCTGGAAGGGCCGGGTGCCTCGCCAGGGATGGCTGTACCTCAGCATCAACCACCTCTGCTTCTACTCTTTCTTCCTGGGCAAGGAACGTAAGTGTGGCAAGCCGTATGCACAGCTGTCGGTCTTCAGTCAACCCTGATCACGCTTAGCCTTGCTCACAAGAGAAGCCATCAATGAAATTTCACAACAAAGAAGATGTAAATAAGTAGAATGGCTGAGATGACAGCCAGAGATATGTGATAAACTTCCAAATGATGTGTGCAGATATTTATGCTTAATTACATATCCTTCTACTGTTGAAACTGGAGTTTGAGAGATCCTAAGGCTAAACTCTCGGGGTTGGGGGTGGGGTGGGGGCTTCTACGTGTTAGTTCCGTCACTGGTTCTTGTGTGCCAAACAGACACAAAGTATAAAGAAAGGAGATTTGTGATGTACGTAAGCCACGGGAAGGTAGCACTTCAGTCCATCTTCAGCCATCTTCAGGGTATAGATGTGAGCTGTAGGTTTAAATAGACAAAGAACTGAGGTCAGGAGGTGATAGAGCAGGCCAAGTCCTAGTCCTGGCCTGGTTGACCTAATCTTTGTTCCATGAGGTTTCCAGACAAGTTGTTCTAGCAGTCCTCCTTGGAGGGAAGCAGACAGACCACTGTTGGCTGTCTGTCCTGAGATTTTTGACTGTCTTTTTCCTTTGGGGCAGTTTCTGTCATCTTTCCTTGTAAAGATGTTACTAAAGTTAGATCCCCGTCCTTCCTGGAACAAGGTGACCAAGGTGACTGCGGAGTTACTGCAGGCATGAATGGCTTCCATGGAAGGACACAGAGGCAAAGTAAAGGCAAAGTGCCTAAGCTTTTAGCCTGATTTTCATTAACTCATGGATCCAAGTAAGTGGTCAGTGCCTTTCCCAAGAGGCAGTACAAGTACCTCTTACACTATTGGGGGGTCTTGATTTGGGGAGAGCTCCTTTTTTTTCTTGCTCCCTTTTGATGCATTTCTGTGGAAGTCACTTCAAATAACTCCTAAAAGGTTTTTACTGTTGAGGATTGCTGTGACTATTTCTAAGAGAGTAAGATGTATTCCTGCTTGTTAATACAGGGAGGCCATTTAAAATATCCAGCCCTGAAGTTCACACTGCTGGATGCACAGCTAGATACATAGCTAGATGCTTCTGGAAAGGGAAGAAGCATCTGGTGGGCCTACCTGAGTTCCAGGCACTGATTGACTTCTCACATGTTCAGTGGCAGGTATTGTCTTGGGCAGGTTAAATTAAAAAAAGTTACAGTGTTGGTTGTAGATTGGATGTTTCAAAAGTTATTCCCATTAAAACTGCTTCCAGAGAGCTGGTTGCATGGCCCAGGGGTAGAGCACTTGAGGTCCTTTTGTTTGTCCCTCAGCCATTCAGCTCAAGGCTACTACTTGACACAGTGCCACTTCTGGTTTTCTAAGTGGTTAATTGGAGATAAGAGTCTCATGGACTATCCTGCCCGGCTGGCTTTGAACCAAGATCCTCAGGTCTCAGCCTCCTGGGTAACTAGGATTACAGGTGTGAGCCCGGCTTTGTCTTTGTTTTAATATGGTATGTTCTTTTCTTTCTGCCTTATGATGCCTTGGACATATGCCCTATTTGCATAGCCTCCCTCTCTCTTGAATGTGCCCTTTTCCAACCTTCTTTTTCCTTCTGAAGTGCTTCTCAAAATAAACACCCTATTTTTCCATCCTTTACCTGGCCTAGCCTGTTAGGAAACTCCTGTTGTCCTTCAGAACCCCATTCTAAGTTTATCATCTCCAGGAAGCCTTCAATAGGCCCATGTAATTTGTACTGCCTTTATGTTTCTGTTCTGGCTTCCATCAAACCAGTGGTTGCTTAGTTGCTTGTTTGAATGTTAGTTTTTTCTATTTGAATGAGCTTTTCAAATACAAGGCTCTTCACAAAGCAGGTATGTAGTAAACTTAGTTGCTGATACAGTGTGTGTATGTGCTTGCATGTGTGCATGTTTGAGTGTGTGTGTGTAAAAGACTGTATGAAAGCTGGGTGCTGGTAGCTCACACCTGTAATCCTAGCTACTCAGGAGTCTGAGATCTGAGGATCATGGTTCAAAGCTAGCCCTGGCAGGAAAGTCTATGAGACTCTTATCTCTAATTAAACACCAGAAAATTGGGAGTGGTGCTGTGGTTCAAGTGGTAGAGCATTAGCCTTGAGCTGCAGAGCTCAGGGAAAATGCCCAAGCCCAGGGATCAAGCCCCACAACAGACCAAAGGAAAAAAAAAAGACTTTATGTGAAAACATTTAGAAGGAACTGGAGAAGTCTATTCTCAAGTCTAACATAGAAATGGAGCCTTTTAGCTAGGCATTAGTGGCTCATGGAAACACACCAAAGCAGTACTACAAAGCAATTTAAAAAGCAATAGTAGGTAAAATCATTCCCTACTTGATTGCTAATGAGTGTCACTAACCTTAGATGTTTTAGGATGTCAGTGGTTGGAGCAACCGCTCAATAGTGTTTGTGGTTTTTAGTTATATGTGTTTGTCTGATAAAGCAGCCATCAGATATAAGATGTAATTCTCCCTCTTTGCTCTCTATTAGCACCCTTGCTATTACTGTATCAGAAACCCAAGAATAGAAAATCTTTAAAAATAATATACTGTATTAACTTATATTTTAAAGAGACATATCTTGCTGTGTTGTGTAAATTGGCTCTAAACTTCCGGGGCTCAAGGGATTTTCCCAGCTCAGCCTCGTGAGTAGCTGATACTTCAGGTGTGTACTACTACTGTGACCAGTTGTATGGTTCACTTTGGAGAGTTTCATAAAAACTGCTTGGATTCTGTCTTCAAAGCCTAACAGCTGTCTGTTTCTCTTTAAGAGAACAAGAAGAATCCTTTTAGGCATTTTTTTTTTCTATTACCTTGCCCAAGGAACTCTGGTTTTGGCGTCAGAATTCATGTGGATTGAAAAACATTGCACGATTGTTAAATATAGTCTTAGAAAGTTTGTGTATTGCTTATCTGATATTCCATAATTCACAGTCAGGTCTGTGCTCTCTCCCTCACTAGGCTTAAGAGACTTTTGCATTTTATCTGGAGGAAAGCTTTGGATGTTGCTTGATGACCAGCTCTAGTAGCCTGGTAGAACATGTGCTCACCTTTTTTCTCTTGCAGTTAAACTTGTGATCCCATGGGTTGATATCCAGAAGCTGGAAAGAACGTCTAATGTCTTCCTGACGGATACTATCCGGATCACCACACAGAACAAGGAGCGTGACTTTTCCATGTTTCTGAACCTGGATGAAGTGTTTCGGATCATGGAGCAGCTGGCTGATGTGACACTCCGGAGGCTGCTGGATAATGAGGTGTTTGACTTGGACCCTGACCTGCAGGAGCCGAGCCAGATCACCAAGAGGTAGAGCTTTGGTTCCCCAGTGACCCTCAGGGTTCAGCGGACTCAGGCCTCAGTTCTGTGTGCTTTTTGATGGCCTTAAGTGTAGAGCTATCTCTCCGTATTCCCAGGGGATGGGTTCCAGGATCTCTGCACACACCATTCCCTGTGAATGCTATGATCTCTTGTATAAATGGCATAGTGTTTGATGTGACCTGTATCCTCCCCATTTCCAGCTGACTTATGATGTAATGGAATACACATGCTGTGTAATATTGTTTGTTATACTGCATTATTCAGAAAAAAATCAGCAGGAAAAAAGACTGTATTTAGTAGAGAGTTTTTTTTTTTCTGGTGGTTTGATTGATGGTTGGTTGAAACCAAGGATGCAGACTTTGTGGACACTGGGAGCCACACAAAAGGGTTTTGGGACTCAAGGCCTGCATTCTCTGCTTACTTGCTCAGGCCCAGTGCCTTACTACTTGAGCCATGCCTCTAACCTCTTTTTGCTGGTTCATTGGTGATGGAGTCTTGCAGACTTTTCTGTTTCCAACCATGATGCTCCAGATCTCAGTCTCCTGAGTAGTTAGGATTACAAGGATGAGCCACAGGCACCCAGCTATATTTAAAGTTTATAATTGCCCTTAAAGAGTCATCCAAATTTTTTAAGTTGTTAATCGTGATAGAGATAACAATTAGAAGTGATTAGTACTTATTTCCTTTATTCAGCAGGCTTTGATTTATGGATCCAGATCCCATTTTTCAGATATTTAAAAATTGATATTCATAAAAAGTACTTCTAGGGCCTGGGAATGTGGCTTAGTGGTGGAATGCTTGCCTAGCATGCATGAAGCCCTGGGTTTGATTCCTCAGTACCACATAAACAGAAAAAACCAGAAGTGGTGCTATGGCTCAAGCAGTAGCATGCTAGCGTTGAGCAAAAAGAAGCCTAGGGACAGTGCCCAGGCCCTGAGTTCAAGCCCCAGAACTTGCAAAAAGATACTTCTAGGAACTGTAAGCATGGCTCAAGTGGTAGAATACCAGTTATGAGGGAAGAAGCTGAGCAAGAGCTCAAGGCCCCTGAGTTCAAACCCTGTTACTGATACCAAAGGAGGGTGGCAGGGGAGAACTTTCTAGAACATATAATATAGGCCTCATCATGATAGGAATCTGTTACGGATTATACTTTGCTGGTGAACATTCATCCATTTATATTTGCAGTGGTATACATAAACCCAGGGCCATTTGCATGCTAGATATGTACTCTACCATTGAGCATTTTGTTATATTAAAATACTTTGTAGAAAAAGTTTTGGAGACAGCTGAATTTATTTAGATGCTAATTTGACAAAAATAGTATGTCAATATTGTTTACAGTTTGACCCCAATTGATCCTAGTCATGGAAAATTGTAGAGTCATTGCTTTAGCTATCACTTTAAGTTCATCAGAAGTACAGAGGATGGTATGTGAGCGTCATGTTGATCTTGAAGCTTATGGATTCTGACTGAATCAGTGCTAAATGGATATAATGGTGTTAAAAAGATGTTCTTTGCGAAACAAGTTACTATAAAGTGATGCCTGGATAGATTGATGTGTTAGATGTAGTTACAGAATCCTTCACTACTATTTGAATATTTTCAACCATTAAGCTTGAACTTAGAGCCTTTAATAGCTTGCTGGCACTTTACCACTTGAACTATGCCTCCAGTTTGGCTTTTTGCTGGTTGTTTTGAAAATCAATCTCCTGAATGTTTCTACCAGGACTGACTTCAAATTGTGATCTTCCAAGTCTCAGCCTCCCGATTAGTTAGGATGATAGGTATAAGCCCACCAATATTACTGTTAAATGAAATCTTTTGTTGTAGTTACATGCATGTAACAATTATTATTATTTGTATCACATAATTTTTGTTGTTGTTGCTTGTGGGGCTTGAACTCAGGGCCTGAGTGCTGTCCCTGAGTCTTTTTGTGCTCAAGGTTAGTGCTCTACCACTTAAGTCACAGTGCTACTTCCCTGGGTTAATTGGAGATAAGAGTTTCACAGGGACTTTTCGGCCAGAGCTGGCTTCAAACCATGATCCTCAGATTCAACCTCCTGAGTAGTTAGGATTATAGGCATGAGCCACTGGCACCTGGCCACTTTAACTGTTTTTAAGTGCATTGTCTTTAAGTGCAGTTTTAAGTGCATTAAGTGCATTCACATTGATGTGCAACCACTACCACCATGCTTCTCCAGAATGCTTCTTACATTGCATAACTGAAACTGCAACCAGTAACACTGACTCCCTATTTGGCCTTTCTCCAGCTTTTGTCAGGTACCTTTCTATTCCATCTCTAGGAAGTTGGCTAAGTCCCCCGTGTGAATGGAATCATGGTAGCATTGTCTTTTTGCATATGGCTCATTTCACTTAGACTGATGTCCTCAAGGCTTAACTGGGTGAAAGCATGTATCAGACTTCTTTTTTTTAAGGCTGATGTTCCATCACAAGTGGATATTCCTCTATCCACGCACACAGGTTATTTCCATTTTCTGGCTGTTGCAAATAATATTATGATAATTGTGGTATACATATTTTTCCAAGCCTCTGCTTTTAATTCTCTTGAGTATCTAGAAGTAGAAAATCATATAATAATTATGTTTTAAAGAGCCATTAGTTATTTACTTAATTCTTAAAAGTGGATCTCTTCTAACATTTCTCTCTGCCTTTTTTCTGGGTTTTCTTGAAGATATCCAAAGAAATGAGTAAAGCACAGACTATGTGCTGCCTTTTTTTTTTTTTTTTGCCAGTCCTGGGGCTTGAACTCTGGGCCTGGGCACTGTCCCTGAGCTTCTTTTGTACAAGTTTAGCATTCTACCACTTGAGCCACAGTGTCACTTCTGGCTTTTTTGCCCCCTATTTATGTGGTACTGAGGAATTGAACTCAGGGCTTCATGCATGCTAGGCAAGCACTCTATCACTAAGCCACATTCCCAGCCTGGTCATATGCTTTTTTTTCTTTTCTTTTTTTTTTTTTTTTTTTGGTGGGTTATAGGGCTTGAACTCTGGGCCTGGGCACTGTCCCTCAACTCTTCAGCCCAAGGCTAGCACTCTACCACTTGAGCCACAGCTCCACTTCTGGTTTTCTGGTGGTTTATTGGAGATGAGAGTCTCATGGACTTTTCTGCCTGGGCTGGCTTTGAACCGCGACCCTCAGATCTTAGCCTCCTGAGTATTTAGGATTATAGGCATGAGATACAGGCTCCTGGCCAGGTCATGTGCTTTTGTATGAAGCCATTTGGAAGGACAACTGAGAAAGTCTTGTATGTGTGTGTTTGTGTATATGTAAGACAACTGAGAAAGTCTGTGTGTGTGTGTGTGTGTGTGCGCGCGCGCGCGCGTGCATGTACATGCATGTGTGTGCGTGTACTGGGGCTTGAACTCAGGGCCTGGGCACTGTCCCTTAGCTCTTTTACTCAAGGCTAGTGTTCTACCACATAAGCCACACCTCCATTCCTCCATTTCTGGCTTTTCGGTGGTTAGTTGGAGATTAGAGTCTCACAGGCTTTCCTGCCTGGGCTGGCTTTGAATTGCAGTTCAGATCTCAGCCTCCTGAGCAGTTTAGGATTACAGTTTTCTTCTTGGCAGAAAACTGGTCTCCTTTGGTGTAAGTCCAATAAATTTTACATGGTTTGGATTGCCTCTGATCATCAGAGCATTCCTGTTCTGAAAGGGACTCCTGGAGTCTGTTCTTTGGTTTTGTGATGCTTAGTGTCAGGTGCTCACTCTCTGCCTGGCTGGGTTGACAGTCTCTGGATCCATCTGTGTCTGTTTTAAAAGGAAGTCAACCTGGTATTGTGGGAAGCACACAGAATTTCTCTCATCTCTGTGGTAGTTGGCATCCAAGTTCTTTTTACTACCTTACAAATATTTGTTCAAAATGGAAAAAGCCACTATTACAAATCTCTGAAGAAATGTTATATGAGACCAGGTACCACCTAGATCTGGTTCCTATTCACCTGTGAATTGCCACCACATTGTCCCAGGTAGACAAAGGAGCCTTCTAACAGCTTTAGGTATGCTGCTAAGCCATAGGCTTACCTGGATTTCAGGTAAGGTGTGATTGAGCCATACTTCTAGGTAGACATTTATTAGAAGAGGAAGCCCAGACTTCTCCAACAGCTAATTTTTTACTGGTAAAATCATTTGGGGGTAAAAAACAACTATCAGTGTTGGCCATATTTGTTTATGCTCCCAAATTCAGTGTAGTTCTGCCAGCTGCCCCACCCTGCCCCCACAGTCTACTCTGGGAATTGTTAGAAAGAAGAGAGAAGAATAAGGTAATGACACAAAGGGTCCTTGGGATGGGTGGTCCAGGAGCTCTTGGGTGGTCAGACACACCTTGGGGACATGGATTGTTGCCTGGGACTTCCTCCCAAAGTGGAAGGTAGAGTTGCCAGCCCTTTGCCTGGCAGTTGTCACTGCAGGCAGCTTTTGTCATGGAGACCATGGCCTGTGGGTGTAAACAGGTAATGAGTCAGTGCCCTTGGCACCCTGCCAAGAGAACCCAGGTCTGAAAGTTTAGGAAAACAGTCTCCCTAGCTCAGGCCCAGCTAGCAGTGCTGGAATGTCTCTCTTCCCCTCCCCTCCCCTCTTTATCTTTCCCTCCCCCTCCCCCTACTTTCTCCATCTAAGAGATTTCCAGCAATGCCCTTGAGGGCCTGAACCTCAGTGCTTAATCACTCTGGTCCTGTTGTGCCTTTGTGGGGGCCTTTGGATCCTGGCTAGAGCCAGGCTTGGACCTGTGTAGGAGAGGGAAGGAGAGGGCTTTGACACCTGGGATCTATGCAGTGAGTGAGTGCTGGCAGGACTTGGCACCCACCATTGCCCAGCTCACCAGGTGCATAGGAGACCTGCGCGCTGGACTCCTTAGCATGTCTTGTCATCAGAGCTTAGAGACAAGCAAGTGAGGGCTGGGAGGGACTTCCCAGAACTCATAGAGGGAGGAGATAGGAAGTAAGAGGGTGAGAGAAGGTAGACAGCCATGTTTGGGGAGCAGAGGTGATTGGAGCCTAAACTATCTTGACTGACTGCACCTACTGACAAAATGCCAAGTGGTATTGTGTGTGGAACCTGCTCCCATGGCACAAGTGCTTTCTGGCTTTTCAGATCCATTTAACTTCTTCCTGCCTGCATCTTCATGCAGTCCTTGCTGTGTGTGCATGTGTATGAGCGCTCCCTTCCCAGGCATGTGACCCAAGCTGAGCCCTGCACTGGAGCAGGTTGACAGCTCTGAGGCTCTGCAGCCCCACCAGTCCTCACCTTGCAGGAAGCTCTTGTCATCTTCCTCGCAGCCCCTCCCCCCAGACCTGGAGCTGCAGGGATGATTCGATTTCTACTGGGGCAGCTAAAAGGATGAAGGCAGGAACTTCTTTGAAAAGTCTCAGATGCCCTGTCTTGTTGAGGTTCTGGTCTCTTGGGGCATCTGGGTGGATGGATTTCCAAGGGAATTGAGGGGCTGAAGGAACCTGCAGAGCCCCAAGTGCTAGGGCTGGGCGGGCTTCATGTTCTTTAGGAACAAGCTACCACACTAGAGTGTCACTCTGTCATTTGCTTTGGACTCTAGCGGTCACAGAGAACAAGATGTTCTGAGTACACAGTAGCTTTGAGTTTCCTCACCCCTTTCTGTCTTAAAGGCTAGATTTGGCATTTCCCAAATTCTTTATCCATCCATCCACCTATACACCCTGCTGGTGTTCTGCCACTTGAGCCATAGCTCCACATCTAGTGTTTTAGTGGTTAATTGGAGATCAGAGTCTCATAGGCTTTTTTGCCTGGCCTGGCTTTGAACCATGATCCACAGATCACAGCCTCCTGTGTAACTAGAATTAAGGTGTGAACCCCTAGCACTTAGTAGCGTTTTCTAGTTTCAAAGCATGAGGCACTGGCCTGGGATGGTCACATAACTAAGAGCCACTCAGGGAAAGCCTTTGTGTGCTTTAGAAGGAGCTGTGGCTGGGGTGTCCTGTATCATTCATGGATGTGAAACCCTTGAAACTGAGCTAACCCAGACACTTCACCTGCCCAGCTTGCTGGGGAGCCTTTGGCCTAGAAACAGCATCAAGCTGGCTGATACAGTCCCGTCACATGTGTGGCCCAGATGACCGGGTGGAGTGACAGGTGGTATGTGAGCTTCCTAACAGTGCTCTGGACCATTGGCTGGAGAGGAGGGCAGGACACCTATATTTGATGTGTCTTTATGTGATCTTCTGAAATGGTAAAGAAATCAGTGAACTCTACCTCTTAACTTTCTTGGTCTATGTTCTTATAAATTAAATGTGAGTTTTTACAAGCTGTTTATATAGAATCTAGAACTTTCTGTTTAGTTGCCATGTGGGAATTGTACATATTGATTTCAGCTGCAACAGCAAACATGAAGTTTTGATCAACTGCATTCATGCCAGCATAGTGACAGGCTTGCCTGGTGGCATGTGGTCAGCCTGTACTTTCTCTGCTAGTCTCAGCTCTAGCACTCCTAGAGTGATTGCTTTGGCCTGTGCACATTAGCACTAGGGGAGGAGGGGGAGGTTGTGAACCAAGTCCATCCTCCCAGACCTGTGCCGGCTGCCATCTTAGGACATGATGGCTGTGTGGCCTTTCTGTGTCTTTAATGGAGACAGTTGCAGGTACTGGAAGGTCTGAGGAGCAAGCTGCATCTAGGAAGCTTTGCTTTTGAGGCTGTTGAGAAAAGGCAGCTGATGGATTTAGCATTAAAATTGCCACCTTTGTAGAAACAGACTTAAAGGATGCTCTTCCTCTGGTCTGCATAAGGAGCTGATCTCACTACTCATGGTGCTGTCTTCATGTCAGCTACACCAGATATTTAAGTATGTGGGACATAAGTGGCTTGTACCTGTAATCCAGCTATGCAGGAGGCTGAGATCTGAGGATCATGGTTCGTGGCCAGCCTAGGCAGGAAAGTCTGTGACATTCTTACCTCCAGTTCACCACCCAGAAAGCTAGGCTCAAATGGTAGAACACTAACTTTGCACAAAAAAAGCTCAGGGGCAGTGCCCAGGCTGTATTAAATCCCCATGATTATAACCCACAAGCTGGGGATGGAGGTGTGGCTCAAGTGGTAAAACACTGTATGGGCCCCAAAGTATGTCTATGCACACACACACACACACACACACACACACACACACCACCACCACCATACACCCCAGAAGTGAGCTTTCTGCTTGCAATGCTGATACTATACTGCTGAGCTACACACTCACCTCTTCTTAAATTTGTTTTGTGCCCTCACTGGGACTTGAATTTTAGCCTGGGCACCCTCCCTTAGCTTTCTGAACTGAAGGCTAGCACTCTACCACTTGAGCCACAGCTCCAGTGCTGGAGTTTTGGTGGTTAATTGGTGATAAGAGTCTCTTTTCTGTCCTGACTGGCTTCATATCATGATGTTCATATCTCAGCCTTCTGAGTAGCTAGGATTACAGGCATGAGCCATTTGCTTTTCAAATTGATACTGAAAACATAGGAATTGTACATGTAAATGGGGTACCATGTGATTTTTCATATTTGTGTACATTGTGTGATGCTTAGGTTAAGTATAACTTTTGAAACATTTATATTTTTTTTTGGTGAAAATATTAAAGATCTTTTCCTCTAGCATTTAAGAAATCTCATTCCACCAGGTGCTGGTGGCTCACACCTGTAATCCTAGTTACTCAGGAGGCTGAGATCTGAAGATTGCAGTTCAGAGCCAGCCCAGTGGTAGAGCACTTGCCTTAAGCTGAAGAGCTGAGGGACAGCGCCCAGGCCCAGAGTTCAAGCCTCACGACTGACAAAAAACAAATACCCCCCCCCCAAACAAAAACAAAAACAAAAAAGAACTCTCATTCCTATTTATATATACCCAAGAGAATTGGGGGCTCAGGTCCACATGTACCATGTGGTATATTGATGTGTCGTATGATCACCTACCATATTGGGCCACAGTAGAGTAGAGCAGACTCTTCCTTCTCCATTGTAGCTTAGGACTGAGCGGCCAGCCTCTCCTCACTCCTTCTCTTGTGCTTTCCAGCTGTGGTAGCCATCTTCCTGCTCTCTTAGGAGACTGTCTTTCATTTACATTTAAATATGTTGGACATGGTTGCCCTTGGGAGCTTGGTCATCTTGACCATCCCATGCCTTGCTCTCTTGCAGGTTAACTTCTGGAGAGTTCACAATGCCTTGCCTTGCTCCCCTTCCACAGGCTCCTCTTCTCCTCCTCCACCTATACGACCACCTCTTCCTCCTCCTCTTCTTCCTCCTCCTCTTCTTTCTCCTTTTTCTTCTTCTTGTATTTAATTACATACCATCCATTTCACCACTCAGTTTTCTACACTATTCATAGAATTGTGCATCCAACACATCAATCAATATTGTTACGTTTTATCACCTCCAAAATCAACCCCATGTTAAGGAGCATTGACTGGCTATTTCTCCTTTCCTCCAATTTCTCAGTCATCATTAGCTTGTTAGCTGCCTCTCTCCACCGTCTGGTGTGGTTATTTCCTCTCAGTGGAATGGAGCAGTGTGTGTGACCTTTCTTTCTACTTTCCTCAAACACAGTGCTTTCTGCTTCCTCAAGTCCTGGTGCATTCCTATTGCTATAGCTGTATAATATCTCCCCAATTACAGGGATGGACCACATTTTGCTTATCCAAACAATTGGCGGACATTTGAGTAACTCCTATTTTTTGGTTATTATGAATAATAATGCTATAAAAATGTATGGTCAGGGCAGGGAAGGTGGCTCAGTGGTAGAGCGCTTGCCTTGCATGCATGAGGCCCTGGGTTCGATTCCTCAGCGCCACATAAGCAGAAAAAAAAAAAAAGAAAGCCAGAAGTGGCACTGTGGCTCAAGTGGTAGAGTGCTTGCCTTGAGCTGACGAGCTGAGGTACAGTGCCCAAGCCCAGAGTTCAAGCCCCATGACTGACCAAAAAAAAAAATGTATGGGCAAGTTTGTAAGTGGAATTAAGTTTTGTTGGGTAGATATAACTAGGAGTGAAATTTGGGAGTATGTGGTTTATTTTTAACTTTGCAGATTCTTGCTAGATCATTTTCCACTCACATCCTCACCAGTACTTACCATCCAGCTTTTTTTTTTTTTTTTTTTTTGGTACTGGTACTGGTGTTTGAACTCAGGGCCTTCAGGCTCTGTGTTTTCCAGGTGGACACTCTACCTTTGAACCCTAGCTCCACTTTCGGCTTTTGGCAGTTAATTGGAGACCAGAGTCTCATAGGCTTTTTTGCCTAGGCTGGTTTCAAACTGCAGTCCTCAGATCACAACCTCCTGAGGAGCTGGGATTATAGGCATGAACACTATCACCTGACACTACCTGACTTTTTGATACTTTTGGATTTCTTAGGCCATTTCTATGGTCATTCCTTGTACTACTCAGACCAAGAAAATCTGCTTACCTTGACCCAAGGTCCTCCAATTATTTCTCTTTGCAGACAACACTCTCTGTTAGGAAATTGGAGCATGGGAGATAAACTGGCTGTAGAAATACAACCTTTTTCATTCACTCAGCTGTCAGGTTGTACCAGTAGGCTTCACAGTATTTTCTTTAATAATCTTATATATACATTCACCCTTCCTGCCTCTTATTCTCTCCTGCTCGGCCTTTACCAGGGATCTCGAAGCCAGAGCACAGAACGAGTTCTTCCGGGCGTTCTTCAGGTTGCCGAGGAAAGAGAAGCTGCAGGCAGTTGTGGACTGCTCCTTGTGGACGCCCTTCAGTCGCTGCCACACAGTGGGCCGAATGTTCACCTCTGACAGCTACATCTGTTTTGCCAGCAGAGAAGATGGCTGCTGTAATGTTGTCCTTCCACTCCGAGAGGTAGGGTTTGCTTAGCTCAACAATTTTGAGGGCTTAGAAGTATGGTGGCAAGTTCCTGCTCAGCTCTCCAGTGGCCTTCTTCTTGGTGAATGGCATCACAGTGATGGGAGAATGTGTGAAAAGAGGATAAAGACAGGAAGCATGGAAGAGCCAGTCTGGCTCTTTTGTAACAACCCATCTCCTAGGGACTAGCCAGGGTCCTATGAGAACTGTATTAATCCCTTCTCAGGGCAATACTTCCGATGACCTAACCACTTTCACTTGGTCCCACCTGTTCTTGGCTGTACTATCTCGTAATATTGCCCTATTAGGGACCAAGTATACAACACATGAGCCCTTGGAAGACACATTCGAGCTATATCCAGTCCACAGAAACTAGTGATACTGGCTGTGAGCTGGAGCTCCAGAAGGGATGTTCACATGGCATGCCTTTGCTGTGTGAAGATGGACATCTAGAAGGGTGGCCATTCAGAGGGGAGCAGAGCCTAAATTGGACCATTATCCATTTGGCTGTGGCTTTTTCTTTTGTTGCCTTGGCAACCTGAAATTTACCTAGAGGTGATGGGTATAAACAGAGTATTCTAACCTCCACATTGTTGATAAAGCTGTTATTAAAAAATACATGCTTAGCAATTAAAGCTTTTCCAACAACCTTTAGAAGTGAATTGTCCTCTTCCACCTGCAAAAAAAAAAAGCAACCTATAAAAAGCTTTACTTTGAAAATAAATGACACATGGCTTGGCTTTTATAATCTCTAATTTCAGTTGAAAAACTAACAATTGTTTCTTCAGTATGAATCAAGTTCTTTTCTCCTATAAAACTCTGTAATTTTCTTTTTGGAACTAGTGGGGAACAAACTGAGTTTACTCCAAGTTCTGAGCAGCTGAGTCCTTTGAAGTCACGTATCCCTGGCTGATCCTTCAAGATGCAGGAGTCTTGGGTCTTATGTTATAGGCCCTGAGCCTTGTTCTTAAGTGGACTCAGGCTTTTCATTCATAACACTCTACCTCATCCATTCATAATGTCCTACCTCCATGCATTGTTCTGCAGTGGATGTGTTCATTATACAAACATTCTTATTAGTGGAAGGAGAAATTTGGAACATGCCTCACATAATTTTTTTCTGGCAACATATACATAACAAACTACCATCTCAGTAATTTTTTTTAAGTGTACAGTTAAGTGATACTTAGTAATTCACATTGTTCAGTATCTACTACTATTATCTTCTAGGACTTTTATATCCTCCCAACTTGAAATTCCCTCATTAAATACTAACTACCCTGTCTATCCTGACCTGACCCCTACTCTTGGCATCTACCAGATGGCCATGTCCCTACAGTATCTACTCTAGGTACCTTGAATAAGTGGACTCATAGAGTATTTGTCTTTTTGTGATTGGATTGATTAATGTAGTATGATATCCTGAAGGTTCATCCATATTGAGGCATTTGTCAGAATTCCTTTTTATTTTTGGGGGGGTGCAGGTCCTGGGGCTTGAACTCAGGGCCTGAGTGTTGTTCCTGAGCTGCTTTTGCAGCAGGCTAGTGCTCTACCTCATGAGCCACAGTGCTACTTCCAGATTTTTCTGAGTAGTTTATCAGAGATAAGAGTCTCACAGACTTTCTTGCCTGGACTTACTTTGAGTCACAATCCTCAGATCTTAGCCTCCTAAGTAACTAATATTACAGGGATAAACCACCAGAATGAGTCAAATTCCTTTCTGAAGGCTGAATGATATTCTGGTATCTGCCTAAACCACAGTTTGCTTATCCATTTTTCTGCTGATGTCTCCTCAGGGTGCTGCCACTTTCCAGTATTTTTTGGGTAATGCTGCTTTGCACCTTTTCACCTTTACTTTCTATCCTGGGGTATTTTCTTAATTTTGTAAACTTAGTTATTTATTTTTATTTCTTAGTTTTTGTGTGTTGTGGGGCTTGAACTTGGGGCCTGGCACTGTTGCTGAGCTCTTTTTGCTCAAGGCTAGTGCTCTACCACTTTGAGCCACAGTGCCACTTCTGGTTTTGTGATAGTTAATTGGAGATAAGAGTCTCACAGACTTTCCTGGTGCCCAGCCGTACATTTATTTATTTATTTATTTTTTGGGTCTGGTTGTGGGGCCTGAACTCTGGGCCTGGGCGCTGTCCCTCAGCTCTTCAGCTCAAAGCTAGCACTCTACCACTTGAGCCACAGTGCCACTTCCGGCTTTTTTTCTTTTTGCTTATGTGGTGCTGAGGAATTGAACCCAGGGCCTCAGGCATGCAAGGCAAGCGCTCTACCACTGAGCCACCTTCCCAGCCCTGTAAATTTATTTTTTGATGGCACTTGCATTTGGATTTGAGGATTATGCTTGCTAGGCTGTCGCTGTTTGGCTAAGCCACGCCCCCAGACCATACCCCTTTTGTACTTTTTTTTTTTTTTAATTTGTTTTTATAGGTTATGGGGCTTGAACTCTGGGCCTGGGCACTGTCCCTCAACTCTTTAGCTTAAGGCTAATTACCACTTGAGACACAGAGTCACTTCTGGTTTTCTGGTGTTTAATTGGAGATAAGAGTCTCAACAGACTTTCCTGCCTGGGCTGGCTTTGAACTGCGATCCTCAGATCTCAGCCTCCTGAGTAGCTAGGATTACAGGTGTGAGCCACCGGCACCCAGCTGTACTGTATTTTTTGTTTTTTTGTTTTTTTTTACACCATTACACATACATACATACATACATTTATACATGTCTTTATCCATTCATTCAGTCATTGTGCCAGTACTGGGCTTGCACTCAGGGCCAGGGGGTTCTTCTTTAGCTTTCTCATTTAAGGCTGGCTTTCTGTCACTTGAGTCACACTTCCACTTCTAGCTCTGTGTGTGTGTGTGTGTGTGTGTATGATTAATTAGAGATAAGAATCTCACAGATTTTTCTGCCCAGGCTGGCTTGGAACCTTGATCCTCAGATCTCAGCCTCCTGAGTAGGATTACAGGTGTGAGCCATTGGCACCAGAGTTATACTTGGTATTTTGAGGCAAGGTCTTGTTTTCTGCTTGGGCCTGGCTTTTTGTCACTTGAGAAAAGATCTTGAGAACTTATTTTTGCCTGGGTTACCTTGAACCATAATCTGTCCATTCCTAGCCTCTCAAGTAGCTAGGGATGAGCAGTTGGTGCCTGGAGATTTATCTTGAGGGAAACAAATATTTTTAAATTACTTTTAAAACACTGGTTCTGGGGCTTTAATTCAAGGCCTTGGTGGTGTCCCTGAGCTTTTTTGTCCAAGATTAGTGTTCTACTACTTGGGCTATATAGCTTCACTTGTAGCTTTTTGGTGCTTAATTGGAGATAAGTCTCAGACTTGTCTTTGTGGTCTGTTTTGGAGGCATGATCCTCATCTCAGCCTCCTGAGTAACCAGGATTAGAGGCATGAGTCACCAGCTCCCTGCTGTCTTGGGATATTTTCTGAAATGTGACCGGCAGTCTGATTGTAATGGTCCTTGCTGAACTCTATGTCACTGTGCTGCAGATTGTGAGCATCGAGAAGATGGAGGACACAAGCCTGCTGCCCAACCCCATCATTGTCAGCATCCGGAGCAAGATGGCCTTCCAGTTCATCGAGCTCAAGGACAGAGACATCTTGGTGGAGAGCCTGCTAGTGAGACTCAAGCAGGTTCACGCCAACCACCCTGTGCGATATGACACCTCCAGTGACGATGACATGGTAGGAGTCTTCACGGAGTGGCCATCCATGACAGAAAGCCCTTAAACCACACTCCAGGCAGTGCCTCCACAGAAAGTACACAGAGATGGGCCACTGGGTTGTTAAGACAAACACACCAGACACTGTTGGGCTTGTGCATGTGTCTTGTGTCACTTCATTTGCATGCATACGTGTGTGTGTGTGCATCTGTGTGCACTGACCCTGGGGCTTGAACTCAGGGCCTGGGCTCTCTCTGTTAGCTTCTTTTGTTCAAGGCTAGTGTTCTACTGCTTGACCTATAGCTTCACTTTCAGCTTTTTTTGTAGTTTAGGGGTCTGGAAATGTGGCTTAGTGGTAGAGTGCTTGCCTAGCATGCATGAAGCCCTGGGTTTGATTCCTCAGTACCACATATACAGAAAAAGCCAGAAGTGGTGCTGTGGCTCATGTGGTAGAGTGCTAGCCTTGAGCAAAAGAAACTCAGGGACAGTGCCCAGGCCTAGAGTTCAAGCCCCAGGACTGGCAAATAAATAAATAAATAAATATTAAAAAGAATCTCATGGACTTTCATGCTCAGGCTGGCGTTGAACCTTGATCAGATATCAGCATCCTGAGTAGCTAGGATTATAGGCATGAATCACCAGTGCCCAGCTCTGTGTCACTTTGGTAATATAGAGTGACCTGGGTAAATGTTACTTAGAGGTGCCAGTGGGGTACTTTCCTCACAGGTTGCAGGGCCAGCTGTAACATGCTGAGTGGGAGCTTTGTCATTTCTTAAGCTAAGCGTATTAATTGGGACCTGTGTTTACTGGGACCTTGTCTTCTATGGCCCGCCCCTCCCCTCCTTTCCCATACCTTTTCTTCCCTTCTCACCTTTCCTATATTCCCCTCCCCTCCCCTCTCTTTTTTCCCCCTCCCCTCTCTTCCTTTCCCCTCTCCTCCCTTCTTCTCCGTTTCTCCTCTTCTCTTCTCTCTCTCTTTCTTCCTTTCTTTTTCCAGTCCTGGAGTTTGAACTCAGGGCCTGGGCACTGCCCCTGAGCTTCTTTTTGCTCAAAACTAGCACTCTACCACTTGAGCCACAGCGGCACTTCTGGCTTTTTCTATTTATGTGGCACTGAGGAATCAAACCCCCAGCTTCATGCATGCTAGGCAAACATTCTACCACTAAGCCATAGGCCCAGCCTGACACGCTTTATTTATAACACACTTTTCTTTAAGATATAAGGCATACAATTTAATTTTGAATTGCCACACAATAATTGTGCTTATTTACTCTCTCTCCTTCCTGCCATGCAGACATCCCCTTTGTTTTACTCAGCAAGCATGTGTGGTGAGCACAAGTTTGGGGACCTTACAGTGGAGTCTTCTCAACATCATGAGGAAAGTGAGAAGAGCCCCCCACCGCACCCTGAGCCCCTGACTGCTGTCTTCCACCAGCGGTCAGGCTGCCAGAGCCCCGACTCCCGCCTGGTGGGTGAGGTGTCTCTGTCCTGATAGGGACACTGAGCTGGGCAGTGGGCATGGGTGGTTGCCCACCTTTGATTACCATAGAATGTGGTCTCAAGAGCTGGTGGATGTGGGTGGTTGGGGACCCTTGGCAGCCAGCATTCCCTTTCCCCATTGTCCTCTGGGCAGACAGCTGGGGGGGTAGCTGGCTGTCTCCACTTGTTCTCTTAGTGTTTGACTAATGCCACTATCCCATGTGGTCTGGGCATCTGGTAGTGCTGTCCATCTGGGCTACTAGGTGATTCTGCTCCTAGTCTTTCTTCTGCTTGCCAAGGCATGTGAGCACCTTGTTACTGGATTCCTTTTTTTGTTACTGGATTCCTTTTTTTGACATGAGGCACTGAAGGTTGCCTGTCTTCTAGTTTTTACTGAGCTCAAAGTGTGTTTGCTACACTTTGCTATAGTTTTTTATTTTCTATGTACGGCCACTTTGGGGCAGAAATCATGTACAAGTGTAGCTAGTCTAGAAATTGTACCTTGATATGCAGCCGTAACAGGCAGGAAGCCAGGTAGCAGCCGGGACGAACAGGTTGTGGCTGTGACATTATTGCCTAGTTATTTCCTGTTCACCAAGGATCTTCTGTAATCAGCTGTTAGTGTTTTGTTCTTTTTTGTTTGCTTGTTTTTGTCTTTTTTTTTGAGATAGCAGTCTCATGGACTTTTTTGCCCAAACTGGCTTCAAACCACAATTCTCATATCTTAGCCTTCTGAATACCTAGGATTACATACATAAGCCATCAACACCTTGCTAGGAATTGCGTTTGATTGTCATAAATTTTCTCCCCTGTCTCTCAAGTCTTGGAGGGCCGGTTATTCATCTTAACATTTTTTTTTGTGCCAATTGAGGTTGAAATATATGAACTGCATAAATTCAGACATCACTGGCTCTGTCCTTTAGTCCATACAGTCAATTCTGTGAGGACATTCATTCTGCCATTAGGGATTGGGGTTGGGTATTTGGCAGCTGTGGACAAACCTGTCCTACAAAGAAGCCTCTATGCATTAACAAGTATTTCCACTTACAGTCCCAAGAACAGATCAAAATCAGTCTATGGAATGACCACTTTGTGGAGTATGGCCGGACCGTGTGTATGTTCCGCACAGAGAAGATCCGGAAGCTTGTAGCCATGGGGATCCCGGAATCTTTGCGTGGAAGGCTCTGGCTCCTTTTTTCTGGTAAGTGTCTTTGTGCCATCTGGCCAAATAGTTTTGGAGGAGACCCAGATACTGAGGTAAGCAGTATACAGTCATTCCTCGCTATATTGTGGTCCACTTTTTGCAGCTTCACCATATTGTGAGTTAAAAAAAAAAACATATCTAATTCTGAATTGCAAAGTTTTTGCGTGGAATTTTGCAGTGGATACTTACTTATATAATTAGGATTTTAATTATTTTTGCCTACAAATTTCAAAACAATATAAAAACATAAAAATGTTAACTCAAACCCATTAAAAGAATATTAAATTGAAATAAAATACAGTATATATTTCATCAGCGGATAAACACTGCACTGTACACATGGAAATACAGTAAACCACTACCACTTCCTCAAGTTTGCCAACATGAGATTATACACAGCACACTATTGGCTGATGGAATGGAAGGTGACCAATCACAGAACTATGTTCTGTATCCTGAATGCTGATTAGCTTAGTGACCATAACTTTTGTGTATTTGCTCTCCTGCACTGTGTTCATACCTTCAAAATCTCTCCTTGTCCACTTCACATCAACATCTGGTCACTGAACATAGTGTTGCTCTGTGGTGCTGTGTTTTTGTGAAATTTTCATAAAAGTTAGAATTTATTTTAATTCCTGTAATGCCACCCAAGTGTTCTGCACCTCTAAGGCTTCTGGCAGTGAACCCAAGTGCCAAAGGAATATGCTTACCATCAAAGAAAAGGTGGAACTTCTCGACATGTTAAAGGAAGGCAAAAGCCACAGGGCTGTAGGCCACCATTATGTGAGCAATAAATCTACTGTTCATTACATAAAGAAAAACAGGAAGAATAGTAGGTCTATGGCAATGATAACTTTTAACAAGACTGCAAAGTGGGTGGACACTTTGCACAATAAGGCCAGTATGAGCATGGAGTTTACATTGGCTCCGTGGATAAATGACTGCAGGAAGAAGAATATCTTGCTAGATACCAACACCATTAGACAAAGGCCAAGAAACTTTATGATAGTTTTGCAGAAAGCACTAATGTTCACAACTGTGATGAGGATGAAGACGAGGACAATGATACAGAAGCAGGACTGTTGGTGCTTCTTCCACCAGACCAACCCCATTCAGTGCCAGCAAGGGTTGGTTTGACCAATTTCAAAGATGCTTTGGACTCAAGAGCATTTCTCTGCATGGAAAAGCTGCCTCTGTAGATAAAGCTAGAACCAAGGAATATGTGAACGACATGTTGAAATCCATTATCAAGGAAGGGAGCTATAAGCCTGAACAAGTGTTTTAACATGGATGAGACAAAGTTAGCAAATGAAGAAGAGGATGAGGAACAAGATGAACTATGGATTGGAGAAGAGGAGGAGGTTGGCCTCCTCAGTTGTCTTGAAAACATTGTTAGAATAGCCAAAGAGTGGGGAATGGAGGGGTGTAGCTGAGGAGGTGGGAGGGAAGGGATGGTAGGGGAAAAACAAAGGAGGAGGCAACAATGCTGGATAAGAAATGTACTCATTACCTTGCTCATGTAACTGTAACCCTTTTGTACACTATTTTCACAATAAAAAACATAATTAAAAAAAAAAGAATGGCCAAAGAACTTCAGCGATTGGCTAAAGAATGGGACCCCCAGGTGCTTTGTTCATTGCACTTCATAGATACAATCGAGAGTAGCATATCAGTTTATAAAAACCTTCTCACTCAGAAAAAAGCAGTGCCAGCAACTCCCCATAACTATGTTCATCACTTGGACGAAGAGATTAGTTATGCCTACACCTTTAGTGGAAATAGAAGTTACGGCTCAGGGCGAAGATACTGAACCACCTGATGAAGCACATGGTGCAATGGTGCCTTCAGAAGAGCTGTAATGCTCTTCTTGGCTGTGCAGTACATTCATGTCATTGGTATCACCTTCATCGCCATCAGTACTGCACAGCTACATAATTCATGATCTTCATCATTCAAGTTGTAGTGTACTTCACTGGTGAGTACCCATATAGAATTTTGTATGTTGTTAAAATTACATAGGTTTAAGAGTGTAGAAAGTGTTTAAGAGCATATGAAGTATTTATAAGAGTGTGGGAAAGGTTAATAAGAGAGTGGGAAAGTTTTATAGGAGAGTGGGAAGGGTTTATAAAGCCTTAAAATATAAATAATAAATATAAAACTGCTATTTGGTGGATTTTCATCTATCATTGGGGTCTCTGGAACATAACTCCTGCAATTGTGAGGGATCACTGTATATGTGCAGACAGAGTCCCCTATCTTTGGTTTAGCTGTGAACTCCCAGCTGCAGGCCTGAGAAGCCTTCTTGTGTTAGCTGTAGACCTTGTGTAAATTGCCAGGGTCTCTGCGTTGTAGTACCTCATGATTAATATGATGTCTGGACATAGCAATCTCATCTCCTTTAAAACTGACTTTGTCAAACCTATAATCCTATCTTCTCATGAGGCTCATATTCTGAGGATCATAGTTCAAAGCCAGCCCAGAAGATTCCATTCTAGAAAAAAGCTGGCTGGAATTGTGGCTTAGGTAGTAGAGTGACAGCAAGGAAGTAAGCCAAAAAGCCCAAAGGCTTTGAGCAAAAATTCTAATTCGACCAATAAACAAATAAGCAAGTAAATAAATAAATAGAAATTGACCTTGATAAGCTGAGTTCAGTGGCTCAAGCCTGTAATTCTAGCTATTCGGAGGTAGAAATTGGGAGTTTGCAGTTTGAGGCTAGCCTAGGCAATAAAAAGTTCAAGATACTCTCTGAACCAATGGCTGGGTGCCATTATAGTGCATGCCTGTTATCCCAGATACAGGGGATGCACAACTTAATGGCTGCTATACAGTGAGGTACCCCTGTCATCCCCAGCAACTCAGGGAAGTATAAGTAGGAGGATCACTACCCAGGCTGGTCAGGCAAGACTGAACCTCATAAATGACCAATGTAAAAAGGGCCTGTGGTGTCATAGCTCAAGTGGTAGAGTGCCTGCCTGGCAAGAATAATGCTGAGTTTGATCCACAGTACCACCAAAACAAAAACTTGTCTGGTGGTGCGGGTGGCTCACACTTATAATCTTAGCTACTCAGGACACTGAGATGTGAGGACCGTGGTTCAAACCCAGCCTGGGCAGGAAAGTCTGTAAGACTCTGATCTCAAGTTTACTAGTAAAAAGCTGGAAATAGAGGTGTGGTCCATATGGTAGAACACCATCATTGAGCAAAAAAGCTAAGAGACAGCACCCAGTACCTTGAATTCAAGCCCTAAGACTGGTACACACACACAAAAAAGGAAAAAAAACAATCAAATACCAAAACCTGTCCTTATCAGCCTCTCTGTAGTACCAAGAATTCTTTTTAAGATTCCCCTGGACAGGAAGTGTCTGTGGAGATATCAGCCCTAAGTAAACTACACAAAAAAAATCTTCATTCTTTGTCTAGTAGCCTTGGTGTCCCCAAGTACTGTCTATGAGTCCTTCCTCCACTGAAAGCCCTGGGCACCCACAGGAGTTACATTTGCACATTCCTCTTCTGTTTGCTCTCCCCACCACCACCTGGCCTGCCAGTGGTAGCCCTGTGCAGCATCTGACCCCAAGGCCTCCCTCTGTGGCTAGCTGCTAGTCTGTGTCTCATAGGTCTTTATTAATGGGGCAGTTACATTGATAGATGGGCTGACATGGGGACCAGGCTTCCCCAGAGCCTGCTAAATGGGCGCTGGTCTGTCTCTACCATCCACTGGAGCCATTTCATCCCACTATACAAATGCATGTGGCCAAGGGCAGGGAGACACCTGATATCTATAGTGACATGGCAGCTGTCAGTGTTGTGTGATCTGCTCCTATATTACCTGTCCTGCTCAGGTCAGCAGTAAGGCTCTCAAGGCTGGGGATGGCTCTCTCCCTGATCGCTATTCCAGTGACTAGGACCTATCTTGACTTGCCTCAGCCGAACCACACGTGCTCCTCTTTTATCCCCCCACAACAAACTGGCCATTTCCCCTTCCTGCCAAACATGCCCATCCATAGCTATTATTATTATGATTTTTCTAATGCCAGTTCTGGGGCTTGAACTCAGGGCCTAGATGCTGTCCCTTAGCTTAAAAAAAATTAAAATTCTTATTATACATGTGATACACGAAGGGGTTACAGTTACATAAGTCAGGTAAGGAAGACATTTCTTTTTGGACAATGTCATCTCTTCCCTTGCTCTCTCCCCACCCATAAGTTGTATCGTTCATTTTCAACATAGTGTCTAGTGCATTACCACTACTGCATTTGTCCTTTAGTTTTTGTTGTTGTTGTTTTATTTTGTTTTGTTTTTGCTCAAGGCTGGTACTCTACCACTTGAGACACAGCTCTACTTTTGACTTTTGGGTTTTTTGTTTTTGTGTGTGTATGTGTGTGTGATTAATAGGAGTTTCATGGACTTAGCTGCTTGGGATAGCTTCATACCATGATCCTCAGATTGTAGCCTCCTATATAACTAGGATTACAGATGTGAGCCACTGGTACCCAGCTCCACCATGCTTCTTGTTCCTGCACTCTCCAGTGTTCAGTAGGTTAGGTGTGCACTTGGGTTTCTCCTACCCCCGCCTACCTCCTCCCCACACACCTGTTTCCCAGCTGCTTGTCTCACCATCCAAGCCCTCCCTTAACACAGAAAATGGATTTGGACTTAATCACAACTGTATATTCAGTGTTGAAAAGTAATATGTAGAAGAATCAGCAAAGAATGTGATGTCACCAGCCCCGCCTCTAAAGTGACACCTCTTAACACCATTGGCCGGAGGTCTTCTGGGTCTTTTTCATATATATTGCACATACGTGTGTGTGTGTGTGTGTGTGTGCGTGCACGCGTGTGTGTGCACACACACATTTCACATGGCAGGATATAGAGATAACATTTATGAACTATCTTTTCCTAGTGACAGAATGTTTCCTAAACAAGAGAAAAATATAACTTAGATGGACATCAGTGACTCATGCCTGTACTCCTAGCTACTCAAGAGGCTAAGATCTGAGGATCAGGGTTCAAAGCCAGCCCAGGCAGGAAAGTCCCAAAGACTCTTATTTCCACTTCACCACCAAAAAGCTGGAAGTAGAGGTGTGGCTCAAGTGCTAGAATACCCACCCTGAGCAAAAAAAGCTAAGGGAGAGTGCCCAGGTCCTGAATTCAAGCCCCCAGTACTGGTGCATGCGTGTGCATGTACACACACACACACACACACACACACACACACACACACAGGTTTGCTTGTTTGATGGGGAGAGTGCTATTGTATTTCAGTAACTGCATGTCTCCATTTGTGTTAGTGCTGTGTATTACATCTGCATGTCACAGTAATGAGCGAGAGTCAGGTGGTCTGGAGAGGATCTGCAGCCAGAGGGTATGTCCACCATTCCTAGTCTGAACCAGAAGTATAACTGTCTTTAAGTCAGATTGACGAGTGAATGGAGGCCTCACTCACAGTCTTTCCTTCCTCTCTCACAGAATACTAGAGGCTGGGCATTAGCTATACTTCTTGTGCCTGGCTGCCTGGCTTTGTTTGCACCTTCGGAGTCTCATCTCCCAGCCTGTGGGCTCTTAGGTGATGGTGTCTGTGGGCTCTTAGGTGATGGTGTGTTCATCTTGTTAACTCTGTAACTCCAATCATGCCTTACTGTGTGGCTTCTACACGTTGCTTGATAATTACTTGTCAGAGCAATGTATTAAGTCATGAGTACCTATGTATACTCCCCCTTCTAGGGAATACAGTTCATTACAAATTTATTAAATAATTCCTTTTTTCTGTGTTCTGAGAGCCTCATATATTCCTATCCCTAAAATAGTTTTGAAGCTGGAGGTCTAAAGACCTCAGGCCAAACTCCACTAACCCCTATAATCCAAATAAAGAGACATGGTGAAGGGCAGAGGAAGGAGATTAATGGCAGCCATGAGAAGACAGCACTTCAGTACAGAGTCTTCAGCCATCTTCTCTAAACAGATACTCGCCTTGGGTTAACTAGAAAGAATTTGGAGTAGGGGTTCGCAGTCTTAGTCACAGGCCGGTTCACAGGTGGCATGAGAGATGGTACCAGCTAGTCTGACAGCCCGTTGTCTCAAGATTGGTCAGCTGTGGTCTTGTTACAGTAGGGGCCATTGACACTGGGAAGATGGATAGTCTCTGTTCAGTCTTCATAGTCCAAGATGGCTGCCACGTGAATGGCTTTTACAGAGGTGGGAACATCTGGCCTGTAGACCATAGAAGGTCCATGAAATTATTTGGTATGTAACTGGACAGACACTGGCACCTCTCATAGGCATCTCATTGACTGCCCTTGGCTGTGTGCCTGAATAGATCATTTTGGTACTTCCCTCACATGGTCTTATAAATAACAAATGGCCTTCAAAGCAAAAAATGCTTCCCCACTCCATGTTTTCCAAGGACATAGGCACAGAATGGAGGCTGGGATGCCTGGCTCTTTTGCCTTTAGTTAATTTGTAGATTTAAGTAAGACATTGCTTTTAGTAAAAGGTAATTTAAGAACCTCTTAGTTTATCTATGAGTTTTTTCTATCTCCCTTTGCAACCGTTATAGTAAAGTTTTGTTTCTTAGGACAAGCCATGACATGAAGTTCTTTTGTATATGGTTTCAAACTACTTGGTGTTCCTTGGTGGGTAATGAGCCACCATTGGGGTCCTCAGCCAGGATGCTCCTTTTCTCTGGCAGTTGCACTCTCCAGTAGTCATTTCTCCTCTTGATGCTGCTTTCCTGTCCTCAGATGCTGTGACAGACCTTGCTTCCAACCCCGGTTACTATGGGACTCTGGTGGAGCAGTCCCTGGGGAGATGCTGCCTGGTCACAGAGGAGATAGAGCGGGACCTGCACCGCTCCCTGCCAGAGCATCCCGCCTTCCAGAACGAGACAGGAATTGCTGCCTTGAGGAGGGTGCTGACAGCCTATGCCCATCGGAACCCCAAGATTGGATATTGCCAGGTGAAGGGGCGAGCACCAGTGTGTGAATACCCCGTAGTCTGTGTCTGTGTCAGCCCACCAGGGCTTTGATCTGTTCTCAGTCATCCAGACCTGGGGACTGTGCTATCCTCTGAAGGTGCCATGCTCAACTCTTTCTCAGAAAGAATGTACCAAAAAAGGGCAAAACTAACTTTTCTTTATCTGGGTACAGTGGAACATACCTGTAATCTCAGCTACTTGGGAGGTTGTGACTGGGAAATCACAGTTCAAAACAGAGTTTATCTCAGTCTCTAAGCCAGATGGGCTGGTGTGTGTTTATCATCTCAACTACATGGGAGCTGTGAATAGAAGATCACAGTCCAGGCTTCTTCGCTTCAAAAACAAAAACAAAAAAAAACCAAAGCAGGACTAGGGGCTTGGAAAGAGTGGTAGAGTTCTTGTATGTCAATCACATCTTGAGGCTTTGAGTTCAAAATCCAGTATCACAACCAAAAACCCAGCCAACCAAGCAAAAAAGACAGGCTGGTAATTAGACTTAAATTTTGCCCAGTGTGGGAAAGGAAATGAGCTGAGCAGATTCCAGTTTTGCCGCCCTCTCTAGGCCAGAGATGGGATGACATTAATGGAACTTGAGATCTCTATAGAAATGATAAGGATTGAAACCACAAGGCAATTTGGGGAGGAAGGGATAATTAGGGCAGGCCACTTACCTAAAGGAAAGGTGAGTGGAGGTAAGAGTTCCTCTGAGCCATTCCCAATGAAGGGATAAAGGCAGCAACCACAAAGTAAAAACCAGATCAAAATCACCTAAGACTGGATTAGAGAAGCTCCTGACATTTAGCAACTTAAGACTGAACTTCATAAACAAAGTCAGTGGGTGAATGACAATTACATGTGTCTGTTTGTCTGCCTGAACTTATCAAGCATTGCTGGATTTGTGCCACGCCTGAGACCCACATCTTAGCGAAACCCAGCTTTACCAGGGGGCTATGGGGCATGATCGCTCACTTGGGACATGGGATGCCATGGTTGTCACTTCTCAAGTGTCAGTATGATGGGGTACACTGGATCACTCACCTGCCACATCTTTTTCCTTGGACTTCAACGCTTGTGTGTTTGTTTTGAGGTACTGGGGATCAAACCCACAGCCTTCCATACTAGGTGAGCACTCTACCAGTGAGCTATAACCCCAACACTTGTGCCTGTATTGGGGCTTGAACTCAAGGCTTCATGCTCTTGCTTTTTGTTCAAGGCTGGCACTCTACCAGGTAAGGTATACCTCTGTTTTCTTGCTGGTTAGAGATAAGGGTCTCACTGACTTTTCTGCTTCTGGCTTCTGAACCTTAATCCTCAGATCACAGCTTTCTGAGTAACTAAGATTACAGATGTGAAACACCAGCATCTGGCCCCTGTTTTTTTTGTTTTTTTTCTTTTATGTCTCCATGCCACTGGTTGCCTGGTCAGTAATTGTCTCCTCTGTGTCCCTCTGAGCAGTCCATGAACATCTTGACCTCTGTGTTGCTGCTCTATGCCAAGGAGGAGGAAGCCTTTTGGTTGCTGGTTGCCGTGTGTGAACGCATGTTGCCTGACTACTTCAACCATCGAGTGATCGGTAATCTACCTCCCTGCCTCCTCCTCTGGATATGGGGATGGGAGCAAACCCTTTGGAAGATGGTCATCATCCATGCTGTTCATGAGATCCCTCTGTACGATGCAGCTGGTCTCTGCACAAACACTGTTTGATTCATGAATTGGAAAACGAACTCAGAGAATTCTCTGTGCAGTTCTAGCTGTGTGGAGAAATCAGTTTTGATGTAAACACCTACAGATTTTGGATTAAAACCAAATGATTTGAGAGGGATAGCTGAGTTTATAAGAAGGAGAGTTCTTAGGTCCAAGAAGCAGGTCACAATATGAAAATGAGTGATTTTTCCACTGATGTTGGAAAAGGAACAGGGCTTGCCTGTTGGTTGTCAAGGGAACCTATGCAGAGGTGGTTCTCTGTTCTATAGGAGAGGGTGGGTGTGTCAGTGCTGGAGACTTTGGGAATCATACTTACATAAGGTGATTTTAAGAAGGCTTTTTGGAGCTGGGTGTTGGTGGTTCATTCCTATAATCCTAGCTACCCAGGATACTGAGTTCTGAGATCATGGTTCAAAGCTGGTCAGGGCAGGAAAGTCCTTGAGACTCTTATCTCCAATAATCTACTCAAAAAAAAAGCTGGAAGTAGGCTGTGGCCCAAGTGGTAGAGTGCTGGCCTTGATCACAAAGAGGCTCAGGGATAGCTCCCAGGGCCTGAGTTTAAGCCCCAGGACCAGGGGGGAAAAAAAAAAAGATTTTTTTTCTGGGCTTGTATTAATCAATTTTTTGTTAATATAACTAAGTACTTTAAAACAGGTACTTATACAAGTTACTTACAAAGAGACAGTAGTTTATTTAGCTCATGTGGTAGATGAAGTAACGGTGCCTGTATTGGTAGCTGAGTTCTGGTGAGGGCCCCATGGTGGGGGACACATTTTGGAGCATGTGGTCGCATCTCTAGTTAGGAAGCAAAGAGAGCTGGTTGGGGCCAAATTGGTCCTTTGTAACAACCCTCATATGACCCAGTGACCTCCTGTTCCTAGTGACCTAAGGACCTGCCCCTACGTCCTATCCTCAAGGGATCCCCACCTCTAGTAACTCTACCCTAGAGACCAAGTCTTTAACACAGGAACTTTTTGGAGGCACAGTTGTGAAGTCATATCTAAACCTATAGCCCTACAACCTGCACTTGGAGCATCTATCTTTTGTGTGGTTGAAGATTTGAAGGTGTATGTCGGTGGTCTGGCACAGCTTCTCGTGGGGAAAATATTGTCACATCATTTAGGTTTGGTGACAGTCTTGGGGACATTTCTTAGTAATCCAGATAAGAGAAGGAGGCGGTCTAGAATTATAATGGCATGTGGGAACAGAAATAAAAGAAGCAATTTGAGGAGGAATTTGGCAAGGCAGGAAGAAAATCCCCACCCCTCACCTTGAAACAGAGATCTAAGCATGGAAGGATATGATACATTGTGGGAAGGAGCAGGAGCAAGTGGGTGAGATTGGCCAGGAAAGAGGTGATGCTTGTGTTTTCAGTGGGCCACTGGGCATCTTCACAGCTCCTTTCATTGTCTGTGTGGCTCCTTGGCTTGCTTCTTTTTCACTTTGTGTTGTGGTAGGTGTTGTATTGTCTAGCATGACAAGCAATATAGCACTGCAGTGTCTTTGGGAAGCATGAAGCGGGGGGGGGGGGGGAGTATTGCTGAATGGCAGCTTGGACTCAGCAGTGAATAACAGTTCAGCCTCTTGTGATGATGTGTGATGACCACTTCCTTGAGACAGGAAGGAACAGCTGGAATATTCCATCAACACAGGAAGTTCCTTTTCTGCCCTTTCTCTGACATAAACAATGCTTGGTACTGATTTCTGTCACCACAGAAATCTGGTCCATTCTTGAACTTCATACACATGTAGTAATAATGAACTCTGGCTTCCTTAACATAGTATATAATGTTTGTGACAGGTGTCTGCTTTGGTGGAGCACCAGTAGTTTGCTTCTGTATTGTTGGGCAGTGTGGCACTATGTTTATGCCATGATTATCCACTTACCTGTTGATTGGCAGTTGAGCTGCCTCCAGTTTTAGTCTGTGAAAAGTAAACTTGCAGTAACTTTCATATGATTCACAAGTCTTTCTGTAAATCTAGACTGTTATTATTCTTGGGTATTTACCCAGGAATCTTCCTAGATCATGGTTTAATGTAACAACTGAATAAGAAACAGTCAGTTGGCCTCAGTCTTCACATCTGTTTTCTTCCTGATAGGTAATTTTAGAGTTTTTTTTTTTTAGAGCTTTTAGACTTTCTTGTGGATCATCTTAAGTCAAATACAAAGAGAGAGAGAGACAAACAGACAGAGACAGACAGACTGTGAACAAATAAAACAATAAAGCATAGCATGGAGCTGATTTCAAGGATAAATTTAGTCTTTTTTTTTTGGAGGGTGAATGTCAGTGTTTCATTCCATTAACCTGTAGAAACAAGAGAATATCTACTTCAACCTAAAATATTGTCATGAAGGCCTAACTCCTAAGAGGTTTATAAAACTCCTATGGAATTGGACTATACCTCTTCCATATCTAAAAACATCTTTTCATTTTAGTATAAAAGATTTCTAGAATCTTTGATCTAACCTGCACACTTTTTACATGTATATCAATACAAAATGAAATTACACCAGCAATGGTGGAAGATCCTATTTGTTTTAATTAAATCTTGTTATCCACTGACTTTGATCATTTTAATATGAAGCAAAATATGGATTATGTTTAATATATGTGTTTTCCAGAATAATTAGAAATTATTTCATTGATTTCCAGAAGAAAACTCATCAAAATATGTAACTCAGGAGTGGGGAAAAAAATTAACAAAAGTTCACAAACAAAATGGAACTTGCTAGCTTTCTAACTATCAATCTATAATGTTGGCATGTTGTGCTTTCTTCCTTATGATAATCTAATCTTCCAATCCTGGGTGAGAAGGAAAATCTTCCTACAAACCTGGATTTTTAAAGAACATACCCATTGCTCATATGTTCTTTTCAACAATGACTTAGTGTGTTGTCTCCCAACAGTATGCGTGTATAGTTTCTTTTCATATTTATGACCCTTAGTCTACGATAGTAGATTTAAGGTGCATTTTCTTTTCGTTTGGTTTGGGTGGCTGGTTGGTTGGTTGGGTTTTGCTGTTGGTTTGTTGATAGTGTGGGGATTCAAGTTCAGGGCCTTGTACTTGTTAAACAGGTGCTATACCACTTAAGCCATGCCCCCAATCCTTTTTGCTTTATTTTTGATAGCATCCTGATTTTTGTTCAGGCCAGCCTGTGCTGACAAATCCTCCTATTTATACATCCCACTTAGCTGGAAGCATTTTATTCATTCAGATGGAGTCTCATGAACATTTAAAGAATAATGTAAAAAAGAAACCATCAGTTCTCCAAAGAATATTTCATACTAGTAGTGTATTGGCATCTCAGGTGGCCTATGTCCTTATTAACACTTAGGATTGTCTGATTTTAGTCATGCTAGTGAGTTAAAAGTAGTATTTATTGTGGTAGTTTTAATTTGCATTTCTTAGTTAACAGACATATTTGTCTGTGCTTTTTGACTACTCCTTTGCAGTCTCCTTTGTTCAAACCTTTAGTTTATTAAGAAGAAAACTTAGTTATATATATTTTACAGAATTTCAGGAGCTGTTTATTTTAGATATGATTTCTTTGGTAGGTATATATATTGCAGATGTGTTCCCCAAATCTGCATTTTCATTTTATTAATGATATCCTTTGAAGAATAGTAGTTTTAGTTTTCATGAAGTCCAATTCAGTTTTTCTTTATTATTACTGCTTTATATGTCCTAAGCTGGTTGGCTTTGTTCCTATGTTTTCTTCTAGAAATTTTTCACATAGGACTGTGATCATTTCAACTATATTTTCTGTATGGCTGGAGGTAGAGCCCTCTGCATCCTTTTCTATATTAGTGTACAGTTGATTGAGCACTATTTTTGTTTTAAAGACTATACCCATTGAATTACCTTGTTAAGCCAGGCACCGGTGGCTTGCTCCTGTAATCCTAGAAACTAAGGAGGCTGAGATTTGAAGATCAAGGTTTAACGCCAGCCCTGGGTAGACAAATCCATAAACCTCTTACCTTTTACCAGCAAAATGCTGGAAATGGAGGTATGGTAGAGCACTGGTTTTGAGTGGAAAAACACCCAAACAACCAAGAGCATACGGCCCTGAGTTCAGGCCTCAGTATCAGCATATACATGTGCACATGAACAAACACACACACACACACACACACACACACACACACACACACACACACACACACACACACACACACACACACAGAGTGACTTACCTTGCCAAAATGTAAAAAAAAAACTCAGTAAACTAAGTATGAATCTTTTTCTGAAGCCATATTCTTGTTTTTCATTGTTCTGATTGTCTTTAGTTCAGGCTAATTTTTGATACTGTGAACCCTTCCTCTTCAAAGCTCTGTGGCCTTCCTTTTGCAGGAGCTCAGGTGGACCAGTCTGTCTTTGAGGAGCTCATCAAGGAGCACCTCCCAGAGCTGGCGGAGCACATGACAGACCTCTCGGCCTTGGCATCTGTCTCTCTGTCATGGTTCCTGACTCTGTTCCTCAGCATCATGCCTCTGGAGAGTGCGGTGAATGTGGTAGATTGCTTCTTCTACGATGGGATCAAAGCTATCTTCCAGCTGGGGCTGGCTGTGCTTGAAGCCAATGCTGAGGATCTGTGTAGCAGCAAAGACGACGGCCAGGCCTTGATGATCCTTAGCAGGTAGACTCCTGTGGCTAGCTGGGGATGAAGCTGGTGGCAGCTGGGGCCCTCAGGATAAGGCCACAGCAGGTGTGCCAGATCTGAGGAAGCTTTCTGTTCCATTCTGCTACTCGCCACCTGTTGCTTGGTCTCCCCAGAGAGACAGGCCAGCATGTGGCATTGCTACAAGTGTGAGGGAAAGGTACCATCTTCCTAACCCCCTCCACCAAAGGAGAGTGAAGACTAGAAAAGTTTTTTAACTAACAAGATTAAACATCCTCAGTTTTTTTCCTTTAAGTAGTTATATGAAAGAGTTTCAATTCAACACATCCATTTATAAGTACCGGGCATCTTGAAATAAATTTATTGTCATTATAAAGGTGATGGACAGAGGGGTTACATGTCACCCCTTCCCTTCCTCTCCCGGTTTTTCCCTCCCACCCCACTCACAAGTTGTATAGTGTCAACATAGTGCCCAGTGAGTACCATTGCTACCTTTGTTCTCCTGTACAGTGCGTCTTGATCAACATCACTCCTTCCACATTCTCCCTATCTTTCCCAACCCCACCCATCACCTCAAGACTTGGTTCTGTTTTTACATATACACTGAGTATTATGACTGCGTTCTCCCACCCCTCCTCTCTTCATTCATCTACTTCTCTCTTCTCCTGGCCTCACCTCCCTCTCCCCAACACCTGTTCCAGCTGCTTGGTATTGATTTTGTTAGATTGAAAGTTAGTTGTTCAAGTGAGTTACACCACTGGATTTGTCCCTTGCAAATACCATACTCTAGTCAACATGCTTCCATATATGTATGCATGTGACCCTTTATATATTTATAATATGAATATATATAATTTATAATTTAGTTCTAACATCCAAATAAGGGAGAGCACATGCATCCTTTGTGCCTCTGAACCTGACTTACTTCACTTGGCAATTTTTTTCAAATCTATCCATTTCCATACAAATGATGAGCTATCATTTTTGTTTAGATCCATTGAGGGTCATTTGGGCTGTTTCCATGTCTTGGCATAGTGCAGCAGTGAACATAGTTGTGCCAGTGTCTTTACTGTATCTTGACATGCAGTCTTTTGGATAAATGCCAAGAGTATTATCGTTGGATCATAGGGTAGTAGGCTAAATGTTGAGTCTTAGATGGACTCAGTGACCTTGAACAGTGCTGGGAGACACTAGGAGAAATGTTGCTCTTTAGCTAACTGGAGTGGTGGAGTCAAGCCCAGTGCCTCTGTGAAGGTAGCATGTGGTGTGTGGTTCCTGGATGAGGGGAGACATGCCTGTAACTGAAGGTCTGCTCAGGTTTCTAGATCACATTAAGAATGAAGACAGCCCTGGGCCCCCCATCAGCAGCCACCATGCCTTTTTCTCCGATGACCAGGAGCCCTATCCTGTGACTGACATTGCCGACCTCATCCGAGACTCTTATGAGGTATGAGAGCCCTGACCAAGCCTCCAGTGTCTTTCTCTTCTCCTGGCAGGGGGACCTACAGGGAAGGTTCCTTGGTAACTTCCTGTTTCCTTGGGGCACAGCAGAGACTCTGAGTAAGTGGATCCTTTGTGTCCTTATAGAAATTTGGGAACCAGTCTGTGGAGCAGATTGAACACCTGCGCTGCAAGCACAGAATCAGAGTCCTACAAGGCCATGAGGACACCACCAAGCAGAATGTGGTGAGCAGAGGGCACCTCTCAATTGTGCTGGTGGGATTCAGGAGCTGCCTGGAAGTCTGGCTCCCATAGGTGATGGCACATAAAAAGGCCAGCTTAGCTTAGACAGGCTGCTGGTAGCTCATGCCTGTAATCCTAGCTACTGAAGAGGCTGAAATGTGAGGATCACAATTTGAAGCCAGCCAAGGCAGGAAAGTCTCTGAGACTCTCTTCTCCAATTAGCCACCAAAAAGCCAGAAGTAGAGCTATGGCTCAAGAGGTAGAGCATTAGCCTTGAATGAAAAAGCCAAGTGAAAACATGAGGCCTTGAGTTGAAGCCCCAGTACCTACCTACCCTCCCCCTACCCCACAGGCCAGCTTATTCCTTCCTTCTTCCTCTTCCTTTCCTTCCTCCCCTCCGCTGTACTAAAACTTTAATGGAGGTGACATAGTATAGAAACTGCATGGGATTTGGGACTCTGATGGTGAGCCATAAACTACCAGGAGCCTGAGTTTCCCAAGCTGTAAACTAGAGCTGACACCTCCAGCATAGACTTAGATGAGATGCTGTGTGAAACATGCAGCAAGTGCTCCATTCAGAGCCATCTTCCTGTCCACACTGGGCCTCTGCTGGACTCTTCCCTCCATTAAAGCTGCCTCCCTTTGTCTGGAAGTACCTCTTGGGAGCTGGACAGAGGTTGAAGACAACATCTGGATAGATGCTGCAGGGTCGTCTGGGTGTTAGAAAGGAAGGGGTATCACGATCTCTGGGAGACGAGCCATAGCATAAAGGAAGCTGGTGTTCTTGTGACCCTGTGCCTCCCATGTCCCCTACTCAGAGGGCTCCATTCTTCCAGAAGTACAAGCCTGGAATTCACCCTGCCAATGTTTCTTCTTTCCTTAAGCTCCGTGTTGTTATCCCAGAAGTCTCGATTCTTCCTGAAGACCTAGAGGAGCTCTATGACTTATTTAAGGTATGTCAGTCTGGGAAACGATGGAGAACCTGGTTCTGAAACAGGCCCAGCCTGCTCAAGGTGGGCTTGAGGCTGCCTGGAGGGCCCTGTGGCCCTTCTGTGGCACTTGAGGTTAGCGCTGGTTTGCCTGCATGCTTCTGCACAGAAACTTCTCAATGGAACCCTATGAATACCAATGGGCCCTTACCTGGCATCTGGGAGGGAGGGGCCGGGGAGTCCTGCACATCTTCAGCAGGACCTGTGTGGCCCTGGAGCAAGTGCTCTGAGCTCATTGAGCTCACATCTTGCACAACGATCTGGTCGTGTGTGTGTGTGTGTGTGTGTGTGTGTGTGTGTGTGTGTGTGTGTGTCTCCTGGGGTTTGAACTCAGAGTCTGGGTGCTGTCCTTTAGCTTTACTTTTTTTTTTTTTTTTTGGTCCAGTCGTGGGGCCTGAACTCTGGGCCTGGGCGCTGTCCCTCAGCTCTTCAGCTCAAGGCTAGCACTCTACCACTTGAGCCACAGCGCCACTTCCGGCTTTTTTCTTTTTGCTTATGTGGTGCTGAGGAATCGAACCCAGGGCCTCAGGCATGTAAGGCAAGCACTCTACCACTGAGCCACCTTCCCAGCTCTGTCCTTTAGCCTTTCACTCAAGGCTAGTGCTCTACCACTTGAGCCACAGCTCCACTTCCAGCTTTTAGGTAGTTAATTGGACTGCTTCACACTGCAGTCCTCAGATCTCAGCCCTCATAAATAGCTAGGATTATAGGGATCTGGTCTTCCTGTTCCACACTATGCGAATGTTTGCAGGTTGCCAATCTACCATAAACACTGACTTTTCTAAGCTTCTCACTTAATACATTTAAAAAATCATTCATACAATACACATACAGCAGACCCTTAGTATGAGCAGGTATGTAGGTGCATGATCAGGACGCATGAAGCTCAGCATTGTACTGCAGATGCTCCATTCACAGCTCTACCCAGCTTCTGTTAAAGACACCCTGCCTTTCAACAAATCTCAGCAGTTCCCTTATCACTTCAGTTAAGCACATTCGTGCTTACCTTGTTTTGGGGGGACACCATTTGCTGTTTTATAAGGTAGATTTTTTTCACAAAATTAAGCAGATCACAGAACAACTGAAACAACTGACAACCCTGGGCTGACTGAGACCTTCTCCATATTAACTGAGCTGTATTACTCAAGTTGGGAAATAGGAATTTTTATTTTTGAAATTTTGTTTTTAAAATTTTTTATTACTGTTTTGGCCTTTCTTGGTCAAGATTGCATATAATAAATCTGTGGGGGGCTGGGAAGGTGGCTCAGTGGTAGAGCGCTTGCCTTGCATGCCTGACGCTCTGGGTTCGATTCCTCAGCACCACATAAACAAAAAAGAAAAAAGCCAGAAGTGGCGTTGCGGCTCAAGTGGTAGAGCGCTAGCCTTGAGCTGAAGAGCTGAGGGACAGCGTCCAGGCCCAGAGTTCAGGCCCCACGACCGAACCAAAAATAAATAAATAAATAAATAAATAAATCTGTGGAAGCTTGATCATTTCCTTTGTATGAAGACAAAATACAAAGTCAAAGATAATTTAGTATCCTAACCCCCACCCTCCAAATTAGTCTCTGGCTATTCAAGAGGGAAAAAATAGGGAATATTGGAGAAAGAGCAGGAAAAAAAGGTATAAAGGTTTTAGGTGCCTCCCTTCCCCTCTATACTGGGGCTTGAACTTAGGGCCTAGGTGCTGTTCCTGAGCTTTTATTGTTCAAGGCTAATGCTCTACAACTTGAGCTACAGCTCCATTTCCAGTTTTTTTTTGCTGCTTAATTGGAGATAAGTTTCAAACTTCCTGCCCTGGCTGGCTTCTAACTGTGATCCTCAGATCACAGCCTTCTGAGTAGGTAGGATTATAGCCATGAGCCACTGGCACCCAGCTTATTAATTTTTTTCTTTATTCCTATTGTGTGTGTGTGTGTGTGTGTGTGTGTGTGTATGTGTATGTGTATGTGTGTGTGTGTGTGTGTGTGTGTGTATGTATTGTATGTAGTACCAAGGAATGGAACCCAGGGTCTTATGCATGCTAGGTAATAATCTACCACTAGGCCACATTTCTTGCTAATCCTGCTTTTTTTTGGGGGGGGGGGTCGGTCTGGGCCTGGGTGCTGTCCCTCAGCTCTTCAGCTCAAGGCTAGAGCTCTACCATTTCAGCCACAGCGCCACTTCTGGCTTTTTCTGCTTATGTGGTGCTGAGGAATCAAACCCAGGGCCTCATGCATGCAAGGCAAACACTCTACCACTGAGCCACCTTCCCAGCTCCCACCTATTTTTGAGATAATTTCACTTCCTGCTTAAGAGAGGCCGAGTCCATGATTCACCTAATTTAGGCTTCTCATCATAGCTCGGATGATAGATGCATACCGCCAGGCACAGCTTCTTTCTGTTGAGATGGAGTCTCAAAACTTCTTCCAGGTTAGCCCTGGATCCTCTCAGTCTCAGCCTCTTACAAAGCTGGGATGATAGGTGCACCAAGCTAACGTTGAGAAGGGGTCTCATGTATGTGCCCCCATGCTAACCTCAAGCCCCTGTCCTCCTGATCTCAGCCTCTTTAGTAGCTAGGCAGGCATAAACCAACTAGTGCCCAGGTGAAGTTTTTCTTGTAAGGTTAAAAGTGCTCATTTATTTAGGATTAACTGTTCTTTATTTGGCACAAAAGGTGGTATTACAAATCTAAGCATCTATATTTTAAAGTATGTGTTTAACAGTAAAGGTGAATTTTGGTGTATACCACACTGTATTTCATAAGAAAGAGTATTTAAAAAAAACTGTCAACTGTTATTTTCTAGTTCTGTCTTTCCTATGAAAAAATGTATGATTTTCATGTTTGTAGTTAGCCTTACAAGTGTAGGGCAACACCACAAACAAAATCCAAAACAAAACACCCAAACACTGTAAGTACAAGATAATTTTTAAAATGTATTTCTAAGGAAAAGTCAAGGAAAATAGATAAGAGCTCTAATCCCATTGTCAGCAGGGAGGCCTCGTCCCTCTCAACAGCCTTCCCAGACCTTTCCTCCAGTCTCCAGCTCTGAATTTCCATAGCTTCACCAGTCTTAACTTGGTAGTATTTTGAGACTTGTTTGAGCCCTGTGGGATATGGTACCCTCCAGTTGGGTTTTACCTTTTGACCGTTGAATTTCAAGAAAAGGACCACGTGGAAATAAATACACTGTTTTATAAGTAACTGATAGGTTTGTCAAGTCCACTCCTTCACTTCATTTTATTCTCCCCTAAGCCTAAGGTGTTTAGGCATGACCCTTCTCTATGCAAACAAGAAGCATCAACTCTGACAAACTTCTTTAGGGTCTCCTTCCTATTAAAGATAAGTGTCTGCCAAGTGTGGTGGCACATGCATATGTAATCCCAGCATTCAGGAGGTAGTGGGGAGGATCCTGAGTGTGAGAGCAGTCTGGGCTCCATAGTGATGAATTCATGGTTAGCCTGGGACACATAGGGAGCCATGTCTCAAATGACAGTGTGCTGGGGATGTAGTGCTTGGCTGGTATGTACAAGGCACTGGGTTTGATCCCTAACCTCCCTCCCTCCCCCCACCCCAACGTGCACGTGTGCGCACACACGCACACACACACACACACACACACACACACACACACACACACACGGGGTTGGGGGTGATTGGTATCTAACAGTTGTAGCTAATTAGGGTTTACTATTACTTTAATCCTTTAAATTTCCTAAGTACAGACTTGTAATGTGATGTCTCATCTTCTCTCAAACTAGGACCTACTTTATTAATGCTGCCCAAGTAGCATGTGTGCAGTATAATACAGACTCAATGGTGTCTCAGCTCCCCTGAAACACCCAGTACCGAAGCATCCTCTGCATGTTCCACAGACATGTACTTCCTGCTGATCATCCTTCTGGGTGATTATGTATGATAGAGCACTAGAGCTCTTTATCATTTTGTGTCTTCTGATCTGTTTGTTTCCAAAATTCAATGGAAATTCACAAAACAAAATCATGCCTTCTTTCAGCATTGTGAAGGAATTAAAACCTTTATAGCCAGGCACTGGTGTCTCACACTAACTCTGGCTACTTGGGAGGCTGAGATTGGGAGGATTGTGGTTTGAAGCCAGCCTAGGTAGAAAAGCCTGGTAAAATCCCATCTTTAACCAGTAAAAAACTGGGCTGGATGAGTGGCTCAACTGGTAGAGTACCAGCTGTGAGCAAGAAAGCTGAGTGAGAGCATGAAGCCTAGAAATTAAGCTCTAGTACTGGCAACAACAACAACAACAACAAAACCTTTTAAGTAAGGACTGAAAGAGCCCTGCACTGCTGCTTCTATGTTTCCTCTTTTTGTGGGCAAGTTCTGTTAATGTGGTGAGTTGATGTTCCCTTCTTGCATTCTACCTATCTGTAGATACATACATGCACACAGTGTTTACATACATATAATCCACCCTTCCCACGAATAGAAAAATGAGATTGTACTATGCATGATAATTATCTTTTCAGTTGATTATATACATAATAAATAGACTTTTTTTTCTAGAGCAGTTATCTATTTACTTATTTCCCTATTTACTCAGGATTTAAACTCAGGGACTCATGCTTGCTGGGTATTCTACCACTTGAACCTCAATCAGTCTTTTGCTTTTAGTTTGTCTTTCAGATAGGGTCTTCTGGGTTTTCCCAGGCAGCCTACAACCCAGATCACTTCTGCCCCAGGCTGATTTTTTTTTTTTTTTGTGCCAGTCCTGAGGCTTGAACTCAGGGATTGGGCACTGTCCCTTAGCTCTTTTTGTTCATGGCTCATGCTCTACTACTTGAGCAACTGCCTCACTTCTGACTTTTTGGTGGTCAGCTGGATAAGGGTATCATGGATTTTCCTGCCTGGGCTGGCATTGAGCCATGATGCTCAGATCTCAGCCTCCAAAGAGCCACCAATGCCCAGCAGCTCATTCTTTTTAAAAATTGCTCAGTCTGGGCTGGGAAGTGGCTCAGTGGTAGAGTGCTTGCCTTGCATACATGAGGCCCTGGGTTCGATTCCTCAGCACCACATAAGCAGAAAAAGCTGGAAGTGGTGCTGTGGCTCAAGTAGCAGAGCTCTAGCCTTGAGCTGAATTGCTGAGGGACAGCGCCCAGGACCAGAGTTCAGGCCCCATGACTGACAAAAATAAATAAATAAAATAAAAACAAAAATAAAAAATTGCTCCTCAGTCTTCTTGTAGAGCCTAACCTAACTTATACTTGGCTATCTTTCTAAGGAATATTTTTACATTGTTTCCTGTCTTTGCTACTTTGTGAACAGCGGTTGGCCAAGCATGCCATGCATTTCTCTGGCTCTGGTTCTGTTATTTCTAAAGTTTGGAGTGCATGATGTCCTGGATCTTTTTGAAATAATGCTGTCTGGGCAGAAAATCACATTTCATTTGAATTCAAATTTATTTGCTGTAATATGTTGAATACTG
The DNA here is from genome assembly GCF_019054845.1 of Dipodomys spectabilis. Taxonomy (NCBI): domain Eukaryota; kingdom Metazoa; phylum Chordata; class Mammalia; order Rodentia; family Heteromyidae; genus Dipodomys; species Dipodomys spectabilis. The sequence continues at coordinate 6,103,877 of NW_024870864.1, read as the reverse complement.
TTTCCTAAGTTTGCTGGCTAATTGCACACCTATTCATAGCCTTGGTCTGTTCAATGATATGTTTTTCTGTGAGAGTCTGTATAAGATATATTAGTCCTTAACCAGTATATTACAGCCATTTTCTTCTGGGCAGACTGTTAAAGGTCTTTAGCATGATAGTGCGCAGAAATATACATGGAAATTCACAGTGTGCTTAGGGGTCCTAAGATTGAAAACTTGCCGGCCACTGTAATCCTAGCTACCCATGAGGCTGAGATCTGAGGATCACAGTTCTGGTAGGAAAGTCCAGGAACTCTTATCTCCAATTAACTACGAGAAAAGCAGGAGTAGAACTATGGCTCAAAGTGGTAGAGTGCTAGCCTTGAGCAAAATAGAGCTCAGGGACAGCGCCCAGGCCTGAGTTCAAGCCCCATGACCAACAGAAAGAAAAAACAAATCCTAGCAGACCTTTGTTTCACACCTAACACTTGTTAGGGTACCTCTATTCATTCTGGAATGACTACTTAAAGAATGTGATTATGAGGAATATACTGTATATTCTGTAATTGCAAATTGTATTTTGGCTTGCATCTAGGTAATGGAAGGCATTGAATTGAAAAGAACTACAGTTATTGATAACCTTTTCAGGCTTTTGCCAACTAAGCTGTCCAGGGAAAAGAGCTTGTGCAGATGTTTCATTTAAGCCAACCATTCCTCAGTGACATGGCCAGTTTAGAGTGTGTTAGTTTCAGGGACCATTCCCAGGTCTTCAACTTGCCTTTTCCTACTTTTAGTTTTAAAAATTGTTCATAGCTGGCTTTTTGCTGGTTAACTGGAGATAGAGTCTTATAGATTTTTTTTTTTTTGGCCTGGGCTGGCTTCAAACCGTGATCTTCCAGGTTGCAGCCTCCTGAGTAGCTAGGATTACAGGCATGTGTTACGGGCACCCAGCTAAAATTCCATTTTCACACAGGTAGTCTGGCTAGAGTGGTGAGATGATTTATGCTCATGAACAGCAGTTCATGAGACCACACAGCCTTGAGGAAGGTTGGGTTGGCCTTGACTCTGGTACATGGGTCACAGCTCTTTTCTCCTCTGTCTCCAGAGAGAACACATGATGAGCTGTTACTGGGAGCAGCCCAGGCCTGTGGCCTCACGTCATGACCCTAGCAGGCCCTACGCTGAGCAATACCGCATAGATGCCCGGCAGTTTGCACATCTGTTCCAACTGGTTTCACCCTGGACCTGTGGGGCCCATACAGAGATCCTTGCTGAGAGGACGTTCAGGCTCCTCGACGACAACATGGATCAGCTCCTGGAATTCAAGGCATTTGTGAGCTGTCTAGGTATGACTGGGGGGGGGGGGGGGGGTGTCCTTGTGCCTCAAGTTGATTTGAGCAGGTCTGAAAACAGAAGTGACTTGTGAGAGCAGGTCCAAGGAACTGCCTGACATAGTTTTGTATTTTTATTTATTTTTGTGTCAGGACTAGGGCTTGAACTAGGGCATGGGCACTGTCTATTAGTGTTTGCACTCAAAGTTGGAGCTCTACCACCTGAGCCACAGTTCTACTTTCAGCTTTTCTTGGTGGGAGGTCGGTTGTGGGGCTTGAACTCCCTCTTCAGCTCAAGGCGAGTACTCTACTCGCCACAGTGTCCACAGCGCCACTTCCGGTTTTCTGGTGGTTAACTGGAGATAAGAGTCTCACAGACTTTCCTGTCCGGGCTGGCTTTGAACCGTGATCCTCAGACCTGAGCCTCCTGAGTAGCTAGGATTACAGGTGTGAGCCACCAGTGCCTGGCAGTCTACTTTCAGCTTTTTGGTGGTTGAGTCTTACAGACTTTCCTGCCTGGTTGCTTTGAACTGCAATCATCAGATCTCAGCCTCCTGAGTAGCCAGGATTATAGGTGTGAACCCAGTGATTATGCTTTTTTTTTTGTCTGTCATGGGACTTGAACTCAGGACCTGAGCACTGTCTCTGAGCTTTTTTGCTCAAGGCTAATGCTCTACCACTTGAGCCATAGTTCCACTGCCTTTCTTGCCCTGGGCTGTCTTTGAACAGCAATTCTTAGATCTCAGCCTACTGAGTAGCTAGGATTTCTGATGTGAGCCACCAGTGCCTGGCTTTGATTTTGCATTTTTAACCTTTCATTCTGCTGACTCCTCTCAGGACTGTCTTGGTCCTCCCTTATGGAGGTTGGAAGGGGGCCCAGGCTGTATGAGGGACCTGTTGGTCCTAGCCTGTGTCTTTTGAAAAGTACAAGGCCAAGCAACATTACCTTGTAGCTCAGCCACCGGCCATTGTTCTTAATGTTTACACTTGCAGCGTGGTGTGATGGATGGGGCAACATAGACCTTCTGGAGTTGTCTCTCCATAGTGAGTTTGGATCGTTTGCCACATGCACTTACAACCATTTGTATTCAGAATTTTCGCTTTCTCTTTACAATTCTTACAGATATTATGTATAATGGAGAAATGAATGAGAAAATTAAACTGCTGTACAGGCTTCATATCCCTCCAGGTAAGAAAATCCAAGTAGAAAAATCAATTATAAGGTCGGCTTTGTGCATGATGCTGACCTTATTTTTATACATTTCATTTTTTATTTATTTTTGTCGGTTGTGAGGCTTGAACTCTGGGCCTGGGTGCTGTCCCTGTGCTCTTCAGCTTAAGGTGAGCACTCTACCACTTGAGCCACAGCGCCACTTCCAGTTTTCTAGTGGTTTATGGGAGATAAGTCTCACAGACTTTCCTGCTCGGGCTGGCTTTGAACCACAATCCTCAGATCTCAGCTTCCTGAATAGCTAGGATTACAGGCATGAGCCATAGGCACCCGGCTACATTTCATTTAGATGTGAGGCAACAAATGTTATAATTGGGTTGTAGATCACAGATTTCTAGCTCTGTGTATTCTGTGGCAGGAGCTGCCAGGCTTGAGTATGTGTGAGCATCATCTGCAGGGCTCAGCACACCATGTACTGGTGTGATTTGGTGATTTGGTCATAGTCTGGTAAGCCAGACTGCTCAACCACTAACTTGATAACTATTAATGAGGCAGAGATGCTAGGAGTAAGACTTGGATCACTATAATGGATAGTGGTTACTTTAGGCTGCTGTGTGGGTTTGTGTGTGTGCGGGAGCCAGTTTTAGGGTGTTAAACTCAGAGCTTCTGCAGTCTTGCTTGGTACTTTTCACTCAAGGCTGGGGCTCTACCACTACCATTTGAGCCATAGTTCCATTTCCAGCTTTTTGCTGGTTAATAAGAGAGAGTCTTATAGACTTTTCTGCCTGGGCCACTTCACACCATGATCCTCAGATCTCAGTCTCCTGAGTAGCCAGTTTAGGTAACTGTTGTTGAAGCACTCTTTCATTTTTCCAGTACAGGAGATTATATTCCTTCAACTTTATGCAGTGGTGTTTGGGAACAAATCAAGTAATTTTGAAACCCATGGAGTGAGACTTGTTATTGCAGGAATGAGAACAATAAAACTCTTAGGTCTTTGATCTTTGAATGTAGGAGAGTCCCACAGGCCAGTGCTGTGGTCCTGGTGTTGGATGGTGTCCAGGCAAAGTTCAGCGAGGAGTCTTAGAAGGAGGTGGGCTATCGTTTTCAGGGGCCATGAGATCCTGGTGCCTCTAACAGCTATTAGAAATGTGTATAAAAAATTGAAAACATACATGTACGCTATTTGTGGGCTTTCTAAGCACAGCACTGGAATCGAGCCACAGTTGAATTGGCATATGATATTTTTAGGATATGATACTCAGAGAGCATTACTGATCATCCACAGCCCCTCCTTTAACCTTCCCAGGGACCCATTAAGGATTACTTTAATGGATGGTGGTTATTTTAGACTACAAATTGCCTAGCATTGACTAAGTTCTGTTTTTCATGTCTATTTCAGTTACTGTGTTTTAATTTGCTCTTCTCAAAATGTTTTCAAATGACTTAGAAGACATGCCAGTTCTTTTTATATTCCTTATCTGTTTTTCATAACCACCCCCCCTCTCCCATCCACATCTACAGTTCCTAACTAGAACATGATGGATTGTATTTTTTTTCAATTATTTTATCTTAATTTTTTTCTTTTTCTTTTGGTGCCACAGTGCTTGGGGCTTAAACTCAGGGCCTTGCAGTCTCTTGGCATTTTTACTTAGGTTGGCACTCTACCACTTGGGCTACACTTTCATCTTCAGCTTCTTGCTGTTTAATTGGAGATAGGAGTCACACAGACTTTCCTGCTGGGGCTGGCTTTGAACCACAATCTTCTCTCAGATCTCAACCTGAACAGCTAGGATATACAGGCATGAGGCACTGGAGCTCATCCTCCTCATTTATCTTGATTTTTAAAGAATAAACTGCTCGGGGCTGGGAAGGTGGCTCAGTGGTAGAGTGTCTACCTTGCATGCATGAGGCCCTGGGTTCAATTCTTCAGCAGCACATAAGCAGAAAAAGCTGGAAGTGGCAATGTGGCTCAAGTGGTAGAGTGCTAGCCTTGAGCTGAAGAGCTGAGGGACAGCGTCCAGGCCCAGAGTTCAGGCCCCATGACCAGCAAAAAATAAAGAAAAAGAAAGAAAGAAAGAAAGAAACTGCTCATGGATGTAGGAAGAATTACATAGATATCTCAGCATTTCTATCATGATACATTTTAAATATTGGCATATTTTATTTATTTATTTTTTGCTGGTCCTGGGGCTTGAATTCAGCCTAGATGCTATCTCTAAGCTTCTTTGTGCTCAATGCTAGTGCTCTCCCACTTTGAGCCACAGCACTACCAGCTCCAGTAGTTTACTGGAGATGAATCTCATGGACTTTACTGCCTGAGCTGCCTTTGAACTGCAAGCCTCAAATCTCAGCATCCTGAGAAGCTAGGCTTAAAGGTATGAGCCACCAGCGCCCAGATTTATCTTTTTATTCTTGATAGTTAATGTATTGTGAATTACTGCTCCAAATTACAATTAGTATTCCTAAAAGGCATTTAATTATACTTCTTAACAGCATTTATAGACCTCCAGCCTTGAAAATCAGTAGTTCAAAGCCTTAACATACACGATGATAGTGTTTATAGTATATGACTGCTTCAAATTGTTAAATGGAAAGGAAGAGTTGATAAATTATTTAATATTTGAGGTAATTTGAGGTAACTTCCTAAGGCCATGAAATACTTTTAAGTTCATCTCATTTAAATAGGCTTTTTTATTTTTGGTATGAGGGTTGAACTCAAGGCTTGTATGCTTTCCCTTAGCTTTTTTGTTCAAGATTACTCTATCATTTGAGCTACAGCTGCACTTCCAGCTTTCTTGGTAGTCAGTCTTAAGGACTTTTCTGCCTGATCTAACTTTGAACCATGATCCTCAGATCTATCCTCTTGCGTAGCTTAGATGTAAGCCATCAGCGCTTGGCTCATTTAAGTAGAGTTATAGCATATATTTGCTTTCCACCATAATGACTCACTTTTTAATTTGTGGGACAAGCATACTCCTCAGGGAGAAAAATTTAAAGTCAAAATTTAAAGTTACTAACAAGAATAATGAGGATTACCTCAATTTTGAGTTGGTGCATCTCAAGAATTCTCTTGGGCCTCTAGGTCCTGGGCAGGAGGCAGTGAATCCATTGAGCACTTACCACAGATGCTCACTCGGCACCAAGTAAGTTTAGCCTTTGCCTCAGTCTTCAAGGGTTTCTATGAGCTTAGCCAGACAGGTCTGTGACACAGCTTAGGAGGCATTGAGGAGCAAATACCTGAGACATCTGCATTCTGGAAGAGTTCCTGTATTGGCACAGTGGTAATTGCAGTATTATGTCACAAAGGAGCTAGAAAAGTATCTTGAGGTGACTTGAAACTCATCAGGTGCCATGTAGAATATTCCAGAAGATTGAAATCTTGAGTTTCCATTACAGACTGGCGAAACTACAGATATTGGTCATTTGGCACATTTTATTTTCATTAGGAAGAACCAGCAAATGAACTAGAGAGAATGCTACATTGGGCAGGAAGGACCACACAGGGAGATCTGTAGGGGGAAGAGCAGCGCTCCTGACACTTGACTTCCTTTCTAGAAGCACTGAGGTTCATGGCAGATGTCATTTTGTATATAAAGTAGCTCTTCCAAAGGTTCCCTGCTGGTCTCATCCACCTGAAATGTTCTTGCTGGTAGGGTGGCTCAGTGGAAGAGCACTTGTCTAACATCATTTTTCTGTATTAATTCTAGAACTCCTGAGTTCTTCCAGTCTTTGTTCAGCACTATGTGAAGAGATAGGTTTGAGGTCTTATACAGAACCAAAAGCATTTGCTGCTCAAAGAAAGCTTGGTCAAGAAGTCAAGCACATGAAATGGCTTGTATTAAAATTAAAAAGACTTGTATTAAAAAAAAAAAGACTTAAAATGTGTGGATACAAATGCCTTATTGCTATGTAAGCATAAGGTCACATCTATAAAAATTCAAATTTCTCACTTGAGATTAAAACTATAGATTCTGTATAAGCACAGTGCTTTTATCCCTGATGTATTAGATTCCACAATTTCTCATTTAAGGTGCCTTTTTCTCAATCAGAATTTTTTTTTGTTGGCCGTGGGGCTTGAACTCTGGGCCTGGGCACTGTCCCTCAGCTCTTTAGCTAGTGCTCTACCACTTGAGCTACAGTACCACTTCCTAAGGTACCTTTTTCTGTGGTATGGTATGGCTGACTCATCCTGCTTCTTGAGGATATTGGGAGTTTATCCCCTCCCCCCCCCCCCCAAACTAATCATCCTGTTCCCACTACATTGTGTTTGTTGGTTCTTCTGTTATAGCATGTCAGTGGAACATCAAGCTTTTCTATCCGTGTCTTACCTAGAAAATTCCCACCTGACTGCTCAAGTACCCTTCAGAGCTTATACGTGTTTCTAGATTCTCATAAGCACACCAGATAAAACTTATTTTTAGAAAACACTGTGGAAACTAGACTTAGTATGTTGGTCATAGGGGGAAAAAGCCCTACCCTAAAACTCTTGAAACCTACTGTATGTGAAGGTAGCCATTAAAAAGCTCTGGTGCCATCTTATGGAAATTCCTTGAATTACAACTGAATTTTACCTTTATCATTAAGTTGTAAATTTAAAGGCATTTTCCTTGCCAAACCTGGTTATTTTGTAATGGACTTATTGAGCTAAATCACATACCATTCAAATTACCTATACAATGATGTATATAGTTGTCAGTCAGTTTTTTTATTTATATGTAATTTCCAGACCTCTTCATTGCTCTACCCTCTTAGCAGGGGCGGTAACCTCCTGACTCTGGATTTGCCTATTCCTATAGGTGGAACAGATGCACTGTGTGCCTGGCTTCTTTCACTGTTTCCAAGATTCCATCCATGTTCTAACATGGATTGTAATGGCTTACTCCTATGGCCATATATTCCAGTATCTTTACTCATGCAGTGATTTGTGAACATTTGTGTAGTTTGTGTTTGAACATGACTTCAGTTTGGATAGATATTGAGGAGTGGAGTCAGATGGTAGCTGGAAAAGTGATATTTTCTAACCACTTTACATTTCTACCAACACTATATAAGGGTCCCCATACAAAATTGTAAGACTCACTTCAGCTGTTCTATCATCTAAATGTAGACATGCAGCTATACGGAAGTAATTGTCAAGACTTAGAACGTCTTGTTTTATACGTACCTCTCTGTACATATCATACTGCCTGGTGTTTTAGAGAATCTTTCTTTCCAGATCAGCTATGGTAAATTAATAGCATCATATAGAAAACTGCATTTGGGCTTGTGGGCTTTGTATGTGAACTCTCCAGCCCAGAGTACGAATTATTGGCTTTAGTTGTTTTAGTTGCTATTGTCAATTTTGGTTACACATAAAATTGAACTTAAATCTTTTTCTTTTTAGCACTTACTGAAAATGATCGAGATAGCCAGTCACCATTGAAAAATCCTCTGCTATCCACATCAAGACCCTTGGTTTTGGGGAAGCCCAATGGTACGTACCTGCTTTCATTACCTGCACCAGCAGTCTATTTCTCTAAAGGCCCCCAGCTACATGGATAGGATTGACCTATGGTGAGATGTAAAAGCACTCTTCATTGGAATCCTTGCTTTCAACTTTGTACAAATCGTGCTTTGTGGAATTCCCCCTTACTCATTTGTTTTTTTGCCTTCATAGAACTTATATCATTGCCTTTCTTTTCTCAAGGTGATTCAGTTGATTATCAGAAGCAGCTGAAGCAGATGATTAAGGATTTAGCCAAAGAAAAAGATAAAGCTGAAAAAGAGTTGCCCAAAATGAGCCAGGTATGAACTTTATTGTAGGAGAATGAACTATTCGGCAAAATGATTTCACCAATAATAAAGTACAGGTCCCTTTACTTCCCAAGTCCAGGATTCCCCGCCTCGCCACACCCATCCCCTTTACAGTCCTGGAGCTTGAAACCAGGGCCTGGGCACTGTCCTTGGTTTTTGCTAAAAGCTGGAGCTCTACTTGAACCCCAGCACTTCTTGCTTTTTTCTGAGTAGTTTCCTAGAGATAGTCTCATAGCCTTTCTTGCCTGGCCTTGAACTTTGATTCTTAGATCTCAGCCTCCCAATAGGTAGGATTATAGGCATGACCCACCTGCACCCCCAACCAAACCCAGGGTCATGCAAAGCAAGTGCTCTACCACTGAGCTGTTACAGGTGGAGTATCTTTCCATTGGGGTTGTTTGTAAGACATCTTGTGATGTTTACTTCACAGATGAAATACTGCTGCTGAGGAGATGCTTTCAGATTTTCCTTGAATATGTATGGGTCAGTTAAACCCTATTGGAACTGTTTAAAGGCTGACCACCAAACGGCTATGAAATCAATCCCTTTCCAGTAGTCTTGATACAAATCATTATCTTCCTTTTCTTTCTCAAAATTGTGGATCTCAAGTGTACTTGTTCAAGTGTACTTTCCTGATCCCTTTGTAACTTGTAGCTAGATCCTACCTGAAGCAGCTTACATCCCTCATCTCAATCCCAGCAGTTGTCCTCCGAGAAACACAAGCACCACTGTCTTCATTTTGCAACTTTAGATCTATTCCATGAGTGAGACACAATTTTACTTAACATTTTTGTCTTACCTTTAAGTTAGAGTGGGTTCTACAAATAGCCTACACCCATGTGTGCAGACTACTTGACAGCCAGTTGTAATGTACACCTTTAATTCTGGCTAAGCCAGAGATCAAAGCCAGGTTGGGCTTGTGGATTTTCCCCCTCAAAGTCTATAGGTCATTTAAAAAAAAAAAAAAAAATCCCCCAAACCCCACTTTTCCTTCTGCTTATGTGTATTCTCCTATTCTAGAGAGAGTTTATCCAGTTTTGCAAGACTTTGTACAGCATGTTCCACAGGGATCCAGAAGAAAATGACTTGTACCAAGCCATTGCCACAGTCACCACACTGCTGCTGCAGATCGGGGAAGTAGGCCAGCGGAGCAGCAGCTCAGGAAGCTGCTCCCAGGAGTGTGCAGAGGAGCTGCAGGCTTCAGCTCCTTCTCCTGAGCAAGACTCCGTGTTTGTGGACACTGGGAAGACTCCTCAGGACTCGCGGGCATTTCCTGAGGCAGAAGGGGACTGGACTGTTTCCCTTGAACATGTTTTGGCATCACTTCTTACTGAACAGTCGCTAGTCAACTTTTTCGAAAAGCCACTAGACATTAAATCCAAACTTGAAAATGCTAAGATTAATCAGTACAGCCTCAAAACTTTTGAAACAAGCCACCAACCACAGCCTGATCTCAAGCTGAATAACCTGTAGCAAGATAAGCCTGCAGGGAGCACACTGGAGGTTGCTATACCAAAGGATGGACTGGGCTTACTTCTTTTTGGGTTAAGACTACAGACCCAAATTTCAGAAACCACTTTAGCTGGACACATGGATACCCAAAACTGATAGAACCAAGGACAAGAAAAGCCCTAGGCTGCTTTCACTCAGAATGCTAACAGGACTGTTCAAGAATCAAGTTCACTTTCAAGATCTCAGCTACTGTGGGTGCAATTGTATTTGGCTTTTTTTGCACTAATTTTGTTTCAATGCTGGTAATTGAAACCATTTTAATGTATTTGGTTGTATTCACTTTATATGTCCTTCCAAAAATGTGTACAAATCATGCTTTCAATGTTGGCCTCCGAGTTTTTAAATAAGAATTCTTTTTATATCAACTCAGTACTTTTCTTTCCCCTTGTGCTGATTTAAGGTGCAGGCTATACCAGTGAATAGACATGCCAAGGCCCTGATCATCTACATTGTCAACAGTACAGGATGCTAGGCAGGGTCCTTTATAAAGCTCAACAAATAATTGGCTTAATCCCTCCAATTTCCCCACTACCTCCAGCAATGTTTCTCAAGTCAGAATCTCCTTGTGCTTGCTTTGCATGCATAAAGCCCTGGGTTTGATTCTTCAGCACCACCTAAGCAGAAAAGCCAGAAGTGGTGCTTGAGCTGAGGGACAGCACCCAGGCCTAGAGTTCAGGCCTATGACCAACAACAACAAAAAAAGCCTTGAGCTGTTATGGGACTAGGTAGGCATAAGAACTCACAAGAGTTCTCCATTAAGAGTAGGCATCACATTAATGTATTAGAGAACTACATTAACAAAAAAAGGAAACCTCAAACATAAAAAGCAATTTTATAGCTTTATTTGACACTAATTCTCATCCACATTGACTGTCTGTAGATCTGCAAAAGAAATGACAGCCAGTCAGCTTACACTTACAAAATATATAGCTGCACATCCAAATATCCTTTCTAGTATGTTCCCAAGTTTTCTTTTTATGAAGTCCTTACAACCCATTATTTATGCATTTTTCTATAGCAAGACAAATTTTTATAATTATGTAATTTTTTAATTATGCCCGCCGCTCATCCCTATTGGAAAGTTATCAGGAATTCAAACAAGTGCATACTATTTGGATACAAAGATGAACATATGCTAAAAATGGCTCATTCTTGTCTGACTTAAGCAACGTGTGGAACAGAGTGAAACTTACTTTTGAATGTGGTAACAGGGACATAGGTTACCAGAGTATAGAGCTTGTTTGGGGAGTCTTCATCCTCATTCCGTTTTCTAGATAGCCGCACACGGATCCGGTAGGGGACATTCCTAAGAACAGAATTCTGTCACTAATGTCTTCCCTGCAGAAACCTGCTAAGCTCTACTCATATACCCTTAGCCTTGTTCTGATAGTAGCCTGTTCTTTGCCCATTGACCCACTTATCTGTTCTGAAAATGAATGCAAGTGATTAAGCACTGTAGTTTCAGGATGCGTGCCTGCTAACCTACAGCAGTGATCAAAATAAACACTCTTTGAGGGAAGGGCCAATGATCTTGCCCCCAGCCAAGAAGCATGCTTTCTGATAGGCATTCCAGGACTAGATTTTATGTGGCACAGCTCCTAAATCTCCATTTTCACTTGCTGGTATTCTAGGCATTTATCCCACACTTTAACAGTGATGCTTACATTGCTGTCTCTGAAACACCCCCCACCCACACACTACTGTTTCCTTCATGAGGTCTCAGCTCCACCCCTTAATACAGGCCTCCCTACAGATGCAGTCACCCTTGAGCCACTGTTTTCTTTACACTTTGTACTTCAGCATAAGCTGGTATCACCAACAGACAACTTTAGCACCTTATTCCTTTGGCCCAGACAGCTTTGTTGAGCCTGGTATCGATGCGCACATCTGGAGTCCCCATCTCCTTCATGGCAAACTTTCGGATCTCTTTGAGTGCACGAGGAGCACGCTTCTTAAAGCCCCTAAGATTCAAATACAATCAAAATTATATAAAATACATATATGGGAAGTGCTGTTTCCATAAAACAAACTAAAGTAGGCAGGGACAATTTATAATTACTATGCAAAGACAAGCAATTAGAATGCACACTCGACAAGTATAACCTTTTTCCATCTAAGTGAATTAGGCTCCAAGATGGTATTTTTGGCAGTTAATTCCATGGCCATTCATCTATTCAGTATGCATGTATGGACTAGGGGTCTGAAATGTGTGCAAATATGAACCAAAAACAATTTGGTGGAGCTCTGGGTATCTTAGGCACTCTCTCAGAGCACAAAACACACTAAAACTTATCCAAAACCCAAGTCCAGCACTAGTAATCCTTGTTTACAATAAAGGCACTGACCCACTTAAAATTTAATGCTTTCAGTTACATGCAAAATAAACTTAGGCCTGTTTGTGCACATATGTAATCTCAGTACTCATGAGGATAAGTATGACACCAACTTTGCACTCAAATATTTCAAAGAAAAGCACAACTTTACACAGGTTGAAAAGATTACAGGCTGAAAAGATTAAAAACATTCATGAAGCCACTCCAAGTGTGGGAGCACAAACACCCTAGAAGGGTGCCCCATAATCCTAATACTGTTAATTGCTCAATCCTCACCAGTCCCTTAGCTATTTTTTTGGGGGGGGGGTCCGGTTGTGGGGCCTAAACTCTGGGACCTGGGCGCTGTCCCTCAGCTCTTCAGCTTAAGGCTAGCGCTCCACCACTTGAGCCACAGCGCCACGTCCGGCTTTTTTCTTTTTGCTTATGTGGTGCTGAGGAATCCAACCCAGGGCCTCATGCATGCAAGGCAAGTGCTCTACCACTGAGCCAACCTCAAGCTCAGTTGTTAGTAAAAGGTATTAGAAGTTAACAGTAGCAGGGTCAAATAAAGACAGTCACTAGTTAACTGTGAGGAAAGTGTTCAGATACAAGAAAACCAGCCTTTCTGAAAGAGAACTATGTACGAAAATACATAGGTCAGGTAATGTGGGATCAAGAGAAAACAGCCTTAAGAAGCCAATGTTGCAAAAGACTGGGTGCAACAGGAAACCTTCAAGAACCAGGATAGAGAATATTTTCTGACAAGAAATATCTGAATATTTGCAACATCATTCATGGGACACACAACAATATAGACACACAATATAGACAGATGGGCTTGGGCAATAAGGAACACACATTTGTCAAAGACCAAATGAAGGGCCTGAAAGAGCCTCACACAACAATGAATCGGACATTCCTGGATCTCTGCACTAGAGGATCAGATTGGGGTAGAGAAAAAAACCGAGAGTTTGGATTATGAGACACTTGTTCAGCCAAGCAGAAGAAATATCAGATAGCAATTGGTACATTTGAGGCTTGAGACAGTGATTGGAATTACCAAGCATGGATAGGAACAAGGACTGTGGCCTGACATCACATTGTAGAGAGATGTGCACCAGAGAACAGTTACTGAAGGATGAAAAGTTACTGTTGACACCCAAGAATGAACTGTCAGTTATTTACCAAGGGATTGATGAGCATAGAAATCTCCGCAAATGGCTTTCACGCAGCACCCCCATGTCCATATCAGTATAACTTCCCACTTAAAAATGGGGTGAGAAAAGGTAGTTACAGCAGCTTTTAACACAATTGTTTTTCGCTGGGCATAATATCTTGCTATTAAAAACAACTTTGGGGCTGGAGGTGTGGCTCAATTGGTAGTGCACTAGTTCTCAATTCAAGTCTCAATGAGATGGGAGTGACAGAGGAAAGAAATCTTCAAGAATACAAGAGATCTGGTTTCCATTCACCAGTAACCACTGTGGACAAGGGGAAAAAACTGCTGACGAGAATTGGGAACCAGAACACCCTCAACTCTCACATTGCCAAGATCACAACAGCCATGGGTCTTCACCATACACTGCCAGTAACTGTAGACTCCCATGTTCAGGCATCCCCACTTAGCCCACCACAGGTGTCAAGAGAAGGAAAGAGATCCTACTTCACCTTCGGGGCTCTACATTTGTGTCGAGCAATTCCGATTAACCAGTTAACTTTCCTGCCACCTAGAAGTACTTGAGTCTTCTTTCCCTTCGTCTCCATTTAGCCTACCTATATTTAAAAATCGCTTCTTCCAAGTAATCCCATGTTAGCAGCCACTACCTCAGAGCAACACACTCCAAACCACACACACAATATACATCTTGGAGCAATGTGTAATTTCTAGACCATCTGGCTTTCATGGAGCAATGTGTAATTTCTAGACCATCTGGCTTTCAAACAATGAGGCAGGGAGTCTTAAGGATAACGAGACGCAGGGGTGCAGCAAGCCAGTCTGAAGGCCCATTAACAGACTACTTACACTCCATGGATGCGCTTGTGAATGTTGATGGTGTATTCACGGGTCACCACCTCGTTGATGGCAGAACGGCCCTTTTTCTTCTCACCGCCCTTCTTTGCGGGAGCCATCTAAATGCAGGCGACAAGGACGCTCAGCAGAGTGGGACAAGCCCGAGACAAGCCCTCCCTCTCGGCGTGGCTTCACGCTGCCGGGCGTGGATCTGAGCAGGCCCGGCCGCCCTACAAGGCCCGCACCCAGCGTCTGAGTATCCGGGCCTCTCCTGGCAACCCTGCCGGCTCCGACTCCAGCCTGGCCATTCTCCCTTCCAGGATCGGGGAGACACTTCAAGCAGCGCGGGTTCCCAACTCCTGGGAACGCGGAGCCCTCGGGTGGCCCGAGAGAGGCCTCGCCGTGCCAGCCAACACACATATAGGGGAGGATGGAGCAGGATTCCCCAAGCCCGGACCCCAGCGCCCATACTCACTCTGCCGGGCCCAAGTTGGAAAGGAAGAGCGCTACGGATTGTGGGAGGGAAAGTCGCTATCCAAGTACGACTTCCGGGTCACCTGGCGGCGAAAGGCGGGGAGGAGGCGTGGCTAGGGAAAAGGGCACGCTGAGGCTGTGACGTAAACACAGTGCGCCCGCCGCGTTGAGGCGGGTGGAAGCGCGGCTTGCGCCGGCCCGGCTGCGCACCGTGAGCTGTCTGCGGAGGAGCTGGGAGGGGAATGGTTCTGTGCCTCTTCCGAGGAACAGGGCCAGGAAGAGAAGGTACCCTTTACGCTTTCGTTCTCTCATGTACCGTCTGGGTGGTGTGCCTGGCCCGTAGTCTCGGGAAGGCCCACTTAACGCCAAGCGCTTCAGTGAATGGGAAAATGCCCGGATGCAGGCCGAGGCCCTCCAGTCAAGCGCTTCAGTGAATGGGAAAATGCCCGGATGCAGGCAGAGGCCCTCCAGTCTAACACACTAGTTAATCAGTGGTCGTAGTCCAAGATCTCAGGGCCACCACAAAGGCTAAGGCGGGCTGGGGCTCCACCTTCTCACCGAACCCAGGTTTCTGAAGCCCTGAGCCGAACGGTGCTCGCTCTGCTATCAGCTTTCCCAAGTGTCCGCCAAGGCAGGAACTGGGGTGGGTAGACAAGCTCTTCTCGGTGTCTCCTTTTTTTTTTTTAAGGAATTAGAAAACAAAGTCCTCTCCCATGGCTTTCTACTCGTCAGCACACACCTGCCTTCCCCCCAAAATAAAAGGTTTGCACTACTACGATTACTTAGAGATGTTTTTGGGGTTTGGCCTTTGGCCTAGGCTACAGTTGTTAGCTCACAAAAAAAGGGGAGAGGGGGGTTCTGTTAAGGAAGAGGAGGGTGTGGCAGAGTTTTAACTTGTTGATCCCGGCTCTCATTTGCTTTCTTCCACTTCTTACCTACAACTTGCCTTAGGCTGTTCACACACGATGGCACGCGTTTGGACAGTTCTGATCCTCAGTCTCTGGATGGCTCCTTCACTAGTAGTCCTATCCTTTTATCAGGCTCCCATCGACTGAGGGGAAGCAAGCGACAGCCTTCTGGGGTGCCATCCCCAACGGGTAAAAGAATGTTGCTGTAACAAGTCAAAAGACTGCATCCGATGGCCTCATTTTTGATGAAATGTGATCAGATCCTACTTACTTTTACTTTTATTTTTGCCAGTCCTGGGGGTTGAACTCAGGGCCTCGGCACTGCCCCTGAGCTCCTTTTTCTCAAGGCTACCACTCTACCACTTGAGCCACAGCATCACTTCCGGCTTTTTCTGTGATTAATTGGAGATTAGCGTCGCACCGACTTTTTTGCCCAGGCTGGCTTTGAACCGTGATCCCCAAATCTTAGCCTCCTGAGTAGCTAGGATGACAGGCATGAGCCACTGGTGCCCGGCTCAGATCCTTACAGACGCGAATAGACATTTTAGTGAAAGTCTACAAAATAATTCTCTCCAATGACAGGTTTGCTCCCTGAAATAAAGGTTAAATAGATGTAAAGATTATTTGGTTGGAGGACTGAAAATCATTCTCTTGCCAGGGACTCTGGGTTTCAGTCCAGTTCTGAAACTCATCTTTTTTCCCCAGCCTGCAGGCAGGCCAGTGACTGCCAGACCTTATGGGAAACAATAGGATTTTTTTTTTGGGGGGGGGGGTGTAATATGTGTACCAGTATTAGAGCTGGAACTCAGGTCCTGGGCATTGACCCTTAGCTTTTTCACTTAAGGCTCATGCTCTACTACTTGAGCCAACCTCCACTTCCAGCATTTTGGTGGTTAATTGGTGATAAGAATCTCACAATGTTTTTCCTGGACTGGCTTCAAACCTGCCCTCCTGAGTAGCTAAGATTACAGATGTGAGCCACTGGCTTAGGAACTTGTTATTCTTTGCAACTCTGCTTTGTTTGCTGTGTTAATTACCCATACCTTATTATGATTACCAGAGGAGCCTTAAAATGAAACAAGATCTAAATGATTCCCAGTGAGAATAGCTAGAAAGGGGACAGGCTATATTCCAGTTGTGTGTGCTGGTCTTGGGGCTTGAACTCAGGGCCTGGGTGCTATCTATGTGTGCTGGTCTTGGGGATTGAACTCAGGGGCTGGATGCTGTCCCTGAGCTTTTTTGCTCAAAGCTAGCACTCTACCATTTGAGCCACAGCTTCACTTCCAGCATTTTCTTTCTTTTTTTTTTTTTTGGAGGGGGGGGGGTTAGTTAGAGATAAGAATCACATGTTGGGGCGGGGGTAGTTGTGGAGGTGAGAGGGAAGGGACGGTAGGAGAAAAACAAAGTACTCATCTTGCTAATGTAACTGTAACTCCTCTGTACAGTATTTTTACAATAAAAAACATACAAAATGAAAAAAAGAATCCCATGCATTTTCCTGCCCTGGCTTCCAACTGTGATCCTCAGATCTCAGCCTCCTGAGTAGCTAGGATTACAGGTCTGAGCCACCTGTGCCTGACAATATTCTAGTCCTTTCAAGGGTGACATCTCTTAAGTGGCTAGAGGGGGTCCTTTTTGGCTGTTATGTTGGGCTCTACATGAAAGTCCTTTCTAGAACTACCTCCCCCCCCCCCCCCCAGTTCCAATGCAGAACTAACTCCCCAAGCAGAACCACTTAAAATATTTTTCTAAAAAGAGGATGTGTAGTGTGGTTCAGTAGTAGAGTGCTTGCCTAGCATGTGCAGGGGCTGGGTTTGATTCTTATTAATGCAATCAATAATAATAATAATAACAAAGGAATGAAGCCTAGTGATAAAGGGGTTAAAAGAAGATGTGTTCAGTGAGGAGGAGGCTGTTGCAGAGACACAATGGAAATGGAACCAGACAGGTGACTAATTAGTGGGGCAGAGAGGAGAGAAATGGTACAAAAGAAACTTGGAATAAAAATCAACAGTTCTAAGTGACCTGCCGTGGAGTGGCAATTTAGGAGAAAGACTTGGTAGTTAGCCAAAACACATTAGAAAGGTAGAAACTCATACTATCTATATTATTACACAATCAAGGTGATTCTATAACTTTGAAAGAAATTCAATTATGTCTCCTAATAACAAACTACATTTTGAGAGATGCATCATTAGACAATTTCATTGTGCAAACATCATATAAGTGTACTTACACAACCTAGATAGTTTAACCAAAATAGTCCTAGGCTGAATAGTATACCATCACCCAGGCAGACTGTCAGTTGAATGATCCATCATCGTGTGGTTCAGGTTGTGTTTGTTTTCAGCTCTGTCACAAGAGTATAAGCCAATAACAGGGATCAAACAGCCCTTCTGAATACCAGCTTCCATTGCACTCTCGGCAAGGAGATTTTAGTCTCTATTGCTTTTTTTTTTTAAACTCAGATGAAAGAAATCAAGACTCTTTAGAGAGTATTTGACTTTATGCTTTGGGGAAGAAAAATAATCAAGATAGATGATACCCTGGAGGTTCTAGAAAGGAATCTGGAAAATCTGTTTTGCCAAGTTGTGCAGATCTAATCATAAAGAATATTAACAATAAAAGACTATGAATTCACTATTGCGTTGTTGGTGGGTATGTAAACTAGTACAACCACTCTAGATAGCAATCAGGAGCTTTCTTAAAAAACTAAACATAGACCTTCCCAGCCATACCATATCTGTACATCTACCTGGAACATCATGAACCAGGATACCATAAAGACACTTGTGCATCATGTTCACTGCTACACTATTCACAATAGCCAAGTAGTGGAAACATCCCAGATGCCCTATAGTAGATGAGTACATTGAGAAAATGTAGTTCCTATTCACATGGAATTTTACACAGCCATTAGAATAATATGTCATTTGTAGAGAAATGGATGGACCTAGAACAAATTATGTTAAGTGAGGTAAGCCAAGCTCAGAGAGACAAATGGCACATGTTTTCTCACATATGCAGAAGCTAGTTAAAATACTTCAGGATATGATAAGTTATCCAGGACTGCAGGCATTCACACAGTGAGACCCAAGGAGGATACTCTTAGGGGAAGAACACAAAGGCACAATGCCTATGTGCTGTTGACCATATAAAATAATATAGAAATGAACACCAGGAAATGGAAAAACAAAAGACTGAGTTCAGAACTTCAGGCTGAAAGCAAAACGTGAAATAACAATAAAAAGTTTAGCTGCAACTTCAATTTAAAAAAAGTTAATATTATGAGTGTGCCTCTGTACTTGGGCAAAAGTCCTAATTTTTTTGTGTGTTCTTAATGGGCCTTCTTCCCCAGAAAAGTAAAGCTGTTTGCCTAGTATGAATTTCATGGGAATCTGTCCATTTCTCTGGAAGATCCAAATTAGCTATTTCTCTAGGATAGTAACATCTTCCTTTGAGACCATCAGTCTGTACCCATCCAATGGGCAGAGAGAAACTAAAGTGACCTTAGTATCAAGCACTCAAATTTTATCAGAGCATTTCAGCAAGAGTGCAAAATGTGGGCTAGAACTGCTTATTGGTTGGTCTATTAATCATATTGCACATATAAACAACATTTTAAAGTTAATTTGCTGGGCACTAGTAGCTCATGCCTGTAATTCTAGCTATTCAAGAGGCTGAGATCTGAGAATTATGGCTTAAAGCTAGCCAGGCAAGAAAGTCTGGGATTCTTATATCTTAATTAACCCCCCCAAAAGCAAGAAATGGAAGTGTGGTTCAAGTGGTAGGGTGCTAGCCTTGAGCACAAAAGCTCAAGGACAGTGCCTAGGCCCTGAGTTCAAGCCCCAGTACTGGCACAAAGAAATTAATTTAATGAACTTAGTTGTCATTAGAGCCAGAAGATACTGTATTTTCATTGTTTGTAATAAATATACTGTTCTCAAGGGTTCACATTTCTGTTATATGTGTCTTGAGCCAAAATCTTATGCTTTTACAAATAGAAAGATCATGTTTGTTTTTTTTTCCCTTCTGGAAATAGGACAGGGTTGCAATGAGCAAAATTTAATAAATTAAATACTTGGGATGAAAATTGCTGTGATACGTATTTACAGAAATATTACACAATAGAGTTGTTGAGTTCACCCCAATTTTGAACATGTTTTAAGATTTAGGCAGAGCTAATTAAGAGAATGGCATACTCCACCCTTTTAAAAATGGCTTTCAACTAGGAAATCCTAGGACAATAAATAAATCATGCTCATTAAAAATCATGTCCTAATGAGGGAAAAATGGTGATAAAGTGCAGCAGTGGAGCTCATTGGACATTGATGAAAGTGAACTATACAACTCGTGGGTGGTGACTGGAGGGGGGGACTGAGAGAGAATGAGGGAATAGAAGACACTGTACAAAAGGAAATGCACTCATTACCTGACTCATGTAATTGTAATCCCTTTGTATATCACCTCTGTAATAACAATAATAAAAGGTTGCATCCTACTTAGAGACAAAGATTCTAACAGCCAATTAAAATACAAATTCTTTAACAGACAAATCAGATCTCTAAACCTTTGAATTTACAAAACATTAAAAAGAAGGCAAAACAGTTTCCCACAAACTTTTTGTTTTAAAAATAGGATTCATTTCAGGTTCCTTCCAAGAGTAAATACATCTAGTAAATGCAAAATATTTTGACTTATCTTTTTCTCAGGAAGATAGCAGTTTTACAAATAATAAAATTCCATTGAGATGCATTAATAGGGTACCCTTAGGCCATCCAAAACTGATTGTGGTCATGGAACTGAGGAGTCCAGTCTTGTTACAGAGGTGGGTTGCAGGGAGCTGGGACAAACGCCATTACAAGATGGCGCCCACTTCCTTTCAGCTTAGAGGTAAACAACTCCACATTAGGCAGTGCTTGGCGGGACTGCGGGTCCCTAGCTTTGCGCATGCACCACCATCGTAAATCCTGAGCCAATCCCGTGGCACCTGGTGACGGCAAAAGGCGGACAGCCAATCCTGAAGCGACCCGTGTTCCAAACCCTATATAAGCGGCTGTATTTCCTTGCTCGCTCTTTTGCGCTCAAGCTCTCCCTTCAACTAAAAGGCTCTCCAATAAAGTGTGATCTGAGAAGACTCCTGGTGTGGTGGTCGTTCTTCCTCGCTGGCCGAGAAGGCCGAGAAGGCGTTCGCCGCAAGTGGTGCTGAGACCCGGGACCTGCGCAAGAGGTTGAACAGGAGCCAGAACTCAACACACGGAGAGGAGACGTCGGTAAGTATCCCTAGGTATGTTGTTTTTTACTATGGACTATTGGTTGTTTGCATTGCTGCTTCCTTTGTGGTTTGTCTTTCTGGTGGTTCTCTGTGCCTGTCTGCGTTGTGGGGATGACCACAAAGAGGGGGTCTCAAGGAGACCCCTGTACCCTTCTTTGAAGGAATTTTCAAACCGGTTCTCAGCCCTACATGTGGAAGGGCAGGACCAAGAACGCAGTGATCCTGTGAGTGACTCAGAGGAAGAAATGTTAGAGAAGGAGGGAGAGCAGCTCGATCCAGCTGATAATAAAGACTTAGAAGAGGCTGCGGCTGAGTATGAGGCAGACAGATATGGGGGGTGGCGTCCCCAAACGATAAGAGTACCGCAGCAGCCAAAAAGGAGGAAAGGAGCTGGCCCTCCCCCGTCGGCCCCTCCCCCGCCGTACCCGCCGGCGGGGCGGAGTCACTTTATAAAAGGGAGCACATGGTCGCGGCTGGCGGCCGCATTTCCGGTTTTTGAAAATCCAATTACTAATGAAAGAAATTTTGAGCCGGTTTCCTACTCCCAGCTTAAGGATTTAGTTGAGGCAGTCCGGACTTATGGAGTGACGGCTAATTATACCATAGCCTTACTCCGAAGGCTGACTGTTAATGCTATGACGCCTACGGACTGGTTCGAGGTGGCCCGCACCTGCCTTAACCACGGGCAATTTCTTGATTTTCGATCTATTGTTCATGATAAGGCTCAAGCTCAATATAGACAAAACGTCCATGATGGGCATCCTGATTGGACTGTAGACATGCTTCTTGGGCAGGGACCCTTTGCCGTGGATCAAATGGGGTACCCCTTTGAAGTGTACCGGCAAGTGAATACCCTTTTTTACAAATCCTGGCGAGCTCTTCCAAACAAGGGGGAGATGGCGGGCAATTTAACAAAAATCACTCAGGCCCCTAATGAACCATTTTCCGACTTTGTTGCTCGCATGCTGGAGACAGCTGAGCGGGTGTTAGGAAATTTGGAGACAGCCATGCCATTTGTGCAACAAATCATTTTTAAACAAAGTACTCAGGAATGTCAGAGGGCAATTACCCCAGTTAGAACTCAAAGCCTGGAAGCTTGGATAAAAGCCTGTAGAGAGGTGGGTGGCCCTCTGACCAATGCGGGGCTGACGGCTGCTGTTCTGTCAGCTGCCAGGGCCGCAAAAGATAATAAGGGAAAAGGATGTTTTCGGTGTGGTCAGTTGGGACATTTTAAACGGCAGTGCCCACAAAATGGTGGTCCTGCGCGAAACACACCTAGGCCGCCAAGGACTCCAGGGGTGTGTCCTCGTTGTAAAAAGGGGAAGCATTGGGCCAACGAATGCAGGTCAGTTAGAGACATTAATGGACATCTTATCCCCCAAATTATTCCAAACACTGATTCGGAACCAGAGCCAAAAAACGGGAAGAAGGGGCCCTCGTCCCCAGGGCCCGAAAATTTATGGGGCATTTCAGACTCCGGTTCCCGAACAACCCCCACAACAACCCTCCAACCAAAGAGAGCAACCTCAGGCTCCGCAGGGTTGGACCTCTGTGCCACCTCCGGACTGGTATTAACCCAACAGATGGGAGTTCAGATTATGGAGACGGACATGACAGGACCCCTGGATAAGGACACTGTAGGAATAGTTCTAGGACGCTCCTCCTCTACTATGAGGGGGCTAATAATTTACCCAGGGGTAATTGACCCGGACTATACGGGAACCATTAAGGTCCTCTGTCATGTCCCCCGCGGGGTAGTGTCTATTTCCCCCGGAGACAGAATTGCACAACTTCTGGTTTTGCCTTCCTTGCACGGCAACTTCCCTGCTAAGGAGATAAAGAGAGGTGATGGAGGGTTAGGCTCCACTGGAGTCGACCTTACATGTCTGTCCTTAGCTTTGGACCAAAGGCCCATGTTAACTCTTCAAGTGGAAGGAAAAAGATTTGAGGGACTGGTGGATACAGGGGCAGATAGAAGCATCATCCGAAGAGGGGAGTGGCCAAAGCGATGGCCAACTCAAAAATCCTCCCAAACCTTGCAAGGGCTGGGCTATGCTGATGCCCCACAGTTAAGTGCAAAAGAATTGACTTGGAACAGACGAAGGCCAGATCGGGAGGATGCAACCCTTTGTGGTTGACGTCCCTGTTAACCTTTGAGGAAGAGATGTACAGCAACAGCTAAAGTTAACCTTGACTAATGATTATTCCGAGGCCAGTCAAAACATGATAAAACAACAAGGATTTGTTCCAGCCCTGGGGCTTGGGCGATGTCTCCAAGGATGCAAGGAGCCAATAGAGCCACTTCCTAAGCAGGATAGAAAGGGTTTGGGTTTTTCTTAGGGGCCCCTGAAAACAAAGCTTCCACTAAAGGTGCGGTGCCCATACCTTGGTTATCCCAAAAAGCGGTGTGGGTTCCTCAGTGGCCCGTCTCTCAAGAAAAGTTGGAAGCAGCACAAACCCTTGTTCAGGAACAGCTACAGTTGGGGCATGTTGAGCCTTCCGTGTCATCCTGGAACACCCCAATTTTTGTAATAAAAAAGGCCTCTGGAAAATGGAGACTGCTACATGACCTTCGAGCAGTAAATGCTCAGATGCAGATCATGGGACCGGTGCAACGGGGGCTCCCCCTGCTTTCGGCATTACCTAAAGAATGGCCTATTTTAGCCTTAGATATTAAGGATTGTTTTTTCTCCATACTGCTCCATAAAAAGGACAGGGAGCGCTTTGCTTTTACTTTACCTTCAGTTAATCATGAAACTCCGGATGCTCGCTACCAGTGAAAGGTTCTCCCTCAGGGGATGGCTAATAGCCCAACAATTTGTCAATTGTTTGTAGGAGCTGTGTTGGCCCCTGTTAGAAAAAACTTTCCAAAGGTACGGATTATCCATTATATGGATGATATCTTGTTGGCTGCTCCTTCAAAAGAGACTCTTCATAAAGTGTTTGGGCAGATAACGGAGACCTTAGCTGAGAAGGGATTGATAATTGCCCCTGAAAAGGTTCAACAGACTAGTGTTGTTCAATTTCTGGGAACCATTGTTTCTCCCAATGAGATTAAGCCGCAAAAGCTCTTTATTCGAACTGATCACCTTAAAACACTTAATGATTTTCAGCAATTGGCAGGAGACATTAATTGGATAAGGGGATTTCTTAATCTCCCTCGGTCAGAGTTGTTACCTTTGTTTGCCATTTTGGAGGGTGACCCTGAAGTCACCTCCTCTAGGTCCCTGACACCTTTAGCACTAAATTCCCTACAAAAGGTTCAGGCAGCTTTGTCTAGGGCTCAACTTTCACTGGTTGATTTAAAATTACCTATCGATTTATGTATATTAAAAACGAAAAATTATCCCACGGGGGTTCTTTGGCAAAATGGCCCCTTGTGGTGGCTTCATGGCAACTCGGTGGGAGCAAAGACAGTCCAATATTTTCCTGAATTAGTGGCTAAACAAGCACTTTTGGGCATAAAGTATTGTTTGATGCACTTTGCAAAGATCCCAGATAAATTAATCATTCCATATACCCGTGAGCAAGTTGAGATTTTGGCCGCTACAGTGGATATGTGGGCGATTCTTGTTTGCTCATTCCCCAATATTATTGATAATCATTATCCTAAACATCCTTTGCTTGCCATAGTTAAAAAAGATTTAATATATTTTCCTGTTGTTACTTCAAAGAAACCCTTGGCTGATGCTTTAACCATTTTTACGGATGGATCAAAATCTGGACAAGGTGCCTTCCTTGTTCAAGGACGCCGACAGCCGGTGGTCTTTAATTTTCGGCCAAACGTCCCACAGGCTGTTGAATGTTTAATTGTGCTTGAAGTTTTTAAAAGATTTGATCAACCTATTAATTTATTTTCTGATTCACTATATGTAGTAAATGCTGTTGCTTCCCTTGAAGTTGCTGCTTCAATTAAACAGGCTAGTACAATTTCTAATGTTTTGCTACAGATTCAATCCCTTATTTTAGACAGAAAACACCCTTTTTATATTGGACATATTTGTGCTCACTCTATGTTGCCGGGCCCAATGGCAAAGTGTAATGACTTAGTGGATCGAGCAACTCGGGCTGTGGCTCTGGTCGCTGCTGATCCTGTAAAATTGGCAGAGGATTTTCATAGGTTGTATCATGTGCCTGCAAATACCCTTAGAAAAAGATATAATTTGCCCAGACATGTAGCTAGGGAAATTGTTAAAGCCTGTAAATCTTGTGTTACCTTTCTTCATCCTCCCCATGTGGGGGTAAACCCCAGGGGGTTGAGACCAAACGCCTTGTGGCAAATGGATGTTACTCATTTGACAGAATTTGGAAAGTTAAAATATTTACATGTGTCTGTGGACACCTTTTCTGGTGTCATTCATGCCACACCTTTGGCAGGAGAAAAGGTGTCTCACGTTAAAATACACTGCTTGGAAGCTTGGGCAGCTTGGGGAAAGCCCCTTAGACTTAAGACAGATAATCGCCCTGCTTATACTTCCCAGGGTTTTCGTGCCTTTTGTGCACAACTGCAACTTGCCCACACTACCGGGTTGCCTTATAATCCTCAAGGACAAGGTATAGTGGAAAGAGCCAATAGAAGCATAAAAGAAATGCTTCAAAAACAAAAAGGGGGAATTGCTGAGTCAGCGTCCCCCAGGGAAAGACTTTCCCTTGCGCTCTTTACCCTCAATTTTTTAATTTTAAATGATAAAGACCAGTCTGCAGCAGACCGGCATGTGACAAGAGACTCTACAGACAATAAAGACATGGTTATGTGGAAGGATGTCATTGATAACAAATGGTATGGACCGGATCCGGCTATTACGAGATCCAGGGGAGCTGTTTGTGTTTTTCCACAGGATCAAGAAACACCACATTGGGTCCCAACTCGGCTAACAAGATTGGTCAAGGAAACTCAGGACGAAAAACAGGATGATCAAGAAGGCGTTGAGCGTGATAATATTACTGATGGTCAAGACCTATCACAGTCAAGGAGAGCTACGATGGGGGATCCTATCGGTGTTCCCGAGGCCGATGCCAGTTAGGCACGATGCCCGCCTTTTTCCAAGGTTATTTAGTACTAACAAAACCATGGATCTCCCGTACCTCACACTGGATGTGGAAGAAGCGCCCATCAGAGAAAATCGATCCATTTCCCTAAACGGGAGCTTGTGCTTCCATTTGGTTAAAAATGCATCTGCCCTTTCTCCAGGCATCCTGCTCTTATCTCAAACAGCAGTTATCTTTTAGGTAATTGGACTGGCGAGTTTGATGAGATGCTGGAGAAGCTGCGGATTGCCATTGTGACTGTCAATTCCACGCGAATGGATCCCGGATTTGTGGAGGGGCTCCAGTCCTGGATTTCCTCCGCTGTTTCCTGGTTCAAGGAATGGGTGGGGGTGGGGTTTATTTTTAGCTTGCTGCTTGGGCGGATGCGTGGTCTGCCTATGGTTGGTCTGTCGCCTTCGAGCCCAAACCAGTAGGGACAAAGTTGTTATTTCGCAAGCATTAGCCGCCTTGGAGAGTGGATCCTCACCCCAAATTTGGCTGTCGGCCCTGAGAGGTCATTAAGCCTTATCATTTCGCATAGCCCTAGCACCCCGAGGGATCTGGGGATCCCATTGCACCGGGACGGGTATGTGACTGATAACTTGGAACAGGGTGCAAGGCAAGTGCACTGCACTTGAGAAGAATTTTCCTCTCAAGAAGAGCACGTTGGGCTGCAAGTGGGTTGATGCCCAAGATCCCACCTCTGCAAAAAAGGCATCGGACGGGCCTGGTCGTCACTGGGGAAGGCGCCCCCCAGGCGAAGGCCAGTGCAAGGTCCTCTTTTTGAGGCAGAGGCCCGACCTCTACTCTTACCTGTTGCCAAAACAAAAAGGGGGAACTGCAGGGAGCTGGGACAAACGCCATTACAAGATGGCGCCCACTTCCTTTCAGCTTAGAGGTAAACAACTCCACATTAGGCAGTGCTTGGCGGGACTGCGGGTCCCTAGCTTTGCGCATGCACCACCATCGTAAATCCTGAGCCAATCCCGTGGCACCTGGTGACGGCAAAAGGCGGACAGCCAATCCTGAAGCGACCCGTGTTCCAAACCCTATATAAGCGGCTGTATTTCCTTGCTCACTCTTTTGCGCTCAAGCTCTCCCTTCAACTAAAAGGCTCTCCAATAAAGTGTGATCTGAGAAGACTCCTGGTGTGGTGATCGTTCTTCCTCGCTGGCCGAGAAGGCGTTCGCCGCAGTGGGTGAAAGCATAGAGTTGAAGTAATGGAATAATAAAGGAATTCAGCTCCTTCTCACTTATGGAAAAGGACCCACCATCTTGGTAATTCTCAAACATAGTATACCAGATCACCCTCTTGTTTGTTAGAGGGTGGCTATCTGTAGCTGGAAGAAACCTCAGGGATGCTGCTGCTGTATTTTTCCACACTCTCACCCCAAGCACACATCTTACCTGCTTGTATCACTGGCAACTTAATGCTGGCAGCGAGACCCATAAACTGTACCTGGGTGAGTTTAATTCTGGGTAATGAGTGACTTGGCAAAGGTGGTCTCAGTCATCTTCCTGGGTTAGGTTGGGTTGTGTCCTGGAGCTTTTTGCTGTTTTTGTTTTGCTGTCTTTTCTTGGTACAAAATTTAATATAACAAAAATAGTGCCCACATTGCTGCCCAATAAAAGCTTGGCTTCAGGAAGTAGTGCTGTGGCTCAAGTGGTAGAACACTCAGAGCTGAAGAGCTGCAGAGTTCAAGCCCCACGACCAAAAAAAAAAAAAAAAAAAGCTTGGCTCCATCACCTGATTTATTGTATGACTTACATTTATCATGCTTTATTTGGCTCTTGAATAGCCCCCACCCCCACCCCAGGGCCAATGTGTTAAAGGCTTGGTTCAGGGAGCTGGAGGTGCAGTTGAAGTGGTGGAACCTTTTTTTTGTTGTTGGTGGTGGTGATGGTGGTGGTGGGGCTTAAACTCTGGGCCTGGGCACTGTCCCTTAGCTCTTCAGCTCAAGGTGAGCACTCTACCACTTGAACCACAGTGCCACTTCCTATCTGGTGGTTAATTGGAGATAAGTCTCACAGATTTTCCTGCCCAGGCTGGCTTTGAACCTCGATCCTCAGATCTCAGTGTCTTGAGTAGCTAGGACTGTAGTGGCGTGAGCCACAGGCGCCCAGCTAAGTGGTAGAACCTTTAGGAGGTAGGACCTACTAGAAATAGGTTAGATCACTGAGGATTGCTCTGACTCCTTCCTGTCTCTCTCCTTGCTTCCTGGTTACTGTGAGGTGAAATAGTTCCACTATGATGTATGGCCCCAAAGCAACAGGACTAAGAACCACGGATTGAAATCTCTGAAACTATGCATCAAAATAAGTTGATTAGCTCAAACTTTTTCACAGCAATGGCAAGTTGACTAATACACATTGTTTCTAAATTTCTGATTACCCTTAAAACATCTTTGAAATATAAGAAGAAATGTTTCCTACTGGAAAGATTCATGTAAAGATACATAACAAGGGACAGAGGAAATTGTACAAATCTGTTAATTTATTACAAAAGGTCCACTCACAGAAAAACACAAGGAAACTTTTATACTTTTGTATGTATTTGGGAAAGGAACTGGCTTCTCCATTACAAAATAATTTACACATAATCCATACAGTTTTTATATATAGAAATAGGTCATTTTTACAACAGCTGTACAATTCACTACACTCTGTCTTATAATTACATAAAATCTTTTCTTTAGAAACATCTCAACATAACAAAACATACAAAAAAAGTCAAAGTGCATTTTGAAACAAAATCCAATCCTTGGGAATGATTGTGAAAGATCTGTCAAAGGATGCAGCCTCTAAACACGCAGGCCAGCACGTGGTACAGCATCCTTAGAGATGGCCCCTTTCTAGGCTGCTTGGCTTGTGAAACTCTGCCCTCATAGGATTAGACTTCTTTGTGGAATTCTGGAACATTAGGTACATATTTGTGCTTAGCTTTGGAGCCCCCTTGGTAGTTGCAATTGATAAAGTGAAGAGGAAATAGTCCAGTGTTATATGCTGGAGGGGACGATCACCACTAGTGGGAAATGGGCTGAAGAGCGTAAATCCACTAAGGTTTAGGCCAAGGATGCAGGTCTGCAGCTTTTTTAAAGACCAGCTTCGTGGGCTGGTTCGTGGGCTATTGTTTGTTACTGTGGTCTCCAAGTGAAGCGGGAGACATTATTATTATTATTTTAAAAAACAGAAAGTACCTATAGTTATTTGCTCTGCATCTGTGCAAATTAAAACAAAACCAATCATTTAAAAATAATGAAAAATAATCTCTTTATTCTCTCTCTTTCCAATAATCTCTGACTCAGTCCTTGAATGCAAAGGAAAGATGACCAAGAGACTGAAGGCCTGGGTAGAATAACCTGTGGGCTCTCTGGGGGTGCCTTGAAAAGCACTATCACCACAGGTAAACTGAGGAACAGTGACTTCACGCTTCCTGTCCAGCATGGCTGTAAAGGGTGGCAGAGAACCCTGATGTCCAGGAATCATAGCCAGTCTTCTTGTTCTTTCTTCACCCTCCAGAAGTGACCACCATCCAGGTGTTCTGAAATTTAGAGTACACAGAAGCAAGTGGCTTCTGTCCCTCTCCTCATGGCCAGCCACTTTCTGGTCCCTTGGTTAAAGCTGATTGTGTTTCCACTCCAGTACCAGGCCACTACCGGGGTGGTGGCTGCAAGCCTGAGGACTCAGAGAGCCGGTTGACCCTGCGGGGTGGACGAGGGGGCTGCTGTTGTGGCTGTGCAGGTGGTGAGGCATAGCCCAGGGTCCCTGGTTGCTGGGAGTAAGTGGAAAGAAGAAGAGAGTCTGGGGGCTCACTGTGCAGAGAAGCCGATGCCTGGACCAGAGAAAAGAAAATGAGATCAGAGCTGAGTACTGGTGGCACATCATACCTGTAATCCTAGCTACTCAGGAGGCTGAGATCTGAGGATTACAGTTCAACGCCAGCCCGGGCAGGAAAGTCTGTGAGACTCCTATCTCCTCTTAACTACCAGAAAACTGAAAGTGGCGCTGTGGCTCAAAGTAGTAGAGCACTAGCCTTGAGGCAAAGAGCTCAGGGACAGCTCCCAGGCCCCAAGTTCAAGCTTCACAACTGACAAAAAAGAAAGGAAGGAAGGAAGGATCAGAGCAGGTGTGAGTGGCCAGCCTATCTCTGTTTTTAAGGCCACTATAATAGTCTTTGGGGATCTGGATGCTACCAGTGACTCACATCTATAATCCTAGCTATTCAGGAGACTGAGATCTGAGGATCATGATTCAAAATCAGCCCAGGCAGGTAAGTCTGAGATTCTTATCTTCAATTAACCACCAAAAAGCTGGAAGTGGAGCTGAGGCTCAAGTAGTAGAATAGCTAGTCTTGAGCAGAAATCAGGGACAGTGCCCAGGGCCTAAGTTCAAGCCTGAGTACCAGCCCCACCCCACCCCTCCACCCCACAAACAAACAGTAACAACAATAACAAAACTCTTGGTGGGGGTAGAAAAGAGAGAGCTGGCACAGAAACTGTTTTCAAACCTGGGGAGTGTGTGTGTGTGTGTTGTTTCATGGGAGGGGTGGCTCAGGTAGCATTCTGGAGGCTGTGAATGGCATCTGAAGCAACTGTAGGCATTCTGAAACAATTCTGAAACAAGCTGTTAACTAGAACTCAGGGCTTCCTTCTGGTGTAATGGGCCTGAGGCTGAAGCTGCAGGAAATGGTCTCTTATACATGTGCACGATCCACATGGCCCACTGTGTTTGTGAAGGATGGAGACCAAGGCCAAGGGCAGATGGCAGAGAGGCAGGATGCACACATTCTGACATGCTTGCCCGCAGGGTTGCTGTTCCCTGACTTATAACACTCCCATTCACCACCCTCTACTAGCAAGTGTCCAAAGTTCAAGTTTGAACTTCAGAAGCTTCAATCTCATTTCCACTCTTCTATGTCCAAGTAACCCAGCCTTTCTGCTCTGCCTATAAGGCTGTCAAGGACCCTGGTACCTGCCCTTGTGTGAGTTTATGCTGCTGATCTGCCACCTTGTTATCTCTACTCCTCCTTCACCCACATTCAAGTGGGGATTTCCTTGACAGGCCAAACTCTGCAGTGGAGGCCTCTGAGCCTTCCTTCTCTCCAAATCCTTTCTCCCATGAATCAGCCCCTCCCCCCGACACCCAGTAGCCCCCACTAACACAGAGCCTGTGCTGTAGTAAACCACCAGGCCAAAGAGCTGTTTGTATCCTGACCCTGCATGCTGCTGCTGTAGCAGAAGTTTGGAAAGTGTTCATGTTCCCCCTCCCACACCCGCCTGTCCTCTTCCTCATCATTCTTACCCCAAATCACTTTGTGCCTAGAGAGCTAGCAAGCTCTGCAAAGCCAAATTAGTGGACACCACTAGGCATGGGTTTAGGGAGGTTTCAGAATTCACAGATTGTTTGGCAGCTTTGGAATGAAATTACAACTCAGACCTTCATCTCTGCCCCACAACCCTCAAAGATGTTGCTGCCATGGTATGGCAGCCTCTGATTGAAGATACCAAGCAGGGTAAGTGGGCTGTCCTTGAAGGGGGGTGGGGGGGGAGTTGCACAGGACAGGGCAAGACTGGCCACATGTGTGGAAACCAGAGCCATGGAGGACCTCAGCGTGCGCCCTGACCCTGCCTGTCCAAGCCCATAGCCCACTGCTAATGACCCCTCCTCCTCCCAGTGTGTTTCACATTTGCTGAAAGTCATTTCTGAATTATGACTGCATGGCAGTGTGCTAAGAGGCCCCATCTCACAATTTTCATGTTTAATAAGGCAGTCCATTAGACCTTTTTTTTTTTTTTTAAATCAAATCTTTTTTTTTTTTTTTTTTTTTCCGGTCTTGGGGCCTGAACTCTGGGCCTGGGCACTGTCCCTCAGCTCTTCAGCTCAAGGCTAGCACTCTACCACTCCAGCCACAGAGCCACTTCCGGCTTTTCTGCTTATATCGTGCTGAGGAATTGAACCCAGGGCCTCATGCATACAAGGCAAGCACTCTACCACTGAGCCACCTTCCCAGCCCAGTCCACTAGATCTTTAACTCAGTATGATTTAATTTTACTTTTGTGTACATCTTTGTATAAAATTATAAGTGTACAGACATGTTCAACAAATAATGTCTGACTTTTGCACCAAAAATATGGGCATATCACAATGTGTAATTGGTAAAAATTTCCTTTAAAAGGGGCCATCGTGGCAAGCAGCCAGTGGTTTATGTCTATATTCCTATCTACTCGAGAGACTAAGAGGACTGCTGCTTGAAATCAGCCCAGGGAGGAAAGTCTACAACACTCTTATCTCTAGTTAACTGGCAAACCAGCAAAAAGCTGTAGGTGGATGTAGAGCTCAAGTGGTACAGTGCCAGCTTTAAGTGAAACAGCTAAGGAAAAGCATCCAGGCTCTGAGCTTAACCTGCAGGATTAGCACAAAAAAGGGGCCATGTAGCCGGGCGCCAGTGGCTCACACCTGTAATCCTAGCTACTCAGGAGGTTTAGATCTGAGGATCGAGGTTCAAAGCCAGCCCAGGCAGGAAAGTCTGTGAAACTCTTATCTCCAATAAACTACCAGAAAACTGGAAGTGGCACTGTAGCTCAAGTGGTAGAGCACTTGCCCTGAGCTGAAGAGCTGAGGGACAGCACTCAGGCCCAGAGTTCAAGCCCCATGATCGACGAAAAAAAAACGGGGGGCATGTTAGCAGATACCCCTTTGAGGCATAACAGCTTATCCTTAATTTGAGTGTTACACATACATGGACTTTATAAGCTTTAAGCATTAAAAGCTAAAAATGGGAATCTTTCTGGAGCTTTCCTCTCCTATCAAAGACAGGACAATCTTGAAAACAAGAGAAAGCCTATCTGATGTGGAATGTGTAGGATAATCCACCCTGTTCTCTGCGTCTAAACCTGTGTAGGTCCCCCTGGGCCCTGGTGCCCACCTGTAGGTAGTGTGGCGTCTGCTGCTGAGCCTGTGCCTGCAGGGGTGACGGCTGGGAGGCAGGGAAGCTGGGGTGAAGCACGGCTTGCCCCATCAGCAGAACGGGGGTCGCGGCGCTGCTGCTGGTGGCGTGCGAGTCTGGGCTAGGAAACACGGCCTGGCTCTGCGAATACCTGTTTAGTTTCATGTGGGAAGGAGAAAACAGATCTTCTAAGAAAGAGGCAGTGAGAGGATACTAAAGCGCTGGCCACAAAGGAGATCAGTTGTACATAAAAAACATCAAAGGGCGTATCCAAGGTGGTTTTCAAAAAGCAGCCTGTGGGACAGGGAAAATCTTTGCAAGTTATATAGCTGATGAGGTGTCAACACTCACAATATATAGTCTCTTCAAAAGAATCTGATAGCTCCACTTAAATACTGTGTTATATATATTCTAAAATATATAAAACACTTGTTAAAAATGATGTGGAGACAGTAAGCTTGTATGCAATGCTGGTAGAAATGTAAAATGGAGTGAACTCTGTGGAAAACAGCACAGAGATCCCTCAAAAAATTAAACATGAAACTAACATATGATGCAGTAATTCCCTTTCTGAATATATACGTAAAAGAAGCAAAATTAGTGAACAATACTTGTACACTCACAGAAATGTTATTCAGAAGCCAAAAAGTGGAAAGAGGCCAAGTGCCCATTGATAGAATGGATAAAAAATAAAGAATATATTCACAGAATGTAGTGTCATTCACTCTTAAAAAGAAAGACATTTTGACACAGTTACAACAGGAGTGAACCTTGAAGCCACCACACTAAGTGAAATAAATGGCAGTCACCCGGGGACAAATGCTATATGAGGAATCTAGAATATTCCAAGTGACAGAGAAACAGAAAATGGAGCAAGGGTTGCCAGGGGCAGCAGGAGTGGAGGGCTGATGGTTAAACAGGGAGAGGTTCAGCGTGGGAAGACAAGGCAGTTCTGGAAATGGATGGTAGAGACAGTGGTGCAGCAGTGTGGATGCACTTAATGCCACTGAATGATGTACTTACAAAAATCATTAAAATGGTACACATCATAGTATATATATTTTACCATAATCTTAGAAATGACAGATGTTGATGATAATGGCCCATGGACAAGGAATGCAGGAAGACCATGAAGGAAAGGTGTGGAGGATTATGGGTCAGAAATGGATGTTAGAAGACAGGACAGAGAAGTCTACCTGGCTTTAGATTTTTAGAGAGAGAATTTCTTCAGTGAGGTTATCTGCAGTGGGTTTGGGGCTCCACACTTGCCTTGAGGTAGGGTGTGTGTGTGGGGGGGGGGGGGTTTGGGGCTCCACACTTGCCTTGAGGTAGGGTGTGTGTGTGTGTGTGTGTGTGTGTGTGTGTGGGTTTGGGGCTCCACACTTGCCTTGAGGTAGGGTGTGTGTGTGTGTGTGTGTGTATGTGGGTTTGGGGCTCCACACTTGCCTTGAGGTAGGGTGTGTGTGTGTGTGTGTGTGTGTGTGTGTGTGTGTGTGTAGAGACCTAGGTAGGTACCAGCTCTCTCTGTCCATGTGATGCCATCTGTCATGTGAGTAGCACCAGGCCCTTGCTGGACATGAGCTTGCCTTGAGAGGGAGAGAGAGGTAGGTGTGTGTGTGTGTGTGTGTGTGGACATGAGCTTGCCTTGAGGGGTGTGTGTGTGTGTGTGTGTGTGTGTGTAGAGACCTAGGCAGGTACCAGCTCTCTCTCTCCATGTGATGTCATCTGTCATGTGAGCAGTGTGTGTGTGTGTGTGTGTGTGTGTGCGTGTGTGTGCGTGTGTGTGTATGTGTAGAGACCTAGGCAGGTACCAGCTCTCTCTCTCTCCATGTGATGTCATCTGTCATGTTAGCAGCGTGTGTGTGTGTGTGTGTGTGTGTGTATGTGTGGAGACCTAGGCAGGTACCAGCTCTCTCTCTCTCCGTGTGATGTCATCTGTCATGTTAGCAGCGTGTGTGTGTGTGTGTGTGTGTGTGTAGAGACCTAGGCAGGTACCAGCTCTCTCTCTCCATGTGATGTCATCTGTCATGTTAGCAGCGTGTGTGTGTGTGTGTGTGTGTGTGTGTGTGTGTGTGTGTAGAGACCTAGGCAGGTACCAGCTCTCTCTCTCTGTGTGATGTCATCTGTCATGTTAGCAGCGTGTGTGTGTGTGTGTGTGTGTGTGTGTGTGTGTGTGTGTGTAGAGACCTAGGCAGGTGCCAGCTCTCTCCATGTGATGTCATCTGTCATGTGAGCAGCACCAGGCTCTTGCTGGACATGAGCAGATGTGAAGTGCTGTTTTTATACTTCCGGTGCTCTAGAATATATATAAACCTTCCTGCTTTATAAGTTACACAGTCAGTGGCATCCCGTGATAGCAGCAGAAAATGGGCTAGGACAGGAAGTGAGAGCGAGGAGGCTGCATCTGGGTGGGAGAGCCACATTTGCAGGGTCTCATGGTCGTGGGTCATAGGGCCAGAAGCACCAAGCAGGTTGGGCTCAAAGTCTGCCAAAATGGACAGCTGGGGTTGAAAAAGACTAAATTTACCAGAGTTGTCCACCAGGGTGCAATGGTGTTTAGGCTTACAAATAACTCCAAAGATAATTGCAAATGAGGGACAGCATTGCTTCACGCAGATCCTGTTGGAAGCATGGAGAGTACGCACTAATTTTCATCTGCGTAAAACGGTAAATGGTGAGGGGAAAAAACAAAACCCTACAGGGAAGTCTTCACAAAGGCTGCGGGGCATACTTTGCTGGTCTTTAAGAAGAGACCCACAGTGAGTCGGCCAGCTCAGGCCCATGAAGCCCTAAAGCATAATTTGAAAGAGAAAGAGAAAGGCTGGGACCATTTAGCTCAGTCTCCACCTTCCCACCCCCACCAACCACCCCAGGCCACTTACTTGACTTGCCGCCCAGTCCTGCTGACCTCTAATGGCTGTCTTACATCACAGGATCCAGGCATCATGGGCTGGATGGGCTGGCTCAGTAGCAGCCTTCAGAGAGAAGAGAAATGGGAAGACTATGGATCAGCACCCAGACTGAAGCCCCAGTGTCCAGGGCAGCTCCACACAGCCTGGCTGGCCATCTGGCTGACTCTCACCCCCAGATCAAACACTATTGGGGGTGGGGTGGGGGACAGCGAGCTCTCTTCTGCCACTTCCTTAGCAGAGATCAACAGCTGAGTCCCGAGAGTCTGAATTCTGCCTGGAGCTAAGGCAGAATGGTGAGCTGAAGGGCAGTCCACACCTGAGCTGCCGATCGTGGCTGAAGTCGGGGCTGGGCTGGCACTGGCTGGCATCCTGGGAGGCGGAGGCAGGCGTGGTAAGACTCAGGCCTGGTGGGAGCACAGCCGAGGTGCTGCTGAACTGGGATGTCAGGCTGTTCACAGAGCGGGTGCTACCGTGTATCAGCTGGGAGCTTCGGATTGGCTTCGGACCCTGGAGTGTCATGTCATTGGATAGAGAACACTTAGATTCAACCCAGGCCATATCTCCAGGAAACTTCCCCACAGCCTTCCTCTACCCACCCTCGGCTCTTCTTGAACTTAGGATGCACCAACTCTGTACTGATTGTCTTGACTGTCTTTCTTGTTGTAAGCTCCTCAAAGATTCATGAAGTCCCTTGGGCCTTGGATAGTTCTGGCTTTTAGGAGACACATAACCATTGTGCACTGAATTCAACTAGTGTTTGCTTCACAAATGTCATTTCAGACATAGGGACCTCATTGCTGTTTCTCCAACTTACTAAGCTCATTCCTGCCTCAGGGCCTTTGCACATGCCAGGCCACCTATGTAGAATGTTCTTCACTATGCTGATAGATCTGATTCTCTCACCCCTCAATTGAGTCTTTGCCTAAATACTGTCTTCTCAAAGTGTCCTCTCCTGGTCACCCACAAAAAGCTCCAACCCATTTTCTGCCCAGCAAAACTTACATCATCATTTGATAGTTTGTGAGTTTTACTCATTTGTATCTCTCCTTCCACTTAGAGCAAAGTTTTTAAAAATCCTTTTTATCTAGTACTCTCCCTCAGTGTTAGGAATTTGGGGGTTGCCATATAGGCCTCCAATATTTATCCAGTGAAGTAACAAATAAATGAGGGACTGGGCTCTGGTCTGTTTCCCTTCTATCTGTCACTGCTCATTGTGTCAGTTTTTAGACTTTTTTAAAAACAAAATCTTGCCATAACGTATAGTGTAAATCCTTCCTTAGGGTTTTCTTTTCCCAAATGCTGCTATTCCCACCCATTTTGATGATTCTTTGACTCAGTTACACTTTCAAAAAAAACCTTAACATTAGGAAAAATGGATTATTATTATAATTATTGGTACTGATCTGGGGCTTGAATTCAAGGCAGGGGCACTGTCCCTGAGCTTCTGTGCTCAAGGCTAGTGCTCTGCCACTAGAGCCACAGCTCCATTTCCACCTTTTTGGAGATAAGAGTCTCATGAGCTTTCCTGCCCAGGCATGTGTTGACCCATGATCCTCAGACCTCAGCCTCCTGAGTAGCTAGGATTGCAGGCATGAGCTACCAGTGCTTAGCTAATATTCTTATTCTTGAACCCTCTATCTAGGCTGAGGTTATGTACAGTATTTTTTTCTTGGCATTATTCTCTAAGCAATGTAACAACCACTTCAAAGCATCATGTCTGGCATGTTACGTGACCTACAGACAATTTAAAATATGTGACAGAGGATGTACGTAGGCTCTGAGCAAAGATTGTCTTTTTTCTTCACTATTGGGGATTGAACTTTGGGCCTTAATACTTGCTAGGTAAGTGTTCTACCACTTGAGTCACACCCCAATCCTTTGACTGTTAGTTGCTTTTCAGATAGGTTTGCCCAGGCCAGTCTTGGATTAAGACGATCCTGCCTCCACCTTCTTATTATCAGGGATATAGGCAGGAACCACTAACTGGCTTAAAGTCTTGATAACTTTTGCCCAAGCTGTTCTCAAACCATGATCCTCTTATTTCTGCCTCCTGAGCAGCTGAAATGAATGCCATGCACTACCATGCCCATTTATACAAGGGACCTGACTATCCTCGGTTTTTCCTGTTACCTACCTCATAGGAAAACTGAGGGTAAACTGTATTTCCCCCATTATCTGGGGGGAACCTTATCTGGCTAAGTTCCCAGATTCTCTGTTATGCCGGGAGCACATGAGGGCAAGGGCACTTCTCATCCTGTGTGTTTCTCTGTGAATAGGAACTCAGCCCAAGCTCCCTGGGGCCCCGGGAACTGTGTAGATATGAAGGTTGAAGGGGAGGCAGCGTCCCACTTTCAGTCCTTTGGTTTCCTGGGAGCACGGGGCTCAGGACTTCATAATTTGACTCCATTCAAGTGGCACTTATCCACCACCAGCAGAGTCCCATTGGGAGATGGGTAGCACTCGCAGTGCAGGAGAGTGGCTGCACAGGAGGGGCTCAGCAGGGTAACAGGTGGGCAAGGTGGACCTGGGGTAAGGGACAATGAACCGAGGGACGTGACCACCAGTGAGTGTCCAGGATGTTCTCATTGCTCCCAGGATCAGTTCAATATCCATGGTAGGAGCAGGGATTCCAGAAGGATCCCAATATAATACAACTTGGCCCCTCCAAGCGATTGCACAATAAAGAAAAGCACACACCCTGTCTCAGCCTGCCCCAGGCTGGGCAGCACAGCTCTCAGCTGTGGGGGTCAATTATGTCCTGGCTTCAAGACTGACTACAGGAGTGACCAGGACAGAGTGTGGGGCAGGTTGTGTTACCTGGGTGGAGAGCACACTTGGTTCTCTGAGCAGGTGCTGGTTGGTGACTTGGGCCGAGGTCATGGGCCCAGCGAGCTGAGAGCTGGCCACCAGCTGGGGCTGAGCCGCTGCACCCGGCCTTTGCTGGAGCTGCTGTGGAGCCTCGGGCCGCTGGGTGCTGCTGAAGCTCAGGGACACTGCTGGCTGCTGCAGAAACATCTGGGAGCAGAAGAGAAGCCCCTGTGAGCTGGGGCCATGCGTGCCCCACAGGCAGGTGCCTTCTTTGTCTTTCCTGTTACAGTAAGAGCACAGATTTCTTTTTTTTTTTTTTTTGGTCGGTCGTGGGACTTGAACTGTGGGCCTGGGCGCTGTCCCTCAGCTCTTCAGCTCAAGGCAAGCACTCTACCACTTGAGCTACAGCGCCACTTCCAGTTTTCTGGTGGTTTATTGGAGATAGGAGTCTCACGGTCTCTCCTGCCCAGGCTGGCTTTGAACCGCGATCCTCAGATCTCAGCCTCCTGAGTAGCTAGGATTACAGGTGTGAGCCACCAGCGCCCAGCAAGAGCACAGATTTCTTCCATTTTTTCCCCTTGCTTTATGGTAGTACTGGACCATGCACTTGCAAGCAGGTGCTCCACCCC
Source organism: Dipodomys spectabilis (assembly GCF_019054845.1). Classification (NCBI taxonomy): domain Eukaryota; kingdom Metazoa; phylum Chordata; class Mammalia; order Rodentia; family Heteromyidae; genus Dipodomys; species Dipodomys spectabilis. The sequence goes on along the minus strand of NW_024870864.1, from coordinate 6,064,785 downwards.
TGGAGCCACACTTTTAGCCTTTTTTTTTTTTTGCCTTAGCTATTTTTGGAATACTGTCTCATGTTTATACACTGGATTGTGATCTTCCTATTTGTGCTTTTGGAGGACAAAAGGCATAAGCCACTACACCGAATTTGCTAGGTGAGATGGAGGGTCTCACTGACTTTTGCCTGGGCTGGCCTCCTAACTGCAATCCTCCTGCTCTCTGCCTTCTGAGTGGCTGGAATAAGTCCATCATCACTGTGCCTGGAAGATTTATATTCTTTTTCTTCTTTTGTCAATCTTGGAGACTGAACTCAGCCTGTGCCTGCTAGGCAAGCATTTTCCACTCGAGATACATCTTCAGTCGTTTTGTTTTTAGGCTTTAAATAGGGTCTTGTGCTAGAGGTCTGATCTTCCTATCTCTGCCTCCTAACTTGCTGGGATTATAGGCATGTGCCACCATCACTAGCTAGGGCAGATGTCTTACCCTCCTTGACCTACCTGGACACAGCTCATGATGTAGCAGCAGACCCAGCAGTGGGTTAGCTACACACTGTCACTGCCTTCATGAAGGTCACAATCAAGTGAATACTTCTGACACTGAAAGTGTGTATACATCAGGTGCTCTGTACATCATTTGATATACTTTTTATGGTTCAAGTTGGCTTACCAGCTCCTTATAAGGGAGCCCCTTGGGAAAGGAACACATAATGTCTTAATGGTGCCAGGTTGCATAATCCATGGTATGGGCCATATTATACCTCAAGTAGGACTAGGCCCTATCTATGCCCAGTAACTGGTGGATGGATAGATAAGTGGGTGACAGATGGGTGTGTGGATGGATGGAGAGGAAGTTGCATGGGAGGACAGATGGACTGTAGATGGTAGAAGGAACCAATCAGTGTGCATGTTATTTGCTACTACATTACTACAGTAGTCCTTTAAGGAGCTCACCTGGGAAGCCAGCAGAGGGCAGACATGTCTCAAAAAGAACAAGAGGCAGTCTCTCACTGATGAACTGGCAATGGGGACTTTCAGCACATCCATAGATTTACAGGGCCTCACAAAGGTTTGAACTTATCAATAATAACTGAATAACCAGGGACGTGAGCCAGTCATCTGGCCAAAAGGGAATTTTATGGCTTAAGACAATACGTGTGTGTGTGTGTGTGTGTGTGTGTGTGTGTGTGTGTGTATGCGTGCACGCGCATCTATTGTGGGGCTTGAACTCGGGGCCTAAGTCCTGTCTCTGAGCTTCTTTTGCTCAAGGCTTGTACTCTACCACTTGTGTCACTTTCTTCTCCTTCTCCCTCCTTCCTTCCTTCCCTCCCTCCTTCCTTCCTCTCCTCCTCTTCCTCCTCCTCCTTCTTGTTGGTTAGTTGGTTGGTCGGTTGGTTGGTCGTGGGCTTGAACTCTGGGTCTGGGTGCTGCCCCTCAGCTCTTCAGCTTAAGGCTAGAGCCCTACCACTTGAGCCACAGCACCACTTCTGGTTTTATGAACAGTTTAATGGAGATAAGAGTCTCACAGACTTTGCTGCCTGGGCTGGCTTTGAACCTCGATCCTCAGATCTCAGCCTCCTGAGTAGCTAGGATTACAAGCATAAGCTACTGGCACCCGGCTCTTCTGGTTTTCTGAATAGCTTTTAGAGATAAGAGTCTCATGGAATTTCCTGCCTGAGCTGACTTCAAACTGCAATCCTCAGATCTCAGCCTCCTGCATAGCTGGGATTACAGGTGTGAGCTACCAGTGCCCATCAAGACAATACTTCTTTAAAGACTCTGAGGGTCAATTTTATGGAAAATGTGAAGAAAAATTGTTCCCTAATTCAAGTAGGAAAAGTTTTTTACTTTATAGAACAAACTGACCTTGTATTCATTATTTTTGTTGGCTTACTTTGACAAATTCTTGTCATTATAGGATGCTTCAGACACACAAAATAAAGTACAATTAGGTCCCACATGATAATACATCTTCCATAGAATTCAGTATTTATCACAAGCTTGTCATTCTATGTCATCAGACATAGAATGCAGCCCCCTCCCCTCCATCTTTTCTTTTGTGTGAGTACTGGTGCTTGAAATGTGGTGCTATTCCTTAGCTTTTTCACTTAAGGCTGGCACTCTACCACTTGAGTAACAGCTCTACTTACAGCTTTTTGGCGGTTAATTGGAAATAAGAGTCTCATGGACTTTTCTGCCTGGGTTGACTTTGAACAGTGATTCTCAGATCTCAGCCTCCTATGGTGAATAGCTAGGATTACAGGTATGAGCCACTGGTGCCTGGCTACCCCACTCTTTGGGGAAGGTGTGGGGGTGGTTGGACTAGTTTTTACTTGCTTATTATGTATATTAAATCACAGAATGTCTCCTTAAAAACAAATGTCACATTTTAGTTAGGCATTGTAGAATGTATTTCTTTATCTTAAAAAGAAAACAACCTACATACAAGATGGTTGACTGCTGGAGGAATCTTCTCTGGTTTGACTATCTGTAGATTTCCATGTTCTTTGGAAAATTCCACTGCCAAGATCAGGCCCAAGGAAGGAAGAGAGGAGCTGATTTCCATGGCGCCTCTCACAGAGCTCAGGTGCTCTTTGGAACTTTAAAAAATGCTCTGGCCAATGAGGAAATACCCTAATTCTCTGTAGTGGAGTCAAAAGTGCTAAGTCTGTCATGTGCTGCTTGCAAGTCTAGCTCTTGTTGCTGATGCAGGAAGTGGACTGTGGTGAATGTTCATACACCTAACTTAGTGTGAACACTCTCTGGCTCAGTCTCCCCCTTTCCCATTAGTGTGAAAACTCTACTCAAGTGATTACAATTGGGCAAGTTCTGGGTTTACCAACCAGGCCTTGGGATCAGCAGGAAGAATGCTGTAACTGGGAAAGAATAAGTACAAAGGGTCTGCTTGGCTGGGTGCTGGTGGCTCACACCTAGAATCCTAGGTGTGAGATCTGAGATCTGAGAATCCCAGTTTAAAGCCAGTGTGGGCAGAAAATTCCATAAGACTCTTATCTCCAATTAATTAGCAAAAAGCCCCAAATAGAGGTATGGCTTAAGTAGTAGAGCGTCAGCCTTGAGTGAAAAAGCTAAGGGAGAGTTCAAGCCCCTGAATCAAGCCCACAGTACTGGCACACTCACAAAAGGGCTTCTTATTATGTTGATAGCTTGATGCCCCCTTTCTACGCGTGCGACCACCTTTGTGTGTGTAAGAGTGTCTCTGAAGCAGGACGCTGGGTGTGGTGCAGGCCGTCTGGGTGAGGCTTGCTGCTTGCACGGCAGTCACAGAGGCCTGGGGTGTAGGCACAGAGTGGTGGCCTGTCTTTGCCTGGGGTCCTCTCCATGGTGAGGGTGCTACTCAGGAGGAAGGGGAGGAACAGAAGTGTCACTCCTGGTCCCCATCACTGCCTAGGAGCACTATAGGAGACACTGGCAGGCAGGAAAACCAGGGGAGGTGTCTACAGCCAACCAACATCCTGTGTAAATTCGGTTGTACATGCGCTCCTGCTATGGCCTGCCACTGTCTGTTGTTGGTGACACTGAGCTTCAGAAGCTAGGTGGTCCAGAGAAGATCCATATGGCAGGGACAGGGAAGCAGCAGGGACAATGTTCTGAGGGGTCTCTTCTTGTATCTCTAAAGAGAGTAGCAGAGCTTGGTGGTCCAGGCAGACTCCAAGCTTTGCTAGAATTACATTTGCAACGGAAGATTGAGCCTAAATGCAATTGTGAAGACATTCCTGTACTAAAACAGGTAAAATTTAGTAAAAAAATAATCGTGTGTTTGTGTGTGTGTGTGTGAATGCCACACCAGAACTTGGGTTTGAACTCAGGGCCTTGGTGCTATTCCCTAGCTTTTTCTTTTTCTTTTGCACAAACTGGTGCTCTACCACTTGAGCCACAGCTACACTTCTGGATTTTTGGTGGTTAGCTATAGATAAGAGTCTCATGGACTCTCCTGCTCGGGTTGGCTTTGAACCTCAGTCCTCAGATCTCAGCCTCCTGAGTAGCTAAGATGACAGGTGTGAGCTGCCAGTGTCGGCTAAATAACTTATCTCTAAAGAGAGATCTAACAGTCCAAGTTTTCCCTCCAAAATTAAAATTGCCTGAAAGGAGTCCAAGAAGTATACCTCGTAATAAACTGAGAGCTGCTTCCATCAGACTGAACAGTGTCCACCTGGCTCATGGGACAGGTGGCTGGGAGATGGCCCTTCTCTGTGCTGCCCTCTCAGGCTGTGTGTAGTGTGCACAGTGTGCTCCTCCCTTCTCCCTGGCCTCATGTGTTCATATTATGTCAGAGGAAACAGTATAAAGTTGCCTGTACCTCTTGCTGCTGGGGCTGAAGCTATATGCATGTTGGGAGCTACAATTTAGGACCCAAGTGGTAATCAAAGGTCAGATTTGAGGATAACAACTCAGGGAAGGCAGCCAATGGATGGGGCCTGCAAGAGTGATCTGGAGGGAAGGGGAATTTCATGTCTGGGCAGGAGATGGGAACAGGGAGGTGAATTTGCTCCTTGCACTTTGCAATGGATGTTTCCATGTTCCCTGAGCATATGTGGCCCAGTGAGGTGCTTCACAGAGGCTTGGAGAAAGCTCTGGCTGTCTTAAGGACTGGCCCACAGAGTGGGGAGGAGGGAGGCCCACCTGGACAGGGACATACCTGGACATTGGAGTCCTGGACCAGGCAGAGCTGCTCCTGGATCTTATGGAGTTCTTCCTGCTGCCACCGGATGTTGGCCTGTAGGATCCGCGTCCGTTGTTCCAGCTGGTCTTTAATGGTCTGGAACATGCTGAACTGTGCTGAGAACTTCCGAGGGGGACAAGGTCAAACACACAACCAGATCAAGGAGTTATTTATTCTGCCTGGCGGAGAGCTCATGCATGATTACCATCAGCCCTGTGCGCATCCCCTTCCGGTCCTTGAGCTCAGCTGAGCTCAGGGAGCAGGAGCTGGGGATGAGGGTGTGGTGTGCTAGGGTATCCAGCCAGCGATCCTTTCCCAGGCTGCTGGTGACAGTATGCCCAGTTGGATCTCAGGACTGATTTACTGCACTGTAGGTAGGGAAGCCCACATAATCAGAGTATGATGGAAGTTCTACTTATATACAGATTCCAGATTTAGTCAGGGAGACAAAAGGACAGCATCTGAGTCTTTTTTTCTTCCTTTTGGTCATTGAAGGCATGATGTCATCATCACAGAAATTCCTGGGCCCTATCTTAAATCTGATCCTGGGGCTTTCCAATGGAGGTGGGACCATGGAGACCTTCCTGCCTTTCCATCTTCCTCTTGGGCTCACTTGCTGCTATGCAAGTCAGAAAAGAACACTCACCTGGCCAGAGAGGCTGGTGGCTCATACCTGTGATGCTAGCTACTCAGGAGGCTGAGATCTGAGGATCTCAGCTGGAAGCCAGCCTGGATGGGAAAGTCCATGAGACTCTTCTCTCCAATTAACTGGACAAAAGCTGGACTCTCTAAGGCTGTGGCTCTCATTTACTAAGGCAAATGAACTTTCCGGACTTGAGATTTTCTTTTTTCTCTTTCTTTTTGTCAGTCCTGAGGCTTCAACTCAGGGCCTGGGCACTGTCTCTGATCTTCTTTTCTTTTGCTCAAGGCCAGCACTCTACCACTTGAGCCTCACCGCCACTTCTGGCCTTTTCTGCGTAGGAATTAAACCCAGGGCTTCATGCATGCTAGGCAAGCACTCTACCACTAAGCCACATTCCTGGCCCCTGGACTTGAGATATTCTTTTCCTCTTTACTCCCCGCTCCTTCCTTTTGGTTTCTCCACTGTGCCTTTGGCCTTGAACTCGATAGGCAAGTGCATTATCATTTGGGCTACTCCACTAGCCCTTTTTGTGGTTGGTTATTTTCTTATTTTTATTTTTGAAAAGATTTTTATTGTTATTATAAAGGTGATGTAACAGAGGGCTTATAGTTATGTAAGTCAGGTAAAGAGTACATTTCTCTTGGACAATGTCACCCCTTCCCTTGCTCTCTCCAAGGTTTTCCCTCTCATCTCCACTGTGTTGGTTATTTTTGAGAGTTTTGCTTTGTGTCTGGGACAGCCTACATGTCATTCTCCTGAACTGCTAAGCTAACAGGTACATGTTACCCTGCCCAGCCATTGGTTGAGATGGAGTCTTAAAAACTCAGCCTATTCCTCACTGATCTTGAACCACAATCCCCTATTTATACTTCCTAAGCAGCTAGGATCATAGGCTTGAGCCAGAGTTGGGCTTCTCTTTTTCTTCATTTTCTCCCTTCTTCCTTTCCTTTCTTTTTTAAGCTTCTTCTCCCACTCCCTTCGTTCTTTCCTCCTTTCCCTCCCCTTCCCTTTTCTTCCTTCTTGCCCCTTTCTCTCCCCCTCCCTTTGTTACTCCCTACCTCCTTTCCTTTCTTCCTCTTTCCCTCCTTCTCTTCCCTTTCCTCTCTCCATCCCATCTTCCTAACCCTTCCTCCCTCTCTTTCATCCCTCCCTCTCATCTTTATACAATGCTTCCCTCTACTCCTGGTATCTTTATATAACATCTTCCAGTCTGCTTCTTGCCCACTGTCTTTGGCAAATGCCTCCAGAATCTTTTTCTTTTCTGTCCTTGCACACTTGGACTATCAGGGTGCCTGAGAGTGTGAAGACACAGACAGCACATACCAGAGGATGCTGTGACCAGCCACAGCCCTTGGAGCAGCAAATCGATAACGGAAAGAGCAAGGAGAATGGCAGGTACTGTCATTTGCAGACACCCACATAGGCCAGCCATTGCCCCAGACAAGCAGAAGTGGACTGACCCACTTCACATAAACCTGTGACATGCCTGCTCAAAGTCACCCAGCTGGATAAGGTCAGAATGTGACCCTGAGGTTAAGAGCTTGACTAGTAAGCCCTATTCCCAGTCCCCAGCCCACCTCAGTCACAGTGACTCACACTTGTATTTACACAAGTGTAAAAATGCCTGTCCTATGCTGCCTGCCGCACAAAACCACAGTAGAATCAATCAAAGCATTCAGCTGGAGTTTGGAAAGAACATTCTATCAAGCAAGCCACATGTATCAGATATTTAATTAAGAAAAAGACACAGAAGCTGCTGTGGTTGGTTCAGATCTTCCGCTCTACCTACAGCTGAGCCAGCTCTTCATTGTTTGGTTGGTTCTGAGACTGGCCACAGGGGCTAGCACTGCAGAGTAACAGGACTTAGCACTGTCCCGGGTTTTCTCTGGTGTCCAGGCTGGAACCAAGGACCTAGAGCACACCAGGAAATTCTCTATTGCTGAGCTACAATCCCAGCTCTTTTATTTTTATTTTTGGTCAGGTTTTGATGGCAAAGAAAGTGAGATACTTATCTCCAATTCACCAATAAAAAGCTGCGAGTAGAGCTGTGACTTCAGTGATAGAGCTGAAGCTTTGAATGAAAAAGCCAAGAAAAGTACAAGGGCCAGTACTGGCACAAAAAATATTTTAAAATTACCTTTAAGTAGTTGTACAAAGGGATTTAAATTCAGCATGTCAGTTTATGCTTGACCCTTTTTGGCAAAGAGGCCTACTCTACGTTAGAGACTTTTAAAACCTTTTTATTATATTTATTTAATTGGTCATGGGGCTTGAACTCAGGGCCTGGGAATTGACTCTGACTTCTTTTGCTCAAGGCTAGTGCTCTACCACTTCGAGCCACAGCTCCACTTCAGATTTTTGAGTGGTTAATTGGAACAAGATTTTCATGAGGAATTTTCTGGCTGGGCTGGAAAGATAGGAGATAGGAGAGAGGAGAGAGAAGGAGGGAGAGAGAAGGAGGGAGAGAGAAGGAGAGGGAGAGAGGAAGAGGGGAGAGAGATGGGAGAGAGAGAGAGAGATTTTAGAAGTATAGTAGTAAGCAAAAGAGGCTTTTGGAAAAATTATTTGTTATTCAGACAACTACTTTCCAGAATTTGGATTCTCTTTTACCCATCTCTGACAGAATGTGACACTGATAACACTGGGAGGGATTGAGGGGAAATTGAAAAATATAATCATTCTATTTGAGGTGGGTATGGGGAGGAACCGCTGACTTGAGAAGTCAATAGAGCTGGTTCCCTGTACATAGAGCAACCAGCTAAGGGTGGAAAATATTAGACAAGAGGTACATCTGAGCTAGGTGCTGGTGGCTCAAGCCTGTAATCCTACTAATCAAGATAATGTGATCCAGAGGACCCGGTTCAAAGCCAGACTGAGCAGAAAAGTCTGCTAGATTCTGTTTACAAAATAACCAGCAAAAACTGAGTTAGAGACATGGCTCAAGTGGTAGAATACCAGCCCAACAAGTAAGCCAGAAAGAGCACAAGGTTCTGATTCTAAATCCCAGGTTGTTCAAACAAAACAAAAGACTGCCCTAAAAACTGCAGTGAGCTGGGTGCTGGTGGCTCACGCCTGTAATCCTAGCTACTCAGGAGGCTGAGATCTGAGGATCACGGTTCAAAGCCAGCCCGGGCAGGAAAGTCCGTGAGACTCTTATCTCCAATAAACCGCTCAGAAAACTGGAAGTGGTGCAGTGGCTCAAGTGGTAGAGCACTAGCCTTGAGCTGAAGAGCTGAGGGACAGCATTCAGGCCCAGAGTTCAAGCCCCATGACTGACAAACAAAAAGAAAAAGAAAAAAAAGACCACAGTTGTTATTAATTACAGTGTACTGACAGACCAAGGTAGTTGCCATTACAAGTGAAGTCAAATGAAGAGTTAGAATTCTAACAGGGCTTTACTGACACCCTTGAGAGGCATTAACACAGACTTTCTTAACTATGCAGACCAGGTGGTCAGAGGAATTCTTTGTTATTTCACATGCCTTTCGATCGAAAGGTTACTTACTTCATACCATACATGTGCCTTAGCAATTTGAAGAGGAAAAGCATGCTTCTGATTTTTTTTTGCAACAAGGATAAAGATGGACTACGTTAATTAATAGAATGGGTGCACAGCTTTTAACTCACTCCTCAAGTCTGACACTGGCAAGAAGCATATGCTAGCATGTGTAAAGACTGTAGGCCACTTCTGTGTTCTGATTATGTTCTGAAATAGCTTCCATTAGCCATGGCAGATTTGCATGAAGGCAGAGACGGGCCTCACATGGACAAGCACCACTGGTGGCGAATCTCTAGGGACCCAGGTCTGGCTTGTGCCCAGGGATTAAGACAAAGCTAAATGCCACACCAAGGAAGGGAAGTCCGAGCCCTCGGCTTAGCAGAGGCTCTGCCAGTCAATCAGCCCAACTCCTCCCTGAGTCAGTCAGCCTATTGTGGGGCCCCTGTCCCCTCTACTCCTGGCAGATGAGAGGCTTCTGTACCTCCCCACTAAACATACACTCAGGTGCCTCTTTTCTGGTCCCCTGTCTCTCCATGTGGCAGCCTCCTCACCATCCTACCATGGCAGCCTGTTTGGTGATGGTTCTATAGAAACATCTCTCTTGCCTGGAGCAAGGCTCTCTCTACATGTCTGCCTGCCTCATCCTTAAACTCTGGGTATCAAGAGCAAGGACCAGGCTCTGATCATCTCTTCATCCCTAACTGCTTGCTCATAGACTGACCTAAATAAGAATTCACAGAATGTGGTTGAAATCGGAAGAAATTACTCAGCAAAGCCATAATCCTTTTTTATTTAAAAAAAATTCTGGTATTTATAGCACTGGACTCAATAGTTTTTAGATCCTTTTGGAATCTTCCTACGCCATGTGGCCTAAAGAAGACCTTTTCTACAACCTCACAGCCAATCTGGAGTCATAAAAAGGGAATGGAAGCTGAGCATTGGTGGCTCACACCTGGAACCCCAGATCCTCAGGAGACTGAGCTCTGAGGATCTGAGTTTAAAGCCAGAGCAGCAGAAAAGTCCATGAGCCTCTCTAGCTAACCAGAAATAAACCCCACAAAAACAACAACTCAAAAACCAGAAGTGGCATAAGTGATTAAGCACCACCTTGAGTGAAAAAAGTTAAGCCTCTCCTCCCCCATGCCCCCCCCCCCCCAAATAAAGAAGGTAGAAAGTGACAGATGAACAAAGATATCGTGAGGACAAGTAGACCTGGGGGAAAAGAAGTTGGGGGATGTACATGGATAAGCCAAGTGTGGCAGACAAGGCCAGGGATAAAGATGACAACATGGCTGCCTATGCCCCCATGTGTCTTGGGAGGCACACCCCGCTTGTAGGGCCTTGGTGGCTAGCACACGCCCAGAGGCTGTCATTCACTTTGTCTGGAAGAAGTGGTGCCCCGTCCCAAGTCCCAGATTCACCTGCGCCATGGGAGCCGGTGGAGTCTGCAAAATGGTCTGTGGCAGGAGCTGCTGCGCGAGGTCGCAGGTGGATGGGGAGGGCAGAGGGGTCTGGAAGGAGAAAGGAGCTTGTTAACTGACTGCTTCTGGGCTGTTCCAGGGGTGGCAGCTCTCATTCGGTAGGCTTCTCCAGTTAAAAGGAGGCCCTTGTGCAAGCCTCAAGGTGGACAGCTGAGCGTGAAGTCTTCCAGCAGGTATGCACATTTAGACGATGCTGGCTGGCCCACTTCCCAAGTAGGCAATGTGGTCAGGGCTGACACCTGCCTGGTACAGGGCACAGCTGGCCTTTGAACAAGCTCCTGGAGTATTCAGGGTCCATGATTCCTGGTCTGGGAGTCTATCCTCAATGAACTAAGCTGTTCTATCCCCTAAGTAACTGATCCTCAGCATGTCATCAAGCAGTCCCAGCAGGGATGCACTTTAGCCAGAGTGGGCTTGTGCATGACCCCAGTCTCTTCTGTGCATCAGGAATATAGACAGGCACACCTGCTGTGCGTGTCTGTATCCAGGATCTCATTTCGACAATGGAGACTGGATAGTGTCACTGGTCACATGGAATCTTTAGAGATCCTTCCCCCCCCCCCCCCCCCCGAGAAATGAGCCTTGCTCCTAGTCACTTGGGAGGTTGGGTAGGCAAGGGGAGATAACAGAAAGGGGCAGACAGAAGGAAGGAACTCCTCAGGTTTTTGAGCTGCTGCAAGTCTTTTGTTTTTGTTTTTAAAGGAAAATCAAAGGACTCTTCTGAAGTTGTCCCCAAACTGATTCCCCTTCCTGGTCCCTAGAGACTGTAAACAGCAGCATGGTAGAATGCATTACCCAGGACATCAGTGGGAGGAAGTCCCAATGGGTGGGCCACTCTGAGTGACCTCAGGCCCAATCAGACCCTAGCTTGGGCCTTCCTACCTGCACGGCCAGGAGAAATGGAAGCATTCTGGGCCACTGTCCTTGGCCACATGGGCCATCCTGGACAGGGCAGGAGGTAGACAAACAGCAATCACAGCTCAGAGGCAACTCCAGAGCATGCTGGAGAGGAAGGCAGTGAGCTTGGTCATGCTCTGTTTGCAGATCTAACATGTTACTCAAGCTTCTCTGGCCTAGGGGAAGGATTCTGGAGGACTTTTCCACCAGGCAGGAAGGTGACATGTTAACACCCAAGTGCTGTGAGGGATGAGATTGGGTCCCTGTGGCCATGGCTTTGCTACTCATATCACACGAGAAGATGGGAGACGGAGACACACACACACACACACACACACACACACACACACACACACACACACACACACACACACACACACACACACACGTACACGTCACGTACCGGTATGGTGGCTCCCTGGCTGAGCCCAGCCACTGGCAATTCTTGAGGCAGAGTGGCTGATCTTGGCAAAGCCGTGGTGCTGGTCTCTGCCATCAGCTTGGTGGGTGTGGCTAGAAGAAAGCAAGGCATTACTTTCCTGACCCACAAGTCTTACTTGCTTTCTCAGCAAGAGGGGCACAGAGACTATGGCCTTCGTAACCCCAGAGGTCGGCGGAGACCTTGGGAAAAAGGGAACCCACCATGACTTGCCATGGCTCAGCGGAATTACAAAAGCCCGACCTGGAGCTGGAAGGAGACACCGCAAAAAATGCCCAGACTTTAGTTTACCACGTAGCCTAACCACTTGCCTTGCCCAGGGGTAGCCAAGCTAGCCATTCCACCGTTTCCTCATTGCATGGAGGGAAGACACCAGAGTGTGGGAAGAGGACGGAGAGGCAGGTCAGTGAGGAAGGACCCAAGGAGGGTATAGACTTTTTGGACAAACAAGGCCCTGCTTCCACTCAGGCCCAAGGATTTCAGGGCACTCTGTACCCTTAGGTCTTAGAGGTCCCTCTGCCACTCTCCCACCAACTAGCACTCACAGGTGGGCTCTGATATGGCTGTGTGCGAGGACTTGTGGGAGCTCCTGGAGGACGCTGACGGAGAAGGACTGGCGTTGAGGCCCGGGGTGCCCACGTCCAGTGCACTGAAGTGTGGGGGAGGTTCCAGGCTCGAGCCCTTGTCCTGAAACACACACGCACGTGCATGCGCACACACACAGCCCACATGTCAGTATCAAGATGAGTGAACAAATGACACGACCTTACTTTAAAATATGTGAAGACATGGGGACTGTTGACACAGATACCACAGCCATCTGGAGACACTCCCAAACACATTCTCAGAGCAGACATGTGTATGTGTATATGTATATGCACACACACATCTATCTATCTAAATAAATAATCTAAGCACCTCTGAGAGACTTACAATGTATAAATAGCATCTATTATACTTTCTTACCTTTTATCTTGATTTGTTTCAGACTTTCCCAAGTGACTTTGCTTTTGATTATTTTTTTCTCTTAAGATTGACAGCTTGTCACCAAGAATTTTGGTTCAGAAGAGGTTTACTGCCAGCACGAGGCTGTGCTCATGGCCAATGAGACAAACATCTCTGGTCTCTTCCAGGCACATCTCACACAGCCTCCTGACTTGAGCTCTCAAGCCTCAGTGACTTGGAGTGGAGCACGGGCAAAGGGCCTGTGGCCTCCTATCCTTTTACCTCTGGCTTGTAACTGATCTTGGCCTCAAACGTAGCATGATGAGAAGGAAACACAGTGGTCCATCTCTGAGGGACCGTGTTCCCATCCTCATTGGTTTAAGGATCATAAGTGCATGACAAGAGGGGTTGATCTTTTTTTTGGGGTGGGGGGAGTAAGCAGTACTGGTATCTGAACTAGGACCTTGGCTTGGCTGCCACTCTAGACTTGAGCCACACCTCTAGTCCTGCTTCTTATTAGTTATTTTGGAGATAGATTCTGGTAAACCTTTCTGCCTGGGCTGGCCTCAAACTGCAGTCCTCCAGATCTCAGCCTCCTGAGTAGCTAGGATTATGGGAGTGAGCCATCAGCACCTAGCTATCACCATTTTTAAACCAAAGAAGAAAACATAGTGATTACTTTCCCGGGTTGTGTCAACGGACCAGTCTCTATCCACAATCCTGGGTAGGAAATCTCATGTGTGAGTCCATAGGCTTTCTCTGTCTTTTGGGTTGTGGCTTTAAGGAGGCTAGACACTGTGTGTGTGTGTGTGTGTGTGTGTGTGTGTGTGTGTGTGTGTGTGTGTGTGCCTGCACGTGTGCGAGAACAGTTGATGTGGCTGACACATGATCCATAGGCCTTCCTGTGCAACAGATGACAGAAGGCTCCTGGATGTGCTGTGGAGAGGCCAGCTGTGGGACTCCATCTCCCGGGAAGGTCCCCTCTGAGGTCCCTGGGCCATGGCCGTCTGTGACCTGTGTGTTCTTGATCAGCAGAGAAATAAGCCCAGAAAGTGAGGGCAAACACTCCAGAGCTTGCAGCACTCTGATGTCACTGCCAATCACACCCCACACAGGGATGTCTTTACCTGGTGCTCAATTGTATTTGTGTGCGGATACATGTGTGTATTTTATGTTCTTAACTTCCCCCAAGTGACTAGAAAGCGCCATGATGAACTTCTGAATAGCTGGTGCTCATACATCACACCTGTTGTGAGGTATGATACAGCTAACACCTGCCTGTGAAGAGCCTGATTGCTGTCTCTGGCATGACGCATGATGTACAATGTGACAAAGCTTGGTAATAAACTCTTCCATAAACAGCAGCAGTGATGGTATCAGTGGGGATCACTATTGGATGCACTACCTTGCTCTTTATTTTTGTGCCAGTACTGGGGCTTAAACTTCTTCTTTAGCATTTTTGCTCCAGACAGGTGCTCTACCACCTGAGCATAGCTCCACGTCTGGCTTTTTGGAAGTTAATTGAGATAAGAATCTCATTTTTTGCAAGTCCTGGGGCTTGAACTCAGAGCCTGGGCACTGTCCCTGAGCTACTTTTGCTCAAGGCTAGCACTCTACCACTTGAGCCATAGTGCCATTTTTGGCTTTTTCTGCTTATGTGGTACTGAGGAATCAAACCTAGTGCTTCATGCATGCTAGGCAAGCACTCTACTACTAAGCCTCATTCCCAGCCCTTGGGCTGGCTTTGAATCATGATCCTCAGAGCTCTGTTTCCCAAGTAGCTAAGATAAAGATATGAGCCACCACTGCTTTATGCTCTTTAAAAGTGGCTTCTTCCTCCCAATTTGGTCCTCAAGAGATGTAAGATGCTTCCATTTGGGCACAGACAGCCCATGGCTAAAGACTTTGATTCTAGGTCCCTGGACATCCTAGAATTTGAACTTCATCATTTTCTAAGAGACACTTTCCCTCCCACATTTTAACATATGTGAAATGGTATTGGTGTTGGGTTCTTCAGTTGGGGGAAACAAATCCTTATTTTAGATTGCTTGACAACCTTTTCTCTTTCTTAATAGGAGAGAAAATAATAGTGTGTCTTCCAGCTGAAAGCTTCTTAGCTTTAGGAAAATACCACATGCCCTCTCATCCTCTCTCTCTCTCTCTCTCTGTCTCTCTGTCTCTCTGTCTGTCTCTCTGCCTCTGCCTCTGTCTCTTTTCTCTCTCTGTCTCGCTCTCTCTGTCTCTCTTCACCATTTCAATCTGCTTTAAGAATGGCCTTTGAGGAACAGGTCTACTTACTTAAAGCTCCCTGCAAAGAACTGGTACCATCATGGCTATAAGCCCAGACCCTGAGACCTTGAGACAGAAATGACATAGGGGCTGGGGTTGTGGCTCAGTGCTAGAACACAATGCTTTGCATGTCTGAGGCTCTGGGTTCCATTCCAAGTGCCACAAAACAACAACAACAACAGCAAAACCAAAACAAAACCAGAATAAGACTTCGAGTCAACACACAGCACATAGGCAAAGGGAAATATGGAGACCCCTGACTTATTCCCCTCCCCAGTGGGATGATGGGAAATCTCCCTAGCTGCTTTTATCTGCGAGAAAAATACAAGTGAGCCTAGTATAAGTCAGAAAGTTGCTAAACATTTCCTGAGTTTCAGATGTTTGCCTCCCTCCCTTTCCTCCCTTCTTTCCTGTCTCCATCCCTTCCTCCCTTTTTCTCTTTTTGTTGGTATGGTGTTTAAACTCAGTCTTGAGCTTGCTATGCAGGTACTCTCCCATTCGCAAAATTCCTCTAGACTGGCTTTTTACCAGTTAGCTGGAGATAGAGTGTCATAGTTTTCTGCCCAGGCTGGCCTTGAACCGTGATCCTCCAGATCTCAGCCTTCCTAGTAGCTGTAATTACAGGTATGAGCCACAGGCTTTCAGCTCAGAGGTTATTTGTAACCCAGCTCTGTGAATACAGGCCCTGAGGTACCTTTTGGTCTCTCTTTGCCTCATATTAAGAATGAAGGTAATACAAGCTGGGCACCGGTGGCTCACGCCTGTAATTCTAGCTACTCAGGAGGCTGAGATCTGAGGATTGCAGTTTAAAGCCAGTCCAGGTAGGAAAGTCTGTGAGACTCTTATCTACAATTAACCACCAGAAAACCAGAAGTGGCTCTGTGGCTCAAGGGGTAAAGCACTTGCCTTGAGCTGAAGAGGTCAGGGACAGTGTCCAGGCCCAGGGTTCAAGACCCATGCCCACTACCACCACTACCAAAAAAAGACTGAGGATACAGAATCTACATCACAGGACTGTTAGTGGGGAAATAACGAAATACTCCACACCTTTTTTTTTTTTTTTTTGGGTCCAGTCGTGGGGCCTGAACTCTGGGCCTGGGCGCTGTCCCTCAGCTCTTCAACTCAAGGCTAGTGCTCTACCACTTGAGCCACAGCGCCACTTCCGGCATTTTTTCTTTTTGCTTATGTGGTGCTGGGGAATCAAACCCAGGGCCTCAGGCATGCAAGGCAAGCGCTCTACCACTGAGCCACCTTCCCAGCCTACTACGCCTTTTACTTAGAACACTGCAGGAACAGAGTTGGCATCAATATACACGACTTCTTATTTTCAGTTTTGTTATAACTCACAGAAGGCTCCACCCAGTGGATCTCTGCTTTCACCCAAGGGCTGGGTGGAACTTACCTTCAGTGTCGAGGGGTGCATGGTCTCAGATGGCGGGTCTTCTAAAGCCAGCTCCTGCCTCCTTTCCACCCGGACATCTGCGTAACTGCTCAAGGAAGCAAGAGATGACAATGGAGGTGGCCCACGCCAGGATGACAATGCCCAACAGCCACCTGGGGACTGTGGACACCATACCCCGTTCCCAGATGACGCAGTCCAAAGGGCCATGTCTGTTCCCCATGTGAAAGGCCACTGATGTCCACTGCAGTGATTCTAAAATTATGCACAAATACTTCCATTTCTAGGATATTCTTTTTTTCTGGTCATAGGGCCTGAACTCTGGGTCTGGGCACTATCCCTCAGGCTCTTCAGCTCAAGGCTAGCGCCCTACCACTTGAGCCACAGCACCACTTGAGCTTTTTTCTGCTTATGTGGGGCTGAGGAATTGAACCCAGGGCCTCATGCATGCAAGGCAAGCACTCTACCAACTTCCCAGCTCCTCTAGGATATTATTACCTTCTCCTGTGCTATCTTCCCTATCCCAACCCACTCTCTGAAATCTTCAAACATAATAATCATTTGGTGTGTGTGACTGATACTCTACCACTTGAGCCATACCTCTAGCCCACTTTTTTGCTACTTAACTAGAGGTAGAATCTTACAGACTTTTCTGCCCCGACAGGCTTCAGATTGTGATCCTCAGATCTCAGATTCCTGAGTAGCTAGGATTACTCATGTGAGTCATTGGTGTCAGGCTCCAGTGTACTTGAAAATTCAGGAGTGGGAACCTTTTTTCTGGCAAGAGGTATGTGTATAAAAACATCATTATTGGCTATGTAAAATTACAAATGCAGCTAGACACTGCAGGCAGACACATGAGAGAAGTACACTTATCTATTCTGTCATGTAGCAAATTGACTTTGAGGGTTTTATATGCTCCACAGCCTGATGTTTCCCATCTGTGCAAAATCATCTGTAGGTGACTTATACCTAACGCAGTATAATGCTATGTACATTGCTACTCTATATTGTTTAGAAACAGGAAGAAGAAAAACATCTGTATATGTTCAGTACAGAGGTCATTTTTTTTCTTTGCCAATACTGGGGTTTGAACTTAGGGCTAGGGTACTGCCCATCGGTTATTTTGCTCAAGACTGGCACTCTACCACTTGAGCCATAGCTCTACTTCAGTCTTTTTGCTGGTTAGAGATAAGAGTCTCATAGACTTTTCTGTCTGGGCTGGCTTCAAACTTCAGTCCTGAGAACTCAGCCTCCTCAGGAGCTAGGATTTTAGGAGTTAGCCACCAGCTCCTAGTCCCTCCTACCCAAGAGATAAATAAATTTTTTTTTCCACTCCATGGTTGGTTGACTCCAAAGACATAAAACGTAGTAGATATAGAGGACTGATTTTATGACATGTACTCCTCCTGGCCTTTGTTTTTCTCAAAGGCTCTTTTTCTAAACTGATTTCAAACTGATGGATGGTCTGAACATTTCTGCAGTGGCTGGGGGAAGGGAGGAGCGCCACTGTTCATTCCCCTTCCTCTCTACGTGTAGGGACCCCACCCAGGAGGTGTCTATGTCATGCCTTCTTTCAGTCCTGATAGTCCGTGCTGGGCTCCCTGAGGTCATCGGGAACCCCTGTTCCCCGGGGACCCCCTCCCATACATAGCAGCCCAGTGGTGCCTCCAACACAGCCTCAGTTGTCAGCACGGGTTTTTGAAGCATTAAAAATAAAAGGAATACGTGTTTGAGTTCTTTAGAGGCAATGTTTTAATTTTCTTCTCAAAACAGCGACAAGGGAAAGCTGGGGGGATGGATAAAGACAAGGGAAAATATGTAAGTAGGTCATTCAAGCAGGAACTCACCAAGTAAGATCCTGGCAGCTTAAAAGAGTTCATGAGCCACTGAAAGGGACCTGGCTGAAGACTCAAAAGAAGTCTTAGCCTGGGGAGGAGAGAGCTGGGTGGGCACCCGAAGAGACTGAGCTCTGGGAACTGTCCTGCTATCTGCCAACGACAGCCCTGTTTGATCCTTAGATACAGGGAGTACCAGAGGCAGCTGCTGACCAGCCCCCGTCACCAGGACCCGGCCCAGCCTCCCTACCCACACAGTACCTGACCACCGAGTGTGTGCACACGATGAACTCGGGCTTGGAGTTCCACTGGTGGTAGGTGATGTAGTAGTGGGTCTGTAGCCAAATCCACTGCTGGCCTTTTGTCAGGAACCGATAGCAACACGATTTCCCTTTGCCAAACTGCATCACTGGGGTAGAAAATGGATTCTGCATGTAATATACACCAATGCTGGGCAATCTTCCATCCCAAGACTTACTACCAAATCTCTCCCATCTTCCCTCCCTCCTTCCCTTCCCCTTTCTGTCTTTCTCCCTCTTTCCCTTCCTTCCTTTTTCCCATTCACTTCCTTCCCTTCTCCCCCTTCCTTCTTCCCTCCCTCCGCCATCCCTCCCCTCCCTTACTTCCTCTGTATTGCTGGGGATTCAACTCAAGGCTGTGTGCTAGGCAAATGCTCTACAGCCAAAGTCTAAAAAATTCTAAACAGAATGATCCATGTACTTTCCCAAATGCTCAAAAGCTGCAAGAGATCTTTGAATTAAGGGCAGATCTAGACAAATCTTCAAACTGCAGGGCTTAATTAAAAAAAAAAGAGGCTCTGGCTTTCCTGGGGTTCATCTTTTCCCTGCAGGTAAGTTGTCTTTGGAGCTGCCAGAGCTAAGCAGAGGAGGGAGCATCCTGACACTGGGAGAATTGGATCCAAAATAGACCTGACAGCCAGCAACTGCTGGACAGATTCTCTGGCTGCCAGTCAGAAGTTGAGACAGTTTGTACAGTTGGAGAACTGATATGGATGCCTCTCTCCCTAGCCTCCTCCTTTAGCTTCAGACCTGCCTGGAGTCCCTATGGTATGTCTGCCATTGACTGCTCTGGGGTGCCCAGGAAGAATGTTAATGGTTAATTAGTCTGTTCAAGGGCAGAATGGACTATGGATCTGAGGAAAAGTACAACTTCAGTTTTATTGCTAGAGAGGCTGAAATGTAGCATCCTGGTGAAAATTAAAAGAAATCCGTGTGTGTGTGTGTGTGTGTGTGTGTGTGTGCGCGCACGCGCACGCGTGCACACACACACACATGCACGCACACACACCGGTATAGGGGCTTGAACTCAGGGCCTGACCATTGTCTCTTAGCTTTATTTGCTCAAGGCTGGCACTCTAGTACATGAGCCACAGCCCTACTTCTGACTCCTTTCTGGCTAATTAGAGATAAGGGATCTGTTTGCTCTAGCCTCTTGAATAGTCTGAGATTACAGGTGTGAGCCACTGATGCCTGGCAACAAAGAGAAATCTTACTGAGGACACTAAGCTACCACAGGGGCCAGTGACTTAGGAGAAGGCTGGGTGTGGATGTGGTCTTCACAGAGCAAGAGCATCTAGCCCAAGCCACAGCCTTGCAGATGCCAAACATCATTCTTTGGCCTGAGTGGCTTTTCTCTGCTAAAGGAATCAGACTCAGTCAAGGATTTAAAACAGTTGTGCTACTCAAATTTGAATGGATGTATAAATCACATGGGACTCTTGTGAAAATGGATATTCTGAGTCTTATGCTGAGTGGAAAGAAGCTGGGATTCTACAAGTCTAGCAAACCCACTGTGGTCACACCCACACTTTGAGGGAGCATTAGTTGGTTAAAGGTTTAAAGATGAAACTTAAATTCCAACAGCTGATCCAGCTGGAGCTCAAGCCTGTTGTTCCTTCCACAAGGATAACACAGATGAGAAAATGTGAATGGGTTTTACAGACAAAATATCCATTAAAATACATGAGTGGTCTATTGATGTATCATGACACACAAGCCAATGCTACTAAGAAGAAGCACTGAAAATATGCTTGTGAATGGTTAATTCTCAACCTCAGTGAGAAGGGACATGCTGGTCATTCTCACCCTTCACACCCTGAATCCTAATCACAGTCGTCTTCTGTGGCAGAAAGCATTCGCTGATCATTCTCACCCTTCACACCCTGAATCCTAATCACAGTCGTCTTCTGTGGCAGAAAGCACTCGCTGACTTCCCCACCAGCTGTCTAAGGGGGTCTTCCTGCTCCTCCAGTAGCCTGTGCACCGATAAATACCTTGCCAAGTCAGCTGTCTCTGGCTTTCCTACCATGCCTTGCTCTGCAAAAGGCAAGGCAGGAAGGCTCATGGACACTGCCATCTCCTGATGCTCACACAGAACTTTTCCTTAAAAAATCTCAGGCTATCAAGGCCACTGACTGGGAGAATGCAGGATCTGAAGAGGAGCAGCCCAGTATGTGGCCAAGAGCTGGTGACCAATACCTGTGCATTTGGTTTTTTGTTATGTGCATTTGGTTTTTTGTCTTTGAAATGCATAAAGGAAATTCTGACAGTCCCTTAATTTCTTGATGAGGATTAAATCACATAGTTGTCCGAATGATACTGACACAGTGCTGGGGATTGGTGTAAAGTTAATTCTGAGTTAGAGCAGAACACAGGGGAGTTGAAGCAGACAAGGACCTCCAATATATCCCAATCATTGCAGAGAAAACTCAGGTAACAGAAAGTCTTCCAGCAGCAAAATGCCCTTTGTCTGGGCCCTTGTGGACAAAGCAGAAGGCCTGGGCTGGGAAAGTGGTACTCACAATGCTGGTGGCATCTGGCCAGGAGTTCCAGGTCATCAATGTGGTAGTAGTCATAGCCAGAGGTTCCCAGCACTTCAAAGGGCAGGTATCCTATGATGGGCGGGGCTCTGCAGGAGGACAAGGGGATTCTTCATCAGACAAAACCCTGTCGGATACACACGCTGGTCACGCTAGTCAAGATGAAGTATGCAAACTGCAGTTTGTATGCTTAGTGGTCCAAATGGAGGCTTCATTTCTCAAGAGCCTGAGGTGAGGATGTGGGATAAAAACTTTCCAATGGTCCGGACTGGAGAGCTTTTAGTTTTTTTCCGAAGGGCTTACTTATTTTATTCATTTTATTAATTAATTATTATTTGTGCTTGGATCTGAGGCCTCATGCTCTTTCTTAGCTTTTTCTGCTCATGGCTGGTGCTCTACCACTTGAGCCACACCTTTACTTCTGGCTTTTGCTGGTTAATTACAGATAAGAATCGCAGACTTTTTCTGCCGAGGATGGTTTCAAATCATAATCCTCAGATCTCAGCTTCCTGAATAGCTAGGATTCCAGGCTTAAGCCACCAGCACTGAGCACAAGTTCATTATTTGGGCATTTAAATATTCTATTCTCTTGGCAGAGCCCAGCCCAAATGATAATAAAATGTATTGAACAATTAGAAACAGCTATAGATTGAGTTAGCTCAATAGCTAAGTATAATGAAGAATTAAAGGGTGGAGAAGGGAGATGGTTAATTCTTAAGTAATACTACCAAGGAAAGACAAAGGGCTGGACTAAGGGATCCATGGCATGGTGAAAGAAACCTCAGGAGAGATTCCTTCTACACTGGCTTCTGCCATTGTAGGACATGGTAAGGGCCAGAGTGTGGATCATCTCAAAGATGTCCTGGGGCTGAGCATCAACTGAACAGAGAACCAACACAGCTCTAGGACAGGTGGACAGGTGCATGGAAGGCCACCCACTGCCCCCTTGGCCAGGAACAGGCAAGTTTGCCCTTCCCTTCCAGGGGACCAGGCTGGACCTTTCTCTCCCACACATAGCCTGGCTCTTGCAAACAACACTTGAAAAGGACCCAACCCAAATATGTTTTTCTTTTTACAGACCTGTGATCCAGAAATAAAAATTTCCATTCCAAGCTATGCCTTGAAGTGAATTCTTCTAAAGGTTCATCAACTATACACATTTCCTGCATTGGAAGAGGGGAAAAAATTATCATGTCACTTGGTGGGGCCAGATGCTCTCCCCTAGGTTTGTTCAAAAGGAATGCATGGTGGGTAACAGAAGTTAAAATCGTTCTGAGCCTGTCTCCAAGTTGTGTTGGACTGAAACTCGTCATCTGTAGCTAATTTCGGTATTAGCTGATACTAAATTTATTTCCCAAGCTGGGGAAAAATACCCAGGAGCCAAAATGTCACACCACTCCCTTCCCATTATCTGAAAATGTGGTAAA
Organism: Dipodomys spectabilis; assembly: GCF_019054845.1. Taxonomy (NCBI): domain Eukaryota; kingdom Metazoa; phylum Chordata; class Mammalia; order Rodentia; family Heteromyidae; genus Dipodomys; species Dipodomys spectabilis. The sequence continues at coordinate 6,042,426 of NW_024870864.1, read as the reverse complement.
CATGTGCAAAATGGCTCTTCATCTGAATTTGAATGACTAATTTAAGTCCTCATTTGTGCCAGGGATGGGAAGGCAATACAGAAGGAGTCAATCGTTTGACTTTCTGACTCTCAGCTCTGGCCCACGCCTGCTCTGAGCAGTGTTCACATTAATGCAAAGGGTAGGAAGATAGAATGATCAAGCAGTATCTGTGTCCCCACCCTCCGCCATGCCCCCTGAAAATAAAGTTATATAGGAAACTAGAGTCTCAGATGGGGCCTGTAACCCAGACATTTGAGATTTTTTTTCAAAGCTAGTGACAACTTCATAGCAATTTCATTCTCTCCCATAAAGCAATGCGACTCTAGCTCCAACAGCTCCATATGATGACTTGCCTTTAAGAACTGTGGTGTAGCCAGACGCACGGTAGCAATGAAGCAGATCTCCTTCCCGAGGGGCACGCGGCAGGGTCTTGAGAGGGTATTGTCAAAGCCATTACAAGAGGGGCTAGGCACTGGATAGGGGAGACACATGGGTTAGCCTTGTCTGATGACAGCTGCTGTCCAATACCTGGGTGACACAAACTGCATTGAGAGATTTATGCATACCAACACGTTCACTCTTCAACGTGAAGCAGTCTTACTGTCTCATTACACCACTGAGGAACCAGACACCTGTACAAGATCAATCCAAGCTGGGACCATTCTACTGCACTGCCCCTCATTCCTACCAGCCCTACAGCCCTTTGCTTCTTGCCTTGGGAGAACTGTTCTGCAACCGAAGACCCTTATCTCATAGGAAGGGACTGAATATTCCTACAGCCGCTGTCTCCAGGGTCAAGCCCATAATCAGATGGTGCTCCTGACACGGATGGTCTAGTCCCAGGGAAAGTTGTGATAATGCCTTCCCCATTCAGTCTGGGCTAAGTACACATGGAGAATGAAGAGCTTTTGCCCTGAAACTAATCCTGGAGAACCTAGGCTGAGGCAGGGGCTAGGTTACTAAGGAGGTGGCCTTGGGATTTAGAGTGCTACCATCTGGATCTTCAATGTCTCTCAACAGCCCCCCCCCCCCCCTGTTAAAAACTTAAGTTTCCCAGCTTGGTGCTATTGGGAGCTGATGGAAACTTTAAGGGACTGGACCTAGAAGCAGGCTTTAGGCCACTGTTCTACCACCAAAGCTGTGGCGGAAACCATTGCCATATAACATGCTACCTCGTCACAGGCCCAAAAGCAGTGGACTTCTGAAACTGTGAGGCAAAATAAACGTTTTGCTTTTTAAAAATTCACCATCGTGAGCATTTTATTATAGTAATAGAAACCTGGTAAACAACACCTGGGATCATACCAATACAATAACAAAATAGTACCACAGCAAAACTGGCTAGTTTTGTAGTGTTGCACAGGAGACAATATCTGTCTGCTTATTTATTCTCACAAGCCTAGGAAGGCATTATGGTTTTACTTTAGAGATGAGGAAAATAAAGCCTAGAATGGTTTTATGAATGAACTGTGGTCAGGTATTACAAGTGGAGTTAACAGAGCAGGGATGGCACCCAGGTCTGCAGACCCCAAGTCTCAGGCTCTACCAGGGAATGGAAGGTGTAGTTCTAGGTTCACCATGGTGCTAGGACTGGGACTCCAGCAGCCCCTGGGAGGTACCATGTGGCATCAGTGAAGTCTTGCTTCGGAGGTTCCTGACCCACTTTTAGGGACTATGAAGAACTCATTGACCTTTGGGGCCAGGAAAATTCTACTATCTTGAAGTGGAGAAAAGTACCTTGTCAAATCTGAGCAAGTCCACTGAGCACTTAAATGGAATTCTCAAGGTCAACTATCCACCTGGCTCTCTGGGACCCAGGCTTCCACCCAGACAAGCCTAATTCCATAGCTGAGTGGGCTTTACCCATGCACATCCAGGTTTAGGATCCCTGGAGCTGAGAACTGACTCTGCTTTTAAAGTGTAGGGACTATAAAATTGTTTCTCCATATCCAAAGGTCCTGAATTTGTTAACGGTGGGTCCAAAATATTTGAAAAAAGATTTTATCTGTATACAACATGTACAGACATTTTCTTGTTAGTATTCCCTAAGCACAGGAGTATAACAAAATATTTACATTGTGTGAAGTATTATCAGTAATATAGAGATGGCATAAGGCATACCAAAGGCTGTGAGCAGGTGATATGTAAACACTATGCCATTTAAGGAAGCTGAGCATCTCTGGATTTTGCTATCTTTCAGAGATCTTGGGACCAGTCCCTTATGGACACTAAGGGATAACTATATAACATGTATGTTCTGAACATGCAGATTTAAGTATTATTCTTTTCCATTTTAAGAATCGATAGAGAATCAGAAAATGGAATGCATTTTAAAATAAAACATATGCAATTATATTTTAGCTTTTTAATTTTTTGTTTTACATATTTATAGGTCTCTAAATGATTGTCTTATATGGTGTTCTCCCACTACATGAATAAATTCATTTTTACCAAACATGTCTTCTAAATTCACTCACATAAATACCAATAAATGTTTCCAGACAGGAATATAAAGTGGGTAAAATAAAAAATAGTGGTCTCTAGAGTGTTTGCATCTGTCATGAGTTGGCTTAGATTACTGCAGATTATTTTTCGGGATGAGCCAAGAAATTTAACAAGGGAAAGGAAAACAATTCCACATAAGGGAAGGGTCTGCAGATGTGAACATCTGTGTAATAATAAAAAAGACATTTAAAACCTTCCCAGATGTGAAATACTCCCTGCTTGACTCAAAGAGACATTACCCAGCCAGATAATGACCTAATAAATTCTCCTGGCTCTTTTGAAATACCAAGACCTTCCAAGCAAACTTCCGAACACTCCCCAGGAATTTAACAGAAAGTCTCCTTTTTCTATCTCTACATGATATACCTGTTGGAGGAGTTCCTTTGGGCTGTGAAATTCTTAGATAGTCAAGAAAGCCTTTCTCCTGACGTACAATGAAGAGGAATAGGGGAACAGGTAAAGTGGGAAGACATCTTCCTTCTTCGGGGGCAGCAGAGACTCAAACCAGTAAGTGAGGGATTTGTAGAGGTTATCCTTGGCTAGGTTACCACCCAGACCAAGAGATATTTCATCTTCAAAGGCTTTAAGATGCAATTGCATGCCCCAAAGAGCCGTTTCCTTATCCTTGTAGCCTGTGGTCAGTCAGCTAGATATTTTACAGATGGACCCAAAACTGAGCAACTTCCTTCCAAACAAGCTTGTCATACCCAAGAAACATTAACATCTGCAGGCTCCAACAGGGGTGATGCACAGTAAATCAAGGATGGATGTTTTGATAGAGGCCAAGGGGAAAACCTAAGGGTGGGGTGGAGAACAAGCAAAGGAAGTGCTTTTAAAGATTTTTTTTCTCCGTTGTGTTTGATATGGCGTTTTACTCTCAGCCAGAGACTCTGTGGATTTCAGTGTTAATTCATGACAGGATTCCCTAAGCCCTCCCAGTCATACTTAGCACATAGAATAACTCGCTGGCACTTCACATCCCAAGGTAGTTTAAAGCCATTAATTAAGAATTCAATTACTTGTTTCAATTTAAGTAATAGAAAAAAAACCCATCTAATTACAACTGGCTTCCTTACCTCTCAGAAGGATTTGCCACTAAGTGTAGGAACAGTCCTGCTTGCTCAGCTCTCTGACCAATAATGATACAGACAGAGATACAGACCATAACATGATACATGATAGACTCATAGAATATATATATATATATATAGTATATATATGTACATATATATGTACATATGTATATATATACATATATATATGTGTGTGCATATATATATATATATATGTATATATATATATATTCTAGCCAAAAGCTAAATAAATCATCATCTCCATGGTGGGAACTGGGACTTGTTCTTCCTCTCTTGAGAAGACTCTCCATCTCACAGTCAAACCATAAGTTAAGGCTGAATCCATTAAGGAACCTTCTGATCCTTGCTGCTAACTAGCACTCAGACCTTGGGACCCCAGGGTGGCTTCTCCATAGAATGAGCTAGTGCTGCCTCTACACTCTGCCCCGAGGGACAGTGGCCTCAGAGTGTGGTTCTGGGACACCCTGGCATTCAAGCCTGCTCACTGGCTTACTGCTGCACAGGTACTTTTTAGAGAAAGCCTAGGTGAGACAGAGGCTGGAATCACACTTGGATCACCTCCCTGTGTGAGAAAACAACCCAAAGGCTGGCATGAGTTTCTACATGGAGCAAAAAATGCTGTTTTGGGGTCTTCACAGTAAAAAGGCCCACAGGTTCTCAAGTCCTGAGACCATTGTGACCATCCCTACTTTCAGACACCTTGAAAGAGATTTGCCTTAGGCTGGAGTTCGTAGGATTCCAAAAATGAAGAGTCCCACTTCTCTAGAGACCCAGAATGACTAATGTCTACTTCATTTGGATGTACCCAAGTTTGGCTCTAAGTCTGCCCAGACAAAGGTGATCCCCAAATCAGTCAGGATGAGGATACAGAATTACTATGGGGGAAAGATGAGCTCAGGCCTGTAATACTAGCAACTCAGGAGGCTGAGATTAATGAGGACCATACTTTGAAGGCAGTGGGGAAGGTCTTGTGAGATTCCTATCTCAACCAATAAACAGCTGGGTACAGTGATACACATCTGGCGTTTCAGTTATGGGGGAAGTATAAATAGGTAAATTCTAGCCCAGGCAAACAATTTGTACGAGACTATATTTAAAAACAAAGTAAAAAATGCTGAGCACTTGTGGCTCATACCTATAATCCTACACTCAGGAGGCTGAGGAGCTGAGGATCACAGTTGGAAGCCAGCCTGGGCAGCAAAGTCTGAGACTCTTATCTCCTATTAAGCACCAAAAATCCAGAAATGAAGCTGTGGCTCAAATGGTAGAGCACAACCCTTGAGTAAAAAGGCAAAGCAAGGGCTGAGACTCCAATTTCAAGTCCCAGTGCCAGGACAAGAAAAATTAGTGATTATTAGCAGCAAAGGAATAGAAAGGAATGGGGAAGGATGCACTGCCCTTGCTTGGCTCAGCACAGTCATCAGAGTCGTTAAGTATTCTCATCAAAGATGGCCTGCTTGTGCTAACTCGGTTGCCATGGCCAGAGGAAATATGCAAGTTCACAAGCCTGTGCTCTCAGCACTTAGGACACAGCAGGTAGGTGTCTGGGAAGATCGGAGGCAACCTATGATGAGCTGTACTTCAGGAAGTTTCTAAATCCCAACTGGGACAGACATTCCACACGTCCGGATTATGGTTTCCGGATTATGGAGAGGAAAAGAATTCTCTGCACATTCATGAGAAACCCTCTCCCACTCATCAAGTCCTAATTTCAAGGTTCATTTCCCTCTTCACAGCATGCCTTGTTCGATGTGCAGCTGGCAGGGCTCAGGCCAGCCTCACACTCACGCTTCCTCCTCTAGGTCTGGGCACTGCCCACCTTGCTTAGGCAAAGCTTTAGCTTGTCTCTCTTTTCTTCTAGATCTAGAGGAAAAAAATCAGCGTGGGGGAGAAGGAAAAAGCCATGAGAAAGTTGAGGGTTTGCAATTTGCTGGAATGAAAATAAATTCCTTTAAAAGAAACTGAGTATGTGTTAATGTACATGTGCATATATTACATATAATTACACATATATATACAACACGTTATATAACCTATTTCTTATATGTAACACATATATAACATTATATATGTGTATAATTTTTTGTGCCAATATTGGGGCTTGAACTCAGAGCCTAGGCATTGTTTCTGAGCTCCCCCTCCCCGCCTCGGCAGTCCTGGGGCTTAACTCAGGGAGCTGTCCCTGAGCCTCTTTGTGCTCAAGGCTAGTGCTCTACCACTTGAGCCACAGCACCACTTTTGGCCTTTTCTGTTTATGTGGTACTGAGGAATCAAACCCAGGGCCTTGTGTATGCTAGGCAAGCACTCTACCACTAAGCCACATTCCCAGTCCCTCCCTGAGCTTTTCTGATCAAGGCTTGCATTCAAAAATTTGAGCCACTTCTCCACTTCCGGCTTCTTGGTGGTTAACTGGAGATAAGATTCTCACAGACTTTACTGCTCTGACTTAATTCAAACAGTGATCCTCAGATCTCAGCCTCTTAAGTAGCTAGGATTACAGGCATGAGCCACTGGTGCCCTACAGCAAACTGCGTATGTTAAATAATTCTCCTTTTCAGAACAGAGCATTCATTCACCAAGTATTCTTAGGGGCCCAGAGGATTGTAATGCCATTGCTAAGATACTCACTGGATGGCTGGTACAGATACTGTCTGCTCAGGAAAGTAAAATTTCCTATAGGCCCTTAGCTCAGTCTTCAAAGTGGTTACCTTGAACACATTTTTAAAAATCACAGCCATGGGAAAACTTGTATGGAAGTTTGTTCACTCCCCAATTGAAACAAGCAGAGATATAGCAGATAAATGAATGAGCACATCTCATTGCTTATTTTAACTCAACCTTAGAAGTTTGCACAAGACACTGACCTTGGGTGACAAAATGTTCTCTTTTATTATCTAAACCCCACCACAATCTCATTGGGCAGCAATGAGCACCGGGGTGTGCTTTGCTGCTTTGTTGGCAATACTCTGCTGTGAACTCTTAAGAGACAGTGACAGACATCAGACAATCCTTCCATGAGGCTGGCTCAACTTTCCACTCCATTTCCAAGGAGGTCTGGCATGCATGAGCCTTGATCCTTTAAGTGAGACATCTCAATTAATTAAGCTCAAGGGGGAAACAAAACTCCCAAAATAATAACCTCAAAGCCAGGCAACCTACAGAAGTCCCAGGAAACATATGGAATTGAGTATCCTAAGCCAAAAGGGCCTGGCTTCAGCCAATATTTCAAATCTGGCTGTGTGGTTCCAGGCAAGTAGGTGAAATGAGGGCAGGGAAACTTTTATACTGTGGTGTGTGGTTTCTGGAAAGCCCAGAGTGGAATGTTTGCTCAGGGTGACCTATTTGGAATCACACCAGCAACTTTTGAAATGCTGCGTTCTGGATTTCAGTCAGTCACACATTTAAATCCAAGTCTCAGGGAGGAGCAAGGGCACAAAGGAAGAATTGCTTGTTCATAGCAGGAAGTTACCTTTCATGAGCCCAAACTGCTTCTGAGGACCCCTTAAAAGCAAGAGTATGCATCACACCTTTGAAAAGCATTTGGCCAGTCTCTCCCCCCTTCCCCTCTCTTTCTTTCTCTCCCTCCTTCCTTCATTTTTTCTTTATTTTGTGTCATACTAGGGCTTGAACTCAGGGCCTAGGCACTATCCCTTAGCTTTTCCCTGTCAAGGCTGACACTCTACCACTTAAACCACAGCCCCACTTGCAGCTTTTTGGTGGTGAACTGGAAAGTCCCGTGGACTTTTCTGCCTGGGCTAATTGTGAGCTGAGATCCTTACATCTTTTCCTCCTGAGTAGCTAGAATACAGGCGTGAGCCACCAGAAACTGGTCATTTGGCTAGTTTCTTTCCAGTTACAGTAAAAAAAAAAAATATAGAAATGTCACTTGTGTGTTAAGGGGAGGGGTGTTGAAGTACTCCTGGCCCACATTTAAGTGGAAAAGTAAAAAGAATCTCTCCTCCTTAAAAATATCTGTTACAAGAGTGCTTGCCTGGAAAGTACAAAGCCCAGAGTTCAATCCCTAGTACTGAAAACAATAATCTGTTACAGGACATATGTAGGTCTATTTCAAGTATATTCCGGAAGTAGTCAATATGCCACTATTATTAGTCAAGTGTGTGTCAGCTCTTCCCAGAAGAGGGCTAGACAGGTGGCACCTATCCTATCCCATCCCAAGAGCAGGTCAAAAGCTGTCAAGTGAACACTTCTCAGAAAGACTACTTTCTGGCCTATTTCCTGATACTTCTTTATTCCCCCCAACTTCTCTATCCCCTCTCTCCTTTTCCTCTCTGCCTTCTTCCACTCCCTCTTCCCCTCTCCCTTTCCAGGGTCTGGGGGTGGAATCCAGGACCTTGCCCGGCATAGTGAAGTACTCTTTATGTTTATTAAAAATCTAGGCTAGAGCCACAAAGTCCTATCTTCCCTTCCTTGCTCTTGGGGTAAGGCTGATACAATCCTAAGGAGTGAGAAAGATTCCGTGGCATTGGAGTGGGGGAAAAGTTCCATTTTAATCAAGTATTTGGGAAGAGTTGTGATAGTTACACTGACAGTGGGAACTGGAGTTTGTGTGTGTGTTTGTGGGGGGGGGGTGGATCGGACATCGTCCCTCAGTGAATCTGGACACTTGTGACTTCAGCAAGGGCAAAGGTGCTTTACACCCTCCCTTTCCCAGATTCCTGCTAACTAGGCCCATTCATAATGGATTCATGTCAACGAGGCTCGTTCCTGCTGGAGGAATTCCTGGAAGTTTTCTAGGTTACCTGGCAAGAAGACAGGTGCCTCATTTGTGTAATTTAAGGGTCACCAAAAGACCTGTCTGGCTCAATCTCACCCTCTTTCTTCCCTACCCTGGGCCTACATACTTAATTACTGATTTCTTCTCTGGTTTTGTTTCTTCTTCCCCCTCCTCCTTTTTTCTCTTTCTCTCTCTCTTCCTCGGGTGTTGGGGATGGAATATAGGACCCTGTACATAGTAGGCCAGTACTCCACTAGTGAGCTAGACCTTCAGTCTTATGTTTTCAATTGACATATGAGAACTGTACATATCAATTAGGAGCCATGTGACATTTGGATTCCTGCATACATGTATAATGTTCATATTGGGCTAAGCATAAATATCTCCTCGAGAATTCATCTTATTTTTGTGGTGAGAAAACATTCAAGATCCCTCTAATATTTTGAAATAGACACACATTATGGTTCTCTGTAGTTCTTCCCATCTGAGTGTAATAAGCCCACACATTTCACTTGAGGTCATTTGCTTCAGGGCCAGAGGGCTCCACATTTACATTTGAGGACTCTTGTCTAACTTACAGCAGGCTCTGAGGAGACATGACATTCTTATTTTTCAATTCAGTGCTTCATGTTATAACAGAAACAGCCTAAAAAGAGAGTCACACATAATTTCCACACACTCTTTCAAGCAAACAAACAGCCTCAGCTTGAAGTGTTAAAAAAATCCCAGGTATTCAGAATGAAGCCTGCCTATTTCCTTGAAATCTTCTAAGTGTGATAAAAAAACAGGATGCTTCCAAGTGATATTTGTCAGCTTCTTAATGAACGTTGTGTAAATGTAAATCCACAAAGGATACAACAGCTTCTTACTAGCCAACAACAGGTTCTTTTAATTATGTGCACTGTTGTCATGGGGATGGGTGGGCGTTGCATCCCATAATTTCCAGCTTGAAATCTAGGGTGCCTCTCCCCTCTGTTCTGTGCAAGTGGCTGCTTAGGATGCCCTGCTATTCTAGCACCTAGCATTATGGCCAAAACACACAAACAACTTTAAATGCTATGATAAAACACAAGTAGTATGACGTTTACCCTCTTTTTCCCTTCAGTGCTGGGGACTGAACCTCTAGATCTTTGCACAGTTGCATCCAACCACTGAGCTCACTGAGTCTCAGACCCATCCTGAACTGAAATTCTACCCATCCAACAGCTCCTTATTTCTCCCTCCTCCAATCTTAGGCAAGTCTACTTCTGTTTCTATGAATTTAACTACATTAGATGTATCATAATAAATAGCACAATCATATATTTGTCCTTTGGGGACTGGCTTATTTCACTTAGCATGATGTTCTTCAAAACTCTTCCAGCTGTAGCATATGTCAGAATTTTCTTCTTTTTTAAGGCTGAATATTCCATTGTAATGATATGTTCATTTCTTTATCCATTATTTACTCAGCAATGGACCAAGCAGCCCAGAGACTGCTTCTACTTCTTGTCTATTGCAAACAATGCTTCCCCAAACCTACATGCACAAATATCTCTTCAAGTCCCTGCCGATATTTTTGGAAAAATCCTCAGAAGTGGAACTACTGGATCATATGGTAGGTCTATGTTTAATTATTTGAGAACCGCCCCCATATATCTCAAGCAAATTCTGACCTACTACTTACATTAACTCAATGATAAAGCGGTCTGGAACCTCTACCACTGAAGTCCCCACAAAATGGCATGTGGTGTCACATTGGTTCAAGTCCATGACTCTGAGCCAGAATTCCACAGTCCTTTCCAGCTGCCCATTTCTGGGCCTCAGATCTCCTAACTGGGATTTCTAGGGGAAGACTTGTGAACCTGCATCAAAAATGGTTGCCTCACCCCAAGAACCTGCACTGGGGTTGGCATTGTGTTGGGTTTTCTACAAGAGACCTCTTAGGTCTGGTTCTCTAACTAGGTAGCCTAACAGCTACCATTTACTTCTGTGTGTATTCACTTAATATTGTCTCTTGGAGTTTGGACAAGCTTTTCAGATGAGTTGGATTAGACATGGTCAGGCCTTGATTTCATCTGCTTTACTCAGATTTAGGGGCTCACTTGGGAGAGTAATCTGCTGCCACTTCTAATCATTCATCCAGCTGGAGCCTTGGATGTGCTGGTCCTCTGAAGGTTTCCAAGGCACTGGGGGAGCCCACAAAAACCCTGGACATTGGCCTGAAAATTGTTCTGGCAGCGTCACTGTGTTGACTATCTAGAATACACATATTTATGCAAATGACATGCACTGGAGGATCGTTGGAGCTTGAAGGAACCATTCTGGTTAGCCTCAGCCTTGGGACTTGGCTGGGACTAACTTGCCTGGGCTAAGAGGACCACATGGAGGCAGAGTTACACACAAGTAATAAAAGTGGCAGAAGTCAGTGCTGTCTTCATCTCACCATGCCTCTACCTTCTACCTGTCCTTCCCTCATTTCTACAGCTCATCTTCCTGTTTCTGTCTTTCTTTGGTGTTTTTCTTTTCTCTATTGCCTGTCAACATCATTGTCTATTTTTTCAAAGCTGTTTGTTTTGTGTTGAGTTTTGAGGATGCCAGCAAATAAGATGCAAGCCTTTCCTTGCTGGGCCCATAATGGGACTGAATTTCTGGCCTCAGGCCTGCATTACCATTCTGATCATGCATTTTGCATGCGTCCGAAGTATAAATGAGTACTTAAGTCAAATGAGTACTTAAGTCAGAGTTCATGTCTCTGCAGCCAGAGTTTGGACAATTAGTTATCTGGGTAATTTCAGAAACAATGACTTTACTGCCTATCTTCTCCTGATGAATAATTTATCCATTGTAGATTGCTGCCTCATGGTAAAGTAGCCCCTTCATTGAGCAGTAGTGAGCTGAGTGAGCTGATGACCCATGAACCAGAGCTATTAACGCATGCTTACAGCAGGGCTGTAAAGGGGAGATAAAAATGCAGAAAGCAAGGCTGAGAAAGCCTAGCTTACATTGTTCTTTATTAACTATAAGGTGTTTCTCACAGTGCAGAATTATTTAATTAGAATCAAAATAAAGTAACAAATCACACACAATTCAGGGGGATTGTATACATAGGAACAAACAGGAGTGGGTGTGTGCTTCCTCCATAGGAGTGAGCTTTATGAGCAAAATGCCAGTATGAAAGCATACATTTTCCCCTTCTCCTCCAATGATAGAGCACTTCGATGAACAAAACGCAATTATCAAAGCACACATTCTCCCTCCTCTTCCAATGAGAGAGAGCCTTAATGAGCAATATGCAAATAGGAAAGCATACATTCTTCCTGCTCTTCTCTCTCTCTGTCCCTCCTTTCCAGGATCCTTAGGCCTTCACAGGCACGTTTGCATGATAAAAGACACTTGTAATTATGGGACAATTAAGGCTTACCATTGTTGTAAGAGCGAAAATTTCCTACAAATTTTATGTATTCATAAGTCGGAAATTCCTTTGGGTTCAAGCTGCCTCTGAGAAGATGGCAATAAAACTCCAAATCGTTGTCAGCTGGGCCGTTAAGGGAAGAAAAGTAGAGAAAGGAAGATGAACATCACATACAGTCTAGACTACACAAATCACGTCTCTGTGAAAATTCTTTCAGGATTCAGTCCACACATAGAAACACCTTTTTCTCATGAGTGATGGCTTCGAACCTTTGTAGCTCAGGCCTTTCTTGTTGTTCTTCATAGATATTCGGCATTCTATACTTGGACCTAATTAGTTTTAATTTGCTCACAGATGTCTGTGGTTGGTTATGTCGGGCTTGATTAGTTCTGGTTGTTTTCATACAGTATATTAAAATAAAGCTGCTCATATAGAGCCGTTCTCTTTAATTTAATCTTTTTTTTGCTTTGCTTTGAAGTAAAATCAGATGTACGACAGGACAAATTAGGCATGGAAAATGGACTGAGGCTTGAACAAATGCAAGCATCTTTGCTACCGTATGCAATCATGCATGGTTCATTAAGTGACACGTGGTTCATAAGCACCAGGGCCTTCTATCCAGGTTATCCAGGTTGCCAAATATGTCGATTAAAAACTTAAAAAGAATTCCATAAAATTACAAATGTATATAAATAACATATGACAACCTCTGTAGGACAGAATTTCAATTTCTGACCTAATAATTTAATTAGCCATTGGTTACTGGGTCTTACATAAATTTAACATTGTAAATATTCCCTGAAATAAGCAGACTGTCCACTGATTTTCATACTATTTATTAAAGACATGTAAAAAAGATCTCTTGTCATACATGCAAAATAAGTTATTATTCTTAAGTTCTCATGCTTTCAAGTTTTCCACATAAAGCCCAAATATCTTATATATTCCAAACTCCAGTTTTAGCTTTCAAATTAAAATATAGCTCAAAGGATTTTGAAACTGGAACTGTTCTGAGTCATGAGGAAAATTATTCTTGAAATTTAGTCCCCCCCATCTTAATTCATTCTAACCTTCTTTCAGAAGTAAAATTCTTATCTTTAGGTCTGCTAACACCAGTGAATTGAAACTTACATTTGAGGAGTTCTGGTGAGGGAGAATCCGTCATGAGCATAGGGGAAGAAAGCATTTTATAAACTTCAGAATGTTCTTGTTCTGGAAGGAAATTTAATAAATTCTGATCCATGACATCCGACTGCAAAAGAAATAAAAAGCAGAAGTGCACACTGCAGGAAAATGAACAATAAAATCAAAGGTAAAAACTGAATTTTTTTTAACAATTCAGAAGCCATTTCTGAACTGCAAAGTTTAAGATTTGGTTTCCTGGGAAGACTTTCGATCTGAATTGTAACTTAAAAGGTTATGGGAACTGGAGGTGTAGCTCAGTGGTATAGCAAGCACTTGCCTAGCATACATGAGGCTCTGGGTTCAATCCTAGGCACTGAAAAAGAAGGAAGGAAAGAAGATAGAGAGAAGAAAGGGAGGAAAAGAGGGAGAGAGAAGAAGGATCTAGTGTGGTGATGTATGTCTGTAATCCAGCTACTTTGGAAGCAGAGGTAGGAAGATCACAACCTTAGACTTACCTAAGGCAAAAACATGAGATCTATCTGAAAAATAAACTCAAAAACCAAGTACTGAGGAAGGGACTTAGTGGCGTTCTTGCCCTGAATTCAATCCCCAATCTTCAAAAAGAAGGAAAGATTAGACATGCATATAATAAAACAAAAAGTTTGCGATTATTATTTGATATCTTCAGGAGATTGTTTTCAGGACCAACTATGAATATTCAATTCCATGGATGCTCAAGTCTACTAAGTAAAATGCCACAATATTTGCATATAACTGATGGATATCCTCCTATACAATTTGAATCATCTCTAGACAACATATCTAATGAAATATAATTGTTTTAAAATAGTTGCTATACTGTATCAGAAAAAAGGATCTGTACATGTTTAGTACACATGCATGTATATTCAAGTACTGTCAACCTGCGGATGGTTGAATCCTTGGATGTGGAACTTATGTGTAGGTGTGGAGAGTCCTCTGTAGTTGATCAAATGCACCTGTGCTATTGCCCAGGGTTCTGGAAAGAAAGCATGAAGTCTGCTCCTACTGGAGGAGACCTGTTTTGCTAACTCTACTGCCTTCTGGCTGGAGGAGTTCTACTTAGACACCCCCAAAGACTGCATGGGGTTCTTTTCTGAACATTCAGACCAGCAAAAGGCTGCCTGTTATTTCTCAGTAACCTCTAATTGCTGGAGACATACTGTTTTCAAGTACCCAGATAGTGGGCTACAGAAAAAATAATAGCTAGAGTCTAGATACCATCCTGTTCCATCAAACCATGTGATGAGAAAAAAGGCCTGAAATCTGAATCTGCATTGTCCAAGTGGTTTCTGAGCACTTGGGATGTTGGCCAGTGTGTTGAGGTTCTGAATTTTGTTTTGTTTTGCTTTGGTTTTTGTGATGGACTGTGGCTTGGACTGAGGGACTAGACGTTGTCCCTTGGATTTTTTTTTTTTTTGCTCCTGACTGGTGCTCTACTACTTGAGCTACAGCTCAAATTTGAAGTCTGAATTTCCATCAACTCCTATGCTCAACCTCCTTCAGTCAGATACCCCCAGACACCAGTCCCATGGCTCCCCAGGGCCTGGCCCATCTTCTCTGCAGTTTGGGTTCTCATCTCAACCACTGGGTTTTCATCTCTGGCATTGCCAGGTGGCACCGAGAGTCATTTCCCCATACCACACACCCAGGTGATTCCTTGGCTCCTCCCTTTCTCACCTTCACCTCCTCCATTTGTTACTCAATGTCCACAGGCTTCCTGATCTTCCTCCTTCCGATTGTCTCTGTTCCATTCCCTTCTTTAAAAAATATATTTTTTTGAGCCAGGTACGGGTGGCTCACACCTGGAATCCTAGCTACTCAGGAGGCTGAGATCTGAGGATCATGGTTTAAAGCCAGCCCGGGCAGGAAAGTCCATGAGACTCTTAGTGGCACTGTGGCTGAAGTGGTAGAGCGCTCGCCTTTGAGCTGAAGAGCTGAGGGGCAGTGTTCAGGGCCAGAGTTCAAGCCCCATGGCCGACAAAAAAAATATTTTTTGAAACAATACATTCCAAGTTAGCCTTGAACTCTTGATCTTCCTTCCACAGCCTCCACAGTGGTGCGATTACAAGTGTGCATCCCTGTACCCAGGTGCTCTACTCTTTTGTGTTTCTGATTTCTACTCCTGTCCAAATTCCCTTAATCTCTTGCCTGGAAGATGATTTGACAAACTGGTCTTTCCACCTCCATTATGGTCCCTATCTAATTTAGCTGTCCCCTGCAGCCCGAAGAAGACATAGATCATATCAGGGCATTACTTCACATAGAACTGTCCCTTGGCCTCCCACTGTTTGGGAGACAAATGCTAAACTTTGGACATACTTTTCAGGCTGTGCATATCACATCCCCTACCCATTCACTGTTCAAAACCTTCCATACCCTCCCTCCCTTTGTGTTCACTGATGGTTGACACCCTGGCTGTGTTCTCCCCGAGCTGAGTTATCCACAAATGCAAGGTGAGGAGGTGAGAGGATTACATGAGATTGTTGGTCTGCCTTGATGATAAAACAGCACAGAGCCAACATTCAATAACTGCTACCTGTACTGCATGAGCTACCTGTACTGCATGAAGCAACTCCACAGCAGTGTCACTTTCTTGCTCATGTAACACATTGACTGGTGTCTTCCCCTCCCTCCCTCCCATGGGAGCTCCCTTCTGTGTTCCTAACCTTCATAATGGCACTCGGCCTTCCATAACAATGCCTGTGGACTAGCTGCATGAGTGGTGTGGACACTCACCAGGAGAGAAGCGAAAATCAACATGCCCAGAGGACACCAAGGACAGCGCGCTGGCTCTCAGATGAGGGGTGGTGTCAGGGGGCTCCCAGGGAAGAGCCCCACAGGGAGGATCCGGGGACAAGAGGAGCTCCAGGTAGAGCTCACAGTGCTATAGGAGCCATTAAGCAGGGCTAGGCTAATGGGGTGGGGTTAGGCAACACAGGAAGCAGGACCTAGTTACAGAGACCTGGCTTAAGGAGTCCACGCAGCAGAGGGCACTGAGGAACTTCAGACAGCCAGGAGCAGGGCAGCAGCCAGCCCGACTTAACATGGGTTGACTTAAGGTTTCCTGACTTTACGATAGTACAAAAGACATCCATATTCAGTAGGAATGACACTTAGAAATGTTCTGTTTTCCTGGGCTCGTGATGTAGTCTAACCATGGGAGGTGGCAGCAGCAGCCGTGAGCTGCAGCTCCCAGTCAGCTCATGAGCAGACACAGCACTGCAGTGTGCTGTGCTGGTGGACTCGGTTGCATAGTTTAGGTGCAGCCAGAACATTTTCCATGTACAATACAGCTTGCCCTGTGTTTATCAACACGGGCTAGCCTCATGGTAAGTTGAGGAGCATCTGTACTTGTATTTTAAAGAGGTCCTGCTCATGATTTAAAAGAACAGGACACCCGAAGTCAGGCTAGTGCTGTCTAGAGTGTGAAGGGAGACAGGATGGAGAGGAGGAACAGAGTGCAAAGGCATGCATTCACTATCAAAGCTGCAGCCAATATTACTGAGGGGTGCTAGGTGCCAGGCACTGGGCAAGGGAAGAAACACACAGAAGAGGCAAAGGAGTCAGTGCTGTAGTGGGTTTGAGGATGGTGGACACAGCTTAGTGGCTGACTGGAAAACAGGAGGGGAGGAGGGGAGAAAGGAAGAACTTGGAATGGCTGTGGTTGGAAGCAGTATATGTATGTGTGTATCTTTGTACGTATGTATGTATCTCTATCTGCCCACCTACCTGCCTATCTATACTGTATGTGTGTGTGTGTGTGTGTATACATACACACACACACACACACACACACACACACACACACACACACACGTATATATAGTCCTGGGGCTTGAAATCAAGGCCTGGGCATTATCCCTTAGCTTTTTTTGCTCAAGGCTGGCTTGTGTTAAAGCTCTACTTCTGCTCTTTTGGTGACTGGTTGGAGATGAGAGTCTCGCAGATTTTTCTGTTCAGTCTGGCTTTGAGGTGCTACCCTTAGATCTCAGCCTCCTGAGTAGCTAGTATTACAAGCATGAGCCACCAGTGCCCGGCTGGAGGCAGCGATTTTTACTTATATGAACAGACTATCACAGACATCTTCACCAGCTCATGCTATCATTTCTCAGTTTGGCTTTCTCCACCTGTTTCCCAAGGCTCATGGTTATATTTTAATCTCATTCCCTTTAGCTTCTTCAGCAGATGACTCATGTTCACAGACAACAGTAGCCTTTCTTCATAAAGATATTTCAGACACATGAAAAACATCTCTAAGTCCCTCTATGGGGTTTTCTCAGAGGGCCCCTTCAGAAGCTGCTTCCCTAAGATTGTGTGGCAGAGGGTAGGGTGAAGGGTTACCTGGCCTAGGTGAGCATATGGAAGGGCAAGGGCAGGCTGGAGGGTGGTGGAACACCTCAGTGTCTGCACAAAGTAAAGATGAACAGAGGGAGGTGGGAGAAGGTGTGTTGCTGGGGAGATTGGCAGGAATGTGGGTTAATACTCTCACAGGGCTCAGAACTATGCTTGGCTCTTACATGGATTTGCCAGTATATTACTATCATGCAATTTCCACATGCTATCAAAAGGTGATAATTTGGTCATTTAAACCCTAACACTGATAGAAGGTAAATTCCATCTGCAACTGAACTCTTCCTTGAATGAGCTGCACTCTGTTGATTAAAATAGTAGCAATTACGGATAAAAAGGAGGGAACACACCGTGTATAGCTACTATCATTGCTAAGTCCCATGGTCAAGAGCCAGTCCTTACCTGTGGGAGGCAAGCCTTCTCTTGCTGCCTGGCCCTAGGCTGTGTTATGTCAGAACTACTCCTGTTCTGAGCTTTCCTGCCCTGAGTTCCTCAACTCACCTTTCCCAGGTTTCCCCACTAGAAAAGCTGCAGACTCAGGCCACTTCTGGCCCTTCAACTAGTAGCACAGGCTCAACTATGCTGCTCAAAGTGAAACAGGCCTGTACCAAAAGCACAGGAGCCAACTGGCAGGAATCGAAGTGGGCTGGGTGGATGTTCAGTCCCTAAATGTCCTTGAGGGACCCCAGCAGTTCTGGCTATCGAGATGTATGCTGGGCACAGTGAGAAGGGATACATGAGAAATCCTGGGAGGGAGGCGTGGGCTCCGAGAAGTCCTCCTGGGCCTTGATCTGTCCTAAGAAGTCAGAGGCACGATTGAGATGCTTACATTCAGCTGAAATTCAAATCAATCTGAAGGCCAGATGGTCAAGCTCCCATAAGACAAAAGGAGAATCACTCTGACTTGATGTAGTTAAGACTTAACTAAATATACAAAATCCCAACTATAAAGAAAAAGTATCTGTCATCAAAGTACCCTGGAAAGGGAAGGGGTATCCACATAGGGAGGGCATGCATCAGCCTATAGTAAAGATCCACAATTCACAATGAAGGTTCAATATTGTGGAACACCTTGAGAAGGCGTCAGTGAGCCCAACTACAATTTGCCTACTCTGCCTTGGGGGACAGGGTTCCCACCAAACACCTTCCTTCAAAGCAGGACGAGGCGGGCTAGCCATTCCTGAGTAGAGAGTTTAGTCCTCTGCCCAGCCAGTGGAGTCATTCACACAAGTCGCATCCTCCATGGAACCAGGGAGTGTCCAGTTTCTTTATAACAAAGCTGACCTCCCTCAGCCCTTGCTGGTTCACCTGTTCCCAAGTGCATCCCTGGGCACACCTGTATGGTAGGCTTTGTTTCTTCTCTTGCAAGCTGAGAATGTGTGGCTCATGACCTGCTGTCAATCTTACCTGTCCTATGTGCTGTGTTGTATGTTAGGATGTGCTCACTGCCTTACAGTGGGGTGACTAATAGGTGATAAAAGCAAAACTTCTCTGAAGAGCAGATCAGAGAAAGACAGCCTATCTATCAGTCATTCCAGGAACGGCCCAAAATTCAGTGGGAAACCGTCAACATACACTCTGCAGGTGCCACTGGCTCACACCTGTAAGTTACTCAGGAGGTTGAAATCTGTGGATACTGCAGTTCAAAGTCAGCTCAGGCTGAGACTCTATCTTCAGCTAATTACCAGAAGTGGAGCTGTGGTTCAAGTGGTAGAGCCACTAGCCTTGAGTGAAAAAGCTAAGAGACAGCACCCATGCCCTGAATTCAAGCCCCAAA
Source organism: Dipodomys spectabilis (assembly GCF_019054845.1). Classification (NCBI taxonomy): domain Eukaryota; kingdom Metazoa; phylum Chordata; class Mammalia; order Rodentia; family Heteromyidae; genus Dipodomys; species Dipodomys spectabilis. The sequence goes on along the minus strand of NW_024870864.1, from coordinate 6,023,383 downwards.
ACTGACAAAAAATACAAGATAGTTTATATATCTGATCCATTACATGTATGATAATATCTTGAAGCATTATTTCTTAACTTTTTTTTGGTGCCAATACTGGGGCTTAAACCCAGGGCCTGGGCATTGTCCCTTAGCTTTTTTGCTCAGTCTAGTGCTCTACAACTCGATCCACAGGTCCACTCTGTGTGTGTGTGTGTCTGTATGTGTCTATGTGTAGCTTGGAATGTGGCAGCTCCAGTTACAAATCCATCCCCTTGTTCAATTAATGTTTAGGAACTTGCTCAGGGCAAGAGACATCATTTCTGCCTTTAGAGCTTTGGTCCTTCTTATTAGGCAAACATCACTCTCATGAGCAAGTCAGAAAGGGGATCTGGGATGCTAATTAAAAAAAATAACAAATGTCTGAACATGAAACACAGACCATGTCTACCTTTTACTGTGTGTGTGTATCTTAAACTCTGGGTTTCATGCCCTCATTTGGCTTTTTCATTCAAAGTTAGCACTCTACCACTTGAGCTGCAGCTTCACTTCCGGCTTCTTAGAGTGGGTTTACTAGAGGTAAGAGTCTCATGGGCTCTCCCGCCAGGGCTGGCCTTGAACTGTGATTCTTAGATCTCAGCATCTTGATTAGCTACCAGTGCCTGGCTAGGCTTACAATTCTGTCCAGGCCTCAACTCCCTTTCATCCTTCCGGAGAGGAACTCATCCCAGGAGTCCTTTGAGCTCCTGTTCTCATTTCCGTTTGAAAGTCTGTTGATTATAGACAGCAAGATGGGACAAATGAGGAGAGCTCTGCTTTTACTGTAAAATCACATTAGTTTCTTCTGTTCATGGTCAAACTGGGAACAGAAATTCTGGGATAGCTCCTCAGGAGACTATCTATGAGGAGTCTATCCTATGAGCCCATGGTCTGAGAGTCTAGAAGTATAGTGGAAACAGAGAGACTTTAAGGCAGACAGTCTCTGATAGCAGTTGAATTCTGTTTTGTTTTTTAATATCTCCATCCCCAATGTCCTTCTCATCCCTAGCTACACAGGGGGTGATGGGACTGAGCCTGGGTGTGCCAGCCTATGCTTGAGGATCTGCTACTGGGAGTTAGAGCTTCCTGTCCCCTGCCCACCCTGTGTCCCAGAGGCCGACCCTTTCCCACAGACTGGCCTCCATCTTTCAGCTCCTCATTCTCTCCCTTCCAAATCACCCACCACAACTTTACTCAGTCCTCTATAGCATTACGAGGAGTGGTATAGCACCAAGCACTACAGCCAAAATGACTGAGTTAATATGGTAGCTCCATTCCTGGCTGGCTGTGGATCCTTGAGTAAATTACTTAACCTCTCTGTACTGCCATTCTTCATCTGTAACAATTGACAAGGAAAGCAAGTGTGATCTAGCCCTCCCTCTGGGCAAGGCATTGTTCCAAGTGCTTTTACACATAGAAATTACTTTTTGTGTGTGCCAGTACTGGGCATGAACTCAGGGCCGCAGCACTGTGCCTGAGCTATTTCTCTCAAGGATGGCGTTCTACCACTGGTGCCATACTTCCACTTCTGGCTTTTTGGTGGTTAATTGGAGATACAAGTCTCATAGGCTTTCCTGACTGGGCTGCTATTTTCAGATCTGAGCCTCCTGAGTTGCTAGGATTATAGGCATGAGCTACTGGCACCCAGCTGCAAGTGAGTCTTAAGGATGACTGATGCCCAGTATGCACTCAGGGTTAGACACTAATGGTTGGGTGGGTAGAATTTAAGCCAAAGTGCAACCCTTGAAGGAAAAGACAAATCACAGGGCTTTTGGACATGCAATATGTCCTCTGTGGCAAGATCCTGGGTTCACACTGAAGAATGAGTACATACAAACTGGAGCCAACTGAACTAGAAACAGAATGCTACCTATGGTGTTAGGAAGACGTCAGACCATCCTGGGCCCTGTAGAGCTGCCCCTGCTCTGAGCCCTGCCTTGACGTTGCTAGATGGGACTCTGGAGCTTTCTTGAAAAGAGGAGAAGCAACAGAGGTATGACTCCCAGATCACCCAGCTGTGTGCTATATGCTGCTGGACGCAGGGAAGTTTCCACCCACTTGCAAAAGACCACCCTGGTAAGTAGTAGGCAATAAAAACTAGCAGTAAATTGAAGTTAGATTTCAGCATGGCCCAAGCTGCGGCATACTTCTCTTAGGAGTTCAGGGCTGCCAAGTTGTGTGTGTGTCTACCGTGGGTCTCTGTGTAGATACTTAAGAAGTATTCAAATGAGTCTAGCATTAGTAAGTTCAGAGTACAGATCATTTCTGATCCTTTCAGACTCAGAGAACAATCTATAAACATAGTCCTGAATGGCTTCATAATTTCAAGTCGTAAGAATGCCCATCGTACTTTCCACTGTTTATGGCAAAGGGTCAGATAACTGTAAGAGCATAATGCAGAACAGTGCGCTCCTGCATACCAAATGACTCTGCTCTGTGTCCCCTTCCTGGTCAGGGGACACAGCACATTTAGTAGTTTTCCATCAGGGCCCATCACTCCAATTTTATCCCTTCAAAGCAGAACACAAGCTCCCTCTGGAGAGCCACTGAACTTCCCTCCTTTCTCTAGATGTCCTCAGTTGAGGCCCAAGAAGCCATGCTGAAGACAGGGGTCACATCTGCCCCATGACTATCCTCCTCATGGTCTCTGCTACAATCAAGGCATAGGGGACCTTGGCCTTCTCTGGGATGAGAAGGAGCCTCTTCTAGCCACTGTCACAAGGCATAGAGACACCTCTGTCAGCCTGGTGCACCCGGGCTTCAGGAGGTGGGCTGAAACACAAAGGTGAGACCTGAAGGATAGACTATGGTATAATGGGAAGGTATCTGCCTAGGTACAGTGATTGTTCTGAGTGGCAGATCTGTGTGCACACGACACCATTTGCAGAAAGATGGACTGGAGTAGAGGAAAGCAAGGAATGGATGTACCCGGGACCCTCAGGAGAGCAGAGTGCTAAGGTAGAAAGAAGCTGCCCACAAGGCAAGCCATGTTGCTGCTCAGGCAGGTGTGGATAAGGGAAGGGAACCGCAGACCCCCATTGTCTTTATGTGTGAACCCAGGGCAAGCTATCACCCCCCTCATCACATGAACTGGCCACCTATGCCTTGTGTGCAGGGTGAGGAGTTGCTGGGGTGGATGGAAGAACAGATGAGAGAGAATGTTTATCCACCCCATGCAATGCTGCTGGTGGGGCTGACATTCAAGATCAGGTTCTGTAGGAATCAATGATGGTGTGGGAGGACGTGGGAGAGGGGCCTTCAAGGATATGTCCTGTACTAGAGTGGCACTGATCTGTGAGTTGGTCATACCATCCTGAGCCCAGGGTTACCAGGGAGAACTGAAAGGAAAGGAAAAGGAGGTAGAGAAGAAGGAAGAGAGAAGAGAGAAGGAAAGAGACATATATACCTGTTGGGACAGACATCTGTCAACATCTGTCACCACCTCCCAAGCCTGGACTGCAGAGCTGGTCCTCACCTCCTGGCCTGCCCAATCCCTGATCACCCCTAAGGCCTTCCAAGAGGTTAGTTCAACGTGTCTTCCCAAAACATTTTAACTCTCAGGAAGTTATCTGTGCTGCTATACCCTCATGACGATGAGTGCGGCAGCCTGCGTGCAATCTCAGCCACGTCTCTGAGAGCTCCACTCTGAGCTCTCTGTTGCCCATTCCTCCGTCAGGTCTCAGTTGTCTCTGAGCTCAGCTCACGGTGCTGTGGCTCTGGGTGATCTCTGGACTCTGGTTTCATGTCTGTACTCTACAAGCCTTGGCTTGCAGAGATCCTGATGCCCTGGCTGTCCCAGTGTAATACATGCCTGCTCCTGCCCTTTGTCTGCCCTAGGACCTTGGGCTTTGCCTAGTTTGGGCCTTCAGTACTCCGACACCAAGGAGGATCTGAATTCCCTTTTCACACATACCTCCCCAAACCTGTCCCACCTCCAACCGGAGACCTGAATGATTCTCCACACACACAAAAAAGAAAAAGTGAGCTGGCAGGTTCTCTAGAGCAGAAACTCACCGGTAAGTGGCCGAGGAGAGGTGTGATACTATCAGAAACATAGATGATGCTGCCGTCCGTGGTCACTGCGATAATGAAGCCGTCTAATGCCTGTGGAAGATGCAACAGTTGAAATCTCCTTAATGATGCCTTCCCAGAGCAGATGGCATTGAAGCAAAGGACCCATCTGATGACCTAGCTCTGTTCGATAATCTTTACAATATTTCCATGAATAGCCCCACAACACTCTTCTGCCACATGTACAGGATGTTTTGTTATGCTTGCAAAAGCAGGATAGGCTGAGGGACAGAGCTGACCTAACTGGTCTCACAGAACCTACTTAAGTAGCTTTCATACTAGTCACATTACTTGACTGAGTCAGAAAGATCACTGTCATCATTAAGAGGCATCAGTAGTATGGTCGGGTCCCCATCCCTGTAGCCCAGATAACACGTAACAGTCCTGAATTCCTCAGTAACATTTTCTGCAAAATATAAGAGCAAATGAATGCCTTACAGACAGTATGTCTGTTAGCCAAGGGAGACTTCTTGCTTGCATTTGCTGCCACAAAAGAAACTGCTATTGAAAGAATCATTAATAAAGGACATTCACAGCCAGGTCCTGGGTTCATGCCAGTAATTCTAGCTACTCAGGAGGCTGAGATCTGAGGGTTTTGGTTTGAAGCCAGCCCAGGAAGTAAAGGTTATAAGACTCTTATCTCCAATAAACTACTCAGAAAAAGTTGGAATGGTACTATGGCTCAAGTGGTAGAATGCTAGTCTTGAGCACAAAGAGTCTCAAGGCTCAGCTCAGGGACAGCACCCAGGCCCAGGATCAGGAAAAAAAAAAGAACATTCACAGCTGGGCATGGTGGTTCATGCCTGTAATCCTAGCTACGTGGTAAGTATAAATAGGGGGATCACAATCCAGATCATCCTGGACCAAAAACTGATCCTAAAAGAAAAATAACAAGAGCAAAAAAGGGCTGTGTAATTTAAGTGGCAGAACACTTGATTGTAAGTATGAAGCCCTGAGTTCAAACCCCAGTACTATCAAAGGAAAATAAAAATTCTGGGTAGGGGGTAGATGTTTTATAACACAACTAGACAAACAAACATTTCTGGAATTGTGAAAAAACATATTTATACACCTTAGATATCTAAGACATCTTTAGACTATATACTAAGCACATGGCCCTGAATACTCAAAAACTACAAGAACGATGTGAACACTGATTTCTCACAAGGCACACACTTTCAATGTTTTAAGTATTTGCTGAGACTTCATGAAATGTGTGTATGTATATGAATGCTAGTACTGGAGCTTGAACTCAGGACCCTGGGCTTGCTTGGCTTGTTCCCTTATGGCTGGTACTCTGCCACCTGAGCCATACCTTGCTGGTTATTTCTAAGGTAGAGCCTTGCAGGCTTTTCTTCCCAGGCCAGCCTTGAACCCTGATCCTCTAAGTCTCAGTCTCTAGTAGTTGGGATTACAGGCATGAGTTACTGGTAAGAACTGTGACAATGTATTTTCATATGGATGCTCATAATGCTTTTAGAAAGACACATCTCAGAGCTGATTTCTAAAATGCAAACTGTGTGATTCATCAGAGAACAGGTCTCACTAGCAACTGGCTGTCTGCAGAGCTCCAGTGAGATGGAAGAGATTAAAAACACAGCTTAACCTCTCCAGAAAGCAGATCTTTGCGGGAAGAATGCATGTGGTCAGGTGACATCCACTGTGCTCCTGGCACTGTCAGGTCACTGTTTCAAAACAGTTGCATCTCCTAATCTGAGAAAAAAGAATGAACTATGTGCTTAGCAAGCTCTGGCAACATTTCACATGTCTTCAACTAAATCCTGCCAGGGTGCAGCTGAGAATCTGCCTGGGCAAAAGAGCATTGATTCTTTGAAGTCTGGAGGGTGTAAGGCCGTCAGAGCCAGAATAGTCCTCTTACAGTACTGACGGAAGGAAGGACAGCTTTACTGCATACCGACATGTGGGGGGAGCTTCCCTGCAGGAAAACTGACAGTAGTCTCATGTATTATTTTATATTGGCTTGGATTTAAGACTGAAAAAAACACATTTGTGTGCATGCCTGTACTGGGGCTTGAACTCTAGCTTCATGCTCTTATTTCTGCTCACAGCTGGTGCCTAGCTTACAAACATTATTTTTCCCCTGATGGTACTAGGATTTATACTCAGGACCTCATTCTTGCTTGGCAGGTGCTCTATCACTTCATCCACACCTCTTCTTTTTGCTTTACTTTTCAGATGGTCTTTCTTTTATGACAGGGCTGGCCTTGCCTTGAACCATGATCTTCTCAGTATTTCACTCCAAGCAGTTGTGCCACTATACCTAGTCTAAAGCACATCCCTTCCCCCTTCCCTCCCTTTCTTCCTATGGCTTTGTGCTTTGTGTATCAGAGCTCTTACCATGGAGCCATGCCACCGGCTCTAATTTTTACTGCTTATTTTCCAGATGGGGGTCTTGCTTCCTTCCTGGGAGTCTGCCTAGGCAACATCCACCCATGATAAACTTCTAAGTAGCTAGAAAACCAGTACCATATCTAGTTCTACACTGAGAAGGGGTCTTGAGCCTATTTTTCTGCCTGGGCTAGCCTTGATACTTGATACCAACAACTTGAACCTCCCAAGTAGCTAAGATTTCAGGTATGAGCCACCAGCACCTGGCATAAAGCATATTTCTCATCAACGGGGCAATGTGTGCAGACAGTTTTGGTTCTCATTAATGGATGGGTGGTGCTTTCACCTAGTGGGAAGGGTCAGAGATGCTACAAAACATCTCACACTGTACAGAAGAGCTCCAACTGTCAGTCAGGTTGAGGAACTCTGAATTAGATTTATGGGCTGTGATGACCAAGAAAGACTATTCTAGTAACTTTCACTTCCTTTTTTTCCCCCTTGTTCTTTTTTTCTGAATGTATTTTTTATAAATTTATTTTTAATAGCTGCACAAAAGCAAAAAAAATTAGACATATTTATGGAGTACTCATAATGTTTTATTTTTTATGTGTGCTAGTACCAGGCCTTGAATTCAGGGTCTCTTGCTCTTGCTCAGCTCAAAACTGAAGCTCTTCAACTTGAGCTACACTTCCACTTGCAGCTTTTCGCTAGTTAATTAGAAATAAGCATCTAGAGGATTTGTCTACCCAAGACTGGCTTTGAACTTTGATTTTCAGATTTGGCTTCTGAGTAGTTAGGATTACAGGTGTGAGCCTCTAGCATCCAGCCTCTGACATTTTGATACATGTATATATTGTGTAATATGTTTAAATCGAGTTAAACTTCTGTCCCTTCAAACATTCAGCATTGCTTTATGGAGGAAGCATGAAAAATCCTTTCTTCTAACTTTTTGAAATGCGCAAAACATTATCATTATCTATAGTCACCCTAGTGTACTGGATCACACTGGGTCTCCCTGCCCTACTGTACCCTAGCACCCACCCATTGGCCTTCTTAGATCCTCTGCCCTCCTTTCATTCCCTGGCTTCCAGAAACCACTATTCTATTCCCCACTATTTGCAACTTTTCCTGAAGTGAATGTTTGTAAGGTGTGTGGAGGTGCTGTTAAGGACGTCGGCTGGAGCTTTCTGGAAAAAGGCAGATCAGAAAGCTGGACAAAGTAGGAGTTGAATCATCAGTCTTTCTGCACAGTGAGCCCATGTCCTTCTTCAATTTGTCAGGCAAGTAGATATTTAAAAAGCTGAAGTATTTATAGAGGGAAGATCACATTCATTAGCTCAGTGACATTTCCCATCACACATATAAGAACCGAAGTGAGTCACTGTGTTAAGCATGCTTGTCTCTTGCCATAGCTTCAAACATACCCCCGCCCTCCCCGGCCCCAACGGCACCCAAGCGAAAGTCAACAGCAGGTAACTGCACAGCCATGTAGGTAAAGTTGATTCTGACCGGTTCTAGAATTTTATACTTGCCACTAGCCAGAGAAAACTAAAACCTTCCCTTTCCACAATTCCCAATTTATGATGGGCATTTCTTGATGGGGTTTTTTTTTGGAGGGGGGAATAGCCTCTGGGCCAAGAGAAAGGATTGATGTAGCATTTCTAGATAAAAATGCAGAGATAGTATGGCCTTTCCAGTTCCCAGTCAACAAGAGCTTTCCCTCCGTTCAAGTCACTCCTCTCCTTTTTGAGTCTTGTGACTACAGTCTCCACTCTCTGATCTGCAACAGTCATTCTGTTCCTTTACACTGATGTCTGATTTTGTGCAATCTCAGAGAAAAAGGTGGAAAGGCACGTTCATGCCTGGGGACATGGTTCCCTGGAAGTGTGAGTTCCATCTCCATTGGATAAAGAGAAACTCCTGGTTATAAGGACTGGTGTCTGGATCCCTACGTTCTCATGAGGTCCTCAGGAAATGCATCTAGAAAGAGGAGAGGCACCCTGGTGCCAGCGGCTCACGCCTATAACTCTTGCTACTCAGGGAGCTGAGATCTGAGGATCATGGTTCAAAGGGAGCCTGGGCAGAAGTCAGTGAGACTCTTATCTCCAATTAACCACCAAAAAGTTGGAAGCTGTGGTTCAAGTGGTAGAATACCAGACTCAAGTGTAAACGTTCAGGGATAGCATAGAGGTTTTGAGTCGAAGACCTAGTGTCAGCACACATGCATGTATGCACACATGTGCACGCAAGCGCGCACACACACACACACCCACAAGGTCATGTGCATCTGGAATGGGACCTGCATTGTAGAGAAGCTACACTGTGGAAACTGATGACATTATTCTTATAGAGACCCCATATGTGTGGAGGGGCAGCTCAAGCCATCAGGGAGGAGAAGCCAGAAGGTTCTGGTCACTCAACACCAGGTCTTTGTCAACTGAAGAGCAACAGGTTAGAACAGAAGCATAAGCAGATCTAAGTCAACTATTAGCTGGTAGTTTAACAACTTGGAGCTGCAATTCAGAGACAAGGCCTATTGGTCAGATAGGCTTTAATTCTGGCCTAGTTCACTCATCGAGTGACACTTCCTCTCTATTTACTTCAAGGACTCTATACAGGTGCATTAAGATTTTCCTTAATCAAAAGTCTCTGTATAGAAGTTCCAGTCTCCTAAATTTCAGTCCCATTTTCCAGGCGATAAATTGATCAGTTTTTAACTTCATAAAAGCCTTGTTCCTCAGATTCATTTGATACTTTAACACTCACAAGAAACAACAAAAAGATTCTGCTTATAGGCTTATTAAAAGCTGCCTACTGCTAAGCGCCAGCGGCTCAAAGTTACAATCCCAGCTACTTGGGAGGCTGAAAACAGGAAGAACAATTGTTCTAGGTTAGTTCAGGCAGGAAAGTCTATGTGACGTCATCTCCTTGGAAGATGATGGATATGGTGGCACAAGCCTGTCATCTCAGCTATGATGGGATGTTAAATAGATGGCTCAAGGTTCAGGCATCTGTCTGTGCAGGAAGAACCTATCATAAAAACAATTAGCATAGAAAGCTGGAAAATATGTATTTAGGCTGAAAATAGCATGGGCAATTTATGACCATAACTCTTGCTCCTAATGAAATGAAAATGCTTTTAGATATGCATTAAATTATGTCACTGCTCTTAAAAAAATAACCAACACAAAAACTGGCTGGAGATATGGGTCAGTGATAGAGTACTTGCTTAGCAAGCACAAAGCTCTGAGTTCAAAAACCAGTAAAACACACACACACACACACACACACACACAAGTATTTTATACAACATGATTATATGTTTTAACTACCTTTCCACACGAATTAAAAGATAAATCCATGTATATAAGGTAGCATAATGATGCATTAATTTAACATTATATTTCACAAGCTGCTTTAAATTTAACATACTTAAAATGCATTGCTTCTGCAGAAAGTTCTCTATTTTCTTTAAATATAGTTCCTATGTAGAGCTAAGTATCTCTCATTTTATGCAAATGTTCATTAATGCATTTATATTTCATAATATTTAGACATCTTTATTCTGGCATTTTCTTATTCCAGTACTTTCTGTTTTCTGCATGTTAATCTATGTAAATTAAAGTTTACACCAGCCTTATATAGACACATGGGTAAGCTATAGAAAGATTTATCCTAAGAAGCCACTCTCTGGAAACCCTATCCAGAGTTGCTCATTGTATGAACTGTGATGAACTTTATTTTACTAATCTCACCTCTCCAGGCTCTCTTGGGTCAAGGGCCTGGACTTGCTATGGATCAGGCTTCTCTTCCCACAGGGTCATATCCAAAGCCCTCTGTTCTTTCCCCTTGGAAGTCAGAGTACTCTGCCAGATGCTTTACAGAGACTGGTCCTCACCTGTACCAAGGGCTTTTAGCCACACGTAAATACAAGGATACTGGAGGAGGTTTTCACAAATCCAGCCCTATGAACCTGGCACTTGATCCAGAGGATAAAGCCTGGGTATCTTGCCATGGCAAGGGCATAGACACTGATCACTGTGATTGATACTCACAGGTCATTTGAAATAATAGGAGCTGAAGTTAAAAGCGTAACTTTCAGAAAAGACTTGTTTTGTTTCTACTCAGCTCCTGAACCAGGTGTCCTGTAGTAAAAAGGGGAGCTAACACAACCACATTTCACTCGAGATTTTTGCTTTTATGGTACCCTAACTCCATATGTATAAACAAGAGCAGGCAAAACCTCAGGCCAATATCTAGTTCAAGACCTCCTTCCCAGGTCCAGAACAGCTCTTCCTCTGGGCACAAGGTCTAATGACGAGTACTTTGTAAGTTAATAATGTGAAAGTACATTTCACCTCCAACATCAGCTGGGTGAATTCTTCATTACTGAGGAATGAAGGCTTCCAATCTTGCTGAATGTCGCAGATTTCCGTTTGTGCTGAGACTTCTACAGAAAAAGAAAAACATACAAACTTATGTTCAAAGGCAACTAGGACTTGGAACTTACCAATGAAGTGCATATTACTTCTGTTACTTTTGTGTAAACTTCAATGCAATAATTAAACTAATACAAGGAAATATATTATCCTGATGTCTGAAGACTGGGAACTTTGGTTACAATGGGCTTAAATACACTTTTTGTTAATTTCATTTGTGTTTGTGCATGTGTGCATGTATGTGTTTGTGTGTGCACGCGCACGTGTACGCATGCACGTGCACGCGCACGTATGGTATGCGGGCATGTTGGTACTGAGGCTTGAACTCAGGGCCTTCAGTTCTTTGCTTAGCTTCTTCACTCAAGGCTGGCACTTTACCACTTACGCCATGCCTCCACTTTTGGCTTTTTGTGATTAATTGTGGTAAGAGTTTCACAGACTTTTCTGACCAAGCATGATCCTCAGAGCTGAGTCTCCTGAGTAGCTGGGATTATAGGCGTTAGCCACTGGCACATAGCTAAAAACATTTTAAAAAGTATTTTTACACCCCTTTAATGAAGGAAGATAGAATACCTCAGCATGGGCATAACACCTGCCACTGATAGAGGCATAATGCCCTTGAATTCCTACACAACCAAGTCTCAGCAGCAGCAACTGGCATCAAATAGGTGCCACCTATCAAAGCAACAGGAATGAAGACTGGGACCGGCGACTTCTTCATGGTTAAGGCAAAAATACTTCAGAGATCTGGGTTTTCAGAAGTCCTAAAGGGTGAAAGTCAGTGGTCCAGTGAATGCTCCAGTCACGGTCCCCTGCCCCTATAACTTCATGCCCAAAATTCCAGAATCATCATAGGCTTATACTAAATAACCTGTTTATTAGAAAAGAATGACTTTTTCCATCATTTCCATTACTGAACAATAATGTATTATACAAAATACTCATTACTTGAGGTTTTGTTTGAGATTTTTTTGCTTCTTTCTGAGGTGTTGGGGATAGAACCTAGGGCCTCACACATGCTAGACAAGTGCCCTATTATTAATTAATCTACAACCACGGCCCAAAGGTTCTGTTGAAGACCCAACCTTACTGTTCTCAAGACATATTTCTTGTTGTTAATCTATAGTATACCATTTCACATAACTATCTTACACTGAGACATTATTCACATTTATTAATTCAATAACCACTGGGTTAGACAGGACTCAAATATTATATAACTTTCATTTTTCAAATATGGCTTATTCTACCCTTTTTAAAAATGCTGGTACTTGGTCTTGAACTCAGGGTCTGAGAGCTGTGTCTAGGCTTTTATACTCAAGTCTGGCACTTCACTATTTGAGCCACAGCTCCACTTCTGGCTTTTTGCTGGTTAACTGAAGACAAGAATATCCATAGACTTTTCTGCCTTGACTGATTTGAACCTTGATCCTCAGATCTCAACCTACAGAGAAGCTAGGACTATAAGTATAAGCTACCAGCACCTGGCTTGGTTTAATTTACTTTATCTCTGATAAAATTATTACAGTGTGTGCAAATGCGATATTCATAATTATTTGTATGGCCTCCATATTAAGCCAACATTTTTATCTACGTTATATGGCAAAACCACTTTCTAGGGCTGGGAAGGTAGCTCAGTGGTAGAGGCGCTTGCCTTGCATGCATGAGGCCCTGGGTTCGATTCCTCAGCACCACATAAGCAGAAAAAAAAGCCAGAAGTGGCGCTGTGGCTCAAGTGGTAGAGTGCTAGCCTTGAGCTGAAGAGCTGAGGGACAGCACCAGGCCCAGAGTTCAGACCCCACGACCGGACCCAAAAAAAAAACAACAAAACACTTTCTAGGTATTAGTTTCTTAATACTGACAAAACCATAAGAAAATTCGACTTATAATTGTTTTGATAGATTAAAATAAAACTAACCTATTAAGTTTCTGGAGAAGGCAAATTTTTCAGGTAGACAAACTATCCAATGTAACACTTATTTGAAGTGCTTGGCATTGAATCCAAGTCTCTATGAGTGCTAAACATGTGCTCTGCCACTAAGCTATAATCACAGTGTCTACACCTCTAGGTTTGAGAATTGCCCTTATGGGGTGCATAAAAATGAACTCGGCTATCTCAATGAATGATCTGAAAGAAGTCAGCAGTTGCTTGTGAAGAAAGATGGTGGTGTGTAGGGCTGAGAGACTCTAAACCTCATTCTATCTTCTACCCATGTTCTAGTCAATGCCAGGCTCTTCTGATAAGTTTCTTCCTTCTAGATGTCTAAAAGAACAAATTCCTGCTGCTGTTAACACAAAATTGGACCTTTAGTCCTATGTGATTTTTAAGGACTACAAATGAGGTGCTACAAACTTGTCAGGCAGGCAGTCCAGTGAGAACCAGTGTGTTGGGCTTACTGCTGGGTGCCATGATACATGTGGCAAAATGCATGCTGGGAAGCAGGACATGGCACTACAAATCTTGGTCCCAGTTTATCTTGGGGTAAGGGAGTCAGGCTACATAAATAATTACCACAGTTTGACCACTTAGAAAAGGGATGGACCCATAAATGCTTTCTTCCTTCTCCCTAACACAGTCATGTTAAAAGCTCTTCTGAGTGGTAGGAATAGACTGGATTGTTTGGGAAAGGAGTCTTTCTGGCAGCCTTTCAAATTTCATTTAGATAGAGGTCCATTCAACTTAATGATGAAGGGAAAATGAAAGATCAAAAATGCCTTGATATAAGTAACCTTCAAATCATTTCTATGACCAGCTACTTCTCAACACTAGCACGACATTACTGAAAACTGCCATTTCATTCACTTTGTGTTTCAACAATTTGATTTCAGTCCTTGAAAGGCTCAATTCATAGAACATAGAAAGTACATAAATGAGATAAGCTATCTCAAAGGAAGTAAATTCTGTCATACTGGGAAATAAAAGTCAGGGTTTCAATCACATCTCCACTGATGGTTGTCATTACAGATACGCCACAGGTGGGGAGGGGGGAGGGGAGACTAAGCAATGAGATGTGATCACAGTGTTTTTCTAAACATCAAGGGCAACCAAACTAACTGAGAACCATAAGAAAACACTGCAATTAACAGCCAGTACCCCCTTCCCTGTTCTGCTGTTGTGTAACTTCTAGTAACAGATTGCTCACCAACTGATTGCTTCTTGTGTGCCTGAACAGAACATATTTGGGCTGTATATGGTCACAGAAAAGCCTGGAAAATGCAAAAGAAACACAACAGCTGGTTACCCAGTCCAAGATTGAAAGCAGCCATGGTAAGAGTACATCTCCTTGTTCTATGACCTTCTCCACCCCATCTCTCCCTCATCTATGAAGGCAGACACACTGAAGAGGCAAGCGGAACAACAGAACTTGATGTGGATTAATATTTCTCTTAGCTTGATACTCAACACAGAAAGAGGACAAGGTTTGGTTAGCCTTGTCTGGTAGAATTAGCATTCTGATGGACATAGACAAAGATGTTCCATATTCTAATTATCTAGGTAGTGGTCTCTTATAAAAGATTGGGTTGATATGATATCTCACTATGAAAAAAATGGTCAGGTTCTTATTTTAATTTGGATTACTTAAAAGAGAATAAAGATACATTCTAGGATCAAGATTTGGCTCACAATCTGAGAAAATAGGAAAGCTTGGAAAAATGAAGAAAGAACGAAATAATTCAAACACGAATGTGGACCTAGTTGATGTTACTTATCCTGTGGTCTAACTTTAGCTTGAAGGTAGGAAGCATGACTGAATCTGAACTCCTCAACCCTAGCTGCACATGAGAATGACTTGGGGAACATTAAAAATACTGATGTAGCTGGGCACTGGTGGCTCACACTTGCAATCCTAGCTGCTCAGGAGGCTGAGGTCTGAGGGTCACATTTCAAAGCCAGCCCAGGCAAGAAAGTCCATGAAATTTTTATCTTCAATTCACCAGAAAAAAGTTGGAAGTGGAGCTGGGGCTCAAGTGGTAGAGCATTAGCCTTAAACAAAAAAGGGACAGTGTCGAGGCCTTGAGTTCAAGCCTCAGTAATGGCATAGAAAGAAGGAAAAAAAGAAAAGAAAAGAAAAGGAAGGAAGGAAGGAAGGAAGGAAGGAAAGAAGGAAGAAGCCAGGTGCTGGTGGCTCATACCAGCTACTCAGGAAGCTGAAATCTGAGGATCCTGGCTTAAAGCCAGCCTGGACACAAAAGTCTGTGAATCTCTTATTTCCAATTAATCAGCAAAATGACAAAAGTGGAAATGTGGCTCAAGTAGTAAAGTGTCAGCCTTGAACAAAAAAGCCAAGCAAGCGCATAATGCCCTGAGTTCAAGCCCCAGATCGATCACAGAAAAATGCTCAGGCCTGGTAAAAGCTTTACCCCCAACAAGTGTCCTGGATCTGAAATGTTTGCCCATTTCTGTGGAAATACTCTTCCATGCGGTTTCAACGTATTAACTTGATGTCAACTGGCTTGCAAAACTCCTAAAAATTTAGCAATCTTATCTTAAACTGGCACAAGCTAACTCCAGTACATTGCTCCAAAGAGTCTGCTGCATTGATCCATGGGTGGTACCAGTTTGTATGTATGTATGTATGTATGTATATATGTATATATTTTGCTGGTACTAGGGCTTGAACTTAGGGCCTGGATGCTATCCTATAGCTTTTTAGCTGAAGCTGATCCTCTACCACTGGATCCACAGTTTCACCTGTGGATTTTTGCTGGTTAATTGGAGATATGAATCTTATAGACAGTCCTGCCTGGGCTGGCTTTGAACCTCCATCCTCAGATCTCAGCCTCCTGAGTATCTGGGATTAGCCATCAGTGTTAGGCTAAATCTATTTTTTTAACTCCTTGGTTGATTCTGATGGCAGCCAATGCGGAAAAGAAATAAATCCACTAACGTATGGCTAAACACAGCTATGATACGAACATTTGTACGAGTCCCATACATCTTAGATGGGGGGTGTGAAAACAGGCCTCTGTAGCCAGGTTGCTGGGTTTAGACATCATATCTTCCTGAGTGACATGTGTCTCAGTTGCTTCATCTGTCCCCTGGGACTAGATTAAAATGCTGCCATGATGTTTAGAGTCCTCGCACTGTACATGGCTCACAGGTACCATGAATAAATGCTGGGCCTCACTTTCCTTCGCCGTGCTCATTTGCCAGTGGGAATCACACCTATGGGGGAGGACATCAATTGTAGCTGTATTGGTTTTTCTACTTTAAGCCAAATTTTTGTTCAATCAATCATTTCTACATGGATTTTCCATTGCGGTCTGAGTTGGGCATCCAGACATGAACGAGGTCCTGAAGTGACCCCAATGGTGTTTAAGTAGGTTGTTCAGTGCTGGCCTTCATATTCTAAAAAAAAAGTGAGACTACCTAGGCCCTCCTGGGTTCAGGAGGCTGCATTTCTGCTGACCTGTCTTTTCTGGGGTCCAGATTTGACAATTCTGTAATTCCACAGAGGACAGACCCCAGCATAAATGTCACACGGATGAACTTGATCCCAGCTGTCCTGTTTCTCTGTGGCACTGACCTAGTTTGAGTAATTGGCACAAAATACCTTGGCAATCAAAGTGACCTGCTATTTCACTTGGTTAAATCATTATTTAGGAAATAGAATCATTCTGATTAAATTATCAGAGCACCTGAATATTGCTGCAACACTTAATTCTAATCCCACTTATCTGGTCTCCCCTGACTTTTAATAAAAGTAATTAACATGTTCCTTGGGTAGTTTTGTAAGAAAACAAAAGGAGGATCTATTATTGCTGTCATATTATTAATAGGTATATACAATTATCAAAGAAATAATAAAAGAATGACATAAATAATGCAACTTTCCCATGTCCCAGCAGTGTCCTCTTCCTGAGTAGACATGAAATCATCTTGTCTAAGACAATGTTCTGGAGGAGGGGGTGGCACACCAAACATAATTATGAGCACATAGGAAAGGAGAAACTGTAATTACTTCCTTAATGGATCTGACATTTCTGACTTTATTATGTTTTCTTTCAAGGTTAGGGCAAAAAGAATTCTGTTCTTCCTGCTTGTGAATTGCTCCTGAACCCTCTTCACTGTTGTGACTTATTATTTGGTACCACTCAAGGGAAATGGCAAGGCAGGGTTGCTCAGAACTTAAGAGCCAAAGGGTTTGGGAGAGAACAAGTTTAAGGATGGCTCCCAGTGGTAACTACATAAAAGGGAATGGAATCTGCATATAGAAATGAACTAGCCAGGCACTGGAAGAACATGATTGAGTCATAATTCTAAGATTTCAAGAGGTAAAACCAATGTCTGGTAGTGGGAGTCAGGACAGTTAAGTTCAGGCAAAGTAGAAGTAGACAGGAAGAGACAGCTATTGGGGAAGCTTTGTGTGTTTATGCATGTGCATGTGTGTGTGCACATGCATGTGTGTGGTATGCCAGTACTGGGGCTTCTTCAACTCAGGGTCTAAGTGCCACTCCTTAGTTATTTTGCTCAAGGCTCGGCTCTATTACTTGAGCCATACCTCCAATTCGAGCTTTTGCTGGCTAATTAGAGATAAAAGTCTCATGGACTTTCCTGCCAAGGCTGACTTTTCATGTTGATTCTGAGGACTGTAAACATGAGCTGTCAGTGTCCTGGGTTTTGACGCTGGCCTGTTCCAGGGATTTCTCATGAAGATTGCAACCATGGTGAATGGTACCTGCTTGGGCTGAGGATCACTGTGAGGCTGCTCTGAACTCTCTCTTTAGGCTGATAAAGAATCTGATGCTGGGCACTGGTGGCTCACACCTGTAATCCTAGCTACTGAGGAAGCTGTGATCTTAGGACTGTAGTTCAAAGTCAGCCTGAGCAAGAAAGTCCCTGAGATTCTTAACTCCAATTAACTACCAAAAAGCCAAAAGTAGAGCTGTGGCTCAAGTTTTAGCACACTAGCTTTGAATGAAAATGCTAAGGAATGGCATCCAGTCCCCAAGATGAAACCCCAGCATTGGCATACACACAACAAAGAACATAGAATATAAATCTTCTCCTCAACTTGCTGGACCTGGGACTATTGTGGAGGTCTTTGACTGGGAAGCTTGTGACCAAAGGGAGGATCTCTCTCTAGGGAGAGGCTCAACTGGAAGAGCTGCCTGATGAGGTCAGCACCCCATGGAAAGGTGTAGGTCAAGGTAGAATAAAACCAGACAGAAGCTCAACATTTACCATTGTGTTTCTGCAAAAACCCAATGACCTTCTCCAGCACAGTAGTTTTGTCCATTTTCCGTGTATTGCCAGGGAGCATGGAGCTGAGCTCTTTGATAAGAACATTGAACTGGTCTCGACGCTTCTTCTCAGACTTGTTTCGAGAAGCTCTGCAAACATATAACACAACAGTTACTAGAACATTCCAAGGCTCTGTTATGAAACAGAGGTGTTTTTTTTTTCTTTCCTTCCTTCCTTCCTTCCCTTCCTTCCCTTCCTCCCTCCCTCCTTTTTGTGCTGGTAGTATTGTATAAACTCAGGGCCTGTGTGCTGTCCTTTAGATTTTTCATTCAAGGCTAAGAATCTACCACTTGAGCCACAGCTCTTTTTTTTTTTGGTGAACTGGATATAAAGGTTTCATGAACTCTCCTGAACATGCTGGCTCTGAACTGTGATCCTTAGATCTCAGTATCCTTAGTAGATAGGATTAAAGTTGTGAGTCACTTGTGCCCAGCTTCAGAAGTACTCTGTATCCAAGCCTGTTTAACTGAGATTACCTTATCAAAAAATTGTTCAGGATAAAAACAGTAGCCACATTTCAGAGCTGAGAAAGATGTTTTGCTGGGCTTTTTTTCTTTGGCCACCAAGAAAAACAGCATTAGGAATACATTCTGACTCACATGCAAAAGCTTACACAGC
Organism: Dipodomys spectabilis; assembly: GCF_019054845.1. NCBI lineage: Eukaryota > Metazoa > Chordata > Mammalia > Rodentia > Heteromyidae > Dipodomys > Dipodomys spectabilis. Next base: position 6,004,642 of record NW_024870864.1, on the reverse strand, counting down.
TTAGCTCCTCTAAGACCTGTCATTCTAATTTCATAGAGCTTTAAGGTTCAGAGAGCAAATGATGCTCTGTTTACCTGGATGGCTTCTGCCCAGAGAGAAACACTCCAGGAATCCCTCTTCAGGTTTCAAACATGTCCCCTCTCTTCCAGAGACCTAAGTCTTGAGATGCCAAGTCACAGGGATGGTCTGGCATCCTGAGTGTGTCACCTGGGCATATGCCTGGCCTTTGCCCCTAAGATCTCTTTCCTGTTGGGGAGACGTCTGTGAACCATGAGGACCCAGTGCACAGGTACTGTGTATGGCTCTCAATATGCCAGAACAGTAGAACATGTTTTAAGATGAAATGGAGAAACTCAAATGCATATTAAATCAAAGGAGCCAGTCTGGAAGTTACATACTATATGACTGTAACTATCTGCCACTCTGGTAAAGGTAAGACTACAAAGACAGCAAATGACTAGCCATCACCTGGGGAAGGGATAAACAGGCAGAATACAGAGGGCCATGAGAGCAATGACACTGTCTGTAGGATACTACAGAGGGAGGGGTATGCTATTATATGTTTGTCAAACCCACAGAACGTACAGCACTAAGAGCAAGTCTTAATTCAAACTATGGCCTTTGATGACTCTGACATGTCAATGAACTTCATCAACTCTACACAGAGTGCCAACTCAAGCAGGGCATATTGGCAGTGGGAGGAGGCTGTGTGTATGTGGGGGGGAGGCTCTCAATTTTGCTGTGAACCTCAAATTCCTCTATAACATGAAGTCTGTTTAAGAAATCCCATCCTATACTCTGTGCCTATAGAAAAGATAACTGCAAAGCTGTCAATGAGGGTGAGAAAACCTTTCCTAAGTTACCAGGTCATATAAGAGGTATTCTAGGCTTCTTAGGAATTAGAATAAGAGATGAGGAGATTTTGGGGGAAGATGGAGTTAGGGCTGCTCTGACAACCAAAAGAAACACCTGACCAGGCCAGGCATATAGCTTATTTTCAGAGTGCTTGCCTAGGATGCACATGTTTCTAGCTCTGTAAAACAGAGACAGAGAGAGACAGAAGATAGACATGCAGACAAGAGAGAGAGAGAGAGAGAGAGAGACAGACAGACAGACACACACACACACACACACACACACACACACACACACACAGAATCATGATGGAGTCCTTCAACCTCTCCTGGATAACATACCAAGGTCTCTTTGTCAACAGTCAGCTTATCCCTAGGTGGTATACAGCTGGGAAAAATAGCCTATTCCTTCCTAAAACATCCAAGATAGGCTTGTCCCAGAAAGTCAGCTCATTGAGAGGAGACAAGAGGTGACACTGTTCAAAAAGAAATGTACTCTCATTACCTGACTTATGTAACTGTAACTCCTCTGTACATCACCTTTATAACAACAATAAAAAATAGGAAAAAAACCAAGGGGATAAGGGTTCGATAGCACCATCATCTCCTGTGCTCTATCTTTTGATCCAAGGCCTGGGGTCAAGGTTCGTAGGGGAACCAGTCCCTCATCAGGAGGCTCCTGGCAAAGAGAGAAGTTGTGGTTTGTATAGAAGGTGTTGGTAGATGGTGGAAGGTATTTTGATACCTTCTTTGGGGAGGTATGAAGATCTCCAGGCCTCAGCATCAATAAAGACTGCTTCTCCAAGTCACAGGGAAATCATACAGGCTAATATCCTTTCCTAAGATGGCTCAATGGCCACACCCGATGCTCGCCTCTGCCTGCCACACACCACCAAGCTTTTTTTCTTTTACAATTTTAATGTTATTATTAAGGTGTTATAAAGAGGGGTGGCCATTTCATTAGCTAGGTGATGAGTATATTTCTTTTTTTTTTTTGGACAATGTTACACCTTCCTTTACTTTCCCCTAGTTTCCCCCTCTCCCATCTCTACTCACAAGTTACATAGATCAATTCGTTTCAATAACTAGTATTTGTAGTTATACCTTTGTGTTCCTCTTCTAAGGGTATCCTCCTTTAGTCTGTTTGTGTGTAAATGCCTGTATAAGTTATCATGTCTAGTTATATTTTAGATCTACCTTCTACATATGAGAGAAAACATGCACTTGTTTGTCTCTCTTGAGTTTGGCTTACCTCACTTAGCACAATTTGTTCTTGGTTCATCCATTTCCTTGCAAATGACCTCTTATTCTTTCTAATGGATGAGTAAAATTCCATTGTATATATGTACATTGTATTGTTGTAGGGCATTTGGGTTGTTTCACTAACCTGGCTATTGTGAATAGCGCAGCAATAAACATGGATGTGCAAATGTTTTTTTTTTTTGTTTGTTTTTTTTTTACCATATTCTGTAATGATCTGGATAAATGCCCAGGAGTGGCATGGCAGGGTCACAGGGAAATTCTATGGTTAGTATTTTGAGGAACCTCCAAAACTCCACCAACAGTGCAATAGTATTCTTTTTTCTCTGCATTTCTTGTTGTTTGAATTCTTCATATTGACCAATCTAGATATCTCAATGTTGTTTTGATTTGCATTTCCTTTATGGCCAGAGATATTGAGTGTTTCCTCAGATGTCTATATGACATTCTTATGTCTTCTGAGAAGTCTCTTCTTAGCTCTTTTACCCATTTATTGATTGGTTTATTAGTTTGGGGGTTGTTAGTTTTTTGAGCTCCTTATACATTTTGGACATTAGGACTTAGTTGGATGAATTGCTAGCGTAGATTTTCTCCCAGTCTGTTGGCTATCTTTCTAGTTTAGTAACTGTGTCCTTTGTTGTGCTGAAACTTTTGACTTTGATGTAATCCCATTAAGTCAAAATCTCTCTTCTATCTGCTGTACCTCTGGGACTCTTCAAAAAAGTTCCTACCTATACCGGTAAGTTCTAATGCTTCTCCTATTCCATCTTACAGTAGTTTCAAACACAAGTTGTCTTTATTCTAACACACATTTCCAACTCACCTTACCCTAATTCTGTCCCATTCTGGACTATTTCCTGATCTTTTCTCAGAGCCTCAAAGCTTACTTCAGGTGCACAGACACTAGAGTCTTTCCTCAAGGTCTTTTCTTCTCTGACTTCTCTCTGCTTCCTGTTTCTTCTTGGCTTTTAGATTAAGAGATTCCAGCATAGGCCTCATTCCTGGTTTCCTGGCTATAGGCAGGTTTGGCAGGAAGAGGCTGGGTGCCTCATTGCTAGTTCAGGGTAAAAGGCACAATGTTCAAACACGAGAGAGAAGAAAGGCACCCACCTGTTCCCTTTCTCGGTGACTGTCTCTGCATTATAAATAATTTTTTAGCCTAGATTTTAAAGAGTGACATGCAACCTCCTTAGCCAAAAAAAGCTCTGTTCCTGTCCTAGTTTGCCCATTATAAATTATTTGTGAGCTGATAACACACAGCTCATTATAGATCTGTTTTCTTCTTCAATGGGTGTACTGACATTGAACATGGCCTGGCAGAGAATTCAATGAAGGCTTCATCATTACTGCTAGGAACACAAGCTTGTTTCTGCCAGTCTTTAGCTGGGACGCACTGCAGTGCCCACTGGAAATCGCTCAATGTCAGTTGGATCCCAGCTCTGAGACAAGAGGGAGCCCGGGTACCTGGGATGACCTTGCTTCTAATAATGAAGTCTAGGAACTGGGATCACAGGGTAGAAGACACTTAAGCATTCTGCCTCTGGGATTTTTTTTAAAGACAGTATTTTCATTCCAAACAATTCATCCATTTTAAATGTACAGCTTGATAAATTTTGTTAAATATGAAGGGAGCACTTTTGGAGTATGCTTTTCTGACTATTTGTATATGGTTTTATGCAGGCATAGGCAGTCATTTTTCTTGGGTCAATAAGAGAGATGTGAAATTGTGAAGTAATTCCATAAACATGCATAACATGTTTGTATGTTATATAAACATATATATCATTATATATCACTTTGATATTGTTATACAAAGTTAGCTATACCCTTTATGCTTTTCTAAAAACTATGGATGAGTGTCCTGGCTGCCACCTCAACTACTTGGAATTGTCAGTCTTTATTTATTTGCTTCGTTTTTTTTTACTTTATCCACGAATGTGTTTTGTTGTTTTGGTTTTGATTTCTGTTTTGCTGGTTCTGGGGCTTGAACTCGGGGTTCTGTGATCTCACTTGGCTTGTTTGCTCACAGCTGACACTTTAGTACTTGAGCCACACCTCTACTTCTAGCTTTTTGCTGGCTATTTAGAGGTAAAGAGTCTTGTGGATTTGCCTGCCCAGGCTGGCTTTGAATCAAAATTCTTAGATCTTGGGGCTGGGAAGTTGGCTCAGTGGTAGAGCGCATGCCTTGTATGCCAGAAGCCCTGGGTTCGATTCCTCAGCACCACATAAGCAAAAAGAAAAAAGCCGGAAGTGGCGCTGTGGCTCAAGTGGTAGAGCGCTAGCCTTGAGTTGAAGAGCTGAGGGACAGCGCCCAGGCCCAGAGTTCAGGCCCCATGACCGGACCCCCCACCAAAAAAAAATACAAAAAAAATTCTTAGATCTTAGCCTCCCAAATAACCAGGACTAAAGGCCTGAGCCATCAGAGCCCAGCTTGAAGTGTTATCTTAATATGGTTTAAATTTGCCTTTTTTCTGATAACTGGTGATGGTGAGCATCTTTTCCCATTCTTAATGGCCATTCATACATCTCCTTTTGGAAAGCATCTGTTCAAATCTTCTGTTTTTATTATACTGTCTGTCTTCTTTTTTAAATTGAGTTTAAGAAGGAAAAAAAGAGAGAGGAGAAAGGAAGGGAGGGTATAGTGTTACAAACATTCTTAGAAACTTCACCCTTTCATTTTTGAATGCAGGGCTCAAAAAGTCCCAGGTTATCTCTCTGGTGTCATCTTGGAAAGGCTGGGTATGGCTATAGAGGTACCATTTATTGGGCACTTACTGTGTACCAGGCCCTATGCAATGTTTTACATATATAGTCATGTGAGAATACAAAGCATTTTAGTCTACAGTGGATGACATAATTAACAGTAATGCCATAAGATTCTAACAGAGCAGGAAAATGCCTATAGCCTAGTGACCTTGTGTGATTATGTCAGTGCTGATGTAAACAAACCTGGGCTACAGTCATATAAAAGTACAGAGCTCTAACTAGGTACCATACATGTATTTGATCATGACAATATACAACTGGTACAGCTTATATATTGGCTGTACTATACTTTTGAACATTCTAGTAGATTTTTTTTTTTGTCAGTCGTGGGGCTTGAACTCTGGACCTGGGCACTGTCCCTGAGCTTTTCAGCTTAAGGTGAGCATTCTATCCCTTAAGCCACAGCACCACTTTTCTTGTGGTTAACTGGAGGTAAGAGTCTCACAGACGTTCCTGCCCAGGCTGGCTTTGAACCATGATCCTCAGATCTCAGCCTCCTGAGTAGCTAGGATTACAAGCATGAACCACGGGCGCCCAGCCTCTAGTAGATTTTTGTAGAGTGTATATCTATTTTTTGAAAAGGCTTGATGGTAAAATGCATGCTTAATTCCACCAGCAGCTTTATCCTGTGTCTACTATGGCTCTTGATGTCAGGGTTTTCCCTTGTGTTTGAGTCAGTTTCATGTTTTACTCACCATGGCCCTAGAAGCAGCAGGCTAGTAGGCTATTCCCTAGGTCCACAGCCATAGCCCAGCTGTGCAGTAGGCTATGCCATCTAGGTTTCAGTGGCAAGCTCTTCACAAATCATCTATTTATGCATGTCTCAGAATCTCTCTATCATTAATATACTGATACTAATATGTAATGTAGTAATATATATGATACACTATAACATATATAATGATTTTTGTTCATCCACACAAACCCGTATTAAGTAAGTACTCCTGTTTCCTGGATGGAAAAGCCAAAGGACCAAGAGACTGTAACTTGCCAATATCACATAAATAAAGTGTGTTGGCTCAGTCTGACTCCTGTATGCATGGGTGATGCATTGCTTGTCTCTAAAGCTCTTCCAATCATGAGGCATAATCTGTCAAAAGGACTTATGCCCAGTGTTTTGGGAGCACAGGAGTGACTCAGAGAAAACCAGCATATCACACACACACACACACACACACACACACACACACACACACACACACACACACACACACACACACACACACACACACACACACACGATGATGATGTTGCCTCTCACTGGGAAAGGACACCCAGAACACCAAATGAGAGTGTGGTCCCAGTCCAGCTACCAGACTGTGGCCTTTCCATTGCTGTGGTCATCCGGTCATTGTTGGTGCTGCTGCTCAGCCAGTATTTGTATTTTCCATTTTACACAAAGTAAGACTACCCTTCCTCACCGCTGGAAGTGAGTGTGGCCAAAGAAATATGCAAATGGAAGTGCCAGGTAGATATATGAATAGTCAGCACAGAATCTGCTGCACTGCTATTTCCTACCCTCATTGATGGCCAGATGAGGCTTCTCTTGGCCTGGGTCCCTGAGAGAGGACACATGACAGCAAGGGTCCAGTAGTCCTGTGATATAGTTAGGGTTTATGGAGATTCAGGGGCTGTTTGTTATAGCAGCACAACCCAACTTATCCAGATGGATGCAGTGTGGACTGAGGAAGAGTGTGCTCCAGGAAGAGCTCAAGTTTAGTGAAGACAGATCTGAAAACTGGGTGTCAAGTCACCTTCCAGGTTCTCACACCTGGCACAGCATGGGCTTCAGAGAAACTCTTTTATTAGTTTCAACTGACAAAGAATTTTATCTTTTATGAGGTACTACATGATGTTTTGACATGTATCTAATGGGGAATGACTAGAGCAGGCTACGTAACATGTCCATCACTATGTTTTTTTGTGGTAGGAAATTAGAGATATATTCTCATCGATTTTGAAATATATCCAATATATACAATAGTCACAGTGCCCTGAAATAGGTCTCAAAAAACATATTCTTCCCAGCTAACTGAGACACTTCTCATTTCACTGACATCTCCCATTCTCCATGCTCTCCCTCCTATGGTTTGGATGTGGTGTGTCCTCCAAAGACTAATGTGTTAGAAGCTTAGGCCCTAAGAATAGTAGTACTGAGAAATGGTAGAGTCTTTAAGAGGTGGGCTCTGGTGGAAGGTAACTAGGTCAGTAGGGCTCAGGGGAAGGATTCATAACTGTATCCTTGGAGTGGATTAGTTGCCATGAAAGTGGGTTGTCTAGCTTTCCCAGTTTACTCTTTTGCTTCCTTTCTCATCATGTTAGCCTCTCTCTCCCTTTCTCCTTCCTTCCCTCTTGCCCTCCAAACTCCTGATATGTGACAAATCTACCACAAAGCTCTCATAAGAAGCTGATGCCAACACAGTATCACTGGACTTCCAGAAATGTGAGCTAAATGGGCCTCTTTTGTTTTAACAAGAGGCCAGTGTAAGGTACTTTGTTGTTGCAACAACACAAAATGGACTGAGGCATCTCTTGATCTCTGACAGGAGAGCTCCCTAGACATAGCAATTAAAACAGAAAAGAACATCCTTTGTTCCATGTTCTTTGTTTAACACTCCTTGTGCATGTAATGTGTAGGCAAAAACAAGTCTTTTTTTCCCCTTCGGTGGCTTTTTGATTTCTTTCTTTCTTTCTTTTCTTTTTTTTTTTTTGATGTCCGGTCGTGGGGCCTGAACTCTGCGCTTGGGTGCTGTCCCTCAGCTCAAGGCTAGTGCTCTACCACTTAAGCCACAGCACCACTTCTGGTTTTTTTCTTTTTGCTTATGTGGTGCTGAGGAATTGAACCCAGGGCCTCATGCATGCAAGGCAAGTGTTCTACCACTGAGCCACCTTCCCAGCCCGGCTTTTTGATTTCTGTACCCTTGTCTTGTATATAAGTTTATCTGATTTGGGGAGAGGAAGGGAAGTATAGAAATGGTGGGACAAAGGGTAAACTAATCCAGCCATGAAACCACTAGACACTATGTTGGAAATGTACTATACAACTTTAGGGGGAAAGAAGTCTGGAGGGGAAAAAACTGGGAGAGAATGAGGGACAGACACTGTTCAAAAGGAACTCTACTCATTACCTGACTTATATAACTGTAACCCCTCTGTGTATCACCTTTACAATAAAATTTAATCTAAAAAAACACAAGTCTTTTGTCAGGTGTGATAGTTCACACTTCTAATCCTGGCTACTCAGGAAGCAGAGTCAAGGTTTGAGGCTAGCGCAGGCAAAAAGTCACAAGACCCTATCCTAACCAATAGAAGCTGGATGTGCTCAGCCTTAGATAAGGTGCTTTGTGATTTGAGCTGGGTGAAAACTTCACAGAGATGGCCAGAGGTGTTCAAAAGGAGGGAGATGAACCATAGAAAATGGCTAAGAAAGTCCTCAGAGAGGGCCGGGCAGGTGAAGTGGCCTCAAGGGATAAGAGGGAAAGTTGTGACAAGGACAGACCAAGTAAAGCTGACAGGCTTGTTTAATAGGGCATGTGTGAGAAAGAAAAGGAAAAGAAAAGCAAGGTATCCAGGTACTGGTGAGCCAGCTACTCAAGGCTGAGATTTGAGAATGGGACTTTGAAGCCAGCATGGGCAGACAAATGTGTAAGACTTCAATTAACCAGTAAAAAGCTGAACTAGAGGCATGGCTCAAGTGGTAGAGTGCTAGCGATAAACAAAAAAGCTGAAAAGGGCCAAGTTCAAGCCCCAAGACCAGCACAAATAAAGGAAAGGAAGGTATATTTCTGGGCTTATGTTAGTCAGTTTTTATCCCTATAACAAAAGACCTGTGGTCATCAACTGATTAAGACAAAAGGTTTATTTTGGCTCAAAGTATGGGATGTTCCAGCCCATGTTTGGTTGGCTGTGATGTTTTGGGCTAGTGGTAACACATCATGGCAAAGCATAAGGTAGAGCTAAGCTATTTCCTTCATGACCAAGAAGAAAAAGAAAAGGCAGGCTGGAATTCCACAAGGGCATATTCCCCATGACCAGAAGACTTCTTGCTTCTCCTACTTTTTTTTTAAATATATATTTTATTTTTTTGGGGGGGTCCAGTCGTGGGGCCTGAACTCTGGGCCTGGGCACTGTCCCTCAGCTCTTCAGCTCAAGGCTAGCCCTCTACCACTTGAGCCACAGTGCCACTTCCAGCTTTTCTGCTTATATGGTGCTGAGGAATTGAATCCAGGGCCTCAGGCATGCAAGGCAAGCGCTCTACCACTGAGCCACCTTCCCAGCCCTTCTACTACTTCTTAAAGGTTCCACCATGTCCTAGTGGAACCATTCTGGGAACCAAACTTTAACACATGGACCTTTGGGGGAACATTCTAGATCTAAGCTACAGCAGAGCTTCAAATGAAACCCAGAAATCTGGTTGGAGCATGTGGCTGAGACTGGGACAGGGTGTTGACAATTTGTTTGGGGTGAGAAACTGGCCAGAACAGCAGGAGAAGGTGGGAAGAACTCAACTTAGGGGAAGTGTGCAGACATAGGAAGTTCGAGGCAGATCCTCTGCCCCTAGTGTCAACACCAACACCCTTGGGCATCACACAGGGAGTAAGGAGTATTCTAGATGTAGGATCCAGTTGCATTTGTGCAGGAAAAGTAACAGACTGGGAAGAAAAGTCTGTGAGACTTTTCTCTTCAATTAACCAATTAAAATCTGTAAGGAGAAGTGTGGTTTAAGTGGTAGAATGCCAGCCTTGAGCCAAAAAAGCTAAGGAACAAAACGTAGGCACTGAATTCAAGCACCAGTCCTGGCACACACACACAAAGTTGTATCCTCAAAATGAACATAAGGTAAACATGACATTCTCTTGTGGGCCTAGTCATATATATTCTAGCCCGTGTATTAATTTGTGTAACCTTCATTACAATCAAGACACAGAATAGTTTCCTTCAAACTCCCTCATTTCCTCCCTTCCCCAAGACCCTGGCAAGCTCTGCTCCATTCTCCATCACCAGACAGATGGCTCTCGACTTAACGATGCTCTCACTTTATAACTGTGAAAGTGACACATGTCCTATAGAAAGTTCTTTCAATTGTAGATGTCAACCTTTCTCACTGGTGTTGTAAGACCTTCTGTAATGACATGGGACAGACCCCAGTCATCCACACGATCACAAGGAGAAACATGCTCTACAGTGTATCATGTAGTTAAAACTGGGGTGCTCCTTCTGTTAGTGTGTATTGTATAGATTCAACTTATGGTATTTTCAACATAGCATAAGTCTACTGAAATGGAACCTCATTGTACATCAAAGAGCATATGTACTTTTTTTTAGGAATGTGACATCAATATAATCAAGCCACAGGTAACTTTTTGGAGTTTAGTTTCTGCCCAGCATAATGCCTCTGAGATTCATCCACATTATTGTGTCTATACCACAAGTCTTCTTATTGACAAGTAGTTTTCTAGAATATATACACCACAGTTGGTTTAATCCATTCACCCATTTAAACCACTGGTTTCCAGTCTGGGTAGTGACTAGCAATAATACAGCTGTCAATATTTGTGTGTAGAAGTTCGCATAATCATGTTTTCAGTTCTCTGACATAGCTAGGAGCAGGAGATTTGGCTCTTATGGAAAATGGATGTTGGACTTCTTAAGAAACTTTTCCAGGGCTGGGAAGGTGGCTCAGTGGTAGAGTGCTTGCCTTGCATGCGTGAGGCTCTGGGTTCGATTCCTCAGCACCACATAAGCAAAAAGAAAAAAGCCAGAAGTGGCGCTGTGGCTCAAGTGATAGAGTGCTAGCCTTGAGCTGAAGAGCTGAGGGACAGTGTCCAGGCCCAGAGCTCAAGCCCCATGACCGGGCCCAAAAAAAAAAGAAGAAAAAAAAAGAACCTTTTCCAGAGGGACCTTCCCCCCAGCAATGTATGAGTGATTAGTGATCCAGCAAATGAATTAGTGTTGTCAGTAACTTTACATCTTAAATTCCTCAGAAATGTGCAGTAGTGCTGGGCACTGGGGCTCACACCTGCAATCATAAACTACCCAAGAGGCTGAGGTCTGGAGGATCACAATGGGGGGCCAGCCCAAGCCAGAAAGTTCATAAAAATCTATCTTCAATTAACCAGCCAAAAACGGACCTGGAAGTATGGCTCAAGTGGTAGAGTGTCAGCCTAGCAAACAAGTCAAGGCCCTGAGTTCAAACACCAGTAACAGAAACAAAACAAACAAAACCAAAAGCCACCATTCCTACCCAAATCAAAACAAATGAAATGTATGCAGTGGTGCCTTACTTGACTTGAACTTGCCTTTCCACGCTGGCGAGTGAATTTGTACATCTCTGCATTTTGACCACCCACCTGCCGTATTTGATGAAGCATCCACAAAAAGCTTTTGCTCATTTTAAAGCTGGCTTGTTTCCTTGTTTCTAGATTTAGTGGATTCTTTTTATATGCTAGGTACAAGTTTGGTTATTTGGCTGTCAATATTTTCCCCAAACTGAAACTTTCCATTTACTTGATGATATCTTTGACAGAGTATATTTTAAATTCTGATTAGGTCCAATTTAAGTTGTTTTTCTCTCATAAATTGTGTTTCTGGTGTCAGCACTAGGAACTCTCTAACTTCAGGTCACAAAGATTTTGTCTTATATTTTCCTTAAAGAGTTTTCAGCATTTTTGCATTTTCATTTATAGTCTAAGTTTAATTTTTATTTCATGAATAAGTGTTCAAGTTTATCAAATTCCTCTTTATACATCCTCTTCTCTCCCTTTTCCTCTTCCTCTCCTTTCCTCTCTCCCTCTTTCCTTCCTTCCTCTCTCTTTCTCTCCCTCTTTCCTTCCTTCTTTTATTTACTTACTTAATTTTCGTGGCAGTACTGAAGACTGAATTCAACAGTATCAAGCTTGCCAGGCAAGGGTTCTACCACTTGATCTATATTTCCAGTCTGTCAAACTCTTTTCCTTCATCAGTTATTCTAAGCATGTGATTTTCCCATAGTTTGCTACGTGGTATATTACATTAACTGATGTTCATATACTGAACATCTCTTAACACCCACCCCCCACCCAACAGATGTCTTATCTTGAATATACAGACGGATGGGATTTTTTCAATATTAAGTTGAGAGATAGTTGCATCTATGTTCACACAAGATATTGGTATGTAGTTTTTGTCATTGTTTTTGTATACATAGAAATGTTTTGTCATACTGTTTATGTATAGAATTTTATGGTCTCAGAATAAATTAGAAAGTCTCATAGAATAAATTAGAAAGGATTCCCCTCTGCTTAGACTTTCTAGACAAGCTGCATAGAACTAGTAATGTTCCATTTTTAATATTTGGTAGAAATCAATTCAACACAATAATATTGGGACTGCCAGGGGAGCTGCACTGTATTTGCCGTTTCTTAAGGTGGAAATCTAGTTGTTGATGTCAGACCTATTCTTAGTCCCAGTGTGAGCATTTAATGTGTAGGTTTTCCTCTCAGCACTAGAACGTCTAAACTTCAAAATGCTGTGTTCTTTCATCCTGATAAAGTGTTTTCTAATAATCTTTGAGACTTTTTCTTTGATGCATGATTTAGAAGTTCGTTCTTACTTGGCAAGAGATGGTGTTGCTGCTATCTTTGTATTTAATTTTGGTTCATTTAGATTTCTGTACATTGTCTGACAAAGCAACATTTGGCCAGTTTCATTCCATGCTGCAAATCTGATTCTCATATTGCCAGGTAGAATGTTCTGTAAATATCAGCCAGCTTCTGTTGGCTGAGAGAGTGTTTGAGTTCTTCTACCTCCCTGTTTAATTTCAGTCCACTTATTCTGTTACCAAGAGACACAATAAAGTCTGATCTCTGTGCTTCAGATTGTAATGTATGTATTTTTGAAGCTCTGTTTTTAGGAGTAGGATTTTAGAATTGGTATCTGTTCTCGGTGAGGTGATCTTTCTCATAATGCAATGCCATCCTGCATTCCTGATAGTTGTTTTTACTCTGATGCCTTATCCATTTGTAGTAATATTGCTACTCTGGCTTTCTTAAGTATTTGTGTAATGTATTGGCTCATAAATTTTTACTTAATAACCTACTGATAGCATCATATTTCAGGTCAACATTTTCTGATAACATATATTTAGATTATTTTTTAAACTCTATTCTGACAGGCTTGGTGCAATGGCACAAATCTATAATACTAGCTCTGTGGGAGATGGAGATCAAGGGTTGAGGTTCTAGGCCAGCTGAGTACAGGAAAACTCGTTGAGATTCCAAATCAACCAAAGACTGGGCAGAGTGACCCAGGCCTGTAATCCTAGCTGGGGGAGGGGGGTTAGCACAGCTACTGGCACATGCCAGGATGTACAAGCAGGAGGATTGCAGCCCAGGCTAGCTTGGGCATAAAGTAAGAGCCTATATCAAAAATAACCATCACAAAGAGTGACAATGATCAAGATACATCATATTCATATACTGCTTTGTGAAATGGCAACTCCTTAAAGATATAATAATAACAACAAAGAAATCACCACTAAAGTAGGAGCTGGAAGTGTGGTTCAAGTGGCAAAGCATTTACCTAGCAAATGGGAAGCCCTGGGTTTAATCTCCAGTACTGCTAACATTAAAAAAAAAACTACTCTGAAAAAAAAACTACTTTGATAATGTCTTTTAGGTGGCATATATATCAAACCTACATATAATTATGTATATGTTTATATTTTAAAATACCATTTTACAATCTGTTTTCTCTTTCTTGTTTGTTCTTATGGGTGTTAATTTAAATTTATTTTCTTCTTACATTGTAAGTAGTAACTCCAGGGAATAGACAAAATTTGTTTTTTTTAGGATCCAATTAGTTGATTTTACTATTTCAATTGAAATGTAGAAAGTTTCATCTATATTGCTCCCTTTAGCACCCTTCCCTGTTCAGGCTGTATTTGCCTAAATGTATTATATTCACATAAACTGAATACTCCAACTGAATGAGCTATAGTTTTTTCCTACAGTGCTCAGGATCAAACCCATAGCTTTTTACCACCAGGCAAGCATTAAACCCATGAGCTTCAGGTCTTTAGATGATGCTATTTTTTCTCTGTCAGTCATAGGACTTCAACTTGGGTCCTGAGCACTGCCCCTGAGCTCTATTGCTCAAAGTTAGTGCTCTACTACTTTGAGTCACAGCACTACTTCTGGTTTTGCAGTGATTAATTGGAGATAAGAATCTCAGGGACTTTTCTGCCTGGGTTGGCTTTGAACTGTGATCCTCAGATCTTAGCCTCCTGAGTAGCTAGGATTACAGGTGTGAGCCACCAGCTCCCAGCTAGATGACACTATTTTTAAATGTCAGACTACTATGTCTTGCCAGATAGTTACATTTCTATTCTTCCTCATTCCTGTTCCTGGGCAGCTCAGTATATTTCTGCTGAGACTTGAAGTATTTTGAAGGCCACTGAGAGAAGAAGAGGCTGTTCCTTCGTCTGCGATGTAACAGCAACATCTTACTCTTTAACCACAGTTATCCAAAAATGTCCAGGTCCCACTGGGACACTGGCCTCATTTCCCAGCAACTCTTATTTAATACTCACAGGCAGTGTTTAACTGGAGCACAGTCCTAAGGAACTTCTCAACAAAATCCTGAAAGAAGTGCTTACACTGTTCCCAAGAAAGGCAGATAGTTCAAGAAGGAAGACATCTGCCTACTTCTTTTTATTTTCTTGGCAATGGGGCTTCAACTCAGGGCCTTAGCTTTTTCCACTCCAGTCTGTTTCTCTACCACTTGAGCCACAGCTCCACTTTTTGATGGTTAACTGGAGATTTCTTGCCTGACCTGGCTTCAAACTGTAACCCTCAGATCTCAGCCTCCAGAGTAGCTAGGATTAGAGGCATCATCTACTGGCAGATGACCTTCTGGCTATTCTTCGTCAATGTATAATTTATTAAAATTGTTGAACTAGCTTTTAGGAAATTGCCCATGTCTCAGATGTCCCCAGAGAAATCTGGGTCTCCTTTTTGCTAAGACATTTCCTTGTCACCAAGTCTGCCAGGAACACATTTCTCCTCTGACAAGAGCTAACTCACAGACCCCAGCCAGGTAGTCAAAAGCCCCTCCCTCCCCAAAGGGACTCCTGCTTTCCATTCCGCCATTCATTGTGCCACAGGAAGAATCAGCATTCAACCTTTAAGTCTAGCTCTACTTTTGGCCTGTGGTTGTGACAACAGAGTCATTCATCTGGAAATTAAGGGCAATATAACTGGATTGTGTCCTGTTACCTCCCTGGTTCTTGCCAGGCTTATTTAAGCTACCTTAATCAATGCTAAAACAAAGAGAAAGTTTCAAAAACTTTTTACCCACTTTTCTTCCCACTGCAATGGAGCTTATGATGATGTAAATAAAAACTAATCCAGCTGGGAACTGGTGGCTCATGCTTGTAATCCTAGCTACTCAGGAGGCTAAAATCTGAGGATCATGGTTCAAAGCCAGAATAGGTAGACAGATCCAAGAAACCATTATCTTTAATTAAACAGCAAAACTGGAAGTGGAGGTGTCGTTCAAGTGGCAGAATGCCAACCTTCAATGAAAAAAGCTAAGGTTAGTGCTTACGCCCTGAGTTCAAGCCCCAGGACCAGCAAAAGATAAAAAAAAAAAAACAGAACAAAATTCAATCCAAATCCTACATTAGAAGATAATAGCAAAACTGTCACAAAAGGCTGGAGCTGGGTACATGAGCAGATACCACACAGGGCTTAGTTTTTCCATTCTGGATGATATTTGTACATGGGCATTCAACAACATGTGTGTACCAGTACTCCTCCAACTTGGCCACTGAGCTCAATCTTTCGTCTCGACTATATTATGTTCTATGAGAGAACAGTTGGCTGAGGCGTAGTTTATACTGCACATTTGATCACTATCTGGTTACTTCACAAGATACTGCAGGGTATATTCTTCCTTGGTTATGCAGCTTGCTTTCTCTAAGGCCATCCAACTCTCCTGAAAACCCTTGGGAGACAGGATTATGCTACAGCTATGCCTCCTTTTCTGCAGTTTTTACTTGCTATATAACTTCACTAACAAATACACACAAGATGGTCTTCATCACTGGTTCACACAAGCCAAGTACCCCTATCCTTTTCTCCTACCTGAGGTGCTGAAGCAAATATCCCAGCTTCCCTCTGATTTGTCTGCTCTGCACAAGGATACCATGACAGACTTCTGTGTGTGCGTGTGTGTGTGTGTGTGTGTGTGTGTGTGTGTGTGTGTGTGTGTGTGTGTGTGTGTGTGTGTGTGTGTGTGTGTGTGTGTGTGTGTGTGTGTTGTGTACTATTGGAGCTTGAACCCAGGGCCTGGGTACTATCAATTAGCTCTTTCCCTCAAGGTGGACATTTTAGCACTTGAGTTGTACTTCCATGTCTGGCTTTTCATGTATTAATTTGAAATAAGAGTCTTATGAAATTTTTCTACTCAGGCTAGCTCTGAAACTGTAGTCCTCCTATCTCAGATTCCTGAGTAGGTAGAACTACTAGTTATGAGCCACTACCACCTGATCATGGCAGAATATTGCTTGTATTTCTACTCACCCCTCTGCCTGGACCTAAAGATTAGAGTCAAGGAGTAAAAGGACTTTAGCTTGTGTTTCAGATCTGACCTTCACTCTATAAAGAACTCCCAAGTATTGGCTAGCCTTGCCTGATACTCCTGATTGAACAAAGTCATAAACTCACCACCCACCTCTGTCTCTAAACTAAATGCATCCACTGGACACACATCATGTATTCTTTAATGTGGATCAAAAAATGGAAGTATACCTTCTTCTTAGCCAAGAGGTTTTCTTTTGTGCCAAGACATGGAGTAACTATTTTCAATGCTGTAAAGTTAGAGGCACTTGATTTTATTTGGAAAGCAAAGATTATCTTGTCAATACTCACTGTCTCTACTGCTTGGGTATGTAGTGAAGCAAAAGGAGCAGCTTCTATATACCAAATGCCACAGGGATCCAGACTTAAACTTTTGCTCCAATTTGAATTGCTGCCTGCCACTGACTGGCTGTGTAATCCCTGAGCCTCTGATTTCTCTCCTGAAAATGAGGCTCATAACACTGTGTTTTTGAGGAGATGCTGTAAGGAAGGGAGAGTTCCTGTGTCAAAAGCTCTCCACACCCTGTGAGCATGCCCCATACATCACAGCTCTCCTGACTGTACTGTGCAAACTGCACTCAGCGAGGTGTCTATACATGGCCACATGTAGTTCCTGTGGTAAGTCCAGGATAAGCCACTACTGTTATCACCCTCCCCCACCCAGTTTTTCCAGAAGGAGAAAACTGAGGCTATGAGAGGTTTCGTCACTTCTCCAAGAATCAAAGAAAATAGAAGCAAGAATCATCAAATCTGTTTAATGGACATGCCTAGGTACTTCCTGCCATACCACACTACTTTCTGCCATACTATACCACTTCATGGTATGTCATACCACTTCCTGCCACACTACACCACTTCCTGCCACACTACACACTACTTCCTGGATAATCATACAAATACCCCTTTCCCTTCCCCCACAACACAATGTCACATCAGAACCAGAAATCTATGCTTCTGAATGGTACACAAAATGGTAAACAGGAAACTTCATTACCTGAGGATTCTAAATATCTCTTAACTGAGCTGTTTCCCTGATTGACCTCTTTGAGTATCAGGACCCTATTTTTTCCATCTCCTCTAAAGAACACAGCACAGAGTTCTGAACACACAATAGGCACTCAATAATCACAACCTTGGTTTACATATAAATGCACAACATTTCCATGAACCATGCCCTGCTTCAGAATCCATGATCAAATGACCTAAATACACCATGATTTTCCCAAAGCTCTGAGACTCTTGCTTCCCACAAAGCATTTATTCTGAAGAGAACAGGGTTAAGACCCTAAAGCTAAATATTTCTAATCTCATTAAGAATATCATGGGAGTCAAAATCAAGACTTTCATTAGAGCTTCCAGGTGAGATTAGGACATTTCTTTTTTTTTTGTCCATCATGGGGCCTGAACTCTGGGCCTGGGCGCTGTCCCTCAGCTCTTCAGCTGTAGACTAGCACTCTATCACTTGAGCCTCAGCCCCACTTCCGGCTTTTTCTGCTTATGTGGTGCTGAGGAATCGAACCAAGGGCCTCATGCATGCAAGGCAAGCACTCTACTACTGAGCCACCTTCCTAGCCCCCAGGTGGGTTTAGGAAAGGGCCTCCCAAATTGCTGCTACACACCTTCAAAACCAGAGGCTTTGAAATGGAGATAATCTTAGGTTTGTGTTTGCTTTCCTCTCTCCAAATGTTACAAAGGGTACTGCATTATTGCTGCCATCTTGGTGAAGAGTGTGGGTGTTCATGAACATTCTACACCAGTATCTCATCTGAGGATAAGAGAAGGGGGGACAGCAACTTCTGCACACAGGTACCTATATGCAGAAGTGGCTCCCATGGTTTGGTGCTATGGTTTGGATGAACCCCAAGGGTTCATGCTTTGGAAACTTAGTCCTCAGTGTGATGATGCGAAGAGGGAATGGGATCATTAGGAGGTGGGCTTCACGGGAGGTGGCAGGACTAGCTCCTCCCCCCCTCTGGCTTCCTGGCTTGTGATATGACCTCTCTCTCACAAGTGCTTTCTACTGTGATGCCATGCACCATGAGGTGCTCCCTAGAGACTCACCAATGGTAGTGCCTTTGAACCTCCAAAACCATGAGCTAAGGAAACCTCTTTTGTTCTAGAAAAACCTCAGGTATTTTGTTATAACAATCTAAAACTGACCAACCACAGGGGATGTGCCCACAGCCCCTGGGAATGAATGAAAAAGAAATGCCACACAATCTGACTTCTAGAAACTTTCCGTGAAGACTTCTGTGACAAAAGTAAAACTTCTGTAGACTCCGAAGTCACATTGGAATGTAAGTCTCAGTCTTGATCTGCAGAGTGATGGCATTTGTTCCTGTATGCTGAGAGTCTCTTGTGATCTGAGGGATTAGAGTCTCAGGCTAAGGAAGTCCGTAATTAACTTCCCACCTGCCACTTACTAGAGCTTTCTCACTTCTGTCAAATTAGATTAGTCCACCTTGCTGAATCTTACTTTTCTCATCTCTATAGTAGGCATAACAACAATACATGCCACAAAGAAATTCTGAGGGGAAGGTTTGAGATAATGCTCACCAAAGTACTTAGCACAGTAGTTAGTAGGTGTGCACAGAACATATAGGAGACAGTCAATAATGTCTGGTCACTACTGCTATTCTTTTCTTTATTGCTAATAGGAATAGGAATGCCTGTGAAATACATTATTGTAAGGTGTCATACATTTTCACATACATGTGGTAGTTAATATCTCAGAGAAGCTGCTCAGTATATTTTTGGCTGATTTGTAAAATAATAGCCCTAGGAAGGCAGGGCAGACATTATTACTTCTTGTTGTAGGTGAGAAAACAGGGGTTGAATCATGAAGGGGTTTGGGGGATCTCATTAGCTCAGGTTTCTGTGTCCAGCATTCTATCCACAGCTACTCTGCAGGAAGCCAAAGGCTTCCTTCTAGTACGACCTGTCTATGTTCAGGGCAGGAAGGATCTGCTCTAGACTGGCCTGGTCTTCTTCAGTTACTTCTTACTGGGACCCAGATGGATTTTGCAGCCCTTGCAGTTTCTGATGTACAGTCTGTAAAGCACTGTTGGGAGGATCCAGTGCCACAGGACTGGCCCATTGCATCTAAATACTCTCGGGAATTAATTGCTTTGTTATTTGCTTGAATTTTCATTGTAGGGATTTTTCAAATACATGGACAAGTAGAGATAAGAATCAAAGAAGATAAAGCAGAGATGCATTCCCTGGGCTGATGTCCTAGTTTCCTAGTCCTTACCTACACAAATCTCATCCCATCCATGCTGCTGGCCATTGCCTCCGATCCCTGATTTTGAAAGGAAATATTGAGGAAGTTCCAAACAATCCAGACTTTCCCAATCATTGCAGTTACAGATTTAGCAGGTCTGTGAGTGTTGTGGATTTGTGTTTCTCAAGGCTGCCTCCCCAGGTAACAAGGAAAGACAACCACCCTTCAGCCACCAAGCTGGGTAAGCTCTGTGGGCTCCCCTGTTTAGAAGTGACAGACATGCCGGCCATGGGTACTGCGCAGGACAGTAGAGGCAGCATTACCTCCAGCCACAAGGGCTCATGAGGGACTGTCCTAGAGCACAGAGTGCCCCACCACAGGCATACCGATGGCAGATGCAGCACCGAATGAGACTGGAGGGAGGAGGCAGTCTGCTAGGCCTATGACTCAGGTTTTCCTGGGACAGGAAATTCTGACTTCTATTGCTAGTCCTGCCACCTCAACCCCAATGATCTTCAGTGGCCTCCTGACTACTCTATCCCCTGTATACTCCTTATGGGCAGCCAGCCCCTTGTTTATCCTCCTCTCCTCGTACTAGTGTAGTAATTACTGACTTGGGTGAATGGTGTGAAGTTGATGACATTTGGCCTGTGTGTGTGTGTGTGTGTGTGTGTGTGTGTGTGTGTGTGTGTGTGTGTGTGTGTGTGTGTGTGTGTGTGCTGGTGCTAGGGCTTGAACTTGGGACCTTTTGCTTGGCTTTTCCGCTCAAGACTTGTTCTCTACTACTTGAGCCACACCTCCACTTTCAGCTTTTTGCTGGTTAATTGGACTTTTCTTCCCTAAGCTGACTTCAAACTATGATCCTCAGCTCTCAATCTCCTGAGTGGCTAGGATTATATATATATATACCACCAGCATCTGGCTCACTTGGCCATTCTTGACCTCTAGAATGTCAACTTCATGACTATACTTTATATGTATCAGGTATTCAATAAATGTTCCTTGAAGGAATCAACACAGTCATAAGAACTCCAGCATTACATCTACCGGGCTAGTACTTCCTACTCACCCAACCCTGTTGGCAAGGTAGCTATGATAGCCCCAACGTACAGATAGTGAAATCGAGCTGTGCTGTCTGGTTACTGCATACTTCGTAACAATGAGTAATGATGGTATCATCAGTATATTGTTATTACCCAAAGCCAGAGGCTCTCCACAGATGCAGGGCTTGAACCAGGCCGACTTGGCTTCTATTAAGCTTGCTTTGCCAATATGTCCCAGGAAAGCCACAATCAGTCCAATGGAGGAAGACAGAAATGGACTGGCAAATACCTAAGCATATTAACAGTTCAGTTCACTCAGTAAGCTGCAGACAGTGAGTAAACTAGTAACTTTACCAGTGAGAAGCAAAATTGAGGGAGCAGCTCTGAAATTCCTTTGGGCAAGTGTGTTTGTAGATATGTTCCAGAGCTGCCTGGCTTGTTAGTGCTTTTGCTAAGCAGAACATGGGCAGGCAAGATTCAGACAGACAGACAGACAGCCATGGTGCTCACTCTGAGATAAGCTAGTCCTGCTTACCTCTTTGCTCTGTCCTTCTCATCTTCATCCATTAGATTTTCTATGCAGTTTTTCCTGAAAAACAAAACCCAAACCCCAGATGATTATGGTATATTTCTAGATCTTCCTTACAGGTCTTTCTGGGGCCCATGATTTTAATTTGATCACATCTATATGTGTCATGTTTGCCCTCATAGACACTGGGGGTCATTAGACCACACTTTGGGAACTGCCCTGGAGGCCCAGCTCAAAGAAGCAGCATTTGTTCATTTTGAGCCTGAAATGAGCAAGCGCCTCCTTGTGGATGTTTGCACTTGGCCTCACTGGTTCCTTCTCAGAAGTCAAGAGGGCCTAAAAGGGCAGTATTTGGTTTCCAGACCTTGAAAATCCACAGCTGTCTCTCATGTGGCCCGGGGAAAGAGCCCCAGGGAGGAGAATCCAGACTGCTACCTTTAGACAATCACACTTTCCCTGACAGAAAAGTTCACAGATGTAACAACCCAGGAATGTTCTCCATGGAGCCTCTACTTTCCCAGGCCACTGGCCCCTCAAGCCCAACAATCCAGTTTCCACTTCTGCCCCAGGCAGGATTTCTCCACCTCTGAGCATATCCCTGACCCCTGATTCCTTCTTTTACTCAACTATTTCCTAGAGCCCTCCCTGAGTAAACCAAGATGGTGTGAGCACTATGCAGAAAGCTGAGCTAACCTTGTCCACAGGCTTTGCTCCAGCCCAGAAGCCTCTGAAGTCAAATCTCCAAAACCCATGCTTATATGAGCAATGACTCAAGAAATGTAAGGTTTTGGATAAAGATTCTTAATAGAACTTTCTCTGGGACTGTTTAGGTTAGTAATTTTGAGATACCTACATGCACAGGCACAAGTCTGAGCCAGAGCAAGATGGAATTCTGTAGCTATGTCTTCTCTCTCTTTACACATGGCTCATTCAGCCAGTGGCAGCTATATTTAGGGACAGATTTTCAAGAAACTCATTCAGCAGTTAAAGTTTGCATCATGTTTACAATGGGGTTAACAGGGAGGTGAAAGACCTCTAAAATAAAAATTATAAGCCCTTGAAGACAATATGAGAAGATGGGAAAATGTCCCATGATCTTAGATTGGTAGAATCAATATTGTGAAAATGTCAAAAGCAATCTACAAATTCAATGCAATACGTATCAAAATTTCAATGCTATTCCATACAGAGATAGAAAAGGAAAAAATTTTAAATTCATATGGAAACCTAAAAGGCCCTGAAAAGCCAAAGCAATCCTAAGCAACAAAACAAAACAAGACAATGACAGTAGTATCACACTACCAGACTTCAAATGATCATACAAAGGCATAATAACAGGAATGACAAATTGGTACTGGCACAAACCAAACCTGAAAAGACCTTGGAATAAACCATGCACCTACCACTAATGGATATTTGACAACAAAACGTCTAAAATATATATTGGAGAAAAGATAGCCTCTTCAACAAATGATGCTGGGAGGATGGGAAGTCCACATGCAAAATAGTGACATATTTCTTATCCTGTACTATTATCAATTCAAAGTGCACAATGACTTTAATGTAAGACCTGAACCTTGAAACTACTAGAGGAAGGAATAGGAGAAATACTAGAATGTATTGGCATAGGCAGAAACTTTCTGAATAGAATTTCAAGGACTGAGCAAATAAGGGCAAAGAATCAACAAATGGGATTGCATTAAGCAAAAATGCTTCTGCACAGCCAAGAACACCATCATGAAGCTAAAAGACAGCAACAGAATGAGAAAAGGTATTTGCCAGATATATGTATAACAAAGGGTCTAATGACCAGAATATACAAGGAGCTCAAAAAACTAAACCCCAAAGACTCAAAACTTAGTCAATAAATGGGCATAGAGCTTAACAGTTCTCAGAAGAAAAAGCTCAAATTGCCAACAAATACATGAAGAAATGCTCAACATTCCTAGTCATAAAGGAAATGCAAATCAAAACAATAGTGAGATTCCATTTTCATTCAGAATGGCCATCATCAATATGGATACTGGGTATACTATTGGTGGGAGTACAAACCAGTATAACCACAACGGAAGTCCATATGGTGATACCCCTAAAAACAAAACAGAGTTAACCTATAATCCAGTCATTCCACTCATGGGCATTTGTCTGAAAGACTGCAAGACAGTTACAATAAAGGAACCTGCACACCCATGTTTGCTGCAGTACTATTCACACTAACCAAGTTATGGAAACAGCCCACATTCATTACAAGGGACAAATGGATTGAGACAAAATCATGCACCCCTCCACCTCCCCCCCCACACAAATGGAATTTTATTCATTCATCAGCCAGAATGAAATTTATGCCAGTTGTAAGGGCATGCATGCATGTGGCAAAAATCATACTGAGTGAAGTAAGCCAGGCTGAGAAAGACAAAAAGACAAAAAGATCAAGCAAGTTAAAGTGTAATATATGTATCAATGAAACTCCATGGTGCACACCCTTTGAACAGACATTTTAACAAAATTAATATAAGGAATGTGCACATGTTGAATAGTGGGAATAGGAGGGCGTGGATGAATGGAAAAGGGAATGAGGGATGAATACAGTCACAAGACTCAATGTGCATCTTGAAAAAGGAAGTGCAAGCTTTGATGTACAGACTGATGGAGCAGGGGTATTTGCGGGGGGGGGGGGGCGGTTATGATGGAAGGGGTGACTGATCAAGACGCACTGCATACATAAATCGACAGCATTAAGTTGTAGTCCCTTGTAGAAACATGTGTAATAAAAAACACACGTATGCTCAAGCCTCATCTAAGACCATTGGAACCAGAATCTCTTGGACAGGGCCCATTTTTTGACGCATAGTCATCTGTTCCATCTTTTGTCTGCTCATTTTTGCCTTTCATCCCAAGAAAACAAAATAAACATTAATCAAGTGCAAACAATAAAATAGGGTTAACATATCTGCAAACAGGCATGTACTTAATGATTTCCAGATGGGATCTGCTCCAAGCTTATGATGTGAAAAATGGTGAAAATTCATGTAGTGATACCCTTCCCTAGCCTGTGCTCCCAAGAGGGAAGGGGCTCCCCAAGCACCCAAGGGGAAACTGAGGACCCCTCTGTACTGTGCCCTTTAACCAAAAACCCCTAGACAAAGCATGTTTATAGGGCCATGTTATCGGAGCTGCTGGAATCCTGTTGGAATGACTGGGGTTGGATGGTCATAAACAAAACATCTAAAAATGACAAATAGCTATCCCTATCAACTCCATCTCCTTGGTTTCATAAATGCCTATCCTTAAACATTTACTGAATGTGTAAAGCCTGATGGTCTGCACCCAGATCCTCTACTCCACCTCTTCCATGTCCTTGCCTGAATCCTCTTACTTGACCCATCTTGGTCACTCAGCTGCACTGTTCCAAGTGTGAAGAGAAAGTTCCTCAGAAGCACTGGTCCCCAAACTTCCATGCCAGCATCCTCAACTCTGTTGTCTTCCTTGTTTTCCCTGTGTATTATTATGGCAGTGGCAGTGAGCAGCCTTGAATGAAAAAGCTAAGAGTCAGTCGCCAGCCTCTGAGTTCAACTCCCAGTAAAAGTACACATCATGCACATATGTGCATGTGTGCACACACACATACACACAGCAGTGAAATAAATATACATGATATTTTTTTTTTAAAACTTTTTTGGGGGGTCCAGTCGTGGTGGCTGAACTCTGGGCCTGGGCGCTGTCCCTCAGCTCTTCAGCTCAAGGCTAGCACTCTACCACTTGAGCCACAGCACCCCTTCCAGCTTTTTTTTTCTGCTTATGTGGTGCTGAGGAATTGCAAGGCAAGCGCTCTACCACTGAGCCACCTTCCCAGCCCTTACATGATAAAATTTACCATCTTAGCCATTTGTAAAGTACAACTCAGTAGTGATAAGTACACTCATATTGTACAACCACCACCATCTTCCTACAGGACTGAAACTCTAGATTCACTCATTAACCAGTAACACTCTATTCCCCTAACACTCCAGCCCTGCACCCACCATTCTACCCTCTATCTCTATGAATGTGACTATTCTAGACACTTTAGGATAGTACAGTAACAGTATTTGTGCTCTTATGGCTGCTGATTTCACTTAGCATGATGTCCTCAAGATTCATCCATGTGGTAGCAAGGTCCAGCATTTCCTTTTTGAGTGGAATAATGCTCCAATGTGCAATAGACTGTTTGCTTCTAAATGTTGGTTACTGTGACCAATGCTGCCGCAAACACACCTGTACCTCCCTCCTTGTAAGGCCTTCTCTTCCTTCACAATGAAGAAGAGGAGCATTGACTCTGGGTAAGCACACATTGACAGGGCTTGAGAATCAGCCCATCAAGAAACCAATGGCTCAGAAGACTTTGCTGGGGTAGGGGTACACTTACCTTTCTAGGAGCTATTTACAAAAGTGTAGTCACCCAAGGCTAGTCACACTAAGTAAGGGCCAAAAGGACATGTTTTCCAAACCTAGAAGTCATGTGGTTTAGTGGGGAGGGGTGGCAGCCTTTGCTAGAGGGACACAGGCAAGAAGGGACCCAAGGAGTAAATACCCTCACCTCAGTCTCCCCCTGTCCAGTAAGAAAACAAACGCCCAGAGAGAGTTCCCATACACTCTTCACTTACCTTTTCTTCTTTTTAATATCTTACGTAAGTATGGTGCAATGACAGACTAACATTGATATATTACTAGGCAAAGCGCATATTTTCTTCAAGTTTTCTTAGTTTTTCTTTTTTTAAAAATCAAATGTTCTTTTTTGGTTTCAAGAACTACTTTGTAGGAGGGCCACATGAGATTTCTTTGTCATGTCTCTTTGGATGCACTAGTGTCTTAGACATTCCTTATTTTTCAGTGACTTTAGCAATTTTGAAAAGTATCTCAGGATATGCTCTTTAAATTTTTGTCTGATGATCAGATGGCATGGAGGCCTGGAAAGAAAGGCAACTGAGGCAAAATGCCTGCCTCCTCACAGGATGGGGTGAGAAAGACTTGCTCATGTGTGTGTATGCACCTCCATCACATGTACTGTCAACTTGCTTAAAAACTTATTTGTAAGCAGCTCAGTAGTGACACAATATGTAACTACAGATCATTACATTTTATATACATATTGCATAAAGGTCTTACATATGAAACGTGCACACACTACATTTATCCATAAAAATATATTTTCCTTCAACTTTCAGATATCCTTCTTTTAGATTTAAATCTATAAAGTGAAAGCCGTAGATCCAATTATTAATTAAAAAGTGTGAATTTTTCTCAATATTGATTTGCTATGCCTCCATCAGAAAGAACGACATTGCCCCATTTGTTAGGAAATGGAAAGACTTGGAAAAAATTATATTAAGTGAAGTAAGCCAGGCCCAAAGAAACATAGGTCCCATGGTTTCCCTTATTTGCAATAACTAGTATTATGTCTGAGACAAGCAGAAAAAGTCAGATAAGATGATGTTAAGTGAAATGAACCCCAAGGTAAGGACACAAGTGGTTTTTTCTTTCTTGCTATTGTTTCTAACGTATTTATAAGGTACCACGTGATTTTTTTGTTGCTTTGTATATCCCTCCCCCATGGTATAACCCCTGTTTTCACTGTATTTGATGTTGGTGTAATTTGGGGAGGGATAGGGAAAAAAACAAATTGTTTAAATAGGGATATAGGTGGACCCATTGCAACAATGAGATGTACAAGACACTATGTCGAAAAATGAACCTTACAATTTAGGCAGTGTGGGGGTAGTTGTGGAGATGGGAGGGAAGGGATGGCAGGGGAAAAATAAAAGAGGAAGCAACAATGCTTGATAAGAAATGTACACATTACCTTGCTCATGTAACTATACCCTCTGGCACAGTATTTTCACAATAAAAAACTTATTTTAAAAAAAGAATGAATTTTTCCCTGTGTTTTTGTTCTTGGATATGTAATTACTGAACTTCATTGATTAACAACCAAGGCCACTGCCTGGCATGCACATAATCGCCTGCAAACATACATTAGAAAATGTACTAGTTCATAACTCTGCCATGCCCTGTTTAGTCAAGCACCATACTATTGTAATTCCTGTACTTTAGGACAATTCTCTTCTCTTTTTTTCCCCTTCCTTCCCTTCTTTCCTTCCTTTTCCTTTCCATCTCTCCCTTCCTCTTTCCTTCCTTCTTTCATTATTTAAAAAAAATTGATAGTACTAGGGTTTGAACTCAGGACTTCACTCTGCTAGGTAGGCACTATACATGAGGTCTAAGAACCTGGTCCTTTCCCCATACCTCCTTTCTGGGGCTAGCTTCAGACCATAACTATCCTGTGTAGCTGAGAGTATACATGTGGATCACCACTCCTGGCTTGGTTATCAAGACATAAGCTCATTAGCTTTTTGCCCAGACTGTCCTGGAAAACTGTAATCCCCCTCATCTCTGCCTCCTGTGTACTGGGATTATAGATGTGAACCAAAAGTTTTCCAAAGTCATTGCTCTTAAGTTTGCCTGGGCCATTGCAGATATTTGCATTTCCATCTTCGCATCTGTAGAGATGCTTGCTGCAACAAGACACTGGCGTCTCATGCCAACCATTCTAGCTACTCAGGAAGCTGAGATCTGAGACTTATAGTTTGAAGCCAGCCCACGCTGACAAATCCTCAAAACTCTTATCTCCAATTAACCAACAAAAAGCTGGAACTAGAGGAATAACATGGCTCACATAGGACAGTCCAGCCATGAGTGAAAAAGCTGGTTAAGAGTGGAAGGTTCTAAGTTCAAGGCTTCGTACCAACACCACACACACACACACACACACACACACACACACACACTTGCTGTGTGCTGTGACTGTGTTGGGAATGTGTTGATCTAGGGATCAACTTGGGGAAAAATGAAATATTAACATTGGGGGTGGGGTCCACGAACACGGGCTCTTTTTCTGTTCCCTTCTCTTTTAGGCTCAGGGATAAGGCAGAGCCAGCTGATGTACCACTGTGTGATGTTCAGTGACTCACAGATGCTTCTGGCATGCTGGGAAGAAGGAAGCCTTCTATGGGGAAAGCCCCTGCTCTGCTGTCACTTCCATAGGGTGAGGGATGCATATGTCAGGTGATGGGAGAAAGCACAGACAAGCAAGCAAGTAAACACAGTTATTGTTTATAAGTGTATGGGAGAAAGCTAATGGAAGATCTAGAATGGTGAGGGAGTGCTGTGGGGGAAGGGGAAGCCTGGCCTTGGTATTTTAGGGAATCCTTTCATGTCCTCCTTGGAAAGACACTGTGTAAAGGTGTGATCTGTGGGGAGTGAGGGAACATCCATCCCTAAGGATGACTCCAGGAAGCCCGACAGGGACCATGAGTGTGTGTGTGTGGGGGGGGGGAACAACCAGGAGGCCAGGGGGGAGGGGGGAGCTGTGAAGGGAAGGCTAGTCAGAGAAGCTGAGGGAAACACCAAGTTTGTTGTTGTTGTTGTTGTGATGGTTGTTTGATGGTTTTTTATTTTTTTAGACCTGAGCTTTGAACCGAGGGTCTTGTGTTCTTTCTGGGCTTCGTTGCTCTGATGGCACTCTATTACTTGAGTCACACACTGCTCACCTGGCTTTTTGATGGTTATTTTGGAGATGGAATCTTGTGAACCTTTGCCTGGATTGTCCTCAAGCCATGATCCTCTAGATCTCAGCCTCCTGAGTAGCTAGGATGACAGGAGTGAACCACTGGTACACAGTGACTCATTTGGACTGTTTATCCATGTAGAATGGGAAGACACTGGAGGTTCAGAACAGAGAAGCCACAGCTTCCACCCTCCCAGGACACCTGTGGTTCTAAGTAGATTGTTTACAAAGCCTGGTCTACAGCAGACATGCAAAAGCAGCCTCCCTGCTTTGACAACAGTGGCAATATTATGCCCCATTTTAAAGGGAAGGGAGGGAGAGAGCCAGGGTGAAATCCCCATCTGAATCCCTGTGTTCCTAACATCACTCCCACAAACTTCTCAACCAGCGCGGCAAAGCCGGGTCCCATCACTGATGAAGTAGAGTTGAAAGTACAATTATATCCTCATGATTAAAATGAAAGCAAAACCTGCCATGGGCAAAGAGCTGTTACTATGGGGAGAGCCACTGAGTCAGAAAGGAAGACCCATGCTGAAGGCTCCCCACCAACCTCTTATCTCCATGCAGTTGTCAAGGTGGGGGCTGGCCAACCATCCTCTGCGTATGAATTAGGAAGGGCTACCTCCTCCCAGCAAAATGTCCCCAGACACATGCCCCTGGGGGCAAAGTGCCTATCCCTGGAGCTGAGTCAGTAGCTTCTCTTTCCCTATGCCTTCCCCGTGTGGCTGGGGTTCTGACTTCAGAGTCAGCCTGATTTAATGTCCATTTCAACCTGCTTGTTCTGTGATTCTGAGCAAGTCCCTTAAACACCCAGGATCTGTTTCCTTCAAAGCTACCATGAAGCAGATACCAGGAGGGAGGTGATGTGTCTGCAGGTACCAGTGCTGTCTGGGGCGCAGCTGCATTGTAGAAGGCCTCCAGGTGAGTCTTGATCACTCCATATCTATAGCCTGACTCTGCCACTCTTTACATTCATGACTGGTTGCTAAGCCCTAGTTTAGGCAAGTGCCATTAGCCTCATCCCTTCCCTCTGTTTGCCTTTGATCCCTCCCTTCCTTTCTTTATGTAATGTACTTCATTTTTAAAGGTTGACAGAGGCCAAGCTTATAACCCTAGTTACTCAGGTAGCTGAGATCTGAGGATCATGGCTCAAAGTCATCTGGGACAAGAAAGTCTGTGAGACATTTATATCCAGTTAACCAGCAAAAAGCCAGAAATGGGGGTATGGCTCAAGTGGTAAAGCGCCAGCTTTGAGCATAAAAGCTAAGGGGCAATGCCCAGGCCCTGAGTTCAAGCCCCAACACACACACACACACACACACACACACACACACACACACACACACACACTGACATAAACTAATTGTATGCATCCATAAGGTACATTGTGATATTTATCTGCCGCAAGGACTCTAAAAACATTCTCTCTCAGACACTTAACAGTGAGGTCACACAAGTGACAGGACCCCCAGGGGAGACTGCATACAATGTTCATGGAGAGTTAGGTTATTCTATTAAAGCAGAGGTGGGCGATATTTTTCTATGAAGGACCACCAAGTCAGTATTTCAGAAGCAGACCAAAGACTTCTCAACTCTGCCACCATTGTAAACAAAACAAGAAACAGCTATTAGTGATATGTAAATCAACAGACATGGCTATGTTCCAATGAAGTTTTATTTATAAAAAAAAAACAAAAACAGTGGGACTGGATCCAGACCTGAACTGTGGTTTGCTGGGCCGTGTTAGAAGTATTACCAGAATCGCTACTCAGGCTGCTTCTTCATTCTCCTTTAATTCTGAATTCTGGGTACAGTCTTTATAGGTCTAGTGGATCTCTGTGTAATATGAAGGTTTCCGCGAAATGACTACCATAAGCCTGTTGTATGGCAAGGCCAATGTTTGTACAAAATAAAATCATGCTGTTTTCCAAATTGGCTGAAAAGTGGTTTGGATTATAGGTCCCAAGCTAGCTTGAAAATCCCAATACTCCTCCCCACCATACCAACACAATCCAGTAAATTTAGTTCACTAAAAACCAAAGTATTGAAAACAAGAACAAGTTGAAATCAAGAGGCCAAAGCAAGCCCAGACATCTCCCCAGTTTGCTGGCTTTATTTACGGCTAACAGTCTGTGCCTTCTGTCTTCCCAGTCAGTCCCTGGTGAGGGGACCTCATGTCGTCTTGGATGGATGTCTGTGTCTCACACATGGGAGCTCCACAGTTTTTCCTTATCGTATTTAAGAAATAAAGCGGCATTGAGACACAGGTGCTGATGACTGCCACACTCACATTGTCTCTCTCCTGTTGTCATTTGGAGAAGGTAGGAAACTGCTTCTACTTTTGTGATTCTTCCTCTACGAGGAAATGGCTTTTGGGGCTGCAGTGACTCATTTGCTGGGGAAAGAGATTTTTGCTAAAGAAAATAGACAGTGAAAACTCCCCTTTAAGGAATTCTAAACATGTTCCAGAACATTCCAGAAAGGCCAGAATGACCACTGTTGCACTTGTCCTATGCAGCCACATGTCAGGGCACTTTCCAGGCCCTTGAGGAGCAGGATAATCCCCAAGGATATGATGAGAAGACCTTTGTGGAACTTCTGTGACCAGCATCCAGCAGGACTATAGCTTCTTAAGGCCCCACGCTAAGGCTCTATTCACATGCTTTCTTTTGCTGAGTGGCCGATGATTCATTATTCAGGGAAACAGTGACATAGGGCATGAAGGAATGGATGGGGAAAGTTAGAAAATTTGTTATGGAATAAATTTATGATGACATCATTTGGACAGCAAAGGAGTTCCCAAATAGAAATGTTAAGTTTAAGGGCCATCCTAACGTGACATGATATTCTTGTAGCCTTTGGCACTCACATTCCCATCGCCGAAGATTCCTCCCAGGGGACCCTTTATCAAGCGTTCAAAGCACACTACATCATCCTGAGTCAAGGAGAGAAGCTAATGCTTGACAGTGTGTGGTCAGGGTGTGGACAATGGATGCCTAGAGAAAGCAACAAGACGGGAAGAGGAGATTGTGATTCACACTGCAGCCAGTCAGTGGAAGATTTCATGGAGAACTGCAGCTCAGCTGCCACAGATGTACCACAATAGCCCACCAGTGCTGCTCAGCCCTGCGTCCCTATTCCCGACCATTTGCTTCATGTGCTCTTTTAGGCCTTCCAGAAAAATAAAAAGGATAAAATAGAACAAGAAGTCGAATTAGTTTTGCATATCTGGGCTGTAGAGTCTTGAATTTAATCTATCGGAGCTTCCAACCATGGTTAGTCGTGTTTCACATGAGCCACTAACTGTTGGAGACAGTGCAATTTGTTTGGAAATGTTGGAGATGTAGGTTTGAATATCTTCCATCTTCCTTTTAGGTCGAGTGATGGCCAGTGAAAGATGATATCATCTGGAAACCCAAACCTCTGGAGAGGAGACTCCACGAGATGCCTCATCTGGAGGATTGATCTCTCTTCTACAATGCAGTGGTCACAAACAGGTACTTGTGGCTAGAGGTCTGGCTCAAGTGGTAGAGCGCTTGTCTAGCATATGCTGGCCCTGGGTTCAATCTCCAGCTTAACAACACTTGTAAATGGTAAGAGGCTGGGAACAGAAGTCCAGGCCACATAGCCCATCCTCATCTAATATCACATGCTTCTTGTCACTGTCACTTCTTTTATTTACAGTTAAGACAGAGAATGCCTCACCAGTTGGCCCTGCACAGCCAGAGGCTCCTGTCCACCATAGCTTCCAATGCCATCAGGCCCCAGAGGAGCTCCCAGCCACAGGTGGTCCCTGTGGGGAACTCCAGTCACAGCACTGAAAAGGGTGCATGTCGTTCATGCTGCTTGACTCTAGTGTGATTTATTCTATTTAACTTATTCCCTTGTAAAAGGTATCCATGATGGCTGTTAGGGAACATTTGTTCTTTCCTAGAGTTTCAGCAGAGAATGGAAAAGGCAGAAGGATGTTTATTGGAAGGCTCTAGACATGAAAAGGCAAGGTGGTTGAGAGCTGCTCAGGTGGGATTGGATGGCTGGCTCCTGACTGAATTCTGGCATGATGTCTTCAGGGTATTACAGATACTCCTGCAGTCCTACCCCAAGAACCTGCTCAAGTACACTCACTTCTCCTTCTGACCAGATCCCCCATAGTCTTGCAAAGAATCACACAGGCCTACAATATCTACCCAGAGTGCACCTTACACAAAATCACGGTGCATTCTGCTCCTCTGTGGGCTTCCAGAATGAAGCCAGCTTTGCCATACCTCCCCCTGCTTCATCTACCTCAATAGCCAAATCTGAGTAGCCTCAGTAAACCCTGAAGCTTCCTGGGAGCTCAGACTCCCTATGAGCCTGGCTCACTCCCAGGCCTGGCCAGCCCACTTTGGAGGCCTAGCATGTCTTGTGAAGGCTTTCCAGCAGGACAGGGGTTTACCAGCCCTTGGAGAGTATGACTGTATTAACCATCACCCAGGTATGTCATGTGAGATTCGGAAAAGCACGAAAGCAGTACAAAGACAAGAGCAGACTGGGAGGAACCCACCTCACCCCAAATGACCCAAGGACTCACTGCTGGGCTGGTAAGAAGGAGGGTGTGAGGATCAGGAAGACCTCCATCTACCTGCTTGTTCTACAGTAGTCCTCTCCATCAGAAGATACCTGCCTCAGCCCCAAAACTTCAAGATACCCCAATAACACCTAGCAACTATGTACAATGCAGGAAATGGGCACAACCTCACTACTAAAACAAAGTTCATTGAAAATGAGAAGGTATTCAGTTGTATCTGCTAGGTTCAAACCTGGGTTGTCCGAAAATTCTGATGTAAGCCCAGTTGGCCATGTGGTTACAGCAGGAACATTGGGAGCCATTAGTGTCTAACTGACTGGTAAGGCCTCCATACCATTGGACATAAATCCACAGAGTAAACTAGTCCTGGCCATGCCTCCTCTAGTCTCCCTCTGCCTCCCCCAAAACTTGACCATCTCAACTTCAGGATATCCAGCCTGGTTAAAAAAAAATGTGCATATGGATCAAACACGTACATGGGAAAAACAAACATATGCCAGAAAAACCAAGTATGGATAGAGAAAACCTGGGATGTAGACTATAGGGACCAGAAGTCAGCAGGGGAAAGCTGACAGGAATGGCTGGACCCTAAATCTCATATGCTGCCTGAACTAGTGGAGCTATTTGACAAAGGCGGATGGTTCACACCTCAAGGAAGCCCTTCACAAACATCTCTTTTCCTAGTAAGGTGTTTAGATAGTGCTGATGACATGGTCACATTTCTGGATATAACAAGAAAAGAATCCCAACACAGTATTATGTACTTCCCTCTTTCACCAGACTCCCACCCTCCAAACTTTCCCTTGGTGAGAGCCATAATGTGAAGAATTTGTCTCCACTTCCCCCTCCCAGGTGCCTGGTACATAAGGTCTATTCCACTTAATCCCTATCACTGTGACACACTGAAGCTTGTGAGGACAGAGGGATCGTAAATGAGCCAATGTTCTGGCAGTCATCTAGCACTTCTACCTTGTCCTCAGAACACTTGTTTATATACCAGGTTCTTAAGACCCTGGCCTCAGGAAAATCAATGGCCACCATAGTCCATTCAGGTAAAGGTGTGGAAGATGGGTAGTGTATTTGTTGTTCTAGAAATAACTGAGGTCAGTGGTGTTTGGCTCTACAAGGACTGGACATTTCCCAGATATTTGAGGTGTGTGTGAAAGTTATCTTAGTTTCCTTCCTCTTCTTTCTTGTTCCTGGCTGATAGAAGAAGCTGCAAGAAGAATGAGATGTTTCTTCAAATCATTTAAATAGGGATACAGGTGGACCCATTGCAACAATGAGATGTACAAGTCAGTATGTCGAAAATGAACTTTACAACTTTGGTGCGGGGAGGATTGGGTGTGGTGGGGGGAGGATGGGAAGGGATGGGAAGGGGAAACAAAGGAGGAGGCTACAATGCTTGATAAGAAATGTACTCATTATCTTGCCCATGTAATTGTAACCCCTCTGTACAGTATTTTCACAATCAAAAAAATTTAAAAAAAAGAATGAGATGTTTCTTCTTTTAGTAAGTGTAATCTTTCACAATACCCAATGAATGCATGATTCACCAATGGCTACTCTTCCTTGGTGAGGGTTTCTAAGCTCTGGGTGGTATAAGGGCTTCAACACCCCTTCTTTTTTTTTTTTGGTGATACTGGGCTTGAACTCAAGGCCTTGAATTTAGACAGCTGCTCTACCACTTTAATCACATCCCAACTCTTTTTAGCATTAGTTATTTTTCAAATACATTCTGATTTTTCCCTCAGGGCTGGCCCTGGAGCTTGATCATCCTATTTATGTTACTGCTAGCTGGGGTTACAGATGTGCACCACCATATCTGGCTGAGGACACCCTTCTTAATGTACATGGCTAGGAAAAAAATACAAGAGTTGGTAAAATAAGCCACAGATAAATTCTGGCTTATGGTTTCCTTATACATCCGTTCTAATCATAACTGTCTAATGCTTTTTTCTCCTCTAATGTCTAACAGGTATTATCCTACGCCCCCAAGCCACACGATAGCAAAGTTTCACCAAGGAATAAAAGAAGTAGATGTGTGTGTGAGTAAGTGGGGGATAATACATCTACTAGCATGTCCCACAGTTTAGGGGGGCTGATTCCAAAATGTAGTGTTCAAGTCCCAGAAGGATAAGCTGTCAAGCTGGAACTTCGGTCTCTCAAGAACCCCCAACATTCAATGACAACCTTCTCAAAAATGGGATGGCCCCTACCCTCTGAGCAGTTCCACATACTGATATTCCCAGGCTCAGGACAGTGCTCGGTATGGGGTATGCAGAGCTGAAAAGCTTGCCTGTAGCCATTTGTTTTTGTTTGTTTGTTTGTTTTTGCCAGTAGGGGGGTTTGAAGTTAGGACCTGGATTCTGTCCCAGCTTTTTTGTTCTAGGCTAGTGCTCTCCCACTACAGCTCCACTTCTAGGTTTGTTTGTTTGTTTGTTTTGCCAGTCCTGGGTTTTGAACTCTGGACCTGAGTGCTGTCCCTCAGCTGCTTTTGCTCAAGGCTAGGGCTCTTCCACTTGAGCCACAGCACCACTTACGTGCTTTTTTTTCTGAGATTAATTGGAGATTAGAGTCTCACAGACTTTTTTGCCTAGTCTGGCTTCGAACAACAATCCTCAGATCTTAGCCTCCTGAGTAACTAGGATTACTGGTATAAGCCACTAGTGCCCAGCACATTTCCAGCTTTTTACAAGTTAATTGGAGATGAGTATCATGGACTTTTCTGCCTAGGCTGGCTTCAAACTGTGATCCTCAGATCTCAGTACTGAGTAACTAGGACTACAGACATGAGCCACCAGCACTCAGCTAGCAATCTGTTTTTAAAGGCTTGAAAGAAACCTAGTTTTGGTTCTCAGCAAGAATCCATCCTAAGTCAAACTCTCCATGGGAGAGGCTGAACACAAGTTAAGGGGTGCCTCCAGGATTGGACCCTTTTATGCAACTTTTTGTGCAGAACACATAAAACCATTCAGAACACCTCCTACTCCGTGGCTCAGAAGGCAACTTGCTCTGTTTGGCCCTCTTGGATAAGGCCAAACAGCCTCAGTGTGCTGTGGGCAAACAGCAAAAGTAGGTCAGCTCAACATCCCACTTCTTCCATGGTGATGAGCCAAGGATGATGTGAGTCCCAAGGCCCCTTGTAGGCCCACCCCTGGTGGCTCAGGGCAGCCTCTAGGGGGCAGACATGGGACCCTGGGAAGAGGAAGATCTAAAAACACTGGGAAGACTGCACTTAAAACAATAATAACAACAACAGACAAACAAAACAGAAGGGGAAGCACAAAAACAGTGGGACCAAAGGTGAACTAATTCAGCAGTGATATCCACTAGGCACTATGTTGGGAATGAACTATACAACTTGGCGGGGAGGGAAGAGGAAGGGAAAAACTGGGAGAAAATGAGGGAGGTGGTGACACTGTTCAAAAAGAAATGTAACTCAATACCTGTAACTGTAACCCCTCTGTACATCACCTTTACAATATTTTTTTAAATAAATGAACAATCCCGCTCAAAAAAAACTTGACTATAAAACACATACACACACACACACACACACACATTTTCTTTGTCATTAAAGACATCAGCTCTTGTCTTTCTGGAGGTGCTTGAGGCCTGGCTCTGACAATTTGCAGGAACACCACAGGCTGCTGACACCTGATGTCCTCACTCCTCATGTCCTGCCCCGACCTTCCTGCGGCTGGAATAATAAGTGCTCCCTGGGCTGAGGATGGCTTGTGTCGGTGATACCAAGACTGGTGAAAGACTAGGACCAGCCAAGGAACAGAACTGGCCCACTCCTGCTGTTCCTGCACCAGTATGCAGCTGTCCCAATGCAAAGGCCTCTCCAGCACAAGTTGGGCAGGGTAGGTGATCTAACCTATACTAGGAATCTAGGCTGGCATCAAGGGGTTTTTGATGAGCCTCAGTGGTACTCCCAGAGCAGGGGCAAATGAGAATCTCTGGAGATCCCTGAGAAGTTTTTCAACAGAGCCCATGCTGGTGGTAAAGGGACAGTATCTGTCCACACACAGATGTGAAATTTTCCAGGCCTTTGTGTTTCCTCTCTATAGCAAATTTACCAGTCAGTTCTGTCAGTAAGCGTTTCTGAAACATTCAAATCTAAAAACCCATGACTGCAGGAATGTTCACCCAACCTCTTCCAGGAAATGACCTTATCTGAAAAAATTTCTCTGACATTTTTAAAAACGAAAAGGCAAAGAATCAGTCCTCCCTTCCTTTCCCCTCCTCTCTAGGCTTTAGTACATGCATTTCTTTAGCACATGATAAATGGAATTCACCACTGGCAAGAGAAGTCAGGATCTAATCTACTGGTGAAGAGGTCCAGGAAGATTCTAGGTTTAAAGTCTGACTCTGTCATCTAACCAGCTGAATGACTAGAAATCCCTCTGTGTGTCAGCTTCTTAACTTCACTGGGCCTGGGCACTGTCCCTAAGCTTTTTTGCTCAAGGCTAGTACTCTACCACTTGAGAAACTTCTGGACTTTTGGTGGCTAATTAGTGATAAAGATTCTCACAAACTTTCTTGCCTGAGATAGCTTCAAATAGTGATCCACAGATTTCAGCCTCCTGAGTAGCTAGGGTTACAAGGATCAGCCACTGTGCCCAGGTAGTATTTTTTTTTATTTTTTCCTCACAAGTCATGAACAATTCCAAAAGGTATTGAAATGATAAATACCAAATACTGACCAGGGACAGCAATTATCTTCCCTTCTGAACTCCCAAGAGAGTCACCATCTGGGAACCTGCAAGCCAAGTTTTTTATTTTGTTTTTTTAAAAAATTATTCTACATATGTGGGTGTGCCAATATTGGGTCTGCCATTCTTGCTTGGCTTTTTTGTTCAAGGATGGTCTACCACTTGAGCCATACCTCCTCTTCTAGCTTTTGGTTAAATAGAGATAAGAACCTCATGGACTTTCCTACTTGGGCTGGCTTTGAACCTCAATCCTCACATCTCAGCCTCCTGAGAAGTTTAGCTGTGAGCTACTAGCGCACAGTCATAACTTCTTTATTCCTCCTTTGCAAGTCCTTCTAAACGTATCTTGCAATCTAAAAGGTTCCTAGAGAAAACATGAGGTGTTTTCCTGAAGAGCTGGTGGTAAACACATCTTTGTGAATAGAATCCTACATTAATACACGTGAGGCTCCAAGCCCACATGCTGGGGGAATGCAGAATCCCACCCACCTCACTAATGAACCTTCTGCCATGCAGAATTCTTGTCCACAAATTAGCCTGCGGAACAGCCACATACACCTGTTCTCCAGGAACCACAGCTGGCTGTAATTTTTTTCAACTTTGAAGTTCTGGGTAAAATGAAGAGAACTGTTAGGATTCTTGTTTGGGGGTTAAAAAAATAATTTTACATGTTTAGCTAAACTTAAAAGTGAAAGTGAAATGCTATTAAACCAGTTGTGCATTAGCGCTTTCTAAGATCCAAAGCATGTCTTAGTGGTAGCATTATTTCAAAGAATGTTCCATCCACTTGAGTTACTTAAGTAAGCATGGTGGTGTATGTGTCCTAATGTACACTCATATCTTTATCTAGAGCTAGTCAGTTTGTAATTCACAGAGTATGCTGCATTATCAAGTTCATGAGAAAACAATCACAATCTTTCTAACAGAATGAAATAATAATAATTTCAAGGCCACACACTCTCTCTTTCTTTCCCTCTCTTTAATGTTTGAAAAAACAAAACCAAACCCAGAAACAGGCCCAGGCACTAGTGACTCATGCCTATAATCCTAGCCACTCAGGAGGCTGAAATCTAGAGGATCTCAGTTGAAGGCTACTCTGAGTAGAAAGGTCCTCAAAACTCCATCTCCAAAATAACCAGCAAAAAGCAGAGCAGGATAAATGGCTCCAGTGGTGAAGCACCAGGCAAGCAAGTGCAATGTCCTGACTTCAAATCCCAGTAATTCCACTCCTCTTTATTAAAAAAACACTCTAAATTATAGTTTTTGCCAACCTTTTTGAAAGAAAGAAAACCAACATAATAAAAGATTATGGAGAGAGCGAGCGAGCAAAGGAAGAGGTAACATTGTCCAAAAAGAAATGTACTATTTACCTGACTTAACCAATCTGTATATCACCTTTATAATAATAATAATAATAATGATTATGTCTAGTTTAAATAAGCTAAAAAATCTCATTGTTTACTGGAGGAAAAAGCAATAGCTACATATAATATATTCATTACTTATTTGGGCAGGGGAGGCCCTGGTACTGGGGCCTGAGCTTAAGACTGGTACTCTACCACTTGAGTCACAGCTCCACTCTAGCTTTTTGCTGATTATTTGGAGAAAAGTCTCATAGACTTTCCTGCCTGGGCTGGCTCTGCACTGTGATAATCAGATCTCAGCCTTCTGAATAGCTAGGATTACAGGCATGAGCCATCAGCACCCAGCTCGCATTCATCCTTTATTAAGAATTAAAAAGGTTAAAGCCAAATTCTCTCTCTTTATATATAATATATGCACGTAAACATGTACCATATAGATATTTATATTTACACAATATATTTTTTTGTTTCAGTACTGGGGCTTGAATTCAGAGCTCTTGGCTTTTCCGCTGACAGCTGGTATTCTACCACTTGAGTCACACCTCCATTTCTTTTTGCTGGTTAATGGGAGATAAAGAGTTCTCACAGACTTTCCTGCCTGGGCTGGCTTGAAACGATGATCCTCAGATCTCAGCCTCCTGAGTAGATAGGATTACAGGCACTAGTGCCTGGTTATATATACATATCTTTAAAAACAGAATGGCAGTAAGACGCACTAAGACCTTCCTCTCTTCTTATATTTCTTATATATATTCTTATATATATTCTTATATATATTCTTATATTTCTCTTCTTATACTCTTACTTGAGATTCCTTTCCTCTGTCATATGTTTTACATGGTTTATTCTGCCTTGCTATGGAACAGAAAACAAGGTCAGGTATTCCTAAGAATGACCTGATGCTATGCACAGGCAAATGCCCCATACAATCTTTTGGGGAAGATCAAGAATCCAAGGGCCAGGAGAAATGTGCCTGTGTCTGAGGTAGTGAGTTGCCATCCCATCCCTCTATCCCTCTATGGACCACCTTGGTTCATCTTGGTTGCAGAAAAACAAATGCAATGAATTTGCCTTCTAAAGCTTCTGCTTTCTGGTACGTTTCTGAATGCCACGTGATAGCTCATCTAGTGAAAGAAAGGTGATGAGAATGTGGTTTTCATTTAAAAATGGAAGGTAGAGTTCAAAAACAGCCTTGAGAAAATGTAAAACATTGAAAATTTACTATGTTTTGTACTCAAGCAAGCAAGCAACTCAATCCCAGAATCAGAATCAAGTTCTCTTGAGCTCCTACCCCTGCCCTTGGAGGACCTGCAAGAGTCTAGAAGAGAAGACAGAAGTTGAGTCAGGCTTCCCATAGAAGAAGGGACCTCTTCTTTCATTTCTTTCATGAAGTTACAAAAGCTTTAGGGCCTTGTGTCTCTCTGTAGGGGTGAAACAGGTGGTCTGTTCTGTATGCAATGGAGCCTAAATGGATGGCAAGGTCTCTTCAGAAGATATGACTACAATATCAGCTCTGCTGAGAGCAGATCCTGGCTCAGCATTTAGGTCAAAAGCTTCCTCCCATACAGGTTCTACATACCTCACACAATGCCCTTGAGCAGTCTTGTGTGTAGGTCCCTAGACATTACATCACCATGGCCTTGTACAGTTGCATATGTGGGTCCCTGGGCAATCACATCATGGACCAGTGCCTCTGGAAGACTTGACTGGATCCCAGAGGTGTTATCAAATAGGCACCCAGCCAGAAGGGTTAAATGATGCAGGGAGAGTTCAAGAAGGCTTCATGCAGCCTCTGATTGGGTCTAGAGGCTTATATAGCCCTTGGCAGTCCAATGACTAGAGAGTGATGTAGCTCTCTCCCAGAGACTTTTTATTGGCCCTACACAATGCATCTGGTGGTGCCCTCCCTTAGGAAAACTCTTGTGTGGTATGAGCTCCCTTTCTCTTTTTCTTCAATGATTTTTTGAAGTTTTACTTCTCCTTTTGTGCCATGGACTTCTCCTTTGAGACCATAGAGACAAAGGACCTGATCTAGATGCTGCGGTTTTTCTTCATGAGCATCACAGAGTGAGGTGGTAAGGGGGAATCACTGATCTTTTCTGAACTGTGCCCTTTATTTGGTGGAAGAAGTAATTTCTTTATACTACTGAGTAGAACATAAATATGTAATCTTATCATTACTTGAAGATAGTCACTTAGCACAAGTGCTACCCTGGGTGGGAATTGCCTGCACAGGTGGCTATACAAGTAAACGAGGAGGCAGCATGGGGAAGGTGTGTTAAGAACCCACAGCAAG
Organism: Dipodomys spectabilis; assembly: GCF_019054845.1. Taxonomy (NCBI): domain Eukaryota; kingdom Metazoa; phylum Chordata; class Mammalia; order Rodentia; family Heteromyidae; genus Dipodomys; species Dipodomys spectabilis. The sequence goes on along the minus strand of NW_024870864.1, from coordinate 5,962,798 downwards.
CAAAGGAGTAGCTTCCAAGCACTTTCAGGTTTTCCACAGAAAAACGGCAATGTGTATGGGTTGGGGAGAGGGTGGCGAATGACCAAGCAAGGTTGAGGGGTTACTAATGTGGAGTTAGAATGTGGCCTGCTTTGTGAAACACAGTATCTCCTTTCTGCCAGCAGGAAATTAGTCACCATTACTTTCTTTTTCTCCAACACTGGAGTTTTGAACTCAGAGTCTGGTACTTGCTAGGCAGAGATTCTTACCACTGACTCACGCTTTCAGCTCGGATTTTCGGGGGGATTATTTTGGGATAGTTTTGCTTCCCACCTGGGTGGCACCTGGGTGCAATTGGGCTGTTAGTCTTCCTGATAGCTCAAATTGCAGGTGTGTGCCACAGTATAGAAGGGGTCTCTCAAACTCCTCCCCCTCTCCCTGTTTCTAGCTGGCTTCCAACTCCTATCACAACAATATCAGCCTTCCAAGTAGCTAGAATTACAGTCATGAGCTACAGGCACCTGGCCAGAAAATTAGCCTTTATGGGGTTAGTTTATGAGGGCTTTAGACTTTTTTTCAGAATTAAATCAAGGAACCAGATGGAGGTGGTTACACAACTCTACGCATATGGTACAATGACAGAACTATACATGCACCTGGTGCCAGTACCAACGTCCTGACTATCATGTCAAAGGTCACCACTGGGGAAAGTGAGGACAGGAACACCAAACAAGGACCTTTTTACAACTTCCTTTGAATCTGTACTATTTCAAATGAAAAGTTGTGGTGATTCTCTCTCCCTCTCTCTCTCTCTCTCTCTCTCCCCCTCCCTCCCCCTCTCCCCCTCCCCCTCCCTCCCTCCCCCTCTTCCCCCCCCCCCCCCCCTGCCAGTACTGGGACTCAAACTCAGGGCTTGGGCACTGTCCCTTAGCTTCTTTGTTGAAATGTGGTGGTCTACTATTTCAGCCAGAGCTGAACTGGAGTTAAGAGTCACACAGACTTTCCTCCCCAGGCTGGCTTCAGATTAATCATGATCCTCAGCCCTCAGTCTCCTGAGTAGCTAGGATTACAAGCTTGAGCCCCCTATGCCCTGGCTCATTCGTTTGTTTTAAGGAAGCAAAGAGCCAATAGAGCACAAGAGGCTTGCATGAAGAGTTCAGGCCAGAGCTCCAGGCTAGGGAGTGGGGTTAACCTCAACTGCAGGTTTTGCCCAGGAGATACTCTGCAGCTTCCAGGGTGCACAAACACTGGCTGCGGGGAGCTTAAGACCTGGAATCTGTCCCACTGGCTGTTTCTGGAGCTAGATATCAAGGCCCTGGACTAGGAGAGCAAGCTGGGGAGATTTGGAACATATCTTTACTGCCAGTTCTACCTTTACCAAGTACCAAAGCCTTCTATAGCCTGTAGATTCTTGGCTAGTACCTTGGAAAACAAGTACTCAACACACTTCCATAGTAACCAGACCAAGGCTCATTTATGACATGTGTTTATCTCCAGAGGCCACCAGAGCATTTTTTCCTGGTCTCTACATGTAGTAAGTGCTGCAGTAAGGTGCACCAGCTCTAGCAAGCTGCTGAAGCTCGCTTCTTTCCAGCCTTCTGTGCTTCAGATGTCCTTGTGACCAATCATCTGCGGGACCCCACACTGCCATGGGGGGCCTATGAGAAAGCTCCATGCCTCGGATGACTTCCTGCAAGAACAGGACTGGATGTGATGTTGTGACACATGGTCTGGGTGTGGAGAACTCTTTGGGCTCCAGAGGGCTGCAGTGTAGGGCTGTCCATTTAATGAGGAATTCACAGCCAAGAGAGGGGAAGGAGGCTGCATAGCATAAAATGTCCTACTGATGTCAGCGAGAGGTGTTAAGAGTAATAACCAAACTAGGAGTCTCACTGCTTGTGGGGGCCTATAGATGGGCCTCTCTGCCCTGACCAAAACCTCCTACCTCTAGGGAGACACTGTGTCCACTCTCAACCCCCCTCCTTCACCCCCAAGAAGTTCCTTCAGTGAGTCCCCACTCCCCAACCCAGATTTGGGGTAAGGCTGAGAGTGAGGAATCTGGAGGCAGAAACTCAGTTCTGGGTGAGCACAGGTGTGTTGTATATCTGAGACTGGCTGGCACAGCACCCCCCCTCTCTCCTTTGTCTGTTCCCTGCTCCTCAGCACACAAATATTTACTCAGTCGGGGCTGTGGGTGGGGCATTGTGGTAAGAAGAGGAAAGTGATTAGAAATGGAAGAATAAATGGAACAAGTCTGTGCAGAGGCCCCGATTCTGTCATGATGGGAAAGTGGGCACTGCCAGGGCATGGGGAGTGAGGGAAGTCCCTGGGCCTGGACTTTCTCATCTGCCAACAGAGACATCGGTCACTTGCCTGGTGGCCACTTGCAGTTGGTGAGAAGATACGATAAGAACCAGAGACTCCGAGTGATTTGCAGATAAATGTCACAAAGGCATTTCTTATATGTGCATTCAGGTCATCCTGGATATTGAAAATGTGGATTCTTGTCTAGGGGCTTGGAAAAGTCACTAAAAAGAAAGTACCTACTGGGTTTGGGTGAGGTGGGGCAATACTGAAGAACACCAGCTTCTATAAAGCCAAGAGCCACTGGGAGGAGCCTTGGTCTGGATGACCAAGCTCCACCCTAGACAATAGAAACTGCTAATTAGCCACTGTTTCAGAGCATGACATCTAACTGTGCTCACCATCTCTCTCCCACCATCCCACCAAAGAGTTGCTCTGTCTCTTTCCCTAGGAACCTCTGCTACTTTCCTGAAGTTGTACTTCCTGCTAGAGGAAGTTTTTCCTGTTGAACCCAAATATAACACCACAGTCCTTCCTGAGACTCCTATTCATTACTTCTGTTTCTAGGGACCATATAGAACAATAGCTCTCAGACTTTTTTACATCACAATTATTTAAATGTTAATGTTATTGTTGTTATTACCAGGGTTTGAACTCAGGCCTCCATGCTTGCTTGGCTGATGCATTATCAACCTGAACCACAGCTCCAGTCCCGTCTTTGCTGGTTATTTTGGAGATGGGATCTTGAGAATTTTTCTGCTTAGGTTGCCTATGAGCTTTGATCTCCCAGATCTCAGCAAACTGAGCAGCTGAGATTACAGGTGAGATTAGTAGGATTACAGGTGTGAGCCATTGGAATCTGGATTTTTTTTTCTTTTTGAGACAAGGTCTCTCTATGCAACCCAGCTGGCCTTTGAACTCAAGATCCTTCTTGCCTCAGCTTTCTGAGGCAATGGGATTACAGCCCTGAGATTTGTGTGTGTGCCACTATGCCTGACTCACACATCATCATTTTAAAAGGTGCAATGAAGTGACATCTACAGCATTCACAATGTGGTACAACTACCATCTTAAAACTTTTTAAAACAACTCTCATCTTAAAACTTTTTTTCACCCCAGAGAAACAAACCACATTTATGCAGTAATTGATGCCCATCCAGACCTTCCCCAACTTTTTCCTGTGTCTAAATTTGTTGGGTATCACATAAAAGGAATCATGAAGTAGGTGATCTTTTGTCATTGGCTTTCCATTTAGTACAATATTTTCAACGTCTATCTATACTTAGCACATGCATCAAAATTTCCTTCTTTTTTAAAGGCTGAGTAATATATCATTGCATAGATGGCTATACCACATTTTTTTTTTTGGTTGGTCGTGGGCCTGAACTCTGGGGCTGGGTGCTGTCTCTCAGCAATTCAGCCCAAGGCGAGCGCTCTACTTGAGCCACAGAGCCACTTCCGGCTTTTTCTGGTTATGTGGTGCTGAGGAATCAAACCCAGGGCCTCATGCATGCAAGGCAAGCACTCTACCACTGAGCCAACTTCCCAGCCCCAATATTCCACATTTTTAATTCCATTTATTCATTGGTAGACAATGGGGTCACTTCAAGCCTTTGACTATCCTAAATGGAGCTGCTATGAAAATGAGTGTATATGTTTCTATGTGGACACGTTTTCATTTCTCTTGGGGGAGTATGCCAAGGGTAGAATTGCTGGGTCATATTAACTCTATGGTTTAAGGAAGGAATTGCCATACTGTTTTGTATCAGGGTGACCCAGTTTACTTTCCTACCAGCAACATCTGAGTATAGTCATTTCTCTGTGTTTTAGCTGGTAATTTCCATTACATTAAAAAATTTAAATTATAGCCCTCCTAGTGATGCGGTCTCAGATCACAAAGCAAATTGTCCTCTTTGGTGACCATGCTGTGGTGGGTATTGAGTTTACAGTGAGGCCAAGGCCACTAGCCACCCCAAAGAAGACTCTCTCACCTTAACAATTGCTTAAAGGTATGGGGTTTTGGCTATTTGTGTGTGTGCGTGTGCGTGTGCGTGTGCGTGTGTGTGTGTGTGTGTGTGTGTGTGTGTGTGTGCTTAGACTCAGGGCCTGGGCACTTTTGCTTAGCTTTTTTTGCTCAAGGCTGGTGCTATACCACTTGAGCCACAGCTTCACTTCCAGATTTGTTCTGGTTTAAGAGTCTCATAGCCTTTCCTTGCTGAGCTGGTTTTGTACTAGGATCTTCAGATTTCAGTGTCCTAAGTAGATAGGTATAAGCCACTGGCACCCGGACAGAGTTGTTTTTTGTGTTTGTTTTTTAAAATAAGGTATAAAATAATTCAAAGCTTTGGGAAAAGAATGAAGTATGCATTGCGATCTGGATTATCCTTGTGGAGACAGGTACTGCGGGTGAACCGGCTTGGCTGAATGGGGGGGGGGGGGGGATCCCAGGCTCCAAGGGAGGGAGTGGGGAGAGCAGGAGGCTTCTGGGTGCCAAACAGGTCATGAGAAAAAAGTAAGGAGAGGAGGAAGCTGATTCCAAAGGCAGAACTGCAGCCTGAAATTTGCAGTCAGGAAATGGCCATGTGAACACTTCAAAGAGTTTGCACGGAGAGGAAACACGCAGCTCTGGCTTGTAAGCAGCACCAGCTCAGCAACTCAAGGAAACAGAGCCATTAACTCCTACATTGATGGACCTCACAAGAGAAAATATTGAAGATCTCATGACTTTCTAAACAGAGATTATGCCCAAACATTTAGAAGCAAAAAAGGAAATGCAGTAGTTTTTTCTTTCTTGCTATTGTTTCTAACATATTTATAAGGTGATTTTTTTGTTGCTTTGTATGTCCCTCCCCACAGTATAACCCCTGTTTTCACTGTATTTGATGTTGGTATAATCTGGGGAGGGGAAGGGAAAAAACAAATTATTTAAGTAGGGATACAGGTTGACCCATTGCAACAATGAGATGTACAAGATGCTATGTCAAAAAACAAACTTGGGGGGGGGAGGATTGGGTAGGGAGGAACGGGGGGGGGCATGGGAAGGGATGAGAAGGGGAAACAAAGGAGGAGGCAACAATGCTTGATAAGAAATGTACTCATTATCTTGCCCATGTAACTGTAGCCCCTCTGTATGGTATTTTCACAATAAATTTTTTTAAAAAATAAATAAAATGAACTTTACAGCTTAGGGGAGCGGGGGGAGGGGGGAGGAGTGTAGTCGTGGAGATGGGAGAGGGCAGGAGGGATGGTAGGGGAAAAACAGAGGAGGAGGCAACAATGCTTGATAAGAAATGTACTCATTACCTTGCTCATGTAATTGTAACCCCTCGGTATGGTATTTTCACAATTTAAAAAAAACTGATTAAAAAAAAAAAAAGGAAATGCAGACCACAACATTTGGAACCTTTTAGTTGTACCAATGAAGTACAGCAGCAGAATCTCCCTAGTCTGGGCCAATTACACCCAAAGGAAATGATGTCACCACCTCACAGAGATAAGTGTTGCCATGTCCATATTCTTCCATGGGAACAGCCTAATTATCCAGACTGTGGATAAAGGAAACATGACAAGGAAAGAAGGGAACCTCAGTCAACTGTAAAAAAGGAAATCTCACCATTTGCAATATCATAGTTGGAGCTAGGGGACATCATATTAAGTGAAATAAACCAGGCACAGAAATAAAAGAAATGCATGATATCACTTATTGTGTGCTATCTTTAAATTTTTCAAATATATAAAGAATGAAATAATTGGTTAGCAGGGCCAACGCGTATGTGTAAGAGAGCAAAGGGGAAGTCAATGGGCTATAAAAGAAGTCAAGGGGCAGTCAAAGAACACAAAGAAGAAAATATACAAGATGAATAAGTCGAAAGATCTAATGTGAAGCATGAGGATCAGTGTTAGGAAAAATACATCATTAGGGTGGTTTTGGTTTTTTTTTTTTTGTTGTTGGTCGTGGGGCTTGAACTCTGGGGCTGGGTGCTATCCCTGTGCTCTTCAGCTCAAGGAGAGTGCTCTAACTCTTGAGCGCCATTCCAGTTTTCTAGTGGTTTACTGGAGATCAGATTCTCATGAACTTTTCTGCCCAGGCTGGCTTTGAACCATGATCCTCAGATCTCAGCCTCCTGAGTAGGTAGGATTACAGGTGAGAGCCACCAGCGCCTGGCTTCATTAGGGATTTTTATTAGACAAATGGAGTTCACCTGCTCTTGTCCCACACAAAAAACGTAACTCTGTGAAAGGATGGATATGTTCCTTTGTTTATAATTATTTTCCTATCTACATTTAGCCTATAATAACACATTGCAAACCTCAAATGCATACAATAAGATGTATTTAGAAAATATAATCAATCAGGCATCTGTGGCTCACACCTATAATCCTAGCTACTCAGCAGGCTAAGATCTGAGGATTGTAGTTTCAATCTAGTACAGGCAGGAAAGTCTGTGAGACTCTAATCTCCCATTAACTAGCAAAAAGTCAGAAGTGGAGCTGTGTGGCTCAAGTAGTGGAGTGCCAGCCTTGAGCAAAAAAACTTAAGAAACAGCACCCAGGCTCTAAATTCAATCCCCAGTACAGGCACACAAAAAAATGTAATCAAAGAAATAAATTTTATTGACAAATATCCCAGGGATATTTTTACTTCATTTTCATAAAAATATTTAGAAAACATTTTCCTAAATAATTTATAGTATTAAAAAATCAGTGGTGAATATTCTAAATCCAATTATTCCATGGACTCCTGTGAATATTAAACTTTAATTAACATCACTCCCTTACAGCTGGGTATCTGTGAGAATTTACAAAGAAAATACAAAAAAAATTGGAAAAAAATGTACAAACTGAGCAAGGGAGTTGCTTTGACTCTGTGGGCAGGTGACCAAAGGTATATATTATTTGTTTTGGCATTATGGGATTTGAACTCAGTACCCTGCACTCACTAGGTAGGTGCTTTACCAGTTGAATCATGCCCCTAGTCCTTTTAGCTGTAGTTTTTGTTCCAATAGGGTCTCATGTTTATGTCTAGAGTAACTGGAACTGCACTCCTAATATTTACACTTTCTACATAGCTGAGATGACGTGCCAGCACACTCAGATTTTATTGAGATGGGGGGGGGGGGTGATTCTTCATAACTTTTTACCCTACCCAGACTGGTCCTGAATGAAGATCCTTCCTTTCTCTCCCACTGGAGTAGCCAGAATTATAGATGTGGGCCACCACACCTGGCATAAAGGTATATGTACACTGCTGTTGTACTTAACATACCCCACAATGCCATTACAGCTAACCAGGTATGTTCAGAAAAACAACCAACGCAGCTAAATCTCTCCATGCCTTTCTACACTCTCAGCTGTTTCTCTGCACTCTACAGCTTGTGGCTGTGGGTCTTTCCCATGTTCTCATCCAATACTGGAAAGATGACCTGTTGCTATCCAGATTCTCAGTTATCTGGGTCAGTGATCCCCAGCTCCTTTTGATTGGACACACATCTAGGACGCCCCCTTGTTCCTAGTGGTTTCTTGATCCTCCTGGAACAATCCTGTAGATCCATCTGCCTCCTGCCTAGCCTTTTCTAGCATCTGGATCAGGTGCATACTGACTACTTCAGGAACACATGCACTCACCCAGGTGCCAGGGGCTGTCCTCTTTAACAGGAAGTGTCAGGGCTGCTACAGAGAACCATCTACAGACATGGGAAAACTGACTTGATCACCAGCTTCAGTACTCAAAATAGGAGTCCTCTGGGCTTGCAAAGATGCAGGACTTCATGCGTAACTTTACTGAACTGATAACCATAACTAATATCATAACTAATCCATGCTGAAGTCTCCACAGTGTAAGAGGCTCCTAACACTGACCAGGTAGTATTTTGGCCATGTTTACTGTTTGGTCATTTCATTTTTCTTGGCCTCTAATGTTGTACAAGGGAAGTCTTTGGTATTTTTATGAGAAAGTAAAATAAATGGAATAAAATCAAAGGCAGAGAATAAAAATAAAAAGACTTGTGTAGGTACAGCTGCATTTTAGCTGACTGAATCAAGATCCATCCCTAAAGACTGAATGACAAGCATGGAGTGCAAAAATCTCTACGAGGAAATGCATGGGTGGAGGGCGGGGGTACCTAAGATGGGTGCCTGACACCCACAAGATACTTTCCAGTGAGGAAGTTCATTCCTCATGAACATGCTCAAGGATGGCTAGCACATCTGAGGGGAAGGGATCCTTGGTAGTTCAGTGGATATGATAAAACCCTTCTCAAAACCTACTGTTCCATAGTTCTTCTTCTTCTTCTTTTTTGACAGTCCTACGGCTTGAACTCAGGAACCTGGGCACTATCTCTGCATCACATGCACAAAACAATAACCAGAAGAAGGGATTTAAGAGGCTCCTCCTTAACCCAACCACACACCAGGTTCACAAGGATTCCTAATGAACCACCATTGATAGAAAAATTACCAGTTAAAGTCACAGCTGTCAAATCTCAGTAGGCAGCAGAAGTACTTGGAGAGCAAATGTCTTAGTCTGCTTTCTGCTGCTGTAACAAAATACCCGAAACTGGGTCATTCATATAGAAATATATTTGGCTCATGGTTGTGGAGGCTGAGGAGACCAAGAACACAGAGTCAGCCCTTGTTAAGCACCTGGTGAGGGCCTGGTATGCTGCAGCAGAGGACAGAGGTGAGATGGAGCAACCATGCTGGCCAGATCTCTTCCTAATAGAAAGCCTCAGAGAAGTCATGACAAGGATTCACCCCTCACTACCTCAGTGTAACTTAATCACCTCACCAAGACGCGCCTCTAAATACTCTCAGCATATGAATCTGAGGATGAGGAAACATATTTGAACCACAGCATATGAATTTGAAGATGAGGGACACATCTGAACCACAGAGCAACAGATTCTGGGTCCCCTGGATTGGCTGGAGACCCAGCCACATCTGAAAAGCCTGGAAGTTCAGATCCCAAAGAGAGATTTGAGAAGCACAACCCCATCCCATGAGCCACCTTGCATGGCAGCCTGGGGAGCAACACCATCACTGTACTTCTCCATGTTTGTTATAAAGTTTTCCAAGAGCTAAGATTTGAACTCAGAATATCATGCTTGCTAAGCAGGCATGCTTCCTCTGAGCCATGGCTCCAGCCTTACTGCATTTTTTGACCCAACACATTCTGATCCCACAACACAATCCTGGCCATGAGGCTGGGTTACAAATTTGTGATTGTCCCCTTCACCCTACAGACAAGATTACAAAGTGGATCTGCACACCGGGTGCACTGCTGTAAGTATGCATACAACAGACACGGAGCTAACTAGCAGGTAGAGCTGCATCCAAGAATAGCTGCTTCTGAGGCAGGCCTGCTTGAGTCTCATCAAACAAAAAGTTAAGTCATGGTAAATGCAGAGAAAGGCAAATGATCTGATCCACTGGAATGTAATGGGATAATGGGGTTTATAGCATTTTTGAGGCTAAAATTAGCTTAAGAGCCCTCACTTCAGAACTCTGTGCTCCATACAGTTCTAACTTCTCCCCCGTATTGCTTCTGTGCAAGCATCACGCAGCTTGAAATTTGCTTTCTGCGGTATTGGATTCCACGTGGGTGTTTTTTCCTCATTCGTCTTCCTTTTTGTTACTTCAAGGGAAAAACAGCCCTGGGAAAGCTTTTATGCCGCCTGCTATTGTTCTGCATTTAAGGAAAAGTACATGCTGCTAACCAGAGTCTTGAGACCAGGCATCAGGCAAATTCCAGAAACTTCCAATCTTTGTTAAAAATGCCAAAGTAAATGACTTCTGGGCTACAAAACTAACAGAAAGCAACCCTGCCAATTCTTTCCAAGTGTTGGCTGGCTCTGCTTCCAGGAGGCAGGCTGCTTCATCTTTACATCTGGGCCATCCCCAAAGTCTTGGTTGGGCACTTAAGCTATTTGTTTTTTTTTTTTTTAATTCTGGTAAAATACCTGTAAGTCAAATTTACCATCTGTACCATTTCTAAGTGCAGTTCAGTGGCATTGAATAGTGTCACACTGAGCTACATGGAAGGCAGAGATTGGGGTGAGGCCTGCCCCAATAGGAATGTTCTCTGAGTCTCCTTCTCAATCAATGGCTGGGCCTGGTGGTACATGCTTATTATCTCCATAATGGGCGAAGCACATGGCTGAGTTCAATGGCACACACCCGTCCTTCCAGCAACAAGGTGAAGCACCAATAAGAGGATCACAGTCCAGGCCTGCCCGACTATAAAGCAAGACTCTGTCTCGAAAATAACCAAAGTAAAAAGGAACTGACACAGTGGCTCAGTGGTAGAATGCCTACTTAGCAAGTTTAAGACCCTGAGTTCAAACCCCTTATACTAGAAAAAAAAAATACTGAAAAGAAGGCTGCTTGGGACAGCATGGCAGAATGCATGTGGAATAGGATACTGCCCCCCCCCCCCCCCCGGGAGAAGGCTATCAGAACAAGTCATTGATTGTGGGCCTGAATGGTGTAGAACCTGACTTCTCCAAAGTCTAAGATGCCACTAGAATACACTGAGCCCTTCTTCAAGGGGAAGATGGGAAGGGTGGGCCTCTCACAGGAGTCATGTCCTGCAGGGATATGAAGTTCTGTCATTGGTTTACACAGCCATGCCTAATGGTGTTTGTGTAGCCCCTCAAACTACAGTGCTTATTCGAATGCAGGCTCAATTCTAATGGGCATAGAAGGGGAAGGGACCACACAGGACAGGATGAAGTCTAACAGCTCCCCCACAGATGAAACTGGAATTGTAGGAAGAGATATTAGAAAACTGTAGAAAAGAAAATATCCAAAATATCCTTAGACTGGAAATCCTAGAAGGAAAAGTAAAAGCATATCTACTTCCAGAGATAATCATGATGAAACTAGAGACTATCAAAGACAAAGGAATTATCTTAAATGCACCAGAGAAGAACTGGTCAATAAAGGAGAAACAACAACTGGACTGGCAGTAAACGAGTAAAGTGTGATAGATGTCAGATGACAGGAATGCAAATGGCTCCTGAGTTATGGCTGGCTGGCTTAGAACTGTGGCTTTACAATGGTGTGACAGTATACCCAGACAATCACTCTGTTGTTTCACTTCTATTATTATATTCAATACATTGTATCAATTGCGCAAAATTAAGCTTTGTGTTAGGACATTGTGCCAACTGTAGGACTAGTACAAGTGCTGTTCACATTGTTTAAGTTAGGTTAAGGCTAAGATATGATATTCAGTACTTTCAATCTGTGATGTGAAATTTCAATTTATGACATCTTCAACATTGAGTTGAGATTCAAGAATATGATAAGCTAAGGAGAATCTGTAATAACATCTACATACCGACAGAATATAAGTATCATCCTAGAATTATATACTTCTTGCAAAAACTGTCTTTCAAGAATGAAAATAAGGGGCTGGGAAGGTGGCTCAGTAGTAGAGCGCTTGCCTTGCATGCCTGAGGCCCTGGGTTCGATTCCTCAGCACCACATAAGCAAAAAGAAAAAAGCCGGAAGTGGCACTGTGGCTCAAGTGGTAGAGTGCTAGCCTTGAGCTGAAGAGCTGAAGGACAGCGCCCAGGCCCAGAGTTCAAGCCCCACGATGGGACCAAAAAAAAAAGAAGATTGAAAATAAAATAGAAATTTTAGATGAAGACTGCCACAATCAATCTCTCACTAAAACAAATTCAAAATAATATTCTTTAGGCAAAGGGATATTATCCCAGACTAGAGTTCTGGGAAGCAAAAAGAAATGGTGAGAGAAGATATATGGTTTTTTTTTAAAATGCTGAGTAACAATATGTATGCAAAGTCCAAAGTCTTTGTAATTTGGGGGAAGACAATTATTCATATTAAATTTTGTTAAAAATAAAGATTAAAATACTAGGGTAATTGTTAAAATAAGAGACATAGAGAGTATAAGTTCAAATTAGTAGTGGAAAATGTAATCAAGGAAGAAAATCTCAATGAAGATGAAAATGGAATAAAGGACATAGAAAAAGGACAAACACCAAGTATAATATAAAATAGTTAAATATTAACTTACTTTAGCAATCATAATAAATGTATAGACTAATTTTTCCAGGTAAAAAATGGCCATCAGACAGGATTTTAGAAAAATCTAGTAAAAAAAAATCTAGTAACTACCATTTCTAAGAATATCTGAAATATAAGAACAGAAGAGATGAGAGTTAAAGGAGGAACAGACACCAAATAAAAACTAACAAAAAATCTGTCATACCTATATTAAGGTAGCAAGTATAACTTACTTTACAAGCATAATGTATAAATAATAGTGGGTCAAAAAATAGCTGACACCAGTGGCTCACCCCTGTAATCCTAGCTACTAAGGAGGCTGAGATCTGAGGATCGTGGTTCAAAGCCAGCCCGAGCAGCAAAGTCCATGAGACTCTTATCTTCAATAAACCACCAGAAAACTAGAAGTGGTGCTAAGGCTTAAGTGGTACAGCGCTCTCCTCACCTTAAGCTGAAGAGCTCAGTACTAGGGTAAAGTATTAGGGTAATCATTAAAATAAGAGACATAGAGAGTATAAGTCCAGGAGTTAAGAGTGTATGTTACAAATAACAATGCTGGTCTCTTCAGCAACATAAAGCACACCATTCTAAAGGTAATAACTTATACGTTAATTACTTTTTTAGCTAATGTAGTATCTAGTCATCCAACAACTAATTGAAACTGAAATGGTTGCTTCAAATTCTCCTTTTCAAAGACAGAAAATGATTTACTCCAACCTAAAAGAAAAATACAGCCATACAGCCATATAGCATCTATAGTGTTCCATATACATATATTAGTCCAAATGGCTCAATTTCTATATCCAAATGGCTTAATATCTAATAGGACAATTACCTGCCATATTACCCGATATACCATTTATGAAATGAGATATGTCAGAAATTTCTGGCAATGACTTTTCTTTTTGCTTTATATATTTTGAGGCTTATTAGGACATACAAGTTTTGCATTATTTTTGCTCCAAGTGAGTTGAAACTTGTATTTGTACTTTTTGTTTGGTTTGGTTTTTTGTTGTTGTTAGTGGTGGTAGTGGAGCCTTAGGCTTATTAACACTTTCAGCTGGGGGCAGTTCCTGCAGCCAGGCTCCAGGTATGGCCTTCTAGAAATTTGAAGAAGTTGGTCCAAACAGGACTCTCCTTGTTCCTTAATTCAGCAACTGTCCTTTCTGATCTGAGTGACTTCAGTTCCTAAGTCAAGTAGAGGCATGGTCTCTTTCATGTGGGTTAGATATTCAGGCAATAGTGCCAGGTAACTAGAATTTGCTTGCTCTTTTCTCTGAGATGGAGTCAAAGGGTTGGTTTTTGACAAGGTCCTAAGTGTTCAGAGTTTAACCCTTATTCTAGTTAGAAGTCACGGTGGAGTTGAAGGCCGTGGCCAGGTTACCTGAGATGAACAAAGGTATCCTACAGAGTACAAGACAGTAGGCCCAGGCACGTGAAATCTGTGAGCATATTATTAGGTGCATTAAGCATTAAGGAAGTTACTTCAATTTCAGGGAGTTGGCTGATGAGATGATAACTCATAGTAATTCAGTGCTATAAGAGCTTAGGAAGCACAAAATCTGACTACATCACACTATTCTGGAAACAACAGAGGCCATTTATAAGCAATTTAAGTATACACCTAGTATTTTATTTTGATGGATTACTGAAGGTCTAGAATTTAAGGTAATTTGATAAATGACTGAAACAATACCCAAAAAATATTGTTCTGGCATTCAGATGAGCCTTTTTCCTATATGCAGCAACACACAAATAACAAGCCAAGAAAAAATAAAAGATATCCCATATGGGCAGTGAATTACTTACATCTTCCAAAGAAATAATGATGCTAATTCATATAATTTCTGTCTTCAATCTCAGCAGGGGACTTTCACAACTCTACAAACACTAGAGTTTCTATCTTCAATGATCCTCAATAGTCCAAATGTTAAAGGGCTAGTCTTCAGCTTGGTGCTACCCAGTGGTAATGGAAACTATCAGGTGGGTACTCCTAGGAGGTCTTTTTCTTTGATGTCTCTTCAGTTGATAAGTTGGTTGGTTCGTTGGTGTTCTTGGTGAACACTGGAAAGGCTTGTTAGGGATGTGCCTTCAAAAGGGACCTGTGACCCTGGTCTCCTGTTTTTCTTTTGCATCCTGGACATGAGGTGAATGGCTTTGCTCTACTGCATATTCCTGCCATGATGCTCTGCTTCACCACAGGCCAGGGGAATAATCAATCATAGAATCCTCCGACCTCCAAATAAACTTTATTGTTGATTATCTCAAGTATTTGTTACAGTAACAGAAAGCAGAAGAATACACCATAATACAGTTTGGGTTCAGCTTAGACTCAGCCAAATTAATGTGTTTCCAGCTCAATGTTTGTTTCATGAAGAATAGTGTCTATTGCATATATTTAAAGAGAGAGACATATAGAGAAAGAAAGAGAGAGATAGAGAAGGGGGACAGAGGGAGGGAAGGCATAAGAGAAAGAGTTGAGAGAGACACTGGACAGAGAGGTAAAGTCAAAAAAGGACAGGAAGACAGAGAGAGAGATACAGCAATAATTAAACTAGGAGATGGAACCCGGAGAGTTCTGCATGAATTACATACATAATAGGATTCATTAGAGCAGATGGAAAAGACTAAAATAACAATGGTCAAAATGACGAAGAGATAAAATGTTAGCACAAAAAGTCATTTCTTCACCATGTGTGAAACGAATCCAGCTATATTTAAATATTTAACTCGAGCCAGAAGTAGTGGTAGAAGCCTGTAATTCCAGTTTCAGGAAGGCAACACAGGAAGATTGAGAGTTTTGAGGCCAGTATAGGCAAAAGCTAGTGCAAGACCGTGTCTCAAAAACAAAATAAAAAAGCCAGGCACTGGTGACTCATTCCTGTAATCCTAGCTACTCAGGAGGCTGAGATCTGAGGATCACAGTTCAAAGCCAGCCCGGGCAGGAAACTCTATGAGACTCTTATCTCCAATAAACCACTTCGAAAACCGGAAGTGGCACTGTGCTCAAGTGGTAGAGCGCTAGCTTTGAGCTGAAGAGCTGAGGAACAGTGCCCAGGCCCATAGTTCAAGCCCCATGACCGACAAAATATAATAGCTCAAGTGGTAAGTGGCTTGCCTAGCATGTGTGAAACTCTGAGTTCAAAACCCAGGACTGCAAACCAAACAAACAAAAACAAAAGCTCCCCAATACAACTCTTCAAAACCCACAATTTCCCATTCCTGTGTAAGCAAAAGCTACTGAAAGCCCTATAGATGCCATTCTAGCCCACTAAATCTACTTCCCATCACAAGCTAGTGATGGGCTTCATATCCCCTTAGTCTATAAATAAAACAAACACCACCTTGAACAGGGTATGAACGAGTGTGCCCACAGATGGCACAAGCCTCTGATCCGAGCATCCTTCTACCTGCCCAGATTGCTCCCTCAGAGACAGAGATTAAAGCTTCAATGGTGACCACATGGGACTACCATCAAACCAAGCCATGGCAACGGAAGAATGTGGCAGCTTTCGACCGTCAAAGTAATGTCACTCCAGCACTTGGGATGAATATCACTGTGCTGAATGACAAATAGCTGCAGACTTGTCCCTTCTGCATTGTCTCTTGTTGGGGAGAACATGTCATTTCAAAGCAAGGTTTTAGAGACGCCAAATTATACAGAGAGACTGGTGGCTGACATTGCTCCAGTGCTCTCTGCATGTGTTGTGATGTCTGACAGAAGCAAATTCACATCCTCATGGGGAGGACACTACTCTATACACACTGTTACTGATGCTCTAAAAGATATGGTAAGTACTGCCACAGGAGCTCCAGACCGCTGCCATTTCCAATATGGGGAGGACATAAAGTGGGAGATATACAAAGTGACCCCCATTATAAGATGATCTCCCCACCAGGTAGTGTGGCTTACATTTGCAATCCTAGCTATACAGAAGGCCTAAGATTGGATATAATGGTTCCGGCCTCGCCTGCTCATGGAAGTTCACACGACTCTATCTCCACCAATGGCTAGGGGTGGCAGCACAAACCTATCATCTTAGAAATGCAGGGAGGCACAAATAAAAGGACTGCAGTCTAGAATGGGTTAGGCATTAAACAACACCTTATTAAGAAGATGATGGAATGACTCGTAG
Source organism: Dipodomys spectabilis (assembly GCF_019054845.1). Classification (NCBI taxonomy): domain Eukaryota; kingdom Metazoa; phylum Chordata; class Mammalia; order Rodentia; family Heteromyidae; genus Dipodomys; species Dipodomys spectabilis. The sequence goes on along the minus strand of NW_024870864.1, from coordinate 5,946,347 downwards.
CATCTGTCTGGCAAGCATCAGGCTCTGAGTTCAAACCTCAGTACTCCTTCCCCAAAGATCTTATGGATTGTGACCTCTACCTTTCCTCATAGAACCCAAGCCAAACTTAGCGTATGCAAAAGCCAAATGCTAAACCTTACAGATTTTTTTTTTCCTTAAAGGAGCGCATGGCCGTGCTTCCATGCTTATTGTATCAACAATCTGGTCTACTTGGAGGCATCTTCTACTTCCTGAATGAAGCCAGGGATGTAGGGTGGTAACTAGGTGTATGGTATATCACCAGCACCTGCAGCACCACCCCACACCACACCCCTGCAGTCCTACGCCAGCCCCTCCAATCAGTGGCTTTCCATCTGACGCCATGCGGCCAGGACACACAGTTAACACCAATCCCTGATTTAAAATAAAAAAAAAAAATGAAACTAGGAGGCACTGAAAGCTCCCAACATGTCTTTTTAGACAAAAGCAGAAGTTGAAAACAACCTCAGGAACATCATCTGTTTCTGATTTAGAGGAAAAAGTAACTTGGTAAACATGACTCAAAATGCCACAACAAACAAGTTCACATCTACTGAGATGACTGCAATGGGTGCATGGAAGGCAGCTCGCTTGGTTACCATCGGAAGAGCCGGTCTTGGGTGATGATGCCATGGTGTGCTGGAGAATTATACAGCTACCTAGCAGCAGTTGTAGATCTAGTCATGTGTATTCATCCGTTTTCTGTCGCTACAACAAAATACCCCATCCTGGATAGTGTATGATTCAGCTACAGTCTGGGAATCCTAGATTAGGTGGCCCCATGTGCTCCGCTTCTGTGAGCCTCTCCCTGACCTGCTGACCTCACAAGCTGGCAGAGAAGCAGAAAGGAGACCAGGAGCATACAGCAGCACCCATGCATGTGGTGGCCTTTCTTTAAAAGGATCCACTCTTGGGAGAACTCACTCCTTGACAGCATGTGAATCTTTCCCAAAGACAATGCCACCATGACTAAACCATCTTTACTAGACTGCTCCTTTCTTTTTATGACAGTACTGGGGTTTGAACTTGGCCTCAGGCTTGCTAGGTAAGTGCTTTGCAACTTGAGCTACACACCCAGCCCTTTTATTTTTCAGATAGGGTCTTATGTTTAAGCTTTGGACTACCATCAACTGACTTATGTCTCTCACTTAGCTAGAGGACAGGCTCACACCGCCATATCTGGCTTATTGATTGAGATGGGGGAAGGTCTCACTAACATTTTTGCCAGGACTGGCCTTGAAACCCCAATCCTCCTGATCGCTATCTCCCAAATGACTAGGATTACAGGAATAAGCCACTACCTCCAGCCTAAGCCCCACATCTTAAAAGTTTCCACCACATCAACATGACTAGACTGGAAGCCAAGTCCATGGGACCCAAATCTAAACCATGAATACATGAAATCAGCCTAGAGCATCTTCCTTGACTGAGATGTATTCTTCAAAATGCTATGGTTACAGAATCTATTCATGGATTCTTTCTTAGGCTGTCTTAATAACCTTCAGTCAATCTAATTTCTATAAATCTATTTTCTGGCAGCAAATAATTGAGGTACTACATATCTAGCTACACATGTGCATATATGTATGGACACCCATAGAAACATAAGAGAGTCTTTCTCTCTTACCACATGCCAAGTTCAGCATAGGTCTCTGAATAAATCAAAATGTGACATGTAGTATCCATGTCTTCCCTAGCATACAGGAGTCAGGTGACTACAGATGGCACAGAGGCCTGAGCTGAAGAAAACAGCTATTTATTTTTTTCTTTTTTGTCAGTCCTGGGGTTTGAACTCAGGGCCTGGGCACTTGTCCCTGACCTTCTTTTGCTCAAAACTAGCACTCTACCACTTGAGCCCAGCACCATTTCCAGCTTTTTCTGTTTATGTGGTGTGGAAGAATTGAACCCAGGGCTTCATGCATGCTAGGCAAGCACTCTACCACTAAGCCATATTCCCAGGCCACAAGGTCTACTTCATCAATGCATCAAAGGCTAGCACTACAAAAAAAAAAAAAACAAGGTAGAATGCAAGTTGAAGAACACACTATTTTACTTGGGTTGGTGTAACTCAAAGTGTGTAGAAGAGAACTCAGGTGCATGGGCAAATCTTACTCTTCTCAGATGTGTCTGCAATGCCAGCCTCTCTCCCCAGTTGCAGACACCTGTGCCTACTTGCCCCTCCCATTGCTGTGTGACCACCATTCCACTTTCAGGATTAGAGACTCACACTGGAACCTCCCTGTTAATACCTGCTCCCCTCTTCCTGCTCCAAGTCTTTTATCCAGGAAATGACATCTCCATTCTCCCTGCTACCACCACCAAAGCCACCCATCACAACGGTCCACTCTAGCTTCAAAGTCTCCCTTGCAGCTGGCTCCACTTTCCATCCATACCAAGCGTCAGCCAAGTTTCCCAAGATGCCTCCCTTCCTGGGCTTATGCCTCTCCTTCAACACTCCCCAAGGGCAGCCAGCAGATTGTCTCAGAACTTCCAGTCAGACTACTCTCCAGCTCAAAACCCTTAGGCATAGTGCTCTTCACTAAAAGGCATCAGGTGGATGGACTCCAAGCCTAGTTCAGGACAGAAAGTCAGAAGTATTCAAAGAACAATGCAGACATATCAAAGGCAGCTAAAAAAAGTTTTCAGTGGCCATGTATGGGACAATGTTAGAGTCAGCATTGTAATTATAGTTCACAGAATAAAACTAGAATCTATAATAAATCTATGTAGGTACAAAGGAAGGAAGGAGTAAAAGAATAAGGGGATGCATGAATGGGTCTCCTCCAGTAGATTCCAGTTAATATCTGTAGAGGGATGATGGAGTTTAAAAATGTACCATTTGGCAATCACCATAGTAATGGTATTCTAAGCAGAAGGTGCCAACTGATCTTAAAAGTAGTGCATGAGGCTAGATGACAGACAGTATGTATATGTTTGTGTGCATGGGGACAGTCTCAAAATATCTCTCACTCTTCATGAAAAAAGAAAACAGTTCAGTGAAGATACCAAACCAAAGGTATCATCACCAGACAGTGAGATCTTCTCGTGTGTGGCATCCCTTGGTGATACCCTTGCCCCAAACAACTAATGCACATCTAATTGTTAGAAAACAACAGACAAACTCCAACTGTCATGGCATAGTGTAAATGTTTTGTAGTCTTGCAAAGGGCCTAACATGGAAAACAAGGGCAGATTTAGGGCTGTTCTAGTGGAACAAGGCAACTAAATGTAAGGTGGACTCCAGACTAGATCCTGGAGCAATTAGGAAACGTACTGGAACCATATGTGAGTGACCTCCAAGGGAGTCTGAGGATTAGGTCCTCTTCCAGTTGTCAGCTTTCCCTTTTCTACGACTGCACCATAGAATCACAGGTCAGTGTCCTTAAACCTCATCACTACAAATAACCTTCACATGGCTTCATGAAAAATAGCGACAGGACCAATAATCCTAGCTACTCAGGAGGTAGGGTGGAGATTGGGATTTAACATTTCAAGGCCAGCTGGGAGAAAAAAGCTCAAAAGATTTCCATCTCTAGTACAAGTTGTCATGTCCAAAACGAACTTTACAATGTTGGTGGGGGGGGGGGGGGCTGGGGGGAGGGAGGAAGGAGAAGGATTGGGATTAGGGGGGGAGGGGGGAGGCTGGGAAGGGATGTGAAGGATAAACAAAGGAGGAGGCTGCAATGCTTGGTAAGAAATGTACACATTATCCTGCCCATGTAACTGTAACTCCTCTGTACAGTATGTTCACAAATAAAATTAAATTAAATTAAAAAAAAAAAAAAAAAAAAAAAAAAAGATTTCCATCTCTAACAATGACCAATGGCTGGGAGCAGTGGTGAATACCTGTTGTCCCGGTGATAGGAAGAAACACAAATAGGAGGTTCACAGCACCCAACCTCTACTGAATTTTCAGGGGTTGAAGCAAGACCCTTCTCAAAAAGGAGCTGGGGCGTAACTCAAGTGATGGAGCACCTGTCTAGCAAGCATGAAATCATGAGTTCAAAGCCCTATACTGCCAAAATAAAAAAAGAACACCAGTGACAAATATCTAAGTAGAAAATATAAGGCAAAAATGCTATTTAACAACAGGAACTCCTGGTGAAGAATATAAGGAAGCTACCTGCACTGTTGTTACAACTTTTTCTTTTTTTGGTTGGGACTTGAATTCCGGGCCTGGCGCTGTCCCTCAGCTCTTCAGCTCAAGGCTAGCCAAGCCACAGCGCCACTTCCAGCTCCCCCCCACCCCCCCCCCCCACCCACCCCGCTTATGTGATGCTGAGGAATCGAACCTAGGGCCTGATGCATGCAAGGCAAGCGCTCTACTACTGAGCCACCTTCCTAGACTGATCATTACAACTTCTTAATGAGGAATGATTCAGAATATTAAAGTGAAAAACAACCAGTCAATTTTTACCACTTTCCCATACACTTGTAGCAAAATGCTAAAAGAGTACATTCGGCCCCTTATAACTCCAGCCAGTCCTCCAGTTACATTTCCCTGTCTTCTCTGGTCATGTTTTGTTTTGTAGAATCTCATGGCTGAGATTCTACTTCTACTTCCAGCTTTTTGTTAATTCATTGGAGATATGAGTCTCATGGACTTTCCTGCTCAAGTTAGCTTTGAACCTTGATCCTCAAATCTCAGCCACCCTAAGAGGCTAGGATTATAAGGCATGAGTGCCACTGGTACCTGATGAATCCAGCGTGTTTTGCTGGTTAATTGGAGAAAAGATTCTCTTGGACTTCTGTCCAAGCTGGCTTATTCCTCAGATCTCAGTCTCCTAAGTAGCTAGAATTACAGTTGTAAGCCACCAGCACAGGGCCTCTGCTGAGTTTTTAATGTGATAGTTCCTCTGCGTGGAAAGTCCTCTCTGTTCTGTTGTGAACCACTGATTCCAAACTCCTCCCATTTTTCAGGTCTCCATTTCAATGCCACTTCCCCAGAAAGGCCACCCTTGTCCTTTAGAGAAGATCCAACCCCCTGTACACTGGTTTAGGTAACTATTACCCTATATCCCATGTCCTCCACCAGCCTATAATCTCTAATTTCTGCTCACTTTCCTCACATGAACTCCCAGGGCTAAGGACCATTAAAAAAATTTTTTTAAACAAAAAGTCAAGAAAAAGAAAAGATTCCCTCAAAAAGAATGTCAACTACAGAGACCCAACTTGCTTCCACATTTGGTGGCCATAATCTTTAAACAACACATGAATGGATGTTATTATTTTACTCCAACATCTGATTTTTTTTTTTTTTTGCCATCTTACTTGATTTTACCGAACATGTTCTTTCTAGGGAAAGAATGAGGACTGGTATATTCTAATTCAAATAAAGAGGACCAAATAAGTACACTAACATGTAAAATGATGACCCTTACTGACTAAAAACAACCAATGTGGTAATGAGGACGTTTTCCATAGTACAGAGAAGATGATTTTTAGAATGTGAAGCAGGGAGTAATTAATTTTCCATAATGGTCACACTGGGACCTATTGTGAGAGCTGACATTAACGATGTATTTCTTTTCTGTAATTAATTTTTATGTGTAGTTCTGGGAGCTTTCCACCATCTTTTCCTGGATTGGTGTTCCTACCTCTGCCACCTACACCAATGGCAGGTCAGCTCTTCCATAAAGACAGGGGCATACAGAGAATAGATAGCCACATAGCCAAACTTTAGTGTGACCAATGCTTTCCCTGCTCAGGGAGGAAATTAATTAATACTAGCAAGAGAGCATGCTGGTCCTGGCATATTGCTCTCTCTGCAATTCTGGAAGCTATAGAGGATCCAAAGAGATAAAGTACTAGCAAAGAGATCCAAGTTCAAATCTCACTGCTACCACTACATACCAGCCTGGCAAATTACTTTGAGGATGGCAATGATCATGACTGGTAGTACTGAGGAATGAACTAAGAGCCTCATGCTTGGTAAGCAGGAGCTCTATCACTTGCATCACTCTTTTTTGTGCTGGCCATTTTTCTTTCCAGAGCTGAGGATCAATTTAAGGGCCTTGCACTTGCCAGGTAAATGCCCTTCCACTGAGGTAAATGCCCAGCCTATATTTGACTATTTTTTGAGATAGGTCTGTGCATCCTAAACTGTGACCTTCCGTATTTGAGCTTCCCTGTATAGTTGAGATGAGAGGCACCCATCATAGTGCCCATCCATTGGTGGAGATGGAGTCTCATGAGCTTTTTTTGCCTTGGCTGATCTTGAACTACAATCCAGGGTCTCTGCCTCCCAAGTAGCTATGAGCCATCAGGCCAGGCTACTCTGTCACAGCTTTAAATGTGGATGGCATCTTGATCCCTGAAGGCACAGGCTAAGGCAGACAGCCTGTCGCTTATGGTAAGAACTTCAAATTGTAGCAAGAACTTGACACCAAGCAGAAAAGAGAACTTAGGTCATCAGTCCCCTGACCTCATGGGGTCATGCAAACAAACTGATTAACAACAAATAAATTACATTAAAAATTCCTCATTAACACTGGGAGTATACTTCAGTGACAGAGCACTTACTTGTCTACTATGCAGGAGTTTCTGGGTTCAATCTCTACCACCAAAATGAAGGAAAAAAGAAAGTAAACCCTCCCTCATTTCTTCCTCTTGAGTACTGACTGGTTCTTCCAATTTCCTAAGGAAAAGGATGTTTTAGAATTAGTTTTACATTGCTGGTAACTGATAATAGCCAAATAGACAAGTTAAGCTGGGCACCATTGGCTCACCCTTATAATTCTAGCTACTCAGCAGGCTGAGGTGAGAGGATACCCATTCAAAGCTAGCCTGGGCAAATAAATCCATGATTCTCCATCTCCAAAATAACCAGCAAAAAAAAAAAAAAAAAAAAAAGAGCCAGGTTGGAGGCATGGCTGAAATGACGGAGTGCCAGCCAGGAGCAAAAAAGCTAAGCAAGCACAACCCCCTGAAATCAAACCCTAGATCCAGCACCAAAAATATATGCAGCTGGATGCCTATAATCCTAGCTACTCAGGAGGCTGAGATCTGAAGATCACAGTTCAAAGCCAGCCTGGGAAGGAAAGTCTCTGAGACTCTTATCTCCAATAAACCACTAGAAAACTGGAAGTGGTGCTGTGGCTCAAGGGGTAGAGCACTCACCTTGAGCTGAAGAGCGCAGGGACAGCGAACGTCCAAGCCCAGAACAACGGACCAAAAATAAATAAATAAATAAGTAAATAAAATATATGCAAGGTTAGGACAACACTTTATTCTTCAATGCAAGACTAGCCTTCAAAGCAGCCATAAAAAAGAATAGTGTATCATATCACTAAATAAGCAACACTGGGATTAAGGAAAGCCATGGTCCAGAGAGAAATGTCTTGCCAGAGTAAGTGATAGACATAGGCACCAAGGCCTCCAGGTATGTAAGGGCCGGGCTCACCACCTGGGAGACTCAGCCAGCTCCTAATCAACCTTCCAGTGAAACTCACTCTAAAACACAAGTCGGATGGCTATCAAGTCACAGCCTGTCACACCTCACTGAGCACACACCCAAGAGTCCCAGTGGCTACAACCAAGAGCAGTGCCACACTAACTGTCCAGTCAGCTTCTCCTCCCCCTAGCAGCTCCCTGCAAGGAGGGACTGAGCCTTTAACCATTTGTCACTGTCACCTACCCACAGAAATGTTCTGCTGGAGTTTTCAAGGAATGAAAGCTCAGCCAACTCTCAGAAACATCTTAAGCTAGGAAAGGATAGCTTGACCTTTTCCCTGATGTCATCTGGGTATCTATACCCAACATAGCAAAAACGCGCCCTCACCTTCCTGCTGACTTACCCAGGTGCTCTTTGCCTGGCCACTCAAGGTTTTTTTTGTTTTTTCCTCTCTTTTTAGTGCAGGTCCAGGGGCTTGAACTCAGGGCCTGGGCACTATCCCTGAGCTCAAGGCAAGCGTTCTACCACTTGAGCCACAGCTCCACTTCCTGCGTTTTTTGGCAAAAAGGGTCACATGGACTTTCCTGTCTGGGGCTGGCTTTGAACCATGATCCTCATAATCAGCCTCCTGAGTAACTAGGATTGCAGACATGAGCTACTGGCACCTAGCCCACTCTGAGGATTTAAACAACTCATTAATAATAGAGAAAAGCAAGGACATACCCTAATGTTTACAAAAAAGACCACACTAAAGCTACCAGCACAACTATGTTTATTGCAGCATTATTTACCATAGCTAAGATATGGAACCAACCCAGATGCCCCTCAGTAGATGAATGGATCAAGAAAATGTGGTATATATACACTATGGAATTCTATGCCTCCATCAGAAAGAATGACATTGCCCCATTTGTTAGGAAATGGAAAGGCTTGGAAAAAATTATATTAAGTGAAGTAAGCCAGGCCCAGAGAAACATAGGTCCCATGGTTTCCCTTATTTGCAATATCTAGTATAGGTATGAGTCAAGCGGAAAAGGTCAGATAATGTATTGTTAGGAAAACGAACCCTTAAATATGTATTTTAATGTTTTTGTTTCTTTCATGCATGTGTTTCTAACGCATTTATAAGATTATTTCTTTGTTGCTTTGTATGTCCCTCCCCCACAGTGTAACCCCCGCTTTCACTATATTTGATGTCAGTATAACATGTGGAGGAGATGGGGACAAACAAGTCGTTTAAGGATTCAGGTGGACCTGTTGCAACAATGAGAAGTACAAAATGTCATGTCAAAACCAGCTTTACAATGTCGGTGTGGGGGGGGGGAGGGGGGGTATGATTGGGTGGGGGGGAGGGGGGAGGCTGGGAAGGGAGGTGAAGGGTAAACAAAGGAGGAGGCTACAATGCTTGGTAAGAAATGTATGCATTATCCTGACCATGTAATTGTAACCCCTCTGTACAGTATGTTCTCAAATAAAATAAAATAAAATTTTTTTTTTTAAAAAAAAAGAAAAGCAAGGACAATCAATAGCCCAGCTGTCAAGTGGGTCCTTCTCCTTTTCCTTCCCTTCATCTTCATTCTCTTCCTCCTCTGCTTGAAATTTGAATTCAGGGCCTCACATTTGCATGCTAAGCATGCTTGCTTGGGTAGTACATCTGGCCATTTGAGCTATGCCTCTAGCCCAGCTTTTGGCTGGTTATTGGAGAAGAGAGTCTCTTGCAGTTTTCTGTCCTGGCTAGCTTCAAACTTAAATGCGCTAGATCTCAGACTCCTGAATAACTAAGATTACAAGTATGAGCCACTGGCTCTAAGCTAACTATCTTCATCTTCTGACATCTGACCTCCCCGGTGTCTGTTTTTGATTGACATCAACTTTGACTCTCACCATCACACCTCCCCCCAATACATGCCTTCTCTACTGTTTCTGAATTTCTAGTTATGCAGGTAGAATTCAGAGTTGCTCTCAGAAGAGGCTACGTGCCTTTAATTCTGAACATGATTATTTTCGGTTTCTTTAAAAATATTACATCTTGAAAAGCCAATTTCAGATAGTTACAAGTCAAGTGAGGAAAATATTTCTTTTGTTTCCCTTCCCTTCATCCTGAGTTTTCACTAGTTTAGTTCCATTAAGGTATAAATAGATGTTTGGAGGAAGAGTCTTGTTATTATAGCCCAGGTAGACTCTAATTCACCATTCTCCTACCTCAGCCTCTCTAGTTCTGGGACTACAGGCATATGTCACCATACCTGGCTAATGGAATGGATTCAAATATACATCAGAGGACTCTTCTACTGGCAGGTTCAATGGGGCCCTGGGTCTGCACAAACAGACCAGGCACTGGTGACTAAAAAGACATGGGCTACAGCATGGCGACATTTGCTCAGGAATGTGGACACAGCTTAATGAAACAATTCCTAAGTTAAATGAACTCCATACTTCATTAAGGAAGAGAAAGATTAGTCATTAGCAATCCAAGTAAATATGTGAAACTTAAACCTGAATCTATGGCCTTCCTGAGTTTTACTAGGCAGTTCTGTCATAAGAAGAATTACCTGACACCTACTGCTGGTCCAACAAGAAATATTCCTAAGAAGCCAAGCAGACCTGAATCCATTTCCTGTTGTGGTTTTGACTTTGGATGTGTTTCCTCTCAATATGCAATTTCAGACCACCCTCAGTAAATTCTTTTGTGATTAAGTAGAGATCTTAACTCTAAGCTACCTAAGCAAAGTGTATTATTAGAAGCCAAGCATCTAGGAATGTGTTTGGGGAGACAGGGGTGACTAAGAACTGAAGTTTTTGGAGGTGCCCCTCCAGAAACTGTCCCCAAGCTGAGCTTCCCCATCCAGACTGAGCTCTTCTGAGATGCTCCTTACTAGAGAGTGGGTGGGATTTTCCTGGGAGAGTTTTGGGGAAATTGGTCAGGAGTGAGGGGAAGATATGGTACTGTGGTTTACCAGCCATGAGTTTGGGGAATGGGTCTGGCTGGCTCACTCAGTACTCCTAGCATCTAGCATGGTGCTGGTGGTACCAACTAGCAACTGAGACAACTGGATGGATGAGAAACAGAAGGAAGGAAGGAAGGAGGGAGGGAGGGAGGGAAGATATACTGAGACCTACATTAGGGAAAACTGAGTTCTTCAACACCTTGTTACATCTAGATGGAAGAATAAACACAGAATACATACATCAACCAAGAAGGTTAAAAGTATTCAAGAAATGAGACAGATCAAGATGTATTGTACTCACAAGTTGACATGTTGAATGGAAATGCCCTTGTATAACAATTTAAAATTTAAAAAAGATTAGCTTGGCCCTGGTAGAATAACAACTTAAAATTTAAAAAAGATTAGCTTGGCCCTGGTAGATCATGCTTATAATTCTAGCTACTCAGAAGGCTGAGATCTGAGGATTGAAGCCAGCCTGGGCAGAAAAGTCCATGAGCCTTATCTCCAATTAACCACTCAAATGGCAGAAATAGAGCTATGGCCGAAATGGTAATATTGCCAGTCTTGAAAGCTAAGGGACAGTGACCAAGTGAGTTCAAGTCCTAGTATCAACACAAAAATAAATTTAAAAATTTTTGTTTTTTTGGGGGGTCATGGGACCTGAACTTTGGGCCTGGGCACAGTCCCTCAGCTCTTCAGCTCAAGGCTAGGGCTCTACCACTGGAGCCACAGCGGCACTTCCGGCATTTTCTGTTTATGTGGTGCTGAGGAATCGAACCCAGGGCCTCATGCTTGCAAGGCATGCACTCTACCGCTGAGCTACCTTCCCAGCCCAAAAATAAATTAAATTTTAAAAAAGAACTCAGAGAAACTTTGAATGCCAGTGCTTTCAACGATGCAAACTTCACCAGTGGCATCCAAGAAAGAAGATTCCGTAAAGTTATCAGTTAGTCACAATTTCCCCCTGAATCCAACGTGGTTCCAGCTGAACTCACAGTCTAGACCTCTGTAGGAGACGGACTAAACAAAACAAGCGAGGAGACCTTTGCCTAGGAAACATAAAGGCAAAGAGTGACTCACTCACTGAAATCCCCCATGTTTCAGAATGGAGTTCACACGAAAATTTGAGGAAATAATTTAAGGAAAACAAAACTACATGCTCAATAGATAGTAAGCTTAAGGACTAATGTGTAATTTTCTATATTAATATCCCCAAGGACAGAAATGTAAATGTAGTCTAGAAAAAACGCTATCAGGAGAAATATATGGATCATATGTCTAATGTCTTAGCCGGATGCGGGTGGCTCATGCCTATAATCATAGCTACTCAGGAGGCTGAGATCTGAGCACTATAATTCAAAGCCAGCCCAGAAGGAAAGTCCATAAGACTCTTATCTCCAATTACCTATGGGAAAACCCTTAATGGTAGAGCACTAGGCTTTAGGCAAAAGAGCTCAGGGACAGCACTTAGACCCTGAGTACAAGCCCCACAACCAACCAAAAAAAAAAAAAAGTCTTGAAGTCACATATTTTTGAAAGAGGGCCATAATATAGATGAATGTAATTTTGATAATACCATTTTAGCATGTAACCAAGAGAAAAGTATTAGGACAAGCCGGGTGCCTATAATCCTAGCTATTCAGGAGGCTGAGATCTGAGGATCATGGTTCAAAGCCAGCGTGGGCAGGAAAGTCCATGAGACTCTTATCTCCAACTAACCACCAGAAAACTGGAAGTGACACTGTGGCTCAAGTGGTAGAGTGCTCGCCTTGAGCTGAAGAGCTGAGGGACAGCTCCCAGGCCCAGAGTTCAAGCCCCATGGCCAACCAAAAAAAAAAAAAATTAGGACAATTTACATTCCCATTTTTTCCTACTAAATCTTTGAAATCTGGTAGGTATCTTACAACTATCCCACATCTCAGCCCGTACTCACTTCGCAGATCCTCAAAAGCCTCACTGTACGTACAGGTATATAAAGATAGGTAAGGAGCTACCTGCAATGGGCATAGGCAAAGAGGTCAGCAGTACTGGAGCACATCTCCTTTGTGGGGTTTCAGTTATTTTGGTCTATGCTTTTTTCCCCCTGTGGATTCCTGACACATAATGCTGATCAGGTAGGAACTCATGGGTAACCAAGCAAGGCCAATCAGAATCCTCATCTACAGAATCTGGTGGAGGTGCAGAGTGTAGCATAGTGTAAGGCTAGTTCTCCCTCTTTTCCTTGAGGTTTCTAGGAAGTGATTTTGGATCTCTCTCCACTAAGGGCAGAGATTGTCTCAGGATGGGCCCATGAAGAAGCATGAAGAACATTATAGTTCCAAGTCCTGAGGCCTTCATTTGGGCTTCTTGTTTGGATTCAGCCATCAGCTCCATTTCTTTCTAAGACCTTCTCTCATGTGCTTAGGCCAAGCTGAGTTTTCAGTCTTCTGATTAGACGGCTCCCATCGTAGGGTTTATCTCTAAAATAGCATTCCAGACCACTGGTCTGATTCACAAGGCAGACTCTCCATCTTTTAACTTTCATTAGTGCTGCATAGCTCCTGTCCCCTCCCCAGGTCAAGCATGGTTTCAGATCTTTAACCTCACGCCTCTGTCCTGTGGACAGATGACACCATCTGTGGAGTTCAGTGGCTCCACCTTGCTGCTTGAGCCCATGGGTCTGCTTTGTTCTCTTGCCTGGAGGAGCAGAATGGTGCCATGACTTTGCCTTTCCTCTGAGTATCTAACTGGTCTCCTTGTGGGCTGCATAAAAGGCCTATTCTGAAGTGCTGACCTTTCAGAAGCCACTGAACACAAAAGGAGCCTGTTCCAGGCCTGAAATCATAAACACAGGGATGACAACCTTGTTCTTTGCACAGGCTTGAGATCTACACTGGTTTTTCCAGCGCAGCAATCCCTTCCACACACCCAGGAAGCAGCCACTTAGCACACTAGACAGCCTTGAAGGAACAGAGAAATAAAGCCAAGCCTCGCCTTGATCCACGGAGGAGGGAAATTTGCTAAGAGAATTCTAATAAATGCAAATTTAACTTTATATACTTTGCTCTCATTTTGCAGAACCAGTTTGCATGCTTGATGCTGAGTATTTATCACTTTTCCCTTTAGTTTAGGTCTTGTTCCTTCCTAAGCAAGTTTTGGGCAGAAGCAGAGAAGGCTGCCTTCAGGTATCTGAGGGATACACTCTCAGAGCGCATTATTCCTTATAGTGATCATGGATTGAGATGAGATATACAGTCTTAAATAGCTCCCCTGAAAGTCTAAGGGCATGCACATAGGGCTTCTTTACCTCACAGAAGAGAGAAAGTTTCTAAGTTTGGTCATTAAAATCCACAGCTCAAATTATTCTTGCTTCCCTTAGGAAGTTCAGTATTCAGTATTCTATGGAAAAGTAATGAGTGATATTCATATCAAATCATTAATACGTGGGTTTTTTTTTAACCAACTAAACTCTCCTGCTCAGGAACATGTGGTAACCTACTAATACAATACTTTTCTTCCTGTAGCTTTGGATGGTGTGGGACAGAGGCAGGGAGCAGGTGGCTATCTAGGCAGTATGGAAGCATCAGTTCCCTCATTGTCCCATCACCCTTTTCCATCTCCCTTCCTCCCTACTTTGGCAAGAGAAAAACAGTTTTGCAGCCTGGATGGGCTACTCTGTGACTGCTGCTTTTACAGATGCAAACATTTGTAACACAATGTCCTGTTCTGACACTGTTGGGTGGAGCTCCATGGGGAAAACTCTAGACTCAAGATGGCCAGGACACATACAACGAACAAGGACCTCATATCTAAAATATACTTAGAACTCAAAAAATTAAATCCCCCTACAACAAATTCTCAAAGAAACAACTGCCCGATGAATAAGTGGGCTAAAAACTTAGAGAAACTTCTCTAAAGAGGAAATAAGAATGGCCGATAGACACATGAAGATATGTTCAACTTCTCTAGCCATAAAAGAAATGCAAATCAAGACAACATTAAGATTCCACCTCACGCCAGTTAAAATGGCTATAATCAAGAAATCTAACAACAACAGATGCTGGAGGGGATATGGTCAAAAGGGAGCCCTACTGCATTGTTGTGGGAGTGTAAACTTGTTCAACCACTTTGGAAAGCAGTATGGAGGTTCCTAAAAAGACTCCATATAGAGCTCCCCTATGACCCTGCAATCCCACTTTTGGGCATTTACCCAAATGATCACAAACAGGCCATACTAAAGCTACCAGCACAAATATACACACACACACACACACACACACACACACACACACACACACACACACACACACACACACACACACACATACACACACATATATATTTTAAAAGATGGCCAGGACACTGATTCCGGGGACTTCTGGAAACTTACTTGCTGAGGAATTCAGGACATGTGCCTGCCTGAGCCTTACCATCTCTCTTTCAAAGTGGGACTACAATCATACACATCTGAGTCAATATTCCAAGAACCACCTCTTTGGCAAGGGTCTACTCAGGAAACCATCACTTGTCTTCCTTTTCTGTTACCGTGACCCCACCACCACCTTTTCCCATATAAATAAGAATATTTACTTATTCTAACACCTAGAGAATTCAGGAACGTAACTACTAATTTTCTAGGTGAGGACAAGTATAGCTCAGTGATTAAGGCGTCTGGGTTTCCATCCTCAGCACCACAAAAATAAATTAATGAGTGAAAAATAGAAATAAATATATTTTTTACACCTTCCATGGACTTAGGACCCAAGACATCCTCTCTTAACATCTTGTGTTTTCCTTCCTAAGTACAGGTACATTGTAGGTAGGTGGGATGGGTTGGGAAGAATTCTGAATCTATCTCACCTGGTACTAGATGCTCCTCCCTCATTTCAGTCCTCACAAACATCATTGGCCACACTCGTGTTAGTCCAGCAAGGGACACATGGGCACATTTAACCACACTACATTTGTCAGACATCTCAACTTCCAATGTGTTGCCTGCATATAGGGCACTGGGTAGCAAGGTCTCTCCCTTTGGTAGTCTTATTCCCTAGGAACGGCACCTGAAGTAGAGTTCTTGGGTACAAACATGACAACTGCTTTTTAATCCACACTGAAGATGGCTTTCCCTGCATGTATGCCATACCCAGTGCTATGGAGGGCCTATTTCCCCCAGGAACTACCCTCCCTCAGCGTTTTCTATTTTATAAATGGTGTTACAATACACACAGTATGGAATTTACCATCATCACTTTTTTTTTCTTTTTCTTTTTTTCCAGTTCAAGGGCTTGACATTAAGAAGATGTCCCTGAGCTTTTTGCTTCAGGCTGGCACTCTACCATGTAAGACACAGCTCTACTTCTGCTTTTTGATGGTTCATTGGAGATAAGTCTCAGGGACATTTCTGCCTGAGCTGGTTTCCAACTGTGATACTCAGATCTCAGCCTCTTGAGTGGTTAGGATCATAGGTATGAGCAACCAGTACCCAGCTATCAGTTTCTTTTGTTGTTATTTTAATTTTATTGTCAAGGTGATGTACAGAGGGGTTACAGTTACGTAAGATCATGAGTACATTTCTTGTCAAACATTGTTACCCCCGTCCATTGTTTGTCTCCCACTTTCCCTCCAGCCCCTCCATCTCCTGCACCCCCAAGTTGTAATTTCCACATATTATCTTATGAATTATCACTGTTGCATTGGTTCACCCTTGGTCCTTTGTCTCACCATCTGTTTTTCCCCTTTCCTTCCCCAATTCAGATAAACATACATACAAGACACATGGAACCAAAATCAAGTGACAATAGAGATGACAACAGAGAATAAATCAAAGCGGCGGCACGGGGAGGAGAGGGGGAGACAAAAAAGGAAGTTCACACGGTACCTTAAAAACAACAAAAACAAAGGGAAAAAAAACTCTTGTTTTCCTATCTTGGAGTTCATTTTGCTTAGCATCATCTTATATGGTCATGTGTACATAGCTATTGAGCTATTGTGATCCCCTTCTAGGACTATCCTGGACATGTACTAATTATTACAAATGAGGGAAACTATGGAGTCTATATTTCTTTTTTTTTTTTTTGGGTCCGGTCATGGGGCCTGAACTCTGGGCCTGGGCCCTGTCCCTCAGCTCTTCAGCTCAAGGCTAGTGCTCTACCACTTGAGCCACAACGCCACTTCCAGCTTTTTTCTTTTTGCTTATGTAGTGCTGAGGAATCGAACCCAGGGCCTCAGGCATGCAAGGCATGCGCTCTACCACTGAGCTACCTTCCCAGCCCGGAGTCTATATTTCTTTGGGTCTGGCTTACTTCACTTAATAGGATTTTCTTCCAAGTCTTTCCATTGCCTTACAAATGGGACGGTGTCATTCTGATGGAAGCATAGAATTCATCTACTGGGGGGTTGGTTCCATATCTTAGCTATGTTAAATAATGCTGCAAGGAACATGGTTGTGTTGGTAGCTTTAGTATGGCCTTGTCTGTTGTCATTTGGGTAAATGCCCAGAAATGGGATTGCTGGGTCATAGGGGAACTCTATGTTTAGTCTTTTAAGGAACCTCCATACTGCTTTCCAGAATGGTTGAACAAGTTTAGACTTCCACCAACAGTGCAGAGCTAGCATTCCCTTTTGGCCACATCCCTGCTAGCATCTGTTGTTATTAGATTTCTTGATAATGGCCATTTTAACTGGGATGAGGTGGAATCTCAATGTAGTTTTGATTTGCATTTCTTTTATGGCCAGAGATGTTGAACATTTCTTCATGTGCCTATTAGTCATTCTTATTTCCTCTTCAGAGAAGTCTCTCTTTAAGTCTTTAGCCCACTTTTTAATGAGGTTGTTTTTTTTGGAGAATTGTTTGGAGAGGATTTAATTTTTTAAGTTCTAAGTGTATTTTAGATAGTGTATTTGTATGGCTAGTGAAGATCATTATAAGAAGGAATAGGAGAAACATTAGAGCTCCTTGGTACAGGTCGAAACTTTCTTAATAAAGATCCAGAACCACAACAAATCAAAGAAAGGTTGGACAAATGGGATTGCATGAAACTGCGGAGCTTCTGCATGGCAAAGAACATAGCTAGTAAGATAAACAGAAAGCCCAAATACCAGTTTTAATTGCATATTTCTGTAGTGTTAAGTATATTCATATTGCACAACCCACTTCCAGAACCTTTCCTCTTGCAAAACTGAAACTCAGTGCCCATTGAGCACTAACTCCTTATCCTCCTTGTCTCCTCCACCAGTCTGGAAACCTCTTTGTTTTTATTTATACTCCCTTGACTTCCGTTTTCCTGATAATCTTCCATCATTCTTCTGCCTCCACCAGAGAAAGGGAAGGAGCCTCAACCTTCAGTGAGCTGACGTATAAGTCATTCTTGACCACGAATAGGAAGCTCTACATTACAGTCTTAGTTTTAGAATCTGTTTCTAGATTGTTTTCTTATACTGAAGATGTTCTTTTCTGCGAATATCCCTAAGGCTATCTTTATGTTTTAATTATCTTTTTATAGAATATAGTTTTAACCAAAATCTGCTATTTTCTTTGTGTGTTTTTTCGTTTCTTTTTTGTTCTTCTATCCTTAGGAAATTCTTTATTCTCAAAGTTTCACAAATGAGTCTTTTTCTATTTTTTCCTGCTTTTCAAAAAGGAAAGAAAGCCACTGCTAGATCTGTCTGGGACTTAAGTTGGCTATATAAGGTAGAGTGAGGATATAGGTTTTTAGAGTTGTCCCCCACATTGCAGATTCACCTCTGCCTACTGCCTCTTTCAGTCCACATCAAATCCTCACCCACACTAGCTCCTCTGATGCAGCCAAAGCCACATTAGCTTCCCCCTGTCCTCCCCGACCTTTCCTGGTGTTCCAAAACCTCTTTGTTATTGACTATAGCTCTGATGATGTCCCGAACTTTCCATACCCTTGCTGAAGAGCAAAGGAAAGAATTTAATAATTTAAACTTCACATAGCTAGGAAATGCATTATAGCTTTTGGTAGCTATGGTAAAACCATACTCACCATAGGATTGTGGCATAATTAAGAAAGGTCTTTCAAAGTGAAGGAATCCTGGAGTTCAGATGAGGACACTGAGCACCTGGAAGTGATACCAGGGACCTAAGTGCCTGCAGCTAGTAACAGTAGGGCTGGGAATCACACCAGTGCCACTGCTGGGGAGGTAACTAACATACAGTTTAGGGTCTTATTTTATTGACAATCTTCACTACATTAAATCCAAGAGCCAACCACCACTGTTCTAGAAGCTTCTAGAAGCATCTATGAACTTTGCTATGGGAGCAGTGTTGGGGGAAGGTAAGTGATTACCCTCCTCTCTCCAGCCAGCCTACTCTGGCACACCTATCTATAAGGAAACCTGTATTCCTCAGGAGAATAAGAGAGGGTGAAATGATCCACCACATGCTCTTACATGCTATGCTGCACAGGTGGCACCCTACAACAGGAAATTTGAGGACTCAAGACAGAAAAGGAGTCAGGATAACTGGGTATAAGCTCCTTTGTCAAATAGAATAATTCCTACTAAGTCTACAGTCTAAAGTAGAAAGCTGTCTTGTATGTATGGGGAATCCTGTTGACTGTGTATGTGAATCATTTCCAGCTATATATCTATGACATCCCTGACTACGGGAACTGTCCTCCACAGGCCTCTCTAGCCCTCAATCTCTGATTGTGCAAGCAGCTCTCCAACACTCATCTATTTCAGCTGGAAGCTCCCTTGTCTACCTAGGGTGGCACATGTGCCCTTTCCTTCCTTAGGGGCATCTAAGAAGCAGGTCCCTAGATGTGGATGTTGACCTTTTTATGGTGACCTGCCTTAGATCATGCCAAATTATGGGGAGGGGGGCATGGAGGCTCCAGAACCTCTCTTTTCACCTTCCATCTCCTCCTTTAAATCTTTCTGTTTTATGAGTCTATGAATTGCCTCAGATCACAGAGGCAAAAATGCTCTGATCCAGATCCTACTCCTTCTGTTTCTACCTTAACATTAATTGGTATCACAAGTACAGTGAAGGCATTTCTTCTACAACATTACCTGTATCATCCTAACAATTACATCCTTAAAAGAAAAAAAGAGGAAATAATAAAAGAAAAATACATTTAAAAAAACCAGGATTGATGGGAAAAACAGAACAAGGCAGACCTACAGACCCATGGACATTATACCCAGGGTAGTCACAACTCAGTAACAATGCTACTGTAAACAGGTGTCTGTCCAAGGCCCACGCCAGATCCTCCCTGAGCTCCTGTTTCCTCCTTTAAAGGAAAAGTCCTTGAAGGCATTCCTTATTTATTTTTTTGGTTGGTCATGGGGCTTGAGCACTCAGGGCCTGAGTGCTGTCCCTGAATTATTCTGTTCATGGCTAGCATTCTAGCACTTTGATCCACAACACCACATTCAGTTTTCTGATGTTTAACTGAAGATAAAGAGTCTCATGGTTGGAGCTGGGACAGTGGCTCTGTGGTAGAGCACTTGCCTTGCATGTATGAGGCCCTGGGTTCAATTCCTCAGGACCACATAAACAGAAAAAGCCGGAAATGCTGCTGTGGCTCAAGTGCTAGAGCATTAGCTTCAGGGACAGCACCCAGGCCCAGAGTTCAAGCCCCACGACCGACTTACCTGCCTGGTCTGGCTTTGAACCGCAATCCTCAGATTTCAGCCTCCTGAGTAGTTAGGATTATAGGCATGAGCCACCAGCACCTGGCTACATTCCCTTTCAAAGTATACTAGATTAACCAAATTAAGAATATGGCCCATTAGGGAAATGAACCCTAAGATATGTATTCAGATGTTTTTTTTCTTTCATGTGCTTGTTTCTAACACATTTATAAGATTATTTCTTTGTTGCTTTGTATGCCCCCCCCCCCCCCCCCCCCCCCCCCCCCGCCACAGTATAATCCCTGCTTTCACTGTATTTGATGTCGGTATAATTTCTGGAGGGGAAGGGGAAAAACAAATCGTTTAAATAGGGATACAGGTGGACCCATTGCAACAATGAGATGTACAAGTCGTTATGTCGAAAACGAACTTTACAACTTTGGTAAGCCCCCCCCCCCCCCCCCCGGGGAGGATTGGGGGGGCGGGGGGAGGATGGGAAGGGATGGGAAGGGGAAACAAAGGAGGAGGCTACAATGCTTGATAAGAAATGTACTCATTGGAGCTGGGAGGGTGGCTCAGTGGTAGAGCGCTTGCCTTGCATGCCTGAGGCCCTGGGTTCGATTCTTCAGCACCACATAAGCAAAAAGAAAAAAGCCGGAAGTGGCGCTGTGGCTCAAGTGGTAGAGCACTAGGCTTGAGCTGAAGAGCTGAGGGACAGTGCCCAGGCCCAGAGTTCAGGCCCCACAACTGGACCAAAAAAAAAAAAGAAATGTACTCATTATCTTGCCCATGTAATTGTAACCCCTCTGTACAGTATTTTCACAAAAAAAAAAAAAAAAAAGAATGGCCCAGGGTTCCCCTTCTGCATCAATCTCCTCTTCCTGTTTGTGACAATACTTAGAGACTTTTGGTTTGAACTCAGGGTTTCACACTTGCAGGTACTCTACCACTTGATCCACACCTCTCACTTCTTTTTGCTTTGAGTTCTATTTTAGATAGGGCCTTGAGGTTTTACTCGACCAGTCTGAACCAAGATTCTCCTACCTACAGCTTCACACATTGCTGGATAACAGGTGTACATCACTAGGGTCAGCTTATTATTTTTTTTTAATTTTAATTTTTAGTGAACATACTGTACAGAGGGGTTACAATTACATGGGCAAGATAATGAGTACATTTCTTATCAAGCATTGCAGCCTCCTCCTTTGTTTCCCCTTCCCAGCCTCCCCCCACCCCCCCCACCCTATCCCCTCCCCCCCCACCAAAGTTGTAAAGTTCGTTTTCGACATTAAGATGGAGGTCTCATACACTTTTTGTCCAGGCTGGCCTCAAACCATGATCTTCCCAATCTCAGCCTCCCAAGCAGCTGGATCATAGGCGTGGGCCACTGCATCTGACTTTCTCACATGTATGTATGCACCTCTGTTTGTATGTATGTATGTAGGTAGGTAGGTATGTAGGTAGGTAGGTAGGTAGGCCACTCTGTTGAGCTATGAAATTTAAACACAGAAGGGCATATCTTCCTAGCATTTTTATCTGCTCTTGTAACTTGCACCAACACAGTAAAACTGAAGTGGATCTTGAGGCTATTCAATCAAGCACTGCTTGTAGCAAACAGCAGCCTTTCTCTCTTCTTGGCTCTTTTCCAAAGGTCTATATAAACTGCAAAGGCTTTTGATACCAGTGAGCTCTATGCAGAACATTAACACACTGGGAGAAAAACAACCTCCCAGGAAACTTTGCTACTTACAAACCACACCCTGTTGAGCAGTATCCCCAGGAGCTCATGGCTTAAACAAATACACAAAATACCTTTTTATATTTTTGTATTTATTTACTTATATTGTGGTAAAGAAAATGCATCACACAAATCATACCATTTTAATCATTTTAAAGGGTGTTAAATTCTTTATCACAATTAAAAAGCTTTCTGAAAGCCTACTGAAAAGATTAATGACATAAGAAAGTCGTTATAGGTTTTGTTTCTCACCATCAACCTTTTTGTTCTGTTTACTTGTCCTCAAATTCAGCTCTATTGGTAGTAAGTCAGCAATAACCATATCAGCTACAGTTCAGGTCAAATTCCAAAAGAGAGTATAATGGTTATTATTATGTCTTATACTACAAAAGCAAAGCACATATATAGTAACTGATATGTTTGGAGGAAACAAGAGAGAGACCGAATACCTCCACAACATGCAATGGGAAATTCCGATGTCAGTGCAGGTTCACAGTAGGTAAATGACAGTCCAGTCTGATGAGTTTACATTACTGTGTGTCAGGCAAATGGTTGAACCCTTCTGGACCTCAGTATATGCTGTAATGTGAATGTACCTTCCAAAAATCATATTGAAATTGAATTGCCATGGTGATGCTATTAAGGGGAAGGACCTTTAAACAGTGATTAGTCTCTAAGAGCTTTACCTTCCTAATGGTACTCTGGGTCCCTGGTCAAAGGATGAACCTAGCTGACTTCCTCTTGCTGTCAGGGCTCATTTCCCACCTGCCTTCCACCATATACAGCACCAAGGTCCTTATCAGATGCCGGCGCCATGCTCTTGGCCTTCCCAGCTTCCAAGACCCAGATTCATGCAAATGTCTACTGTTCATTATCTACTTAGGTTTTTGGTATTCTGTAACAGGAGCAGAAAATGGAGGAAGATATAGTTTTCAGGCTTCAGAGTGAGGGCAATAGGAAAAGTTGATGATTAACACATTTAAAGTATTTCTAACAGAGTATGGCCCAAATATATCTTCATTAAATGATACATACCACTTTTGAAAGGTCCAGCAACAAAGATATTTCGGGTGAAGGACCTACTAATAAAGCATTGTTTGTGCCATAGGATCTCAAAATGCCTTATTCTCAGAGTTCATAAAAATACTTTAAATAAGTTAAGGACATGAATAATTATTCTTTTCAGTGACAAAAATAAATACTCTTTTTTAACCTAAAAAAAAAAAGACATTGTTATTCTCGGTAGTCAATGGCACAAGAGTTGTTATTAGAAAGAAAAAAAAAAAAACTTGCCAGCTTTGAGTTAACTCCCACACACAGCGGATGTCATTTAATTTAAAAGTATACACACACACACAAAGACAAGAGAAAAAAATGTCTTTTTAAAACCATCCCTCTTCCAAAATTGCAGATGTCTTTCAAAATCCTACATAATATTTTTAGAGTTTATTTATAGAACTTAAATACTTTAGACACATTTTATGTGAAACTTAGTGCTTTAAACTCTGCAAACTTTTTTTTTCACATATTTGAGAAACGATTCTCCTGAATCCCTTGACACTCAGCAATGTAGCTACCTAAGAAATGCCTCTGAATGATAAAGCACACATACAACAAACACATAAATAAGATCTAGTAGTCAGGGGTAGAGAAAGCCAAGTAAGAAGGCCTGGGGGTCCTGAAGTTGTGGACCCCCCCCCCCCAGACTAGCAAAGACACAGCATGCAGGTACAACTTCTCTTCCCTCATACTTTCTTTTTTTTTTTTTTGCTTATGTGGTGCTGAGGAATCGAACCCAGGGCCTCTGGCATACAAGGCAAGCGCTCTACCACTGAGCCACCTTCCCAGTCCCCCCTCATACTTTCATATGAGACCCAGGGCAGGTAATACATGGGATCACACATCCAGGAATGGTACAAAACCTTCACTGAAGAAAGAGCAGGTGACTACAGAAATTACTACAAACAGTCCAGAATGGTCTAGAACAATCCATTGCTGGCCAGAAAACCCTCTATGTTGATGAGGAATCACATCAAGGGAGACAGCAATGGGCAACAGAACCCTTTATCCTCAGGGGTGGGTAGTGAAGACACAACCATCACTACCACAGATGGGCTGGACCTGGATTGGGACTCTCCCTGTCCTACAAGGCCACTTATACCTCAGAGAAACTGTTCTCTAGCATAGAGCTTAAGCTTAAGGAAGACAGGCAGATGCGCAGAACACCCGAAGTACAATGTTGCCAAGCCCCACAGCCAAGTACATAGCTATACACCAGCGCTGACACTGGAAGCCCATAGGGGCCTTGGGGAGTGGCAACCCAGGGCAGTCTGCATGGAACTCCTGAATGAATCCTGCTTGCTTACCTGACTGGCAGCTTACAGGGTCTGAGTGGTTCCTGTGCCAACAACTATGCTGGGTTTTACTAGTCCATACCCAGCGCTACAGTGGTTTTGAGAGACTGAATGAATAGACAAATGGACAATGGTCAGGTTGTATATGAAATCTGTGGATCTGGACTTGAGATGTAGCTCTGCAGTATAGTGCTTGCCTAGCGTGGGTAAAGCCCTCATTTCCATCCCCAGCATCATAAGGCAACAAAAATAGACTTCCAACCCCAAACCTATAGAAACCCATCACCTTATCTACAACCAACAGCCCAGAGGTCAGCGTGTGCTGTCAGACTTACAGGAAGTCAGAACACTATCCCTAACAATCCAACTAATAACCATCAGCTCCAAATGGCTAGGAACTTGACAGTTGACCTGATTTTGGTTCCCATTTCCACCTTAGGACCAACTGGAGACACAAAGCATGTCCCTCTGACCAATCACATAGCTTGCTTCTTTCTAGTTAGCTCACCTTCAGCCCCATCCATCAAGGCACATCGTAAGCCTATCGTTCCTTCAACTAGCAGGTTTCTCACATCCCTGCCTGCTGTTGCTGTTGGCTGGGCTTCTACCACAGACAGAGGGAGGCGAGCTCTTAGGGAAGAGCCCGCAGTATGCCTCTTGTGCCTTCCCACATCCTTGCTCGTCTATCTCCTTTCCCAGTCAAACTGACAAAGGAAAGTTAAGTCATTTCAGTGGAAGAGTTACCCACTGCTCTGGAAAAAGCTACATAGCAGGTCATATAATCACATAACACTGTTTTCTTGCTTTCAAGAAGTAAGTGTGCTGCATGCTAGTGGCTCACCGCTGTTATCCTAGCTACTCAGGAAGCTGAGATCTGAGCACTGCAGTTCCAAGCCAGTCCAGGCAAAAAAAAAAAAGTCTGTGAGACTCTTATCTCTAATTAGACACTAAAAAGCTGGAAGTGGAGCTGTGGCTAAAGTAGTAGAGTGCTTGTCTGGAGTGAAAAAGCTGAGGGATAGCACCCAGGCCCTGAGTTCAAAGCCCTAGTATTAGCACCAAAAACAAAATAGGAGGCAAAAAAAGTAGATGTGACTTGTCAGAAAGTATCAATAGGAAACAGTGGCTGATATACAATCAATCAGAATGTTCTCTACACTCATGGGATAATATATAGCTAAGGAAAAAAGAAAGACAGGAAGAGTCTGCCTCAGATCACATCTTTTTGGTTGAGACACATCCATGTTGTACTCCATACAACTTACAGTTGCAGACTCCTGGATAACTGTGTAGAACACTTCACAGTCACAAGCTCCTCAGATCTGCTAGTGACTAAATAAGCACAAGGAAGGGGAACTTTCCAGCAGCACTGACATATACTTCTTTTAATTGTTTGAAAATTGGTGTTTCAAATATACTTACTTAGGAAGAATGATCCAAGTGCTTGCTGGGCTGGGTGCCAATGGCTCATGCTTGCAATCCTAGCTACTCAGGAGGCTGAGCTCTGAGCACTGCAGTTCAAAGCCAGCCTCATCAGTAAAGTCTGTGAGACTCTTATCTCCAAGCAACCACCATAAAGCCAGAAGCAGAGCTATAGCTTAAGTGGTAGAGTGCTAGCCTTGAGTAAAAAAAGCACCCAGGCCCTGAGTTCAAGCCCCAGGCCAAGTGCACATGTGTACACGTGCGCGCATGCCCGCGCGTGCACATACACACACACACACACACACACACATACATACATACATACACACACAAACACACACAATTGCTTGCTGGTCAGAGCTCCTTATGCTCTAAACGTGCTGAGTAAATGTTCTATTTTGTTTTAATGGGTCCTCAAAGTTCCTATGTTAGAAACTTAATCCCAATGACACAGTGTTGGGAGGTGAGGCCTAACAAGAGGCAATTAGGTCCCCAGGACTCGCTCTCAGGACTAGTGGACTAATATTGTTATCACAGGAGTAGACTAGTACGGCAGGAATGGACTAATGTTATCACAAGAGTGATCTTAAAAGGATGAATTTGGCTGGGCATGGTGACACACACTTGTAATCCCAGCATTCAGGAAGCTGTGGCTAGAGAATCTCAAGTTTGAGGCCACAGATGTGAGGATGGTCTGGCTGCAGCATCTGTATTCCACTGATTGCCAGGGTTGATCATGCTGACCTGGCTGTTTAGGCCTGTGTACCCTTCCTCCCTTACCATTCCTTGTGTCCCTCCCAGACACACTGGGATGAAGAGACAACCATTTCTTAAAAGTGTATGAGTAACTGAGCTCTCCTGCCAGAGCCTTCAAGTAAGCTCCCAAATTTCAGACCAGCCTGGGCTACATGCACACACTGAATGACTAAGTGAATGAATGAATGAATCAATGAATCAATGAATGAAGGGCCTCTATCTTCCACCATGGGAGAAGGAGACAGCTACACAACAGACTCCCAACTCTAGAACTGTTCACTGTGAATTACTCAGGCTTGAGTAATAGGCTGCAGCAGCAGAAAAATGGGTAAAAACAGGTCCCGAGGTCTCTGAGTATTAAGCCTTGCTCTCTCTTTCTCCACGGTGTCTAACCCTTGGTAGCATCTCACACTGAGCACAGTGCTTGGCTCAGTGGGAGTCTTTAAAAAAAACACTGGGCAGAGCTGGGCACTGGTGGCTCGTACAGTTACTTAGGTGGCTGAGATCTGAGGATCATAGTTCAAAGCCATCCTAGGCAGAAAAGTCTGTGAGACTTCTATCTCCAATCAGCCAGACCCCTGGAAGTAGAGGTATGGTTCAAGTGATAGAGTGCCAACCCTGAACAGAGAAGGTAAGTGACAGTGTCCAGGCCCTGAGTTCAAGCTCCAGTACCAGCACAAAACTAACCAATCAACCAACCAAACAATCACTGAGTGGCTAAATTAGTTCACCATGGTTGGGGCTAAGGATACAACCATTACATCAAATGAGTCAGCCTTGGAAGAAAAATTGGGTGGTAAGGCCAAGATCTTGCAGAAGGTGAAAATTGATGTGACCTTGAGATGATCTGTCCTGGCAGCCACCTACCTGTGTCCTGCCTCCTGCATTTCGATTTCCTTTTCTATTTCCTCCAAAGTAGCCAACCACCTGAATCTTCCACTTGGAACAGGGGATGTGAGGACTGGACTTGCTGAGTTCCAACCTCTAAGGACAGCTAATTGATGGGTGAGATACAGGAAGTGCTGAGTGGACATTCTCTATGCAGGAACCCTTTATCACCTCTCCACAGTCCTTTACCAATGGATCCTCTGGACCGTTTGATGAATGTCTCTATTTCCTCCAAGGAAACCATTTTTTGTTTGTTTTTGACCAAGAAAAATTTAACATTAGCTGGGTACTGTTGGCTCACGCTGGTAATCCTAGCTACTATGATCTGCGGATCTCAGGTCAAAGCCAGCCCACGTAGAAAGTCCATGAGATCTTATCTTCAATACACTACCAAAAAACTAGAAGTGGAACTGTGGCTCAAAGTGATAGAGTGCTAGCCTTTAGCAAATTGTGCAGGGACAGCGCCCAGGCCTTGAGTTTAAGTCCCACCACTGACCATAAAAAAGCTTGATGTTAATACTGGCGTTTTTGGGAAAGTGTTTGAATTAAAATTGCTTTTCTTCTTTTTCCTTGCTGTGTTAAGAAACTAAGAGAAACAGGGCTAAGGATCATTTCAACAAGTAGCAAAAATTAGAAGACATATAAAAACATACCCCATACATTGGAAAAGTTTTTGGCCAACTATTTCTGTACACTGTCAAAACACTTTTTCATAATGAAGGCTCTACTTACCTATTTATTAAGCTATGTGTCTCCTACCTGCTTCCCCCAAACACAGAAACAAAATCACTATTTGCAACTGCTTTTACATCTGTATGTGCCATAACAGGGGACACTACAAACAATGATTAAAGTTCCAACAAAACAGAGACTGTGGACTTTGATCAGAAGGTATGTGAAGTTTCCAGATGAAAGTGATGAATGCTGAGAAACCATGAGGTGGTGCTGGCATTTTCTACCCCTCCCCAGGTATAGCTGGGGTGTCAGCTGTCTTGTCGAACTGAGTTTTTCTGTAGAAAGAACTGAGTTTTTCTGTAGAAAGAATCCAGCTACCATCTGTAATGCCTGGCTGCTTGTTGATGCACCCAGCATCTCTGTGGAAGGAAAGGAGGAAGAAGGAAGGAAGGAAAGCAGGGAAGGTGGAAGGGAGGGAGTAACCTGGAAGCTGCTGTGTTCTGATAATGGACCAGGGCTGTGTTGACCTATGGTCCTAGTTCCTCAAACACAGCTCAGAGACAAAAACAAGGTTCCTCAGGACAGGAAAGCACTCAATATCCAAGGCTGCTTTGCCCAGCTGTGCAACATCAGCAGTGCCGCTCCATCACTTAGCTCCTTACTTTAGATTCATGAATGCAGACACAAAAGGAGCCAAGTAGGGAAAGACACATCCAGACTAGTGGCCAGAGCACTTTCCATGAGGGCTCCATACCCAGATGACAGGCAAGTGAGGAGAGCCAAAGGCAACTTACTACATGAGCATAGAGTAGCCCTTACAACAAAGCATGTACTCTACACAGCGGAGTCTGTGTGTGTCTGTGTTTAAGTCTGTGTCTGCGTATTTGCATGACAGAAGCAGCTGCCTCCTTCCCTATCTAGTTAGGAGAATGAGAAACCACTGCTTTTTGGAGATGGGATGAAAGGACCAGGGAAACACAATGTTCTCCAGCCTCTCTCCCCCTACCTCCTTTCTACCCTCTCTAGCTTTTGCTAACCTCTGTTCTATTCTTTACTTCTTGGAGATTAACTTTATTAGCCTCCATATATGAGTGAGACTCCTCAGTATTTGTCTTTCTTTTTTTGGGGGGGGGGTCTGGTCATGGGGCCTGAACTTGGGCCTGGGCGCTGTCCCTCAGCTCTTCAGCTCAAGGCTAGTGCTCTACCACTTGAGCCACAGCGCCCCTTCCGGCTTTTTTCTTTTTGTTTATGTGGTGCTGAGGAATCGAACCCAGGGCCTCAAGCATGCAAGGCAAACGCTCTACCACTGAGCCACCTTCCCAGCCCAGTATTTGTCTTTCTGAAAGTATAAATATTCTTCAGTGATCTGATACAAAAAATTCTAGACATGCTGAGTGTCAAATTTTGTTGGAAATGAAATGGAAGGAGAAAAAAGTTGGAGGGGCATCAAAAGTTTGTGTTAGATTAAATATGTATATATATATATATTTCTAGAATGTAAGTAGATTTTTTGGTATATTAAAAATAATTTCTCTAAAGCAATGAAGCAAGGCACCCTTTATACCTAAGTAGCGACAACTGCACAGTGAGATCGCCCTCATTCTGTCATCTGATGATCACAAGTAGAAGGTGGGGCTTGCAATCTCAATCCCTCAGGAGATACAGGAAATATCTTCCTACAACTTAAAGGGACTGCACTAGGCATTTGCTGGTGCCCAGTTCTCTGTATTCCAACTTACTGACTGTGCAAAGCAAAATCCATCAGCATGACCATCACACAGATGATATTATCTATGATCAGAAAAATAGGAGACGCTGGTGATAGCATCCTGAAATGACACAGGCTTTTTTCTCCTAAGGTCGCAGTTACATCCTATTTGGGTCTAAATTGATCAATCCTTCCCCTGGAAATCAGGTAGTATGAGAAATAAGAACAGGACAAAGAATCAAGTGAGCTTCATCGTTAACCAAAACAAAACCTCTGTGTGCTGGATTTACTCTCGAACAGTCAGAGATTCTGGAAGGATGAGGGCTCATTTCTGCACGACTCTGATTTCTGTAAGAAGTAGAACTTTCTAGAAACAGCAATGTGGATGCAGCCATCAATCACAAATACTGAAGTACTAACAAGTATTTTTGACTTTAATTTCCAATTCTAGAAAATTGACCCCAGAACTCCAGCATGAACCACGATGCACTATTTATCCATCTCTTGTCTTCTTTCATATATCTGACCACACCTTTCCCCATCTGGGAGAGATAAAGAGAAATATTCTTCCCAAACTCTGTATACCTCTTCTCCCTGTCCCATAGTCTGGGATTCACCTACATGTTTGAAGTGAAGCTGTAACATGGCACAATCAGGGAGATTTTAATCTTAAAATCAAGATGCAAACATCTTGGGGGTAGGGAGAACCAATGAGGAAGGACATTTGTCTGGTATAGCCTACCCATGATGCTGTTGTTTGGATCCCAAAAGGTCCATGGTCTGAAGGTTTGGTTCCTAGCCATAGTACTACAGGAAGACAGTAAAGCCTTTAAGATGTGGGGCCTACTGGGAGGAGTTTAGGTTATTACAGGCAGGCAGGCCCTTGAAGGACTGGACTCCAGCCTCTTCCTCTTCTTCCTTCTTTCATTTTCCTGGCCAAGAGATGAATGACTACCTGCTCCCACCATGATATACTTCCACCTGCTCCCAAGCAACAGTACCAGTCAATTATGCACTGAAACCTCCATAACCATGTGCCAAAATGAACCTCCTCTTCCTAAGTTCATTGTTGGGCATTTTGTTATATCACACACACACACATACACACACACACACACACACACACACACACACACACACACACCCCTATATCTAACTTTGTGGTGCTCCTTGAATAACATTCCTGAGCATATTATTCATCCCCTATCACAATTGCTCTAGGGTGCAAATTTGGTATGTCATTTCCTCTATCTGAAACTGTTCCTAAATCAGCCTCAGCATTGGTTTTCTAGCACTTTTAAAAACTACAAACAGCCCAGAACAATCCAGATATGTTACTAAAGGAGTCTGAGAAGCGACAGGTCATTCTGAGAAAGTACCAGATGGCTAACTCTGCCTCTATGATCAAGTATGGAATAGTTGAGTAGTGGTATGTGTGTTTATCGGTCATCGTAAACACCAAATTACCTTGATGTTCAGGTTTTGTTTCTGTTCTCATAAACAGTAGTGGTAGAAGGTAGACAAAGACATACTAGATCAAGCTAGGCTCTTAATGTTTTCCTTGGAGAACCCCCAACACTTGCTCACAGCTACCAAAGCTGGCAGAGGGGTGGGGGGTGTGGAGGTAGAAGGGGGGGTTGGGCATCCTGAGCTGCCCTTAGCAAACTAAGCAAAATGCTTTGGGAATCCTCTCCAAAATCTAAAATGAGCTAGACATGAGCCAGTGGCTCATGCTTGTAATCCTGAATACTCAAGAGGATGAGAACTGAAGATTGTAATTCAAAGCCAGCTTGGGCAGAAAAGTCCGTGAGACTCTTAACTGAAATTAACCAGCAACAATCCAGAAGTGGAGCTCTGGCTCAAGTAGTAGAGTGCCAGCCTTGAACGAAAGCTCAAGGCCAGTCCCCAGGCCCTGAGTTTAAGTCCCATTATTGGCACTGGTACTTATGAGAGAGAGGGAAGGGTGAGGGGGGGTAGAGAGAGAGAGATACAAAGAAAGAGAGAGGGAGAGAGCACTCACACATGTGTGTGTGTGTGCGCGCACACGCACACACACACACACACACACACACACACACACACATGCACACACACATGCACACAGTTAAATGGAGGAGCCTGAAAAGGCCTGTGATACTCTCAACTTGCTCATATTTTCCTATTACCCCAAGTACTAAGGCTTGTATTCATGTGTGAATGAGCTTTTCAGGGTAATCCTGAGAGACTTCTAGGAAGAACTTCTAGAAACTTCGCTACAAGTCAGTTGCTGGGTTCTAGGCACTTGGGGTAGCTACAGCCCAGGTGAAATGGCAGTTTGCAAATATGGTGCTAGGTGACTCCTACTTTTCTGCACCAACTTCACAGCTGAGCTCTTGTTTAAAAAAATTGTTGCAGACCCCAAGAAAATGAGACAAGACAGGATAAATGTCCTCATTACAGCTACAGAAACAATTTTGAAAAGCAGGTTAGCTGCTACAAGATGGCAAGAAACCAGATAATGATTTTGCCCTAAAAAAAAAAAAAAAAGATTTTCCTGCAATCACTTTTCTTTTGTAGCTTTCATAGGCTGCCTCCTCCTCTGACGGCCACAGACACTGGATTACACATGCCAGCCACCACACAGTAACCCCACACTCTAGAAAGCCACTTAATCTAAAGAAGGCACAGTCTGAATACTTCATTTGTTCTAGACATATCCACTATCTTTCTGCAAGTGGCATTTCAGAACAAGTAAATAAACTTCGGCTGTTCTATTTTTGGTGCTTTCTTTTAAAGGGCTACCTTCAAGTGCTGGCTGACTGTCCTTGTTTGCGTCACTGCTTTGAACCTTGGTGTCTTGGATAGAAAACAGCCCTCCCCTCGAGAGACTGTTGTCCTACTAAAGGAGCAGATGAGTGTGACTGACAGCTGATCAAACCATGTAGCCCTCCCAATGACTCTCAGGCCTAACAATATTTCACTATGCGTAACTGGTTCAGGAAAATAAAATGATAAAGAGATGCCCCAAGAGTAACAGTGACAGAGTTATGGGGTAAAACAGACAGGTGTGAAAATAATGTGGCTGACCCTGGCTCCCAGGCTATGCTTAAGAAGCACTATTAGAAGTAGTTGAAAGTTGAGTACAGGTGCTCATGCCTGTAGTATTCCTACTACTTGGGAAATGGATATGGGGGTGTGGGAGAAAAAAGTTCTCAAGACTCCACCTCAATCAATGACAGCAGTGCACATCTGCTATCCCAGCTACAAAAAAAAGCACAAATGTGAGAAGTGTAAGCACCTGTCATCCCCAGTGACATGGGGACACAGGAGGACCAAGCAGCTCAGGCTCCCCTAAGCTGCATAAAGGGAGACCCTATCTCAAAAATAACCAATGTCAGGGGGGCACCTGTAATTCTAGGTAGGCAGGAAGCTGAGAGCTGAGGATCATGGTTCAAGGCCAGCCTGATCAGGAAAGTCTGTGAGACTCTTATCTCTAATTAATCACGCAAAAGCTGGAAATGGAGCTGTGGCTCAAGTGGTAGAGTGCCAGCCTTGAGTGGAAAACCTAAGGAACATTGCTTTAAGTTCAGGCCCCAGTACAGCCTCACTCTAAGAATCAGTGCCAAAAACGGCAGGAGGCATACCTTAAGAGATAGAACATTAAAAAAGAAAAGTTGTTCAATTACTCCTGCAGAGGGTAATTGCAGTTAATAATATCATAATGTATAATTCAAAATAGCAAGAAGAGGAGGTTTTGAATGCTTTTTATCATGAACTGATAAATGTTTGAAATGATAGATAACCTACTTCCTGAGCTGATATAGATGTACCAGAAGAACACACTGTATCCCATAAAAATACACAATTATCTTGCCATTTAAAGGTTACTCAAATAGATAGGCATTTTATTCCTCATCTGAGTTATGAGCAAGTTCTGGGCATGTATTCTGTTTATCTGAAAGACAAGTCAGATGTCAGAGATGAACAAAGGGAGCTGGTCCTCCGCAGTGAATGGGGATGGGCTGTGTGTAATCTTGACCTGTTTCTCCCTGTACCCATAGGCTGCAGAACTTGCCTTCCGTATCTTATTATACACATGTCCCAGTGCTGATTGTGGAGAGCATGAAGAAAGATAAGGTGAGGCAGGGAAAGTTGGCTTTAGTCTCCAGTGTGGCCTTCCCAGAACTTCTGGGTGGTGTGTGCACAGGCTGACTTACTGGAACCAGAGCCTGAGAAGCCCCTGGTTTTCTAAATGAAGAAACAAACCTCCTTGGATCTCAGGAAAGCACTGAGCCACCTGGAGGGGTCACCTGCAAGCTCTGGGCTCAGAGACAGACCTCTGTGCTGTATGAGTTTCCAAGTGTCATTTGGAAAACCATGAGCCATGTTGCCCTGGGTGATCACTGAGTTCTTTTCCTTCTACCTCAAATCCACTAAGTAACCATGTGAATACATTTCTAGCTCCATTGAGATCAGATGAATCTTGTTTTTCAAAGTATTTGTCACAGAAGGAAAATAATAGGGTCCAGGTCAAGTGTGGTAGTACATGCCTTTTATTCCAGCATTAAGGAGGAGTATCATGAGTTCGAAACCAGCCTGGGTAACTTAATAAAACTCTTCTCAAAAAATAAATAAAACATCAAACGCTGGTGGCTTGTGCTTGTAATCCTAACTACCTGGGAAGCTGAGATCAGAGGACTGAAGTTTGAAGCCAGCCTGAGCAGAAAAGTCCTGACTCAAGTGGTAAAGCACCAGCTGAGCCAACATGAGATTGAGTTCAAAACCTAATACTGCAAATAAATTAATTCATTCATTGAAAAAAAAAGATCCTTCTGGAGTAGAGGAATCTGAGTAGTAATACCTCAAGCCAATGCTCTCTATAAAAAATATAAAAAAGAAAGGTTACAGGAAATAGCACATGAGACACATTTGTCACAGTGAAAACTCTACAAAGCCCATACAGTCTCATGGGAATATACACAAACTATTTGGTTTGGACTGAAATCTCAGACACAAAAGGTTATCAAGGTACTTTGCTCTTATAAACGGCGAAAGGTTTTGCAAGTAGCTGTCACCCTGAGCAACTGCCAAGACATTTCAAGTGCCTGATTTCTTCTAAAGTATCTCGGGTTCTTCATTATGTTGCTCTAAGAGGATGCTGAGCTATGATGTTTTTATTTGCTCTCATGCACCCTGTCTGGGAAAAATCAAGTACTTCATTCCAGAAGAAAACAACTTGAGTTTGCCATTTACCCAGCTGGACAGTGGGAAACTAGTCACAGCAGCCAATAATTTAAAACACACACACACACACACACACACACACACACACACACACACACACACACACTTCTTTTCTTTCTTCCTTCCTTCCCTTCCCTTTCCTCCCTTTCTCTCCCTTCTTCCTTTTGCTGTGTGTGTGTGTGTGTGTGTGTGTGTGTGTGTGTGTGTGTGTGTGTGTGTGTGTGTGTGTGTGTGTGTTGATACTAAGGCTTGAACTCAGAACCTTGACACTCTCCCATAGCTTTTTCACTCAAAGTGCTCTATCACTTGAGCCACAGCTCCACTTCTGCCTTTGTTGGTTAGGTGGAGATAAGAGTCTCAGCTTTTCCTGACTGGGCTGACTTCAAACTGTTATCCTCACATTTCAACCTCTTAAGTCACTAGGATTACAGGTGTGAGCTACCAGTGCCCACCCAGCTTCACAGCTTGCTTTGTTTCCCCTACCCCTCCATATTCCCCCCCCCACTCTTTTTCTCTCCCTCTCTCTCTCTCTCTCTCTGATGCAGATCCTGGGGATTGAACTCAAGAGTGCTATCCCTTAAATTTGTTGTTCAAGGCTAGTACTGTTAACACTTGGGCAAAAAGCTCCACTTCCAGCTATTTGGTGGTCAAACTGGAGATAAGAGAGTGTCACAGGCTTTCCTGCCCACACTGGCTTTGAACCATGATCCTCAGAGCTCAAACTCTTGAGTAACCAGGATTACAGCCATGAGCCACCAGGGCCTGGCTTTGCTTTTCATTTTTATAGTTAACTTTAATAAGCCTCTGTGCCCTCCTCTTGATTTCCAGCCTTGAGTATTGCTCTCTCCTTATAGATAGAGAAGCAGTTGTGACTCTTAGAGGCCACTCAGTTTCCATTGACCACTTCAGGGCCCCAAAGCTTTCTGCCATGGGCCACAAGCTGTCTTCATTGAACGATCTCTTTATTCAACCATGTTGGGTGTCACTAACAGATACAATGATGTCCACTTACATGTGCTATGATTTAAAATCAGGTCATGGGTCAGCAGTGGCACACCAAAGAAAAGGATGAATATTTTTAATAGAGATCTTATAGTCACAGAGACAATATAGATGGCAGTGTTAGAAGTCCTGAGCTGTTAGAAGGTACAAATGTAGCTCTAAGAAGGTGCAAGGGATAGCACCCAAGAAGACCCAAATGGGAATTAAGACTCTACAGCTAATTGGAGATGCAGCCATAGCCAAAAGACAGAACTAAGTGAATTGTGTATATAAAGTAGAAGTTACCTGGCTGACTGCTTTGTAACAAAGGATCTGTGCAAACACAGTACAGGTCAAGTTTTTTTCCCCTAGGAAAAAGGGACATGCAGTTGCTCTATTATGTAAGCTATACCCATCATCCTTTTTTACTTTTGTTTTTTGGTTAGAGTGTTAGGTTTTTGCCTAGGGCCAGTCATCGGCTGTGACTCTCCTATCTATGCCTCTAGGAAGGCAGGTGCATACAACCATACCAGCTTGTTGATTAAGACGGGATCTCATGAGCTTCTTGCCCAGGCTGACCTTCTAATCTCTGCCCCCTGAGTAGATGGGATCATAGGTGTGAGCCGTTCTGCCCAATCTTCTTGTTATTTTGTTTTGTGTTCTTTTCTGGAGAATGCCACTATCTAGGCACAGGGATAGACCAAAAGAAAGCCACTGTACAACTAGAGAAGTAACAAATAACTTCCACTGACTAATTTCATCTACAGCCCTCCTTCCATGGCCACGGGTTTTACATCAGCTGATTCAACCAACCTCAGACTGAAAATACACAAGAAAAAAATTGTGCCTATACTGAATATACATACTTGTTTCCTTGTTCTGCCCTGAACAACAGAATATAACAACTGTTTCCACAGCATTTCCATCAAATTAGATATTATAAGTAATCTAGACATGATTTAAATATTCAGAGGACATGTTAGGTGATCTGCAGTGCCATTTGCACATCCTAGACTTTTACAGTGATGTGGATCCTGGACCCAAGCTCCCAAATAGTCTGAGGAGAGATAATCTGTTTTCACCAAAATCACCTTCAACTCCACATGAAGGAGTCCAGACTTCCCTTGAACACAATCTCCAAAAGGAGTTTTGTTTAGATCTAATGACTGTAAAGCTAATAGTCAAAGCATAGGAGTTATTTTATCAATTTCTTCACTTGGTTGTGTGGAATGAACAGCAGGTTTTAGAACACATTTAGTGACCAGCATTTCCATGATCTCTAGACCAGATAGATGGAGGTCATGTCACTGTTTTCACAGTGAAGAGCTGAGAAACAAAGGCCAAGGGTGAAAAGTCCCAGAAGCAGCTCAGAAATACTTGACTTCTCTCTGATGAAGTCAGTTTGTCTTGAGCCATCAATCCTAGAGACTATTATCAATCAAACCCCAGATCTGATTTGGAATAGAAGCAAAATCCCTGGCTTAAAGACCGTAAGTCACCATGTTAGACTGCTGTGAATGGGTTTCTCTCTTTAGCATCACTGAAGAGGAAAGAAGAGAAGCCACAGAAATAAAATCCAGAACCAAGGACTTGGAGAGGTCACACAGAGTTTGGACATCTTCATGTACCCATCAGCTGCACTAATTTCAGAACTGGATGGCACTTCTCAGCAATACTCCATTCCCCATCTGAAAACACCGGCGAAGGGATCCTTGGCAGGGCTGGTCATACGGCAGGCAGCCCATATGGAAGCGGTGACGTGGCAAATGTTAGGTCAACATGGCAGCCAGCCTGCCTTCTCTTTGTCCTCACTACAAGCCAGCTCCAGGTAATGTCTGTTTCCTCCCTCATTCTTGTCACCGGGCAGCTGATGATAACTGCTCAGCCTGCAAAGTGCAGACTCATGATCTTGCCTATGTCTAAACAAGACCTAACCTTAAGGAACAGTGGAAAATTGAAGTCATCAAGTTTTTAAACTCCAAACATACTCATGATGGTTTGAATCTTCAATGACTTCCCAAGGCCCACACATTAAAGTCTTGGTCACCATTCTAGTTCACTGTTGGGAGGTGGTGGGACACTGGAAAGGTGGGCCTAGTGGAAGGAAGTCAGGTTATTGAGACTATGCCCTTGGAGGGGTTACTGGGTCTGCTGACTCCTTCTTTTCCTTCTTCACTTGCTGGCTGCCATGAGATGAACAAAACTCATATGCTATGCACTTCTTCTTTGACATTCTATGTGGCCATGGTGTCTGAAAGCAATGTGGCTGAGTGACCTCTGAGGAAACGATGAAACTTTCCTCTTGTTTTTTTTGGGGGGGTCCGGTCGTGGGGCCTGAACTCTGGGCCTGGGCCATGTCCCTCAGCTCTTCAGCTCAAGGCTAGCGCTCTACCACTTGAGCCACAGCGCCACTTCTGGCTTTTTTCTTTTTGCTTATGTGGTGCTGAGGAATCGAACCCAGGGCCTCAGGCATACAAGGCAAGCGCTCTACCACTGAGCCACCTTCCCAGCCCCAGAAACTTTCCTCCTTCTAAGTTTTGTTATCTTGGGCATTTTGTCATACTCGCAGAAAAATGACTATCACAATACTAAACAGATGTTTCAACCTAACACTAAAGACAAGTCTAAATGCTACTAAAGTAGATTATTGGGGAAATCACCCCAGAAGAACTATAGGCCCACTGGAAGAACCAGTGACTAGATGCAGGACTTGAAATGGAATTCATCTGTCTGAATTAAGAACAAAAAGTTGTTCATGTGTGTATGCCAACGATATAGTCTTAAATGATTGTTTAAAGGCATTCTTATCTCTTGGTGGTCTCAAATTTTGCTCTGATAATTCCATTTATACCAGGATACTTGGGATGCTTTTGTGTACAACAAAGACTCAAAGTCTACTCTATTGTTCCTTATTATGTCCCCAGGAACTCTATTGATAGGTTTTATTTCCTGTGTGTCATATGTTTCCTATGGGAGATTTTTCCTTTGTCATATTGCTTCTGCCTTTCCTATCAGAGGACAGCATATGGCTAGTGTTTCTGAGTACAAGAGTGGCACTTGGCAAATGTATTCTTCCCTAAAGGGGGATTTCCATTTCTTTCTTTTTTTTTTTTTTTTGTCGGTCGTGGGGCTTGAACTCTGGGCCTGGGCGCTGTCACTGTGCTCTTCAGCTCAAGGTGAGCACTCTATCGCTTGAGCCACAGCACCACTTCTGGTTTTCTAGTGGTTTATTGGAGATAAGACTCTCTCGGATGTTCCTGCCCGGCTGGCTCTGAACCACGATCCTCAGATCTCAGCCTCCTGAGGAGCTAGGATTATAGGCGTGAGCCACTGGTGCCCGGCGGATTTCCATTTCTTATAAGCATCACACACCCCATTTGCTTTGATGTCTTCCTTAGCAGAAATGAAAAATGTCAAAGAATCCAGCAAACTCTTTTCCCAACCATATCTCCTACAAGGCCTAAAGTGTTTCTCTAAGTGACTACTGAACATTCCAACAACTGAATTCAGGGTCTGTCAGACTGAAAACTAAGAAGTTGTATTGCTTTCAGGATCCAGTTTGCAAGGACATCTCCATCCAGGGAACAGGTTACTGAACTGGTATGTCTCCTAATAACATTTTTAAGAAGTCTTTTAAAATTACTCTTTTAAGCTTGCTGGTGGCTCATACTTGTAATCTAGCTACTCAGGAGAAGCATCTGAAGATCATGGTTCAAAGCCAGGAAAGTCCATAAGATTCTTATCTCCAATTAACCAACAAAAAATCTGGGAAGTGAAGCTGTTGCTCAAGGGGCAGAGTGCCAGCCTTGAGCAAAAAAGCTAATGGACATCACTTTAAGCCCTGAGTTCAAGCTTTAGTTCAGGCACAAAAATAAAAACAGGAAATAACTCGGTGAGCCACTTAAGTCATCTTTGGCTTATAATGGTGATGGTGATCTGATTTGTAATAGAATCGGTTATATTATTAGAAAATGTCTACAAGATCATCTCCATTAAAAAAATCAAATACAAACATTTTAAGGCCTAGGAAAAAGGCTGACAGGAAATACATTTTAAAATGTGGGACATCTTGATCCTTGCTGATTCTTTGCTCTTTTCCAAAACCTTTATGATGACCCCCTACAAACAGAAAAAAAGTTTTAAAATTCTCTTTAAAATGAGTTTTTAATATTGTATAGCTTCACAAGAGGCTGGACTCACACAGCTTGATTTTCTCTTGCCTGCTTCTGGAAGCCTGGTTGATTTTCAGTGACCTAAGCATATTTCTGAACACAGCAAAGCAGCAAAATCCACAAAGTTGGGGTTCTTGAAAACTGGGGCCTTTAGGTCTCATTCCTGCCCTCAGTCTTCCGTCTTCCTGGTCTCCATCTCTCCACTGTCCTGAAGGCCTGCCTTGACTCTACTAACTCCTCTACTTTACCATTTCCCCTGAACATCAAAGTGCTACTGCCAGCCAGGCACTGGTGGTTCATGCCTATAATCCTAGCTACTCTGGAGGCTGAGATCCGAGGATGTTGTTCAAGGCCATCCTAGGCAGGAAAGTCTGTGAGACTCTTATCTTCAATTAACCAACAGACAACTGGAAGTGATGCTGTGGCTAAAGTGGTAGAGTGCCATCCTTGAATAAAAAAAAAAAAGAAGCTCAAGGACACTTCCCAGGCCCTGAGTTCAAGTCCTAGTACTGACACTAAAATAAAAAACACTATTGTCATGCTCTTAAAAAATTATTTTCAAGGTGTACATTTATAGAATGTGGAAAGTGTGGTAGCAAAGAAATCTTTACCAATAATAAATGAACCTCTAGCAATTTCCTTTGAGGAGCAGAATGATACTAAAGCATTTCTAGGGCCACTTAGAGCACTAAAATCACTGCCTTGGCACTGCTACAGGTCAGGAGGAAGTAGTCATCTTGAGTATGGAGTGGAAAGTGAACCCCAGGCAAATTCCCACATGTCCTGCAATAATGTCAGATAAATTATACTATACTGAAAGGACTGATTGATAGCCTTAATCCTTTAAAGTGCTCCACTGGAAAATGAACCTGCATGCACGCACACACACACACACATACAACACACACATACATCTTGTGTCTGTGTGCCTGTAAGAGAGAGAGAGTAAGACAGACAGACAGACAGACAGATATACTGGGGCTTGAACTCAGGGCCTTGAGCTCTTGCACAGCATTTTCTGCTCACGACTGGCACTATAGCACTTGAGCCACTCTTCTACTTCCAGTTTTTTGCCAGTCAATTGGAGATAAGAGTCTCACAGAGTTTTCTGCCAGGGCTGGCTCTGAAAGATGAGCTTCAGATCTCAGCTTCCTGAGTAGCTAGGATTACAGGCATGAACCACTGGCAATGGCTCTTTGATGTTTAAGAAAAAATGGAAAAGTAGAAGAATAACTAGAATCAGGGCAGATCTACCACCAGTGCCAAGTTACCCTCTGCGTTATATTTTTAAGGCAGCCTAGATCTACAGAACCTGCAGGTTAAGCACGAGACACAGCGCCAGGTAAGATATCAACAAAGCTAGCCTGAAGAAGGGTAGAGGTAAGTATGCGCCCAGCTACTCTATTTTGTATCTATTTAACTTCCTATCCGATGAACCTACCTATCTTGGTTCTCTACTCCTGCCTTGAGTTTGAAGGCCTTACTAACTTAATCTCGAGTGGGTAAACTACATGGAAAAATATTCAAGGAAATACCTCATCCTCCTTGCTTTCTGGTCCCTTCTCTCCCATCAACAATAATATCTTCAATCACTTTTTCTAGGCCCAACAAGTGTCCTTGACTATTGTAATCCTCGGAACTAGGCTAGATAAGCATTTTTCACTTTTTTTTTTTTCCTAGCAGGGTGCTTAGACTCAGAAAAATTCAACAGTTGCTCTGAGTCACACAGTAGATGAGCAGGAGCTACTTGAGGCCTGCTTAATTTCAAAATATGCACTTTATTTCTTGCAAGTTACAAAGTTCCCCATTTAGACAACACTACAGATCATGGTTAGCAATGTGAAAAGTCCTTCCAGAAAATCCCCTTTCCTATGTCCTTCACTGGCCACTCTGCAGAGCAGTCTCCCAAGAACTCACTCTCAGTTTAGAAGAAAATGAATCCATCTCTTTCTCTCTTCCTTATCTTATGGGCTTCTCTGGAACAGGTAGGTCCTGCCTCTGTCATTGTACCATCTGGGGTTACTATGTACAGTATGTTCAGTAGACATGTCCTGAACTGGATCAGGCAAATCCCAGAATCCTGTTACTACATGGCATCCAGACATGATGCTCAGATGAGAAATGATAAAGCTGACATCCCAACGTAGATATCCTGAGTCGAATCTGCATTGAACAAGGCCCCTCTGTGATTAAGGGGCATTCTGAGGTCCCACGCCCACTGCCTGTGCAAACAGATTGTTAATTTGCACCAGTATAGGAGACAAACTCTCTATTTTAAATAATAGAATGACACATAAAGACCTGAAAAAGTTCAAATGGTGTCTGAGGAAAAATTACCTAAGAAATCACTTTGCTTAAAATATCAAGTAGTCCCAAATGTCAAAGAATTCAAGTGAGAATGAAGGCACTGGCCTAAGGTAAAGACTGCCTGAAAACTCTCTTTTGAAACACATGCTCCTATTTAATAAATGTTTATTTAGTGCTGTAAGATAGTATTAATCATCATCAGATTTAAAATGGAATTGCTCATAGTTAAGTACCCCATTAGCATTCAGAAAGTTCTAACCTTGGATATTAACGGCTGACAAATCAGCTAATATCCCATACCTTATTAAGCACCTATCATGAATGAGGCCTTGTAGGGATGAGAGGAAGAGACAAGATATGAATATGACAATCTCTGACCTCCTGTTTTTGCTACAAATAGAGTGACTATCAAAAATATGCAAATCAAACATTTTTGTAAGCAAAGAAGTCATCAAGTACCATTTTCACTATTTAAATGTGAAACCCAATTAGATGCTTGCTATGATAAAAACCAATTAAACTGTTGGTGTAACGCAGCCAAGAACACTGAGTCACTAGGCTATTTTCAATGCCTCACAATCCAATCTGACCTGCCTTGGGAGAGAGTTGTTATATCCAGTATGTTATCAGCATAGGACAGCCAAGATCCAGTCTGGGTAAGTATGGGACCTACCACTACCCTGGAACAGCACGGGACATATCACCAGAACAGAAGAGCATGAGGCTTACTACC
Source organism: Dipodomys spectabilis (assembly GCF_019054845.1). NCBI lineage: Eukaryota > Metazoa > Chordata > Mammalia > Rodentia > Heteromyidae > Dipodomys > Dipodomys spectabilis. The sequence continues at coordinate 5,903,455 of NW_024870864.1, read as the reverse complement.
AGCATGAGACAGCAATCATATTAGAAGAAACTGGCCATTCATGTCAAGAACAGAACACATATTTGTTTTAAAATTAACAGCCCTTGTGGGTTCTTGGGATTCAAAACCAAGACTCTATAAAAAAAAAATCAACACAAAAAGTATGCACAGATATAATTATAATCCTGAAGAACTTCAGTAATGTTGAATCTCTCACTTAAAAACAAGCAAGCCATTTGAGCGGGCTCCATTGGCTCATGCCTGTAATCCTAGCTACTCAGGAGGCTGAGATCAGAAGATCACAGTTCAAAGCAAGCCTGGGCAGAAGTCCATGAGACTTTATTTCCAATTAACCACAAGAAAACCAGAAGTGGCACTGTAGCTCACATGGGAGAGCGCTCACCTTGAGCTGAAGGGCCCAGGGTTCAAACCCCACAACTGACAAAACAAACAAAAACCAAGTAAGCAAGCTGGTGCCAGTGGCTCATGGCAGTAATCCTAGCTACTCAGGAGGCTGAGAGCTGAAGATCACGGTTCAAAGCCAGCGTAGGCAGGAAGGTCTGTGAGACTCCTATCTCTAACCAGAAAAAAAACTGGAAGTGGGGCTGTGTGTGGCTCAAGTGGTAGAGAAGCAGCCTGGAGTGAAAAAGCTAAAAAGGACAATATCCAGGCAGCCCCAGGACAAGAAAAAAAATTCTTTAAAGCAAGCATTGTCAAGAGTGAGCTATAAAGTCTATCAAGAGTTAAGAGAGATTGTACAGAAAGTTTAAGTGGATTACTACCATTAATGATACACCAAGTAACAAAGATTTTCTCTACTATTTTCACTATTTCTAAAAAGCATTTTCATTATTAAACAGCCAGAAACATCAAACAGGATGAAACCTTTTTAAAAGAACAAAGTAAGCTTTAAGACGATCGTTGCCTATATAAAGATTGATCCTCAGATCAATCCTTCCTTCCAAGAGAAGGATGGAAGGACTGATGACATTGGTCAAGATGCATTGTAGTTTTGTACAACTACCTAAAGACAATGAAAAAATAAAAACTTTAAAAGGTTTATTCTTTCATTCCATATGAACATCTCCAATGATGCCCAGGAATTGTTTTCATCATACTAATTAGGGAAGTTTACTGGGTTCTTAGAACTTGGCATGTTTGATTCTTAGGGGCCAGGTTAACATTTTATAAATATATTTTCTGTAGATTAGATTCCCTTTTTTAGCCTGGCCAGAAATAGTGAGTATAAAACTATTTCTGAATTTACATACAGTGGGGCATCAGGAAAAAAAAGATGCATAATTTTTTAAGAGGAAATTAGCTAAAACCATACTAACAATTCTTCTAAGTCACACTCCCCATCTCTCTGTGAGGTGGAAAGTAATTACTGATTGTATGCCACACACTTTATTTTTAACTAAATCTTTAAGTAAACTGCTGAGAAATAGCAATACTTCTGATTCCGGTTTAGCTGTAATGAGACATTGAATTTGGTTTTGTAAAATAGTGGCCCAGGTCGGACTGTTTCTTTTAAACATTAGGCTTATGTTTACTCAAAGTTTATTTCAAAATCATTTTTTGGGGGGGGGAAGTATCTTTGGCAACCATTTTTCTTTCGGGAAATCTCAGCAGCAGAAAGCAAGAGCGAACATATACCCTTGAATTTGAAGGGTGTCTTCCAAGGAGGAAAGCTCTGTTTTTAAATGCAAGCCAAAATTACTTGGCCAATTCACCAGTCACCGGATGGGGATGAGGACTGGGTTGCTGTGGGGGACGCAGAGGTGTCAATACAGCTAAGTCTTGCCAAGAGCTAATTACCTGGGAAGTCCAAACCGAGGGGGGGGGGGGAACCTCTTCTAAGGAACAAGAAGGCTTGGGTTCTAATGATCAAGATCGACTAGCTCGTCTCTGCTAATTAAATTAATTCAATTTACCTGTAAACAAACAGGTTAACCATTCTGACGAATGCGGGGTGAATACCACAGTATTGATTAAGGAAACAAAAGAACTCGCCCATCTCGGACCCCTGCTTGAACACCTGTGGAGTGCATGAGCTTTTTTAACTCTGGTAACTCAAGCCTCTTGGATACCATCTTCGGAGATTCCGTCCGTTTGTGAACTTGCGCAGACATATTTACAGTCTGCATCTGGTTTCAGCAACAAAACGGGTTACTATCTATGAATCACAGAGCTGAACACAAACTTTCTTACCTAGAGGAGTGGCGGGCACGGAGGGGGGCTGGTTTTGAATCTGGCTCCTCGGTACGTGTCTCCCCGGTTCCCAACCCAAAGCTCCTCCTTAGAAAGGTCAAAGGTCCATTCTGGTTCGGGTGCACACACACCTCCCAACAAAACGCCTCGCCGGCACCCCGACCCGGTGGCCTCCCGAGGAGGGGGCCGGACGCGCGGTCGAAACGCACGGGACCCAACACCCCATCCGGCCCGAGCCCACTCGGACCCAGGGACCTGGAGACGCGTGATGGGGCTCGGGGAGGACAGCGGGCCATCTCCACGCTACTGTTGGGGGGGGGGGACACAGCCCCTATTCAAGCCCGTGGGAAGATCCCCAAATTCCGAGATTGGGGAAGGGGGTGCCCGGTCCTTGTCTCCAGGGCGAGACGCACCCGAAGCCCAGAGGCTGAGCCCCCGCTGTCTGTCGTCCCCGAGGCGCTGATCCAGACGGCCCGGCCGTGCGGACCGAGGGGAACTCTCCTCCCCGCGGCCCGGCGGGGCGCCCCGCGCTGCGCAGTCTCGCGCCCCTCCCGAGCCCGCGCGTCCCCCGCGTCGGCAAGCAGGTGGCGGGGGGTCCTGTGCCCCAGGCGCACGCACTCCACCCCGGGAACCCGGCGTGGCCAAGGTGCCGAGGTCCTCTTACCTCGGAGCGGGCCGGGGCGGCCCGACCGGGCCGGGTGCAGACTGGGCCGGGAAGACGCGCCTCCCGCCGCCGCTGGGGGCCCAGGCGGCGAACGAGCGCGACGAGCTTCTCCCGGGCGGCGGCGGGAGGCGCTGCTCTCGATCGTCGCCGCCGCCGCCGCCGCCGCCGCCGCCGCGGGTTTCGGGGCTCCGCGGCCGCCGCTGCTGGGCCGCCCCCGCGCCGGTCGCTCGGCTGCTGCGGGAGGCCGGCTGCTCGCGCGGCAAACTCTTCCGCACGCTGAGCCGGCGGGGCCAGCCGCCGCCCCCGCTCCTCCTCCCCCTCCCGCGCCCTCCGCCGCCTCCCGCTCCTCCTCCCGCTCCCCTTCCTCCTCCTTCTCCTCCTCCTCCTCCTCTTCCTCCTCGGCTGGGCGGCCCGGTCTCTCCTGGCTCCGATCCAGCCGCGGACACGCACCCCGCCAACGGCGCGGGCAATCGGACCCCAGGACCCCCGGCTTCTGCAGCCAGTGCAGACACCCCGGTGCCCCCCAGGCCGCCGCTGGCCCTGCGGGGCTGCGACGGGTGCGGATCCGGCGGGGAACCTGGGGTCGGGACTGGCAGCGCTGAAGGGTTGCGGGTCGTGCTTGGCGGAGAACCGGTGGGCGAGGGCGGGACGACGCGGGACTAACCCACGGAGGTCCTGTTAAAGTTGTCGCTTGGGGCGGCGGGGGCAAAGAGGAGGAGGAGGAGGAGAGAACAAGATCTTCAGCCTCCGCCTCGGTAGACTCTCGTGCCCGCAGCCACCCTGCTGACCCGGGGAAGGACGCGGATCTCACTGCCGCTCTTTCCCCGAAGCTCCCCGCACCCCAGCCCCGCCGGGCCTCTCTGCGGGGAACCCTGCGGTTTCTCCGGGGGGTGTCGGGGTGGGGGTCCCGGGAGCTGAGAATAAACATTTTTGTTAGCTCAGGATCCGGGCGGCGGCTAGGGAGGGGAATACCCCGCGCCTCGGCCTAGGCGCACGTCGGGGGGCGATGCGGGGGGGGGGGGGGGGGAACCCATCCAGGGTGGCCGGGAACGGATTGAACGGCCCGCCTCCTGTGTTTTCTCCTGCAGAAGCCACGCGGGTGAGGGGCTGCGTCCCGGAGCACGCCCTCCGAGCCCGCCCGGCCTCTCCCCTCCCCCCGGCACCGGGGCAGGAAATGTTCCACTGACCTACATATTTTTCCAAACATACGTGACCTTTTTTTTTTTCCTCTGTGGGAGGAGACAGGCGAGAATCCAAGAAAAAGAGAAGCTGGAGAGAGGGGGGGGGGGGGGGGAGAGAAAGAAGAGAGAGAGAAGGGGAGAGGAAGGAGGCGCGCTGGAGAAAACACGCAGGCTTTCACCCAGCTCCCGCAAACAGCCAGCCGACCCTAGATGCGCACAAATAGACCCCAGGGGCTTCGGCCGGAATCCCCGAGTCCGAGCTGGGGGGGGGGGGAGGGGGGAGGAGAGGCCGTGCGCCCCGCCCAGGGCCGCAAAGGTGGCGGACTTCCCCGAAATTCGCATCCCCCCTTCCACCCCAGCGGCGGCGATCGCTGCACCGACGAGGCACCGGGGTGAACACCTCCCCGCCTCCAACCCCCGCCACCCCACCCCGGGAGGGGAGAAATCCATCCCCACCCCCAAGTCCACTGACAAAGGTCACCCCTTTCCCTGCCATCTTTCAGGTACATTTCCTGGCGCGTCCCGCGCTCGCGCGCACACCCATTCTGGATAGTGGCCCTGGGAAGGAAAGCGCCCCCCGCTGGTCCTTTAGTGAACCCACCGATTTTATGGCCAGAAGGGGTCTCCTGAGGTCTTTCCTTTCCCCCCAGGGCCAGACTGTTAGGGACTGGGAATTTGCCCCCACGCGGTTCTGGGGCCTAGATTTCTTCTCCCCGCAGGAGTTGGGAGGCCCGCTCCAGCGCAGGCCGACCAGCAGTGCCTTATTTGGGCATGCAACCCCACACCGTCAATTAGATGAAAACGTTCACACAGAGCTCCCTTTCCCGCTCCCCCCCCCCCCAAAGTAGGTCATTCTCTTTATTTCCCACTCGTATTATTTATTTTTTTTTGTCTAATTCTCCTCCTGAAAAGTAATCAGCTGTGAGGAGCTTTGAGCATCCTAAGAACTGCTCTCATCCTTTGGCTTGCTCCTGACTTGGAGGGTTTTGAGGAAACGGGGGAGGGGGGGAAAGCGGGGGGGGGGGGGTTGGCATTTGCCCCATCCTGATGTTGAAATGTTGAAGTTTCCCTCTTTCCAAACAGAAAACTATCTATTATCTATCTATCTATCTATCTATCTATCTATCTATCTATCTATCTATCTATCTATGATGTTTGTTTTCCTCCTCATTCTTTTCCTTCAGGCAAGTAGGGTTTGCCCTGCCCTTAAAGCCTGGCTATGACTAATATCTACTAAAGAATGAAGTTGTGTACTTCTAACCGGATTTAATGAAGAATTTAAGGCCACCTCCCTTCCTTTTTGTGCTTTGAGAGAGATTCCAAGTCCCTCTCCTAACTCCCCCCAGGGAACTTGAACACTCAGCCTTCTTTTAGGAAACTTGAAATGGTCTGAGTAAATCACTCATCAGATTACTGCAGTGTAACAAGTATTTTTGCTACGCTCAGTTTTTGTCTGTTGGAGAATCTCTTTATTAGCTAGTGTCTTTCTGTTTGTCATGGAAACAATATGCATGTGGTTGTTGTACTTAATCAAACCATCCCATCTCTTAGGTAAGCCCATGAAGCAGAGAACAGGGTCTCCAGAAGAATTTGCCCTTCCCTGAAAATGTAGAGGAGAATTGCAGAGAGCAGTATACCTCCTTATTCTATGAACTTGACATTTCACTCCACTGACACTTGTTGAAGACTTGCCATGAGTCAGGCTGGACTTGGCCAGGGAGGAGCCAAGGAAATGTTGGGACAGTTTCTGTATACTGAGGGTTTTTACAGATAGAGATAGAGATAAATAGGAGCTAAAGAGAGCTTTCCAGAAGACAAAGTGTTAAACGAATTCAAAGGTTAAATGAATTCAAATGAATTCAAAAAGAGTTCTTGCTATGAATGTCTTAAAGTGTTCTTTTCCAATGACTTTGTGCTCCATCTTGCTACAGCTATAGCCATGTCCTAAAATTGTCATTTGCCAAAAAATGGATGCAGCTCCTCCACAATCTCAAATTCATGGATTGCTCTCTCAGGCTATCACCTTCCTCCCCTTCTTACCTCCCCCCCCAAATCATTCAATCTTCAAACATATCCAATAATCCATTATCTTGCCTTTCATAAATTTTACTCCCTATATTCTTCGTAACTCTTACTTTCTTTTATAAATGCCAAGGCTGGTACAATCTTTACACCTTTGTTTTCTATCCTAAATGCCTGAAAAAGAGACATTTATTAAATTCACCTCCTCTCACTAGGTTTCTGCCTTCATTCAGCCAAATGGGGCTGGAAAAAAAGCACACAGGTAACCCTTGAGTTAAATTCATGAGCACAAACCTCAATGAAGCTCCTTTAGACCTTTAGCATTTATTAAAAAATAAATAAATTCAAAGAAAGGATTCAGAATGGGATTCTTGGAAGAAGTGGCAGTGATACTGGGATTTTTCATTAACCAGAAAACAAAGCCAAGATAGATTATCAACTAAGCATTATTTAAATGTGCAGCATGAGCTTGGGAACAACAGTTTACATATGTAATCCTGGCTACCTAAGAGGCCAAGATCTGAGGATTACAATTTGAAGCCAGCCCAGGCAGAAAACTCCATGAGATTCTTATGTCCAATTAACTAGCAAAAAGCCAGAAGTGGAGCTAGGGCCCAAGTGATAAAGTACCAGCTTTAAGAAGAAAAAGCCAAGAGAGAGTAGGAGGCCAGTACCAGTACAAGAGATAATAAAATTAGATGTGCAGCATTGGAGCAAAAGAACCATTTGCAAACTTCCAGTTACGGGAAATTCTTTTATAGTCCCAGTCATTCATCCTTGATAAGAACTTCATTGGCTGAATACTGAAATGATGTCCCCAAAGAAACCCAGATCTTTTCCAAAGAATCAAAATGCATGGAGGGAAGATAAAAATATTTTGTAGTCATTTAAATGAGTCTTTGGAGATACTGTGAAATAATTTTGTTTGCTTGTTTATTGAGACAGAGTCTCACTGTATAGCCCAGATTGGCCACAAACTTAGAATTCTTCTGTTTTAGCCTCCCAAGTACTAGGGTTACAGATGTGTACTATCACACCCAACTAATAATTAAAAGGCTTCACAGTCTGAATGGGTGAATCTATGGCATATTCTAATTTAAAACATTTATCCAATTAAATTATCAACATAGATATTGAATGACTATCAGTGTTTGGTTAATGTTTTAATGTATGAGTTACTACAATAATTACAGACTAGTCAAGGTTTTGGGACATACATTTAGTAAATTAAACACAATTTTAGGATAGGCAATAAGAATATGGTTCCATGCAGCATAACATCACAACTTTTCTAGTTATTCTAAGTAGAAAGACTGCATGTGTGCATGTGCATGCACGTGCGTGCGTGTGTGCATGTGTGTGTGTGTGTGTGTGTGTGTGTGTGTGTGTGTTGATAGTGAGGCTTGAACTCAGAGCCTGAGCATTGTTCATTTGCTTTTTCACTCAGGGCTAGTGCTACCACTTGAGCCACAGCTCCACTTCTGACTTTGTGCTAGTTAATTGGAGATAAGAATCTCATAGACTTTCCTTCCCCATGCTAACTTCCATCTGTTATCTTCAGATCTCAGCCTCCTGAGTAGCTAGGGTTACGGGCATGTGCCACCAGAACCCATCTAGGAAAACTCTTTGCTTATATATGAATGTTCAGAAGTCTGTCTGTTACTTCCAAATAGCAGTTTTTACTTAAAATTCCATATATTATGAAGTAGAATAATATGATGGTCAAAATAATGTTGCAATCACAGCAGAAAGGAAACTTGGGTAGTAGAAACATGAAGTGGAGGCCTTAGAACCTAATTGGAGACTGACTCAGAGACCAGGGCTTAGAGAACCAATCAAGAAAAGAATTGGGAATGCCCTCTCTGCAATTACCAAGGTCAGAGTTAGAAAAACACCCACCTCAGCTCTCCAGAAGCTATAGCAACTGTCTCTATACCTGAGATGCTACCAGAAGACAATTGAGCTTTGTGCAACCAGTCTGATGGAGTTAAGACTTGTTTTGGCATTTAGGCCTGTTAGATCATGTGGTTGGCAAACTGAAGAATGAAGTAAGCTTGTGTGGAAGATCTCCAGAGGAAATCAGGGCTGGAGGAGTCTGAAAGACAGTTAACGTCTTTCCTGTCAATACTGTTGTCTCTGAGGATCATGGGAAGAATGGTATACCTATGTGCAGGTCTGTATGTGCATATGCATACACACACACACACATCTGAAAAGAGCTGGTGACACTATTGACTAGATGAACACTAGAAAATAGTCTGTACACTTGAGGCCTGTGAAGAAGTCCTTTCATATGCATTTTCTCTAATAATAACATTTTTTTAGAATCTGTTTACTTCTAAGAGGAGTAAAAATTTTGTTGCTAGACATTATGGCTCATGCCTATAATCCTAGCTACTCAGGAGGCTGAGATCTGAGCATTTCTGTTATAAGCCAAACCAAGAAGAAAAGTCCATGAGAGTCTTATCTAAACAGTGAAAAGCTGGAAGTAGAGCTGTGGCTCAAGTAGTAGAGTGCCAGCCTTGAGCAAAAAAGCTAAGGATAGTGCCAAGACCTTGAGCTCAAGCTTCAATATTGGCATAAAAATAAATAAGATAAAATAGTGTTTTTCAGTGCACTTTTGGCTCATAAGAAAACAGAAGAAAATACAGAGTTCCTGTGTTCCTGGCTCCTACTACTCCTTACCATGTTCCTCCTGCCTCAGAGCAGAAAAATTGTTACACTTGGCAAACTCACATCATTATCACCTGGAGTCCATAGTTTACTTGAGTGTTCGCTCTTGGGAGTGTGCTTTCTCTACGTTCAGCTGGATGTATACGGCTATGTACACACACGGAAGTATCCTACAGAATAGTTCCCTGTGCTGAAATTCCTCTGCTCTCTGCTTTCCCACCTCACTATGGGCAACCATGGATCTTTCTATTGTTTCCAGAGATCTGCCTTCTCCAAAATGTCATGCAGTTGGAATCACAGTGTGAAAGCCTTTTCAGATTGTTTTTTTTTCATGTATAATCTGCATTTCCTCTGTGTGTACTTGTGGCTCCATAGTCCATCTCTTTGTAGCACCTAAAAACATCCTAATTTTTTCCCCCAGTTCTGGGGCTTGACTCAGGGCCTAGCCACCTGTCCCTGAGCCTCTTTGTGTGCAAACCTAGCATTCTAACACTTGAACCACAGCACCAGTTCTGGCTTTTTCTCAGTAGTTTATTGGAGAGAAGAGTCTTGTGTGTTTTTCTGCCTGGGCTGGCTTCAAACCATGAACCTTGTATCTCAGCCTCCAGGGTATCTAGGATTACAGGCATGAGCCACTGGCACCCAGGTAAGAGGACTTTTAAAAGGTCTCTTAGTAAGTAACAGTTGCAGTCATAAAAGGTGACATTTATCTAATACTCTATGCTGGGTATTCACATTACCTCATTTCATTTTCAGAAGTTCCTATGAAAAGGGTGATTTTTTTTTCCAGCTGTTTAGATAAGAAATCTGACTTAGAGAGGCTCAATCTTCCCTCTGTCATTTGGCAAATACATGACAAAGAAGTGCTAGAACCTGAATTTCATGAATGCTGGCCTAAGTTTCCCCCATCCAACCTACTGCTTCCATGTGTCAGGTGCTAGCATGAAGATGCTCATGGGATCTTAAATTTTCTCTGAGGTCTTCCTAGGTAATACAAATTAGCCTGCTAATTTCACTGTACATTACTTGATTCTGTTTTCTCTTGTCTTAATGCACTGGTTGTTAATATCTTTATTCTTCAAGTGGCTATCTTTCAGTGAACTCTAGATGAAAGACAAGGGTTGGCAACACTGGGTGCTGATGATTCATAGAAGGAAATAAAGTCCATGGGTCAGTGTATACATTGTTGTCATCTCATTACCAACACCACCATTTGGACTTTGACAATGGGATAGATGGGGAGTGTTCTTTGGTAAACATACATGATCATCATAGTAACTTTGGGTTTCAGGAAGAGAGTGGATGCAAGTTCCTCTCAGTAAAGAAAAACTATGTGAGTCAAGTGCCAGTGGCTCACACCTGTAATCCTAGCTATTCAAGAGGCTGAGATCTGAGGATGCAGTTCAAAGCCACCTTGGGCAGGAAAGTTTGTGAGACTCTTATTGCCAATTAACCACCAAAAAAGCTAGAAGTGGAGCTGTGGTTCAAGTGGTAAAGTGCTAGCCTCGAGCAAAAACACTGAGGGACAGTGGATAGGTCCTGAGTTTAAGCCCCTATTCTATTGTACACACACACACACACACACACACACACACACACACACATACGCACACACACACAAGTCTGTGTAGCTCCCCATGGTTCTATAATGGAGGAGCCGAGAAGGCCAGCTCATAGAAGGTATTGTGGCCTCTGGTCATTCCTGCTGGTGAGCAAAGGGGCCAGGGAGTAGCCTTTCTCATGGAGACTATAGAACTTGCAGGTGCCTCGTGGAAGTATAAACCCTCCAACTTACAGTCGCCTTCATATTGAACCTGTGGGAAATGGGAGGGACATTCGTTGCCTATAGAAAACAGAGAGGAAGCCAAGCATTTGGGTACAGGAGTTGGGAGAGGGGTAGATGCGAGGGCAGCAAATGTGGGTGCACTATGAAAGTGCCAGAAGGATGGGAGGTGGTGTTGAGCTCTGCAATTAGCTGGGATGGTTTCAGAAGGAATCATAGAGCTAGAGCTCAAGCTCAACCAAAGCAGGAGAAATCATTTTGATATTGGGAGGCACTTGGCATTGGCTGGCATTGGAGGAGGCACAGGCAAGCTGTTGAGACATGCGCTTTTCCAACAAGTGCAAGGAACAGCTTTAAGAACAGGCAGAAAAGCAGCTGTGTTGACACTGAAGTGGCCATTGTCTTTAGCTGTTCTCAGCTCCCATTCTATTGAACTCAGCTAGCAGAGGTAATTCTAATGTGTTTATGTGCATCTCTGCATTAGTGAACACATAGCAAATAGACATTTCTAGTTCATTTCTAAATGTGGTTTCCATTTCTGTCTCATTTTAAAAAAATCTCTGACTTCCTCACAGAGCTGTTTGAACAGTTAAAGCACTACACTAGCAAATGCATAATCTGCCATGTACTTTGCCCGGGAAGAGCATCCAGTGATATAAAATTCATTATACATAGTTCATTTGAAGTGAAAAGCTAATTATAGAAAAATGTTCTCCAAGGAACTATTTATAGCCTCTCCCAAGTAGGCAGCAAACTCTCATTTCCTATGTGGGCAAGCATTATTTGATCAGTAGGCCTTGTTACAAGTGAGAAAGTAGATTTTCTCAATGGTTCCAGTTGTTTAACACTTGTGTTGATAGTAATCATGATTCTGTGATGAGAATGAACTCATTCCATGGTACATATGCTATTATTGCATGTTACTTCAAGTTTCTTCCCTTCCATCTTTCTAGGATGCTTTCATTGTGGCAACTGGCCTTATAATATGTTTTCATTCTAGAATGTGCATTAAAATATCCTCTTCTCTGGACAACAATCTGGAGGTTCCTCAGAAAGCTAAACACAGATCTTCCCTACAACCTAGCCATACCACTCCTGGGCATCTGCCCAGAACATTACAAGCCAGGATACTATAAAGACACTTGTACATCCATGTTCATTGCCACACTATTCCCAATAGCCAAATTGTGGAAGTAGCCCAGATGCCGTACAGTAGATGAGTGGATCCAAAAACTGTAATACCTATATACATTTTACACCACCATTAGAAAGAATAACATTATGTCATTTGCAGAGAAATGGGTGGACCTAAAACAAATCAGGTTAACTGATGTAATCCAAGCTCGGAAAGAGAAATGGAACATGTTTTCTTTCATATGCGGAAGCTAGATCTAAAATGCACAGGGACATAATAAATTATACAAGACTGTAGGCAATTACATACAGTGAGACCAAAGGAGGATACTCTTAGGGGAAGAACACAAAGGCACAATGCCTATGGATATAATCACATAAAATGGAAACAAGAATTTCTTTCCTTTTTTGTTGTTTTTCTTTTCTTTTTGCCTTGTTTGTTCATTTATCTGTTTTGGGGAGTATAAGAGGGCACAGAAATGGAGAGACAAGGGGTGAACAAATGCAGCAGTGGTACTCACTAGACACTTTCATTGAAAATGAATTATACAACTTGTAGGTGGGGACTGGAGGGAAAAATTGGAAGAGAATGAGGGAAGGGGTGATATTGTCCCCAAAAAATGTACTCATTACCTGACATATGTTGTAACTGTCACACCTCTATAATATAACAATTTTTTAATCCTCTTTTTTTTTTAATCACATCAATGAGTTTCAAGTGGTCCTGCATGTCTGTGTTTGGGATTATTAGGGATTTTATTTAAAAACTTTTTGCTTGGAAATTCAAGTTGTCAACAGGCAGCTGTTACTTGGATGCAGTCATCTTGATTGCAGAGTAGTGGCTCTAAAAGGGTGTTGGTTGGAGCAGCAACATGAGCATCACCTGGGAATTTGCTAGGGACATTCACAAGCCCCCATTCCAGATCTACCAACCCAGCACACCCGTGTCTATGAGCCTTTCAGGAAATTTTAATGCATACCAAGTTTCAGGTCTATTGCTTTAGAGAGTTTGTGGTGAGGATAATGGGGGTTTATTCAAGTCTATTATAGTTTGAGCAAACTGGACTCCATGAGTCAACCCTGGGCTAGAGCAAAGCAAGTATTCATTAATTTTTCTTATTTTCTTATTTTCCCATCTAACAAATGATAGAATGACAGCCGGAAGGGGTTACGTTACTTGCATCAGAACATTGCTGGCAGGGAGTGGTGGCCAATACAGTTTGGGCTTCTCCTTCCCATGCCTATGCTTTAAGTTCACAGTGCATCCTGCAGTTGTTCTTAGGGACAAGCAACTGGTAAGGATTTTAGCAAGCCCTCTGCCCTGCTCCCCACTTTCTGGTGGCCTCATTCCTTTCGCTTTTCTTTTTGTCTCCGAGTCACTTCTCTTGCCCTCACTCTCAGCTCCTTCAAAGACATGAACTGCTTTTACACATTATCACCCCATCTCTTATCTCTTTCCCATGTAGCTCTTCATCTGAGCTAGTTAGCCCAAGTTGAAATCAGAGTGCTGAGCCAAGACCTCATGTCTTCAGGCTGTGGTTTCACTGTGGCTCTCAGATAAGGGAATACTGGCAGAAAGGAACCTTATGTTGAAAGGTGTAAGGGCTGTGGATGTAGCTCAGTGGTACAGCATTTGTGTATCATGTACATGGTTTTGAGCTCAACCCCCAGCTCCTGAAAAAGGAAGAAAAAAATGGATGAAGTAAGGAACAACTACCCCAATGAGCTGTGCTAGCATGCATATCGAGTTCAGTAGGCATTACTGAATTCACAAGGAGGTAGTAGGCTAAGAGAAATTACACTGAATTGAGTCACTAAGTCAGAACTAGACATCTGTAGCATAAATTAGTGTAAGAATAAAAATATTAGCATAGTACATGGGTGGCAAATATAAAACATTAAGGAAATGTAATGGGAGCTCAGAAATAAGTTCTCACATTTATGGTCAATTTATTTTAACAAGGGTACCATGGCAATTCAATTCAAAAGAACAGTCTTTCTAATAAAGGCACCAGAACAATTGGATGCTGACACACAAAAAAAGAATGAAACTGAATTCCTTTCTCACACCATATTCAAAAATGAATTCAAAATGGATAAGACACATTAATGTAAGAGAACTATAGATCTCAAAGAAGATAAAACATAGGGTTTCTACTCCCTAGGTTCCTAAAGATAGGAGTATATTTAGAAATAACACTAAAAGCAAGAGCAATCAAAGAAAAAGAAACAGGAAAATTAGACTTCATTGGAAGCTGAAACTTGAGATGACTGGAAAGGCAACCTACAGAATGGGAGAAAATATCTACATACTATGTATAGTAGTCCTCTCTTATCCGTGGAGGCTACACTCCAAGCCTCCTAGGGTGTGTGTGAAATTGCAGACAGCACTGAACCTTAAGTCTACTATATGGTTCCCTATATACTTAACAATATGTTTCAATTTATAAACTAGGCAAGGAAGATATTAAAAACAATAAATAAGAATTCGAACAATTTACTGCAGCATAGTGGTTGCAGTTACTTAAACTTATTTATTTCTGCCTATTTTCATTTACTGTTTTCAGACCACAATGGACCATGTGTACTAAAATGTGGGAAGCCAAACCATGAGTAATATGGGTCTGTTATATATGGTAAGGGACTTGTTTCTGGAATAGGTAGAGGATGTTTACAGCTAAGTAATAAAGGACAAATAACCCACTTAAAATGGGTAAAGGATCTGAATAGACTTTACTCTGAAGGAGATATATGCCAAATCAAGGAGCACTTGAAGATATCAAACACCCTGTGTCATTAAGAAAATACAAATTAAAATTACAATGTGATTCTATTTCACACTCATTAGATTGACTGTGGTGTTGGTTTTTCCTAGCTGTGACAAGTACCTGAGAGGAAAATTTTTTAAAACATTAAATTTTGGCTCACAGTTTCAGATGTTTTAGTGCAAGATGGGCTACCCAGACATGAGCTAGAACACCATGGTGGTGGAAGCATATGTTGGAGGCTGCTCTCTTGATGGCAGCCAGGAAGTTGAGAGAGAGAGAGAGGCAGGGGTGGGGGGTAGGAGCAGGAGGAGGGAGGAAAGGGGCTTGAGAAGGTTCCCTGGAAGCTTCCCAGGGCATGCTCCTAGTAGTCTACTTCCTCCTTCTAGGCCTCATGTCCCAGTCTCCTCCACCTCTCATTAATGCCATTGTCCTATGAATACATCCATAGATTAACCCATTAATGAAATAAGAGCCCTCATAATCCAATCTCCTCTCAACAATTAAGTCCACCAGTTAGGGATCAAGTCTTCCACACGTGAGCTTTTGGAGGATATTTCACATACAGATCCTGATAGCAATAATTTTAAAAATTTAACAAAATGGATAATAAGAACAATGATAATAAATAATATATGACAGGGCAATATCTTATACTACTGACTGGTGGGAACGGAAAATAGTTCAGTTACTTTGGAAAACAGCCAGCAAATTCCCCAAAGAGATACCCATAGTTACAATACTATCTAGTAATTCTACTCCTAAGTACACACACACACACACACACACACACACACACACACACACACACACATATCCAGGAGAAATGAAAATAAATAGCTGCACAAAACTTGGCCATGTTCACCACAGCATTATTCACCAAAGCCCAAAACTGAAAATAACCCAAATGTCATTTGATGAGTGGATGAACAAAATATGGTGTATTTGTGTGCTGGAATATGATTTAGCCATAAAAGAATGAATTATTTCTGTACATAAAAAGGAATGAAATAATGATACAAGCTTCAATGTAAGTAGATCTTTAAAACATCCTTCTGGGTGAACAAAGTCAGTCCAAATGACCAACAACAGAGAATTTCATTTCTATGAACATCCTAAATAGGCAAAACTATACAGACAGAAAGCAGATTGTGGTTGTCTATTTCTGAGGATATAATAGCTTGGGATGTGATAGATTAAGGATTTTAGGGGTAGCAAAACTGTTCTAAAATTGTAGTGACAGTTTAAAACCCTATGAATATATTACAAACCACTAAATCATATGCTTTAAATAAAGGGTTAATTGTATGGGATGTGGGTTGTATCTGAATATAGCTATTAAAAGCAGAAAAAAATAAGAGCAGTAATTTTGCCTAGCTCTTCTTTCTTGAAGACTTACTTGTTCATTCAATATTACCATGCTTCCTTTCCACCACGGCCTTAATTATCACTTTTCCTCATGATGCCCCCTTCCTCCTTCCTTCACGTTTTGTTGCCTATCAGTGTACAGGTTTCCAAGGCTCTCTCTGGGGAGAATCCAGACCCATACACTAGTTCTCTAATCTCTGTCTTTGTTCCTGACAGCTTCTCCTAACTCCATTCTTACATTTCCTACTACCTGATGATTTTTCCATTTGGATATCTCCAACTTAGCTTGTCTAACACTAGTTTGCCTTTTCCTTTTTCCCTTCCTCTATACCCAACTTAATCTCCCAACTTCTCTACTCATAATAATATTACTTCAATAATTACTTTAATAATAATAATACTTTTATTCCAGTTACCCAAGCTTGAAAGTCAATCTGTACCTTTAAACCTCTTCTTTCATTGTCTCTTAGAATTCAGAAACTGAGTCCTAGTAGATTCAGGCTTCCTACTGTTACTTTCATTCATGTCTTCTTTCCCATGTTCTCTCTTTTTTGTAGCTCAGTAGGAATATTCTGTAACCTTCTTACTAGCCACAGTAACTACAGATGTTAAGCTGTGCAAGAAAAAAACAGAGTAGATGTGGTGCTTTAGGCTGGGCTTCCTAATTCCCTGTTGTGACCTCCGTGCTGGGGTTCCATAAAAGCTGAAATCCAAGGACCTGAGGGAAGCCTATTCATTAATGGAGTGGGTCATTTTGGGGAAATGAACATAGGCCAAAGGGAGTGAGTTTAGAAAGTCCCATGGCAGGCCTGGCCAGTACACACTAGCTCCACCAGACTAAAGAGTTCACACTGTGTGATGTGTGCTCTCCCAAAGTCACATTTCTGTCTTTCCCCCTTTTCTGACTGCTCCTTGATTAATGAAGCAGGTCATCAGGCTTCTACTATCATTAACATGAAATTCTCCCCAGTCCTGCCAGAATTGAGCATTACTACTTCCTTGTTTTTAATGTATGTATTATGTGCATTATTGCATATACAACTACTTCCATTTTTATGGCCAAAAGCCTTAACATTGTCATTTCAATTAAGGCTTTTGATACAGAAAACAAACAAACTCTTTTTCTAGGGCTGGACCTCCCCTCTACTTACTAACTACCTCACTTACTAACGTGGTCAGTGTATCCAGCCTCATTGCTGTAAATTCTGTGCAATCCATGGGCCTATGGTTCCCAAATGTGAAGCTGTAGCCTTATAGATCTCATTGGCTCCTTGATGAGGTAAAGGTTTTACGTCCTGACTTGAGCAGTGGGAGAATGCTATCCAATATAAGCAGTAGTACCAGCCATGCCTGTCACACCTCATACTTGAGTATCGTCTCCTGAAAGATAGATGCTTTGTGAGCCTTGAGTTGTAAAAGTCAAATACTGAACAGTCTAATTGCTTCCATTTATTTATAATAACAACGACAACGGTGATAAAGGAGCCTACGGAATGTTCACAGCAACTCCTGGAGCATGGCTGCTGGCGATGTGGAGGCGTGTACAGATTCTCAATGTCAACATCATGTTCGCATGCGCCAGGGTAGATCACCGGCACACGGTCTAGGGTTCGATCTTGTTTTTCCTGTCAATCGAAGTGTCTAAAACAGACAGAGAAGTTTTACTTGAGAGCAAAACAAATAGTAAAAGAAACAACAAAAAAGAAGGATGACCAGAATCCGTATTCTGGGGTCTTGCGCTCAGGGCTGGCTTATATATAGATTCTCTTGCTTCCTCCCACAAGGGTGTGTGCTAGGTCTGATTGGTTCAGGGTGAACAGGCGCCCGCGAAGGGTTTCCTGATTGGTTCCCCTGCTTTGGAGCACAAACACAGCAGAGGCCCTATGATTGGCTGCCCCATCTCTACATGATCACGGAGCAGGCTTTTGATTGGATGGAGGCTGAGGCACTAGCCCTGAAATGTGGATATTTCTGGTTGCATCCTTCCCCCTGCTCTTAGATGGAAGCCAGTCCCAGTCAATGTCTTTCCTGACTATCTAGCAGCAGAAGCCCAACTTCCCCCCAGTCGGATGTGTGAGAGCATGCTCAGCCTCTGTCTGGAGTTCCTATCCTCTATCGGGGTGGTGGGTGGGTGGGGGGCAGCTCCTCTCCTCAGCTCCCCACCTTCTCATGCTGGTACCAGGCAGGTCATGGAAGAACCGCCTGCTGCTGCCCTCGAAGTCCAGGTTCAGGCTTGCTCTTTGCAGACAGGGCTTTCAGAACCCTGTTGACTTCAGAAAACTGCACTGAGAAATACCTGAGACTGAATTTAATGATAAATCATTAAGAGGAAAAAATTAAAAGCAAATTGGGTTGGGGACAAGGGCACAGGAGACAAGAGCCCCCTGGGGGCCTTTCATGTCATCTCTAAAGGCAAGTACTGGTGACATGACATCACAAGCACAGTGCCATTGCTAACTTGGTTGTGATCTCATGCCTCCTCCGGAGCCTTACCTTCCAAACTTGCCTGTCCCATGTTCTTTAAAGCAGGTCTGGTTTTCTACATAGGAGGAAAGAATGTGTGTGGTAATAAGTTTTTTGTGTGTGTGACTGGGAATCTTGTTAACCTCTCAATGAACTGTTTTATTACCAATAAGTAGCATAATGTGTTAATGAGGGTTCCAGCATCCAGCTGTGCTGGGTATGTACTGCACAACTCGGGGAGGGGGATTACACAGACTGCTGAGACACTGAAAACACACTTGAATTCAAGAGGCCCTCAGGGCATCATGCAAAGGGTGAGAGGAGGGTGACTTTGCAAAGTGACTCAAGAGGAGTCAAGCTATTTTATGGGGAAGACACAAGTACAGCTGAAGGACTTTCCACTTGGAATTCCCACAATGGCTATTTTCCTGCCTTTATTTCCCCGAGTTTCCAAACAACCCTTTCCCCAGTACATTTATACCCTTGCAGAGGAAGGTGAGGTTTGCCTACTTTTATTTGAGTAGAAATGAAATGTGAAGTAATGGAGTATATAATAGGTTGTCTCCGAACAGATAGAAATGAGCAATTTTTAGTGTGGTATAGCCTAGAGAGACAAAGAGGGAGGGTAGGCCAGCTTTTAAGAGTGAAGTTTGACTGGAGTCCTAACACACACACCCATGTAAAATCTCTAATAGTGGGATCCAGGAGAAGGTTCTGGAAACCTCAGGGAGGTAAGAGTTGCCCTCTCTTTCATGGTCAGGATAGGCTGCCCAGATGCTTCTGGATTAAAGGCTACATTTCCATCTGAGAGCTAGGAAGGACAGGAACAGCTCTGCATAGAGTGGGAACTGAGCCTGGAATCTTGGGCCAAATTCACGTCATTCATCGGCAGTTAACCTTCATGTCTTTGGAGAACTTGTACAGTTTTGTTATTAATGGGAATACTGTTTTCACCCCAATGGGAGAAAAAAATGTCCAGAAACGTGTTTAATGTGGGATTTTTTTTGATACTTAAAAGCATTGCTGTGATTATTCTGCTTCCAAAAAAGACCTGTTGATAACTTTTCCATATGGTAGCTTTCTGCTATTACTGTCAGTGGCTTGGCAATTTTTAATATTAAATTCCTAATGCTAAGCAGAATTTTATCCAGTTTTTAAATCCCTAAAACCAGTTGAGTTTTCTGAGTTTTTCTTTAGTTTCTTTTTATTCATATTGAAAAAATATCTCTATGAAGTGCTCTGGTGTGAATGTGCCCCTTTCAAAATCCCTGTACTTTAAAAAAAGTTTTTGATTCAGCTGTAATAATTGCACATATAAACAGAGTATACAGTACACCATTTGAATGTATGTTGAAATTTTTCCTGCTCAAATCAAAGTGGTGGTGTTAGGAGATATGGGATGTGGGGAGCCTTAGGCCTGGGGCCCCACATGATTGGAACCAGTGAATGCTCTTATAAAAGTGACTCACAAGTCCCCCTAGAACCTCCTACTCTGTGAGATGATGACAATCATAGGGTCAGCTATGAACCTGGAACCTACCAGAGACAGACCTTTCCAGGACCTGATCCTGGACTTCCAGGATGGTGAGAAGCAATGTTCTATTTAGAAGCCCCAAGATCTATAATGTTTTGTTATGACAACCCCAAAAGACAAAGAGGGTCCCCACCCCCAGGGCTGTCTAATCTCTGTATATGTGGTTGGAGGCTTATTGCAGACCTCGGGTGTAGGCTCACAGGCTCCAGGTTCAGAGACTCAGGCCTTGCATTTCCCCAAGTTACCTCTTCCAAATCCAGTAACACTATGCGTCAGCGTTGCCAGGGCAGATGCAGCCAGGCCCAGGATAGAAGTCTTTCCTCCACGCAGAAACAACTCTGATGCAAGCAGGCCCCGCTTGCCTGCCCGACAGCAGGCTGTCTCACACAACTGAAAACGGCAAAATGCCTTTTCCTAAAAATACCAAAGAAGACTCTTGCAAAATCGCCTAGTATCACTTATCTTTGGCCCCATGGATGATATTCACAGCAGATGAAGTCACGCTGATGCACATGTAGAAAGTGAAGCCGATTCTGAGCTTAGGAAAGAATTCCCATATATACCATGTCTGCCGTGGGGGCGCAGCTTGGCCTAACTTGCAGAACTTCTGAAATGTGGCACAGTTTTCCCTTTGGAATTTCAACAATTCGTGCATAAAAGGCAATAAGTTCATGCAGGTCAAACCTGAATGGCTCCAAACGTCAAATATAAGCAAAGGCCAGACTTTTGGGTGAAACTTTTGTGTACCCCTTGACATTCCTTACTTTTTTTCTTTCCTACTTGTCCATAAATAAATTCATCGAATAGTTTTCAACTCTGGAGCTAAGTCAAAGGGATGCTTTTAAAAAGTCTTGATTGTCTTTATTTACATTGGATGCTAGATACGTCATAATATATCAGCCTGAAATCACCATATTATGATTTTTTTGGTGGGTTTTGTGTGTGTGTGTGTGTGCTAGGACTGGAACATGCACTCAGGGCCTGGGCACAGTCCCTCAGCTTTTTCACTCAGGCTGGTGCTCTACCACTTGAGCCACAGCTTTCTGCAGGTTAACTAGAGATAAAAGTCTCTTAGATTTGTCTGTCCAGGCTGGCTTTGAATCACAACCTTCAGATTTTAGCCTCCTGAGTAGTTAGAGTTATGAGTATTAGCCAGTAGTGCTCAGCTAAGTTATTACTACTACTACTACTAATAATAATAATTTTAAAGAAAGTCACTTCATACATACCTTCTTAGCCTGGCTGTCTAGGCAAGAGCTTCCCTTGGACACAGGGATGTTTTGTCTCAGGGAACTGCAAACCATGGTGCTACATTAGGTCGAGCACTTAGTTGTTGATAACAAGTCTGCTATGATTGTTTAACAAAGAGATTCATGAAAGATGAACTATGAATTTAGAATTATCAGGAAGGATGAGAAAAAAGCCTACAATGAGCTCACGGAGGTGAGGTCTAAAGCTTTGGGCACGGCATTTGGTCAGGACCTACCATCTTTGCCTAGACTGGCATTTGCCAACTTGCACTAACAACTTGACAGGATAGCACATCAACAACATTCCATTGTTCTACCTTGAAAAATAAACAAGGGCACTCAGGAGACTGAGACACAGGATCCTGGTTCAAAGCCAGTCTAGTCAGACAAATCTGAGAGGCTCTTATTTCTAATTAACCAGCAAAAAGCCAGTGGTAGAGCTAAACCTCAAGGAAGAATCTGAGGAACAGTATCCAGGAAGGAAGGAAGGAAGGAAGGAAGGAAGGAAGGAAACAAAGGCAATGAGAGCATTAGGCCAGTGCTGCAGGGAGCTGGATTGAGGGCCAACGCAAGAGGAGATCCCATGCTGGAAACCAACAGGACCTGACTTTCCCATGACTCTTACCCAATGGTTCTGTTTGCCATCTCAGATTACTCATTTGTGAAGAAGGGAATTGTGTGCTTGCTCAGGGTCCTTTAGGATTTCAGTGGCAATCCTGCAAGGACTGAACAAACCTGGAGAGGCTCAGGGAACATCTTCCTGCCCTAGAAGCCTAGCTGGCTGAACCTTCACCATGTAGAGTTCAGAGTTCACTCACTGCTCAGCCACCTGGATGGGGTTGCTTCAACTCACTGCGCCCTGTATGACCCTGCAGAACTTCCTTCAGCAGATATTGGGACTTGAACTCAGGGCCAGGGTAATGTCCCTTGCTGCTTTGCTCAAGGCTGGTACTCTACCCCTTGAGTCACACCTCTACTTCCAGTTTTTTTCTGGTTACTTGGAGATAAGAGTCTCACAGACTTTTCTGCCAGGGCTAGCTTTGAGCTACAGTCCCTAGATATCAGCCTCCTGTGTTAGTAGGATTATAGGCATGAGCAACAAGTGCCAGGATGTCCATTTTTGATGAGCTAATTGTAATGTGTACAATGACAATAATAGCAGGTAACAATGACCTGGAGTTGTCCACCTCTGCAGCATTTTTAAACTTCAAGATGTCTGCAGGCAGGTAGAGCAGGCTGGTGATTATATCTTGGCCAGACTGTCTAAAGCTCAGAGAAACTAGAATCAAATTTCTGCTCTGCACTCTCTATCTCAATAACATCCATGTGTGCAAACTAGGGACAGATCCTAAGGGAAGGGAAGGAAAATCAGCACTAGCAGCCTAGGTGAGATTCAGGGTTCCTTATGGCAGCCCACCAACTCTTATTTATAGCCAGGGGCTCACTCCTTCTCAGTTCTGTAGCTGAATGTGGCTCTGGGCACTTCCTCTGAGAGCAGCTGTCTTCCTTAAGTCTCTGTGCCCTCCCACGAGGTAGCTTTCCTGTGTCATATGCTCTCTCTCCCCCCCACTGTTCCCCTTCTTTCAGGGATTCCCTTCTTGCCCTTGTTCTGTGTTTGGTCTGTGGTCCATGGGGCCTAGCTGTTGTGCCAGCATGACAGAGGGACTGTGGACCCCCATAGTACCTGGGCAGGCAGGCAGGTTGGGAGACAGGCCACACTTTGGCCCACATTCTGTGGCATGAATACTGTCTCTGGGTCCCTGAGTATGGTCCCAATCCCTTACTAGTGTTCAAAGGTAAAGGCAAACCTTCTGTCTACCCTAACCAAGAGGTGATTGTAAGAGTTAGGCATCATTGTTCTCATCCAGACTTTAGGCAGCCAGAAAGCCACTGAGGCATGGTGAGGCATTGCTTCTTTAAGATACCAAGAAAAAATACCAGCATCTGTGGAGAAAGACTGACCAGTGGGAAAAGCCTGAGAGGTCAGGAGAGATTCTGGGGGCAAAGTGGGATGTGCTGCATTATTAAAATTGTTGGCGGGCTGGGCTCCAGTGGCTCACACCTGTAATCCTAGCTACTCAGGAGACTGAGATCTGAGGACCACAGTTCTAAGTTAGCCTGGTCATAACAGTCTGTGAGAATCTTATATACAACTAACCATCAAAACTCTGAAGGTGGAGGTGTGGCTCAAGGTGGTAGACCACCAGCCTTGAGTGAAAAAGCTAAGGGACAGTGTTCAGGTCCTGAATTCAAACCCTACTCCAGCACGCATGCATGCACGCGTGCACGCACACACACACTCACACACACACACACACACACACACACACACACACACACACAAGCCAAATAATTTCAAGCAATGGGAATTTACTCTTTCATTGTTCTGGAAGTTAGACAGCCAAGCTCAAGATGTCAGCAGAGCTTTGCCTCTTCCTAACTCAACATGGTTGTTGGTGACCTTGGAGTTTTTCAGCTTGTGGGAGCATCACTCCAACCTCCACCTGTGTGGTCACAGCCCTTTTCTCCATGTCCCAGCTCCCTCTCCTTTCTCTCAAAGGATACCAGTCTCTATTGGGCCTACCCAAACCCAGAATGAGCTTGCCTTAATTTGAGCATCTCTGTAAAGACCCTAACTCCAAACAAGGTCACACACATACACATACACACACACACACACACACACACATACACACATACACAGGTTATGACATATGGGGGACACTACTCACCCAGGAAAAAAGAAAAATCTCTTGCTAGTATTCAAGCACAGTGAAGAGAGGAAAGATGGCAGTTTCAAATATTGGATGCCACAGTGGAGTTTCTAAGGCTTAAAGTATATTCTACTTAGTCAGACAAGGGAAAAAAATCTATGTAGTAAGTCCATTTTAAGTGCAACTATGAGGAAAGAGATGATTACACCAACTGAAAAATTAATGAATTGTGTTTTATGACTTCTCACAGGAGCCTAAAACATGCCTCATAAATCTCAGCATCTATTGCAATATGATTATTCACCCAGGGAAATTAACATAGCCTCATAAAAAATAATTTGCTGCAAGACAGTCTTTATTGTTTGACATTGAATGGAAAAGAAAACACAGGAAAACATTGGCCACTGATTTTGTGGAATACAACATTGAATCTGATTTCAAGTCTCGCATTTAAAACTGTTTATGAGGCTAAGCAAAGCTCCTTCATTGAGTTATATATTTAGGTTCCTTGAAAGTAAGATAAAGAAACTTTAAAGCACAGCATCCAAATAAGTAAAGAGCCTTTCAGCATAAGTAATTTATTTCACAATTTCCATTTGATTAAAAGCTAATTTCTTCAGTGGAGATTTAGATTTTTATTTCAGATTTTCCTTATTTGAAAAAGAAGGGGTAAACTATTTGAGCTGCATAATGGACCACATTCCTTTTAAAAGAGAATTGTTGCCAGGTGCCGGTCACTCACACCTGTAATCCTAGCTACTCAGGGGGATGAGATCTAAATATCTCAGTTCAAAGCCAGCCCAGGCAGGAAAGTCTGGGAGACTCATCTTCAATTAACCAGCAAAAAGCTGGAAGTGGGACTATGGCTTAAGTGATAGATAGAGCTCTAGCCACAGCAAGAAAGCTCAGGGACAGAGCCCAGGCCCTGAGTTCAAGTTCCAGGACTCTCTGTCTCTCTCTTTATCTTTCAAAAGTGGTGAGAGCAGAAAAAGAGCCTGCTAAAACAATTAGCACAAGGCCCCATTCCATAGAGGTTCATCCCCCAACATGACCTTAAGCAGTCTTGAGTGCAGGCCCCTAGACATCACATTACCCTTGCTTTCAGCACTCACATGTGTGGGTTCTTGGGAATCATGTTGTGGTCCATTGCCTCCGGACATCATACACATGAAGAGAGTAAGAATAGGATGGGAAAGGCCTTAGGAGACCCAAAAATCCCACTCCATGAAGAAGGGAGACAATCTGGATGAAGATAGTAATAACTCCAAAATGGAATGTACTACCCAGAACCAAATCCTCTGACGTCATCCAACAGCCTGTGACATTTTTTATTAGGATGGCATTGTGTGGAGGAACCAGAAACCAGGTCAGGTGCGTGAGTGCCACTGTGGAAAGTGGCCACTCAGCCACCTGCATTTCTCTAGAGATCTTCCCTGCTTCTTCCTGGATCCTGGATGTGCCAGATGTGCCAGTCCTCATTGGCCTTATTTCTTGGCCTTGAATGTGTGTGTGTGTGTGTGTGTGTGTGTGTGTGTGTGTGTGTGTGTGTGTGTGTGTGTATTCATTCAGCAATATTAGTTGAGGGCCAAGCATTGCCCTTAGAAATGGTTAAGATAGTAAATTTCGTAGTATTTGTATTTTATGACAAATTTTAAAATATAAGAAAATATATAAAACTATTTTTGAAATATTGAGTCTACATATTTCTATCCAATAACAGATTTCCATAACAAAGGAGCAGTCCAATAGAGAGCCCAACAACTTTTTTTAGTCTCTGTTCATGTATATGTATGTGTGTGTTTATATGTACATAAAATTAAGAACTCGAAGTTGACGGAGCAGTTGTATCATAGAACAGAACAAGGGGCCAGACATGAATGTAAGTAGTAAACCAGGACTGCCCCTTGCCATGGCACACTATAGAGACAGGCAGGTAAGAACAAATTGACTTCTCTTTATTTGTTACTCATAGTGCCTACTGTTTGTATCTGCTTGACTACTTGTCCTATCATGATATAATTACTTACTATTAGAATCAGCTGCATACAGTTCCATTCTCCAGTGCTGCTTGGACATTCTTATAGAGTCTCCCTGTGGATCTGATGAAATCTGAACCTTTGTGCTCCTGTTGATAAAGTCTGAGGTTCACTTCACACTTGTGTCCCCAAAGGCTCTCCAGGAAAACTTCCAGTGAGGATGGCAATGTTGGCAGAACATGCTTCTCAATGTGGTGGCTGCTGACCACTTGGGATATAGTTAGTGAGACAGAGGAACTCAATTCAAAATATCAAATAACTAAACCCTCAAAGAATCAACAACCCAATTAATAAATGGGAAAAGAGAGTAGGAGCTAGCTAAGGACTTCTCAGTAGAAGTAAAAATGACTAATAAATAAATGATAAAAGGCTCAACATCTCTGGCCATAAAGGAAATCACAAATGAAAACAATACTGGGATTCCATCTCATCCCCAGTTAGAATGGTCATAATCAAGAATACCAACAACAGATCCTGCTGGATGTGGGGGAAAAATCCCAATACACTATTGGCAGGAATATAAACTTGTGCAACCACTCTGGAAAG
This sequence comes from Dipodomys spectabilis, assembly GCF_019054845.1. Taxonomy (NCBI): domain Eukaryota; kingdom Metazoa; phylum Chordata; class Mammalia; order Rodentia; family Heteromyidae; genus Dipodomys; species Dipodomys spectabilis. Next base: position 5,877,132 of record NW_024870864.1, on the reverse strand, counting down.
CAGTTTGGAGATTGCTCAAAAAAAAAAAAAACCACCCCTAAATGTAGTACTATACTACAATCCAGATATTCTACTCTTAGGCATTTGTTGAAAAAATTACAAATCAAGATACAGTAAAGAACTTGCACATCCATGTTTATTGCTGCACTAATCACCATAACCAAGGCATGGAAACAGCCCAGATGCCCTTCAATGGATGAACAGATTGTATAATGTGATATCTATCTATCTATCTATCTATGAATTTTACTCTTCCATTAGGAAGAATAATTTTACACCATTTTCAAAGAAATGATTGGACCTGGAAAAAATTATGTTACATGAAGTAAGTCAGGCCCAGACAGACAAAGGACACATGTTTTCTCTCATATGTGAAAGTTAGATCTAAATTTAAAATGTATGTGTAAACATAATAGGGTTATTTGCATATACACCCAAATATGTTAACTAAAGTATGTGCTAAGGTATATTTGGAGGAGGATTTCACTGGTGTAATTTGAACAACTAACTTACAGTTCAACAAAATGAATACCAGGAAGGTAGAATATGTGTTTTTCAGGATGAGGGTGTGTGTGTGTAAAGTCAAGCAGGCAGGGGGCAGGTGAATAGAGAGAGGACAATGAGCGAATGAAGTCATAATAACCAATGTATATATGTAAATATGTATATATGTATATATAGAAAATTGAGAGGGATGGGTAGAGTTGGAGAAGAACGGTGATAGTTATCAAGCAGCTTTGTACTTACAAACTGACATGTTGAATTGAAACTCCTTTGTACGACTACTTAAGGATAATAATACAAAAATTTCATTTAAACTTCAGTTCAAATAGCCATTTTGGGCAAAGCATGGGAGATTTTAGATCCAGAGTGGGTGTGCCAAGGTAGAATCTGCCTTCCAGATGGTACTAGAACTTTCCAGATGGTTCTGCCCTGTAATTTGAGCCATCATGGTTCCTGGTTCCTGTTTAGAGCTAGAAGATAGTTGCTCATGGAGGGTAGAATGCTGGGGCAGGCAGTGGAGATCAAGGCAACCCTTAAAAATCTGGTACTGCAAGAGGATTAAGGCCTGCAGGAGATAGAGGAGTGGCTGTTTTCTCCTGTTTCTCAAGCACAGTTCCGAGTGAGGGCAGGCTAGCTGGCCAGGGGAGTGAGCTGATAGCCCATGGATGTCTCAGCCTCCCATAGTTTACCTTTGTCCTAGAACTGGGGATCAGGAGTGGCCTGAAGAGAAGCTTTAAAAGTAAAAATGATGCCCTGAATGAAACCTCCTCATTCCTCCCAAGGGCATTTTCAACACAGCAAGTCTCAGAATGGACCAAGAGCCTACACAATGGCACATCCATAGGCAGGGTCCTTACTTGATGGTATGATACTGGGGTTCTGGCATGTAAGCAAAAACCTGTCTGTTCTCACCCTGCTTTAGCTAGCCACAAGCTTGACCTTGTTTTCTTGTGTTTGACCTTGTTTTCTTTACTATTACCTCCTCCCTGTCACTGCTGACAGAGAATGAGAAGGGACCTGATTTCCTGGCCAGCCACACCAGGTCTCAAATGAATAGGTTAGAACAAACATAACCTCTAAGAGCTTGCAAGTACAGACAGACACAGAGAGAAGCAGGTCTTGCTTGGCACAGAAAACCTTTACTGAAAACTTATGTATGAACCAATTCATGTCTGTAAGACAATAAGTAGCTTAGAATTTAAATAGAATACAGCCAAGAATAAGGTTGAGAAGAAACATGCATACACACATTTAGATGTACTTACACATTTGACACAAGTATCTATCTATGACTCAGACAATATAAAAAGAGAAAGTTATCCAAATGAAAAGTTCAAGTCTCTTTCCCTTTTTCCTTCAATTCCCTCTATAAAATATAACTACATATTGCACTTTCTTGATTCTTTCCAGAAATTCAGGAAATAGCCCACATGCATAAGTGCTCATGTCTGTTCACATCCATAATTCACACAGGGATAAAAATCCACAATCATGAACACTGGCTTTTTTACATCTTATACATGGAGACTGTTCATGTACTATCTTCAGCACAGGCAGGTAGTCTTCCTTTGTCCTGGCTGCATAGTATTGCACCCTAGGGTATTATGGGTTGAATTGTGTCAATACACATCCCCCCCACACACATACACATAAAAAACCAAGTACCTCAGTACATGACTTTATTTGGAGGCAGGGTATTTACAGAGGTAAGCAAGTTAAAATGAAGTCATTAAAATGGATCTTTATCCCAAAATGACTGGTATTCTTATACACAGGGGAAATTTGGACAGGAAGACAGACAATATAGGGAAGATGATGTGAAGAGGCAAAGGCGGAAGATGGGAATCAACAAGCCAAGAAGAAATACTGCAAAAGAAACCTACCCTGATGGTACCTAGATCTTCAACTTGCAGACTTCAGATCTGCAAGGCAATAAATCTTGTATTTAAAGTTACCTAGTCCATGGTTTGGTGTTCTGGCAGCTTGAACAGACTATTAAGTGGCACACTGTAGTTTTTTATCACTAATCCTTTTCATAGGCACTTGGTGGGGGCAGTACTGAGATTTGAACTCAGGGCCTTGCTGCTTGCTTAGCACTTAAACCATGCCTCCAGCCCTGCTTTATGTTTGCTATTTTGGAAATAGAGTCTAGTGAACTTTTCTGCCTAGCTAGCCTTGAATCTCAATCCTCTAGATTCAGCCTTCTGAGTAGCTTGGATTATAGGTGTGAGACACCAGCATCCAGTTACAAAAGAACAGGTTCTGTTTGCAAATTGTACTGGTACTGGGGACCAGTACAGGCCTGGGGACTGTCTTTTAGCTTTTTTGCTCCAGGTTAATGATCTACCATTTGAGCCACAGCTTGATTTTCAGCCTTTTGCTGGTTAATTGGAGATAAGAGTCTCATGAACTTTCCTGCCTGGGCTGTCTCTGAACTGTGATCCATCCTTAGATCTTCGCTTCATGATTAGCTAGGACTACAGGTGTGAAACACCGACTTTTAGCCAAAAAACAATTTTAATTCATTAAGCAAACTCTAATTAAAAGATCTCCTTCCTAGGGGCTGGGAAGGTGGCTCAGTGGTAGAATGCTTGCCTTGCATGCATGAGACCCTGGGTTTGATTCCTCAGCACCACATAAGCAGAAAAAGCCAGAAGTGGTGCTATGGCTCAAGTGATAGAATGCTTTCCTTGAGCTGAATCATTGAGGGACAGCACCTAGGCCCAGAGTTCATGCCCCACGACTGACAAAAATATAAAAGAACTTCCTGTAAGTTCTTTTCTGTATGGCAAAAGCTTCTTTGGGGGAATAAATATTCACCCATTCATTTTTTCTGATTGAATTGCTTGTATTTTGACATATCAAACTCTCGTTAAAGAGAGTCCACAAGGTGCCTGGGCAGGTAAATGAAGTGTGGTTACCCAGATTTCCCACCTTGTGGTACAGTCATGTATGAAGAGAGTCAGGTGACATTGTTAGGAATCTCTGGGTTGCAAGTGACAGAAACTCCACTTGCACTAGCCAAAAGGAAACTAGCTTTACAGACAGACATCTTGCAGGACCTGAGCACAACTAGACTTTAGAGAAACATGGGTAGGGTCCCAGACAGCATAAGTTGTCTCTCCCTTTGACATCAGGGATGCCAGTCTTTGCTCTTTTGACCAAGACTTCCTGTCTCCAAGAGGTCAGCTTTCCCCACCTTGAAAAGCCTCTGCTAGACTCAGTTTGGGAACAGTGGCCAGTCCAGTCCCTGCCCCAGGGCAGCCTGAGAAGTGCCTGATGACAACCTTGAAATCAGTCACTGGTGATGAAAGAGGTGTGGCCTGGGAGGCTGGGGGTGAGGATTAGGGGGGTCTCAATTATTCAGCATCCTGGGAAAGGTAGATTCCAGCAGGGTTGTCATTTGGTAAAAACCTAAGGCTTCATGAGGTGTACTGGAAAGCTTTGGCTCTGCCCTCTCCTGAGCCTCAGAGAGGACCCCTGCCTTTGGCAGGTCCACCATCCAATGCAGCAGACTACCACAATTACCCCTGGCAAAACCAGGCCAGGCTCTGCCTGCAGAAAAATCTGGGCTGCGGCAGTGGAGACCCAAATCCTGCCAAGTGAAAAACCAGTTAAGAGATGTGGCTGGCATGCAATTTAAAGAATAACTTGACTAGTACTTAAGGTTATTTAGAAAAAATACCTTTAGTCACGTGCTTTCCAGAATGTTAGGTACTTGAAATGATTCATCCTTACCCAGCCCAAAGCAGATTTAATTACCGTCTCCTCCCATGATGCTTCTTTTAAAACTTGACCTTCTTTTCTGGTTGTGATTCAAATTCAGCAAAATATCAACTTGGGTTTCTTTTTTTGGGAAGCCAAGGAGGAATCTTTTCTATAGCTGAACACTCTCAGGCAGTAAGAAGAAAAGGGACTAAGCTGTATAGGCTAGAAGCCTTGCAATGGCACCATAACCACAGAAAACCTTTACACTAGGAAAATGTCATTTATCTGGGAGGTCTGGGAGATCATCTTTCTCAACAGCCATACCCAGCTTATAAGCAAAACCAACATCTAAGGTGACCCAGGCAAATAAGTTCCTGGCATCCAGGGAGTGTTCCAGCCAAAGACCCTTGATATCTGTGACTCTAGGCGAGGGTCACTATCCTAACAACACTGAGGCCCAGGTCTCTGATGCCCTTTCTAATCTGAGCATCCTTGCTTGCTTGTGACATTGTACCAAGGTCGTCTGCTCTCAAGCAACCGCTCAGCTAGGAGCCACTGGCTGGCCTGCATACAGATGTGTTTAGTGAGTAGAATTGTATATTGGCTCTGCATTCAAAGGCTTCTGCTCTACCGTGGGTCCAGTGGGTCCTGGATTCAGACAGATCTCAGCTACACCTCAACTCTGCCATTCACCTACGCTATCTGAATCTTAGCCTCCTCTTCACTGTCTTTTATACTTATGGAGGACTGATTCCAGAATCTCTCACCCCAGGAATATGAAAGCCATGGATATTCAAGCCCTCTATAGAAGGTGTTGCATAGAGCCTACACACATCCTTTGTATTCTTTAAATCATCTCTGCCTGCCTTATAACACTCAATCAATGTCAGTGCTACACAGATAGCTATTATACAGAGTTGTCTGTACAGTGGTTGGGGGCATTGGCCCTGGAGCTTGTATGTCCTGTGAAATCATTTGGTACTTACTGGGACAGACAAGATTTCTTCTTGTTGGCTGCCAGCATCTGGTGCCTGTACTGATAAATTTGTATGGCCTAAGAATGATGTTATAAATATTCAAATGGACCTGGGCAGGAAAAAGATTTCCTTACTCCTGGTCATAGCGAAAATGGAAAAAGGGAGTCTGTTACGTTTAGAACAGACTCAATTTTTCTGTCTATTTTCTTTTTTAATCCTTTAGTCTTACTGAACTTTTGCCACTTATTTGACGCAATCTGTGGTTGTTGGATCTATGTGTGTGGAGGCCCTGGATGTGGAAGGCAGAGTGTAATTATAACAGTGCCCATGTCATCAGCTGAAGTGAGGATTGAATGAGCTAATCTATGTTCTGGCACAAACCAGGAGCTCAGTACCTGGGATTCTGCTCTGTAAGACCACTAATATTTGGATTGAACCAGAATTGTGCTAAATGTAAAGTTTTCTAGTAAAGTTTTCTAGTAATGTTGACAATAAGTAACATTTTAAATTGAGAGGGTATTTTTTGTTTTGTTTTTGATTTTGATCTGAACTTAGTACCTCTTACTCTCACTCAACTTTCTTGCTCATGGCTGGCACTCTACAACTAGAACCATATCTCTAGCTTAGCTCCTTGCTGGTTGATAGGAGATGGATTCTCACACACTTTTCTGCCTAAGCTAGATTTGCACCTTGATCCTTTGGATCACAGTCTCCTGAATAGCTAGTATTACAAGAGTGAGCCACCAGCACCCAGTTGAGAGGGTGCTTTTTTACTTGTGGAGTTATCTCTCCTTTACCTTGTTTTGTCTTTATGCTTTACACTCGAGAGACCAGGGCAAAGATCATTTGATATGTCTCCAAACAAAGGAACCAAGGTTCTACCAACTTTCCCTGCTGTCTTATGAACACTGAAGGGCAGCCCCAGCCTTGAGAGGATGTGATTGGCAGTGCCAATGACATTGCAGTGGTATAGGCCACAGAAGAGAATGACCATTGGGTGTGAGACAGGAAGGAATGCTTAGGACTAGCAAGCCATGAGGAACAGATATTAATCTCTGAGACCAGGAATTGCAGCCTGAATTCCTTCTCAAACTTTGCAGATCCTAGCATGGATACAACAGACAATCAATAAACGTTCTCTCTGCCCATAAATCTATTTTCTGAGACCAGGCCTGTGTAGCTCTAGCCACTTCTGAATGTCCATACCTTAGATATTATAAATCAACCACAATGGTTATTTAAGCACCAAAATGAACCTTGCAGGATTCTATAGTGTAGTCTTTGTCCTAGGACCTGCTGAGGGTCAAGAACAAGGAGTACCAGCCCTGGAACTGGAGTTTTGGCAAGAGGTGGCCTGAGGGAAGGGATGATAGGGGAAAAAACAAAGGAGGAGGCAACAATGCTCCATAGGAAATGTACTCATTACCTTGCTCATGTAACGTAACTCCTCTGTACAGTATTTTTACAATAAAAAATGTACAAAAAAAGCCTCTAAACCTCTGTTTCCCTACCTGAAAAGCAGTATTGATAATATCTTTTAAAGTTGTGGTGTGGTTGGGAGAAAATGAATATAAAGCAACTAGCACATGACAGAGACTTGATAATGTGGGTGATGATCATCCTTTTCCAGGCTCCGTTTCAGTTTCTGTTAGTTGAACTGCCAAGGAAACACTGTTTGGCTCAGTTAGATTCTGGACAACGTTTTACTCTCCTTTTCTTTCTACTCCAAATTAGTCATTAACTCTGGAGAGATGTTGTCTGCCCTCAGGGTAGCTTCCCAGTAAATGATGGAGATACAACATTGAACTCTTCCAGGAATCTCAGATCCCTCCTCTCCTTGCATCAGCTAACCTCAGTCTCTCCCTTCCTCCTTCCCTTCCTCTCTTTTCTTCCTCCCCTCTTCCCTCTCTCTTCTGTTTCTCTCTCTCTTTCCTGTTAAAATTTAGCCTAAACAGTGTTAAGTTGAGCAAAAGTTGGCCTAAGGTTGCCTCTGTACTTGAGTCCTAGCCCAAGAAAGACAAGAAACTTAGTAATGTACTTTGTCTTTTTGGTTGGTGGCACTGGAATTTGAACTCAGGACTTCATGCTTGCTAGGCTGGCACTATACTACTAAGACATGCCTCCAGCCCATTTTTTTTTTTGTCGGTCGTGGGGCTTGAACTCTGGGCCTGGGTGCTGTCCCTCAGCTCTTCAGCTCAAGGCGAGCGCTCTACCACTTGAGCTACAGCGCCACTTCCGGTTTTCTGGTGGTTTATTGGAGATAGGAGTCTCACGGTCTCTCCTGCCCGGGCTGGCTTTGAACCGCGATCCTCAGATCTCAGCCTCCTGAGTAGCTAGGATTACAGGCGTGAGCCACCAGTGCCCGGTTTTCAGCCCATTTTTTTTTTTTTACTGTTTATTTTTTAGCATAAGGTCTTGCTTTCCACCTGGGCACATGCCTGGACATTGATTTGCCCACTTTAGGCTTCCTGTAGTCGCTAGAATCACAACTGTGAGCCCTTCCCAACCCAAGATCTTCCTTCCTCAGCCCACTTTGATGGAAGACACCTTCCCCCAAGGAACTTTGCTGTCCTTGACCCATCCCACACCTAACATCCTTTAGAGTTTACGGCCCCCCATTCAGCAAGCATTTAAAGGGAGTCTGGAAAGGGAGGGCCCAGGTGTGTCTCTGCAGGGAGGAGGCAGTCTGAAGAGACAGGTGCAGGAAGGAGGGGTGGGGCTCAGGAAGCAAGCAGAGGCCCACAGTGAGAATCAATGCTGTCCAGGCCAGGCTGAGAATGAAGCTATCCCTGTGAAAGAGGGGGTGGCAACAATGTACAGCCTGATGCTGTCCTCATCAAAGTGGACGTATGCTCACCTGTGTTCGGGTGGCTGGAGGCCAGCCATGAAGTTGTCTCAGATAGGCAGTGACTCTGGACATTGGAAGGGTGGATGAGTCTGTCCCCAACAGGAGATGGAAGGTGGAGACTGACTATGCAGGAAGGGCAACACAGGTGAGAGATATGGGGCTAACGTCACCCCAAGTGAGAAGAAGAAGGAGAGGATGCTGAGTTTGAGGACCCTCAGGCCTTTCCTCAGGGCCATGGAGGCTGGAGGCTGCCATACTGCCCGGACTGTACCCAAGTTGCTATGCGCTCACCTTGTACCTCTCATATACCCCCACCACCTATCACTGGCCTCCCGAGGATGATCTTGGGGTGCTCAATCCCTTTGGCTTCCCCACAAAACCCATGTTCAATTACACATTCTGTCTCTGCTGTTCACCACTGCTTAGTGTCTTTAATTGGCAATATAGGGATTGGTGGCTAAGCTGGAAAATGGGGATTTATCAAAAAGGCTCTGTTTAAACACCATTACATTGTTCTCTGGGATGCCTGGCAGATGAGGCAGAAATAAAAGCCACAGTGCAGCTCTCCTGCAGGCAAGGGGGGAATCCCAAGGCCTTGCTCAAGCAGTGGTTGGGAGAGGGAGGGGATCCTGCAGGCCAGAGCTGTGAGAAACAGGAAGCCAGGTGCACTGGAGCCACAGGAGCTGCAGAACAGGTAAGCACTGGGCCCCTGGCTTCTGGTCAGCTAGGGGAGGAAATGAGGCCAGCAAGCTGGAAGGAGCTGGACCAAGGAGCCTGACAAGTGGAATTAGTCCTGCTACATGCTCATTTGGGGAAGTTGTACTTTAAAAAAAACATTTTTTGAGAAGTAGAAGTATGATTCAGGTGGTAAAAGTACCAGCCATGAGCAGATACATCAAACAAGAGAGTACAACACCCTGAGTATATATCTCTATATCTGTCTGTCTGTCTATATTTGGATCAGGAGATAGGTGCTTGAGGTAAGGTTTCACTGTGTAATCCAGGCTGTCCTTAAACTCTGATTCCTCTTTCTTCTCAGATTACAGGTATGAACCATTATGCTCAGCAGAATACTTTCTAGAAAGCAGTTTTGAGGGACTCATTTTTGAAACAGAATTTATCCGTAAGTATATAAATGAGACTGAATCGCATATTATCAGTTTTGTAGCACTGAAGACTGTCGCGTTTTTTTCATGGCTTACCATTATTCTGTTATCTCCACAAATTAAAGCTGAATTTCTGACAGCCTATCACCAAGGAGTAAATCTTATTGATAGATTCTTTATTTTTAACTTATTAACCTACAAGCAATTAACTTAAAACAATGACGTTGGCATTGAGAAGAAACAAAACTTCCAAATTGTGCTCTGCTCCCAGAGCAGGCAAGTCTTTGTGGGAAAATCTCCTTTCTAATCTGCTGGGAAGCAATCTATTTATACCTCCGGTCTTGAAGGAAATGTGTCATTCTGATGGCTTGCATAACTACAATCACATCACAGAGCTCCCCTGAATGCACAGCCTTCCTTCTGACAGGTGGACTGTGAAAACCTATTCTGCCTGCATTACCTGTGCTTCGGTCTCCTGGTAATCCCCACCAGTGACCACCTGTGCTGGGATTGTGCAACCAGGCAACAGTGGGGCGTATTGCTTACTTATCTCTTAAAGACTGAGAAAAAAAAGACTGAGAATGCCAGCTTTCCAGCCCATTTCCTTCCCTGGCTCTGGATGTGGGTGAGACAGTCACCATCTTGATGAGCTTCAGGCCTATCAAGAGGGCCCAGAAGAGGGCCATCAGTGCTACCCACCCTGCCATACCCTGGGTTAGGCCAGGAGTGTGGAGCCTAGGTAATGGCTCTCTCCAGGAGGACAGGATTTACAACACAGAGGAATTCCCAGAAGGACAAATCTGGGCTGGTTATGAAGGTTGTCAGCGGGGCTCTGATGGGTCATGCCTATAATCCTACACTCACAAGGCTGATCTGAGGATTGCAGTCGGAAGCCAGCTCTGGCAGGAAAGTCTATGAGACTCTCCAATTAACCACCAAAGAGCTAGACGTGGAGGTGTGGCTCAAGTGATAGAGTACTAGCTTGAAGTAAAAAAGCCAAAGAATAGGATCAGCACTGGTGGTGCATGCCTATAATCCTAGCTACTCAGAAGGCTGAGATCTGAGGATTGTGATTAGAAACCAGTAGCCACAGGAAAATCCATGAGACTCTTATCTCTAATAAACTATTTTTTAAAAAGCCAGAAGTAGAGCTGTGGCTCAACTGGTAAAGTGTTAAGCTTGAGCAAAAGAAGCTCAGGGATAGCATCCAGACCCTGAATTCAGAACTAGCACCCCTTCAAAAAAAATTATAAAAAGAAGAAGGTTGCCAGAGGGAAAGGAGCTCTTCAGAGAAACCTGGAGGGAGATGGGCTGAGGCTCAACCTGAGGCTGGCCTGCCGAGGTGGGGAGGCCTGGATGAAAGAGAGCCTGGAAGGTCTCTGGTTTGTAGATGTAGAGTACTGGGGAATGCTGAGCAAATGCTGGGCAGCTGAAAGTGGGCATAGGCCAGATTCCAGAGAGCTCTATAGCAACTGGCAAAGGAATTTGAACTTTGCCTCTAACCTTATAAGTGGTTGAAACTCGTGGATTTTACAGATCATTGACTTTTTTAACAACTAAACTAGGGAAAAAATGAAAATAGATTACTTCTACAGTTCATCCAAAATTGGTGTATTGGAAACTTCATCCGCCATGCCACAGCACTCAGAGGAGGGGGTCTTCAAGGGATAATTTAGCCAGATGCCTGTGGCTCAAGCCTGTAATCCTAGCTATTCACTCAGGAAACTGAGATCTGAGGTTTGTGGTTTGAAGGTCCCCCGGGCAGCAAAGTCCATGAGCCTCTAATTTCCAATTAACCAGCAAAAAGCCAGAAAGGGAGCTGTGCCTTGAGTGGTAGAGCACTAGTCTTGAGTGAAAAAGCTCAGGGACAGTGCTCAGACCTGAGTTCAAGCTCTGGGATCACCACGTGTGCATGTGCACGCCTATGCGCGTGCGTGCGCATGTACACACACATACACACACACACACACACACACACACACACACACACACACACACACACGATGATTAGGTTACAAAGACTTGGCTGTTGAATATGGATTAAAGTCTTACCTGTCCTGGAGAGAGTTCATTATAAAAGCCAGTTAGGCACATCCCCGCACCCCCTTTGCCCTTCTACCCTATTCCATGTAAGAAAGCCCTTGGCAGATGGAGATCTGCAACTTTAGACTTTCTAGTCTCAGGACCAGAAAGAAATAAGTCTCAATAAATAAGTTTCAATAAATAAATCTTTTAATCACTTACCCAACCTTTGGTCTTCTATTGTCAGCACAAAATGGTCAAAGTCAGTCACCAAGTTTATTTCACCTTGTACAGACACAATTAATGCCTCATTATCAGCTATCACCTGCTTTCACAGAGAAAGGAAATTTTAACACCCTTTAACACCCTGTAGGGACAAAAAAAGGAGCAAATTATTAAAATGAGGACAACATTCTTTGAGAAAGGACAACTGACAACCTACCACACTACCTTTGCCAAAGACTAAGCCTGTCCTCAAGGGACGCTCCAGAGGACAGCTCTGTTGTCAGCATGGAGAGATCCAGAGACCAGCAGGGTTTGGGCCAGGGCCACAGCCTGGAGGTCAGAGATAGGAGGGAGCTGATCAGAGTGCACCCTGGTGTCAGGCTAACCATAGAGAAGCTGTTGTCACAACTCCTCCTGCCCTTAAAGTCACATCCTGGCTAGGTGCTGGTAGCTCACGCCTGTAATTCTAGCGAGATCTGAGGATTGCAGTTCGAAGCCAGCCTGGGCAGGAAAGACCGTGAGACTCTTATCTCCAATAAACCACCTGAAAACCAGAAGTGGCGCTGTGGCTCAAGTGGTAGAGCACTCACCTTGAGCTGAAGTGCTCAGCAACAGTGCCCAGGCTCAGAGTTCAGGCCCCAAGACCTACCAAAAAAAAAAAAAAAGTCACATCCTGTGTTCACAGTCACCTATATAATGACTACCCTCTTCATCCTGTCCTAGACAGTGCATGTATGTATACATTTATGTGTATATATATGTGCGTATATATGCATACATAGTATATATATATATATATATATATACTATATGTTTGTATACATATACACATGCATATATTTATATATAGTATACAATTTACATAGTATATGCATAAAACATAGTATATGTAGTATTTTCATGTACATAGTATATATACACATAGCATATATAGTATATAATATATAGTATATAATATATACATATATATGTATATATAACACATATATATACTATGTCTTCTCATAATCTAAGCTATGTGTGGTCCCTCTGCTGCTCTTCCTATTTCCACCTCTTATCCTGTAATCCAACCCCATGGAGAAGCCAAAAGGACTTTCAAAAAATGTTGATCATGTTCTTCCCCAGCTTGCCGAGAGGTCAACTCCCCCATCCTGATCCCCAGGGTGACCTTGCAGGATCTGAATGCAGCTCTGATCTTTTTGGACCTTCCTGGCATGCAGGACTTCAGCCACAGTGGGTATTGTCCAGTCCTGTCAATGAATTACCCACAGAGCCTAGCATCTCCAGCCTCCCTGTGCATGGGTGCCTGTTGCTTTCCTGTGCTCTATCTTCCTTAATGGCTTCACTGCTGTTTATGGAGAAGGTCCCCAAATCATCTCCACTTCCACAGGTCTTCACGAAGGAAGTGTGGACTTAGCATGTAGCTGTACCCACAGCAAAGGTTTGTGACAGTAACAAAGCAAAGATACAAGTTGAGCCCAAAAGGAAAAAGAGGCTGATTCTGAGGATCCCAGGGGAGGCTTCCTTGTGTACTTTTCTTCTTCAACACATACCCCTCTCTCTGCCAGTAATGAAAAGACAATGCCCCACATAAGATCCTTCTGCCCCAGGAAGCCCATCAGACACTCAGTGTCGGGTCCTGAAGTATCTCTGCTTAGGGTGCACCCCAATTTCAGACCTCCAGCAGGAAGACAGGTGCTCAGAACAACCCACCCTGTTTGCATAGTCTAGGCTTTAAGAGCCGACTGACTTGGAACAAGGCAGGTGTTCAGACCCCAGGTGCCAGCCGAGGGCCATTCTTATAGCGAGCCTGCATGAGTAACTCTTTTTCTGCACAGCTTCTGTCATTGGTCCAGGATGAGTACAAGGCTGTGAGCTGTGAGTGCCTGGCCTCTGTCTGCTGTCTTTACCATCCCCTTGTAAGGGATGCATAGTAACTGCTGGGGTCTGAGCTCTGGTCCACTTCCCAGCTGTGGGACTTTGGACGGACTCCTTGGGCTCTCATGGCCTCATTTTTCTCCTTTGATGAGGAAGGTAAAAGCAGTCCTTCCTCTTAGAATCCCCATGTGACTTATTTGTTTAATTGATGCAATCTGAGATAAAGGGCCTTGGCTCAGTTGGTAGCTAAGCAAAAGGAAACTAAGGGTAAAGTGGAAAGCTATTGGTTAGGGAGAGTGGAAAAACAAATAAACAGACTGATTAGCCAGGAGGCTTGAGAAGGAAGAAAACTGCAGTTTTAGGTCTGAGTGACTGGTGATTGGGACATGCAATGGCCACCTCTCTGGAGGTCATCCATGGGCCACACAGTTTCTCTGTCCTACTTCCTGAGGAGGAGCCTGGGGCTGGCCCTGCATGCTGATGTTTGATCAATACCTCCAAGGTGTGTGCTAGAGAAGGCTGATGGTTGCCATCTCAACCTGCTGGTCCTCTCCTTCTGATACAAGTTAGTAGAAAAGCAGCCAATCAGGGGATGGCAGACTATAGAATCAGATGACAGGATAAGCTGATAAACTAAAATCTACATGACAACAAACTGGCTTGTGGGGGGGGGGGAGGGAGGGAAGGAGAGCTTTAGAACAGTGAGTAAGTAAGACAAAAGAATGAGGAAATAAGAACCTGACAGTAAATCTTTGATGTCACAACCTTATAGGAAACAGAAAAGATACCTACCAATCAGAAAGTCATCTTCAAGGACTTCCATTCTCACTAACCTAAAGCCAAGCTCTGTAATAAGGAAGATGTTACAAGATGGCCAACATGGGCTAACTATTGTCTTCTAGGTGGCATATCTATGCCACATGTTCTCTTTCTCTGTTATATTTCTTTTCTAATAAACTATTCTGTCATCTTGACTTACATTTGCCTCTTAGTTTTCCTTCGGCCAGATGCAAAGACTGAGCTTGTGTAGCTGCTCTAAATTTTCTGGTAACATATTTGATACTAAGGATCAAGTATCTTTTTCTGACTCAGATTCATGGAAAGATTACATGTCTAGGTTATGCACCCTGCCCAGCTCCTGCTAGCTAAGTGGTTGTGCTCTACTCCATGTGATCATAACTTCACTTTGATGACTGAGAGTCAGGGCTTCTCTCAGCTTCCCATATTCCATGCAAAACCTCAGGTTCTTGAGATACACTCATGAAAAGCTTGTCAGGGTGTCTCACGAGGAAAGATCCTTTAACAAGGATTTATTTTAGTATACTAGGGTTAAAGTAGGGAGAGAAGGAGGTGGGGGGAATAAAGGGGAGGAAGATTTTTTCTACTTCTCATGTAGGAAATAGGAGTAAAAGATTGAAAATAACAGTAGTTATCTACTGCTTTTAATCTTTCTGGGCTGGGGAAAATACATGGTTCTGGGTGGCTAGGATGGGAGCTATTTATTTTTCTAAAATGTAGAAACATTTCTGGGTCTACCCAAGACAGGGAGAATAGGTGAGTGAGCTTCAGGCTTCCTTTTCCTAGATATGCTTCCCACCATTCTGTCTCTACCCATTCACAGAGGCAGACTTTCACCATTTTAAAGGAGAAGGCAGATTTAGAGAGCCCCAGGAAGGTCTCCCAGTCCTTGTAACTTAGCATCTAAAAAGAGGTATACTAGGAAGAGAAGCCTAACTACCTTTTTAGTTACTTCCTAGTTTTACTTCTGAGTCTGGTCCTTTTGATATTTGTGATACATACATATATATATGTGTATATATATATATATACATATATATCAAATTACATAAAATATAAACCAAATTATATGCATTATATGTAACATGTATATAAAACAAATATTATATAGTGTATAATATTTACTGTATATTTGTATATAAATTTTTATACAGTTGTATGTGTGTATATATCCATACATATACAATTTTATATAGATCTATATTCTATATATAATTTGCCTCTCTCCTCATCTAACTATTCTTCCTCAGCTGTACCAGTTGACCTTAAGGGCAGCTCAGTGCTGGCTAGTCAGAGGGCTCTGATTTGTTAAGCCTGGTTTAAAAGAATGGGCTGGACATGGAGGATTCTTTTCACCAAAAGCGGGAGTTAGGCTGTGTGAGTCTATTTTCAATTGCTACACCAAGTACCTGAGGCTGAGTAATATATAAGGAAAAGAGGTTTGTTTATCTTTCAGCTCTAGAGGTCTAAGAACATTGGCATGAACTTTGCTCTTCCTTGAGGCAGATAGCATCTCAGTGACAAGATGGTGGGACCAGGCAGGGAGCAAGGATGAACCAGATTTACTCTGCTCTGCTTTGAACAAGTTGTTGCCAGCAAGCGCCAACTCACTCTGTTAAAGTAGCCTTAATCCTTTCTGTCTGTTCCTCCTCAGACTTAGCTTCCCTCCTTCCACTAGTCCAGCCTCTTGAAAGTCCCATCACCACACTGAGAACACAGCCTCTAACTCACGAACTCTGAGGACAAATCATGTTCAAACCATCACAGGCCTGAAGAAACGGGGCTGCTTAGCATTAAGACTCCAATTATGAAGGCACAGTAAGTACCATTAGAGACAGAGCAAGTCAGAATTGGAAGGGAGAAGTAATGTTACTGTACAGGATAGGCAAATGTGGACAGAAATGGAAAAACCAAGAGAGAGACATTTCTTAGCTTTGTTATAGCCTGGACACTATGAGCCAAATTAATGAAGGCATTTTGAGTTTGGTTTGAGGGTATAAGGGACCTGGATGTGAACTCTGCTTCATGCAATCTGTGTGAATTCAGGCAAGCACTTAGCCTCTCTGGACAGTGGTCTCCTTAGTTGTGTAAAGGGAATAATATCACTAACTTCACAAGGTTATGTGGGACCTAAATAAGTCCCAGCCTATAAATGACTTAGCACCATTTCTAACATATCAAGTGCTTAAAAATATTAGGTAGAATTATGATATCTTCAAAACTATTTCTTGACTTAATTCAGTGTTTCTGACCATAACAAACTAAATCACTGGTGTGCCAGAAGATCCTCCTCTCTTAAGAGGACTGCCTTCCTTCCTTCCTTCCTTCCTTCCTTCCTTCCTTCCTTCCTTCCTTCCTTCCTTCCTTCCTTCCTTCCTTCCTTTCCTTCTTCTTTCCTCTCTCTTGCCTTCTCTCTCTCTCTTTTCTTCCTTTCTTCCTTTTTTTATGCTGGTATTGGTGCTTGAGCTAAAGGCCTTGCACTTTCCCTTTGCTGTTCCCACACAAAGCTGGGGCTCTACCCCTGGAGCCACACCTCCACTTTTGACTTTTATGATTATTATTTGGAGATAGTCTCTTGGGTTTGTTGTCTGGACTGGCTTCAAACTGTGATCCTCAGGTTTTAGCCTCCTGAGTAGTTAGGATCATAGGCATGAGCCACCAGTACCTGGCTAGATGGTTTCTTACAAGGAAATTGGGTTCTTTATACTTTGGTTACAGGGCTCTACCATCTTCCTTGTGCTGAATACATGTAGCCTTTTAGTAGAATTTCTCTGACAGCTGATTTCTTCTCTTTTAAAGCATTCAGATTTCTATTTCTGAACCTAACTGTAGTTACAATGGTTGTTAGCAGGTTCCATATAGTCCCTTTTTTGCTAATAGTCAACTAAATTCCACTTCACACAGCAATTTTTGACCAATGGAAGTCCACTAATTCTTACAATGCTACTTACCAGTGACTGACAAACGTCCATGGTCTATTTAGCATTTAGCCAAATGAGGGCACTAAGAAATGAAGCAGTCCTTCAGGAACAGCATAGACCAGTTTCTTCTAGACCTGCACAGTTTTACACACACACACACACACACACACACACACACACACACACACACACACACACACACACACCACAAGCCTCATCGCGGTCCCCTGACAAGTCAGACTCACCAAGTTGCCTTCATCCATTTGTCAAGGTATTGCCCTTCCTCTAAGATGAGGCATTCCATTAAAGTACTGATGCAAATGACATGTCTTCCCATCACAGAATTTCAACTTCTTTTAACAAAAGAACTTTCAAATGCATGCAATGAAATAAGACCCGGGGGACTTAGAGACATGTACTTGCTTCTTTCAGCTTATTATGTTCTTATTGCTGCTTCCTCTCAAGCCTTTTTAATCCCATGAGTGATGTACTCATTGGGTACCAGAAATGAATAGTACCTTTTGACAGTCAAAAACATAGTCTTTAATAGATGAATATCTGTGATAAAAGAATTTTTTTCCTCCTAGTGCTGCCTCTGATTAGAATGGGCCAACTGCCTTCTCTTTCCTGAGTGATTGTATCCAAGCTTCCTACAAATTCAGCTTATTTTTCTCTTTACCCTCTCATCTTTCCAATGGGTAGTCTACTCTGAAACCAATCTCTGTAAAATACAGTAAAGTGGCTATTTATATGCAGTCACATTGTTTGGTATTACAAGTAATTATTTAAAGTATATGGGAACATGTCCCTAAGTTATTTGCAAATGTTATGTCACTTTCTCTAGAGGACTTGAACACTGCGATTTTGGTATCTGTAGGGGTTCCTGGAACTAGTCCCTTAAGGATATTGACCAATCACTCAATTCATCTTGACTGAAGATTGAGTTAGGAGCTGAATGAAAAAATAGCCAATGGAACTTTAGTCTCCCTCCTCTTCTAGTCTTTCAGGGCCAGAGCAGATGGAGGAAGTGTGGTCTATGCACTTACTTCCCTTTCCTCTTGTTATACAGTGAGTGTCAAGCCCTGTGCTGATGTCTGAGTAGTATAGAGCCACTTAGGACCAGTTCCAGATCTCAGCTATTGTAGATTTGCAATAAATGCCATTGCAAGTGATAAGTCCTATGCAAACCTAGGTGCCTATGGCTCACATCTATAATTCTAGCTATTCAGGAGACTGAAATTTGGAAGATCATGGTGAGTATCCAGCCTAGACAGAAAACTTTTCCAGACTCTATCTCCAAATTAAGCAGCAAGAAGTTGTGCTGAAGGCATGGCTTTCAAGTGGTCACATACTAGTCAAACGAGAGCAAGAACATGAGGTCCTGAGTTTAAATCCTGGGGTACTGTTTGTTTAAGCCTATATGAAAAATAAGAAATAAAAATGGCCAATAGACTCATGAAGAAATGTTCAACATCATGGCCATAAAAGAAATGCAAATCAAAACAACATTGAGATTTCACCTCACCCCAGTTAGAATGGCCACTATCAAGATAACAGATTTTGGCAGGGATGTGGCCAAAAGGGAATGCTACTGCACTGTTGGTGGGAATGTAAACTTGTTCAACCACTCTGGAGGCAGTATGGAGGTTCCTCCAAATACTAAACATAGAGCTTCCCTATGACCCAGTAATCCCACTCCAGAACATTTACCCAAATGACCACAAACCAGCCCACACTAAAGCTACCAGCACAACCATGTTCATTGCAGTATTATTTTCCATAGCTAAGATATGGAATCAACCCAAATGCTCCCCCAATAGATGAATGGATCAAGAAAATGTGATCAAGGAAATACTTATATGTGTATATATGTGTATATATATATATATATATATATATATATATATATATATATGAATTCTATGCTTCCATCAGAAAGAATGACAGTTCCCCATTCCTAAGGAAATGGAAGGGCTTAGAAAAAAAATATATTAAGTGAAGTAAGCCAGACCCAAAGAAACATATGCTGCATGCTTTCACTCATTTGTAAAAACTAGAATATGTCTATAAATCTACGAGTTAATCCATGGGTATTAAAAGACAATTCCCCTTGGACATGATTAATTAAGCAGAATTCTAAGCATTGCACAGTGAGAACATAGAAGGATATTCTTAGGAGAGGATCACAACAGCTCAATAGCTATGTGCATATGGCCATATAAAAGGATGCTTATCAAAATGAGTTGCAAGAAATGGAAACAATGTTTTTTATTGAACTGTTTTCAGTTATTCTTTTTCTTTCTGTTTTCCCCTCATTTGATTATTCCTCGTTGTCACTCTTTTTGATTTCTATACTCTTTGTCTTGTTTATCTGATTTGGGGAAGGGAAGAGGAATCACAGAAATGGTGGTACAGAGGGTAAACCAATTCAACAGCAATACTCATTAGACACTATGTTGGAAATGAACCCCCAATTTGGGAGGAGGGGAACTGCGGGGGAGTGAGAGAAAATGAGGGAGGGGTTAGCACTGTTCAAAAAGAAATGTAATCCTTACCTTACTTATGTAACTATAAACCCTCTGTACATCACCTTTACCATAAAATTTAATTGAAAAAATAAATAAAAATTAAAAAGAATACAGTAAAAAAAGAAAAAGAGAGATGACTCAAACTATAAATGGAAGTGGAGGCATTATAGCAGATAACTCAAAAATGAAAAGGTTCATAAGAGACTGTTATGATGAATTATATGCCAACAAATCTAATAACCTAGAAGAAGTGGATAAACATACAGAGAAATATAACCCACTAGGACTGAATCAAAAAGAAATAGGAAAGCTGGGCATCAGTGACCTGTACTTGTATTTCTAGCTACTCAGGAGGCTGAGATATGAGAATCACAGCTCAAAGCCAGGAGAGCAGGAAATTTCGTGAGACTCTTATCTCTAATTAATCACCCAGAAACTGGAAGTGGAGCTGAGGCTCAAGCTGGTAGAGTGTCAGCCTCAAGCAAGAAAGATAAGGGACAGTGCTCACGTACCAAGTTCAAGCCCCAATACCAGTACACCAAAAAAAAAAAAAAAAAAAGAAGAAGAAAGGAAGAAAGGAAGAAAGAAAGAAAGAAAGAAAGAAAAGAAGAGAAGAGAAGAGATAGAAAACTTGAACTGATCAATAACAATGGAGTCAGGTGATGGTACACACTAACAATACCAGCACTCAGGAGGCAGAGTTAGGAAGATCATGAGTTTGGACTGTATAGTAACACCCTATTTCAAACAAAACAAAGCAAAAACAAACAAATAACCCCAAAGGGATAGTAGTAACTAAAAACCTCCAAACAAAGAGAGGGCGGGACTAAATAGCTCTACAGTTGAATTCTACCAATTTTCAAAGAATTAATAGCAACATTTTTTAAAAAGAAATAGAACTGGACACCAATGGCACACACTTGTAATCCTAACTATGCAGGAGGCTGAGATCTGAGGATAATGGTTGAAGCCAGCCGTAGCAGGAAAGTCTTTTCTACTTATCTCCAATTAGCCACCAAAAGGCCTGAAATGGAGGAAAGAAGGAAAGAAAGGAAGGAAGGAAGGAAGGAAGGAAGGAAGGAAGGAAGGAAGGAAGGAAGGAAGGAAGGAAGGAAGGAAGGAGGGAGGGAAGGAGAGAGGGAGGAAGGAATTAAGAAAAACAGACACAGAAAGAGACAGAGATAGAGAGAGAGAGAATGAGTAAAGCTGCCAGGAAATTTTCCTAACATGTTTTACAAGACCAGATTCATAGGATAACTTTGCCAAAAGCATCACAAAAAATAAAACTGCAGGGAAGTATTTCTGCTGAACTTTGATAGATAAATCCTCATTAATATATGTACAAATAAAATACAATAAAAATTCTGTATTGAAATATTGAAATGATGACCATTATAACCAGGCTTTTTTTTTCTATTCCTTTTCTTTTCTATTCCTGGTGTGCAAATCTGGCTTAACATAGGCAAATCAATTGATGTGATACACTCCCTTCATAGAAGCATAAAACCCACATTATTATACAGAGTGACTCAGAAAAGCATTTGACAAGGTACAACATTTTCTTGACAAACACACACATACACACACACGAAATCAATTTTTTTCTTAGTACTTAGAAGGATACATTCTAAGACAACCAAAGGGTGTCTGAAACTTTGGATAGTATTGAATTCTATAGATGGTATTTTTTATTGCAATGTATACATTCCTGTGATAAAGTTCAACTATAAATCAGGCATATGTACAGTAACAAAGTTATGCAAATGTGGCCTTTCCCCCCAAATATCTGCCTGTTCTGTAGTCACCATTCTTAATGTGCTGATGTAAGGTGAGACAGTGCCATCGGATGAGACAGAGCAGGTGATTACAGGCATTGGGATACAGCATTAGGCCACTACACAAAGGACACTTGAATGGTGATACCAGCAGTTGATTTGACCATTGAGACAGCTACTAAATGACTAACAGGTAGGTAGTGCATATAGTATGGAAACACTGGAAAAAGAGCTGATCCACATTCCAAGAAGGAGAGAGGGAGATTTTAACACACTATTCAAAATGGCAGCAATTACATCTTAACAATTCCTTAACTTTGGCTGGAAGCTGGTGGCTCATGCCTTTAATCCTAGCCACTCAGGAGGCTGAGATCTGAGAATTGAGGCTTGAAGCCGGCCCGTGAGACTCTTATCTCCAATAAACTACTCAGAAAAAGCTGGAAGTGGTGCCATGGTTCAAGTGGTAGGGTGCTAGCTTTGAGCAAAAGAAGCTAAGGGACAGTGCCCAGGCTCTCAGTTCAAGCCTCAAGACCAGCGCGCGCGCGCGCGCACACACACACACACACACACACACACACACACACAAATTCCTTATATTTGAGATTTTTTTATGTAGTATTTTCAGACAATGACTAAGCACAGGTAGGTAAAAACATATAAAAGGAGGGAGGAAATGGAACATAGTTCTCAAATACTGCTCTGAGGGCTTCACAAGTATCCTTTCAGAGACAACATGATTATCTTCATTCTCTGTTTCCATGATAGAAACTGAGGCCAGAGAGATGAAATAACTTAGTGTTGGAGTGAGATTTCAGCCCTTCCTGCCAACTCTCTGTTCTTGACACTTTCATGGAGGTGTAAACTAGAAGGAACAACTCTACTGACCCTTTTTTGATATATTGGTACTGTAGCTTGAACCCAGGACCTGGGCATTATCCTTTAGCTTTTCTGCTTAAGGCTGGTGCTCTACCACTTGAGCCACAGCTCCACTTCTAGATTATTGGTGATTAATTGAAGACAAAAGTCTCATAAACTTTCCTGGCCAGGCTGGTTTTGAACTGTGATCTCAACCTCCTGAGTAGCTAGGATTACAGGCATGAGCCACTGGCACCTGGCTAGTGCTATTTTTCTTATGAAACAATTGCTGTGTTGTTTGGAGTTGGTTCATCCACTTTACCTGCTCCTTAGTGAGCTGAATTTTTTTGTCTTCCTGAAGGAGGTGAAGTAAGGTAGAATGAGCTTGTTGATTGCTTATCCCTGAAGCTATAAAATGCTGCCCTTGCTAGCAGAGTGGCTCCCTTGCTCCATCTCCATTGCTCATTTATGGGTATTTCTAAAATTCTGAAAGCCTTTGTTAAGAGTTTCCATCAGTTTAAGGGAATCGGATCAAATGCTTCTCTCTACTGTTCATTTCCTAGCTACTTTCTCAGGTGAGAGATGCCCAATTTAACAGGGAACAAATTAGTGGCCCTGTAATAAATCTGGGGACTGTGCAGAGAAAACATTCCCTTGTTGCATTTGGTAAATCGAATGTGCCAACGAACTCATGTTCTTAGAAGAAACTCGTTTCTTAGAAATCTTCCCTCATCACACAGCTGTGAGGACAATTGCAGGTTCATTAACTTAAGTGAATTGGAAAAGATAAGCACAAGAGAATGTTTTCCAAAGATGGCCTCGTCAGGGTTTTAAATTGAAACGCTGTGGGTGGAGGCACCTAGTTAGGAAAGCAGTCTTTTGAGCTGGTATCTTATTTGTATTGCATGGAAAATCCAAGGGATGAATCTTCCAGGTTGGTAAGAGGCTGTAGTTAGCAGGTGCTCTATTCTGTCTTTCTTTTCTGGTTGAGGATAAAGGCAAGGCCCATAGTTTCCCGGTTACTTATCTTTAGTGAAGTTGCTTATCATTGACAGAAACATGCTGGATTATGTGTGTGAATCAGCTGATTTCAGCCCAGCCAGCTATGCAGCTAATTCTTGCACCTCTAATCTTGGATGACCATTGGCTGGGGCAGGGTGGGTTCATAGTCTTCCTTGAACTTTGTGATGGAACTTCCTTGAACATTGTGCAAGGATGTCAGACAGAGATGAGACTTTATGACAGCATATTAAATTGAAGTGGCATGTGTAAGAAAAGAGAAAGAGCAGAAAGGGTGAACTCAGCAGACCAACAGGATTTATTTGGTAGGAAAGCCTGGGAAGGGCTTCTAGGCTTCAGCAAGGCTGAAGGGGAAATGGAGCGTCCCCTTAACTACTTGGGTTCCTTTAAATATTAGGCAGAAAGAATGAAGTCAGTAGAGGGGCAGATGGCAGTGGGGTGAGATGGAGGTGGGGTAGGAGAGCAGTGTTATTTTGACTGAGGACTTTCAAGGTCTAACAGCATCTGTGTCTGCCAGGGGTGTCCGCGTCAGACGTGGCCTTGGTCTCACACTTTTCTTCCTCCAGAACCACAGGGTGTGTGGTTCAGGGGGAAGAGGAGGGGAGATGATTCAGTGGGGTTGGCAGCAAGAGCAATTCTAAGATATGGCAGTCAGGGAGAAAGGTGAGTGCTTTAATTTCAAGTCATTTTCCATCAGTGTACAAGCCGAAGATCAGACTACCATTGGGAAGAGAAACAACTGGAAGGCCTGAACTGGGGAAGCTGCCTGGATCATCCCCAGAGTCTGTTTCCTGAGACATAAACTGGAAGATTTCCCACCCACTGCTCTGCAGCTAGGATGTGCTGGGGCTCAGACTTTGGTCCTATCTGAAGTTCTCTCTCCTACAGGAGCTCATCCTTGGCTCTCTTGTTGCTATGTAACTTATTTCCCTTGCTTTCTCCTTTGCCTCCCAGCATCCATTACTTGGGGTACAGAGAGGATTTGCTACTAGATCACAAGATTACATTTTGTTTACTGTTTAATATATGACATGCAAAACTTAAAGGCAAAGCACTCTCCAGTTGCCAGTGGCTCACAGTGTAATCCTAGCTTCTTAGGAGGCTGGGATCTGACTTGAGTTTGAAGCCAGCCCAGGCAAGAAAGTCTGTGAGACTGTTATCTACAATTAACCAGCAAAATCCAGGAGTAGAGGTGTGGCTTAAGTGGTAGAGTATCTGCCTTGAACACAAAAGCTAAGGGGTCCAGGCTTTGAACTTAAGTTCTAGTACTGGTGCACGCATGTATGGGTGAGCACACCCACACCCAACAAACAAACAAACAAAAATTTAAAAAAAGCACTCAATCCCTAGCAATCTGGCTAGCAGGTTGGGACCCAAACCAGGAAGGTTTGCCACAGAGGAAGGGGGTTCAGGTTTCAGGGCCTGAACCATGATTCACTATCAACTTCAACTTTGTGAGCCTTAGTTTCTTTAGTTACAAAATGGAAGTAAAAGCACATAGTCCCCAGCCTTATTGGGTAGAATGAAGATATAACACATAAGAAAGTGCTCTGAGACTTGCAGCAGTTTTCACTTGCAAACAGGAGCTCCCTGGATACCTAGTCTACTGTCTCCTATAACAAAGTTCCTGTAGTTCTTGGGTGTGGAAATCAGAATCAGGTGTGAAATAGAGCTCAGCCTCTGCCAAGGCTGCATTTAACCAGCTGATACTGTGCAAAGAGGAACTGCTACAGAACTCACTAACACTTAAGGGTAACCTTCTTCCCTCTGTGATTGGCGGGAACTCATCTGAGAAGTGTCAGTCTACTCTCACTCGTTCCATAAATACAATGTATCACTTGCTCTCACTTGCTCTGTAGTCCCATGGATTTGATCTTACAAAGTGTTCGGGGGCTCTTTGATCTCTAGAAGACTTCTAGGAGAATTGAAATGGTGTAACTCCTTTTAACAACCAGCAGTTTAACAAAATGAACACTGAGAAGCTGAAACACATGTTACTAGGAGCAGGGAGGTCAAAGAGTTGGGGGTAAACAAATGGAGAGGGGAAGGGTGGTAGATACAGGCATAATCTTCAATGTATATAAGTAAAAATGGAACCAGGAAACTTGAGGGGATGGATGAGATTGGGAGAGATGGGGGAGAACGATGGAAGGGGTGACATTGATCAAGACATATTGCACTAAAAAACTGATGGATGGAACTGACACTCCTTCTTACCAACAGTTAAAAATAATATATGATGCAGTTTGAAGCCAGCCTCTGCAAAGTCTATGAGAAAGTCTATAGGAAAGTCTATGAGACTCTTATCTCTAATTAATGATTAAAAAAACCCAGAAGGTATGGCTCAAGTGGTAGAGTGCCAGCATTAAGCAAAAAAGGTAAGGGATAATGCTTAGGCCCTGAGTTCAAGCCTCAGTACTGGCACAGAGCAAAAGTTATTTTTGCAACTCTACCTGTAGAAGCCATGTGACAAGATATGGCCTTTTCGCCTCCATGATGGCTGTTGGCTAGAGCATGGGGGTCAGAGGTCTAGATAGAGCAATATAAAAGGTCACTGGAGAAAGGAGATGTGGAGAGATTTCATGAGAGGAGTGAAAGGTTGGAGCATGCCAAGGACTTCTGGCTTAATGAGGGGAATAGCAGGGGGCCAGTAATAGGGGTTAAAAGTAGTTTAGTGTAGTTAATCAGTAAGAGCCTATTTTGTCATACCAAGATGCATGTGAACCTTCTACCAAATAACATTTTCCTTCTTTCTTTCCTTCCTCTCTTTGTTTTTCTGTCTTTCTCTCTCTACATTTCTGTTCCTTCCTTCCTTCCTTCCTTCCTTCCTTCCTTCCTTCCTTCCTTCCTTCCTTCCTTCCTTCCTTCCTTCCTTCCTTCCTTCCTTCCTTCCTTCCTTCCTTTTCCCAGTACTGGGTCTTGAATTTAGGAGCCCCTGCTTACCTGGCTTGCTTGCTTCACTGGAGCCCAGTCCCTTGAACCACACCTTCAGTCCTGTTTTATTGGTTTGTTTGTGTGCTGGCCCTGGGGTTTGAATTGAGGGCCTGGGCACTGTCCTTGAGCCTTTGTGCTCAAGGCTAGCACTCTACCACTGGAGCTATAGTTTCATTCCTGGATTGTTTGATGGCTAATTGGAGATAAGAGTCTCACAGACTTTTCTGCCTGGTCTGGCTTCAAACCATGACCCCCAGATCTCAGACTCCTGAGTGGTTAGCATTACAGGCATCCAACTTCAGTCTTGTTTTTGTTTTTGTTTGCTGGTTATTTTGGAGATGGAATCTCATGAACATGGCTACTTAGGATGATTTTGAAATATGATTCTTTGATGTCATCTTTTTGAGTAGCTAGGATTATAGATGTGAGTCAGTGGCACCAAATGAGCGTTGTTGTGGATAGATAATTTTTGTGCTAGAAAAAAAGAAAATTTTGTGCAGAAAAAGCCTAAAGTCTAAAACAAAGCATAACATCCTAAAATCAATAATATAAGTTTAAATTTTGGGAAAACATGGTTGTTACCATTGTCTGGCATTATCAAGTTCATCAGTAAAAGTTTCCATTTCTTTTTTCTCAATGAGTTTGAGTTTGTACATTAAGTACTAATTCCATTACACGTTATTACACCGAAGTTTCTCTTCAATAATATTAAATTAGTTTTAATTTAAAAAACTGTTCTGTTTGGATATGAAATAGTCTGTTCAGGAATTATCAAAAATTAAATGAAAAAAAAATCCCCTTAAAACCTACTCATGATTAGAGTATTCTGATAATTTTCAGCAAATTCAACAATATTTTCACATATTCAATTTTATCTTACAATTGCACCTATCCTCATTTTGCATATCTGTTTTCTCCCCAGTCATGTGGCTTGAACTCAGTTCCTGGGAACTGTCTCTGAGCTCTTTCATTCAAGGCTAGTGCTCTGCCACGTTAAGCCACAATCCCACTTCTGGTTTTCTGGTGGTTAGTTGAAAATAAGAGTCTAATAGGCTTTCTTGCCCAGGCTGGCTTGGAACCCTGATCTCAGCCTTCTGAGTATCTAAGGTTATAGGCATGAGCCACCAGTGCCCGGCCTAATTTTTCATGTTTTATACAAGTTTCTTTTGCATGTTCTATATTGTTGTGTTTTGCTCAATGAGATCTTTCATCTACTTGAATTTATTGGACTGCAGTAAGAACTACAACCAAGCAAGCCACTTGACTTAGACTGAAATCTTGGTTTGGCTATGGATTTGTTATATCA
Source organism: Dipodomys spectabilis (assembly GCF_019054845.1). NCBI lineage: Eukaryota > Metazoa > Chordata > Mammalia > Rodentia > Heteromyidae > Dipodomys > Dipodomys spectabilis. The sequence continues at coordinate 5,849,727 of NW_024870864.1, read as the reverse complement.
GTTAGTCTGAATTCCTAAGATGTTATCATAGCCTTAAGTTTACAAAGAAACAAGAAATCATTGTATACGTGTCATATATACAATCTATATAATATATTATGCATCTACTTTATTATAGCTTATTTTTTATTATATGAAATTGGTTCATGTGGATATGAAGGCTAAGAATCCTCCAAATTTGTAGTTGGTAAGCTGAATAGCCAATGACACAGTTTCATTCTGAGTCCAAAGGCCTGAGAAACGGAAGAGCTGATAGGCTGAGGGCATGGCTCAAGTAGTAGAGCATCTATGTAGCAAGCATAAGGCCTGGAGTTCAGTACTGCCAGAAGTGCTGACTCTGTAAGTTCCAGTCTGAGTTTGATTCTGAAGGCAAAGACTTTAGGCAGCCAGGCAGAGAAGAAATCCTTCCTGTTAACAGGAGGCTCAGTCTTTCTGTTCTATTCAGGTCTTCAGATGATGGATGGTAAAACCTGCAGTGGCAGAAGGCCTAGAGGAAATCTGAAAAAAAATGTTTGAGGTTAAGAAAAATGAGTAAACTGGGCAGACTGAAAGGAAGAAGTCAATGAATTAAAATTTCAAGACAGCAGAAGGAAGAAACTCTAAAAGCAGCAATTACTGGAAGGGGTGCAATCAGGACTCTGGCCGGTGGTAGGCTAGCATAGTACCCTCATTAGGAGCCTCATTAAGAGGCACTACAATGGTATCAAGTAGACATTTGTATCAGACTCTGTCACAGGTGACTCACTCTTCCTTCCTTCTGGCTTTCCTACTAGTAACTACTCAATTTTGTTCAGAAAGAAAGATGTCCAGCTGGAATTCTCCCCTTGTCACAGGCTCTGCCTGCCAGGGATGTCCCATGGCCTAGATCTTATCTGTGTGCTGTGTGCTGGTGTGGAGAGGTTGGGGGAAGGGGGAAGATATTATCAGTTCTGACTGAAAACAATAGAACTGGCTGGTACTCATAAAGGAAATGCAAATGAAAACAACACTGAGATTCCATCTTGCCCCAGTTAGAATGGCCATCATCAAAAATACAAACAAAGACGGATGCTGATGGGATGTGGGGCAATAGGAGCTCTATTACATTTTTGGTGGGAATGTAAACTGATGCGAGCACTGTGGAAGGCAGTTTGGAGATTCCTCAAAAAAACGAAACTACTCTATGATCCAGCAATAATATTCTTGGGCATCTACCCAAGGCATTACAACAAGTCAGGATATGGTAAAGACACTTGTGCATCCATGTTCATTGCTGCCCTATTCACTGTAGCCATTGGATAGATGAGCTAATAATAGATACTAAATATAATGTATTTTATATATTTTATACTTAATATGCTTTATACTTAAAGGTGTAGAAAAATATATTTTATACTTAAGGGTAATAGGGAAAAAAAGAAGAAAAAGAGCTGTCTGGCTCTTGCCTATTGCATCTTTCATCTTTCTATAAAGAAGCTGTGCAAATAGAGCATCTAGTTCATGATGTTGAGGGTAAAATTCCACGGGTTATGGACAATCTTGAAGATAGACTGATGTATTTTGCTTTGTGAGGTGGACACAAGCCTTTTGGAGACTGGGAGGGGTGGGTGTGAAATGTTAGAGTATAAAGTGACCTTCCAAAAGACTCATGTCCCAGCTTAGACCCCAGTGGTGATGCTGTTTAGGAAATTGTGGAGATGTCAGAAGATGAGGCCTACCTGAAAGAAGTTGGTCACTGAGGTGTGTCCTGCCCCCCCCCCCACCCCTCTTTCTCCAAGTTCTACCTGCTGTGAGGTGAAACACTTCTACCACATTCTCAGTGCCATGATGATGTGGACAAGCTCATGGGCCTAAGCCATCATGGATGAAAAACCTCTGCAACTGTCAGCCAAAATAAACAGTCCCTCCCTTTAAGCTGTTTATGTCGGCTATTTTGGTCACAGCAATGAAACATCTCACTACCACAAGTAGTTTCATAACATCTTTTTTCTCTCAAAGAAACAGGATTTCAAGTACCTAACCTCAGTATGTGACCCAACTCACTGGGTTATGACAACACTTGTGTTCTAGTCAGTGTTTTCTATGGGTTTGAATGATCTTCAAAGAACTTATATAGCGGTGATGAGACTCACCGCTATACAATGTCTCATTCAATAAAGTATAGTTGATGGAATTTGTTATTTGTCTGACCATTCGGTTCGTTTACTCAGGAGGAGGGATGTCAACATCTTCCAAACTGACTGAAATAGGGAGAGAGGGAAGCTGAGAGTACAGGCTTTTCTACTGTTAGTTTACTCTGTGCACAGGAAGGAAGAAACTGGCTGATCTTTGAACAAAGGATCAGCTGTTTGGGTGAGAGCTACAAACTCAGAAAGGTGGACTATGATCGCTCTCTCACTAGGAGGAAGGCAAGGTACATGTCAGGGAGAAAGTTAAGAGATTAGGAGAGAGCTGAAAACAATGCAAGAATCCCCTTAATTAAACTAAGGTTTGTTTTTATTTTACTTTTGTAGTACTGAGGATTGAACCCAGAGTCTCATGCACGCTAAGTAAATGTTGTACTATTCAGTCAAATGCTACCCCAAAAGGAGTGTGTGTGTGTGTGTGTGTGTGTGTGTGTGTGTGTGTGTTTTGCCAAAACTGGGGCTTGAACTCGAGGTCTGAGCATTGTCCCTTAAGGTTTTTGCTCAAGGCTGGCACTCTTTCACTTGACTCATAGCTCCATTTCCAGCATTTTGGTGGTTAATTGGAGCTAACAGCCTCACGGACTTTCTTGCCTGGCCTGGCTTGGAACTATGATCCTCAGATCTTATTCTCCCAAGTAGATAGAATTACAGGCATGTCCCACCAGCGCTGAGCAGTCTCTGTGATTTTTAACTAGTCTAGGTACCCTATAGCGGAACCATGCAGTGCTGGTCCTGTTGTGTCTGGTTTAGTTCAGTTAGTCCCTTGTCTTCAAGCCTCAGTGATGCAAACTTTACTGCCGCTATGTCAGCATTTCCTTCCCTTTTGGGTCTACATAATATTTGTGTTTTAGTCTCTCCAAACTTCAGTAAGAACACCACCCAGCTTGTGGTGGTGTTTGCACAAGAAAAATTTGTTTCTCCTGCTTCTTGGAGGCTGAGAAGTCTGACATCAGGGCACCTGCAGATGTGGTATTTGATGGATGTGCCTTTCCTGCTTCATTACGGAGGTGCTTTGCCACTGTAGCTTCCCTTAAGAATGAGGGCCCCTTAAGAATGCTGTGCTACAGAAATGGCAGGACAAAGGGTGAACTAATTCAGCAGTGATACTCACTATCACTATACAACTTGTGGAAGAGGGGATCAGGAGGGGAAAAATTGGAGAAAAGGAGGAAAGAGGTGACACTGTTCAAAAACATGTACTCAATACCTGACTTATGTAACTGTAACCCCTCTGTACATCACCATTACAACAAAATAATTGAAAAAAAAAAAGAATGTTGTGCTAAAACCAACAGAACTACATTCTTTGGGGATAAAATTAAAAACCATTGACAGTAACTCAGGCGAGGTGTGGTATCATATGCCAGTAATTCCACTATGCAGGAGATTTGGTAAGAGGATCATAGTTGAGGCTAGCCTGAGCAAAAAGTTAGGGAGATCCCATTTCAACAAATAAGTGGGATGTGGTGCTTTACACCTGTAATCTCAATACACAAGTGGCATAGGTAGGAGGAATGTGGTCTGAAGCTAGCTCTGGGCAAAAGTATGAGATCCTTATGTATGACTCAAGTGGTAGAGTGACTACCTTATAAGCATGAAGCCCTGAGTTCAAATCCTAGCAGTGCCCCCCCCCCGCTCCCCGACAAAGATGAGTATTCATTTGCAATAAGAGTAATTTTGCCTTAGAAATTGTTTCTGTGTTGGCCAGGCACTAGTAGCTCATGCCTGTAATCCTAGCTACTCAGGAGGCTGAGATCTGAGGATCACAGCTCCAAGCCAGCCTAGGCAAGGAAGCCTGTGAAACTCTCCAATTAACCACCAGAAAAATGGAAGTGGTGCTGTGGCTCAAAGTGCTAGCCTTGAGCAAAGTAACTTAGGGACCACTCTGGCACCCAGGCCCTGAGTTCAAACCCCACAACCAGCAATGAGACAGAGAGAGAGAGAGAGAGAGAGAGGTTATTTCTGTGGCAAGAGAACCAAGGATGTTGGTTCAATACCAGTGTTGTTAAATAATGGAACATCAGGAAGTTGAGAGTTCCACCATCACTGATGATTAGGGAATACAATGGTCCACATTACAAGAGCTAGAACCCTTCCTCTCCTTCACCCAAGTGGCTCAGCTTGTAGTGTTTGCTATCTTCTCCAACATCCTTTTCTCCTTTCTCTATTTGAAGAATTCAGATTTGGAAGAGAGAGGGACAGAATAGTCTACCCTCTTTATCTATGAAAAATAATTGAATGAAACCACTCTCCTCATCAGTAATTGGCTTAGGTCAAGGCACTTGACTCAACTCTGACCAATGAGCAGTGACAGGAAGTCTTATGGGAATAATTTCCTCATTTCTGAGAGATACAGTAGGGAAAGATCATCTCTTCTTCCTCTAGATTCAACAGCTCTGTTCTCAAGGGGAACTATATGGCTACAGCAATAACACCCTGAATAGCAAAGCAGAAAAATGAAACTGGCTGTTGCAATAAGCAATCCTGAAGCAGCCTAACTTTCCAGGCAGCCAATACTATTCCTCCTCTTCCTTCTCCTCTACTTTCTCCTTGTTCTTCTTCTTTTCCTGTTCCTCTTCCTCTTGGAACTTGGAACTTCCTCTTGAACCCAAGAACTCATCCTTGATAGACAGGCACTGTACCACTTGAGCCAAGATCCGAGCCCTTCTAGCTTTAATTATTTTTCAGGTATGATCTCAGCTTTAAACCCTGCTCAGACCACCTCCCGAGTAGCTGATATTAAGGTATATGCCATCATATCCATTTTGTTTTTCTTTTAAGGTCCTGCTATTATTTTATTTATTTGGAACTGTGATCTTCCTATCTTTATTTCCTGAATTGCTGGGATTGCAGGTTGCAGATATGTCCCTGGATCGTTAGGCTTCTTTTAAATGAGACTTTTCATTTCTGTTGATCAAGCCTTGTCAAGTTGCATTTATTTTATTTTATTGTAAAGATGCTGTACAGAGGCGTTATAGTTACATGAGTAAGGTAATAAGTCAGGTTGCATTTTTTTTTTCTTACTGGAAGCCCAAGCTTCTAAAAGATACACAAGACATCCTACTGGGTTGACTGTTGCCAGCTGAATCTTAGAAAAGGCACTTTTGATCATGTCACATCTGATCTAAAATCTTAATTCCCTTCTCCATTGCAAATAAGTTTAAAATAAATCTCTCAACGTGGCATTTACAATTTGGGGGGGGTAGGAGAAGGGGAGTGGGGGGATGTAGCTGAGGAGGTGGGAGGGAAGGGATGGTAGGGGAAATACAAAGGAGGAGGTAACAATGCTGGATAAGAAATGTACTCAATGAGATGTACAAGATGTTATGTCGAAAATGAACTTTACAACTTTGGCTGGGGGGAGGGTGGTAGGGGTGGAGGTGGGGGAGGAGGAGGAGATGGGAAAGGTTGGTAAGGGGAAACAAAGGAGGAGGCAACAATGCTTGATGAGAAATGCACTCATTACCTTGCCTGTGTAATTGTAACTCTTCTCTATGGTATTTTCACAATAATTTTTTTTAAAAAGGAAGGAAGAAATGTACTCATTACCTTGCTCATGTAACTGTAACCTCTCTGCACTGTATTTTCACAATAAAAAACTTAATTAAAAGGGAAGATCAAGCTTTGCTTTCCAAAGTAATTTGTCTCCTACACATTAACCAAGTTTAACTTTCTGATGGTTTGTCCATTTGGTTGCTCCTTCCTGGGACCATCTTTCCTCCCACACATCTTTGTTGATATTTTGTCTCCAAGCCCCCTTGCCAGGTCCCTTCTCTATGACAACCTTTAATGGCTAACATTTCCTTTATAAAATACTTCCTTAAGCTGGGAGCCAGTGGCTCATGCCTATAAGCCTAGCTACTCAGGAGGCTGACAGCTGAGGATTTGGGTTCAACGTTAACTCAGATAGGAAAGTCTAGGAGATTCTCATCTCCACTTAACCACCAAAAAGCCCAAAGTGAAGCTGTGGCTCTAGTGGTAGAGTGCTAGCCATGAGCAAAAAATTCTTCTATGTTCTAAATATTATTTACATACCTTTTTGTGTGGTTTGAATGTGTCCCCCAACACCCATTTGCTAGAAACTTAATCCCCAATACAATGGTATTGGGAGGCTGGGCCTATTAAGGAATGAGTAGGATGAGAAGATTCTATTCTCACAAACAATTCACGTGGTTATCAGAGAGTGGGCATGTTATTTCTCGAGTGGGCTTGTTATAGGAGGGAGTTGGACTCTCTCTCCTCATTCTCTCACCTTTTCTTGTCTCCCTTGTTTACTGCCAGGGATAACTAGAATGTCATCACTAAACACTGCCTTGTTGGCATTAAAATTCCCAGCCTCTAGAATTGTCAGAAATATTTCTTTCATTACAGGTTTCCCACCCTCAGATATTCTGTTACAGTGGGAGAAAAGGGCTCAGAAGTCTCATTCCGCTCACTCATGTGTGAGCCTTGTGATCCCAGTCACCTGGCACACCTAGCAGCTTTGTGCTGGTGCTTCCGGCAAGGTGATCTCTTGGGTACCCCTGTTTGTGTGCTGTTTGTATGTAGGGCTGAGTCATCAGTGCTCTTCGCAGCTCCTGAACACTGTGGTCCTTCGCCTTGAGCTTTCTTTTTGTTAATCACTCCTTTTAACTTCATTAAGAACAAAGACATTGTAACCTCTGTATAAGAATGTGAAATGGTACTATTGAAATGTTTTTTTTCTCCATGCATTTTTTATTGTTATTATAAAGGTGATGTACAGAGGGGTTACACTTACATTAAATCAGATAATGAGTACGTTTCTTTTTGGACAATGTCCCCCTTCCTTGGCTTTCTCTCTAGTTTTTCCCTCCCAACCCCACTCACAGGTTGTATAGTTCATTTTCAACAGTGAACAGTGGGTACCACTGCTGCATTTGTTCACCCTTTGTCCCTTCATTTCTGGGCCCTCTTTACCTTCCCAAAGATAGATAAAGGAACAAATGAGACAAACGGAAAAGAAAACAAAAACAGCAGCAAAGGAAAATGCTCTTCTGTCCCTGAGCTTTTTCTCTCAAGGCTAGTGCTCTATCACTTTGAACTACAGCACCAATTCTGGCTTTCTGATGGTTGATTAGAAATAAGAGTCATGATATTTCCTGCCCAGGCTGGCTTTGAACTGTGATCCTCAGATCTCAGCCTCCTGAGTAGCTAGGATTACAGTCATGAGCCACCAGTGCCTGGTGATAAATATTATTTTATATGATCAGATACACAGAGGTATTGTGCCTTTGTGTTCCTCTCCTAAGAATATCTTCCTTTGTTCTCACTGTATGTGAATGCCTATTTTGTTTTTGTTTTTGTGCTAATCCTGAGGCTTCAACTTAGAGTCTGGGCTCTGTCTCTAAGCTTTTTTGCTCAATGCCAGTGCTCTACCACTTGAGCTACAGTCCCCTTCTGACTTTTGGTAGTGTTTGGTTTTTATTTTTGTTTTTAATTGGAGATAAAAGTATCATAGACTTCAAATCATAATCTTCAGATGTCAGCCTCCCAAATGGCTAGTATTACAGGCATGAGCAACCCGTGCCTGGTTCTCTATTTGAGTGTGAATTTACTATGAAAATGATTCTTGAAGCTGAGTGTTGGTGGCTCACGCCTGTAATGCCAGCTGCTCAGGAGGCTGAGATCTGAGGATTGCGGTTCAAAGCCAGCCCAGGCAGGAAAGTCTGTGAGACTCTTATCTCCAATAAACCACTAGAAAACCGGAAGTGGCGCCGTGGCTCAAGCGGTAGAGCGCTCGCCTTGAGCTGAAGAGCACAGGGACAGTGCCCAAGCCCAGAGTTCAAGCCCCAAGACCGACCAAAAAAAAAAAAAAAAAAAAGAAAATATGGTTCTTGAATTCTGCTCTGCTATATTCTATGTATGAATAACCAGACTGAGGATGTAAATTCTTAGACATAGTTTCCCATCTATACAATGAGGACCATGGTAGCTATCTCACATACTAAATGACATGATTTATCTGCAGTGGTCCCTCCTGCAGGTCCACTCATACCTAGTCTTCCTCCTGCTTGGCTCAGATCCTCTGTCATTTCCATAGTACCACCCACCCAGGACCATCTTATATCTTTGCATTCCTACATGGGGGGTATGATTAGGCCAGAGGGGAACTGAGGCTTATCAGATAAGAGGGAATGTGTTAGAGTATTCATGGAGAGCTTTCTTTATTCGAGACATAGAGAAGTAAAAGAAAAGACACACAGAGGAAGAGTTCAGCCTTGTCCACTGGGCATTGTCATCATGACACTTGCATTGTGACTGCAAGAGAAGTCTGAAGATGGTGGAGAGACAGAAGATGGCTGTCAGGTCTCTGAGTGGTGGAATTAGGTTCCTAGGAGTTAGTCTACGTAGGGGTCAGCAAATCTTATTTCTTGTTTTTATTTAGAATTGGGCTTTATATCATTGCAGTGGAAATCATTGTCATTGTATAACATCTCACCCATGGTTGTATTTCACAAAGGTAAATTGTACTTCACTTAGTCTTTTTTTTATATAATCTCTAAAAGAAACTAGTTGAGAAAATGGAGAAAGAAAATATTTAACTAAATTAAAACCATCTTGGATGAAGATAATTTTTATAATGACAATTTGTGTTTGTTTTTGTGGTACTTGCTTGCTTATTAGACAATCTCTAAGAGAAGAAAGATAGGTGACCATTATAGCCCATATGGTGCTATAAGAAATAGTGGAAGTATCAAGAAAAAACACAAATAAATAGGAAGTTCATCAATATAACCTACTGGAATGTGATGTCCTGTTGAAGCTCTAACATATTTTATTTTCATGGGTAGCAGCGAACGGAGAAGATCAGAACAAAGGAAACCCATGACAGATACTCTTGCAAGTGAAGATTGGTGACCACTATTAACTGACAGGGGCTCTGTTGTTCTTGTTGTTCTTGTTTGTTTTCAAGTCAATAGTCAAGTTTTAAATTAAAAAAATTGTAAAATATCTGTGGAGAAATCCCTGGGGTCAGTAGAAGAGCCTCCTCTTTCAGTATCAATATTTTTGTGTGAGTGTGCCAGGCGTGAGGCTTGAACTCAGGGCCTACACACTGTTGTTGATCAAAGCTAGCACTTTACCACTGGAGCCACAGCTCCACGTCCAGCTTTTTGGTGGTTAACTGGAGATAAGAATCCCATGGATTTTCCTGCTCAGGGTAGCTTTGAACTGTGATCCTCAGATCTCAGCCTTCTAAGTAGCTAGGATTACAAGTATAAGCCTCTAGCACCTGGCTGTCTTTCAAATCCCTCTACAGAGCATAAATTAATAAATTGTCAAAGTTTGCTTAATAATTTAGAAGTGTTTCTTCTCCTTGCAAATGTATTCATCTCTGTGCATCATATCTGCAAATGGGAAGTTCTGAAGGTAATATTTCTAGGTTCTCTAGTTGTATGAAAATCCTGCCAGAAAGGAAAGAAAAATCCCCCAAAATATATTTTGTAGTACTGAGGATAACAAGATATCTCGTTCTAAGCTGAAAAAGAAAAGCAATGATGGAAAGAGTGACATTGGTCAAGATGCACAAAATATAGGACTGGGTATATGGCTTAAGTAGTAGAGTGCCTGCCTAACACATAGTGCGAAGTTAATCACCAGTACAGCCAAATATATAGAAAGCAGTATATACATAAAATAGCATTGTTAGCCTGGCATCAGTGGCTCATGCCTGTAACCCTAGCTACTCAGGAGGCTGAGATCTGAGGATCACAGTTCAAAGCCAGCCTAGGTAGGAAAGTCCATGAGACTCTTATTTCCAATTAACTATCAGAGACCAGAAGTGGTGGTATGGCTCAAGAGGTAGAGCGCTAGCCTTGAGCTGAAGAGCAAAGAGACAGCACCCAGGCCCAGAGTTCAAGCCCCACCACCACCACCAAAAAAAAAAAAAAAAACATTGTTGAGCAGATCTACCCATATTGGAATGGAGCTACAAGGATCCCACTCCAAGTGTCTGAAAGGCTGACTTCCCCTTGCATGAGACTAAAGGTTGTTTCAAACCAGCCATAACCAGTTTCTTTCCCAGTGTAAGCTCTTCCCTGATCTGACCCTAAAAGAGTCTTGGAAGTCCCTCCCTTTTGCCTGAGTCATATGAAACGTAGACATTAAAACTCATTCACTCCAGGGTATTAACAAAATGGAAATCCGTGGGCCACGAAGCTCCATCTCTGAGGAAATTGATACTGATTCTTTAAGCTAAACACTAGCAAATAATACCCAAAGTCCTGGAAAATAAGACCCAGGAAATGCTAGAATCTCAGAAGTCTATGACAAAGGCAACTTCATTTCCAAAAAGGCCCTGACTCAAAAGAAAAGCCCCTTGTAACTAATTCTGTCCCTAAGGGATAACCATGGGTGGTTACTGTGTATATCCCCCTAGTTCTAAAAATGACATTTTGAAATTTAATTTAATGTTAGGCATTCCCTTTTGAGCAGCTCTGCCTCCATGTCTGCAAGGTAGCAATCCCACAACCCACACAGAGTTCACTTTATAAAACTTAGCATTTGCATATAATCTATGCATATCTTCTATAAACTTTAAATCATATGTAGATAACCACCCCCACACCTTTTTGGTAATAATGGGACTTGAACTCTGGGCCTTGCTCTTGCTTGGCTGGTGTTCTACCACTTGAGCAAGGCCACTAGCCTAGTACTGTGCTATACGTGTGGCTCAATGATAGAGCATCAGTGTTTTAAGTTGGAGATTGAAGTCAACTGGGACTAGCTTTAGCAGAATCATGATCCTCTAGATCTCAGCCTGCTGAGTAGGATTACAGTTTGAGCCACAGGCACCCAGCTTGTAGATTGTTTGTTACACTTAATACATTGCCAAGGCTCTAAATCATCATTACATTGTATTGTAAGGACAAGAAAAAGTGTGTATATGTTCAGTACAGATTCTTTTTTCTTGAGTAGTTTCAATCTATAGTAGGTCAAAATCATAGATACAGAACTTGTAGATAGAGAGGGCCCAGTATATCAGATTTTAGTACTCACATACACATACACATATACACATATTTGTGAAAACATCTTTCATCACTTTCCTTCCATGACAGGACCTCTAACAGAAGGAAAACAGGAGCGAACTCATCTCTCAGAAGGAGATGCTGGACAAGGGTGCTGATGCACCTCATCTTGGCCCCTTTTACAGACAGGACCTAGAGGAAAAGAAATGGTATACACCTGCCCAGGTTTTCATATCCAGCAAGTCATGGCCAGGAACCAGCTTCAGGACCTAGATGTCACCCTGGTTGTGATGCTACCCCTTCTGTGGGCATGTTAGCTAACTGCTGGGTACGGTCAGGTGACTCTCATTAACAACCTTGTCCTTCAGACCACTGCACACAGATTTGCATGAGTCTGATTATTTCAATGGCACGAATTTCTAGAAGTTCAACAGATGAGTAGGCTATTTTGAAAGGCTTTGCTGTGAGTGTGCAGATTTGGGGGGCATGAGAATATCCTTGTCATTTTCTACTCTGGGCTACAATCTGTCACATCTACCATTTTTACCTAAGAATCACTGACAGACTGCTCCCAGTAAGTAGCAATTCTAGAAGCCAGAGCTCACCTTTCCAGACACCCTATTTACACAGCGAGCTTCCCAGGCCAGAAGCGAGGGATGTGAAGACCAAGGAATAAAGGCTGGTAGTCAGAAAGATGGAAAGGCTGGAAGGCTTTTGTCACTTACACATTTTCCCATGACTCTCTGAAGCTGTATTGCCTTGGGTAGATAGTGTTCTCACTTTCTAGAAGAGGAAATGGAGGCTTGAAGTGCCTGATTTGCCCCATTCTCACTGGGAAGAAGCAGAATTGAAGCCCTATCTATCTGTTCCCACTCTTGTGGTGCATAACCATGATCTCTGGTGTTTCCCAGGGACAGTGGGCACAGCTGTGGAAGCAGATGCAGGGGGGTAGGCACAGGGATGGAGGTGTGGGTACTCATGGGTAGTGGGAGCCAGAGAGAGGGAATCCCTTTCTCCCATGGTCCATTCATCTTTCTAAGGTCTGAAGTGATGATGTCTTAGACCCCCCTACCCATGAAGGTGGGCCCCTGGACTGGCAGAACAATATAGAAGGAGGTTGGACTGCAGAGCAGAGATGTCCTAGCAGCTCAAATGGACTCAGACCACTGGTAGGTGAGGGTCTTTGCTTAAAGGCTTGAGATGAATATTAAGCTTCATCTCCTCTTTCCTTGTACCCTCCCCCCTGTCCCTACCCCCTTGCAAACTGCTCTGGAGCAAATCCTATAAACTGATTATGATCCATGTTCAATCATTCATGGCAGTTCCAAGCAATAGAAGCTAGTATTTTAATATAAGTAGGGATAATAGCACGATTGGATTATGCAAATCAGGCCTGCAAGAAATGGCTCTGCTCAGAACACAATGCTTTCACTGAGATGGGGGAAAAGGAAGTATTAAAGACACAGATCTGCTGGGTGCTGGTGGCTCATGCCTGGAGTCCTAGCTAGCCAAGAGGCTGAGATCTGAGCATCAAGGGTTGAAGCCAGCCTGGACAGGAAAGCCCATAAGACTCTTAATTCCAATTAACCACCAAATCCCCAGAAGTGGATGTTAGACTCAAGTAGTAGAGTACTAGCCTTGAGTCAAAAAGCTAAGGGACAGCATCAAGGCTCTGAGTTCAAGCTGCCCTAGTACCAGGCCCACACACGAAAACCAGAGCCAATGGGGGTGAGCAGAAGCAGAGGTGAAGCTGCCCCGGGAGAAGGCCCTTCCTGCTTGGTCTTGCATTCAGTCAGAACTACAAGTGTTCTATGTCAGGCATCATTGGAGGTTCCAGGAAACAGAGGTGAATAGGATAAGTAAAGAGACTTATTGTTTTTACCTCCAGATAATGTATAAGGAGCAGGGAGACAGTAAATATGCACACACATCAAGGAAACTTCCTTGAGAGCAGAATGTGAGCTGAATCCTAAATGAGGAGCCAGTCATGTGGCTGGGGGAAGAATTGCAGGCTGTGGGACAGGCCCAAAGGCAGCCTTGGGTTTAAGCATCACAAAAGGGGTGGGGAGGGAGCCAGAGAGGGGGTGAGAGAGGAGCTGGATGCTGGTGGCTGATGCCTGTAATCCTGTAAGCATCACAAAAACAGAGAGAGAGGGGGTGGGGGAGAGGGAGAGAGAGGGAGAGAAAGAGAGAGAGAGAGAGAGGGAGAGAGAGGGAGAGAGAGGGAGAGAGAGGGAGAGAGGAGCTGAATGCTGGTGGCTGATGCCTATAATCCTGTAATCCTAGCTATTTAAGAGGCTGGGATCTGGAGGAGTGCAGTTTGTAGCCAGTGCAGGGGGGAAAAATTCCAAGAGATTCCATCTCCAGTTAACTAGCCAAAGGCTGAACTAGAGAATGGCCCAAATGGTGGAGCCTCACCTGTGAACAAAAAAGCTGAATCCAAGTACCTGGACCCAAGCTTTAGGACAAACAAAGAAAGAGACAGACAGACAGACAGACAGACAGACAGACAGACAGACAGACAGACAAAGATGGGGGGGCAGGGCTGATGGCATGGAAGCTGTTATCCTGAGGGAGGAAGAGGACTGTGTCCTAAGCAGAATGGAATGATATTTACTGTAGTAGATGTCAGTGCCTCATAACAAGTGCCTCTCTTCTGCCATCTACAGATTTTCACCCTTTAATTACACACATTTCAAGGTGCCAAACACATTCCAGATTTAGAGAGAAGTCTGTAATTGCATGTCACTTAAAAACTTACAATTCATAAGTCAAAGAGGGAAAAAACCCCATACAGATGGGATTAAAGAATTATTCCTGGGTCAGCACTGTCTTTTTAGAAGCCCAAAATAATAAAGACTAAAATGGTTACTGAAAGGATCCTTCACATCCATCCTGGGGGGACCACACAAAGGCAGGCAGGCACAGGAGAAACATTATTACGAGGTTTATTAGAGGAGCCTTATTTTCCCAGGAGAGGGAGCACATGGCATCTGTCCCTATCCAGGTAGCAGGGGAGTCTGAGGGCAGGAAGTGAGGTAGGTAGGTGTTCAGGTGGGTCTGGGTGGAGAGAGGGAAGGGCCAGCTATATGGAGGAAACTCCAGGGGTGGGAGGAGCTCAAGTCTGGGTGGAGCTGAGGACCAAAGGTGGGCATAATACTAACAGTTACAGTAGTTGAACTTCCTGTAACAGGACAAGTCTGGATATGGTCTATTCCCTAACTCATCACTAACTGGCATGAGATTCTGGCCAAGACCTCAGAAACCAGGCTCCTAGTATGTAACTCTACCATCTTCAATGTTTTGCCTTCATCCTCCTTGTCCAAGATGGCTGTAGAAACCCCATTTATCACATCTCTGTTCCAGGCAGCAGATAGTTAAATGTAAAGAAGAGTGTGCTGCTCCCTTTAAAGAGACCTCAGAATTGATGTCATTCTTTTTTTTGCTTTTATCTCATTTGCCAAAATTTAGTCACATGTCTACATGTAGCTTTAAGGGATCTTGGAATAAATGAATACTGGTGTAGGTGGTGACATGCCCTAGTAAAACCAGACTCTGTTATTGAAGGAGAGGAGGAGTTTCCGAAAGCAACTAGTAGCGTCTGTTGCTTGGTCTGCCTTTGCATTCTTTAGAAGTCACGGTATTTTATTATAAGGCCTCCTTGGGCAGGCCAAAACACAGATTATTGGTTTTTTTTCTCCCTCTTTTATCTTGCTGCCTCCTCCTCCCTCTCCTCCCCCCTCCTCCCCTCCTCCCCCTGCTCCCCCTGCTCTCCCTGCTCCCCCCCCTCCTCCTCTTCCTCCTCCACCTTCTTCTTCTGGTTATACAAACAGGTTACAATTCCATAAGTCAGCTTATGAGTATAATGCCTCTTGATTAATGTTACCCCCCCCTCCATCATTCTCCCCCATTTTCTCCCCTCCCATTTCCACCCTCGAGTTGTGAAGCTCAATTCTTACATAGCATTCATTGAATTAATGACTGCATTTGCTCACGCTTCCTCCCTCCCTCCATATGCCCCAGCATTACCCTCACCTACCCACCCCTGACTATTGTCCTTAAGGTAGCAGCCCTGTTTGCTGGGAGCACCATCACCAAGACCCCTGCCACAAGGACCAATAGAAACATGCTTACTGAAGGCCTGCTAAGTGCTCCATGAACTGGGATATAGTGCTTCAACACCAGCCCCCCCATTCCGTATATAGCAATAGTGTTTTCACAAATGTGTGATATTGCCTGCCCCTTTGCCAAGGTTGGACTTGAGCTGGGTTCAGATTCACACATGGTAAAGCCAACAGACCCGTCTGATGCTGGGCCTGAGGTGGGAACACTGGCTTGGGTTAAGAGAAAGTCTTGCCAGTCCCTCCTGGGACACTGATAAGGACCTCACTTCATCTCCTAAAACTGAATGTGGAAAGAGTCTTGCCCAGCTGTTCCTAATCAAGGCTGGGACTTAATTGGTGAGTGGCCCAAGCATGCTGCCCAGCAGAAATGCTCAGGGCATTGAGCTTTCAGCTGGAAGTGTGTGTTTGATTGCAGTTGTTGGTCAGAGTGAACTTGGCACTGAAGCATGTCTGTAGGAAACTCAGCAGGGTGGAATGCAGTCTTCAATGGGGAATTCTATGACCACGAAATAGCTAGAAGTTTGACTAATGCCACACAATGGCGGCACAACTGCCCAGCTGTAATTATTCCACAGATAGTTACTAAGCATCAGCCCCAAGCCAGCTGGAGAGATGGTGGCCTCATTCCTTGTTCAGAGGGAAGCCCAGAAGTTAAGCATCTCATATTCCCAGTGTAGGATAGTTGCTTGGGAGAGGGAAGTTCAAGGTCAGAGGGTTGCACAGACCTAATCTAGGTTTGGTAGAAGGTACAGCCTGGGAAAATGGCTCTTGGAAATCTATCCATCTATCTGTCTGTCTATCTATCTATCTATCTATCTATCCGTCCGTCCGTCCGTCCGTCCGTCCGTCTGTCTGTCTGTCTGTCTGTCTATCATCTATCTAATCTATCTTTACATAATTGAAGCATGAACATGTAACATAAGATTATCTTCACAAATTTTGGAGCATGAAGTGTTGACAACTCTAGGCACAATAATACACCCCAGATCTCCACAACTTATCCCTCCTGATTCACCGGAACATAATGTAAATGGACTGCTAGTGACTCTTGATTTCTCCTTCCTTCCTCACAGCCCCATTCCCTTTATAATTGTATGAATTAGTGAAATTTAGACATGGCAGATAGGTGGAATCATGCAACATTTGTCCTGTAACTGGCTTAGTTCACTTAGTGCAGTGTTCTCACCATATTACAGCACTTCTCCTTTTATTTACAGATCTTTTATTTTAGGCAAAATAATACATTTTTTTATAATGATACTGTACAGATGGGTTGCAGTTAGTTACATGAGCAAGATAATGAGTCCATTTCCTACCGAGCATTGTTACCCCCTCCTTTGTTTGTCCTCTACCATCCCTTTCCTCTCCACCTCCCCAACTTGTCCCTCCTCTCCCCCAAAGTTGTAAAGTTCATTTTCAATATAGTGTCTTGTACATCTCATTGTTACAATGGGTCACCTGTATCCTTATTTCAGCATTTTTCTATTGTAAGTATGTTTCTCTTTCTTTCTCTCTCTCTCTCTTTCTCTGTGTGTGTGTGTGTGTGTGTGTGTGTGCAAGCACTGCTATCAGAGCTTATACTCAGTGCCTCAAGCTCTCAATCAGCTTGCTTATTCACAGCTGGTGCTCTACCATTTGAGCCATGCCTCAAGCCTGGATTTTTGCTGGTTATTTGGAGATAAAATCTCTTGGACCTTTTTCTGCCCAGCTAGAATTCAAACTGAAATCCTCCAGGTCTCAGCTTCTTGAGTAGATAGCTATGAGCCACCATACTGAGATTCTTTACTTTCTTTATTTGTTCATTGGTTGATTTGCATTCATGTTGTTTCCACATCTGAGGTATTGTGAATGATGTGTCATTTTACTTTCTCATCAACAGTACAGAAGACTTCCTAATTTCTCTGTCCTCAACAACAACAGCATACACACATGGAGGTTATGGCTTTGCTTTACTTTTCCTGATGATTAGTGAGGCTGAGCACTTTTTCATATACCTGTGAGATTATTTGTATGTCTTTGGAGAAATGTTTATTCAAGCCTGTTGTCTAACTTTGGTTATTATAATATAACCCAATAATGACTACTTGCTGTTGGGTTGTATGAATTCCATATGCATCTTCTCTAACCTCTTGCCTGATATATGGCTTATACTCTTTTTACCTTATTCCTTGGGCTGCCTTTGTACCTGGCCCACTGTTCTTCACTATGCAGACCATTTCCATTTGGGGTGCTCCACTCCTCTCCATTTGCTTTTGTGCTGTACCTGAAATATCACAAGGCCAATGTCATGAAGATTTCCCTGACATTTCCTCCCATGGGTTTCACACTATAAGTCTTTAATCCATGTTGGGATCTATTTTTATATCAACTTGATAGAAGAATAATTTACATATAACTTTGCCAATTTTAAGTAAAGAGTTCAATGAATTTTGACAGTTTATTATAATGATTGCGACAGCCAACTCTTAGTATTTGTCTATCACCCCAAAATGTCAGCCTTGCAAGCCTTCACTGTCAGTACGCTTGTCTTCCTATTATAGATAGCCAGACCTGCTTCACTTACCATCAATTGGAGCTGCGCTTTCTGGGGTTTAATATCAGTAAAATACAATTATACACACACACACAATTCTCTCTCTCTCTCTCTCTCTCTCTCTCTCTCTCTCTCCCTCCTGGTACCAGACTTGACCTCAGAGCCTTGCCTTGGCTTTGCTTGCTTGCTTGGCTCTCTACAACTTGAAACATGCTCAAAGGCCAGCTTTTGGCTCGTTAATTGGAAATGATATCTCACAGACTTTTATGCCCTGGACTGGCTTTCAACCATAATCCTCCACCACAACTTAGCCTGAGTAGTTAGGGTTACCTACCTAGGGATCCCTGCCTCAACATTTTATATATATATATATATATATCACTTCATCAGCGCTGTTGCATGTATTAGTGGCTCGCTCCTCTTTGCTGCTGGCTAGTATTACCTCCTACAACTAGTGAGCACTTTACTCATTAGGCTATGCCTGAATATTTCACTTGTTTCAAGCATCATTATACATAATGCTGCTGTGACCTTCATGTGTAAGTGTTCGTATGGAGCAAACACTTTGGAAACAACAAAGTGTTTCCAAAAATGATCATGTCATTGTGTATAAGTGTATGACAGTTACCATAGTTCCTCTATTGATATCTAATATTGCACCGCAGATTACAGCATGCATCTGTTACCCTATGGCTCCTGCCAGCCTGGAGATGTATAATTTATAGGTTTTTCTACCCTATTCTGTGGGTTTTCTTTGCAGAAAACTTCAGTTTGTCAGCTTGTATGTGTGTGTGTGTGTGTGTGTGTGTGTGTGTGTGTGTGTGCGCTACTATATTGTCTATGAGTAATGACAATTGTCTTTCATTCTTTTGGCCTGCCATTTTACATGGTTTTTCTTTGCCTTATTGGACAGAAACAGTGGAAGGGGCCCCACTGCCTTGTTCCTGAATGTAGGAGGGAGACTATGTCATTTTTTTTTTTTTTGTCGGTCGTGGGGCCTGAACTCTGGGCCTGGGCGCTGTCCCTCAGCTCTTCAGCTCAAGGATAGCGCTCTACCACTTGAGCCACAGTGCCACTTCCGGCTTTTTTTTTCTTTTTGCTTATGTGGTGCTGAGGAATCGAACCCAGGACCTCAGGCATGCAAGGCAAGCGCTCTACCACTGAGCCACCTTCCCAGCCCCTATGTCATTGTTTACCACCTTTGCTGGGATGATCGACAGAGGCGTGCCTTTTATCATTATGAGGTACTCTATTCCTCATTTGGTGAAAGATTTTTTTCCTAAGTCAATTTTTAATTTTGTCAAATAATTTTCCTGTACCTATGGGTTTGTCATTAAAAAAATTTTTGTAATGTAGTTAAGTAACATAGATGAATTTTCAAAGGTTAAGTGCATGCTGTATTTCTAGCACAAAAGCCAATTGGTTGTGATATCTTTTTTTTCCCCTCACAGATTGATGGAAGTGATTTTCTAAAAGGCATTTGGAGTTTGGAGTCTGTTTATGAAAAATATAAAAAATCATTTTTCTTAGTTTCAAAAATTCTCATATAATGACAATATGTTATGAGTTTATAAGACAAGTGCAAGTCAATATATATAAATAGCAAAAAAGAGAGGAAGGGAAATGGAAATACACTTGTGAGATCTATCACCTCTCATTTCTTTGTGTAGATCCAAGTTTCCATCTCATGTCATTTTCTCTCACCTTGGGGAATTTTCTTGCCACTTTTCCTGGGCAGCTCTCAGGTTAGCTTTTGCTTATCTGAAAAGTCTTTGATTATCTTCATTTTGAAGATGCTTACTGGATATCTTGAACTCTGGGCCTGGGCGCTGTCCCTCAGCTCTTCAGCTCAAGGCTAGTGCTCTACTATGTGAGCCATAGTGCCACTTCTGGTTTTCTGAGTGGTTTATTGGAGAACAGAGTCTTATGGACTTTCCTGCCTGGGCTGGCTTTGAAACTCAGTCCTCAGATCTCAGCCTTCTAAGTAGCTAGGATTACAGGCATAAGCCACTAATGTGTTGGGTTTATAGGTTTGTTTGTTTTTAATTATAAAACTTGACGAAAACCATGTTTAGAGAGATCAACAGTATAAATTTTCTATCATATGTGGGAGTTAGATCTAAAATACATTGGGACCTGATGAATTATACAGGACTGTAGACATTCACACACACAGTGAGACCAAAGGAGGATACAACTAGGAGAGGAACACAAGGGCACAATGCCTACATGCCTGTGACTTTATAACATGATATTCATTGAAATGAACTCCAGGAAATGGAAACAAGAGGGTTTTTTTTTCTTTGTTGCTGGTTTCTTTTTATTTTCTTTTTGTCTTGTTTTCTCCTTTATCTATGTTTGAGAGGAGGCAAAAAAAAATGGAGGGACAAAGAGTAAACAAATGCAGCAGGGGTATTCACTAGACACTATGTGGGAAATGAACTATACAACTTGTAGGTGGGGATGGGAAGGAAAAACTGGGAGAGAGCGAGGGAAGGGGTGACATTGTTCAGAAAGAAATGTACCCATTACCTGACTTATGTAACTATAACTCCTCTGTATATAATCTTTAAAATAACAATAAAACATTATAAAACTTCAAGAAAAAAAATCTATCCATATATGTTTCCCTGTTTCTCCTTCAAATGTCTCTTAAGCTGTTTAAATCAATAACATTTGTTTCTGCAAGTCTTTTCTTTCTCTTTGGTATTTTGGATAGTTTGTTGTCTTCATCTTCAGGTTTGTTTGCTTCTTTTTCAGTGCCAAATGTGCCGCTGTCCCTTCCAGGGTTCAAAGGTGAGGAGATGGCCGTAGCCTGGGGTCCTGGGATCTGTAGGGATCCAGTGTGGCTCATCTGTATTCCAACCTGCTGCTTAGAGCTCTTGGTAGAATGAACGCAGGTGCGTCTCCCTTGGGAACTCTCCCCAAAGGGTCCAGTACTCTTCCTTTTTAAATCATGAAGGGAGTAGTCACCTTCCCATCTCTCCCAGAGCCAGCCTCCCACTCCTAAGTAGTTGGAACTATATCCTGGTCCACACAATAGAGCAGTTAGCAGCCCATCGATTCCCTCTGTGCAACAGAGCTGCTTGGCTCTACTGCCTTGAATGATGAAGAAATCTGAGCTTTGTGAGAAAAAAAATAGGAAATGTTCTTCTCCAAGTCTATTGTGTCCATGTCCTTGGGATTTGAGAGAGGTGAACAATTGCCTAATGGATTGAATTCTGATCTTCTATAATGCACTTAAGGGATGAGTCTTGAACATCTGTCTGCCCTGGGAATGAGAGAAAGGCAAATGTTTTAAATTGAATGTGCAACTTATTTGAATGTCTCCTCCTTTCACCATTTGTCATTTTCTTTTAAGAAAATGCTAAGCCAAGAGGCTGATGACCTTCCAGAGAAAGTGCTTTCCTGCTATTCTGAGACTTTTCAAGCATCCACACTAAGTAAATGTCAATGCAGGAGCTTATGTAGGGAAAGGTTCAATGCCTTCCATGAGGGATGCTGTTAAAAAGATTATAAAGCCAGGCGCCCATGGCTCATGCTTGTAATACTAGCTATTCAGTAGGCTGAGATCTGGAATCACAGTTCAAAGTCCGTAAGGAAGGGAAGAAAAGTCCATAAGACCCTTCTCTTCAAAAAACCAGAAGAGATGATGTGGCTCAAGTGGTAGATCACTAACCTTGAGCACAAAGAGGCTCTGGGATGGTGCCCAGGCCTGAGTTCAAGCCCCAGGACTGGCCAAAACAAAACCACAACAAAAGACAAAAGAAAACAAAAACACAAAACCCAAGCCTTCATTATCCTTAGCCTCTCCCCCACAGCACACCAGGCAGCTAGACCAACTCAGCCAGTCCCTGGTCATGACTGTCTCTCTAAATTTAGAACTTTAGAAGTAAAGCTAGAAAAGTGTGCTTTACTTTAATTGGTCTTTTCTGGAAAATAAATTTTGATGCTTTTTATTTTTGCATCATTTTGTTTTAACACTATTCTCAATTGGTAGTAGGTGAACAAAATATATATTCTCGATGTTCATTTGAATGGGTACTTTTAATGAATGAACTATTTTAACATAATGGACAACATGGGAGATATAGGAGAAAAACAAGATGTAGGTTTTCTGTTTCTTATTTGGGGCTGGTGCTAGGACTTGAACTGTACTGGGTACTGTGCTTTGGATTTTTTTCTCAAGGATGGCACTTTACTACTTGAGCCACACCTCTGTTTCTGATTTTTTGCCCTTCAATTGGAGATAAGAGTCTCTTGGGTTTTCTTGGGCAGGATGGCTTTGAACTTTGATCCTTAGATTTTAGTCTCTTGGTTAGCTCAGATTATAGGCAGTAACTACAAGCACTGGATGCAAAGTATAATTTTTATAATTGAGTATTTGGGAAGAAGAAATTCCCTACCATGATACCTCATGCCTTAAAAATGTCTTTTGTTGGTTATGTGCCTGTGGCTCATGCCTGTAATCCTAGCTATTCAAGAGGGAGGTTCGAAGCCAGCCCAAGCAGAAATGTCTATGAGACTCTTATTTCTTACTAACCACTAAAACACCCTAAGTAGAGCAGTGGGTGAAGTAATAGAGCACTAGCCTTAAGCATAAAAGCTCAGGAATAGTGCCCAGGCTCTGAACATGTTATGTTCCTCCATATTTTAATGTCATCTTCTATTTTTTCATAATCACTTTAGAGTTTTAGTATATAAATATATGTATTTTATCTAAATTATAGGCAATATTTCCTCTTAAGGGGAACTCATATTTTTATTTCTAATTTTTCCTACTAGTATTTAGAAATGTGACATTGTATGCTGAAATTAAATCTAGAAAATTAGTAGACTCATATATATGTATATAACCAGGTGCCAGTAGCTCATGCCTATAAGGAACAATGGTGTGGTAGTGTGAGAAGAAAATGTTCAAATTCTTTATTGTCCTTTGTATCCACAGCATTTGCAATGCAACTTTGTCCATGCTTTGCATCAAAGTTGAAATCTAGCCAGGTGGTGATGGTAGCTTACATTTATAATCCCAGCTACTTAAGGAGGCTGAGATCTGAAGATCATGGTCTGAAGCCAGCTCAGGTAGCCAAGTCTCAGAGACTCTTATCTCCAATTAACTACCAAATGAAAAGCCAGAAGTGGAGCTGTAGTCCAAGTGGTAGGGTGCTAGTCCCAAGCAAAAAAGTTCAGGGACAGTGATAATGCCCAGTCCCTGAGTTCAAACCCTGGGCCTGGAATGCAAGCACACACACACACACACACACACAGAGAGGTGAAATCTATTTCTCTTCCTCTTGAGTT
This sequence comes from Dipodomys spectabilis, assembly GCF_019054845.1. NCBI lineage: Eukaryota > Metazoa > Chordata > Mammalia > Rodentia > Heteromyidae > Dipodomys > Dipodomys spectabilis. The sequence continues at coordinate 5,826,614 of NW_024870864.1, read as the reverse complement.
TTGTTAGGTCTGCCTAGGAAAATGGCCCCTTCTCTTTGTTTTCTCTCCATGCAAAACTATAGACTCCTTCCCTTTGTTTTCTTGTCCTCCTGCCCAGCACCTGTAACCCAGGTAACTGGCATGCCTGGGGCAGTGCACTTCCTCATCCTCTGAGGTCACTTCCTCATCCGCTCTGGTCACACCTCGTTTGGACAGTGAGAAGTCCCCCAGGCTCTGAGGTCACTTCTCAGTTTGAAGCTAGGCAGAGCAGAAAAGTCTGTGAGATTCCTATCTCCAATTAATCAGGAAAAAGCCAGAAGTAGGGATGTGGTGAAACAAAACAGTATATGAGCTTTTTACATTAGCAAAAAAGGATCTGGGCTGTAAAAATTTGGCAGCTCTGTCTTTAAGGGTTGACTGTACCCTACATCTTCAGTAAGGCCTGAGTAGCTTCTGATGATGATACCAAATGTATTTTAATAGTAGAAATCCTAACTGTATACAATATAATAAATTCTTCACTAAGGACATTTTATTTTAAGGAGGCGGATTGAATGGAATTTAACAGCAAATACTTAGTTTAATCAAAACTTAAGTCCTGAGCTGACACAGGTGGCTCACATCTCTAAGCTTAGCTATTTAGGTGGCTGAGATCTAAGGATTGTGGTTTGAAGCCAATCTGGTCAGGAAAGTCCAAGAAATTCATATCTCTAATTACCTCCCAAAAGCCAAAAGTAAAGGTGTGAGTCAAATGGCAGAGTGCTAAGCTTGATAAACAAGAGATCAAGGATGGTGCCAAGGCCCTGAGTTCAAACCCCAGGACTAGTGCTCTCTCTCTCTCTCTCTCTCTCTCTCTCTCTCTCTCTCTCACACACACACACACACACACACACACACACACATGCATGCATGCATGCACGCACACTCACACACCCCTCAAGTCCTCTGAACATTATCAGCTACCCTTTCTGAAATGGACACATTGGGAAAATTGGTGATGCAGGAGTGCATGGACACTGCTCCCCGGAAGTGCTGTCTAGCAGTGGAAGTTTGTCTCCACTCTTCCTGCCATGAGCTGCAAAAGAGCATTTAGAGTTGCTTCCCATCAACAGAAGGTTTCAGTAGCAATCCATGTCCCATGAGGAGCTCCTTCTACACCCCTGATAAAAAACCCATCAGAGCCTGGGAGCAATGGATTCCATGTTAAGGAAGAAGAGAAATTCCTAGAACACAGACAGAGAAAGTCCACTGAGCCCCATTTACCAGGAGTAGGGAATCACAGACTCCCTGGGTCTATGGTTCTTGGTGGGCATTTCTACTGGCAAAATTTCTGCACTTTAATGGTTCACACCTGTAATCCTAGCTACCCAATAAGTTGATATCTACAGAATTGCAGTTCAAGCTCAGCAGAACAGAAACATTAGCGAGAGTCTATCTCTAAAATATCTAGCAAAGGGGCTAGAGTGGTAGAGTGCTTGCCTCACATGTATGAGGCCCTGTGTTTGATTCCTCAGCACCACATAAACAGAAAAAAGCCGGAAGTGGCGCTGTGACTCAAGTAGTAGAGCGCTAGCCTTGAGCTGAAGAGCTTAGGGACAGTGCCCAGGCCCAGAATTCAAGCCCCATGACCAGCAAAAAAATAAATTAAAATAAATAATAATAAAATATCCAGAAAAAAGCCAGGCTAGATGGACTCAAGTGATTACTGAAAGTATTACTGAAAGCTAACAAGCCCAGAAAGTGTAAGACCCTGAGTACAAACCTGAGTGCTATGAAAATAAACCAACAAACAAATACCCCAAAACAAAACAGCTTGAAGGGAAGCATGCCTAGCCTGCTAAGGGAGGATATAGATCTGGGATGGGGCTGCTGATGAAGGGAACAGGAACATATCCAAGTTGGCATGGTTGCGGTGATCAAATCCCCTTAGCACAGTAGGCTTACTTTTTTCTTCTTCTTTTTTCTTGTACCACAACTGAGGCTTGAACTCAGGGCCTTGTGCTCTCTTCTCTCTCACCTCTGAGTATGAACTCAAGTCGCCCAGTGAAGTTGAAGTTGTCTAGCAATCTAGAGAAGCAAAGAAGTATATAGAAGTGAAAAACACACGGTACCAGGTATGCTGGTGGCTCACACCTGTAATCCTAGTTATTCAAGGCTGAGATCTGGAAGACTGAGGTTCAAAGCCAGCCTGGGTGGGAAAGTCTGCAATATCCTAGCTCCAATTAGTCAGCAAAAAGCATTAGTCTGCTAGAAGCATGACTTAAGTGACAGAACTCCAGCTGAGCAAGTAAGCTGAACTCAGTAATGGCAGATAACACCAAAACCACCACCAAAACAACAAAAAACATGGCAAATTCAGATCTCAGTGACTTGCCAAGGTATCTGTGCAGATAATCTTTTTTATGCAACTTTCTAGACAGCTGACCCTCTGTGATGGATTTTAAAAGCTACCAAACATATACTTCTCAGACTACACTTAATGCTGACACATAAAGAGCAAATGGTCATTTTCTAGTAGAGGTGAAAATTCGGGGTTACTAACCAAGCCCTTCCTTTTTTGGTCATGGGAATTGAACTCTGGGCCTGGGCGCTGTCCCTCAGCTCTTCAGCTCAAGACCAGTGCTCTACCACTTAAGCCACAGCATCACTTCCAGTTTTCTGGTGATTAATTGGAGATAAGTGTCTCATGGACTTTCCTGTCCAGGCTGGCTTTGAACTGCCATCCTCAAATCTCAGCTTTCTTAGTAGCTAGGATTACAGGTGTGAGCCACTGGTGCCCAGCTTCCAAACTCTCTTTTAAGTGATGACCAGTCTGGTGGGCTGCATCTGTGGCTACCTTGGGGCTGAACTGACCCCACCTGGGTGAGCTTTTCAAAAGGTCAATTAGAGGGAAATAGCAAAAGAGAGCATCAACTATATGAGCCAGGCACAATTCCACGTTTCAAGAGTATGGGACTTAAATTTGAATTGAAAATTGAATTCAAAAAGACATAAAATAGGACAACACAAGTCAGTAGTAAAAGGACAGCAGATACTTCTATACACTTTGGACAATGTACAGATGTGGTGGTGAGGGAGTCTGTTTTTTTCAGGGATGTTGCTTTTGTCACCAGGGTTTTCATAAGTGTCTTTATTCAGGAGAGCCTGTCAAGAGGCCTCTAGACTTTCAGACCATGAGGACATTTGGTAAGTTACTCTGAGACATCTCCTCTGCTGGGGTTGTTGATGGATCTCTAGTGTGGGGAAAGAATTATTGTATTATTTTCTTTGCTTGCCCTACTGGGGAAAATGTTCAGATTTCTTTTTAAGGCACTGCATGCAGAACCATTCTTATTGCAAGCTATACATATGTATCTATTTAATTTTAACTCCAGCTCTGTACCAAAAGGCAAGTTCATTTACTCAAAGCCTAGACAGAAGGCTTTCCCAGGCCTGACACCTTGCTTATTTGCTACTTAAAGTCTTTTGGGAGAAAAGAACAGATTTTTGCATTTAGTTCCTTTTCCTATTTCAGGGGGAAAAAATTTAAAAATCCTAATGTTTAAAATCCAACTGTCCTAATTGGAAGAGATTCTTGATCTTTCACTGTAGTCTGCGTACTTTGGATAAGTGCCAGAGCACTTGGCCTTTCTCACTGCTGAAGCTGTCCTCAGACAGACTCCCAACCCCACCTGGGGCAGAAGGGGGGCCCTCAGTGTCCCCAGACTCCACGTAGCCCCAGAGTACAAGCAGGGTTCCTCCTTTGAGCTCAGCCAGGCTGTTGTATCCCAGCCTCTTGTCTCCTTTGTTTGGCTCCCACAAGGACTGCTCTGCTCTGCCCTCCTGTCCGCACTCTCTCTCTGTAGATATGGGAAAGGAGGTTGAGGTGGACAAAGTCTAACTCCGCAAGGAAGGAGGCGGGGCACAAGCTCAGATCAACTCCTGCCTGCCAAGCCCAGAGCTTGCTTTCGGTCAAATGGCATGCTAAGAAGGTATCCATTCTAGGCAGAGAGGTCGGAACAAAGTTTGGGTTGTAGGATTATAGGTGAAATTAGTGTTTCTCCATAAACATGTGGCTACACAGATGAAAGAACTATCAGACAAAACAAGTGCTCAAATTTCCTTTGGTGCTAATGAGAATTTGCTGGTTAAAGGAGTTGGCCAATTCTTCCTCTCATTCATACTCAATGAAATCTATATGTGTCCTACAAAAGAGGACACTGGTTTGCTTACAGGATTAAAGTGTGCCAGAGTCGTCCCTAAGTGGGTTGCATTTGATGATGAACATTCCACGTTATTTTGCTGCCAGTCTTTTCCACAGTATCTCTCAGCTTGACTGTGTGGTTGGCTCTGGGCAAAGGGATATTAGCAAGAGGAAGACAAGCCGAGGCTTGATAAGCTCTTACCCAATGAAACTTGTCTTCTAGGAATGTTTGCTTCTAGAGCCAGCCACCATGTTGCAAGGGAGCCCAAGCTAGCATAAGACAGAGCATGTCAATGGAAAGAGGACCCCAGCCTTCCAACTACCCCAGCAAGGTACCAATCATGTAAGCAGAATGACCTAGAATGCCACAGCATTGACTTGTCATGAGACACTCCAAGCAAAACAAGTAGAAGACATTTCAAACAAAGGATTCATCAACCTACTAAATCATGAAAAATAATAAAAGGGTGTGTGTGTGTGTGTGTGTGTGTGTGTGTGTGTGTGTGTGTGTGTGTGTGTGTGTATCCTAGGGCTTAAACTCAGGGCCTGAACACTGTCCCTGAGCTTTTCTGCTCAAGACTAACACTCTGCCACTTGAACCACAGTTCTGCTTCTAGATTTTTGGTAGTTAATTGGAGATAAGAGTCCCATGGTCTTTCTTATCTGAGCTGGGTTTGAACCACGATCTTTAGATCTTAGCCTCCTGAGTAGCTAGGATTATAGGCATGAGCCACCAGCGTCTGCCCTAAAACAATTGCTTTAAGCTAGTGAGTTTAGAATGATTCTTCCACTAACTGAAAGACTTCTTATATGTGTGTCTATATAGATATCTGGGAGGTGAAAATTTTCACAGGTCAACCGTAAGGTAAGAATTAGTCATGAAAACAAAACCTGGACGTAAGTTAATTATTTGCTTTTAGCAACAGGATAGACTAAAAAATTCTCCTTGCCCATGACTTTCTGGGGGTACATTTCTTGTGTGATGGCAGCTCCCTAGCAGATGGCATGCCCAGAGATGTCCAGAAAAGGGTGCTAGGAAAGTCTATGGATAATGGACATTGATCTTGTTTGATATGATTGGCTGTGGTTTCTGAGATTAAAAAGTACCATATGGGGGCTGGGAAGGTGGCTCAGTGGTAGAGTGCTTGCCTTGCATGCATGAAGGCTTGGGTTCCATTCCTCAGCAGCACATAAGCAGAAAAAAGCCGGAAGTGGTGATGTGGCTCAAGTGGTAGGGCTTGCCTTGAGCTGAAGAGCTGAGGGACAGTGCTCAGGCCCAGAGTTCAGGCCCCACAACCGACAAAAAAAGTCCCATATGGAGTCAGCCAGATTCTTCCAAGTCTACCTCTCCACCCATGAGTTAGGGCTGCACTGCAGAGAGGAGAGAACCAAGTCCAGATGTGGGTAGTAAGGAAGACACCAGGCCTGTGCCTGGCCCTACAGAAGTTCTGGGCCAGTGGCATGAAGACACTGGAGGAAGGGATGGAGTAAAGGAGCTTAGAAGGGGAGCTTCACCTTATTGAGGTGGGGAACTCCTACCTGTGGGCCTGTACCATGGCATACGTAACAGTCACAGCAGGACTGCAAGCACAGAAGGCAGAGCCAAGGAGAAACAAATCATCCCTTAAAAGCTAGGCTGGGTTCTGCTTTGCCATCACTTCCTGTACACATATTCTTGTCTCCAAGTGAGGGAAACTGTTCTAGCTCACTGCAGTGGGTGCAAACAGACCCCGCCCACCATTTCCTGGGTGTAGGTGTGGTGGGCAGATGCCAGAGGGATTTTAAAAGAAATGGTGCTATGTAGGGTGTGAGGATTTGCTATCATGCCAAGGCAGCAATATGTCTGCCCAGGAGAAATTCCCACTATCCGCCACCAAGCTCCAGCCCCACAGTCCTCATGGAGTAAGATGCTTCCTTCCCCCTCCCCTCTCTTCCAGTGAGTCAGTCAGTCCTTCTTTCTTCCCTTCCCCTCCTTTCCCCTCCTCTCTCTTCCCTTCCCTGTGCATTCCTTTTGTGTTGTCCCTTTGTAATGGTCTCCCTTGTAATTCCCATCTCAGCCTCTTTCTAGATCTTGTGCCTCCTTTCTATGTATGACCCCTTAACCCCAGGCAGCAGCTCCTACCAGGGCTGACAATATCTGTCTCTCTAAATGTCTTCCAAACTGGGCAAGATGAGGATGATATTGTCACACTTGCAGGAAACTGGCATTTTCCAAGAAAGTTCTAGAGCTATCTGCTCTATCTCTAGAGATGATTGGCTCATAGGTTGAAAGTGAGGCTGAGCTGAGGACAGAACAGCTTTGACTAGCACATCAGGAAATGGAGGTCATTCAGAGAATGGAAGGGCTATTCTGAAGAAATCAAAGAAACCGGATGTCAGTAGACAAGCCAGAATGAACTCCAGACACACACACACACACACACACACACACACACACATTCATTGAAGAGGACTTTGAGAATGAGTGAGCTCAGAGTCAGAGCCCTATATTTAGTGTCTATTGTGTGGGGTGTGGGCAGGAGCCACAGAGTTCTAACACCAATTACACTTCAAGTAGGGGAAAAAGTAATGAGGACAAAAATAATAAATATTTTCAGGCCTCAAAATTCAGGGCATCTAAATGAGGTTTTCCAAAATACCACCCAGTGAAAGTACTGTCTTTGCCTCTTGCCGTTTATCTGAGGGCCTTCTGACTCCTGACACACACAGGGTAACAGCATAGCAAGGTGGCAATCCCAGTTCCCCCGATCCATCCCTGCTTAGGTCCCAGCTGTGTGATCCGCAGCTTCTCAGATTTTGATTTTCCTGAATGGCACACAGTGGACCCCACTGCAGAGAGTTGAGTTCCAAACATCTAGGAAAAAGTTGGAAAGCTGCAACTACCTTCTTTTTTCCCCCCCCAAACCACCAACTCTTTCCAAAGGGTTAGGATACACTGCAGCTAGAAGTGCCTATAAATTCTACTCTGACTTATGAACTCGAAGGAGTCTAAGCTGTTGAGAAGGAGAAGGTAGTGAATGCAAGCTTGCATGGGGGGAAGAGGCTATGAAGGCAAGGCTGTGGACTCTGGAGCTCAGACCCTCTTGTTACAGGCTGAAACCTATGGGCTGTGAACTGGATAGCCAAGGCCATTCAAAACAGTTCACCAAGCAAAGAGCATATTTCCTCCTTTTCTTACACTTGATTCCAGCATAAAGGGGTTCCTTTCTTTCTCCTTCAAACATGGGAAGGGGTTGGACTAAATAAAGATGCTGCTGAGGGAGGAGTTCTAGAAGCCCAACCAGGGCTGGAGAGGCCCCTCTACAGGATGGAGAAAGGCACATACCGGTGTTCCATTAGGGTTGGCAAGAACTGGGCAAGGGGACAGAGCACACAGGAATGGTCTGAACACTTGTGGTTGCTGTGTAGGGTGGCTACACCAGTGGAAAGAAATCACCACTGACTGACCCAGACCTTGAGTTATGGGTGATGGAAATGGTTTCTTGGTGGTTAAATGCTAATATTGAATCTCTGGCTGCATCACACAGTTGGTCAAGATCGAGAGCAAACATGGTTCATTTCTTAGTAACTAAAACGAGATGGCCCTTCCTTCACTGCTTTATGGGACTCTGCAAGACATGCCTTATATGACATCGGCCCAGTGACACCCAGCTTCCATATTGCTGTTATGTCCCAGATCTCTAGAAGTGCTGGGTTCTACATTCTTTACTCTCTTTTTAAAAAGTTATTAATTTATTGTTATTATGGAGGTGATGTACAGGGAGATTACAATTACATGAGGTAATGAGTATGTTTCCTTTTGAGCAGAATCTTCTGTTCACTCATTCTCTCCCAGTCCCTCCCTCCCATCTCTACCCATGAGTTGTATAGTCCATTTTCATCAGTGTCCAGTGAGTTCCACTGCTGTACTTTTCATCCTTTTCCCCTGGAGTTCCTTATTCTCCCTCCCCCCCCAACCCTTCCAAAGATATACATGTGAATACACCATACATAAGGTAAAGAAAGCAGAGACATCAAAACTAAAAACTGAAAGAAAAGAAAAGAAAGGGAGGGAGAGGTCTCTTTCCCCCACCCCCATATCTTGGAGTTCATTTCAGTATGTATATTGTTTTATATAAATATGAGAAGGCACTTAGGCATTGTGCCTCTGTGTTTCTCTCCTCGGAGTATCCTCTTTTGGTCTCACTGTGTGTGTTTATCTAGAATCCTGTATAAATTATCATATCCCAGTGTATTTTAGATCTAATTTCTGCATAGTAGAGAGAACTGCATTCTTTATTCTTGACCTCTGTAGGAATCCCAACCCCTTCTAGTTGCCTTGAATTGGAATCTTCAGGGGTGGGGCCTAATAGAGGTCTTTATTTGTTTTTGTTTTGTTCTGTTAGTGTTGGTACTTGGTCTTGGACTCAAGCCTGGGCAATCTCTGTTAGCTTTTTTGCTCAAGACTGTGAGCTCTACCACTTGAGCCACAGCCTCACTTCTGGCTTTTTGGTGGTTAGAGGTAAGAGTCTGATAGACTTTCTTGTCTGGGCTGACTTTGAACCATGTTCTTCAGATCTCAAACCTCCTGAGTAGCTAGGACTACCCAGTGCTTGTCTCCTACCAACCGTTTTACAAGCTGTATCTCTTGTTACCCTTCCTTCCCAGAGAAGGGGAGAAAGGTCTGATAAGGTACTTTTTGGTGGCAAGCACGTGGCAGGTGGCATCATGTACAAAATGGAGTGATCACATGACCAGAGAAGAAATCAGAGACATACAATGTCAGGCTGAAGACTTTTTGTAAGAAGCTACTATAAAAAAGACTTTATAGAAGAACTCAAGACTTTTTCTAAGAACTCATTCTTAGCAGAGTGTTGGTGGCTCAAGCTTGTAAGCCTAGCTACTCAGGAGACTGAAACCTGAAGGACTGAGGTTAGAAGTCAGCCTGGGTAGAAAACTCTGTGAGACACCATCTCTGATTCACAAGCAAAGAGCCAGACTGGAAGCATGGCACTAATCATGAGCAAGCAAGCAGAGCAAGAGTGCAAGGCTCTGAGTTTAAGCCCCAGCACTGGCACACACACACACACACACACACACACACACACACACACACGAAGTAAAAAGTAACTTTATTCTTGTGAGAACTAAGACATTCTGTGAGAGTAGTATAATTCCTTGCAAGGCCTCTAAGTAGCCTAATTACTCCCCACTAGGTCCACCTCTTGAAGGCTTGACACATCCATACTGTCAAATTGTGGACCAGGCTTCCAGAACTACATCCTAAGGTCCTATCTAAGCCAAAAGAATGGGCAGTAGAAACCTGGGTCAGCAGCTTGGGTCTTTCTTTCCATTCTCCACCCCTCCCCACTCCTCCCCCTCATCCTCTCTCATGCCCTAAGGGTTCTCATGCTTCCTTCACTCCTTCGCAGCTCCATTATTTCTGACGTGCACAGTATACTTTTGCCATTCTGCCTTCCTGCTGCGGCATCAGGGCTGAACTTTAATAAGAAGAGAAACACCATTTTAAAATCCTTTTGCAATCTTTCACTTTTTATATTATGCCTAGCATGCTGATCTCTCTATGAATAAACAAATCACACACTGAGTGGGGTGAGAAAATGCATTTCCTTTGTGCTACAAAAGTTCTTGCTGGAGGCACTGTGACTTGTAACACAACTATCTTTGTACCCTAGTTTTTTTTCCCCCTGATAGGAACAAGATATTCAAGCCACTCCCTGCTAGGATATAGACTGTGGAGGAGGCCTACCTGGCATCTGTCAGTACCTGGTGTTCTCTCCCTGGTCTGTATCCGTCTGCCCCAGGTCCTCTGAAGCTGAAATGTCTAAAGGCTTAACCTATTAGAGTTGCCTCAGGCTACCTATTCAGAGGTTCAGACAAGGCCAAAGTAGGCCAGGAAGGATATCACATTACACCTGGGAAACTGGGGAGATTATACCCCACAACTCACCTGGTTGAGTCCTCAGGAGCTAGAGTTTGGATCAGAGGCCTCCAGTGCCGAGGACAGGTACTCTAAGTAAGTAGGGTTCACCTTCCTCCCAACTCCACCTGATGGGGTTGCTGCTTGGTGCTCCTTCCAAAGGCTGGATGGCTGTCCCACTGGGACCAATCATCAATCCCAGCCAAGTCAGTATAGCACAACTGCATCCTTGGAGACCACACCAGAGTCCGCACCAGTGGCAAATTCTTCCTTGACCTTCCAATCCCTCAGGAGATTTTTACCATTTCCATCTGTAGGCTAATAGCCAACATCACAGCTAATGCTTTAATAATGTTGACTGTTAAGTCAGGAGTCGATGTTCTCATGAGATTGGGAAATTGACTTTTATGGTTTTCTGACCCTGTAACATACAAAACAAAAAGGATAATATCAATGCCTATAATCAAGGGTAATTATATAGCTTAAAGTGCTTTTCATTTTTTCCCCCCCAGAAATACTGAGAACTTTTTTTTTTCTCTTTGATATTTTGGGACATTTTCAAGTATATGTTTTTTAAATAAAGTCTCTCACTAGGTATCCCAGACTGGCCTCAACTTGATATTTAACCAAGGCTGATACTAGAGATCCTCTTGCCTCGGCCTTCTTTTTTTTTTTTATTGTGAAAATACTGTACAGAGGGGTTACAATTACATGGGCAAGATAATGAGTACATTTCTTATCAAGCATTGTTGCCTCCTCCTTTGTTTCCCCTTCCCATCCCTTCCCATCCTCCTCCCACCCACCCCCCACAATCCTCCCCCCCTCCTCCCCACCAAAGTTGTAAAGTTCGTTTTCAACATAACAACTTGTACATCTCATTGTTGCAATGGGTCCACCTGTATCCCTATTTAAACGATTTGTTTTTCCCCTTCCCCTCCACAAATTATACCAACATCAAATACAGTGAAAGCAGGGGTTATACTGTGGGGGAGGGACATACAAAGCAACAAAGAAATAATCTTATAAATGTGTTAGAAACAATCACATGAAAGAAAAAAACAATTGAATACATAGCTTAGGGTTCATTAACATCAACTTAACTGACCTTTTCTGCTTGACTCAGACATATACTAGATATGGCAAATAAGGGAAACCATAGGATCTATGTTTCTTTGGGCCTGGCTTATTTTGCCTCGGCCTTCTGAGTGTTGGAATTACAGGCTTGTACTGGCATGCCCAGCTGAAGAACAAACCTCCTTCACTCCCTCCTACCTTCCTGCCTTCCAGCCTTCCTTCTATTCCTCCCTTCCTCTTTTCTAGTTTCCTTTCTACTAAGGTTTTGCACATACTAAACACACACATGCTCTACCACTGAGTTCTATCCACAGCCAAAATAATTTCATTTCCATTTTTTTTTTTTTGCAACCGGATCTCATTATGTACATCAAGCTGGCCTTGAGCTAAAGATCCTTCTTTTCTATCTCTTGAGTGTTGGTTACAGGCATGCACCACTATGCTTGACCCTTTAAAAAATATTGACAGAAATTCTTTTCATTTTGATATTTGCTAACAGTGGCTTTGTCACAATAAGAACTTCCAAGGCAAGAGTTACAAATCACAGGGTGGCTTTGGGACTTGGCAGGGTGTGTGCAGGTGCTAGGTATGTGGTCAGGATGGTTTCTATTGCTGACTGGTGAATCACACACACTAAAGGCTTCTATTACAAAAGTCAGTTTATACAGTGTTACCTAGGATAATTAAACATTTTTACAACAATTTTTGTTTAGATCTAATTCATATATTATGCAATTTATGCATGGTAATTTACACATTTATGCATGAGAGTCCTGTGTCCTTCACATCACCAGTGCTTGTTATCTTTCTTTTTGGTGAGTGCTATTCTAGAAGGTGAGAAATAGTATCTCATTGTAATTCTGATTTGCATTTCCCTCATGGTTAATGATTTTGAGCATCCTTCCGTGGCCATTTGTGTATCTTCTTTAGAAGAAATGTTATTCATATCCTTTCCCCATTATAAACTTAGCTATTTGATTTTTTTGTATATTATGAGCTTTTAAATTATACTACAGTTGAAAGTGGTACTGTGGCTTAAGTGGTGGAGCACTACTTGAGCACAAAGATGCCTAGGCTTTGAGTTCAAGGCCCAGGACTGTCAAAAAATTATATTGTTGATGAAAATCCTTTCTTATATCATTTTCAAATAGTCTGTCCCATTCTGTGGTGGGACAGACTTTTTTTTTTTTTTTTTTACTGTTGTTGATGTAATAGCATCACAATAGCTTTAATTTTTTTGGTAGACCAATTATCTATTTTGATTTTCCCATTTGTACTTTAGGGACCATATCTAAGGAACCATTGTCTCTTCAAGGTCATGATATTTATTCCTATGTGTTTAAACCTGAGAAGGTTAATAGTTTTAGCTCTTACATTTGGTCTACTTTGAGTGAATTTCTGTGTGTGTGTGTGTGTGTGTGTATGTGAGTGGGGGAGGGGGGAGGGATCCCCAGCTTCATTTCTTGTATGTGCATACCCAGTTGCCCCAGTACTATTTACTAAAACAATTATTCTTTTTAAAAAATTATTTTTATTTTATTATTATTTTGTATTTTTATTGTAAAGATACTGTACAGAGGGGTTACAGTTACATGAGTAAGGTAATGAGTACATTTCCTATCAAACATTGTTAACTCTTCCTTTGTTTTTCCCTCTCCACCTCCCAACTCCTCCCGCCCCCACCCCAAGCTGTAAAGTTTGTTTTCAACATAGTGTCTTATACATCTCATTATTACAATGGGTCAACCTCTATCCTTAAAACAATTATTCTTTTGCCATTGAGTGGTTATGAGGCCCTTGTGAAAAATGAATTGATCATACATTGCAATTTTATTTCAGGTCTCTCAATTCTCTTCTATAGGCTATTTGTTTTTTTTACACCCATACTGTATACTGTAATTCCTTGATTGCTATATCTTTGTAGTAAGTTTTGAAATCAAGAAATGTGAGTCTTGCTATTTTGTTCCTTTTAAAGATTGGTCGGTCCTTTTATAACTCCAGATGAATTCTAGGATCAGCCATCAATTGCTGCAACAAATAAACAGCTGGATTTTTGTGGGCCTATACTGGGGCTTGAATTCAATGCCTATAACTCTCCCTTAGAGTTTTTACTCAAGGCTGGTGGTCTACTACTTGAGCCACAGCCCCACTTTCAGCTGGTTAATTAGTAGTAAGAGTCTCATGGGCTTTCCTGCCCATGGGCTGGCTTAGAAAGGTGATTTTTCAGATCTCACCTTCCTAGTTATGTAGGGAAATAGAGACAAGGCACTGGTGCCCAGCTCCCGCTGGAATTTTTAAAATAGGAACTCTAATAAGGAATTCTGAAGTCTGGTAGGAATTTAGTTTAGGGTAGCATCTCAATAATATCAAGCCTTGGAATTCACGGATATTGCATATATTTCCACTTTTTTCAAATGAATCTCAGTACTACTTTGCCTTCTTAGTATGTAAGTTTTTATTTCATTCATTTATTCTTAACTATTCTATTTTTGGACCTTATTATACATGGAATTTTAAATTTTATTTCATTTTTGCATTGTTAATTGGTAATGTGTAGAAATTCAACAGATTTTTTTGTATATTGATTTTGTATTCTGTTATCTTGTTGAACTCATTTGTTAGAGGTCAATTCAGATTTATATTTATTCTTGATTTGTTTTCCACAGGTTGTGTCTTTCTAGAAATTCTCCTATTTCAACTATGTTGTCTATGTTATTGTTCTGCAATTATTCAGAATCTTCCCTCCCTCCTTCCCTCCTCTTTCCTGCTTTTTCCCCTCCCTCCCTCCCTCCCTCCCTTCCTCCCTCCCTTCCCTCCCTCCCTCCCTCCCTCCCTCCCTCCCTCCTTCCTTCCTTCCTTCCTTCCTTCCTTCCTTCCTTCCTTCTTCCTTCCTTCTTTCTCTATTGCTAATACTGAAGTTTGAATTCTAGGCCTAGATGCTGTCCCTTAGCTTTCTTTCAAGGCTAGTGTTCTACCACTTGAGCCACAGTTCCACTTCCAGCTTCTTCGTAGTAGATTAAAGAGTCTCATACACGGACTTTGCTGCCCAGATTGGCTTTGAGCTGGGATCCTCACATCTCAGTCTCCTGGGTAGCTAGGATTATAGGAATAAGCCACCAGTGCTCAACTTTAGAATATGGCTTTGTAATTGTTTTTGATTCTCAAAAGAAAACAGTAATGCCCTCTCTTACATAAGCCAAGATCTTTTTTCTGTGTTAATACAGGCATTTGCAGCTATTCATTTTACCTGAGCATGTTAAAGTTGTAGCTCAAGTTTTGGTTATGATGTATTTTCCTCATTATTCATTTTAGTATTTACTAATTTCGTTTGAAATTTCCTTTTGGATCCACTGGTTATTTAGGAGGCTGTTGCTTAACTTCCACATATTTTTGTACACTTGTAATGTCTTACTGATTCCTCCTTTAATTCCATTGTGGCCAGGAATCATACACTGTATGACTTCAGTCATTTTAAGTTAGTTAGTTCTTGTTTGATGGTCTAGTTTATGATCACTGAGACTGTTCCACAAGTACTTGAGAAGAATGTGTAGTCTGCTGTTGGGTGGAGTATTGGATGGACTTCTGCTGGGTTGTTTCTATTTCCTTGTTGGTCCCCTGACTTGTTTAGCCACTATGGGGTGGGCGTAGGTCATGGACATCTGCAGCTATTATTACTGAGTCATCTATTTCTTCCCTGCACTTCTTTTATAATTTTTCACTTTGAGGGGCTCTGTTTTTAGGTATTTACATGTAAATAACTTTGATATTGATTGACCCATTTATTGTTATAAAAACTCTCTACCTCTTGTGATACTTTTTAGACTCCATTTTGCCCAAGTACAGCAACCTCTATCTTATTGTCATTTTCATGCTTTGACTTTTTCTTGTCACTCTCCTTATATACTATATATTGTTTAATATTTGTATTTTAAAGAGACAGAGAGGAAGATTTTGCCATACTAACATCCTTATTCACCATTTTTGAGTCTACATTTCTTCCCCGGTGTGTCATTTCTTTACTGTAACAAACACAGTTGTTTCCACACACTCCTTTTATGTTTGTTTGTTTGTTTGAGCAGGTCTTGAGGCTTGACCTTAGGGACTCTTCATTGTCCTTTAGCTTTTTGTTCAAGCTCTATTACTTAAACTGGAGCTCATTTTCTGGCTTTTTGTGATTAATTGGAAGTAAAAGTCCCATGACCTTTCTACTGGAGCTGGTTTTGAATAATAATTCTCAGATCTCAGCTTCCTGAGTAACTAGGATTATAGGCATAGGCCAATAGAGCCTGGTCCTTTATTTTCTTATATTTGTATTGGTCCTAGGGTTTGAACGCGGGGCCTAGGTATTGTCTCTGAGCTTTATGATTCAAGGCTAGCATTCTACCACTTTAGCCACAGCGCTACTTCCAGCTCTATTTAGTTGTTAATTGGAGATGAATTTCTCAAACTTTCCTGCCCAGTCTGCCTTCAAACTACAATTCATAGATCTCAGCCTCCTGAGTAGCTAGAATTATAGGATTGAGTCACAGATGCCTTGCTCCTTTATGTTTTTATTTACAAATATTTTACACTCCTAATATTTTAAGTTTAGCAATGCAATAATATGCATGTTATCTTTTGTGGTTCCTCTTAAATCATTTGGGAAGTCATAGGCAATTATTTTATCTTTTATAATTCCTTATATAATTATTACATATTACATAAACTAGTACTGGTGTTTTGTTCACCTCTGTGTGTCACACAAATTCTCCAAGCGAGAATGCTCCCATGATCATCTGTGTGGTTACCAACCTATATTATCTATCTGTTGAGGATGTAGTTGACAGGTTAGATCATGGAAAATAAGGCCTGGGAAGCAGAAGTAAGAAATTCACAGGCAAACATTTCACTAATGCATGGCTGATTAAAAGCACATAGGCAAGCCTCTCAAAAGTCTGAGATCTGAGGATCACAGTTTGAAACCAGCCTGGGAAGGAGATTCTTATTTCCAATTAGTTAGCAAAAACCTAGAAGTGGATATATGGCTCAAGAAGTAGTTCACCTGCCTTGAGCAAAAAAAAACTAAGGAACAGTGCTCAAGCCCTAAGTTTCAGCTTCAGTAACACACACACACACACACACACACACACACAGAAGTACTAATAGGTTCCTTGCCTTAAACTTTACTCCCTCACTAGACCAGGCACAGGCAGTAAATAAGCAGTTCTGTCCCCCTGAAATTTCCCACTTGTTCAAATGATTACTATACTGTGGGAACTGAACAAGATTCTGTTAAAGAAAGACACTCTCAGAGAAAAAAATATTTGGTACAATGATTCCTTTGATCACAGAAGTATTTTCAAAGAAGGGAGAATTACCTTAAGGATGGACATCTGTCTTGAAAGGCGCATCTGATGAAACCCATCCTCTGTTTAGGATGCTCAAGGAGTATAGACATTTCTGTCACAATGATCCAAGTCCATTTAACTAACCAGATTTGATATAACCAATTAATAGTGTCAAAACAGTGTAACATAGGAGGTGGACATAGTAGGTATCCCTAAGAAAAAAGAATAGATATCCTAAGGTGAATTTGAGTCAAACCCCAATCCACATTTTTACCATAATATCCGCTTTATCAAACACACTGTGTGAGTTCTATCAGATGTGCCCACACCATTTTTGGGTGTTTATTATCTTTCCTTTGTTTTGCATTACTCATAAACTTTTTATCTCTACCTCAATGTGTCCTACTACTCTTTTCTTTGTGTCACTATCACAAACCTGATACCCTAAGATCAGGTAGAGGGGCTCTTTGCTTTTGATGACTTCCCTGAAAGCCATGATACTTCTGACATTGACAGATGACATTGACATTGACAGATCACTGGTTTAGGACATACACTGCACCCTGAGTGACAATTCATCATCTTTACACCAGTTACTAACAGACACACTGGCCCAGGCCTTGTGTTCATTTTTATGCGACAAAATTCATATACACAATTTCATTTCATTAGAAGCAAGAGATGTTCTTTATATACTCTAACTCTAATAAACTTATTCTGGACCCCACATTGGTTCAAGTCCCAGAACCAAAGAACGAATTAATAAAAAACAAATAAATCATTGACACTCTGCTCAGCATTGCTAAATTTTGTTTTCAGTAGCCATTTCTTTGTTCTCTCAGATTGATAATGTGATGGAATCTGGTAGAATTTCCAGTTAAGTCACTCATTTCTCTTTATTGATAGTCACTTTTTAGTGAGACACTGATGTCATTCTCTTTTAACCATATATTCAGAATTTCTCTATTCTTTTGAACATATCTACATTATCTGATTTAAGAATGTTCTTTTAAATGACGGTTTTGTTGAAAAAAAGGTCTACTGAGATTTCCCCTTCTGCCATTCTAGAAGTCCAGGTCTCGCCTTTTGCACTGTTTAAAGCTGTTTTCCAACAGCCCTACAATGAGATGTACATTCTCTTCCTGGCAAAGCTTTCAATTGGTGGTTTTCTGTCATTGCCCACAATCAAAGGATTTTTTTGTTTATTGAGGATAAATACTATTCTAAGTGATGTAACAGGCCCAGCTGGCACTGTCCTGTGTGGGGTATGTAGGTCAGAACTTTCCTTGTTTGTGTGTTTCTTGGAAGCAGGTTGACTGTTCTTGTGTATTTAAAAAGACTTTTCAGAGAGCAAAGAGCTTATTATCTAAGGGGAGGAGCTTGTAGGCATCTGTCCAGGAGGTTCTGAGGGGCCTTTCCAGTGATGTGTGCCTGTTTCAGGAAGACAGAGAATGTACACACACCACACGCCCACAAACGCACTCATTAACACACACACACACACACACACACACACACACACACACAGAACAAAAAATGGGGGGAGGGCTGGGAAGGTGGCTCAGTGGTAGAGTGCTTGCCTTGCATGCATGAGGCCCTGGGTTTGATTCCTCAGCACCACATAAGCAAAAAAGAAAAAACCGGAAGTGGTGCTGTGGCTCAGGTGGTAGAGTGCTAGCCTTGAGCTGAAGAGCTGAGGGACAGCATCCAGGCCCAGAGTTCAGGCCCCACGACCGGACCAAAAAAAAAAAATGGGGGGAGAAGGAGAGGGAGAGGAAGACATAGAGGGAGAGACCGAGACAGACAGACCCAGAGGACATAGCAAAAGTAGCAGCCCTTTTATAGCTCCTGCTTGGTCATGGGCATGATGTATTTTATCTACTGGACTATATGAAAACAATAATGGATCCCAGAGGCAAATAGTTCTTTACATGGTAGTTGCAGGAACATGCTTTTGCATGGTACTAACAAGACATCCAAATAGATTTAGCCTATCTCTTTCCTGGGACTGAGTCTGAGATCATCTAATAACCCAAAACCAGAGGTTCAAGAAAGAAAAAGAATCCTCTAAACATGTAGGCTTTGAGAGAGATTCAGGAATTAGAATGCCCATTTAACATACTTTAACTCTCTCTCTCTCTCTCTATATATATATATATCATCAATCTGTAATTAATGAGAATGAGGATAAACATAGCTGAAGTCTTTTGTTTGCATGTATGATAACACAACAATTAAACCTGCTGAAACTGTGTTTAGAAGAGGGAATAGGATGAGGGACACTGATAAAGGGGTGAGATTGATTGAGATACATTATACATTGTATACGTGTGTAGAAATGTCACAATGAAGTTCTCATTGTATGAGTAATGTATGCTAATGAAAAAAGCAAACAGAAAAGAATTAATTACAGGATGTTTTAGACTCCTTCCTGTTCTTCAGTTTTCTTATCTATAAAGAAAGTGATGTGGTTGGAGATGTGCCTGCTGATAGAGTGCTAGCTAATGTGCGAAAACTTCAGTTACTGAGTTTGAGTTATGCTCTCTGACCAAAAAAACCAAAGAAACAAAACAAAAACAAAAACAAACAAACAAAAGAAAGTGATGTAGTGTCCATCACAAGAAGTTGAGTAGAAGATGAAGTAAATTCACACAGTGAGTCCACCCCTAACGTTACTCATGATTTCACTTTCACCAAGGCTGGAGTAATGAGTGGAAAATTCTAAGAATAAATAATGTTACTATTATTATTAATAATGTACTTTGTTGTGGTTATAGACGTGGTATCCGGAGGCATTACATGAGACAGGTGATAAGTACATTTCCTTTCATGCAGCATCTTCTGTTCCCTCATTCTCTCCCATCCCCTCCCATCTCTACCCATGAGTTGCATAGTCCATTTTCATCAATATCTAGTGAGCTCCACTGTTGAACTATTTTACCTTTTTGCCCTCAAGCTCCAAACACGTACAACTGAATACATCATACATAAGGTAAAGAAGACAGACTCATCAAAAATTTAAAAAGAAAGAAAGGAAGGAAATAATGAGATCTCTGTTTCCATATCTTGGAATTCGTTTCAGTACATATATTATTTTATCTAAATATGAAGAGGCCCTTAGGCATTGTGCCTCTGTGTTTCTCTCCTAAAAGTATCCCATTTTGGTCTCACTGTGTGTGCGTATCTAGAATCCTGTATAATTTATCATATCCCAATATACAAAAAATAATTTTATAGTTCAAAATTGTGTGCCATCCTGAATAGGGTGATGACTTCTGACCTATCTCCCTTCACCCCACCTGGAACATGAATCACCCCTTTTTGCAGCATCTCGGTGCTGAATCTGTATGTATATATGCATATGCTAAGTCCCCATCGGTCCCTTAGCAGCCATCCAGGTTATCAGATCACTGTGATACTTCCACTGTGCTTGTATTCAAGTACCCCTTACTTTACTTAATTATGATCCCAAAGACCAAGTGTGGCAATGCCAGAAATTTTGCAACTGTATGTTATTATCATCAATCTATTTTATTATTATTGTTGTGAGCCTCTGATGATGCCTACTTTGTAAACATAGGAAAAAATTAACCTTTACAAACACAGGAAAAAATAAAAGTTCATAGAGGCTTCAGTACTGTCTGTGGATTCTGGCTCGCGTGGGTAGCTTAAGACACTTCCTGCGAAGACGGGGACGACTGTCATGGAAAATGCTTGGGAAAATTCTGAGCGTACATCGAGCCTGGAGAAGAAATTGTGAGTGCTATTCTTGTTGTTGCTGTTATATTGTTATTGTTCTTGACCCTGTTGCTTTGCTGTAGCTATAGCCAACCTGCACCTCCACCCTGCCTTGCCATAATGCTATAAAGTGAAAGAGCATGCATATCATAGTTTAGATCTTAAAGTTTCTCCAAAACTCCTATGTTGAAGGCTTGATCCCCAAAGGTATCAATGTTCAGAGACAGGGCTTTTGGAAGGTGATTGGATCATGAAATCTCTGACTCCAAGAATGGATTAATTCATTTATGCATCTATAGCTCCATCAAGTTCTTGCTGCCCTTGCTGCCAACCCCACCAAATCATCTCCCCTCCACATCCCCCTGAACAAACACACCCGTGTGGTTCTAGAGAAAAAAGTCTGAGACCAAGGCCATGTCTGATGCCAACACCCCTGGAAGACACAGATGCTGTTAAGGCCTTAAAACTCCTCAGTCAAAGTAACAGTGCTTTCCTACCCCACTTCTATCTTACCCCACTGCCACCTGCCCCTCTTCGGACTTCACACTTCCTGCCTAATATTTAAAGGAATCCTAGCCGTAAAGGTGGAGATGCGCCATTTCCCCATATCCCAGGCTGAAGGAGACTTGA
The DNA here is from genome assembly GCF_019054845.1 of Dipodomys spectabilis. Lineage (NCBI taxonomy): Eukaryota > Metazoa > Chordata > Mammalia > Rodentia > Heteromyidae > Dipodomys > Dipodomys spectabilis. The sequence goes on along the minus strand of NW_024870864.1, from coordinate 5,805,763 downwards.
TCATCCTTCCCAGGTTTTCCTTCTAAATATATCCTATTGGTCTGTTGAGTTTCACCCTTTCTGCTCTTTTTTCTTTTCTTACAAGGCCACCAGGAACTGAAACCTCTTAAGTTGTGAATCCAAACCAGTCTTTCTTCCTTCTTAAGTTCTTTTTTCTCAGGTACTTTGTGGCAGTAATGGAATAGATGAACCCAGGGAGAGTAGTCACTGATCTTATCTGAGCATGGCTAGTCCTTAAAGGTCTGTACAGGAAAGACTCAGCTTCTCTGAGCCATAAGAACATCTTGGAATCTCAGAGCCCAGAAAAGAAGCCAGGATTTGCACCTTCAAATCACATTGTAGCCAGTCATTGATGGCTTACACCTGTAATCCTAGCTACATGGAAGGCTAAGGACTGAGGTTTGAAGCCAGCCCAGGAAGGAAACTCCATGGAACTCCTATCTTCAAGTACCCAGCAAAATCTGGAAGTGGAGGTATGGCTCAAGTGATAGAGCACCAGTTCTACCACTAAGGGACAGTACTTAGGCTCTGAGTTCAAGTCCCTACTGGCACACACACACACACACACACACACACACACACACACACACACACCTATATCCTAGAGTCTAGGGTCCCTGCTGGGTTCCAAAAGAGATGTGTACAGCAGAGCCTGAAACCGGGTGATTAAGAGCCATTAAAGGATGTGCCCTTGTTGGTAGAAACAAAAACAAAATTAATTTACACTTGAATTTTCTAAATTCCAGACAGCAAGTTATGTTTGGATTTATGTATCACAGCTCTTAACATAATACTTGGCTCTCCTGCCTGACCCAGAACACTGTGATTTACAAATTGGATAGTAAATGGATTGCACATCCTGGGGGCTACAAGTCAGGGATAAGCTCTTCATCAGCAACTCTCAGCTTTTAGCCACTTTTTCTCCATTTGGGCTACAGGTGAATAAATCACATTTTACAGAGTTCCATTCCTGTAACTCCATTCTGCTCATTTTTCTTTCTTGAAAATAAGGACTTGCATATTTTGTTACAATTAGCCAAGGAGTATGTAGTCTGTTTGACAGGTCAGGCTTTCTTGCTGGAATTGATCTTCTGTACTATACCAAATAGTTCCCCATACGCATCTTTGCACCCCTGTGCCTTCTTGGGCCCCTTCTGAATGGTCTTTCTCCTGTAGCTGGTAATCACCATCACCATCACTACCACCACCACCACCATCACCACCAACACCATCACCACTGCCTGCTTCTCTAGCAAATGTCCACTTTACAGTATTCCTGGGAGTGGATTCTAGCCTGAAGGAATGTTTCCTCCCCCAGCAGGATCACCTTAATATGGACAGAATGCTTTCCCTAAAATAGCTCCTCAAACTGAAGCTTTTCAGCCATTACCTTAAACACTAAACCACCATAGAAGAGGAAAGGACCGAGAACACATTGAAATGTATGGCTAGCTTCTACCAGAGCCTTGGTGGTAGCCTCAACATTCATTGCTTTCTCAGGTGAGCTGCCCAGCCCTGGACTCTACATAGAAATAGTAAAATTACTGGCTACAGTGAATTGGAGGGTGTCTCCCAAGAATGGATGTCCTTTCCAGAACATCAGAATGGAGATCTAACTTGTGAAGAGGATTGTTGTTGATGTAATTAGTCAGGATAAGGTTATGCTTGGATAGGATGGGTACTTAATCTGCTATGTGTGGGTGGTGTCCTAAGAAGAGGATCAGAGTCATAGACAGACATGCAATGGGAAGACCCAGGAGGAGGGCTGGGAGCGAAGAAGTTGAAGCCAAGGAGTTCAGAAGATTGCTGTTGGCTGCCAGCAGCTAGGAGATAGGTGGAAAGCAGATTCTTCTGAGTCCCCCGCCCCCCAAGAGGGAAACATCATTGTGGATACCTCCATTTTCTGGCTTCCTGACCTGTGAGAGAAAATCCAATATTTATCTTAAGAAATTGCTCATTTTGCTTCGTTACAATGCTTTTAGAGAATGAATATATGCAAGCATGTAGTCGTGTGGCTGCTTGTTTTCATTGCAGACCTTGCTACAAAATTTCTGAGAACTCCCAGCAAGCTGGAGGTCTTCAAATGGAGGGGGGAGGTGGTCCTTAATCTATTTCGTTACCAAATAAATGTCTTTTTTTTTTACAAAAAGTGAACAAAATAGAATAGAAGAGAGAGAGGGGGGAGGCAATTGCAGTACAATCCATGGAGAGCACTTTCTGATGCTTTCTGCACAGGCTTAAAATATGTGGATGTGACCAAAAAGGTTGAAAACTTCCTGCCTTAGGCAGAGCTTGTATCATTTCATCTTCAGCAGAAGATGAAATCAACATCAAAAAACTACAGCTCAGTAGCTTGTCTAAGTGGGAAGTTAAAACATACAATTGTCCCTGCATGCACTCTCCTACAATGCCACATTTTTACCCAGCAACTAAAGCTCAATTAGGACCAATGGTCCTCTGGCCTGGCTAGAAGTGGCAGCAGAGGGGCTGTATTCTTGTCCCACTTTCCCGATGGTGGAGATACCAACCAGTGACCAAGGTGGTTGGGCAACCTTTAGCCTTCACCCCTGGAACCAGGAAAGCTATCCCTTGGATCACAAATGAAAGAAAATAGCGCATTCCAATACCCTTCATTTTAATTTTAGTTTTATTATTATTAATTTTTGGCACCACTGGTATTTAACTCTGAGCCCCATTCTTGCTGGGATCAGCAGGTTATTACCACTGAACAGGTATGCTTCCAGCAATGTTTTCTTCAGTGACTTTTCAGGTTGGATCTCATTTTTGCTCAGGGCAACCTGGATCTGGATACTCCTACCTATGGCCTCCTGCATAGCTGGGATGGTAGGTTATGACCACCTCACCAGACTTACTAATTGAGATGAAGATTTCACTAACATTTACCCTGCTCTAGGGTGGCTTCCAACAGTGATCCTCCCAATCTCTGCCTCCTTAGAAGCTGGGATTATAGGCACTATCACCATACCTAGCTATGGTGTGTGTGTGTGTGTGTGTGTGTGTGTGTGTGTGTGTGTGTGTGTGTGTGTGTGTGTACGCATGAGCGCATGCATGTGCTACTGGGATTTGAACTCAGGGCCTTGTGCTTTCTAGGCAGGTACTCTGCCACTTGAGCCATGTTGCCAGCACCTGAGACTTTTTAAATGGTCCTTTATGCCATTAGTTGTGATGAATGTTCCAAGTGTCCTTGAAATAAATGTGTGTAGAGTTGGAGATAGTCTTCTATGAATGACAATTAATTTGGTTGACACTTGCTCAAATATTTCTATTGAGAAATATATCCTATTAATCGTTCCTACTAATTATCTCTTACTAAGCATTCAAAGGAGTGTAAATATATCTAAGCACTGATTTTTCTTTCTCTTGTTAGTAATCCACTCTTTATCTGAATTTATTAAGAGCATTATTGCTGTGGTTGGGTTTGAGAGAGGCAATGTAACCTTCAGAAGATGAATCTTGCTCAGGTGGGGAAAGTGTGTCCGTAGGCCATACCACTGTGCACACTTGAAGGACATACCTTCTGCTCTCACTCTGTCTTCCAGCTACCATGAGGCCAGTGGTTGTACTCTACCCCAGGTTGCCCTCCACAAAGTTCACTGCCACCACAGATCAGAAATTACAGGGCCAAACAATTACCAGCAGAAACCTTTGAAACCATAAGCCCAAGTTAATCTTTCCCTTCAGTCATTTTGTCGCAGCAATGGAGAGCTGGCTGGTACTAACACACACCAATAGGATTTGGGGGTCTTCTTAATGAATTGCATCTGGGATGATTAGAAAATACCCCTCTTTATCTCTGGCAACACTCCTTGAAGTTTACTTTGACATATTAATATATGTATTCATTTTTTTCTGCAGTTATCAATGGCAGGATATACCTTTTGCTTTAAACTCCTCTGTGTCTATGTTCTTGTTGTTTTGTGCCAATCCTGGAGTATGAATTCAGGGCCTTAGTTTTTTCTCAAGCCAGCTCTCTACCATTTGAGAAATAGTTTCACTTATGGATTTTTGGTGATAAAAATCTCACAGACTTTCCTGCCTGAGCTGTTTTTGAACATCAGATCTCAGCCTCCTGAGTAGCTAGAATTATAGGCATGAGCCACCAGTGCCCAGCTGCGCCTTTATTCTTAAAGTGTGTGTCTAGTAAAGAGCAGATAAATGAATCTTGCCTTTGTATCCAATCTGACAAGCTACTTTTATATTAAAATGTTTAAGCAATTTTGCCACTTATTTTCTATACATGTTATCTGCTCTTTCCTCTTTCTTGTCTTTTTTCTCTTCTTTTAATTAATTCAATAATTTTTAGTATTCCATTGTAGCACCTTTATTGACTGGGGTTTAGTGGTTGTTCTACAGATTGAACAACATACTAACTTATTATAGTCTACCTTTATTTACTATCATATTTCATGTAAAATATAAAAATCTTACAAGAATATTAATTCTTCCATTTATTTCCTGTCTTTGTAGCAATTTTCTTAAATTTTAATTTTAAAAAAGCAATGGGCCACACCATATAGTCTCAAGATTTTTATTTCAGATGCTCAAAAGAACTTAAATTAAGAAACAGAAATGTTGTATTCTTCATTCTATCTCTTGCCTTTCCTTCATGTACATTGGAGCTCTCATCTACTTTTATTTCCCTTCAGTCAAATGAACTTCCTTTAATACTTCTGGTGATACAGTGTGCTGACAATTTTCCTTAGTTTCTCTTTAGCTTGCAGTATCTTAGTTACACTTCATTTTTTAAAGATAAAATTGCTGAAATACAACTCTAAATTGATATTTTTCCTTCCAGTACCTTAGAGATTCTTTTTATATTTTAGTTTTTTGATCATTTTCCTTTTTTCCTGATTTAACATTTTTCCTCTGTCTTTAATGTTCAGAAATTTTACTGAGATCCCTCCAGAGAGATAATGTTTTTGTTTATAACCTTGAGCTTGAATGTGAAGCTCATAGGTTGATGTAGCTCATCAAATTTGGAAAACATCTTGCCATTTTATGTTTACTATTTTTGCTTTAATAATTCTTACCTTTCTTTCTGAAACCTCAGTTCTACACATGTTAAAAATTTGTATCAAATAAAGGAATAGAAGACACCATAAAAAAGGAAAGGTACTCATTATCTGACTCATGTAATTATAATACCTGTACATCACCTCTATAATAACAATAAAGTAAATTAATAAAAAATTTACATTATCTGGGTGCCGGTGGCTCACGCCTGTAATCCTAGCTACTCAGGAGGCTGAGATCTGAGGATCGCGGTTCAAAGCCAGCCTGGGCAGGAAAGTCCGTGAGACTCTTATCTCCAATAAACCACTAGAAAACCAGAAGTGGCACTGTGGCTCAAGTGGTAGCATGCTCGCCTTGCACTGAAGAGCTGAAGGACAGCGCCCAAGCCCAGAGTTCAAGCCCCATGACCAACAACAACAGCAACAAAAATGTATTAATTTCTGCTGAAAGTCCCAACTATTCACTTACAATATTCACATTTTTGTTATAAATCCTTGAACAAACTGAATGCCATTGGCTTATGCCTACAATCCTAGCTACTCAATATCTGGAGATGAAGAAAAGCTCTCAAGACTCTTATCTCCATTTAACCAGCAAATTGTGGAAGCACCAGTGTGGTTCAAAATGATAGAGAGCCAACTATGCAAGCAGGAAGCCCTGAAGCAGACCTTGGTATTAGCAAATAATACTAATACTAATAATCCTGAGTAAATATATAGCAGATTTTTAAGATATCCTGTCTTCTAATTTCACTCTTCTGCCATCTCGGTGATTCTATTTTTCTCCAGGCCTTAGGCTATCTTTCCTACTTTTCATTTGTCTGGTAATTTTTTATTGTATGCTGCATATCATGAATGCATTGTTGTTGAGTGTCTAATGATTGTCTTCTTGCTTTCAAGAGTGTTGAGCTTGGTTCTGGCATGTTGTTACTTTCCTAGAAGTCAGGTTTGTTTTAAGCATTTCTAAGGCAGGTTAGGTAGATATTATGTCAGGGCACAACTTTTGTAAAGTCCTAACAAAATGCAAAGGACTGCTTTCCCTCTTTACTGAGGTTCTTTCTTCTGGATGCTTGGATTGCCTAGTTGGCCTAGTACTGTCTCTCTCTGACCATTCCCCTCTCAGCCCCAGAATTTGTTCTCTAATAGGCCTGTGGAATTTCACTGTTCTATGTAGCACTGATTCAGCAGGTCCACTTTGCAGATTTCTAGGATTTCTATCCTTGTTCAATTTCTTCTTCTTTGGTCTCATCCCTCTCAAATTCCTGCTGTCCCAGTCAGCACTGAAACTAGTATTTTTACTATATCCATTGAGAACACTGCTCTCTTTCCCAGCTCCACTTTTATGCTATAATCTAGACTGTGCTGGCATAGACTGTACTTCTGTTATAAATGCAAAGTCATTTCATTTATTTTTCCCTCAGGGGCCACGTACCCTGTGCTGACAATGATTCCAATGGTCTGATTCCAAGCAAGGTTTGTCAGACCCCAAACCTGACAATGGCTGAGAGCATTGTTCTACTCTGCTTTCCAAGTGTATTTTTGGTTTGGGGAACATGTAAGACTCATAACCAACATTTCATCATGGGCTCAACTAGAAGCCTCCAATAGGCTCTATTTTTACAGATAAGAGCATGAAGCTTTAGAAACTCTGTTCTACCCAATGAAGAGCAATCATGTTTCAAGTATCAGAATCCTGATCACATCCCTGATTTCCTTCACTACTTTTAGACCTCTCTCTGCTACTTTTCATGTAACACAACAGTATGAGAGTTCAGGAACAGTTCTCATCTTTTATCCTGTGCTAATGCTTCAGTCTTTTGGAGAGTTTATTACAGAGTCACCAGGCATGGTTTTGGGTCTGACAAACCTTGCTTGGAATCAGATCCTCTACAGTTGATTGACCTTAGACAAGTCTCTTCCTATCTGCATTTCTATGTCACTATGTATGAAAGGAAGATAAAAATTTCACTTTTGAGAAGTTTTCCATAATCAAATTTTCAGTGTTCAGCACTGAGGCTGTTGTAGGGATGTGCTCTATAAATGTGATTCTGTGAGAGTAACATATACTGCTCCCTCCCTCTCTCCCTCCCTCTCTCTCATGGTGCACGTGACAAGCTGACTTGCTTTGTTTTATAAAGCATTTTGAGACAACAGCCCTTGGTAAGGTGTAGATGTTATTAATATTTCCGAATCACTATGCAATTCTATAAATATCTTCCCTTCTTCTAGCTTCGTTATTTTCTCCTTTACCTCACAAAAAATGTAAGTAAGCGATAAAACTATGAATTACAGGCTCCTTGTTCTCTGTTCTATAATTAAGGATGAGGTAAGAGAGCATGCGTGTGTGGAGAAGGGGGATAGTTAGTGCAATGCTGCCTGCCTCTAAAGTGATCATGAAAAAGGGTTGATTGCAGAAACACTCAGCTTAGAGGAGCAGGGCCAGGAACCAAGGCTGAAGGCCAGCACCTCTTTTAATCTGTAAGGATTTTCTTTGCTTGGCTTTAATTTTCTCACAACTAATTTTCCAACCTGGCAAGCGTTTTGTTTAAATCCACAACATGATACCTGCATTGCTTTTTTGCTTATCCATAAAACACAACAATCAACAAGTCATCCAGCTCAGTCATACATTTTCTCTGTTTTGTAAGATAATTGCCAGAGCTTCAGCAAAATTTGATTCTTTGAATATATCTGATCATTTAGGATCAAAGGAACAATCTTTATTATTAAGAAAATGTCTTTAGCCCCATTTTTGTTTTTGTTTTGTGTGGGTTTTTTTTTTCTTTTTCTTTTTGTTTACTTCCATAATATCAGTTGTTTTATTTTTGGTATTGAGTCTTCTCTTTTTTTCTTTTTTTTAATTTTAATTTTTATTTTTTGTGAACATACTGTACAGAGGGGTTACAATTACATGGGCAAGATAATGAGTACATTTCTTATCAAGCATTGCAGCCTCCTCCTGCTAGTCTTGGGTTTTAAACTCAGGGCCTGGGGGCTGTCCCTGAGCTTTTGTGCTCAAGGCTAGCACTCTACCACTTGAGCCACAGGTCCACTTCAGCTTTTGTGGGTAGTTATTTGAACATCAGAGTATCATAGGCTTTTCTGTCTGAGCTGGCTTTGAATCTCAATCCTTAGATCTCAGTCATTGGAATAGCTAGGATTACAGATAGAATGTTGCGGGTACAGGGATGAGCCACTAGCCCCTAGTCCATTTTTTTTAGAAGGACTTCATAGGATGATGGGGAATATTCCACTAGGAAGAGTAAAGCTATAGCTTCTGGTAAACATATGGGATTTGTTTTCTTTAACTAATATAATGACTTTTCTTTTAGCTTCATCAGCTCTTTGGAAAGAGAGAGCTGGCAACCTTCAGAGGAAACTGTGGAGAAAAGTTATGAAGCAGCCTCTAAACACTGAAGACTTGGGGATTAGCAGACATTAATTCAGATCCAATTCTACCCTTGTTAGTTCTGAATATAAGCAAGTGAATAAATTCCTCTAACCCTATTTTCTAGTATGCAAACTTAGAATAAGAATGGCTGACTAACAGGGCTATAGGGAATTAAGGAACATCAAATAACAAGGTATGGTTGATACAGTGGCTTCATGCATGATTATTACAATAATTATTGGTGCCATTGCAGGGCATGGCCTGTAGTCTGCAGAGTGCTTGAGTAAAGACTGTTTTAGGGAAGGCTAGGAAGTTGCTTTTCAATTCTTTTGAATGCATCAAATCTCACTTCTCCCTGTTTTGCCATTTGAGGCAGTGAATAGCACTTCTTGTAGAATTACTCAATAACTACATCTTTCTCTCAGTTTATCTGGTCTTAGGAACAAACAAGAAGACCCATGTGAATGCCACCAGGGAAAGTTCCATGGCCCACTTATTGAATTTTAAATTCATTGCTTAGATTATGTTATTTGAACCACTTCCTTTCCTATGGTTATAGTTGGTTTTGTAATTGCATTTAACTAATTTATGTTGTATCTTTAGATCTTGTTTGTTAGGGTGTCATTTATGGTCATTACTTTCTCTCCTCTGAATAGTACTGGGCATTGGCCCTTCAAAAGATGGCTGCTCACTAAGATGATTCCCATGCAAAACTAACAGGCACAAATTGCAACACTGAAGAAGCAAGATAATGTAACTCAAATTTTTAACTTTAATAAGAGAATCCAAAGATATGGAAAAGAAATGTAAAAGTCCATTATATAGAATGATTAACATCCTCAATAAAAAATTTAAATAAATGTAGGAATTAAAGAAGTCAATTCAAGACTAAAATAAGAAATTCAACAATGTGGATGAGAAATTCAACCAAGAGATTCTGAAAAAATTCTTACAAATGGAAAGCTCCACAAATCAAATAAAAACTCCATTGGAAGCATAACTGGCAGACTAGAAGAAAGATTTCCAAGGATTAAAGACAAGTTTGAAAAATTATTATATTCAAATAGCCATAAAGAAAAAAATCAGTCATGAACACAATAGCCAAAACCTCTGAGACACAATGAAGAGATCAAACCTATGAATATGTGGTATAGACAAGGAAACTGATACGTAGACTAAAGGCACAGAAAACAATTCAGTGGACTAGCAGAAAGTTCCACAAATCTAGGGAAGTAAATAGACATCCAAGTGCAAGAGTTAATTCAGAATCCCAAATAGACATGATTAAAAAAGAACCTATCTATGTCATAGTTAACTTCCAAGATGACAAAACAAAGAAACAATACTGAAAGCTGTAAGAGATAATGTACATGTTATTTACAAAGGAAAACCTATCCGAATGACAACAGACTCTCAGGAGCAACTCTAAAGGCAATGAGAGGATAGATTTATTTATTTCAAGCCCTAAAATGAAATAACTGTTAACTAAGAGTACTAAATTCAGGAAAATTACCTTTCAGAATTGTAGACACAAATAAGAACTTTGATGATAAGCATAATCTAAAGCAGTTCATTATCTCTGAGTCACTATTGCAGAAGATCCTTAAAGGACTACTACACAGCAAAGAGAAAGATATACACAAGCATGAGCTCTCAGAAAAGAGTAAATCTCACTAATAAAACATAAATGAGAATGAGGAAGGAATTAAACATTATTAACCCAGTAAAGCAGTAAACTTCTAAGAAGGGATAGATTAGTAAACACCTTTCAATAAAAACCCTAAGCATCAATGGTTTCAAACCTTAAAAAAATGCAAACTGGCTGCATGAATTTGAAAAATAAGATCCAACTATGAATTTGAAAAATAAGATCCAACTATGAATTTGAAAAATAAGATCCAACTATTGGCTGTCTGGAAGAAACTCACCTCACTGACAAAGACATAGAGACTGAAAAAGACTGTAAATCACACTCCTAGCAGATAGACTACAAGAGCAGGAGTAGCTATACACATCTTACAAAGCATACTTTAAACCAAATGAGTGGTAAATGATTTTTATGTTTTTTTATTGTGAAAATACTGTACAGAGGGGTTACAGTTACATGAGCAAGGTAATGAGTACATTTCTTATCAAGCATTGTTGCCTCCTTCTTTGTTTTTCCCCAACCATCTCTTCCCTCCCACCTTCACAACTACACTCCCCCCACACTTAAATTGTAAAGTTTGTTTTTCAACATAGTGTCTTGTACATCTCATTGTTACAATGGTTCAACCTGTATCCCTATTTAAACATTTTGTTTTTTCCCTTCCCATCCCCAAATTATACCAACATCAAATATAGTGAAAACGGAGGTTATACAGTGGGGAAGGAACATACAAAGCAACACAAAAATCACATGGTAACTTATAAATACATTAGAAACAATAGCAAGCAAGAAAAAAAAACACTTGTGTCCCTATCTTGGGGTTTATTATGCTTAACTTCATCTTATCTGGTCATATGTACATAGCTTTTGACCCTTTTCTACTTGTCTTCTACATATACTAGTTATTGCAAACAAGGGAAACCATGGGACCTATGTTTCTTTGGGCCTGGCTTACTTCACTTAATATCATTTTTTCCAAGTCTTTCCATTTCCTAACAAATGTGGTGATGTCGTTCTTTCTGATGGAGGCATAGAATTCTATTATATATATATATATATATATATATATATATATATATATATCACATTTTAAGTTACTGTATACTAATAAAGGTAAAAATCCATTGAGTAAATATAATGGTTGTAAATATATTTGCATCAAACGTTGGTGCCCCAATTTCCTAAAACAAACATTTCCAAATGAAAAGGGACAGATAAATTTAGATATAATAATAGTGGGAGTCGTCAATACCTCACTCTCATAAATCAATGGATCATCCAGACAAAAAGATCAACAAAGAAACTTCAGACTTTTAACTATAATTTTAAAAGTTGAAGGAAAAAGAATTTAGGCAAAAGCAAAGGATGAGAGCAAGGAAAGGAAGAAGGAGGAAAGAGTGAAAGGAAGGGGGAAAGGAGGAGAGATGGGTGGGAGGAAGGGAGGATGGAAAGGAAGGAAGGAAGGAAGGAAGGATGGAAGGAAGGAAGGAAGGAAGGAAGGAAGAGAGGGAGGGAAGAAGGGAGGGAGGAAGAGTTTTTTCCCATTCTGCAGGAAAAGTTCACTGGCATCTACTTAAAAGAGTAACTTTACAGGGTAAAATACTATACATTTAAGTTGTAGGAGCCTCAAGAAGGCTCAACAGGCTTGCTAATTTTCTAACAATCTCAGTGTTATGATTCTTAGTGACTAAACTTTTTGTACTAATTTATATTGTTTCTTGATGCAAGGGGCACTTTGTTACACTTTTATTGTTTTGTTTTCTTTTTGGTCTGGTCGTGGGGCCTGAACTCTGGGCCTGGGCACCGTCCCTCAGCTCTTCAGCTCCAGGCTAGCACTCTACCACTTGAGCCACAGTGCCACTTCCGGCTTTTTTCTTATGTGGTGCTGAGGAATCGAACCCAAGGCCTCAGGCATGCAAGGCAAGCGCTCTACCACTGAGCCACCTTCCCAGCCCTGTTACACTTTTATGTGTTCTCTTAATTCTTGCCACATGTTGTATCTCAGATTTGTCCTTTATTTTGGAATGGAGGGAAGAAGGATAGGTCTTATAAATCTTCCACTGCCCAGCAATTTACATAAGACTTATCTTTAATTATTTCAGTACCCACCTGAAGTAGAAAACACCGCTCTCATTTTACAGATGTAAAAACAGAGGAACTAAGAGCTTGCATAGTGAGAATAAGGCAATGTTGTGTTTAATGGCCTGGTTAGAACTTTATCAGTTCTATGTGCCAGAAACCCACTTCTGAATGGCCTAGCCAGAGTGGCTTACCAGATCCCCACAACTGAGAGAAGTAGGCAAATTCAGACACAGCTGGGGAGGCTGAGTTGCAAACTTTAAGATTAAATTTGTCTGTTTCCTGTTCTAAATCTGGCTCTTACCTTTTGCAGCCAAGGTGGCTGCCAGCACTCCAAATTTTCATCTTACATTACCAGCTATCCCACCAGGAAAAGCACTTCTCTTTTTAATTGTTCCATGACAGATTCAAAACTGAATCTCATTGGCCTGGCTTAGCTGCTACATGCTATAATTTCAATGTTTGGGCCCCTGTACTTGGCCATATTTGTGTGTTAGAGGCCAACATCCCAGAGGTGGAGTTTCTGGAAAGTGAGATCATAAGAGTAGAGTTCTCATAAACAGGACAAATGTCCATATAAAAGAGACCAGGGAAATTTTTTTCTCCTTCCTACCACCGGAGAACACAGCAAGGATGGTTGTCTACTCACTAGAAGAGAGCCCTCACCAGACACTAAATCTGCCAGTGCCTTGACCTCAGAATTACAGCCCCCAGAACTGTAAGAAACAAATTTCCATTGTTTATAAGCCACTCAGTCTGTGGTATTGTGTTATAGCTGTCCAGACAGTGCTAAAACATCATGATCCGCTCTGAGAAAATCTTGTGGATTTGTGGCTTGTCTAGGTTGTGTTCACAATCCATCCTACCACTGGGATTACTGGGTGAGTCAAGCAACAGAGCTCAGACATAGAGAGAAGGGTAAGGCATGTTTCCAAGATCCATTCAGAGGCTGCTTTCAGTAGGAGGTAAATGGAAGTGGAAAGACAGAAATGAATGATGCTTTGCCCAACATTCACAGCTGTAGCCCTGGGCCTGGCCTGGAGGGGAATGCTTGGAATCAGCCAAGTATTCGCTCCATCGGAGGCAAGAAAGGAGACATTCTAACCAAACAGCTCTACTCTGTTCTAACCCTGTATGTTTTATGAGTTAAGAGGGAAAATGAAAATCAGACCTCTTTCTCTATTCTGGGGAGGCTTCATAGCTCATGCAATAGGTATGTGCATTTGTGCTAGACAACATGTCTCAGAAAGTAGGGAATGAAATGTCAACCAGAGAGGGACAGAAAGGCACAATGTCTAGTGCATCTGATCACACAAAATAATATTTGTCTAAATGAACTCTAGGAAATGAATACAAGAGTTTTTTTTCTTCTTCTTTGCTGATTTTGTTTTCTTTCTTCTTGTTCTATTTGTTCATTTATATGTCTTTGGGAGTGTAAGGAGAGGCATAGAAATGGAGGGACAAAAGGTGAACAAATGCTGCAATGGTACTTACTGGACACTATGTTGAAAATGAACTATACAACTTATGGATGAAGGTGGGAGGGAAAAACTTGGAGAGAGCAAGGGAAGGGATGACATTGTTCAAAAAGAAATATACTCATTGCTTGACTTATGTTACTGTAACTCCTCTGTATATCACCCTTAAAACAAGATGATTTTAAAAAAGAAATGCCAACCACAGAATACTTGTCCTGTGCCCATTCATGCAATGGAACTACAGTGATACAGTGTCTAGTATCTTTCTTTTCCAGGGTCTACTACTAGTCCTCCTCATGGGCCCACTCTCCATCCTCTGGGGCTCTGGCCCCAGAAAAGGAAGTGAGGAAATGAACTACACAATAGCTGTGAGGACACATCCCACATCCGACCTGAGGTCCCCTCTTTTGTTTTGGTACTTTTGTATTGTAAAAACACTGTACAGAGGTATTACAGTTACATGAGCAAGGTAATGAGTACATTTCCTATCAAGCATTGCCTGCCTCCTCCTTTGTTTTTCCCCTACCATCCCTTCCCTCCCACCTCCACAACTATCCCCCCCACCCCCACAGAAGTTGTAAAGTTGTAAAGTTTTCAACATAGTGTCTTGTACATCTCATTGTTACAATGGGTCAACCTGTATCCCTATCCCCTCTTTGAGTCCCTCTCTACACAGACTCTTGGTCACTCTTAGCATGTCCCCTCCCAACACCACATCTCAACTCCTGACCTTAAGCAAGTTATTTGACCTCTCAGTGCTTCAACTTTCCTCCTCTACAAATAAGTCAATGAAAGTAAAGTATTTAGCACAGTACCTGAGCAATGCCCAATGCAAAAGAAGCCTTAGCTATTATTATTACCTCTTCTAGGTAGCATAAAAAGTGAATGAGTTGCTAACACATGGATCACGTTAAACAGTGCCCAATATGTAGTAAATAATTAATTAATGTGTGCCATTGTTATTACTCAGAAACAGATAGGACATATAGACCTATACTTGGTGGCCAGCCTCACAACCTTGGCATTCTGTTACTTAAGTCTGAGGAGTGGTGAGAACACAGCCATGTTTTCATCTCCCCAAGCCTAGGGGAACTCAGCTTGCGCTGCTCATTGCAATCACTTGGGGAGAGGGTGCTGGGAACTGAATGCCCAGAAACTCTGAAGGAATCACATTGGTGAGCTGTTGATACACAGGTAATTACAGTCGTCACCTGAAGTTCAGTCTCTGAACTCAGTGCCAATTTACAACACGAGCAGGGTTGTCAAAAAAGGAGAGATTACATTTATTAATTTATCATTCAAGGGAAAACAGTAGAGACTCTGGTCAAAAGCTGCTGTCCTGTTCCTGAGAAAATCTGTCTGGTCTTTAAGGGACTGCCCAGGAACACTGTGCTGGGGTACACGAAGGAAGGCATGTTTCAAGACCAGATGGTAGCCCTGGTTCCTCTTCTCTCTTAGCTTCTGGAGCCACATCTCTGAAGATGTGTGCCTTGTTTGACAGAGAGAGGAAAGGATCGGGATGGAGGCTAGTGCGAAGAATATTCATCTTGAGTTCCCAGCAGGAGAGAGGGCGAAAAATGTGTCAGCTTAAATTCCCATGCATGGGACTCAGAAAAAATAGACAGTAGCTGAAGCTGGCAACAAAGTTATTTGGTAGTTGCTGCCACACAGTGGGTAGACAGAGCTGAGACCCTGCCTTGGTGGGGTCTACTTGGGAGGGAGGAGATGCTAGCTACCAGGGCAGGGACATAACAGAGGAGAGAGATACCCAGAGCCCTGAGCGATGGAAAGGTGTAGACAACTCATAGTCCTCACAGGCTCCCTACTGGAACCTTCTGATGGTTATGGAGCCAAGGACAAACATCGGTGATCACAAACAGCTAAGAATTCAGCACCCTGAGAGAGAACAGAACCCTGTGTAGTCAACATGGTAAACCTCTGTCTTCTATGCTTGGGTGGAGAGGACAGAGTGCCAATCAGTGAAGGATGGGAATCTAGAAGCTCTAAGCCTGACTGGAGGCAAGATACAATGTCTTCAAGTTACCAGGTATGATTTCTTATGGGCAAAGGCTATGTGTTTACATCCATTGATTTGTATTTGTAGAAAACATTCCACATGGTAGTGGTGTGTTGAGAGAACAACACAGTCTCTGCTTGTGTGGGTCTGGAGCAGGATGTGGTATTAAAACAGGAAGGCTTCATCCAGGTGCTGTGACTATGGAGTGTTCCTGGGGCACAGGCTCTTTTGGCCTCTGGGATGTCTGCCTGAGGGGCACTAGTCTAGTGCTAAGTATCAAGGAGAAGAAACAGGGAACTTGGAGGCTATGCAGGAGGAAGGTCTTTTATTTTAATAAACATTCCAGGCAAAAGTTACCTGGAAGCCGGGTGCTGGTGGCTCACACCTATAATCCTAGCTACTCAGGAGGCTGAGATTTGAGGATCATGGTTCAAAGCCAGCCTGGGCAGGAAAGTCCGTGAGCCTCTTATCTCCAATAAACTACCAGAAAACCAGAAGTGGCACTGTGGCTCAAGCGGTAGAGTGCTCACCTTGAGCTGAAGAGCTGAGGAACAGCGCTCAGTCCCAGAGTTCAAGCTCTCAACAACAACAACAAAAAGTTACCTGCACTCTTATCTGCTAAAGGAAAAGAATTCGAATCAGATGATATCCTTCCACCCTAAGCCCAGGCAAACCAGAATGTTAGCCTGAGGATTTTACCCAAGGACCCTGAAAATGTCCCACATGCACAGAGCCTTTGGAGAAACAGAAGGAAAAGTGAGGGAGTGAGCTCAGTCCTCTGTGAAATTAAGGCTGGGGCAGAAGGTACTGTCTGCCAGATGCATTTTTCTCTGAAACACCTTGTAGAGGCTCCACACTGTTCCCATGGTAATTTTAGTCAAGCCGAGAGGGAAGTAGCTCATCACTGCATGGTCAGTTAGCCAGAAATGTGATTTTTATATAATTTCATTTGACTACATCTGTTATCCAAAATCACACCCACCTCCGGAGTATCCATTGCTATTTTCTAACTGAAAATTATAATAAAGGGCACCCTTAACAAAATATCAAAATTGTGCGCTCTCTCTCTCTCTCTCTCTCTCTCTCTCTCTCTCTCTCTCTCTCCCTCCCCCCCCTTCTCGGTGCTTCGAAACCATCAAATTGATTCTGCTCAAGGCTAAATATAGAGATGACTAACAATGATTTCCACAAGAGCCTTAGAAATTGCTTGTAAGCGAGTAAATGGAAAATACATTATCCAGCAACCACATCAACCAACATTTGAGACTGTGGGCTAAATCCAGTAGCTGAACAGAAATGAAGAGAAATGTGTTTTTCCCCCAGTCAGCAGCAGAGCAGGCTGGAAAGAGCAAGGATGCCTTCAGTCTGAGCCAGACAAGGCCATCACTCTAGTTTGGAGGTGCTCCCTAGGAGGGGCTGTGGGGTTGCAGGGAGAAACCCATCCTACTGTGGGTCTCGGGGTGAGTTTTCTAGAAATTGAGTGGTTTATGAGCGATGGCTCTGTTTTGTCACAGAAAATGAGATCTTTCACATTTCTCATCTCTGAGGAGGCCAGGGATATTGGAAAAAGCAGATGAGAGAGAGCAAAGGTGGGTAATGCATGATGGTGTGAACAAGCCTAGCCCAGAATCACAATCCAAACAGCTCTATTAATGGTAGATGCTCCTAGAAAGCAAGTCCCTTTATGAATATGTCTAAAACAGCAGGACTCTCTCACCTGGAAGGCTCAAAACAATCCTTAAGCCTGGGCAGGAGGGGCTCCTAGCCTCAGCCCTGTGCCCTGACAGCCCTGATTCCCACATGATAAGAGATCCAGGCTCAATAAGATGTGTTGTTCCATAATTCATGACTCTCATTATGGGCCAGGGGTTTGCAAACTACTACTATAGTACACTGCATACGTTAAAAAGGGTCTTTCTAGTCTGGTGTGGCTTATGCCTGTAATCCTAGCTACTCAGAAAGCTGAGATCTGAGGATTGAGGTTTGAAGCCAGCCTGGGCAGACAAATCCAAGAGACTCTTATTTCCAATTGACCAGCAAAAGGTTGAAGTGGAGGTACAGCTCCAAGTGATAGGTGCTATAGCCTTGAGCATAAAAACTGAGCAAGAGTGTGAAGACCTGGGTTTAAGGACTAGTACAGGGCACGTGCACGTGCGCGCGCACACACACACAATCTATTTCTTTGGGGGGAGGGTCCGGTCATGGGGCCTGAACTCTGGGCCTGGGCGCTGTCCCTCAGCTCTTCAGCTCAAGGCTAGTGCTCTACCACTTGGGCTACAGCGCCACTTCCGGCTTTTTTCTTTTTGGTTATGTGGTGCTGAGGAATCGAACCCAGGGCCTCTGGCATGCAAGGCAAGTGCTCTACCACTGAGCCACCTTCCCAGACCCCAATCTTTCTCTTTTTATATGAAAGAATGAAAGGAAGAATGGCACCTGAAACATATAAATTTCAGGGACTATAGTGAAGTTTTACAGGAACATAGCCATGCTCATTGGTTGTCATGTTTCTTGTGTGTCTCATCCTATAACAACAGAGTTGGGTGGTACTAACAGAGGTCAGATACACTGCTGCCTTTTTCCTTTAAGATTTTTTTTTAACCATGTACTAGTTGGCCCAAGGCAGTTTCATTATGACATTTCCATACATTCATACGATGTGCCCCAATCGAACTTCTTCCATTCCTCCCCCTCCTCCAGATCTTAAAACAATTTCAACAGATTTTGTTGTTGTTTTCATACACACAGATTTGTTTTTCAAATCTTCAAAAAGAATACCCAATGATAGGTAATGTACAAAAACGAAGTTTATTAAGTTCCCCGTTTTGGAGGCTGTAGTCCAAGATGACCTGGCCCCATCTTCATGGTGGCCTTCTGGCTGCCTACATATGGCCAGTAGCATCATGGCGACAACACATGGCTCTCATGTGGTTGATAGGCATAGCCAGCTGACCCAGCCTGCTAGTTAGAGGAAGAAAATTGACAACTGAGACAAAGAGAACAAGAATACAACCCATGTCAGCTTTCTTGTTTCTGGCAGGCCCTGTGTGGGTTCCAAGACTTGGACACATCTACTTCATGAAAGTGGGGATGGGGGGCGTAAAAGGAAGATCTAATCAGAAGGGGCCCTCCCGCTGGATGCTGGTGGCTCACGCCTATAATCTTAGCTACTCTGGAGGCTGAGATCTGAGGACTGCAGTCCAAAGCCAGTCCAGGCAGAAAAGTCCCCGTGAGAGACACTCATCTCCAATTAACCACTCAAGAACCAGAAGTGGCGCTGTGGTTCAAGTAGCAGAATTCTAGCCTTGAGCATGGAGGCCCAAGGACAGCACCCAGGCCCTTTCAGATGGGAGATCTAATCAGAAAGGCCTCTAGTAGCATATGACCACTGCTTAACCAATCAAAACAAAGAGAAGGGACCAGGGCTCAAATATCTGGCAGGCCCAGGCAAAAGAACGGTGGATAACAAACTGGGAATAGCCTTCTCTTGGGAGAGTCTGCTCTCTCTAACTCCTCTTTCTTCCCTTTTTGCTTTTAAATAAACTTATTTTGTTCACTTTAAACATGTTCCTGCCTTTTTTTTTTTTTAGATTGACAGAGAAAAAGAATCTGGCCCAGGATGGTATCATGGTGAAAGAGTAAGCAAGGGAGACAGGGAGGGGGCAGGGTCACTGCTTTATCACCACTGTTCTCTGGTGAGCAATTTCCTTCTGAGCGTGGTAACCCATGCCTTACTCACTTTCCGGAAGGACCTCCTCTGAAAGATCCACCATCTCTCAATATGTGGCAATTTACACAGGTCTGTGTTCCCTGAGTATGTGTCAGCCTTTTGTATATGAGGCCCCCTGTGGCCCAAGACCATTTCTCATCCAGAAAGGGTTCCTCTGGGTTTCTTAGTTTCAACCAAGGAAAGTAACAGAAGAATCAGGAAGCAAAGATGGAGTCCACATGGTTCTTGCCAGACCCCTCAGTGTAGGAAATGGAGGCAGGAAAAGAAAGGAGGCAGATCTGAACAAATGGCCCAAAGCCAACTTTCACTGGCTACCATGCACAGAACCCTAAGGAATTGAAAGAAATTGATTTTAACACGGACCTTCTGGTATGTATGGAAAATCTGGCTGTTTTTTAATGTTACAGCAAGTTGAATTCAACTTTTAAATAGTTACCAGCACAGCCTAAGATCCTCTACTTGTGTTTGCACTTTAGGCATGCATAGTACTATGCATGTAGCATGGGGGTGGGGGGGGCTCACAATCAGTTAGGATGCTCTTACCCTAGAGTAACAAATCCACCATGGCCAAAGGTACATAATTCCAAGCAATATTTGCAAGTGAGTGAGTCTAATAATGAGAGTGTGAAAATAAGGAGCTCTGCTGTGGAAAAGGTCTAGGAAAACTGCAAGAAAAAGAAAAGAAAGAAAGAAAGAAAGAAAGAGAAAGAGAGAGAGAGAAAGGAGAGAGAAAGAAAGGAGGGAGGGAGGAAGAAGGAAAAAAAAACATCAAGAAATATTGACACAGATGTGGGCAAGATGCATGCTCAGGACTGGGAGAAAATTCCCATATGCAAAGGATTCTTGTCCATAAGCCTTTGCTTCACTTTTAGAATCAAAACTGCAGAGCATAGCCTTTTAAAAAAAATTATAGTTGTGATCTAGGTAAGGAAGATATAAAATTCCAGTCAAAAGGAATAGAATTGTAGGCCATGGCCTTGATTCTGTCTCAAAGGATAAGTAAGCTACTGCACGTTATATGTTTATAAAAAAGAAGTTTTATATTATTATTGTTTATAATTCCACAGAGCATTTTTTTTGCTGGTCTTGGTGCTTGAACTCTGGCCCAGACCACTGTCCCTGAGCTTCTTTTGTTCATACTACTTGAACCACAGTGCCACTTCCAGCTTTTTTGAGTAGTTTATTGGAGATAAGAGTTTCAAGGACTTTCCTGCCTGGGCTGGCTTTGAACCTTGATTCTCAGATCTCAGCCTCCTGAATAGCTAGGATTACAGGCATGAGCCACTGGCGTCTGGTGCACATAGCATTTTTTGATGAACCCTGTAACATTTCCATATGACCAATGCCTGAAAAGATGCCACATTGTGCTTTTATGTTGGACACAATTCAGAATTGAGAGAAATATTGTACAGACAGGTACTGAAGATTTACAGGCATTAGTTCACATAAGTCCTCTGTGACAGATACTCCGATAGTCCTCAAGCTACAAAAATGTGATTAAAAAACCACAAAAAGTAAGACTTATGACCAAAGTCACACAGCTAGGAAGTGGGCAGAGACAGGACTGTACGTCTTGATGACTCAAAACTTATGAGTTTAACATCTATGCCCTTCCTCCACAATTGGATTTCCTACCTCAATGAAGAATGAATAGAAGAATGTATGTAAACCCAAAAGCAGCAGTTCCTCCTAGCTAGGAGGAGCTCCTCCCTGGAGGAATCAGTGAGCTGGTGAATAATGAAATGTGTGTTTAAAAATGTCCCAGTGTGGTGGGGGGGTAGGGGGGAGGTAGGGAAGGGATGTGAAGGGTAAACAAAGGAGGAGGCTGCAATGTTTGATAAGAAATGTACGCATTATCCTGCCCATGTAATTGCAACCCCTCTGTACAGTATGTTCACAAAAAAAATAAAATTAAATTAAAAAAAAATGTCCCAGTGATGTTGTCTATATACACCATGAAATAAAATGTAAAGTATTGTGTGAATTCTAAATAAAATATGAAGAACTGCATAGGCTTTGAGATCTACCTTATACCCCCATTTCCTATGGTATTCACTCTCGTTAGGGGCTTTCTGGTGGGAACCTGGGAAAGCAGTCACGTGGAGAATTATGGAGAAGGTTTATGTGAGTTGCTCCTCACCATGTCAGGATTTATTTCCACAAGCACAGCTTGATACAGTCAAGGAGAACAAATGCATTTTCTCTACCCATTAAGGAATTCAAAGGCAAGAAAGCCTTTAAGGTAAACAGAATGAGTTTATTTGGAAAAACAAAGAAAGGAAAGAAGAGTTCGTGGGAGCAGGCTCTCTCTTTTCCAGTTGGGAAAATCCATAGCCTCTTTGGGCCTGCCAGGTATTCTCTCCCTCTTGGGAAAGTGTATCTTTGATTTGATTTGTTAAACAGTAGTCATCAGCTGCCTGAGGCCTCTCTGATTGGATCCACCTCCCAGCATGAGGGCGGAAATGGGAGGGCTTGCCTTCAGCTTTGCATCTGGCTTTTTTGTAAGTGCATGCACCTGTCTTGGAACCTCTGTACAGGGCCCACTAGGAATAAGAAAAGTGTTTTGTGCACTGCCACTGTTCCTCACCATGTTGATCTTTGTCCTAGTTGTTATTTTTCTTCCCCTAAAGCCTAGTTGGGGACACCTAGCTAGCCTTCTCAAGAAGGTCTATGGAACAAAATTCTGAAAATATCTGTTTCCAGGTCTCAAGATTGAATCTTAGTGCAACACCAGGAGAGAGACAGAGGCAGAGGATTCTGGGTATACCCATGAGGAGATGAGAAGAGAAGGCAGTTGATGTGTGAGCCCTCCCTGGAGGCTACATTATGACCAAACTAAACTTTTTCAGCTGGCAGAGATTCCTCAACACTTCCCACTAAAAGTGTACAATTAGAGAAGGATGCATTGCCATATATGCCTGCCTGCTGGGAGACCCAGTCTGGAAGAGCAGATCATCAAACCAGGAGGCTGGAGGCAGCCTTCCCCTGAGTCCTGATTGGGACCGATCTTCCTTTACTGCTCTATAAAGCCCTGTGTCGATGAGTTGATTAGGCCCTGGGGTTGCCAGAGTAAACATTACCTCTAGGTGCATCTGTGGGTGTTTCTGGGAAAGATTGGCATTTGTTTGAATCAGTAGACCAAATGAAACAGCTTGCCCAATGTGAGTGGGCATCATCCAATCTGTTGAGGGCCTGAATGGAACAGAAGGAGGAGGAAGGCATTTGTCCCTTTCTTCCTGCCTCCCCGCTGGAGAACAAACATCTCATGTCTTCTCCTCCTGTCCTTGTGCTAGGATTTCCAACCATAGCTTCCTTGGTACTCAGGCCTTATGGCTTGGCCTGAATTCTGTCACTGGCTTTCAGTATCTCTGTAGACCTTGACTAATATATGGCCAGTGTTTTGTTTGTTTGGTACTAGGGCTTGAGCTCAGGGTCTTGACTGTCTCTTAGTTTTATTTTTCACTTAGAGCTGATGCTCTACCACTTGAACCACACATTCACTTTCAGCTTTTTTTCCCACTGTTTAAGGAATTTTATTAAAGCAAGAATTTTATAAACTAAATGACATCTCCTTGCAGAATTATCAATTCCGTTACTAGAACTGACATCCTGAGCCATTCACAGTAAAGAATCACAAAATTAAAGAAAGGAATGCTTTAAATTTTTGTACCTTTCTGACGTTCAGCTTTTTGATGGCTAATTGGAGATACAAGTCTCTCAGATTTGTCTGCCCGGGATAGCTTCAAACCACAATCTTCAGATCTCAGCCTCCTGAGAAGCTAGGGATACAGGTATGAGCCATTGATGCCTAGATTTTGAGAGCTGCTTTGGGGGCTTTGTTGTTATTATTGCTACTGCTGTTGTTGTTATTTTAAGTAGTTGTACAAAGGGGATTCAACTCAGCAGCTCAGATGACAGGTAATACAATGCATCTTGATTGTCACCCCTTCTATTGTCCAAGTGTTGTTTTTAAAGTAGGATCATTGAGCTTAATGTGCATCCTTTGTGAAGCCTGGTTCAGTTGAGCCGGCCTGGTACTGAAAGCTACAAGTGAATCATGTGTGGCCCTACCTTCCTATCCAACCACCTTCCTGCCAATCAACGGGAAGTCATTAGGAACCCATCATCTGCCAGACACTGGGCAGAAACTGCAAATAGGGCATAATCAGCAGCTCTGAGGAACGCAGAAAGCAAGGAGAAGCACAATGTGATTCTGCTTCCCTGTTTGTTTTATCTGCCATCTCCTGATAAAAATTTTTCTATATACTTAATAAGTTGTACATTTCTAGATGCTGACAAGAAGTGGAAACCCAAGTTTAATAATTTAACAGTTGTGAGCTGGCTGCCGGTGGCTCACACCTGTAATCCTAGCTTCTCAGGAGGCTGAGATCCGAGGATTATGGTTCAAAGCTAATCTAGGTAATAAACTACTCAGAAAAAGCTGGTAGTTTCTTTGGGCCTGGCTTACTTCACTTAATATAATTTTTTCTAAGTCTTTCCATTTCCTAACAAATGGGGCAGTGTCATTCTTTCTGATGGAGGCATAGAATTCCATTGTGTATATATACCACATTTTCTTGACCCATTCATCTACTGAGGGGTATCTGGGTTGGTTCCATATCTTAGCTATGGTAAATAAGGCTGCAATAAACATAGGTCCCATGGTTTCTCTTATTTGCAATAACTAGTATATGTCTGAGTCAAACAGAAAAGGTCAGATAAGTTGATGTTAGGGAAATGAGCCCTAAGATATGTATTCAATTGTTTTTTTTCTTTCATGTGATTGTTTCTAACACATTTATAAGATTATTTCTTTGTTGCTTTGTATGTCCCTCCTCCACGGTATAACCCCTGCTTTCACTGTATTTGATGTTGGTATAATTTGTGGAGGGGAAGGGAGAAAACAAATCGTTTAAATAGGGATACAGGTGGACCCAATGCAACAATAAGACATACAAGTTGTTATGTTGAAAATGAACTTTACAACTTTGGTGGGGGGGTGGGGGGGAGGAGGGTTGGGTGGGAGGATGGGGGGAGGATGGGAAGGGGAAACAAAGGAGGAGGCTACAATGCTTGATAAGAAATGTACTCATTATCTTGCCCATGTAATTGTAACCCCTCTGTACAGTATTTTCACAATAGAAAAAAAAAAAAGCTGGTAGTGACACTGTGGCTCAAGTGGTAGATCGCTAGCCTTAAGCACAAAGAGACTCGAGGACAGCATCCAGACCCTGAGTTCAAGCCGCAGGACTGGCAAAAGAACAATAAATAGTAACAATGCATAATTGTTACAACAAAATGAGCCACTTGTGAATCTAATAAGCATGTAGAGGATTTTATGCTGAAAATTATGAAATGCTCAGGGAAGAAATCACAGGAGACCTCACTACTCTAGGGTGCTGAGGGGAAAATATTCATGTTGCTTCTATTAAAATATTAGTAGTATGTGTCTGTGTGTCTGTGTCTGTGTCTGTGTGTGTGGTATGCACGCGCGTGTGAGGCTTGAACTCAGGACCTGGGCACTAATCCTGAGCTGTTGCATTCAAGGCTAGCACCTAATCACTTGGAGTCACAGCGCCACTTCTGGTTTTCTGGTGGTTCTGTAGCGGGGGAATAGCAATGGCGAGACCACAGGATCCCCCCTAGCGCTGGTCCACCTGGGCCTTTTAAACGTTACTCAGCAGGGGCGGGGGAAGGGGAAGAGGAGGAGAGGGACAATCATACCTCATAAGGCTGTTTTTAGGATTCCAACCAACCGTAAGTAACAGAGCAAAGGATGTCAATGGCTCAGCTTAGTTGGGGCACCCGTAGTTCAGGAAAGGGCAGTAGTACGGTTACAAAAGCTAAAATAACTAGTTAGGTACCAAGAAAGTCTTATCCACAGGAAAGCTTAGTTATATTCATATTTTAAATCCATTCATCATTCACTTCACAGTTTAAGTCAAATACTACAGTTCATTTCTCATTCCCCATCATATCACTAAATTCATTCACTGTCCACCTTATACAGTTCAAGTCAAATACTATAATTCATCTCTAATTCTCCATCATATCAGTTCTTTGGAAGTGGGAATCTCACAGACTTTCCTGCCTGGATGGGCTTCAATCTGTAATCCTCAGATCTCAGCCTCCTGAATAGCTAAGATTTACAGGTGTGAACCACTGGTGCCCAGCTAGCACTTTTTTGTTTGTTCGTTTTGGTTATAAAGTCAAGCTTATTCTAAAATGTGCATGGAAAGGGCTTCAAATAGCCAAATGTATATTGTCATGAGTCAGGGTAGGGGAGTGGGGGACAAGAGGAGAGAGGGTAGACAAATGGAGAGAGGAAGGGTGGGAAAACACAGCAATAATATTCAATGTGAAAATGGAACCAAGTAACTTGAGGGGAGGGATAGTATGGGGACAGATGGGGGAGAAGGATGAAGGGGGTAACATTCATCAAGATGTATAATACTTGGGCTGGGAAGGTGGCTCAGTGGTAGAGTGCTTGCCTTGCATGCCTGAGGCCCTGGGTTTGATTCCTCAGCACCACATAAGCAAAAAGCTGGAAGTGGCGCTGTAGCTCAAGTGGTAGAGTGCTAGCCTTGAGCTGAAGAGCTGAGGGACAGTGCCCAGGCCCAGAGTTCAGGCCCCACGACTGGACCCAAAAAATAAATAAATAAATAAATAAAAGATGTATAGTACTCATAAACTGATATGTTGAACTGGAACCCCCTTGTACAACTACCTTAAAGTAATCAAAAACATAAATTAAAAAGAAAGAATAGCCAAGATGATATTAACAAAGGAGAATAAACAATAAAATCATTGTCCCTACTGTAGCCAAGATATCATGGCCTTAGTGGAGGAGGAGGCAGTGATAGATTAAAGAAATGGAACAGAGAATACAGAAATAGATTTTCGGCAATATCCCCAATTAATTGTTGACAAAAAGGCAAAAGAGAAGCCATGGCCTTTCCAGTAAATGGTGCTGGAACAATTTAATGTCTGTGAAAGAAAGAAATGAACCTTGGCCTAATTCTAGAGTATCTCACAAAGATTAACTCCAAGCAGACAATAGGCCTATAAGTCAATGATTATATGTAAAATGCTAGACAATACGACTTAAAAGTTTGTTGTTAGCTTTATTTGCACAAAGGAGTTGCCATTTAACAAAGAAGTTCATAAATGCAATAGATCTTGATCAATATCACCCCTTTCAAGGTCACTCATCCCTCTCTTACCCACCTCTTTCTTCCCTCTTCATTTTGTAGGGTATATATTGGATTTCTGGCTGCATTCTTCCCTTCTTCTACTCTTCATTTGTCCATCCCTTTCCCCTTGACCCACACCACCCCTTTCAAATGCTGGCTTCCTGGTGTTTTATTTTGCTGAACTTTGACTTTGTGTTTCTAATAAATTACACTGTTTGAAATCTCCCTTGAATCTACCATATTTCAGTTATATTGATATATACTTACACGCCACTCAACCTATTTACTTACATTTGTAAGCCAGACTTCCACATATAACTGAAAACACAAATCTGTTGTCTGGTCCTGACTTACTTCACTTAGCATAATTTTTACAGGTCTTCCATTTCTTTACAAATGGTACAGTATCATTCTTTCTAATGATGACTAAATTTCCATTATGTATATATGCCACTTTTTAATCTATTTATCCATGGAGGGGTATCTGGGCTGATTCCAGGAAAACATAGAAAGTCTTTGGGATGTAGGACTCAGACTTCTTAAACTTGGTAGCAAATCCATGACCCCTACAAGGGGGAATTGATAAATTGGACTCTGTCAAAATTTAAAACTTTGGCTGTGTGAAAGCTTATGTTAAGAGAATAAAACAACAAGCTACCAATTCGAAGAAAATATTTGTAAGTCACAAATTAGATAAAGGATTTATACCTGGAATTTGTAGCAACTTTTAAGACTCAACAATCCAGCTCAAAATGAAATGACATGCACATGTTTCACTGGAGAGTATGTACATGAAGCACATGATAAGATACTCAACAAGGGCCCATGTGGTGGCTTAGGCTTGTAATTTTAGCTACTTGAGAAGTGGAAATCAGCAGGATCACAGTTCCAGGTCAACCCCAGGCAAAACAATTTTGAGACCTTCTTCTCAATTAATAGCTGACTGCAACAGGCTGAGCAAATGTGAAGCCCTGAGTTCAAATTGCAGTACTGACAAAAACAAAACAAAACAACAACAAAAAACCAACTAAGAGTAGCTGGGAGCACTTCCGTAGCAAGTGTAAAGCCCATAGTTCAAACTCTAGCACCACCAAAAAAGTGTATTCAGCCTGAATATGCATTAAAAAATGTCAGTTAAAGCTGTAATGGCATATTACACCTACCAGAATGTCTAAAATAAAGTGGTGATCAGAGAAAATGAGGCTAAGGACACAGAGAAATTGGATTGCTTATGTGTTACTGGTAGGAAAGAAAAATGGTACAGACTGGAAAAGAGTTTGCCAGCTTCTCTTAAAAAGTACAAGTGAACTTATAGCAATTATACCTTTGAGTCTTCATCCCAGAAAAAAATGATTTTAAAATATGTATACATATTGTTCGTGGCAAAACAAAACAAAATAAAAACAAACCAAAAATAATCACAAAATGTTTAAAAAAATCCTTAAGGGCAATCCAGATGTCCCTTGACAATAATTTAATAACTAGCACATTCACACCCTGGAATACTACTCAGTAATAAAAAGGAAGAAATGGTTGATATAGGTAATGAGTTAAATGGACCAAGTAAGAGCCTGTCTCAAAAGGTTACATACCATATGATTCCATTCATGTGATAATATTTGGCAGTACTGGGGTTTGAACTCAGAGCCTTGCACTTGCTACATGAGGACTCTACCACTTGAGTCACATCCTAACCCTTTTGGACTTTTATTTTTCAGGTAAGGTCTCACAATTTTTCCAGGATTTGGTCTGAACCCACAAACCTCCGACCTAAACCTCTAGTGTAGCTAGAGTCAGGTGTGCATCAGCATGTCTGCCTTATTGACAAAGGTGAAGTCTTGCTGACTTTTCTAAGCTGGCCTCAAACATTGATCCTTATGATTGCTGCCTCTCAAGTAGCTGGAATTATAGGCATGAATCATCACATTCAGCCTCATTTACACAATATGTGTGAGGGTGTAAAATTGTAGAGATGGAGAATAGATTGGAGGCTGCTCGGGGTTCAGCACAGGGAGAGGACAGTGGCTGCACTGTATTCCCACTGGGTGGCAAGGGAAGTCACATAGTCTTCATTGCACAGCACTAAGTGCACACACAATTGTTACGTGTAAAAAAAAAAGTGGTGAAAGCGGAGTAGAATCAGCATATTGCGAAGCTGCCATATCATATTGTGTGACTACACTCTAATCACACAGGGTGTCCATGAGTGGAAATGATGTGAAGAGCATGTGAGATCCCTATACTGCTTCTAGCATTGCATAACAATCTATGACCATCTCACAGGCTTTAAAAAAAATGCATCTACTGCTGGGAAAAGGTATTCCCCAGCAAGTGCACAGATTCCTCTCCACATACATTATCTCGGTTGTTCCCATTGCAAGGATATTTAGCCATCTTGTTAACCTTACTTTTTTTTTGGTTGATTGTGGGGCTTGAACTCAGGACCTGCTTGGGTGCTGTCCCTGAGCTCTTTTTCTCAAGGCTAGCATTCTACCACTTTGAGCTACAGCTTCACTTCTGGTTTTCTGGGGGTTAATTGGAGATAAGAACTTCATAAGACTTTCTTGCCCAGGCTGGCTTAGAATAGTGATCCTCGATCTCAGCCTCCTGAGTAGCTAGGATTACAGGCATGAGCCACCTGTTCCAGCTTTACCCACATTTTATAAGAAAAAATTTGGAGCAAAATGGTTAATGCGGCCCAGAAAACACCATGGCCTTGTTGCTTAATACCAGGGATGGACTGAGATCCAGCGCGTATCTCACCTGTGTCAGCAGAGATACTCCTTTATTTACAATAAGGAAATTGAGTCTCAGAAATCTAACGTGTGCAAGACTATGTAGTCAGTTTGCAAAATAGATATGTTTGGGTTATACATTATAAAAAGGAAACTGGATTAAAGCAAAATGTGACATTGGTTCAGGTAATTGAACCTCTATGGGTTTTTCAGGTACTGAAGCTATGTTAACAGGATTCCAGCTTCCCTAATTTTAGCTCTGTCTTCTCCTGCACTGATTTTAGCCTCGCCTGGCTCTTCCCAAATGATGGTAAGAACAAATCCACCCGCATAGCAACCCCGTATAAAGGGTCTTTTCCCCATGACCTCCAGAATCACCCAGATCACCTGCTTAGAAACATGGGTCATTCCAAGTGGCTTGGTCTGGGTCATTTGCTATGTTAGCTTTCCATCATGGAAAGAAAAACAATAATTTGATTTATAAAAAGGAAAGGTTTAATGCCGGGCGCTGGTGGCTCTCGCCTGTAATCCTAGCTACTCAGGAGGCTGAGATCTGAGGATCGCGGTTCAAAGTCAGCCCGGGCAGGAGAGACCGTGAAACTCCTATCTCCATTAAACCACCAGAAAACCGAAAGTGGTGCTGCAGCTCAAGTGGTAGAGCGCTCACCTTGAGCTGAAGAGTTGAGGGACAGCACCCAGGCCCAGAGTTCAAGCCCCACGACCGACAAAAAAAAAAAAAAGGAAAGGTTTACTTTGGTTCACACTGTGTGTGTGTGTGTGTGTGTGTGTGTGTGTGTGTGTGTGTGTGTGTGTGTGTGTGTGTGTGTGTATGCTGGTCTTGGGGCTTGAATACAGTGTCTGTCCCTGAGCTCAAAGCTCAAAGCTCACAAGTCACAGCTCTACTTCCATGTTTTGGTAGTTTTATTGGTGGTAAGTGTCTCACAGACTTTCCTCCCTGGGGTGGCTTTGAACCATGATTCTCAGATCATTACAGGTTTGAGCCACTGATGCCTGGGTTGGCTCACACTTTTGTAGTTTGGGTTCATGTTTGTGGGGCCCTGCTGTTTGGAGGCCTGTGTTGAGGCAAGTTCATCATGGTGGGACTGCATCGCAGAGGAAGCAAGGATGAGAAAGAGGAGAACTTATCCTACAGCCTCTCATAGGCTGGTCAACAGTTACCTAAATGCCTCCCACTAAGCCCCACCCATTAAAGGTTCCATTACCTCCAAATAGTGGCCCGGGCTCAGAACAAGGCTTCAACACACAGGCCTTTGAGAGTCATTCACTCAGACCATAGCACATGCCCACCTCTGACCTGAGTCATCTGGCAGAGGCTAAGAAGATTGACGCCTCAAAAGACAGACTGAGCAACTAGAAAACATGTTCCATTGGATCCTACAAGGGCTTCCTGCAAGAGGACCAGGTTCATAGGCTTTAGTCAGTTTTCTATGGACGGGGATTACCACTTCTGCTCCCATGACAATTCCTCCACACTCACCACTTTGACAGGGCCCCTGGTGGGGGCTACACAGAAATCAGAAGATAGGACAGGCTCTTCTAAGAACCACATTCCTCTCCCCAACCCACCATAGACCTGCCTTCGTTAAAGGAGAAGACAAATGAGTTAATAAAGGCAAACAGCTTTGCAACTAACCATATGCAAACGCTAAGTGGCTCGTGTTCCCTTATTTTTATCCACATCTCCCCCAGCCACTTAGGCAGGTGCCAAGAGCCTGCGGCAGTCCATTGCCAGCTCCCACTTCACCACAGCAGAGGCCTAACCACAAAGAAATAGTACAGCCAACCAGGCAGCACAAGACCCCACGTTAGATGGGAGCATCCCATCCTCTAGGGCCCCCAGAGCCTGTCCCTGCAGAGCCTATGGGGAGCTGCCAGAGATCTCAGCCTAGTTCTTGTGTGAGCCTTTGTCTGTTCCCAGGAGCTTGGCTCATCAGTCATCCTCACCTTAATCACCTTCTCCAGCTGACATCCTTAAAATTAATGAGGAATTCCCTCCCCTCCAGCTAGCTAGTTAGGGTAACAGGCCCAGTTTCTCCTTCCCAAATACATCTCGTAGGTAAAATAATGCAAAAACATGTTGGTTTCTCTTCCACCCTGGCTCCATTTTTTATCTTTTTGGCAGCTCTGAAGACAGCCAATATATAAGACTCCAATACTTTAGTGCTTTGTAATTAGCCCAAACTAGCAAGGCAGACAGGGTTTGCTGGTGAAGAGAAGGAAGGTAAGTGAGGGAGGGAGGGAGGGAGGGAGGGAGGTGAGGGTGAGGCTGGGGTTGGGGTTTATGTGTAAGGAGCTTCTGAATAAACAACTCCCTGCATTGGAATTTAATGAGCAAGGGTACCTGGGCAGACCTGGGCAAAGCTATTTCTTTAAAAGGCAGGCTTTAAGCCAGACACTGGTAGCTCATGCCTGCTATCCTAGCTGCTTAAGAGGCTAGGATATGAGGATTTTAGTTTGAAGCCAACTCAGTTATGAATGTCCATGAGACTCTTATCTGCAATAAACTACCCCCTAAAAAAGGCAGAAGAAGCTCAGGGATAGTATCCAAGCCCTGTGTTCAAGCCCAGGTCTGACATAAAAAATATGGGCTTTAAAACAAATATTTTGTCAGGTTCTGGTAACTCCCACCTATAATCCTATGGAGGCTCAGATTTGAGGATTGGGGTTCCAAGCCAGACTAAGAAGGAAAATCCATGAGGCTCATATCTTCAATTAACCAGACAAAAGCCCGAAGTGGATGTATGGTTTAAGTGGTAGAATGACAGCCTTGAGCTTAAAAGCTTGAGCTTAAAAGCTAAGTGAGAACATAAGACCTTGAGTTCAAGATTGAGTACCAGCACAAAATAAGCAAAACAAAAAGAGTATTTTTCTTCAATCTCCTGGTAATATGGACTGACTTTTTATTCCCCACTCCACATACACCAGTTCATGTATTGAAACCCAAGTCTCCATTGTGATGGAGGTAGAAGGAGCTACTGGAAGACAATAAAGTCATGAGGTGACCTCTCAGGCTATAACCATGGTAATATCCCGAGTTCAGGCTTCCACTCTCTGGAGTAAGTTCTGTTGTTTATAGGCCCCCAGTCCGTAGTACTGTTACAGCAGCCCAAACTTAACCTCAGTGCCTGAAGTGACAGGTCTTGCTCTCCTGCTGGGCAATGCGTGGAAAGCAGGATAGATATCACTTCTGAACCAGACAGGATCCCTGAGGATCCTGCAATGTCCTGCTGGAGAGGAAATGGAGTAAGTCAGGCTTTTCTCACCATAGCTTTGGGAAGGCTTTGGGCCTGCCCTTCTAAAGGATTGGAATTCAGCTGATTCAACATGTCCCATGTTACCTTGAGTCATATACACATACACTACTTTAGGTAACTCTGTATGTAGCTTTGAGATGATGTGTGTGAGGGAGGAGGAGGGAAAGAAGAGGAGGAGAGACTGGCTAGAGGTAGTCTGAACAATGTACTGCTACTGCTACTAAGTCTCTTTACAAGAGAGCCTGTGTATAAAAGCATGGCCATCAATCTCATCATGCCTGGTATCTGCCCGCGTCACCTTGTAGTACCTGCCTCAAAGGACTGAAATGACCTTTCCTGTGACTTTCTTCCACAGGAAGACACAGGCTTCTTTAAGGAAGAACCTACTGCTTTCTCACCCTTGGACCATGAGTGTGAATATGCCTAGCACATAGTAGGTGCTCAATAAGATGTACTGACATGAACGGATGTGGGATGGATATTTACTTCTTATGTATTCAAATGACCTGGTTCACACAGGAATCAAGGTGACTCCTAGCACAGTTGTATCCCCCATGAAAAGTGGAAGATATAAAGAGAATGCTGTACTCTCTCTTTCAAGAAAGGTTTCCTGGCTAGGCATAAGTGGTTCACTGCTATAATCCTAGATATTTGGGAAGGTGAGATCTGAGGATCATGGTTTGAAGCCAGCCCTTGTAGAAAACCACAAAAAAAATCTTATCTTAATTGAAGAATTAACCAGCAAAAAGCCAGAAGTAGAGCTGTGGCTCAAATGGTAAAGCACTAGTCCAGAGTGAAAAAGATAATGGAAATTGCCTTGGTCCTGAGTTCAAGCTCCAATACCAGCCAACACAGAGAGAGAGAGAGAGAGAGAGAGAGAGAGAGAGAGAGAGAGAGAGAGAGAGAGAGAGAGAGAGAGAGAGAGAGAGAGAAGGAAAAGAAATGAAAGGCTTTCTGGAGCAAATGTATCCTGATCAAATGTGAGAGGACTCTAGCCTCCCTGTCCCCTCCTTTTCTCTCTCCCTCCCCCCCCCAGACTCTCTCACATACACACCACAAACAATCTGTCCTTCATTTATGCTAAGTCTTTCATCCCTCAATGCCTTGTGGTATGTTGATGACACTCTGTCTGCTGGGCAGAGTCACCTTCAAAGGCTTGTCCAGCCTTGCACCCTTTACCCAGCAAGCTCTGTGACTTCCAAGTGAAGCTGCCAAATGGAGTATCTAGGGGCCGGGGAGCGAATGTGCTTCTCATCCACTGTAAGATCTGAAATGTTCACCAGAGCCCTTGTATTGAAGACTTGGACACCAGCCTATTTTGCTATTTGGAGGTGGGGCCTAGCAGGAGGAAGTTAGTTCACTGGAGCATGGCATTTAACGGGATATTGGGAACCTGGCCACTTCTAATCTGTCATCCACTCCCCAGCTGTCTTAGGTGAGCATCTTTGTTTCTCATGTGCTCCCTGCTATGATATGCTCCCTTGTCCTAGGCCCAAGAACTATAGAACCAGTGGACCATGGACTGAATGAAACCACAGCCTTCTTCATAAGTTGATAGCCCAGGCATTTGGTCACAGGGGTAGAAAATGGCCACACCTTATTCTGACCAAACACAACTCCAAGTGGAAGCAAATTAAGCTCCTGACCTCTAAGGATGGAAAATGGCAAGTCTGGGCCCTGAGCCAGGACCAAGAAGGATGCAAGAGAAATTATAGCAGCAATTCTAAGTCAAGACCAGCCAGCTTGGGAAAGATGCAAGTTATGAATAATTTCTAATTCTTGAAATGCATCAGCACTCCATTGCTCTACCCCAAGCAAAGGAAAAGCCAATCACATCCTGCTTGCCCCCAAAATAAAAGAAAATGCTCAGCAGGTTAAACTGCTCCTGAGAGATGCAGGTCTTCTAAGATGAAGTCACCTTGTTTAGCCAAGAAAAACACAGGATGCCAGTTAAATTTGAATTTCAGATAAATAAGAAAAGATTTTTAGGACATTAGGTATATCACATGAAACTTATAGAATATATGTATATTTAAAATATTACTTGGGAAATAACAAAATGAGGATACAGGTTGACCCATTGTAACGATGAGATGTACAAGACACTATGTTGAAAACAAACTTTACAACTTTGTGGGGGGTAAGGAAGGGAGGAGTCGGGGAGATAGGAAGGGAAAGGGTGGTAGGGAAAAAATAAAGGAGGAGGTAACAATGCTCAATAGGAAATGTACTCATTACCTTACTGATGTAACTGTAACCCCTCTGTACAATATCTTTACAATAAAAAATATGTATACAAAAATATTACTTGTTTTTCTGGAATTGGCATTTCATTGGGCTTATGAATGTTGCCTGGCAACCCTCCTCTAAGATATAAAGGCTGCTGCTGAATTTGCATGTGTTTTGTTCACAGGTGGTAGTCATACATAGGAGGGTAAAGAGGCAGTGGACTGCCATTAGGGGTGACCCAGACAGGCTACAGAGAATCAGAAAGGCTACTTCAAACATGGGCTCAATCACAGGTTACCTGACATCAAAGAGATACAAGTTGGACAATAATAGTTGGCCAAATCATCCTGACATCCAAGCTCACAGCCAGAAAACTTTAGTCATTTATAAAAGTCAGACAGGTATCTTTGAGGATAGTGGATAAGAACTTGTGGAAAGGACTCCAAGCTACCCAGAAATCACAGTGTCCATTTGGTGAGGGAGAGCAATGTTTGCTCCTCTTATGGCTCAGGTGTGGGGCTGGAGGATTATCAGAGCCATCACCTTGATTTGTCCTGAGTGAGTCTGCTGTGTTTTTTGGCATCATAGGCAGAGCCATTTTAACAGGGTTGAGTGCTCGAGGGTTCTGGGTCTTGAGATGCAGATGGAGAATAGGAGGAGGAAGGGCAGATATACCAAAGATCTGAAGAAGGATAATCCAAAAGAGAAGGGGGAATAAATATTCATCCATTTAACATTGACACTAAAGAAATGTTTTCTTAGTCAGGCACCAGTGGCTCATGCCTGTAATCCTAGGTACTTAGGAGGCCGAGATCTGAGGATTGTAGTTCAAAGCCAGGCAGCAAAGTCTGTGAAACTCTTATCTCCAATTAATCCCCAGAACACCAGAAGTGGAGCTGTGGCTCAAAGTATTAGAGTGCTACCCTTGAGCAAGATGAGCTCAGAGAAAGTGTCTAGGCCCTGAGTTCAACCCCAGGACTGACAGAAAATAATTTTTTTCTTTAAAATACCTAGCTAAAGTATCACCAAAAAGAAGGTGTTGAAGGGGTAATTTACATCTGGGAGGCAATGACAGGTGAATTGGAGGTAATAAATACTCTTGCTGTTAGTAGTCCAAGAGTTTATCAGTGACCAAGCCATTCACCCCATAACAACCCCATTAGGAAACACAGTTTTATTTATTTATTATTTAAGTTTTTTATAAAGGTGATGTACTGAGGGATTACAGTCAGGTAATGGGTACATTTCCATTTGAACAGTGTCAGCCCCTCCCTCATTTCTCCTTGTTTTCTCCTCCAGTTTCCCCTTCCCTCCCAAGTTGCATAGTTCATTTCTAACATAGTGTCTAGTGAGTTTCACTGCTGAATTGATTCATCCTTTGTCTCACAGTTTCTTCACTTCCCCTTCCCTTTCCCAACTCAGATAAACTTATACACAAAACAAAACATACCAAAATAAAAAAATCAGTGACAAAAAGGAATAAACTGAAGGAAGAAAAAATAAAACTGCAAACGGTACAATAAAAAAACTTCTTGTTTCCATTTCTTGGAGTTCACTTCAATAAGCATCATTTTATATGATCATATACACATAGCTTTTGAGCACTTGTGATTCTCCCTGAGGATATCATCCTTTGTTTTCACTGTGTGAAGTAGAGTGCTGTTTAATTATGTCCCAATATAATTGTCTTTTACTATCCATTGGATTTACTTGTAAATTTATAGGTATAATTATTACAGCTAATTACAGGTATAATTATTACAAATGTGGGAAATCATGCAACTGATGTTTCTTTGAGTCTGGCTTAATGTATTTTTTTCCCAAGCCTTTCATTTCCTTATGAATGGGGCAATTCTTTCTGGTGGAAGCATAGAATTCCATTGTGTATATATACCACATTTTCCTAATCCATTCATCTACTGAGGGGCATCTGGGTTGGCTCCATATCTTAGCTATGGTAAACAATATTGCAATGAACATGGTTGTGGTAGTGGCTTTACTGTTGCCTAGTTTGTAGTCATTTGTATAAATCCCCAAGAGTGAGATTGGTAGGTCATAAGTAACATCTATGTTTAGTCTTCTGAGGAAACTCCAAAATCAATGTTGTTTTGATTTGCATTTTTTATGGCAGGAGGTATTGAACATTTCTTCATGTGTATATCAGCCATTCTTTTTTTAAAAAAATTATTGTGAAAATACCATACAGAGGAGTTACAATTACATGGGCAAGATAATGAGTACATTTCTTATCAAGCATTTTCAGCCATTCTTAATGATTCTTCAGAGAAGTCTCTAAGTCTTTAGCCCACGTGTGCAGTGGTTGTTTCTCTGAGGATTTATTTATTTTGTTCTAAGTATATTTTAGATATGAGGCCCTTGGCTGATCCATAGCTAGTAAATCTCTCCCATTCTGTGGGCTATTTATCTTGCTAGCTATGTCCTTTGCCATGTAGAAGCTCTTCAGTTTTGCAATCCCATTTATCCCATCTTTCTTTGATTTGTTGTGCTTCTGGATTTTTACTTAGGAAGAGAAATGCAATTTTAATATCACCTTCCAGAGAGAGAGATTGAGGTGCAAGATGGTTAGTTCACTTACTTAATACCATGCAGCTAGCAAGTGGCAGAACAACTTGACAGTCTAGACTATATTACAAATGACATCATTTGAAATCAGTGTTGAATGAATACAGTAGGACAAAATAGTAACACAAAGAGTCAAATGTATGGGATTACAGCTAGTATTTATTTAGCATGCATATACAAATGGTATCTCTATGAGGCAATTTTATACTCAGAGGGGTTGGGCATTCTGTGAAAGTCACACAGCTGAGAGGTAGAGCCAAACAATGACACAGGTCTAGTTCCAATACCAGCCCATCTACCTTCAAGTTCTCCCTATATGCAGGAAATGCCCATCCCAAGATAGATCTTCACTTTGATGGGAGATAATCTGCCAACCTAGAAGTAAACTTTGATGGGGGAAATTCTGAAAATATTTTAGTTTGGGGAGAGCATCTTCCAAGCATCCTAGAAATCACAGCTCCTAATTTGTTGATTCCCATGTCAGGCTGTGCTAGAAGGCACAGAACCTGAGCCCTGCCTGGGAAGTTTGTTTTTTGTTTTTTTTTTTTCTGGTTGAAGTTGGGGCAGGCATCCCTGTAGGAAGGAGAGACTCAAGGTCAGGAGGAGAAGGTAGCATTCTAAGCATTGACTAAGCAGCAGCATTTTGTTTGGGAGCCTCACCTCTACCCTGTAGTGAGAGTCCCTGAATGTCTGTGCTTCTGCAAGGCTCTGAAGGGGGAAATGTACCCTCCCTAGGTTTATAGAACAACTTTTACTTTTTTAAAATTGACCCTTTGGTTTGAAATCCAAGTGAAGAGTGGGAATTGTCACCACTGCAGTCAAAATGTATCAGAGTTTAGGACTTATTTTTCTGTTTTCCAAGCTATGAGTGAAAATAAAAGCTTCTATCCTTTTCTCTTTCAACAGAACCCAGTAACGTGAGCCTTATTACATTACTTTTGTTTAAAAACAAGTGGCAAACGTTTGGAAATGTGAAGAAATACAGAGCAATTGTCTGGGAGTCTGTGGCACAAAGCCAACACATTATATCCCTCTTGAGGTTTGAGAAGGTCTTTGCAGACTGATGGGAGAGGAGGGGAGAGGATGGAGATGCCAGGAATTAATGAAACATGTACAGCACGTGACAACAGGCACGGGTGCGTGCTGATATATGGAGTGAGTGGTCCTGCTCACCTCTGATCACTTCAGAGTATTATGTGGCCCGGGGAACACCAAATACCCAGGCATGCCTCTGTGTCCTGCTTGGCCAAAGTAGGAAAAGGCAAACACCTGTAATCCCATTTACTTGGGAGGTGAAGATCAGAAGAATCATGGTCTGAGGCCAGCTAAGGAAAGAGCTAGTGAGACTCCATTTCATTCGATAAAAGCTGAGCATGGTGGTTCACACCTGTCATTCTAACTAGCTTAATTAGCTTAATGAGCTAAATAGCTTAATTATGCTTAAATAGCTTAATTGGAAGGATTGTGGTCCAGGCCAGTTTGGGTAAAAAACAGAAGACTCTAACTGAAAACTAACCAAAAGGAAAATGGATGGCTCAAGTGGTAGAGATTGTGGCTAGCAAGTGCAAAGTCCTGAGTTCAAACTTCAGTACTGAAAAGTAAGTTAAAAAAAAAAAAACCAAAGCAAACAAGTAGAGTATCAACATATCAACTGTTAATGATGGACTTTGTCTGTCACTTACCAGCTGTGACTTAAGGATCTCTCTGATTCTTGGTTTCCTTATTTATAAAACAGTGCTTGCAACCACTATACCTGGATTGTAACAAAGCCAGTCCCTACAGTCAGGGACTGGCCAAGGAAAATAACACTCCCTAGAGACATGACTAAGAGGTTTTGTGACCTCTTTGTGGGGATGAGCCATCAATTGTCCAGCAGTGTCCTTCCTAGGGTAACTGTCCTCCATCCACCCCAATTCCTGTCCCTTCCAACATCTCTCCATGCTCAAAAGCACTTTCTTCTTTTTAAGATCTCCATGCTTTCCATACTGTACATCTCTGCCTGCCTTCTCTGTGCAGCACCCTGGTAGGGTGGGAGTAGTGTTGGAATTAGGATAATAATAACACTATTCTTCTTGCTATATAACATGCTGTAGTTGATGTGATTCAAACCCACAGATGCAAAACCACTAATGAATGATAAGCCTAAAGAAAAGACAATGAGTGTTAGTTTCCCTGCTTCCCCAGATGCTGTGTCTGACAGGTTTTCACATGCATGACAGGAGCAGCAACAGCACTGATATGTTGCTGAGATACAGGTAGCAGAGAAATGGTCTACTCTGTTGAGGATTGGGGGTCAGTAGTCCTCACCCAAGCCAACCCCAGGGTGGGATGAAGTCTTCATTTCAGGAAGGATGGGGGTGAGTAGGGGAGCCAGGATGGTCTAAAGTTGAAATGGTGAAGAATTGGAAGAGGGAGTGTGGTGGATGTAGTGATCTATGACCCAGGAAAGTCCCTGGCAGGCTGTTAGCGGAGACTTCTCTCCCTGGGGGCAGGAAAACAGCCTGGTTGGGGCTTTTTGGTCTTTGGAAAAAAGATACACATATGAACCCAGCAGCACTGGTGCTTCATGCCTATAATCTTACCTGCTCAGGAGGCAGAGATCTGAGGATCAGGGTTCAAAGCTGGCCTTGGCAGGAAAGTCCATGAGACTCTTACCTCCAATTAACCACCAAAGGTGGGAAATGGAGCTGTGGCTCAAGTGGTAGAATGCCAGCCTTGAGCAAAAAAATCTGAGTACACATCCAGGCCCCAAGCCCTAGTGTGTGTGCATGCATACACACACATAATACCCATCACATATGACACACATGCACTGCCACCACATACAAGTACACACATGATACACATGTACATGATATATACATGCATGTGCACACATATGATACACAGAGGATACATGTACATGGCACACACAATACAAACGTGCACATACATGATGTGCACTATATACACATGGACATATAATATGCACACATGATACATGCATCACATACAGGATACCTGCACACACATCATACAGACAATCCTTCCTTTTCTAGTGTTTTTCAAAATGACACAGAAATGCAGACCCAAAAGGAATGAAAAAAATAAAACTTTCAAGAAGGTTCAGTTTCTTCTTTGTGAAGGAAATAAATCCATGGAGGCTTTGATAGGTGTTCCTATTATGGGCAGCATCGTGTCCCATTGTCCAAATTCATATGGTACCTCAGCTGTGACTGCATTTGGACTGGTTCTCTAAAGAAGTCATTAAATTAAATACAGTTATGGGGTGTGGGCCCTCATCCAGCATGACTAGTACCTTATAAAAAAGGAAAGCTGGACCCAGAAACACTCCTACAGGGAGAATGCCGTGTGAATGCCAAGATGTTCACTTTCAAGTCAAGGAGAAGGGTCAGGAAACTAGACGTGCCAACACCTTGATCTTGGCCTTCCAGCCACCAGAACTGTGAGCAAGTGAATGTGTTGCTAAGCCAGCCAGGCTGTGGTCCCTTGGTCACAGCAGCACTAGCCAATTAATGGCACTACCCCTATTTCTTAGCACAGAGACTTCTGGCTGCTGGGAAGGTATTCCTAGTTCTTCCTGTTTTTGTGTATGCCAGTTCAAAGGCTTGAACTGAGGACCTGGGAGCTGTCCTTGAACTTTTTTGCTCAAGGCTACCACCCTACCACTTGAATCACAGCTTCATTTCTGACTTTTTAGTGGTTAATTGGAGATAAGCATCTCATGGATTTTCTTGCCCAGGCTGGGGGGGCTGGTTTCGAACCAGGATCCCAGCTTCCTGAGTAGCTAGGATTACAGGCAAGAGCCACCAGCCTGACTTGGATGCTTTTTCTAAGTGTATTTTTTTTTTCTCATTGGTTTCCTGACAGTCAGCATCTCCTGCATTTTGGCTTTGCAGTGACACTAAGAAGAACAAGGGGCCAACAGAGGTGAGCTCTGGAAACCCTTAACCCCAGAGACCAACCCAGCAGTGTCCCAGATGGGCCCAGCTTGCAATCATAGTCATGGTAGCAGGGAAGCTGTCTCATAGAGCCCCTGCGGTGGCCCCAGCAGGTGAAGTAGGATGAAACCTACTGACAGTGCTTGCTGGTCTGGGAAGGAGCCCCAAGATCGTTGTTTTCAGTCAGTTGAAGCTGGAAAGGGATCTTTGCCTTGACAATTTCCACATAATCCTCAGCACCTGGAGGAAGCCAAGGCC
Source organism: Dipodomys spectabilis (assembly GCF_019054845.1). Classification (NCBI taxonomy): domain Eukaryota; kingdom Metazoa; phylum Chordata; class Mammalia; order Rodentia; family Heteromyidae; genus Dipodomys; species Dipodomys spectabilis. The sequence goes on along the minus strand of NW_024870864.1, from coordinate 5,764,176 downwards.
CTGGGAGGAAGTAGCTGGCTCAGTCAGGAAGAGAACCTGGTATGTCCCAGCAAGGCAGTGTAGGGATGAAGTGAGGCTCTACCTCTTTGCATTCGAGGTCTAGCTATCCTTTACTTTCAGACCTCACACCTCGATCCCCAAGGTTTCATAAGAAGTGGGTGGGACACAAGAGATAAGGGTGAGACGGAGCCCCTTCCAGTCTGTGAACATCACTGATGTGCTGATTGTCCCATGCATGTGGATCCTCCAGAGGGGCTCTGTGGTTTCAGGCCCCATGGGACCAGCATCCTTAGTTGATAGTCCTGAGGTCTAAGGCTAGATCCTGGGGGACATACACTGTTTCTGACATCTTGATTTCAGAAGAGCCTTTATCCATTTATTCTTTTTCCATTTCTTTGGAAGTGATTCTCCCCATCTTCTGAGGAGCATGGGACATCAGAAAGAAGAAATAAAACACACACACACACACACACACACACACACACACACACACAAAAAGCTAAGCAGGCAAAGGGAAAGTCAAAGTATGGAATTACATTTCTCTGAAAGCAGGGACTTATCATCATCGCTACCATATATTGAATTTCATTGTGTTAACTGGTTTCTATCAGTTATCCTTAACTCTCACAACACAGAAGGAAGCTATTACAAGCATCTTTTTACTCATACTTTTAAAAATTTATTTTCAAGTAGTATACAAAGGATTCTAATTCAACATGTCAGTTTATGAGTATGATGTACCTTGATCAATGTCACCCCTTCTATCATTCTTCTCCATCGTTCCCAACCCCACCCATTCCCTCAAATTCCCTGGTTCTATTTTCACAAATGTACATTGAATATTATGACTATATTCACCCACCCTCTCTCTATTTGTCTGCATCCCTCACCCCTTGACATTCCCCCTCCCAATATATTTCAGCTTACTGGCATTCATTCTTTTAGTTGTTCAGAGGAGCTGTACCATTGGCATCCTCTCCTCAAAGTATCTCACACTTTAGTCAGCTTTTTTAATGTACTTATGCATGTGTTTTCATATATATTTGTAATTTAGATCTAATTTCCACATATGAGAGAAAACATGCTCTGTTTATCTGTCTGAGCCTGAGTTACTTCCTTAGTATAATGTTTCCAAGTCTATCCGTTTCCCTGAAAATGACACATTATTGTTGCTGATAGATGAGTAAAATTCCAGTGTGTGTGTGTGTGTGTGTGTGTGTGTGTGTGTGTGTGTGTGTGTGTGAGACATTTTCTTTCTTTCTTTTTTGTTTAGGTCCTGGGGATTGAACTGGGCCTAGGCAGTCTCTCTGAGCTTTTGTATGCAAGGCTAGCAGTGTTCTACCACTTGAGCCACAGCTCCACTTCTGGCTTTTTGATGATTAATTGGAGATAGGAGTCTTATGGACTTCATTGCCCAGGATAGCTTCAAACCTTGGTCCTCAGATCTTAGGCTCCAGAGTAGCTAGGATTACAGTCATGAGCCTTGAAGGTCCAGCTTGTGTCACATTTTCTCAATCATTCCCCTATTATAACTAATATCTTTTTATTTAATTTTTTGTTGTTATTATAAAAGTGATTTACAAAGGGGTTACGGTTACATAAGTTAAATAAAGAGTACAATTATTTGGAGACAACATCATGCTAACTAATATCTTTTAACAGATGAGAAAATTGAAGTGTAGAAAGTGATCGCCCAAGACTTCACAGCAGATAGCTACTGGTATCAGGATTTGAACCCACATCTTTGTGTCTCTAAAGCCACTCCTACCAAATGTACACTCCTGGAAGACAGACACTCAAAAATGTGCCTCTGTGTGGTTTCCTCCTCTGTGGAGAAAGGGAAATCCTGCAGAAGAAATGGCTTGAAGAGAAAAATAGCTTCTCACCAGATTATTCGTGTAATTTCCAAGTCTTATCTTTTCTGCTGCAGTAACACCATACAACCGATTATAATTTATAAAGAAAAGACATGTATTTTTCTCTTAGTTCTGGAGGCTAGAAATCCAGAGCGTGGTGTAAAGTATCTTTGTCATCTGATGAGGGCCTGATGCCATGTCAAACATGGAGGAGAGCAGCACAGGATGAGCTGGTTCCAGTCTCTCTTCTCTTTCTTTTTTTTTTTTTTTTTTTTTGTCGGTCGTGGGGCTTGAACTCTGGGCCTGGGTGCTGTCCCTCAGCTCTTCAGCTCAAGGCGAGCGCTCTACCACTTGAGCTACAGCGCCACTTCCGGTTTTTCTGGTGGTTTATTGGAGATAGGAGTCTCACGGTCTCTCCTGCTCGGGCTGGCTTTGAACCGCGATCCTCAGATCTCAGCCTCCTGAGTAGCTAGGATTACAGGCATGAGCCACCAGCGCCCGGCTTCTTCTCTTTCTTATAAGGCTACAGGTGCATCATGGGAACTCGACCTCTAGGATCTCATTTAATCCTTATTACTTCCCCAAGGCTTGGCCTCCAAATACCATCAACATGAATTTGAAGATTCAGCTTCAATATGAGTTTGGAAGGGACAACTCTGGAATCACAGAAATCTTACCACTTGCTTGGAAGGCTCCTGCTGTATGATTTCATATTCGGAGAGATCAGTATATAAAGCCAAAAAATGGCAGCTTTTTTTTTACTGGACACAGACTGGAGAGAGGTGTGTGAGTGACTGGATTCAGTGTCTACCATCAAACCTTTTGGGGTTTGGGTTTATGGCTCTAAAGAGCAGGCTGAGTTTCTGCATTTTTCTGTATATATCATATGATTGTCAGAATCTGTGCTAGGGAAAAAAAATTCTCTAGATGGGAGCTCATATTCCAGACCTGGAAGCCCTCTTCAGAGCACCATTCAGGCTGAATAGACAAAATGTGGACTAGTGAGTTTGTGTGTGAGTGTGTGCACACAATGCAGGACCTTCTGCCTGGCTCTGTGGTCACCATCCCTGCAATATCCGGCCTATTTCACAGAGACGTGATTCAGTCATAGGGATCTTCAGCAAACCTGTGATTTAAGATGGACACCCTTATTTCCAGAGGATAGAGGCCTTGTGTTTGAAAGCTTCACAGTTACCAGTTGGTTCTTTGTTTGCTTGCTCAAAGCCTCAAGGTCTTGTCTGGCTTTTTTGCTCAAAGCTGGAGCTCCACCATTTGAGCCACACCTCCACTCCCCCCTTTTTTTGCTGGTTGTTCCAGCTGGTCTCAAGCCATGATCTTCAGCTTTCAGCTTTCTGAGTAGTTGGGAGTACAACATGAGCCAGCAACACCCAGCTTCCACAGCCATTTTCTTATGATATTCCTTCAGCTTTATTTCCTGTGCTGCTTCCTTTTCTTCTTCTCTTTAATTGTTATTACTCATTAGGTATATTGCACAGAGATGAAAAGTAGGTCAAGGAGTTATGAGAGAGAGGGGGAAGGAAGACACACACACACACACACACACACACAGAGAGAGAGAGAGAGAGAGAGAGAGAGAGAGAGAGAGAGAGAGAGAGCAAGTATTGTATAAAGCTATCTTGACCAGATGAGATCTTGAATGGGGAAGAGTGGTTTGTATAGGAATGGCTGCCATCAAAGCTGACCTAAACATGAATTCTGGCCAATACTTGAAGCTTCCATCCATTGAACGTATGATCTCAGAATTGCATTTTGAAATAATTCTTCCCAGTGTAAGGGCAGTTTTTAAATCCCTGTTCTATAGAATCTTGGCCACCTGAGGATCCTTCATTGAACAGGAACAAGGGAATATTGGGAAGTCTCTGTAAGTGAATAGAGTGAATGAGAGAGAAAAATGACTGACCAGCCAGATCTCCGAGTATTACACACACGGATCAGTGAAAAGACACACCCTGCTTACTCTCTCCTTGCCTGCAGCTGCTCTATGCTGGAAGATTTGCTGCCAAAATGAGAATGTTTTGGGTATTGGGGCTTGAATTCAGAGCCTGGGTGCTGTCCCTTAGCTTTTTTGCTCAAGGCTGGCATTCTGCCAATTGCAAATTTTGTCTGCCTCATTGGAAATAAGACTCTCACACACTCTTCTACCCAGGCTGATTTTGAACCATAATCATCAGATCTCAGTCTTCTGAGTTGCGAGGGTTACAGACATGAGCCACTAGTACCCATAAAAATGAATATATTTAATATATATTTTTTATTGTAAAGATAGTGTACAGAGGGGTTACAGTTACATGAGCAAGGTAATGAGTACATTTTCTATCGAGCAAAAAATGAATATATTTAAGGGCAGTAAGATGCACAGTGAGATCATAGCGAGGCTCTGTACAGGAAGGAGAAAGGCAATGAGCAGTGAGTCAGGTGCATGGCAGTCTGGGCGGGGTGGTGAGCCCTGATCCCAGGCTGCCTGGAAGTTGAGTCTCCAGGGGTCCAACTGTAATAATTGCTGCTGCTCTTGTCTTCTATGTGAATTTCCATGCTGGGTCTTGATGGTGGTGTCAGTGTTCACAGGCTTTTGGGTTTGTCTCATGCATTATTTTCCCCTCTCTTGTACAAAAGAAGAACGAGAAAGAAAGGGAAGGGGGGAAGAGAGCCCACTAGCACTTAGCCCTGCTGATGTTCTTTGCCTGGGTTGTGTTTTCCTAGAAAGCACTTAGCCCTGCTGATGTTCTTTGCCTGGGTTGTGTTTTCCTAGAAAGCACTTAGCCCTGCTGATGTTCTTTGCCTGGGTTGTGTTTTCCTGCTCTGTTTCCCACATCTTTCTCCCAATGACCAGGTGTGTGATTGGAAGGATAACTGTAGAGAGCCATCGCTGTGTCTTGTTGGCTAAGAAAGCAGTATTTCTGCTCTCTGGAAACGTCTGTACCTCACAATTCCCTATGGAAGGCATTTAACAATGATGATTATGATTCTGATCAATATTAGGCATGCAAAAAGGAAATAACATGTAGGTAAAAGCTACAGGTTAAGCCAGGCAGTGATGGCTTATGACCGTAATCCTGACTAATCAGGGAACTGAGATCTGAGGGTTTTAGTTCAAAGCCAGCCCAGGCAGAAAAAGTCTACAAGATTCCATCTCCACTTAACTAGTAAAAAGTGAGGCTGGAGGTATTGCTTCAGGAGAGCCTCTTGAGAGGCTGAAAAACCCAGAGAATTTCAGTTCTAAAATAGCCTGGGAGGAAAATCTGGACAGGATTACAGGTGTGAGCCACCCCTTAATAGGTTTTTAAGGGGTAAGGAGTATTTATTTGCTTACTGCTTTTCATAAGGAATATCTACAGGTTTGTTGAAATTACTGTGAAACTTTCCTGTTTTATACAATAGAATATTGCTTTACGCAGGCTGACCTAGCTAAAATTAGTGCACTTCCAATAAAAATCCTAACTAAACTTGTAAGTAAAATGATTATTTTTCTCCTTAGCCTTTACTTAGTGGACTTTGGGGGAGATGGCTTGAAGAGCCAATATTTCTTTAAATTGGTGCCAGGGAAAATTGAATTGGTGATTTCTTTTTTTCCTCTCAGCAAATGTGCCTATAATAAGCAATGACCTTTAAAACCATCCCAGATATGATTCCTTGCTAAAAGTAGCTGCTGTATTCTTTAAACATTTGCATTAACTGACTGGTAAAATGAGAAGCTTGATGTCAGTTCAGTGGGGGAAGATAAGCCGGAGCATGGAGAACTCTATGATGTGGTGGTAATCGGTGTCTGTGGGCCAAGACTACTGGGCCACTGCAAAATGAGGCACGCAGTGAAGGGGTGGATTCTAAGGACTGCAGTTAGAGCTGGGCAGAGCTTGGCAGCATGAGTGTGGAGACCAGAGAGACCAGAAAGACATGTAATGATTTTGTGTGTATGTACCACTACTCGGGCTTGAACACGGGGTCTGGGTGCTGTCTTTGAGCTTTTTTGCTCCAAGTTAGTGGTCTCCTTCCAGTTTTTTGGTGGTTAATTAGAGATAAGAGTCTCGTGAACTTTCCTTCCCAGACTGCATTTGAACCATACATTTCAGATTCTCAGCCTCCTGAGTAACTCAGATTACAGGCATGAGCCACCAGCATCCTGGACCTCCATGTATCAATTTGAATACAAATAACAGCAGTTCTTCCTGTACAGTACTATTCTCCTCTGTTTGGGAAGAGATGCCTTTTGATTTGCAGGATCATTTCCTCCTTTGTTTTTCAGACTGGAAAAAATGTAGGTAGAATATCGAAATCTTCAAACTGTTTCCCTCCCTCCTCTCACATCTATCAAAATTTCTTTAGCCTATGGCCACATTATAGGCTAATCAAATGCAAGTTTCTCTGCATGCATCCACATGACTTTCCAACAGCGTTTGTCATGACTAGCCACTCTCTCCTTCCTATACTATTTCCATCTGCTTCTGAGACACAGACTCCAGCTCTTCTGTCCATCTCTCCTTCCTACTTTGTCACCAGCAGCTCTCACAGGTTACCCAAGATTCATGTGTTATTGGTTCCTTGCTTCTCAGTCCTGGGTTATCTTCTTTGGACATACCCCAACATCATTCATAATAAAAATATCAACACATTAGGAATAGAGGGGAGTAATCTTCAGTTGCTATCTACTAAAGAAGGAATCATAACTAATATCTTGATGGAAAGTATTGGATTTTTTCCCTCCAAAGCCAGAAATGAACTAATATCCATTTTTATCACTATTGTTCAACACAGTACTCATGGGAATAAGGAAAAAATGAGAAATAAAAGGGAGACATATTAAAAATGAGGAAACAGAACTCTATTCACAGGTGATAGGATTGAGTGTCTCTGTAGAATAATCTCCAGAAATCAATTGAAAAGCTTCTTGAAATTGTAAGTGAATTCAGTAATGTGTACTACTAGCCACAAAACTATGCAAGCTGAAATAAAAAATACAGCAAAGAAAATGAAATGTTTAGGTTTATACTTGAAATTCATACAGAATCTGTGTGTTGGAAATTATAAATAATTGAGTAGTTATGTTATGTGTACAGATCAGAAGACTCAACATGATAAACATTAGTTCTTCCCAGCTTTATCCACAGGCTTAAAGCAATTACTATCAAAATCCCAGAAAGAAGTTAGGCATCGGTGGTTCACACCTAACCTTAGCTATTCAGAAGACTAGGATCTGAAAAGCACAATTCAAAGCCAGCCCAGGCAGGAAAGTTCATGAGACTCTTATCTCCAATTTACCATCAAAAAGCTCCACTATAATAGAGTGTCAGCTAGCCTTGAGCAATAAAGCTCAGGGACAGCACCCAGGCCCCTAGGACCACACACACACACACACACACACACACACACACACACACACACACACATCTGAGAAAGATTTGTGTAGACATAGACAGTATGTAATCACAGTATTCAAGATAGCATTGTATTGACAGAGGATTCAGCCATAGATCAATGAGGCAATAATAAACCAAGAAATAGACCTACATAAATAGGCTGTTTTTTTGAAAAGGTGTGAAGGGAATTCAATAAAGGAGGGATTGTCTTCCTCACAAATGATGCTGGAACAATTGCACTTGTGTTGGAGAAGGAGAAGGAAGAGAAGGAAGAAGAAAAGGAAGAGAGAGAAAAGGAGGAAGAGGAGGAGGAAGAAGAGTAGAAGAGGAGGACTATAGACTGCAACTCCAAATGGACCAGAGATTTAAATATAAAAATATAAAACTTTTAGATCAAAAAAATGGGAGATGGGGCTGGGAAGGTAGCTCAGTGGTAGAGTGCTTGCCTCGAATGCATGAGGCCCTGGGTCAATTTCTCAGCACCACATAAACAAAAAAGCCAGAAGTGGTGCTGTGGCTCAAGTGGTAGAGCGCTAGCCTTGAGCTGAGGAGCTGAGGGACAGCTCCCAGGCCCAGAGTTCAAGCTCCACAACCAACAAAACAAAAGGGGAGACAATCTTCAAAAAGCGGGGTGTGTTAAGTTCACTGCCTTAATAAGAACGATATCTGAGACAAACAACTTATAAGAATGAAAGACTTATTTTGGTTCATAGTATAGGGATTTTAGTCCCTGGTTGGTTGGTTTTGTGGTTGGGAACCATTATGACAGGAAGCACAAGGTGGAATGTTGGGAAACAAAGGAAAGCCACAAAGAGCAAGGGACTGGGGTCTCAATACCCGCTTCAAGGTCAGGCTCCAATGACCTAACGTTCTTCTACTAGGCCCTACCTCTTAAAAGTTTCACTGCCTTCTAATAGTATGACTAGTGATATGACTAGTGATCAAGCCTTTAAACGAGGAAGGTCTGAAGGACACTGAAGAACCAAACCATAATACTATCGAGAGTTCTTAGACTTGACACCAAAGGCACCACCTATAGAGGGAAAACTTGACAAATTGGACCTCACCAAAAGTAAGAAGCTTTACCTTTATGAAAGCTCATGGAGAAATTAGCTACAGAATGGGAGAAAATACTTGCAAACCAAGACTAGAACCTAGAATATGCAAAAAATGCACAAATCCCAACTCTAAATACCCAAAGTCTGGTAGGTAAAAGGCGTATGCAAATATTTTACCAAAGAGAAAATAAAGATGACAAATAAACACCTAAACAGACACACAAGCTTAAGTGCCACGGAATGAATTCAAATTAAAACCACAATGAGCTATCACTACACACTTTCACAGTGATTAAAATATTGACCATACCAAAAGCTGGCAAGTAGAGGAGAAGCTGAAATGCTCATATATTGCTGGTAGGAATATAAAATGGAGCAGAAACTCTGGCAATAGTTGGGTAGAGTCTTACAAAACTAAACATATCTCTACCATATGACTTAGCAATTATACTCTCATCTTTTATCCCAGAGAATTGAAGACAGGGTCACACAAAAACCTGCACATGAATGTGTATAGTAGTTTTATTTGATACAGCTGCAAACAAGAACTTCTCTAGATGTTCTTCAATAGGCAATGAGTAAAACAAGCAGTGCACATGTGTATATGTACACACCTACCCTAGAATACAACTCATAAGTAGGAACTAGTGAAACATAGAACTTCCATCTCTTTCCCGTGATTTATGAAGAGTGAAAAGCCTATTGAAAGTGGTTACAAACTGCATGATCTCATTAATATTAATTTCTGAAATAACAAAACGTTAAGAAATGAAGGATGGCTGCGGGGATAAGGAAGGGAGACGTTCTAAAAGGGCAATAGGGGCCCATGATGGATCCTTGTGATGTTGGAATTAGTCAACATCTTGATGTAGTGGATATGTGAGCTCACTCGGGCGATAAAATGGTATAGGACCACACACACACACACACATACACAAACACACACACACACACACAGGACAAACAGGAAATCTGAATAAATCAAAGGACCATATCTATGTCTATAGCCTAGTTGTGATGTTAGCTTTCTGAAGTTGGTGCCCTCATAACCTAATTAGATTCTACCTCTTTGGTGAGTATGGGCATGGAGCTGCTGTTGGTTGGTTGATTTGGTTGCTTGCTGTGCTTTTTTTGGAGACAGAGTTGCACTACATAGCCCTGGCTAGCCTGAGCCTCTCAAACACTGAGGTTATGGACATGGACCTGATTTAGGCTCTACCTAAGACAATTGCACTGTAGTCTTGCAAATGTTACCCTTGGGAAAAACCAAGAAGGGTAAATAGGGATCAATATTCTCAATGGGACCAATGTTTTCTAACAGTCAAGACTATTTTCTTGAGCTTTTGATTCCTCAAATGTTACCTAGCCCTTCCCATCACAGCTTTTCCAAAAGCCTGAGAATTCCCTTATTGTAGTTGATGTGTCGCCTAAAGAGGTACACAAGAAAACGTATTGACCTTTATCAACAGATACTAGAAAGAGTTTCAATATTTGGTATTTACCTCTTCCAAAGACCATCTTCCATGTGAAGGCATGGGTGTGTTCTCTCTTTCCTCTGCATTTGACTCATAGACATATCGCACACACAATGATGTGTATGCAGTGACTGCATTATTGCTATGGTACCACAGGAGTCTCATGGCAACCATCAAAGAGCCACTTCATATGTATACTTGTAAAATCACTGGACATGACTAATATTTGTAGTTCCACTTCTTCCTGGGGAATGCTGAATTGCCATGTTTATCTTTTAGCCCATTATCAAGCACATCAAGGATACAGTTCAATAAATGATGGATGTTATTTTGTCTCAAAGGGCCCTATACTCAGCCCGTCTCCAACTCTAGATGACAAGTGAACACATTCAATTCATTTCAGCAGCAGATGAGCATTTTCTATGCACAAGGCACAGAACTAGAGTTTATGAAACATGGTAAATGTAGGAGAAGCCAAGATGGGAAAATAATGCCTCTTGTTCGCAGGCATCTGAGAAGTCCCAATGAGCATCTTTGTGCCAATTCTATAGCAAAAGACTGGTTTTGGTAAAAGCTATTAGTGAGGGCTGAAATGGTGTTTTGATATCTTGGGAGAGATGACTTCCTGACAGGGATGTGCACCAGAAGACTTACAGAGCATTTATTGGAAGAGCTGTGAACACAAGAGTTAAGAGCATTCTGGCCAACTTAGCACATCTCATCTAAATCCTGATTTCTTCACTTGCCAGCAAGTCAGTCTTAGGCCAGTTCCTCCTATTCACGATCAGGAAAATATAGTCAACCAATTAGATTCATGTGGAAATAAAAGGAAATACATGTGACTTAATCAGCATAAAACCTGAACTATAACAAGTATTTTATAAATGTTGTCAATCATTATTTGAGCTGTCAGGTTTTCACAAAATAATAAATAAATGAAAAGATGAGGCTTCTTCTTCAACTGTTCTGTCTTTGGTCTGTAGATGGATTACAGGGTGATGGAGTGGGTGAATAATAGCCTAGGAGAAGCAAGTCTGAGCTTCTGTCTTGGTCTATTTTTCTGTTGCTACAACAAAACACAGGAAGTTTGGAACTTTATAAAGACAAGAGGTTGACTTAGCTCTGGAGGCTCAAGAGCTTGATGCTATCATTAGCTTGGCGCTGGTGAGCCCCTCATGAAAAATGGCATCACAGTGACAAGAGCTTATGCAAAAGCTGTGAGCAGCCCACACAGAAGAGGGGCCTGGGGGAGATGCCAGGCTCTCTGAACAATAATGCATTCTTTGAGTACTAATCCAGTCCCACAAGACCTGCATTTATCCAATGTGAGGTTGGTGCCCCTATGACCTACTTAGCTTCCATTAAGTTTCACCTCTTTGGTATGTTGTTTATTTGGTTGGTTTGCTGAGACAGGACTATTATAGACCAGGCCCAGCCTCAGCCTCCCAAGTGCAGGGATTTCAGACATAAGCCTGGCTTAGGCTCCACCTCTTAAAGGATCCTCCATCTCAAAACTGCCACACTGGAGACGAAGCCTCTTAGCCTAAGTGAATAAGGGAGCCACAATGGATGGCTCATGGTCATTACGTTGAGTTTCACTGATGCCTGGAGCAGGTCTTATCACAACTCCTATGATAACTTGCTTATTGCTCTTTTGAGGGAAAGAATAATACCACCTTAGTGCCTGTTTTATCCCAGGGAAGGTTCACCCATTTCCTGTGGTGAGGGGTGGAGGGGATTCTGAGATGTATAGCGATTACATCTTGTGGCCTACAGCATTTTTTTTGTCCTGCTTGCTTTGTATTATTTTTCAGGATGTCATGACAGAAATGTGCATTCCATGGAGCCACTTGTCCTGTGGTCCAGGCAGCTTTCTTAGATACCATTCTCCTCTATGCCTAAAAGCCTTATCTCTGGCCCAGCCACTTGGCAAAACGTGGTATAGATTTTCTAATGTCCAGAGACACTCAGTTCCCCGTTTCATAGAGTCATGAGATTGGGATGGAAATTACAGCTTAAAATATAAGGGGAAAACTTTGAGAATCATCAGTTAGAAGTCCTAGGAAATGTCATGTAAGCACCGTACCAATGAGTTGTGTTTTTTTTTTTCCTTTTTGTCCAGAATCTGTGATACTAGAATGGAACGCCATCGTGCCATTTACTTGCTTTGCTTTATCGACTCATTCACTGAACAGGAAGCCTGGTTAGCACTTGGGTGGGGGGGCTGAGACCCGACCCTGAAGGTAAACCAGTTGTAGTTATGATGAAATTGTGGATGAAGTTTTGCAGCCTGAAATCTAGAAAGAGGTGGGAGATATATATAAGCCAGCAGAAAGCAAACAATCATCACCCAAGCAAACCTGTAAGAAACACGTAGGTCATGTGAGGAGACTCTGCCATAGCTCAGGGCTGTGGAACAGGAACTGTGTATAGGCAGAGTGGAAGTACCTGCTTCCTCGAGAGGGTTGTAGTGCAGGATGGTGGGGTGAGACAAGCCAGCCTTGACCGTTGGGACTCTCCTGTCCTATTCTTTCTGAGACAGAAGCATGCAGGAAGAAAGCTCAGCAACCCACTCTATCCAAGCCATTAGCTCACCACCCCAGAAGCATACTCTCCTAAGGCACCATGTCAAGACCCAGAGCCCCTTCTCCAGATGTGAAGGGAGAATCCTTAGCCAAAGACCCCAGATCCAGAACCTCCATTGCTGGTCAAAAAGTAGCTCCAGGGCTGGGAATATGGTAGAGTGCTTGCCTAGCATGCATGAAGCCCTGGGTTGGAGTCCTTCGTACCACATACACAGAAAAAACCAGAAGTGGCACTGTGGCTCCAGTGGTAATTAGTGTGCTAACCTTGAGCAAAAAGCAGCTCAGGGACAGTGCCCAAGCCCTGAGTTCAAGCCCCAGGACTGGCAAAAAATAAAGTAGCTCCAGAAGCATTAGAGGCTAGCTGAAGCCTGGACATAGGGAAGACTGGACTCTCTCCCCTGAATAGCCCCAAGAGTCAGGGGTCTCCTGCCCTCCCTCCCTCTGCTAGTGATGCTGCCCAGAGACCATTCTCCTCTATAGGATAAGCTCTCTAGCTCTTGGGGACTCTGCTGGTCTTCCTCATCCTGTCTAGGAAAAGTCATCAGAATGGCTTACATTGTTCCAAACATCATTCGAGATCTTTAATATATTCTGCTTGTTTAAAAATAACCTAAACTGGATGCTAGTAGTTCATGCCTGTAATCCTAGCTGCTCAGGAGGATGGAATCTGACGGTGGCAGTTGAAAGCCAACCCAGGAAGGAAAGTCCCTAAGACTCTTATCTCTGATTGACCAGCAAAAAGCTAGAAGTGGAAGTATAGTTTAAGTGGTAGAGTGTCAGCTTGGGGTGGAAAAAGTCAAGTGAGAGTGTGAGGGCCTTAAGTTCCAGCACCACTACCAGCACAATGACAGCAACAACAACAATGACAGCAACAATAACCCAAGCTCTTGGAGTCGGACAAACACTGACTAAGGGCCATGTTCGCCTTGCCCTATCACTAAGCAGACCAAGGCTAGCCCTGAAGAGCAGACAAGTGCACAAGCAGAAGGGAAAGTGGCCAGGATGGCGAAGGTGCTAGAAGCCATGTTACGAGCTGAGCTGCCGGCTCAGAAATGAAGCTTTTGTAGATCTTGAAGGGCAGAAACTGGACAACAGGTGGCCTTTGTAAATCAGGAACTATAGGACCTGGGCGCCTATTACGAATGAAACCTGTCTGCAGCTTCCCGCAGCCTCTGCTAGGTGCACATGTGCAAAGCCTCATGCTGTAAAGCTTCGTTCATGCCTAGAAACTAGAAGGGAAGTTCATCGCAACCCACTGTGGGTGGTCAGACCCTGCAGCACCCGCACCCCCCTGGAAGCTGCAGCATGACATCAGCCAAGCCAGGCATCCTGAGCACCCCTCCACCTTCAGTTTGATGGATGCTATGCTCGGGTTGGTACTTGGGGCAGGAGGTTGAACTAAATGAAGCTCTAAGCTTGCTGGGAGCCTATAAGCACTTACAATTCTAGCTACTTGGCTGAGAAAAGAAGGATTGAAGTTCAAAGCCAGCCTGGACAGAAAAGTCTTCAAGATCCTTCTTCGCTCATCGCTGGGTGCAGTGGTGCACACCTGTTACCCCGAGCTACACGAGAGGCTGAGATAAGGAGTTCATAGTGCCAGTCTAGCAGAAGCAGAAAAATCTGAGATTTCATCTCTATGGAGTTAAGTTGGAGTGAAGCCAGCCTGTGATCCCAGTGCGGAAGGGAAAGCTAACATAGGCAGATTGTGACTCAGGACTAGGTAGCAAGACTTTGTCTCAAAACTAACCAACAAGCAAACAGGTCTGATGGTGTGGCTCAACTGATAAAGTGGCAGCATAGTAAACATGAGATCCTTAGCTCAAACCCTAGTACAACCAGAATAAACTCTAAGCCTCCTTGCTCCTCTAAAGGCTGCATGTAGCTTTACTGCTTACTCTTCAGTAAGCTCTAAGCAATGGACACAGAGCCTGTAGCTACAGAGGGTGAGCCATGCCCACTGAAGACCTCACTGTTCTGGCCTCTTCATGCCTGCACCACAGGTGTCTGGCAGCAGTGAAGCTGCAGAGAGACCCTTCCTGACTTCTTTTCCCTCTGCCTGCATCAGGCTGCCTTTCCTCCATTTTTTTTCCTCCCTAGTGCTTCCTTTCTCCCTCTCATGTCCTGTCTCTTCTTCCAGGAATTCCACCAGCCACCACCCTGGCTCTGGAAGTACTGGGGCCTCACAGGGGTCAGCTAGGTTTCCTTTCTGTGCAGCTTTGTGCAGGTGACCCACTGACCTACTTTTCAGTACTGTTTGGCATAACTCAGCATCTTTGCAAGTGGAAGTGCCCCTCCTCCACAGACCTGTGATGTTTAGATTGTGTGACAGGAAACATGAGGGTAACAGCCTTGCAGATAAAAATATAATGCACTAAAGTGTTCAGGGCCACCAGGCTGGCTCTATTTAATCGCACAACTATCATTTGTCATGAGAGATGTGACAAATCTCTCTTTTTTTTTTCCCCCTCTCAGCTTACAGCTCTGTGTTCTCTTATGCATGTCTAGGAGGTTTACTTCCCCATATCCCTGTTTGCATATTTAAATAAAAACAAATTGGTTCATTTACCCTGAGACACTCAGTCTGATAGGGACTGAAAATTATGTCTATGGGGGAGGGGGAAGGTGTTGTATTTGTTTTGTATTCAAAAGCTCTTGGTTGAATGGATCGTTCAGAAAGAAAGAAATATCTAGAATGTCTTCAATCATCTGCACAAAACAGAGCCTGAGATTGCTCAGGGAAAAAAAAAAAAAAGCTCATTGATGAAACAGCACACAGACAAAATCAATGTTGGCAGTGTGTCACAGACCCAGCGTTCCGTTTTATTTGTAGCTTCACAGAAAATTGCAGTTGTGGAATTGCTTTCTCCTGCCTGTATTAAAAGATTTGAAGAAAAGAGATGAGAGGCTGCCAGGCAAATTAGATATCACGTGACCTCATCTGAGCCGTGCTGGAGGAGGTAAAACATGGTCAGCCCTCTTCGGGAAGGAGGAAAGAGCTTTTCACCAGTAAGAGATAGCAAGGCTGACTGATCCAGGGCAGAGCCCTTGACTTCATTCACATCAAGAGAAGAGCAGTCTTCTCTTAGTCTTTCCAGCTCAGTTCCCTGTTAACTACTGGCCAAACACTGGGAGTCCTCGTTGGTATCTCTCTTACCAGCAACAATTCCTGGGGGCCTAGTCTCCAAAGTCCACCCAAAGTCTATTGGTTCTCCCAAGGAGGCAAGAAGAAGCATTGCTGCTCAGGGAAAATGAGGTCATCTGACAGGAGGCACTGACCAACCCCTTCCTGTCAGCTACGCAGAGCACCTCGACTTACATCTATTTCTCCAGCCCAAGGCCAGGTACCTGGTGGGGCTTTCTTGACAAATGAGTGGGTGTGATGCTTTGGGGTAGACAGAGTAGTCAAATTTGGAGACCTGTATCGATGGTCTGTTAGTCAATGCACTGTAAAGCCAATACAGCATGCTAGGTGAAGGCACAGACTTAGAGCCAGACCATCTGAGTAAGTGCCCAATCCCTCTGTTTATCTATGCCCTGGGCAGGGTTTATTAATTGTTGTGGGTCTAGTGATATAGTTTAAATGAGTTTACCTCAACACAACTCCCAAGTTCACAAAGGATTGACACTAGAAAGTGGGATCTTTGAGAGATGATTGCATCACGTGGGCAGAGACTTCTAACACTCTTATAAAAGGGCCCTTCCATGAGTTAATAACCAGAAGGTGGACAGCTATAAATCAAGAAATGAGCCTTCACTAGACATCAAGTCTGCTGGGGTCTTGGCTGAATTTGCCAGTCTCCAGAATAAAGTTTCTGTTGCTTTTTTCTTCTTATTGTTATTATTGTTGTTGTTATAAAGGTGATGTACAGAGGGTTTACAGTTACATAGGTAGGTAATGAATTTACTTCTTTTTGGACAATGTCACCCCTTTCCTCTCTCTCCCAGTTTTTCCCTCTTGTCCCTATCCACAAGTTGTATAGTTCACTTTCAACAGTGTCTAGTGAGCACCACTGCTGAATTTGTTCACCTTTTGTCCTTCCATTTCTATTCTCTCCCTTTCCCTCCCAAAGACAGATAAATGAACAAATGAGTTTTTTTTTTAAAGAACCCAAAACAACAACAAAGAAAAAACTTCTTGTTTCCATTTTCTGGAATTCATTTTGATAAATATTGTTTTATATGATCAGATGCACATAAGCATTACACCTTTGTGTTCCTTTCCTAAGAATATCCTCCTTGTTCTCACTATGTGAATGCTTCTAAGCTACCAAGAAGTGATATTTTGTTATGGTATCCTGAGCTACGAGCAGACAGCACTTCCCTGGAAGAGGTCGCCGGTTCTTCTTTCTCTCCTGTTAGTAACTGCCCTAAGAAGTGCCAGTCCACTAGCCGATATTCCCTACCTTGTCCTGCAGTACAGCCAAGTGCACTGTCTTCATTTATGGGGCATGATGTGTATAACTTGTGCTGTTTCCAGACTGGACTTTAAGCCACCTCTACACATACACTCTTGCTTTTGATGTCTTGAGCAGCAATGAGCAGGCAAACTCGGAAGCAACATGTAGACAAGAGCAGAATGAACAGCCATCAGTCTAGGCGTATAGGATTCTATGTTGGCATTCAGATAGTCACTGGTATTTGGCCAGAACCACTATGTTTTTTGAGTGCGCCATCCCCACTTTTGGTGCCAGTCCTGGGATTTGAACTCAGGGTCTGAGAACTATACCTAAGCAATTTTTGCTCAAGGTTAGCACTCTACCACTTGAGCTACAGCTCTACTTCTGGCTTTTGTTTGGTTGTTTATTGGAGGTAAGACTCTCCTGGGCTTTCCTGACCAGGCTGGCTTCAAACTGTGATCCTCAAATCTTAGCTTCCTGAGTAGCTAGGAATACTGGTACCTGGCTTCAGTGCTCTTCTTAAAGCAGCTATTGATATCCAAAGTGGATAGATACAAAGGAGTTAAGACTGTGCCTGACACAGAATGAGCACCGTGTAAGTGTTAGCTGATGGTTCTGCCACTGAAGAGAATGATAAAGCATCATCATGCAACCTGGAAGAAAAGCTTATGTGTAAATTATGTGATTATGCCAAAGGTATATGCCAATGGGGGTTACATGCTGTGGATTTTCTAACGTCCACCTCAGAGCTCAGAGCCGTTGCCCTGATAATCTAAAATTGACTAGCAATACAGAATACAAAAGCATATGATATTTTGGATATCCTTGGTTATGAAAGCTTTTTTTTATGAGGACTAAAATAGTGTACCCTGCTCAAAAAGTTCCCAAGAAGAGTAATTAGCATCTTGTGCCAAGAAGACAGGAATGGAATGGTAATTACCAGGCTGGATGACTTTTCACTTACCTAGAAATATAAATGTGAAGAGGATGTATGCACCAGCTCCTTCCTAAATTTGTATCTGGATTTTTACAGTGACATTGGCACTTGGATTAAGTGCATTTCCAGAAAGTCCTGCGTATCTGTGACCACGGAGAGAGCTCAGCCCTTGCAGCTGTCATTCTGGGATGCATGGGTTTCCTGGGTTGCCTGGTTACAGGAGCAGAGGGAGAGAGCTACTAGAAGAGAGAAACTAGGAGAAGGCAGCCCTGGAGTTATTCTAAGTGGACTACAGAACAATGGAGCCACTGATGTTATTGTGTGGATGGAAAAATGGATGAAATTTGCCCTTAATCTTCTCTGTGATGGCCAATGTAGAGACAGTTGCCTTTGTTGTCAATCAATATGGATGGAGCATCTCCACATGCCCACAGAGGCCTGCTCAGGTTATTTGCATTCATTTCTACTTTGGACATGAATGAGGAAAAGGAAAGAACAAGTCTTGCTATTCCCTTTAAGGGTACACCCCCCCCTAAACCTGAGGGCCTCCCCCCTTAAGCTCCATCTCCTAAAGGTTCTACCAGTTTCCAATAGTACCAAGGTGGGGACCAAGCCTTCAACACAAGGCCTTTGGGGAATATTTTAGAATCACAGGAAGCCATAGAAGACATGAAGAACCAGTTCTGTAGAGTGCCAATGTGAGACTCTAGAAATCCAGCCTACATTTGTTCTCTTATTTTCCTTATTCTGGGCCAGATATATTTATTGCTACAATAGCAATAAATAGTAGCAATACTCAACATCATGCAAGTATCTATGATGTACTGGGTTTGGTGCATCCTGTGAGTTATTTCTTTTAAATCTCAGAAGAGCCGTGTTTATCTGTGCCATAATTCTAGCCCACTCTATCTCATATATACGGCACAGCACCTAGAAGATTCTAAAAGACATAATGTGCTCTAGTTCAGAGCAGGAAGTGGGACAAATTCCCCTATGGGCTGGTGAGCTAGACATTAGCCCATGGTGGCTTTGAGAATTCGTTACCTGGCTCTCTATCTCATTCATAATTCTCCCTGTCTGTGTGTCTGTGTGTAATATGAACTTGCAATTCTACCAAAGATTATAAAATGTGGACATTTATTTTTCTCCGCGGGAGAAAAGCATTGGGATTTTCAAAGTGTAGTAGTAGTTTATTATTCAAAAAGGAGGTCGGTGCTGACTTTGGCCTTGGATTGTAAAAAGTAGTTGTAAGAATAAAGATCTGTCCCAACAAGAAACAGAGAAGAGGCAGAAGTCAGAGCCTCAGTGTGTCATAGGGGTGAAAGTCATGGTCTCAGATGTAGAGGTGCAGGAGTGAATGTCTTAGTCTGTTTTCTGTTGCTATTACTAAATACCTGAGACCAGGTGATCTATAAAGAATAGACATTTATGTGTTTCACAGCTTGGTTGGCTGAGCAGTCCAAGAGCATATTTAGCATCTGGTCAGCACCTGGTGAGTCCTCTTGAGTCATCTCATAGGAGAGGTTGCCACATGATGAGGCAGAGCACGCAAGCAAAGTAACTCAATTATCTATCCCTCCTTCTTTTCTGCTGGCACTGGGGTTTGAATTTAGAGCCTCATGCTTGTGTGGGTCATTGCTCAATTGGTGCTCTACCACCTGAACCATGACTCCATCTTGGCTTTTTGCTGGTTCATTAAAGACAGAGTCTCTCAGACTCTTCTGTCAAAGCTGATTTCAAACTGATTTCCCCAAATCTCAGCTTCCTGATTAACTAGAATTACAGGCATGAGCCACTGACAACCAGCTTCTTTTCCTCTTACTATAAAGCTACTAATGGTATCATGAAGAGCCCACCCTATTACTTAATCTAATCCTAATTACTTCCCACAGGCCCCACCTCCAAATACCATCATTACATGATTCTTGAGGACTAAGTTCCCAACACATGATTTTTTTTTTCCAGTCCTGGGGCTTGAACTCAGGGCCAGGGCACTGTCCCTGAGCTTCTTTTGCTCAAGGCTAGCAGTCTACCACTTGAGCCACAGCTCCACTTCCAGCTTTGTCTGTTTATGTGGTACGAAGGAATTGAACAGAGAGCTTCATGCATGCTAAGCAAGCACTCTAACACCAAGCCACATTCCCAGCCCTCACACATGATTTTTGAAGGGACACATGAAACTCACAATGAGTCTCTGGGTTGGGTTCTGGGGCCTGAGGCACCACAAGGGCAGGGCAGGGAGGACCTCCGGGAATGGGTCCAGGTGAGAACACACATGACCCAGTTACACAGTTGGCAACAAGTAAGAACTGGCATGGAAAAGGTGGGAACCCAGTTACAAGCACAGAGCTACCAGAGAAGAGCGAGATACACGAGGCCTTCAGACAGTGTCTCCATCTAGACCCTCCTCAAATTCCCTGCAGCTGGGGCTGGTGAGAGCCAAGGTGCAGGCCAGCGGGAGATGAGGCGGCACAGGGCTGGAGGAGACTAGCCTGGCAAACCCCCAACTCCATGAGTCTGGATGTTTTATGTGGTACACCCATCAAGGAGTCAGCTTAGATAGCACTGCTCATGCGTGGACTTTCAGAAGGGTCCTAGAGCACCTAGCTTCCGTGTATTCTTACAGCACATCTCAGAAAGGCCTCGGAAGCAGGTCCCCAACTTGTAGTCCCCACAAGAACTGGTGTCCTCAAAAGAAGGTCAGAAGCTCAGGAGCAACGAATGGACTCTGACTTTTCTTTTTCTGTCTTGAAGTTCAAAGAACACAAATGCATTCACTGGAAAAAATAACTGATTTTTTTGTATAAATCTGAAATACGTATGGGAACTGAAAACTGATAGAGCTGGGGAAAACTCCAGTTGTGGCCTCGCAAATACTCAGCCCCACCTTTTGCTTAAACTGGATTCCTGGTTCTTGTGGGGCAGATGTGGCCCTCTCTACAGAGACCACAAGAGCACTATCTGTAACATAACAATTCTGCCTCCTATGTATGCACAGATTTCTTTCTTCCTCTTTAGATGGAAGAAATGAATTCCAGCAAGAGGAAGACATCATATTTCCCATATGATATAACATTCATGCAAAGCACAGATCTTAAACAACAACCAAAGTTACATTCTCAGCAACAGTTGGTCCAGGGCCTTTTCCTGAGTCAGTCCTTGATTGGTTGCCAGATAAATAAACAACTGAAGAAAGTCTTGTGTTTTCAGATGTAGGGTAACAGTACACCTTGGAGGTATGGAAGGGTGAGATTAGAAGTGAATCCCTCTCTGCCTCTTGCTAACTTTAGGGGGCATCTAGTGCTTTTGCCTAACCAGTAACCTTTCTACCTTCTCTAGGTAATAGCACCTGGATTGATTCTCCGTTCATTGAGTTCTGATGTACCAGATGGCTCCAAGCTACAGTGGGCATGTGGCCAAGCCTGGAAAAGCACAGATCAAGTGAATGACTTACCATGCTTTGGATTTTGGAGGCAAAGGACTCCAGCATTAGAAAATGATTTTATCCACATGAGCCCAGATAGCAATCTTCTTAATAATAACCCTTCAATAGCCATGGTCTCCTTGAAAATGCTGGCAGATGGCTGTGGTGCCGGTTACTTTGTCCTTAGAGATCAGAGAACATTTACACAGATGACCAATTGGAAACAAATTGGATTCCATCTCATGTCAATATAACCTCAACAAGAACAAGCATCCTTTTGATCTGGTGGTTGACTTTGGCTCTGCTACAGCAAGGTGCATTTCAAAGTTCAAAGCTGGTGAAGAATTAAGATAGAAGTTGTAACGCATCTTAAGCTCTCATCCTTCAAACATTTATGTTCATACAAACCTAAGAAAAGACATAGGTCCACAGCTTGGTCAATATGTATAATGATTTTAGATTGAGACTCTGATAAACCATTACTTTTTTGTGCTTGGAGCTATTTCTTTATTTTAGATCAAGTCCAGACTTTTTGATTGGGTTAATATCCATAAAGGAGTTAATTCACTCCCAAATGATGGGTATGGTCACTGCTGGCTCCATGGTCTGACCCTGAAAATTGATCATGAGGTGGTGCCATCATGTATTTGTCTAAGAAGAACCAGGGAAGAAGCCAACACCAAACCAGGCAGCATAATATTCTCAGCTTCATCTCTTAGAAACATAGTGGGGAAGTGACTAGCTTCTTCATTTGGTTTAGTGGAGGGACAACATGTTCATCTTCTGAAATAAGTTTCAAAGCTTGTGGGATTCATTATCTAAGGATCACCTGAGCTTTACAAGTGACTACTACAGAAAGGCCACTTGACTTGGGTGGGGATACTTTTTATCCCCATTGCTGGGCAATGCTAGACTCAGAGGCTGCAGCAAGAACAGAACCCCTGGGATGTCTGCCAAATGGAATCCCTTCTCTGTGGGGCCTCCATGGAGATGATTTCATCCTAAAGGTCTTCAGATCGCAGAAGACATAGTAAAAAACATTTCCATTCCCTGGAATGTTTCTGAAATGAACACAGGAAAAGACTCAGGTTCCATGTTTGCTGTGCCCATCATCTAGATTTGCCAAACACACAAGTGAAAGATTTCTGAACAGTTTGGAATTCACGGATAATAGTTGGAATTTTTTTAATGATGCCATTGAGAGTTGACCCCAGGAATTCTTTTTTCTTCTTGTATTGATCTGGAAGTTCTTTTATACTGACAGCCTGCATTTGAAATAGGGGATGAAGGTGGCAGCAGCTCACAGCTTAATTATTGATAAAACAAGAAACACATCAGAATTCTACTCTAGGCTGTCAGCTCTGCCAAGGGCACAAGTCCTCTGAGTCCTGCATGCACATTTCACAGTCCATAGAGATTTGAATGGATGCTGGTGACAAGACTGTCCCCTCCCCAGGAAGAAAAGACAAAATGATATATAGCTATGGCTGCAACTTCCGAGTACAAGGTTTCCATCTTCTTGCGTTTCATCTGAAATGTTGCCCCTAAAGGTACTCTATCTGTGAAGCCTTTTTAACTCAGTCAAGGGAGTTCTAAGAGCAAATCAATGTCTGTGTTTGTGGATCTGTGTCAGTTATCTTACCCGTTCATTCTTCACACTGTTCTATCAGGGGACAGGAACATGGGTAGCAGGACAGACATCTGAAAGGTTTCCAGATGCCTCTGGGTTCTGGGTTCCTAAGGACCCATATACTTATTTTGATTTATTTAAAAATCACATGAAAATGAGCATAATAATGAATACAATATTATCAGTTCAGGCTGGAATATATTTGTCATTAGACCAACAGTCATGAAGTCGAATTTTTAATATATTTTATAGGGAAAATGATCCACAGAAGCAAAAGTGTCCAGGTTCAGAAAGCCTTCTGAGGTCCTAGAGTCTTCTGATTACAGAAAATACCTTGGAAAGCTAGAGCATAGAAATGCCTGCTTTCTCTCTTCCTCCTTCCTTCCCTCCTCCTTCTGTGTGCATAAGAACAAAAAAGTGTATGCTTGAAACTGAGACCAGACAGTCTGCTCTATTGGAGGACCTCCAGGAGTTGCACTGTCCCCATGTCATGTGACCAGAGGAGTCTGTGGGACACCACAGAAGAGCCATGACCTCACGTGCCGCCCAGTACCTAAAGCCTGGCTGGAATCCAATAGCAGGTGTTCATCAGTCTTCTGGATGATATTACTGGACCCCTACTCTATCAGGTTTAAGACCCCTCTGGTCTTCCCTGTGCTGGAATGAACAAAGAAAGGGCACATGCAATGAGTAACACCATGACCAGAATTTTGGACTTCAGGATCAGGAGCTACAAAAGTCCCAAGAACAGCATGTCCAAAGGCAAGGAAAGACTGAGTGTATACGGGAGTGAGATGATCAGTTTGTATTTTAGAACCATCACTGTGACCAGCAGAGAACTGATAGTAAGGGGGACAAATCTCAAGACAGGAAGGCAATTAAGGAAGCAGCAGAAATCCAGAGATACATAAGAATCTGAATGAACTGAGTTGTGGGGATGGAGAGGCACCAAGCCAGCATGAGAACTGTTGAAGAAGTAAGATCCCTGTGCCTGGGAATGGAGACTCAACTCTTAAGGCAAGAGTAAAGATAAGGCATGTTTGGGGTGATTGAGGGAGATACTTGTCTGGGGCATTTGTGAACACAGAAGTCGCTGCCCTCTAGAGATCATGGGTATCCTTATAAGTGAGGGCTTTTGTTACTCAACTCCTGTGACTGTCACTGAAGGCCATCAGAGTAGATGCTCTGGGATCTGATGAATGGCTTTGTAGCATGTGTTGAGAAGGAGTTGGTGCCAAACGGCTTCTCAAGCATCTCAAATAAGAGGCTGTGTTTTGAGGACCAGCAGGAGGTAGCAGCAGGCTGTGGCTCATGGTGGGACTATGAGATTCCACCCAGCAGTTTCCTGGACCAACACCAAAGACCTCAGCCCCTACTTGCTCTGCCTGCTCTGCAGCCATCTGTCTCAGGTGGGAAAGGTTTAAGCTCCCAGATCAGTACCCAAGGAGGAATGTGGGGAGCGGACAGGGCAAGGGCCAAGTAGGTACTAGGCATTGAGTGTTCATCACATGCCTCACGGTCCATGTTGGCTGGCTCCATTGTTTCTGGGCTTGTGATGAGGAAGAATAGCATGGTGGTGGAAGTGGAGTGCGGAGCCGGGGAGACTATCATCAAGAAGCCTGCATAATCAGCTCCCTTCTTCTTCACCTTTCGTCCCATCTGAGCCACCCCCTCATTCAGGACAAGCCTTTCCCCTTCCCCCTGCTTAGTTAATTATCTCTGGAAACACTGTCACACTCAGAAGTATGTTTCCCTAATCTAAGTGTTTCTCAATCCAATCAAGTTGACAGCCAGAATTAACTAGAAGAAATAAGGGTGGACAGGAAGAGGAAGTGACTTGATTTCTATAGCCCTGGGTAAACATGGGTGACTTTAAGCAAATCACTGAATATTTCTAGGTTCTGGCCTCAACCATTATAGTGGAGAATAGTTCTGATGCATCCAGTAGCCTTCAGTGTTAGTGTCCTAGGAGTCTGGAAACTCAAGTGTAGGAGGGCCTTGAGCCCCCAGCGGTTCTCACATCATCATCTGTGTCTTCTCCCAAAGAGCTTTTTGCTTGTGGGATAAAAGCCTCACTCCTGGCCCACCTCAGCCTTTCTCCAACTTTCTGGTCCAAAGGAGAAAGCAGTCTCAACTAGCCTTGGCTTCAATCCATAGCCTCCTGCCACGCAGAGCAGCCCTAGTTCCCATCCATTGGCTCTTCCCAGAGTAGTGAGCTGCAGGATCAGGAAGACTGTTCAAAGCCTTTCTGTCACCTGTCCCATCTCATCAAGTACTTCCTTCTAGAAGCTGCTGAAGAGATGAGGTGAGCATCCTTTCAGCCCTCTGTCTAGCACTCATAGGCTGTGTTACTGTCTAAATAAACCCTGAGCCTCCAGGCTGGGCTGTGCAAATAGGGATGGACCTGTCTGTACAGGGAGGCCCACCATGCCTTCCTTCACTGGTGGAATGAGGAGGCTCAGAATTGGTCCTGGCAATCCAGGGAAACAAAACCTTCCCACAGCAGAGATTTCCCAGAAACATTGTCATGGTAAAGGGAAGGATGGCAGAATAGCCAGAAGATCACTGGCATTAGACAGATGTCATGGCATTATACAAGTCCACATGGATGGCACACTGCCATACCCTGCTCCGATAGCACCACACACACACACACACACACACACACACACACACACACACACACACGTACATACACATACAACACAGAATCAATCTCCAAGTCGGATGCAGTCTAAGCATGCATTGTATGACTGAGCTACATCTTCAAAGCCCTCTCAATATTTTTTTATGATGACTGAATTTTCAAGTTCAAC
Source organism: Dipodomys spectabilis (assembly GCF_019054845.1). Classification (NCBI taxonomy): domain Eukaryota; kingdom Metazoa; phylum Chordata; class Mammalia; order Rodentia; family Heteromyidae; genus Dipodomys; species Dipodomys spectabilis. Next base: position 5,738,626 of record NW_024870864.1, on the reverse strand, counting down.
CAGGAAGATTCTGAGGGTTGCTGTTTACGGTAAACTTAGGAAATAGGATAAAACACAAGCAAAAGTTAGTGCCCAACATTACTACGCTACAGGAAAACAGAAGTGAAAGGCACATGCTTTCACCTCAGATTTATTATCTTGTTGAAGAGAGAATAGTAAGAAACTTTTAAGGCCAAGTGGCAGGTGAAGACTCCAGCAGTGCATCCTGAATGGTAATTTTCTCCACTGTCTCCTGTGGCCTGAGGTTGAGCTGATGCTAGTACTGTTCCTCCAAGCAGACTTGGATTGGGGGGAGCCTGTGTACTGCGGCTCTGATTGGTGGCAGGTTCTCCTTGGGTAGAGTCTGCATAGCACAAGTTCTGATTGGTGGGAGTCTGTAGAGAACTGGTTCTAATTAGTAAATGTCTGTATAGTAGAGATTGTGATTGGTGGGGGTTGGTATAGCTTGGCAGCTGATAACTATCTGGAGCATTACAGAAGCCTCATTCCATATTCCACCAGGGAAGAGAGAAGTTCAGACCAGTCAGGTAGCACACACAGCCCCAAAAGGGGTAGATTCACGCACACTACTACTACCAGATTCCCAAGCACATGAAAGGTAGATATGGGAGATTAAGACAGGTATCAGGCAACTAGTCCCCAAACAGGCAGAATTTAAGTGAACAGACAGGAAGGAGATAAATATTCTGAGCAAGAGGAAGACAGCAAAGAAAAGGCTGAAAGAATTAAATTCAACATGAGAAATCCTTTTGCCATTTATTTAAGTCAAGTCAGATCATTTTGTACTCTAGACTTCTGCTACTAAAAGTCACGGATAGCTTAACTTCTGTGAAGTTTAATTCTCTCTCTTGGAATAATGAGGGACACACACTACAGGGACATTGCATTAAGTATGGCAAGAGTTGCAAAGGAAATTTCAGGGGTTATCATGTGCTATTGGAGTACAGGATGTCATGTTCAATAGATTAGGTGAGTAATGTGTCATGAGCAATTTGTGTGGGAGATGGCTGAGTGTATCCAGAATTCTATGCAAAGGCCTCCTGTGCTGCTGCTCTGCACCCCTGGTTTATTGCAAGCTTGACAACACCCCTTCCCCAGAAGGATTTCTTCAGGCACAGGAACAGGCACCTTCTAGTGGCTGCTGCCCTTGGTCTAATAGTGCCCCCAGCAGGTACCCAAGTGATGGAGGTTGTGTTTCCAGAAGGACACATAGTAGGTGATACCTAGACTCACAGAACCTGGCACTGGCCATCCCTGGTCTCCATACCCTCGTCCATCTCAGTGTTCATCTGAGACTCTCTATCATCCTCCTCCAACTCATCCTAGACCATGGTTCCCCAGTCTCTCCCTACATCCAGCCAACTTGTCCTCAACTTCAGAAAGACTGGTTATTTCTCTCCCTGTGCTGTGTGTTCACAAAATGTGACTTTGCTCCTATAAAACTATCCAAATGATGGTAGTCTAATAGATGAAAAATTTAGAATTATCTAATAAGCTACCACCCCCAAAATAACAAATAAAAGTTTTGCAAATGCCAATCCAAAGGCTCTCTAAACTCACTTTTAGAAAAATGTATTTGAGAAAACAAGTTACCATTTTCAGCAAGTGGCTTGTTGTTGTTGTTGTTGTTAATTCTGGGGCTTGAACTGAGTGCCTACACTTGTTCTTAACCAATGCTCTCCCACTTGAGACACACTTTTTGCTCTTTGCTGATTAATTGGAGATAAGAGTCTCTCAAACTTTTCTGCCCTGACTGGCTTCAAACCACAATCAGAAGCTTTAAAAGCTACAATTATGGATGCAAGCTTGGTTAAAATGGCTTTTTCAGAAGAAAAGGATGTAATTCCATTTTCATTTAAAAAAATAATGGAAAGGAAGTAAATAACAAGGTTGCAGATTTCTGATGGATTTTCTTTTGTTGCAGATTTCTGATGGATTTTCTTTTGTTTCAAGTTGAGACTTTTGGATGTATTTTGTTACTACAAAACATTTCAAACATGCAGAAAAGAAGGTGATCATGAAATGACATTACATTTATCTATCATCCTCTTTCAGCAAACCTGGACATGTCCTTGGGCTGAGAAGTTTATTTCTTGTTTACAATAACCGATTTTTTTTCCGTTAGGAATTAGCTAATGGAGAAAGAATTCTTGCAGGAAGAATTTCCCCATTGCGTGGGTGCTGATTCTTGATGCTATACTCTGGAAATTCAGAACTTCACTCCCTACCCTGAGAGTCCTATCCAGACCAGTCTTTCACAGGCAAAGCAATCTCACATGCTGCTGGTTAGCTACAGGATTAGGAAAAGGAGGCACAGAAAGTAGAACCAACTTATTCAAGTGGCAGTGACAAAGTTGGGTGCAAATTCAGGTTCATTAGCTACCAGAGTCTGAGCACAGGAGATCATTTTTAGAAAGTAGTACAAGCCAGATATATCAGCTCAGTCCTATTATCTTGGTTACTTGGGATGCTGGAATAGGAGAATTATGATTGGAGGCTAGCCTGAACAAAAATGAGAGGCTCTATCTGAAAAACAAACTAAAAGCAAAAGAGCTTGTGGCTGAAATGGTAGAACATGTACCTAAGCAAGCTTGAGGCCTCGAGTTCAAACCCCAGTATTGTAAAAATAAATGGAGTAGAAATAAATGAATAAATAAAATAATAGAAGAAATCAAGTGTAGAAGAAATCAATAAAAGGTTGGGGGTTTTATGGAAAATGGCCAGGTGCTCCCCACGCATCAGAATGCCAGGGTACAGACAGGAAACAGAAATGACACCAAGAAAATAATTTGAGCATGGAAAATGCTAAAGTAATCACAATGACTAAGAGAGTCTCTACTGAGAAAGGAGAATAGGAATGACCTAAGACTAAGAGGAACAAACCAAAGGAAGTAACACAAATGGCTGGGACTTAGCCTCCCAGGAGAGAGGTTCATTCTAGTGAATGGTAACATCCGGTCACTCACATTCTCAGACAAATTATATGATCAAATGAAATTTATGACATATCCAAACACTAAACTAATTTCCTGCCAATCTCTTAGATTTGCTATTGGAAATTTGGACTGAATTTCTTACCTATCTTTATTTAGCATTCACATTCCCTTTTAGAAGTCAACCTCCCACAGAAACTGCTCCTGCCTCCTCCAGCCCCATCAGGCATCCTTTCTGGACATCTTCAAGGCCTCATCTTGTTCAAAACCCTTTGCCATTTTCTCCCCATCAGACCTGGAGTCTCAGCTAGGGCAGGATCTCCAGTACCAGCACATGCCAAGTATGCAGTAGACACTCAACTGGTACTTGTTGAAACACTGACTATATTCGTACATGAAAAGGAATGCAGTAAAACGCATAATTTTTAACCAAGAGCCCAAATTTTACTTGACTCATCCTGACATCTAGTGGTAACTAACCTCTATTGTAAACCCAACGCAATCAGCCTAACTGCTATAAAAGTCATTCATTCCCTTTTGTTCCTGCAAAGGTCTGAGCTGGTGGGTGCCCATCCTCCAAAGGTCCCCACAGCATCTTCTGCTGCTCACCCCAGAGTCAGCAGCAGCATAAATATTGTACCATTACAGGAAGCAACCCAGGAAGCATAGGAGCCAATGTCACAGAACAATGCAGAGAACTGTGAGTGGTGGAATCTGTGATACACATAGCTGCCTCTTGATACCTGTTTATAGTTAACCTTACATTGGACTCTGGTTCCAAGTTCTAACATATTGTCCTAAATCTGTCCTGGGCACCAGCAAACATCTGCAAAGGCAGTGCTCGGTGATGCTGGTTGCCTTGGTCTCTACCTCTGCAGGGAAAAGAGGCCAGACAGGGGGACTCACCTGGAAACATGGTCCTGTCTTCAGCCTACACCCCTCCAGGGTCTCTTGCCTCTACTTCTCCACCGGATGTGGGCAGTCATGTGGACGCAAAGTAGAGCTAGATTTCTCATACTCACATGATTTTAAAAAAAAAGCAATTGAAAATATTGGAACACTAGGAAAACAAAGGTGACTTTTCTTGTGAGCCCTCTGAAGTTGTATCTGTTATCCATTGTTGGTTGAAAATATTGTAATTCAAAATGCATTTACTACACTTGAGCTATCAATCACCACAGTTTAACCTAGCTAACCTGAAGCACATGCTGAGTATTTACACCAGTCTAAGCTTGGGCAAACTCAGCTAACATAGTCAATAAATTACATTATATTGAATATGAAAGTTATTGCTTATGTAATTTATTGAGTACTACAGTGAAAGTAAAAGGCATTTGGACCTCTAGATATGCTTTTGTACTCTGATAAAATTGAAAATCATAAGTCTCCTGTCAGAAGCTCAGTATTGTCAGAAGCCAGAAGGAAAACACTGAAACATATTTATGTGTGTAATAGCAATTCTATATGACCACAAGAAACACAACAAAAACAAACAAGTTGCTAGGATGCTGGTGGCTCACACCTATAATCGTATCTACTCAGGAAGCTGAGATCTGAGGATCACAATTCAGTCAGCCCAGGCAGGCAGGAAAGCCCATGAGACTCTTAATTAACCACCAGAAAAACAGAAGTGGCACTGTGGCTCAAAGTGGTAGAGCACTAGCCTTGAGCAAAAGAGCTCAGGGACAGCATCCACACCTCAAGCTCCATGACCAAAAAAAAAAAAAAAGTCCAAGGCAAACATCATAAACTGATTAAAAAACAGCAAACATATGACAATATGCTAGGTCCTTAATATATAAAGAACAGTTATAGGTATGTACTGGTGGCTCATACCTATAATTAACAGCAAAATGCCAGAAGTGGAGGTGTGACCCAAACGGTAGAACACCAGGCCTTGATTGAAAAGGCCAAACAAGAATGCAAGGCCCTGAGTTCAGGCCTCAGTACTAGGCACAAGCACACACACACACACACACACACACACACACACACACACACACACACACACACAGAGTTACAAATCAATAAAAGACTAGATAAAAATAAAATAAAGAACAGGTAATTCTTCAAAATGCACATAATTTGGGGCTAGTGTAGCTCAGTGGTGCAGTACTTACTTAGAATACACAAGGCTCTGGGTTTAAAACCCCACACTCTGAAAAAAGACACAAATAGCCGCTATATGAACATTAAAATAAAATGGTTTGTTGAGTTGGTAAAGAATTAGATTTTTTCTTAATATATATATTATTGTAAAGATACTGTACCTAGGGGTTACAGTTACATGAGTGAGGTAATGAGTACATTTCTTATCCAGCATTGTTACACCCTCCTTTGTTTTCCCCCACCCATCCCTCCCCACCTCCCAAACTCCTCCTTCCCCTCCCCCTCCCAAAGCTGTAAAATTCATTTTCAACATACTGTCTTGTATATCTCATTGTTACAATGGGTCATCCTGTATCCTTATTTCAGCATTTTGATATTTCCCTTCCCCTCCCCAGATTAGAAAAATGTATATACAAGATGCAGGACACTGGAATCAAACAGTGACAACAGGGGTTGTACCATGGGGAAGAACATACAAAGAAACAAAAAAAAATCACATAGTACATTATAAGTGCATTAAAAAGAACAGTAACCCCTATCTTGGGGTTCATTTTGTTTAGCATCAGGCTATATGGTCATATGTACATAGCTTTTGACCTAGACATATACTAGTTATTGCAGATAAGGAAAACCATGGGACCTATGTTTCTCTGAGTCTGGCTTAATTCACTTAATATAATTATTTCCAAGTCTTTCCTTTTCCTAACAAATGGGGCAATGTCATTCTTTCTGATGGAGGCATAGAACTCTAATATATCACATTTTTTTGATCCATTCATCTACTTAGGGACATCTGGAGTGGTTCCATATCTTAGCTATGGTAAATAATGCTGTCATAAACATAGTTGTGCTGGTAGTTTTAGTATAGCCTTGTTTGTGATCATTTGGGTAAATGCCCAAAAGTGGGATTGCTGGGTCATAGGAGAGCTCTATGTGAAGTCTTTTGAGGAACCTCCATACTGCTTTCCAAAGTGGTTGAACAAGTTTACACTCCCACCAACAATACAGTAGGGTTCCTTCTGTCCACATTCCCTCCAGCATCTGTTGTTATTAGAGTTCTTGATTATAGCCATTCTAACTGGGGTGAAGTGATATCTCAATGATGTTTTGATTTGCATTTCTTTTATGGCTAGGGAGGTTGAGCATTTCTTCATGTGTCTATTGGCCAGCCTTCTTTGCTCTTCAGAGAAGTTTCTCTGTAAGTCTTTAGCCCATTTATTAATCAGAGTTTGTTTCTTGGAGGATTTGTTGTTGGGGGATTTAATTTTTTGAGTTCTAAGTATATTTTAAATATGAGACACTTATCTGTTGTATGGCTAGTGAAGATGTTCTCCCAATCCATGGGCTTTCTATTGATCTTGCTATGAGAGTTTTTTGTTTTGTTTTGTCAGTCACGGAGCTTGAACTCTGGGTCTGGGTGCTGTCCCTCAGCTCTTCAGCTCAAGTCTAGCACTCTACTACTTGAAATATAGTGCCACTTCCAGTTTTCTGGTGGTTTATTGGAGATAAGAGTTTCACAGACTTTCTTGCCCAGGCTGGCTTTGAACTGTGATCCTGATCTCAGCCTCCTGAGTAGCTAGGATTACAGATGTGAACCTCCAGAGCCAGGGCACTATGAGAGTTGTTTTTTTTTTTTAATGATTGAAAATCTCACATATAATTGACAACTAAAATAAAATCATAAGAAATTCAGCATCCCCAAAACAGATACAACATTGTCAATGAAATTGTGAGATAAAGTCAGAGTAAAATGTACAATGCACAATACAGTCATAACAGTTTGGAAGTCCACTGTTAGCTTTTCATTACTATTACAAAATACCAAAAAGTTTTATTTTGACTCACAATATTAGAGATTCTAGCCCATGACCAACTGGTGCCATTTGAGCCAATTTGAGGCTCTGTTTGCAACTTTGTCATGACAGCACATCACCACAAGAGTTTAGAGTGAAGTAAGACCACTCATCTCATAGATAGGAAGCAAAACAGAGAGGAAAGGACACAAAAATATAAAAGAAAATCGCAGTTAAATATCATCTGAACTATGAGAGTTTTAAAGGTATACATTTCCAGAGGAAAATTTGGTTACAGATATAAAATTAGTAAATGCATTCTCTTTTAACCGAAGACTGGCTTTTAAAAAAATAATCCAAGAAAGCCTATGGACAAATGTGTGTGTATAATTGAAACAATGTTCTTTCCAAAAATTTGAAAAATAATGTTATTAGTAAGCCAAAATCTTACTTGATTAAATATATAATGAACCAGGCACTTGTGGCTCATGTCTGTAATCCTTAATACTCAGGAGGCTGAGATCTGAGGGTCAGAGTTTGAAGCTATCCAGGCAGCAAAGTAGTTGACACTTATATCTCCATTAGTCATCAAAAAAAGCTGGAAGTGCAACTCAAATGGAAGAACGCTATTCTTTTTTTGGGGGAGTGGCGGGGGGGAGAGTGGGGTCTGGTCATGGGGCCTGAACTCTGGGCCTGGGCGCTGTCCCTCAGCTCTTTAGCTCAAGGCTAACGCTCTACCACTTGAGCCACAGCGCCACTTCTGGCTTTTTTCTTTTTGCTTATGTGGTACTGAGGAATCGAACCCAGGGCCTCATGCATGCAAGGCAAGTGCTCTACCACTGAGCCACCTTCCCAGCCCGGAAGAGTGCTATTCTTGAACCAATAAAAAGCTGAGGAACAGCACCAAGGCCTTGAGTTGAAGCCCCAGGACTAGCGCGCGCACACACACACACACGCACACACACACACACACACACACACACTCCCCCAAACAAAACAAAACCATAATAGTGGAGTGGTATACTGACCCTATACTGTCCTATTTTAGATGTGAGACATGATCATTAAATTCTAGGTCTATTTTAGATATGAGACATGATTATTAAATTCTAGGTCTATTTTCATGAAAATTAGGCCCATAGTAGTTGCATGACTGTAAACAACTACAAAAATGGTAGAATTGTCTGCAAGTCTGCATAAAGTTTTAGGTTTGAAAGATTTCTCACCAAAATGTTAGCACAAGATTAGACTGTAGAGATAAATGTTTAGCATAAAGTTTACCTTCTTCATACAGATTTTTCAGTATTTATGGTAAGCAGGTATTGTTTTAAAAATCAGAAGAAATCAAACAACGTTTCTAAAGAGAAAATAAAAAGCCATGCTTTGCAAAAATGTTTCCTTTCCCAGCCACAACACTTTAACAGCTGAGCCAGTGCTTCTATAGGAACTGAAATTACCTACCGAGGACCAGAGAGAAACTATGTATTCTGTAAGGTTTCTATTTTCAGTTGGGGTGATCCAGTTCTCCTAAATACCTCAAAGAACGTCAATGGACAGTAGGAACAATCTGTAACCCTGTACACTACATGATCCATAAATATTCAAAAATGTGAAAGCAACCATCAGCCAAGTCTGTGGGTTTTCTGTGTCACGGGTTCCCAGTGAGCTTTCCTACCTAGAACAGGACCTTCCCCAGACTCCCATTTACAGTAAATGTAATTACACTTTAATGGCATACATCTTGTTCTGTCGCTTTTTCCATAGCTCCTATTTTTAACCGGCACAATGGGAACATTTGTCCTCTGATTCACTGACAAGGTTTGAAAGCTAGGAGTTTGGCTTTTAAAATGACAGTACCCTAATCCTATTGCTGATTTTCTTAGATGAAATAACAGCCTATAATTAAGACAACGGAGCACAGGAACAGGATAAGAATAGACTCTGAGTTGAGTTCAGGTGACAGGATTTATCAGTAGCTATGCTAGAATGGAGACCAGGCTCTGATCCTGGCTTGGTGGCCTTTCCAAGTCACTTCAAAGTTCTGTAGTATTGTCCTGATTCTTTGAGGTACAGGGAAGCCAATCTGGGATTTTGCTCCTTTGGACAAAACCCTGGTAGCAGTTCGGGGATATGTAGATGTCCAGAGCTAATGGAGCATTGAAGTTCTCTCTCTTTGAGACAAAATATGAGAGAGAGAGAGAGAGAGAGACAGAGACAGAGACAGAGATGTGTCCCTCCCTTTAGATTTCAGTGAGCTTATGAGAACTTTGATTCCAGAATATTGTGGGTTGATGCTCTGGAAGGACTAGGACCAGGAAGGTCACAGTCCTCCTCCTCGCTCCCTTCTCTCCCTTGCTCTTGGGACATTCTCTCCTGAGCCCAATGCCAGGATAACACAAAGCTAGAGGTATAATGAAGGTAGGTGTCATTGTTTCTTTCTTGGATCCAGCCACTGAGCTACACCATCCTGTTTGGTTTTTTGTTTGTTTATGTGTATGTTTGCGGATACTGGGGCTTGAACTCAGAGCCTCACACTCCTCACTTAGCTTTTTTTTTTTTTTGCTCAAGGATGGTGTCCTACCATTCAAGTTACATCTCTACTTATGGCTTTTTGCTGGATAATTGGAGGTAAGAGTTTCACGGACTTTTCTGCTTAGGCTGGCATCGAACCACAATCCTCAGATCTCAGTCTCCTGAGTAGCTGGAATTATAGGGAGGAACCACCAGAGCCCAGCCCATTAGGTCCTGACTCATGAAATTTGTAAGCATGACAGGGTAATTGTTTATACCATGGGTTCATAGTGGGTTCTGGTCTGCAAAAGTGACCAGAACTCCAATTTTGATGTATGAATTTGCTAATGCTTGCTGTTTGTAAGAGTCTGTTCTAAAAAAGATACAAATATCAATTTATTTATAAAATTGAAACATTCATTTTCCTAATGGCTCTTTGAGTCTCAATCTATTATTTAGATTGTACAGTTGAGGAAAGTGAAGCTCAGAAAAGGTAATTAATTTGCCCAGTGTCACACAGCTACTGAGAAGCAAACAGAGTGTCCAGATTGAGGTCATGGAGCTGCAGTGTGCATGTCTTAAAACCCAGGTTAAGGCAGGCTTCAATGGTTCACACCTGTAATTCTAGCTACTTAACAGGCTGAAAACTGAGAACTGTAGTTCAAAACCAGCCTGGAAAGAAAAGTCCATGAAACTCTTCATCTCCAATTAACCACCAAAAGACCCAATTTGAAATGTGGTCCAAGTGACAGAGCACTAGTTTTGAGTGGGAAAAAGCTAAGAAAGAAGCTGATGGCTCACACCTGTAATTCTAGTTACTCAGGGGCTGAGATCTGAGAATCATGGTTCAAAGGTAACCCAGGCAGGAAAGTCCAAGAGACCCTTATCTCCAATTAACTACCAAAATTTCTGTAGTATGGTGTAGCTCAAATAACAGAATATCAGCCTTGAGTGAAAGAACTAAGGAACAGTTCTCAGGTCCTGAGTGTAAGACAGAGGACTGGCAGACACACACAAAAGCTAAGTAAAAGCACCAGGCTTAGGTTGGAGGTATGGCTCAGTAGGTAGAGTGCTAGCCAATGAGTCAAAGCAGCAGGTACCAAGTTCAAGTCCCAGTCTTGGGCCTAAGGAAAAACAAAACTCAGAGCACCATGCTCTGAGTTCAAACCTTAGAGCACATGTTGGCTCTCTCCTCCCTACCCCCACAAACTGGATTAATACTTCACCCTGCAAATATGTCTGACTTAAACTCTATGCGTCGGCTCCCCTCTGGACCTCCAGTATCCATTCAGCATCCTTTGTTTTCTTTTATGTCTTGCCTTTCTGGGATATGATCCCAGACCCCAGGGAAATTCATCTATTCTGCATACCTTGAGAAAAATGAACTATACTGATTCCCTAGGAAAGGACAAGTTCATTAAGCATCTTTCAGACCAGCCTCGGGATGACTTCTGGTCCTGACCTGATTTCTTGTAGGCTCCAGGCAGATGCTAATTTCCATCTCTACAGCCACTACCTATGTAGTGTACCTCCCCCCGCATTTTATCTGGGCACACTTGGAGCTCTCATGTTCTTGTGTGCTTACTCAGCAGGCCTGCTGACTCCAAAAGAGGACACTGCCTATAGTACCTTCCAGGGCCCTTAGGAGCTCTTAGGGGCTAGATTTCTTTGCTTCCTGAAACACTTCTGTGCACCTGCTGCCACATCTGCTCCATAAAGGATAATGCTTTGTGGCCTTTTAGTAGAAATCCTTTTTTTCTAGCTCTGCTTCTGCTATTTAAAAGTTTTTACCAGAGCCACAGGGTCAGACTCTGACTGGATGCCATTAGTTCATGCATGGATCCCTTACAAAACTCTTTTTCTCTCTAGGCATCAATCAAAAATACAAGCCAGGCACTGGTAGCTCACTCTGGTAATCCTAGCTACTCAGGAGGCTGAGATCTGAGGATTGTGGTTCAAAGCCAGCCCAGATAGCAAAGTCTGAGAGACTCTTACCCAATTAACCACCCAAAACCCCAGAATTGAGGGTGTGACTTAAACCTTAGAGTGCTAGCTTTCAGCAAGAAAGCTCAGGAATAGCACCCAGGCCCTGAGTTCAAGCCCCATGACCAGCACCAAAAAAGTAAATAAATAAATATAATAATAATAAAAATAATAAAAATAATAATTAATGCAACTTGATTGTAAGAGAAGAACTGTTGGGAAGGGAATGATCAGGGGAAGGGAAGAAGGGAAGAGAGTTTCAAGGCAGGGGAGCATGGGGTGATGAATGTGATCAAAGTACATTTTGTCTACGTGTACGAAAGTAGCATAATGAAATCCACTAAAACTTGTGTAATGAGGAGGAGCAAGGGGGATTAAGAGTAATAGAGGGCTGGGAAGGTGGCTCAGTGGTAGAGTTCTTGCTTTGCATGCATGAGGCCCTGGGTTCTATTCCTCAGCACCACATAAGCAAAAAGAACAAAGCCAGAAGTGGCACTGTGGCTTAAGTGGTAGAGCGCTTGTCTTGAGCTGAAGAGCTGAGGGACAGTGCCCAGTGGGGCCCAGACCGGACCCCCTCCTCCAAAAAAGAAAAAAAAAATGAAAAGAAAAGAGTAATAGAAGCATATTATGTACCCATATGGAATTATCACAATGAAATCGTTTTGTACAATTGTTTACAAATAAAAAAGAGTCAGGCTCCAGTGGCTCACACCTGCAATCCTAGTTATAATCCTAGGCTGAGATCTGAGGATCCCAATTCAAAACCAGCAGATAAATCCCAGAGACTCTTATCTTCAATTAAGTAGCAAAAAGCTGGAAGTGGCAGAATGGCTCAAAGGATAGAACTCCAGCCTTGAGCTAAAAATCCAAGTGAGAGTGTGAGTTCCTGAGTTCAGGCCCCAGTACTGAGAGAGGGGGAGGGAGAGAGAGAGAAAGAGAGAGGGAGAAAGAAAGAGAAGGAAGAGGAGGAGGAAAGAAAAGGAGTTAATGAAACCTTCCTTTTGGGTGATCCTTTCCAAACAAATAATAGCACGAGTAAGAATGCCTTAGCTTTTTACCTACCCACTGTTCTATTTGCAGGAGAGATGAATTCATTAACTTTAAAAATAATTGCCAATTCAGGGCCTTCAGATGTCACTGATTTTTTTCTCCCCCTGCCCTCTTTTTGATGCTATCCCTTCCTATCAGGCTTTTTTATTTCTTTACATTGTATTTGGGGGTTGGGTATAGGAAACTATGGCGGTGACAGATACAAGCAGATACCTGGAGAGTCCTGAGAGGAACCCTATCTAGTTGCTACAAACACGCAGGTGCAAAAACCTCTCAAAGGAGCATTCTGCTTGACTCAGAACTCATTTCAAAGGGGTACCCTCCTCTCCTGTGCACTGATGGGGAACCTGAACATTCGTTCTTCTAAGACCTCTCACCATACAGAATATAGGCAGTGGAACCTGCCCAGCTATGGAAAAAAAAATATAAAAAGAAGCCTGGGCATTTCCCTCTAGTTCAGAAGAGGACTTGCCTTTTGTGTCTTCTCCTGCACCTGTCTGCTTCGCTTTCTCTCACTTTCACTCTAACACAATGAGGATTGGAATATGTGCCTGGAACCCAAGTGGCCTTCATCCTACTCTGGTGGGATTCAATCCATGTCTCTAGGCGTTACACGTGAATGAACCTGAAAGAATTCTCATCTTGGGATCCCTAAAGACACAAATGGCAGGCTAAAGAACATAGTCCAGCAGGTGGCCTATCATTGTTTCAGCCTCCTCTCTCTCTCCATGTTGATGCTTGTTTGTGATTTACATGATGAGTCCGTTCACACTGATGCATAGTCTGAAATAACCCAATCCACTGTGATGGAGAGTAATGGCAATGTCTCTAACCCTAGGATTTCACCTGATACTACTGCCTCACTTCTTGCTCCTCTGAGTTTTTAACTAAACAGTACTTGCCTTTATTGAAGCAATAGCTATAGAAAGATGCTGCATCATCAATAGGAGCATAGCACAAGCTGTTAGAACTGTGAAGGACATGGCGCACGCTCAATTCTGCAGTGTCTTCCTTGAGAACTTAAAGCCTCTTGCTCTGTGAACTTGCTGGAGGGGCCTGGGGCATTTAGGCATATGGTCTGAGAACTGTATCATTAACTTCTACTAAGAACTAGAACTGGTGTTAAGAAATAGAACTGTTAAGTGTCCTTCTGACATTGTGTTCCCAGTAAACTTGTAAAAACAAATCAGAATCAGAATCTTTGGGGCCAGAGTCTGTAAGAAAGGTGAGCTGGGGTTGAAAGTCCTACCTTGACTTTGATTAGCAACTCTGTGTGTATGTGTATGGTTATGTATATGTTACACTGTTTCATGTAGGTATATTAAACAAAGATATTGACAAAAGAGGTGAAATATTAGTTTGTTAACTATTCAACCTCTTAGTAAACTCAGCTTTTTATGAATATACACATAGTAAGCCAGGAGACACTGGCTCACCCCTAGTAACCCAGCTATTCCAGTGGCTCTGATCTATGGGTCTCAGTTCAAATCCAGCTCAAGAAAACAAATCCAAGAAACTCACATCTCTAATTAACCAGCAAAAAAGGCAAAAGTAGGAGTGTAACTCAAGTGGTAGAGTGCCAGACCTGAGAAAAAAAAGCCAAGCAAGAATGCAGGCCCTGAATTCAAGACCCAGTACTGGCATAAGAAAATAAAAAAGGTATGTACATATAATAGGTAGAGGTGATAGTTGTATATTTACTTTATACTTAAGGTTATAATATTTATTATGCTACTCCAATTGTTCCAGGTTTATTCACTGGGAGATCTTTCAGTTGGCTCCTAAAATACCTTTGATCTGCTTCCATCATTGTGGCTTGTGGGCTTATAAAAACATAGTATAAATACATTTATATCTACACACATACATATATATGTTGTAAATGTTTTAATTTTTATCATGTTATAGAAAGCTGCTTACCAAAAGTACTGGATTCAAATTTTTCCTCAAAAGATCATATCCATTCTAATGGGTATTCAAGGAATAGCAGAGGCACGTTCTTATTAGGCAGTTGATGTGTCAGTACATAGCCTCAGCATTAGTTATCTGCTTTCAAAATTAACAGCTGGAATGGTTAAGTGAATACAGCCCCAAACACTTTCACCCGGGGTGGGATAAAACTACATTATTTCAGCAATTCTAAGCACTCTCTCCTGGCTTTGAACATCTCTGAAGGTCAGGGCGCTTCTAACACTTGCCCTTGAGCCATGGTAATTGGGATCAAGTTGTCATCCTGCGCCACCTTCTGGTAGAATCAAGAAAGTGTCAGCATCTAGACAAGCTGGATTACTTTATCTAGTTCATTTTCTTATTGTTTTTCTTTCCACATATGTACAAGACGGATAGATGGTTTGTTAAACCTATACTTGACTATTACAGGCTATTGCACACTCAGAACCCCACCTTGCGAGCAGCAGCCTCAAGGTTGTTTGCCCAGTCTTCCTATGGCTCTGCTCTGGCCTAAACCCAGCCAGAAGCTCCGTTACTTCCCCTGGGAGAAGCCCTCCACTTGGCTTGGATGGAGAAACACACAATCCAGGCTCCCATCTGTGGGTGGATAACTCTTAAGAGGTCTTTGTCTCCAGAACTCCCCTTCAATTCTCACCCTTATCAGCTATCCCCCATCACATTTCCCTCTCCAGCCCCTATTCCTGCAGCCTGGTCTCGCTTCTCAAACCCTTCATCTACGTCCTCACTCAGACCTTGAATCTGGGCAGATCCAAACCAAAACACATATGGCCCTGCAGTTCCAACATACTCTTAAAAAGCTTAGATGAAGCAGGGTGCCGGTGGCTTACGCCTGTAATCCTAGCTACTCAGGAGGCTGAGATCTGAGAATTTTGGTTCGAGGCCAGCCCGGGCAGGAAAATCTGTGAGACTCTTATCTCCAATTAACCACCAGCAAATCAGAAGTGGTGCTGTGGCTAAAGTGGTAGAGTGCTAGCCTTGAGCTGAGGGACAGCGCCCAGACCCAGGGTTCAAACCCCACGACCACCCAAAACAAAACAAAAAACCCCACTTAGATCAACTGGTAAGATTGATTGGAATATACTTGTAAATATTTGTAGAAATATAATACACCTGGGCTAGGAATTGGCTCAGTGGCAGAGTGCTTGCCTAGCACCCATCAATCCCTGGGTTCAATTCCTCAGTACCATAAAAACAGAAAAAACCTGAAGTAGTGCTGTGGCTCAAGTGGTAAAGTGCTATCCTTGAGCAAAAGAAGCTCAGGGACAGTGCCTAGGCCCTGAGTTCAAGCCCAGGGACTGGCAAAGAAAAACAAAAAAAGAAAGAAAATGTAATACACCTCTCTATAGCTAATATAAACTAATCAAAATATTTGAGCAATCAAGAAATGAGCATTCCCTTTGTATATTAATTACCATTTCCATTTTGCTGAGTTGAAGAGCTACTCTATTTCAAATAAACTATTGTTAGAATTGTTAAATTAATAGAAAAATTAGAAATAGGGAATGACACCCCGTTTTCTGGTTAATGTGTATCAAAATCGTATATTTCTTACACATAAAAATATTGTGTGTGTGTGTGCCAATCCTGGGACTTAAACACTGTCTTCGAGGTTTTATTCTCTAGGCTGGCACTCTAAAAACCTGAGCCACAACTATACTCCTGACTTTTTTGGTGGTTAACTGGAGGCAAGAGCTTCATGAACACTCCTATCCAGGCTGGCTTCAAATTGCAGTCCTCACATTTCAGTCTCCTGAGGAGCTAGCGTTACAAATGGCACCCAGCGTAAACAATCAGTATGACACATGATTATTAACTGAAGCTCATACTGACTCCAAGTTCCTATTTTCATTTATCTGTTCTAGAACCCCACCCAAGACCCCACATTTCACTTGGTAGGCATGCATGTCTCCTAGCCAGGACAGTTTCTCAGAAACTTGTGTCTGGTAACTGACAATGGTGAAGAGTTCTGGTCATCTATTTTGTGGAATGTTCAGTTTAGATTTTTCAGATGATTCCAACTTGATTATGGGTTTCTTCGAAGGAAAATCAGAAGTATCACTTTCACCACATCATGTCCAGAGGCCACACTAGCAACATGGCTCACAATGGTTGACTTCGACTTGGACCACCTACAGAGCTAGCTTTGGGTTTCTGCCCTGTATTTTCCTTCTTTCTGGAAGGAAGTAACTACGTACAATCCAGCTGATAGGAGTTTCTTAAGGGTTGAGAATCTACAGTATTACTTGTAATTCTGCATGGGAGACAGCTTATAATCTGTATGGTCATGGACTTTATACTTAGGGCTGCAATTCAGTATTTGTATTGTTCAAATTATTCCAAATGTAGCCCCTGGGAGGTATGTCAACTGGCTCCTGGATGCCTTTGATATATGCCTATCATCCTGGTTTGGAAATGTTTATTGCTTAGCACATCTGGCATGACCTGATGCTCCAGGATCATCTCTATTTCCAGCTTTAAAATCTGGTATTTTTCCAAGCATCCTTGGTTAACTAGAGAATAGGATTAGAAAGTAAGATGAGCGCCAGGTATGGTCTTTACTATTGAGATGTACCCTTTAAACCCCTCAATTGATGGAGCAAGGAAATATATACAAGAATGCTAACTAGTGTATATTCACTAAGTGTCTCTAGCCACCTGTAAGCTAAACATGAGCTCAACACTACTTGTCATTCTCTTATCCTTCTCTTATCTGTAAATCAGCCTCCTGCCACCTGCTGTCCAGTTACATAATTGTTCCCTCCTAGTATACAAGTATTACTAACCCAAAGTAATCACTTTATCTACTGGAGCACAGCACTTATACACAGATCCTTTGGCTCTTCCCCTTGCAGGCACTACAGACTGCACCTCTTCCTCCTACTTCCTTCTGTGAAGCCATGCTCTGCATTCCATTTGAGAGTCCTAAATGGTTTTTACAGTTTGCCTATCCTAAGATGGACCCTGTCCTATTGAGGTCCATGAGTTATGGATGGTAAATGCCAGTTGTCTTATCCCTATCATTATTGGATTTATCAGACTAGTCTCAACTCTAAAATTCCCATGCACCTTATCTATTCAACCCTCCCATCCTACTCTTACCTCCTATCGCAGATTCCTGACAGCTTACTTTTTCCACAGGACCGGCTGGGAGGGCACTTTGTAGGAGAGCAGTGTGCAAAGTAGGTAATGACTAGTGCTTCAGATACATGAATGGAAAGAAACATCAAGAGTTGAGTTGAGAAGCCGGGCACCGATGGCTCATGTCTGTAATCCTAGATATTCAGGAGGCTGAGATCTCACAGTTCAAAGCCCGCCCAGGCAGGACAGTCTGTGAGACTCTTATCTCCAATAAACCACTAGAAAACCGGAAGTGGTGTTGTAGCTCAAGCGGTAGAGCGTTCGCCTTGAGCTGAAGAGCTGAGGGATAGTGCCCAAGCCCAGAGTTCAAGCCCCACGACCGACAAAACAAAACAAAAAAGAATGAGTTGAGAGCCACTTATCCAAACATCTCATTTTGATGCAAAGGGCGAAATAACTTTTGTTGGGGCATGCTTCCAAAGTAAGCAGTGTAGGCACAGCACATTGGCCACACTTGATTAGTATGCTGACAAAAACTTGGGGGTCATTATAACAAAGCTAGATTTAAAGCTGGAAGAAATGAAAAAGAAGTTTGGCCTGGTTCAGAGGATACCTAACTGAAGAGCCTTTTCTTTTCTCTTGTTCTCAAGTACATCTTTGCTGACATCCCTGGGAGGTGGGCATGAGAATGTAGTGAGGCTGCAATGGGGTATGTGTGGGCAATCTAACATCTTTCCCCTCCACAAAGCAGGAGACAACAGACAGCATCAACAGTGTGAGACCACATAGTCTAAACCATGTCTTTTCTCCCATCTAGTATCCCAATTCTGGAACCATTTCTCACTCCCCCCCCCCCCCCTCCCTGTCTACCTGCTGTGGAGTTATGACCTCAGTGCTAAAGAACCAAGTTTCATGGCATGAGTCATCTTGCTGATGCTCTAAAGAAAACAGGAGGGAAATGGCAATACTACAGGGATGCCTCCTAGAAAATAGCTGAGGATGTTAGCAGCTCAGGTTCCAAATCACAAGTCCAGGTTTAGGATAAAGATGCTGCTCTCTTACTCTAAATCAAGTTCAGTCAGATAGCTGAACCTCTGCCTAAGTCCAGTGATGCAGACAGATAGGGCTCATAAGCCAATGCCCTAGGCATCTGAACTCTTCTTCCACACAGGCTTCCATAATCCACTGATAAGAGCTTTTCCTGGAATAGAGGCAAAATGATGGGGCAGTTCAAATCTAGATCAATGGGGCACAGTGAATTCTAGAATCAGATGCTGCTTGAGCTCCTGAATGAACCCAGCTTGAAGTTCTCCATCACTATGGAGACTGCCCATGTTCAAGCACACTTCTTTTGGTGAGTGAATTCCAGTTCTTGGGCAAATACCAAATCAAACCTCCCTCTTTGTCTTTTCTCCCCCTTGTACCACATACATGCATTGTAAGGTCAGCTACCAAGGAAACTCTAAGAAGGCAGTTCTCCTAAAACACACACAACCAGTTATGTGACACACACACAAGTCACCAAGCTGCTTCTACCTTGCAATTGAAGTTTCATGAACACCCTTCAAAGTAAACAGTTACAGAAAACATGTTTTCATCAGCAGCACTAGCTCAAACTTAAAAAAATAAGACACTTCTGACAGATGAATTAAAGCCAAAAATAAAGTCTATAATAAGGAAGTACTGTGCACTCTGATTTTTTTTTTTTGAGGGGGTGGGTCACAGGGCTTGAACTCTGGGCCTGGACACTGTCCCTGAGCTCTTCAACTCAAGGCTAGTGCTCTACCACTTGAACCACAGTGCCACTTCCGGTTTTCTGGTGATTAATTGGAGATAAGAGCCAGGGTTGGCTTTGCCCCATGATCCTCAGATCTCAGCCTCCTGAATCGCTAGGATTACAGGCATAAGCCTGTAACAGGAGGCAGTGTCCAGCCTCCTACGTATTTTTTTTATTTGAACAACTGGTTTAGCTTTTAATGTTATTAATTTAAAAGTTTCCAGAAATTTAATATAATTCCCAGCATTAATTTCTGAAATATATAACATTTAAAGTATAATTGTGAAAAGGCTAAAAAAAATAAAAAAAAGATGTGTTCTTGCTTTTTTCTTCTGAAGATACATCCAGATTATATGTCACATCAAAAAAGTTCAAAAGTTATGGCTGCTGAAGCTTTGGTTTAGTCACTGTCGGAGCTGCTGCCGCTCCTCATGGGGACAGAGCCCCGCACTAAGGATAGCAACTTGTCTTCAATGGGTTTCTTGGGGTTCTCCTCTAGGTCTGTCTTGACCGCTCCAGACTCAGATAGTTTCCACTCCAGCTCTGCATGATAAAAGACAGAGAAACCAATCACCAAAGATACCAAAGTCACCAAAGGCACTGCTTGGGGTCTCTCACCATTATGCCCATGACTGAGTCAGCTTTTTGTTCTGGGTACAAAACATAAGCTCCCAAATTTGGTGGCAATATTAGTGCTACAATTTTAAGGTGCCCAAAGAGATGGGGAAAAAATTTAGATATCTATGAAGGAAAATATCAGATACTTTTATCAAACACTTTTTTCAAATGATAAGATCAAAGGAGACACTACGTAGACTTGAACTTGTACAAAAAATTACAGTAAACACAAAAAATAAATCTGTCCTCTAGCTACTATCGTTTCTCAGCTTAGGTAATTTCCCAGTAAAGAAAGAGGCAGGTTTCTAGTTGGAGGGGGAAAAAAAATCTCCACAGATCTGCTGGCAATCTCATCATTAAATCCAATTTTAGTTAACAACAGGAAACTTTTCAGCTTCACGTCTAATAGCTCGCCTATTTGGTCAAGGAATATTTGTATGATGATACCCTAGAAATTATAAAAATAAAAGCATTAAAAAGTGACGAATCAGTAACCTCTTGTATTTCACTCTCTTTCAACCAGAGAAATTCCACACCAGTGTAATAAGACCTGGTGAAGTAAAACCAAGTGATGCAAATTTCATCAAAGAACCCAGGTAAAACCCAGGGCTACCTGAGACATTGAAGCCAATCAACAGCCTGCTTACAAGGCAGGCCAATGCAGGGATGATCTGCTTAGGACTTTCACTACATTCAGCAACCAATTGCACTGGAAGTCCTATTAAAGTACTCATGAATCTGAGAGTAAAACAGTGGTTACTGGTGTTCAGGGGTAAATGGGGATCGTGGTCCAATGGTACACACTTTTCAGATGTAAGACAAATAACCTCCCAAGTCCAATGTACACTATGGTGACCATTGTTAATAATAACACACCATAAACTTGAAATACACTTGCCTGTTGAGTAGATATTCAGTATTTTCACCATAATAAAAAAGAAAAGACAGGTAAGTGTAAGGCAATGGTGATTATTAATTAGCTTGATGTGGCAATCATTTTGCACTGCATTCCCTATCAAACAATCATGTTCTATACCTTCCACATAGGCATCTTTTGTTGTGGTCAATCATACCTCATTAGTTGGGTTATGGGATTCATGTAAATGATTTTCCACTCTAAGTACACATTTCTTTTAAAAATTTTTGATTTTAACTCAAGAATATATTTATGAATCGTCGCATGCACACCTATGGTATTAAGTATGTGACTGGTATTCATCTTTACAATGTGCACAATTACTGTGTATTAATGTTGTTATTCCTTGGTAATATCCGCAGGTCTTTTTCTCTAAGTAAAGTCTAGCTACAACAGCACACTGCTTTGGCTTACCTGTGCTTAGTCTATGACCAAACATACGAGTTTTGGTTTCCAATGCACCAGTGTTGGGAGTCAGGGCCTTTGAGAGGTGTTAGGCCTTTGACAGAGACTGGCGCCCTTCCTTCTCATCAGACTAGATGGCTTTGCAGGCAGCAGATTGTTAAGAGTAAGCCTGGCACCTCTCCCATGCCGCTCTTCTCCATCCACACACCTGATTCCCTTTCCACTTCCACTCCCACATACTCACACCGACGGGTTTAGTATGAAGCCCTCATAGCCCTATAGATACTAGTGCCATGTACCTAGACTCTCCAGCCTCCAGAATCATCAGCCAAAAGCAAATCACTTTTCCTTTTGTTACATCAACAGAAAATGGACTCTCTCTCTTCACAAAGGAGATCAAAATCAGATACTATTAATTTGTATGTCTTTGGACAAGGAAATAGTGTTTGTTTAACTGCCTGATGTATCTCCCATACATTGACTATTCCCAGGTGAGTAGCATAGTGGTAAAGTTATGTTTCAAGATATATATTTAAAGGCCAGTGGATATATTAGCTCAGTAAAGAGATAAACTTTCCTTGGCTGGGATGCCTCTGGCTTAGGTTCTTTTATATGTAGACATCTACATGTGTAATGGACAACACAGTCCTTTCAGAGTTAAAAGGCAGAATAAAGGGATGTGTAATTAGTAGAGGCTCAGTGCCAGTGGCTCACACCTATAATCTTAGCTATTTAGAAGCCTGAGATCTGGAGATTGTGGTTCAAAGACAGCCCCAAGCAGGAAAGTCTGTGAGACTCCTATTTCCAATTAACCGAAGTAGAGCTGTGGCTTAGTGGCAGAGTACAGTCTTGAGCAAAAATGCTAACAAAGAATGCCCAGGCTGAGTTCACACCTCAGGACCAGGACAGCTACTAGAAATTCAACTGAGAAAATACTAGAGAAAGAAAATATTAGAGAAATACAAACAATAGTAAATGTATGAATTAGATAAAAAAATTTAAGGATCTCATATTGAACTTCACCTTAAAACAGAGCATTCAACTGAAGAAACAAATTATATCTGGAGTTAATTGTGAGTGACTAAAAATACTCCCCACCGTCCACACATCCTCACTCACTGCAGAGTCTTCTTACCATCTCTTGTCAGATTCATTCCACCGAATACCAGGGGACCAATGAACTGTGCCTTGATATCACCTCCAAGGTATACAAATATAGTGGGCAAATTCCTGTCAGGGTAATTTGGTATGCAGGTTGTTGAAATGGCCTTGATAAACTTGACATCAGGGAACTTCCTGGCAAGCTCATTGAAGTGTTGATTTATAAGGGCACACAGGGGAATCCTAGAGCACAGAAATAGAAAACAGAAGCAACTATGATCAGTACATACCGAATAAAGCACAGTTCCCTCCCATCCAAACATGCCTCCAAGATAGCTTCACAATGGGTTTACTACTAGCAAGACAAATGTATACTGAACAAACAACTCTCAAAAAACAATTACATGTTCAACAAGAAATGTACTCACCAACTTACATATGTAACTGTAACCCCTCTATACATCACTTTAACAATAAAATTAAATTAAAAAAAAAAAAACAAAAACAGCAAGACAGGCTTATGCCTGTAATCCTAGCTGCTCTGTCTGGAAGCTAAGTTCAAGAGAATCACAGTTGGAGACAAGCCCCAAGGGGTAGGGAGTGGAGGCTCAAGAGATTCCATTTCAATAAATGTCTTGGTAGAGCATGCATGCCTCTCATCCAAGCAATGTAGGAGGCATAAATAGAAGGGCTGAGGTCCAGGCTAGTCCAGACACAAAGCAGAACTTATTCTGAAAAATTAAAAAAGAAAAAAGGACTGAGATGTGGCTCAAGAAGAAGAGCACAAGATTCTGAGTTCATACCCTAGTACTGTCCAAAAAAAAAAAAAAAGGAGCGAATCAAAATAATTAAAACCAGCATGAATTCTTAATGGCTTCAATATAAAAGATAATTGCTCTGTCCATTCAAGTCTCAATGTCACTAGGACAGGAAGCATTCATCCTTTAAAGAAACTCCTAGTCACACAGTGAACTCTAGAGCAAGATTAGGCAGAAGAAGACACTAGAACCCTGAAGGCCAGTAACTCCAGTCAGTCAGGGTCAAGGTCACCCCGGCCACCTACAAGAGTGACAGTGATACTCTTGAAAACCCTCTAGACAGTTAGGTAACTCAGGAATTCTCTCACAATAGAAGTGGTCATTTTATGCTTTAACAAGGGCACTTAAATTACCCAAAAATATTAACCTCAAAGTCTTAAAGTGAAAATTAGGAATTATGATCTGGAAAAATCAGCAATAAAGAACATTAGTTACAAATAACAAAAAAAAAAAAAAAAACAGTATGTGGACAGTAGACTTAAAATACACTGGGACATGGTAACCTACACAGAACTCCATGCATTCACACACAGTCAGACTAAAGGAGTCAACCCTTAGGGGAAGAACACAAAGACCCAATGCCTATGTGCCTCTGATCATATAAAATAATATAGGTAAAATAATATAGGCAAAAAAGCTGAGTGAGAGCATGAGGCCCTGAGTTTAAGAACATACTCACAAATCAAAACCCAAAGTCTGCCGGGCACCAGTGGCTCACACCTGTAATCCTAGCTACTCAGGAGGCTGAGATCTGAGGATTGTGGTTCAAAGCCAGTCCGGAGACTCTTCTCTCCAATTAACCACCAGAAAACCAGAAGTGGCGCTGTGGCTCAAGTGGTAGAGTATTTGCCTTGAGCTGAAGAACTTAGGGAAAGCACCCAGGCCCAGAGCTCAAGCTCCACAACCAACAAAAAAGAAAGAAAGAAAGAAAAGGGGGCTCAGTGGTAGAGTGCTTGCCTTGCATGCATGAGGTCCTGGGTTCGATTCCTCAGCACCATATAAACAGAAAAAGCCAGAAGTGGCACTACGGCTCAAGTGTGGTAAAGCGCTAGCCTTGGGCTGAAGAGCTGAGGGATGGTGCCCAGGCCCAAAGTTCAAGCCCCATGACTGACCAAAAAAAACAAAAAACAAACCTTTCTATGCCTAATGCAGGTTCAGACAAATGCTGATCAACATCTTATAGACAACATGGAAGATCAGCTCACCCTTGTTTGTAAAGGTGCAATATTACCCACAAGCCTTCACCAGCTTTGGTAACTTCTTGAACATAATCCTTTCCTGAAATCTCCAAAACTTCTCCAAACTTATTCTTCAGTTGAGTTGCTTTCCACTCAGCCAGTCTTCGCTGCCTGCACCAACAGGAGGAAAGAAACGTGTTAACACACATGCAGCATGCACACACATGTATGTGCATCCACATCTGTCAGAAGGCAATCCTTGCAATAATTCAGGCTAATCTACTTACTATAGGGCAGTTCACTGAAATATACAATATTATTGTTGAATGGGAATCCTTTCCAAATTATATCTCAAATTAACTTTCTCAAAGGACACACAATTTATCACCATCCAGAATAGCAATCATTGCTTCTTTGTGGGACTCACTTGTACAGCTCAATAGCCCGTTCATCCTCCTCATTAAATTCATCTTCATTCTCTTCCAACTCCTCCAAAGTCATATCTTCATACGTTTTCACTGCATTGTGTGATGTTGGCAAAGGTAAAACATCAAAAAGAGGAACAAATAAGCATTTGGGGGTTTTCACTTTTCTGCTAAAGATGTATGTGCACACATCATAAGACCAGCATCCCACCAAGACAAAACTTGTTTAAGATATTTCACTAGTATATAAGAAGTTGGGCCAGTACTACTGGCTCATGCCTATAATCCTAGCTAATCAGGAAGCAGAGATCTTGGGATGATGGTTCAAAGCCAGCTCAGGCAGAAAAGTCTGAGAGACTCTTCTATTTCCAATTAACCAGCAGAAAGCTGGAACTGGAGCCATGGTTGAGGATTAGCAAAAAGTAGAAAAAGCTGCGCAAAAGCTCAAGGCTCCAAAGTCAAGTCCCACTTGTAATACACACAAAAAGTTGGAAGTATTTTTAAAAAGACCTACATTAAGATGGTTTTACCATGTGACACATCTGATCTCCATACAATAATGAGTATAAATGATAAGTTTTTCACATGTCATTACCTTGCTCATGTAACTGTAACCCCTCTGTACACTATTTTTACAATAAAAAATTAAAAAAAAAAAAGACTTGGATCTAGTCTTGGCTGGGCGTACCAGTAGTTCTCATATGATCCAAGGAACAGAGGAGAATACTAGGGTCTTCCCAAAGCACACCTTTCCTAGTGTTAAAGGTATACTTAGTTTTTTCTTATGAACGGCAGGCAGCTCTAGCTTTTCTTCTACCCAATTGCTATGAAATGTTATCTCATTTTATTGCCATAAATACCCTTTCTTATTTATGGACATTTTAGGCTATACTCTGTCTCCTCTAAGCAAGTTCACCAAACTCAAGGGACCTACATTGTATGTCTTTGTGTATGTGAGTTCATGCTTGTATTAGGGTGGTGGGGCTTGAACTCAGGGCTTCATATTATCACTTGACTTCTTCACTCAAGGCTAGTGCTCTACCACCTGACCCATAGCTCCATTTCTAGCTTTTTGCTGGTTAGTTGGAGATAAGGGTCTCATGTGCTCTATCACCTGAACCAAGAGTCTCATGAACTTTTCTGCCTGAGTTACAGCCTCCTGAATAGCTAGGATTACAGGCAAGAGCCACCAGCATCTTGGCAAGTGACCAACGTTTCTTTTTTTTGTTTGTTTGTTTTTTTTTTTAATTTAATTTTATTTTATTTGAGAACATATTGTACAGAGGGGTTACAATTACATGGGCAGGATAATGCGTACATTTCTTACCAAGCATTGCAGCCTCCTCCTTTGTTTACCCTTCACCTCCCTTCCCAGCCTCCCCCCTCCCCCCCACCCAATCATACCCCCCTCCCCCCCCCACCGACATTGTAAAGCTGGTTTTGACATGACATTTTGTACTTCTCATTGTTGCAACAGGTCCACCTGAATCCTTAATGACCAACGTTTCTTGATAATGAGCAGCATCTGATCCTAGGCCATTCCTGTCAGTGGCTTAAATCAGTTGAATCTTTTATGGATTAAAATTCCCCAGGGCACAGTTGACTTCTTTTCTTCTTTATCTATACTTACTCTCTTGGTGTTGCACCAATGAGCTAACTTTAAATACTATGGACACGCTGACAATGTCCTAAGCTTTGCCTTCAGCTCAGACTTCTCTAACTGGAGAAAAACAAACCCAACTTCCTACTTACTATCTCTATTTGTCTAACAAGACCACAGTTAACATGGCCCACAACATTTGGTGACAGCTCCATCCTCAGGCTGCCCAAGCCCAGCAGGAATCATCTTTATCCTACAGCATTACAGGGAGGTCCATCAACAAACCCTGTTGTCCCTAATGTCAAAATACATCTAGCTCTGATCAGTTCTCACTTCCATCACCACCTCCCCAGCTGAAGACAACGGTATCTCTCAGTCTGGCCTGAGTTTTCAGACAGGTCTCCTTGCTTTCTGTCTTGCCCGTCTCATAAAATTCTAGCTCAGTAAGGCAGCAGTAGGATAGTGGTATCAAAATGAGGACAAGCCAGACATAGATAGCTCACACCTGTAATTCTAGCTACTCAAGAGACTATAATCTGAAGATGGAGGTTCAGAGGCAACCCAAGCAGACAAATCTGAGAGACTCTAGGTGCTCTGGGGGGCTGGTGGCTCACATTTGTAATCCTAGCTACTCAGAAGGCTGAGATCTGAAGACGGCGGTTCAAAGCAACCTGGGTGGGAAAGTCTGAGACTCTTATGTCCAATTAATCACCAGAAAACCAGAAGTGGCACTGTGGCTCAAAGTGGTAGAATGCAAGCCTTGAGCAAAAGAGCTTGCTCAAGGGATAGCTCCCAGGCCCCGAGTTAAGAGCTCTACAAACAACCAACAAAAGTAAGGGGGAGGAGGGGGAAAAGCTGGAACTGAAGGCATGACTCAAGCAGAAAAACACCAGTTGCATGCAAAAAAGTCAAATGAGAATGTGATGTCCTGAATGGAGGCCCCAAAACTTGAGTGACTTCCTGAAAGCCATAGCCCTTACTAAGACATGCAGGTTGGGCCCTTTGCAGCCTTTGTTAATTGTTTCTCCCAGTCTCCCCAGCACTACTGGCCTCCTCAGATCCTCTTAACATCTCAGGCCATCTTCTCCCTTGCTGAAGTACCTCACCACACCTCCTCTCATCCACCAAGTGTCATCTGGTGAGGCCCTCTCTATTATTATAGCTACCCCCTTCCAACCTTTCTCGCCCCTTTCCCATTCTTATTTCCCTTACTGTTAACTGTCAGCTTCCACTACAGGAACTGAAGTTCCAGGAAGGCTGAGAATTTTGTCTAGTCAGTACATCACTAAATCTTCATTGCAACCGACACACAGTCATCATTCAATAACACTTCTCTGGTTAAATATTACCTAATAATTCTCTAAATCAGCTCCCACATGTAAAAGTAGAAAACAAGAGTTCAAATTCCTGTGACCAATAGTTCTCAAATGGTGGCATATACTTGAAACCCTTTAAAGCTCTTATTTAAAATGTAGATTCAGAACTAGGCACTGGTGGCTCAAGTCTGTAATCTTAGCTGACATCTGAGTATCACAGTTCAAAAACCAGCATGGGCAGGAAAGTCCTTGGAATGTTACCCCCAATTAACCACCAGAAAACTGTAAGTGGAGATATGGCTCAAAGTGGTAGAGCACTAGCCTCGAGCAAAAAAGCTCAGGGACAGTACCTCGTTCAAACTCCATGACTGACAAAAAAAAAAATAAATAAATTGTAGATTCAGAGCTGAGTATATGTACCAGTGGTAGAAAATATGCCTAGCTAGCGTATGCAAAGCTCTGGATTCCATCTCCACCACTGCAAAAGTAAATAAAGACTGTGTAGATTCTTGCCTCAGAGATTTGGACTCTGGAGCAACTGGGAATATCTGAACATACATTCTAAGTGAAGCAGTGAGGCCATCTTTGAGAAAAGTACTATGTGTTAGTAACGGACGCTTTCACACATTAGCCAAACCACAACGATTAATTACAACCATGGGAAAATATGAACAGTAAAAACTGAAAAAGTTTCCATGGCATTATCAAAAGTGAGGTTATATACTCACAAGAATACCACTTGTGCTGGGTACCAGGGGCTCACACCTGTAATCCTAGCTACTCAGGAGGCTGAGATCTGAGGATCATGGTTCAAAGCCAGATCGGGCAGGAAAGTCCATGAGACAGATTCTTATCTCTAATTAGCCACCAGAAAACCAGAAGTGGCACTGTGACTCAAGTGGTAGAGAGCTATCCTTGAGCTGAAGAGCTCAGGAACAGTGCTCAGGCACAGAGTTCAAGCCCCATGACCGACCAAAAAAAAAAGTATCACTTGTGATCAACATAAGGATTGATGGACATCTGTGATGTTCCCCTAATGGTGATGTTTTTAAGAGATGCTGTGATTGGCCTAAAGTCCCACAGTGACAATGTCAGAAGATCCTCTTATTACAGCAGTAGGAGGGAACACTCACCTACTGACTGCTGGAGGATTCGCTGTTCCTCCTCTTCTGCCTCCTTTTCCAACTCTTTCAGACTTTCCTTCGCAGGCAGGATGCCCTTTTTGCGTAAGATGTCATTCCACTCAGTGTCTGCATTGGGGTCCTAGAACAGGGCCAAGAATACCATGAGTGCCAAGCCTAGTATGAATGGTACCATTTGTAACAAGGGACCAAGTGGGTAAAGCAATGGGAAAGGAGGAATTTAAGCCAAAATCTTCTAAGAATTATTTCTGAGAAAGTGTCAAAAAGAACCGCAATTCCTGTTCTGCTCTTCCCTCATGGAAGAGCTGGTTTTAGGGTAAAAAAAATTAGGATATAGCCAGGCATCAGCCTGGGCAGAAAAGTCCTCTGAAACTCTAATCTCCAATTAACTACTCAAACTTTGAGCTGTGGTTCAAAGTAGTTGAGCACTAGCCATAAGCAAAAGAGCTCATGGACAGCACCCATACCCTGAATGCAAGACCCAAACTGACAAAAAAGAAAAAAACTATTAGGATATAGCTGAGAGCCACTGGCTCACACTTATAATCCTAGCTACTCAGGAAGCTGAGATCTAAGGACTAAGGTCTGCAGTCAGCCTGGACAGGAAAGTCTGGGACTCTTATATTCAATTAACCACCAAAAAGCCAGAACTGGAGCTGTGGCTCAAGTGGTTGAGTGTTACCCTTGACCACAAAAGGTCAGGGATAGCAACCAAGTCCTGAGTTCAAGCCCAGGACTGGCGCAAGCGTGCATGCAAGAGTGCATGCATGTGTGCGTGCACACACACACACACACACACACATACACTAGCATAATATGTAAATCAGAATCAACATTGAAATCAAGTCTCTGACATGTTTTCATTCAGTATTTTTATTAATGACTTGTAGTGATTCATGTAACAGATACTATACAGAAAGCCATAGTAAAGTGTGGCAACCCAAGAGTCACCTACATTACTACAAAGGAAGAGACAAGCAGTGAACAAGCACATCAAACTACAGCAAAACAGGTCGTGACAAACATGATGTCAAATAGGCTATTGGTTTTGTAGTTACAAAGCACCTTTAAAAGAAGATGACATTCTGAGCATCTCAAAGGTATAATGTAGTAGACTTGGAGAAAGACAAATTAGCCTGACAGCATTCTCTAAAGGCCAGAGTTAGTAGAGCTGATGCCCTTGGAGTCTCTCCTAACAGCCCACGTTTATTAAGCACTAATAACATTAACAGAACACTATGCAATAAGTAGTCTTTAAAGCCCTTGACTTAGGTCTATTCAACCCTCCCAAGCATATGTGAAGCACTGTGGTCATAAAGTTACTGTCATGCGGGCTGGGAAGGTGGCTCAGTGGTAGAGCACTTGCCTTGCATGCTCAAGGCCCTGGGTTCGATTCCTCAGCACCACATAAGCAAAAAGGAAAAAGCCGGAAGTGGCGCTGTGGCTCAAGTGGTAGAGCACTAGCCTTGAGCTGAAGAGCTGAGGGACAGCACCCAGGCCCAGAGTTCAGGCCCCACGACCGGACCCAAAAAAAAAAGTTACTGCCATGCTCTCAGGCACTGGTGGCTCACACCTATAATCCTGGGTAATTAGAAGGCTGAGATCTGAGGATCACCATTCAAACCCAGCCCAGCAAGAAAAGTTCTTGGACTCTCCTCTTTGTTGGGAAAATGGAGAACAGAATAGGAATAGGCCTGACTCGATCATCAACAGGTAAGGACTGTTTCTTGAGGAACAAGAAGGGGCACATATGTTCCTGAGGGTTTAGAGGGACTGGATTTTGGGGTAGGCTTAGATAGGGCTTAAGAAGGAAGTGGAAAATAAAAAATATGATATGGTCTCCTTGGGATCAAGGGCAATGTCCTGGCCAAGCTCACAGTGGAATGCTGGGTGTTGGGGGTTACTGTCTCCTGGAGGCCAGGGTGGAAATGATCTGCCTGCTGAGCATGTGAGTACACACCTGGTGCTTTGTTTGACCCTGGGTAATAAGGCAGGACTCAATCCTTCATATGCCATCTTTAGGTACATAAAAAGATTGGGCCTAGAGGGGAGAGGCAGATCCTTCACTCTTCAATTAATCACCAAAAAAAATGCGGAAGTGGAGCAGGGTGGCTCAAATGGTACAGCACTAGCCTTGAGCAAAAAATTTCAGGGCCCAGCACCTAGGCCCTGAGTTCAAGTCTCAGGACTGGTACCTAAGTGTGCGCACGCATGCACACACGCACACACAGATACTGCCATGCTTAACAGTCAAACTGTTAACACCAGAATGACATATGTCAAAGTGGGCCCTTGGCTATGAACTCAGTGGCCCAAGTTGAGCTTGTGTGGTTTGATAGGAACACTGCTAACAGAGCTCAAACTTGGTTTGGAATATGGAGCACTGGGGTTAAGAGCAGTTGGATAACCAAGCCTCAGCCTCCATCTTGTGTGCCTCCATCTTGCTGAGATTTATTTATCAGGAAAAAAAAAAACAATCAACAGGTCAGAGACCTCTGAAGAAGTTGCATGTGTGTGTATTTCCTGGGTCTTGAACTGAGAACCTGGGCACCATCTTTTGAGTTTTTTTTGCTCAAGGCCAGCCCTCTACCATTTGAGCTACAGCCCCACGTCTGGCTTTTTGGCCATTATTTGGTGTTAGGAGTCACACAGACTTTGCTTCTTGGGCTGACTTCAAACCACAGTCCTCAGATCTCAGGCTTCTGAGGAACTGGGATTACAGGCCTGTTCCACCATACTACCCAAAGTCAGGAACTGGAAGAATAAACAAGGAGACGCAGGCTGTCCTGAAGCTTCTTGTCATGTTCTTTTAAAGACAAACTTACTGTATTTGTAGTGTCCTTCCTCAAACCCCCAGTGCTCCTCTCCACCACCAAGGAGATGCCATCTACATTTCCCAAAAAAGGGTGAACAAAGGAGGAGGCTACAATCCTTGATAAGAAATGTACTCATTATCTTGCCCATGTAATTGTAACCCCTCTGTACAATGTTTTCACAATAAAAAAAAAAAAAAACCATTCCTAGTATCAGGCCACAGTGAAGTCTGGGAGGATGTGACTGGTCTTGGGCAGGAGGTAGGGTGAGGGGGTAGAGAAAAAATAAACTAAAGGATACTAGCCAGGCGCCGGTGGCTCACGCCTGTCATCCTAGCTACTCAGGAGGCTGAGATCTGAGGATCAGGGTTCAAAGCCAGCCCAGGCAGTAAAGTCCATGAAACTCTAATCTCCAATAAACCACTAGAAAACCGGAAGTGGTGCTTGGCTCAAGCGGTAGAGTGCTAGCCTTGAGTTGAAGAGCTGAGGGACAGCGCCCAGGCCCAGAGTTCAGGCCCCATGACCCCTGGAGTCCAGTTCTGGATGTGAGGGGAGCAGCTAAAGAGGCACCCCCATCTCAGCTCCAGTGTTGGGGTGAAGAGCGTTAACCAAGCCCTAACACAGCGAGAGCAGCGCCACGTCCACGGCGCTTCCACCCGGCTCGCGGGGTGAAAAGCCCCGGGCGGGCGCCTCACCGCTCCCAGCCCCGCTTCCGCCTAGGTCTGGGTCCACACACACAGGAAGTCAGTGGTGCCAACTGCGCGGGCCACTCCTTCGCAGGTCCCGAGGAGACCGACCTCAACGCGGGGCAGCTCGCTCCTCCGCACTGCGCCTGCGCGGGGGCCCGGACGCGCGCGGGGGCCCGGACGCACGCGGCCTCCCGGGTCTAGCAGCGCCGCTCCGCTCGCTTCCCATCGGCCTTAGTGCCCGCCACGGGCGCGATCCCTCCGAGACAGACCCCCCCTCGGCCCCCCAGCTCCCAGGCTCACCCCGTCCCGGCCGTACTCACCTGCATCTTGCCTCCAGCCGCTCAGGTCGGCAGCCCCTTCCCTCACCCGGGCCTCCGCCCCGCCCCTTCCCTCAGCCCGGCCTTTGCCACGCCCCCATCAGCGAGCTGGGCGGAGCCGTCGCTGGCTCTCAAGAGATGCGCATGCGCACGAGCATCCGCTGAGCCTGACCTTATTAGGGCTGGTCTTCGGGAGGAATTGTGGGTGGAGCTTGCCCGGGCTGTTTCCCAGCACAGACCCAAACCCAGGGAGGCCACGCCCTCCAGGCAATTCCAATGAAAGTGGATTTCAGTAATCCGCTGCGCTGTTGCAAACCCAAGTAGGAGCTCCTGGAGCTCCTGACGGGGCAACTTATTTGTAAAGCATTCACTAAGAACCTACTGTGTGTCAGGCAGTATCAGAGCCTCTGAGGATGCATCAGTGATCAAACTAGATAAGGGCTTTGGGGCATAGTTCCATGGTAGCTTAGCTAGCATGCGGAAATCCATGGGTTCCATACTATCACCAAAAGCAAAAAAAAAAAGACAAAAAAAACATTGGAAGTCAATTACTTCCACGACTGATTGGTGTTTGCTAATTGCCTAGTTTTATAGGTCATTGAAAAATCAGCACATTCAGTACATGTACACTATAGATAGGCTCCAGGTGTGCTGCTCGATCACGAATTTGAATTGAGAGCTGTTTTCCCCCTCGGTATTCAAGGAAGCATAGTTATAAATACAATCTCCAAGAACCACTGGAGTCACAATAGTAGACACGAGAATAAAGCATCATCTCAGCAAGGCCAATTTTACTTCTGCAAAAGGGTACACCATCAGCCAAAAACGTGGCAAGCTCGTAGACAGAGCAGGCAGCTTCTTATTTATCATTAATGCACTTCTGCTCTGACTGCTTGAGCTCAGGTTCCCTGTCCAAGATTGGCTAGTTTGAATCGGGTAAAATCTATTTATATAAGATGACGGTGAAAAGACTTTGGAATAAGATTAGCAGTACACAAGTCATCTCAAAACATAACCACACACCCAGCTATTTAGAGAACAATCTGAGATGTGTCTTCTGAGGTGTATCTTAATTCCATCTTGGAAAAAAAAAAAACAGTTAAGACAAAACTCCTTCCTTATCTCAAAGGAGTTCCTCTTTCACTTTCTGGCCAAAGCAAGAACTTTGAAGCAACAGTTTTTCTCACAGCAACCTATACACCTGGGCTAACTTACTACCTCCTAGCAACACAACAACACTAACAATTGTCCTGTGCCAAATTTCATTACACATTGGAATCACCTAAAAGTCTTCAAAAATTGCACAATCAGCTGGGCACTGGGAGCTCAAGCAGGTAATCCCTAGCTACTCAGGAGGTTGAGCTCTAAGGATCTCTGTTCACAGCCAGGCCATGGAGAAAAGTCTTTCAACCTCCAATTAACCACTAAAAAGCCAGAAGTAGAACTATGGGTTAAGGTCTGGCAGCAAAGTGGTTGTAGCTCAGAGGTAGAGTGCTTGCCTAGCATTCATGAAGCCCTAGGTTTGATTCCTCAGTACTACATAACCAGAAAAAGCCAGAAGTAATGCTGAGCCTCAAATGGTAGAGTGCTAGCTTTGAGCAAAAAGAAGCTCAGGATTGCAGTTCAAAGCCAGCCCTGGGCACACCTGGAAGCATCCGCAGCAATTTGTGGGGGAGCTGGCCCAGGGCTTGGGCGGACTCAGCCAGGGCTCCCTGAGCTAATTTCTCCATGAATAACTTAAATGATCCCCCAAATTGGAACTTCCTGCCTAATTCCAGAGTTGACAGAGGTGATGGGAGCAGGTGGAATTATGCTAATTGGTACCAGTGCTGGAATTAGCATTTCAGAGTTCCAGAAAGAAATAACAAAAGAGAACATCAGAGAACAGCTGCTTTCCAACAGGACCTTGAAGCCAAGTACCATGCTGTCATCTCAAAACACTGAAGAGTTGTTCTCAGCTGTCTTTGGAATCTATCTCTCAGGGCACAAGTTGGTGGAAGGAAGGAAGCTTCTAGAACAGGACCAGGCTCAAGTAATGCAAGAAAAAAGTCAGTTGCAGCCTCCAAGGAGTGTGTATCTGAGCTGTCTGGAAGAGAGGCAGGACTGGCAAAGGAAAGCCGAGCTCATGCTGAAGGAGATAGGAGAGGCTCTTGTGGAAAGACAGAACATCTACTGCAGTCCAATTTGCCCCTGTAGTGTACAGCTGCAACTAGAAAAGAACTTATTGGTGCATGCTTCCATGGACCACTGACCTGGAGATGGAAGCTGGCTTAACTGACATATTTAAGCGTGATAAGCATTGTGGAGATGTCTGGGACACCAACAAATGCCCAAATGGGAGGCTCATGTGGTTGTATCTCAAGTACTGGGAACTGGTTGTGGAGCTGAAAGAATTTAAGCAGGTGGAGCAGGTCATACTAGAAAAGTAAGAAGAACAGACAGCCATTTGTCATGGCTTTGTGCATTCTTGGACCTCAGATGTCTTTCCCTGTCACCACTATGTGACCACACATAGCCCTCTCCAGAGAATCTACTCCTGTTTCTGAACAGTGCAGCGAGGCCTTGGCAGGCAGGGGTTCCTCTGGTGCTCCACAGCAGTGAAGGATTCAGTTGCTTTGAAACGAGCTGCTAATATTTATTAGAACAATGTTGTCTCATATTTTAGCTCTTGGGTAAAAATCTTTTTTCAAAGATGAAATACAATATTGATCCTCACCATAAGTGATTTCTTTGTTGTTTTTTCTTTCTCCCTAAATCAATTCTGCCCGAGTACTTTACTCCTTCCCCAGAATCCATTCAGAAGAGATGCCTTGCACTGACTAATTGTAATAGATTCCTTGCACAATGCTAATAGCAATCTCACCACGATCTTATTAGCAATCCACCACGATCTTATCTTGTGTGGAACAGCTCTCACCCACAGAAGAAAAAAAGAAGCACCAAATGTTCCTTGTGTCAAGTTGTTACTCTAGGTGTGTTTGGACTTTCATCTTGTATATGTATTCTGTATGTGTATGTATTATTTATAAACAATGACATTCAATCAAAAATACTTGCCACTTAAAAAAAAGCCACCTCTGTCAGAAAAGTCCTTGAGATGCCATCTCCAAGATAACCAGAAAAAAAAGTGGACTAGAAATATGTGTCAAGTGGTCAAGCTGGAGATCACCCCTGGGCTACATAATAAAACCTAATCTCAAAAACCTGAAGAGAAATGAAACAAAAACCTCACTAATGTTAAGAGAAAAGCAGAATTGGAAATGTACTCAGGACTTTGTGCTCTACCACTTGTGTCATACTTCTTGTCCTTTTTGCTTTTAGATAAGGTCTCACATATTTTCCCCAGGTCAGTTTGGGATGATGATGCACCTACCTATATCTCCTGCATCACTGGGAAGACAGACATGGGCCACCACTCTTGGCCTATTGCTACACATTTTATCTGGTGATTTCTCATTCATTATCACTGATGACCAACCTCTGGCAGAAATGTCTTGGATAATGATGGCCATCAAACCCCTGACCCAGGAATGTGACACAAAGATACAGGGTAAGAAGAAAAAAATGCAATTAAAATGTAATTTGGGGGCTTTGCCCATAGAAAGGGGTATTTAGGTAATTTTAGAAGAAATAAGATTTGACTTGTGATGTCCTGAAGTTAGTTGATGGGATCATATAAACATTTCATACAATTAGTAAAATATGATATTTTCCTGGGTTTTGTGATTTTTTTTAGTAATTTACCAACTCTTACAAATGGATAACTTGTACTTGTTCCTTGTTTTAATTAAGATGACTCTGTTTATATTGATAATTTTGTTTTCTTAGAGAGGAGTGTACATCAGTCTCCATAAGATTGCACTCAAGTAAGGATATTGGCTCAATATTTGCCCTAGATAATTGGCCCCTGATCTCCCAGATTGTTTCCCTAGATGATTTACTTTTCTATTAGGTTTAAGTGTCCTCATCTGGTTTGCTTTGGTTATGTATAACACTTTTGTTGGGTTTGATTCCACACACCTTGTGTGGTTTTGACC
Source organism: Dipodomys spectabilis (assembly GCF_019054845.1). NCBI lineage: Eukaryota > Metazoa > Chordata > Mammalia > Rodentia > Heteromyidae > Dipodomys > Dipodomys spectabilis. The sequence continues at coordinate 5,702,046 of NW_024870864.1, read as the reverse complement.
TATATAAGCTTTGTGCTAAGCTGCATTTGGGGCTGCTGGTCTTTGAGATATGAGTCTACCAGCAGTCCTCCAGCTCTCCAGGAATAAAGAGGAAGGACTAGAAGGGCACTTATGATGACTGGAGTATGCAAACACCCACCAATATCCTTCCTGCAGATGTGAAGTTCCCCAGCAGGATAACAATGAGCCATTCATAAAGTCACATGCAAGACTTAATTATAAAAAGGATCAAAAAGCTGGTTCCCTGGTCCTCAAACAAGGTAAAGCGAAGGTTCTGCTGAATTTTTTAGTAAACTAAAGGAGCAAGTGAGAAAATACTCAGGATTGAATGTGGAGGATCCCCTGCGTTAGGAAACTGAGTCATGAGGGTATTAGAATAAAGAAAAAGCTGAAAATGACCTCAACAGACCAGATCAATCTCAATGGAATGTTGAAGAGAGACACCACCATGATCTGAGGAGAGTCAGGAACCATGAGGCATCATGGGGGACAGGAGTGGAAGGACTTAAGGTCATGGGTAAGGCAGGGTCCCAGGTAGCTGGAGGGCTCAAAGAGTTTTACAAGTTTATGGTGCAGCTCTGTCTCCAGGAAACTATTGTTTGAGCAAGTCTCTCAGGTGCCCATCATCTGACAGTGTGGAGGAGTGGACTTTCATATTTACATTAAGATTCTGGGCTGGAGGGTAGTCAGTGGGCCAAGTCATGGGAGCAATATTGTTATGAAAACAAAGCAGGGTATGTTGAAACTCCATTTTGTAACCAACAGCTGGCCTGATACAGCAAGGAAATTAGAAAGACTAGAAAATTGGAAAGACAGAAGTTTAGAGGATTATTAAGAGAAGCCCAAAAGGTCTATGTAAAAAGGGATGTAGAGTCAGGTGCTTCTGGCTCAGGCCTGTAATCCTAGCTACTGATGAGGCTGAGATCCAATGATCATGATTCGAAGCCAGCTAGGGCAGGAAAGTCTGTGAGATTCTTATCTTCAATTAATCACAGAAAAAGTTAATCAAGTAATCATTAAAAAATTAATGGTATTGCCGGGCGCTGGTGGCTCACACCTGTAATCCTAGCTACTCAGGAGGCTGAGATTCTGAGGATCAAGGTTCAAAGCCAGCCCAAGCAGGAAAGTCCATGAAACTCTTGTCTCCAATAAAAACCACCAGAAAACCAGAAGTGGCACTATAGCTCAAGTGGTAGGGCACTAGCCTTTAGCTGAAGAGCTGAGGGACAGTGCTCAGGCCCAGAGTTCAAGCCCCACAACTGACAAAAGAAAAAAAAAGAATTAAAAAAAATTAATGGTGTTGTAGCTCAAGTGGTACAACATTTGCTTGAGTAAAAAGGAGCTCAGGAACAGAGCCCAAGCCCAGAATTTGAGTCCCAAGACTGGCAAAAAATAAATATAAAAAAAGGATAAAGAGAAACAAAAGTAGGAAGATGGTTAACAGACTCAATATAGATTCTAAGCTATTCTTTTGCCAAAGGATGATCTGATATTTACCTTAGATAATATCTTAAACCCAGACAAATTCCTAGTGGAAGGACAATCATCCAATCACATTGAACATGACTGTCTTAGCCTAATAGTATACTCGACAAAAGTCAGACTGGACCTACAAGAAGCTCCCTTTAAGACTGGTGATAGGAAGGGTAAACAAAGGAAGAGGCTACAATGCTTGATAAGAAATGTACTCACTATCTTGCCCATGTAATTTGTAACCCCTCTGTACAGTATTTTCACAATAAAAAAAAAAGCAAGAAAAAAAAAAAGACTGGTGATATGGTGGCTAGGTCTTCTCAGATAATTGACAGGAAGAAACACAATGGCTATTTAGTAAATAGATGGAGGTCACTTGACAGTGCCTGTTTGGTCAACCCAAACTTAGCATTTCTTATGCCCCCTCAAACTATAAGGTGTGAAGTATGGACTCATGTTCTATGACTCCACTGCATTGCTTCTTCATCAAATTTGCATGTCATGTTTATTAAACTAAGTTTGGCCTAAAGCTAACACCATACATATTTTAAGTTTGTCCTAAAGGTTTCTGCACGCATAGTGAATTGCAACCTAACATGATGTGGAAAGACAGTAGCCCACTTTGTAACAATTAGTATTGAGTCAACCAGAGGCAGCTCATTATTCAAACCAAGTTAAAATTAGGGAAACACCAAACTTGAGACCATCCACATTTCTATTTTCTGTGTATCTCTTCCCTTTTTCTATCCATAAATGTTATCTATCCATGTGGCTGGTTTGCAGTTACCCTGGCTCTGGGAAGTGCCCGGTTCACTGAATTGTTCCTTGTTCAATTAATTTCTGTTTCATTAATAAACTCCAGCACTAATCATGTCCCATCCCTTTCTCACTTTGGCCAACCACTGGTTCAGTTAAACATGACTGTGAAAACCTACACCAGCTGTCAGACTAGCCTTGCTTTATGTTTTAGATCATACACCTTCAGTGGGCTCCCCAAATTGCATTCCCTGCTCTGTTTACTCTGCCTTAAAGAGCCATCTCACATCTTTTCTCCAAGACCCAATGCCATCTCATCTCTTCCCATTATCAGATCAGTTTGAATTATATGGTGACAAAAAAGCGATAAGAAAGAAATGTTCCCAAGGTTTCTCTGCCAACTGCACTGTCTGCTTGTTCTCAGATCCATTGAGATGATAGTTGTTCAGTCTTTGATCGTCCTGTCAGCTCCTGGGAAGGAGCAACACCAGCTGTGTGCACTAGAGCTCTCTTCATTTCTTTTTTTTTAGCTGGACTTGGTTGTTGCAAGGTGTTTCTCATCTCTCCTGTGCCTGTTGTAGTTTTCAACATGAACTATAGGCATGCAGAATGACACTTTGGTCAATAATAGATGCATATTGGGTGCTGGTCCCATAAGACTGTAATGGACCTGAAAAATTCCCATCACCTGGTAACATCATCGCCATCATAATGTTACATGAAAATGCAATGCTCACATGTTTATGGTGATGTTGGTATAAACATATCTACTCTGCGGCTAGGCATATAACAGTTCTGTACAGTATATAACATTTAATGATAATAAATGACTGTTACTGGTTTATGCCTTTACTACAATTGTTCTCACTGTTTTAGAGTGAGTGCCTTCTGAGGTAGACAGCACAAAGTGCCTGGTTGCCAGGGTAACAGGAAAAACCCTATTCATCGTTACCAAGGCTACTTCTATGACATGCCCAGGTATCCACCCAAAAAGATTTGCCCTCTCCCTAAGGAATGGCACCACAAAATCCAAATGTACCCAGTGAAGATTGCCATCAAAGTGCTGATAAAGAACCCGATAAATATTTCTGGGACCAAATTGGCACCAAGTCTGGATAATCAGGAAGGAGGTTTATTTGACCAAGCAAAGCCCTCACCCAGTGCCTGTGCACTGACAACAAGAATGATGCCCCTACACTGGCTTTTGTGCTTGTGATGCCAGGACGTCTGCTCAATACTACATAATCTCTATGAGGAGCATGCACATAGTCACTGTGGTGGCCAGGGTATGTAAGATGTGTATTTGTTGCGTAAGCTTTACCTGTCAATCAACCTGTCCATCAGAGTTTATACCAAAGAAGGGCTGCCTAAACTCTACCCAATGGTCCACCCACCTGTCTTTCTTTCCTGATTTCTCCCATAAAAGCAAGAGGAAATATTACCTTCCCTTCAGTGCTTCCTCACAGCCTTTCCACGAGGTTTCTTATGCTTCTATGCCCTGCTCATTCTTTGTCAGAGATGCAAGGAACCTGGAAACATTAACCCTATTGTTTGTGCTCTAAAGATGTCTAAAGTGAACTGCATAATAATCTTCCTCTGCCATACAGCTTTTCTAATAAAAGCTTATATCACTTTCCTTATGTTTCTCATCTTGCCTGAATTATTCTTTTATTGGATAAAGAGTGAAGAGGTTAATAGCTATACACTGGCTTTCTGGTTTTCAGAACTAGTCTTCCTTCAGTCATTGGAGAATGGATAAGAGCTTCCCTAGGCTTCTGAGTCTTCACATCAAATCTCAGGTCCTTGAGTTCCACTTAAGAAAAGCATTTAAGAGTGTCTCACCAAAAAGAGAGTCTTCATTTTAGTGGAATAGGATTAAAGTGGGGGAAAATGGAAGAGAGAAGTATTTCCTGCTCCCCTCATTGGAAATAGGAGCAAAAGATGCAAAGTGGCAGCTGCTATCATGTTGTCTAACAACTTTCAACAGTTAGATAGTGGTTCTGGATGGCCAGGATGGATACTGCTTATTATTCTAAAATATGGAGATGTTTCTCATCCTAAAAGCACAAGGACAATACGTAGGTTTTGGAGCTTCCTTTTTCTATATGCATTCCATCTGTCTGTCTCTACTTGTTCAAAGATAGCAGGGTTTGTTTGTTTTTCCATTTCAAAGGCAATCACACATTCGGCCCATTTTATATCTTCCAGTCTTTGTCACTTAGCCTCTGAAAGTATAGTGGGAGTGATGTTTAACTGCCTTTTCCGTTTGCTTCCTGGTTTCAGCTTCTGAGTCTGGCCCTTTTGAAATTTGTTAAATATAATATAATTTCCCCTGCTTCTCATTTCTCTATTCTGCTTCACTTCTACATATATAAGAAAGTTGGCTGTGAACTAGCAGAAGCCTTGTTCAACCATTTTGGCCTCAAAAGGCCCAGGAGAGTGATTGCTCAAGACCCTCTAGGTTTGTGTAAGTATACAGTATAATAGTGTATTCTGTTTGTTTATTCACACAACAAAATTTTCAAAGGACTGTTTCTCAGAACTTATCCTATCATAACCTACCATAACCCTGGGTTAAAGACACTTCCTGGAAGCCACATTTCCATACCACCAGTGAGCGTATTCCCTACATGCTTCGGGCCCGGTATCTTGTTGCCTCCAATCCCTCTTTCCTATTTAATTCAACTCATGATCTTTTGTTTGCCCATGGAAGAGGCTTTGATTGAGTTCACTCCTGACCACTACTATGGGAAATCCAGTAACTCATTCTCTATGCACAGTCTCCTCTATGCACAGCGTTGACTTGGTATCTGACTCCCTCCTTTGTGAAACTCTTTGCTAGCCTCTATGAACTCTCAAGTCCTCCACTTCACTTTGTCCTCATAACCAGATCCTTTTTCTCTTCCTAAACTCTAAGCTCAGACTTGATAATGACTCAGTTCTTAGCTCTCTCTTCTACTGACACCCTCTTCTTCGAAGAACTCAGTGGGTTCATGTGGTTATACTTTTCTATGCTGAAGGCTTTGGAAATGAACGCTCTGCCTTAGTACTCCCCCTGATACCCCAACTTCATAAATCCAACAGCCTACAGCATTTGTACATCCCTGAGAAATCCTAGTACTCTACAATCCTTATTCTCCTAACTTCAGGGACGAGGCAAGTCACTGGTCTCAGCTTACAGCCTTAGATCCCCTGCACACATGATATCTGACCCCCCTTCTTTCAGCCAAACAACAACTGCAAGATGCCCTCAGTAGAGTCTCAAAATAAATAGGAAAGACTGCATTCTCAAAGATGCTATGAAATAAGATCGCCTAGACTACAGGACTTCTTGGTACAATGAAGGGAAAATGCCTCTCAGGATTTTGAATACTTCATGCATTAGTAGTCTATCACACTAGAATTTTTATTATAAAAATTAAACATTTACCAATGCTTCATGGATTTTAAATGCTATAAATGCTACAAAAGGCACAATTGCAATAGACTTGTACAAACTTTAATCAATCCATATTATCCATTAGAAATTGTATGTAAAAATATGTTCCAGTTTTTGAAGCTATTTTATTTGAGTGAGTATACCACATTGAAAAATGGATATTTGACCTATGTAATGCCATTTTGTCCTCATCTCCATCTTGGTGGGTTTTTAAAAATTTTTTATTGTGATTAAGTGATCACATAAATTTCAAAAATTTCATAGCATTGTGAGATAGTGATAGTTAAAGTCACAAACACATTCCAACCTTCATGAGGCACCAGTAGTTAAAGAAGTTGTGTTTCTTCCAGTGTATGTCTTTACTCCTTTGTGTTTTTACTTCTGGATCTTCTAATCTATTCCATTGGTCTATGGGTCTGTTTTTGTGCCAGTACCAAGCTATCTTTGTTATTATGGCTCTATAGTAGAGTTTGAAGTCTGTCATCTTGATCCCTCCTGTGTTTTTTGTTTGTTGTGTTTTTCTTTTTTTGGCCTGGAATTGTTTTGGCTAGTCTAGGTCTTTTGTTGTACCTTATGAATTTTTGGACTTTTTTTTTCTGTTTCAGTAGTGTACAACATTGGGATTTTTTTTTTTTTTGGTTGGTCAGGGCCTTGAACTCTGGGCCTGGGCGCTGTCCCTCAGCTCTTCAGCTCAAGGCTAGTGCTTTACCACTTGAGCTACAGTGCCACTTCCAGTTTTCTGGTGGGTTTTATTGGAGATAAGAGTTTCACAGACTTTCCTGCCCCAGCTGGCTTTGAACCTCGACCCTCAGATCTCAGCCTCCTGAGTAGCTAGGATTATAGGCATGAGCCAACGGCACCCAGCCATCATTGGGATTTTAATGGGAATTGCATTGAATTTGTATATCAATTTTGGTAGTATGGCCATTTTCAATATATTAAGTCTGCCTTACCAAGAACATGGAAGGTCTTTCCATTTCTTGGTCCTCTATGATTACTTTCTTTAAGTTTTACAGTTTTCATTAAATAGTTCCTTTACATCTTTGGTTAGGTTAATTCCTAACTTTTTTTAAGGTTATTGTGAATGGGGTTGTTTTCTTAATTTCCCTTTCTGTTTCTACTGCCTGCAACTGATTTTTGTGGGTTTATTTTGTTCCTGCTACTTTGCCAAAGTGGTTTATAAGTTCTAAGAGTGTGGGGGTGGAGTTTTGGGGACCATTGAGGTATAGTATCAGATGTGCAAAAAGGGATAGTTTAACTTCTTCCTTCCCTATGCAGATCCCTTTAATGTCTTTTTCTTGCCTTATTGTTCTGGCTAAGGATTCCAGAACTATATTGAAGAGGAGTGGAGACAGTGGGCATCCTTGCCTTGTTCCTGATTTTAGGAGAATTGGTTGTAGTTTTTCCTTATTAAGTATAATATTAGCTATTGGTCTGTCATATATAGCTTTTTATTGTTTTGAAGAATGTTCCTTTTAACAAGAATAAATGTAGTATTTTATCAAAAGGCTTTTCCACGTCAATGGAGATAATCATGTGGTTCTTGACCTTGGATCCATTGATGTGATGGATTACATTTATTGATTTATGTATGTTAAACCATCCCTGCATCTCTGGGATGACGCCTACTTGATCATAATGTGTGATTTTTTTTTTGATATGTTCCTGGATTCTGTTGGCTTAAATTTTATTGAGGAGTTTTGCATCTGTGTTCATCAAGGAGATTGGTCTGTAGTTCTCTTTTTTGTTGGGTCTTTGTCTGGTTTGGGGATGAGTGTGATACTGGCTTCATAGAATGAGTGTGGGATAGCTCCCTCTGTTTCCATTTCTCAGAAGAGTTTGAGGAGTATGGTTATTAGTTCCTCTTTAAAGGTTTCACAGAATTCTGTAGTGAATCCATCTGGTCCTGGATTTTCCTTATTGGAACACTTCTGATTGCTCCCTCTATCTCTCTTTGTAAGATATTGGCTTATTTAGTTGATTTATGTCTTCTTGGTTCAGTTTGTGAAATTTGTATTTCTCTGAAAATTCATCTATTTCTGCTAAGTTTTCCTTCCTTACTGAGTATAGATTCTAGAAATAATTCTTTATAATTGGATGTCTTGGGTATTTGTTGTAATTTTTCCCATGGCATCCCTGATTGATTTGGGTTTCCTGTCTTCTTTTTTTAGTTAATCTTGCCAGAGGTCCATTGATTTTATTGATTTTTTTTTTCAAAAAACTAGCTTCTTGTTTTATTAATTTTATTTATAGTTCCTAGTCTCTATCGCATTAATTTCAGCTCTTATTTTGGTTATCTCACTATCTAGTAGCTTTAGGTTCAATTTTTCCTTGCTTTTCTAGCAGTTTTGGTTGCAACAGGAGATTATTTTTTGATCTGTCCCTATTTTTTTTTTGATGTGTGCACTGAGAACAATAAATTTTCCCCTCAGGACTGCTTTTGCTGTGTCCCACGGGTTTCTTTGTGATGTTTATTCATTTTCATTGAGTGTAGGAACATTTTAATTTTTTCTTTATTTCCTTCTGTGACTCAGGTTTTGCTCAGAAGTGTGCTGTTCAATTTCCTTGTATTTGTGTAATGTCTACATTTTGTACGCTTCATTATTGAGAACTAGCTTGATTCCACTGTGGTCGGATAGAATACAGGGGATTATGTCAATCCTTTTGTATTTGCTTAAATAAATTCCTTATGTGACTATGATATGGTCCATTTTGGAGAAAGTTCCATGGGCTGCTGAGAAGAAGGTGTACTGGGTTGTTGTAGGGTGGAAAACTTGGTAGATGTCAATTAATTCAGCTTGAGATATGGCATCGTTTCATTTGAAGGCTTCTTTGCCAATCCTCTGGTTGGTAGACCTGTCCTTTGGTGAGAGTGAAGTATTAAAGTTTCCTAGTATTACTGTATTTGGATCAATTTTATTTTGTAAGTCTGAAAGTATTTGCTGAACAGATTTAGGTGTACCAATGTTTGGGGAGTATAAGTTGATAATGGTAATATCCTCTTTCATTCCATGTATTAATATATAGTGTCCTTCTTTGTCTTTTTGTGTTGATTTCAATGAAAAGTTTATTTTGTCAAATATCAGGATGATAACTCTTGCCTTCTTGGTGGGAGCATTTGCATGGTAGATCTTCCTCTATCCCTTTACTTAGAGTTTGTTTTTATCTTTGGCTTTGAGACTGGTCTCTTGAAGGCAAGAAATGGATGGGTCTTGTTTTCTGATCCAATCTGCAGTTCTTTTTTTTTTTTGATTGGTGAACTGAGCCTGTTAATATTTATGGTTATTATAGAGAGATGCATTGGGTTTCCTGTCATCTTCCTGCTTTCCTAAGTTTTTCTGGACAGGTCTTTTGCTGTCATGAGCGTGGTTCCTGGGAGGTGTGGTTCTTTGCTTTCCCCCCACCCTCTGCTGAGGCGTGTGCTCAGCGTCTGACTTCACTCGGGACAGGTGGGTTATGCAGCTCAAGCACCAGATCCCCAGGCCTGCCCTCTGCTCCCAGTCCCCAGCCTGGGACACACTGGTTGGGCTCAGGTGGGATCTGTGCTACTGCATTTCCCACCCAGGGGGATATGTAGCTCGGATTTCTTCTGCTGGCTGCTGTGGCCCCAGGGTGCTGTTCTCAGCTAAAGCATTTAAGCTCCCTCCCAGAGGTGCTCTTGGTCGAGCCTGGCAGGCTGGATGTGCTCCATGGGCTGGTGGGGCGCTTGCACCGTTCCCAGTTTTAGTGGGATCTCTAGTCCAGGTGATAGAGGGCAGGGTCCAGGTCAAGCTATGGGGGTACTGCCCGCACTGATCTCCCTTGGTGGGGGGAGGGGCTGTCACCTGTGGGGTACTCACTTATCCTGGAACTGGTTGGGACCTGTCTAGTGGTGCAGTGGCAGATCGCTGTGTCTACGTGCTGTAGGTCGCTGGTTGCTGCCATGCTCCGTGTACCATTGAGATGATTGTGGGCTGGGCTGGGTGGTGGTGCTGGCTCTGGGTCTGTGTTTCACGCCATCTCTGCCTCTGTTTATGCTGTCTAGGTCTGCACCATGGACATTTTTTGTGCTGGCGTACTATGGACCACTGTGGTTCTGGGGGGCCGGGCAGCTTTAGTGGGCTGAGGCAGAGAGGCTCTGCCGGTGAGGTGGGGGAATGGGGTCTTCATGCAGTTTCTGAGCTCTGACGTTTCTGTCTGTTTGCACTCTCCAGGTCAGCACCGGCACCTTGGGAATCTTCTGCACTGGCATTTTGCCCATGGACCCCTGTAGTTCTGGGGTAGTTCTGGGGTTCCTCTCCATAGCCGAGGGGCCGCTTGGCTTTGGTGGTATGCTGCCTTGTGGGGATGCTTCACTGCTGAGGGGTGGGAGAAGGGTCTTTGTTCAGGTTCCGAGCTCCAAGATTTCTCTGTTTACAATCACTGGGTCGGGCATCTGCATCCTGGGTATCTTGTGCACTGGCATTCTGCAGACGACCCACTATGGTTCTGGAGTCTCCAGCAGCCCTGAGCCTGGCCAGGCCACTGTTTGGCAAGAAGCTTTCTGGCCAGCAAGGGGTGTGGGAAGGGTCTTCACACTTTTCCATTCTGAAATTTTTTCCTTTTCTTGTTTTGCTTCACCTCTGGCTTGTTCACCTTTTCGCTGTTGTTGGTCTTTTGGGGAAACTGAGCATTGGAACTCGAACTCTCTATTTGGTTGGAGAGGGTTGTGGTGTTTTCCTACAGTTCTATTGCCGTCTTGGCCCCCCTTCCCCTCTTGGTGTTTTAACAGATGATGGAGACTTTTCTGCTTACAGTTGCCAGCTTTCTAATAAAGACTTCGCATTCAACCTCTCAAAGTGTGGCTTCTTTGTATCTTGCTGATTAAATTCCTATATAACATTTGGAGGCTTCATCGATGGCCTGAGTGATTGGGCTGCTGGAGATGGGGAATTCCATAGGGGAGCCGCACCCTGAGATATTCCAGGACCCCGTGGCCTTTCTTCCACTCCAACAGCCAGATCATGGACACCTGATTGCCACTAAATCTTTTTGGAGTCATTCAGGAGACCTCTGGAGGTCAGTAAATGTCTGTTTCTGTTTTCTGGAGATAGGTCTATCTGGACTGTTGTGGAAGGGGATTAGACACTATCATACCCCCAACCCTCAAGCCCTCAAGGCTTGAGATGTCAACAGAGGTTTTGGTTTGGTTTAGTTCTGTTTTTTCCTTAGAAACTGGTACCAGTCAGGGTCATTGTTCTTTGTAACTCTTAGTCATTTTTGTTGATTTCAGGAAGATACCCAGTGTCATTTTGTCTGTAGCTGCACCACTCTTCTTGCATGTCAATCTCTAGAAATATAGTTCTTCCTATAGTAAGCCACTGTCCTTTAGAGTATGCCTAAAGACTTTTTAAAAGGAGGTTTTAAGAAGAAAAAAGTTAATCTCTCTTTGTAATATAATGTGCTATAAATATAAGTTGGTATATAAAGTGCTCTAGTCAATGGTTGAAAAAGATAGAGTTAAGGCCACTGCTTAAAATACATGGTTAAAACTTACTTTAAAAAAGGAATTTTGTAGAAACTATAAAATTAACTCCTAGCAAATTGAGAGCCCTTTGTGAGTCAAAATGCCCTAGGCACACCTAGGTGGCTCAGTGGTAGAGTGTTTGCCTTGCATGCATGAGGCCATGGGCTCAATTCCTAAGCACCCCACAAGCAGAAAAAGCCAAAAGTGGCACTGTGGCTCCAGTGTTAGAGTGCTAGCCTTGAGCTGAAGAGCTGAGGGATAACGCCCAGGCTTGCCTTCCCCTCAGGAATCAGGGTTGGGCACTCCCCCTCTCTTAATAATATTTGCAGACCCTTAAGATTAACCCTCATCTAGGAAATGTTAAAAAGCAAATTAGTGTGCTAATGTTTCTCATTACTAGAATTGTTTTAGTTTTCTGTTCTTGGTATTCTCTTTAAGAATGGAGATTCTGTTAAATTCTGTTTGTTGCTGGTTGTTGGAAAAAGTCTTTGTTTTCTAGTACTTACCATGTGCTTCCATAGTGCTATGAGCAAAAATGTCTCTTGCCATTGGAATTCCAGAAAACTTATGGCCAATTTTCATTTTTAAAACCTAAGGATTCTTTAAGATCTATGTGTACAAGTGTGTGTGTATGTGTGTATTTGTGCATGAATATGTTAAAAATAACACCTGTCATTAAGGTGTAAGAAAAAGTAGTCTTTTCTATCAAACTAAAGTGATTCTGTTTTGTATGGTAATATTTTTTGGTTTTAATATTTCCTGACATTTTTTGCTTTTGACTACAATTGTAAATAGTATCTATGCTGCTTCTGACCACTAGCCAAGTTAGGGAGATAAATCTTTAATAGACCCTTTCTAATCTTGGTAATCAATTATACTTAGAATGTGAGCCTAACTCCTTGACAATGAAGAGGGGCAGTTTGGATTGGGATAAAAAAGCAGCAACAACAAAATAGTAAGCTGCTCTGCCCAGGTAGCCTGGCTCTGGATAGAGTAATGGTATTGTACTCTTTTGTGCAAAATTGTCTTGAGAAAAATCTCCTGTGTCTATTGTTTGTCTATTTATTCATTTTGACACCAGAGAGTCATTGTACAGTTCTAAGGTAACCAAGAGTTAATTGGATCTACACGCTAAAAGGAAAAAAGCAGGGGACAGTTTTAAACACAAATGGTACAGAAGGTTGTCTGATCTGGGTGTTAACAAATGTTTCAAAGGACCATAACATTGTCTTAAAAGGGGAACTATATAATTTTCATTAAAAGGTTTTATAAAGGTTATTTTAAATACAAATTAAAGTACAAAAAAAAGAGGGAAGTTTGTAAAGAAAGGAATTGAGGAATTGAGGAAAGATGGTTTCCTTTGGATAAGAGAGAATTTGAGAAGAATTGTCTTAAATGTTTGTAAGTAGCAGATGATATGAGTATTGTATGAGTCTTGAATTATAAGATACAGGTTATTTGTAAAGTTAGTGAAGTTGGTATGTAATTAAGTTGGCTGTGATTTAAATAAGTTCAAGATTAATACACTGATGTAAAACCAGCATTTCATTCTTTATATCCATCTATGTAAGTAATCATTTCTTTACTATTAAGTTTGTCAAGTTTTTAATGACATGAAACTAAATAACTAAACCAAAGTTCACTTAAGCGTTTATGTCAAGGTCCTTCAAATGAATACTTTGAAATAAATTCTATATTTTGCTGTCTAATATGTCTGTTTCCCAAGTGTGTAAGCCATTTTGAATACAGAGCTTCTGTTCCAATTATAGTCAGACCCACAAAGGCACAGGTGACTCTTAAAAGGTAGTCAGATTTAACTGATTCTTAATAAGCTCCAGGTAAGCCTTGCTTGAAAACTGTTTCTATTGATCTCCTTGTTGCTTAAATTGGAAATAAAATTGGAAATAAAAAGTTGAGTCTTACCCAACTTGTCAGTCACCTCCTTCCCACGTGCTATTTGACCAGCTGGCACAGCAAATTGCAGCAATAAGCAAAAATGCCAACTAGGACATTACCTCAGCAAGAAGACATCCACTGGGACAACCTTGTCCTGGTGATGAGGGATCACCCAGAGGTAGTTGGGAAAAATCTGCTCAGATAAGAGGGGATGGTGTCAGATCCTGAATGGAGTCATTTTGTGCTGCCCTTTCAAAGTAAATCTAGAAGGCCAAAAGAAAATAGTTCATAAGCATGCATAACTAATGCCCATACCTGTCTACCTTCTAATTGAGCAGAAACTTATATCTATTAACTGTTATTTCTATTTATAGTAAGTCTTAAAAATGCTAAGGTTGTCAAATAGGGGATAGTTTAAAATTAACAAAAATCCCAGCCCCCAGCATCTGCTCAAGGCCCTGACGGGAAATAAAGTTTTGGTCTGCCATAGCCACATGAATTCATCTAGTCAGGGAAAGAGAGTTAGGCTGGAGTGTTAGTAAATCAAAACGCTCTTCTGGACCTAACCATTTGGACTTAATAAACCTCTTGCACTAATGTAAAGTGGTCTTAATAAATATCTATACAGATTCTAAATATGCTTACTTGGCATTATATGTCCATGCAGACATTTAAAAAGAAGTTTATTAGCTAAAGATGACTCCCAATAAAACATGGATCTGAGATCCTGTCCCTACTAGAAGCTGTCTGGAAACCTTCACAGGTAACTTTTATGCATTGTGAGGGTCAGCAAAGATCAGCTTTTCCAGTCAGACAGGAAAATCCTTTTGCAAAGTAGAGTGCTAAGCAGGCTTCACTGGCCGACTTTATGTAAATGGCTTTTACACCCTTCAGATCAACTTTTATCTAGATGGAAGGAAACTTATGTGGGTTCTTCTCAGTACTCCTACAACTGCAACTCATTTTTATCATTTGTACCATCTTTAACAAAGTCTGCAAATCTGTCAGCATTATGACATAGGTGGATTAGATCTGTTTCTCCTCTAGTATGAACACTTGGCCTCTGTCTCCACTCCATCTGCTGGCCTGGAGGATACTGCCAAAGTAATCTCTTTGTTAAATTGAGAGGTAAAAATGATGAGACAACTGTCCTTCAAAATAGGACAGGTTTTAACATCCTTACTACAGCTCAAGAAGATACCTGCGCAGTTGTAAAAGGGTAAATGTTGTGTGTATATTCCAGAAACTCAGATAATGTCTCCTCACTCCTTTAGGATCTGCACACTCTAATTAATACTATATTTAACTCTGCTCTTACCTTAGTTCTGTACCTTATGGCTCTCTGGAACCACTTAGTTAAAATTGCTGTTTATCCTTATGGTACTATTATATGAGGGGATACTAATTTGTTGTTCCTTATATTGTTTCTATGGCTTATTATCCTCCCTAATTTCTCATATGGCTTCCTTTCCAGTTTGGATTTTAAAAATGCCTAATGACATTTGATCCTGGCAATCCAACAACTGAATGTCCCATGTCATCCCTTGATGAGATAGGACAAGTCTTCAGGTCGCTGGCTAGGCAGGGTCGGTGCCCTTACTCAGCTTGAAGCAGTTACAGAAGAAGGACTTTCACCATCAACATCTCTTAAGATCAAAGGACTGAAGTCTTTTTTTTTTTTGAAAAATGAGGCAGGATAGATCAGAAAAAAATAGGCATGGAAAACAGTAGTGACAAGTATAGGCCTCCTTGAATGTGGAGACCTCACTTATGAGAGATAGTTATCAACCTAAGCCTTCTGTCCGCCCAGGATATCCTAACCTCATTGGGGAAAATCTGGTTATCAAAAGTCATCATCTTGGTATATTGTCCAGGGCATCAAAAAGGGGATTCTGTAGTAGCAAAAGGAAATCATGAAGCTGCTACTGCTGCCCAAGAAGCTGCCTTAAAACCATTAGGGCCCCTAAAAATTCTATTCATTGTTCCCAACCCCAGCCTGCCATCCACACCAGCATACTCAGAGGAAGAACAATATCTATCCAAGATGTTGGGTGGAGAACAAAACTCTGAAGGGTGGTGGATCTTACCAGATGATAGGATTTTTTTTTTTTTTTGGTCGGTTGTGGATCTTGAACTCTGGGCCTGAGCACTGTCCATGAACTCTTCCACTTGAGGCTAGCACTCTACCACCTGAGCCACAGCACCACTTCTGGTTTTCTGGTGGTTAATTGGAGACAAGAGTCTCACAGAGTTTCCTGCCCAAGCTGGCTTTGAACCATGATCCTCAGATCTCAGCTTCCTGAATTGCTAGGATTATAAGTGTTAGCCACCAGCACTTGGCAATGATAGGGTTTTTTTGGTTTTGTTTTGTTTTTACCTGAAGCTCTGGGGAGAACCTTGAGCGATCAAATAATTCACTGGGAACAACTAAGACTGAGAGCCTTCTTAAAGGGTATTACTTGGCTCCTAAATTATAGTAGTAAGCTGAAATAATAACATCTAGGTTCCCTGCTTGTGCTCAGATGAATGCAAACAGAATAAAAAGCCACACCCAGGAGTAAGGGCCCGAGGAAGACTTCTCAGCATTGGGAGATAGATTTCACTGAAGTTAGCCCCCCCCCACACACACACACATCTTAGGTTATAAATATCTCTTAGTTTTCATTAATACCTTTATAAGGTGGGTAGAACAACTCGGTGTATTCCTTATAGAGTGAGGTTTAACTTGTTTGAAGTAATGTTTGGAAGACTCCTTCCCTTACTCTCCAGGCTTTGCTCTTAAATGTTGGTTAAACTTAATAAAGCTTCCTTAAGTTTTTACAGAGTTTACAGGCAGCCCCGCGGGAAGTGCATAAACAGGTCCTGGAGAAACTGCCATTGCCCAGCTCAGTTCCACTCCATTCTTTCCAACTTGGAGATTCTGTTTGGGTTAAGAAGTTCACTAGAGATGGCCTCACTCCAACCTGCAAGGTATTCTACACCTGTTCTGACCACACCCACTATGGTGAAAGCCTTACCTGGCTCCATTACATGCAGCTAAAACCTGCTGACTTGGGATGGAAGACACATACCACTGCAGATCTATTGAAGCTAAGACTTTTGTATTACACTGATCCTTCACCCTTTCTGTCAGCTCCTTCCTCAGAGTTTTCTTTGTTTGACACTCTGTGCTACACAGATTTGTAAACCTTACCCAGCCTGATCTTGGAAAGGATTGCTAGCTATGTTTAAGCTCAAAACCTCCTTATTATATGGATGTTGATCATACCAAGCCAACTTTAACCGCTGGGTTGGGATCAGCCCAGGCAAAACTGAAGGGGATTGGATCTTTTGTTTCTATGGCAGAGGGAACTCTGTTCAGCCTTGGGAGAAACATATTTTTATGCCAACGAAACAGGTCTAATACAAGAGAGCCTCTCTATGGTAAGAAAGAACATAGAAACAAGAAAGCAAAAGTTCTCAAATTCTCAGAACTGGTTCCAAAAATTGTTTAATTGGTTCCCATGGCTAACAACTCTGATATCTGCAGCCTGTGCCCCTTAATTCTACTTCCCTTGGGTCTAGCCGTAGGTTCATGTCTTCTCAATTGTTTTGTAAAATTTGTTCAAAATCATATTAATTCGGTTAAGCTCATGGTCTCCAGGGCTCAATATAGCCCTCATACCAAAGAATCAATTATTTGACTTCATGTACCTAAAACCAGTGGGGAATGAAATATGGATAATTGGCCTAAGTTATGCCATCTTGTCCTCACCTCCATCTTTGTGTTTTAACAGATGGTGGGGACTTTTTACTCATTTCAGAGAACTGAAGGTGTGTCAAGGATAGTTAAGCTCCAGGAAAAGTCTTGCTTCAGTTAATTCTTGCCCTAAGCCCCAGGAAAGTCTTGCTCTATGGAATTCTTGCTCTTAATTGCCTGATTGTTCCTTCTAGCTTGCTTTGCGTCTGTAAACACGTTTTTGCTAGATTTAGTGCTTCATACCAATCATGTGTGCTTTGCCTTTATAAGCTTTGTAATAACTACATTTGGAGCTGCAAGTTTTTGGGGGACATGAGTCCATTTGCTCTTGCCAGCTTTCTAATGAAGATTCCTGATTAGACCTCTCAAAGTGTGGTTTCTCTGTATCTCACTGATCAATTTCCTATATAACAACATGACCCCATAAGAAAGGCTTAAGAACTGTTTTTTTTTTTTCTGAAAAACATTGACTTCTTACTTGGGTGCATAATTGGTGACAGGCAAAGGCTAGACATCTCAGACTCTTCTATTTTGTATCTAATATCCATTGTCTTTAGCTATCCTCTACTGTAGTCATTTTCAGTCATCTTGGAATGGTGGAGGGGGGTAATTGGAGGGGTTGGAAGAGATGGACCCCCTGCCAGCCAATGATGACTTATTATAAAGCCTCCCCTGGCAAATCCAGAGACAATATACTGTCAGACCACCTTACTCCACCTCTGAACACACCTGTAGCTTGGGACTGACTGCTCTAACTATGAGTACCTTTCTCAGTTCTCTCCATATAATTTAAGGCAATTGTGTATACCCTATTGATGGCTGAAAATGTAGTGGTTAAGTACTTAGCAACCATGTAATAAATCTCCCTTCTCTGCCCTTCACCATGTTTCTTTATTTGGTGTATAGGAATGATTAGCCTGCTACGTGGTCTCAGAGTTTGAACTATGGCCTAAAAACTCTGATTTCAGTCCTACATTTACCATGACAATATGTTTTTAAAACTACCTATTCAATATAATATCAGTCAGTTAAAAATAGATTTTTGTGAAGAACATCATAATGGATAAAAGAAAAGAATATTTTTATATTCAAACTAGAAGAATATCCACCAAACACCCCTATGGTTTCTCTATATATCAATGTCAGCATGCTTTAGAGGAGACATCACACTGTGAGACAGAAAGCCAGGGAGAGGGGGAGAGACCAAGTTTGTTCTTTTACAATTCACCTACATAGAAATTAACTGAGGTCTTGTGAAAACTCTTTAATCCAAGGGTGCTGCCTCCCAGAACTCAAGCATCTTGCCTTAGGCTCTATCTCCTGAACTTTCCACACATCAACTCCTAAGACTGCCACATTGAGACCAAGCCTCCAAATCATAAACCCTGGGAAGACACTCAACATCCAATCATAGTTAAAATAAATGTAGTCATGTACCTATGACTCATGCCTGTAATCCCTGCTACTCTAGAGTCTGAAATCTGATGATTGCAGCTCAAAGCCAGCCCAGTCAGAAAAGTCCATGATACTCTTATCTCCGATAAACTGCCAAAAATGGTAAGAAGCAGAGCTGTGGCTCATATGGGAAGAGCTCTAGCTTTGAGCAGAAAGACTCAAGGACAGCCTCCATACGCTGAGTTCTAGCTCCAGGACTAGTGCCCCCCACACACACAAGAAAGAAAGAAAGGAGAGAAAGAGAGAAAGAAAGAAAGAAAGAAAGAAAGAAAGAAAGAAAGAAAGAAAGAAAGAAAGAAAGAAAGAAAGAAAGAAAGAAAGAAAGAAGAGAGAGAGAAGGAAGGAATGAGAAGGAAGGAAGGAAGGAAGGAAGGAAGGAAGGAAGGAAGGAAGGAAGGAAAGAGAAAAAGAGAAATTTAAAAGGAAAGGAAGAGCATCTGCATCTGATGACTGGTTTTCCAACAGCAATTGAGTTCCTCAAGTAAGCCTACTGTTCCCACTATATTGTAAGAACTGACTCTTGGCTAGAGACCAGTCTCTAAGTGAGAATATAAAAGTAGGAGCTGGTAGGCAATATGCGGTATTTCAAACAGCCTGGCAAAGAATATAGAGTTCGCCAAAATGTCACAGTTCTTTAATAAAGTGTCAAGTATTAAGCAGGTTAAGTCAATGATATTTCTGATGAACAATTTGATGGAGTCAATGATTAATTCAGTTTATATTGTGAAAGAAAATCTTTTCAGAAATGGGAGTCATAACATAGAAAAATAATATAAAGGATATTGCTGTAGGGAAAATAAATTAGGAAATAGAGTGAGTTTTTCATATGTGTGTGTTCCACATCTGTGAGTTCCATCAGCTGGCAATTAAAAATATTCAGAACTAAATTCTGCCCATACTAATCATGTAGAGACATTTTTCATGACAGCAGGCAACTTTCAGTTCATTTTCAGAATGGGCTAGGGAGGCCATTAAGGAATCAGGATTGGTGCTGCTGCAGGGAAAGGAACTCTTCCAAGGGGTACGAGTGGGCAAGAGTGGGATTTGAACTCAGTCTTTCAAGCTCTTATTCAACCTTCTGCTCATAGCTAGTGCTTTACCACTTGAGTCACATCTCCAGCCTGGCTTTTGGCTGGTTAATGTGAGATAAAAGTTTACCATATTTTACTACCCATGTTAGCTTCAAGCTGAGATTCTCAGATCTCAGCTTCCTGAGCATCCAGGATTATGGGTGTGAGCCACCAGTGTCCAGTATTAAGTAAACTCTTAAACTGAATATGTATGAATACTTCAGGACTGTGAACCTTTTCTGAGCCAAGATCTGCAAAGCCATTAACAGCTGTTCATGGAGGCCACAGCTATAACTGTCACAAAAACAAATGAACTTTACACCAGAGCGATAGCCACAATAATCAGTCGTGAACAGCATGATATTAAGAGAGCTTCCCTGCATTAACGCCTCTGACTTCATGTGCCCTGTAGAATTTCCCTGTCCCCACCCCCACTTTTCCTTTAGTAGTCCTGAACAACCTACCTTCCTTGGAATCTGTGTTTTCCCAAATTGCAATTTTCAGACTGTCCCCTCCTCAATTTTTTATTTTTTCACTTCATGAGTTTGAAAAAACCAACACAATTATTTACACAACACTTATAATGTGCTAAGTATTATAAGAAATTTGGGGACAGTTAAAAGCAGATGTTCTATATATGATGTATGTGTATGTATACATATATACATATGTTATATGCAAATACTTTACAATTTTTATTTATTTATTCTTTATTTTTGCCGATCCTGGGGCTTGAACTCTGGGCCTGGGCTCTGTCCTTGAACTTCTTTTGCTCAAGACAAGCACTCTACCTCTTGAGCCACTTTGGTTTTTTTCTGAGTAGTTTATTGGAGATAAGAGTTTCACAGACTTTCCTGCCTGAGTTGGCTTCAAACCATGATCCTCAGATCTTAGCCTCCTGGGTAGCTTGGAATACAGGCATGAACCACTGGCTCCTGACCCACCTTACAATTTTAGAAAAAGGAATTAAGAAAATTAAGAAAAACATTATCCTATAATTATCCTTTGAAGCAAACACCAGTGGTCACACCTGTAATCCTGACTACTCCTAAAATAGATCTGGAGGATCATGGCTCAAGACCAGTCTGGACAGAAAAGTCTGAGACTGCAGATTCAAAATAACTAGCAAAGAGCTGGGCTGAAGATAAGGCTCAGGTAGTAGAGAGTTAGCTACAAGAGTAAGTGTAAGGCATTGAGTTCAAACCTTGATATCAGGAAAAGGGAAAATATTGCCTTTTGGCTCACATTAACTTAATTTTTAAATTTTCATATAAGCTACTTACCTAAATCACATTCTCCAGAGATAAGACTGCTCCTTAAAGAGAAAGGATATCCCAGAGCCATAAATAGCAAATGATAAGAGTCTCTGTAAATGATAGATAATTGATTATAAAAACAAGTGCTCAAAATAAAGTTCAAAAATTATGAACTCTAAAACTTGACAAGATCTATCTGGAAAAGGATCAATCTTTTTTTTTTTTTTTTTTTTTGGTCTTGAACTTGGGCCTGAGCACTGTCCCTCAGCTCTTCAGCTCAAGGCGAGTGCTCTACCACTTGAGCTACATCGCCACTTCCGGTTTTCTTGTGGTTTATTGGAGATAAGAGTTTCATGGACTTTCCTGTCCGGGCTGGCTTTGAACCTCGATCCTCAGATCTCAGCCTCCTGAGTAGCTAGGATTACAGGTATTAGCCACTGGCACCCGGCCAGGATTGATCTTCTTGAAGTAGCAATATAGTGACTGAAATTTTAATAATTTGGTGAATGTGGTAAATATATTAACAGATACCTGAAAAGAGAATTTGCAAATGACAAGAGTTGAGGATCTTGCTGAAAATAGAACCCAGGAAGATTAAAAGGAGATGAAGAACTATGGAGAGATAGGTCTGCCATTTATGTCCAAAGAAGATAGAAAGGAGAATGGACCCCTCCTACCCAAAATTTGGGTCAAGCATTTATACCCAAGATGAAACAAAGGCTTTTACTCCTATAGTGATGTTCATGTCTGAAAGTAATGACTTGTGAGAGCAAGGAGAAAGAGATTGGCCTGAGATAGAGTGTGGGGTAAAGTGAAGGTTCTGGTGAACAGGCCAGGGGTTATACTGGTATCAAAGACTGGTATCATATACTGGTTATGCTGGTATCAAAGACAGAGGAGGGAGCAAACAGGCTTTCCTGTCAGCTGGTCCAAAGTTGGAGTAGAAGAAGCAGAGGAAACAAACTATGCGGCTTAAAGCAGCTATCAAAAATATAAAAAATGGGGCTGGGAAGGTGGCTCAGTGGTAGAGCGCTTGCCTTGCATGCTTGAGGCCCTGGGTTCGATTCCTCAGCACCACATAAGCAAAAAGAAGCAAAAAGCCAGAAGTGGCGCTGTGGCTCAAGTGGTAGAGTGCTAGCCTTGAGCTGAAGAGCTGAGGGACAATGCCCAGGCCCAGAGTTCAGGCCCCACAACTGGACCCCACACCCCCACAAAAAAACCAAAAATATAAAAAATGGAGTTGGGCTCATTACAACAAGGGAGAAGAAAATGGCAAAGAGATAAGGCTGACAATTATTCCAAATTAGATATGAATACTCAAATTTTAGAAACACACTTTGTCCTGAATAGGACAAGCAAAACTAAATCCACACATACACAGAGATGCTACAGAAAATGATAAACTATTGATATGCTATTTGCCATCTGTTCATAATCTTACCCTCTTGTAGTCTTGCTTTTTTTCTTGGAGCTGGAATACTTTTCATATTTCCCCAAATCCTGTGCCAGCTAGGTTCTAATTAGAGGTTCTTAATCCAAAATAAGATTAGAGAAGCCATTCTCTCTCAAGTATTGCCTCTGCTCATGTTTGGAGGTATTGGCTCCTTTCAGTGACAGCAGCAGAAATCAGAACAAAGTTCCTAAAAAAAAACAAAAATGAAGCTACCACATCATCATCTTCTGCCCCTCTTTGACATATATCTGAAGGAGTCTGAGTCAGTCAACAACAGAGACACTTCAACACCCATGCCTATTAATAGCAGCACTATTTACAATAGCTAAAACACAGAAACAGCTGAAGTGCCCATTAACAGATAAACAAAATGAGATAGATAGATGCAATGGAACATTGTGAGAATGAAATCAAGAAAATAGATGAAATTGGAACTATCATGTTGAGTGTGAAATAACCCAGTTTCAGAAGGACAATCACTGCATGTTTTCTCATATGTAGAATTTAAATCTTTATTTTTTAATTCAGACAAGCATGGTGATGTATGCCTGTAATCACAGGCACTAACCAGAGAATCACAGTCTGAGCCTGGCCCCAAGCAGAAACACAAAATCCTATTAAAATCCTGTTAAAGTAATGATGATGATGATGATGATGATGATGATGATGATGATGGTGATGATGATGATGATAATAATAATAATAATAGAGACCTGACTATGGCTCAACTGTTAGAGTAGCTGCCTAGCAAGCACAAGGTCCTGATTACAAACCCCAGTATTGCCATAAAGAGTGGGGAACTATTTGAAGAAACTATTAGGGCAATGGGAGAGAAAAAGAGAGGGTAGGTAGAGAATATAATTGAGTTTACTATGTACACATATGAAAAAGCCTAACGAAACCCATTTTTCAATCATTTCATTAACTTTTTTGTACGTATTTTTATGGCAAAAATACTGAACAGAGGGCTTACAGTTACGTGAGGAAGATAATGAGTACATTTCCTATGGAGCACTGTTACCTCCTCCTTTGTTTATCCCCTACCATCCCTTCCCTCTCCATCTCTCCAACATCAACCTCCCCCCTCACCCTTCCACCCCTGCCCCACCCAAAGTTGTAAAGTTCATTTCCAACATAGTGCCTTGCACATCTCATTGTTACAATGGGTCAACCTGTATCCTTATTTCAGCATTTTGTTATTTCCCTTCCCCTCCCCAAATTAGAAAAATGTATATACAAGATGCAGGGCACCAGAATCAAATACAGTGAAAACAGAGATTATACCATGGGGGAAGAACACACAAGAGAAACAAAAAAATAAATCACACAAAAATGAATTTTTTAACTTTTTTTTTTTTTTGGTCAGTCCTGGGGCTTCAACTCCTGGCCTGGGCGCTGTCCCTCAGCTCTTCAGCTCAAGGCAAGCGCTCTAACACTTGAGCCCAGCACCACTTTCAGTTTTCTGGTGGTTTATTGGAGATAAGAGCCTCACAGACTTTCCTGCCCTGGCTGGCTTTGAACCATGATCCTCAGATCTCAGCCTCTTGAGTAGCTAGGATTACAGGCATGAGCCACTGGTGCTCAGCTTTTTTTTTAACTTTTAAGAAAGTTTAGATGGGAGTGTAAACTTGTTCAGCCACTTTGGAAAGCAGTATGGAGTCAAAAGACTCCACATAGAGCTCCCTTATGACCCAGCAATCCCACTTTTGGGCATTTATCCAAATGACCACAAACTAGGATATACTAAAGTTACCAGCACAACTATGTTCATCACAGCATTTTTTTTTTTTTACCATAGCTAAGATATGAAACCAACTCAGTAGATGAATGGATCAAGAAAATGCGCTCTCTCTCTCTCTCTCTCTCTCTCTCTCTCTCTCTCTCTCTCTATATATATATATATATATATATATATATATTCTATGCCTCTATCAGAAAGAATGACACTGCCCCATTTGTTAGGGAATGGAAAGACTTGGAAAAAATTATATTAAGTGAAGTAAGCCAGACCCAAAGAAACATAGGTCCCATGGTTTACCTTATTTGCAATAACTAGTATATGTCTAGGACAAGCAGAAAAGGTAAAAAAAAAAGTTGTTCATATGACCATATAAGATGATGCTAAGCAAAATGAACCCCAAGACAGGGACACAAGTCATTTTATCTTTCTTGCTGTTGTTTTTTAATGTATTTATAATGTACTATGTGGGGTTGTTTTTTTTTTTTTGTTTCTCTTGTATGTTCTTCCCCCATGGTACAACCCCTGTTTTCACTGTATTTGATTCCTGTGCCCTGCATCTTGGATATACAGTTTTCTAATTTGGGAAGGGGAAGGGAAATAACAAAATGCTGAAATAAGGATACAGGGTGACCCATTGTAACAATGAGATGTACAAGACACTATGTTGAAAACGAACTTTACAACTTCCGGAGGTGGGGGGGGGGGTGCAGAGAGGAAGATGTTGGAGAGGTGGAGAGGGAAGGGATGGTAGGGGATAAACAAAGGAGGAGGTAACAGTGCTCGATAGGAAATGTACTCATTATCTTCCTCATGTAACTGTAACCCCTCTGTACAGTATTTTTACAATAAATACTATGTACAAAAAATAAAAATAAATGTAAATAAGCAAGTAAAAAAAAGTTTAAAAAGTAGGGCATTCCTTCCAGTTCTGAATCTCCAAGTCCCAAAGAACCAATCTAGCCTCCAGATGTTTAACTAAAAGTCCACTGGATGGTCAAAAGATAGGTGGAAAAATCAGAGTAGTTTAGTACTCCCCCTGTTACATTAATGTGTGTAATGGAGTACATGCTAATGTCTCCTCAGCTGCTCTTTTGGAACTTCTCTTTGGGCCTTTCAAGATTACCTTTCTCATCTGGGTGCTGGTGGCTCACGCCTATAATCCTAGCTACTCAGGAGGCTGAGATCTGGGGATTGCTGTTCAAAGCCAGCTCGGGCAGGAAAGTCCTTGAGACTCTTATCTCCAATAAACTACTCAAAAACCGAAGTGGTCCTGTGGCTCAAGCGGTAGAGTATTGGCCTTGAGCTGAAGAGTGCAGGGACAGTGCCCAGGCCCAGAGTTCAAGCCCCACAACCAACCAAAAAAAAAAAAAGATTACCTTTCTCACTGGTCCCTGGGGTTCTTCTGGTTGTACTCCACCTGAAAGAAAACCTGTTTTACCAAATTATATGTGTGTGATAAAGTTAATCACCTTACTGGAAAATTTATATCATTATGGACAAAGTTTAATCTAAAAGATTTTTTCTTCCCAGCAAGCCCCGTTAGGCCTGAGGTGTTATCCATCTCCTGGAGAAGTGAGACCATGCAGATAATTCACCAAACCAAGAGATTTCTGTGGAGAATTCTACCTGACTTACCTCAGGGATACATATACTAGAATTAGAAAATCATGTTAAAGAAACAATTGTGGAACCTTTCCTGCCTCTGCTTAATTAGAAATAAAGCTCCTCGTTCAAAAGAGCAGGTCCTAACTTTAAAGGGCAGCTCAGGATTCATTCTCAGAAAGATATTTCTGCAAGATGCTAAATAATCCACCCTACTTGTTCATTTTCACGTTGATCTCATCACATAGGCTTAGTGGGATCATTGTCTTTTCTGATTCCAGGGAGATGTTGAAGATTCATGTCTGTCTGAATGTAGGGAAATCTGGGAAGGAACCTCCTGGGAATGAATACAAAACAACATGTCTATTTGATGAAGACATCCAGTAAATTAGGTGCAACTACAAGGAAGAGAACATTTCAGCGCTTGTGTCTTATCTTTTAAAGTTATAGGGGTGTAATTATCTCAAATGTTAAATATACTGCATATGTTTATACTTGAAGATGTAATCCTCATTTAGGAATGAGCTTCTCTTTATTTAGGAATGATTTTTTTCTGTCAAATATTATTCTGCACTTAAAAAAGTTAAATAGTTGTACAAAGGGGTTTCAAGGTCAGATCATGAGTACAATGAATCTTGATCAATGTCACCCCTTCCTTCACTGTCCCCCATCTTTCCCAACCCCATCCATCCCTTCAAGTTATATAGCTCAACTTTTATATAATGTACCATGGAGATAATGACTATATTTGCCCATCCTTCCTCTCTCCATTCATCTTCTTCCTCTCTCGCAGCCCTTTCCCCCAAATACAGTGTCCTTACGCTTCCTGGTTTTATTTAGTTTAACTGTATGCTAGTAGTTCCAAAAAGTTATACCATTGGAATCTTCCCCTGAGTATACCAGCCTTTAGTCAATGTGTTTGTATGTATATTCTTCTCCATGTTTTATCAATTTTTTAATCTTTGGAATCTTTATCTTTAATCTTTGAAATTATTTTACAAGGAAGTTCATCTTGCATAAGAAGAAACAGGCACAGACTGTCAGTTAACATTCCTGAGGCCACACCAAAGTTGTGTAGAGCTACTCCAACCCATGTCTTCTGACACTAAATATGAGCTCTTAAGATTGCACCAACCTACTCACCTTTAAAGACTAATAATACCAGTAGCGTGGATATACGTTACTGTAATTCATACTAATCAGCCAGGACCTCTGACACAGTTTCTCAGTTATACACTGCTAGGCTTTACACCCTATTTAGTTGTGCAAGTTTTCTGTTTTCCTAGCACATAAACTCAGCTCTCTGCTATATCAAAAACTTTCTCAGCATCATGACAAGAATTATAACTTTACCAATCTTCTGCAAAAAAAAAAAGATTGTGAAGAGGCAACTTGACCTTTTAGTAGGAAGGTTTTTCTTTCTTAAAACAATGTTGACAGCTGGGCACTGGTGGCTATCGCCTGTAATCCTAGCTATTCAGGAGGCTGAGGTCTGAGGATCATGGTTCAGGGCCAACCCGGGCAGAAAAGTCTGTGAGACTCTTATATCCAATTAACCACAAGAAAACCAGGTGTGGTGCAGTGGTTCAAGTGGTAGAGTCCAGGCCTTGAGCTGAAAAGCTCAGGGACAGCACCCAGGCCCAGAGTTCAAGCCCCATAACAAAACAAACAAACAAAAATATTGAGACACAATACCAAGCCTGTGCCTCCTGAAAAGTAACAGATATGTTGACTTGTCCTTGACTCTATCATATCAGGTGCATTGCATTTCCTAAGGCAGTTGTTGATTATTTTGGTAATGGAGGTTCTTGACTCAGTTCAGGCAAATGACTGACCATATTGCCCATGACTGCTGAAACTGAACCTTTTTCTCCTCCTTTAATCACAGGAATATCTGAATGTTCTAATATCTGAATTCAGCTCTGAGCTGAATTGTGTTAATATATGAGGGGGGATGATGGTTAAAAAAATCTACGAAGAGCTGAATGCTAACAGCTCACACCTGTAATTCTAGCTACTCAGGAAGCTTGATCTGAGGATCAAGGTTTAAAGCCAGCCTGAGCAACAAATACTCTTTATCATTCTCATACTACTGGTTCCCATCTCAAAATAGCCCCAATTTTACATTCATGTCATTTAATTTTTTTGTGGTCTAGATTCCATATATGAGAGATAATGTGTAGTATTTGTCTTAGTCTTATTTCACCAGTGACAGAAAGTATCAGATGTTTATTAAGACAATAACACATGACATCTATCCCCTGATGGCATCTCACTTTAGAAGGCTGGAAGGGTTAGTTCCTTTAGTCTGGGAAAGTGAGCTGGGGACAGACAGGCTGTCTGCCCTAGGCAGTGAGGAACTAGAGTCATGGTTAGATAAACCCAAGGAGCTGTGGGAATTGATTGCAGAAACAGTTTACAGAGTTCAGACAGCAAAACGCAACACCAAAACCCAGGAGAAGGGTCTTTTACATCATTGTTTCTCACCTTAACATGGCTATCAGAATCTTTATGGAGATTCTTTTAGTCAGTCTCAGGTAGAAGCTTAGATTATTGCACTGCTAAGAAGCTCCAAGGAGATACTGATGATGCAGTCCTCTTGAGTAGCAGAACTCTACAGTCAGTCTCCAGGACATGACCTTGTAAACTTTTTCTGTGTGTATGTGGGGGGTAGGGTGGGGGGGTCGATGTACTTGGGTATCAACTCAAGGCATTGTACTTTTGTTTGCCTTTCTTTCTCAAAGGCTGGCAATCTACCACTTGAGCCATACCACCACTTCTGGATTTTTGCTAATTAGTAGTCAGGAATAGTTTTTTTGTATATATATATATATATTTCTTTTAAATGAGGCTTTATACATAGTTATACACATATGTACATGCAGTTCTGAAGGCCAAAGAAGTAACTCCAAATTCTGGAGTCTTAAGAAGTTCTCAGATACTCACTGGATTTCAACCAATGATTAACTTGAAGCTTGCCCTTAGCATGGTATTAAGGGATAAGGAGGAATTTAGGCCAAGGCAAAAAAAGCTTCACATTCTGAAAATAATAGTGGCAAAACACAACACTCGGGGATCAAGGAAAATAAAATTGAGAGAAGGACATGATTAGAAGGAAGCTTGTAGAATTCTGCTAATCCCAGGTTCTTCACATGGTAAGACTGGTGACAAGCAAAAGGTCACTTGTCAACGCATCAAAGTTAGGTAGAGAATGATGACCCACAGGAGCAGCCTTGCTGAGCTTGAGGATTGTTCAAAACTTGAAATGAGCTTCAGATCAGTTCTTGGCTGAAGTCCACCAGAGCCCCTTTCATGAAGGCCATGCTATCAGAGTCAACCACCACCTTTGTCCCACCCCATTCAAATACCCTCTTTCTCCTTGCGTGTCGTTGGGATTAATAACTGCATACAGTGAAAATTTGTTGTGGAATCCAGAGCATCCACCTCCCTCCACTTGCAGCCTTAGGAATTCTGACCCTTTGGTGATTTCCAGAAGCCTCTGGATGCAGCTGTCCATGAGGTGGATTTGCTCTTTGCCGGCCTAGGAGTTGGAGGATGATGCATCCCAGTATCTCTGAAGTCCAGAAGAGATCAAAAGGAATCTGTTCCTCCGCCAGGGAATGATCCCTTGTATATATTTTTTATTGTAAAAACACTGTACAGAGGTGTTACAGTACATGAGTAAGGTAATGAGTACATTTCCTATCAAGCATTGTTACTCCCTCCTTTGTTTTTCCCCTACCATCCCTTCCCTCCCCAACTTCCCAACATCTCCCCCCTCCCAAGCTGTAAAGTTCATTTTCAACATAGTATCTTGTACATCTCGTTGTTACAATGGGTCAACCTGTATCCTTATTTCAGCATTTTGTTATTTCTCTTCCCCTCCCCAAAGTAGAAAAATGTATATCCAAGATGCAGGGCACCAGAATCAAATACAGTGAAAACGGGTTGTACCATGGGGGAAGAACATACAAAAGAAACAAAAAAAACCACATAGTACAGTACATTATAAATACATTAAAAACAACAGCAAGAAAGACAAAACTTCTTGGGGTTCATTTTGCTTAGCAGCATCTTATATGGTCATATGTACAACTTTTTTTTTCTACCTTTTCTGCTTGTCCTAGACATACACTAGTTATTGCAAATAAGGGAAACCATGGGACCTATGTTTCTTTGGGCCTGGCTTACTTCACTTAATATAATTTTTTCCAAGTCTTTCCATTTTCTAACAA
This sequence comes from Dipodomys spectabilis, assembly GCF_019054845.1. NCBI lineage: Eukaryota > Metazoa > Chordata > Mammalia > Rodentia > Heteromyidae > Dipodomys > Dipodomys spectabilis. The sequence goes on along the minus strand of NW_024870864.1, from coordinate 5,672,446 downwards.
ATGGGGCTATGTCTTTCTTTTTGATGGAGGCATAGAATTCCATTGTATATATGTATGTATGTATGCATGTGTGTATATATATATATATATATATATATATATATATATATATATATTACATTTTCTTGGTCCATTCATCTACTGTGGGGTATCTGGGTTGTGGGCTAAAAACTTAAAGAAAATTTCTCTGAAGAGAAAATAAGAATGGCCAATAGACACATGTAGAAATGCTCAACTCCTCTAACCATAAAAGAAATAAATGCAAATCAAAACAACATTGAGATTCCACCTCACCCCAGTTAGAATGGCTATAATCAAGAAATCTAATAACAACAGATGCTGAAAGGGATGTGGCCAAAAGGTAACCCTACTGCATTGCTGGTGGGAGTGTAAACTTGTTCAACCACTTTGGAAAGCAGTATAGACGTTCCTCAAAAAATTCCACATAGAGCTCCCCTATGACCCAGCAATCCCACTTTTGGGCATTTCACAAACAAGAGTATACTAAAGCTACCAGCACAACTATGTTTATCACAGCATTATTTACCATAGCTAAGATAAGGAATAGTCCTAGGGACATTTTTTCATCCAGGTTGGCTAGAATTACTGTCTTCCAGGATTGGTGACTCAATCACAAAGCAATTATGGCTGTTCATTTGAGACTCTCTCACCAACTGAGCATGATGGTATTAACTGAGGAGTCAAAGTCAGGGATTCTCAGTATACTACACATTAAAATCTCCTTGGATCTTTAGGAGAAAGTCTATCTATGTCCAGGACTCATTCTACTCCCAAATAATTTATTCACAATCTCTGAGTCTATTGTTGTGATGTTATTCTCCTTTTCGGGAATCATTTAGACTTAAGATGAGGATTTCATTAAGCCAATGGAACCCACCCTACCAGGTGGTTTGGGGTAGGATTTTGCTATTAACAACACAAAAAATTCCTCCAACATTTTCCCATCTGCTATGATACCATCTCTTGTACAATTGAGAGATGAGTTTCAGTGAACCTTTGGACCAATCTGTGAGATGACTGTCCTTTGGGTTGAGGTTTTTTTTTTTTTTTTTTTTTTTTTTTGGGTCCAGTCATGGGGCCTGAACTCTGGGCTTGAGCGCTGTCCCTCAGCTCTTCAGCTCAAGGCTAGTGCTCTACCACTTGAGCCACAGCGCCACTTCCAGCTTTTTTCTTTTTGCTTATGTGGTGCTGAGGAATCGAACCCAGGGCCTCAGGCATGCAAGGCAAGCGCTCTACCACTGAGCCAACTTCCCAGCCCTGGGTTGAGTTTTATATGAATTTGCAACCAAATCCTTCATCTGTCAAACACTGTGCTGAATACATTATATACTACTTAATTGAATGCCCACAGTTCATTAGTTCTCCCAGACAAGCAGTATTATCCCCACTTTAAAGAAGTGTTGTTCTAGCCAGGAGCTGGTGGGTCACACCTATAATTCTAGCTATTCAGGAGGCTGAGATCTAAGGGTCACCATTCAAATCCAATCTGGGAAGAAAAATCCATGAGACTTTTATCTCCAATTAGCCACCAAAGAAGACAGAAGTGAAACTGAGGATCAAGTGGTAGAATGACAGCTTTGAGTGAAACTATGAGGGCCTAACTTGGAGAAGTTCAGGTCGAGAGAGGACTAGACTGTGAGACATTCATCAGATACATCAATTGTTCTCTCATGTTCACAAGCTCAGTGTTGGAACAATGGTTGGAACATTTCCTCTGCATTCTGTTCTCCCTTCCTATCAGACCAAGAAACTCTAAACTTTCACAACCCCAGGTAGTCACCAGAAATTCTAATTCCTACTCTCTTTTTTAATATTGCTAGAAATTTGTTAATTTGAATGATTATTAATTTGTTCTGGCTGCTGAGGCCAGGATATGAAATGCATTAGACCTTCCCTCTTCCAAAGTAAATTCTCAAGCCACATTGTTTAGCCTCATAGAAATTCAATTTCGTGAATTTAAATTAATTGAGCCTTTATAATGAACTGTGTGCAGTGCACTGACAATGGGGACCCTTGTTCTTGTGGTGTTTCAACGTGTGTCAAAAAGACAGATTAGGAATTAGAAGAGTGACAAGGTTTGTGACAGTTTGCCAGCGGAGAATGTCAAGAGAAATCTCTGTATAAAGAATCTCCTCACCAAATTGGAGTGGAGAGGTGTAGCTCAGCTCCATGTCTTCTTCCCATGATGACAGGGGATGGAATAGTTCATTGTGAACCAAGTCATTCACACACTCAGGATCTTAAAGAATTTTTACTATTACTTTCAGCCTATTACTTCAGGTTTCACTCACCCTTTCCTGTACTTTCGAAGAATAGCTATAGAAATGTTGAAGAATGGCATTTTACCATTCAACGCCTTCTTTCAGGATCTCTTCAACAGACATAGGCTCTTCACCCTAGTTTCCTAGGCAGCTCTCCATTTCCAATCATCCACTTGGTCTTTGACTACATATTTCAGTCCCTTTCTCCCGCTTCTGGCCAACTTGGTCCATAAGATTCCATCCCTTTTCCCACCCCAAGTTTCAGTAGACTGTCATCACATTCTAGTTGGATGCAATGAGAAGGAACACTTCAGGTCTTTCTGGTAAAGCACCTGCCAGATCTTTGCAAGGCCTTTAATCATCCATATCCTCCTGCTCTTATAGTGCAGCAATTTACTCTGCACAAAGAGTCTCTTCCTCTTTCCCAATGTTGAGCTCTGTGTGAATCAGATGATTGCCCCCCAAGACTTTCTCCTCTTCTAAATCTAAGGCAATAGTAATTTGAGATCAACATCCAAGCGTGAATTGCATTTTTTAATGTGGTTCTAGTGTGGATTTCTCTCCATGGGAGGTAAGTGGTGTTTGCCATACATGATGAATGTGTCAGCTTTCATAATACAGAGTATGGTGGTGATTGATCCAGAGTGATACCTCTAAATGATGGGAAGAATAGAGTTACTCCAATAATCAGGGTCATCACATCCCAACTGAGAGGCAGAGAGAAAAGCTTATTGTACTTTTTATTTGTTCATTTATGACAGTACTGTGACTTGAACTGAGAGCTTTGGCACTATGCACTATGCCTTGGCATGTTTTGCTTAAGAGTGGCACAATACTATTTGAGTCACATCTCTACTTTGGATTTTTTTGCTGGTTAATGAGAGATAAGTCTCATGGACTTTTCTTCCCAGGCTAGTTTTGAACAGAGTTCCTCAGATCATGGCCTCCTGAGCAACTAGGATTACAGGCATGATCTACTAGCACATGGCTAACATATTTGTTCTTTGAGCCACAATAACAGGGTAAACCACATAGTGTTTTACTTTAACTAATATAAATCTTGTTACCAAAATGTCTGTGTATCATAGCTGAGTGAGTGAGGACCTTACATGCTAACTAAAATGTATATTTTACAGTTGTGTTCATCTAGTCTCTTCTGTGGGGCACTGGTGGCTCACATCTATAACCCTACCTACTAAGAGGCTGATATCTGAGGAAAAGTCATGACACTCATCTCCAAATGAAGAGCAGAGAACTGAAAGTAGAACTGTGACTCAAAGTGGTAGAGTGCTGGCCTTGAGTGAAAAAGCTCAAGGACAGTGTCCAGTCCCTGCGTTCAAGCCCAACAACCACCAAAAAATCATTCTCTTCTTCGCCAGCTAAAGGTGAAGGTTCTTCCTTTCCCTTCCAAGGATGAAGACTTATGATCTACCATAGGGCTACGTAACACCTTACTGTCTTTGGAGCTACATGTATTAAATATCTTCCTGGCCTCCACTTTATTAGACAATTCCCTGCATTCCATTACATGGATATCTAGAAGACAAAGACTAACTGCACAAATAAAATAATTACCACCCATTCTCCTCCAGAGTTTTCTATTGATTTTGACTTAATCTCTTGAGGCAAATTGATGGACTTAATATTAAACCAAAATACCAAGGGTTAGCAAAGAGATCAGAGAATTGAGTAAAAAATAAAATGTGTCAGAAGTAGAATTTTTCCAGCTTTCCAAAGAGCTTCGTTCTGGCCATATATACTTGTTTATTATCTGACTCAAGATAAATATCTTTGTAAAGACTAAGGAAGCCAGAGTTACTCCAAGTGTTGAATTGGAAAAGAGTAGGAATTGCTGTCTTAGACTCCCCCATTTTGCAGCCCACCCAGATCTCTTCTTGGCTCCAAGTCACCCATGGCTCTGGCATTACTTAGCCATGGCTAGTCCTCTCCTCGTTTTGGTTCTTGCATAGGGCATGTCACCTACACTTAACAAGTCAAGTGAAGTGATGATCGGAATAATCACTTTGTGACTTCCTGTCCAATTTAATTCCATATCCTCATCTCAGTCCACTGCTGTACTCAGCTCAGAGACTATTCTGTGCCCTTGATAAATGGCCTTGATGCTGAGAGTTAAAAACTAATGGAGCCAGTAGAACTGAATGTGCGTTCTGACTGCGATGTGGAGGAAGACCTTGGGAAAGTACTTAGTTCTTATGAGTTTGTTTTCTTGAAGCATAATACTCTCACTGTATCAGAGACTCACCTCTCCTCCTTCTTTATATTTCCATCTTCTTCTGTTAGACATTGTTGTATGACTGAGTTCTTGTTTCATGAAATGGGCTAAGTAAATCCTCTCTCCTGACCTCCTCTACTCTTTTCCTAGTCAGACAACATGGAGATATTTAACCTGTCTTGGGCAGAAACTATTTGGTACAGCAAAGCTGAACTCTGAATAACCTGCAGTGGATTGTCTCAGAGCTGGAAATAAAATTCTCCCTGAAATCCTAAGATTTGTCTATTGCAGCAATTAGCATTACTTTAATATACTAGTTTTCAGGACTGTCAAAACTAATCCAAAGTACTTTCTATACTGCTTGGAAGATTATGTTCTTGGAAAATAGAACTATGTTAGGTGGAAACTCATAGCATGTTATGTTTGGTAATATTAGCATGTGTAGATATGTGTTTGTAGTTGTAGTTCAACACATGATGCACTCTAAGCTTGCAGTCATCTTTTGTCTAATTATAATAGCACTCATGAAAGGGTTATCAATTGCCTCATTTAACAGTGAATAAACTGAGACTCACAGAAGTTATATAAGCTGTCTATGTTCATACAAGTTTAGACTCCTAACCTAGTTCATAGCTACTGTATTTTAAAAAATCAGAAGAAAGAAACCTGTAGTGTGCCCAAAGGAGGATACCAAAGAGGAAGATGTTTCCAATCTTAGTCATGCCAATGGACCTCCTTAGAATGGCCTCATGCTTTTCCAAACTGAAGATCCTTTGTTCATGCCATGGTAATGACAGTTATGATAAATAGCAAGCACTGAGTACTTATGGAGAGTTTAATTTTTTTAGTTTTAATTTTTACTTATGTGTGTGTGTGTGTGTGTGTGTGTGTGCGCACGCATGTGTTTGGCAGTAATGAGATTTGAGCTCAAGGCTTCACACTTGCTGGGCAGGTGCTATACCACTTGAGCCATACCCCCAACCCTTTTTGTTTTCTTTTTTTTGGTCAGTCATGGGGCTTGAACTCTGGGCCTGGGCGCTGTCCCTGAGCTCTTCAGCTCAAGGCAAGTGCTCTACCACTTGAGTCACAGCACCATTTCTGGCTTTCTGGTTTATTGGAGATAAGAGTCTCATGGATTTTCCTGCCCAGCCTAGCTTTGAACTGCAATCTTCAGATTTCACCCTCCTGAGTAGCTAGGATTACAGGTGTGAGCCACTGGTGCCCGGCTGCTTTCATTATTTTTAAGTATGGTCTTATATTTATGCTCAGGCCAGTCTCGAGCTTCAATCCTTTTTATCTCTGCCTCCTAAGTAACTACAGGAACAAGCCTCTGTTCCCAGCAACTATTTTCAACTAAAAGGAACACTCAGAACCATTAGATCAGATAGTTCTATCATTGTGCTTTGAATAATTTCAGCAGAGTCTTGTGGTTGGTTGGGGACAGGAACTCTGAAATGGATGGTTTATATATGAAAGACACATTCATAAGCAAATCTTATGCTACCTTTAAGAATTAGTTAACTCGTGCCAAGACTTCTGTGGCTCAGGACTGTAATCCTAGCTACTCAGGAAGTTGGTATCTGAGGACTATGGTTCAAAGCCAGCCCAAGCAGGAAAGACCATGAGACTCTTCCTATAATTCGACAACAAAAAGTCAGAAGTGAGGGTGTGACTCAACTGGTATAGCACTAGTCTTGGGAAAAAAAAAAAACTGGCCCTGAATTAAAGCCCCAGAACCAGCACACACACACACATACACACACACACACACACACACACACACACACACACACACAATAGCTAACTCTGGGAGAAGACCTTTTTAGGGTTAGAAAACAGCTAAGATGGCAAACAATCAAAAATAGAAAATAGGAGGCCATGTTGAGTAGCACACACTTATAGTTCTTTTTTTAGTGGGGGGGTCCAGTTGTGGGGCCTGAACTCTGGGCCTGGGTGCTGTCCCTCAGCTCTTCAGCTCAAGGTTAGCGCTCTACCACTTGAGCCACAGCATCACTTCTGACTTTTTTCTTTTTTGCTTATGTGGTGCTGAGGAATCGAACCCAGGGCCTCATGCATGCAAGGCAAGCACTCTACCACTGAGCCTCCTTCCCAGCCCTTATAGTTCTATCTATAGGCAGGTAGGAGAACTCTGATCTGATTATTACCCAGGAAAAGCACAAGACCCTATCTGAAAAACAAACTAAAAGTGAAAGGACTTGACATATCACTCAAGAGGTAGAGCCCTTGCTTAGCAAGCACAAGACTCCAAGTTCAATCCCCAGTATCACCACAAAAAAAGGAGAGGAGAGGAAAGAAAGAAAGAAAGAAAGAAAGAAAGAAAGAAAGAAAGAAAGGAAGAAAGAAAGAAAGAAAGAAAGAAAGAAAGAAAGAAAGAAAGAAAGAAAGAAAGAAAGAAAGAAAGAAAGAAAGAAAGAAAGGAAGGAAGAAGAAGGAAGGAAAGAAAGAAAGAAAGAAAAAGGAAGAGGGAAGGAAGGAGGGAAGAAGGAAGGAAGGAAGGAAGAAAGAAAGAAAGGATTGTAGTTCAATGATAAGTCATTTGCCTGTCATGTGTGAGGCCATGGATTTGATCACCAGCAATGCAAAAATAAATAAATATGATTAATGTATAAGATTAATATGCCTATTATCTGGCAGGCAGTTAAACGCTGAATAAATACATTAGTAAAATGAACATTTGTATAAGTGAGCTACTGAATAGGACATGAGGGCTTTCAAGGGGCACTTGGAAAGAAGCCAGCAAAAGAAGTCTGAACTCCAGAGATAAGCACTTAGCACAGAATGTCCCTAAGAGTATATCTTGACTGTGACCTCTGAATGTGACTTACTCAGGAATGTTGTTTATAGAGGTAATTCATTTATGAGGATAGCATCCTAGATGAGAGCAGGCCCTGAATCCAGTTATAAAGGTCCTTATAACATAAAGGAAAAGAAGGCACTAGGCCAGGGGAGAAGATCACGCAAAAATAGAGACAAAAGCCAGTGCCAGTGGCTCACACCTGTAATCGTAGCTACTCAGGAGGCTGAGATTTGAGGATTGTGGTTTGAAGCCAGACAGGGCAGGAAAGTCTGTGAGACTCTTATCTCCAATTAACTACTCAGAAAGAGCTAGAAGTAGAGCCTGGAGCACAAAGAGGCTCAGAGACAGCACACAGTCCCTGAGTTCAAGCCCAGCAAAAAAAAAACAAAAAACAATTCAGTCATGCTTCCACAAATCAAGAGGAAGACTCAGATCCAAGAAGTAAGGCAAGAAGGCTTGTCTCTGTAGCCTAAATAGGCAGCATGGTACTATTAACACCTTGACTGGGGATTTTTGCCTTCCAGGACTATAAGAAAACAAATCTCTATTATGTTAAGCTTCCAAGTGTTGTTAACTAGTTACGGTAGTTCTGGGAAACTAACTCAAGGTAGGGAAATCAGAGTGAAAAGCAATAAGACTTTAAAGCAAAAGATCTGGTCTACCTGGGACAAGCCAGCAACTGTGTGGTTGTGAGCAAGTCATTTGGGCTCTTTTTGTGCAGATCAAACTGAACGATAAATCAGGTCTTTGCCCACTTCAGGGTTCTAAGACTTCCTTTCATCATCCCCTCCTGGCCAGACACAGAATCCTGATTTAGTTGGCCCTACAAGGTGATCTGAGATATGTCCTCTTTTTGTGAAAGGCTTCCAGTGCTAAACATATGGGCATTCTCTATCTAGGGACTGCAACTGGGCCTTGAACTCACTTATCAGAAGGAACAGTTGGAGCTGTGTGACAGTGGTTCACTGGTCTGTAATCCCAGCCATGCCAGTGGCTGAGATCTGAGGATAATGGTTTGAAGCCAGCCCAGTCAGACAAATCTGTGAGATTTTTATCTACAGCTAATCAGCAGAAAGCCAGAACTGGAGATAAGACTCGAGGGATAGAATGCCAGCATTGAATGATAAACTTGAATGAGAGGTGGCAGGACCTGAGTTCAAGCCCTGGCATAAAAAAGGAGGGGGCAATTGGATGGAGAGAGCCACTGGGTAGAAAGACCTCATAAAGATCCTTTCCATAGGAAACTGGAAAAATTTAGCTGAGCACCTTGTGTAGGGAGAATGGTTTTTACAGTGCAGATGCTGCTAATCAGTGTCCTTTGGTTTTGGGGTTTTTAGTGCTGATGGAGTCCTGCTGAACACTGGTTGGCCACAAGGAGTGAGATGCTGGCTGGGAAGGTGAACTCCATATTTACCTCCCATCATCAGAGTCAGGCTAGGCAAGGGAAGCATTTCTAATTCAACTGGTGGTTTTACTCTCCTGTGCCTCCTTTTACCATCATCCCCTTGGCTGGCATTTGGTAGGCTTTATGCTAAGGGTATTTGTAACGTTGTGATGGAACTCACAATTTCTGGTTCGAGCAAAAAGGATTCAGGGCTTAATTTGGTGTGAAAGAACCATCTTTGGTTAATCCTAAATTATGAGATGGGTTTTGAAGACTGCCATTGGTGGCCTGTGACACAAACGTGCTCTGCTTACTCTGTGCAGGAGACATGAGGGAAAAACAGCTGCAGTTCAAGGAGAAGATGGAAGCATCTGAAGTTAAGCCAGCTCCGGCCCCTGTCCCCACACTGGGCCTTGGACCAGTAACTTCATTTCCCTCACTGACTCCTGTGTTCAGGAAAATGCCAGGCACATCTAGGTTTGCCCATCTTGTCTCACCTCAGTGTGGCAAGAACTACTGAGTGGTCTTAAAATACCCCATTTTCAAAAAGAGGCTTCAGACTTAGGACAAAAGCTTAGGAAGGTTAAAATAGTAACATCCTGATTCAAAGATTTTTACAAGACTTTTACCAGGTGAAGTTATAAGAAGAGCTGTTATCAGAAGGGTGAAGGGCAGTAGTGCCACAGAGACTCATGCACATAGACTCAGTAACCCTCTTTGTGTTACACACACATCTTCTGCATCATCCACTGGATGATCTTAGGAATGTTTACAGACAAAGAGCACTAGACTTAAAAGCCTGAGCCTCATGGTTTCCTGAACAGTCGGGAGTTAGCACACCTTAACTTCATGGTTGTTAGCAGTGAAGAAATGACTCTCATTGGGGCAAGCTCATTGGGTTCAACTTGTGGAATGAAAACTATCTTTTATGAACATATACAGTCAACAATTCATTGGCATCACCCTGCCAAAACTTTACTTTATCTCCCAAGTTTTCTAAAAGGGTAAACTTTTTTTTTTTGAGGTGCTATTTTTTTTTTATTGTGAAAATACTGTACAGAGGGGTTACAATTACATGGGCAAGATAATGAGTACATTTCTTATCAAGCATTGTAGCTTCCTCTTTTGTTTCCCCTTCCCATCCCTTCCCATTCTCCCCCACCTTACCCCCTCACCCAATCCTCCCCACGCTCCCCCCCCACACCAAAGTTGTAAAGTTCGTTTTCAACATAATGACTTGTACATCTCATTGTTGCAATGGGTCCACCTGTATCCCTATTTAAACGATTTGTTTTTCCCCTTCCCCTCCACAAATTATACCTACATCAAATACAGTGAAAGCAGGGGTTATACTGTGGGGGAAGGACATACAAAGCAACAAAGAAATAATCTTATAAATGTGTTAGAAACAATCGCATGAAAGAAAAAAAAACATTTGAATACATATCTTAGGAGCCATTTTCCTAATATCACCTTATCTGACCTTTTCTGCTTGACTCAGACATATACTAGTTATTGCAAATAAGGGAAACCATGGGACCTACGTTTCTTTGGGCCTGGCTTACTTCACTTAATATAATTGTTTCCAAGCCTTTCCATTTCCTAACAAATGAGGCAATGTCATTCTTTCTGATGGAGGCATAGAATTCCATTGTGTATATATGCCACATTTTCTTGATCCATTCATCTACTGAGGGGCATCTGGGTTGGTTCCATATCTTAGCTATGGTAAATAATGCTGCAATAAACATACTGTGCTGGTAGCTTTAGTGTGGTCTTGTTTGTAAACATTTGGGTAAATGCCCAAAAGTGGGATTGCTGGGTCATAGGGGAGCTCTATGTGAAGTCTTTTCAGGAACCTCCATACTGCTTTCCAAAGTGGTTGAACAAGTTTACACTCCGATCAACAACACAGTAGGGTTCCCTTCTGTCCACATCCCCTCCAGCATCTGTTGTTATTAGAGTTCTTGATTTTAGCCATTCGAACTGGGGTGAGGTATCTCAATGTTATTTTGATTTGCATTTCTTTTATGGCTAGGGATGTTGAGCATTTCTTCATGTGTCTATTGGCCATCCTTCTTTCCTCTTCAGAGAAGTTTCTCTTTAAGTCTTTAGCCCACTTATTTATTGGGCAGTTGTTTCTTTGAATGTTGTTGGGGGAGTTAATTTTTTGAGTTCAAGGTATATTTTAGATATGAGACCCATGTCCATTGTATGGCTAGTGAAGATCTTCTCCCAATCCGTGGGCTTTCTATTGATCTTGCTAGCTATGTCCTTTGCCATGCAGAAGCTCTGCAATTTCATGCAATCCAATTTGTCCAACCTTTCTTTGATTTGTTGTGTTTCTGGGTCTCTATTAAGACCCTGTGCCTGCCACCAAGACTTAGGCTTTCTCCTATTCCAAGAAGATAGACTTTTCTAAGAAGATAGGCCATCTCCTTTGTCCTCTGTTTGCAGATATTATTCTTAATTGCCAATCTTCTTTTTTTTTAATTGTGAAAATACCGTACAGAGGGGTTACAATTACATGGGCAAGGTAATGAGTACATTTCTTATCAAGCATTGTTGCTTCCTCCTTTGTTTCCCCTTACCATCCCTTCCCATCTCCCCCTCACACCCCCCACACCCCCACCCACACAAAAGTTGTAAAGTTTGTTTTTTGACATAACTACTTGTACATCTCATTGTTGCAATGGGTCCACCTGTATCCCTATTTAAACGATTTGTTTTTTCCCTTCCCCTCCACAAATTATACCAACATCAAATACAGTGAGAGCGGGGGTGGGACAACAAAGAAATCATCTTATAATAACTATGTTAGAAACAATCACAAGAAAGAAAAAAAACATTTGAATCCTTAACTTGGGGTTCATTTCACCTAACATCACCTTATCTGACCTTTTCTGCTTGACTCAGACATATACTAGCTATTGCAAATAAGGGAAACCATGGGACCTATGTTTCTTTGGGCCTGGCTTACTTCACTTAATACATTTTTTTTCCAAATGAGGCAATGTCATTCTTTCCAATGGAGGCATAGAATTCCACACACACACACACACACACACACACACACACACACACACACACACACACACATATATCACATTTTCTTGATCCATTCATCTATTGAAGGGCATCTGGGTTGGTTCCATACCTTAGCTATGGTAAATAATGCTGTCATAAACATAGTTGTGTTGGTAGCTTTAGTATGGCCTTGTTTGTGATCATTTGGATAAATGCCCAAAAGTGGGATTGCTGGGTCATAGGGGAATTCTATGTGGAGTCTTTTGAGGAACCTCCATTTGCCAGTCTTCTTTACCTTTTTTTTTTTTTAATGTGTGATGGTAGAGAAGTTTGAGCTCAAGCTTTTCCCTTGGTAGGCAGGCACTCTAGCCATTTTATCATAGAGGAAACTGAGGCACAGGAATGGAAAATGAGCCACTCAAGTAGGATGGCTCTAATAGGATCTGTAACTTTCTCCATGGGCTCCTATGCTGAAATGTTCACCCAAACTTGTACATTTGGAGGTGGTGGAATCTTTAGGAGATGGGGCCTAGTGAAAGGAAGTTAAGACATTGGGGGTATATCCTTGAAAAGGGCTATTGGAGCTTGTGTTCCTTTCTTTGCTTCCCAGCTTTCATGAAATGAACTAGCCTTCTTTGCCAACATGTTTCTGCCATGGTGTACCGTGATGCCATAGGGCCAAAGCAACAGGGCCAACCAACCACGTGCTAAGCTGAAATAAAGCTTTCTTCCTGTTAAGTAGTTTGTGCCAGGTATTTGTCACAGCAAAGGAAGTCTAATATACCAAGGTCACTCAGATAAAAAGAATAGAAGTCAGGATCTGAAGGCAGCTTGCCTACCATGACACCATCCATTCAACTCTTAATAATAGCAAGTTAATCAGGCATAATAACTCCATTCTAGGAATGGTAAACTTTAAAAATCCCATTATTAAAAAAAATCATAAAACCAATCCCCAAGACTTCCCCATTGGAAATAAAAAGGTACATCAGTGCTACTTTTTTTTTAATACAATGACATATTCTTATGACTATAGAGCTGGAGAAATATCTTTAAATGCTGTTCACATAAAGGAATTTGACATCTGTTCAAAACAATCACGTCATAGTCTTCTCAATCCCAGCCTTTCTTTGCCACTGAATCCTGCAAAAGAAAAGAAAAAAACATTCAGTTCAAGTCAAATCCATTCTTGGGAATCAAGATGAGGCCCAAGGGCAAGTTATTATAAATGTGTTTATAATTATGCATCCATGTCACATGTTATAAATGTCTATGTGGTTTTTCTAATAATCAGTACAGTACTTATAGGACATGGTTTTGCTGGGTCTAACTAGGTTATTAGATTTACATAAGGGTTGTGGCCCCAGGGAACATCCTGGCCTTATATCTGCTGGGTACTTCCACCTCCCAGTTGGGATCTAGCTTCCTCAGGCATGTCAGATTCCTGGGGCCCTGATGCTGGCAGCAGATTAGAGAGGCTACAATGCAAACTAAGAACAATAGCTACACAGTCCTGGAACCAATTCCTTATGAGAGACAGAAGTCCCCTTCTACCAGACTGAGCCAAGGAATCTACTAAGATCTAAGTTCTGAGTCTCAGAGTGTATTGAATGGAAGGCACTGCCTTGCATGTCTGTAGTTAGAAGTGTGCCCACTATAAGAAAATGGATGTGAAGGGTAAACAAAGGAGGAGGCTGCAATGCTTGGTAAGAAATGTATGCATTATCCTGCCCATGTAATTGTAACCCCTCTGTACAGTATGTTCTCAAATAAAATAAAATAAAATTAAAAAAAAAAAAGAAAAAGAAAATGGATGCCTTCCAGGGGCTCCTTGGCACACCACTCAACATAGCAGGGTGATGTTTTCCTCAGTAGGGGGGCCAACTGAGAAGTCATAGAGTCATAGAGAGCTCAGCGGAGCTGCATAGAGCTTTCATTCCTATCACTGATCTAGCTAGAGACATTCTAGCTCCCCAGAGCCAGGTATGGAAGAGAAGGCTGTGGTATTGACTAGAAAAATCTGCCTTGGCCAGGCTGAGGTGGGAGACTTTGTAATGCTGTGAGCAAGAAGCACAGAGGGGTGAGGGTGGTAAGGTGGCAGAGTCCTTTCTTTTAGCAGTGGTCCCCTTGGCTCCCTCTTGCTCCTCTAAGTCAGAGAAATAACAGAGAAAAACTTTACAATGTAGCTGACCTTGGAATATCCACTGAGCTGTGTCTTCAGTGTTTCTTCCATTCCTTGGCTGAAAAAAAAGATACTGAGTTACAAGGGGATGAATAACTATATCATAATTCAAATCCTCTCTCTATTGAGCCTTAATCTTCTGCCTGGTTTTTCTCATCCATCCTTTGGGATTACCTGGTAAACTCTATCTAGGGCAGTGAACTAGGATTCTGTCCCCAGGATCCTGATAATGTCTCCCTGTGGTGAGAGAACCTGTAAACCATCAAGCACAGGACTTCTTGGCCTATAGGCATCAAGGAGATCTACTGCTTTTCAAAGTCTTTTGGCATGTACTGTCTTAGAACTTGCTGCTTAGAAATATGGATTCTGGTTTTCCCAGCATCTGTCCGTCATCAGAACTCCCTCCCTACTCAGTGTTCCTGGTGATCTGGCACACTCAACCTGTGTCCTGTTGGACCTTTTGCTTTGCACATTTGTAGGAGGACATTTTGACTGAGTCTGCTCTAGGTAGAGGGGAGAAAGTCTCCATGTGATACTGGTTCTATCTGCTTTGCAGTAACTCCATCCATAATTAGGATGGCTAAAAAGAACTAGTGTTAGAAAATAGAAACAAGGGAGTCTGGAGGAAGATGGTGGAGAAGCTGGAGGTTAAACAAACTCTCATGTAGAAGCCAGTTTTATTGTTCTAGTGAAAAGTCCAAGTGCTTACACTTACCGGTGTCCATGGTGGCAGCAGCAGTGGCTGCTGCAGCTGCCACATCAACAGAGAGAGCCCAGGACAAAGGTGAAAGAGGTGGTGTGCAAGTGGATTCTACTCACCACCAGCAAGAACTGATAAGTAGCATAAATCTTCATCCTGCTGACCACAGTCAGTCGCAGACCATGGATGGCCCAGAAACCAAGGGAAAGGTGTGAGTACCCCACAAGACTTCCTTACTGCCTTTCACAGAGCAGCAGTGTGAAGGTAGCTCCCCCCCCCCCACCACTGGAGAAGAACTACATCTTTGATACTGACAAAGACCGGGCCAGAGCAGCTAGCCCATAACTCAGGCCTTGGAAGAAGACAATAGGAGCTATTCAACAGGTCAAAGGAATCTGACCTGCAGGGCTCAGCTCCACTCCCAGGAAAGCTGCCCTTCCCAGGAAGAGAAAGCTCTGCCCATGGAGGAGTGAATTTCTTCACTGGGTAAACAGAGCCAGAGGCTACCCCATCCTCACTGTAGCACAGGCAGCAGACCCAGCTGCAGGAGGGTAAAAGAAAAACAATTGGAAACTCAATAAACATAAATCCTGAGAATGGCTCCAGTGTGGGCTGTCTGAGTGTCTCAGGAGCTAGCCTCTCAGAGAAAAGCTACTGATTGCTGACGGGCTTCAACCCTACCCACAACTTAGCCCCATCACAGCAACTCAAAGCTAGAGGAAACAGCCATCTCCCTCTTTTGTGATACTCAAAGCAGCTCACCCTCCCACTGAATGAGCCTGGGAGGAAGGTCATAAAGTTCCTGGTAAGGCAGAGCTTCATTCTGCCTGCTCAAACAAACTGATTTAAGAAACCAATCAAGCCACAGGAAAATAAAATACTACAAGCAAACTAGAGACTCTACCAAGAGACTGGCTATGGACCCAGGGAAGACACAAGATCCCCCCTGCCAAAAATAAATCAAAGAACTTTTTTTTCTACCTAATTTGTAAAATTTTTTAAAATTGTTTTCTATTTTTCCATCGGTTTTATTTTAGTTTTTTTTTAATTCTCTTTTTACTATTTTCCCTTTTGGTACTTTTTGTTTTTTTGCCTTACTTAATTGCTGTTCTGTTCATCCCCAGATATATACCCATTTTCAATTACCCTTCACTGTGTAAATACTTAAATTCAAATATTGATTACTCAATTCACAAACTCTCAGTCTTAACTCCTTTAATTGTAGTATTATTTCTTTATACTTATATAATTTTTAAGTGTTTCATTCTTAATTTTTTATTTTTCATTTTTCCTTTTTCTTTATCTCTTTCCTTCTTTCCTTCTATCCTTTTCTTCTCTCTGAACTTAGTTCTTGGTTATATTCCCTCTGTCCCTTTTCCTCCCTACATTCCTCTAAACTTATTTTCTCCTCACAATTCTCCGTACACCTATTAATTTCTGGTCTGCTGGCTCCTTCTTTCATTTTCTTAGTCCATTGATCCCTAGTAATTTGTTGTTGAACTAGATTGTATCTGTACTCATTCTGACTGCATCTGTGCAACTACAGAGGTCTGGTTGATGCTTGCCTTAAAATAGTGTTCTAGCACAGAATTGGTTTTGCTTTCATACCCAAATGGACAGAACAAGATGGAGAAACACAAGAAAAATGGCAAATCCAGGTATCACAACTCCTGCTCATGATTATCAGACAACAGAGCAGTTAAGGAATAATCCAGAGGAGAGTTCCCAAAATGCTCTGCAAACACTACTGGTAAACATGTTGAATGAAAAGATTGAAAGCCTGCAAAGGACTCTGTGTGAGCATGATAGAGAAATAATGTGAGTGTGATGAGGCTAACTGAAGATTAATACAGGAATTTTGTGAGCATGAGGAGGCTAATCAAAGATTAATAGAGGAATTGCATGAGTGGGATTAGATAAAACAAAGATTAATAGAGGCATTCATGGAATCTACAAACACAAAGCTGGATGAATCCATGGAGGCCACAAAGGGAATGCTGAATGAAGCCCAACAGAAGGAAAAGGGAGTCCAATGAAACTATAACCAATCAACTAAATGATTTGAGAATGAACACTGAAAACCAAATTAAGGAGGTAAAGAAGTCCACACAACATATAAAACAACGCTCCAACAAAGAATTCGAAGCCATCAAACCTGACCAATTAGAAGGAAAGGAAATAAAAAGCAAAGTAGAAAGTTCTGAAAGTAGGTTAGACCATGCAGAAGTTCAACTCTCTGGGATTGGAGACAACCTAGACATTATAGAGAAAGAATATACAACTATTCAAGACAAATCCAAGAAATATGATAGATCTATTCAACATTTAGAAGACACCATCAGAAGGCCTAATTTAAGGCTAATGGTGTAGAGAAGGGCCTAGAGACAAAAGTTAAAGATCTAGGAAATTTGCCGGGCACCGGTGGCTCATGCCTCTAATCCTAGCTACTCAGGAGGCTGAGATCTGAGGATTGCAGTTCAAAGCCAGTCCAGGCAGGAAAGTCTGTGAGACTCATATCTCCAATAAATCAGTAGAAAACCGGAATGGGTGCTATGGCTTAAGCGGTAGAGTGCTCACCTTGAGCTGAAGAGCTCAGGGACAGTGCCTAAGACCAGAGCTCAAGCCCCATGACTGACTGAAAAAAAAAAAGGTCTAGGAAATTTATTTAACAGGAACCTAGCAGAGAACTTCCCAAACATGCAAAAAGATAGGCCCATTCCAATACAAGAATACTTTAGAACCCCAAATAGACCAGACCAGAACAGGACATCCCACAGTCACCTTGTAATCTACACAGAATCAATTGAAACCAAGGAAAGAATCCTTAAAGCTGTCAGAGAGAAAAGATCAATTACCTATAAAGGGAAACCAATCAGAATAAATTCAGATTTCTCAGTAGAGACAGTGAAAGCAAGAAGAGCTTGGAATGATGTATACCATGCCCTAAAGACAAACAACTATCAACCAAGAATACTGTACCCAGCTAAACTCTCCTTCATAACAGAAGGTCAAATAAAAACCTTCAACAGCAAAGAAAAATGGAAACAATATATCTCCACCAAATCAGCTCTACAAAAGATACTCAAAGGGGCTGGGGGTTTAACCCAGCAGAAAGGTGCCTACCCGGCACGCGCAAGGCCCTGGGTTCGTTCCTCAGTCCTGGAAAAAAAAAAAGATACTTAAAGATGTCCTACACATAGAAAACCAACAAGACCACAATAAAGGCCAAAAACTGTCCCCAAATAGAGAATCCAAGAATCCTAGGAAGAACCCAGTTGACATAGCCCCCAAGAATGTGGATAACATGGCAGGAACTGCCAAACACTTCTCAGTCCTAACTCTCAATATTAATGGACTTAACTCTCCAATTAAATGACAGATTGTCTAGTTGGATCAAATGATCCTTCTATCTTCTGCCTTCAAGAGACACACATTGCTCACAAAAACAAACATATTCTAAAAATGAAAGGCTGGAATAAAATCTACCAAGCAAATGGCCCCCATAAACAGGCAGGAGTTGCAATCCTAATATCAGATAAAATAGACTTCAAATTAAAATTGGCGAGGAGATAGAGAACCTTACATCCTCATTAAGGGATCTCCCCTTCAGGAGGATATTACAATTCTAAATATCTATTTACCAAATAACAGAGCATCCAAATTTATCCAAGAAACACTACTTTTCCTAAAATCCCACATAGATCCAAAGACATTAATTGTTGACTTTAACACACTACTATCCCCACTGGATAGATCAACCTATCAAAAACTCAACAGAGAAAGCTTGGATCTAAACAATTGCACAGGTCAACTAGATTTAAGAGACATCTACCGAATATTTTACCCAGAAGCATCAGAATACACTTTCTTCTCAGCAGCACATGGAACATTTTCCAAAATAGTCCACATTTTTGGTCACAAAGCAAATTTGTCCGAATTCAGAAACATTGAAATTATGCTCTGCATTCTCTCAGACCACAAGGGAATAAAATTAGAATTCAACACCAAAAGCCACCAAAGAAAATCCTGTAACACATGGAGGCTGAACAAACACTACTGAACCACCAGTGGGTCATGGAAGAGATTAGAAAGGAAATTCAAATGTTCATGATATTTAACAAAAATGAACACACAAATTACTAGCTCCTCTGGGACACAGCAAAGGCAGTACTCAGAGGCAAGTTTATAGCTCTGAGTTCCTACATCAACAAATTGGAGAGATCTGAAACCAACAATTTAATGAGGCACCTGTAGCTCCTTGAAAAAGAGCAACAAGCTAAATCCCAATCCAAAAGACAGAAACAAATAACTAAAATTAAATCACAATTAAGTGAATTTGAGTCCAAAAAAAATAGAAAGAATCAACAAAACAAAGTTGGTTCTTAAAAAAAATTAACAAAATTGCCAGATCCATAGCAAATCTTATCAGAAAAAGAAGAGAAAACACTCATATAAACTCAGAAATAAGAATGGAAACATCACCACAGAAACAACCAAGATTCAGAACATTATAAGGAAATACTTCTCAAACCTTTATGCTAATAAGTTTGAGAATCTGAAAGATATGGATAGATTTCTAGCAAATATTGACATGCCCAAACTAAACCAAGATGATTTAAACTAAGTTTAATAGATCCATAGCAAGCATCAAAACAGAAATAGCAATAAGATACCTCCACCCAAGAAAAGCCTAGGACTGGATGGATTTACAGCTGAATTCTACAAGGCCTTCAAAGCAGAACTCACACCAATACTCCTCCAACTCTTCAATGAAATTGAAAGTGAAAGTTCACTACCAAACTGTTTCTATGAAGCCATAACCCTCATCCCAAAACC
Organism: Dipodomys spectabilis; assembly: GCF_019054845.1. Taxonomy (NCBI): domain Eukaryota; kingdom Metazoa; phylum Chordata; class Mammalia; order Rodentia; family Heteromyidae; genus Dipodomys; species Dipodomys spectabilis. The sequence continues at coordinate 5,652,984 of NW_024870864.1, read as the reverse complement.
AGCCAGGGACTCAACAAAGAAAAAGAACTGTAGACCCATTTTTTGATGAACATGGAGGCAAAACTTCCCAATACAATTTTGGCCAATCACTTCAACAACTCATCAAAAAAAATCATACATCATGATTAAACAGGATTCCTTTCAGGGAAACAAAGCTGGCCAGCAACACAACAAATCAAAGAAAGGTTGGACAAATGGGATTGCATGAAGCTGCAGAGCTTCTGCATGGCAAAAGACATAGCTAGCAAGATCAATAGAAAGCCCACAGATTGGGAGAAGATCTTCACTAGCCATACAACGAATAAGGGTCTCGTATCGAAAATATACTTAGAACTTCTCATTATCTTGTCCATGTAATTGTAACCCCTCTGTACAGTATTTTCACAAAAAAAGGAAAATATACTTAGAACTCAAAAAATTAAATTCCCCCAACAACAAATCCTCAAAGAAACAACTGCCTGATTAATAAGTGTGCTAAAGACTAAAAGAGAAACTTCTCTGAAGAGGAAATAAGAATGGCCAATGGACACATGAAGAAATACTCAACTTCTCTAGCCATAAAAGAAATGCAAATCAAAACATTGAGATTCTACCTCACCCTAGTTAGAATGGCCATTATCAAGAAATCTGATAACAACAGATGCTGGAGGGGATGTGGACAGAAGGGAACTTTACTGCATTGTTGGTAGGAGTGTAAACTTGTTCAACCACTTTGGAAAGCAGTATGGAGGTTCCTCAAAAGACTCCACATAGAGCTCCCTTATGACTCAGCAATCCCACTTTTAGGCATTTACCCAAACAATCACAAACAAGAGTATACTAAAACTACCAACACAACTATGTTTATCGCAGCATTATTCGCCATAGCTAAGGTATGGGACCAACCCAGATACCCCTCAGTAGATGAATGGATCATGTGAGATATGTATATGTATATATATGTATGTATATATATGTATATATATGTATGTATATATATTAATTCTATGCCTCCATCAGAAAGAATGACGCCGCCCCATTGGTTAGGAAATGGAAAGACTTGGAAAAAATTATATTAAGTGAAATAAGCTAGGCCCAAAACATAATCCCATGGTGTCCCTTATTTGTAATAACTGGTATACATCTAGGACTAGTAGAAATAGTCAAAAGCTATGTACATATGACCATATAAGATGATGCTAAGCAAAATGAACCCCAAGAAAAGGACACAAGAAGTTTTGTCTTTCTTGCTGTTGTTTTTAATGTACTTATAATGTACTATGTGATTTTCTTTTTGTTTCTTTTGTATGTCCTTCCCTCATGGTATAACTCCTGGTTTTTTTTTTTTTTTTACTGTATTTGGTTCTGGTGCCCTGCATATTGTATATACATTTTTCTAATTTGGGGAGGGGAAGGGAAATAACAAAATGGTGAATAAGGACACAGATTGACTCATTGTAACAATGAGATGTACAAGACATTATGTTGAAAATGAACTTTACAGCTTGGTGAGGGGGAGGAGAAGTTGGGAAAGTGGGGAGGGAAGGGATGGTAGGGGTTCGATTCCTCAGTACCACATAAGCAAAAAGAAAAAAGCCGGAAGTGGTGCTGTGGCTCAAGTGGTAGAGCACTAACCTTGTGCTGAAGTGCTGAGGGACAGTGCCCAGGCCCAGAGTTCAGGCCCCACGACCAGATCCAAAAAAAAAGAAAGAAAGAAAAAAAGAAAAATGGCCGTCCAAAGGTTACAGTGCGATCCTGCAACATAAAAACATAAACTGTTAAACAACTGTGTTGTATCAAACTTCCTCCAAAATATCCATGGGGACAGCCTTTGAAAAACATGCCCGAGGTCAGCGGCATAATGACACTTGGGAACTTACTAGAGATTCAGATTTTTAGACCCTATCTTTCAGACCTACTGAATCAAAATTGCTAGGGTGGGGTTCAGTCATCTGAACTGTCACTAGGTGACTCTGAGGCACGATCAAGTGTAAGATCCACTATTTGTGGAGCTGGGCCACTGGCAGTATCTCTTCCCAAGTTTATTCAATGTCATGTGGGCCCCTGAGCCGGAGAGAGAACATCCCCAGGAACGGATGGCCCAGCTAACTCATCTGTGAGATGAAATATTAACTGCAAGAGACATTGCCCCATCTTTCAAGGGTAAACCTTGGAAAACCTGAACTTGAGTATTCAGAAAAGATATCTGGGATACTGTTAGGAGACAATGTCCTCCCACATGGATCTAACAAGGCTGCAGGGGAGCCCAGCTCCAAATGCCTCCCTGCCCTTCCCTCATTGCAGGGCTGAAAAGGAGTTGCTCACAGAACACACATGCCTTCTGAGTAAAGTCCACAGCAGCAGCCCCAGAATTCCCGAAGGGCATAGAAACGAGTTAATTCACCAGAAACCACCTCTATGAGCTTGTGGCTTTCCTGTTGTGGCCCTGCATCTTCTCAGTCTCTAAGGCAGTCAGGAGGCAGGAGCTGAAAGATAAAACATAAAAGAGGGAATGGGCAACTACAAGTCCCTGCAGAGGAAGGCAATAGGTTTGCTTGATGTGATTTACTGTTGTGTCCAGGTATGCTTAATTTACCTGCTCCTCTAAGCAGCCCCAGCTTTGAAATGTAGACAGCTATTTCAGCCTTGTCAGCTTGCTTTTTTTGCCTATGAACTTGAAGTGAGCAATGAACCTGGACCTCTCCCCAAAGTGGTACAATGTCAGGTGAGCCACAGAGGCAGAGAGGAAATCTCCAGGAGCAGATGGCTCAGGTGACTCATCTGTGAGCCTAGAGATGAAATATTAATGATCAGAGCCATTGTCCCCATTTTCCCCTTGATTCCTTTCTGCCCAAGAATAAACTATGGGGAAAGCAAGGGAAAGATCAGCCAGTTTTCCAAGAGGTTGAGCAGTTTCTTGGGGATCTTGGGACTTTCAAGGCTTAATCTAGAGCAAGGGAGGATGAATTGGTTATGCTACCTAAGATAAGGATATCCAAAAGATCTTCCTTCCTTCCTTCATTCCCTTCCTCTCTCTTTCCTTCTCTCTCTCTCCTCTCAGTACCATGCAACAGATTCTTGATTAATAGTGCAAATATGTTTAACTATTACTAAACATATTGCAGATAGGTCCATGGAAAGATCACCAAGGCAAATTTCATGTTGGAGGAAGGTACAGGAACTCCCTCTGCCCAGAGCTCCCTTCCAAGGTGCTGACTGAGATTTGAGGCGAGAATGAAAATGATCCCACACACTTTCCACATTTGAAATGAACCTTATGATGGAAAAAAAGCAAAGCACATCCTTGCTGCAGAAACCTTTTCATCCTTCTGTCAGCAAGCTTAACAGCCAGGTGCCTCGAGGGGTGCACAGGAGGAAACTGCATCAGACGAGCACACAGAGGGTCAGACAGGAGCTGAGCCACTGCTACTGCCAAAGGAACATTTTGAGAACCCTGAGGCTATGTTCATTCCTTTGGACGCACTGCCCTTACAAATGGGTTTAATTTTCAGAGCAAAATCCATTTCTGACTGGAAGCTTGGATAGTTTATGTTTTCAATAAAGAACCACTTGCCTTGATAGCGGGTTTCAATTCCAGCACATCACTTAGAACTATTCCCCTGGGTTAAATCAGGCTTTTATCAGCACTCTGTCCTCCTGGAGTGGAGTGTGTTGGCTCAAAGCAGCAGCTTCACGCACACCCTTCCTCTCGCTCCCCAGGTGCTATGAGGGACAAGGTGCTGGAGGACACACAAATCTCCATGTAGTGCAGCCCTGTTGTCTTCTTCCTTGAGACTATACAAACACTCTCAGGAAAACCAACGTGAGGCTTCAACTCAGGGCTTTGGTGCTGTCCCTGAGCTTCTTTAGCTCAAGCTAATGCTCTACCACTTGAGCTAATGCTCTACCATAGAATTCCACTTAGGTTTTATTTGGGGAGAGGGGGTAGTTTATTAGAGGTAAGAGTCTCAAGGACTTTCCTGACCTGGTTGGCCTTGAGCTGAGATCCTTAAATCTCAGCCTTCTGAGGATCGCAGGTCTAAGCTACCAGTGCCCAGGTAAGGTGATGGTTTTTATTTCTATCACACTTGCACATCCTGACAGCTACAAAACAGACATACTCGCAGATCACTTTGGGGGGACAGTATTATTTTTTTGCCAGTCCTGGGGCTTGAACTTGGGGCCTGGGCACTGTCCCTGAGCTTCTTTTGCTCAAGACTAGCACTCTACCACTTAAGCCACAAATCCACTTCCAACTTTTTTGGTAATTTCCTGGAGATTAGAGTCTCATGGACTTTCCTACCCAAGCTGGTCTCAAGCAGTGATCCCTGGATCACCGGAGAAGGTAGGATTACAGGTGTGAGCCACCAGTGTCCTGCTTGGGGGGAAGTACTTTACATATCACAAAGCACTTTTTAAATTTTAAAATTAGAAGGTGATTAGGAGTGATGGAAACAGGGTACAGTATTTACCAGGCTCTGCTTATATAGCTGTTTAAGTGCCCAATTGTCTGCTATCACCCCTATGCCGGAAAGGAAGAGACAATCTCTGTTGCCCTGGGGGAAAAAAACCTAGGAAGCTACAAGCCTGCAGCTTCCTGGAGGTTACCTGCTTTCCGGCTTGCTGGAGCATAGATTAATTCAGAATTTTTATTCATAGATATGCACAGGACAGAGTCATTTTTACAGAAAGATAATTATGATAAAATACTAACCCCTATTTTTACTGAATGTGCTGGCTTCTGAATTCTGGAATAATGGGAAAATAAACAAAACAAGAAAGAAAAAGCCATATTAGTACAATTAGTTGCTTTCTCTAAAAGTAGATGCCCACATGTCTGTGTTACTGGGCTGAATGGTACTCACCCTTTGTATATGCCTTGAGTGTCCTAGGAAGAGAATTCTTAAGGTGAGTTATGTGTAATTTTACAACCAGCAACAGATAGAATTTTCAGTAGAAGGTATACCATGGATCTTACTGGTTTGAGTCACATATTCTAAAACAACTTATCAATTTTAAAAGCAATTCCTCCATTGCAAAGTTAATAAGACTATGGTTTATGCAGGATATTATGGTAAAGAAGTCTGTCCACAAAACACCGATTTAAAACAGTCAATTTTCATCTTTTCAATCCTTGGTGGGAGAGGAGCAATCTAGTCTCTAATATACAGCATCAATATTCTAACCACATCCCAGGTAACCAGCCATTTTGACTGCAAGCTGGAATAAAATAACTATTGCAAGCTTTCATTTGTGGTTTGGTTCATGTTTGGTTCAAACTAATATGTGAGAGATTTTTGTCCCCCAAAAGCTTTATGTGTGCATTTTTACTCTTCTTGCAGAAAGATCAACTTTTCTTAGTTTTTTAAAAATGTATTATCTTTAAGTTTTTGTACAAAGGGGCTTCAGTTCAGCATGTCAGTTCATAAGTACAAAGCATCTTGATCATTGTCATCCTTTGTATCATTCTCCTTCGTCTCTCCCCAAGTTTAAATGCTTATAAGCGCACCGTGCTACCCTTGTCTGCATAGATGACAAACAGGTAACATATTAAGGTTACGCTGGGAAGAAGGCATCTTCAAAAACAAGGAGTCTAAATTTTCATGTCCATATTTATAAACTGTTAGAGATGACAACTGTGAACTATCTTTCATGTCTTATGGACATTTAAACATTCTTGAATCAGCTCAAACCTCAATCAAGACAGAAATTAGCATTAATGATACTTGTAATTTTGTTATTGTGCATACATCTTCTTGCAAACCTTGGGCAGAGATTTTTCTGTGGGAGCTGGTGAGGCCAATATATCTTCTCCCTTCCTTCCTGCCATGCTGGCATGCATGCATGCCCATGAATTGAGTCACACACACAACCACACCATACCTGACCAACATTACTAACAGCAGAGGCTAACTTACTGTTTTTACAGCACCTGCTCTTTGTGTTAGCAACTGCTCACAGCAGTGAGCATATGCATGCATTCATGTGTGCATATGTGTGTGTTCATTGACAATTATTGGATAATTGTGGTCATTTTTGTACTATCACCATCATCAGCTTCCTACTCTGGAATGTTACTTTAGCTTTTCAGGTCAAAAGATTATCACGAATGTGAACATGTCTTTTCTGATGCTAATTAGCTCTTTTGCAATTCTCTCTCTCTCTCTTTTTTTGGTCAATCAAGGGGCTTGAACTCAGGGCCTGGGTGCTGTCCCTGAGCTTTTTTGCTCAAAGCTAGTGCTCTACCACTTTGAGCCACAGTGCCACTTCGAGTTTTCTGATAGTTAATTGGAGATAAGATTCTCACAGACTTTCCTGCCTTCAAACCACTATCCTTAGATCTAAGCCTCCTGAGTAACTAGAATTACAGGTATGAGCCACTGACACCCAGCCTTTTTGCAATTCTTGATTTCTTTTCAGAGAAAAAAGAAAACAGGTCTAAAATTTTACTTACCTATCATTTTGTTCATTTTTCCCAACTAGACCTTACATTTCATAAGAGCAGATAGTTATGTTTGTTTGGCTCACTACTGTGTCAGCACTTGGCATGTGGCAGCTCTCTGTAAAGAGCTGTGTATTTGTTTTTTGTGCCAATACTGGGACTTAAACTCAGGGCCTGGACACTGTACCTTGGCTGTTTTGTTCAAGGATAGGTTCTCATTCACTTGAGTCACAGTTCTATTTCTGGTTTTGTTTGTTTGTTTGTGTTTGTTTTTATGTGGTTAATTGGAGAGAAGAGCCTTATGGACTTTCCTGTTCCCTTCAAACTGTGATCCTCAGATCTCAGCTTCCTGAGGAGCTACGATTACAAGCATGCTCCACCAGTACACAGTTTGTTTTAATGAAGAATAATTAGGTCTCTGTTCACCAAGAACTTATTGCCCTTTTTCCCATCCAAACTGTCAGGCCACTGAAGGAAGTAGGCAGTTGGGAAAAATGTCAGGCCTGGTGGGGGGGGGGGGGGGAGAGGAGTGGTGGGGACAGGACATGGGACACAGACGACAGGCTGCTGTGGAGAAAGACCACATCCTTATCAAAACAAAACACCATCTGAATCAACCACTCTTCAAGTGCACTGGCCTAAAAATGCTCAACCTTGCAAAACAAGCTACATGCCACACTACATGCTACATGCTCACTAAAAGTTCTGCTTTTACCCTACCTATAAAAGCTCTGCTGCAACTAAACTCAGTGTGACTTCTCTGATCCTGACCAGGGAGTTTCCCCAGGAGTGGGAGCGCACCCCAATAAACTTTCCTGTCAATCTTTTTATACCTCTCTGCATGGTCCTTTTCTTGCCTAAAACTCTACAGAAACGTCTTTCACTGTAATTCAATGATCAAAAAACAAAATATGAAGTTTCTGCCCATGACTTTATTTGCATAATAAATTGAGCAACCTCTCTCTCTTGGAAATACAATAAGAAATAATGTATTGGATGGGCTTTGGGAAAATGAATGAGGTAGAAACTCTTGCACTTGGGAACCCCATACACCAGTTTACTACTGCAGGTAGCATATGAAGCAGTCCTCCTTTCCCAGCCTTTTCTTCTGTGGGGAACACTCTCACAGCCCTCGTGAATGGGATGAGGAGGCCTCAGTAGTGTAAGGTAAGAAGACAAAGAGATCCAGAGCCTCAGAGTTCTCACTTAGAATTTTTACTTCAGGCTCCAAAGCTAAAATAATTATCATGACAATTGTCACAAAATACATGTATTTTCCTAAACTGAGAACAAGTAAAAATGGCCATGATATATTTATAGAATTTGAGAGGCAAACGAGCATTTGAGTCTTGAAGAAGGAGAAGTAGCTTCATGAAGGTGCACCTATGGCTGTCATTTTCTATGATCTAGGCACTATTGAAAGCACTTCACAAATAATACACCAATAAATCCTCAGATAACATTATAGGGATGGTACAAACAGATTACAGATGAGGTAACTGAAGCTTAGAGCAAGAAGAAATGGCTAAGGTTGGGAGGGATAGGTGAGACTGTTAAAAAGGGTGAGGTTGATCAAGACGCATTGTATTCATGATTGCTTTGTCAAGTGGCAACTCCTTTGTACAGCTACTTAAACATAATAATAAAAACAGAAACTGCTGAAGTTGAATGAGTCTGAATTTTGAGCCCAGGTAGTTTGGTTTCAGGGAATAGGTAGCCTGTGAAAGAGACAAGGACACCTCTGGCTAAGGGAAGGGCTGTACAGAAGCTAGTGCACTTAGGGAATGGTGAGGTGGTCTGAGTGGCTAGAGCATGGATGCTGAGGTTGGAAAGGTGAGTTGACAAGAGATATGACTCAAGGTAAAAGTAAGTAGGTGATGGCCTGGGAAGGTGGCTCAGTGGTAGAGTGCTTGTTTTGCATGCATGAGGCTCTGGGTTCAATTCCTCAGCACCACATAAGCAGAAAAAGAAGTGGTACTGTGGCTCAAGTGGTAGAGTGCTAGCCTTGAACTGAAGAGCTGAAGGACAGACCCAGACCCAGAGTTCAGGCTCCACAACCAACAACAAAAAAAAGTAAGTAGATGAAGCTAAAAATCACGGACTATCCTGAGACAACTTTTTGCACTTGGATGAAATCAACATTTACTTGACTTACAAACCATTGAATTATTTATTTTGTTACTCTAGATATTGTTAAATTCTTTACATGAGATGTATTGTTTTTATAACTTCTGTATCATAGCATAATAATTAATAATGTACTCTACAATATATCATGGAATACATGATTCATTTTATGGTATTTAACTATAATAATTTTAGGAATACACATGAATTACTAATACTTTATGCTAATTTAAATATAAGATAAAAGCTTGATATCTCCTATTCTTATATGTACACAAATATATACAGTGCATACACACACACACAGAGCATTCTCCTGTAGAAAACAATTACATTTATTAAACACATGAATTATACTATAAACACAGTATTACAACTTCAGGAATTGGTATATGTATATTCTTTCTTTTTTTTATCTTAGGTTGGTAAGAAAGCATTGCCCACTGATTCAGAATATATGCCAGCTGCTAAAAAAACAAAATCAGAAAAATGAACCAAAGTTAATATTGTCCAAAAAGAAATGTACTCATTATCTGACTTACATAATTGTAACTGCTCTGCACATCACCTTTATAATAATAACTGGAATCCTATTACAACGTATTTTAAATTCTCAAATTATTCTATTTATGAATTATTCTATTTATGAATGAATGAAATTTCATTCACACAACACAGTGAATTTAAAAAAACCTTTGGGGTGTCTTAATGACAGTGAACTTTCGTTGTAGTCAAAAATCTGATCTTAAGTAATACCATTGTGAGATACAAAGATGCTTGTACTGGCCTCACATCCTCTGATATTATCTGCTTATTCAAGTTCTTTAGTCACCTAAAATCTGAGCTCTTCTTTAAATTATTTTCTTTTATTTGCTACACATATTGTTGGATTTGCCCACTCATACATATATATATATATATATTTATATATATATGTATGTATATGTACACATATACGTATATATATATATATACATATACATATATATTTGGTGGGGGGGGATTGGTCATAGGGCTTGAGCTCTGGGCCTGGGCGCTGTCCCTCAGCTCTTCAGCTCAAGGCAAGTGCTGTACCACTTGAGCTACAGCGCCACTTCCAGTTTTCTAGTGGTTTACTGGAGATAAGAGTCTCTCAGATTTTCCTGCTCAGACTGGCTTTGAACCATGATCCTCAGATCTCAGCCTCCTGAGTAGCTAGGATTACAGGCGTGAGCCACCAGCACCTGGCTCACTTTTTCACATTATTTCTTTGTGATTTCCAAATTGCTGAATGATAAATTAGCCAAATTGATAATTTAGACAAATTAATTTATGTTATACTCAAATACAACATCAATTGTTCCTGGCAATTTATAAGTATTAATGTATAATAAAATAAATAAATGAGGAAAAAAATTTTAGCACTCTACTTTCTTGAGCCACAGCACACTTCCAGTTTTCTGGTAGTTTACTAGAGATAAGAATCTCATGGTCTTTCCTACCCAGGCTGGCTTTGAACTGCGATCCACAGAGCTCAGCATCCTGAGTAGCTGGGATTTCAGGCGTGAGCCACAAGTGCCCAGCTAGGAAAAAAATTTTAGTGAATATTCAACCACATATAAGTCTCACAGCAGTGAACAGAGACAAACCTGAAGTTGCTCATCTGTGAAAGGTTGAGAAAACCCTGTGGTAAGAAATCACAAAGACATCAAAGAACAGAGATCTCAGCACTAACTTCCACCTTTGTACCAATTTCATCAGAACAGTAAGCCATAAACAACTGCACAAAAGAGGTCAGTGGAAAGGTTTGTTTGGTTTTCCTTCTGAACCTTTGTCTCGTATGTAAATTTATTGGTTTTGGTGAATGTAATGGGAGCACAGATATGGTAGGAAAAGGGTGAACAAATGTAACAGTGATATTCACTAGACACTATGTTGAAAGTGAACTATACAACTTGAGGGAGAGGAGAGTTGGGAGGGAAACACTGGGTAAATGAGGGAAGAGGTGACACTGTTCAAAAAGAAATGTACTCATTACCTGACTTATGTAACTGCAATCCCCCTGTATATCACCTTTGCAATAACAATAAAATAAAATTTTAATGAGAACAAGCTGGGCACTAGTGGCTCACACCTATAATCCTAGCTACAATGGATGCTGAGATCTGAGGATTATAGTTTGAAGCCAGCCCAAGCAAGAAAGTCCATGAGACTCTTATTTCCCATTAACCACCAGAAACCAAGAAATGGAGCTATAATTCAACTGATAGAGTGCTAGTCCTGAGAAAAAAAAGCTTTGGGACAATGCAATGAAGTGAAGCCCTACAACTGACAAAAAGAAAAGAAAAAAATGTTACAGCTACAGATTTCTTTTGAAGTTGGGAAAGAATCAAAATGAGAAAGAAAAATTTTGATTTTGTGGGATACAAGTGACTAAATTACAGCCATAAGAAATATGGAGATCTTTTGTGGACACAGATTTTAGCTACAAAAGATGTTTATCCTAACAAATTAGAATTTATGAAAATTAGCTGTACAATTACACCCAAAACTTTAAACTTTGTCACGAAATTAGTTCTAATTCTAACTAATGAAAGCAAAGTCAAAAGTGTTGTTTGATGGAGAATGTGCATGTCAATAATTTATTGTATGTTGTTATTGAAAACATAGACCTTTATTTTTAAAAGTAAATCATTTAGTTATTTTTAAGAAAGAATTTTCCAAAGACAATATACTTCCACCTACTGCTAGAATTATGAGAGCTAATTAAATGCAATCAATTTAAAATGAATTAAAATAGAATGAGTTTTAAATTTAATGTTTCTAGCCGAGGTATTAGCAAATCAGGAAAGAGGTGGAATACCGAGGTAACAACTTGGTTTATATTTTGGTGGAATTTATGAAGATAGAATATCAGAAAATAGTGACAATAAAGTATGTGCACACAAGTCATCACTGGAACTTAAAAGTCAGGCAGATACCTATTCCTACACCCAGCAGAGGGGCTTTCCAGGGAGACCTGCTAACAGTATAAAGATGGACTTGTCAGTGCCCTTCTTCCTCCATGAGCGGGGGGGGGGGGGGGGGGGGGGGGGGATTTGTTCGCATGTACATGTGATAGAATACTTGCTGGAATGATTAATACTACAGTTGTAATCAATTAACTAGGCCAAAATTACATACAAACCCTTGGACTTTGATGCTTTAACATGTGAAAAATAGATCTCAGAGAAGCTTATATTTAAAAATTTAAGGATGACACTGTACAAAAAGAAATGTACTCATTACCTGACTTAAGTAACTGTAACCCACCTTTATAATAACAATAAAAAATAAAAATAAAAATCAACAAAGGAGGTGGTAACAATGCCCTGCAAGAATTGTACTCATTACCTTACTGATATAACTGTAACCTCTCTATACAGCATCTTTACAAGAAAATAAAATTAAAAAATAAATAAAATAAATAACCTCATAGCATTTTGTTTTCTGTAGCTAATCAAACAATAATTTCAAACCTTGAAAAGTAATAGACTGGCTTGCAATGATGAGATATGCTGTAGATTTAAAGTAATTGAGCATTTCTTTAGAAAGAGGGAAAGTTAGCAAATACCCACTCATTGCTTTCAGCTCTTTTGATAACTCACCTAAATAAGAAACAATTGTCAGCCGGGCGCCGGTGGCTCACACCTGTAGTCCTAGCTACTCAGGAGGCTGAGATCTGAGGATCATGGTTCAAAGCCAGCCCAGGAAGGAAAGTCTGAGAGACTCTTATCTTCAATAAACCACTAGAAAACCAGAAGTGGCGGTGTGGCTCAAGTGGTAGAACACTCACCTTGAGCTGAAGAGCTGAGGGACAGCACCCAGGCCCAGAGTTCAAGCCCCATGACCGACAAAACAAAACAAAACAAAAGAACCTATTAGTCTTATTCTGTGCATTCCCAAAGAACTTAACTAGGGCTCATGGTTAGAATTTGGATTTCAACTTAATTACAGTGATTCAATAATGAGAAAGAAAGCAAACTAACCTCCTCAAGATTTATTGAGAGGCTCTATGTTGAGATAAAGACCATAGTAATCCTATCCAGAGAGCACAAAATAAAGTAGGAAAAGGGGGAAGTGAATATAAATAAATATAGGGGCATTTAAATAAAAAGTAACAAGTATCCAATCATGTGATATAATCAGGGTTCTACTTAAGCCCAGAAAACACAGCAGCTGGCTGTGTTGGGCAGGTGATGTGCTGAGGTCACTGAAAGTGACAAAAGGACTAAAGAAAACCTTCAGGGAAAGTGGAGGAGACCCTGCTGGATGTAAGAGGTTAAACCACCTGACCTCCATTGGTCTTCGCAGGACCAGGTTTCCTAGTATCCTTAAGGTCATGTCAAAACAAACATATTGTTTGGGCGGTGTCTTCTCTTCGGATATATAACCAAAGTTTTCCTATTCCTCTAAATTAAAACTTCCAATGGAAAAATCTAAAGTTTGAAATAGTCCATGTTTCAATTACAGCTTTCTACAGCTCACTTCCCTGAATCCTATGGGCAAATTACCTGGAGGTGATGGTAATAGATCTGGACCACACACTGCAGTCCATCACCCTTGCCCCTTGGTTCCTACAAAGAAGTTGGTTCTCAGAAGTTGGTGAAGCAAGGTGCTTGTTGGGTCAGCACCTTGTACAGCACTGTGAGCTTTGGACAAGTCTTTGCCTCAGACCTCTGGGGCAAAGCTGGAATTCACCTCTGCTGAGCCCATGGAAAGGCTTTGAAAAAAAGTCCTTTTCCTGATTCTCAAGCCAGCTCCTCCTCTGCTCCTTTCTAGTCACCCAGCAATTCCTAATCTTCTTGACTGTAAACTCAGTTTACTGCCTCTAATAGCTTCAGAGTTCCAGAAGCACAGACCACTGGAGCTTTCCCCAACTCCCATGCAGGCCATACCTCACCCATCACAATCTCAGCAGCACACATTCAGGCCACTTAAAGACAGTGCCGATAGAAAAAGTCTCCTTTGGTAAAAGGCTGTGGCATCTTTCTACGTCTATCCTCCCTCAAAGAGTTAGAAACCAATATGAAGCCAGAAAGCAAGAGGCTAGAAATGGGAGTAAATGGAGGATAAAACCCTAAAGGATTAAGATCTGTCTCAGTCTTCCTGAGAGCTCAGGCCAGGTGAGGTGTGATGAGGATTCCCTTACCTGAGGAGAGAATCTGTAGCATGCAGAAGCAGTCGATAGCCGAGATGGACATGAACTGGGAAAAAGGAGGTTTCATCCTCAGAATCAGAGTTTCTTTTGCTGACCACAGGTGTGTGGTGAGAGGGCAGGGTTGGAGCATTTCCCCCAGGTTCCAGAGGCAGAGGTAGTGCTCTGCTTGACATCTGACCAGGCCAATGAGGTAGGTGCTTTTATTTGCAGTGTACTGGAGTCCACTGCCTGAGCACCAATCAGCTTCTCTCAGGAGGACCCTGGGCCCTTATTTGTAGAACAATATCGTCCTGGCATAAGCATTGTAGAGAGTCACCTTTTGTTCATCTCAGCAATAAAACTTAAAAGTGGGGAGTCATAATGGTTATTTTATAATGGTTTTAAAAACATTTGTGACTCAGGAAAGGCCTTTCTTCCTTTTCCTAATCAAATACTTGGATATAAGTCCATGAATTCTTTCAGAATGGAGTCTTGCTTCCTACCAACAAAGGATGTTTGTAGCCTGTGGGTTCATCAAAAATGAACAAAATACAAACTTCTGGATATGACATTACAAGAAAACAAAAGTTCAATAATAGTTCTCTTAAGTTCTAATTATGGTGGGAAATTAACCTGCTTTTTTAAGGTTCTTATTTATTTATTTTATGTAATTATTTAATGCCAATCTGGGGCTTGAACTCAGGACCTGAGCGCTGTCCTTGAGCCTTTTTTGTGCTCAAGGCTATCACTCTACTATTTGAGCCACAGTGCCATTTCTGGCTTTTTCTGAGTGGTTTATTGGAGATAGAGTCTCTTAGACTTTTCTGTCCAGGCTGTCAATCTGCAATCTGCAGCAATCCGCAGATCTTAGTCACCTGAGTAGTTGGGATTACAGGTGTGAGCCACCAGTACCTGGCTACCTGAGCTTTTTTATTTGCTCAAAGCTGGTACTCTGCCACTGGAGCAATGGCTCCACTTCTGGCTTTTTGGTAGTTAATTGGAGATAAAAGTCTCATGGACTTTTCTGTTCCAGCTGGCTTCAAACTGCATTCCTTAAACCTCAGCCTCTTGTGTAGCTAAGATTATAGGCATGAGCCACTGATGCCGGGCTCCTAGATTTCTTTCTTTCTTTCTTGGAGGGGGTCTGGTCGTGGGGCCTGAACTCTGGGCCTTGGGCACTGTCCCTCAGCTCTTCAGCTCAAGGCTAGCGCTCCTCCACTTGAGCCACAGCGCCACTTCCAGCTTTTTTCTTTTTTCTTATGGGGTGCTGAGGAATCGAATCCAGTGCCTCATGCATGCAAGGCAAGCACTCTACCACTGAGCCACCTTCCCAGCCCCCTAGATTTATTTCTATAACAAGTTATGTTCAAATTATACATATGTATTTCAAGTTAAATCAGTATTCAAAAAGGGACAACCATATTGTTGCCAAATAAGAACAAACAAAAATTGACCCCATCTACTGAGCTCTTCTCTGTTGAGATTTGTTTTAGTCATTTCACATTTCAGGAAACTCTCACAGAAAACCTATAATAGATGTGCTGTTATTCTAATTTTACAAGTGGGGAAACTGAGGCAAGGAGAGTTTTTTTTTTTTTTTTTTATCCAAGGCCACTTAGCTACTAAGGATAAAAGAATTGAAACAGAAGAGTATCTAGCTCATTCATAAATGTAGATATATGAAATTTAGGTTGACTTTTTTTTTCTTAAAAGAGAGTATTAAAGTTGATGTGGGATAAATAGGAGAAATAATGAAAACTAAGATAAATGTCTTATTTGGGCACCAGTGACTCACATTTGTAATCCTAGCTACTCAGGAGATTGGAACCTCCTGATATAGTTTTCAAGCTAGCCTGGGCAGAAAAGTCTGGAAGACTTCATTTCTAAAATAATTGCTAAAAATCCAGACTGTAGGCATGGCTCAAATAGTCCATCACCAGCTGTGAGCAAGAACATCAAGCCCTGAGTTCAAGCTCCAGTATCAGCACTAAACAAACAAATATCTTTAGGATGCTTCTCATTATTTACACCTTTAACTTTTGCCCTTTTGGAGATTAGGAGGTGGCTAATGTATATAAACTGAATGTTTACAGTAGGCCTCAAACATATTAATATTTGTGGGGAGAGTTTTTTCTAAAACATATTATTGCACTGGTGGAGTTACTCAAGGAGCAGAGCACCTGCCTAGCAACAATGAGGCTCTTGAGTTCAAACCCCAGTAGCAACCCCCTCCAAATAAATAAATGAAATGGAGTTTAATTCTTAAACAGTCAATTTACTTAATGATTATATAATTTTTTCTTTTTTATTGTGATTAAGTGATTATATAAATTTCACAGTATTGTGAAATAGTGATACTTAGTTAAAGTCACAAACACATTCTAATCTTCATGGGGCTAATTGTCTTTATCGTGGTCTAAAAGGTTTATGAGTTCTATGAGCTTTGACTATACAGCTATTTCTTCTACATTGGGTGATATGTACATTTTTTTCCTTTTGCTTAGTGTCAGCTGTTCCCTTTTTCCCACTCATTCTCTCCCTCCCATTGCTGCCATTGAGTTTCTTAGTTCATTTTGATCAATGTCCAGTGCAGCTGATGGGTCCCGCTGTTGTATGTTTTCTCCTGTTTCCCTCTGTTTCTGTGTCCTCCTCCTAGTTTCCCTCCGATGTGCACATATATACTATATATGTGGTCAGCCGCATGGGGTCATTTAGTAATGATACGACCAGATGAGTGGGGGGGTCCTTTGTTTCTCCAGTCTTGTTTACTTTGTTGTATCTCCTTACATGTTGGATTTAACCTCACTTATCAGGAAGACCATGTGCCATTTGTCTCTTTGCTCTTGGCTTGACTCACTCAACATGATTTGTTCTAGTTCCATCAATTTCCCTGAAAATGCCATTATTTTGTCCTTTCTAATGGCTGCATAATATTCCATTGTGTATAGATACCACAATTTTTGGATCCATTCATCTGTGGTAGGACATCTGGGTTGTTTCCATATCCTGGCTATTGTGAACAGTGCTGCAATAAACATGGAGGTGCACGTGTCCTTGTTTCCTGGTTCCTGTTGTTCAGAATATAATTTTTAATTGTCTTTTTTTTTTTTGGTTCTGGAGATCAAACTCAGGATGTTACACTTGCTAGGCAAGTGCTTTGCCACTGAGCTACATTCTAGCCCTATTATATAATTTTTAAACAAATGATTTTGTGTGTGTGTATGTGTGTGCGTACACATACAGACCTGTGAGTCAATATGGGGACTTGAACTTGAGGCCTGGGCTCTGTCCCTTAGCTTTTTCACTAAAGTCTAGTGCTCTGCCACTTAAGCCACAGCTCCACTTCCAGCTTATTAATGGTTAATTGGAGATAAGGGTCTCATGAACTTTTTCTGATCTGTCTTGCTTTGAACCATGATCCTCAGATCTCAGCCTCCTGAGTAGCTAGGATTATAGGCTTCTTCAGCCACTGCAAAATAAACACATTTTAATAAACACAAAATAAACTCAGCAAAATAAACACATTTTAAAGATCAATTTTGAGTGAGAGTTGTTTTTAAGGACTATTACTTGTGTTTTGAGATGTGATATTTTTACCATCCAGTGTGTTACTTGTAGATTTATCATTTCATTAATTTTTTTCAGTGCTTCATTCATGAGACATTCTTGCAAGGGTTATAACGGTGAAATTGCAAGTGCCAAGCTAATTGAATATAACTTTTAAATAGATGAATGCACCATGTAGAGATCCCAGATCCTTTAAAACAAGTGTATGCCAGAGAACTACACTAAAAATGCCTCCACCTTCCCACACTAAATTAGCTTCCACTTTTTAAGTGGTTATTAGGATAAAACTCAGCAGGCTTTCAAGGTACTGAACTTTGTAGGGTATAAAAATATAATTTCTAAATCAATGATAGTTTCTCTGTTCAAAGTACAATTTCCTAAGCTTCTCAGAAGGACATATGTTCTTCAAGAACCCTTTGGTCCAAAATAAATTGAGAGAAAACGGTGGTTTCATTTCCTCTTAGTTGAGACTCCGCTAAAGAAAGACAAATTAACAGGAAAAATCAAATGGAAGTTTAAGAATATGGAGCTATTTGAATGATGGATATACGTTGAAATTTAACTCAGGTTGAAACAAATCATATCACCACAGTACTAAGAGAGGTGAGCTGTTGTTGGGAAGTAGATGATGAAGACTCTACCATCATAAATGAAATTAGCATCCTTACTAAAGGGCCCAGGCTTATGGGAAGCTTTCTCTTGTCCTTCTATCCATGTGATACACAACACTTATCTCTCCAGAGGAAGCAGCAAAAGGCACCATGTTAGAAGTTGAGAGCAGACCTCACCAGCCCTCACTGGTCGATGGCAACTTGTTGCACCTTATTGTACAACTGAGGTTTGGGATACAGGGGCCATCTGTAGCCTTCCGCCACAACACATCCCAAGGTTTCATTAACCAAGGTTTTTATTGGTCTTGTGTAAAGTACAAACTTCAACACGTGACAATATTTTGTATACAAGTGGTAGGTGACATTCTTATTCTGGGAAAGAGAGCTAAACAGTGAACAGCCTACAATTTGCATAGACCTAAGTCTATTCTTAGGCTCCACATAGTTTAGGGTGGAATCTGAGTTTTTGTTAAGCCAGAACTGTATTGACCTTTCTAGGAAAACTCCCAGCATTCTAAGAGTGTATTGGGAGAAGGCATTCCAAACTCCCAATCCTTTCAGGGTCTCACAACTTGGATTTTCAGACTCTCACAACAGCTTATCAGTCTTAGACTTCCAGTTTCCAGAACTGTAACAAATAAATTTCTACCATTAATTAACTACCTCATCTCAGGAATTTTGTTTTAGCAATGTTTTGACACACATTGCTACCTCCAAAGAGATGATGGAAATACCATCATCAGCTAACTAAAGAGAGAAGGGAAAGGGAAGGCTTGGCTATGCAGAGAGGGCAGGAAAACTGAAGTCATAAAGGGTTGTTTTGTTATGGGGAAGAGAGTCCACCACTCAGAGACAGCCTCATGTAAAAAGATGACTTTATTGGGGAAGTGGATAGCTAACCGGCCCGGGATGCAGCACAGACTCCGGAGCTGAAACTGCGACCCTTAATGACCCACAAGGTAGGGTTTTTAAAGGCAAAATCCATGTGGTCAAGCCTGGCCACACGCAGGTGGCCAATGGGATTGTAGCACACACACAAAGATTGCATATTTATGTCAGTGGCCAATGGGATTACAGTCCATCTCATTGTATCTGTTTGAATGAACCTATCATTCTGGTTTGAATTGGCATGTGAATTTGGGGGTCCCCCACACAAAGCAGGTGGATAACTTGTGGGGACAGAGATAAGGCTGCTCCTTCCTGGAAGGGCAAAGGTGGCTGGGCTGTTTTATTATTCATAACCAAACAGGGCACAGCTCCTGTCTGGGCTATTGAGATCCTGTCTGGGCTATTGATAACCAAACAAGGCTACACATCTCACAACCTGATCACAACAATCACAAGGGCTCTCCGAACCGTTTCCACATTTCCTGGGGTCTCAACAAACAGCGTATTTCCTGACCTGGGGGGCTTGTGTGAAAGCAGTATTTTGATTCTTGGGGCAGAGGGGTGGGGGAAACTCTGGGTATATTAAAAATGGAGTTAGTTTTGGCTCCCCCCACCAACAGTTTGGCAGAGTTATCGCTCTCTTCCCCATTGATAACAGTTTCTAGTGATTCAAGGTTAGCTTCCTCCTCTTCGTCCAGCTTCAGGCAGAGAAATACCCTTTCAGTAGAGATTTCACTTATAGATCTGAATTTCTCTTACAGACAACTTCTACCTGTTTCCAGTGCTTCTCCTCTTCCTGCTGTTTCCCAAAATAATTAGCTCAAAATAATCCTTACCAAAAAGAGTCATAATTTGGAGTAGCATATGCTCATCTCCTGCAGTTGTGTATCTTGGGGTAGCATATTCTATCTGTATATCTGGTATTCTTAGAGAGGCTTATTTCAAACTCTAGCTGTCAAATCCCAAAAGTTGTGGTAGAAAAGGCCAACCTCCCCTATTGGCTAATACTGTCCAGCCACCTGAAATAGACTTTCATTTCTGTCCACCTCTAAGCCTGTATCTTGTATGCTCTCTTGACCTTTACGTCTACTTTTATTTTGGGCTATGTAGTGACAGGAGATAGAAGAGCTATGTGACTAGATGTGCTGACAGACAAGATCCAGGAAATTGAGAGCTACATACTTTTAACCTGTTTATATTTTATTTCCTTTTATCAAGAATGGCCTTGAATAAAGGTAGGGCTCAGTAGATCACACCTGTAATCCTAGCTACTTGGGAGGTTGAAATCAGGAGGATGGGAGTTTGAGGCCAGCTCAAGCAAAATGGCTCTTGAAACTTCATTTTAATGAATAAAAAGTGGGATATAGTGGTATACCTCTGTCACCCCAGCTATGTGAGAAGTGTAAAGAGGAAAATGCAGTTCAGGCAGACTCAGGGCAAAAAAAGTAAAACTGTCAGGTAAATTAAATCAGCAACCAAGAAAAGATAGTGCAGTGGTATTTAGGCAGGGGAAAGGTTTATTTTTGAGCTGAAGGCTGCCCCTGGTCAAGTTGGAAGCCCACCTCTGGTCAAGTTGGAAGTCCATGCAGCTGGGACAAAAAAGGGTTGAACCACACCTAGGCCAGGACTTATCAAGGCCAGGGGCAGGAAGAAGGTGTGGCCACAGGTGTGGCCGCAGGTGTGACCTCAGGGAGGGGGAAGGTGACTGCCTCCAGGTGAGCCAGTTACCTAGGTGATGCAGGTTCTGGGCAGAGACTTAACCAAGAGGAGGGAGGGGTCTGTTCCACCTTCCCAGGGTGGACCTTACAAAAACCTTATGCAAAAAAAAAAAAGAAAGAAAGAAAGAAAAAAACTAAAGCAAAAAGAGCTAGAGACATGGTAAACAATAGAGTGCCTGCCTAGCAAGCACTAAGCCCTAAGTTCAACTCTAGTACCACCAAAAAATGGGAATAAGAGGAAAAGAATAATATATAATAATAATAATAGTTATGAGTTACTTGTCCATCAACCTTCAAGCATCAACTTTCAACCATAGACATCCTTTCTTACCCCATACTTATCATACAGAATTGGATATCAACAAAACAAATACCCTTTTAATAAAACTAGTTGGCTTCTAGTTAGTGAAAGAGAAAGCTGGAACAAAGTTGGAAGTCAAAAGGAAGGACGTAGCCTGGTTTGTTTTGTTTGTTTGTTTTGTTCCTTGTTTACATCCCTTCTTGTCTGGCTTGGAGATGCCTCTAAAAGGAGAAGAAAGGCCTCTGTAGAAGTACAAAATGTCATGTCAAAACCAGCTTTACAATGTCGGTGGGGGGGGGGGGGGAGGGGGGGTACGATTGGTTGGGAGGGAGGGGGGAGGCCGGGAAGGGAGGTGAAGGGTAAACAAAGGAGGAGGCTGCAATGCTTGGTAAGAAATGTATGCATTATCCTGCCCATGTAATTGTAACCCCTCTGTACAGTATGTTCTCAAATAAAATAAAATAAAATTTAAAAAAAAAAAAAAAAAAAAAAAAGAAAGGCCTCTGTAGAACTTCAAGCCCCGCAGAATAAGAAGGATGTGTGCTTCCAGCTTGTTGAGGAGGGACAGAGGTGATCATTGAAAGGGCAGTGTTAGGAAGGATCCCATTAGCCTTAGCAGCTAAGCAAACATGGGTTCCACCATGTTCTTCCTTCTGGTCCTCCAACCCTACTGGTAAGTGAGGCATGCTGCAGTTGCTGATGCCTGGACAATGTTCCTCATCACTAGACTGAAATTCCAGTCTCCTTTGTTGAATCACATCTGGAGATACAATCCATGGTATACATTTATATCAGGGGAAATTTCCTACATGCTCTGAAGTTGTACTGAAATGAACTGGCAGTGGACAGACCAACAGGGGCAAAGGGGCACACAAACCTATCAGTGGTGCTGGGGGGAGACTGCAGGAAAGTGATCACCAGTACCTCAGTGCGGTCCACATGCTCACATACCCTGCTTCATAGAGGAGAGGTTGATGGGCATAATGCAAGCAATTTGAAGGGGGTAGTAAAGGATTGTTAGGAGGAATGAATGGGTCAAGAGGACTGACATAATTTGTCAAGGAGTCACTTAAAGAACAGTGGTCCCAGAAGACAGACAACAGCTGCTGACAATGGCTACACACTGTGATAGGGCTTAATAAACTTCCCTGCCTTAGAGTTTACTCTTAGCCTCTGTAATTCCATTTTGCTTTTGTGACTCCATCTTAAGGAAAAGACTGCACCCCCACCCATGAGACTAGTTCCCCTATAGTTTGACATTTAAAGATATATGTAGCCACTATTCCATTTCTGTTTCTAGGTAATGATCATAGAGAGAATCACAATCACAGAAAGGGGTCATGCTGCCCTCCCTTAATGCCTGCTTACAGCATCATTTATTACAGTTCTGTCACTTCATGCTTGGCTTATACCTGCAGGAAAGAACCGTTAGGGACTTTCCACCCCTGAGCAAACAAGAAGGTGGGTTTTCTGCTTTAAAAGAGGCCATGAGGCCAGACTTGGGACTGCACTTTTGGGCACCCACCTGTCCAGTGTAGCCCCAGCCAGTAATGAAGACTTTCTATGGGCTATACTCTGAGTCTGTGTGGTCTCTCCTGGTGGTCTTCCCCCCACAACACATGTGTGATTACATTCTTTAAGCTTCCTTCCATGAAGTATGAGTTTCAGTTAATGAAACTTCAGAGTTTCAGGGAGTGAAGGCAATTGTCTTTCTCTTTGGTGAGCATGGTTTGGCAAATAATACCACCTGCTGATCTCCATGGACCTTCAATTTAAAACAGTATGCCAGGGTGTCATTAACTGAACTTCAAGATTGACATATCCTCCTCCCAAAGTTTCCTGTGTTTTTTTTTTTTTGGTAATCTTTGCCTTCCCAGCTCTGACTGCTTATGCTTATTTGATTTCTGTCATTGCAAAAGACATTTTCTAGAATATAATGCAAATGAAATCCAATAGTTTATCCTTCTTGAATTTTAAAAAATTATTCCATTCTGCATATTCAACCATGCATTCATTTATTATAGCAGCATGTATCACATGCTGATACTGGGGCTTGAACTTAGGATCAGGACAAGGCTTGAACTTTAGCATACCTCCACTTCTGGCTTTTTGGTGGTTAATTGGAGATAAGAGTCTCATAGACTTTCCTGCACAGGCTGGATTTGAACTGTGATCCTCAGATCTCAGCCTCCTGAGTAGCTAGAATTACAGGTAGGAACCACCACTACCCAGTTCATTACTGAATAGCATTCCATTGTATCTATTAGGGAATTTTTTTCCATTCATTTCTTGATGAGAATTGGATTTCTGGCATTGAGATGTTATAAATAAAGATTTCATGGGCTTTTGGAATAAGCCTTTGTATGAATATCTGCTTTTATTACTCTTGAGTAAAAGCCTAAGTTTAGAGTATCTGGACTATGTGGTATCTATATATCTAAATTTTTTAAAAAACCAATTCTCCAAAGAAGTATCATTTAAAATTTCTTCCAGCAGTGTGCAAGAATTCCAGTTGCTCCACATCCTTGCTAGCAGTTGGTATGGCTAATGTTTTCATTTTAGCCACCCTATTGGTGACTTCTGTCACTAATCTCCTAAATTCAAGTGTCCCTGTTTAAAATACTGGTACCTTTGTTCCTATCTGGATGATCACTCCATACGAATTTGAAGTGATTCAACACTTACCACATGCCAAATAAATTAATGAATGCATGAATGAGTGGATTATCAAGTTTTTAAATTTTAAGATTCATATTTTACTAAGAAGAGGCACTATGATCGCACACCCTACATATATCATTTGCTAAATTCTCTTTTTATTTTATTTTCCTTTTCCATATTAAAAAGGGTTTTTTGAAGTAGGCCTACTTCAGTTAGGCCTCTCCTCTGTGGCCAATTGGGGCTTACTGCAATGACAGAGAGAAAAGTCAGCTGGAGCCATCTCAGTAGTGTAAGAGTTATAACTCTTCCATCAAAGGCTGGGGCCCAAAGTACAGCACAAAGGTGTGCAATAATATCTATTGCTCCAGTTGTCAGAGCATCTTACCCCAATAAAGCAGAAAGACTCCACTCCCTGATCTGAGACAAACTTTTCCCTTGGAATCACTATTTCAATAGTAAAGACCAAGTAGCACAAACATAGCCATTCTTTCTGTCCAGAATTGACACAGTGCCAGAAACACACCTCTGTGGGGCCCTAAATGTATTTCAGGAAAAAAATCTGATACTGGAAATGCAGAGAAGTTAAACTTTAAACTCTCCCTGTAGAAGTTGAAATCTGCTCATTAGCTTCATTTTACAAGAAGCTGCTACTGGGGTTTATATTGGTTAGTCCATTTTATGTTGCTGTAACAAAATGCTTGAGTGTGGGTGAGCAGTTCAGTTAGCTCACAGTTCTGGAGTGGCAAGGTCATGGCACTTGCAGTCCTCAGTGGATGGAATTGCATTGGTGGGAGAATTTGAAGCAGGAAGGCTTCCCCTTTCAAGACAAGAAGCCAGAGGAGGAGACAGTCTTAATTTGTGTGTGTGGGGTGTGTGTGTGTGGGGGGGGGGGTGGGTGGGTGGGTGTGGGTGTGTATACCAGTGCTGGGACTTGAACTCAGGTTGTGGGCACTGTTCCTTAGATCTTTCACTCAAGGCTGGTGCTCTACCACTTGAGCCACAGCTCCCTTTCCAGCTCTTTTTGAGGGGGCAGTGATTAATTGGAGATAAGACTTTCATGGACTTTTATACCTGGGCTGGCTTTGAACTGCCATCCTCAGATCTCGCCTCCTGAGTAGCTAGGATCACAGGTATGTGCCATTGGTGCTTGGCTCTTATTCTTTTTAATAAGCCCCCTTAACAGGAATTAACTGGGGTCCGATGAGAAGAAAACTATGTTAACCTCTTCCAAGATCATTGCCCCCAGTGACCTAACTACATCCCCTAAGCTCCACCTTTTAAAAGTTCCACCACCTCACAACATGACCACACCAGGAACCCAGTTTCCAAACATGAGCCCTTTGGGACACATTCAAGCAGTATCCCAACCAGGGGTCCATAGACCTCTGAGTATATAAGCAAACCTACACAGGTCCTTGTCTCTGAAAAATACACAGACTCTTCTGGATGTCCAAGTTTTAAAATATTATTTCAAGTGTCTTCCCACAGTTCCCAGGCCTCTTACTACAAACAACCACGTCCTTTGAAAGAAGATCTGTAGGCCATTCTAAAACACCTGGGGAATGAATAAAAAAAGATACAGATTCTTGAGCCTTATTCCAGTTTCTTTGCCAGCATTCCTGGGAGCAGTGCATAGTAATCTGCTTTATAACCATGTCTTCTTAAGAAATTCTGCCACAATAGGAATCTCTGCCAGTGGGTCAGAGGCCACAATTAATCTTTCAATTCAAGAAGAACTAGGGAATCTATCTGCTCAACAGTTCATTTGCAACCCACTTTTGAGATCTTCAGTTTTCTGTCTATAGCCAGTCATAGGCTCTTGTGATCAACTTCAGGATATAAACAGATGTTTTTAAATTGGTTGTGGAAAAAAAAACCCCACAAAAATGAGTCTAGGTCAAAAAGTAGATAAATAGCAGAAGCTTTTCCTGAAGCAAAGGGAGATGTCTTGGTAGTTTGTACCATGACCCAGTTCCATCCCAGCTTTTGTCATCTATGTGACTGAGTACAATCACCTGGCCACCAGAAATGTCATTTGTGTACTCGTCTAAGCAACCATGGAGAAGGGGAGGTTTCAAGAAGCTTTTATGATTCAGATTTGTCATTTATAGAAGCAGTATGCAAACACCACTCAAGAGCTGCTGGCTGCTCAGCTCTGTAGGCATCCTAGCCTTCACATTTTACAGCCCACCATGAATAATTCTCACAATGGTACATCTCACCATTAGTCAGATGTCACAGGCTTATTTTTCATCCTAGGACCATACTGTAATGCCATTTAGCCCACACTTCAATGTCATCTTCCACAAGATTTTGTGTTTTTATTCCCCATCATGACACCCTAGGAGTGAGCTTCCCAGAATGCATTGGAGCATGCATACATGCTCCCCAGTGCAGAGGAAGCAATCGTTCTTGGGAAATGAAATTGGAATGACAGAACATTTATTCCTCCATGTCCCATGTTAGCAAGTTGTTTTGAAGAGTTTGCAGTCCAGCTCATAGACTGATTCAGTTCTCTACTGTGTGAAGGCTATAGGATTCTTATCATTACAATTACCCAACTACAATATCTGATATTAGCTTATTTCTCAGAAAGCGAAAGTCCAGTCTTAAGCCCATATCATACCAGCGTACATCTGCTTGAAAAAATACTCAGCTGGCTTATGAATCTTTAAAGATAGGAATATCATCAAAGTGAAAAGTAAGGATTTTTTTTCTACTTCAGTCTGAAACCAAAATCAAGACAGGCAATATTTGAAGTTACCTATTTCTGCAAAGATGATCCATGTTACTGATCTTGTCCATAGGTAGATTCCAGGCTTTAGGGGATCTTTGGTATAGGAAAAACCTGGATCATCCTCAAGGATGTCTGTTTCTATGAGTTGTATTTGACAGACTGTTGTAAGTTCTAACCAAGGCAAAAATCAGAAATATAGGGCTTACATACATAGAGTTTTCAAAGGAAGAAATAAAAAAAACTGTCCTTATTTTCAAATAAGATGATCATTCATTTAGAAAAGTCTCAAGTTGAAAAAAAAAAAAAACCTAGGGTTGCTGAATAGGTTATCTTCCTGTTAATTACAAAGTTTTATTACAAGGTTGATAAAACCATAAATCCTGCCCAACTGGATAATGAACACTTATATTCCTCAATTGGTTTGGCTTTTCATACACACATACACACACACACACACACACACACACACACACACACACACACACACACACACACACACACACACACACACACACACACACACACACACACACACCCCTAGAACTACTGAGGATATTGCTGTCACTTTGCTTACCTGAAATGTTGTACCCTTTTACTGCTACATTGTTTCTTTTTCAATCCTCCCCTCTGTCTTTTGTGCCAGTGCTAGAGCTTGAATTTAGAGCTTTTTCACTCAATGATAGTGCTCTACCATTCGAACCACAGTGCTACTCCCAGCTTTTTTTGTCACTATGGGCAGAAACATCTGTGAGAGAGACCCTTGTCTCCAAGTAACCAGCAAAAAACCAGAAGTGGAGCTGTGTGGGTTGAGTAAAAAAAATGAAAGTACAGCACCCGGTTCTAAGTTCAAGTCCTAGTACTGGCACACACACACATAAAACAAACTAATTGAAATGTAGCTTAATTAATTGTCATGAGACAAACACCAGATACCCTGACAGTATCTGTGGGGCCCCCCTAAGTACAGCCTCTCCACTCTGTCATCTACCACTATCCCAACCCTGAAGGTAATCCTGCCTTTATGATTGTAATGGTTGCTGAAAGGAGACCTCTTCACTGGAAGTGGAAGTGACCACGGAGCCTGGAGACCTCTAACTGTCCATGGGAGGTGTAAGTGGAGTGGATAAGGAAGTGACCTTAGAGGATGAAGACGTGACCTCAGAGCCTTGGGTTCTATGCTGACTCACAGTCGGGTGATTGACAGGCAAGTGATTTCTGGTTAGGATCTGTCCTTCATGAAGGAGGGCAGAGGAAGCTGTTCTCCCTCCTGGACAGACCTAACAATGACTTCAGCTTTCTCACCCAAATATGCATTCCTACTTCAAAGTTACAGCCATGATTCTCCATGGGGGAAGAAGGAAATTCCAATATGATTGACGCAAGCTTAAGGGAAACTCCTAGTCTCAAATAAACTGAGAGTATCAGAATCCAATTACAAAATGTACAGATGTATTCTTGGTATATATTTTTTTCTTTAGTATTGCTGAAAAGAGAAAAAGACAATCCATTAGCTATGCATCTAGAAACTAAATAATAGCCTGTACTTACCATTTATTATTTGAAAACAATGTACAAATCCAGAGCTTATTGGAGATGACTCCAGCTCTGGGATAGAAAGTCTTCCGGATGACCCCCAAATCATTTCGGAATACCAAAAAGGAAGCTCTCAGAAACTACCAGGATCATGTCTACAGGACTCAGGAGCCAACTTGAGGAAGATCCAAAAGAGAAAGATGAGACAGTATAAAGTACATTTAACATGTAAATGTAGTTATTAAAACCCAACAAGTACACTTGAATCGACAAGCTCATAAAGAGCTTTCTCACATTCAGAGCACAAGGAATCAAGTCATTATCTTGAAAATTAGTAAGTAATTGGGAAGAATTCAAGAGCTTTCCCTACCCTTCCCATAGGAACCTGACATCTAGGGACCCAAATAGTGGAGGGCATGTACTGTGTCTGATGTGAGAAAAACTGTCAAAGTGCATTTCTTAAAAGTTCCTGCTTTGGCCTGAAAGTGAAAGAGGAACTTCTTTGGGATAAGGAAGGCTGTTTGAAATGTAAAGTTTTTGTCTTAACTGACTTTTTTCCAAGATTGAATTAAGACACATCTCAGAAGACACAGCTTAGATTGTTCAAAAAATATATGTATAATAGGGTATATTTTGAGATTGTGTACTGTATATTTTGAGATTACTTGTGTACTGTTTTTTTTTCAAAGTCATTTAAACGGTCACCTTATGTAAATACATCTTATCCTATTCAAACTAGCCAATCGCGAGCAGATTGTGAACCTGAGCTCAACCAATCTAAGCAGACAGGCAGGGCTTGCTCCTATGCTTGCTTGCCAGATATTTGGCTGATGGTACACCCTCTGCAGAAGTAAAATTTGCATTGCGGAGACAATTCTTTTCTTTCTTTCTTGTCTGTGGTTGTGCCTCCAGTGTTCTTGGAGAGCACATAACACAGTGAATACCCATGATGGGTAATTTTGAAATTATCAATCTTCCAGAATTGGAGGTTCCTGGAAAATTGGTCACACATATTTTTGGGTCTTGCTATAGGTGTTTCCAGAGAAAACTACTATGTGGGTCAGCAAACTTAGTGGAGAAGATCCACCATCAGCATAGTCATACACAATGCTAACTGCCAGGGGCCTAACTGGAACTGAAAATCAGAAAGAAGGAACTATTCCTCTTCCTTCCAAGTCAGGCATGTTTTCTGCTGCTGCCTTGGTCATATCAGACTACAGGTTCTTCGAGAGTCCTCTCTGTCTCTGTCTCTCTCTCTCTCTCTCTCTCTCCCTCTCTCTCCAGATCCTTGAATAGTACAATGAACAATAAATTCTTGAACTGAAATATTATATTAATTTATTTTATTATCTCTATGTACAAAGAAGTTGCCATTTAATAAAACAGCTTATGAATACAATGTACCTTGATCAATTTCACCCTTTTCAATATTCTCACCAGTACCTCCACTACCCATCCCTTCCCTCACTCTTCTACATTTTGTAGGATATACACTGAATTCTTGACCTCATTCTCCCCTCTTCATTCATGAGCCCTTTCCCCTTTACAACTCGCCAAGAATAGTAGTAATTAAACATCTACAGATGATAAGATCTAAAAGAGAGAAAACCAGAAACCATGTGTCTGTGTTGGCCAAACATGGCCTAGAATGTCACCAAAGAAATTGAATTGGATTCTAATCCAGTCGTGGAACCAGCTGCCAAGTGGTAGGAAATACAGAGGACTGAAAATATGCATGATGTTCAATCAGCAAAATTCAAATCATAAGGGACTGTGCTGGGTCACAGGCCATCATTGGTTAACAGGTAAGTCATAAAGCAATGAAAGTGTGATCAGGAGCCTGGGAGTCAGGAGACATAGGGATATCAAAATTCTTAGAAACTGTCAAGAAAACTCATATGCTCTCTCTGCCCCACCCTAGGGTAAAGCTTTGGTGTGAAAGGGTCTGATGATAACCTAATTTTATGTCTCTTAGATAGAAAGTACAGGCTCTTTCCCCCTGAAATCCAGTACGTTTTGCTAGAACTAACCTGTGATGATCACACCAGTATAAGGGCATACACAGCACTCCATCATGAATAGATCCAGATGTCTATTTCAGAAAAGAAGACCTGAATTACATTTTCCAGGATAGTTCTGTTCCTTCACTTTGATTCTTCTAGCAGGACTCTGATTTCAACACTCTTTTCTGTTTACCTTCACTATTTGCCATTTTTCTCTCAAGTCCTTTAGGATCTGTTAAATTTTCTTTTTTCTTTTGTCATTTATGGGGCTTGACTTCTAGGCCTGGGAGCTGTCCCTGAGCTCTTCAGCTCAAGGCTAGCACTCTACCACTTGAGTGCTACTTCCAGTTTTCTGGTGGTTAATTGGAAATAAGAATCTCATGGGTTTTCTTGCCTGGGCTGGCTTTGAACCAAGATCCTCAGATCTCAGCCTCCTGAGTGGCTAGACTTACAGGTGTGAGCCACTGGCACCCGGCTAAAAAAATTTTTTTTAAATATATTTGCCCCTGTATATGCCTTTGAATTTCCTAGACTGATGTTCTACTACTGGAGACATGCCTCCAGCTAGTCTTTTTGCTGCTTAATTGGAGATGGAATCTCATGGATTTTTCAGCCCCAGCTGGCTTTGAACCTTGATCTTCCAAATCTCAGCCTCCTGAGTAACTAGGGTTATAGATGAAGGCCACTGTCTCCCAATCTTTTATTTCTGAACTTATTGTTTTCCTTTATTTTAAATTTTTCCTGGGTTTTGTCTTTTTCTTGCAGGTCTTATAGTTCTCTTAAAGCATTCTTAGCCTGCTTTGCACTACTTCAGTTCTGTTTGGTAGGTGTGTTTTCATTGTCTTCAGGGCTGATAATAATGCACTGTTATTTTCTTTCATATACCTTTGTATGAGCTTTGACCTTGGTCTTCCCTGTGGCTTTTTTAAAAAGTGAAATTGGTTTTTCTGAACAGTCAGAGTGAGGAAAGGATTCAAAGAAAACCTTTCTAATGCTCCAATTTACTTTCTTCTGTCATTGCCAAGATGTTAACATGTTAGCAAACAGGGCAGCTTGCTTCTTGTCCAGCTTCCTCCTGCTCACCTTGCTGCCTCTCTACTAATACTGGACTGAGCAAGGCTCTTCCCAGTCTGCTGTTCTCAGACTGGTCCTCTGTGCTCTTTAGGTTTTTCTCTAGTTCTCAGATCTTTCAGCTGCAACCTGATTGTTCCCGAGTTTTTCTTCCTGTTCACTTGCTGCGAAAGAATCTGTAACTTGTCCCTGACCACTGGTATTTGGAGGTTTGTATGGGTATTGAGGCTTGAACTCAGAACTTCACACTCTCACTTGGTTTTTTCACTAAATGCTGGCATTTTACCACTGAGCCATACCTCCACTTTTGCTGGTTAATTGGAGATACAAGTCTCTGAGATATGTCTGTCCTGGCTGTTTTCGAACTACATTTCTTAAATCTTAGTCTCCTGAGCTAAGATTACAGGCATAAGACACCAGTGCCCAGCTCTTCTGTTATTTTAAATGGTGGTGGTTATACATTCACTTGATTTTATGATCCACTTATAGTTGCTGTGTGCAGTTTGAAAGCCATTGCTTGCCCTTAGTAAGCACTATAGAGATACGTTAAAATTACTGTTGCTGTTATCATTTATCTTTGGGTCACCAACACCTTGAGCAACACTGACATGTAGTGATTACTTACAAATGTCTGTGAATGAATGGATTTGACTGTTGGTGGTTTTGGTTACCAGTATTTCTTTCTTTTTTTGGGGGGGGGCCTGAACTCTGGGCCTGGGCGCTGTCCCTCAGCTCTTCAGCTCAAGGCTAGCGCTCTACCACTTGAGCCACAGCACCACTTCCGGCTTTTTTTCTTTTTGCTTATGTGGTGCTGAAGAATCGAACCCAGGGCCTCATGCATGCAAGGCAAGCGCTCTACCACTGAGCCACCTTCCCAGCCCACCAATATTTCTATAGAAGGTCGAAAGCAGTGTTCCTTTAAAGATATCCTTTACCCTGACTCTTATAAGGAACTAGGGTATTATCTTTATCCTCATTTGCCTTTTCTAATTAATAGTAAATAAAATTCTAGCCACTACAGAAAGAGGCAGTAATATAATTGTCATTGCCTGTATATATGCAAACTTGTTCATGAGGCCAGACATCTGTTCATCCCATTGTTATCTCAGGTAGAGATATTATTTGGTGGCCCTGTAAGTGGCTGAAGTTTAATTTGAAACTTAATTCCTACTTTTCATTAACAAAGAAAGGGCTTATAGCCACCATGCAACAGTGTCAGATTTCAAACACTTTTTGAAACAGTTTAAAGGCAGGGGTGAGTATGAAATCTTACAGTAACAGAATTTCCAAACCTAGAGAGATTATTACCAGTGTCTACTTTATAATGGTCTAGCCCAGTACATTGCACGACTCTAAAACTATTTCAGTCTTCTTTGAAGAAGCGTTTTTAAACATCTTGTAATTTGATCCTAGTAAGACGTAGTTGGTGAAATAAAATGACTTTGATCAGAAAAATAAAGATTAAACGGTATGAGGTTTTTTGTTTTTGTTTTTTCCTTCATGTACTTCTTAGTCCTAAGAGCTCTCAAGAGATCGCAATCAGGCACTCAAGTTACTAACTTCAACTTGTTTCCAAGACTCTGTGCATTATTGTCAGGGAACCAGTCTATTTTACTAGAGATTAAACCCAGGGCTTGGTGTTTGTTAAACAGACACTGTATCATTTGAGCAACGCCTGTAGCTCCTTCTTTGCTTAGGTTATTTTCAAGGAAGATTGGGCTGTAATCCTCCTACTTGTTCTTTTCTGTATTGCTTGGAGTGGGGGGTATGAAGTGCGGGGGACACTCACAACTATGCCCAGCCATTTTGCGTCCCTCATAGCAAGAATAACAGGCATGCACCACTGTGCTCAGCTATCTGTTGAGAAGCAATTCCCATGAAATGTTATGCCTGATTTAGCCTCAAACTTTGATCCTCCAATCTCTGCCTCCCAAGTAGTCAGTATTACAGGTTTGAGCCACCTAGCCTGGCACAGGGAAGTCTTTAGATCCTTAAAACAGGAAGATCTGAGCTAAAACTTTGTGGTCCTAAAAGAGAAAAATAATATGACTCTAGGAATACATAATGACTATTTCCACTTAACAGGAAAGGTTTTGCTACAATTGCTATTTTGATTTCCTGCCCTGCTCCTATAAAAGCTGCTTCCAAATTAATATATGATCTTAAAGTCAGAGACTGCAGAATATCTGATAACTCAGAGCCTTGATGGACTCAGTGTTCCCAAACCTGTATTCCATTGGGATTATCTGAGGCACGTCTGAAAATGAATCTCCAGGGTTTATTTGAACTAGCTTGAGTAAGATCCTCTAGGACAGGGCCCACAGATTCAAGAGGCTCTCTCTGGGTCCGAAGGATCAATGTGCTTCCCTTGCAGCTAAAGTAACACCGAGGAGAGGTTGGCAAAGAAAGATCAGTGCATGGTCAATTTCCAGCTTTGTACTTGATACAGAGCTATTCTGCTAATGACCCTAAAACCATCTTTAGCAGTAAGACAGCAGGAGTTTGCCTACAGTCTATTGGGCTTTATTATTAGTAGGTCTTCTCTGAGAGGGATACATTTTTCCAAGCTATGTGACCTCAATACTAGAAGAAAAGGACCAATTTTTCAAAGTGCCAAGCCAGAACAACTTTACTACAAGAAATAATCCCACAGTTGCATGGTGAGCAATATACCCTGTATTAAAAAAAGAAAACTAGTAGCTTTATCTTAATTTGAATCTCCTTACAAGTTAAGAGACATAAAAATAAGCTGCATCCTTCCATGATTAAAGAGAAAATAGTAATTATATGTTCAACCAAAGGGATGGGTATTAATTACCTAACTATATGCCACCTACAGAAAAATCGATTTACTTGGTTTTTTTCTCCTTATTTCTCCTTATTCTTCCATCTTAGATAAATGTTTCCTACATGTTCCTTTATCCACTGTGCTAAATTTTTACCCATATATAAATGTATTTTTTTCCCTTCAGTGACTATACAGATTTACATCCAGCTTCTACGGGATAGTAGGTACCTAGAGCTGGAAGGAAACACAGCAGGCATTCAAAATAAGACTGATTTTCTAGTAGTTAAGAGATTTACCCTGGCAGAGCTAAAATGGGAATCATATATGCTGATGATTGACTGAGAATTCTTTCTACTTACCATCCATTCTATTAGATACATGCAACTAGGTAAACACAAGTGTGTGTTGGGCAGGGTGGGGAAGGGAGGGTGTGTATGAGATGAAGAGGCTCAGATTTGACTCATGTCACTATGGAGACTGAGAAGTCCCACCATCTCCTAGTTGCAAGCTAGAGAATCAGGAAACTTGATGGTCTAATTTACCACAATCCCAAAGGTCAAGAACCAGGAGCTTCAATGTGTAAGGGTAAGAGAAGAGAGATGTCTCAGATCAAGAAGAAAGAGAACTAACCATTTCTCTGTACTTTGTTCTACTTAGGCCCTCAACAGAATTTTTGTTTTGTTTCTGAGTTACTGGGGTTCGAATTCAAGACTTTGTGCTTATTCGGCAAGCACTCAACCACCTGAGCCAATACCTCAGTCCTTGTTTTGTTTTGCTTTTAGTTATATTTTGGGTAGGGTCTTGTGTTTTTGTTCAGATCTGGTCTTAGATTGTGATCCTTTTGCTTTCTGTCTCTCTCAGCACCTATCTGTTACTCTCTCTCTCTCTCTCTCTCTCTCTCTCTCTCTCTCTCACGTGCACACACACACAAATACACACACACCTTCTCTCTCTAGCACCATCAGCTAAGCAGACTTGCTCTACCATACTGTGCTTGCTATGATGATTTCCACTACCATCAGAAACAGAGACAAGTGACTATGGACAATCAATCTTTGTGTTGATTTTTTGCATGTATTTTGTCACAGCAATAGGAAGCTAATGAATATAGAAAATTGATGCTGAGAGGAGTCATTGCTGTGACTACATTTGACCATATGATTTTAAAGCCAGTCCAACTGATTTGTGGGAGGGATTTGGGAAAGTTTGGAGATGTAGGCTAGAAAAACTTAGAATGCTGTAAGCAAAGCTTAACAGAATCCTAGTCAAAGATCAGAAGACTAATAGGAATGCTGCCAGTAAAGTCTGTGCTGTTGAGGTTTTTAGATGGAAATGAAGACTTTTTTTTTAATTTTAGGATTTGTACTATAGACCACATGTGTTACATTCTAGCAAAGACCTTGTCTACATTTTGTTCTTGCCCTGAAACTTGGCAGGAGGGTTAAATAGTGGCAATCTGGCTAGGTGCTGATGGAGTATACCTGTAATTTACCTATTCAGGAGGCTGAGTTCTGAGGATCTCAATTCAAAGCCACTTGGAAAATTATCTTCAATTAACTGCCAAAACCTGAAAGTGGGACCATGGCTGAAATGGTAGAGCACTATTTTTGAGCAAAAAAAGCTCAGGAACAGCACCCAGGCCTTGAGTTCCAGTCCCATGATCGGTGTGCACGTGCACTCACGCAAGCGCGCGCGCACACACACACACACACGTGGCCATCTAGTTTAATTGGCAGAGGAAATTTCAAGGAAGCACAGCATTCAGCCTGCAAATGCATATTGTTGGTTGCTTTTAGAGTTATAGGGACAATCATGAGAAACTAAACAAAGTAAGTCTTGAAAATTTGTAGTTTGGCCACAAAAAGTTGTGGGTAAGGAAGAGATCAACACAATCTATTAAGTAACTTCTATTAGATCTATAGGAAAGATGACTTGAGAATCTCAAAAAACCAGCAAGCCCCCAGCCCTGCAGAATCAAAGGTACAAAAATGAGTCATGTGAAAAGAGAGCATGCCCCATCACACTCACTTAGAAGGTGTTTTTTTCCAGGGTTTTAGAGTGCTCCAGCTACCCACGCACTCAGAAAATAGATGAAACAAAACCTTGCATATTTTGATGAAGTTCAGGTTTTTTTTTCTTATGTTGTTTGTACTTTGGATGCCAGAACTAAAAAAAATCACAAAGTTAACCCTAAGTTACAAAGATTTTATGACTATGTCTTCTGATTTTTGAGTCTATGCTCCAATATTCTATGATCTTCCTTGAGTCAATTTTGTACAAGGTGTGAGAGAGATAACTAAATTTATTCTTTTGCTTATGTATATCCAGTTGTCCCACGACAGTCTACTTAAAAACTATTCCCATTTTTTAAAAATTATCTTAGTGCTCTTGTTGAAAATAAATTGATCATAAACACGAGGATTTATTTTGGATTCCCAATTCTGTTCTATTTGATCTGTATGGATTTTCTTATTCGGCACTATACTGTCTTGATTACTGTAGCTTTGTAGAAAGTTTTAAGATTGAGAAATAAGGCTCCTTAAACTCCAATCTTCTTTTTCAACATTGTTTTGGCTACTGAAGTCTCTTGTATTTTCATGGTCGTTCGTGCCAAGAAGCCAGATGGAATTTTGAATGAAGATGATAATGCATTTGCTCATCTCTACAGAGTAAATTTTAGTGTGTTGATGCATGAGCATGAGATAGCTTTACACTTACATAGCTATTCGTCAAATTCTTTCAGAAATAATGGCAGTTTCCAGAGTATATATTTTGCATGTTTTGTTAAATTGCTAAAAATTTTACTCCTTTCATGCTGTTATAAGTAGAAGCATTTTTCTAATTTTGTATTTGAGTTGAGTATCAGCATAGAAATTACAATTGATTTTTGCATATTTGTCTTGAATCCTGCAATATTTCTGAACTAATTTATTAGTTCTAGACACATTTTTGTGGAGACCCAGTACCCAGTTACATGGATCTAACAGTTTTTAAGTAAAAATGATAGAATAATATTGTGGGTTCAATTTGCAGTGCTGCATGCACACACAGAAACACAAATGTTCTAGGAAAAAGAGTTGTTTCACGTTGCAAACCAAGCCTATTGCTTCCAGATAACCCTATCATTTATTATACAGTAGGAACATTTATATGCACTTCCCGTCAACCACTGCGGCTGTTACTGAGGACATTTCCGTAATACTTCTTGTTAGTCTGCTTTTACTGTGTACAGTGGTGAAAAGTGAAATGACTTCTGATCCAATTTCATCTCATTGCTAGTTTTATGCACCATCACTTTTTACTGTCAGAGCAAATACCTAAATAGTAAAGATTACAAATAATAGCCTGGTATTTTATTAAAAAAAAAAAAAAAAAAGCAGGGTCTCTGAAAGAATCTTGAAGAACCTCAAGGGCCCATGATCACATTTAAAAATTATGTTCTCCTGTATTAAGGATTAAAACTAATACTGTCCCTATTTCACCCTATTTATGGTGAATAATGTGTAGACAAAAAATAACAATTCTGATTTAAAAGAAACAAGAAAATATTCAGAATCAAATGTGAATATGGGTTCAGTTTTCTCTGAATGGCACATTGTACTGTGGAGAGAACAGTTAGAGCCAGAGAACAAGAGAAAGTCATAATAAATGCACTGATGGGGACATCATTAGTCTTATAGGCTCCTTTCCCATAGTTTAACATGCTCCTTTCCCATGACCTGGCAGGCACCTTTCCCAGAGTGACCAACACTACGCCCATTTGGTGTAGGCAGTAAATAATGGGCCTCCTTCCTCTTTACCTTGAGAGGACACTCCATTGGGTTAGTTACAACCATAAAAGGTAACAAGATTCCCTTAAAGTGACCTTCAGTCTGAGCAGCTGCAAGCCCCTTATCTACTACTTTGGCAGCTGCCAAAAATCCTAGCCCGCCATGATGAAGTCCAAGGTCCCTGCCTCCTAGCCCCTCTAGATTCTAAGAAGTCATCTCAGACAAAGACGGAAGCTTCTTCTCCCTGTGAGAATTGGCCTTGTCAGTCCCATTGCTGGTAATAAACCTTTCTTTCTTTGTTATACATGACTGTGTGTCTAAGTGGTTTTCTGGGCTTGTGCTTACAGACAGTAGGTAGGTAAACTATAACATAGCTGAGAAATGTCTTACATATGTTTTAGATGTCACCTTCTAACCCTCTTACGATTTAGGCTTGGCAGAGGCTGGCGGTCTGTTAAGCTGAGTGACATACTCTGGGAGTTTTACCTAGTAGTCATAGGATGTTGGGTTAGATTTGAAAGAAAAGGGCTACTAAAAGATCTACATTCCTTTATTGCTCTTCTTCCATGAATGCTTGTCCACTCAGATCATCAAAGAAAAATAGTCTCTTAGTTCAAACATCGCTGTGCCCAAAAAGAGTTTTCAATAAACATTTATGGAAGGGAGTGTTGGTGGGGAACGAGAAAGACAGTGAATGCTGCTATCTTTACATCGTGATGGTTAAATAGTGTTAAAAAGAGAAATTCTTTAACAGTGATGCCTGACATCACTGGGATGGAAACACTGATGCGTTTTTCCTAGGTATCCAAGCTGGGCTCAACATGTCATTGCATGGAACACGAACAGTATTCTAGATGGCTCCTGGGATTGTCCGGACCCAAGTTAAGCCAGGGCCCAAGAACAACCTGTCAGAGGTTAACTGAAGACAACATAACAATGGCCTTGGGTGAAAAAGTAGCCCTGAAAGCTGAGCCAAGGCTGGAATCAATCCTGTGTCACACAGCTTCTTTTAAGGAGGGTTTAAATAAGACCCTTCAGGCCAATCTGTACTGCATCCTACTAGTGAAGACGCTATGGGAGAAGGTGGATGGGTGCCGTGCCAAATTCATGCGATTTACGTTTTCTCCAAGTTTGAAATAGGTCATAATAAGTATCGATCAAGTTGTTGCCTTCTTCTAAGTTGGAGATTTTTGCTTTCCTTCTCAAACAGCAAACGTGTTTTCTGGATGGAGACCAAGGAAGGATCAGGCAGGCGACGCCATCTCTCTAGCGGGGATTGGATGCGATTTCAGCCGCAGCAAGGGAGGCGCCAGCCAAGCGCAGGACCGGGGCCTGGAGATCCCCGGTCGCCGCCGCCACCCGCCTCCCCGCAGGGCAGGGCGGGGCGGAGGGAGGGGGTAGAGGGAGAACCAAGCGCGCGCGGACGCGGGCGGACGCGGGCGGGGGCGCGCGCGGACGGCGGCGCGCACAGCCTGGCCGGCGCGCGGGGGCCGCGGTGGGCGGTGGCCTCGCCTCCCGGAGCCGGCGTCTGGGGTCGGGCTTCCTCCTTCCGGCACTGCGGCCGCCACATCCCAGGGCCCGGCGGGCCGTGGAGGCCTGGAGCGGGCCGGGCCACCCGCGCGCCCGGGACGCCGGAACGCCGCGCGCGCTCGCCCACAGGCCCGGCGAGGTCGAAGCGGAGCCTCCGGGGCCGCGGAGGAGCCTAGGAGCCCGACGAGCGGAACGCGGGCTCGGCAGAGGGTGAGGTCGGGGCCCGCCGCGGGCGGCTGGGGCTCCGGGCGCACGCCGGTCCTCATCCCACTCACCCCACTCCGGGATGGACCGGAGGAAAACCAAGCCCAACGGTGGTTCTGGCTGAGCAGCCTCCCTGGCTTGTTTTGGGGACTTTGGGACCCACCTAAAGCAGGGGTCCCCCGGGGAGAGCCCCCATCAATTATGCAACGAGGCGGGTGCGCGGGGACCACCCGTGGTTTCGTCCATCCTAGGCTGAGAATTTGCGTTTGGCTTTGGGGGGGGTGGGGAGCGGAAAGAGGGGAGAATGTTCCACTTGGGTCCAGGGGGGCATGCAAAGAGAGGGCAGATGGGGAGCCCTGTGCAACCTTCCCGGGGTGTCCAGTTGAACCCCAACGTCGGGGGGCGTCCGGGCATAGCCGGGGTGGAAATGCAGGGTCCGTGTCAGCCAGGCTTGAGCGCTTCCAGCCTCTGCTTGCCAAGCCCAGACGCCTGTCAGAAGTTGGAAGTCGAGGCATCATTCATTCCTGCACTTCTGGCCGGGAAGATGAGCCAGGGTTTCCAAAAAGCTGTCTGGTTGTGTGCAAGTCTGCCACAGGCCGGCAAGGGCTGTGCAGTGGATAGGAAGTGGCACAGCCAGGTTCTGAGGAGCTAGGCTGGCGGGAACTGCCATAAAGGTTCATTTGTCTGAAAACCCCAAAGTCTGAGGCTTTGAGCCATAAGGAGTTGGGTGTGTTACATTGATCATTTTAACTACCACTAGAAATGGCTAAGGCATTATTAGGAATTAGGCAACCAGGTTTTAGCTCTGCCTCGCTGGTCATCAACTACCTATTTGAATGTTTTTATGTGATTGGGTTAAAAAGAAAAGACGCAAAGGGAGAAGTGATTTTTTCTTCCAGGTCAATTAGAACATAATTTGTCTTGGTTCAGAATTAGAACTTAAGGCTGGAAAGAAAAGTCTTTCCATCCTTGCTCTTGACCCTGAAGAATAGAATCTGTAATCCCTGAGAGAAAAAATTCTCTCCACTGAAATGAAAAGGGTGTTGGCTAGAGTTAACAGGAGAAAGAAGTGTGAATATTCTGGGCCATATGCAGTTATATTCAAATCATTTTCCAAAGGTTACACAATAAAAAAAGAT
Organism: Dipodomys spectabilis; assembly: GCF_019054845.1. Taxonomy (NCBI): domain Eukaryota; kingdom Metazoa; phylum Chordata; class Mammalia; order Rodentia; family Heteromyidae; genus Dipodomys; species Dipodomys spectabilis. The sequence goes on along the minus strand of NW_024870864.1, from coordinate 5,612,757 downwards.
GTGAGAAAGAAAGGTAGAACATTACAGACTGCAAAACTTAAGCAAGTCTGTTTTCTCTTCATGCAGTCTTATAAACATGCAATCATTTAAGCTATGCAGCTTGGACTTGTTTTTAATGTTGGCATCAAGTTTTTAGAATAAAAGCAATTGTATTTTTATTTTGCCAGTTCACTAGTCTGTGAGCTCTGTGATTTCATAAATTTGGCTTCTCTTCAATTTTTCATTCATCATGACATTTGTCTATAGTGTCTAGCAGGTGATCAAATGCTAAAGCTTGAAGGAATAAAAAAAAATCAGATACCATCTCTCATTGGAATAAGTGATCATTTAATATCAGAATCTTTTACCCAATATCAAACACAAGACAGGTAGAGTAGGATTGGGTTGTCTTCACTGCAAATAAATTTTCATTTTTTTCATACCAAGCTACATTGAAAGCTCTTGTAAATGAGTAAATGTTGAGTATATCTTGGTAAATGAGTATTGATAAATGAGTAAAACAAATCCAATGTCACCTGCAGAATTCTATAAGAAACCTGTTTTGCAAAATATAGTCAAGCTCAGAATGGCTCACTATTTCATAAATATAAACCTACCAACTTTTAATAATGCTGATTGTTATTGTTAGTTGTTTTATACAGTGACAAGAGGAACTCCTTGGCCAGGGAAGAGTGAGTACAGAAATGAGACAGTCTTCCTCACTTGTAGTCCTCAAGGTATGTGATGGAGAAGGTGAGCTTACCAAGTATTCCAGGTCCAGCCACTTAGTATTTTTTTCAATATACTTACTGCCTCCTTTTTTGCTTATGTAGAGATTTTAGGGAGCTTAAAACTATGAGTAGGAATATGTACATGTTCACTCGGAAATGTTTCCTTAAATATAACAATCAGTGCACACTGAGGCTGGGATTGAGTTGTTGCCTGCTAAGATCTATGTTCGGCATGCATCACGCAGGTGTTCACTCCACTTTCTTACTGTTACTTGTGAGAATTTGTCTTGACTGTAGTCTCATTCCTCACTAGGTAGAGCTGAATGTGTTTTCATTCTGCTAATCAAGGATCACCAGTCATTCTGGGATAGTAGATTGGAAAGATAGCCCCAGAGAAGACAAAGGATAGCTCTGAATTTAGATTGAGAGAAATCTTTACTATGAATTTTTAAAAATCTCACTGATAGATGATAGAACTTTATATTACAAATTCCCATGACATGCTTTGCTTTATTAAATTAGAATTTAATAATCTTATTGATTAGTGTAATTCAGAGAGCATGACAAGCCTCCCATCCTACTAGTCGGACGGTCTGTTCTCTTTTTACCCACAGTCTAAGTTCCAAGTTGTTTTGTATGACATTTCTGTTAGAGTGTGTGGATGGGTTTGGAAAGTTGGGTACTGGACCCGTGATGCACAGCATATGTATGTGATGTGTCTGGGGACCAGAGGTTTCCAGCTCAGCAGAGAACCATTGACAACTCTGTTTACTTGGTCCCTTCATTCTCCTCTTGTTCACATGATAAAAGGGACACCGCCTTGTAGCCTTCTGAATCCTAGAACCCAGACCATGGTCGATCCCAGGACCCTACATTGTTTGTTCTTGTATTAGTCAGATTTTTCATCAACATGACCAAATACTTGACAAAAACAACTTAGAGGGAGAAAAAATGTATTCTTGGCTCAAGGTCTTAGAGGGTTCAGTCCATGGTTGTTGGCCCCCTTGCATTTGGCTAGGGCATGGTAGCAGCAGGAACATTTGAGAAAGCTTTTCCCCTGTGGGAGACTAGATGCATAGAAAGACATATAGCAAGGTGCCAGGGTGAGATATATCACAAGGACACGCCTCAGTGACCCGCTTCTAGTAGGAACCACCTCCTGATGTTTCTACTCCCTCCCAAAATAGAACCACCAGCTGTGCTCCAAATGAGCCTGTGTGAGGGACATTGCATATTCAAACCAGAAGAGCCCTCTTTCTCTTCATACCTGTTCAGCATCATTCTGTCCCAGAGCCCCTGGCCTTCATCCCTTTACCCTTCTCTACTTATCACCATGGACCTTTTACCTGACTACAGGTGATTGTACAAATCAGTCACTTTACTAGAATGAAATACAGAGATCAAGGAGTGTGCATTGTTGTGTTCTTGGGACCTAGGACAGTCCTTGGTTCAGAGAGGGCTAACTAAATGAATAGCCAAAGCTTGTTTAAACAGTTGGATGGGCTTGTGTACTATAGGCCTTTTCAGAACTTTTACGAAGCCAGTTTATACATTGAAAGTAGCACATGTTATCAATACCTAGTAGGTTTTTTGCTTCTGAATGACATTTCAAAGTGCAGAGAGAACCACTGTCAGCTGAGCAAAATGAATTTACAGGCATTTTTCTCCCCTTCTCTCCCCTCCTTTCCCCTCCTCTCCCTTCTCCTTACCTTGTTTCCCACGTTGGCCTCAAACTCCCTATCTTCCTGCCTCAGCCTCCTGAGGGTTGACATTATAGTTGTGAGCCACCACTTAACTTATCATTTTTCTTCAAAATGCAAAGGATGGAGGATTTGTATCAAAAGATGGTAATAGTGTAGTAATTACAGTCATTACAAACATGTCAAATGTGTGCCATTTTTCTTTAACTGGGAGAAGAAAAAAAGAGATTAGGGTTCCTTATTCCAACCCTGCATTCCCCATAACTAACCACCAGTTCTTCCCTATGAGTTTGCAAAGAGCCCAGTCCTCTGGCTGGATATCAAGTCCTGACCTTAACACACAAAAACCCCACATCATGACTGGAAGTGGGAGCTCTAAAGATGAACGTGGTGAATCCCTCCGGCTGCCGGTTCTGTGCAGAGCAGCATGCTATGCCAAAGGGATGTGGGCACACTGAGCTTTGCTACCATTGTTAGCTGAAAGTGCCATGTTGGAACTTGACTTGGCTTGGATGTGCCTTGCACAAAGGGTAGTTAATTATAGAAAATGTCACCAGGCTATGGGGAAAAGGTTCAGCCTTTAGTAGAGCCCTGGAGAAAATACTGTGTGTGAGCCTCCAGTCAGCTTGTAGATGACACAGTGACCTTGTCCTCCTGGGAAGGGAGATAAGTTCCAGGGAGAGATTCCAAACTTAGGATTACAATACAGAGAATGGGGTAGACTTAGAGGAGCTGGAGCTAAGTGAGTTTGAAATGCTTTCCTTTTTGCTTAGCAAATAGGAAAAATTATCCTGGTTCTCTCCAACCCCCACCCCACGTCCAACAGATTCTGGTCCTACAGAGTCTAGTTGCCCAAGGATGGGAGAGCTGGAAAACAGTGCAATGGGAACACTGATGAATGGTCTCAGATCCTGATTCAACCTCTCTCAGCTGTTTGTTCAGATGAACTTTTGCTGCCAGTCCCCCTCCTTGAAGTAGAAGGAGTGTTGGGAGCGAGGTCTGATGCTAGAATGCATCTTAATTAGATTCCCAGGATTCAGATTCCTGAAGTCTGGACCAGCAGTTCCCAGTAATAGCTATTCTGGAGAAGTTTCTGAGCGCTTTTAAGACCCACTATGTGCTATGCCTCCTGCTAAGAGTGACTTTGTCTTGGCTGGCTGTTCTTGGAACCCAAGGCATTGCTATTTCTCAAAAGTCCTCAGGTGATTCTGACATGCTGCTTGAGCAGGGAACTACTGTCCTCAACGTGAAGTCATGCACCACAAGGTTGCTGTGAAATCTCACAGTAAATCATACCATGGTTATCTGGGTATACTCGCCTTCAGACTGACTCATCAGAACCTAACAGAGCAGAAACTGTGATTCTTCCTTGTTCATGCACTGTTTTGCAGAGACTTGGGCAATGATATGGGGAGGTGGAGCACGCAGGGGCTTGTCTTACCATACCTGGTTGGAATGTACCCTCCATGAGTGAAAATGGACCATCACCAAGGGCACATTTGCTCTTTATATTTTTGCCTCTGCTGACGGACAAACTTAAACTCTAAAAGCAGATTCCACCACCACACTTCCTCTCTTCTCCTGTATAACACTCCTCAGTGGCTTTCCACTGTCTGCAAGGAAGACATTGAATTCTGTAACAGCTAAGGTTCCATGGCCCCATTTGCTCTGCCTCATCTCTGACTGTACCCTGAATGTTGGGGGCTTGTTTCCTGGCCTGGAACCCTGGCATTGTCCCCTAAGGGAACTGTTGTCCTTACCGCCCCAACCAGATTGTGTCCCCCGGTGGTTTATTTCACTTAACATGATCCCTCTCCTTCCATCCTGTTTCACTTCTTGAATTGCTTCACTGAATCACATGGGTCTCTACGAGACTTCAAGCTAGGTAAAGAAAGGAATTGTACATGCATGCAGTGTGGGACTCATTGTATCCCAGACACTTGTTTTATTGGGTAAATGAACATACCTTTTATGCTATATAAATAATGCCATATAGCATTCTGTTATATAACATAAGTCATACATGCTATAAACCATAGAGGCATAAGTCTTGAGTGGAGTAGGGCCAATGTGAGGGGACCAGGTTATCATCTTGTTGATTCTGTCTGAGTATTTCACAGTATTCCTCCTTCCCTCTTCCCCCTGATTTATCTAAACTTCTAAGGGTTATCTTGACCTGGTAGCTTTTCCTCTTGAATGTGTATCTACTGTAGACCATCTTGTGTTGGAGGAGAATAGGGAAAAGGGGCAGCCAAGTGCTTAAATACTGAGCTTCCCTCCACCTTGGCCTCACCTTCAGAGTGAGTCTCTCTGAAGAGCAACCATGGGTAATGTGGTTCCTTGAAGGCCTGGGAAAACTCCTGCCTCTCTAGTTGGCCCGACATTTATCTGGGCACAGAAGAAACTGCTTGCTGCTGCTCTGTCTCAGGTTTTGTGTTCTGATGGAGTAAGCATTTACAGCCACCAGATGAGGGAAGAATGCCATTGTGGCCAGGCAAGGCAGAAGGGGTCCTGCTATGCTGTGTAACACTTTGCAGTGAAGTAAACTCAAGTAAGTATGGCAACACTATGGTACACAGCAGTATCTGTGTAAACAGGTGTTTGTTACATTATTCTCTGTGATTTACCCTCTTTAATCTAGTAAAGATAGACACAGGTACTACATACTCGGATACATGTTGACTTTGCAGTTCACCATGTTTCTCCTGACTAGATAGTATTTGCTTTCCATTCCCACATGATATAAAGTGGTTAAAAAAAAAACTGGCAGTAGTGAGGTGGACAAACATTAGAGAGCAAATCAAAATACCGTGAAACATGGATTTAGGTAGCATTTTAAAATAGTTTATTGATGACTGGGTGTTGGTGATTTATACCTGTATTTCTGGCTACTCAGGAGGGTAAGATCTGAAGATTGTGGTTTGAAGCCAGCCCAGGCAGGAAAGTCCATGAGACTTTTTTTTTTTAATTGTGAAACTACCTTACAGAGGGGTTATAATTACATGGGCAAGGTAATGAGTACATTTCTTATCAAGCTTTGTTGCCTCCTCCTTTGTTTCCCCTTCCCATCCCTTCCCATCTCCCCTCCCCCCCACCCCCCTTCCACATCCCCTGTGTTCCCCCCCACCCCTCCTGCCAAAGTTGTAAAGTTTGTTTTTCCACGTAACGTCTTGTACATCTCGTTGTTGCAATGGGTCCACCTGTATCCCTATTTAAACAATGTGTTTTTTCCCTTCCCCTCCACAAATTATATCAACATCAAATACAGTGAAAACAGGGGCTATACCGTGGGGGAGGGTAAGCAACAGTCCATGAGACTTTTATCTCCAGTTAACCAGCAAAAAGCCAGAAGTGGGAGTGTGGCTTAAGTGGTAGAGCACCAGCATTGAACAAAAAACTTAGGAACAGTGGCTAGGCCCTGAGTTCAAGCTCCAGTACTGGCACATAAACAAAAAAAAGTGCATTGATTTTTATTATGGGAAAAATAATTTGCTTATTTATTGCAAACCTGTTTAAAACGCAAGTATATGTTTAAAACCTCACTATATTCTGCGCTTTCCAAGTATGTGTGTTTTATTTCATTTTATCCTGTGCATTACATGTGTGTGTTTACCTATGTGCATAAACACATTCACACATACAGCATATATGTGTATATATACATATATATTGTTTAAAATTAACAAGTAGGATCAGACACTCAATTCTGGAACTCCTTTTGTTATGAATTGACATATCATGATACTGTGTACATTTCACATGCCTTTTAGGTAGAGTTTTATTTTAAATTCTCAAAAATTTTTGGACTCCAGCATAATTTCTTCTCTTCTTTTTTTTTTTTTTTTTTTTTTGAGGCCGTGGGGCTTGAACTCAGGACCTGGATGTTGTCCCTGAGCTTTTTCGCTCAAGACCAGCACCCTACCACTCTGAGCCACAGTTTCCCTTCTGTTTTCTGGTGGCTAATTGGAGCGAAGAATCTCACAGACTTTCTTGACTGGGCTGGCTTCAAACCATGATACTCAGATCTCAGCCTCCTGAATAGCTAGGATTACAGGCGTGAGCTATCAGTACCTGGCTACAGCATGATTTCTTCACCCCTCCTTCAGCAGTATGGTTTATGTTGTCTGTTTATTCAAATGCAAACACATGCATTGACTTACAAAATATTATTTTTAAGCAGCCCAAAAACCTACTATCATTTGGTTGTTTCTTCGTGTCAGTTAATGGACATTAAGTAGATAACATGGTAGCTAGAGGCTACCTTATAGCTTCAATTTTAAAAAGTTTGGGAATGCCTCAGGAGAGGTTTGAAAAGTTTGGCTTCTAAAGAACTTCTTAGCCCTCCTGACGTTCCTAGCAAGTTGCCTAGTACATGTAGTCCTTCAGCAAATGCTGGATATTGACTTGCCATGTCTGGGGCCTTGTTCCTGTCCAGATGAAGCACAGCAAAAGCTCTCAGCCTGGGCTGGGTGCAGTGAGGTCTGGTAGTAGAGTGATGTTGGCACCAAGTGGACAGTGAGATAGAGGGAACTGACTCTTCCCTTACTGCCCATGAGGTATGGAAACAGGCCCTACTCACCCCCAGTTCCCAGAATCCTAGTGTTTAGGGAGCCCTGAAGCAGGCCACAAGGTCTTTGCAGGCAGTAGTTTAGCCTGAGTGGCTGTATACAAGACATTGGCAAGGACTTGGGCCCGATGCTCTTCTTGAGAGACTGGTTCTTTCAGGGCCCAGTTTTTGTACACATGAACCTTTCCAAACCCTCAGTCCCCATTGATGACCCCATATATCCACGACACACTTCCAAAGAGGGGAAGCAGCAACTGAGCTGAGAAGCTGAGAAGGGAGCCTGGCAGATCACCCCTCTCTGTCCTTTGTGGTGGGCAGGCTGGGCAGGGAAGGAGTCTCTAGACATCTCAGCTCAGCGGAAGTTGTAGAAGTCACATTGGAAATTAAGCTTTTGGTGAAAATAAGGACACCCTAGTTGATATTGTATGTCGTGCGATTGTTAAGGAGATGCTTTGACACTGCAAGTGCATGGTCCATAGGCTCATCCTTACAGATGAGAACAGTGGGGCGGAGAGAGCTATTCCTGACAAGGGGAGGGGCTATAGACACTTAGCCCCAGTGAAAGCAGTGGGCAGCTCCAGGTAGGGAAGCTGATGGGCAGCACAGCTCTAGCTTTCCAGCCAGCCTAGGCATGGTACTCCTGCCCTAATCCACCCTGCTTTTAGAGCATGGATGAGGTGATTCTCAGGTGAGACTCTAACCTAACTGAGCAGAATCAAAGATTCCTCCAACAAGACTCATTCACATTGAGATGATTTGATAAAGCTATAAAACTGTATTCCTAGCTACTCAGGAGGTTGAGATCTGAGGATCACGGTTCAAAGCCAGCCCAGGCAGGAGAGGCTGTGAGACGCTTTATCTCCCATAAGCCACTAGAAAACCAGAAGTGGTGCTGTGGCTCAAGTGGTAGAGCTCTAACGTTGAGCTGAAGAGCTGAGAGACAGCACCCAGGCCCAGAGGGCAAGCCCCATGACCAACAACAAAAAAAACAAAACCCAAACTATAACCCAAGCTATAAAACTTCCCAAAAGCCAGGTGAAGCCCAGCAATGATGTTCAGGGCCAGAACACTAAAAGGCACACAAGGAATGATCAGAGCAGGTGACAGAATAGACAGAGGTCAGAAGTCCCGGTCATCTGTTCCACAAAGTAAGCACATCTGTGTGAGCGAGGGGCCAGCCCTGGGTGGCACCTTCATCCATGTTCACTTGTCTATGGCATGTATCCCAGGAGAGTAAGGTGTTCCACGCCAGCACTTTTGTGTTCAGAATTGCATACAGCTCACTTGACTTGTCTCTCTCTTTATTCTTCCCTAGCCACAGTGGCCCCTCTGTTGAAAAAGGCCAGGGCACTGCCCCTGTGACCTGGGGGTCACAGTGTCATAGCCTTGAGGACAAGTTCAGTGGACCCAGGATTCTAGGGCCCAATGTCCTTTGGCACATGATAAACATTGCTGTCTTTAGAAGGGAAACCTGAGTAGTCACCTGGGATAAATGGCTCTCCTTTCTTTCTGGAGTGGCATACATTAAACTAGAAGGAGGCACCACAGAGTCTCCAGTAGTCACAAGCTTAGCCTAGCCTAGCTCACTGAGGTTCTTTGGAGACCAAAGGATCTGCATCATCTCAATTCATCTTCATGGTCACCCTGAGGGACAAAGGCCTAGGGTCAGAGATGAGACACGGAACCAAGTCCAGAGTTAGCAAGTGGTGGGACTAGAATTCTGACTAAGCCTAGAACTCTGCTTTGTGCTGTGCTGCCTGTATTAAAGGATAGGAGGAGGAGAATTGCTGGAAACAGGACATCTGGCTTCGGGGGGTATGGCAGAGCTCTGGTAACCCTACTTGCACACCTAGTATCTGTACACAGGAAAATAAAAGTGTTTGTTTTCTATGAATATATCTTGTGCAATATTTGAGTCATACGGAAAATTATTTATTGTTTATCTGAAATTCAAACTTAACTGGAATCCCTTATTTTTGTTATTTTTTTAAAATCTAGCAGCCTGAGCTGGGGACTCAAGGAAACACTGGATCTACATGTGGGCACCTGAGGGTGTATCACAAGACCCTGTAAAAGCACAGGAATCTTTGTAGGTGGCAAGCCCCTGTCACAGTTATTCAGGTGGAGGATGGAGAACTGCTAGGTAGATGATGTGGATGGACTTTGGGTCTCAGAGTCTGGTGCCATTGTGGAGAAGGAGAATTGTCATCTTCCTATATTTGTGCTGAGCTCTGACCATTCGGGTCAGGAAACTGTCTCTCAAGTTATCTACCATCAGCACATGCTGAGTACCAGCCTTCCCTGTCCAGATTTGATGGCTAGCCTCAGTCACTAGTGGAAACCCATCAGCTCTGTGAGTTGTGTTTAAGTTGTCTGTCTATCTGGCTAGGAGTGCCATGTTAAAAGTGAAATAAAACACACACGTGAATCTCTCTTGCTGAGAATTGACAGTAACTTCCTGGTTCTTTATGTGTCCTCTGTAGATACAGATTCTGGGACAGATGGAGGACCAACTGATGTCCGCACGTCACTTATGGCTTGGACCATGATAACCATGAAAAGTACCTGTCCACAAGGTTCTGCGCAGGCCCTGTCCAGCAAGTAACTGAGGCAAGAAGCACAGGTGTTTGTTTGCTCTTTTAAAAAAAAATTTTGTTAATTTTTCATTTTTTTGTTAGCATGTATTAATTGTACAGAGGGTTTTGATTATGATGTTTTCATATACACATAGATGTACTTTGATCAAATTCACTCCCTCTGTTGTTCCCCTCCCCCATCTTAAAGATAAATTTAAATACGGTTCTATTTTCATAAATATTTATAAAGTACTTAGACTCTAGTCATCACCCTTCATCCTGTCTTCCTGCCCTTCTCTTCTGCTTGTATCCACCCTCAAATAGCATGTTTTACATTCCTGTCACTATACACATACATATATGTATATAATATATATATAGTATATATACACATATTGCATATATGTGTTGTATATATACATATTATATATACATATATGTATAAATATAATGACAATGTCTGGGTGCTGTCCCTGAGCTATTTGCCCAAGGCTAGTATTCTACCACTTGAGTCAAAGCTCCATTTCTGGCTTTTTTGGTAGTTAATCAGAGGTAAGAGTCTTGCAGACTTTTCTGCCTAGGTTGGCTTCAAACAGATCCTCAGATCTCAGCCTCCTAAGTCACTAGGATTGTAGGTATGAGCCAGTGGTGCCTGGCTTTGTCATATTTTTAAGGACTAAATTCCACATGTGTGAGATTCTCTAGGTGTAGCTCTTCCTTATTAGCCAGTTTGCATTCTAAGCCCAGCCTGCTGTAATTCCCTCAGCACAGCTCTGCCCTCTGCATATTTCCCCAGCGTAAGTCTAGTTCCCTGACAAGCCTCCAACTGACTCCCTGCTTCCTGATCATTGTGACAATGGCAAAATCTTACTCTAGCTTCCAAACAGAAACAAGGATGCTGTTCTCTTATTGTCATTCCCCTCCACTGGGGTGTTTCAAATTGATTTAGTGATTAAGTATATCCTTTCATATTATTAATTAAATATGAAATGTTAAATGCCAAGTCAAAATACTCATTAAAGTGGAAAAAATGTATTTGTATTGGTTCTATTTATTGACTTCACCTCTTTCTATTCATGCTTCTTGTTCAATTGGTTGACCTACAAGTGGCACAGGCCTTTCACTTGTGTTTTCCAGGAAGCCTCGTTGAATGGCTTATATTTGACAACATGCACCACCAGTGGCTTCTGTTGGCCGCATGCTTTTGGGTGATTTTCATGTTCATGGTGGCCAGCAAGTTTATCACCTTGACCTTTAAAGACCCAGATGGTAAGTATGCTTGGGAGGAACAGATTTTGCTTATTGAGTCCTGGCTCCAACGCTGTTCCCCAGGTAGATACACAGTGACAGCTATCCCAGGACTGAAAGATGCTTGGCTTCCATGCATTCAGGGCACAGAGATGGAAGAGAGAGGTGGGAAGGGATCTCCTCTAAAGGGCAAAGGCACTTTGTGGCTTATTGACTGAGAAGCAGAGAGCAGGGCTTCTCCCAGTAGCACCAGCACAGGCTTCATACAGCAAGTTATGTTGCAGGCTTCAGTTTGGAAATCCACTCTGCCTCATGTCATCATGAAAGCCATAACTGCTCAGCATGCCTGTGTGCCAGCAGGAGTTCTGCACTGGTGATACACATTTGAAGGTCACCTTCAGTGCAGCGAGAGGAGGTTCATTTAAATATATATTGTCAGGCTATCCTGGGAGATTCTTAACTCCTCTTTACTGAACATAGGCATTCAGATGAGGACGTATAAAGAGCACCAGAACCCATCTTAGACATTTGCTTTTGTGCGCCTCCATGTTTCTTCTACGAAATGGACACTCTTCTCTTTGCCCTGAGAGCCTGCTGGAGGGGCAGTGATCTGTGTGAGAGTGTTCTTAACTCCTTCTGCCACTTCCTTCTGGGGCCAAGTAGATAATCCTGGGGAAGTACAAAAGACACATGGGAGTTGCAGGGCCAATCATTACTGGCTGCAAATTGGCCTCATCCCCTCCACCCCTGCCAGAGAGGGAGCTCTTGGGAACTGAGACACAGGTGAGCACCGTATCTTTTCTATGCCTGGTGCTTTATATGGCCTCTTGCTGTTGCAGTGCATGACAATGCATCCACACCAGCACTATTCCCAGTTTATCCCTGGTGGCTGCACCAACCTGTGTTTTCAGTGAGATACAAGGGCTCAGGCTCCTGATACGTACTGTAGAGCTACTGACACATCCCTGCCTGTTCCAAGGGCTACCCAGTGCCCACACCTTCTCTCCATCCTCTCTGCTCCAACTGCCTGTAGAGGAATGAGGGTGGAAGGCAGATCTGCAGAGAGAAGAGAGAAACCCTGAAATTGACCCCAGGTGACTTTCTCAGCTCTCAGAGATAGTTATCAGGCTTATAGCTTTGTTGTACCCTCCTGGTGACCATCAAAAGAACCCCCTTAGCTGGGGCACTGTAGTTCACACCTGTAATCCTAGCTACTCAGGAGGCTGAAATCTCAGGAAGGTAAGATCTGAGGATCAGTGATTCAAAGCCAGCTTGGGCAGGGGGTTCTAATCTCCAGTTAACTAACCTCCCCCTCAAAAAAACAAAGGGAGCTTTGGCTCAAAGTAATAGAGAGATAGCCTTGAGCACAAATGCTCAGGGACAGTACCCAGGCACCAAGTTCCACCCCAGGAGCAGCATGTGCGCACGTGCACGTGCATGCACACACACATATCCCTCTCATCTTCCAGGAGCTTTTGGGACGAAGCCAGTGAGGTTTGTACAGTCTTCGGAAGTGGTAATACACCCACTATATTAGGTTTACACCAAGGACTGAGGAGGCTCTGTCCAAAGGGCCAGGGTCAGTCTTGGAGGGTGGTTGTATTTGAGATGATGTGTGGCAGCTGGGGGAGAAGGGTTGCAGCAGTGAGACACACAGATATGGGATGGTCACAGGCCATCGACAGTGACAACTCCTGGGAGGACTGAGGGATTCTCACCAGAGGGCACTACAGCATTTCCTGCACAACTGTCCCTGCGCAAGTCTTCTGCTGCTTGAGACCAATCATACTTGACTCTTCTGGAGTGGGGTCCAGTTGAGAACCAGAAATGTAGAATGGCTGAGCAACTGAAGAGAAACAAATTAATTCTGATTCCTCCATATGTTGCCTCTTGGTACGGAAGGTGCTAAAGAGCAGGACATAAGGTTAAATTGTGGTTGACTTTGTTTAAAAAGTGGGAATCTTACTGTGTATTTTAGTGGAGCTTCCATCAGTAATAGTTAAATAATCTGTAGTCCCAGCTACTTGGGAGGTGAAGGCTGGAAGATCACGAGCCCTCAAGTTCAAGGACAGCCTAGCTGATATAGACCTCAACTCAAAGGACAACAACAACAGATAATCAGTTAAATAAAACCCACACCCTTGCATTTTAATATTCTGTAGCAGAAGAGTTTTTAAAGAACACCTCTTTCCTACTGGGGCTTGATGGATAGTGTTAATATGCTGGGATGTGCATGTTTTACGTTGCATGTTCTGAGAGGCGCAGGTACTCAGGGTGATTTTGTGAAGAGAGCACAAGTTGAAGAGGGGCTGAAGGTAAAGCCATAAAGGAGGAGGATGTATTTTAGGACTTTAACATTTAGGATTTTAACATGTCCTGAGGCAGCTTCTTCCAGCTCTCTTCTCTGGAAAAGAAAGAGCTCTAGTCTAGAATCCTAGCCAGTGGATGCCATGTTTTCTTCATGTCTGCCATGTTTGTGGTGATTTGACCTGACACCAGAGCCAGGGCACACAGCAGCTATGTTTTCTTAAATTGATGGGAAAGCACCAACTTGACTGTTGATATTTTTGTGACAGTTGTAGAGTGACATGCAATTGGAAGAAACACCACAGAGGAATCCTGAGTTATTTTATTTCCCCGGTTTCCATAAGTGTAGCCTCTTATACTACAGTGCAGTACCACAAGTGGGGTGCTGGCTTGGATGCAGGCAAGCTGTGGAACGTTTTCATCATTACCAGGAGCCATGATTCAGCCTTTTTTTTTAACTGTTGGTTTTGTTTGAGGCATGATGTCAGTATCTAGTATAAGGTGGCTCCATCCTCCTTTGCTCTGCCTCCAAAGTGCTGGTGTTTCGGGTACTACTGTGTCTGACTGTGTTTTCCTTTTTAACCACTACCCCATTCCCAGACTCTGACAACTACTAATCTGTTCTCCTGTAATGAATTTTGTCATTTTAAGGTGAGCAGTTCCTGACTTTTTTGGCTTGCATTGCTCAACACAATTTCCTGGAGATTTGTCGAACTTGGTACTACCATCAGTTGGTATGGGACTTGAACTCATGGCCTTGGGATCTTGCCCAGCTTTTTGCTTTTTGCTGATTAATTGGAGATAAGTGTCTCATGGATTTGTCTGCCAAATTGGCTTTAATTCTCGATACTCAGATCTCAGCCTCCTGAGTAGCTAGGGTTATCAGTGTGAGCCACCAGAGCCCAGCTCTGAGTTCATTTTTTAATAAGGTGAACTTTAGATAAATGTTTATCTATTGTCGCAGCTCTCATTTGTTCAAAAGACTGTCCTCTGGCTGAGTTTCCTTTGCATTTCTGTGAAAAGTCAGCCATGCATCTTTTGTGTGGGTTCTTCCTGGGTTCCCATTCTGTCCCATCGATCTGGAGCCTTTTTCTGCATTAGATGACGTCTTAACCTCTTGTCTTTTAGGGTACAGTGCCAAACAGGAGTTTTTGTTCCTAACAACTTTACCAGAAGCAGGGAAGTTGCCAGAAGAGAAGCACTTTCCTGAGGAGCTACAGGTGGGCACACACCTGTTCCCTCTGACATGGATGTAACACTTCACAGGGAGCACTGCACAGTGTTCCCTGACCTGTGGGGATAATTTCTTCCACCCACCCTCACCAGCAGTGGTTTTCACTCACCATTGCAGCCTGCTTTAGAAACCAGGTTGAGACTCCTTAATTTGAAAATCTGAAATCTAAAATGTTGTAGAATTTGAAATTTTTTTTGGTCAGCGACATAATGCCACAGCAGAAAATTCCATACCATGGAAGTTTCATTTTTGTGCTGAAAATTACTTAAAATATTGTATCGCTGGGCACTGGTGGCTCATGCTTCTAATCCTGTCTACTCAGAAAGCTGAGATCTAAGGCTCTTGGTCTGAAGCCCACCCTGCCCAGAAAGTGCCTAAGACCATTATCTCTAATTAACTACCAAAAATCTGGAAGTGGAGCTCTGGCTCAAGTGGTAGAGCACTAACGTTGAGCAAAAAAGCTCAAGGACCACACGTAGGCTCTGAGTTCAAGCTTTAGGACCACACACACACATACACAAAAAAAGTGTAAAATTACCTTACACTGTGATCTATTTCTCGTTTAGACTTGAGTCTCTCCCCCTCCCCCCCCCACCCCCCATAGCGCATTATGGAGATACAAGTATCCCAAAGTCCAAAAGAGTTTAAGATCCCAAGCATTTTGGATAAAGGATATTCTACCTGGAGTAGCTTTTGCTACTTCTATGTATTTCTGTATTTCTTTATCCTCCGTGTGGTAGGGACAGAGATCATAGTTATTTTAGTTTGGGTAGTTGGTTGTACTGAATTCCTGACCAGCTATACACGAGCCTGGTGAAGACAGCAGAACGTGTTGAATAGTATCAGGAGAAAACCTGGAATATGTAATGATCTCTGACCCAGAATGGAATTTTGGAGTGAGAAAGGGCTTTGGCCAGCAGAGCAGATGATTCAACCTCTGAACTGTATACACGACAGAACTGAATCCAGAGAGTTGGATGGGCAGAGCCCAAGGCAGCCCCAACTCTTGCCCACTTGCACACTGACTCCACATTGACCTCTACAGATTCCTTTTGCACATAAATTCCTCATCATCGCCTGTCCAGGACAAGGGTTACACATGAAGATCCCTCTCCTACTCATACTGAATCTGGAAGCTGGTACTTACCATTGTCTAGAAGGGGCAAAATGGGCCAAGCAAGCCCTAAAGATGTTTGTCATTCCAGAATTAAACCAGGGAAAGGGGAAGTTTTTGTGTGTGGTTTACAGTATAGAAAGCATCCCTGGTTAGAGTAGAAAGTTTTTGGAAGTCCTTTTGACAAGACTTTAATGTGATAGAGATCAAGTCTACAGGACTCTTAAGATGACCAAGAATGCTGCTTGTAGGTTGAGAAAAGAATTTGGATAGATTGAAAAAGCAAGAAACTAAAATCCTACAGAAAAGAAGAGAAGGGCTTTAATGAATTTAGTATGAGTAAATGTATAGTTGCATGGGTAACAGCACAAAGGTGCCATCAACTCTCTGCAGAATGCTTTTTAGACAAGGGCCTACTAGTATACTGCAGCCTGTGGTGGTCAGTCAGATACCAGATGTTCTCCCTGTAAAAACTGTGGTCCTGTAGGAGACATCATGTTCTTTGTCCTCCTGGCTGTCTAATGATTATCATACAACAAGCTGCCAGGTGAAAGACCGGAGGAGCCACTGTCACATGCAATATTCTCTGGAGTCAAGAATCATGACAGTGAAATCTAGTGTATTTCCCCATGAGAAAGGTGATTTGTTAATGGAAGAGGGTTCTGTAAGTTCTCTTTTAAAAGTATTATGAGTCTGAATGTTTGGTGAGAAAATAGTAGAAAATACTGTCAATCTTTAAACCTCATTTGTATATTTTCCAAGAGGGGGGAACACAATTGAGTAAGAAATTAATTCTTTACCTTTTGTGCTTGAGCTTGAAGAAAAGCATGATTTGCAAATGATGGAGTCTTTCTGTGATTTCTAAAGAACTTCTCTGAAAGTGCCATTCCATGGTGCACTGCCTCTAAGAGCCATCCATGATCTGGGTTAGGTTTTAAAATTTTTAAACAGAGTGAGAAGGGAAATGCTCTCATGTTAGGTGAGCAAGAGGTAGAAAGGATGAGGGAATTCCTTGGCAGAGTAAAATGAATCCCCCGTTTGCTATAAAAAGGGGAGGTGATGGGTGTAACGTTCCAGGGTGCTGTGGTGAATGCAGCTGGCAGGTGATGCTGGTGCTCACATGGTAAGGAGCAGAGGCAGCTCTGTGGAAGACCTGCTCACCCCTTCATTTCAGGAATAGGCTATTAGGAAGCCCCAGGACAATGTTTCCTCTTCTGGTTATTCAGAAAATGAAGCTAACCTCACACAGATGAAAAAGTGACCTGGACAAACATTCTCAATGTGTGTGTCTATGTGTGTGCTGGGGGGTAGGAGTTTAGCCTTGACAGATTCAGGAAGGAAGGAGAGACAGTGGTGAGTGCATGCAATAGTGTGTTCTACAAAGGCCTTTGTCCAGGAAGGGTGGGCTGTTACAAACTACCCTGTGAAAGGATTGTCTGACAAACCTGTGCATTTAGGTGAGTGTAGAGGGATCATGTGTTTTAAGTATGGGTGTTTTAAAAATACAAAGTAGAGGTTGCTGCAGAAGCATTTCACAGTGCTGACCAACAGCCACAGCTCAGGATGGAGGACTAGCCGTGTGATTTTAGCATACATACTTCTTGGAAGACTTGGCAGACACGCTATCATAGCATGAACAGTGAGACATTTTAACTCACGGGCACAAGCTCATGTAACAATTTCTGTGTGTATACACATGTGTATATGTGTACAGCCAAGGCTTTCCCAGGTGTCTACAATACCCTGGGTCTGGCCTCAGACTCAGCAGGAGCTGTGGAGCAAATGGTCCTGCCACCCAGAGAGCACTGGAAGCTGTAATTGAGCTTCAGCCAAAAACCTCCTAAGTTGTGGCTATTCTCTGTGGTTCTGGAACAGCCACAGAGGTTGTAGGCCACCATTTGGAACTTGAATATTCTCGTCTTCATTGGATTTCAAATCAATATTCTCCCAAGAAGGAAGTCACAGTAGCCATATGGACACCCATTTTTCCTGGCCACTAGTGCTAGTCCATCTCTGTAACTCAGGGCGATGGATGTACCCTGAGAAAGGTCTGGAAAGGAGGCTGAAAGTGGTGGTTGTCACTGTAGAAAGGGGAGGAGATCTGTCATATTACTGGTTTCTGTCCTATTTCTTTACTGCCTGTTTTGTTCTTGTTGTTTGCAGACGACTGGGAAGATGCTGCCAGAGAGCCAACTTGATCAACCTCTGGTGTATCTGGAGCGTCTGGAGCTCATGAGAAATGTGTGTAGGGATGAGGCCCTGAAGAATCTCTCACATACTGCAGTGTCCAAGTTTGTCCTGGATAGGATATTTGTCTGTGACAAGCACAAGATTCTTTTCTGCCAGACTCCCAAAGTTGGCAACACCCAGTGGAAGAAAGTGCTGATTGTCCTAAATGGTGTGTGGCACTTAGTGAATATCCGTCTGTGACGTGGAGGGTTTGCCTGGGCAAGGGAGGGGGTAATTTCTCCTGAAAAGAGAGGCAACTTCTTAGAAGATTCTCTATTGCTTTCCTATTAATCTTCTGTAAAAGCTGGGGTAGGGATAATTCTTATTTTATTTTTTTTTTGGTCCTGAACCTAAGACCTTGCATATGTGAAGCAGGATGTCTACCACTGAGCTATACCGTCAGCCCTTGGTGGGGTTAATTGTCAAAGGCATTTAGACAAAGTTAGGATGTCCTAGGTTTTCACAGTGCAAGAAGCTTGTTCGCCCTTGTTGAACCTTTATCTGATTCATTTTGGTCCCAATAGGCCCATGCATTGTTCAAGTGCATCAAGGCTCCTGACTCCTGGAAACAGCACAAGTCTGTCCTCATGGTGCCTCTCTGTAGGGAGAGGTGCTCACACTTCAGAGCCTAAGAGGACAGCCCCACCTCATGGGTCTCAGACCTCTTCACTTGCCAACCACGTAGTCCATGCCAGTTGGGTTCTGCTAAGCATCTGTTGTTCCGGGAAATCTGATGTTTACTGGGGAACAAATGAGATCACAGGAAAGTGATAGAGATCTTGCTGTGGGCCTATGTGGCGTTACATTTATTTACTGTAATTTTTGATTTCTTGCTGTGCTTTTCAAACACTAGGCTTGTTTAAATTCCAATTCATCTAAACTTATCAAAGATAATTATGTGCTTCTGGAATACCATAGCAGTATGTTGGACAGTTGATGCTGAAAGAGAAGCCCAGAGATCAACCAAGGCAACATGAAGCATTATAATTTAAAGCATATTCTCCCAAGGACAAGAAAAATAGGAATAGGCTGCTGTGTATGCCAGTATCAAAAATACCTCTTCTTAACCCCATTAATAGGTGTGAGTTTTTTTAGTTCACATATCAGTTACAAATTAAATTTAAAATTAAGAGAAAGAAAAAAAACCACCGTTGGCTTCAGCACCTGCCATAGTCCCAAAGTTTACTGAGAATATAATTAGAGAGAGAGAGAGAGAGAGAGAGAGAGAGAGAGAGAGAGAGAGTGTGTGTGTGTGTGTGTGTGTGTGCCTGTTTTGGAACTTGAACTCAGCCTGGGTGCTGTGGCTAGTGCTCTACCACTTGAGCCACAACTCCACTTCTGGCTTTTTTTGTGGTTCGAGTCTCACAGACTTTTCTGCCTGAGCTGGCTTCAAACTGTGATCCTCAAATGTCAGCCTCCTTTGTAGCTAGGATTACAGATGTGAACCACTGGCCCCCACTAGACTTGATTTTTGAGAGAGCATTTGTTATTCTCCAAATCATTGTTACATCTAGTAGATTAAACTCAACAATCTCAACTTGTTTATTTGTAAAACAGCATGAATTTATATAATCATTTCATTTGCATTTCTTACAAAATGGAAAGTAAAGCAAAAATCCAGAAATGGATTTACCAAATGTTATAATCAAATGGGCAGTCCCAGTAGCCATCCTGCCATCCCTGGGTGCACTTGGACAGGTACATGGACAGGCCCAAATGCAGGTCCACAGAGCTGATTCTGTTCTGTTCTGTGGTCCTCTTGAAGCCAAGGCTTGTGTTAGCCATTTTGCAGCCATAGCACAGTATGCAGCACTGAGTTCTGGACTGACTTTAAATATTTGGGGGAAGAGGGAATGTGAAGAGTCAGGGCTATAGCCACTGCCTTAGATGGCCCATTAGAGAGGCTTCCCTGCCACAACTCAAAGTTTATAGGGCAGCATTAGCACAAAGGTGGATAGGAAGTTTTGCCAGAAGTGAGGCTGAGCCCTTCTCAGACTCATGACCAGTTACTTCCATTTGTCTATGTTAGGAAAAGAGAATTTGCCCGTCACCAGCTCTAAGAAGCATACCCTCTCTTCTAGGCTCTCTAAAGCACCTAGTCCCACTGTTGACAATATCCTGCCCTGTTCTTCAACTCCTTTTGCTTTCTTTAAAAATTTTTTTTTCAGCTGGGCACTGGTGGCTCACACCTGTAATTCTAGCTACTCAGGAGGCTGAGACCTGAGGCTCACAGTTCAAAGCCAGCTAGGCAGGAAAGTCCGTGAGACTCTTACCTCCAATTAACCACCAGAAAACCGGAAGTACTGCTGTGGCTCAAGTGGTAGAGGCCTAGTCTTGAACTGAAAAACTCAGGGACAGAGCCCAGCCCAGAGTTCAAGCCCCACGACCAACCAAAAAGAATTCTAACCTTCAGGTAGTTGTACAAGGGAGTTTCAAGTCAACATGTCAGTTTATGAGTACAATGCATCTTGACCAATGTGACCTATCCATGGTTCCCTATCCCTTTCTACCCAACAACATATCTTTCAGCTTCTTGATACTCATTTTGTTAACTGTAGGTTGTTCAAAGGTCAACTCCTGCTTCTAATGGATCACAGCTCCCATAACTTCCGCTAGGTTTTTCTAGTATCTAGTGTCTTTTTTTAAAAATCAGTGCTGGGGTTTGAACTCTGGGCCTGAGCACTGTCGCTGAACTCTTCAGCTCAAGGCAAGCACTCTACCACTTGAGCCACAGCACCACTTCGGATTTTCTGGTGGTTAATTGGAGATAAGAGTTTCATGAACTTTTCTGCCCAGGCTGGCTTTGAACCATGATCCTCAGATCTCAGCCTCCTGAGTAGCTAGAATTACAGGCATGAGCCACCAGCACCTGCTGTATCTAGTGTCTTTGCAGTGTGGGCTTCTGTCAGCTGTCAGGGAACCACTGGAGGTATAGAGTGTGGTACCACATGAGCACAGCCTGGCAGTGAAGATGAGGCCCTTGGAGATGTCATTCAGTTGCTTATCCTGAATTCCTTTTTTTTTCAACTTTTATTTTTTACTTATTGTCAGTCATGGGGCTTGAACTCAGGGTATAAGTGCTGTCCCGGAGCTTTTCTGCTTAAGGCTAGCACTCTACCACTTTGAGCCACAGCATCACTTCTGGGTTTCTGGTGTTTTATTGGAGATAAGAGTCTCATGGACTTTCCTGCCTGGACTGGCTTTGAATTATGATCCTCAGATCTCAGACTCCTGAGTAGCTAGGATTACAGATGTGAGCCACCTGTGCCTGGCTAATTTTTATTTTTTACTGTTATTACAAAGGTGTTGTACAGAAAAATTGCAGTTTTGTAAGGCCCTGAGTTCTTTAAAGGAAGACTTAGTCCAACATACTTATTGCCAGGGGTATGCACTGTCAAGATTTTCACCACTCTTCCCTGCACCCCTTGGGAAGATTTTACCCAACTTTGTCACTCTGTAATTTAAACATATACACTTGAATATCAGAGGTGTCATATGTGTCATGGGAAACTTGGCACCCAAGAAAAGTCAGATGATGTAAGGGTCCCTTGGAAGCAGCCAACACACTTCTTCTTTCCTTCCAAGGAGCATTTCCTTCCATTGAAGAGATCCCCGAAAATGTGGTTCATGACCATGAGAAGAATGGCCTTCCTCGTCTGTCTTCCTACAGCAAAGCAGGAATTCAGAAGCGGTAAGAGCAGGTTTCTCAAAAGGGAGACATGATTTTTTTAAAAACCTCTGAAGAAAGTTTGGCCAAACCCCAGGCTCAGTTTGTACTTGTTGCATATTCTAAATTGCTCTGAGGACCACTGGGGGCTGCTGGTTTGTGTTGACAAAGGAGCCCAGTGTGTGCTTAGTATTCAGTGCTTTGAAGCTCTCCAGCCCTCATGAGAATTTGAAGACTTTAGCCTTACTGTCCTGCAATCCACTAAATTTTTCCTTCTCTCTGTCCAGCCCTGAGGATTGAACTTAGGGCCTGGGAACTGTCCTTTAGCCTTTTCACTCAAGGCTGGAGTTCTACCACTTCAGTCATACCTCCACTTCCACTTTGTGAGTGGTTATTTGGAGATAGGAGTCTCATGGACTTTTCTGCCCAGGTTAGCTTCAAACCTTGGTCCTCAGATCTCAGCCTCCTAAGTAGCTAGAGTTCCAGGTGTGAGCCCCTGGCTTAATGTAATCTTATTAATAGAAATGAATGGTCACTTCCTTGTGCTTTAGTTTTATTAAGTTTTATGGATTTCTTACTGAATAAGGTATTTCTTCATAAGAAAGGAGTGTGGATTGTGAGGAACTCCACTAAGTGTCTGACTTTTTCCCCCAAGGCATGTGCCTACTTCTCCAGGTGTGGCATAGGCAGGCAGGTACAACCCTCCCTGATTATAGCAATGAATGGGAAAGTGGTCCCATAGCACCTGGTGTAAAGGAATGAGTGTGTGTAGCACCTCAAGCAGGTCACCAGCTGGGCCTTGCCTTCTCCTACTTTCAGTCTTCCCAGCTGTACAAACCACTGCTAGGAAGCCTCCTGCTGGGAAGCCTGCTTCCCCCTGCCCAGAGCTGTCATGAGACTGTGAGTCAGGACTGGCAGATATCCTAGCTATTCTGGAAGCTGAGAACTGAGGATCAAGATTCTAAGCCAGCCCGGGCAGAAAAGTCTGTGAGGTATTCATCCCTAGTTAGCAAAAAGCCAGAAGTGGAAGTATGGCTCAACTGGTAGAACACCAGTCTTGAGCAAAAAAGCCTCTTCCTGGCAATTCTCAATTGGAATTTTAACGTTATACCCTTAAAGTAGTTTTCTCTAGTGTCAGTTCATCTTGATGTCAATGGTTTTCTTACCCAGAATAAAATTTCTCAAAGTTCTTGAAATCTTGAATTAATTCAAATAAAGCAAAACTTTGATTAAATAGTCTTCACAGTAATCCCCTAAGATGCCTGTATCCTTTACAGTTGATTTCTCCCAGCCTCTATTTCCTCACCCATGAAAATGTTGCTAACAGAGTCAGGGCACAGAATCTTAAAGGGGATTAAGGAAGGCTGTGTGGGATTCACCATGGCAGGGTCCTACTACAGTACTCTTTTCTCTCTCATACTTTCAGAGGATCCTCCTCCAAGTTTACTTCTCTTTGCTTTATCTTCCCCCTCCCCTCCAGGTTGAAAACATACTTCAAGTTTCTTATAGTAAGAGATCCTTTTGAAAGACTGATTTCTGCATTTAAGGACAAGTTTGTTCACAATCCCCGGTTTGAGCCATGGTACAGGCATGATATTGCTCCTGGCATCATCAGGAAATACAGGAAGAACCGAACAGAAACCCGGGGGATCCAATTTGAAGATTTTGTGCGCTACCTCGGTGATCCAAACCACAGACGGCTAGACCTTCAGTTTGGGGACCACATCATCCACTGGGTGACGTATGTAGAGCTTTGCGCACCCTGTGAGATAAAGTACAGTGTGATTGGACATCATGAGACTTTGGAGGAGGATGCCCCATATATCCTGAGGGAGGCCGGCATAGACCACCTGGTGTCCTATCCAACCATCCCTCCAGGCATTACCGTGTATAACAAAACCAAGGTGGAACACTACTTCCTGGGCATCAGCAAACGAGACATTCGACGCTTATATGCACGTTTTGAAGGGGACTTTAAGCTGTTTGGGTATCAGAAACCAGATTTTTTGCTAAATTAATGCATAGGACCTATGAATCTAGTTTGTTAATCCAGGGGCTAACCAGGTGGAGATCTGAGTACAGAAATGACACTCCCTCTGTCACACCCCTCCTTAAGCCCCTCTAAGGTCTCCCGGGGTCCAGTGAGCAGAAGGTACTAGCTAGATCCAGATTGCTTAGCTTGGATGTAAGGTGCCTTTTCCTCCGTGGAAGGGAGGGAAGACAGATACAGTCATGGTCAACTGGATTTGAGAAGCATAGCACAGCCTTAGTGCTGCTTCCCTCTGCTGTTACTGGCATTGGCACTAAAGCTCTCCTGTCTGCCACGTGATGGCGGGAATGACACCTTGAAGAGGGTTAGAAAAGTTAAGGGACTGCCAAAGTCACCAAGGCCCATGCAGGATCCATCTGAGTCACAAAAAGGACTCCTTGCCTTTTGTCTCTACTTTAACCATGCAGGCAAATCAGACTTCTGTGACCATTGAGTTCTCGTGGTGTTTGCTGATGACCGCAGAATGGTTCCAGAGGTTCATCATTCCAGAACCCATGCCTGGGCAATGCTAGCCTATGTTTCAGAATCTTCCCACCACATGCCTATATCATGTAGCATAGGACATGGAATTTTAGAAAGTAAGGGGAGTGTAAATTCTACCCCAGGAGAACACCTTTAATGTAACATGGTAGCAGAAGTACTGGCAGGGCAGGGAGTGGATTGAGTACCTCCATTTTGACCCATCTGTCCTGTCTTTGACCATCCAATCTGGATGGTTCTCCACCTACTCCCTCAACAGCCTGCACTATCCTCAGAAAAGAGACCAGACAAATGGACCAACTAGGAGAAAACTGCACACAGACTATCGGGCAATATGCCAGTATACAGAACTCAGTGCTGCTTATACATTTTCACTTTCATCTCAGCAGACCCATTTCTGATACTCCACCATTCTGGACTGAATGGCTAGAAGTTGGATAACCAAGTTCACCAGCAATAAAATCCTAGGCCGAGGCAGCCTCCAAGAACAAGTCTTCCAGGCCCCAGTGAGAATCAAGCCACAGTGACCATTTCAGATGCCCTCTAGCTGACAGTCAGTTTCCCTGAGTGAGTCCCTTGATCTCACATCTCCATTGTTAACCAACCTAGCACTGCTATGAATGAGCCAGCTTTTTTTTTTTTTAAGGTAGCCTCAACCTTCCTATTCCCAAAAAGGCTTCCTGAACTTATGAATATGAAAGTCAAAAGAAATTTACAATATGTGCCAAATGTGACCTGTGTTACAGTCCCAGGGGAAATGCTCGGGGGCCTTGTGTGACTCCTGAGGACTGGACAAGAACACAATCATGGACAGAAGAGAGGCTCACCTCTCCATTCTCAACTGACAAACCAAGGGTGTAACACTGAGTTATTTTTCTACACAGAGTTTTAGCAAAACCTTTTTAAAAATCATTTCATACCTAATGAGCTGATTGTCTCTTTCCTCTTTGAAAAGTAACAGTGCATATTGTATATGAATTTAAGGCCTTAAGGTTAGCCCTAATTAAAATGGCATTTTCTCTCAGAAACAAAAGATTGCCTATGTGATTAGTATTGTTTCCCCTCCCCACTGGCATTTAGGTGATTTTTCTAACATTATTGCCAAAAAGCAGAGATACTGTTATCAAAATAGCTCTTGGACATGGCACAATATCCCTGGGACTAGCCACCTCCACCCACTGTGGCCTTCAACCCCACACCTCACCCTTCCACCAAGGAGCTAGAAGTCCCTTTTGATACTTTCAGAATCACCTTCCTCTTGGCCTTAAAGGAAGCAATATTCTGTCTCCTAGTCACTATCACACTGTTTCAACTTCCTTGATTTTCTCCCCATACTGCTGCCCCAACAGAGCTTTTCTGCCACAAACCTGGCCTTGTCTTTCCAGGCAGTCCATTCTTTGGGTTTGGTGTTCTAATCTCACTGAAGCAGCAGACCCATTGGGGGCCCTGTCCCTTTGGCTTGGTTCTTTATCTGCCCTAGAGGCTGCTCATTGGTTTTCAGGACCTGCTCTCTGAAACAGGAGTCAGCCTGGCCCCTTCGCAGGGGCCCTCTAAGCCTGCAAGAGGAGCAGCTCTGATGATCTCCGGGCTATCTTTAGGGTCCTGCTTGGCATAGTGAGTATGTGTACAATCTGCCTGTCCATCTCATTTTCTGTCTCTCATGCTAGGTCACACTTTCTTCTGGTGTTAATCCCATCTCTGTTCCCCGCTTCTGTTGGATGATTGAGCTAGGACCATGGTTCATACCCACACCAGTCCTTGTATCAGATGCCCTCTGCTAGACAAACCCTTGCTATTTTCTCTGCATTTGTTTCTCCATTTTTATAATATAGATAGACTGAGAATTTTCTAAATCATATTTTCTTTGGGGAGAGGAGTCTCCCCGCCTCCCCCCCTCTCTCCCCTCCTCCCCGGCCCCAGACTACTTCACCCAGACTAGTTGGAACTTATTATATAGCCTAGGCTGCCCTCAATACTCTTGATCCACCCACCCAGAATTAATAGGCATGAATCAATTACAAAACCTGGCATACCAAAATCATTAGATACTGATTCCTTTTTGCTTAATAATTCAAGCTTGAATTCATTTTTCTCTCCACATTTTACTATAGATAAACCTCAACTTGCTATGGTTATTTACTGAGAAAGTCATCATAAGTTCAGAATGTAAGTTGAAATGCACTTAATACACCTAACCTAACCACATCATAGCTTACTATAGAGTAAAAATTCTGGTATTTCTATTAATGGCATCTTTCACTGAGCTTACTTTAAAAAGGTCAAATAGCCAGGTGCCAGTGGCTCACACCTGTAATCCTAGCTACTCAGGAGGCTGAGATTTGAGGATCCAGGTTTGAAGCCAGCTCAGGCAGGAAAATCCAAAAGACTCTTTATCTCCAATAAACTACTCAGAGAAAGAAGGAAGTGGTACTGTAGCTCAAGTGGTAGAACACTAGTCTTGAACACAAAGAAGTTCAGGGACAGTGCCCAGCCCCATAGTTCACGCCCCAGGACCACCAAAAAAAAAAATGAAAATACAGAAAACTATAAGTAGTTCTTGAAGACAAAAGCATTAAGGGCTTTGGGCCTACATAGAATTGTAGATTTGCTCTGCTGCTACTTCTAAGTATAAGTTAAGGGGGTCAACTCCCCCTTGTTTCTCCATACATCCCCTCCAAACTGTCTCTTAGTGGAAGTTTCTTGCCCAGCTTCATTTTTCCATCGTCTTCTCAGGGGCACTGTCTCCTGATAAATCCTCGCTCCCATTTGTAAATTGACCTTAAGAAAGGTAGTCAGGATTTTCAGAAGTCAATGATGCTAGCACTTCAGAGGTGGTGGCAGGAGTCATGAATTCAAAGCCAGTGTGAACTACATAGGGAGACCCTATATCAAAATACAAGAACTGGTAGGGAGAGGGGGAGGGAAGAGTTGGGGAAGTGGGGAGGGAAGGGATGGTAGGGGAAAAACGAGGTAACAATGCTTGATAGGAAATGTACTCATTACCCTACTCATGTAACTGTAACCCCTCTGTACAGTATTTTGACAATAAAAAATATGAAAAAAAAAACAAGAAGTGGGGATGTAGACCAGTAGTAGAGTCCTTGTTTAGAATGTGCAGAACCTTGGATTCCATCCCCAGGAAAGCAAAAGTAAAATAAAAAAGCTTATAAAGATGACAGTTACAAAACACCACTGTGCAGAGGTTAGCTTCAGGATTATGGGGGCACATTTTCTCTGCTGAAGAGCAGATAGAAAATAGGAAAACAAACCCAAGTCTACAGAGAGATTGCTGAGACTCTGGGCTATTAAAATGGAGATTTTGGCTTTGTTGTCTTTAAAAAAAATCATAAGCTATAAAAACAATGCAAAGCTTCCATTCTTAAAAGGTAATTCTTAGCAAAAGACTGTTAAAGCCTGCAAGAGTTTGTTGATGGTAAGGGTGATGGTTTAATGTACATCTGGAAGCTCATTAGCCAAAAAGCCAAGCAATAACATGAGCCCTACATTCAAGCCCCAATACCAGCACAAAAGAATTTTTAGAAAAGAAAAATCTGTGTGATCTACACATTGGCTATTTCAGCACAGATCATTTGAGGTATTTGCATCCTATGTAGGGAAGTCACAACATTCTGCTGATTCTGACTTTTAGATATCAAAGGCTTCAAAATTGCATGTGGGAAGTTGGGCACCAGAAGCTCACATGTAATCCTTGCTAGCTATTCAGGACCCTTAGGTTTGAGGATGGTGGTTTGAAGCCAGCCCATTCAGGAAATATCCATGAGACTGTTAACTCCAATTAACCACCAAAAGGCTGGATGTGGTAGAGCACCTAGCATCAAGAACAAAAACAAAAAACAAAAAAACAGCTAAGGAACTGTACCCAGGCCCTGTGTTTGAGCCCCAGAACTGGTAAGCGCATATGCATGCGTATGTACACAAACACACACACACACACACACATCTCACATGGGAACCACATGCTTGTGAGTTTGTTCACCTTGTTGGATGCTGGGTTTAATGCAAGGAGTAAAGGGCAGAAAGGAGTATGATGAAGAAACCTGGGTGCTGGCCACAGGAAGGGGTGTACATGCAACATCAATATGGGCAGGATTGGTTCAGGTCTACTTTGCAGTCTGCTTGATTGCTTACCAGATGACTCTGGAGAATTAAAACCAAGATCCAGGATGTCTATAAACTGAGATGCACATTTATAAATGATTCATGAAGACTTATAAGGGCATTATGAAAGAATTTGTTGAGAACTTTCCATTGCAGTCTTATATATGTTCAGGTTTAGCACATTCTGAAAGGAAATAAAGGCTGGCCACCAAACTTTTGTTCAATCAGTAGTGTCATTATCCCTCAGCCAATATTCCATGAACACTAATGAGGCCCATTTCTGGCCTCAAGTTCTGGTCACTTCACAGATAAATCCACACCCCCACCTGTGTACAGCATATCTTTGTTACAGATGGTTGAAATATTTCCCATAGATTATTATATTATTTATTTTTGTCGGCCATGGAGCTTGAACTCAGGGCCTGGGCATTGTCCCTGAGCTCTTTCGCTCAAGGCTAGTGCTCTACCACTTTAAGCCACAGTGCCACTTCTAGTTTTCTGATGGTTAATTGGAGATGAGTCTCACAGACTTTCTTGCCCTGACTTTTCCTGCCTCCTGAGTAGCTAGGACTACAGGAGCCCAGCTCCTGGCCCATAGATTATTTTTATGCTCTGTGAATCCTATAAAGTCTGCACCTGCTTTTTATAATGATCTGCTGAAGCCCAGTCTGTAAGGGCAGTATTCAGTGTTGGTAGCCATGACAACCACCTTCATATTCTCATCCATGTTTCAGCTTTGATGCTTAGAGAGTCCTGCTTGTTTGGACATCAACAGGTTTTCTTGATAAAATTACAACATAAATACAGTTGTGAAAATTCAAAGCCTACTCAGTACCTTGTCTGAGCTGCTACCTTGGCATCTACCAGATAGATGATATTTAGATCTGAAAGGTACCCCAAAGATTTTGTCTTAACGGCAGTATTGAGTAGTGGATCATGGGGGCACTGTCCTCATCAATGGATTAGTTCCATGAACGAGAGCTTTGTTATTACAGGTCTTCCTCTCACTTGGCTTCCTTTCTGCCAAGAAGTGAGCACCTTTCTTCTATCACCTGTCTCTACCAGGAAGGATTGCCTCACCCTGTGTTTGCCCTGGAGTATCCCTAGGTGTCTCGAGATGTTATGCTACAAAAACTAATATTCCTCCAAATTTTTGTGTTAGAAGGTAATGAAGGTGAAATTGCACTTAGATGCCTTATAAATAAATCTGTAACATTTAATAAGGAAGGTGAAATGTTTTGGTTTTCTTCTTCACTTTGGGGTTGATAAGTAGATGCTTAGAGGTTTTCCAAAACATTTAGTGCACCTGTCTGAGTGAGAAGGGTGCAATAAATAGGGCATAGCATGATATTTGCTATCACTACATCAATAACTACCTTTTTGTAGTACTCAGTAGGCAATGACTTTCCCAGAACACTGTTCCTGCACTTAGCCCTAGCAACAAGTATACTTGCCTTTTATCTAAGTGCACAATGGTGCTGTCTTGTGTTTGTGGTTCATTACGATCCTCCTTATCGCAAATAGAAGAGATTCTCAATTATATCTTAGTTTATCTTACTCATTTTTCCATGTGCTATCCTTCACTGGATCCCATACTTACTATTTTTTCTTCTGGGAATTTCTTCCCCCAACTTTTTTTTTAAGTGATGGACTTAGAGGAGAAAAAGAATTTAACATTATAAACAACTATAATGAATGAAGAGAAGTGGGGGAGGGGAGAGGATGTAGTCAGGATTCAATGTATATCCTACAAAATTAAGAAAAGTGCTGGGCACTGGTGGCTTACATCTATAATCCTAGCTACTCAGGAGGCAGAGATCTGAGGATCGCAGTTCAAAGGCAGCCCAGGCTGAAATATCCCAGTGAAACTCTTATCTCCAACTAACCACTAGAAAAGTGGAAGTAACATGGTGGCTCAGAATGATAGAATGCTAGCCTTGAGCAATGAGCTCAGGAACAGTACCCAGGCCCTGAGTTCAAGCCCCAGAACTGACAAAAGAAAAAAGCAAATTAAGAAAATTAAGGAATTAAGAATTAAGAAAATTAAGGAGCTGGGAAGGTGGCTCAGTGGTAGAGTGCTTGCCTTGGATGGTTGAGGCCCTGGGTTTGATTCCTCAGCACCAAATAAGCAGGAAAAGCTGCAAGTGGAGCTATGGCTCAAGTGGTAGAGTGCTAGCCTTGAGCTGAGGGACAGCGCCCAGGCCCAGAGTTCAGGCCCCATGACCAGCAAAAAAAAAAAAAAAGAATTAAGAAAATTAAGAAACTAAGAAAGTTGAAGGAAGGCCTGGGTTAGGAGGGATGGGTTAGAATACTGAATGGAGTTACATTTATCAAGATGCATTACATTCATAAACTGTTTTGTTGAACTGCTTTGTACAACAACTTAAAGATTATAATAAAAACTTATAAACAGGTATGAGATTACCAACTGACAAGTGGGGATAGATGATCATATTAGTTTTCAAGGCGTTTCATTATCTTTTCTACCACATCGATGGGTTTGGGGGGCTTTTGCCTCTCACTTGCTTAGCCACAGTAATGATTAATTGTACATCTGTGTTCTACAGCACATCTTTTACCAATGACCACTGAATAGAAGCTTTTGATGTTTTAATACTTCACTCATATGAGGCCGGGGCCTTCCTGGCTCTTACTCTTCTGGTATATGTGTATGTGGTTGAATATCTATTTGGCTCAACCTGTAGGTTTATACAACCTACAACTTGAGAAACACTTTTTGTAACCAAAACTCCTCTCAATCAATTTTCTTCCATCTTTTTTTTCTGCTTCCCTTCTAT
Source organism: Dipodomys spectabilis (assembly GCF_019054845.1). Lineage (NCBI taxonomy): Eukaryota > Metazoa > Chordata > Mammalia > Rodentia > Heteromyidae > Dipodomys > Dipodomys spectabilis. Next base: position 5,581,958 of record NW_024870864.1, on the reverse strand, counting down.
TTCAGTCAAGACTGAAAATAACAAATTAAACTTTTCTATTTTATATTTTATATTTTAATTTCTTTTTCCCTTCTATTCTCTTTCTGCTAGAACTTGCTATATATAACAGGGGACCCTGATTTTGTTTTATAGGAGCAGGTCAGTTGTAAAATACATCATGAGAATGGTATTTAGATCTCTTCAGGATATGAAATGTCTGTAAATTACACACTCAAAAAACATACAGATACATAGAGAAGGCTTAGGGTGTTTCATGTCTTCCAGAATTAACTAGGAGAGATGACCAACTTTTGCTTGCATATTTTTTGGCCTTTGCAAGGGTTAGGATGGGGCTTGTCCACTGGTGTCTCACTTGAACTCCCAAGAATGGCTTATATCTGCGAGAGAAAGTTCAATTCCACTGAAGTGACTGGTCCTGCAGGGTCCTCATGCCCAGCTCAGCCCCAATCCTCAGGTGTACCTGAATCCAGACCCTGCCAAAGCCAACATCATCTTGGGCTGAGGAATTAAGAAATGAACAATGCTCTGTGCATCGATTCCGGTGCCAGGCAAAGTGGGTATTTACCAGCCATCCCAAAGGACTCCCACAACATATTATAGACTTTATTTTATCAAAGAGCTCAAGCACTTTAAAGGCTTGAGATGTAAAAGGTTAAGTTTTAAGGTGGAAACAATTCATATTTAGGTTTCCTAATTCCTTATCTCGAACTCTGTCCATAGATGGCATCTTCATAACTATGTAATGAGTTAGTTATGACAGGAGTGGGTAATTAGAAGGGCAAGTATAGCCCCCTTCCTCCCCTTGATCTCTAACCCTTTTCATTTGCCCTTCTGCTATGTTTCCTCACACTTCAAAGTGCCTCTGAGATTCCATCACCTTGCTTTGGGACTTTACAGCCCCCCACACTATGAGCCAAATAAAATCTGTTCTTTATAAGCCACTTAGTCCCAAGTGTTCAGTCATAGCAGCAATAAATGGACTATGACAGCAATTAACCATGATGAATACAACAGGAGTCTGGAAAGGAGGGGCTGACATGCCCAGCAGGTGCTCTTAATTAGATTGATAATTAAGAAGAAAGCCAGCTGGCTGGGTAGGAGGTCCGGTGAATGAATGGTACCTCTTGTGGAGGGGTGGGGGGATAGAAGGAACAGAAAGTGGGGGAGGATCTGATATCTAGCTAGATCAACTTGCTCCAGGAAGAGCTGGGATTGGCCATGAATACTAACCACGAAGGATCATATTTCCCAGGTCCTGTTGAGCTCCAAAAGAGTTAATTCTCAATGTGACACAAGCACAGCACAGGGGTGACAGCATTCCATAGTGTCTTGCCTAAAGTGGGTCTGAGATCATGTAAAATGGGGCCCCTGCAAATTAGCTCCAGGGTTTGGTCCAAGGGACTCAACTACAACTCTGCCCAGACAAAGCATATAAGGTGGCTCCTGCTTAGCTCTGTTATATTCATGGTTTGAGATCTGACTCGCCAGTCCTAATTGGGAATGTACCCTTCTGGATGCCTTTCAAACATGATCAAATTTTGGTCACCCTAATAATGATACTTCTTCTAGCTAGCCATTCATTCTTTTTTTCTGTGGCACTTCCAGGTCTACAAGTTCTTTTGATCCTGAAAATGACTGTGGAGATTGGGAAAGAGATTGTTAATTGCTTGGTGTATAGCTGGGGAAACTGATGCTTCCAATCACACAGCAACACTCCCAATCAAGAATCTATACTTCCTACTTTCCAATTTCCAAGCCAGTCATCTTGCCATCATATTGTGGGCTGTCTCTTGCTCTATTTCAAGGCACTAAGCGTATGTGAATGTGAGAACATGCATATGCACCAATACTAGTGCTTGAACTCAGGGCCTGGGCACTGTCCCTTAGCTTTTTCACTCAATGCTAGTGCTCTACCACTTGAACCACACCTCCACTTCTGGCTTTTTGGTGGTTAATTGGAAATTAAAGTTTCACGAACTTTTCCTGCTTGGGCTGGCTTCAATCTACAAGCCTAAGATCTAAGCCTTCTGAGTAGCTAAAAGTACAGTCATGAGGCACCAGTGCCCATGCTGGAAATGTTTTAAATTAATTTTGCTGAGTAAAGATCCTGTGGAAAAAACAAAAATAACAATTTTCTCTTCTTCTGGTATGTTTCAGGGAGTAAGTTTGTTCATTTACTAGTTTTCTTCCATGTATTTACTTCGAGCCTCAATCATATTACAATTAACCTGATTCTCATAAAATAGAAGGGTTGTTTTTACTTTAGAAATAAATACAATGTATATAGGAGTAATGGGATAATATATGTACCATTATTACATGTACTCAAAAAATTCTGCATGCCTATCTCCTTAGTACTCTTTTCCACTTCAAATTTCTGTCTGGAGACTTATTCTGAACCATAAATAAGGAGAGTTCTTGCAGAGACTAGAATTGTGAGTCTATAATTGGAGATCAGAGAGTGCAGACAACCAAAAATCATAAGGGCAAAGTTCAAGAGAGGAGAGATATACAGAATAAAAAGGAGAGAAACAAATTTTCCTGGCTGTTTCCTTGAGACTTTCCAGAATTACAAAATATATAAGGATAGAGGAACCTCCATGAGACAGGAAAAAAGAATAGCTATGTGCTGAACAGTTTTCAGAGCTCACACACTCTGTGAAGCATTGCAAGTTCACCATTAGCCAAAATGGAATCCAACTTCCCCACTAAGGACATTGATAGAGACCCTATTACCACAGAATGGACCACACTGTCATTAACATCAAATCAACTCCACATCTTTTACATCAAAGCTTAAAAAAAAGCCTAAAACAGGAACTTCAAATAACAGTCTAGTAGCAGAACAATACCCTATGCATTATTAAAAAGAAAAAAATTCCATATATTCATCAAAATAAAACAACACTTTTTAGAGCACCCAAGTAAGAATTGCTAGACAGGACAAGAAATCTGTAATCTATAATTTAGACTAGAATGATGGAATTGGAAGAAAAGGTCATTAAAACGTATAATAATTATGTTTAAAAGAAAGTGTGATTACATGAAAAGTGACAGATACATAAACAAATCAAAAGAAATTGGCTCCAGAGATTAAAAACCACAGTTATCGAGTTATATTTACATATTAGATAGAGCAGAGGAAAGGCTAGTAAACTCAAAGACATATCAACAGATGGTTATAGAACCTATGTAAAATGAAGCAGCTAGACATCAGTTGCTCATACCTGTAATCCTAGGTACTCAAGAGGCTGAGGTGTGAGGATCTCGTTTGAAGCCAGCCTGGGCAGGAAAGTCTGTAAGACTCCAATTAACCAGCAAAATTATGGATGTGGAGGTATATAGCTTAAGTGGTAAAGTGCCAGCTTTGAGTAAAAAAGCCAAGTGAGAGTATGAGAGTCTTGAGTTCAAGCCCCAGTACTGGCACAGAACAAACAAAAATGAAAGACTGAAAATAAACAAGGTGAGTGGCAGTGACCTGCAGGATAATACCAAAAAGCTTACAAAGCATGTAACTGGAATACCAGAGGAAAAGGGGACAGAGAAAGAAAAATGTGAGGGAATAATGGCCAAATTTATCCAAATTTGGTTAAGAGAAAAGAATAAGCTTGGATGCCTTGTCAGAAATTGTACATGCTAGAACAATGTAATAATGTCTTTAATGTGCTAAAAGAAAATGATTTCCAATATGGAAATCTATGCTTATCAGAAACAATTTTCAAAAATAAAGACAATGTGGCTATGCAGGAGACTGAGACCCGAGGATTGAGGTATGAAGCCAATCCAGGCAGGAAAGTCCATGAGACTTTTTTTTTTTTTTTTGGCCAGTCATGGGGCTTGAACTCTGGGCCTGGGCACTGTTCCTCAGCTCTTCAGCTCAAGGAGAGCACTCTACCACTTGAGCTACAGCGCCACTTCCAGTTTTCTAGTGGTTTATTGGAGATAGGAGTCTCACGGTCTTTCCTGCCTGGGCTGGCTTTGAACCTCGATCCTCAGATCTCAGCTTCCTGGATAGCTAGGATTACAGGCGTGAGCCACCAGCGCTCAGCTCCATGAGACTCATCTCCAATTAACCACCAAAAAGCTGAAAGTGGAGTTGTGGCTCAAGTGATAGCAAAAGTACTCAGATTCAGTGCTCAGGCCCTGAGTTCAAGTCCCAGGATCATTAACACAAAAAAGAGGATACTTTCTGTTCATTTTTTAAAAACCTTCTATTATGGAAAATGTTAACCATATAGGAGAAAAGAAGGAATGGAAAGAATAAAGGTCCAGGTATCCATTTCCCACTTTTCATCTTCCATACAGAGTTCAGCAGGCAGGCATCCTATTATTCATCTGTTAATTAAGGAGTTCTTTGAAAAACAAACTGCCACACTTTGATCACACTTAAAAAAATTAAACATCCACTTGATATCAAATATCCAGTGAGTTCATAATTCACTAATTGTTACTTGGTTTAGGAATTTATTCATATTTTTATTATTAAACCATTGTACAAAGGGGTTACAATTTCACATCAGGCTATTAGTAACAATGCTTCTTGGTCAATGTTACTTACCCCTTTTATTGCTCTTCCCCGTATTCCCTCTCCCATCCCTATCCTCAAGTTAAGCAGTTCAGTTTTTATATAATGCATATCATGAAGAAATACTCAGCACCTCTGGTCATAAAGGAAATGCAAATCAAAGCAACACTGAGTTTCTACCTCACCCCTATTAGCATGGCCATTATCAAGAAAACAAACAATGTTTAATGCTGGCAAGGATGACACTAAAGGGAACTCTAATACACTGTTGATGGAATGTAAGCTTATTTACTTACTCTGGAAAATAGTATGGAGGTTCCTTGAAAAGCTAAACATAGAAATTCCCTGTGACCCAGCAATTCCACTCCTGGGCATTTATCCAATAGATCACAAACAGGGTTACAGTAAAGCCACCAGCACAACCATGTTCATTGCAACAATATTTACTATGACCAAGATATGGAATCAGCTCACAGGGACCTGAATGAACTAATGGATCAAGAAAATGTGTCCTATGTGCACAATAGATCTTATCCATGAAAAAGAATGATATTGTACCATTCATGCGCAAGGAAATGGAAAGACTTGGAAAAATTATATTAAGTCAGACCCAGAGAAACAAAGCCTGCATATTTCTCCTCATTAGTGGTAGCTAGAATTGCTCATAAACACTTGGTGATATGCAAGTGGTTACAAATGTATTAACTGAAATATGGTAGACTCTAGGGAAAAGTTGAAGAATTTCTTAGAAGGACAAAGTCCAACAAAATAAACACCAAGAAAGGAGGACTTCAAAGGGGGTGTGGGGTCAAGAGGAAAGGGATAGATGAATGAAGGGGAGAAGTTGGAAAAACAGTAAAAACTTCATTGAATATACTACAAAATTAAGAAAAGTAAAAGAAGGGGTGGGTTGAAGGGGAGTGAGAATGTTTAAAAGGGTGACACTGATCAAGGTGCATTATGTTCATAAACTGATTTGTTAAATGGCAACTCCTTTGCAGAACTTTTTTTTTTTTTTTTGTCGGTTGTGGGGCTTGAACTCTGAGCCTGGGTGCTGTCCTTCAGCTCTTCAGCTCAAGGCTGGTTTCACATCTCAGCCTCCTGAGTAGCTAGGATTCCAGCTACCAGTGCCCCTCTTGCGCAACTATTTAAAGATAATGTTTTTAAAAAGAATCTTAATGTAATGTTCTCTATGGACCTCGCTATTTCTGTGATAGTTTATTTGGATACATGTTGCAAATCTCACAATGTGTGTGTGTGTGTGTGTGCATTTTTGCTTTAAAATGTTGCTTGTTCCCTGAGAGCACACTCCCAGCGATCTGCTTTCTTTTGTCTTGCTATAGATTTGTCTAAAATAAGAACAATAGGGTCTTAGGTTTCATTATTTTTAACGTATAGTTTTTTATGGCATCTAGTTTAACTGCTGGGAAACTTCCTCTCACCATTTCCTCCTGGTTTTCCTGTGAATCTGCCAACAAACCATTTTTAAACACAAGTGAATTGTTACAAAGAAACATCAAAATTCAGAGTTAAAAGGAGAATTAGAATAATTCAACCACGAGAAACAGACCCATTTTGGTCTATAACCATTACTGTCCAAAGGAGGTAGGTCACATCCTTGGAGAGGTTTGCTACATATTTTCTTATCAGACTAGAAGGCTGGCCACATCTATTTTTTCCCCTCTTGGGAATTGTTCTAAATTGATCTAAATCTAATATCTCTTTGCTTAAACTAGGCCTTTCCCCTTTTCCGAACCCAGGTTGGATCAATGTATTTTATATTTTCCTTAGTGGGCAGTCTTACATGAAGAAAAACATCACAGATTTAGAACAAAGAAGTTTATCCTTGAAATAATGAACAGTGCGGATTCTGGAATATGGATGTGCATTTTATTGCATCCCTATCAGCGTAAAATGAATGCTGGTGGTGGTGATGAGTACAATAGGGAGAGAAGACTACTCATTATCACGAGAAATTCCCAAACCTCGCTAATGAACACAGAAGGATTTTAATGCAAGCCCTGGCTCCCTGGCTACCATCGTAGCTTTCATCTCCCTGCTTCGTGCAACCAGTCTGCAGTACCCTGTGATAGGATTTCCCAATCAAGAATGCAGCTGTCCACTTCTTAAATCCCTCCATCTCAGAGTGTCTGCTTTGGTATGTCCTCAGGTTCTGCAATCAAATTTGAGCTTTCAAATGTCAGTCTAAACTCAGGGTTCCATGGAGAGAAAAGAATCCTGCTTTAAAACCTACTTCAGATGCCCATGTCATCAAAATGGCAGTCCCTGCATCAAACCCAAGGTGGGGTGCTGTGCTTGGTGACTTTCTTTGTGTTTTTCTAGGGAGAGCCACAGGTTGTCGGGGCAGCAGCGGGCAGAGCCAGCTGGACAAGCCCGCGCAGCGACTCCACCGCAGGCACAGGGCGCGCGCGCTCGCCCGAGGTGGGAGAGCCAGGAGGGAGGGCGGGAGGAGCGGGGAGGGGAAAGGAAGCGGGGAGGGAAGCGGGGAGCGGAAAGGGATGGGGAGGGGGGGATCGCCCCGTTTCCACAGCGACCTGGCTTACGTAAGGCGCCTCGCGTGGGCTGGGGCTCCGGCCGCGCGCGCATCGCCTGCCCCGCCCCCGCCTGGCGCAGCTGCGGCTCGGTGCGGTCGCAGCTGCGCGCGGTCAGCGGTCCACGTCGCGCAGCCTGCCGGGCGGAGCCTGACGCCCGCCCCTGCCTCGCCCCCGCGCGTGGTCGCCGCGACCCGGAGCTCGCCGCCCCCAGACGCCGACAGCCGGAGGCGAAGGCGGCGGCCGCGCTCCTGCTGCCGAGCACCGTGTCCTCTCGCCAGCTCCCCGCCGGGGCCCGCGTCACCATGAGCCCCGAACCGGTGCCGCCGCCGCCGCCACCACCACCACCGCCGCCGCCGGCTCAGGCTCAGGCCTCGGCCTCGGCCCCGGCTCCGGCCCCGGCCCCGGCCCCGATCCCGGTCGCGATCCCAATTCCGGCTTCGCCTCACGTTCTGGTTCCGTCTCCGGCTCCGGCTCCGGCTCCGACTCCGTCTCCCCAGTGTTTCCGCTGCAGCTACGGAGAGCCGTTCGTCCGGCGGCTACAGAAGGGCAATGAGGCCTTCCGCGCCGGGCAATATGAAATGGCAGCCGAGCATTTCCGCTCCTTGCTGGCCGGCTTGCCCAAGCCTGACCGCGGCCTGTGCCTGCGGCTGGGGGACACGCTGGCCCGCGCCGGCCGCCTCCCCGAGGCCCTGGGCGCGTTCCGCGGCGCCGCGAGGCTCGGGCCGCTGCGGCCCGAAGAGCTGGGGGAGCTGGCGTGCGGCCTGGCGCGCGCCGTGGGCCTGCGCGAGCGGCGGGTGCTGCTAGTGCCCGTGGCGAGGCCGAGCCGCGCGCTCCGGGCGCCGGGCGAGAGGCGGCCATCGCCGGTGCCCCCGACCCCCCGCGCCCTGCTCAGCTGTCCGCGCTGCCGGAAACTGCTGTACAAGCCGGTGACCCTCCCCAACGGGGTGACGGTCTGCAAGCGCTGCGTGGAGCTGGGGTCGCCGCGGCCGCAGATGCGACGCGTGAACGTGGTGCTGAGCGGCCTGATTGAGAGGTGCTTCCCGGGCGATTGCCGGCTGCGCAGGCTGGCGGGCCAAGCGCGGAATCTGCAGCGCCAGCAGCAGCTGGACGCCGCGCTGCTCAAGTGCGAGCAGGCCCTGGCCCTGGGTGAGTCAGCCAGGGTGCGGGCGCTGGGGGGGGGGGGGAGGCGCCGCGGGGCTGCGCCCCTGGCGCACCTGTCGGGGCCTCTGGGCAGGGCTTGGGCGGTGGCTGGTCGGCGGCTCTAGATTTTCAAAGAGCTTTGTCCAGGCAAAGGGTCATTTTGCTTGCTAAAGTTAGCGAGGTGAAAGGTGGTTTGAGCCACACGGGGCGCGGGGCGGGGGGCGGGAAGCGGTGTCCGGGTACCCCACGGATTGTTTTTTTTTTTTTTTTTTCTGGACCCTGGTTGAATTTCCTGAGATTCCTGCTTTGCTTTTCAATCCCTCTTCTCAGCTGTTCGGAGTGGGTGGATGACAAAGTGGTTTTGCTGATCCCATAGGAAAATGCAAATCACTGACGCACTGGAGATGCAGGACTCGGCGCCGGGGAGGGATTTGCTTTAGGGTTCAGCTGGTGTCCAGCAGAGGACCCGGATTCTTCATTCTGCGTTCATGACCTCATACTGTCTGGCTCTATTCTGTCCCTCTGGAAGGCCATTGGATGTTGTTATGGCGTAGATAGGCAGGGTAGGAGAGTTGGTTTTAATGTCATTTATTTGTTTACCTTTACCTGAGGTTTCTGACCAGAACCAGCCCCAGCATCCGAAATTACCACCTGTTAATCATAATGTGTAGTTTAAAGGAAAAGTCTGATCTCAGGCTTCTCTGTCTTTGTGCTTGACTTAAGGAGAATAGGATCAGTTGGCAGTTAGGGGCAGTGTGTGGAGGATTTATTTATTTATTTATTTTTGGTAACAGTATGATTTAAATCAGGTAAAAAAAAAAAACAAAGTGTAACCATTTCTTACTAAAAAGAACCGTGTGTTTGGTCAGTATGCCTTTTAGACTTAGAGTTAAGGTTTTTTTGTCCCCCCCCAGAAGGAACACAGGATGAAATGAAGTACCCTGTTGGGATAGGCTCTGCTGGAATAGAACCATTAACTAGCTTTATGTAACAGGTATTAAATATAGTGTTTGCAGCCATATTTTAACAAATTCTGTAATTGTGAGTTTTCAGCTATATATGGCGTAGAGCAGTTTTATCCTGTGGTATTACAGTGGTAATCATTTATGTAATTTAAATTTTATGGTAGCCATATTAAAATGTGATAATATGAAATACAATTTAAAAAGTTTTTTAACCATACAATCAGAATATCATATGAACGTGTCCTCAGTATAAAAATAGCAAGATTGGCTGGGAATGTGGCTTAGTGGTAGAGTGCTTGCTGGGTTCAGTTCCTCAGTACCACATAAACAGGAAAAGCTGGAAGTGATGCTGTGGCTCAAGTGGTAGAGCACTTGTATTGAGCACAGAGAGGCTCAAGGACAGTGCCCAGGCCCTGAGTTCAAGCCCCAGAACCAGAAAAAAAAACCCAGCAAGTTTGTACTTTTTTTTTTTTAATAAAAAGGTCTTTGGAATAGTGTGTGTTTTTCATCCACTGCCCTTCCCATATCAGACACTTTTCATTGGAAATACCTATATTTTTAGTTATTTCACTTGAAATAACTATATTTAGATGTTGAAGATGACTTAGAAAAATGAGAACTTTCACGTGTGGTTGAGAGGACTGCAAGGTATCTCCTTGAGACATTGTTTGATACTGTCTACAAGTGTTAAAGTAGGAGCCCTAACCAGAAGTTTCAAAGAGGGGCATGTGTATATGCACTAATCATTTGTGCTCATCTTATATATTGTCATTAAAGATAGTAGTAAAGTAGAAACAACCTGAGTACTCAGTGAGAACACAATGGGTAAATTATCTTATGATGCTTTCATGGCATGTTATTCAGAACAAAAAATAAGCCAGCCACAGTTACAAAGTACAGTGTCCATGAATCTCACAAATATAATACTCAGTGAAAGAACCCAGAGTCAGTTTATCTGTAAATATAAGCAGGTAAATTACTATAGGCTGTTAGAAGAGAGGAAGTGGTTCTCCGTGGTGGATGAAATGGAATAGTGATAGTAGGTGAGAGCAGATCTACTTGTTGATCAAAGGGATGGACACTGATGTCGCCACCTGTGTGTTAAAAACTATGTACCATGTTTTAAGTTTTACTTTGTATATATTGAACTCAGCTTGAGCATTTAAAGCTATTAGATTTTCCCAGTACATTTGTATGAAATCTTTTATTTGAATATTATTTTCTAAAGATTGGAAAGTAAAGCAAAAATTCCCTATTTAAGAAATGTCTGGAAGAGTGGTTGAGGATTTAGCTCAGTGGAAGAACATTTGCCTGGCAAGTGCAAGGCCTTGAGTTCAATCCTCAGCTCTGAAAAAAAATTGTATAGAAGAAAATGAAGCTGGGGACATAGCCCAATGGTTGAAGTCATGGCTTCAAGTCTCCACCAGCAGAAAACACGCACAAACATAATTTTTAAGTTCATGATGAATGGGTTCCACACAGAAGTTTTGGGATATTAAAAAGTTCACAGATGTTAGGAAGCAAACTACTTGTGTTTAGATTCGGCTTTCACATGTATTTAACATTGTTCTCCTAAAGTTTCTTTCTGTATTTCTCCTGCAGATGAAGTAAACTGTCTTGGTTCACCTGAGATTCGGTTGAGACATAGGACTAATTTTGTCCAATAAATTGTCAGTAGAATTTACAATAAATAATATATTAGAGCAGAGTAATGTATGTAACAATAATGAATTCAGTAGATGTAGATGATTTGCTATAAAAAAGTGGATATTTTCTATTTGCAAAATACAAATTTGAGGTTGAAAATTAGTTGATTTAAAAAAACATACTGTGGACATCAGAATTTGGAATGAAGGTACTCAGAAACAAGTCAATAGGAAATATCAAAACTGAATCACAGAAAGACAAGCTAGAAAACAGCAGAAAAAAAAATATGGAACACAGACAAAAGTTCTAAGATCTATGAAATTGGAACCCCAGAAGAGATGGGGTAAGAGAAATATTGGAAGGAAAAAATTGTGGAAATATTCCAAAACTGATAATAGACTTTGACTCAAGTAAGCCCAACAGGATAAGTACACATAAGATAAATCTGTTTTGGTTGACTTACTGAAAAATCAAAGAGAAATTTAAAAGCAGAGAAGACAAGGGTGCTATTCCCTTTAAAGGAGCCATCTTTATGCAAAATTTTTGAAGCCAGAACATAATGGAATAACCCCCTTAAAGTGCTGAAGAAAAGAAAGAAGCCTAACCAAAATTATTTACCCAGCTTAAAATACTTTTCAGAAATGAAGGGAAAAAAAGCAAAATGCTTCAAGCCAAATAAATGGAGCTTGAAGGATTTTATTTCCAACAGAGTTTTGTCACATGAAATACTGAGAGAAGGCTACAGGAAAATACAGATTATTTTGTAGCTCAGAAAGGCCAGAAGAGGGCTGGGAAGGTGGCTCAGTGGTAGAGCGCTTGCCTTGCATGCCTGAGGCCCTGGGTTCGATTCCTCAGCACCACATAAGCAAATAGAAAAAAAGCCGGAATTGGTGCTGTGGCTCAAGTAGTAGAGCGCTAGCCTTGAGCTGAAGAACTGAGGGACAGCGCCCAGGCCCAGAGTTCAGCCCCCACAACCGGACCCAAAAAAAGAAAAAAAAAAGAAAGGCCAGAAGATGGGAAGTAACTATATAAATAATCTAAAACACTAATGATTGTTTCAAACAGCAACAGTTTTTCATGGTATGAATGACATATGTAAAATTAAAGCATATGGCAGTGGCACAAAGCCAGGTTGGATAATATAGTACAGTTTGTGTAGTGTTTTCCATGTAATAAAAGGATTAATTTAAAAGACACTGATAAATCAAGCTTGCATGTTTGTACTCTTGAGTAACTGTCAAAAGGATAACAAAAAGCAAAAATGTAAAACACATAGTGGAATAGCAAATGCTTAGTTCATCCAAAAGAAAGAAGAGAGAATAACAGCAGCCAAGAATAAGTGGGAGAACTGGAAGGGAAAATTGAAGATTTTAATTCAGACCATTTAAACTAAATGTAAGTTGTTTGAATATTCTACTTAAAAGAAAAACGTTGACACTGAATTTAAGTGTAGCTCCATGTAACTTTTACATGGAGAAACTTTAGATGGAAGGACTATAAAAAGTTAAGAGTTGATAGGATAGGAAATGGTGTTATACAAAGATGACAAAAAGCATGGATGATATGCAAAATTACTATCAAATAAAGTATGAGAAATGGAGCAGTTTATGATGCATGGGCTGATTCAACAGAACAAAGCAATATCCTCAAGTTTGTATTTACTTAAGTGTATAACACAAAATGCCAGGTGACAAGATTAAAGGGAGGAAAGAGATCTTGAACAAAACACTTGGTGATTGATAAAATAAGGATAGAAAAGCAGGTAAGAATATAGAACACTATCAGCATTTTGATCTAATTCACTGTCACTACCTACACCTTATCAGCTTCATAAAACTAGAGGCAGTATGTTAGATTTGGTATGTTAGGTTTGGTATGGTTATGTTTTCCAACTCCTTGGTTGGACCATAAAACTAATTGCAACAAATATTTGTAAGATCACTCTTACTGACAATCTGTTCTTTGAGCACCGTGGATTTACACTAAAATAAGCAGATAGAAAACCTTCATATATTTGAAAATTTAAGTGTTGCTTTTTAAATAACTTGTCTTACCTGTTTTCTGCTGCTGTAACAGAGTACTATAAACCAGATTATAAGGAAAATAAATTTATCTTGAATGGTTTCAGAGTTTAGGAAGTTTATTGTCAGTACCTGGGGACCTTCTTGCTGTGTGGTATAGCATGGCAAAAGGGCAAGGGGCACACAGCAGAGCTCACTTTTATAGGAAAGCCACTTGTGTGATAACTAGCTCAGTCTTGTGAAAAGTGATGCTCATGGCCTAATACCTGTTCAGTGCCGACATCACTTAATATTGTTACGATGGCAATTAATATTATAACTGGAAGAGACTTTCCAACTTACAGACCAAATGAGAAATAGCAATTAAAAATTAGAAAATACTCTATTCAAAAGATGATGAAAACTTACCTATGGAAAACTACAGACAACACCACAGCAGTGCAGAGAGGCTATATTTGTTTTAAAATCCCTGCACTGCAGACAATAGTTAAATCAGTTATCCCCAGCTCCCATTCCAAGAACCAGAAAAGAAAATTGAACCCAAAGAAAGTAGAATGAAGAAAATAAAGGTGAAGGCAGAAATCAGTTACAAAATAAGAAAAACTGCTTTGTTAAATAGCAAGTTTTTTGTACAACTATTTGTAAAAATAATAAAAATTTGAAAAAGAAAGTGATATATGTATGTATATAGTCCAGTGTTTCTCATGAGCATAGCTGTCAAAATGTCAGATAAAATATTAGCCACTTGAGTCCAGTGATGCCCAGAGAACGGCACTTGCAGTCATGTAGAAAGATTTTCAGCCCTTGGAGATTAGCCATTACAGTTCACCACATTCACACAGGAAGGGAGAATGATTTTGTTTTATTTGAAGGGCACCTAGAAAGTGTAGCAATCACCCTGAGCTTGAAGAAATAACTGGACATTTTCCTACTGAAGGGAAAGGTGACAAGGATGTTTGCTGCCACGAATACTGCTTGGAATTCTACCTGCTATTCTAGCAAGTGCGATGAGGAGAAAATTAAAAGGCATTAGAATTGGATACATAGATGACATGTTGGTGTCCACAGAAATATGTGAACTATCAGAGATCAGAAGTGAATTATCAAAATTCCCTGAGCACAAGAATCAAGATAGAAAGATAAATGTTAACTGTATGCATAATCAAGAGCAAAAAACAGAAATTATAACCAACTATGTTACCAACAAAGTCTTTGAAACCTGAAACATCTGAATGGTGTCCAAGTCATTCATAGTGGTCAGAGCGCTGACTACTTAGGAGGGGTCTACCAGCTTATAGAGCACACCAGGAGATTTCTGGGGCCCCAGGAATGATCTGAGTGGTGATTACTGGGGTGCATGTGTAAAAACTGAAGAAACATGTTAAAGATTTGTTGACTTGGTAAGTCCTGCATTGGCTTACATAAATAGGTTCCAATGGGTATCACTGTCATTCTTTCTGTGCCTAGGGAACCCCACCTATTGTTCGCTTGTTTTGCTGTCAGTTCATTGAACTCTTTAACATACCATTCTCCATTCTCTACTGCACACATTTACAACAGTAACTGGAGTTCCAACACACAGGCACCTCAGATGTGGCTTGAAGAGGGTAGACCCCATCACTGAAACTCAAGAGAACTGTACATCTGGTTATCCCAGAGTCCAGGCCTCAGGTGTTACTCCTGATGCTTCCCCATAGACAGGTTACATCACTAGTCAAGAACTATGTACATTTGCTGCCATCTACTTTCTCCATACAGAACTTCAAATTATCTTTTCTCTTTCATTTATTTTTGAGTGAGTCCTGAATAAGTTTCCTTTAGTTTTCTTAAGCTTAAGTCTAATGGTTAGAAATGGTATAGGCAAGTACCATCCCAATATATTTGACCTCATCTTGGGAGCTAAGCTGAATCAGGCCAGGCTAGTACTTAGATGGGAGAAAATGTTCAGGCATCTATTATTGGTGGTGGTCAACAAGAGTTGATACAGTGTCTCCTTGGGAAGTGAACCTGATTAATATTAGTGAGGAGAAACTACTTTCAGAATAAGAGTAAAGACTTAAATGCATTTATTAGAAAGGAATATTTTGGCTGGGCACTGGTGGCTCACAACTATAATCCTAACTACTCAGAAGGCTGAGATCTGAGGCTCATGATCTGAAGCCAGCCCAAGTAAGAAAGACCATAGACTCTTTGTTTTTTTTTTTTTAATTTTAATTTTATTTTTTAATTGTGAAAATACTGTACAGAGGGGTTACAATTACATGGGCAAGATAGTAAATACATTTCTTATCAAACATTGTAGCCTCCTCCTTTGTTTCCCCTTCCCATTCCTTCCCATCCTCTCCCTACCCCCCCCCCATCCTCCTCCCCCCCCCCATCAAAGTTGTAAAAGTTCGTTTTTCCACATAACGACTTGTACATCTCATTGTTGCAATGGATCCACCTGTATCCCTATTTAAACGATTTGTTTTTTCCCTTCCCCTCCACAAATTATACCAACCTCAAATACAGTGAAAGCAGGGGTTATACTGTGGGGGAGGGACATACAAAGCAACAAAGAAATAATCTTATAAATGTGTGAGAAACAATCACCTGAAAGAAAAAAAAACATTTGAATACATATCTTAGGGTTCATTTCCCTAACATCACCTTATCTGACCTTTTCTGCTTGACTCAGACATATACTATTTATTGCAAATAAGGGAAACCATGGGACCTAAGTTTCTTTGGGCTTGGCTTACTTCACTTATCATAATTTTTTCCAAGTCTTTCCATTTCCTAACAAATGGGGCAATGTTACTCTTTCTGATGGAGGCATAGAATTCCATTGTGTATATATACCACATTTTCTTGATCCATTCATCTACTGAGGCTCTTACCTCAAATTAACTACCCAAAAAACTGGAAGTGGAACTGTAGCTTAAGTGGTAGAGCACTAGCCTTGAATACAAAAGCTCAGGGACAACACCCAGACCCTGAGTTCAAGCCTCAGTACCAGCACACACACACAGGAAAATAAAGGAAGATTTAAAATAAGGTAAAGGAAATGTGTTTTTAACTCTGGAAACTTCATCAAGACTAAGTTAACACAAAGCTGGTCTAAGCAAAGTAATGAAGGAAATGTAGTTATTATAAAAAATTGAATTGGGTAACAATTCAGAAACAAGCTCATTACAAAGACCAGCCAGGAAGACAACAGACCAGGAATGAAGAGGAAGCATACATACAGATACATAGTTTATAATATTACAAAGGAAAACATAACTTAGAAAAAGGTAAAAGTCTGACATGAACTAATAGCTTAAATAAAATGGAAATGTTAACTCAGGGCTTTTCTTCAGCTAAAAAGGCATTGAGGCCCAAGTTTCAGGATATAGAAAAATACAGGGAGCCATTCATCTAATTGTCTGATCTTGACACATCAGATAAAGCTTAAGAAGAAAATTTATAGTCTATCCCAGAGAAGGGGGAGGGGGGAAGAGAAAGGGAGAGGGACACAGAAAGGAAAAGCTGTAAATATTATAAAAGATAGCTAGCTAATCATTTGCATACATATTATGACTTCAGAAAATTCAGGAGAGTCAGTTGGAAGTTGTAGAACTAATGAGAAACTTTAGTGCAATGCGACACATATGAATGAGATCTCTGGTCTCACAAACTTGCAGCAGGATTGTTTCTCATGCTCAAACTAGTTCTGGTAGCTTTTCCTCTCCAGAAACCTCCAAAGGAGGATTAGATAAAAAATGCATTTAATATGCAATTGAGGAACTTAAATCTGATCTTACAGCTGATATGATTATTCTACAGTTGCATTTAGTATATAATGATGTACGGAAAGAGCAAATACCACTGAGAAGAATGGAATAGAATTTTATAATGCTCTCCAGGCAATTTAAAAGCATGTGCTTGTGAGTTCATTCAAAATCCTAATACATAATTGACAGATGAGTACTTTTTATTTTGGTCATAGAGAATACTCATTTTGAATCTTAAGGGAAATATTACCTCAACTCTCCCCAAATCCTACTCTTTTCATTGGTAGACTTGAATTATCAGAAAAAAAGTAGTACTGTTATATTTTGAATTTCATCAATAAAAAAGAATCTGTAGCCAGTGGCTCACACCTGTAATCCTAGCTACTCAGGTGGTCAAGAGCAGAGGACCATGGTTTTGCAGCTAGCCAGAGCAGGAAAGTCTATGAGACTTTTTTTTTTTTTGTCCAAGGGCTTGAACTCAGGGCCTGGGTGCTGTCCCTGAGCTTTTCTGCTCAAAGCTAGCACTCTACCACTTTGAACCATAGCTCCACTTCTACTAGTTTTCTGGTGGTTAATCAGAGGTAAGAGTCTCATGGACTTTCCTGCCTGGGTTGGCTTTGAACCATGATCCTCAAATCTTAGCCTCCTGAGTAGCTGGATTACAGATGTGAGTTACCAGCACCCAGATAGTCTGAGACTTATGTCCACTAACCTACCATAAAAACCAGAAATGAAGTTGTGGCTCAAGCGATAAAGTGCTAGTCTAGCATAAAGGAAGCTCAGGGACTGTGCCTAAGCTCTGAATTCAAGTCTCAGGACCAACACCAAAACAAAAAAACAAAAGTCTGTGATTGTTTTCTGTCATTATAAAACTATTTGGACAATATCCTTGTTTTCTTCTTGGTCTCCAAAGCCTATGGTATTTACCACCTAACCTTTCTCAGGAGGAAAATAAAGTGAGATTATTGCCCTCTCCTCCAGCCACTTATCCTATACCAAGCTGTATCTTTTTTTTAAATCTAAATCTTAATCTCCTCTTGTTCCTTCCCCCTTCTCCTACTTTCCTTCTTGTCATGCCTTTGCGACTTAATACATGTGCAATACTGACACATTTGTAAGTAGTTCCTGCTCACCATGGCTTCATGTCACATCCTCCTGCTCAAATTTCTTCATGCAGACTTGCCTCAGTTACCTCATAGCGGGAAAGGAAGCATCTGAGCATTTGAAAGGACCATCTGGGAAGTCTGAGAGTCACATTCAAGGAGATGGAATAAACTGAGAGTTTGACCAGAAACCCACCTTATTTTTGAATTTATTACATATGTTTCTGACCAATCATGGTAACAGAAAATTCAGAAAGCATTTAAATTTCTGCATGTACCTTACGCAGCTCAGTTGGTGCAGAGAAGTTCTCATCCAGTCCCAGGCTATTGACAAGTATATTTAAATGTTGCACTATTGCTGTTTCCCTGCCCTCAATTTTGTTTTTGTTTTTTTTTTTAAAAAGCAAATAATGCTTGGAAAGCAAAGTAAAAATTAGAGTAATCCTCCCAAGTCAAAAAGGACACACATGTGCTTCATTAGTTGAAGGATAAAGTGAGTAGTTTAGATCTGTTGGAAGCTCTGTGTCCTTAGTGGAAGTATGCTAGATGTCATTATGGAAAAAACAGACTCAAGCCTGAAGTACAATGCAAGTTCTATGCTCCTGAGCAGTTGCTGTTTTCCCTCAGTGGTCTTCTTGGAACCATACACCCTCAGATACCAAGGGTCTACTTGCATATTGGTACACATTTTAAGTACTCAGCTAAAATGTACAGTTCTGGTTCTGTTGTGAACATCCCACAATAGTACAGGTAAGCCAAGCCCAGCAGTATGAAAAATTGCAGGATGGCTCTTTGATGAATTCTGGCTTTGTGCTTTTCCGTGGTACCTTGCCAAATCAATACTTGTTATGTGCTGTGTGTCGTTTCAGTCACTCTTATCCTATTTAGCTGATCTTTTGTCTGTAGGTGTTTCTGCATGAGGAATCTAGGAATAGGGGTGCATTTTTCCAGCCACATACTTGGGAGAATGCACTGTAGGTACAGTTATGTAGGTGAATTAGCGTGCATGAAATTATGTTGGAAAACATGTTATATTTTACTTTTCTGGTAGTTTCTTACGCATGGATTTCCTTGTGTACTTCTATGAAAGTTATTTTAAATCTCCCTCTAAAGTTTCTGGATTATGAAATGTTGAATGTTACATCTGCACTAAAGATCTTTAGATGTGACTCAGTGGTAGAGTGCTTGCCTTGCATGCATGAGGCCCTGGGTTTGATTCCTCAGTACCACATAAGCAGAAAAAGCTGGAAGTGGCACTGTGGCTCAAGTGGTAGAGCATTACCCTTGAGCTGAAGAGCAAAGGGACAGTGCCCAGGCCCAGAGTTCAGGCCCCATGACCAACAAAAAGAAAAGAAAAAAGATCTTTAGATGTCAAAGCATTTTTGATTTTTGGAACAGAAGTGCTCCACTCGTAGCATTAAAATGATTTGGGCCGAGCACTGGTGGCTCACGCCTGTAATCCTAGCTACTCAGGAGGCTGAGATATGAGGATCGAGGTTCAAAGGTAGCCAGGGCAGGAGAGACCGTGAGACTCCTATCTCCAATAAACCACTAGAAAACCGGAAGTGGTGCTGTAGCTCAAGTGGTAGAGCACTAGCCTTGAGCTGAAGAGCTGAGGGACAGCGCCCAGGCCCAGAGTTCAAGCCCCACAACCAACAACAACAACAAAATGGTTTGACAGTTACTCCCTGTATTATTGGATGTTACTGTTTGGCTATCAGTAATACCCAATATTTCTTGTTTTTCTTGAAGTCATATTAATCCTATTTCTGTTTTCTTCAGAGAAACTCTGTAAATTGTACCTACCAAACTACTGAACTTTGAATTTGGGTTGAGTTTTTTGGGGGTGCGGGGATGGGGAACATTTTTATCCCAAATAAATGATGAATTAAATATTAATAAATGATGAATCAAATAAATGATGAATATTCTGTGTCTAGTCTTTATGCTTAAATTAACATTTTTAGCAACTTACAGAGCATTTTCACTTAACTGCAGTCAATTTAGTTCTTTGTGTTCTTCCTCTTGTTAGCCCCTGAGGATGACTCACTGCTGCTGCTTCGAGCAGAGCTGTGCTTAATCATGAAGAACTATGAGCAAGCTCTGCAGGATGCTGATGTGGTTTGCCGGAAGGAGCCTCTCCTGACTAAGGTACTTGGTGTCTGTTGGCTTTGGAGATGCATAGTGTAAGTTTATGGAGAATAAGGCATCATAATTATTATCAGGTACCTGCAGACAGTGTGTATTCCCTCCAGATTCCCTCCAGTAGTCTCTGTTTAGTAGTCCATCTGGTACTAACCCAACCCAATTTTTAAGACCCATGTCTCCAACTGGATTTAAATAAGAAACACTGATTTTGATTATCCTTAGTCGTTATTTAGCTGAATAATAGGCCCAATACATTAAAAATATGCATTATATACACTGTGAGTGAAGAGGAAATGTTAATGAGTTATTTAATTACTAAAATATAATTTGAGCTGGAAGATTGTATAAGGGCTGTTGATCCCTGACATACATAGGAGACAGGGGTGCCAGGGAAAGAGTTAACATTTTCTGTGTACCTTGGGCTTAGTGTCATTCTTGGCTTTTGGTCAGAGAGGCCTAATACTTCTGATCATACAAAATAAACTTTGCCAATCTCATAATGGCAGTGGAAATTATGCTTAAATATTAAGAACCCAGGGAACAAAAATAGTTTTTCCTTGAATCTTTGGCATTTAAACTTGTATAAGAAAATTTGAGTTTTACTACTGTGCTTGTGGGCTCATAATTCAAAATATTTATTATCATGCCATATTACATTATTACCTTTTAGAAACATTGAAGTGACATTAGCCCAGGTAATAGCCAAGCTGTGTAGCCTTCCCTCCCTCTCTTCCTCCTTTCCTTCCTTCTTGTTTGCTAGTATACTTTTAAACAAAATGTTTTAGCCTAAGCACAGTGGCTCTTTTTTGCTCAAGGCTAACACTCTTAACACTTTAGCCACAGCTCCACTTCTGGTTTTTGATGGTTAACTGGAGATAAGAGTCTCATAGACATTCTTGCCTGGGCCTGCTTTGAACCATGATCTCAGCCTTCTGTATAGCTAGGGTTACAGGTGTGAGCCACAGACACTCAGCTCAGTATGCAACTTATAATTGAGGAATTTAAGACCATTTGCATTAGTGTTACTGTGACAGAGTTGTCGTAATTTCTTTCTTAGACGTTTGCTATTTTACTTATTTGATTCCTTCTCAGTTCTCATTTGTTTATTCTTCTGATGATACATATTTTTCCCAGCTCTCTTCTTAGTGTGTGCAGTTTTCCTTAAGTATCTTCTGCAGTGCTGGGTTAATGGTTACATACTGCTTCAGTTTATGCTTGTTACATAAGTCTATATATCTCCTTTGATTTTAAAGGATATCTTGGTTCTAAGTTACTTTGTTTCAGGAAATAAAACTAGAAGTCAACAAATAGGCCTCAGAAAGTACAATCATTAAAGAAAAAAGTTGGCAGATTGCACTTCATCAAGTTAAAAACTGCTTTTCAAAATAGTTATAAAAATGAAAATCATAAAATAGAAAATATTTGCAAGCGTATATGTAATAAAGTTGTCATACATACATACACGCATATATTAGCATATATAAAAAGTATTACCCATTTAGCAGCCAGCCAAGCCAAATAATGGGCATGTAATTTGAGTAGATACTTTACTACTGAAAATATATGAATAACAAAAAAATAAAAGATGTTGCACACCATTAGTCGTCACGGAAATGCACACTAAAATCTCAGGGAAGTACCGCAACAGACCCACTAGAACAAAGAGACTGGTGATCCTAACTCCTTGTTAGATAGTGGAAAAATATTTCTCAAATTATTTCTTTGCTGTATTGAAGGTTTCTATTGTTTGCAGAACTTTTTGGTTTGATGGAATTCCATTTGCCAATTTGTACTTTTGTTGCCTACACTTTGGGGCCATATCCAAAAAAACTCTTTGCCTGGGTGCTGGCGGCTCATGACTGTAATCCTAACTACTCAGGAGGCTGAGATATGAGGATTGCAGTTCAAAGCCAGCCTAGGCAGGAAAGTCAATAAGCCTCTTATCCAATTAACCACCAGAAAACCAGAAGTGACACTATAGCTCAAAGTGGTAGAATGTTAGCTTTAAGCAAAAATTGTTTAGGGACAGCTCCCAGGTCCTGAGTTCAGAAAGTCCACAACTGACCAAAAAAAAAAAAAACCCCAAACACACCAATTTGCTCAGGTCAATGTTCTAAGGCATTTTCACCATGCTCATGTTTTCTCCTAATAGTTTCTTGGTTTCCAGTCTTACCTTTAAATCTTTAACCTATCTTAATTTGTTACTTGTAAATGGCAAGAGATAAGGTTCTTTTTTCATCTATGTGTGAATATCTAGTTATCTCTTTCCTTCCCACTGTTTATTAAAGAAACCATTCTTCTCCCATTGTGTCAAAACTCAGTTCATCCTGAATGCATGAGGTTATTTCTGAGTTCCCTTTTCTGTGTCATTGGTCTATATATCTGTTTTTATGCTACCATCATGCTTTTTAGTGACCATAGCTTTGTAGTATGTTTTGATGTCAGATAGTTGTTTTTGCTTAGCAATGATTTGGCTGCTCAATGTCATTTGTGATTCCATCTGAATTTTATAAATTCATACAAATATGTCAAATGAAAAATAAACAATAATAGTCACCTGATGCCAGTTTCATCTTAGAAGATCCCTCAGAACTGCTTTTGGCAGTTCCAGCAGTGGAGACTCCAATGTTCTGATTGTAGATTGAACTTTTAAGACATTGAAATTTACCAAGACAGGGAGACACGGTGCACCTGTCACCATCCTTGATGGGTTTTGTTTATTTTACTTAATTTGAAGTTAAAACAAATAGTTTGAACAACTTTCCCAGTTGTGATCAGGTATGGATAGTTATTCTGTGGTTTAAAATGCATGTTTTGTCTTTGGGTGAAATCAGGGACACCACCTAAAAGCCCAGGCTCTGTCTGGATTGGGACGAAGTAAGGAAGTGCTGAAGGAATTTATCTATTGCCTCGCTTTAAATCCTGAATGTAACTCAGCGAAGAAAGAAACACAGAAGGTATGATTTCTGATGACTGACTTTCTCCCTCAAGTTTTAACTCCAGCCTTTGTAAAACCAACAAATAGAATTCTGAATGTTCGTGATACTGTGATTAAAAACATAATAATGATACAGTTCATACATCTGACAGTTTTGTGTTGGAGGCTGCATTTCCATCCATGAGTACAGCAGAATGTTTCATGAGATAGCATAGACCCATCTCAAGTGTGGACAAATAATAATATACTTGAGTGAGGCCAATTATGGCAAAGTGAGACTAGGTGAGGTGAGGGAAGCAAAATGTTTTTCTATAGTTTGCAATTTCAGGTGCCATGTACACAAACCATGGTTTGTGTAGAAATCCAGTAAAAGACATTGTGATGATATGAGGTGATACATCTGTTAGCCAGATTTAACCATCGTACAATGTGTTTATATTTCAAAACATGATATAAACAATAAAATCATAATTGCCTGTCCCCCCAAAAGACATTGTGGTATATATAAAAGGTATCAGTTTGGCTTGACTCATATTTTCAGTGAATCCTTGCCAGCATGTTGTAGAAATCTGCTCTCGTATGTAATCCTCATTGAATTACACTTAATGTAAGAAGTCCTTTTTCTTTTCTATGTTGGTCCTAGGGCTTGAACTCAGGGCTTGTGTGTTGTCTCTGATCTTTCTTGCTCAAAGCTAATGCTCTGCCACTTGAGCCACAGTTCCATTTCTGGCTATTTGGTGGTTAATTGGAGATAAGAATCTCACAGACCTTCCTGCCTGAGCTGGCTTTGAACTATAATCTTCATATCTCAACCCTCCTGAGTAGCTAGGATTATAAGCATGAGCCATTGGCACCTGGCTGAAAGTTCTTAAAGTACTTCCAATGACCAGGAGTTCTGTTTTTATATTTGACTCTCTCTATTTTAATGTGAATGCTATCATATATCTAGTCTGTAATTTCTGTTTGTCATCAGCTCTAAAGCAGTAGTTAATCAGTTCTTCCTTCTGCAGTTCAGAGATTCAGGTATTTGAGAATAGCTATTTCCTTTGCCTCAGTTCATTCTTTGAGGCAAACATGCTTTTCTCATAGGACAGGGCGTTGGGTTTCCTTCTCTGGTTGCACTCTTGCAAGGCCCACATCTCTTCTTGTCTGTCAGCCACGTGTAGCAACCTTGGCCTTGTCAGGGTTCACATAGGAAGGTGGACTTACTTTCAGCATCCCGCTGTTGGAACTGTAGCTAGTTAAAATA
Source organism: Dipodomys spectabilis (assembly GCF_019054845.1). NCBI lineage: Eukaryota > Metazoa > Chordata > Mammalia > Rodentia > Heteromyidae > Dipodomys > Dipodomys spectabilis. The sequence continues at coordinate 5,557,912 of NW_024870864.1, read as the reverse complement.
CCTAGGTGTTGTTTCTTTCTTTTTTTTTTTTTTAAAAACCAATTCCTACCGCCGGTATCTTTTCTGGTAGGAAGTAAAGTGGAATTTGTTCATCCCTTTTGATTTAGGATCATTGGTTTCTGACCATCATTCCTACCTGTTAAAATAATATTTACCCTGGAATCAGCTCTCTGCCATCCACGCCTGCTCAGCCCCACCTGAAAATTTCATAAGAACAGTAAAACATGTATCTCAACTAATCCTTATACCAGTGTTTTTTAAAAAGCCCTAGCTTGGATGAAGCATGTTTACAAATGTCCTAGAACCAGAGTTTGCGTTTTGTAGATTCTTGTCTAGATTATCTAGTGTGTTTTTTTTTTTCCTTTTTCTGCTGGTACTGGGTCTTGAACACAGGGACTCATCCTATCACTGGACAGTTTTGATCATGGCTTGTGCTCTACCACTTGAGCTATACCTCCAGTCTAGCATTTTTGATGGCACATTTTTCTGCCTGAGCTAATTTTGAATTGAGATCATTCGGGTAATAGGGTCCTGAGTAGTTAGTGTTGCAAACATGAACCTTAGGCCCTTGCTCTGATGCTTTATTAATGGCTGGTAGACATAATTTATCACAGATAGTTCCAAAAACTGTAGCCCATTCATACTCATGTAATATGATCCATTCCCTGCAGCTCTGCTGAAGCTGCTTAGTCCCTGTTAGGACCCTTTCTCCCAGGCCACAGGAGAGTGTTTTGCTCACTGCTTCAGCGTCTTTGGCTTGTCACACTCGCTGTAACATGAACAGCAGGAGGGTATTTTGTTTATTGGTTTGGTTTGGGTTTTGAAGACTTCACTGTCTTCTTTTTTCTTTCTTGAAGCTCTTGGAAACAACTGAGGCCATGAGGTTTGGAAGAACCACCTGTGTCAGCCAGAATGCCCACCTGACAGTTGCTTTCTTGGTGCTGGGAAAGAGTTCTTGAACCAGAATTCTGGCCCCTTGCCTCCTCTCATTTAGAGTTCTTTACCAGGTGGCTCTGCTGGTTCGGTCGTAAATGGAGCTGTCCTCTGGAAATATCTCAATCCCATGAGTGATTTACAGCTTAGATTTAATTAATCTCAGAGCCCCTAGAATCTTCAATCCCCATTTTTCTCTTTCCTGTGAGACTTTTACATGGAAGGTTTTGTATAACAGGTGGGGACCAGACAAGAAGAAATTGAAATGTTCCTATTTTGTCATTGGTAAGATTAATGAAAGAGACTGGAAGCTAAAATGGTTAAGACATGGACTATATTAAAAAATGTTTGTATTTTAGAAGGTGGATAGTTAGAATTATGGTAATTTTTCTTTCCAATTTTATAGGCCTGTCTGGCCACATTTTCCTCTTGAAAACATGCTATAGATTTTTTTTTCTTCCAAAGCATTTTAAAATACATTCCCTTTTCTTGGTATTTTTATAGGTAATATGTGAAGTGTTTTTTCCACCTTCAGAAAACACAAATCAAAACTCGACCTCTTGCACCCATGGCAGATACAAAGCTCACTGTGATAGCCAGACAAACACCCAAGTGGAAGAAGACGATGACCCAGGGAGCCCTGGGGTATGTAGTATGGAGAGGAGTCCTGAGTGGATTATAGTGTGTGTGTGTGTGTGTGTGTGTGTGTGTGTGTGTGTGTGTGTGTGTGTGTGCACGCGCATGTGTGCGTGTGTGTGTGTGTGTGTGTGTGTGTGTGCATGCACACGTGCACACACGAGAAAGAGACAGTCCTGAGTGAGGGGAGCAATGCATATGTGAGTCCCGAGTGAGGTACTCAGAATGTATTTGTCTGTCAGCATTATCTTGAGTAAGCTTTGAATAACTGGTCTGTGTTAAATTTTTCATAAGTTATGGAGACATTTGGCACTAGATAGATCTTAAGTGTTTCTCAATAGTAGTTAAAACTTTTCAATGAATTCATTTGGGACTAGTGAGACTGAAAGAATCTCTTTTAACACTTCCATACAAGTCAGTTCAGAGGCCTGAGAAGATTTTGGCTTGGAGAAAAGAAAGAGGGATGATTTGTTTATAAGATACAAGAGGGATGATTTTGAGTATAAGATACATAACAGATATTTCTGTGTATATTTTATTATATTTTATGTGTGTGATAGTGTTTATGTTGTCCCAGACAGAAATTATTCTGTGATTTACCATGCAAAGGTTCAAGTGCATCTTACCAGTTGATAGATAATGAAAAAAGAGTAAAAGCCCTCCTCTTTTCCAGAACTTTCTAGAACAGGCTTCTGCATGCATGATTTTTTTCTTGTATGCTGTGATTTCTTGAATATTTAGGATTCTTTTTTCCTACTTAATTAGAACTCATCTGAGAGAGTTGATATGTTTAGAAATACAAATTCTTCGGTTTTATATTTTATACTGGGACTGCACTTTGAAGAGGATAAAAAAGCATTAGAAAATGTCATCCCAGTAGCACCCAGCACTGGTTTAAAGAGACAGCTTCCCAGTGACATGGAGGATGCGCACGGCCTCCCTGGGAAAATTCCCAAGAAAGGTAGGTGAGCATTTTGTCATGGTGTTGTGTGCGCTAAAGGGATAGGATGTTAGCCAGTAGTTTATCTATTTTTTTTAATTATGCAAGTAATAGTAATGATGAGTCTATTACCTGTGGATATTTGAGATAGCTGGTATCACAAAAATTTCAGATTCCTTAATAGAGAAAGTTTTGGCTTAATTTTCACTTTCGTTCTTCTCTATCCATAAAAGTTGGTATGAATTAACTAGACAGGAAAACATTCCTCCCCAGCATGGTTTTGTTAAACTGATATAACACATTTGTGTCCAGCAGAAGAACGCGCACTGCATACTGTTACTCACATGTTAATTGTAACATTGAAAATTCTTCAGATGCAGATTGCCCACCTCAGAGGACTGTGATTTCTAAGATGGGAGATGATCTCGAAGACTTTACTGTTGACATGACTGACTTTGAGTGTGCCCTTTGCATGAGGTAGGATGCTACAGAGTCTGTACAGCTCTGAAAAATATTAGCCTTTCTAAGTTGCATACCTAAATAGAACGTGCTTCTTATTAGGGAAATAACATAAACATTCATGATTTATTTTTTTTTTTTTTAAAATTTGAGGAAGGCTGGGAATGTGTCATAGTGGTAGAATGCTTGCTTAGCATGTATGAAGCCCTGGGTTCGATTCCTCAGTACCACATAAACAGAAAAGGCCAGAAGTGGCCCTGTGGCTCAAGTGGTTGAGCACTAACCTTGAGCAAAATAAGCTCATGGACAGCCCCCAGCCCTGAGTTCAAGCCCCAGGATTGGCAAAAAAAAAAAAAAACCAAAACCCCCCAAAAATTTGTGGAAGATGTAAGAGGGGTATGGAAATAAATAATATCCAGAATAGAAAAGGAAGTTCATAAGGCATCCTTCTAATGTTGATAAATTCTATGGAAGTCTCTTGTGGACATGCCTTGCTGAAGGTACACATTTCCTTTCCAGGTTGCTCTTTGAGCCTGTCACTACTCCTTGTGGACATACATTCTGCCTGAAATGCCTTGAGCGCTGCCTGGACCATGCTCCACACTGCCCACTGTGCAAAGACAAGCTTTCTGAGGTAATTGTGAAGGGACAATTTGAAGTGACAAGGAGGTACCCTACACAGCCTTGGCGGACCTCCTTTCACATCCTGCTTTGCTTTTGTCTGGTTGTTAAAGTTAGAGCCGCTAAAGACAGCTCAGTTCCCACCTTTCTGATTAATCACAATTATACAAGGAACATTTAGGTACAGAAGTAGCTAAATTTCAAGAAAATTTTCAGGTTGTACATTGTAGTTGAGGTATATTATAAATAGCATATCTGTTACAAATATTTGAGAAAGGATATAACTCATGCCCTATGAGCTCTTCTGTACCTCATCTCAGTTGGGGACCGAATCACTCCTAACTGTGCCTCAGCAACCTAAATACCCTTATAATATCACTTGACCTGAGATCAAGATCAGTGGAACTTATTAGGGCCCACACAGAAGCTACTTCTATAACTGTTAAGGATATTCTCATTAGGTATGGTGAGAAAATGAACAATATTTAAAAACAAGGCTTTTTTCTGGCCATTTTATCAAATAGTATGTGCTCCTGTGTACGGGGTGCCTCTACACATGGAGCAAACCGTTAAAGCTCTTGTGGGGATAGAAAAACCTTCTTTTTCATCCATAAGATGAAACTAACAATATTTGCCATAATTGTCTCCCCGAAATTAAACTGTACTCCTTCTTTAGAAAGATAAAGTTTATTGTTTCTTTTAACAAATATGTAGGAAAATGCTGATGATTATTATTGGTGCCGAGGATTGAGGCTAGATCCTTGTGTGTACTAAACATATTATAACTTTAGTTGCACCCTGTAGCTCTCAGATTCTTTTTCTTACCTATAAGAAGAGGTATATAGTACTTGAGCAAATTTTTAAATAGTTAACAGCCTTTTAATTTATTGCTAAAACTTGTTAAAAGTAAGTTGGTGCAAGGCTAGGAACATGGCCCAAGTGGCAGAATGCTTGGGAGGCCCCTAAATTCCCAACCCCTGTTAAAAAATAGTTGTTGAATTAAAACCTTGCTAAAATATCCATGCTTCCTTGGTTTATTAAGTCGCCTGCAGGGTTCTCATGTGATCAGCTATATTGTGATGCATCATATGTCATGGTGTCGGATACCTTCTCAGTCTATTCAGCAGGATTATTAGGAGGTGCCCTCTGCCAGTCCTCCTGATGTTGCTGTCTCTTCTTGCTGTCATGTTGCTCCCATCCTTGGCTGGAACAAGAGGCCAGGAAATGGTTCTTACTCTCATGAGCGTAGAAAGCACACACATATGTGATCACCATTCCTCACACTGACTTTATTTGCCTCCATGTTCAGGGCTGCTTTATCGTAGAAACATGCAAAGATGCAAAATCTGGGGAATGACTAAAGTCTTGTTTTTATTGTCTCTTGTTTTTATTTCCATGGTGGCCTAATCACCAAAACAGCCAAGCTTGTCAACTCCAGATCTCTTTTATAAAACCAAATCCTCAGGCCTGACTGAGTGCTAATTTAGGATTATCACCATGGCATCATTTTAACATTTCTTTTTTTGTTACAGTTGTTGGCAACCAGAAATTTTAATATAACTATACTGGCCGAAGAATTGATATTTCAGTATTTGCAAGAAGAGCTGTCTGACAGAAAGAGAATTTATGATGAAGAAATGTCAGAACTATCCAAGTAAGTGCTCACACTGCTTGTCCTTGGTGCCTAGTTCCGATTCAAGAAGACAGTCTGGTTAACCTCAACTTTGTCATTGATTGGGATTTTTTTCCTAATAGTTCTTTGATCTTTAAATAGGAGAAAATATTAACTGCAAAATATAAATAGATGTATAATCATAAGTATGAGAACTATTTCAAAAGCATATTTAAACAAAATTATATATTTGATTTTTATATCTAAATAAATGATACTAAGTTTTCCAGAATTGGAAAGGCAAAGTATGTAAGTCAAGAAACAGTTCTCGGGATAGTGACTTATCTAGACTTGACAGTTTTACAGCTTTTCAGATGATTGAAGTTTTATATATGGATCTCCTATTTAAAATTCATTACCTCTGACAGTGGTGCAGTTTTTGCTTTGATCAAAAGATTTTTTAGAGTAGTCAAAAGCTGTAAGTTTTCTAAGTACAGTAATTTAACAGTATGTTTTCTTAGATTTAAAGAAGACTTGGTAGACATCTGGGTGAGCAGAAAACATTCTCATGCCAATGGCTTTCCTTCCCCCCCCCCCCCCCCCCCAAGCAGTGACTCGGGTCTGAAGGTTTTGTTTTGTAAAAGAGAGAATTGGGGTTGGCTAGCTTTGGCTGTTGGGTGGCTCCCTTGTTTCTAACATATCTGACTTCACATTTGCCTTTGCTCTGCAGTCTGACCAGAGATGTGCCCATCTTTGTGTGTGCCATGGCCTTCCCCACAGTTCCCTGTCCCCTCCATGTCTTTGAGCCCCGGTATCGGCTTATGATAAGAAGATGCATGGAAACCGGCACCAAACGATTTGGCATGTGTTTATCTGCTGAACATGCAGGGTAAGAATTGCCAGAATCCCAAGGATAAGTGTATAACATGGTCTATTTTGAAGAAAATTTAGACTGATACTTGAAAATCTCTAGGATCTCCCATTATACCACGAAGACTCAGTTCAAGGCTATCCATAATGTGTCCTCTTCAGCCTCATTCTACTTGCTTCCAGTCATCATACTTGCTGGTCCAGTACCATGCTCATCATTCTCTGACTGTAGTTCATGGTCCCATATTTCCATTCTCCCCACAGCTTGCAGTTCTCCTCTAGCCCATCTGTCTGCCCAGAAATTTAAGGTCTAGCAGAATGGCTGTATCCTTAATGCAGCTTTTCTCTATCTTGCCGTGCATGTAGTTTTCAGTCTTACAAGAATCCACAGCATCTGGCCTTTTTTCCTGTTGTTTCTTTTCAGTTGTCTAGGGATAGTTTTAGGGGAGCAGGGCTGATTTAGGGATTTCAGATCTCCAATAATAAGGTCCCTTTCTATCCATTTGGGATTTGTCAGCTCTTCCTGGTGATGAGGTAACCACGTCCAAGTGCTAGATAGAAGGGGAAGCACATGTATTCAATGGATTCTGAACAAAAATGGCTAGCTCACATTTGCAAAGAAGGCTAGGAAATGTATTCTACATATGTGCCCAGGGTAGAGGAGAAAAAGATTTTTAGGGCCACCCAGTAATCTCTACCATAAATACCTAGGGAGGAACAAACTTTTTTAAAAAAATGGAAAAAAAAGACCTTTATGAAGAAACTTCAAAAACTATTGGAAGCTATTCAGGAAGCTCTAAATAAATATAGGGAAATGCCATGTTCATGATTGCAAAACTTATGAAAGACCTGGGAACATTCCAGAAGGGTTTTTTTTTTTCCCCCAGGTCCCTCTACTTTTTTTAAAAAAAATTATTGTCAAGGTAATGTACACAGGGGTTACAATTCCATAAGTAAGGTAATAAGCACATTTCTTGTCAAACTTGTTCCCCCTTCCCTCATTTTTCTCCTTCTTTCCTTTTCCCCATTCCCCCCCCCCCCGCCACACCCCCAGCTGATTGTCTTGTTTATATTGCTGTTGGCATTGGTTCCCCCCTTGTCCTTTGTGTCACCATTCTGTTGTCCCCCCCCTTCCCTTCCCTTCCCTAATTTAAGTAAATGTATATGCAATACCAGGGTACCAAAATCAAATATTGTGACAATAAGGGATATACCATAGGGGGAAGAACTTACAAAAGAAACAAAAAAATCACACAATACATTAAAAACAACAACAACAAAGAAAAACCTCTTTGTTGTGTCCTAAAGGATTCACTCAAGTTGGTTTTAGAATTGGTGTGGAGAGCAGAGGACAAGGCCAGATAGTTTTTAAAAAAAAAAACGATTCAGTGATAGAAGAGCTTTTCTATAACAGCAAGATTATAAACCATAAGTGGACCAATGAAGTACAATATAGAGATTATGAACAGATCTGTTCGGCTCATAAATGGACTCCAGATTTAAACATAATTTTATAAAAAAGACAAACTGCAAAAATGTGGTATCCACTGCCCAGAAGTTATAAATAATATATAATCTAAATAGGACAAAACAAAACATTCTTTCTCTCATATATATATCCCATAACATGCATATATATACACACCCATGTACATATAAATACACATATAGATGTCTATGTTTGTTCACACACCCACATATTTACCTTCCTAATTATGAAATGTGAAAAAGATAAACATTTAAAAAGAAACACTGGATTGTCTCTGTACAATTAGAAGAGGGAAAGGTTTTGTGGGGAGTAGGTGTTTTTTAAAATACATTTTTGGCTTGAACTTAGTAGAGCCTTGTACTTGCGAGACAGGTATCTACCACTTGAACAACACTTCCAACCTTAGTGCTTGTGGTTGCTTTTCAGATTTGTTCTGGCTATTTGCCTAGGGCTAGCCTTGGATTATGATCCTCCTACCTACAGCCTTCTGAGTAGCTGGAATGATAGATATGTATTACCTATACATGTATATATATATATATATATATACATAATATATATATATATATATATATACACACACACACACATATATACATATGTAATGTATGTAACAAGTCCTGGCTCATTTGTTGGGATAATGGATCTTGCTAACTTTTTTGCTTAGGCTGATTTTGAACTCCAATCCTCCTGATCTTTACCCTCTGAGTGGTGAGGATTACAGGCATGAGCCACTGTGCCAGGCTGGGAAAGATTCTTATGTAAAACGTTGACTGTATATAGCACAGAAGAGATTAATAATAAATAATAATCTTAAATTTTGATTCATCAATAGTCAGTGAAGGCCAAGTGAAAAAACAAAGCTACACAAACTCCACCAAGAATACAGAATGCTGAAAAGAATATTACTTTCACCAAAACAATATGAAAAACAACCAGCATAACCTTTCAGGGAAAAGGTAATCAGGAGGTAGAGACTTAACAAGTATGTGGGAAGAATGCAGTTAATTTAAACTACTTTTTATGATATCCCAAGGGCAGTGTGAGAATACCAGTCTGTTGGGAGCTACAGGCACAGGAGAATTTGCATCTCCCCAGGTTTTTGTCCACAGATAAGACAAGATGTTCCTGGATGTGACAGGCTCTGCTGCTGAGTAGACATGGAGCAGCTCTTTGAGGGTTGTTTGGTGATAGTTGTAAATCTGTTTTCTTTTCTTTTCTTTTTGGCTGGTACTGGGGCTTGAACTCAGGGCTCTTGATCTGTCTAGGCTTTTTTGCTCATGACTGGTACTCTGCTACTTGAACCACACCTCTACTTGAGGCTTTTTTGCTGGTTAATTGGAGGTAAAAGTCTGGCGGACTTCTTTGCCTGTGCTGGTTTTAAACTTCAATTCTTAGAGCTCAGCTTCATAAGGAGCTAGAATTATAATTGTGAGCCACTGGCACCCAGCCAGATTCTCTCTTCAAGGGCATCATTGAAGAGCTTCCATATACCCCATCGCTGTGGGCAGAATTACCTGTCAGACAACCAGGAAGGGGATGTATGAGCTGTCTATGTGGCATGTCCAGCAGGTACTTGGATGTGCAGACTTGTAACAGGAATAGTACTCATCTTTATTGTTGAAGATCTATCATAAAGATGATCACCATAAGAACTTTGGAAACAGACAAGTTAGGGTTGAAATCTTGGCTCTAAATCTTTTTATGCCATTAAATAACTTGTTTAACTTCTATAAGCCTCTGTGGTTTTGTGAGGCTTGCATGAGTTCTATAAGCTGCTCTGCACAGTGATTGGCTTCTGATTACTGGAGTGATGAGTGTGGGTAAGGTCTCTAGTGAGAGCTTTGGAGTGAGGATAGCTACAACCAAGGATCCCATCCTGGGTGGCCAAGTAGGGTAGGACCAGACCAATCAGAGGTAAGCAAAAGGGCAGTGGAGGGTGTTGACTCAGGATCAGATTAGCAGTCATGCTGTAAAGAGGCTAAATAGGAATATGCTCCCTGATTGTAGCCATGGGGAGGAGCTGTGAGCCTTGTTGGAGTCACCATGGATGGCACAGCAGGGCAGGAAGGAGTAAAGGGAAAAGGGAGATGAAGGCAGTGACTGAAGACCAAAGCCTGCTATGGTTTGGTCAGGGATGGCGGCACTGACCTGCATCAGTACAAGGGAGGTGAACCTTCAGGGCTAGAGCAGGAACACTGCTGTTCCCAACGTGAGGCCTGGATGCCTTGTGCTTTCTGGAATCCTTCTTGGGACTTGGCAACCAGGGCTGAGGAGCCGCATTTAAGATTCAGTCCCTCCAAAGCACTGGGTTTCAACTACTGAAGTCCAAGCCCTATCCTTGCCTGCCACAGCCGTCTCCTGTGTTTGTAGCACTGAACAAGAGTTGTTATTGACAAAGAGTTGCTTAGAGATTATAATCTTGCTGATGTCAGATAGTCAGGCCCTTTGTTTAGTCTGGATTTGTGTTCCTTTTAAAATGTGAGCCTTCTCTAGGAGAATATTAAGTCCCACTGTATTTGAAGTCATGACCATTTCTTCCCATCACCCTTTCAGGATTTCAGAGTTTGGCTGCATGCTGGAGATTAAGGATGTGAGAACTTTCCCAGATGGGAGCTCTGTTGTGGACGCCATTGGAATCAGTCGGTTCCGAGTTCTGAGCCACCGTCACAGAGATGGCTATAATACAGCAGACATTGAGTATCTGGAAGATGAAAAGGTAAACCTCATTTTACAGAGGTCTGACTCCTTCCTTCTTCATGGTGGAAAAACCTTATGAGATTTTTATTAACCGAGTCACTAATTTTCTGCTTAATTCTCCACATAAATTACTTACTCCCTATCAATTTTTGTGTGAGTTGGAGATGGTAGAGAAAAATACCTGATAAAAAAAAATAACCCTATTGTCCTTAGGGAGCATGTAAATCTACACATTACAAAATAAAAACAGGTTCCTAATTTTTTGTTTGCTATTCTAGCCTGGTGTATGTGGTGCAGGGTGTGGGGGAGGGGAAGGGGAATGCATCTTCTACAGAGGCATACGTGACCCTCTGCCCCTATGGTTCCATCCACTGTGGATTAAAAACATTACAAAATCAAAGTTGTATTTCTCTCACAATAAAAGGGGAAAACATTGTAGACTGTGTTGTTTTATAAAGTAAAAAGTTGTACTGTTCCAAATATAACTTATTTGAGTGATTAAATAAACCATGATCAATTGAATCTATAATTGCTGGGAGTGTAAACTTGTTCAACCACTTTAGAAAGCAGTATGGAGGTTCCTCAAAAGACTCCACATAGAGCTCCCTGAAGACCCAGCAGTCCCACTTTTGGGCATTTACCCAAATGATCACAAACAAGACCATACTAAAGCTACCACCACGACTATGTTTATTGCAGCATTATTTACCATACTTAAGATATGGAACCAGCCCAGATGCCCCTCAGTAGATGAATGGATCAAGAAAATGTGGTATATATACACAATGGAATTCTGTGCCTCCATCAGAAAGAATGACATTGCCCCATTTGTTAGGAAATGGAAAGACTTGGAAAAAATTATATTAAGTGAAATAAGCTAGGCCCAAAGAAACATAGGTCCCATGGTTTCCCTTATTTTCAATAACTAGTATATGTCTGAGACACACAGAAATGTTCAGATAAGTTGATATTAAGCGAAATGAACCCCAAGTTAATGACTCAAATGTTTTTTCTTTCTTGCTATTGTGTCTAACATATTTATAAGATATTTCTTTGTTGCTTTGTATGTCCCTCCCCCATGGTATAAGCCTTGTTTTCACTGTATTTGATGTTGATGTTGGTATAATTTGGGGAGGGGAAGGGAAAAAACAAATTGTTTAAATAGGGATACAGGTGGACCCATTGCACCAATGAGATGCACAAGATGTTATGTCAAAAATGAACTTTACAACTTTGGCGCAGGGGGGGAGGGGGAGGAGGGGTTGGGGGAGGGGTGATGAGTAGGGGTGGAGATGGGAAGGGATGGTAAAGGGAAACAAAGGAGGAGGCAACAATGCTTGATAAGAAATGCATTCATTACCTTGCCCATGTAATTGTAACCCCTCTGTACGGTATTTTCACAGTAAAGAGAAAAAAAAAGGCCATTCACCTGAACAAATACATACTCTATATAGAAATTAGAGGGCATTAATGTAAATTAATTAACAACTTTTTTTTCTCCATGGGACTACTTTTATTATCTAGAACTAAAGTTTAGAGTAGCTTTAAATAACAGAAATAGCAGTCATTTCCCAGCTTTACATTATAATTTATATGTTAATAATATACATCATGTGAATTACTGAACTGAATCCTAGAGGTAATAGAACTATTAATTGCATTTTCCAGATTAAAAAAAATCAGAGATGGGGGCTCACGAGTTAACAAGATGGTATTAGCAATTGTTTGGTTGGTTGTCTATTCTATATTTTGTTCTATTGATATTGCTTTTCATTATGTAATAGTAATAATAATGTTTCTTAAAATGTATGTATGATGATATATTTTGTCCTGATTTTTATTATTAACACTTTGTTGCTCTTAAAGATAAAAAAGAATATATAGTTGCATGTATTTATTGAAAATTATCCATACTATGTATGGAATGAATGCTAATATTTAAGAGTCTTAGAAAAAAATCAGGAAGCAATTAAAAGGACACAAGATTTCTACCCTCAGTGATTTTAATGAAGCAATAGTGCGTTATGAAAGCAATACATTCTGTGAACCCACTTGGCAGATGTGGAGTAAATCACTGGCTGTTGTGTGCGGAGGCCCATGTCTATCATGAGTTGCTGAATGCTTGCTTTTCCCTTGACCAGGTGGAGGGGCCAGAGTATGAAGAACTTACCACTCTTCACGATTCTGTGTATCAGCAGTCTGTGTCCTGGTTTTCTTCTCTCCAGGATCACATGAAAGAACAAATTTTAAGTCATTTTGGGGGAATGCCAGACAGGGAGCCTGAGCCTCAGGTATGTTATCCTTTTTCTTTTCTTTCTTTCTTTTTTTTTTTTCTGATGCTGCTATTTCCTGTTGTAATATTCTAGACATACCATTCCAGTGTATGCACAGTATGACAGCCCAGCATCATGTACTCCATGGGAATGCTTATGAACTGGTTCATTTATTGGCAGTCCAAAGAGGCATTAGTTAAGTGCCTAAGATCCAAAGGAGAACCTATAACATTAATGCTAACAGTACATGAAGACAATTTCCTTTGAACAAAAGTCACTTAACTCTGCTTGGTCTCAGCCTTCATGCCTTTTTATCTCCCATTAACACTAGGACTTAAATACCAATTTTTTAAAATCATATTGATGGCGACACTGTTTTGCACACGACAGTGCGTCACATCTGGACTCTAGAGAAAAATACAGAATACCTGGTCACTTCGAAGCCTTATTTCATTGTCCTTTGTGGTAACACCTCCTTCCCCTATCTATTCCTCCTGGGATTTTTTTCTGATCCCTCCTTTGCATGCCTTTGGTGAAGATGGTTCTCCAGTAATCAGTGGATTTAAATGAGAGGCCGTGGTAACTTGAGGTTGTGGCAGTGACCAGTTCTCTGGTCCACGTGTGGAGGCACGTCTGCCTTACAGAAGGTGTGTATGTGTAGGCATGTCTGCCTCACAGAAGGCATGTATGTAGGGTTGGTAAGGCTAGCTCTCAAAAAGCTTAATTTAAGATGGAATGCCTTCTCTTGTCTCCATTCATTTGTTACCTTACCTCTTGAGGGTTTTTGTTATTTATCATCTATGGGAATTGGAGGTTTTCTAAACTCAAAATGCCAAAATTGCCTCTAGGTCTTACTTGACTACAATCTTGTGAAAGTCAAATCTCTCCCAAACTCTCTTTCTATACTGTACTTTAACTCAGATTCACAATGCAAGGAGATAAGGCTGATTTGCAATTAGGAAATCATGAGGCTTGAACTAGTGTTCTACAGCTGAGCCATAACTCCGCATCTGGCTTTCGTTTGGTAGTTTTTAGAGATAAGAGTCTCACAGGCTTTCCTGACAGGTCTGCCTTTAAACTGGGATCCTTAGATCTCAGCCTCCTGAGTAAGTAGGGTTACAGGTATGAGCCACTGGTTCCTAACGAGGAAATGAATCATTCTTTTTGCTAGAGATTTCCATTTTAAACTCAGATTAATCTCTCATTGGTAGGCATATTTGCTTCCAATAATCGCTGTCACAAATCATCACAAATGTGGGTGGCAGTTTTCAGCAACACACATTTATTGTGATCAAAGTGTGGTGACAGGATGTAATGCTTTCTGGAGGTTGTTGGGGGAGAGTCTATCTTCTGTGTTTTCCACTAATTTTGGGGTGTACTGGGGCCTAGTACTTACAAGGTAAGCACTACTATTTGAGCCAGTCCCCAGCCCTTTTTGTTTTCCATTTTAGTTATCTTTCAGGTAATGTCCAGGGCCAGCTTTCTACCATGAGCTTCCTACCTATAGTCTTTTTTTTTTTTTTTGTCGGTCATGGGGCTTGAACTCTGGGCCTGAACACTGTCCCTCAGCTCTTCAGCTCAAGGCTAGCGCTCTACCACTTAAGCCACAGTGCCACTTCCGGTTTTCTGAGTGGTTTATTGGAGATAAGAGTCTCACAGAGTTTCCTTCCTGGGCTAGCTTTGAAGCACAATCCTCAGATCTCAGCCTCCTGAGTAGCTAGTATTACAGGTGTGAGCCACTAGCACCTGGCTCCTACCTATAGTCTTACACATAATTGGGACCGTAAGTGTGTACCACTATATCCAGCTTTTATTGGTTATGATGTGTCTTGCTACAGTCTTCCCAATCTCTGCCTCCTGAGAAGCTGTAATTACAGGCCTGAAGCACCATGCCTGGCTAACTTATTCTAACTTCTAAAGACTGCTGGCTTTCCTTGGCTTATGATCAAAACAAGGGACACTATATCTCTGACCATTCTTCTGCTGCCATACTTCCCCTGACTGCCACCTGAAAAAGACGCACCTGATTATGTAGGACCCCTGTAATGATCTTGCCATCTTAAGGTCTTAATTTGGTCACACCTTTCAGGTCCCACTGCCAGTTAAAAGTACATTTTCATGTTTTAGGCATTAGAGCATTGACGTCTTTGAGGGTTGTTATGCCAAGGACAGAAGAGTTTTAGGTAGTCTGTGGGGAATGTCTTTATATGAGTTTCTTCTTACTAAACATGCTTTAGCTTCTCATTAAGCTAATGCCTCTCACCTAAAATCTTAGCTACTTGGGAGGCTGACTGGGAAGACTGAAGCTTGAGCCAACCTGATCACACATGCAGGAACCCCTTCTCAGCCAATAGCTGGGTGCAGTGGTGCATGTTTATCATCTCAGCTACTATGGGAAGTTCAAATGAGCTGACACAAAATTAGGGACACACCTGGGCTAGAAGCAGGACCAGTACAAAAGAGGATTAGAGGAATGGTTGAGCAAGAGAGTATCTGCCTAGCAAGCGTGAGACCCTGAGTTCAAAATCCCAATGTTACCAAAAAAAAGAAAAACATTGTTCACTACTCTGTAAGATGAGAAAAGGAGAGTACAACTTTTTTGATTTTTTTTTTTCCCAGTGGTGGGGCTTGAACTCAGATCTGAGCACTGTCTCTGAGCTAGTGCTCTTCCGCTTGAAGCCATAGCTCCACTTCCGTTTTTCCTGGTGGTTAATTGGAGATAAGAGTAGTATGGACTTTTCCTGCCTGGGCTGGCTTCAAACTGTGATCCTCAAATCTCAGATTCCTGAGTAGCCTGGATTATAGGCATGAGCCACTAGTGCCCAATGCACAATGTTATTTTTAGTCCTCTGGTGGAAAACCATCCCAGAGATCACCAGAGAACAATAAAAGGCTTTGAAACTAAAGGCCTGGATATCTTTGTTCCAGTGCCAGCATATCAAGAACAAGTTTATAGTCATCTTTTGTTTAGAATTCAAACCAGAACAAATCATGTGATAAAGGCTATCATATATATATGTAGCATGCGTGTATTTTTGTGCGTATAAAATTTTCATACATAAATTCATGATGTGTATAAATGCATAACGCTTGCCACATATATACTAATGTATACATATACATCTTTTATACATATGCACATTTACCACATTGGCTTATGATAAGGTTAATTTTCTTATGGTACTTAAACCATACATATACACATACTTTTAGCCTTTATGATTTATATAGCATGCTTGAAACTTAAATAGCAGTAGCACAGAACATTGGGTTGGGGAGGTGAAAATTACTTGTCTTTTCTCCTGGTTGGTGTATGTATAAACTCTTAAGTAGACAGTCAGGAGAAAGAAAAACAACTAATTTATGGAATTTCCCTGTAGAAGATGCTTCTCTTGGAATGTTCTTGCTTTTATGAGTTTCCCATCTTTGAATGTGTAACATACAAGCAAACTGAATGAGTTGTGATGTAGCTCTACAAGAGAAAGTGGCATTTCTATTGGTTCACATGTCTGTTGGTTAAATTAGGGAGCAGGCCTTCATTGATACAGTATTTTCTTCTGGTTTAATTTTCAGAG
Organism: Dipodomys spectabilis; assembly: GCF_019054845.1. Lineage (NCBI taxonomy): Eukaryota > Metazoa > Chordata > Mammalia > Rodentia > Heteromyidae > Dipodomys > Dipodomys spectabilis. The sequence goes on along the minus strand of NW_024870864.1, from coordinate 5,541,804 downwards.
CAATCCTAGTGGCCCGGCCTGGTCCTGGTGGATCCTGGCAGTGCTGCCACTGGAGCGCAAGGCTCAGCTGGCCATCCTTGGCATGACCTCTCTGAAGGAACGTCTGCTTGCCATCCGACGCATACTAGTCATCATCACGCGTAAGATGAATAATCGCCAAGAGGTGGCTCCCAACAAGGAGAGAAATAACTGATTTTCTTCTTCTGTTATGGTTTCTGGAAGCCCCTGTCCATTTATGAGTGCCGGGCATGGACAAGTACCCATCAATTATTGTGCTCTGTAAAATGTTCATTGATAAGATTACCAAATGGGACACTTAACCAAACACTTAATACCCTCTCACAATTGCCAAGTTTGTGCCTGGTGGAATCTGTTGCTGTAAAAGGTTAGCCTGAAGTTCAGATAGAGCCCAGGGTTGGAAAGCCACCTAAGAAAATCACTTGGAAGCAGATGTTTCAGGAGGTCACTGGCGGCAGGGAACAGCACAGATGGCATATAGTGGCTTAGGGTCCACAAGAAAGGAGAAGCTGTTCTAGTCAGTATCTCACCCTGCTAAATGGAAAAATGCATGTATCTGTGGCCAGACAATAAGAGGAAATCATGTTTTCATGTGGAAACAGATGGGTTAGAACACAGGCTGACCAAAGATGCACTTAGGCTTCGTGTGTTGCTGTAAAGTTGTCTGTGAACTTAAGGAATCAAACCCTTGTCCAGTGCCAGGAGCTAAAATGAGTCCTCACCCAAGAAGTAGCAATTACTGGATAGAACTGTGTTTACTGTCCTGTTTTAGTCCCAGGTGTTGTAAATTGCATGTTGTATTCATTAACAGTGTCAAAAATACAATACGTTTCATGGATATAGCAAAGTTGGAGAATAGTATAGTGAACTTGAGACTATATTTACACACTCTGAATAAACAGTGAGTTAAAACTATAAATGCATTGGGATGTCAAACATGTAGCCAGACTAGTACAGAAACCCTTGAAAGTGTAACTGTTCTCATCAATTGATTGCGTACTAAACATTGAGGCCAGTCCTCTTTTTCTGCCAGGATTTTCATGAGAAATTAGTCTCATCAGTAAAATTTATGCTACTATCCTTCCACTAATATATGAAGACATTAAAAAGCTGTCATAAATGGTAAAGTCTGTCTATTCTGAGGAAATGTACCAGAATATGCAAGAATAGGTGGTTGATAAAGGGTAAATATTTAGGTTTCTCCAATACCAAACTAAAATGGTGACTTTTTAAACAAAGTTTTATGTTTATTAGACCATGAATTACCAGTTAAAGAACAATGGGTATAACTTCCAACCTGTGATGTATGCTGGTAATGCTGGTTGGAATAACTATCGATCTGAGATGTGCTCACTGTCCTAGCCAGGTGCTGAGAGTTTGCTTCTTAGTTTATGAGGTGGGCATCCACTGAAGGAAAGTGTGAACTAATGGGCACATGACAATTGCGAGCTTTGCCCTCTTCATTCAAGGTATGTGATCTTCAAGTTTTAAAAAGTGTATTTCACAATAGTAAATGTCGATGGGTTATCAACCCATTAAGCATTAGAAAGACCTTATAATATTTATAATTTGATGTATTGTAGGAGTTTTCAGCAGTTAAAACTTAAGTGAGGTCATGGGAGTTAGAAAATACATTAGTGAAACTTAACTATACAGCAGAACATTTAGAAGTATTTGTTGACTCAGTGTTTCAAGTACTTATGTAGTATTTTCTTAAGCCATGTAGCCTAATTAATCTGACCACTTAAAAAACAAAACTGCTTTTCATGTGCAGAGATCTTTACTAGAAGCTATTCCTAGAAAGTAATAGATATTAGCCACTCTTCTCTAGAATTTATTTTATATTTTAATAACATATATGAAGAATTGTAGCTAGACACCAGCGGCTCATGCCTGTAATCCTAGAGCTACTTAAGAGACTAAGAAAGAAGATTGCTCTTCAAGGCCAGCCTGGGGGAAAAAATTCCACAAGGGCAGGAGTACTACCCTTGTTGCTTCCTAATAGAGGAGCTCGATCCAGGAGGTGTTTGGGCATGGAGGCTCTGGGTTGGTTAATTTGCTTAAGGAATGTGTGCTCTCAAGCATCCTCTGCTATGTAAGAATTGACAAGCAGATGGGAGAATATGATAAAAGGGATGACGTTGATCAAGATGCAGTGTACTCATAACCTCATGGAATTGTAACCTCTTTGTACAGCTACTCAATAGTAAACCATATATATATTTTAAAGAATTGACCAGCCCTGGTAGGGACATTCTTTTCTTTGTCAGGAAAGCTCTGACATAAAAATTATAACCAAAACATCAAAAATTATAAAAACATGATTAGTTCAAACTTGTTCTAGTATTTCTGGAGAGAGATTTATTTTTTCAAAATGATTTAACTGTTTTTTTGCAAAGGAGAACTGAAGATTGTTGTAAGTTAAGTTTAACCAGGTTGATTTCAGCAAGAAATAGGTTCTAGAACCAGTCAGAACTCTAGACCCACACTCTAGACTGCCTCTCCCTAAGACAGTGAGTTGTTTTCCAATCAGAAAAGCAGATATTATTTGATTGGTGCAGTCCAGTATTTTCCTTATCTGGGAGCCTTTCTTCTGGGATTGGCTAGCATTTCAGCTGCTATGATTGGTCAAGACCCAGTTGCTTGCTCACCAGGATATACACTTAATTACAATTTGCTCGAACATCAAGCTAAGTTACAATTAACTGTATGTGGAGCTGTCCTAGACCAAATTTCATCATCCAAGTATGGAGTCAGTTTAAGACAACTATAATTTAAGAGTTCCCCACTTTGGGTCATCCTTTTAGTCCTTACAGAGATTAACCAAAACCATAGTCAGGGGAATGACACCATTTTCTGCATCTACCACAGTGAATCTACTTGATCAGCCTAGTTCAGAATTGGCAATTTAATACTGTTCTAGATGACTCTTACATTTTTGTTATTTCATCTGCAATGAAACCATTTGATATTAATACTAAAATATTGCAGTAACCAAAAGAATGAACTCAAAGTGACACAGTTGCTCTCTCAGTCAAGTTAGGAACATTAGCGCTGAATTGTATCCAGGTCTTAATTTATAAAAGTACTTAAAACTTCTAAGCACTACACGGTATACATTGCCAAGAAACTTTCCAGAAGGCAGCAGTGAGCTGAGCCAAATAGAAGACCTGAACCAATAAAGAGGCAGAACAGAATAAGCAGATTCTCCACAAACCCAGTGTAGGCCTCAGGAACTGGAAATGAGGACCACTTACTGATATTTGAGCAAGAATCATTTCTCTACTTGCTCATAAGACTGCCCATAAATATAACCAAAGTGCAATGGGAAAAGTGCTCTAACGTACTTTCTCTATCACACATTGAAGATGTATAACCACATTTGTCATTAAGGGCACCTTCTAATTTTAGTCAAGTGGCATATATAATCAGTCATTCAAAACCACGTAGACAGCCTGAGTATAGGTTAACTAAAAGTACAATATAAGACATGCCTCCTAGATGCTACCTGGACAAATTTTCTTCACTTTGTAACAACCAGGTTACTATTGGAAAGGGCAGAGTGCTACTTCCAGCAAACCTAGGAAGCAAAGGCAGTAGTGATGTTGAAGCTCTCCATTTTTCCTTTGGAGTTTTGGAGTATTTCCCATCAGAATCCTGAAGAATAGATATTAATGGAATAGCTTCTTGATTTTGTGGAGTTAGTCTACAGACTTAATCATTTTGGTTCTTGCTAGAGCATAAATCTTTGCAGACATCAGCAGGTTATTTCATTGTGGGGAAATGGAAGAGGTTAGAGGAGCCAGAAGAAAGAAAGATAAGGCCTTCAGGGTAACAGAAATTTCTATCTAAGATCATGAGGAAGCTGTTTAGCTTTACCTTAAAATCCCTACCAGGTAGATAGACAATCGCCCTTTTTTATCTGTGAGATACAGACCATGATTGGAGTCCTGAACCACTGTTGAAGAGTAGGGGTCAGAAGAACTTCCAGCCAAGTTTAATGGCAACCATCCTCTAGTGTCACTTTGCAAAGACTTAAGACTCCCACAGTCACGGTCCTTACCATCACCTACCAATAATTGGAAGTAGAACAGTTGAGTTGCAGTGGCTCAGATAGAAATGATGAGGAGCTGAAAGAACTTTCTAAGATGGCTGTCTAATTACTGAGAAATACTGATTTTTGAGAGACACTAGGATGTCCCACAGCCTGGAGAAAACTGAAAGAGCTCATTCCACTTGAGCCACAGCACCACTGAGATGCAGCCTCTAGCAGTTAAGTTCAAAGCCACGTTCCGTTGCAAGTAATGCCATTTCTGTCCCTGCAAAAAATAATTCCTTAATGAAGTTTGTAACACTGTTTCTGGGTAAACTCTTTAATCTGGAACTGGTTCATCCATCTTTTGGCTGCAGGATTATCATGGACCAATCAATTTTCTGTAGAAAAACTTTAGAATTGAATTTTATAGGTTCTTAGCAGTTTTACTTGGTGATCTGGAAAAATTTGGGAAGGTCTTTATCTCTTTAGATTCCTTCTGTTTTGTTTCTGTCATAAACTTTCCAATTTCCCTAGGTCACATTATCCTGTGAATAACTTGGGAAAGCTGCTGCAAGAATTCTAAACTCATTGGTAATGTTTTTTTTTTTTTTTTTTTTTTAGAATTATTCTTTCAGACTGGGAAGTTTCTTATAGTGTGACTCAACTTTGCCCTAGATCATGGGTAGGGAACATCTGGTCTGTGGGCTACATAAGACCCATGAAATCATGTGCTTCCTGATGGGACAGACATGTATGTTTTTTTTTCTCACCAGCTGCTTGAAGTTGTCTGCCTGTATTGATTATTTTGTATGCTCTCTAATGATGTTATAAATCTTCAAATGGCCCTTGACAGAAAAAAAAAACAGTTCTCCATCTCTGCCTAAACCATGGAAAAGTCAGTTAAAACCAACAGATTTGGCCAAAAGGCCTCACTTTATTATAAGGCTATGTTTAACTTATTATTTCTAAGAGGGAAAGGCAGCTGGGCTTATCATGGTCAGTGGCCTCAGTATTTAGGAAAGATGAATGGAAACTAAGTGCTTATCAGCACATGAATGGGTAAAGAAAATGTGGTATTATATATACATGAGGGAATATTATTCATTGCGTCATATCCAGGAAAACTGATGGAATTGGCCATGTTAAGCAAAATAAACCAGGCTTAGACAAATACTCCATTTTCTCTCACATAATGAATTTCAGAGGAGGAGGACCAGAGAGCAGGGAGGAGCCAGGAAGAGAATGATAGGGGTGAATAAGATCTATCTATCTATTACCATAATGAAACCCATTACTTTTTACAATGAATTGAGTTTTTTAAGCTGGATAGGGAGGAGTTGTTAGAGTTTAAATCTAGTTGAGGTCCTCTTTTACCCTGTCCTTGTCTGTTACTTGGGTTTTTCTGAAGAAGCTTTCAAGGAACAAATTTTTGATTCATGTAGTCTTTTGGATGCTTCTCCATACCAATTAAAGAGTGCATCCCACTAGCTTAGTGGGGGTGTTTATTGTTTGTTTTTCTATAGATAGCAAGTAAACAATTCTGACTTCCCAGTGACCCTCGAATTTTCTAAGCTGTTTTCTAGATGATACGTTTTCCTAAAATATGCAGATTTGTGCCCATAATTCTGATACATAAACCTAGCTAGTGTTCTGAAGTATGGATTATGATGATCCCATTATCAAAAATAAAAATTTGAGGTCAGGTACCAGTGACTCATGCCTATACTCCTGGGTACTCAGGAGGCTGAGATCTAAGGATCCTGGTTTGAAGTCAGCCCATACAGAAAAGTCCATGAGACTCTAACTTTTTTAAAAAAATATTTTTAAGTAGTTGTGCAAAGGAGTTGCCATTCAGCAAAGCAGTTTATGAATACAGTGCATCTTGATCTCTTAATCCCTAGTTATCCACCAAAAATCCGGAAGTGGAGCTGTAGCTCAAGTGGTAGAGCACCAGCCAGGAATGGAAAAGCTAAGGGACAATGCCCAGAGCCTGAGTTCAAAGCCTCAATACCTATTATGACCTTTAACTGAATCCAGTGCAATCAGCTGTCAAAAACACTTTGCCTCTGAGCCCAGTTCAGATTCTAACTAACCTACTCAGACTCCTATGGCTTCTTTTCTGAAATCCAAGTCAGTAAGTTAAGAAAAAGAAGAGAGAAAGGAAAGAAAAAGTTTAGATAAACTTGGAGAGCTTAGAACTCAGAGTGGAGCTTGCGATAAGGGGAGGAAACTTACCTGTACTATATCTAGGTGTCTTGAGAAGCCATAGGGTTCAGAGGGCCCTAGTGGGTCTCTTGTATTAGCCACTGAGTGAACCCGTGGATTCTGGAAGCTCTACTTTGCAGCCCACTGACCACACCAAAAGGAGAATGCAACTACATTTAAATTTAGTAGGTTATTTTTGAGCAAGAAGTAAAGTTTTTAATTGGGCAGCATACCAACCCAAGATGGTGCAGAATGTTACCCCCAACATTTTAGACAGAAAAGGGAAGGAATTTACAGAGATGATAAATTGGTGCAGTTCAGTGTTTACTTTATTTGGCATGCAGTCACTTAATACTTATGGAGACACAAACTGGGAGAAGTGTGGTTAGGTGATTTTGTCACAATATGAGCAACATAAGAGTGTTCTAACATAAACCAAGACAGCTACAATGTCACTAGGTGATGCAACGTCATGGGACCACATAGAATATGCTACAACTGGTTTATGTGTCAAGCTAGATTGCAATTCACCACATACTAAGAGACTAAGTCAAATTTTATCATTCAATACAGAGGCTAGTTTGAGCAGGGATGGGCCTGGGTCTGCTGGTACCAGCTTGTGTCTACAGAACTTCAACATCAGAACCACTTCCTGCAGTCCTGCAGCTGTAAGTTATCAGGGCAAGGTGGGGCCAGGAAGGCCAGATGAGTTCCGGTGGCATTATGGCAGACCCCACCCCAAATTAGAGACTGAACCTTAGTAAGAAAGACACCAAGGAAGTTGACTGTCAGTCACAAGGCTAGATTGGCGTATGTGGTCTTTGAGGAGGAAGATGGAGTTGTAATGTAAGTATCTCTAACCTTTTGCTTTTCAGCAATCATTAAAAAAAATTGCTTTGGGGCCTTTGGTATTTGCCATGCTATTTTAACTTTAATAGTTTTGTCCGCTTTTGTACTATGTATGGTCTGATCAGTGGCTGGCTCGTCTTTCATACTGCTCATCCTACCACCCTCCATTTTCCACTGAGCCCTGGAAAAAGGTTGCTGTGTTGAAAATTTGTATGTTTATGTATTAGTGTCATTAGCAACTTAATTTTGTAGTTGTGGGATGATTTTTCCATTTAACAATTTGATGTGCATTTTTTTCTACTTAATTAGAAGAGCAGATTTGAGCAAAAAGTTGATGTAGATGAACTTAAAAATCATGGTTTTACCTGTTGAGAAATTAGTGTATTGTCACATTCATATAATACCAAGTGTTTATCTGACTTTCTGTTTCCTAAGTTTAAGTCTGGGATAAAGATGTTAAAAACAATATTTGCTATTTGTCATTACTTAAGTGAGGCCACATTTGAATGTTGCAATATTTACTTCATTGTGTCTGTGTACTGTTCACTTTAGTTGGAATTGTATATTTAATATGTGATATTTGGAGTAAATAAAACTTGCAGTGTTGTAAATGTTATTTAATAAATACTCATGTGCAAATGACGTAAAATGACTAGAACTAGATCAAATTCAGCTCAGTCTAATCCAGGACAAATTCAACCTAACTTGATTACATTTGCAAAGACAGAATATTGGATTAATTCCTGTGGTTGGCTTCCAAACATAGAATTTTCTTCTTCACAGTTCTGGAAATCAGAAGTTCAAGGCCAAGGTATTGACAGAATCATATCTCCTTTTACATATGTGGAGTCTCTTCTAACTCCTAGAGGTTGCTGCAGGCCCTGACCTTCCAGGGCTTGTACATATCCGCAGTCTGTCTTCATTACCAGGGCCTCCTCCCTCCAAGTCCAGATGTCCGTCTCCTATGTAAAGAAGTAAGTTACTAGATTTGGAGTGCAAGCTAATTCAGTATGAACACCACCTAATTTTATTTATTATATCTGCAGAGACATTGTCTCCAAGTAAAGTCACAGACACACATTGTTCAGAGGAGCTTCAGCTCAATTCAGATGTTAAATTAGTCCAACTTAAATCACTAGTAATAAAAGGGAAGAGGCTTTACTATAATTACATTTTAAGATCTGTTCTATCCAGGGTAGTTAAGAACTGAAACCTATATAGCTATTTGGGGGGGGGGCATGGAGGAGGTTTGAGATAAGGAATACAAAATTATAAGTAAAGAGTTAACTATGAAAATACATATTTAGGGGCTGGGAAGGTGCCTCAAGTGGTAGAGTGCTAGCCTTGAGCTGAAGAGCTGAGGGATAGCACTCAGGCTTAGAGTTCAGGCCCCATGACTGCCAAAAAGAAAAAAAATATTTATTTAGAAATTTTAAAAGAGTAATTTTTTTGGTGATGTATTGTGTTTATTGATTTATGTATATTGAAAATGAGCCTTGCATCTCTGGTATGAAACTGACTTGATCATAGTGAGTGATTTTTTTTGGCTAGTTGTTGAATTCAGGTAGAAGATATTTTATTAAGGAGCTTTATGTATGTTCATCAAAGAATTTGGTCTATCTCTTTTTACAATGGGTCCCTTCCTGATTTAAGGATGAGTGGATTTCTGGACTTGTAGAATAAGTTTGGTAATGATCTTTTCCTTCCTATTTCATGCAAAAGTCGGGGGGCGGGGAGTAACATATTAACTTTTTTTTTGAAGATCTTATGGAATTCAGCTGTGAATTATTCATTGTGACCTAGACTTTTCCTTGTTGGAAGACTATTGTATCTCCAGTCTCATTGCTTGTTATAAGTCTAAGTAGTTTATATCTTCTTGGTTCAGCTTTGACAGCTTGTCTGCCTCTAGAAATGTATCTACTTCTAGATTTTCCAACTATTTGAGTATAGGTTTTTAAAGTAATCTCTCATAATTGTTTGAATTTCTCTATTTTTTTTTTTGTTGGTCGTGGGGCCTGAACTCTGGGCCTGGGCACTGCCTCTCAGCTCTTCAGCTCAAGGCAAGAGCTCTACCATTTGACCCATAGAGCTACTTCCAGCTTTTTCTGCTGATATGCTGAGGAATCGAACTTAGGGGCCTCATGCATACAAGGCAAGCACTCTACCACTGAGCCACCTTCTTAGCCCCTCTCTAATACTTTTTGTGATATTTCCTTTTTTAATCTCAAATTTTACTGATTTAGGTCTTTTCCTCCACCCACTTTTTTTTCAGTCAAATAGCTAGGAGAGTGTCAATCTTACTCATTTTTTCAAAGAGACAGGTTTTTGTTTCATTGATTCCATAGGGTTATTTTTTTGGTCTGATTTGTGGATCTCTGCCTTGATTTTTACCTCTGTCTAGTAGTTTGGATTTGGTGTGTTCCTGTTTTTCTACAAGGTAACCTTGTGTCATAATTTTATTTACTTGAGCAATTTCTATTCTTTTTATGTAGGCATTTAGAGCTATGAGTTTTCCTCTCAACACTGCTTTTGTAAATTTAAATTTTGAAAACTTGGTATTGCTAACTCATCACAATACTGAAAGCTTATTTTACTAACTTTATGATACCTTTTGATACTTTTTTCCCTTCTTTTTTTTTTTTCTTAACCTGTAGACTCTGATCACTTATGCCTATGGAAGTTTACTTTTAGTTTCTAAAGGAACAATTTTGGTTTCTTTAGGTACTTAACTCTAGTGTAGTTATTGAAAAAGCCATAGCCCAGAAGTTTTGGTTTCACCAGTCATTATTGGTCATATAATTAAAATGACTAGTATTGTCAAATCTGGGAAAAGCTATGTTAAATTCTTTTATATATGAGCTGTAAGAGTCAGACATTTTATTAGATTTTCTGCAGTGTCTAATCTTAAGTCCTAGCGGTGCCTGCCTGTCCCGAGTGAGCTTTGTGTGGTTGATGATGGACATGTCTATATTTATGCTGAGAGGAGTCACCATTAGCCGTATGCGGCTTTCCAGCACTTAGGATGTGGTAAGTGTGGCTGGAAAAGTAAACTTGTTATGCAGTTCAACTTTAACCCATGGGTTTTCACCCATAAAGCTGTCCGATGCCAGCCTGTGGCCCACCAGCCCTGTGGCCCACCTCAGTGCTTTCTCCTCAGCCTTCTTCCAGCACAGGCTCTGTCAGCAGACCAAGGCCTCTGCCAGCGACCTTGGTGAAAACTAGTCATAGACATAGAGGTCTAAAATAAACATTCCTCCTGTGTGTGTTCAGCATGACTATCAAATCAGAATGTTTAAAAGTGAAAAGTCAAGCCAGGCGCCAGTAGCTCACACCTGTAATCTTAGCTACTCAGTAGGCTGAGATCTGAGGGTCTTGGTTCAAAGCCAGACCAGGCAGGAAAGTCCATGAGACTCTTATCTCCAGTGAACCACCAGAAAACCGAAAGTGGCACTGTGGTTCAAATGGCAGAGCACTCGTGTTGAGCTGAAGAGCTGAGGGACCGTGCCCAGGCCCAGAAGTCAAGCCCCACGACCGACCAAAAAAAAAAAGTGAAAAGGCTTGAGTTCTTAACATATTCCTCTGTATGTTGAGAGATCCTTTCCCTTCTTTCTGTGTGAATCAGCGCGGGCTATGTGATGCTACATAGCAGACATCCCCCATATTTGTTTTTCACTAATATGTCATATTTATCTCTGGTAGCACCTGGGATTCCTGGCCCAGACCTCCAATAATAGGAGACTGATTGCTCCTGCTGCTGTGAGTTTTCTTGTCAGATGACTTGGCTTTTTTGGGAAAGCTCATGACTGATCTCAGTGATGACGTAAAGATCTAGCCATGTGGGATTTACATGGGAAGCGAGCTATGAGCTCAGCTGAGACTGGTACTAATCACATATAGCTGGGCACCTCCCTTGGCCCATCCACCTTCCTTCCTTCCTTCCAGGTGATTGTCATGAAAAACCAGTACCTTGTAAGCCTCTTTAGGATTGGAAGGCTGTTTATTATGTATCTGAAATTGCTGTATTGCCAGGTAAACAGAGCACTATCCACCTTGGGTAGAGCAGAAAGGGCTCTGCACCAGGTCCAGGCAGTGGTGTGAGGAGCATTGACAAGTGAGCCACACAGCATGGCAGAGTATGGCATTAAGGGTGTCACTGGTTGGTGCTGTGGGCTGAGATAGGTACCCAATGTCATTCCAGGAGTTTGCTCTCCAGGACCTTGAAAGGTGACTGTGTTTGGAAACAGGGTCCTTAGAGAAGTAAATACACTAAATGATTAGGGTGTACCCTCATTCATACCACTCCTGTCCCAAAAGGAAATTTGGAAGCAGATTTGTAGGGGGGGGGGAACATGTGATGACAGAGAGGAGATAGCCTTCTGCTAGCCAAGGAGAGGCCTTGAAAGGATTGAACCTTGCTGACATGCAGAGCTCTGACTTCTAGCCTTCAAGGAGATGAGAAAATAAAAGGCAGCTAATTAAGCCACATTTTGTGGTACTTTGCTTGCTAAGGTGGTCCTAGACAATGAATACAATGGAATTGACCCCATCACAAACAGGAGATCATCAGACTGCTGGCCTGGTGCTGAGCTCTGACAGAGGCAGGACATAAAGCATCCATGCCATCACAACTGCCAGGCTGAGCCAACATGTCACAAGGTGGAAGTGGGCCAGAAAAATTCCATCTGAAGAAATGGTTCACACTTGTAACCTCAGAGATCAGGAGGATTGGAGTCTGAGGCTAGACCAGGCAAAAAAGTTACCAAGACTATATCTCCATCAATAGGGTGGGTGTGGTGGTGTGCCTCTGTGATCCCAGTTATGTAAGAGGCTGTAGGTAGGAGAATCTCTGAGGTTAGTCCTAGGTGAAAGCTTGAGAGCACCCCCCACACACACACATGAAAGAGTTTAAAAAGATTGAGTGGTGGAGTGCCATCCTAGCAAGTGTGAGATCCTGAATTCAAACCCAGTACTGCACCGCTGCCTCCCCCTAAGAAAGTCTTAAGATGAAGAGAGATGTGCAGTCATATACACGCATCATCAATTAGGGAGCACAGCACGCAGGAAGAGATGGCCAGGCTTCAGTATCCCTACCGTTCTTAGGCCAATGCGTTTTACTCATTCATGTCCATGTGAGAATTCTGAGAGACTAGACAAAGGAAGACGAAAATGTCCAAACTTAGTTCATTCTAAATGGGCTTACTGTTATATGTGAGGGCTGAAAAGAGATGGCAGCTGCACACAGCCTCAGTCAAGGGCCTTGAAAGAACAGTGAGGAAGAAACCTTCCCAGTGCATGGAATGTAGTGCAGAGTATCTGGTAAAGTTAGAGGATACATAGACCTACAGGTAGCCTCCTTGAAGTGAAAGGTAGTAAGAGTGAGCTGTGCTGAATGGTGCAGGAAGCTGTTTGCCTCACAGGAAGTTGGTATGGCTGGTTGAAGTCAGAGTACCACCCCGAAGCTTGTCTAGCTTCTAGTGGAAGGGTGAGGACTCTGTGGTCTGATGTAGAGGCGAGGGGCACCTGGGATGATGAGAGCAGTGACAGGGCTATCACATTATGTTTTCCTGGACAGTATCTGCCGAGGAAGAGGCATATTTTGACCAAGTAGACCAGATGTCTGGGCCAGCCTTTGTCACTAGCCACCATAATGCTGGCACAGGTAGTAGAAATGGCCACTACCAATGGGTCCAGTGGTGCAGGCTTTTATTTTCATCATGGCCGTACAAAAATCTGTCATTAGCAGAGACAAGTCCTGAGCTGGGGAGCAAGCTGTTTCTACCTGGATCCCTTTCACCTGGGAGGGCCCATGATTCATTCTGATATAACTGAACAGAGCCTTTACCTTTGCAAACCACAGGGCTCAATCAGAACACTATGAGAGTGGTTGCTTCATTCACACTGGATAATCTCTCACCATTGCGAAAGAAAGACCAGAAGGAGAGCCTCCTTGCAGCAAAAGGTGGTAAGAATGAGCTGTGCTGAATGGTGCAGGAAGCTGTTTGCCTCACAGGAGGTTGGTATGGCTGGTTGAAGTCAGAGTACCAACCCTGAGGGGCTAATTTACAAAACTGGGATACCACCCTCCAGGGTGCAGGAGACACTTTGGGCCAAGCATCTTTACATGGGGTCCTGTCCACAAGGGAAACACCCATCGATCTGGAAACCAAAGGGTAGCAACTAACTTGTAGAGGCCTATCAAGAATATTTGTGTTTCCTGTCCTCATCGTTGCGCTCTGCAAAGATTGGATGTCTGGGTCACAAAGGGGACATGACAAGAGATTGTAATTTATTTTCAGAAATCAGTGATCCTCATGGGTGCTTTGGGATACGCTTGCTCCTTGTTGATAGAAATGAGCAAGTGTAACAGCCCAAATCTGAGAAGGGTGTGGGGACCAGAGGCTCACACTTCTCATGGATGAGATTCGGAGCCATCCTGTAGCCATACATGATAGTTTTCATATTGGGAATTGCAAAGCCAAAGCAAGCATGACTGAACAGAGTGGAGAACAGTTACCTGCACCAGGTAAGGAGAGTACTGGAATTATTTTCAAAGCAATATCCTCCATCAGAGGAAATGTGAGTTCATTCATGGAGCCTGTACATACTCAACGTGGGAAAAAGCATTTTGGAGCATGCTCAATTCAAGGTATATGTTACTGTGAATCCTCAATAAGGTTGTAGTTTGAGAAGGGGCAGTACTGGACAAGAATACTTCTGGGTATGTTTAGCATCTTTCTCAAAAAGATTTGCACTGCAGTCAAAGGAAAGGGCACCTTGCAGGTGTGATATAGTGGAGGGTGCCCGGAGATACTTCCAGAACATAGGTTTGAAAGCAAATCCCAGTGAGCAGGTCTTTAACAATGAAGGACTGCTTGGTGCAGGTAGACACACAGTCAGCACGCAGTCCTTGATCTTTGCACCTCCTGGATCTGCTCAGCTTCAGAGAGCTGCCTCACTCCTGTGAGTGGTTGATGGGCTGTAAAAGCCTGGCTCTGCCTGCCACAGGCAACCCCTGAGGGGTCATTGCAGCTCTCTAGGTTATTGGTAGGTTTGGATTGTGGTTCGCCTTTAGTCCTGGCTTTCCCCACCCCCCTTCCTTCCTTTCCCTCTCATCTGTGTTGATGGAAGAGAACTCTCCTCAGTAACCATCTACCTGACTCCATCTCAGGTGTTATACAAGCACCTGCTATGTCACTCACAGTAATGGAATACACCGAATGTGAAGGACAAAGGCCAGTAAGTGGTGGAGGAATGTTGTGACCAGACCAGGAGAGGTGTTGGCAACCAAGGACTGACCAACAGCACTACTACTGGCTGGATGAGCTTCCCTGGCCAACATAAAGCCCTCCAATCCCAGGGCACTGCCTGAACCATGCAGGGTCATGTTTCTCAATGCCTGCAGTCAAAAGAGCTCTACGTGTGGCTCTGTGTCTAGATGAGTTGACTGAATATTGAGGCCCCACATGGTAGATAAATTAATGACATTCTTTTCCCCAAATTTTCCATGTCCTCAGTCTAAGACCTGTTTATATGTTTAAATGGATTAAATCATTCACCCCAAGTGGACATATTGAAGGCCTAACCCCCCATCCCCACCCCATACCTTAGAATATGACTGGGGACAAAACATTAAATACATTTAGAGAAGTAATTTAGGGTAAATGGGACCAAGCTGACTGGTGTCCTTATAGAAGGAGGAAGTGACAGCTGGGATAAACACAGGGAAAAGACCATGGAAAGAGACAGCAAGATGGCAGCCACACACAAGCTAAAGAGAGAGGTCTCAGGATAAGCAACCCTGACAACACCTTGATTTTGAATTTTCAGCCTCCAGAACTGTGAATCAATGAACTCCTGTTTGAACTGCCCATGCTCTTTTCCCTTGTTATGGGAGCACAAATCAGGCTTACATTTCTTGCATAGTAAAGGAAACATGGTGGGTATCATCATACTAAGATCCTTGAGATGGGACATTGATCCTGGATTATCCATTGAACGAAAGAGGGAGGAAGGAGGGGAAAAGGGATGATGGAAGCAGGTATGAGTGGTGTGACCCCTCACTTCAGAGGTGGAGGGAAGGCCCACAAAGCTTGATAGGCAGGTGGCCAGTAAGAGCTGGAGGGTAGGGTCAAGGGGCCAGATCTCCCCCACATCTTCTGGGCCCCTTCATTTTAGCTCAGTGTGATTGCTGGAGGAAAATGAATAATAAATCTGGTGGTTTTCAGTCTCTGGATTCATGGTCTTAAAAAATCAGCTTTAAGTTGGATGTATAAACAGGTTTCAATTTAACAACAATTTAGAAGTGCAATACGTCTTGATCAGTGTCACGCCTTTCATCATTCTCTCTCATCTCTCCCAACACCACCCATCCCCTCAAATGATCTAGTTACATTTTGTCCTATGTATGTTGAATATTATGACTGTATTTACCCACTCTTTCTCTCTCCATTCTTCATCCCCCACCCCCACCCCATCCTCCTGCCATCCTGACAATGCATGTTTTGTTACCATAGCACTGAGAAATTCCAGGAGGGTTTTTACAGCCTATGTGGCTCACCTTATCACCCCTTTGCTGGCCCTCAATGGCAGGAGGGTGATTCTGTGGAAAGGGTAATGATCTCTCAGCTCTTCAGACACAGTTTTCCACTGTAGGGTAAGTGTTTCCTCTAAAAAATTCAAAGCCAACTTTGGTAACTATACAGTCAGTGATGACCATTGGTTCAAAAAGAAAAGACACCGGATCCAGGAGGAGCAGAGTCCTCCCGTGTAGAGCAGTCCCTGCCTCCTGGCAGAGCAAACCAGGTGTTGGGCCCAGGGCCCCTGTTCCCCAATGGCCAGCTCTTGTGCAACAGGGCTTCAGAGCGAGCTGGGAGTTATTCCTAGCTTCCTTGCAATCTACAGATGATTTCAGATACGAATTTTCAAAGGGTGGATTTATTCCACTAAAGCCCTACAGAACAAAGCCAAGCAATTAACCCTGCAGCCCTGGTATAAATAGTAAGATCCCTAGAAACTCAGCTCCCCAAGAGCCACAGGACTGTATATGGAAATTGTAATTTTGTGATGCATTTCCAGACAAGAACAATCTATGTGGTTGGGGACAGGTGAGGCAAGGTAGCTGAGGGAAGACGGGAGTGAGGGTTGAGGCAGAGGAAAGAGCTTGTTTGCATTCAGAGAAGGTTTCTGTGGTGCATTGATCTACCAATACTGCACACCCCCGTGTCTACTAACAGAATAAATGACTGAAGCCCTGCTATAGTTCAAATAAACAAAAAGTCGTGTAAAAAGCTGACTGGAGCACCAAGATAAACACAGACATTAACAGCTTGCTTTTCACCATTACATGGCATTTTGAGCGATATCTGTGCACCTCAGTAAGAGAGCACTTTAGGCATCTGCAAAACCTAGATCTGATGCTCACTTGAGTCCCTACAGGCCTGAGGTACCACTGGACAAGGCCAGATGGAAACGGCTCCAGGTTCACTTACCTCTCAAGTATCCCTGCAAAGAGTCATTAGCCTTCAGACCCCCAATCCCTATCTGTCTTGAGGAGCCTTGCCTGTGCAGAAAGGAACCCACTGTCATGAGCACTACGTCTGCAAGACCAGATTAATCCAGATTAATTGGGCCTAGTGCCCCTAGCCACTAGGCCTCACCTCTGAAAGGTCCCACCATTGCTCACCTTGCCACCTGGGGTCCACACTTCCAACACATGGATCCTTTAGAGGGCAGACTCGCATTATACCCAATCATAGCACATTGTTCTCTAGTCCAGTAGCTTGATACTACAGCTCACCACAATACATTGTACATCTCCAGCATTGCCCAACATCTAGTCAGATACTCAGGGCTTTCAAGAGGTGCTGTGGTCTAGGAATTGGGCATCCATGGAGGCTGCTCCTGAGTTGTCACCTCCTTTCCACCATCTTTACCTCAGAGTCTCTGTTCCTCACTTTGGTCACCTCTCTGCTAAGGTTTCACACGTGAGCCTCTGAATAAGTGAACAGCAACCCTGCCTGGACCTGTGCTATCAGGCAGCCTGCAAAGGGAGTTATTACCACCAAGCAGGGACCAACAGTCACTCTGTAGTGTGGCAAGATCCGTTTCACTGATGTGTTGCAGCCAGTGAGAGACGGGAGAGCAATGATGGATGCTCAAAGGGACAGAGATTGATGCCTCTTCTACACTGTCTGGTCCTGTGCTGGCTGCAGTTTCTCAGACAGCACTAGGAAGTGGAGTTAAGTGGGTTAAGTGCCATCATGAGCAAGGATGGCTCAGCATTTGGATGTCACAAAATAGATCTGGGGCATGATTGATAAGAAAATACCACATTTCCTAAGGTCATGGTGCAGCTGGAAAATTCCACAATAATCTCTAACCACCGTGTTCTTCGCATAATAATGCCAATTAAAATGCATGCAAAAATGAATTAGTTCTATGTTTTGAGTAACATGTTTCAGGATTTTCTTATATGCTAAACACTTTGGGAACTATGAACAGCTTTACTCCAAATTTAGGAAAATATTCTGGACAATCTATTGCTACCTTCATTTTACAGATAAGAAAACTTTGGTGTCAAGACATTAAGGCCTTGTACAATGTTTCAGTAAGTGTGGAATTGACACCTGAAGACAGACAAGATAGATCTGTCCAACTCTAAAGCCTATAGGCTAAGATGAAGTAGCTCAAGGAGGACATTGTCATCTTAGCAACCAATGTCACCTTCCATATTACTTTTGTCCTATTATTTTTATCATATATATATAAATTCGTGGGGGGGATGGGGCTCCTCAGAGTCAGGGACCCTGTCTCCATCTTTGTAGTGTCTTGCACAGAGTTTAGTTTTTAGGCTTTAGTGTATGTTTTTTGGATCAGTGAATAAAGGAAGAAAGGAAGTGGCAGAGAAGGGAAGAAGAGGGAAGAAAAGAGGAATAAAAAGGAAGGCGTCATTGTAATCAAATTCCCTTCTAAGAGGATAAGCCTGTGTGTTTTTGCCATCTGCTGGAAATTGTGAAGTACTGCAGTCGACTGAGTCTCAAGACTCAAGCTGCTGGCAGCCAGGGTCAGATTTCCAAAGATTTTGGATATATCCACAATCATGACAACTTTGGACTGAAATTGCACAACAAATGGCTTCAAAAGAACATAGCACCTGTGAATATGTTGTGGATCACAGCATTCCTTATCAAAGGAGCACTGGGACAGGGTTAGTGTGACAGAGTTACCCAGGCAGGGTTAGATTGAAGGGGATAATAGAAGAAATCATGGTTATTAATGCAGCTCCATTTTTCTCTTAACTGTATTGTGATTCATCACAATTTCTGGTTGATCTCAAATCTTCAGTATGTCATCCAATGTAGCTTTAAGTTCCTTTATCCTCTTGTCTCTTTATCAAGTTAAGTAATAAAGTATTTCAGACTTAAAAAACCTCCATCCTTGTAATTGGCAAGAAGAAACCCAGAAAACATGCAAAAATAGGGAAAGGGTTTTGGCAAGCTAATTAGGAAAGAAATATGGTGGCACAATGCCACAGGGAGATGGCACTTCAGTTTATCTTCAGCCATCTTCAAAGCAGATATGAGCATTAGGTGTAAGTAGAGGAAGAATTAGAAGCAAGGGAAAATGATATGCCTAGCTTAGGTGTCCCATTTACAGGTGTGACCTGGCTGGTGGTCATCTCAGTTCTGATTTTCCTGGGTGCCCAGAAAGTTTTTTTCTTAAATCACTGTCATCATTCAGCAGGAACAATCTTGTTTTTATGAGATGATTTCTCTAGCTTTAAGATGCATCCTGGTCATTTATAGCTATTTTTTCTCATTTGGGACGTGATCTGCTCTTCTAAGTTTTGCTGGTAAGCAATATCAGTCTGACTTTCCTGAACTCAAGGTGATTGCAAGGTGACTGTGCAAAGAATGGCTCAAAACAATGAAAAATGTAAAATGGAGGCAGAGATGCCAGGCTTTCCCCTGCTTTTTATGTAACCTGAGGCAGCAAAACAGTTTAAGCACCTATTCCAAACACACTTTCAATAGCCCAAAAGCAGGTTGTCTCTAAGGTGAGAACAACAGCATAACCTCTGGAGTTTGAGTACTTATTGAGACTGCCTGTGAGAAATTCATCCTTTTGGTCTTGTATACAGAGCTGAGGGCCACCTGTGAGCCAGCAAACCTTAATTATCTTTCTCTTTGTGACCTCACCCTCCATTTTTAGTTTCCCCATCTCTCCTCATCGCTCATGTCTAGCTGCTGTCCATCACAATGACCTTTTTACAAAGCTAAAGGATTTATCTGTTTTGTACATTTATTTTTTTTAATCTAGTCATAGCTGTACAACTAGTAAAGTAAGCCCTGAAGAAATAATAGCTATTCTCATCATGCCTAGCTGCAGGTGAGGTTCCCAGCTGGTTATATTTCCACTCTGTTTCTTTCCTAGAGTACATTAAGCTTACAAAACTGGTCGTGAGCTTGCTTGCAGGTAGACACAGCCAACAGTCTAAAAGGGAAATTTTGGGGTAAAACTTCTGGAAATACTATTCAAAGGGAAGTTGGGAAGTTTAACTGCTATTTAAAAAGAAGATGATTTCATCATTCCCCCTGTATTTCCTTCCTAGAACTGGGAAATGACAGATGCACTCTGGCAATCATATTCACCATGATACAATGGTGAATAGAACCATGCTTTAGGATTGGTAAATAGAAGGCAGAGTTGGGATCCTATATGACATCAGGCAACCAGCAACCCTGAATCATCTGCGTGGCTTTAAGAAGAGATTTTTTTTGGGGGGGGGGGAGGTGTCTGGTCGTGGGGCCTGAACTCTGGGCCTGGGCACTGTCCCTCAGCTCTTCAGCTCAAGGCTAGCACTCTACCACTTGAGGCACAGCACCACTTCCGGCTTTTTTCTTTTTGTTTTATGTGGTGCTGAGGAATCGAACCCAGGGCCTCGAGCATGCAAGGCCAAGTGCTCTACCACTGAGCCACCTTCCCAGCCCAGATTTTTTTTTTTTAACTACTTCTGGCTGTACTTGCATTTAAACAATGTGTGTATCACTTGGGTAAACCCTGTGGATCTCCCTACTTTACATAACAGTCTCCCCATTTCCAACTCCTGAGCCTGGAGGTCACATCACGGCGGTTTCTTGGGTCTCACCTATGTCTAAAACACAGCCACTGGGTGACGGTGAGGCCAGCCACTGGGTCCAAGCCCCTCCAGCGTCCTTGCAACTTACTTCTTCCCTGTTATCTCTCTTTGGTGGAATCAAAGTAAAATGTCTGACAAGACAGCTTCCTGGTGATGGATATGTGTTTATCTGATTTGGAGAAGGGAAGGGAAATGACAAAATAGTGAGACAAAGGACAAAGGGTGAACCAATGCCACAGCGATACTCACAAGACACTGTTGGAAATGAACTTTACAACTTGGGGTTTAGGGAGTTGGGGAAGGAAGATGGGAGAAGAAAAAGGAGGGGTATAACACTGTTTGACAAGAAATGTACTCATTGCCTTACTTATGTAAATGCAACCCCTCTGCACATCACTTTACAACTTTAAAAAAGTTTGAAAAAAAAAGTCAGTAGTCACAGCTCAGTGCCCACAAGTAGCTGTGCTTGACAATGACCACATGGGGTCACTGCACCCTTAGGAATGAAGGAACACCCCCAGGTGCCTTTCTTGGAGACAAAAGCAGCCTGTGGAAGGGCTGATAGCAAATAGCCATCCAAAAATATTACTTGAATCATAGTCATTGTTGTTACAGGACTTTATAATTCCCGTAGATTCTGTTTGCATTCAAAGCTGACAAAAGTCATGGAGTCTGTCTCAGAAAGGAAGCAGAACTAATCAATCAAAGTCAGACCTGGGAGTCCCAAGCCCTGGATGGTGACAGTTTCTGTCTGCTGGTGGATGGTGCCAGGAAATATATGAAGCTGAAGGACTAGTGGTACAGGCCAACACAGAGGCTTGCTTTGTGCTCTGCCTAAATGACCTTGACAAGCTGCTTTGAGTCTTGAAGCTTTGATTTTTCTTATTTAGTAAATGGCATTGCTAGTATCTACCTTGGGTTAGAGTTCATGTATAACAGCCACCCATGATAGCATATGGAGAGCAATGCGCACTGATCATGTTCCTCGTGAGTTGGAGAATCTGGGAGAAGAGGAAGATGTGGGGGCTGGCAGGAGCACCAGAAACACGAGGTGTCCTGTGGATGAGCCACAGGTGTAGGGGTGAGGCTTCATTAAATTGGAGGTCACAGTGTGTGTGGGTGTTCAGACGGGCTCCTATCTACCTTCTCAAATGCAGAGGCATCTGGAGGATTCATTGAACCTCAGCTTGCTCAGCCCCCAGCCCTTAAGGTTGTGTATTGTTAACCAGGATGCTCCTACTAGCTCTGGACTTGAATGATCCTATGCTTGGTTTAAAGCCAAGTACAGATTGGAGAATTGCTGTTAAGTTTGAACTGTGCCTTAGAAGTGTCCAGCAAGACATCACATCCTCTATCGTCACTTATTTAGTGACAGCATTGGGACTTTCATGCAGGGCCTTTTACTTAGGACCTGGGTGCTCTGCCTTAAACTCTTTTTGCGCAAGGCTGGGGTTCTACCATTTGAGCCACGGCTACAGCTTTTTGCTGGTTAGAGATAAGATTCCCATGGACTTTCCTGCCTGGGCTGGCTTTGATCCTGAGTAGCTAGGACTTTAGGCATAAACAACTGGCACCTGGCTGTTACTTTATTTTTTGCCCTCAAAAGATTTCATTTGACCCAAGGGCTCCTGTGCTTTCAACATTTGGTGAGCTTTGAGTAAAAGTAATGGTTCTGTGTGTCCCAGATCAATATCACCAGGGGACTAGCAGCTGTCTCAGATCCGCTCACTCAGAAGCTGGGCCAGGCACCAACCAGCTGGCCTTAACGCTCCTGTAGGTGACTCTGGTGTGCTTCAGTCTGAGACCCATTGCTTGAGCAGGGTTTGACACTGAAAAATAATTTGTAGGATTCTGCAGGAAATTTCCAGTTTTTCTCCCTGGTTTATGACCAGACAATGAACATAACAAATATTGCCTGATTGGCTCTTCTCATTCATGGGATCATGGCAGTCTTTATTTATTTGTTCATTATTTTGGAAGTACCGGGGGTTGAACTCAGGGCCTCATGCTTGCTAGACCGGCACTCCACCCTGTGAGCTATCCATGCCTGCAGCCTGTCTTTTGACTGATTATGTTGAAGATGGAATCTCTCAAGAGTTTTCTGCCCAGAGCTGACTTCAATGGTCAACTCAACAAATCTCAGCCTCCTGGGTAGTGAGGGTTAAGGATGTGGGCCACTCTCACCTCGTTCTACCACTTCTTGTACTTAGCCTCATTCATACCCATAGCATAGTAGATGAGCCCCAAGTTGGACTCAGGCTGGGACAGCCATGGGCATCCACTGCTGTATCTATTACTCAGCAAGACCATAGTCATCATAAGAGCTTTCTACATGGGAAGGCCAGATTGAGCGAGAAGAGTGGCAGGCTGACTCACAGACCCGAAGTGGGCGTCAATGCCTGGTGGGAAGCAGAAGACCCAGGAGCCGTCTATCTGAAATGCTATTTTGTTCTCCCAGAAAGACACTGAGAGAAGGTACTAACTGTAACCTCAAAAGGTCCTACCCTTTGAGATGTGAGCTCTGGGCCTCTGGTGTGAAGCCCTCCCTGCCCAGCCACCACCATGACCTGGTGTCACAGCAGGGAATACCCAAGCAGCCTTAGGCACTGCTAATGACATCTCTCCAAAGCGTTTATGGTCCCCTACTTTTGCCTTTTTTGCAAAAATCTAACTCTGGTGTCTGTATCTGGTCATGGGCCCTAGGGTTTGTTCCAGACCCGGACGTGGATAGCTCACTTCTTCTTTAGGTAGCTTGTGGGGAAACTGCAAACCACTCCTGAAACATCATCCTGGCTTTTTGTCACACGGTGGCAAGGCTGTGAAGCCAGAGCCTTGACCCCACAGTTGTGGGTTTGGATCCAGCCAGGTGTACCACAGGATGTCTGGTGGAGGTGACAAAGCTTGTGTCCAGCTATGGCCTATCTGATAGGCCCCACTCAGGATGGTCCCAAACAGGACTGAAAAAGGGGTCATTTTGCATCCATGGTTTAGTAGTTTATGCAAACCATAAATAAGCATACAAATGCTAATTTGTCCCAGTGCTAACACAGGGCCTTGTACGCTTTCCAAATGCCAGGACGGACTGGGTACTGGTGGCTCACACCTGTAATATTAACTACTCAAGAAGCTGAGATCCTACAGACCAAGGTTCAAATCCAGCCTGGGCAGAAAAATCTTCAAGACTCCATCTTTAATTAGCTAGAATAAAACTATGCTGGAGGAATGGCTCAAGAGATAGTCAGTTGTGAGTAAGCAAGAAGCAGAAGGCCCAGATTTCCAGCCCCAGACCCTAAGTTCAAGCTCCAGTACAGGCAAAACAGTACAGTACAAAAACAACTGTTAGGATAAATAACTTAGGTATAATGATACATGTATGTATGAAATATGATATATGTTATATACATATTACCTATATATACATAGGATATATATTACATAATTTATATTGTCTCATATATTCAATAATTTATACACACCCACACACTTCTTTTTCCTTTGTTTTTTGTGGTTTTTTTGGTCAGTCATGGGGCTTGACCTCAGGGCCTAGATGCTGCCCTTGAACTTTTCTGCTCAAGGGAAGTACTTCACCACTGTGAGCCATATCTCCATTTCTGGTTTTCTGGTGGTTAATTGTAGATAAGAGTCTCACAGACTTTCCTGCCTGGGAAGGAACTGTGATTCTCAGATCTCAGCCTCTTGAGTAGCTAGGTTTACAGATGTGAGCCACCAGCACACTGCCCCCACCCCAGCTTTTCTAAGGAAAGAATCTTGATACTTTTCCAGGAAAGCCCTTACAAAGTCCTGCTGACCTTGTCAGTAGGACAAAGCAGCTGTCTCCTTGTAGAAAATGAAAAGTGGCAACAGTAGCCACATGATTGTCTTCCCAAGCCTTTCAGAGCCTTGGGGGACTTGGGGAGATCTGTACTAACTAGGTCTACAGATGCAGCTCCTCTCTTCCTGGCCAGCCTGCTGTCTCCTCTCCGACATTTCCTCCCTGACAGACCCACTGGGGCCCCACCCAGCCTGTCCCACCAAGAGCTGAGAGAAAGGCCTTAGTGGGTGCCAGTCTGACCTAGGCATAGGGCAATGAACTTGACTCACCCATGATGCAGAAGCTGAGACCCCCCCGCCCTGGGGACTCAGAAGGAGCTAAGTAAATTGAGGGGGGAAGGGGGAATGTGCCCACACCTTCTTCACAAAGTACCACCCAGCAGGACTGGCGTCTGCCTGTGCCCTTGCTATTTCCTCACCGGATGTGCAGGGACTAAGTCAGGCGCAGACACTGCCAGGCATGGGCTCTCCGGCAAGGTCATCCAGCGTACCCCAAGTGCTTAGATTTAGCACAGCACACAGAGCACACAGAGCGCTGGCTCTGGATGGAAGATCTGGAAACCCAGATTTCCTTACAGCTGCCCATGTGGGAGTAGAGGATGGGAGACTCACTAACCCCTGAACCTCAGGCTTCTTTGCTCCTAGAAATGGTGTCTTACCCCAACAAAATGAGGAGCTGACAATCCAGAGAGAGGCCAGGCATGGCGGGCAGCAAGGCTCTGTAACCCTCCTTCCTATGTGGCCATCACTTCTGGGCAGCAGAGAAGGAAGGGTCAGCAGGGAAAAGAGCCTGAGGCCCTGAAAAGCAAAACAAGCACCAACAAAGGGCAGGTGCCAGAAGGTTAAGCACTAAGCACTCAGAGGAGAAGCACCCCCTTCCCTGGAATGAGGAATGTTGGGCAAGGCCTCCTCTGAGCCATGAGAAAGAGGGTAGCTCCCCTCTTTCAGTAGCCTGCATGCAGTAGGTACTCAATCAATATGCATTGGACTCTGGCTGTTCCTTCACCCAAGGCCTGGGGTATGAGTCACACTTTCAGTGTTCCTGAAGTTAAGGAATTTTCTTTCCTGCCCTGAAAAGCTGCCTATTTTTAGCTTGGATCTGTGCTCTTGGCACAGGCCTCATCTAAAATAACTAGCCAGAAAGAGCTTCGATTAGAGAGCAGAACATGAATTAGATTCAGCACCTGTGGTGTCAGTTCTGGGCTTTGGGGACCCTGGGGGCCCAAGAGTTGCAGATGAGAGGAGAAAGGCCTGTGGCCTCTAAGGAAAAGGCCTTGGCTTCCTGGTGTCTGTCTGGCCCACACATGTGTAGTTCATGCAGGAAAAGGTTTTGTTTGTGGCTATATGATCAGATAAAATTCTGTCTTCAAAAAATGTACCATACAAGATACAGGACACCATAATCTTGTATATACATTTTTATAATTTGGGGAGGGGAGGGGATATAACAAAAGGTTATAGGTGGACCCATTGTAACAATGAGATGTACAAGACACTATGTTGAAAACAAACTTTACCATGTGGGGGGCAGCGAGGGAGGAGTTGGAGAGGTGGGGAGGGAAGGGATGGTAGGGGAAAACAAAGGAGGAGGTAACAATGCTCGATAGGAAATGTACTCATTACCTTACTCATGTAACTGTAACCCCTCTGTACAGTATTTTTACCATAAAAAATATATATGGAAAAAAATGTACCATATTTCAAAAGGTAAAATGCAAGACAAGAAAACAAACCACAAGAAGTATTGTGGGGCTTTATGAGGAACCTTAGCTAAGTCTAAGTCATTGGTTTTCTTCTTCCAGGTTCCCCCAGTGACTCTGGTCAGAGTCCCAGCCACACTATGAAACTGCCCGTGTTGGCACCTGGTATGACAGGGACAGCCCCAAGCCCCTTCCTGTGCTGTCTGGGAGGTGAGTGGTGACACAGACTCACTGTGAGATGGAGACACAGGCATATGGACCCCCAAATTGCCTTCCTAGATTTGGACAGCACACCGTGGTGATGCTGAGGATCTGAGCTATACCGTTGGTCCCACCAACTTATCTTCCTTTCCTTACATCCTTCCTGGGCACCAGCCTGTGGAGCTGTGTTGGCTAATTTTGTGTGTCACTTAACTGAGCTTCAGGGTACCCAGATATCTAGTCAAACATTAATCTGAGTGTTTCTGTGAGGGAATTTCGAAATGACATTTAGCACGTAAGCCAACAGATGCTGAGTAAAGTGAATCGCTCTCCATTACGAGATGGGCCTTACCCAGTGAGCCAAAAGCACAAATAGAAGAAAAAGCCTGGGCGAGAGGGCATTCCTCCCACTGACTGCCTTCACTTAGATTGGAACCTTCGCTCTTGCTGGTTCTACAGCAACTTTAACCTCTAAACTTGAACTTAGACGTCAGCTCTGTAGATGTAGGATTTCCCAGTTTCCATGATGGGGGAGCCAATTCCCCATAACAAATTGCACGTGTGTGTGTGTGTGTGTGTGTGTGTGTGTGTGTGTGGCCTGTCCATGTTATACCACGTGAGCTCAGGGCAAGATCCAGGTCACAGAGGGACAAGAAAGGCCTTTTGAATGAAGAGCCCAACAGATCCCCATCCCTTGCTCATCTTCAGTGCTGGTGGAGAGCTGTGGGGGTGGGTGCAGGCGGGGGAGGGCACAGAGTGATGGAAGTCTAGTAAAAGCAAGAAGGATGAGCCCTGGCTGGATGCTGCCCTGGCCACTGTGGGCCAGGATAATGTTGCCATGTGTGATGGGCCCTGGGGAGAGATCCAGCTGGCTTCTTGGGAGAGAAGAGGACATTGCTAACACCACACCTGTGGCTGGGCAGCCAGGCTGTCCTCAGCGTTGCATGAACTGCCCACATCCTGACGGGGCATCTGACGTTCCCCATGATCCTTCCCAGCGGGCCAGGCACTGCAGGGGCTAAAACTGAAGTGCAGAGAGGGGCCCAAGGTCATAAAGCCATAAAGTTCCAGAGCTGGGGTTGGAGGATAGTTTTGCATGCTACTGCTCTTCTGCCTTCTTCTCTGAAGAATCTGTCATGTCCTTAGTGTGGACAGTTCTTACTGTAAAAGAATCTCTTAGATTTTTTGTATTCTCACTGTGAGAAGGAGAGATCAAAGATACTGCTGAAAGGTAAAGCAAAGGTCCTGAGGAAGCAGAAGGCAGGTTTGGACTTGGACTGGAGAAAGGACTTTCCTGCTGGCAGGAGAGAAGGAAGGAGTTGACAAATATGGAGGCTCTTGAGGAAGCTTAAACCTCTTGACCTTGGTTTTCTTCACTGGGTGGTAGTGTAGGGATGTGGGAGGGATTCAGATGCAGAGGTGGGGAAAATGTGATGGGAAAACTAGCCAGACTGACCAAGTTGCTTTGAGAGGCCTGTTCATTGCTTGGCGCTTGAACCACAGTTAAAAATGTGTGCTTCTGGGGCTGGGTCACCTACCCTAGATGAGACATCATTACTGTAAGAAGGTGAACACCTATCCCACAGAGCAGATGGCTCTGTGTGTGTGTGTGTGTGTGTGTGTGTGTGTGTGTGTGTGTGTGTGTACACACACGCATGCATGCATGCATACGTGTGTCCTGCAAATGTTCTTTCCCAAGTCAGGACACTAGAGTCATTGTCCAAACAGGTGTTCCAGGGAGTTCATAACTAGTAAGTCAAGCAAGAAGTGTTATCTGGGACTGTCCCAACAACCAGACCCTACAATTACCTTGTTACCTGAGCCTGTACAGCATGTCAGATCTCAGCTCAACCAATCCCTCCAAGACAGTGTGCTCAAAAGAGACTTTGGGTGGCAGGATTCAGGGGGCTGGGTGCCTAAACCAACAGGATGTGGCTGACCAGAGAATGGTGAAAAAATCCCTGAGCTGGGGTAGCAGGGAGAGATGAAGGCACCGGCCCAGACACCATCACACCCGGCCTTCAGCCCCTTCGGTGTTTGGGAATGAAGAAGACTGACAGCAAAAACCTCAAGAGACAATTCAATCAAGAAGATATCCCTATGTCCACATCCTGAGCTATTAGCAAAGTCGTCAGAATAGCCCAAGCTCAGCACTGGATGCTGGAAAAGACACAGAGCAACAGGATCTCTCTTGCTTATTATTGGTGGGTATGCAAATGGTGGACACAAATGGCCCTTTCCTACAATCCTAAACATAGTGTTTCTAATGGTCATGCTGCTTATTTTTATCCAAACAAACCAGAAACTTCTGTCTACACAAAGACCTGGACATAGAAATTTATGGCAGCTTTACTCACACTTGCAGAACTTAGAAGCCACCAAACAAAGTGTCCTTCAGTAAGTGAGTGGTTAAGCACTGGTAGATTTTAACAGTGGAACATTATTCAATGCTAAAAAAGAAAGGAATTATCAAGGCAGGAAAAGACATGGAGGAGTCCAAACATATAGTATTAAAGAAATCCAATTTGACCATCCACCCCCCCCCATTTCTCCCCCCTCTCTCACACACACAGAATCCCATGTGATAAGGCTATTTATGGAGCGATTCCAACTACTTGACATTCTAGAAAATACTAAACCATGGGGACAGTAGAAAGACCAGTTGTTGCCTGGAGCTGGGGGCAGAGGGAGGCACAGGCAAAGCCAGGGGGATTAAGGCAATGAGACCACTCTATATATTGGTGGCCTGGGTCATTATGCATGTGATCAAATGCCAGGTGCAGACCTGATGTGCACTGCGGTCCTTGGAGACAAGGACAAGCCCCGTGGCTTCATCGGTGGTGACACCTGTGCCTCTGTTGGGGGGTTGGGAGTAGGAAGACCTCCCCTGTGTAGTCAGGCCCAGGGGTCCAGGAAATCTCTGTACTTCCCCCTCAGTTTTGCTGGAACTGAAGGCTGTTCTGAAAAACAAAGGCTATTTAAAGGTCCTGGTGAAAAGAAGGAGGCCCAGAGTCAAAAACTACACTTTCTCCCAGGCAGGGACTTTCTCACTGGTGACCAAAGGGAGAGCAGTGTGGTTGTCATTTGAGTAATAAGAAGCATGAAAGTCCAGTGTTTGCTTCAGTTATTAGAAGACCTCAGGCAAAATTAGCCTTGTGGTTGTTTTTCTTCTTTTTCGCTAAATGAGTCCTTGTGGGTTTGCAGGGCGTCCTTTGCCATGAAGTGTGCTCAGATCTGCCTTTTCATTCTTACCAAGGGAGTCTGGTTGTGACAAGGGAAGAGGCAGCCACCCGTGTCAGCTGTGTGATGGACGTCCCTCCCCCACCCCCATGCACCCCCCTCCCCACCTTCTTCTGTCCCTTCACCAAGTCCTGCGGAGAGGCTGGGCCATGGCGGCTGTATGTTAGTGTTCTAGTGACCCTGGTGAGAAACAATCACAGCCAGGCAGCCTCAACTGCTCACTGCACAGCACAAATGCAAGGGGTGCAGCGTGGGACCTCAGAGAGTAGGTGCCTTTGGGTACACAAGCAGCTTGAGAAGGATGCTGAGAGGGGGCTTCTCTTCTGTATCCTGGGACTCCAGGCTGGGGTTGCCAGGGCTGGTTACAGTGTTTAGCTGGATTGTCAGTGGGGCCCCCAAATGCCTGTGCTTCCAAGGCACAGGAGGAGCAGGGCCATTGGTGAGCAGTCCAACAACCGGAACAGGGGTGACAGAGCTCACCTGCCTCCCTCTCTCAGCCAGGGCCTCCTTCTGGGCCTACTTCCCAGGTCGTCCATCCTGCCTAGGACCCGATGCTGTGTGGCTGACATGCAGTGTGTGTGTGTGTGTGTGTGTGTGTGTGTGTGTGTGTGTCTGTGTGTGTGTGTGTGTCTGTGTGTGTGTGTGTGTGTGTGCGCGCGCATGCACGCAAACTCGTGAGTTTGGGATAATGGAGTGGAGTGTAGCAGCTTACCGGTGGCTTCGCCTTGCATCTGCTTTGTCTCTGAGGGAATAATTAACTAGTGTTAGTGTGGGATCAGGAAATTGCAATTATGGTGATGAGCTAACTGTGGAGCTAGACTTAGTGCTGAGAGAAAGGAAGAATATTTCACTGTTTGGTGGTGTTGTACCCAGGCTCTCAGGGCCTGGCATTAGCTCACCTGGAGCCCTTCATCCCCAAATCTCTTCTTCTTAGGGGCATCCAGAGAGACAGCCTGCCGTCAAGTTCAGGGTGGGGTAAGGAAGAAAGGAGGCTGGTGTTCAAAGGGGGAAATATCCCAGCAAGGACCACGTGCGACTGTTCTTCTCTCATCTTATATACCCTCTCATGAACACACACACACACACATCCATACCCTCTCACACACTCATTCACACATTGCCTCAGACTCATGTTGATGTGCACATGAGAATTCATTTGCAATTTTATTTTATTTATTTTGTGCCAGTACTGGGACTCGATCTCAGGGCCTCATGCTCTTGTTTGGCTTTTTTACTTCAGGCTACTATTCTACCATTTGAACCATATCTCCACTTCTAGCTTTTTGCTAGTTCACTAGAGATGAAAGTTTTGCCGATTTGTCCATGTAGGCTGGTTTCAAAATGCAATTCTCAGTTCTCATCCTCCTGATTAGCTAGGATTATAGGTGTGAGCTACCAACATCAGGCTTGCATATCCACATTTATGCATTTATTCACACCTACACACATAATTCCATTCTCCAGTCTATTCCCAACCTTGTAAACCATGATGACACTCTTGTTCACACTCAGAATTCACACATCACTCCCTGAACACACTTACCCTTTGAATCACACACGTCCGTACACACTCTATGCACACACACACACTTCAACCATAAGCATAATCTGCCCATCTCTTCTTGATCTCAGGGAGAAAATGGTCTGAATTTTGGTCTCAGACCAGATGCCTTGGGTTGTTAGAGGCTGAGCTGGCTTTGATATCTTGACAAAATGAATTCTCTGCCTTCCTTGTCCCTTAGGTGTAAGAGAAACTTCTGGGTGAAGTCAGTGCAGTGGCATCAATTTTGCAAATAGGCAAACTCTAGTCAACATGGGCCTGAAGCATCTTTAGACATGACAGCAATGAGTGTGTGGGAGGTGGACATGTGTGTGGTGGGAGTGGGGGAGCTGCGTGTGGTGTGGAGCCTCATGAACATGTGAAGAAGCCCCGAGTGAGAGAGCGACCCTTGACATTCAAGGTCTTCTCATACATCGCCAGGCCAGACCCCACCCCGAGCCAGCCCAGTGCTTCCCAGTCTGCATTCTACATTAGAAGTAAGTATCCTGAGGTCCAACCAAGCACTCAGATCTGTGTTCTCATACCATCTTTTAAGAAAAGAATCAGGACTCCTTGAGAAATGATTGCTTTGGGGACTGTGGCCCTGGAAGAGACAAGATTCTGGGGCATCTGGAGTGATGGAAAAAAATAGAAGAAGTAGGCACAGATCCATGGATCACAGGGGCCACCATGAAAAAGAGTAATAAGGTGCAGCTCTAAACCATGAAGTTTGGAGGTGATTTACACAGTTGTAACAATTAGAGGCAAGAAGAAGAGCCATAAATAAACTTCTTAAGGACCAACACCTGCTTTTCACTTTCAGAATTTGACTCACACAGAGAGATTTTCAACTGATCCATGGATGGACTAGGGAGAGTGGTCACTCATACTGTGCTGGGTTTTGCCTCTATTTCGGTCACATTGAATTTCTCCTGAAGAGAGGACCAAATGCAAATTCTTTAAGAACAAGAGTTCCAACTGGAGTTTTGATAATGATCTAGGGACCAAGAAGACACTTCTATCTGAGGACAAATTTGATTCTTCAAAACAATAAAGGGTAATAATAGAATGTAAGTCAACAAGAATGGAATTTTGACTTATTCTTGGTTAACTTAGCTCATAAAAGTAAACTCTTTTCTCTGTGAGTTCTAAGAATAGGGTTCAACCACATTCAGCGAGATTAAATGTGAAGGAAACAACATGGCCCTGAAATCCAGAAACATAGTGTAAGCCACCCTCCCCTATCCAAACTACATTTGGGTTTTTGTGAGTGAATTGCTCTGGGCCTGCCCAAGCCCACTCAGGACTTACGTAAAGGCTGAGATTGGGTCTCCCAGACCTCCTTTGATCAGGTGGATGTGGACAGGGACTTGCTATTATGTATGTTTGGTTTCCATGACACAAAAACCAGAATCCCTGTGAGTATCTGGCACCCGTGCACATCCATGGGTACCAGTAGGATTACCTTGTCTGTCTAATTTCCACCACTCTGAACAGGAAATAGGCAGGGAGCCCACGTCATCTACAGGGAGTGCTTGAATGCAAGAAGTAAGGCGAAGAGCCTGTTTCTGCTCTGTGGACGGGGATTGTTTTTCAAGCCAGATTCAGTCATCAAATGATTTTCCTACAAAACGGCAGGGGACACATGTCTTTCTTTAGTTTTGGTAGATCAGCAAAGAGTACAGAATTAAAAGACCAAGGGAAGGCCAGAATTGGATAGCCTGTTAGGAGGTACCACCTCAGGGCATTCCAGAGCAGGGAGAGGTAATTTCTGGCCTGACTCAGAGAAGTCATGCTATCTTCTCCACATGTGATTAAATATATTCTCAGGTTTGGTAGTGTGAGGAACTAAAAGTAGTATCAACTGTGTGTTGGTGGCTCACACCTGTAATCCTAACTACTCAGAGCCTGAGACCTGAGGATTGCTGTTTGAAGCCAGCTCGGGAAAAGTATTATGAGGCTTTTGTCTCCAATTAACTAGCAAAAAGACGGAAGCAGAGGTGTGGCTCGAGTTGTAGAATGGCAGCCTTGAACAGACAAAGCTAAGCAGGAGTGCATGGCTCTGGGTTCAAGCCTCAGTGCCAGCACACAAACCAAAAACATAATATATCAAAACTGCTCTGTGTTACTCAACACTAGTCTTATGTAGTTGGGCTCAAGTTAACCATAATGTACTGTCTTGTCCATATTCTAAATGTAGGGCTAGTTGTCTTTTCTACTGTCTATGAAAATTCATTTTAATGAAAACTCTTCTCTGGTTTAGGAGCCAGTGGAGCAAAATGAGCTGCAGTCAGACTGATGCTCTAAGAAGTCACCTTCCTGCCCAGCTCAGCCCAGGACATTTAGCAACACCTTGTTTCAGCCTGGTATCCCCCCCCCCCCCAAAGCCCCATACCTCCATTCAGAAATGCAATATTCTAAAGAGCAGGAGGGAGTAAAGTCAGGAGAGCAAGGTTATTGAGTTGGACACCATGAAGGCTCATTGGATGCTCACTCTTTGGGACTCATTGGATGCTCACTCTTTGGGACTCTGGGAAGAATCCTAGTGGGAGACTTGAAACTCTTCACCTGGGAAAGGAAGAAGGTGCACCGATTCCCTCTCTTCTGCCTCAGGGAGCAGCTCTCCTGTAGTGGGACTGCTTGATGGCATCTGGCTCCTGTGGCAGAGGTTGGATGAAGGAGGCTAGCAGGAGCTGAGATATTAATAAGAGGAATACCACATGCAATGGGTCCAGAGAAAAATGAGGGATGTTCAGACCACAATTTCTCACAGACCGAGAGTAATAACTGCACAATGGCCAGCAAGCCTGTAGAGTAATCTGCAAGCAACCTGAGCCTCATTCTTGCTGAAGTACACAAGGAAAAACAAGGCTTTTGTGATGGAAGTCAACAGAAAACCACATTGGGCAAAATAATATTATTAAAGTTGTTTTTTTTTTTTGGTTTATCATGGGGCTTGAACACTGAGCCTGGGCGCTGTCCCTCAGCTCTTCAGCTCAAAGCTAGCACATTACCACCTGAGCCACAGCGCCATTTCTGGTTTTCTGAGTGGTTTATTGGAGATAAGATTCTCACCGACAAAAAAAAAAAAAAGATTCTCACCGACTTTCCTGCCTGGGCTGACTTTGAACCGCTATCCTAAGATCTCAGCCTCCTGAGTAGCTAGGATTATAGGCTTGAGCCACGGACCCACGGCTATTGTTAAAGTTGAACTCAGATGCTGGTGTTTCATTTGAGAAATAGAATGAGCTAGCTGATGATACAGTAAGATGGAAAGGCATGTCTAAGAATTTTCCAGCGCCTCTGAAATGGGAGGCTACCAACTGTCACCACATTTACCTCCATGGTAAAACACAGATTTCTTTCTTTTCCTCCTCCTTCCCTCCCTCGTCCCCTGCCTCCCTCCCTCCCTCCCTCCCCCCCCCCCTTTTACCGGTCATAGGGCTTTAACTCAGGACCTGGGTGCTGCCCCTGAACTTTTCTGCTCAAGGCTAGTGCTCTACCACTTTGAGGCACAATTCCACTTCCAGTTGTCTGGTGGTTAATTGAAAGTAAGAGTTTCGTGGATTTTCCTGCCCAGGCTGGCTTCATACTTTGATCCTTATATCTTAGCCTCCTGAGTAGCTAGGATTACAAGTGGGAGCCATGTTACTGGCTAAAACACAGGTTGTGTGTTGCTTTTCATTCATGCATTTGTATCACCCATACCATGTTTCCATCAGGCACCTTTGGGCTGACATTTGACTTCCAAATGAAAAGAGAAAAAAGCAATAGGTATGAGTCAAGCGGAAAAAGTCAGAGAATGTGATGTTAGGAAAACGAACCCTCAAATATGTATTTTAATGTTTTTGTTTCTTTCATGCATGTGTTTCTAACGCATTTATAAGATTATTTCTTGGTTGCTTTGTATGTCCCTCCCCCACAGTGTAACCCCTGCTTTCACTATATTTGATGTCAGTATAACATGTGGAGGAGATGGGGACAAACAAGTCGTTTAAGGATTCAGGTGGACCTGTTGCAACAATGAGAAGTACAAAATGTCATGTCAAAACCAGCTTTACAATGTCGGAGATGGGGGGAGGGGGGGTATGATTGGGTGGGGGGGAGGGGGGAGGCTGGGAAGGGAGGTGAAGGGTAAACAAAGGAGGAGGCTGCAATGCTTGGTAAGAAATGTATGCATTATCCTGCCCATGTAATTGTAACCCCTCCGTACACTATGTTCTCAAATAAAATAAAATAAAATTAAAAAAAAAAAAAAAAGAGAAAAAAGCAGGGAGATGGATAGGATTTTCTTGGGGAAATCATTGCATTTTAAGAGAATGAGGAGGAAGAGACTAGAGAGAACCTGGTCATATATGGGTGAGGGAAAATGTTCATGGCAGAATTAACTAGTTCTATATGGCTATTTACCATATACCTGAAGACAAAGCAACAAGGACGGGAGGAAGAGAATGGAGTGGAAGGAGGTCCAGAGCAATGCCACTCTCCTCAAGGAAACTGGAGCTGAGGAAATGAATACCTTGTGCTCGGTCTCCACAGTAGGGTGCGCTGTTGACTCAGGAGTGTTTCGTGCTTGATTCTAAAGAGCAGAGCTGGGGCAAGGGCAGTAATATAGTCCAAGGTCATAGAAAGTGTGTTTCTTAGGGTGACTGTGTAGGTTGTGTGAATCTCAACAACTAATTTGCATTTTTTATTTTTTTTAATTTTTTATTGAGATTAAGTGATTACATAAATTGCGCAAATTTCACAGTATTGTGGGGGTAGTGATACTTAAAGTCACCAACACATTTTAACCTTCACAAGGCAAATTTTCATTATCATGTTCTATAAAGTTTGTGAATTCTATAAGCTTTGACATGACTGTTTCTTGCACATCGGGTGATAGGTACATTTCTTTCCTTTTGCCTAGTGTTAATTTGCATTTTTAAAAGCTATACGAATATTATCTCACTGAAACACAAGAAAGGCTTTGGGTCTTCCACAGAGTCTAGATTCCATCCACCCTCAAACTGTTCTCACAGGTAAAAGATTTATGGAAATCTCAGAGGAGGCCGTAATAGATTCTGATACATATTTCACCTTATTTTCTAGCACACCACTTGATCTCACAGGCAGATTCATGAAAATTCAGTATTTATTATACAATATCCATGTTTTATTCAGTCTGATTACGCTGCGAGGGAGAGACTGATGAGTCGAGCCCCCCCACTTCCCCCCTCCTCCCCTCCCCCCAGCCCCAGGCCAGGAGGAGTCCTGGGTGTATCAGGATGTAATCTGTCCATAACCTCCCTCCCATAATCTTGGGGGAGCGGCTGGCTTCTTCTAATGAGAGGAAAAGGGCATTTTTTTTCCTCTTCCCACTAGGGCCCCAAGACTGGGCAGAGTATTAATAACATGTTCAGAAACAGAGGCTCTTAATCTTATCAGAGCTAGGAAGGAGTCTGGCTTGTTACCAGTCTGCCACCCTCCACTTATCTATGGAGGCCCACAGTGGAATGCATCCTTCAGTCTCTGAAATTGGCACTTTGTTCCCCAGTCTGCCCTGCTTGCAAACCCAGGAAACTGGAGGAGAAAGTTCTCATCACACGGGGCCTGCTGGGCCAGGAATCAATTGGCTTGGCTCCCCTCTGGACCCCCCTGGGCTGTGCACAGGGGGTCTTGGCAGCTGTAGTAACTCTACTCCAGCACAGCCAGGTTCTTTTCTTTTCCTGGACAAGATTTATGTGGTGTGGTTTAGTCTTACCGCAGACAGACATTCCCAGGAGGGCCCCTGGAACTCCTGGGGACCACAGCCCCACTGTTCGCTGCAAGTCAACTTGAAGATGGGGGTTTAGATAAAGCTGAGTTGATATCCAGGGGAAAGGGAATCTGTATGGAGATCAAGGAACCAACTTGATGGATGGTGTCCACCCCTGGGAGCCAGGGAGGGGAAGTGAGGAGCAGAGAAACCAACACAGAATGGGCTTGTTTAGGAGCTTCGTCTGCCTTAAGGCTGTGTGGAGAAGTAGGCTTCTGCTATGCATCCAAAAAAAAAGGACAAAGCAAAAGCAAAACAAAAGAAATGGATTAATTCCTGGCTGCCTCTCTTACTTGGCATGGTCCCAGGCAAGCCATTTAACCTCGAGCCTGCTCTCTCTCTCGCTCTCTCTCTCTCTCCCCCTCCTCCCGTGTGTGTGTGTGTGTGTGTGTGTGTGTGTGTGTGTGTGTGTGTGTGTGTGTGTGTGTGTGTGTGTGTGTGTGTGGTGTAGTGGGGCTTGAACTCAGGGTGCTATCTCTTAGCTGTTTTACTTAAGACTGGCACTTTACCACTTAAGCCACAGTTCCACTTTCAACTTTTTGGTGGTTAATTGGAGATAAAAGTCTCATGGATTTTCCTGCCTGGGCTGGCTTCCTACTTTGATCTTCAGGTCTCAGCCTCGAAAGTAGCTAGGATTATAAGTGTGAGCCATTGGTGTCCAGCAGTTTTCTCAACTATAAAATATAAATGAGAATTCCTTTTTAAGACTATGATGAAATAATATTACAATATTAAAGTAAGTCAGTAATTGCTATTGTAAGATTGTTGACTTAGTTTGTAAGATTGTTGACATAGTTGACTTCTTGGTATCACAGAGCCAAAGAATGGCCTTGCTGCTGCTCTTTTGACACTGCTGATGAGTGGAAAAAGGGAAGGTGAGTCCCTAGTTAGTGCTTGACCTTTTGGGATGCTGGGATGGAAGGGCATTAAGAGATATGAAACAACATGCTATTCTGTGCACAAAGTGTGCATCCTGTAGTTAAGGAGCTAGAGAGATTTTCCCAAAGCTGGCCACACCTGCCACAGACACAGCACTGCACCCTTTTCATGGAGTTCAGTCTGAATGAGTACCCTCTTAGTTCCCAGGCAGTGCCAGACACTAGGGCCTTGCTGCTGATCTGAACAGTAATCAGCACCTCCTGCCTTTCTCCTCTTCTCTGTAGGAGAACGTGGGATGCTAATGGCTTCCCCAGGGAGGCTAGCAAGTTTTAGGTGTTTGCAGCCTACTTGCCTCATTCACCTTCCTCCACCACAGGCCAGATGAGTGTGAGTCTGACTTGGTCAACAGTTTCATTTAAAAACAGAGGCAGAATCAACACTTGCTTCTGTTGGCCACGATGCAGTGACATTTCTGTTTTAAAAGAATTACTTCAAGTTACTGTCTATAGTACAGACTCTAGGTGTGTATGCAAACAAACCTAGACCTTGGGGTTGCTTTGGGGGAAACTTCTTTCTATGCAGACACCTCCAGAAGGACTTGAGGGTGTCAAAAGGTTGGTTTAAATGTTCTGCAAATTAGATGGAATCGTTCTGTGTGTGTGTGTGTGTGTGTGTGTGCGTGCACGCGTGCATGCGTCATGTATATGTGCGTGCACAAGTTTATGCACATGTGCCAGTACTGTGTCTTGAATTTAGAGTCTTATGCTCTTGCCTGGCTTTTTAATTCAAAGCTGGCACTCTACCATTTGATTCAGGCCTCCACTTTCTACTTTTTGCTGGTTAATCCAAATCTCTCAGATGTGTCTGCCCAGACTGGCTTTGAACCTGCATCTTCCAATCTCAACCCCCTGAGTAGCTAGGATTATAGGCATGAGCCACCAGCATCTGACGGGATGGAATCAGTCTTTCAATTAGTATACATTTGCTATTTGCACTGGCGGATCCAAGAGGCTCTGTCCTCAGGACCTTCCATCCAAGGCATTATTCTCCATGGGTTCAGCTTGGGAATCGCTTGCATCCTCTAGCCATTGGCTATGCTTCCCAGCCTTTCCTGTTGACTCCTTTCCCATTTTGCAGGTTGTGCTGGGGTATACCTAGTAAAAGAGGAGAAATGCCCACTGGGGATTTTGGTGGAAGCAGCAGCTAGGGACTTGGACCGTGTACTTCTGTCTGTAACACATCTGTCCCCAACCCTGGGAGGTCATAGATTGCTGCAGCCTCTCCTAGAGGGGTGTCTGTTCCTATGACTAAATTTATTCCATCGGAGTTTTTCCTTTACTGAAGTCTAATTGGTACTGTCATTATGTCAGAGGGAATGTTATGATTTTAGTCAAAAACAGTTAACTAGAGAAGACAGCCTGTATTATGGCCTTCATCTCTGTCCCACAATGTGAGTCTTCAGGAAAGACCCAACAAGACCTGATTATGTGCAGTCACCACCAGCCTAGGCCTTCCAAGGCCCTCAAAGAACAAATAGAAAACTGGTAGTGAACATGCATTTCATTTGACTATGTCTGCCTAGACAAGAAAATAATTCTGCATTACTCACCTAGGGATTGTCTATTTCTCCTCCACGGTGAGCAACAGGGTGAGGTTTGTGGAGGAATGAAGGGATGGAAGGATGGAAGGAAGAATGGGTGGATGGATGGATGGGCTTTACACAGCAAATTAAACCCACAGCTTCTCCCATGGTGATCTCATGTCCTGACTGCCCATTGGGTAATGGCTGACATAGGAAAATACCATAAAGAAATCCATGATTATATCCTTCCCCAGGAAAATGAATATCGAATTTCAAAGAAATCAGAATAGCTATAGATTAAAGTACAGAGTTTCAGCAAGTCATCAAACTAAATCATATTTTGCAAAGTTGCTACACAATTGCAAATGTTCTCATGGCCTTGTGTTCCTTAAATAAAGAATATTATGATTTGGTCTCATTTGTTATGAAGCCTGAATTTTACACATGTATTTTCCCCCCATGTGATCTGAAGGATAGAAGGGTAAGTAAAAGTTAGGTCATGTCAGATGCATAGATATTCCCAACTTGCAGTTACATAGAGGAGTAAAACATGGTACAATGTAACCAATAGGCATTTTATCTAATTATCATTTAGTACTTGGTATTTTGTGTTTTATTTATCTGATCCCTGAGTTTTTGTGCTTACTTAAAATCTGTCAGTTAAGACAGCATCTTCTCTGGGACACATGAAGCTGTCTATAGATGGTCCTTGGGTCATTTCCTGAGACCAGGGGCAAATGACCTATTTTGCACTAAAAGCAATTCTTCCCCTCCATCCTTGCTGTGTTTTATGGTGTCTCCTTTCACCTGCTGACTAGTGCAAACCATCCAGATTGGGCCAAGTAGAAGTGTGAAAATGAGCTGTTGTATTTGTTTCTTGGGGGTGGGGGGAGCAGGGATAAGAAACTAGATGATTAAACAATAGAAATGTGTTCTCTGTCCGTTTTGAAGTCTGAAGAAGTTTGAGTCTGAGATCCAGGTATCAGCAGGGTTTGTTCCTGAAGACTGCAAGGGAAGGGACTAGTTAGGTCTTTCTCTGTGGTTTATAGATAAATGTCTTCATGCTCATGAGGCATTCTGAGTGTGTGTGTGTGTGTGTGTGTGTGTGTGTGTGTGTGCATTTTCCACTTTTCAGAAGGCAATCATAATGGGGAGAGGCCCACCTTACTCCAAGATAAACTCATTTCACCTAATGGCATCTACAATGACTCTATTTCCAATTATATATTCTGAAGTCCTGGAAGTATATTAGTCAGCTTTCTGTTACTATAATAAAGTGTTCAAGAAAATCTACCTGAAAAAGAGGTAAGGTTTATCTTATCTCACAGTTCTGGAAGTGTCCAACCACGGTTGGTTGATCCCAGTCTGGGCTTCCTGTGGCAAGGCAGTACATCATGGGAGCAAGTGTGTGGTGGAATAAAACCACTCACCTCATGGCCTGGAAGCAAAAACGAAATGAAAAAGGAGGACATCCCTGGACAGAGAGGCACCAATCGCTGGGTTCAGTTCATTAGCAAGGTGCCTCTCGGCCTGTCAAATGCCAATCCAAATGTGCTATTGAATCAAACGTCAGGTCCTGTTATCCTACCAGCACTCAAAAGGGAGGCTGGATCCGTCAGCTGTGTGACATGATGTCAAGCTGGCAGAACTTACTGTAAGTGAGAGCTGAGAAGCAGAGGAGGGTCCAGCTGGTAGGCTCCCACAGTGGAGAAGACCATGTCTCCACAGGCAAAGTGACACAGCACCAAGACCCCAAAGACCACAGATGCACATTCAGGCTGTGAGAAGTGTTATGATTTTATAGTCATTGTTTTCAATGGCTGAATTTCCTCATTAACTTTTCCCCTACATTGAAAAGTTTTTTTTAAATTTAAATTTTATTGTAAAGGTGATGTAAAGAGGGGTGACAGTTAAATAAGTGAGGTTATGAGTATTTCTTTCTTTTTAAAAAATAAGTGTTTTATTGTGAAAATACTGTACAGAGAGGTTACAGTTACATGAGCAAGGTAATGAGTACATTTCTTATCAAGCATTGATGCCTCCTCCTTTGTTTTTCCCCTACCATCCCTTCCCTCCCACCTCCACAACTACACTGCCCCCCTTCCCGCCCCGTGCCTAAATTGTAAAGTTTGTTTTTGTACATCTCATTATTGCAATGGGTCTACCTGTATCCCTATTTAAACAATTTGTTTTTTCCTTCCCCTCCCTAAATTATACCAACATCAAATACAGTGAAAACAGGGGTACCCTGGGGGAGGGACATACAAAGCAAGAAAAAAAAAACACATGGTACCTTATAAATACATTAGAAACAATAGCAAGAAAGAAAAAAAACCATTTGTGTCCTTATCTTGGGGTTCATTTCACTTACCATCATCTTATCTGAGCTTTTCTGCTTGTCCCAGACATATAGTAGTTATTGCAAATAAGGGAAACCATGAGACCTATGTTTCTTTGGGCCTGGCTCATTTCACTTAATATATTTTTTTTCCAAGTCTTTTCATTCCCAAACAAATGGGGCGATGTCATTCTTTCTGCTGGAGGCATAGAATTCCTCTGTGTGTGCGTGTGTGTGTGTGTGTGTGTGTGTGTGTGTGTGTGTGTGTGTGTGTAATCTCACATTTTCTTGATCCATTCATCTACTGAGGGGCATCTGGGTTGGTTCCATATCTTAGCTATGGTAAATAATGCATAATTGTGCTGGTAGCTTTAGTATGGTCTTGTTTGTGATCATTCAGGTAAATGCCCAAAAGTGGGATTGCTGGATTATAGGGGAGCTCTATGTGGAGTCTTTTGAGGAACTTCCATACTGCTTTCCAAAGTAGTTGTACAAGTTTACACTCCTACCAACAATACAGTAGGGTTCCCTTCTGGCCACATCCTCTCCAGCATCTGTTGTTAGAGTTTTTTTTCCTTTAATTTTTTTTTAATTGTGAAAATACTGTACAGAGGGGTTACAATTACATGAGCAAGGTAATGAGTACATTTCTTATCAAGCATTCTTGCCTCCTCCTTTATTTCCCCTTACCATCCCTTCCCATCTCCCCGCCCCCCACCCCAGTCCCCCACCCACCCCCCATGCCAAAGTTGTAAAGTTCGTTTTTCCACCTAACGTCTTGTACATTAATATATTTTTTTCCAAGTCTTTTCATTTCCAAACAAATGGGGCAATGTCATTCTTTCTGACAGAGGCATAGAATTCCATTGTGTATATATACCACATCTTCTTAATCCATTCATCTACTGAGGGGCATCTGGGTTGGTTCCATATCTTAACTGGGGTGAGGTAGAATATCAATATTGTTTTGATTTGCATTTTTTATGGCTAGAGAGGTTGAGCCTTTTTTCATATGTCCATTGGCCATTCTTATTTCCTCTTCAGAGAAGTTTCTCTTTAAGTCTTTAGCCCACTTATTTATTAGGAAGTTGTTTCTTGGAGGATTTGTTATTGGGAGATTTAATTTTTTGAGTCCCAAGTATATTTTAGATATGAGACCCTTGTCAGTTGTATGGCTAGTGAAGATCTTCACCCAATACATGGGCTTTCTATTGATCTTGCTAGCTATGTCCTTTGCCATGC
Organism: Dipodomys spectabilis; assembly: GCF_019054845.1. NCBI lineage: Eukaryota > Metazoa > Chordata > Mammalia > Rodentia > Heteromyidae > Dipodomys > Dipodomys spectabilis. The sequence continues at coordinate 5,499,208 of NW_024870864.1, read as the reverse complement.
AGAAATTCTGCAGTTTCATGCAATCCCATTTGTCCAACCTTTCTTTGATTTGTTGTGTTTTGAGTCTCTATTGAGAAAAAATTGTCCTGAAACCTAGGGTTTCTCCTATTCCATCCTGTAATGTTTTCAGGGTGTCTGCTTTGACTCTGAGGTCTTTGATCCATTTGGAGTTGATTCTGGTGCAGAGTGACATATACGGATCTAGTTTTCTACAGGTGATTAACCAACTTTGCCAGCACTATTTACTGAAGAGGCTGTCTTTCTTCCATTCTATTGTTTTTAGCTCCCTTATCAAAGATTAGGTAGCTATAGGTCTGTGGGTTCATTTCTGGGTTTTCAATTCTATTTCATTGGTCCTGAGGTAATGAGTATTTCTTTTTGAACAGTATTACCCCCTCCCTCATTTTCTTCCACTTTTCTCCCTCCTGACCTCCCTCCCCCCAAATTGTAAAGTTCATTTCCAACATAGTATTTAGTGAACATCACTGTTGCATTTGTTCATCCTTTGTCCCACCATTTCTATGATTCCCCTGCCCTTCCCCAAATCAGATAAATTTATGTACAAGACAAAGGCTACAAAAATAAAAAACAGTGACATCACAGAATAAACTAAAGGAAAAAAAGAAAGAAAAATAACTGCACACAGTACAATAAAAAGTCATCTTGTTTCTATTTTTTGGAGTTCATTTTGATATGCATCATTTTATATGCCCATATGCACATCACTAGTGAGCCATTGTGGTCCTCTTCTAATAATATCCTAGACATATTCTAGTTACTATAAATGATGTTTCTTTGGGTCTGCCTTACTTTGCTTAATATAATTTTTTCCCAAGTCTTTCCATTTCCTTACAAATGGGGCAATGTCATTCTTTGTAATGGAAGCACAGAATTCCATTTTATACCACATTTTCTTTCTTTTTTTAAAAAAATTTTATTTTATTTTATTTTATTGTAAAGGTGATGTACAGAGAGGTTACCATTACATAAGGGAATGAGTACATTTCTTGTCTTCTTTGTTTTTCTCCCACTTCCCCACCCCCCACTCTCTCCCAGCTCTGCAAAGTGTAAAGTTCATTTCCAACACAGTGCCTCATGAATATCACTGTTGCATTGGTTCACACTAAGTCCTTTGTCTCATCATTTTGTTATTCCCCTTCCCATTCCCAAATCAGATACACATATATACAAGACGTAGAGTACCAAAATTGAAGATAGTGACAACAGAGGATAAACCAAGGAAATAAAACAAAAGAAAAAAGAAATGACTTCACATAGAACATTAAAAACAAAAACAAAAATAAAACCTTCTTGTTTCCATATCTTGGAGTTCATTTCAATTAGCATCATTTTATATGGTCGTATGTACATAGCTATTGAACTATTGTGATCCTCTGCTAGCACCATCTTAGACATATCCTAATTATTACAAATAAGGGAAACCATGGGAGTTTTTTGGGTCTGGCTAACTTCACTTAATATGATTTTTTCCAAGTCTTTCCATTTCCTTCTGAATGGGGCAATGATATTTTTTTCTGATGAAGCACAAAATTCCATTGTGTATGCATACCACATTTTTGGATCCATTCATCTACTGAGGGACATCTGGGTTGGTTCCATATCTTAGCTATGGTAAATAATGATGCAGTGAACATAGTTGTGCTGGTAGCTTTAGTGTGTCCTTATTTGTGATCATTTGGATAAATGCTCAGGAGTGGGATTGCTGGATCATAAGGGAATTCTATGTTTAGTCTTTTGGGGAACCTCCATACTGCTTTCTAGAGTGGTTGGACAAGTTTACATTCCCACCAACAGTGTAGTAGCATTCCCTTTTGGCTACATTCCTGCCAGCATCTGATATTATTTGTTTTCTTGATAATGGCCATTTTAACTGGGGTGAGGTGGAATCTTATAAAGTAGTTTTGATTTGGATTTCTTTTATGATCAGAGTTGTTGAGCATTTCTTCATGTGTCTATTGGCTATTCTTCTTTCCTCTCCAGAGAAGTCTCTTTTTAATTCTTTAGCGTATTTACTAATGGGGTAGTTTCTTTGAGGATGTGTTTTGGGGGGGGGGTTCAATTTTTTGAGCTCTCCATATATTTTTGATATGAGACCCTTGTCAGTTATATTTTCTGGCTATGCCTTTTGCCATGCAGAAGTTCTGAAGTTGAATGCAGTTCCACTTATCCAACCTTTCTTTGATTTGTTATATTTCTAGATCTCTAGTTTGGAAGTTTTCATCTGTGCCAAGGAGCCCTAGTGTATCCCCTATCCCTTCCTGTAATATTCAGGGTATCTGCTCTTCCCTCAAGGTCTTTGATCCACTTGGAGTTGATTCTGGTGCAGGATGATATATAAGGATATAACTTCAGTTTTGTACATATGTATAGCCAATTCTGTCAGCACTACTTGTTATAGAGTCTGCCTTTCCTTCATCTGATAATTTTGTCTCCCTTATCAAAGATTCAGTGGCCAGAGGCCTGTGGATCATTTCTGGGTCTTCAATTCTATTCCATTGGTCCTCAAGCCTGTTCATGTGCCAATACCAAGCTGTTTTTATAACTGTGGTTTTAGAGTTTGGAGTTTGGTACTGATATTCCTCCAGTACTGTTTTTCCTGCTAAGGATTGTTTTTGCTCTTCAGGGTCTTCCGTATGAATTTTTGAATTGCTTCTTCTATCATTAAAGAATGTTATTGGGTTATTGATGGGTATATACTACATTTCCTTGATCCATTCATCCACTGAGGGGCATCTGGGTTGATTTCATATCGTAGCTACCCTCATTAATTTTTGAATGCCTGTTAAAGTTAACCTGTCAATGTATTCCAAGGAGCACTACAAATAAAGATGGACGATACATACTTTTTGTTGGTACAGTTTTGAAATTGATGGCTCATGGGTATATGAGGTTGTTGTAGGAAATGGCAGGTGCATGGAGATGGACAGGAATTACATCTTGAGAGATCCAAAGGAAAAAAAATCAAACACCTTTGATTTTTTTTTTGGGGGGGAGGGGTTACAAGTGGCTTGTACCTATAACCCTAGCAAAGTAGAGGCAATTATCTGGAAGATCACAATTCAAGACCAGCCTAGGCCAAAAGAAGAAAAAGTGTTCAACAGACCTCATCTCAGTAAAAAGAGCATGTGGTGGTGTGATGTCACATACTTCTATAGCTTTGGCAAGCTATAGAAGATTGTGCTCCAGACTGAATTTAGGCAAAGAACAAGAGTATGTCTCAAAACTAAGCAGAACAAAAAGAGCTATAAGCATGGCTTAGGTGGTAGAACACCTGCCTAGCATGCACAAAGCCTGAATTAAAACCCCAATACCACCAAAAGAAAAAAGAAAAGCAAATCAAAGGTAGCCATATCAAAGAAAGAGGCGGGGAGGCCAGACAGACCTAGGTTTGAACATTGACTTGATTAGCATTCTGCCTGGGTGATGTTGGACAAGTTTGTCCAAACTCTCTCCCTGATCGCTGTGCTTCTCATAATGCCTATGTGAGTAGCTGTTAGAGGGGAAGCCACCCATTAGATGGCTCTACTATCATCAAAGATTTCCTCATTCTCCTTGGGTCCAGCCCTGACAGTCAGTAAAGGTGTCAGCTCAGCAAGACTACCCCCAAAGAACTCAGTAACTGTGAACTTGTCTTTGCCACAGAGCTGCTCTTATAGCACAATCTGGCCTTGGGCCCTCAAATCCCCAGGCTCCTGACCTGCTATGGGTTATTCACGGCTGAGACAGCAGGACTTCCTGAGCAGCCGGAGGCCAGGGCAGGAAGGGGAAAGGAGAGCGCTGGGGACCGTGCACACCTGGGCTGGATGAATGGCCACGTTGTGGAGCAGCCCTCCAGGGTGGCAGGCTCTGCAGCCCTGTGCCCTGTGTCAGTCATTACCCCGCCAGACTCTGGTTTGTTTTTCTTTCTATTTTCCCCTTTTCTTTTCTCTTCTTTTCATTTCCCTTCCTTCCTTCTTTTCATTTCCCTTCCTTCCTTCCTTCTTTCTTTCTTTCTTTCATCTTTCTCTTTCTTCCTTTCCCTTCCTTCCATCCTCCTTTCCCCTCCTCCTCCTTCGCCAGTTCTAGGGCTTAAACTCAGAGCCTGGGCACTGTCCCTGAACCAATTTGTTTTTGTTTTTTGCTCAGGGCTAGCACACTATCACTTGAGCCACAGCTCCACTTCTGGCTTTTTGGTGATTTATTGAAGATAAGAGTCTCATAGACTTTCTTACCTGGATTGGATTCAAATAATGATCCTCAGATATCAGCCTCTTGAGTAGCTAAGATTACAGGTGTGAGCCACTGGTGTCTGGATAGCATTTATTTAATGTTCTTCTAAGGGTTCATTTAGCTTACTTCGACATTTTAATACTACCAAGTTTTTGTTTTGTTTTGTGCTGTCCTGGGGCTTGAACTCAGGGCCTGGGCTCTGTCCCCCAGTTTTTCTGCTCAAGGCTAGCACTCTTGAGTCCACAGCTCTGTTTTTTGTTTTTGTTTTTGTTTTTTTGTAGATAAGAGTCCCATGGACTTTCCTGCCCAGGCTAGCTTTGACCACAATGCTCAAATCTCAGCCTCTTGAGTAGCTAGGATTATAGGCATGAGCCCAGCACCTGGTCTAGTACTACCAAGTTTTAAATGAAGACACAAGAAACACTGTGAAGTCTCTGAACCCTTAGAGGGTTTTAGATGTGTAAATCTTAAATACTCAGTCAAAATACACCAATGTTAAACATTCAGTAGATGTTTCTAATTTATGCCCATGGCAACTGTGTCCTCCAGTTTTGCACCCTTAGTTTTCCTGCTCCTCACTATCTTTGATTTTCTTTTCTTTTCTTTTTCTTTGGTGCCAGTATTGAGTGTTAAACTCAGGGCCTGGGTGCTGTCCCTTGGCTTTTCCACTGGCACTCTACCACTTGAGCCATAGCTCCACTTCTGGCTTTTTGCTGGTCAATTGGATAGTCTCTTGAACTTTCCTGTGTAGGCTGGCTTCAAAGCTTGATCATCAGATCTCAGCCTCCTGAGTAGCCAGGATTATAGGCATGAGCCACTAACACTTGGCTCAGCCTTTGCTTTTTGACTCTCTTCATTCCCCTTAACAATTAGATGGGTGAGAAATACCCACAAATTTTTAGTAGAAGCCTCTTCAGAATATAAGAAGAAAGGCAGACAAAAAACCAAATTCACACCATTTACAGCAAAGGTTGAGTTTCAGACTAGAAAGACCACAACTATGTATCAGGAAACCATAATGAATGCTCTTAACCACAGTATTGGGAATATGACCTTAGGGCTTTAACACTTGCTATGCCAGCCCAAAACCACTGAGCCATGACTCCAGCCTTACTTTTTGTTGGTTAGGACAGGGTCTTCTTTCTTACCTAAGCATGTACCTGAGCCACAATTTGCCTACTTTTGGCTTCTTGTAGGCCCTGGAAACTAGGATCGCAGGCACATGCCACTGCACATAACTTTCCTCTTGTAGAGATGGAATCTTGGCGGGGCGGGGGGGGGGGGGGGGGGGCGGGAATCCTGCCCAAGTTGGCCTTGAACCACAATCTTCCCAATCTCAACTTCCCCTGTAGCTTGGAATGTCAGGTGCTTCTGCCTACGGGTTGAGAGGGAGGCCACTGTGCCCAGCTATGTGTTGAGAAGGGGTCTGGTAAGCTTTTCTGCCTGGGCTGGCCTTGAACCACAATCTTCCCAAGTAGGTTCTCAGCCTTCCAGGTAGCTAGTATTACAGGCATGAGCAACTGGTACCCAGCCATGACACTCCAGCTGCTTTGACACAATAGGAGTGCTAGCAGATATGAACAGAGCATTGAAGGATGAATCTGCTGCAAAGGATACTGTCTTTCCAGGCAGCCATCTCTACAAGCATTCCAAGGGAATATGTCCTAGGTCAAACTTGCAGGATGAAAGGTGTGACTTGGTGCCTTAGCCCTGCTGGCCTGATGTCACCCCCATCTTTTCAGGTCAATTTCCACCTCTGACCTGTCCAGCTACTTCTTATTCAGCCAGGGCATCTGCATATGGTGGCAGTTAGGTTCTGACTCTAGCCTGGATTGGAAGGGCTCAATGTGCACCAGAGCCTACTCTATCCAGATTGTCTAGTCAGCTTGACCTTTGCTCCCTCTTACCTTCTCTGTTTTAGCCCTTTCTAATGATGCCTGGAAATGAGCCAATTCTAGAACTGGCAAGAAACCTGACTTCTGCAGGTGGCCACAAGACCACCCCAAAGCTGCCTTGGACCTCTGCCCCTAAGAGGAATTGCTCATAAAACATGGTATGTGTTTCTCCACTCAGACACATAGTCCTAAAATGAATATGTCACCACCTTCTCTGGGGTCCCCACCTGATGGATGGAAGGCAAAAGCACAGCTACTCAGCTAGAACTGTTAGTTTCAAGGGAAGTGCTCACATTTGCAGGGCTATGTAGATTTCTTTAATTTCCACAGATGAATATCACGTTGCTCTCATAGCATTTAGTCTACACATAATTAAGCCTACTTTAATATTCACACTTGAAAAGTGTGAATAACATAACTCATTCAACCCCCTTTATGAAAAGAGGAAACGTGCAAAGCTCAGTAGAGTTTCTCAGGCATTCATTCAGGAATTAATTGCCAGTTTTTATGTCCCATTAGAACCTCCCCAAATCTCTTTAGGAGCCATTCCTAAAATCAGGACTTTATTACCACTCTGGAGTCCATTTTCTCCATGACACCATTATGAAAGGGAAAATTCTTTTCCTGGAATGTTCAGCCTGTACAATACCAAGGACTGACTGATGAATGCACACTTGTTGGGGGTTGCACTGTAGTGCAAGGGATCTGAGAAAGAGGAAGGAGAAAGGAGCTGGAATAGGCACGGATACTAGAATGGTTCGGTCTAGGGGATCCTGATAAATGGCTGCAGTTATTTTTGCTAATTATTCAGGAGATGACTTTCTGAGGGAAAGAGAAGAAAAGTCCTTTGTAAGCCCACCACCTAAGCATAATGTCAACATTTTAAATTCTTTCTAAATACACACATTGTATTTACACTGCTGTGATCAGGTTATATAACTGTAGACTAGTCGTGTTATTATGATACTGGGTCCTGAGGCAGTTGTTTTCCTGATTCTGTCTCTGTGACCTTTTTTAAACCCTGTTCCTTTATTTGTTCAGCCGATGGATATTCATGGAGTCCTTTAGTAAGGGCCAGGTCCTGAGAGTTCTGGAGTGAATAACACCGAAGAGTGTTGTCTCTTTCAATGCATATCTTAGTTAAAATTCAGAATTGAATTAACATGCATGTGTGATGAGAAGGTTCTGGAAATTTCTAAGTGAAGAAGGGTAACATGAGGATACAGTGCTAGCTAGGCAGGTAAGTGCTCTATCACTTGAGCCAATCCAGCAGCTCTTGCTTGACACTTGTAAAAATGGTTTCTTCCATATGGTGAATGGATCCCAGAGGGAAAAGCAGCACAGGGAAAGTGGGCAGGAGGTCACTTCAGCCATTGGTGAGTAAAATGGCGGCTTGGATTGAAGGAAGAGGGGGGGGGGACATGTGTGGTCCACTGGATCTTCAGAGCTTACTGATGTGTATTATGGATGTTAGGGGAAAAGGAGGTCAGGATTATGGTGTAAGTTTTGGGGTAAATAAAAATAACAGCAGTGGTTAAAGGTGAGCTTGTGTTCTGTTGTGGATGAACATGATGCTCCTTGGACAGCAGATGGAGGTGTCAAACTTGTAGTTGAATGAATCTGAGGTCCAGGTCTAGATGATCTAATTGAGGATTATTGATCCATGGATAGCATTTAAAGCTGTGGAAATAGGTGGCTCACTTGGAGAGACAGTGTGAATGGAGAACAGCAAAGTCCCATGTTTTCGCAGAACTACCTAACTTTTAAAAGCCCTCGATGCAATTATCAACACAGGCTCTCTGCCTCCCCTAGACAACACAGGCATGTGTGAGATGGGGGTGGAGCTCTCCTGTCAGCTCATTTCTTTGTGAGGGGAAGTATTCTATTCTGGAATCTCTTAAACTTGTGGAAATACTGTCTTACACTTCTGATTCACAAGATGACAGGTTAGATATTAATAAATCTGTAAAACACATACTTAAGTTATTTTATAACTTCACATAATAAAAATACTTTCAAGAGATGATCTTAAAAGTTGATGAACATCAACCACTTTGGAAAGCAGTATGGAGGTTCCTCAAAAAACTCCACATAGAGCTCCCCTATGACCCAGCAATCCCACTTTTGGGCATTTACCCAAATGTTTACAAACAAGACCACACTAAAGCTACCAGTACAACTATGTTTATTGCAGCATTATTTACCATAGCTAAGATATGGAACCAACCCAGATGCCCCTCAGTAGATGAATGGATCAAGAAAATGTGGTATATATACACAATGGAATTCTATGCCTCCATCGGAAAGAATGACATTGCCCCATTTGTTAGGAAATGGAAAGGCTTGGAAAAAATTATATTAAGTGAAGTAAGCCAGGCCCAAAGAAAGATAGGTCCCATGGTTTCCCTTATTTGCAATATCTAGTATAGGTATGAGTCAAGCAGAAAAAGTCAGATAATGTGATGTTAGGAAAACGAACCCTCAAATATGTATTTTAATGTTTTTGTTTCTTTCATGCATGTGTTTCTAACGCATTTATAAGATTATTTCTTTGTTGCTTTGTATGTCCCTCCCCCACAGTGTAACCCCCGCTTTCACTATATTTGATGTCAGTATAACATGTGGAGGAGACGGGGACAAACAAGTCGTTTAAGGATTCAGGTGGACCTGTTGCAACAATGAGAAGTACAAAATGTCATGTCAAAACCAGCTTTACAATGTCGGAGTGGGGGGGGGGTATGATTGGGTGGGGGGGAGGGGGGAGGCTGGGAAGGGAGGTGAAGAGTAAACAAAGGAGGAGGCTGCAATGCTTGGTAAGAAATGTATGCATTATCCTGCCCATGTAATTGTAACCCCTCTGTACAGTATGTTCTCAAATAAAATAAAATTAAATTAAAAAAAAAAAACTCCACATAGAGCTCCCCTATGACCCAGCAATCCCACTTTTGGGCATTTACCCAAATGTTTACAAACAAGACCACACTAAAGCTACCAGTACAACTATGTTTATTGCAGCATTATTTACCATAGCTAAGATATGGAACCAACCCAGATGCCCCTCAGTAGATGAATGGATCAAGAAAATGTGGTATATATACACAATGGAATTCTATGCCTCCATCAGAAAGAATGACATTGCCCCATTTGTTAGGAAATGGAAAGGCTTGGAAAAAATTGTATTAAGTGAAGTAAGCCAAGCCCAAAGAAACATAGGTCCCATGGTTTCCCTTATTTGTAATATCTAGTATATGTATGAGTCAAGCAGAAAAGGTCAGATAATGTGATGTTAGGAAAATGAACCCTTAGATATGTATTTAAATGTTTTTTCTTTCATGCATTTGTTTCTAACGCATTTATAAGATTATTTCTTTGTTGCTTTGTATGTCCCTCCCCCACAGTATAACCCCTGCTTTCACTATATTTGATGTCGGCATAATTTGTGGAGGAGATGGGGAAAAACAAGTCTTTTAAATAAGGATACAGGGGGACCCGTTGCAACAATGAGAAGTACAAGTTGTCATGTCCAAAACGAACTTTACAACTTTGGTGCTTGTGGAGGGGGGAGGATTGGGGGGGTGGGAGGAGGCTGGGAAGGGATGTGAAGGGTAAACAAAGGAGGAGGCTGCAATGCTTGATAAGAAATGTACTCATTATCTTGCCAATGTAATTGTAACCCCTCTGTACAGAATGTTCACAAAAAATAAAAATTAAAATAAAAAAGTTGATGAACATTTTTATACCATTCTCTGTTCTCTATATATAGTTTTTGTTTTTGTTTTGGGGACAGGATCTTGCTATAAAGCCCATACTAGTGTTAAATTCACAATCCTTTCGTCTCAGCCTCTAGAGGGCTGGGGTTGTATGTGTGAACTGTTAAGCCCTGCTCTGTTATATTTACATTCTAGATCTCTCTCTCTTTCTCTCTCTGACCAATTGACTTTTTTCAAGTCTGTTTTTAATTTCCAAGTGTTTAGACAATTATTTCATGATTCTATTATGGCCTGAGGACATAATCAGCATGATTTCATTTCCTTTAAAGTTTTTGGGTATTGTTTTTTTATCTCAGCATATGATGCATTTTATTGAATGCACGAATACTTAAAAAACACGTGTTTTCTGCAGTTGGGAGATCTCTGTGTGTCCAATAGATACTGCTAGCTGATGATATTGAGATCTTCTCTACTTTTGCCGATTTTCTTCTAGAAATTCTATTTTTTTTGTACTTGTTCTGAGTGAGACTTGCACTTTGTGCTTCACACTTTTTGTTGAGCTTTTTTGCTTATGCTAGCGCTCACCATTTGCACCATACCTCCAGTTCCAGCATTCTGCTGATCAATTGGAGATAAGAGTTTCTTAGATTTGCCCCAAATGGCTTTGAACCATAACCCTCGGATCTCAATCTCCTGAGTAGATTTTAGGTGTGAGCCACTGGCACTCAGCTCTTTCTAGAAATTCTATCAGTAGCTGAGAAGAGAGTATTGAATTATAGCTGTGCAATAGCACAGCAATTATAGCTGTGGATTTTTATATTTTTCCTTTTTGATCTATTAGTTTTGCTTCATTTTGAGGCTCTGCTATTTGGTATGTCCATATTTAAAATTGCTATGTCTTCCTGGTGAATTAATTATTTTATTGTTACATTTTGTCCTTCTTTGCCTATTGTAATTTTCTTTGCTCTAAAATCTAGTTGATCACAAGCAGAAAAGGTCAGATAAGGTGATGTTAGGGAAATGAACCCTAAGATATGTTCAAATATTTTTTCTTTCATGTGATTGTTTCTAACACATTTATAAGTTTATTTCTTTGTTGCTTTGTATGTCCCTTCCCCACAGTACAACCCCTGCTTTCACTGTATTTGATGTCAGTATAATTTGTGGAGGGGAAAGGGAAAAACAAATCTTTTAAATAGGGATACAGGTGGACCCATTGCAACAATGAGATGTATAAGTTGTTATGTCGAAAAATGAACTTTACAACTTTGGTGTGGGGGGAGAGGGGGAGTAGTGGAGAGGATTGGGTGGGGGGGGGTGGAGGGGAGGATGGGAAGGGATGGGAAGGGGAAACAAAGGAGGAGGCTACAATGCTTGATAAGAAATGTACTCATTATCTTGCCCATGTAATTGCAACCCCTCTGTACGGTATTTTCACAATAAAAAAAATAAAATCTAGTTGATCAGATATTAACACAGCTACTTCTATGTTCTAACTATTATTTGGATGTTATATTATTCTATACTTTTATTTTCATATCAACCATGTCATTGAATATGAAGTGAGTTTCTTATATAAACATCAAATAATTGAGACACATTTTTAATCTGGAGAGCCAAAACTCTGCCTTTTAATTAGCTTGTTTAGATTATTTATATTTGAGATAGGCTGGGTATGGTATTTTATAGCTTTAATCCTAGCTACTCCAGAGATAGCTATAGGAGGATGGAAATCTTAGGGCAAAAATCAGAAACTGTATCTGAAAAACAAATTTAAATCAAAAGGACTAAGGTGCCAGTCACTTATGCCTGTAATCCTACCTGCTTGAAAGGCTAAGATTGGAAGGGTTACAGTTAGAGACCAATCTGGAAAAGAAGTTCATGAGACCAGTTTTTGACTGAGCATGCCCATTATCACTCTATATACCTACATACCTATCACTCTATATACCTAAGCCTCTATATATGAAGCCTAAAACAGGAGGATCATAATCCAGGTACATGACCAAATCTAGAAACAAGACTTAATCTAAAAAAATAACCAGTGAAGCTGAGCACCAGCAGCTTATGCCTGTAATCTTAGCTACTCAGAGGCTGATATATGAAGCATCAAAGCTAAAGGCCAGTGTAGAGAGGAAAAATAAATCTGTAAGACCATCTCAACCAGCAAAAGATTGGCTGGAGACATGGCTTAAGTGGTAGGGAACCAAGCAAGCAAGCATGAGGCCTTGAGTTCAAACCCAGCACCACCGAAAGTAGGGCATTGCTCAAGTAGTAGAGCCAAGGTGAAGGCCCTGAGTTTAAGCTCTAGTACTACAAAAAAGAAAAAAGAAAATTGATGACATATTTTTACTATTTGTTTCCTGTTTCTCATTTGTTGCCTTCTTGTAAATTACAAATGGTAGGGTTCTGCTTGGATTTATTAATATTTCTGCTGTGTTACTTTGCCTTTGGGGGGATTGCTGTGGTCCTGTAATATGCACCAGTGACTTTTTATAGTCTACTAAAAGCATTTCACCTTTTCATTATTTCTTTCCTTTTACTTCTTCTTCTTTTTTCTTCTTTTTAGGTCAGGCCTGGGTCTTGAACTCAGCACTTGGGTGCTGTCCTTATGCTTCTGTGTTCAAGGTTAACACTCTATCACTGTGAGCCACAGCTCTACCTCCATTTTGGGGTTGGTTACTTGGAGATAAGAGTCTCAAGGACTTTCCTGCCCAGGCTGGCTTTAGAACCATGATCCTCAGATCTCAGCCTCCTGGGTAGCCAGAATTACAGGCTTGAGCCACCGACACCTGACCGAAGAAGTTTAACATCAAGTTGAATTTGTGTTTGACAGTTCTTTTCTTTCAGAACTTGAAAAATGGGCCTTTTCCTTTTGGCCTCTGTGATGAGAAATCCACTGTCAGACGATTTTGCTGTTCTCCCGTGGAAGCTATATTATTTTTCCTCTGGTTGCTTTTAGGGATTTTTTCGTTGTCTTTCTTTTCCCAAAATTTAATTATGATTTTATGCACCCAAGGATTTCCTTGGGTGCATATTTAGAGTTTGCTCAGCAAATGCAATTTGTAGCTTTATGTCTTTTTGCCAAAACTGGCAAGATTTTAGCCATTGTTTCTTTGCATTCTCTTTTAGCAGTAGGATCCACTGGGACCTCTGTTGCAAAGGTTCAATTTTTGGTTTTTGTCACATGGGTCCTTGAAGCTTGGTTATTTTTTTCCTTCTTTTGGAAGAAAATTATTTTCTCTTTTTTGCTGAGATGGGGTTAAGGCTGGCAATACTTCCTCAAGCTTACTGACTGCCCTCAGTAATTCACACTCCATTACAGAGCTCAGACAATGCTGATTAAAAAAAAATATTTGTAGCTATGGGTCTTTACATTTTGTGTTTTCTGATTTTTCATATATGTAGTTTCTGTTTCTTTTTTTTAACAATTAGCTTGTGTAATATTTTGTTTGTTTGATTTTTTAAAATGATATGGTTATTATGAAGGTAATGTACAGAAGGGTTAGCTTCTGTTTCTTTACTGAAATTTAAAATTTTTCCCTTTCTGCTAACAGAATTTGTAGTTGATTACTGGAGCAAATTAATAATGGCTACTTTAAATTCCTTGTTCAATAGTTCCCAAATCTGATTCATGTCAAGGTTGACAATCAGGTTTGGGGTTTGGGGTTTTTTGGTTTTGTTTTTGTTTTGTGTTTTTCCTTTCTTTCTAGTTATTATTCTTTGGGTTCACTGTATGGCTAGTGTTTGAGTTTTTCTTCTGTGCGTTTTTAAAAAGATTTTTAAGATAATTTCTTTGTTGCTTTGTATGTCCCTCCCCCACAGTATAACCCGTGCTTTCACTGTATTTGATATCGGTATAATTTGTGGAGGGGAAGGGGAAAAACAAATCGTTTAAATAGGGATACAGGTGGACCCATTGCAACAATGAGATGTACAAGTCATTATGTCGAAAACAAACTTTACAACTTTGGTGGGGGGGGCGGGGAGGATTGGGGGGTCAGGGGGGGATGGGAAGGGATGGGAAGGGTAAACAAAGGAGGAGGCTACAATGCTTTATAAGAAATATACTCATTATCTTGCCCATGTAATTGTAATCCCTCTGTACAGTATTTTCACAATAAAAAAAATAAAAATTTAAAAAAAGACTTTTATCATGGGATAGTTTGACTATAATGTTAAAAAAAAAAAAAACTTCCTTTTCTTTCTTGCTTTCTTTCTTTGTCAATGCCAAGGTTTGAATTCAGGGTCTTGTGTTACTGGTTCAGCTGGCATTCTATCACTTAAGCCATGCTTCTAGCCTGGCTTTTTACAGATAACAGAGCTTTTCTGCCCAGATAGCCTTTGAACCTCAGTCCTCCAGGTCTTAGCCTCCTAAGTACCTAGCAATACAAGTATGAGCCACTGGCACCTGGCAGTAAGTTTATTATGCAGGCTACTTTTGTGAGTTCTGATTACAATGTTGATTTCGTTTTCACAGCCTTTGGGGTGCTAGTTTGTTCTGTTTGGTTTATCTGGTGTTGGTGAGGCTCCCTCAGTAGTCCTTCCTAGCCCCTGCTTGCCTGCCTAGAAAGAATTTCCCTAAGCTGGAGGGAATGGATCATCTGGCCCTTGGACATAAAGAGTACTTCCTGGGGAGGGTCCCATTCCTCCCTTCTCCCACTGGTGTACCTTGACCACCAGTGTCTGTGAGTAGAAAGAAGACTAGGGCTGTGAAGACAAAGAGGCTTCTTAGACAAAATCTGCCTAAGTCTTTCCCTGCTTCTATGTTTCCAGACTGAGGAACAGGATCTTATGCCCATAGGAATGGAAAACCCTTCTCTTTTGTCTGTGGGGCCCCTGATCCATCCCTTGGACACTGGTTCTTGCTCCACATGGAGGAGGAATGAGGCAGCCTGGACCACTTGTCCTACAACACTGGGAGCTGTGAATGCCAAGGCCTGGGCCAGTTTCTTCTCATAGCACAACTATGTTTATCACAGCATTACTCACCATAGCTAAGATATGGAACCAACCCAGATGCCCCTCAGTAGATCAAGAAAATGTGGTATATAAATATACATATATGTGTATACACACACATATATAATGGAATTCTATGCTTCCATCAGAAAGAATGACACTGCCCTATTTGTTAGGAAATGGAAAGACTTGGAAAAAGTCATATTAAGGAAGTAAACCAGACCCAGAGAAATATAGATCCCATGGTTTCCCTTATTTGCAATAATTGGTATATGTCTAGAATAATCTTATCAGCTGAGCAGAAAAGCTCAAAAGCTATGTATATGACCATAGAAGATGATGCTAAGTGAAATGAACCCCAAGATATGGACACAAGAGGTTTTTCTTTGTTGTTCATGTTTTTAATGTACTATGTGATTTTTTCTTTGTTTTTTTCTATGTTCTTCCTTCTATGGTATATCCTTGTCACTGTATTTGACTTTGGTATCTTGCATTGTGTGTGTGTGTGTGTGTGTGTGTGTGTGTGTGTGTGTGTGTGTGTGTGTGTGTACATATATGTGTGTGTGTAATTTGGGGAAGGGAAGGGGAATAACAAAATGCTGAAACAAAGACACGGGATGATCCATTGCAACAATGATACTCACAAGACACTATGTTGGAAATGAACCTAACAACTTGGGGGGGGTATTGGGGGAGGTGGGAGAAGGAAGGGATAGTGGGAGAAAAACAAAGGAGAAGGTAACAATGCCCAACAAGAAATGTACTCATTACCTTACTGATACAACTGTAACCTCTCTGTAGAGCATCTTTACAAGAAAATATAAATTAAAAAAAAAAGAGAACTTGTAGTTTCAAAGAAAACTTGAGAAGAAAATGCAGAAAATTCTATTGCCCCCTTTGCCACTTCAAACTCATGGCACCTTGTTATCAACATCCCCTATTAGAGCAGCACATTTGTGTTGGATGAACCTACACCTGCACATCATTATCCCCCAAATTCACAGTTATTATTACAGTTCATTCTTGGGGCGTTCTTTCTACAAGTTTGAACAAGTGTATAATGGCACAAGCCTCCATTGCAGCAGTGTGCAGAGGAGTTTCCTTGCCCTAAAATGCCTTTGTGCTCTACCTACCCATCCTTCCCCATTCCACAACCCGCAGCTTTTTATCTTTATTGTCTCCAAGGACATTTTGATTGCCTCCAAGTTTTGGCAGGGATAAACAAGGCTTCTATACTCACCATATGTAGGTGTTTGCCTAGATATGAGTTTTCAATTCATTGGGGTAAGCACCAAGGAGTGGAATTACTAGACTGTATGCTAGGAGAATATTTAGCTTTGTAAAGCAAAACAAAAAAAAAACAATAAAAACAGAAAACTGCCAAATGATAACACCTTTGCTTTCCCACCAGTAATGGAGAATAGCTGCTCCTCCACATTCATACTGACTTCAGTGTTTTGGAGTAGTATCTGATTGATTTAATTGATTAACAAATTCATTTTTATGGGGATTGAACTCAGAGTACTGAACTTGCCTCTCTACCACTTGAGCCAGGCTTAAATACTAATAATTCTGTAAAGCTTAAAAAGTTAATGTAAAATCTCTAACATGATAGGTAGTTGCGTCTAGCCATATTTATTACAGCACTGTCCACAGTAGCCAGTAGAGTCTGCTTAGGTGCCTATCAAAGGATGAATAAAGAAAATACAGTGTATCTGCGGAAAAATGAATGTAGCTGGAGAGCATTATGTTAAACAAAATAAGCTAGACTCTGAAAGACAAGCGCCATATATTTTCTCTCATATGTAGAAGACAAAAAAATCATGAAAGTAGAAGGGGGCCAGTGGGGTAAGAAAGGGCAAAAAGGAAGGGTGACGATGGATAAGAAAGAGTAAAAAGTTGTGACTATGATGATACAGTACATGGGTGCATGAAAATCTACAGCAGAAGCATTATTTCCTAGAGTTCATATATGCTAATGAAATGTTTAAAAATTACTGTGCATAACACAGAGAATGATGGCAGTGGGGAAAGCATTGTAAAATCTGTGTATAGTTTCTTCATAAGTAAAGAGAGCTCAGACAAAGCTTAATTAAACCATTGGAAACATAGAGACACAAAGTCAGTGATTCTGAACACAGGTAGAAACTCTACAGTCTCCCAAAGGAAAAGTGTAGATGCCCGTCATTCCCTATGGGGCTTACCTGGCATCTTCCCTCGGTCTCATTGTGTTAACACTTCTGCAAGTCAGTAACTCTTTAATCAGCATAATTTTGCTTCCTTTATAATGTTCGCTGGAGCAGATACAGCATCGTTTTTCTGCTGGTCTTTTCCACCCCTGGTATTGGTTATGTTCTTCTGTGTTATTCTCAGGAGAATCATCGGATGAAAAAGAAACAACATCTTGATGTAATATGATGCACTTTCATCCATTTGCCGCCCCCTCCCAAAGCCTTGTATAAATTTACATCCCGTAGAAGGTTCACCACAGGAAAGCCTTTCCAGAATCTAGTGGGGCATGTTTAAAGAGAAACATGTGCTAATTGTGTAACAGGAAAGTGGTATCCTGGAGTTCTTTTAATTTGCTTTTCCTTGGTTGCTAGGTAGGTAATACCTTCCTCTGTGTGTCTTTTAACAATTTGAAGATCTTTTGGAAAATTGTTTGTGTTTTTTGAATAATGCCTTTGAATGGAACTCTTCCATTTTAATGATTACAAAAAATTTCACTAAAAAGCCAAACTGTAATTTGCTTAATCCCTTTTTTCTGTGCTGGATATGGGTTGTTTATGAATTACAATATTGTAAATTAATTGTTGTATTCATACAGCACATGGTAAGAGGGAAACTTCAGTGTGTTGATCACCATGTGTATAGCAGTGGCCCAATCAGACAAAGCAGTGTACATTCCTCTACAGGTAAGAGAGCCTACATATCAGTAGGATGAGATGTTCTGAGGAAAAATAAACAGGGCGCAAGGGATCTGTGGAAGACAGAGTCTATTTTATAAGAAAATTTTCTAAGAAGACCTAACTAGTAAAAGGCCAAAAAGAAGCCAGAGAGCAAGGCAGGAAGCTAGATATTGGTAGGACACGTTTTTCAATGAGAGGGTACAAACTTGCAAGGACTAGTCAGGTTATGATGGCTTATGTCAGTAATCCTAGCTGCCTGGGAGGCTGAGATCAATCTGAGGCCAGCTTGGTTATACACATGAAACCCCTTCTCAACTAATGAGTGTAATGGTATATGTCTGTCATTTCCACTATGTGGGAGGCTAAAACTGGGAGGATCATGGTTCCAGGACAGCCCAGGAGAAAAAAATACAAGACTCCATCTCATTAGATAGAAACGGAGTATGATGGCATACACCTGCCATCTCAGTTATGACGAGACGCCTAAAACAGGCAGATTCAGGTCCATACAAGTACCTAGGTAGGAAATGGGAATCTCGCTGAAAAATCACCAGAGCAAAAAGGGCTGGAGGCATAGCTTCAGTAGTAGAGCATTTGCCTAGCAAGCTGAGGCTCTGAGCTCAAACACCAATACTGAATAAAAGAAATGCAAGGGCCCTTCCTCAGGTACTGTAGAAAGGATGAGGAAGCTAGTGTGACTGGCATGCAAGAGGCTAGGAGCTAGGGAAGATGAGGACATACAGGTGGCCAAGAACTAGATTTTACTAGTAAGTAGATACAAAGCCCTTGCATAACTTGTGGCCCAGAAGCTGCATGGGTACAGATGATAGGACTTTGATTTGTATGGCTGCTGTGGGAAAATGGATTATAGAGGCACAAAGGGAAGCAGGGAGACAGATTATGCCAGTACAATATTCCTGGTATGGTGATAGCATAGGTAAAGATGTAGTAAAAGGAATTAGATGATGGAGTGATTGTGGCATTGGATAAAGGACTGTGATCTTCACTCACAAGTGGAAAAGCGCACAGTTACTGAGTTCTGGATGAAGGAAGCTGGAGATGATATCTGAACCAAAGGCAGGTGTGAAGAAGGCAGCTGGCTGAACATCTATCATTCCTAGAAGAGGTCTGGAATACAGACCTGAAATTAGAGTATGAACTGTGGGAGCAGCCCAGTAGCAGAAGCAGGTACTTAGCATGCACTAAGCCCTGGGATCCATGAGGGCTTCAGAAGTTGTGAGAGATGATAAATAATGACTCCTCTCAGAAAGGGGTATACAAAGAAGGTGAGGTCTGAGACCCATCAGGTGGTAATAATAAGGTAGAAGAAGTTTGAGAAGGAGCATTAGGCAGGAGGAGAATTATGGTATTCTGGGAGCCAGAAAGCAACTGTTTTCAGGATGAGATGGTGAATTAGAGGAGGGCTTAGAACTGAACACAAGGTTAACACAGAGATGTTAGCAGTGACTTTGGCTACAGTTGACATACAGTAATGAGGATAAAGGTCAAGTTGAGGTGGGCCAGAAGTACAGGCAGGATAATAGGCCACCATTTTGAGAAGTTTGGACTTAATGGAGAGTGGAGGAATGAGGCTGTGGCTCACAGCGGATGAGATACAAAGATGGTTTCTTTCTCTTTCTTTTTTTTTCAAATTGAGAGATGAGGATGAAATCCAGTGGATTAAGGTAGGGACAAGACCAGGTCATCCTTTGTGACAGCAGCAGGCAGAATATCCAGGTCTAGATTCCAATGACTAGGTGGGTTTGTTGGTAGTTTCTTTGCAGAAGAGTTTTTGCTGGGTGAATATGTCCTTTCATTGGAATAAGAAGCAAGTTTATCAGTGAGAGGATGGTTGGAAGAAAAAGAAGGAGTGAAGTAAAGATCTGTCAACAGTGAATGGATGAAGGGTTGCTAAGCAGTCAAGATTTTGAAGTCTGCAGGCTATGTTATTTTTTGTGGCTTAGTCCAATCGCTCAGTTGAAGTTGTGCAGAAGTAATTTCATCATGGTTGGAGTTTTGCCAGATGATTAAAGTGCAGGGAGAGATGGGAAGAGATTCCAGGAATCCCTTCCAGGAATAATGTCTTCCACTGGAAGCTAAGCCTCGTGAAAAAGCCTCATAAAAACAGAAAGAATCTTTGTCATGAACCTAACATCGATGCTCCCAAGTTTGAACAAGAATGATAGCAGTGCCTAAAGAAACATAAACTTAAAATGGTGATGACCATGTGAAAAATAAATTACTTTGATATTCTGTTTTACTTTGCCTGGTGGGACACATCTGTAATCTATCACTCAGGAGGCTGAGACAGGCAGATCACAGTGTTCTAGGCCACACTGGGCTACATAGAAAGACACTGTCTGGAAAAGAAATCTCTTAGGTGTCCTTTTATAAACTTGATTCAAACAAGTCTGAACTTGACTAAGGTATCTTCCCAGCATAATACTTTTAAAGTAAGGGTAGGTTTTTTGTGGTTTGTGTGTGTGTGTGTGTGTGTGTGTGTGTGTGTGTGTGTCTGTTTTGGTACTGGGCATTACATTTTACTTTCTACTCTCTCTAGGGGAAAAATGAACAAGAAGAAACATATTTAATGTTAAGCTGCCTAACCATCATCATGGATCCAAGATAGACTGGGTAGACTGAGCTGCTTGATTAGGGGGATGACAGGTACTGCAAAAGAAATTATTACTCAACACCTGTATCAGTCAGCTTTTTTGTTGCTGTAATGAAATACCAGAGGCAGGGTACTTTTGAAACAAAAGCGATTTATTTAGCTCATAGTTTCGGAGGCTAAAAGTTCAAATAGCACAGCCTGGACTCTGGTTAGGGCCTTATGGCATATGGCAGAACCAAATTATGCAGGGAAGGATCACACTTCAAAACAAAAATCCAGAGAGAGTTTCAGAGGTTCAGTTTGCTCTTTTGGGAACTACCTTAATTCCTCCTGAAAATCTGCTCTTAATTAGTCAAGAATTTCTTACGATAAGGGAGCTAAAAAAATAGGATGGAAGAAAGGCAGCCTCTTCAGTAAATGGTGCTGACAAAATTGGTTAAACACCTGTAGAAAACTAAAGCTAGATCCTTATATATCACCCTGCACCAGAATCAACTCCAAATGGATCAAAGACCTCGGGGTCAAAGCAGACACTCTGAAAACATTACAGAAAAGAATAGGAGAAACCCTAGGTCTCATTGGCACAGGCTGAAATTTTCTCAATAGAGACCCAGAAAAACAACAAATCAAAGAAAGGTTGTACAAATGGGATTGCATGAAGCTGCAGAATTTCTGCATGGCAAAGGACACAGCTAGCAAGATAAATAGAAAGCCCACAGATTTGGAGAAGATCTTCATCAGCCATACAACAGACAAGGGTCTCATATCTAAAATATACTTGGTAAGAAATGTACGCATTATCCTGCCCATGTAATTGTAACTCCTCTGTACAGTATATTCACAAATAAAATTAAATTAAAAAAAATAAAATATACTTGGAACTCAAAAAATTAAATCTCCCAATAACAAATCCTCCAAGAAACAACTGCCTGATAAATAAGTGGGCTAAAGACTTAAAGAGAAACGTCTCTGAAGAGGAAATAAGAATAACCAATAGACACATGAAGAAATGCTCAACCTCCCTAGCCATAAAAGAAATGCAAATCAAAACAACATTGAGATTCCACCTCACCCCAGTTAGATTGGCTATAATCAAGAACTCTAATAACAACAGATGCTGGAGGAGATGTGGACAAAAAGGAACCCTACTGCATTGTTGGTGGGAATGTAAACTTTTCAACCACTTTAGAAAGCATTATGGAGGTTCCTCAAAAGACTCCACATAGAGCTCCCCTAAGACCCAGCAATCCCACTTTTGGGCATTTACCCAAATGATCACAAACAAGACACACTAAAATTACCAGCACAACTATGTTTATTGCAGAATTATTTACCATAGCTAAAATATGGAACCAACCCAGATGCCCCTCAGTAGATGAATGGATCAAGAAAATGTGGTATATACACACAATGAGTTCTATGCCTCCTTCAGAAAGAATGACATTGCCCCATTTGTTAGGAAATGGAAAGACTTGGAAAAAAATTATATTAAGTGAAGTAAACCAGACCCAAAGAAACATAGGTCCCACGGTTTCCCTTATTTGCAATAACTAGTATATGTCTGGGACAAGCAGAGAAAAGGTCAAAATCTATGTACATGACCAGATAAGATGATGTTAAGCGAAATGAACCCCAAGATAGGACACAAGTGGTTTTTTTCTTTCTTGCTATTGTTCCTAATGTATTTATAGTATACCATGTGGTTTTTTTGTTTCTTTGTATGTTCCTCCCCCATGGTATAACCCCTGTTTTCACTGTGTTTGATGTCGGCACCCTGCATCTTGTATACACTTTTCCAGTTTGGGGAGGGGAAGGGAAAAAACAAATTGTTTAAATAGGGATACAGGTTGACCTATTGTAACAATGATATGCACAAGACACTATGCTGAAAAATGAACTTTACAATTTAGGCGGTGGGGGGCAGAGTGTAGTTGTGGAGATGGGAGGGAAGGGATGGTAGGGGAAAAACAAAGGAGGAGGCAACAATGCTTGATAAGAAATGTACTCACCCTGCGCATGTAACTGTAACCCCTCTGTACAGTATTTTTACAATAAAAAGTATAGAAAAAAGAATTTCTTACTAAGTCCCACCTTGTAAAGAACCCATACTAACTCAATATAGCTTCCTTGGGGACTTACCGAGCCACACCTAAATCCAACCCCTCTAGTGAAGAAATAGCAGGACTCCTATTCTCTAGTGGGAAAGAAAGCAATAACAGAATTGATGGGTCAAATTGAAGGTAAGGGAGGGTTGGTGATTTCATCTTCAGTAGTCAGGGTTAGCCTCCTTTTGAGCATGACACTTATGTAAATATTTGTGGGGAAGAGCATTCCAGGCCAAATGAAAAAGAAATGCAAAGTGGACAGTGTTCCTGGTGTTTTCTTTTGTGGCTGTTGTTGTTGGCCATGGGGCTTGAACTCAGGGCCTGGGTGCTGTCCTTGAGCGCTTTTGCTCAAGTCTAGTGCTCTATCACTTTGAGCCAGAGCACCACTTCCAGTTTTTGAGTGGTTTATTGGAGCTAAGAGTCTCATGGACTTTCCTACCCTGGTTGACTTTGAACCATGATCCTCAGATCTCAGCCTCCTGAGTAGCTAGGATTACAGGTGTGAGCCACCAGTGCCAGAGTAAGGAGAACACTGAATCTGAGGCAGATGGAGAAGTATATTTTCCCTATACTGTCTGTGTGATGAAGAAGAACTAGAGGAAGGTAAAGGCAGAAGCAGCGAGAAGGAGAGAGAGATGAGAGACATCCTGCAGTCATCAAGGTGAAAGGTAATTATGGCTTCATCAGTGAAGAAGCCATGATGGCCAGCCACTCCTCGGTGCAGTTCTCGTTCTACTTTGAAGGCTCCACGGAAAGAGTATACAATTTCAAGACAAGAAAAGTCCAGTTAATTGGAGACAGCTTGACAAGAACTTCCCTCAAGAGTCAACTGGGAGAACAAGAATTTTAAAAAAAAATATGAATATTCCATACAGGAAGGAAGTCAATAACTATAGTTCAAGAATATGAGAATTTGCTTAGCTTGTGCAGTTATGAAGACTAAGAAGTCCAAACCCAGGAGAGCTAATGGAATAGTTCCAGTCTGAGTCCAAGTCCAAGAGCAAATGAAGACAGATGTCCCAGCTCAAAGACAGTGAGGCAGAGTGAAAATTCCTCCTTACTAAGCTTTTTATTCTGTTCAAGGCTTGGATGTATTGGATGGGGCCACCCACACAGGGGAGAAACTGCTTGACTTGGACCACTGATTCAACTGTTGATCTCCCACAGAAGCTTCCTCGCATATACACTGACATCCACAAAAGAACAAAGGTTAACACCATGCATTGTGGTGAAAAACTTTACCTACCCTCTAGAACATGGCAGAGATGCTCTCAACACTTCTATTCAGTGTTGTACTGGAGGTGCTAGTCAGAACAATTTGGTCAGAGAAAAAAGTAAAAGACATCTACATTGGAAAGGAAAAATACAACACCTGTATATATGAAGGTGTGATGTGTATATAGAAAATCCTAAGACATCCAGTAAAAAGTGTTAATAAATGAGTTCAGTAAGGTTACAAGACAAAAAGTCAAAAGGTCAATATGTGAAAATCAGTTGTTATTCTACATACCTGTGATGAACAATCCAAGAATGAAACCAAGAAGAGTATTCCATGGTTCCTCTTAGTGACTATATAAACAGTAGGGTACTACACCTCTATCTGGATCATGCAGCAAGTGGCCCTTTTGACGTGGTGACATGATGAGTCTCACTAAGTATATAGTGGGACAGTTCAAAATTGATGAAATACCCTTAATGAAACTGGAGTCAGTGGCTCATGCCTTTCATCCAGTGTGGGAGACTGAGATGAGGATGATTAAGGTTCAAGTCCTGTCCCATCAAAAAATAAATAAATAAAAAGTTGGGCATAGTGCCTCTTATCCCTGCTACATGGGAAGCATAAATAGGAGGAATGTGGTCTAAGAGAAAAAAAAGTGAAACCCTATTTGAAAAAATAACAGAAGTAATGGGGGCAAGGGTGTGGCTCTCAAGTGGCCTGCCTGGCAAGCACAAAGCCCTCAGTTCAAAGTACCACTCTATGTGTGTGTGTGTGTACCACTACATATGCTATATACATAAATATCTACATATACATATATGTATATTATGTATATATGTGTCTCTATCTATCTATCCTAGTGAAAACCGCCTTCTGGTTCGCATGGAAAATTCCTTTAAGATAACATCCCTTCCACTCATGAAGTTCCCTTTAATGTCCAGAAACAAACAGCCACAGCACCCATTGGTTGAATTGAGAATCCAACCAATTCAGAATGACTCCCTTCCCCAAATGAGTCCCTCAGCCCCTTACTTGAGGAACTTTAGTAATTTAAATAAGAGCTTTTGGCTTCTGTAACTAAAAAAATGTCCCTGTGACAGATATTTGCACTTTAGTATGAATGAAGTTGTAATCCATTTTGTGCTCCAAACTCAGACAGAGATAACAATGGAAAGATATTATGTACTTCTGAGCACCAAAATGTAAATTGGAAAACAAATGGTGATTAAAAAAAAAAAAGCTCTGTGTGTGTGTGTATGTGTGTGTGTGTGTTTGTGCTGGCACTGGGTCTTGAACTAAAGCCTTTGTATTCTCTCTTGGCTCAAAATTGCCACTCTACCACTTAAGCCATAGCTCTACATCTTGCTTTTTGTTGGTTAATTGGAAATAAGGGTTTCTTTGTCCAGGGTGGCTTGGAAATGAGGTCCTCAGTGAGGATTACAGATGTCAGCAACCAGCTCCTGGCTCTAACTTTTCTTGATTTTCAGTATTGACTTTTATCCCACTAATAATGACTCAAAAGGAAAAGAAGAGCCCTTACTCTTGGGTTGAGTTTTCCAGTCAACAAAGCGTGGGTATGATTTGAAGTATCTCAATGAAGATATCTAGAATGTGGTTTACATTTCCTAGGAAGAAAAATAGAATATAAAAATAATGATCACTCAAGGCCGTATTGCTATGAAATAAGGGAGCTAGGACTCAAGTTCAGATTTCAAAACTCCAAATCCTGTTTTAGTTCAACTATATTAATGCAGAAATGGCTTGTCTCTATATTCCAGATAGAGATTTTTAAATCACTGCTAGTACTCTTTACTATGATACAATTCGCTTAAAAACTATTTTTCAGGGCAGGTTATGGTGGCTCATGGCAAGCTACTTGAGAGTTGGAGACTCTCAAGTTGGAGGCCAAAAGTTAGTAAGACCTCATCCAACCCCATCTCAACATATATATACACATATAAACAATAAAGGCAAGAAACCCGACAAGCATGCTTTCTGTAAATCGCTCGTTAGAATGCTTAAGTTCATTTCTTGACCCCAAAACCATATCCTGTAGAGGATGTATAAAATTGCTATGCCGTGAGACCATGTTTGAGAATTTACTGTTTTAATATAGGCCATGTTCTGATGAATGAGTTAAGGCATATAGAACTGGTCCTTGCTGGGGGCCAAGAATGTGCACTTTGATTCAATTACTATAAATCCTAAGAGAAATGCTAATGATATTAGCATTTGTGCTATCCAGAGTCAACAGGAACTTGCTTTACTCATGAGTCCCTGTGTTGGTGGCCTGAAAGTAGTCAGGGTTCTTTTTTTTTTTTTTTTAAGATAAATACTCTTATATTTCCCCTTTCAACATGATACAGGTCATTGCCTTCCCAAGGGCTTTGCTGCTATTGAGGCTAGAAGAAGGGGAATGGATGTCTTCCTGGTATACACAAGGCTCTAGTGGCTACATTGGAAGCAGGGGTAGGAGGTGCAGTGTGGGAGGAAGGGAGAAAGGCATGAAGGCAGGGCATCTCAGTGCCAGGCCCTGTGTCTGGTAAGTAGTAACTTGCAAGCTATTGCAAGCTAGCATACACATGGTAGG
This sequence comes from Dipodomys spectabilis, assembly GCF_019054845.1. Taxonomy (NCBI): domain Eukaryota; kingdom Metazoa; phylum Chordata; class Mammalia; order Rodentia; family Heteromyidae; genus Dipodomys; species Dipodomys spectabilis. Next base: position 5,472,974 of record NW_024870864.1, on the reverse strand, counting down.
ACACTTTGATGAAAGAGGCACCTTCAAATATTCATGAGCAAGCACAAACTACAAAAATTCATTTCAAAACGAATATAATTTCGGAAGTGTTCAGAGGCCCTGGTCACCCCTCCATCCTTCTCCTTTGGTTGACCAAAGGGCCAGTAGGACTGCTTTGAGTGTTGTTTGGTGCTGCTGCTGAGGGGTGAGTTGGACATGATGCTCAGGCAATTGCATGAACAGCAAGATTCCCAATGCCAGGGAAGACTCTGGCAATGAGGACAGCAGACAAGACAAGACGGAGATGAGGACAGCAGCACCACATCTGCTAATTAGCTTTTCTGTGATCTGGAATTTCCTGCCAGCTTCTCTTAAAACATTCAAGTTAAAGAAAAGCCTCTCTGGGAAACAAAGGGAAGTGTGTAATTGTATTTTTATTGAGACATCTGGAGATGTTAACGTATACCATAAAAGAATCATATTTCCATGGAGTGAGGAATAACAATTGCATGAAGTAACCTTGGCCCAGTGACGACAGCTCTCTGGGCTTGAATTTCTTCAGGAAAATAAGGAAGATTTGGGCTGGCTAATCTCACAACTGGAGATTTCTCTGAGGACTCTTTTCTGCCTCAGAATCCTCTGGATGTGAGGATGTCAAAGAGAACATGGCCAAGACCTTATCCTGTGCAGCTGTGAAGTGGAGAATTCCTCAAGTAGAGAATCCAGTGCCCACACTGAGGCATTCCATTCTGGCAATGCCCCATTCACTGTATCTGGCGTACCTCTTCCAAGATGGACCCCAGACTCTACTTACAAAGTGAATGTTTCTGAGGCTTGTGATCAACTCTGGGGCCAGAAGAGGCCAAGTTTGCGTTCAAGGCAAACTCAAGGCATATCCTCATGGCGATGCTGAGTAACTTATTTAACTCTCCGAATATCTTTTAATCCCTTTGCTAGAAAAATGAGAGTAAAGTTCCTCTTCAGAGTTTTGTTGTGAGGGTTCAATCAAAAATTGCAAGCAGAAGGTTTGTAGTATAGAAATTTCTGCAAATGTAGATACAGGAGCCCAGGGGAATGCACCTGCATGTCTTGGCTTTAGCTCTGCTATGAAAGTCATGGCTTCCAAACATTTGCATGGCCATTATGTAGAAACTCAGTATAGCCCATCTGTATATATGTCTTCAGGGACAGAATAAGATCATAAAGAAGTCCTTCAGCATATGGAAGAGGTTGTAGTATTTAGATGGGCAGATTCCTGGAAGGAAGTAGCCATGGGTAATCCACCCATGGGGCCACAGTGAGGGCCACTATAAGATCCTCTTCATGAACGAAAGGCTTTTTTGTCAGAGACTAGGTTCCATTAGTCCATTTTCTGTTGCTATAACAAAATACCTGAGCTGGGTATGCTATAAAGAAAATAGATTTATTTTGTTCACAGTTCTGGAGGTTAAAAAGCATGGCACCAGCATCTTGGCTGTGTGAGGGCAACCTGGTAGATGGTATCACAATGGAGGGAGTGTGGGTGAGAATGGCAACCAGCACATTTGAAGGAGGGGCGAAAGGGAGGTGCCAGACTCCCTCATGATAATTATCTTCCATGAGGTTCTACCTCTTAAACGGTCCACCACCTCAGTTCTACTATACTGGGGACCAAATATGAGCCTTTGGGAGACAAACCACATTCAAACCTTAGTAATAGACCTGCTGCTAGAAGTCAACCCTTGGCCTGTTCAGTGCAAGGGTAGAAGTAATAGACCTGCTGCTAGAAGTCAACCCTTGGCCTGTTCAGTGCAAGGGTAGAGAGCCCAGATTTAACCTCTCAGTGTGGGTTAGGATAACCTGATCCCTGACCCAGAACTCCCTGTGAGATTGGCTAAAGCCTTCACTGAACAAAGCTCAACGTTTTTTTTACCCAATGATGCTCTCTTCCTTTTCTTTCCTATCCCTTCCCTTCTCTTCCTTTCCCTTCATCTCCCTTCCCTAGATATTGATCCTAGAAGCTCAAAAATTGCTCAAAGTATCTACCATGGTAAATGTGGAATTGGGAGCCAGACAAAAAGGTGATCGTTAGACTGGACAAGCATTGAGGTGTCCCCTGTTTGGAGTGCTAAGTCTGCATCTCATGCAGAGTCCCAAGTTGTATGGTTTATTCACTATTTGGGCAGATTCCTGCCTTCTAGAAAATTCCAGAATCATTCTCCAGCCACAACAGAGGTAGGCTGTTCGTGACTACAGCCACAGGTACTAGGCAAGTAAGTTCTGAGTTGTCTGAAGTCAGGATGGATTTGCCTCTGCTTTTCTGGGCATAAAAGAAGGATTTGGGAACAAGACTAGAGACAGATCTCTCACGTTATTTAAGGAGTGTCAATACTAGTGTCTGCCTCTTTTTGGTCATGCATGCTTTTCTCACACCATCAGGGTGAAATGACCTCCAGGCTTGAATGGTTTTGCTGGTCAATCCTATTATTTCAAAGATTTTCTTTTGAAGAGGCAATCAGAGATTATTTGCAACTTTCAAATGCAATTATCAAAGGATAATGATTTCCATCCCCCCCTCAAAAAGGAAAAGCCTCTAATCAGTTATAAATATTTATAGGTCACTTTATTATTAATTTATTTCAGCAGGAACTCAGGAAAGTACCCAAATGTTTACAGCTGAGCTATTTATTCAGTTCTAACTCTGACCACACATAATGAGCATGAACCATCTCAAGAATCTATGCAGTGAAAATTTCCAATCTTACTTTTTTCCTTAATTACAGGAGGAGCTGGACTCTAATCCTGTGGCCAGAATGATTTCTCTCCATCAGCCTGTCTGTAAGCAGGCCATATGCAAGGCAGCATGCTGCCAATGGCCTGTGGCTTTGGTGTGCATAGATCATGAGTATATTCCAATTCCTGTGCAGGTGGCCTTGTCACCTCGGGAAAACTATCTCACTCCAAGACCCACCTCCAAAATGAAACTAATAAACTTCCTTTGCAGGTTTATTATGGGGCTTAGTTGAGGTGGGAACTTTTAGCTCATAAGAAGGGCTGAACAGTGGCCCATATAGCTGACCTTCAGTGCATAGTGAGCACCTGCTCTTTTTGACACATGTTGAAATTCTCAGAGCTGGAGTCAGCAGGATAGAAGAGGCTTTTACCACCTAGTCTGGGAAAGGGGAACAAAATGGTATGTGACAGTACCAGGAGTCAATGCTACACACACAAAATGCATGGTGAAGAGAAATGTTCCAGGGTTTCTACTACAGAAGCAGAAGACCTAGGAGGCTCAGGGTAGCCCTCTAGACAGTGATTCTCAAGGCCCCAGTCCTACTTTGAGACTTGGGTAGAATTGATTTAGGATTGAGCTCTTGAAATCTCTTGCTTGGTTTCAACATAGGACCAGGGGTGGTCTGCTGTGCTACAGACAAAGGCCCCCAAAGCAGGACTAATTACCTCTGAGAAATGGACAGCATTTGACCTTTCCAAGTTCTTTGCCTTACTTGGTTTCAGGAGATCATACTGATGGAAGGAAGAAGTTTGAGCCAAGGCCTACAGGACAATATGGCAATGATGTTTCCCTTCCAGGGAATTCTGGGTCTCCAACCTTGCACTCTGTGGTCATCAATGCCACTAATTACACTGATTCCTTAGGAATGAACAGTTGTCCCTTAAAACAGTCAAATAGCTCACAGTAATGAAATGGAGACTTGAGCTTACTCCATTTAGTGTGCCCTCGCAAACAAATTATATAAAATTGATTTTAAAAAATTAGCTTCATTAGTTTCAAGCTAGACCAGCCTGTGGGAGGGGGCTACAAATATTTCGCCTTTTACTAGGTAGGCAGCATGCCCAGGGTCCACCACCAGCAAGGGGCAAAACTGGCATTGGACTCTGTCTCTAACTCTGTCACCTCTTAATCGCTATTAGAAACCTTACTAACAGTCCTAGTTAAGTAATTAAAGCATTTTTATTTGAATGTTGGTTCTACAGTGGAAATTGAACTTCCCTGAGGCCTGAGTGGTAGAAGTTTCTCTTTCCAACCCTAGGCACTGCCCCCTAAGTGGTTCCCAGGAAAGACGCCAGCAAATGTCAGCTGGAGCACAGCACTCACATGTGGGCTTGGCCCGCCATTGCAAAGCAGCCCTGGGCAGTGCTCCAAAGCATGCTGGGAAACCTCCAGGGTGGCTTACTGCCTGCCTCCAGCCAAACTGTGGACATTTATGGGCTGACCCTGCCAGAAAATGCTCTGGGAGGAGAACTAAGAACTGGAACTAAGTCCTTTTAGGGACAGAAGAAGCCAATGAAGATGCTGCTGCAGGCAGAGGGATTCAAGGCTTTTTGAGGAGCCTACTTCGCATGCACATGCTGACTGGTGAATGAGATATAAGAAGCCTAGAAAAGAGACTGGGGACAGGGCAGGGGGCCACTGCTGTCCTGGAAGCCAATAGTGGCACAGGAGGTGAGAGGTAGTAGAGTGAATATCACACCTTCAGCTGAAACTTCTAGCCTGTAAGTGTCCTTTGCATCCCATTGTAAAAGATGACTAGCCTTGCTAGTCCCATGCCTGCAATCCTTGCTATTCAGGAGGGTGAGATCTGAGAATCACATTTCAAAGCCAGCCTAGGCACACATATCTGAGAGACTTAGCCCTAATTAATCACCAAAAGCCAGTGAAACTGTGGCTCAAATAGTAGAATGTCAACCTTTGAGTGAAAAAGCTGAGGGATGACACTTGGGCTCTGATTTCCAGACTTAGACCCAGTACTGGTACAAGAAAGAAAGAAAGAAAGAAAGAAAGAAAGAAAGAAAGAAAGAAAGAAAGAAAGAAAGAAAGAAAGAAAGAAAGAAAGAAAGAAAGAAAGAAAGAAAGAAAGAAAGAAAGAAAGAAAGAAAGAGAGAGAGAAAGAGAGAGAGAAAGAGAAAGAAAGAGACAGAAAGAAGGAAAGAGACAGAAAGAAGGAAAGGAAGGAAGGAAGGAAGAAAAAAAAGGAGATTACTGCTGAGTTCATGGAACAAGACTCAGCTGCCTGCTTTCTCATTTCCACACTGTTAGTATGACAGTTGACAAGGCTACTTACCTCTTTCATACACATTTTTTACTGAAAAAATTGAGAAGATAATTAAAATTTCCTTGTACAGTGGTTCTGATCATTAAAGATGATGAAAGAGCAATGAAGTCTCAGTAACCCCCAATTCACTCCTTACCAGCTTTTAAGACATTTTAAGAAATAGAGAACCACAAGAGCAGAGAGAGGACCTTGTCCTTCCTTATGTCACAGCAGCCCCTGCCATGGTCAAGACCTTGAGTGCTCATGCTCAGGACTCACACAGGCCAGGCTGACCTAACCCAGAGCCAACTTACCACAATGTCATACTAATGGCTTTTGCTCAGAGGGAGCTTGGACTGAATGCGTGGCTCCCATACCAAGCTGCCCTTAGGCAAAGCAAGTTACAAGGCTTTAGATGACTTCAGTTAAAAGAATTTTTATATTTTTATTATCTTTAAGTAGTTGTACAAAGGAATTACCACTCAATAAATCAGTTTATGAACGCAATCAATCCTGATGAATGTCACCCCTTTCATCATTCTCCCTAATCCCTTTCAACCCTCCTCTTCCACCTCATTTTTATTTATCATTTATTTATTTGTTTGTTTGTTTATTTTTGCCAGTCCTGGAGCTTGAACTCTGAATTTTTATTGTTCAGGTTAGCACTCTACCATTGGAACCACACCTCTACTTCTGTTTTCTGTTGCATCTGGGCTGGTAGTTTGGTAGTTTATTTGGAGATAAGAGTTTCACAGACTTTCTTTCCTCACTTGGCTGTGAACCACGATCTTCAACCATCAGCCTCCTGAGGAGCTAGGATTATAAGCATGAGCCATTGGCACCCAGCTCCCTGGGTTGTTGTTGTTGGTGGTGGTCATGGGGCTTGAACTCTGGGCCTGGGCACTGTCCCTGAGCTCTTCAGTTCAAGGCTAGCGCTCTACCACTTGAGCCACAGTGCCACTTTTGGTTTTCTGGTGATTAATTGGAGATAAGAGTCTCACGATTTTCCTGCCAGGGCTGGCTTTGAACCATGATTCTCAGATCTCAGCCTCCTGAATAGCTAGGATTACAGGCATGAACCACCAGCACCCAGCTCCTAGTTTTCTTTATGTTGTATAATATGCATTGAATTTTATGACTTCATTCCTCCCCCACTTTATTGTCTCCCTCTTGTTGTTCATCTATTACCTCTTTCCTTGACTACATCTCCCACCATTTGAATACTAATTTTTTGATATTTGTTTTGTTGAACTGTTAGTCTAAGGAATTAAACCATTTGGATTCTCCCCTGAAAATACTTTGGTTAATGAACTTATGTACATTTGCATACAACGCCAGTTAAGCCACCTGAACAACCATGTTTGTTGTTGCATTATTCACCATAACCAAGTTATGGAAACAACCTAGATTCCCCTAAAAAGACAAATGGATCAAGAAAATGTGATATATAAGTACACAATGGAATTGCACTCATCTGATAGGAAGAATGATTTTATATCACTTGCAAAGTAATGGATGGACCTGGAAAAATTAAGTGAAGTAAGTCAGGCCCAGAAAGACAAAGGACATTTTTTTTCATATGTGGAATCTAGAACTAATTTATAAATGTATAAGTAAACACATTGGGGTTGTTTGCAAGGGTACACAAAAGGATTCTTTTTGACACCTCATTTTGATGAGAGATGCTACAGCCACCCTGAATAGCTGGCCAGCAGACTGAGTTCTGCTGCAGACCACACGTTTTACCTGGACTTGTCATTCCCCTTGCTGAGGTCCAGGAAGCCTATTAGATGAATTGGTGGATGGCCTACATAACCTCTAGCTCCTCATACCTGTTATTGCACTCATTGTAGTAGACTTTATATAGTAAATTAACTTTGGCTTTATTATCAGATAATACGTACAGTCAATGAATGAATGAATCAACCCATTATATATTCAACATCTAGGGTGGTTCTAGCTACACAGAGGATTTTAAGGAAACTGTGGGCTGAATTGTCCATGTCTATAATTCCAGGGTAGGAGTTATCTAGCTTTGAGTATTAGTTGTTGATATTTGGGTTATGTAGCCTGGCCACCTACTGAACAGAAATGCCCACAAACATCCAGAAATAGGGAAAGTTCTTTTTTACAGCAAAATACCGATTAGCAAATGTTGGGCAAATTTAAGGGCTGGGTAATATGGCAGAGCACTTTGTCCAGCATGGGTGAAAGCTAGGGTTCCACCTTTAACACCTCAAAAAATTACTAGTAACCAACACAGCAACAATTGAACCAGAGAAGCCTCAACTTTGAGAAACAGGCTATTTTATTAATTCCAAAAGGGGGAAAATTGGTAAATTTAGTGGCTGAAAAGCCTGCTAGACACCCCTACACAAAACAGATCAGAGTTAATACTAGCATACAGGACAGGCTGACATCAGATACTGACACACTGAGGTGAGTCTTAACATTAATTCCTGAACTTGGTCATTGAATGGTGTGGCAGATGGGCTCTTAAGATAGTACCCATGAGCCTCACCTTCTGATATTCTTATCCTGTGTGACATTGCCCCATTGAGAGTGGGTAGACCTATGACTTCTTCTAACCCATATGTCATAGTAAAGTAACATGAGCAAGGTCTACAGTTATGTGCACACCATTACTTGAATTGTGTTACGTGAGGATGTAGCCCCATCTTGCTGGAATCTCTCACTCCTTTGCTAGTTTTGAAGAGGAAGCTTCCATTTTGTAGATTTCCTACCTTGGGACCTCAGGTTGCTCAATGCAAGAGGCCTTTTGTAGTTAGTCTAAAAAAATGGCATCTTTCAGTCCTACAGCTACAAGAGACTGACTGACTGATGGCTGACAAGAAAGCAGGTTCCTTTCTGGTCAAACCTCAGATGAGTCCATGACCATGAATGACATCTTGATGGTGTACCTCTCTTCTGAGCACTCAGTTAAGCCACACCCAGACTCCAAACTCACAGATAATAAATAGCATTAAGTTGTTAGACTTGTGGTAATCTATCATTCAGTAATAGGAATTTATCCATATGTATTCTTCACAAGAATATCCTATTCATGAGAGACACACCCCAAAGTATATGTGTGGGGGATTATTATATCTCTCACTTACTCTGAAAAGATTCAGTAAATAAAGTAAAATACTGGTTATATATGTTTAGAGAAATAAAAAGTATGCATTAGCCTTTGAGTCTAGATAAAAAATATAGAGTAACAATCATTGCAAATGTTCTGTAAGTTTGAACTCTACTTAAGTAACAAGTTTAGAAAAGCAGCAACTCAAGCCAGATCACATGATCATCTATTGTCCTGAAACCCATCACATTCACTTACCATCCATGTGCTGTAGTAGCTGAGGTACAGGATAGTGAGGAATCCATAATCCCCCTTTTAGGCTTCTCCCCAATCCTGCTGTAGGAATAAGTGACACAATTATAATCTTGATTGTTAATTTCTTGTGTGTATTGTTTCTCTTGGTTTTGAAACCAGTGTGCCTTTGACCTTATCACTTCCTATCCTTCATGCCTGTGGAGGCAAGCTTAACTTTGTTCTGATTTCCTAACATTTTTTTACAGACTCATGATCAGGTGATTCACTTGTGTTTAGGGATTGTGGATTGAAAAGTTCATGCCGCGTTAGTGAAATTGCAATATCCTCTTATTTATAGTGTTCCCAGGAAAAGAAAGTCTGTGTCATTTTTTTTTGAGGTTTGATTACCCTAAAGAGTCAATTGAGTCTTAGAAGAATTGGGCTACTTGATACAATGGCCTGTAATTAATTACAGTGAAGGTTCTGGTCATCTATTGGCTCAGATTCCCCAGGGAAAGTCATCCAACAGACTTGCTCTAAAAACTCTAGTCTGGGTATTACACAAATTTTGCCTTAGGACTTCTCAGAGCTATTTTATTATGAAAGCCATATTGAGAATGAGATGATACTTGAAACAGCAGAGAACCCAACACACAGCTGTGCAGTCTCCACACCGGTGGAGAGAGGTGGTACAAATCTGCCTCAGGTAAAGAATTGTAGCCCAATAACTTCAGTGAAGATGGCAAACAGAGACAGGAAACTCCAGAGACCCAGACAAACAAGAATTTTGTGGGTAAATGAGCTTCCTGAAATGCCCAGTGCCTTGTTGTATGCATTTGTGAATGGCCCTGTTTCCTAGAGAGGGAATGAGTCTTCAGGAGTCCATGCTGTCCTGAAATGACACAGGGTAGAGCTAGACAGGGGGACACTGCCCACCGACACTCCTATCTTCTAATCTGCACATGCTGATCCCGCTGCAATTCTGGGTCCAGAACATGGGACCTTCAGTGTCTCTGAACAGTAGCCTATGGGAGGGGCCAATGGATAGCAATGCTTTTCTCATTGACATACATCCTTTATTTCCAAGGCTTCAATTTTCTGAGAACTTGTTGTCCTCTTTTCTTTTCCTGGACAGATGATGGCATTGTAGCACTTCTGTTGGAAGCAAATCACCAAAAGCAGCTTCCCTTATCTGATCCAATCAGACAGGCAGGAAGAGCCCCCAGGTTCCAGCTTTTGTTTCCTCAGTCCTGGGTGAAACCAATGAATGCTATAATCTCTGTATAACCTAAAAGGGAGATGTGAAAAATCTTGCATTTATACTAAACACGTTCCTACCTCATTGAAATTCAGACCTGAACTATCCACCCTCAACATGTCCAAAATTCCTTTCTCTAATTCTAGAAGCAGTGATCTCAGGAGAGAAATTTTCCATCTGTCTCCTTATGACATTAAGCTGTTAAGTCAGTTCATTATTTATCACCTCTCCCATTTTATGTTAAGCCATGATTTGTTGTTGTTGTTGTTATTGTTGTTGTTTATTTGCTAGCTACGAAGAATCCAGTGGAGTTGGTTTAAAAATAGGGCTGGCATGCACTTCTACTTCTGCAGACTGACTCTTTTGAACAGCCTATTTGGGGAGACTTTTAGAATGCTTCCTAAACTGCTTTCCTTTCTCAACCAGTCCTTAATATTGGCTCTGGCTGTCCATGCAAATGCTGTCTCTTATCTGTGTGTGTGTGTGTGTGTGTGTGTGTGTGTATGCATGCATGCGTGTGTACGTGCATGCATGTGTGTGTATGCGTGCATGTGTGCGTGCGTGCGTGCATGTGTGTGGTGAAAGTAAGAGGTAGGGCCTTGCATGTGATAATCAGTCAAGTGCTTGCTCCTAGCAGCAGAGAGATAACATGGAATACATCCACAAGACCTCATGTCCCCAGCAAACCCACAGCCTCTAAATAGGCAGTTTGTGACATGTGATTTAAAAAACAAACACATTAGCAGACAAAACAACTGACATTCCAATGGTCTCCTGGTCCCCCAGGGCAGATGGTGCTGTGGCAATGATGTGGTAATCAGAGCAGAGCTTTCCAGGCATGTGGGGAAGAGAGCTGGGCTTTGGTCTCATCCCCTTTTCTCCTATGGATTTGGGCTCCTGTTTCTCAGGCTGAGGCCATCAGCCAGCTAGCTAGCGCTCTGCAGGGAATCTTGCCCTTCCAGCCTGGCGGGGTACATAGCTGAGGACACCAGTAACACAGGAGGCAGAGGAAGCCGGACCACACAGGAAAGACAGGCTGCTCAGCGTCATTGAAGTTATTGCTGTCTCCTCCCACAGGAGCCTCCACAGTCCTTGGCCGCTCATGTCCTGGTGCCTACAGAGGCTTAAGGCTGGTGAATGAGTCCAGAGCGATGCTTCTTTTATTGTAACAAAGTCTGATCATTTCCCACCCAGCACCAGAGTCAGAAAGGAAAAGGATCAGTATCTTTTACACCATAATTAAAGTATCACTTTTCTTATTGAAACATTATCTAGATTATCCCACAAAAATCTTTGCTTACAACCTCGACGATAAATGGAATGTTGCCAGCCAAAATAGTATCAAAATGCTAGTTACCACAGCTTCCTACAGTTGATCATTTGATGTGTTCTTCGGAATACACAGTCTTATCTTTCCTGTCATACAACGCTGTCTTTAATTTAATGGAGATGTTATTAAGATAAAAATCTCTATTCAATTCCATATTGTACCATATTAACACACACAATTAGTAATGCCTTCTCAGTTATGAGGGAAGATGATGGTTGCTTTGAAGTTAAATTACCTTTATCATGATAGCACATGAATAAAACTACAAATATTTACCCAAGTGTATGCTAATTTTTATTTAATTTTAATGCTGCTTTTATCAACCAAATTAACCAATGAATTTTATTAAAGGGAATGTTATTATAGAAGAGAGCTTCCAAAACTCGATTCCATCTGCTTTTATTTATATAATTTTGATGGTTTCTTTTCCTCTTTCATTTCATTTTTAATTAGGAGGAACACATGGAAAATTGAACATTTGGGACTAATTTTAGCAAAATTTGGAATAATTAGAATTCTGTTCTTATTAATACGTAGATTATCATTCCTGGGAATACAGAATCTGTGTCACGTGCTTGAACCTTCCTCCAAATAATAAAGTATGACAAATAACACATTTCTTCCTAATGCCCAAGATCTTGTGAAGAGAGGGTAAAAACATAACATAAAATAGTTTTTAAAATATAATAGTTATCCTCTTGTCTCCCAGGGATATGTTCTAAGACTCCTGGGCTTCTGAAACTGTGAGTAGCACCAAACTATATATACTATGCACTTTTTCTATATGTAAAATGAAGGCAATGTTAACACAAGGGTTGCAATACCATCATAGTCAACCTGATGTTTGATACAGTTACTGACTGATGAGTGGATAAGGTATACAGCATGGATACTCTAGGAACAAGATGATTTGAACCTGATTTCATCACACTGCTCAGAACAACTTGCAACTTAAAACTTATGAACTATTTATTTCTGGCCTTCTTCATTGAATACTTTAAGACTATGATTGAGCACAGGGTAATTTGAACCACAGAAAGAGAATCCATCCTTACAAGAGATTACTATGGCTGAAAACAACACAGTGCAATCTATTATAAATTGAAATGTTACCTTTGCTTCTAAAGCAAAAAGATGGGAACATATTACCGAAAAATAGATTAGAAAACATCTGTGGTTGGAAAGAAATAACTTCCAGTTCTAAAAACAAATAACTCTCAAAAATGATCGTCTACAGCTCTATCTGTTTGGAAGCTCAGAACACTTTTAATCTTATAAATTTGAAAGCAGGTAAAGGGAATCTTATTTCAAACGGGAAACCAATCAACCGAATGAGGTTCATGTGTACCAGTGTTTAAGTAACAACTTGTTAGTGGTAGAGGAGCAGCCATCTGAAAGCTGAGATTAAAATGGACAGTCTTACAAAATTTTGTGGCAGTACCAAATGGAAATATATTACATCTAATACTCTCTTTTTCTTTTTGTCAGTTGTGGGGCTTGAACTCTGGGCCTGGGTGCTGTCCCTCAGCTCTTCAGCTCAAGGCTAGCACCCTACCACTTGAGCCACAGCACCACTTCCTGCTTTTTCTGTTTATGTGGTGCCGAGGAATCGAACCCAGGGCCTCATGCATGCAAGGCAAGCACTCTACCACTGAGCCACCTTCCCAGCCCCACATCCAATACTCTCTATACCTTTCTTAAGCTGGCACTTCACACCTATGGAGGACTCATAAAATGCAGACTCTGGCAATTTAGACAATAATAAAAACAGTGTGTTCAGGGGAGATCCCCACTCTGTGAGATACCATTTGCCCATCAAAATCTTTATCTCTATAAAACCATAGATCAGAAGCAAATCTATTCATTTAACCCCCTGGGGAAGAAGGCAAGAGCAAATCGACTAGAGCAAGCCATTAACATCCTTCATTTCTTAAGATAAGTCCTCCATTTGCTTTCACTCTGCAATCAGGCATTTGCCAAAGACAAACATCTCATTTCCTATCCCTACAGCATGTGTTTCTTCTTACTTTGGGATGTCCTGTTTTCAGGAAGGAGAGATGGTTCAAAACTACATTTTAAATAGGAACTAGCAAATGTAACCAGATAATTTGCAACCAACATATACTTAATACCTTATTACCCTCATAAAAGTTATTGTAAGCAATAAGCAATAATAAAATTGGCAGGAAGAAGTTATATTAAGTGATGATAAATGACATTAAATGATAAAAGCCTTTTACCTTGTGATTGACTCCCCACCTTCCACCAACATCTCTAATCTACTCAAATCCATCTCTAATAGGGGAAACTATTTATGACACCCCATCAAGAAGGAAAATACCCGCTACTTTTACCCACAGTGAGAGCATGTGTGCTGGCCTCCAACCTCAGAGAGGCCAGGTGGACAGATAGAAAAGCTCTCATGGTTGTCTGTACACTTTGTATGTTTTGGCTGGAGGATTCATTTCTCTTTGTTCCCAATCTGTAGTTTTGCTATTGACCTGTTGATCTCATGCTTTGTGTCAGAGAAGCAATCAGAAAGTAAATGACTGGTTCTGCAAGCAGAAGGATAAAATGTACAATGGTGTACATCAGGTAAATGAAGGAGGCCCTCAAGCCAGGTGAACGGGCTGCTTGTCTGCAGTACCAGGAGCAGGTAAGAACTGAAAAATTCTTCACATGCTGGGAACTCATTATACTGGTCTTGTACTCATGGCTCCTTTGGCTCTCTCTATTAATCCATATTAGATAAACTCAAGGGAAAACAAATGCATATTTATTTATAAATAGATTTGGATTGACTCTGGCTTATCTGCTAAAAGCTCTGATGATATCTTCACAGCAGGTAGGATGAGGTTGATAAGGAATATATAAATATGTTTTCAAGGGTGATAGGCACAGCAAGCCCCTGGAGAAAGGACATGTGGGCAAGCTGCTGGCCTGCAACTCTGGTCATAACATTCTCTAAAGAATAGGCCATGTGCTCACGATCATCCCCCACTGCATAAACGTGGAGTGCTTCGTTCATTCAGTACTTTCACCTCAGCACGGAGGACAGAGCCTGGGAGGCACTCAGCATACACTCTGAAAACCTCCCAGGTTTGTAAATAGGAGATAGAGAAGTCAAACCCTTAATTCCAGACTTCATCATCTCTCCACTGCCCTCTTGTTGTTTGTTTCTGTCATTTGAGAGGTCAGTTTAGAAGCTCTGGGTCATGTTGATTCTTCTTCCAATGTTCTCTGTATTCCATTGGTTGGCAAATCTTTCTGTCTACAATGTCCTCTTTATTTACCCCACTCTGGTCCTGAACTTGGTTTTCTTTCCTAGGCAGTCACTATAGCCTCCACACTGGCTTCCTTATCTCCACAATGAACCCCTACAATGCAGGGTGGGAGCCATCACTTGTGACCATTACCCTTCTACTCAGGAGTCTAGAAAAGCTCTCCCTCCACCCCACACACTCCATCCATGGAATGAAATGCATTATAGAGCCCAAAGTCCCTTGCTTGGACGTGCCTTTTCTGGGTATTTGCTATGCTGATGGGTCTTTGGTGCTGCACTTCTTCAGGTATACTTCAATGAAGCTTATTACTCTCAGATCCCAAGAAGTAGGGACATGGCATGCAGTGACCTACCAAGATCACCCTGGATATAGACAGCAGAGAAAAACATGAGGCAGAGGTGTTTTTAAAAATACTTCTTTTATTTTATTTTTTTATTGTCCAGGTGATGTACAAAGGAGTAACAGTTACATAAGTAAGGTAATGATTACATTTCTTGTCCCTCATTTTTCTCCCTCTTTCCCTCCCCCCTCAATATTTTTTTTTGTTTTTTTAAATTTTATTTTATTGTAAAGTTGCTTACAGAGGGGTTACAGTTACAGGATTAATTTTTTATTGCAACATTATTTACCATAGCTAATACATGGAACCAACCCAGATGCCCCTCAGTAGATGAATGGATCAAGAAAATGTGGTGTACATATACAATGGAATTCTCTGCTTCCATCGCAAAGAATGACACTGCCCATTTGTAAGGAAATGGAAGGATTTGGAAAAAATCATATTAAGTGAGGTAAGCCAGACCCAAAGAAACATAAGCACTATGGTTTCCCTTATTTGTAATAATTAGTATACATTCAGGCAAAGTTTTTATTGTGGTTTACAAAGGAAGGATTGGATAAAACAGGATAAACAGACTTCAGTTGAGCTATTTTGTGTAATTTTGGTCAACTTGGGAGCAGAGGATAGCCCTACTTTGTCTGGTAAGTGACTCTGGCTTGAGAGGACAGATGAACAGTCCCCCCTAAGACAAGGCTGCAGTCAATGAAGCAGTTAGGATACAGGCAATCCCTCCAGGGCCAGATAGGCCTCCAAGAAATACAGAAAATAAAAGAAAAACCAAAACATGATTAATACAATGGTCTACAAAAGATCCCCAATCCTCGAACCATTCCACAATAATTATCCTAGTCATTCTTGTTCTGTTGCTGGGATCCCCTCTTCCTAAGACCCAATCTAATGCAGACTCCCATCCCCAGTTTCAGACTTAAGCTTAATTTTCTAGAAAACGCTCAACAGTGATGGGAATTATACTTGAGCTTTTCTGCTTGCTCCCTGGGAGAACTGCTGATCCTGAAATTTAGATGTTCCCCCATACCTCTGGCTCAGCGCAGGAGGCTGCCAGCGTCTGAAAGCCTGCTGTGGTCCATTTCCCTTACAATTGGCCATTAAGAATCAAACCAGTCATCTGTTCAGCTAGGTAGTCGTCATTTGCCAATTCTTAATGTTTAAAATAGTCATCTCAAACTATTTTGTTAATTTTTAATAGGTTTTGTCGCTGTGACTGGATGCTGATTCCCAAGCATAACCACCCCGCCAGCTCCTGCTTATTTAAGAACTTGGCCCGGCCCCCAGAGGCTGCTTTTCCATCTCATAGACTTTTATTCCAGCTTAGGATAACATAAATTCCACCTGATTACTCACTATTTTATTCCCTATTTTATTCACACTTAGTCATTAATTAGTTTTATTAAAAATGGTGGCCAGACCAACTCACCATTACATGTAAGTGGTTTTCCTTCAGAACTCGGTTCAGGAAGGCCGTCTCCTGAAAATATTTTTAGTTCCATTTCCCCCTCCAAAAAACATAGGTGGATAATGACCAAAAAAGTTTCAATTAGGAAGTTGTCATTATTTCTTATGTTATCATCAAAATATTTCTTTAAAAGAAGCTTTAAGCTTTCATTAGGAAATTACTTCCTAAACTAAGATACATAGTATTCATGAACTACTTTGCTAAATGGCAAAAAAAACCCTAAAATTACACTGATTAAATAGCAAAAAATTACTTTTGTATTTTAGTATCTTAAAAAATTACATAATGCATATAGATGTAGACAAACATACTTTAAAAAATCATAAAAGCATTTTTACACCAACTATTTTATTTAAATGTCAAGTATAGATGCATATATAATTATATATGTCAGCCAAATGGGTGTATGCATATAAATGGCAGATATATATGAGTATATATATGTATATACATATACAAATGTAATATATAAACATACATATTTCTGACATTTATGTGCATATATAGGCACAAATATGTATATCTCGAATACATATGCATATGGATCAGATGTTTAAATGTAATAGTAGATGAAATATATATTTATGTGTGTGCACCGATTTTATTCATACTTAAGTCATTAATTGGTTTTATTAAAAATGATGGCCAACCATTTAGGGACTAGAACTCAGGGTCTTGCTCTCTCTTTTGGCTTTTTTGCTTGGCTTTTTGCTCAAGGCTGGTGTTCTACCACTTAAGCCATACTTCCACTTTCAGCTTTTTGCTGGCTAATTGGAAGTAAGCATCTTTTAGCTTTGTCTACCCAGGCTGGCTTCAAATCACAATTCTTAGATATCAGCTTCTGAGTAACTAGGATTATAGGCATGAGCCACTGACACCCTAAGAAAATACTTTTATGATTAAACTTACCTCCCATAGTTTTCTTTTGTGCCTGAGAGTTGAAAATAAAAACCTCTAAGGTTGAATTCTGACATCTGCCATTCAGTATGATGGTGTTATTTCAGTGTTCTACAGATTGCTGCTCTGTGCATAGATGCATACATGTGTAAATACAAGATAAAGGGCATGCAACTTGGAGCAGTTAATTGCATGGGAAGGTCTTATTAAGTATAGGTTACAGTTACCACACAAAATATGTAGTCTCAGCAAATGTCCAATTTGCTTAAAAACAGTTGATGTTAAACAGACCTTGCTGGTATGAATGATAATAACAATTTTAGTCAATGTGATGAATATTTTATTAAATAAATATTTAATCCTTAGCATAAAACGAGGATGTAGGTACTCGGCTGTTGTCCATTGGACAGATGAGAACACTGAGCTGAGGCTCAGCAAGCCTGGGCACCTTGTCTTAGTTGGCCAACTACAGAGCACAGCACCTAGTTTTCTCTCTTCTGTGTCACCTTCCTTCCATGGGAAGTGTAGAAGCTGCACAGCTGGCCATCCTCTTGGGGACTGTAAGCTCCCTGAGGTAGAATATGTGTGAATCTTCCCCTCTGTCTGTGTGTGTGTGTGTGTGTGTGTGTGTGTACCACTTCTAGGGCATGCCCTCAAGGCCTGGGTGCTGTCCCTTAGCTTTTTCTGCTCAAGGCTGGTGCTCTACCAATTGAGCCATACCTCTACTTTCAACTTTTTGCTACTTAATGGAAGATTAGAGACTTAAGGACTTTCCTACCTGGGCTGGCTTCAAGAGATCTCAGCCTCCTAAGTAGCTAGGATTACAGTTGTAAGCCACCAGCACCCAGCACGAATCTTCTTTTATTAGTCCTTGTAGATTCCTGCACAAAACAGACTACGAGAGTAGTGATGCTAACAGTCCTCCCTGTCTCCCCGCCCAAACCCCATAGTAGTGCTTAGCTAAGGAAAGCCTTGGCTTAGTGGCCTTGGCTCCACCCCAACTGGAAGGCCTCACAGTAAGTCTGAATTCCTGCTTTGGGTTTTTGGCTCTGCTCTTTGCATGTGGCAGTAGTCAAGTCATTTAACCTCTGCTTTCTCATCTATAAAAATTGGGGTGAATTTGCTTCCTGGGGCGGTTGTGAAAACAAGTGAGAAGATTATTATGGAAGTGTTTTGTAAACTGTAATTAATACAAATATAAGCAATTATGCAAACTCCAGTTGAATTGCAGCACATTTAATGCTCAGATCCAGAGCCCTCCAGCTACCCACTCTCCAGGCATCTTTGCCTTCCAGGAACCTCAAAACCTGAGTCCATATTGCACAGGTTCCCTGGGAATGCCAAGGATAAAGATGGATATATTTGGTCAAAGTCTAGGAGCTCCAAGTCCAAACTCCATATCACCAAGTAATTCTGCTGGCCCTGCTCCATGGGGGCAAAAACCATAATCTCCAGAACTCACCATCACCACCTTGCTCTGGCCACTTCTAGTGACCAGCACCTCCCATAGCCACACGAGGCAAGTACTGATATTACGAGGCATAAATGCACAGAGGCTGCAGGGAGAAAGATGCAAAGGCAGGCTAGTGTCATCAATAGGACCTGCCTCTAAGCATCTGGCTGTGGACTTCCAAACCTTCCTCTCTGAATCCTAGAAGAGCTTTTTACAGCTGAGAGCTCTGTTTACACCATTCACTGGGTCTCAGTCTTCTGGGGGATTTATAATACACAGACACTACTGGCTCATGAAAAATAAGCCATCCTTTGCTGCCCAAAGTCCTCCATGCCCCTCTTCATGAAGTCAGTAAGACAGGCAGAGATGTCGGTGTTCCATTCTGATTGTTCTTTAGCGGAGATAGATCAAGTTCATGGCCTGGCCTCAAAAAGCTAACATTGTGAGAACAAATGTGGGTACCTCAGACAGAGGAGGACAGGCTGGGCCTGAGGAAGGGAGGAGGAATGAAAGGATCAAGGCTGGGTTTGCCTGAGAGAAGGGTCTGAAAGGAGCTATTTTAGCTTGCAAGTGTTTTCTTTTCATTGCAATGAAATGCACACAAGTAACCATTTTAAAATGTGCAACACATAGGATATGTTTTGAACATTATTACTTCATTCTCCCCCACTTTCCTCTCTTCATTCCTCTACCATACTCTCCCTGACCTCTCCTACCCACCACACTTTTCAAGTACCAATTTCCTGCTATTCATTTTGTTGCACTTGACCATTTTGCAAACACTAGACTTTGGTTAATACATTGGTGTGCACTTGCATACAAGCCTATATGTGTTTACTTGTAAATTAGTTCTACTTCCATATATGTCTCTCTGGCCTGACAATGTATTTTTTCCAGGTCCATCCATTTCTTTGCAAAAGAGGTGATATCATTCTTTCTAATGAATGAGTAAAATTCCATCGGATATCTATACCACATTTTCTTAATCTATTCATCCATTGAGGAGCAACATATCCTATGAAACTAAGAAAAATTGGGTAAGGGAATAGGTCAGTAGGGATGAGGAGGAGGATGAAAGAGATGACATCGATCAAGATGCACTGAACTTATAAATTTATTTGTTGAATGGTAACTCCTTTGTACAACTACTAAAAACAATTTTAAAAAGTGTCCAACTCATGTGTGTTTAGCACATGGGCATTTAGTACACTTGGAAGTTGTCTAACTACTTTCATCTAATCACAAAACATTTCACCACTACTGTCTCACTCTGTTTGTGTTGTTTCAACCAAGTGCCTGAAGTAGGGTAATTTATGAAGAAGGCAGGTTTATTTAACTTATTGTGCTGTGGATCTAAGAATATGGTGTCAAATATCAGTTTCAAAAGTATCAAATGATAGGAGCTCAAGTAAGAGAGATCTGACACATGGCAGGAGAAGAAGGAAGAAAAGGTTGAGAATGCCAAACTTGCTTTATAACAACCTACTACCTCCATAACCAATCCAGTCCTACCTGATGAATATTAATCCCTTCTGAGGGCCTGTGCCCCCAAGATCTTATCAGCTCCCACTAGATACCATCTCTTAAAGACCTACTACCTCTCAATACTGTCTACTATGAACCAAACTTCCAGCACATGAATCTTGGCAGAGGAGGGAGGATGAATAAGCTATATCCGGACCAAAGCAGCTACTAAAGGAGGCTGTGAGAGAAAAGGTTTTGCTGTTGGGAGATGTGCATATATGATACAAACTTGCCCTGCGTTTCCCTCCTGGTGGCTCGTGAGAGGAGACCTAGGGATGATCTACATGTGACTCTCCTCAGGGTTAACAAGGACCCCAACGTGTATGGGATCACTTGGAAAGTAAATGTGGAGATAGCAGGAGCTAGGAGGAGGCCACTGGATTCTAATGGTAGAGGAGAAAGTGGGTGCAGGAAAAAGTCAACTGCATAGAGGCCTTAGCTGACTCTGGGTATTTTAAGCAATTTGTTAGTCTGAAAGGCATCTGCTTCAAGATCAGCACAGAAATTTCCTAGCACATGCAATGCCTTCCTCAGAACTGTACCCATTGTACCTCATATTACAGAAGCCACTGTGCTCAGACAGCACTGTAAATTGTCTGTGAAGCAAAGGCTGGCTTCCTATTGGCTCTGTGATCCTCTCCAAGGCATATTCCTGTCTCTCACTGTTTCTGCCTTGGGCTGATGATAATGGTGCAGAGCAGATTGAGGAAGGGAGGGGGTGGAGGAGAAGAGGCAGGCTCCAGACCTTGCTAGCATTGGCCTCCCAGAAGAAGGCAGAATTTCCAGCTTACTGGAGCCCATAGCCAGGCCCAGCTTGGGCCCTGGGCTGGGCCTCTTCCTCCTGATCCTGCACCTGCCTCCTCCCACATTCTCCGCCACTCCAACCCATGTTTTAAAATTTCCCTTCTGGTATTTCTTAACTGTTTTACTAAAAGATTGTTTCAGAGAACATGTTCATTCTTGAAAGCAAGGTATATCTATCTGTGTGCTCCTGAGCTAAGATGGTGTTTTATTGAGGATTCCCTTATGTTGTGATTATTTAATAGACAATCTGCTCTGTTGGGAATGGCAGAAAATACAACTATTGACAGAGGGAGAAAAGATGCATTTTCTGAAACACATTTGGCAAAGGAAATCCAGCTTCTTACAAGAAAAGAATGTAATGAATTTTCTCCTATTTTTAGTTACTCATAAATCCCTTTAATAGGTTTGAGCTCAAAACTCCATATTTGTCTTGGTTCAAAGTAAAATCTACAGGATAAATAGAAAGGACAGCATATTTGTCTAATGCTATGCATCCAGGCTTCCCAAGTGGGAGGCGAGGTTTTGCAGGACCCTGGGTGTCATGGCAACCCCAGAACTAAGACCCACAAACGTGTCCAGGGATGAGAAGGAAAGGATTTGTCTCAGCTTTCTTGGGAACAGGCCAGATGGGCATGAAATACTCACTGAGGGTATGGGAATGCCAATTTTGATATTTAATCAGGATGTATTGGAGGAGATGAGTTTGAATTCAGTACTCAGGAAATTCAAATGAAGGCCCAAGTGGAAGAGTGAATGTGTGTGATGATTGAAACGGAAGATGAAGAAATAGAAGAGTCAGACATCAGTGGCTCACATCTGTAATCCTAGCTACTTTGGAAGCTGAAATTGGGAAGATCGAACTTCAAGGCAAGCCCAGGCAGAAAACTTTACAAGACCCTTCTTCAACTAATATCTGAGCAAGGTGGTATGTTCCTGTCATCCTAGCTGTATCAGAGGCTGAAAGCAGGAGGATCCAGGTTCCAGACCAATTAAGTCTTAGAGACCCCTTCTCAATGGAAGGAGCTGGGCATGCTACAATAGGAAGCCTAAAATAAGTGGGTCACCAGTCCAGGCATGCACTTGGGCAGGTAGAAAGACTCTATCTCAAAACATAAACACCACAAACCAGGGCTGAAGGTATGCTTAGCAGTAGAGTGCCCACTGAACACAAAGGAAGTCAGTTATAGGACTGGGATATTTGTCAGCCTAAAAGCATCCCTGTCTGAAGATTTGATCTTCTTTAAAGTCTTAACACAGGGAGTCCAGGCCCTAACCAATGAACATGGCAAGAACTATGTACAATGAAAGAAGTGGGCACAACATTGACAATCAGAAAGGCAGCTAAGTAGGTGACAACAAAAGCAGACAAGGTCAGAGTCAAACATAAAATTGCCCAAGGGCTACACCATGTCTCCAGCCCCACAGGAAGCAACGCATCAGAGGCTAGAAATGTGAACAGGAAAGGATAACACTCTTGACTAGAGGCAAAAGTCCTCAGAGGAAAATGCCACTAGGAATCTGGAAGGATTTTAGTGTTGGAAGTTAAGGATGAAGAAGGTGCTGGACTAAGGGTCCAGTAGACTCATTCTCCTTAGCCATCCCTTCAAGTGTCTGGAGTTTCTGAACTCAACTCATGTGCTCTTCCTTCAGAGAAAGTAGCTTGGATGAAGTTAAGTTCATGGACTACAGAAGAAAACCATTGACTCTGGAGGTGCTGATATTACTGCTAAAAGAACATAACCATGTTCACTTCTAACATCTACCACAGCTGGCTCTGTAAGGGCAAAGCCAACGCTCCTTGTATTCTGGGGAGTAGCCGTTTCTTTCTAACTCCTTCTGTTCCCTGAAACCAAATTAGAGTATAATCTCTGTGTGGGTGCACACAGACAGAAAATGGAAGAGTGGTATCATGTGTTTATATGATGCTCTGCGTCTTAAAGCACCTAAACATGTTGTCACTTTGTCTCCTTTGATTCTCAATGAGTGAGGCAGGAATGAAGGCATTGAGAAATCAAGCCACACATAGTCTTAGCCACTTGCCCATGGTGGCTCGTGCCTATAATCTTAGATGAGATCTGAGACTCTGAGGCTCAGAACCAGCCTAGGCAGACACATTCAAGAAACTGTTAGTTTCAATTAACCACCAAAAACCTGGAAGTGGAGGCATGGCTCAAATGGTAGAGTGCCAGCAAGGAGCAAGAAAGCTAAACGAGAGCATCAGGGCTTCAGTTCAAGCCCCAGCACCCAAACAAAAATAAATGTTTTCAATCTCTA
Organism: Dipodomys spectabilis; assembly: GCF_019054845.1. Taxonomy (NCBI): domain Eukaryota; kingdom Metazoa; phylum Chordata; class Mammalia; order Rodentia; family Heteromyidae; genus Dipodomys; species Dipodomys spectabilis. The sequence goes on along the minus strand of NW_024870864.1, from coordinate 5,450,008 downwards.
GAGCACAAGTCCCTTGATTGCACCTCTGAGTGATTCTCCCTTGCTTCACCTATGGAATATATGAATCTAGTCGATGTGATTTACGCACATCCTTTTGGAATGTATATTATATCAATATAAAAAACTCATTTGAAATCGGTATGTACTTTAAAATGGGAATATATAGAGAAAATCCCCCATAAGCCTGCCTAATACAGAATATTATCAGAGAACTGGAACCTAATCAACCTTGCCAGGTCAAAACACTTTTCTGTATAAGCTTCCATGAGAGATTTTTGAAAGGTTCTTTGCTACCTGCAAGATTTTTCATTTGTTTTGTCTCTATGTATGCATGTGCGTCTATGTTTGTGTATATGTACACAACATGAGATCTACCCTGCTAACAAGTGTTGAGGTGCACAATGCTGTGTTACTTTAGGCCTCACATTGTATCTGGAATTTCTTGGCCATCAGTTTGCCTTCCCATTGAGTATAGCTGGACACCTACAGGAAGCCTGACCTCTGTGTGTTTCCTGGAAAAGCAACAAAATGCCCAACTGTTATCTTGGTTCTATCATCCTGCCATAAATTTTAGTCCATATGGACTAGACAGCCTTTGAGATTTTTCTTACTAAATCACAGTAAGGAGTTTGCTGTGAATTTTACATGTAAACCTGAGCAATTTAAATAACAAGCATCCGAGTCCCTCTCAACACCATGAATGTGTTCATTCCCTACAAGGCAGAAATCGCCCCCTAGTGTTCTTCCTGTAATGGGTAGAAAAATTAAATCTTCACAAATGTTCCTTCTTTTATAGGAGTAAACAGCACCAAACCAATCTCACAGTTACTTTTTTAAAGAGAATTCTTCTTTAAGAGGAGGACATTTCTGTAAAATTTCTATTGAATTCAGGGCAACAGGGGATTCTAGATAGATCACAAAGGTAGTTTTCAACCTTCTCTATAGTAATGAAGATGTACACATCAGCCTTGGTGTATGCTTAAGTGCAAGCTAATGCACTCTGTAATTGAAAACAAAACAAACCTCTGGAAGCCAACCACTGAGTACTTTCGTTTAGATGTTTGTTCCCAATGCCAGTTGTCTAGCTTCTCTGCCTTAGTGAGTGAATATGTACCCATGATTTACAAAGGATAGCAGGCTTTGTGAACACATTTGAATGACTGAAAACAAAGCAATAACCTACATGTATCTATGTAGATATCTATGTTGGAAAGAATACTTTCCCTCACTTTGGTCTCTTGGAATGATCTGTACTAGTTGTTCTGTTTCCTATCTAGATCCTTTTTTTCCCCCACTGTCTAGGCCCCAGGAATCTAACTTCTGAAAAATGCAGTCCCTTGACATCCTTTTTGGCTAACTTCTGACTGGATTTGGCCATGGAATAGACTGGCAGGAGATTGAAAGGCAGAAAGAAAGAGAAATTGGGATGTCTCTTTCTTACTTCTTCCATACTGTGGTGCCAAGTCTATAATTGTAACAAGGTCTCACAAATCTGGCTCTCATTTGCTCTAACAATGCTGAATCTTCTTTCAGTCCCTTAGCCTCATGCCATGGTTTGGTTCTTAATTGTTCCCAAAACCCACATGTTAAAGGTTTGGTCACCAGCCAGTGGTGCAATTGGGAAATGGTAGAACCTTTAAGAGGTAGTGCTTTGTGGAATAAAGTTAGGTCACTTGGTGGAGCCTTTAAGAAGTGAGGCCTTGTAAAAGAAAGGTCACTGGGGCTTCCCCTTGAAGGGGATTCCTAATGGAGCCAAGCAACATGGGATGAAACTTCCGAAAATGTGAGTCAAAATAAACCTTTCCTGCTCATAGGTTGATTATCTCAGGTATTTGCTCAAGTGGTAGAAAATAGGCCGACACACCCCACAAGAAGTAATGGCATCTCAGTGTGGAAAAAAACATCCCTTGTTGATTCCTTAACCCTCCCAACACCTCTACAACTGGTCCCTTTACCAAACTCTCTTTGCTGAAATTATCTGGATGAATTCTGTTTCCTGCTGGAACTCAGATAGATACAGAATCACTTTACCCTCTACTACAGTGTGAATATATCCCTCAAAAATTCATATATTAGATGTACATTTTACAAAGTTACATATTAATGATATTTGGAGGTGGGGCACTTCAAAGGACATTAGGATTAGATAAGACATGAGGGTAGGGCCCACAAGTAGGTATTAGTGGCTTCGTAAGTAGAAAAGAGAGCAGAGCTAGCACCTTGTTGTCTTACCATGTGATGCTCTGTCTCTGTCATGCAGCAGCACAGCAAGAAAGCCCTCATATGATGTCAGGAAGATACTGATGCCACGTTCTTGTATTTCCTCATTTTCAGAATTGTGAGTCAGATGCACTTCCAGTCTTTATAAATTACCCAGTCTGTGGTCTTCTATTATAGCAACTTATACAGACTCAGGTATCACTCTAGATTAATTAATCAGATATACCCCAATGCCATTCATACTCTTCTCTGGTTGCATTTATCACAGTTTTGTAATGACTATATTTCTTTTGGGCTCTGCACCAAACTCAGAATTCACTGAGGCCAAAGGCCAACTTACTCATTTTTCAACTCTAGCATCCAGGAAACTCTTAGTCCTAAAATGGGCAGTTCATCAATACTATGTGAATGCACATGGAATTGTAGGTCAAATGAACAGGGTCAAAAAGGCTCTTCTGAGAAAAACAAGGCATCTTGTAGTTTTCATGTTGGTATGCATAATTCATTAACACTTGCTGCATGCCAGACTGTATGTTAGGTGATGGAGCCTTGAACAAGGTAGATTTGCTTGAGACTATGAAGGAGTTTTTAATATAAATATTTGGGAGAATTTACCAAAAAACTATAGGTGGTTACATATATGTTAAGTTTTTAAATTAGGAGCGGGAAGTGTGTGTTGTAAAATTACAGCAAATTTTTTTAAAAAAATTAAGAGTGGATAGTCTAAACCAAGGTTGGAAATTTCAAGTGCCTACAAGGTCAGGAAAGCTATATACGTGTGAAAATCCAACCAGATGGAAAGAGAGTGAACTGGAGAGAGTAGGTTACCAATACTCAACAAGCAAATACTCCTTTGCCCCATTTGGGACCAAGCTCTTTCTTCAAGAAATGTCAAAAACTGGATTTTTATTATTATTATTTATTTTTGTGTCAGTCCTAGATCCTGAATTTAGGGCCTGGGGGCTGCTACTGAGCTTTTGTGCTCTAGGCTAGCATTCTACCATTTGAGCCACAGCACCACATCTGGGTTTTTTGGTAGTTAATTGGAGATAAGAGTCTTAGATTTTCCTGCCCTAGCTGACTTCGAACCAGAACTCAGATCTCAATCTCCTGAGTAGCTAGGGTTACAGGTGTAAGCCACCAGTGCTCTGCCACAATTTTTATTTTTAAATTTTTTTAATATCTAAAGTACAAAAGCACAAGGGAACCACACAGAATATATCAATAGTCATGATGTTATCTTCCCATTCATTTAAACTGCTGGTCTAAAGAGTGAGCAAGGGAGAAGGTATGTGAGATGTTTCAATGGAAAGGCAGTTCCAGCTAAAAAGATTAGCATAAACAGCCCAGATAAAACCTGGGCTGTTTCGAACTTAGAAAATGGCAAAACCTCCCATGCTCCTGGATTGGAAAGATTAACATCGTGAAAATGGCAATACTTCCCAAGGCTATCTACAAAGGCAATGCGATACCTATCAAAATTCCAACCTCATTCTTCAAGGAAATAGAAGAGGCAATCCAAAAATTCATATGGAACAATAAAAGACCCCGAATAGCTAAAACGCTCCTCAACGGAAAGAACACTGCTGGAGGAATATCAATACCAAGTTTCAAACTCTACTATAAAGCCATAGTAATCAAAACAGCTTGGTACTGGCACAAGAACAGACCTCAGGACCAATGGAATAGAATTAAAAACCCAGAAATGAACCTACAGACCTATAGCCAACTAATCTTTGATAAGGGAGCTACAACAATAGAATGGAAGAAAGACAGCCTCTTCAGTAAATGGTGCTGGCAAAACTGGTTAACTACTTGTAGAAAACTAAAGCTAGATCCTTATATATCGCCCTGCACCAGAATCAACTCCAAATGGATCAAAGACCTTGGAGTCAAAGCAGACACTCTGAAAACATTACAGGATGGAATAGGAGAAACCCTAGGCCTCCTTGGCTCAGGCCGAAATTTTCTTAATAGAGACCCGGAAACACAACAAATCAAAGAAAGTTTGGACAAATGGGATTGCATGAAGTTGCAGAGTTTCTGCATGGCAAAGGACACAGCTAGCAAGATCAATAGAAAGCCCACAGATTGGGAGAAGATCTTCACTAGCCATACAACGGACAAGGGTCTCATATCTAAAATATACTTGGAACTCAAAAAATTAAATCCCCCAACAACAAATCCTCAAAGAAACAACTGCCCAATAAATAAATGCGCTAAAGACTTAAAGAGAAACTTCTCTGAAGAAGAAAGAAGGATGGCCAATAGACACATGAAGAAATGCTCAACCTCCCTAGCCACAAAAGAAATGCAAATCAAAACAGCATTGAGATACCACCTCACCCCAGTTAGAATGGCTATAATCAAGAACTCTAACAACAACAGATGCTGGAGGGGATATGGACAGAAGGGAACCTTACTTCATTGTTGGTGGGAGTGTAAACTTGTTCAACCACTTTGGAAAGTAATACGGAGGTTCCTGAAAAGACTTCACATAGAGCTCCCCTGTGACCCAGCAATCCCACTTTTGGGCATTTACCCAAATGTTTACAAACAAGACCACACTAAAGCTACCAGCACAGCTATGTTTATTGCAGCATTATTTACCATAGCTAAGATATGGAACCAACCCAGATGCCCCTCAGTAGATGAATGGATCAAGAAAATGTGGTATATATACACAATGGAATTCTATGCCTCCATCAGAAAGAATGACATTGCCCCATTTGTTAGGAAATGGAAAGGCTTGGAAAAAATTATATTAAGTGAAGTAAGCCAAGCCCAAAGAAACATAGGTCCCATGGTTTCCCTTATTTGTAATATCTAGTATATGTATGAGTCAAGCAGAAAAGGTCAGATAATGTGATGTTAGGAAAATGAACCCTTAGATATGTATTTAAATGTTTTTTCTTTCATGCATTTGTTTCTAACGCATTTATAAGATTATTTCTTTGTTGCTTTGTATGTCCCTCCCCCACAGTATAACCCCTGCTTTCACTATATTTGATGTTGGTATAATTTGTGGAGGAGATGGGGAAAAACAAGTCATTTAAAGATACAGGTGGACCCATTACAACTATGAGAAGTACAAGTTGTCATGTCGAAAACAAACTTTACAACTTTGGTGCGGGAGGGGAGAGGATTGGGGGGTGGCGGGGGTGGGGGGGAGGCTGGGAAGGGATGTGAAGGGTAAACAAAGGAGGAGGCTGCAATGCTTGATAAGAAATGTACTCATTATCTTGCCCATGTAATTGTAACCCCTCTGTACAGTATGTTCACAAAAAATTAAAATTAAAAAAAAACCTGGGCTGTTTCATAAGTCTAATTTAGTAGACCTATGAAATGGGAAGGAGACATGGCAGTAGATGAGGCTAGGCATCCAGGGCTGAAAATGAAGGTTCTTTTGGTCTAATATGGTAGGACTGTCAGCCATCTAAGTTGTTTAGTTACGAAGAAACATGTCATTTAGTGGAGCGAAGATCTCTCCTATCTAGGGTCTATGTCAATCATGGTAAGCCCAGTATGTCCAAGTATTGGTTTGTCCTTGGGAAGAATGAAATATAATAGTTAAGACAATGGATTGCACCAATCCCTATGTATACCATGTGTTTGTCCATACTTATCTACCTATGGTAGTTTATTTTTACAAATTAGTCATAATAAGAGTTAATAACAATAGGAGAATAATATAGCAATTGTTATGATTAAAAATATAAATGTACCAGGCATTGGTGGCTAATGCCTGTAATTCTAGCTACTCAGGAGGCTGAGATCTGAGGATCACGGTTCGATGCCTACCTAGGCAGGAAAGTCCATGAGACTTAAAAATAAGTTATTGTAAAGGTGATGTATAGAGAGGTTACAGTTACATAAATCAGGTGATCAGTATGCTTCTTTTTGAACAGTGTCACCCCCTCTCTCATTCTCTCCCAATCTGTGAGACGCTTATCTCCAATTAATCACCAGAAAACTGGAAGTGGTGCAGTGGCTCGGAGTGGTAGAACTCTGGCCTTGAGTGAAAAAGCTTAGGGCCCCCAGGCCCTGAGTTCAAACCTCAAACACACACACACACACACACACACACACACACACACACACACACACACACACACACACATAATGCATGTGGGCTTTCTCAACATCTTATGGTACTTGTGGCCACCTCAATTATTAAATTGAGAACTTTTTAGCTTTTCACTAAATGGATGAATGTTATGCCTCTGTGGCATTTCTGAATTTGCCTGCATCATCACTATTGCATTTGGGAGCCACTATGAGGTAAAACACAGCTTTGGAGAACACAAGTACTGGCAATTTCACATCAGGAAATCTGGTAATTAAATGCCTACAAAGTGGCTAATGGACAGGAAGCATATACAGTGTGGATACTCTGGACAAAGCAAAGATTTCTGTCCCAGGCAAGTAGAGTCAAATGGTGTGAAGTTTATCATGTAACTCAGAACAGCATGTAATTTAAAAGAGCTTGTTTATTTCTGGAACTTTTCCATTTAATAGTTTCAAAATGCAGGTAACCTCAGGTAGCTGAACCTATGGAAATTGAAACCATGGATAGGGAGGAACCACTATATTTGCTAATAAGACAATGGAGAAGAGAGCTCTACAAAAATGTTCCTGCTAATGTACGAATGCATAAGAACAAGCAGCTCTGTGTATTATAGTGCTATGGCTTCCATCTTGTTATCAAATAAAAACCAATGACTGAAGACAAATCAACACACTGGAAAAGCAGAGCCCCTAGACAAAACTCAGAGAGCAATATCCATGATGAGGTCATGGAGTTCATGAATTACCCAGTTCAAAGCCCTCTTCCTGAGACATCCAATTATGTGCCTTAGTACATTTTCTTGTTGGCTCATTATGAGTTGTGTTGCCTGATAATTTCTACAGGAAAATTGAGAGATGATTTTACACAGGTTAGGAGTTTGAACTATATCCGGATGTCATGGGGAACTATTGGAGAGTTTTAAGAAAAGAAATGTGTTCTTCAAATATAACTTAAAAAAAATTATCCTGGCTATAGTATAGATAGATGACTAGAGTTAGATAAAAGTAGAGCACATAGGAACATGCAACTTTTTTATTTGTGCTGTTATTATAAAGGTGAAGTACAGAGGAGTTATAGTTATGCAAATCAGGTAATGAGTACATTTCTTTTTGGACAATGTCACCCCTTCCCTCACTCTCTTCCAGTTTTTCCCTCCTGTCCCCACTCACAAGTTCTATAGTTCATTTTCAACATAATATCCAATGAGTATCAATGCTGCATTTGTTTACCCTTCATCCCTCCATTTCTGTGATCCTCCCCACTTTACCTTCCCCAGGATCATGTGTTTTGTTATGTGTCAGAAATGCCAAACTCACTGGGTGCTGGTGGCTCACGCCTGTAAGCCTAGCTACTCAGGAGGCTGAGATCTGAGGATCACAGTTCGAAGCCAGCCTGGGCAGGAAAGTCTGTGAAACTCTTAACTCCAATATACCACCAGAAAACCGGAAGTGGCACTGTAGCCCAAGTGGTAGAGCGCTCGCCTTGAGCTGAAGAGCTGAGGGACAGTGCTCAGGCCCAGAGTTCAAGCCCCACGACCGACAAAAAGAAAAAAAGAAAAAAAGACGCCAAACTCCTTGAAGGGAGGGATCACTTTCACTTTCATAATCTATCCCGGGACCTTCCTATGGTTGGCCATCAATGATTTATCAGTGAAAATAACATAGATTGCAAAGTGACCATCCCTTCACTCAATACTGGAATAGAGAAAGTGGCCTCCAACTGATCACAATAGGTTTCTGTTCTCTTTTATTTTCCCTTTCTTCCTTTCTCACTACTTCCTCTTTCTCTTTTTCTTCCTCCTCCTCCTTTTCTTCTTTTTCTTCTTTTCTCCTTGTCCCCTCCCTCCCTCCCTTCCTTACTTTCATCCTTCCTTCCTTCCTTACTTTAATCTGTCTTTCCTTCTTCTTTCCTTCCTTCCTTTCTTTCTTTCTTCCTTCCTTCCTTCCCTTCTTCCTTCCTTCCTTCCCTTCCTTCCTTCCTTGGTTCCTTCCTTTGTTCCTTCTTTCTGCCTTTCATTCTCTCTTTTTCCGACACACAGTATTTTTGTATACAGAACCAGCTACATGATTATTTTGTGGAACACAGTAGAAAAGGAATCTATGTAACCCTTTGTCCCCCCAAAATAGAAGAAAGAGTACTAAAATAAAAGGGCTTTCCTTTCCTATGCACATGTCCTCTGTTCAAGTGGCTCCATTGTTTATTGGGACTTCATTTATAAAACACAAGAATTAACAACAATTGAAGTAGACAAGAGCAGAACAATATTTCCCAAGCCTGGAACTCATTTGAGAGTAGGTCTCTGTGAGCTACACAGGTTAGCATCCAGCAGCCAGTCCTGCCAGAACCCCGAGCTTTAAGCCTTGAGGTGCACAGTGGGATAAGGGGCAGGTGATGATGATGAGCATTCAAATCTGAGTCTCTCCAGGGCTCAGGCAAAATTTAATCAAAAAGTAACATCAATGAATGTAGCAGAGACACCGTGTGTGAGCCCACCATCTGGGCTGCCTTCCTTCCTGGGCAGACAGCTCAACCGCACTTCCTGGTGTCCTCAGCAGATAAGCAGACATGAGCTTGAGTTCATGCCAAAGGAACATGGCTGGAAATTATGCAAGCATGCACCTGGCTCTGGGGCATCCTTGGGGGGCCCTTCACTTTCTCTACTGTGGTGTCCTGGGAGTCACGGGTTTCAGACAGTTCTACTACAATGGAAGGGTTCTGTTCCTTTGTCCAACCCATGGGAACTGGCACTTGATCAAGAATTACATTGTCATCATTTTTAACTGCTGAGATTTCCTTTTTTTAGATTTCATTTTGTTTCATGAATAATGACTATGTTGAATAAAACAAAGTATGAGTTCAATTAGAATTGTTCAGATATTGGAAAAGTTGAGGTGGGGAGACATTGATGCAGACTGAGACAGAGAGTAAAAACAGAGACTCTCCAGCTTTGGGAGAAGCAGAAGGATTCAGAACTTGAAGATATGGATTAAGTTTGTTCAAAGACAGGAGAAAAATATTTGTTATTGTTATCTACCCCCATTCCCCAACCACTTTCACTCCCAAAACTCATGCCTACAGAGATTATTCATCATGAATTCTTCCATCACCAGACATTTTGAAAATGACTCTTGAAGGATGCAGGAATATGGAAACAAAGTATACATCAGCATGAGGCAGCTAAGTCAATGTGGAGCCCTGGTGCACTGCCAATGTAGGTGCCAACCATCAGCACTACTCGGAGAGCCATCTTCAGTTATATAAGCTGGCAAATCTGAACTAACAAAAGGAGAATGCAGAGTCTAGTCAAAGCTTTTTCAGGTAGGAGGAAAGAACCAACTCGCAGACACATATCTTGCAATTAGTAGGTAACAGTAGCTCTGGGGAGAAGGGATTCTCTCATGTAAGCCTTATGGGAGGGGCAGGAGAAAGGAGGGGAGGGGAAGGAAGGAGAAGGGAAGGGAAAGATCTACCTATCCAAAACTCCAAAACTGGATTCATTCCCTGGGAGAGTGTAGAGTGGATGATAGAAATGGGGAGAGGGGAGAAAGGAAAGGTATCCCAAGGGACAGAATGATCCAAAAAGTCAGCTGACTCCTTGCCCATGACCATATGATATGATCTTACACAGTGAAATGGTCACCATTTACCTAACAAGTTAAAGGAACTTCTCAACTCCTGCAGCATGCAGAAGGAAATCCAGCCATCTATTTAAGGCTTTTCAGAGCATGATATCATAAACTTCAGACTTAGAAACCAAGGGGTGAACTTTGTACAGGTGAACAATGGTTGCGCAGTGATTGTCTTTGACAAAAATTGGGAAATGGGAGGGGAAAAGTAGACTACGACCAGGCTAGTGGCAGGGATGGCAAATCAAGCCTAAGTGAGCCCTCCGGGCCTTTGCACTTGCTAGTTCCTCTGCTCAGAAGACTTTCCTGCAGAATGGGTGCATAGCTGGTGCCCTCACTCCTGTTAGTTCTGTACTCAAATGTCTCTTCCACAGGAGACATTTAATACTGATAAGCAAGGCCGTTCCTCTGGGGATCTCTATCTCTTTACTCTGCTTTAGTTTTTCTTTGTATTGTTTCTATTTTTCATATGTGGAATTAGGTATCTTCTCAGTACATAATTAAAAGAGGCACCAGGAACTAAAGTTCCTGAGCAATCTTACTTGCTAACTCATCCTAGCATCCATTGGCCTCTTGGAGGGTTGCATTGAGAAAGATCCGGAAAACCAGAGTATGGCAATTGTTGTCTACCTGGCACAGGTATGGAAAGGGTTGGCAGCCCTGCTGTGCACTAGCAAGGTGGAAAATGGAGCTAAGTTTGTCCTTTACTAACATACTAGCCAATAAAATAGGCATTATGAAATTATGGCAGGGAAGAACATTCAGCTGGCAAGGTACAAAGTGAGGTAGGACAGGACTAGTGGGCAAAGCAACAGGCTGGGGAAGCTGTTAGGGGAAGGCAGAGTCTAGGTAGCAAGATCACACGTAAGAGCACTCAGAGGCTGCCCTGGGTGGCAGAACTTGTCTGAGGTCTTGCCTAGGGTGAAGGGATGGAAGCTTGAAATAAAGAGGGATTGTAATGAACCTTCCTCCAGCTCCTTGGGTCCTCTTCTCACTTTCTGATGCAGGACACTGTGAAAGGGAACTAAGAGGAAAATAAGCCTCACACAGCTCATACAGTTGCTCTTCCCACTTGCTATTATTTTCCTCCTATGCTGAAAAATCTTACCTGTCAAATATGCATTTAATGCACCAGCATACAGAACTCCATGGTAAGCAACCCAGAACCATGTGGAACCATTGCTATTTTCCTGTGATCATGGGAGTGACTAATGCCGGACCATCTCTGGGGGTGGGACTACAACTAGGGGTGACCACTTCTGCCCAGCATCACCAGAGTCTGGTTCTACATACACGAATCCAGGGAAAAACCCAAATTCAAGATTTGAAGCACAGTTTTTCTTGAGTGTGCATTGAAAACGGTTTCGGTCCAATCATTGGAAGTTAGGGGACATCTGGTCTCCAATATCCATTTTTTTAAATGTTTTAATTTTTTGGCAGGGTGATATATAGAGGAATAATAGGTACATTTCTTGTCAAATTTGTTACCTCCTCCCTCATTTTTCTCCCACTCCCCCCCATATCCTTTAAATGCAATGTTTTTTAAATATATCTTGAACTTGGTTGTACATTTTTCTTAGTCCCATTTCAGACTGGAGCATCAGCCAAGCTAGGCAATACCAAAATTTTGATTTATTTGTATTTGTAGTCACAAGTTAATGGTAAAGAATTATTTTCATGCCTTGCCAGGCCCCAACACCATAGTGCTGGTTTCTCAGGCTGAGCATCTTCCTCTCTTTCTCTCTCTCTATCTCTCTCTCTGTCTCTCTCATTCTGTCTCTCATTCTCTCTCTTTTACAGAGCAAATAAATGAACATCACTGAGCATCTTGGATCTGCATCACCAATTTCTGGGAGAGAGCACAGAATTGAAGGGCACATCTTTATTTCCCTCTACAATATGTATTCTTGTGTAATAATCTCCTTTCCATTTCCTAGAAGCTCTTCCAGCCAAATGATGACAAACATAATACAAACACCACTTGCAGAAGAGATGGTCTTTTATTAGTTTTCAGAAAGGGCTTAATTTCCTTCCAAACTCATCGTCAGAATAAGGAACCAGCTGATGGTTGGGAATGAAGCAAATCCGAAGAGTAAACACCAGGTTTTGGAAATATGATTATGCTCATAATGGTAAAATAATTATAAGCAGGGGCCCTCAAGCAGACTTGAGTTTACCCCCAGGAAAAATTGTACTGCTATAGTTTTATGATAGATTAGGATTGGGAACTTAAATGACTTAATTTCGCCTCTTTTAAAGTAGTACTGCTTTAGAGATAGGGAGAACATAATCTTTAGTCTCTATTTACATTTCTTTTTCTGAGGAGCCGTTTGGATTTCAGAGTTGATTCCTTATGCAGAAGAGGTATGGAAATGCCAGGAAATGATGCAGAGTTTCCCACTTGGAATAATTTAGTTTGCTACAAGCAGCAGAGTTTCTCGTTTTGGTACATAGTTTCTTTTTATGTAGATAGAATTTTACACAAATGATTCTAAAAATCCTAGCTTGTTCATTACTCAATTGTTTAGTGTTCATTTTTTAAAAAACAAGACTTGAATTGAAAAAAAAAAAGCCTCTTCCTTCCAGGTTGTACACCTGCATACTCCCTTTCTGACTAAGTGGCTTTGTTGATGGCACTTGAAATTAGCAGCCATCAGGGTGAATTTCTATACATACATGCTCCAGCCCAATTCCTGCAGAAGCAAAATGAGGCTCTGAGGCTTAGAGAGGAGCATCCTCCAGTGCTCCTCACTTCACATCCACAGTTGCCCAGTTGGGAAAAAAAAAATGCAAAAAGCCACTGCAGGGGACCTTCCTGCGTTCTGGGATGATTGAACGGTTACAGAAAATGAAATCATGCATGGGACCAAGGCAGTTCCATCCTTACAGAGGGCTGTTGTTAATGCACTCCTCCTTAGTTGCTCGTGTGAAAGATAAGATCAAAACAGATCATAACAAAGGAAGGCCAGGGCAAGATGGCAAGTCACATGGTGGAGTGGTGAGAGACACAAAAACAATGGTTCAATTGCTAAGAAGATATCTAAAGCACTGACTGGGTCAAGCAATGAAGCAGGGAAAGGCTAGTCCAGCATGAACTGTGTGACAGATACAAGGTAATCCTTTCCCAGGCCGGCCAGCACAGAGACAGCTATACTGTGATAGAAGTTCCTAGGTCAGAGGAGAGCCCTCTTGGAAGGAAGCATCTTAATCACACAGGTTCCCATCATGCCTAGAGGCCGTTCCTTCTGTGCAGCCCTGTCCCTTCGCAGCTGTGGCAGTATCTTCTACCTACAGTGGGTGGAGAGCCCACAGACCCCTTGCCCTCTCCCCTCCCTTCAGCAACACAGCAAATTATCCCAGGATGCCTGGGAAGAAAGCCACTGCCTAATGAGAAACGCATGAGGGTCCTTATATTACAGTGCTAGTTGATGCCAGAGGCAAAACGTAGAAACTGCCCTTGTGATGTTTCTATTGCCAAAACAAAGCAAACAGAGTCTACAGAGGTAAATTCATTCATTTGAAACAGCATAAAGATTGGCCAATCTTCCTGATTGCCAGGGATATTCCCAGGGTTGGTAGTAAAACTCTCGAGTTCTTAGAAACCTTCAGTCTGGGAAAGTTAGCACACTTGGTCATTTTAGTCACCTTGCTTTTCTACAATCAAAGTAGTTGGTTTATTATAGTGAGAGAGAAGCAAGTAAGTTTATTCAGACCTGGGTAATGAAAATCTAACAGATGGTTAGATACCACTGGCTCATGCCTGTAATCCCAGCTACTCCGGAGGCTGAGATCCAAGGATCCCAGTTCAAAAATAGTCTGGGAATACAAATCCTAGAGACTTTTATTTCCAATTAACCATCAAAAAGCCAAATTTGAAATTGTGGCTCATATGATAGAGTACCAGCCTTGAACAAAAAAACTAAGCGAATAGCACAAGTCACTGAACTCAAGTTCCAATACAGTCACAAAAACAGTCTAACATTATTTACTCTGTTATCTCCAAAAATGAAAGTAACACAAAAATTCATTGAATGTAGTGATGTACATCTGCAATTCTAGTACTCAAGAGGCTGAGGGGAGAATTTTGAGTTCAAGGCCTTCCTTGGCTACATCACACAACTCTATCTCAATAAATAACAAAAAAGGGCTAGGAAGGTGGCTCAGTGGTAGAGCACTGGCCTTGCATGCATGAGGCCCTGGGTTCGATTCCTCAGCACCACATAAGCAAAAAGAAAAAAGCCAGAAGGGGTGCTGTGGCTCAAGTGGTAGAGCGCTAGCCTTGAGCTGAAGAGCTGAGGGACAGCACCCAGGCCCAGAGTTCAGGCCCCATGACTGGACCCCCCCAAAAAATAAATAAATAAAAAATAACAACAAAGAGAAAACCCCATGTGACCTTGTTTAGCAAGTAGACCCCAAAAGATTCCGGGGCCAGGATGCATGGACTTGAATCCCTGGCTTCAACACCTGTATACACACACACACACACACACACACACACACACACACACACACACACACACACACAGTGCTTAGAGTACCACCACCACTTCGTCAGGGAGGTGTAATTTTGTCCTTGGAGACTGGTTGGACCTTTAACAGCTGAGTTATTCCCATTTCTTCTCATTTCTTGCTAACTGATGGTTGAAGAGGCCAATGTAGGTGAAAGTGAATTGGCCTGGGTACTTTTGCTGAATATCCTTCAACTCTCCCTTCTTTCAGCGTTTTCATTTCTGTTACCCTATATTTCTTTCTCCTCATATCTGACTCTTCTTCCTATTCTTTTCTAACCACACAATTCTGATACTCAGTCTTCTCTCCATTCTGATAGATTCAGCATAACTACTAATTTTGGGCTCCATTCCCCAAAATTCCTACTTCCTACTCTACTATTGTCCCCTTTCTTCTTTTAAAGCCTCTTCCATTTCCTAAGAGGTTTTCTGTGCTGAGTGGAGACAGCAACATTTGCTGACAGTTCATTTCTTTTGTATTTCTGTCCATGCCCATCCTTCGGGGACTTACGCCAGTCCCATCCAGTGAATGCTGGACCAGGCATGAGTACACATGCCCAGAGGAACTCCCTTGTGTCTGTTCTGTGGATCATGATAGGCTTTTCGCCATCTCAAGTCCATCTTCATTCCCTGACATAAAGGAGTCACTTAGTTCGGCCAAGGCCTGGACACAGGAAAAGTCCTTGAGAAAGCCTTTCTGTTACTGGAATGTGGGTTAAAAAGGCCGCTAGAGTGAGCTGCTAAAGCTTTACAAATGTTTAGGATAAAGTATAAATGAGAAAAATATGTTCAGCTGGGTTTTTTGTTTCTAAGTAAATCGTGTTTTTAATTCTCTTCTACTGAAATGTAAGCATTGCAATCTAGAAGAATGACTGCAGGCCAGATGCCAAAGATCTTGTTCTCAGGAACATGCTCTCTCTCTCCCCCGCCTCTCTCTTGCTCCTTTCCTCTCTCTCTTCCTCCTTCCCTCTCCCTCCTTCCCTCTCTCTCTTCCTCCCTTTTACTCTCTTCTTTTCTCCACTCTTCCTTTCCTTTCTCCCTCTCTTCCTCCATCTTTCCCTACCTTCCTCTCTTTCCCCTTTCCTTTCCTGACAAGGAAAATCAATATTTTGAGTGCTCTTGTTTAATAACAACATACAATGACCATGAGTTATAAACACCACTTTTTTTTTTTTTTTTGTCAGTTGTGGGGCTTGAATTCTGGGCCTGGGCGCTGGCCCTCAGCTCTTCAGCTCAAGGTAAGTGCTCTACCACTTGAGTCATAGCGCCACTTCCAGTTTTCTGGTGGTTTAATGGAAATAAGAGTTTCATGGACTTTCCTGCCTGGGCTGGCTTTGAACTGTGATTCTCAGATCTCAGCCTCCTCAGTAGCGAGGATTACAGTTGTGAGCCATCAGCACCTCTCTTACAAACACCATCTTTTATGCTATTGGCAAATGTTAATTCTCTTGGTGAATGTAAACTTTGGTGGACTAAGATTTTTACTAACTTATAACTACAAGAAGAAAGCAAATTACGAGAATATAAACTGAATAAGCACATAGCTTAAGAAGTTTTCACTGAATGAATATACATCCAGATAGAGAAACCACATTTCTAGCCCCTCAGATACTCTTTCTAAATACCTTCTTTCATCATCACTGTTACCCTAAAGAAGGCTGCTATCAAGATTTTTATCACCATTTGTTCTGCCTACAATTATAAGTCTACATTCTTTGGGAAATGGGTTTTCTCACACAAAATTCTGTTTATGAAGTTCAGAGAAATTCATTCATTGCTATTGGTCTAGACTAGACACAGGGAACTGGAGTCTGTCACTCGCCAGGTAGGAATGACTCTTACTATGGTAAAGAGCTATAAAAAAAATAGTAAAGAAGAACAAGCAACAGAAACAGTATATGGACTACAGAATTTAATATCTTTATTATGTTGTTGACTTGTTCGAAAAGTTTTCTGACCCACCTGTGTAGTATTCTGTTGTGTGACTAGACCACAAATTATGGGTTACTGCTGAGGGATATTTGTGCTCTTTACTGTTGTAGCACTTAAGAGTATAAATATTCATGCACATGCATTTTGGTGTATGTGTGTACCCATTTCTGTTTGGGATATGTTCACAGATGAAATGATTTGGGTGTAAGTTGTGCAGATACTCAGCCTTAGTAGACACTGCTGAACCATTGTAAAAATTTATTGTCAGTAGTAATTTAGGACAGGTTTTTTTTTTTTTTCCAGATTCTTTGTTAGGCCTGAACCAAGTATAACCTGTTATACTCTACTGTTAATATTCATTGTAATTGACAGTGCCTTGGGATTAGCAAGAGCTCTACCACTGAACCATACATTCATTCCCATTCATTTGTACCTGAACTCTACAATGATTTCCTCCAATGACCTAGAATTCTTCATTTTACTAATTTAACTTTCTAATTTTCCTTTATAGTCATTGTTTTAAAATGTTATTCTAGAAATCTTTGCCCTCATTTGTGTCACAAAAACATTGCCCAATATTTCCTCCTTGAAATGAAATGTTATTGTTTACTCTTTACGTGTAGACCTACAGTTCATCTGTAAGTATTTTTTTGGTAAGGTATTAGGTATATATGAAGAGTTTTGTCTATATGGAGAGCCAGAGTAAAACCCAGCCTAATTTCTCCATTGTATAATAATATAGTGTTAATTTAATCATAGATCAATAATAATATATGTACAGGTCTACTTTTGGAGTCTATTGTATTATGTAAGAATTCATTTATGTTAACTAAGAACTTCTGCTCTTATTCTTCATGATTGACTGGACACTTCTCAGGCCTTTGCATTCACACATAAACTCACAGAATAAATAACTTTGAGAAAATTATTTTACAGTTAGAATTAATATGTCATATTCTCTATTCATTTAGGTCTTTTTTATTTTTTCTACCTACAATCTTGCAATATTCAATGAAGAGGACTAATTGAATTTTTATTAAATTTATTCCTAGTGTATGGTATTTGTTGACTTTATTTTGAATAGTATTGTTAATTTTTTTATTTTCTGATTGTTACTGATACATAGAAATATAATGGATTGTTAAAAGTTGACTTTCTATTTGGTGTTCTTGCCCAATTCATTATGAATTTTAAATTCATTTAGTCTCATCTTTTCTGCAAATCTAATCATACTGCTGTGAGCATAACAGTTGTATTGTTTCCTTTCCAATTCTTATATTCTTTCTAGCCTTCTTGTCCTGGCCATATTATGTGTGCAGAATACTGTTGGATAGAAGCAGTGACGGTAAGCATCTTCTTTTCATTTCTGATCACAAGGATAAATGCTTTCAATATGTCACCACTAATTACTCTGTTACAGTAATCTTATAATACTTTATCATACTAAGGGAATTTCCTTTTACTTCTAGTTTTCTAACTTGTTTCTTCAATAAGAGGTATTGAATTTGGCCAGATGCTTTTTATAAATCCGTTACAATAATGATATGTTTTCCACATTTATTCTGATATTGTGATGAATTACTTCAAATGATTTTTCAAATATTAATCTAACATTGCATTACTGGATAAACCCAACTCTTCTGTGATATATTATTTTTTGTATAAATTGCAGGATATAATTTACTAATGCTTTCTTTTGAATTTTGCAGCATAAGCGAGTTTGACTGGCTGTTTTTTTTATTGTCTTATGTTCTCTGGTTTTGCTATCAGGAATGTGCTGGTCTCACACACCAAGTTAGAACAAGTTTTCTTTTTATCTGTTCTCTAGAAGATGTAGAGGATTGGTATTATTTCTTCCTTCATTTTTAGAATTATTCACAGTGACTATATCTAGACCTGAAGATTTCTTTGTAGAGAAACTTTGATATTTAGATTTTATGACAAGTTTGTTGAGGTGAATTGACTAACAAGAAACTACAAATAAATAGTTAAAGTGAATAATTTGGTCAGCATGAATACGTGCCAATGTCCATAAAACTGTCATCTATCACCTGAGACAAGATAATGGAGAATATTCTCATTTCCAAGATTTTTCTCACTCCTTTGTACAACATCTATACTGACCTCCCTATTTCTCAACCCTCAGCTTTATTTCATTTAAGATTATTTCTGTTTTCTCCAAATTTAATGAAAGTGAAGTAACAGTCTGTTCTCTATTTTCCTGTCAGTATAATTAGAGATTCTTCTAGAGTGTAACACGTGTGGATAGTTTGTGTGGGGGGGAGGGGGGGGGCATCCTGGCATTCTACCACTTGAGCTACCCCTCTACTTCTGGCTTTTTTTTTTTTTTTTTGTGGTCGTGGGGCTTGAACTCTGGGCCTGAGCGCTGTCCCTCAGCTCTTCAGCTCAAGGCTAGCACTCTACCACTTGAGCCACAGTGCCACTTCCAGTTTTCTGGTGGTTTATTGGAGATAAGAGTTTCACAGCCCGGACTGGCTTTGAACCGCGATCTTCAGATCTCAGCCTCCTGAATAGCTAGGATTACAGACATGAGCCACCAGTGCCTGGCTACTTCTGGCTTTTTGCTGGTTATTTGAAGAGTATCTCAGACTTGTCTGTTCAGGCTGGTTTTGAACTGTGATCTTAGCCTCCTGAGTAACTAGGATTACAAGCATGAGACATTATCATCTGTCTATGTACCAATAACTTTTAAGATGAGCAATATACTACTCATGTGATTTAACCAGTCACCTCTTGATGTACCTCTAGAGTGTTTCCAGTTTGGGACTACTATAAACAAAATCTGAAAGTTTTGGTGTGGACATATGCTTTCATTTCTTTTCTGGTTTATGCAGGAGTAAATTGACTAGGCTATATGGTATGTAGGTGTTTAACATTTTTAAAAATTTGCTAACCTGGCTTTCAAAATAGTTGTGCCACTTGACCTTCCCACACACCATCAATGTACAGGAATCATGGTTTCTTGACATCCTCTCCAACACTTGGTTTGTGAGGATATTTTGTTGGGATTCAAATTTACATGTCTCAAATCACTAACACTGTGATTTTATTAACACTGTGAGTTTAT
The DNA here is from genome assembly GCF_019054845.1 of Dipodomys spectabilis. Classification (NCBI taxonomy): domain Eukaryota; kingdom Metazoa; phylum Chordata; class Mammalia; order Rodentia; family Heteromyidae; genus Dipodomys; species Dipodomys spectabilis. The sequence goes on along the minus strand of NW_024870864.1, from coordinate 5,430,565 downwards.
TTTCCATCTGCATATCATCTTTGCTGACGTTCCTGCCTTGTTTGGGGTTTATTATTATTATTGAATTTAAATTGAAATTCTTTCTTAACTTTTTGTTGTTGTTGTTTTCATTTTTGTTGTTGTTGTTGTTGCCTGTCCTAAGCTTGAACTCATGGTGCAGGTGCCGCCCCAGAGCTTCTTTGTTCAAAGCTAGCCCCCTACCACTTGAGCCACAGCTCCATTTCCAGCTTTTTTGGAATTGGAGAAAAGAGCCTCATAGACTTTCCTGCTTGGGCTGGCTTCAAACCATGATCCTCAGATCTCAGCCTTCTGATTAGCTAGGATTATAGGTATGAGCCATTCTTGAATTTAAATACTTTATTCCATATCTTTAATTATATTTTGGGCTTATATTTTCTCTGTCTTTGATTTGCTTTCCATTTTCTCAAAGGTATATTTACAGAAGCAGAAGTTCCTAATGTTAATGATGTATAAATTACCAATATTTTATTTTTATGGATGCTGTAGTCAAGTCAAGAAAATAATTCCTCTGAGTTAATGGTGACAGCAAGGGAGACAGTGATATTCTAAAGAAAACCACAACAGAGCAGCAGATGTTAGTACTCTGTTCCACTCTGGTTCTGAGTAGCTTCCCCAGAATGACTAATCTGATATACAATGCTAGTTCCTGAGAGTTTTCTCTGGCCCCCAAATCCCACTTTTCCTTGATCTCTAGCAGAGTGAAAGAATCAAGAGAATTAATACATCCAATGATCAACCTTTGACTAGTAGGAGTAGGTACGTAAATATTCCAGCCCCAAATCCCTGGGTCAGGTGTTCCACACTAGTTCGCAGGCCTTTTTCCTAGAAATATAAGTTCCACTGGACCATAATGGGTTGGAAAATAGTTGGAGTTTTTTTTTTTGGCTGTTTTCCATTTCCTGCCTTTCTCCCAATTCCCTATTGGTGTTTCCTTCACTTCTGAGAAGCTAGTTTCTTTTGAACACTTGTCTGTAGTTTGCTTCTGAGAAATCAGCCTCACACTTAAGACTTGAACTAGTGCAGATGTGGTATGACCTGGCTTATCATAGGCAGCAATCAGAGGAGACAATGGGCATCTAGAGAGGAAAAGCAGAGGCCACAGGGCTTTGGGCCATGGTCAGTCTCACAGAGATCTCCATGGCTTCTGGTTGAATAGTTGTTAATAAACAAGTCTTTTACATGATTGAGTTTTCCTGTGAGGAGACTGCTGGTAAGCTGTACCTTGAAAATGACTGGATGACTCACAGCCACCAATAGTGCTTTCCTGGACTAACATTTTCATCCCAGTGATGTGATCCCTTTCTTTCACATGTATTTACCCTGTCATAATCATGAAAAATTTCAAAAACAGGAGAAACATTTGGAATGTAAAGAACCAATTCGATTTGAATCACTATCCTAGATGGTAATCATTTCAGACCTTCTGATAGACTTAAAAAAGGAATCAGAAGTCAAAGTCTGACCAACACAGAATGATTTTCAACCTAATTCCTTTCTGAATTTTCTGTTTTGCTCATTAAACCCTAGTGAGTGAGCTGTTGATCTTGTGGCTTGAAAGCTTAACTCTAACCTCAACTTCAGAATCCAAAAGGACATTTTCTAGTGATGGAACTATCCAACATTGCCAACCAGCTCGGTAAATTCACGCAGATAATTGAAGTGACACATTTCTTGTACAGGGGTATACGAATATGCCTATCCTCCAAAGCTGAATTTACTCCTTTTTTCTATTTATTTGTCAGTCGTGAGGCTTGAACTCTGGGCCTGGATGCTGTCTCTGAGCTCTTCAGCTCAAGGTTAGCATTCTACCACTTGAGCCACAGCGCCACTTCCAGTTTTCTGGTGGTTTACTGGAGATAAGAGTCTTACAGGCTTTCCTGCCCAGGCTGGCTTTGAACCATGATCCTCAGATCTCAGCCTGCTGAGTAGCTAGGATTATAGGCGTGAGCCACCAGCGCCCAGCTCTTTTTTTAAATTGTCAACTCTACCAGTTTAAGGGAAACTTTCCTCTGCCTGCCTTTAGAAGGGAAACTGTAGATCACATTAACCTAGGATTTGTTGTTCAAATCTATAGTTATGAGGTAATATAGAAAAGACAAGCTATAAAATTAGACCAGCCATAACAAACTGAGCATCTTCGAAGTCTGTTCCCAAACATCCCTTGTACCATTAGTCTACTAAGTTGCAATTTGTTTTAAGCGGTAGAAGAGAATCTTTTGCTTGTTTCTCTAGGTCTAGTATCTATTGCCACCTTCTTTGTGTCCTAGGGACTCTCATTTGTAAATGCAATCAAGGACTCCCTTGCTTTCTGGATTCCATTTGGGTTTGATTAATAGAAATCACCAGCAGGAGACCAGAGACCAGAAAGAATGAAATCAGGGTACTCCCTCATGTAACTCCCTCAGTTGAGTTACTGCGAACAGGATATGGCAATTGACCTAAATAGCAGCTCTTTGGAGGCAGACCCTCCCTCCCCCAGCCCTCTGGTCACAGGTGGGGGTTGGGGAATGAGAAGTGGTTGGTAATGGCTTCCTGCTGTTGCTAACCCTGGATATCCTTCATCATCTTTTGTTGGTTTCCTTTTACTAGGCCCAACAGCACTTTTTAGGATTTCTTTATTAAATGTTCCTCAATTACACACTCCAAGTGAGTATGCCATCTCTTTGCTGCCAAGGACCAAGGCTGGTACAATGTCTGATGTAAACAGTACAGGGTGACACACACAATGGAGGGCCATGCAAGTCAACTGCAGCCAGAGATGATACATCTTGAAAAGATGCAGGGTTTCCGATTGGCTGATGAAAGTGATTCTGGAGAATTGTTCAAATCACAGGTAAAATGATTGTCTGTCAGGCAGTTTCTCCAGTTAAAACATAAAGAGACCCCCAAAAACTCACTGCAGAGAGAAGGAAAGAGAGACTGGGCAAAGATATGAAAATTTGCATCTTTCTTAATAATAAAACAAATGAAACTCTAATCTTTTATCATACTTGTTTTATTTTTGTTTCGTTGTTTGTTTATGAGACATTTTTTAGACATGTCACATAAAACTCTGCATAAAGAATATCCTGAAAAGATCTTTTGTCAGAAGTCTTGCATCTAAAAGCCACCCAAATAGGACTAATTCGTCCCTTTTTTGATCATAAGAATTAGTACATAATTACAGTTACAACTTACATCTTAATAAATGCCAGATAAACTTATTTTCATAATTGCATTCTATTTTTAAGGATAGAGTCCCCATCAAGCTTCTTATTCCTCCATTGTCCATCGAAATTTGGTCCTCTCCATGTATGGGTTTATTTTATTCACTTTTTACTTATACTAATTAACTGATCTTTGTGGTGCTGAGGACCAAACTCAGGGCCTTGCACTTGCTAGGCTAGTGTTCTGCTACTAAGCTATATCACCAACCCATCTGTGTTTAACTGGCTTTTCTGGAGTGTAAGGCTATAGCTCAGTGGCAAACCACTTGCTTGGCAAATTCAGGTTTGAGTCCCACCATATATAAATAAACAAATAAATACTTTTTCCTAGGACTAGTTGTCTTAGCTAACAAGATCTTTTGTATATCTTTGAAGGAGCAGCATAAGGCCATCATGGGAGACAGATATATCTCTCCCTTAAGAGGTATCTGAGGGCCTCTCTTCTGAGATGGGAATTGGCTTCTAGCGTCATACAGCCTGGAGTTCAGTATCTAGCTCCATCTCCTGCTGTCCCTTTGACCTTGGAAACCCATCACTGAAGTACCTCATTCAAACATTTAGTCCAAGTTTCTGGAGCATGATAAACAAACACTGGTGAATATTAGCTCTTGCTAGAAGTATTCTACTTCATAGCTGGTTCTGTCAAACACAGTATTTGTTTTAATAAGATTCAAACAGTAAATATTGATAATGCTTTTAAGTGGCAGTTTCAAAATGATTATGTTTAAAGAATAAAAGACTAATGGAACTAAACCAGACTCTCTACCTTTCAAAGAAGTAATGCATAATTCATATAAAAAATGTCAAAACAAGAGAAGTACTAAAAAGCAAGGAGAATCCTAGAAAATAACAGAACACAAGACAAGTAAATTAATGAAGACAATAAAAGTAAATGGAAAAAAATTCCTTTTCTAAAGGGCAAATACCAGAGAAAACATAAACTGAAACTAAGCTTCCAGAATTTTAATATATAAATCAAAATGACAAAGAAATATTAAAATTTAGGAAGATGTTTAACATAAAGGAGGCAGGAGTTATAATATTTCTATTCATACAATGTCAAATTCACTGTAATTACAGTATAATTACAATGAGAATTTGAATTAGCTTATAAAATGGTTAAAGGTATAACCAATAATAAAATTAAAGCCTGTGAGACATTTATATATCCAAAAACATAGTCTCAAAATCCAAAAAGGTAGGGACACAGTAAGACACACAATGATACACTGAGTTTGAAATAATAACAAACTTTCACCTTCCCTGCTTTAGAACAGAATTTCCCATTCACCAAGTACTCTCATATCATAAAATCACCCAGGCCTTTAGATAGGTTGGGTTGTTTATAGACCTCTGGTACCCAAACCTCAGGATATTTCTGGGACTGCTCAGCAAAGAACTTGAGCAAAATGGAATCTGATCACGGCCCAGGGAAGATCCCTAAAACGAGAGGGGGGGGGGGAAGAGGAGAGATAGAAAGAAAGAGAGAGAGAGAGAGGAGAAAGGGAGAAAGAGAGAGAACAAGGAGCTACATCTGGTTTATTTCATCAAACATGAACTTGGACATCTTGTTCACCTGGCCATTGATTAGGTAGCTGGTGGAAAAGTGATCTGAGCTGCCTGCCAGAGAGCAGATAAGCTCATGCAACAATGCCTACAGAGCATGTTCTGCAGCAAGGTGAAGTCTTGGAATTGAGGGAGAATGCACTTGTAAGTGTTTAAGCCTGGTTCTTAACTCATTGTCATTACATATTTTGGAAAATTCTGATTTTTATGGTTGATACAATATCCATATCATATGTTCATGTCCTTGTTAGTAAATCTTTTAACAGTGTGTGCATAAATCACAAATGAGAGCTTCATCATTTTCAACAAGACATAAAACTATTTCATACAAAACTTATTCACATCTGAGTAAGCCAGGCTCAAAGAAACATAGGTCTTATTGTTTCCTTTGTTTGCAATGACTAGTACATGTCTAGGACAAGCAGAGAAGATCAAAGGCTATGTACATATGACCACATGAGATAATGTTAACCAAGACAGGGACACAAGTGGTTTTTTTCTTTCTTGCTAGTGTTTTTAATGTATTTACAATGCACTGTGTGATTCTTTTGTTTCTTTTGTATGTTCTTCCCCCACGGTATAACCCATTTTCACTGGGTTTGATGCCGGTGTTCTGCATCTTGTATATACATTTTTGTAATTTGGGGAGGGGAAGGGATATTGGGGAACGCTTAAATGGGAATGCAGGCTGACCCATTGTGATGATGAGATGTACAGGACATTATGTTGAAAACAAACTTTACAATGTTGGGGTGGGGGTGGTGGGAGGAGTTGGGGAGGTGGGGCAGGAAGTGATGGCAGGGGGAAAACAAAGGAGGAGGTAACAATGCTCGCTAGGAAATGTACTCATTACCTTACTCATGTAACTGTAACCCTTCTGTACAACATTTTTACAATAAATATATATTTTTTAAAAGATAACAAAACTTATTCACATCTAACAATTTATTTCAACAATGCCCTTTTGAAGAAATGTAAGGGAAGACTATTAGGTTCTTTTCACATAATTTTAACTGTTGTAAAATTTGGAATGTTTACTTATAACACTTAACTATTTCTAATATATTGGTGTAAATATGGCATCAATAGCCAACACCAAAGTATTTGAATAAAAGATTCTAAAAAGTCTTTCCTAGAAATTGTAGACAGCCCATCACAGAAAATGTAAAATAATGTTCATGAAAAGTTAGCTGTTACTTTAAAATATTAGTTCCTCAAATAATGCTTCAAATTATAAATCCAAGCAATAAAAGTAATAAAACAGATCCATACAAAATATTAGTTCTCAGGCTGAGTTGAAAGTCTCAGACCTGTTAAAGCTCAGCATGCCACTTAAAATTTATTTTGGTAATGGAAGGTAGCAACACCTACACGATATCAATTTAATGATTTTTTTTCCTCTGCCTGCTGGCATGCTTTAATCACATGTATGAGTTCTTATCACTGTCCTGTTCCTTTGCTTTCACGATCTCATTTGTATGCAAATTCTCTTGTATGCAACTTATTCCTTAGTAAATGCTACCAGCAGATTGAGTGTCTCTGTAATTATGTTCCATCCCTGTCTGCCCTATTTGTTTCTTATTTTATCGCCACTGCAGCCCCTGCTTTAGTTCCAGGCTTGAATTACAGAGTGGCTCAGACAGCAATTTTTCTTATGGGTGATGGGCCTGCTCTACTTTCCTTCCCTAAACTGTCACCTGCTTAGGAGTATTCTTCTACACTGACTGTGTGGGGTTGGTTTGTTCCTTTTTCCTTGTTTTTGTTTGCTATTTTTTTAAAAAAAAATCAATTTGTAAATTATGTTTTTGGGTTCTAGCAGAGATAAATTGTTTGACTCGCTCACTAGTAGCCTCCTCTTGTTCCTTCCCCTGGATTGATTTATGCTGTATCCAAAATATGAGCTGAAATTACTTTATATACAAGCATATGTTTTGAGTTGTTTATTGTAGGGCTGAGAAATCTAATGAAAATATGGTACAGTCATGCCAGGAATAAACATAAACATTATGCATATAGATTTACATATAAATGTAAACGCAATGGTGAATATACCTGTCTTTCCTCATTTATAGCGATGTATGTGAACATTGTGTGTGTTGCACATGTGCATGCATGTGCACACGTGCGCATTGAGTGAGGAGCTTGTAAATACCCTCTGGTAGGTAGAAGAGTCTACCCATGAAGAACACAAACCACTAAGCTGGGGAGGGAAAGGAGATAAATCAAGATGGTAGCCAAAGAATGGAATCTTGGCAACAGGAGATAACCTGACAAAAACCAGTATAATGTAGAGCCATGAGGCCCAAGGGGAAAGTTTTGGAAGAAAAGAATTAATCACTGTGTGATGGCAAACAAGACAGTAACTAAAAACGTCCATTGACTAAACTCCCTGGTGTTAGTGAAGATGAGTGAGTTTAGTGAAGATAGTGAAGCTTCCTGAGATGTGAGTAGGATGGACAGTGTGGGCAAGGAGGCTCACTACTGTGGGCTAAGGAGTGGGAGATGAGAGGTAACTTATGTTGAAGGAGAGCAGCACAGGGGCACTGGATTCCTTGACTTGAGCTGTTTTTCTTTTCTCTGTACACCTTCATTCTAAAAAGTTCTACCAAACCTGTTCTAATCCAGAGGGAAGGTGAGCCTTTAGCCCTGGGCTCTTGAATGTCCAGGTTATTTAGCCCTGGGCTCTTGAATGCCCAGGTTTAGTCCTGAGCTCTTGAATGCCCAGGATATTTAGCCCGGGGCTCTTGAATGTCCAGGTTATTTAGTCCTGAGCTCCTGAATGCCCAGGTTATTTGGGTGCCAGCAGAGTGTCAGCAAATTAGGAAGACTACTGAAAGCAGTCCCTAAAGATAAGAATATAGTTAAAGGATTCAAAAAATGTTCATGGTACTGTTTTAACTAATCTGTGAGACGTCAGGAAATGGTGATAGAGACCTTCTTCTCCCTTGGCCTCCATAACCACCTTGTTTTGTTTTTTGTCAGTTAGCTCCTCCATGTAAAGCCCAGGCTCTTCCTCCAGCCCCCTGGTTGGACTTACCCCTGCAGCCACTGAAAGGAGGTGTCTGCTTGGGTGTCTGCTTTAGTCACTCGCCTCCACACTTTCATATCCTCTATCAACACCTGCATACTTGGGTGTGACCACACACACTCTTCCTGTTTGTATAGAAAGTGCCATTCAGAAAGCTTGACGGTGAGAAGAGAGCTGCACACTGCCTCAACAGAAAGAAATTAAGTTTGAGGACACAAAGAAGAGTGTGTGGATTGAAAGGTAAGTTCAAGGTGGAAAGCATCAGGAGCCTCATGGGTGGAGTTGGTGTCCTGGAGAGTGTGACTCTTAAGAAGCCAGGCGGGCCTATGTCCCTAAGGTGTGGGCAGTATGGCATTTCTAATCTGTCCCAGAGAGATAACCAGCCTTGGTTGGATGGCAGGACCGGGAAAAGACTGTGGTGGAATGTGAACAGAGCATGTCACATTAGTTGTGTGCATGTAGCATGGAAAGGAGATACACCTTAGAGATGAACATGCTAACGGATTTATGATGCTGATAAGCCATAGGCCCATGTCTGAAGCCTGTTTCAACCTTAGCTATACCTTAGTGGGAGAATCCATGGCCCAGCCACCCATTGGATTTGTGGATGGCCTCTGTAAGTGACTTCACAGAGGCTGGAGACAGGAGGAAAGTAAGGCCACTCTCATTCCTGCAGAAGTAACTCAGAATATAACTCTTATGGGGCTAATAACACTATATTTAGATTCTTTGATAGCATATTGTGTATATGTGTATGTGTGTGTGGTTTGCATGTAAATATGTCATGTATTTATGCAAGACATACATATATATATACCTATAATACATATATATATATATATATATATATATATATATACCTATAAGCAAACATATTATATGACACAAAATAGCAACAAAATAGTGACTCTTTTTTGTTCTAGAACTGGGCCTTGAACTCAGGATCTGGGCATTGTCTCTTACATTTTTGCTCAAGGCTAGCACCCTACCACTTGAGCCACATTTCTACTTCTGGCTCTTTGGTGGTTAATTGGAGATAAGAATCTCATGAACTTTGTTGCTCAGGCTGGATTTGAACTGCAATCCTCAGATCTCAGTCTCTTGAGTAGCTGTGTTTACAGGAGTGAGCCACTAGCAGCCAGTTTAAGTGACCCATTTTGAAAGCACAGAAAACAAATAATGTGGCAAAGGCTCTTTTCTATCTGTATATTCCTTGTTATTTAAGTCTTACAAATATTAAAGCACAATTGTGTTTAGATAATCTCTAATAGGAATCTCCCCCTTTTAAATAGAAGATATGGCAGTAAGAAGAACTTGAAGTCAATGTCCACAATGATCAAGTGATAGCATACTCATTCTTTTTAAGTGTTTATAAAAAAAACTAAATAATCTGTTTGCAAAATTTATTCACTTTCTGCTTTTATCAAAAAAGCACTGGTTCCTTGGTGCAAATTGAGACATTATTGAAGTACATGAGTCCTTGCCTTCATTGAAGGGTGTCAAGGTTTATCCTTTCACTGCTGTAGCAGCAAAATTAGTATAGTGAAAGTAATATAAACCCACCATGTTCTCAGGGTTGTGGTTTTGCTTCTGTTAACTGCTATTACTCTGGGTGTTACCTGCACTTAGTATTTAATTGTGTCATGCATTCATACTGTTAATTGGCATTTTTGAAATAGAAAAAGAAGTATGTATTGCTTATTTGGTAGACTCTACGGTTTAAATCCCAACTTTATTGAGGTAGATTTGGACAAGTCAACATACCTCTGTATCAGTGGTCCCACATCTGTCAAATGGGTACAATAATAGTCCCTACCCTTTAAGTAAGGGTTAAATGAGCTAAGTTCATGTACAGTGCTTAGTACCTAGAACACTGAAAGGGCTTAGTAAGTATTAGCAACTGTCATCATTATCATCACCATCATAGTAGTCACCATCTTTTATGCAAGTAAAAATGGTAGGAGGTTGGAAAGGCAGGAGGTGGATGTATAAAATGGGTTTAGGTTTAAGGTCAGAGCAATGTTTACCACAGTCCTGAGGTTGCACAGGAGTAGGCAGCAAGTACCAGAGAAAGGAGCCCAGGATACCACTCTACTTGTAAGAGGCTCAAGCACAGGAAACTGTGGGCTCCATCGCAATTGCTCACACATATGCTGGACATCCATGCGCATAGCAGCCTAGAGAAGAGATATCTGTAACCATAACCCTAAGTGATATCAGGGAACATGTATTTAGTGCCTCTCCTCTGCCTAGGGTTTTGACACATTCTTTCATCTTACTACATCTGAGTCCTTGTGATTCGGTCTGTTTTTAGAGAAGTTAATAGACATTTGAAGGATGCAGAGCTTGGAAATGGCCTCATTGAGATCTGACTCTTTCTAGGTCCTATGCTCCAAGTGGCCTCACATCACCTCTACAATATGAGTTAGTGTTAATAAAACACGACTGATGAAGACAGTCAAGTCCCAAAGAATTAAAGAAACAAGTTCAAAGTCATAGTGACATTGAGAGTCTGGGAGGGGGGGGTGTGGGGAGGTAGGCTGGATGCTTGCTTTTATTTCACTGTTCAGAGAAAGGAACCCTAGATTGGCAACCTGCCTCTTGAGGTTTACAAATACAGGATCCCATCATAAATCACTTTTATCTTCTTCACTTCAGTTTCTTTATCTGTCAAGTGGGTCAAATAACCAACCCTCCAAGGTGCATAGAGTTTTCTAGGGGCCCACTGAGGCTCCATATATAAAATGCTGTAACATTATTTCTGATTCATGGAAGGGCATAATGTTGGAAGTTACTTCCAGTAAAGGCAGGTTACAAGGAAAGTAAAGTATGGATGTGGTTAGTTCAGAAGGGTATGCCCTTGACTATGATTTAACTCCTTCTTTCAAACAGTTCCTTTGTTCTCCTTGCCACTGGCATTCCATAAAGTGTTGAATCACTCCCATCTATGGAAATCTAGTTTATTCTTATGCATTGGGTTTGGCAAATTAAATTTCAGGGACTGTTCTTTTCTCCTGTTAGTACAACCATTCATTCTCATCTCTTAATTTTAGTAAACTTGATAAGCAAAGGAAATTATCTTCTTTTTGACTTGATTTTTGATTATTTTTTTAAAAACTGCTAAAAAAAAAACCCTGCTAAAACCATGGATCCTCATCCACAATACAGTCCCTCTAAAATGAGATTGCATCATTTTCTAGTATTAAAATAGAAGCAGGTGTTTGTGTACAAATATAAACTTATTAAGAAGCATCTTGCACAAATATTCCTCTTTATAGCTTTTATCTGTGCTAAAAATGGGAGGTTATAATGAATACAAGACAACTAGACTCCTGCAATAACTAATAAACATGACAATTTGATTTATTGCTGCTCCTCTGCTATAGCCTGTTGACAGATTTTTCTTTATGGAAAAATTACCATGGTTTAAATCTCTATCGTATGGTACTTAATTCAATTGACAATATGTTACCAATTAGATCCTGCTTAAACTACCATCAGCCAGCAGAAAGGGAACATGTTAAATAGGAGGACAATCAGATAGCTAGTAAAGTGCTCTGTAGCCACTTTCTTGGGGCCAAGGAGCAGTGCTGAGATAATAAAGAAAAAAAGGGGCAAATTGAGCATTTACTTCCCCTGTCATGAACATAGAAATCGTTTCCACCTCTTCTACAAGCATGCAAAGAGTTTATGTTTAGTTGATTGTTGTACAAGTTGCTAGTTTAGCCTTCTGTGGCCCCTCTGTCCTCTGGAACCTGCTGATGACAAATGTGTCAAATGAAAGGCTTTTACTTCCAGGACCTCTCCTTTGGTGATGCCTGACATCCCCCAAATCTGGGGTCTTGGCCACAATAAGATAGAAATCTTTTTATGTAGGGTGAGCTCCTTTCCCTCATTTTCCTCTTAAAATATGGTTGTATTAGACAGTAACTGCTGTAACCAAAAGAGAAATCAAGGTGATCTGTGATAAGAACTATCAAGTGATCAGGTTTAAAACAGAGCATGCTAGGTGCTGGTGGGTCACACCTGTAATCCTAGCTACTCAGAAGACTGAGATCTGAGGATTGCAGTTTGAAGCCAGCCTAGGCAGGAATGATTGTGAGACTCTTATCTCTAATTAACCAGCAAAACGCTGGAAGTGGACCTGAAGCAAGGTTCAGGTGGCAGAGTGCCAGCTTTGAGCAAAAATGAGAAGGGGCAGGTCCCAGGCCCTAAATTCAAGCTCCAGAACTGGCACAAAACAAAAAAAAAGCCCTAAGCAGTGACCATAAGGATGAGGGTATGATGGCCATGTGATAAAATCCAGAAATACCATTCCAACAAGGATAAAAATGCAGCAACCATCTTGCTCACATAACATGACCACCACTGTAACAGGCATGGCCTCACTTGTCCCCACACTGGGATGTCCCAGAGAGAAGGTTGAGAATGATGAGCCAACCTTAGAACTCACGCCTGCCCCCCAGGGAAAGGTCAGACCTGTCCACTGGATTTTAGGTCTTACTTTCCAAAACTATGCATAACAATGTGTCCTCCCAAAACAGACTGGATTAGCACAGGAAAGTGGGTGTTTGTAGTGACAGTAAATAAAAAAATTCACAAATGTCTTCTACCCAGTCTTTGCAGCCTCTGGGGACAGGTGGCTTGTTATAAATGGGCACTTGCTTCTCTTCTACTCTACACTGGGCATTTTGGTAGGCATTTTCTGAGTTGCTACAACAACTCTGCAAAGTAGACACTACACATTTCTTTTTTTTTATTCATTAAGTAATCATATTATACATTTCTTTAACATATGGAGACTGAAGACTTTAAGACAATAAATGATTCACTTACATGCATAGATAAATATGAGGTTCAAACCTGGCCTGTCCAACTTAAAATCTTCCACACCAGCCCAAGATGGATCTGGAGTCTACAATGCACAGCCTCAGGAGATGTGGCATGAAATCCTTTTCTTCCAGGACTCCATTGTGTGTGTGTGTCTGTATGTGTTATGTGTGTATATGTGTGTGACTATGGAAGTATGTATGTATGAGAGTGTGGGTTGTACTCTCCAGGCACACAATCAGGAAGAAAGCTGAAAGTGGTTCAGAGGAAAAACATCCCAGATGTTATAACTTTGCCTGGCCTGTCCTTGTTTTTGAATACCGTGACAATATTTCCTAAAGCAAAGATCAAAGGACATATGGTCTGACTCATGGGTTAACAAAGAGAAAAAGATTTGAATTGGGGAATATCTGGGACATTCTGAGATGTATGGCTGCAATTATTCCCCACCTTGGAAATCAGGGAGTACTTCAGGAAGCATCATGAAATGCTACGCTAAGTCACTCTCTTAAAACTAAGACTCATTTACTAACAGAAATGAAGACAGCTTTCCACATCAGCCATGTAATTGTATAGAGGTGAGGCCCATGAAAACAGCAAAGGTGTTTACATATGTTTGAATAGTCTGTAAAATCATTAGAAATCACGAGAAGCCTTTATATGCAAATTTGCATGGCAAGAATAGAAAAATACAAAAGAGGATATAATTCACACAAAAACACCAAAATTTAAATAACTAGAAAATCTTTAAGAGAAAACACACACAGCCTATCTTTTAAAAAATGTATAAACTCGACTGAAAGAAAACATATAAATGGAAATACTTACCATGTGGGAGACTTGACATCAACTCATTTATATGTGAAAAATAAAATTAAGATCCCCTTGCATTCATGGTGGAAGGGGACTTGACAAAATTCTAGTCTAAGAATAGCCAGGATGTTTTTGAAACAGGAAGAAACAAGAGAGTGCAGTGCTTGTCTTGCTGGGTACGAAACTTCTGGGGTTACCTAGTTCCGAATGGATAAACAAACTGCTGAGAGAGGAGAGGAAAAATGAAAGTCCGCTTGCATCCACACATATGCAAATTTAGTATGTAAGAAAAACTCCTCTTCATATGACTAAGATCTAGAATGAGGACAGTAATATCAAATGTAGTAGATCCTCAGGTGACTTGACTCTGTCATAAATGGACATTCCTTCTTAACACTCCTTCTTCTTACCCCTCCTCCCCCGCCAAAGATTGTTCTCTTATTCTTATCTCATTGGCTATTTCCCTTCAGTTTCCACATCTTTCACATCTCTAGGTGGTAAAGAGTCTCCAGTCATCCAACTTCTCTGTTCTGTTAACTTTCATTCCCAATGGTCTAGTCAAATACCACCCTTGTAATTCCAATGATGCTAAAGCTTATGCCTCCCCAGCCTCTCCTTTTGAATATACATTAAGCCTTGTGATCTAAGTGCATCCAAGATCTGAAATTTTCCCTGACTCCAACCCTGTTCCTTCTGTAGCTTTGTCACATCTCGTCTCTCCAACGCTGGTCCAGCACATTGGAACCATTCTTTACTCCTTGCTCTCACAGTCCATATCTGCTCCCTCAACATATCTCCTCTGTGTGTCCTTTGCCATATATTCAGCATTTAATCACCTCTCATCATGTTCCTCTACCATGCTGGTCTAAGTAAGACCCTGTGGTCTCTGGCCTGCTCTCCAAACTGACCTTCTTTCCACATCTGGCCTCCTTCCCATTGCTTCCTCAGCACAGATCCAGAGGAATTCTTGTAAACTTAAGTCGTAACATATGATTGCTCAAAATCCTCCTGTGGACGCCTACCTCACTGTTTCAATGTCTACTGCTGAACAAGCAATTGGCTAAAACCATAGGGACTTTTGATTTTTCTCAAGACATCATAGATCAGAAATTTGGGCAGTTTGGAGCTGGATGGGCTGGAGGACCCCTTTTCAATCACAGGCCTAATGCATTCGGCTCCTGGCCTCTTTTCCTCTTTCTTGGGTATTATCTTCTAGGGTTTGTTCCCCCCCCTCCTCTTCCCCCTCCTCCTCCTCCTTCTCCTCCTCCTTCTCCTCCTCCTCCTCCTCTTCCTCCTTCTCCCCTTCTCTCTTCTCAGGTAATGGTCATCTCCCGTAGTTGTACTTTTCTATTGTGGCTTGTGGCTGGCTTTCTTTCATGTTTTTTTTTTTTTAGTTGTAAAATTAGTGTACAGAGGGGTTACAATTACATGACTAAGGTAATGAGTACATTTCCTACCTAGCATTGTTACCTCCTCCTTTGTTTTTTCCCTATCATCTCTTCCCTTCCCACCTCCCCAACTCCCCCCTCACCCCCACATTTGTAAAGTTTGTTTTCAACATAGTGTCTTGTTCATCTCATTGTTACAATGAGTCAACTTGTATCCCTATTTAAGCATATTGTTTTTTCCCTTCCCCTCCCCAAATTAGAAAAATGTATATACAAGATGCAGGACACCAACGTCAAATACAGAGAAAACAGGGGTTATACCACAGGGAAAGAACATACAAAAGAAACCAAAAAATCACATACTACATTTTAGATATGTTAAAAACAATAGCAAAAAAGAAAAAAACAAGTTGTGTTCCTATCTTGGGGTTCATTTCACTTAACATCATCTTATATGGTTATATGAACATAGCTTTTGACCTTTTCTGCTTGTCCCAGAAATATACTAGTTATTACAACTGAGGGAAACCATGGGGCCTATGTTTCTTTGGGCCTGGCTTACTTCACTTAATATAATTTTTTCCAAGTCTTTCCATTTCCTAACAAATGGGCAATGTCATTCTTTCTGATGGAGGCATAGAACTCCATTGTGTATATAAACATTTTCTTATCCATTCATCTACTGAGGGGCATCAGAGTTGGTTCCATATCTTAGCTATGGTAAATAATGCTGCAATAAACATAGTTGTGCTGGTAGCTGTAGTATGGTCTTGTTTGTGATCATTTGGGTAAATGCATAAAAGAAGGATTGCTGGGTCATAGGGGAGATCTATGTGGAGTCTTTTGAGGAACCTCTATACTGCTTTCCAAAGTGGTTGAACAAGTTTACACTCCCACCAACAATGCAGTAGGACTCCCTTTGGCCACATCCCCTGCAGCATCTGTTGTTATTAAAGTTCTTGATTATACTCTTTCTAACTGAGGTGAGGTGGAATTTCAATGTTGTTTTGATTTGCATTTCTTTTATGGCTAGAGAACTTGAGTATTTCTTCATGTGTCTATTGGCCATTCTTATTTCTGCTTCAGAGAAGTTTCTCTATAAGTCTTTAGCCCACTTATTTATTGGGCAGTTGTTTCTTTGAGGATTTGTTGTTGGGGGATTTAGTTTTTTGAGTTCTAAGTATATTTTAGATATGAGACCCTTGTCCATTGTATGGCTAGTGAAGATCTTCTCCCAATTCATGGTTTTTCTATTGATCTTGCTAGCTATGTCCTTTGCCATGCAGAAACTCTGCAATTTCATGCAATCCTATTTGCCTAACCTTTCTTTGATTTGTTGTGTTTCTGGATCTTTACTAAGAAAATTTCGGGCTGTGATTGTGGCTGGCTTTTAAGAAGCAGGAAGCAGAAGACATACTAGTTGAGGGCTCTTCCCCAACTTGACAAATCACCCTTCCTTTTATATACTTTCTGTTGCTCATAGCAGTTGCTCTACTTACGCAGTTTCAAAGAAGTTGAGAGGAAGACTATCTCGTGTTGCCATGGCCATCTTTGGAAATGAAGTATATTGCAATCCACTACCTCTAGTAGATTGGAGCTTCTTCCTGGATGTAAAAGTAATCTCTCACTTCCTTCAGGTCTCTCTGCTACCACTTCAGAGCAGTCTTCTCTGACCACTCCATATAAAATAGCCCTCTCAGGCCCTCTGTGTTCACTTAGAATCACCCAACATATATATGCTATCATTTGGCCTTCCTATTATCATCTAAGCTCCATGCCGTACTTGAGGACCTAGAACAATATTTGACCATAGTAGGTTGGATGAGTACTTCTCAGTGAATGATGCTGGAATAATCTCTGGATAGTATGGATAGTTAAGAGGAGAATTAAACCAAAGCATGTCTATTATATTAAAACAAAACAAATTCTAGAATGATCCTAATGTCATATAATAAAGACTGAAAATTACTAGGTGAAGATTAAATGATTTTAGATAGATGTTTTTATAAGCCTGAAACTAAGTAAATGAAGCATAACAAAATAATAATATAATTGACCTTGTCAAAAGCATTTCACAAAATAAAGAAGAGATAATCAGCATACTTAGAAAAAGATTTCAGTATAAAACAAGATCTTACTGTCCTTAATATATAAAGAGTTCTGTCAAAATAAAATTTAAAAATACAAATGCCTCAGAAGATGTTTTTGGGGAAAACCTCATTTTACCAATAAACCAAAGCCACATGTTGAAATACCCTATTAGTGATGTACCTTCAATATTGATATTGGTGTTGAAAATATGTTGTTGTTTTTTTCTGGTTCTGGGACTTGAACTCTGGCCTGAGCACTGTCCCTGAACTTTTGTGCTCAAGGCTAGTGTTCTACCACTTGAACCACAGCTTCACTTCTGGCTTTTGTGGTTAATTTGATATGAGTGTCATAGACTTTCCCACTGGGCTGGCTTTGAATTGTGATGCTCAGATCTCAGCCTCTTGAGTAGCTAGATGCCTGGCTGAAAGGTATATTTTATATAATATATGAATTTGAGCTGGCCCAAATTTTCTTATTGATAATCACTTGCAGATATGAAAAGACTGAAGAACTAGAAATTTCTCATAAAGCAAAGATAGGTAGGAATATTAGTTGTTACTGTTTTTACTCTAGTAAAAATGTAGAAATGAGATAATTTTTCAAAGATAGAAGATAGAGGATAACTTAAGTGATTTGTAGTACTTCACTCTAGTGAAATATTATACAGTGCTATAAAATCTTGATGTATGTCTCCTTCAGAATGTAAAACTAATCCTTTTGTTAAGTAAAAACGAGTTAAAATTTTATACATAATATAGCTATACTTTGATATATATGAATATTAACTAATGTATATTTACTAGAAGATACTTATCAGACATTAAGTTGGCTAGAATTATGGACCCTTCTAGGGTTTTTTTTTGCTTTTGTTATTTTTGTTATATTTCTGCAAAACAAAAGTGAAAAATATACATTTGCTACCTGGTTATTTGTTTATGTACACGAACAATAGTTGAAGCCAAAAGGTTAAGAAAAATATCATGTGAGACAAAAGGAAAATTGAGAAAGTCCTACTAATTAAATTTAATCTCTTCTTTCAATTGTGAAAGAAGATTAAACAGAAAAAAAGGACTAAATATTGCTATCTATCTTTTTAGTAGCATTGGTTTGGTTCTATTTTTTCTACATCTGAGCATTTTCCTGTTTAATTTCCATTCATTTTTTTAATTGACAGATAAACTTGTGTATATAAGTGTGTACAACGTGATGCTTTGGTTTGTGTATATATTGAACAATAGTTAGCTCAAACTATCTAGCATACACATTCACAGCCCCACTTTTGTCTTTGCTCCAGACTGCCTGCTGTGCTATGGGTCACGTGAACCCATTCATCCTGACTGCAGCATGATTCAGTTATTAACAGTGGAACCCTAGCAGTATTCTGTAGGGTTAGCCTGGGAACCAGTTCTCCACAATGTTCTGCCAGAAGATTTGGGTGAGGGGTTGGACAGCCCTCTTTCAGAGCAGGTGGAATGCACAAGAGACCAGGCAGGTGCTCTGCCTCATTCTGGCTCTCTATATTTTCTAGCCAAGTGGCAGACAGCTATCTTGCTCTATAGAAAGCAATAGTGTGCAGATTTAGTGTGTCAATATATGTGCTCTTCTTCGGACAGTATCTGGTTATAATAGGTACTCATTAAACGTTAACTTTTAATATTATTGTTATCTTCTAATGCATGCAGAGCACATAGATAGAATTTGACAATGTTTATTTGCTTGTTCATTCCCTGGAGTGCATAATGGTGACAGGGCACTAGTTCTTAAGAAATCTATTTCAGAAGGCAGCCTCTCCCAGGGGAACTGCAGTAACATCATATCATTAATACTGACCTGAGAAATCATACTCATTCGCATAGCTTAGAGGCTGGGAAATCACTGTGGACACAATGAACCAACTCTTTTGTCATTTTGGTTAAAAATAGCCAGTGCATCCTAGGGTCTGAGTTTCACAGGATTCATCGGCCGTCCTCTTATAAGTCTATCTTTTCATTTTTTAAATAGCATATTTATGATCTGAGGCTCAAAATAGTACTATGGAATTTCTGGCCATTAATTTTATGAGTCTATCCAATCTTTAATGTTGTCTGGCCTATAATTACGTTTTTCTGTACTTTAGGAGAGGCTTGGCAATCTTTGTTTTAGAAGTAAAGAGCAAGCAGTTAACCTTTTTAACCGGAAAATGTTCTCTGTTGTCTCAGCTGGGATGGTCTATGCCTCAGCTGAGTTTCCTGCAAGGCCACACAAGCTCTAGAAAGCTTCAAGGGGAGCCAAAAGCTCATCGTGCATCAGCTGAGTTAGCTCACAAATCTCCAGAAAAGCTCCAGGGAATTCCAGGTACCATCCTTGCACCTGTATTTGAAACTAACCCTAGTAACTAAGGAGCTTTTATTCCTGGAGCAATGCATTACTGGGCATTGTAGGATATACACAGGCAGTCATCTCTCTTCCCACAGGTGCATGTCTGAGAGTGAGTGGGGATTACTAGCCAGCCCACCTCTTACTTACCAGATGAAGGGAGGCCTTTTTTTCTACTTTTCTACTTCTCATGAAGACATTATCATCCCGTCAAGCCCTGTACCTCTGGGGTACACCCTAAGGAGCAGGTGTCCCTTGCTTTGTACACAGGACAGGCTTAGTTAGGTAAGGAAAGTGCCTTTCCAAGTGGAATGGTATGGAGCTTCACCCACAGAGAATTTCTGAACACATCAGGTTTCAGAAAGATGACATATGCAAGCTGAGAACCTAGTCATGAATGAATCCTATTAAATGAATATTGGTAAGCTTCTACAAACTTCTAGAAACATTGTACATCTTCTCCAAGCTTGTCTATCTTTCTGTTTTATGTTCTATATACTCTCAATTGATCAGGAGCTGTGAGAGTGGCCCACCAGTGCCCTTTGGCTATGACATGAAAAATACAAGTTGTATTTAGCAAAACTACATACAAGCCAAATGTGAAGGTGTAGATCAGAATGCAGAACCAGCTGAATTTTCTAATATAGTAATGTTGATCACAAAGGACTTCCTGTATGCCAGGTACTAGAAACTATGTGACTAGTAACAAGTTATTTCTCTGAGTCTCAAGATCCACTTTAGGTAAAGGAGGGGTGATCATGCCTCTTTCACCCAGGTTATTGTGAGGATTTAATGATGTTATACATCATAAATTTAGAGTGCCCAGAACATTTCCATCCTGGGGCTACATCAACTTCACACATCAATTACTTAGAGGAACAAGTAAATTAGACGCATTGGGAAGTGGGTTAATTCTTCAGACTGGCGGAGCATTTTGTAATAACAATAGTAATTTTCTAAATGGCTCTGAGTAACCTGGAAAGAGCATGCATAAGGCACAGGCTACATTGTTTTCCCAGAGAGTAAATTACCCACTGGAATGGCTGACCATTACTTGCTCATAATGTAGAGTGTTTTTAGATACACACATATACACTTAGTTATAACACAACTGCCCAGAAAACTATGAGGCTGCTGATTTTGTCTACGTAGCTGAGCTTTTGTCTGGAATAAAGTATCAGATATATCACTTAGATTTTTTAGTTGGCTGATTATTTAGACCAGGAAGCAACAATCCAGAGAAATCAATGAGTAGGTTCCTATGCAAATGATATGATGATGACCATGCTGCATTTCCCTAGTACTCTGGAGGGAGAGAAAAAAATCACTAGAAACTAAGTACTGGTGGTTTACATCTGTAATCCTAGCTACTCAGGAGGTTGAGATCTGAGGGTTGAGTTTCAAAGCTACCATACACAGACAAATCTGAGAGACTCTTTTCTTCAATTAAGCATCAAAAAGCCAGAAGTGAGGGTGTGAGTCAAGTAGTAAAGCACCTAAGTTGACAAGGCCCTGAGTTCAAGCCCTAGTACCAGTACATACTGAAAATTAATCACTAGATATCTTTGTTTTAGAATCTCATCTAAACAGTGGTTACTGCCTTATTTGACCATAGTGACAATGTATAGCTGTGAATCTGTAAAGGCAGTAGCCTTTAATACCTGGTGGGACTCATTCTCAGGCTATTGAAGACAGCAGATGGACCAGAGATGCCTTATTGTTGGTCCTAAATTCTGATCCCACTTTCTTTATCTCCCCTCTAAAAATGTGTCTACAGGAAAGATAAACAAATTAACTGTCTCAATGCAGAGGCCTTTGGGATCATCTATTCTAACCATGCTCTCTGTTCCCAGTTCATTTTGATAAGTAGTCATTGATTTCATTCCATGGCTGGCAATAGAAGCCTCTTGTGCCAAAACCTTTGCCATTTTGACCTCAGTCTTGTTTTCCCTGCTAGTGTCACAGGGGATAAATGTAAGGCTATGAGATTGACTTAGGCACAAGGTCATAACTCTTTGCATTCAAACTCTCCTCAGGGCCAAATAACAATAACCAGCATTTATGAATCTCTGGTGGCATGGGTTAGAAGAGGCAAGCTCTGGGAAAAATCATCGCCTGAACTTGAGATTGACCTTTCCTGAGTAGGTCCCTCTGGTCATCCTTAACTGACCACAAAAGCATCAGATGCCTCTTGGGAATGTTTCTTGAGAATTGGTGAGTTGAGAAAGTGAGCCAGCCAGATAAGAAGGAAGCTCTACGTGCTCTAGGATCCTCATTTTCTGCCGAAAGCCAACTCTTGCCAGAGGAAACCCAAGGTTCTCTATGCCTCTGGGTAAAACATATCAGCCTCTAGTAGGGAGCAGAAAGCTGCTTGGGTCTAGCTCTTCTCAGCTGCCGTTTTATTCTGAGGCTCAGTAAGGTGGGCATGGGGGAGTGGGTGAGGCTCATAAGTCAGGCAATCTAGGGCAGGGGTTCAGGAAGTGGTCCCCAGGTACCAGAATCCTGGTATTTGGACTGTCACTTTTATTCTTTATATATTGATGCTTATAATTTAAAACAGTGTATCAATCTTCATTTCTTATTCCATCAGCTTCTGATCATACCTCTCCTGATCCTCCACTAAGAAAACATATTTTTGGATCTTCTTCCCTTCTTCTCCATCACCATTCCCTCCCCCCATCTTGTATTTGTTTTCAGATCAATGTTTACTGTTTTTTTTTAAGTCTCAACCAAATCTTCATGACCTGTGTGAAAACTAAAATTGAAGTCCTACCTGAGGAGAATGTTTATGAACCCTGGGCTGAGAAAGGATCCAGAAGCAAGATTCAGTGGAAGTTCTCTTTCTTTGTTTTTATACTCTTAGTATAATAACTCCTGGTGTGGTTCTGGCTGTGGCACCATGTAGCTTCTTGGGCCTACACAGGAGTCCTCAAGTGGTCTGAGCGGTAGCTAATAGACAGAATACTTTTCACCCCTCCCCCTACACACATTAGAGCAAAGATATCAGAATCAGGAGAGACCATGGGTATAAGTCACAATAAGAGTTCACTGCAGTAACAGAAGGGAACAGCAGAACTAAGCATTCTGATTAAAATAGGGTAATGTGAGCTAGTGACCCTGGGTTTTGAACAACTGAGTAACAGACACATCTCGGGACTGGATGCCCTGCCACTGCAGACAGGGATGGTGGATATTGTTGTGCCCACTCATGATAGAACCTGACAAATCTCTATGTATGAAAGCCTTGTTTTCATCCTGGACTTTCCACAATCTTAATTAATAATTCCCTCCTTCCTCACTGGGTCCTACCTTTTCACATAGAAAGAACTCAAACAAATATAGAAATAAAATGTTCAATGATCAGAAACAGAAATGAGAAAACAATTGATTTAAGACTTTTACTCCAAAAAAATTCCCTGGGGCTGCTAACTACATTTTACTTTTTAAAAATCACACACTTACATTTCTATATTTCTTATGTACTAATTTTGAGTTTCTCAGGGGGAAAATAGTATTTTGAAAGAAAAATAATTATGACAAGTGTTAAAGATTAGGGAGCCATTTCCCCCTGGTGAGTTACCAATATCCCCAGAGTAAGTTAAGTGTCTTAGAAAGCAACATGAACTCTTACCATTGAGTAAATTACTGCTTCGATGCACTAACAAGGACCCCAGTGAGTTGGAAGAGTTAATTCAGTTTCCCAGTGCTCAGAGCCTAATCCCTGGGTAGCATTTTTGCTCTGTGAGACTTTGGATCTGTGTTCATCTACATCTATTTCTGTCTTCTAAGAATGGGCACTTCTTCAAGAGTAAAACCCATATCTTTACAATCATCATTGGCAGCTGGCCCAGCCTCCTGCTCCTCCTGAGAGTCCTGTAAACACTCTTTGAGTTTCTTGAATAGAATATTCTCTGCCACTGATCAGTGCCCAAACTGCCCTGGTAATGTACCTCTGCCTCTGCTGAAATGGTGTCACAATTTCCCAACAAACACAACCTATATGAAGGTGAAAATGTAGCTATTTTCCCCCTAACATTTAACATAGGCAATGCACACACAATGTGTGCAATTAATTGATTGTGCTTCACACAGTTGTCCAATAGATAGCATTTTCTTTTCTTCTGTAGTAACTCAAAGCTATTAGATTTTTTTCTTTTTTCATTGTCAAGGTGATGTGCCGAGGAGTTACAGCTACATAAATAAGGTAATAAGTACATTTCTTGTAACACTTAATACCCCTTCCCTCATTTTTCTACTTCCCCCCTCCCGTTCAATCCCCATGTTGTACAAATCATTTCCAACATATTGTGTATATTGCTGTTGCATTGTTTCCCCCGCCCTTGTTCTTTGTCTCACCATTCTGCTGTTCCCCTTCCCTTCCCTAATTCAAATAAATGTATATATAAATGTAGGTCCCACAGTTTTCCTTATTTGCAATAATTAGTGTATGTCTTCGATAATCTTAACAGATGAGCAGAATAGCTTAATAGCTATGTACATATGACCACATAAGATGATGCTAAGCGAAATGAACTCTAAGACATGTACACAGAGGTTTTTCTTTGTTGTTGTTTTTAATGTACTATGTGATTTTTTTGTTTCCTTTGTATGTTTCTCCCACTATGGTAGAGCTATAAGATATTAAAAGACAAATCTAAGAGTTCAGTCCATTCCTGGTAGGCCAGAAACAAATGACTATGGCAGAGTACAGAGAGATATGGTCCCAAGTATATGCACAAAGACTTCATTGGATGATTAATCAGCATTATCAATGGCCAACCAAGCTCTGGTAGTCTTGGCTCCTGTCTTCCATCCCAAGGTAGCCCTCGACTCTGAATTAGTCACCTGGGTATTCACATTTTCCCTCAGTCTGGAAGATCTAGCTTTCCCACCCAGCTGATTTCTCCCTAAGGCCTGCTCTTACATTCTCCTTCCCCACGGCAACAGCCCACTTCATGCCATGCTCTATTCTTCCCACATTTTCACAATTATAACCTTCTTTCCATCCAAATAGTATCTACATTTGGTAGGCCCTGGCCTTTGCTCTTCTGCACCTCTAGTGCCATTTTCCCAGCATAGATTTCTTCTTATTCGCTACTGATTAAATAGGCATGCTGAGCACTGAGCACTTTTAGGCACTAGGGAAACAGACTGAGCAAATGAGGCAGCTTCAGTCCCTGCCCCAAGAGGTTGTTTTCTTTTTCTACTCTTCTTGTTTTGCCTATAGGAAACTTGCTAATACCTTGATGCTTCATTTTTTTTTTTTTTTACTTGTCAACCATAGATCATGCTTATAGAATCTTTAAGAAGGATGCTAATGCTTTTACTCAATAATACCATCCCTTTCCTCCCTACAGTACTGGATATTCCCAGTATCTTATATTTGTATCATTATCTTTATTTTACTTTTATCTATGTTAGTAATTTAAAATAGCGTACCAAACCTCCATTTCTTATTTCATCTACTTTAGATTATCTCTCTGATCCTCCATACACACACACACACACACACACACACACACATATAATTTTAAAGGAGTTGTACAAAGGAGTTATCATTCAACAAAGCAGTTTATGAATACAATGCACGGAGCTCCAGTGGCACAAACAGTTAGCGCAGTACTTATAAGAATACAATGCATCTTGATCAATGTCATCCCTTTAAGATATATTAATAAGTACTCTTCCCTTCTTTTCCTCCTCTACCCCACCTATCCATATTTGTCTTCAGATCAAAGTTTACTGTTTATTTTCTCTTGAAATCTCCATGACTTGTACATAGACCGATCAAGACCTCCCTGAGGCGTATGGTCATGAACCCTGGCCTGATCAAGGTTCTAGAAATAAGGTTCAGTGGAATTTCCCTCTGTTTTTATTCTCTAGTATTGCCACATTTTAGTTTGCTTCTACTATGAATTATGATCTTATTACACATTTGGGTTTATTATCTATCCTTCCACCTGATTCTCTGAGTTTCCAGTTGATGTTGTTTTTCTTCCATTATTTGCCCTTGTGATTAATTTTTCCTGTGTGGCTCTTCTATTACAGTTTCCTTTTTCCCTGGAGATTTCACTCCTGATTCCCCCAGTTCCACCCCACAAAGTTCTATCTTTTCTGCCATTGGTTGCTGTTAAGTGTGCGATGCAATTGTCATGTTTTTTCCTGCTGCCATCATGATCTAGATTGGAACCAAAGAACTACCATATTAATTCACTTTTCGTTATCTGGAATTTATTTCCAAATACTTCAAAAGAAAATAATATATGGAAAATTATCTTTCTGAGATCTTAGAAAAATACCGTTATTGTTTCTTCATTTATGACTGGCTGGATATAGAAATCTTTGGAAGTTTCTTTGTTTCCTGTCTACCCCGACCCATCAAAAAAATTAATCTAAGCATGGCTTTCTTTGTAATAATTGTTATAGGCACTCAGGAAACCCAGCAGAGCTGAAGAATTTTGTCCTCAGCTTTGAACATATTTTCTTCAAGTATTTCTTTGATACATTTCATTTCCAATTCTATGTATAAAGCCTGTACACTGATTTTCTAAGATCTCTCACATTGTTTTTGATTTTTTTTGTTTCTGTGGTACTGAGGATGCTTGCATTCTACCTCTAAACCACATTCTCAGCCCCTAGTTTTTGAATTAAAAAAAAAAAATTAGCCAGGTATTGGTGGCCCACACCTATAATCCTAGCAACTAAGGTGGCTGAAATCTGAGGATTCCAATTCAAAGCCAGCCCGGGCAGGAAAGTCCATGAGACTCTTATATCCAATAAAACAACCAGAAAACTGAGGAGCTGAGGGACAGTGCCCAGGCCCTGAGTTCAAGCCCCACGACTGACCTTCCCCGCCCCCCCCCCCCCAAAAAAATTCTCCTACATTCTGAGAGTGAAGAAAGGCAGTTCTTTGGTTTATTTTCTAGTCCTTCAAATAAAAAAAAAAAAAAAAAAAACCACTTTTTTTTACAGTCCTTTCTTTAAAGTGTCTAAGTTCACTCTCTCTTATTCCTTTTTATTCTCAGCACTTCATTCTAATTTTCAGCATGTAATAGTTTCTTCAAAACTCTCCTGATGTGTTAATAAGAATGCATTTAATGTTCTTTTCTATTTCCCAATTGCCTTTCTTTTTTTCTTTCCTTCTTTCTTTCTTTCTTTTTTTTCTTTCTTTCTTTCTTTCCTTCTTTCCTCCTTCCTTCCTTCCTTCCTTCCTTTTTTCCTTCCTTTCTTTTCTTTCCTTCTCTGTCTTACTTTTCTTTCTTCCTTTCTTTTTTTTTTTCTTTTTCTCTGAGTGATTCTCGCTTCTTTTGGCTATTCTGTTTCAGGCTACCATTCTTTTTACATGTTTACATGCCCGATGTTTCTTGGTTTTGCATCTCTATTTAAGAGAGAGGGATTAAGTTAATGTGTGTTTTTTGTTTTTATTGTTGTTTTGCATTTTTGGTGGTCAGGGGTTTGAACTCGGGCTGGGCACTGTCCCTCAGCTCTTCAGCTCAAGGCTAGCACTCTACCACTTGAGCCACAGCACCACTTCTGGTTTTCTGGTGGTTTAATGGAGATAAGAGTCTCATGGACTTTCCTGTCCAGGCTGGCTTTGAACGTGATCCTCAGATCTCAGCCTCATTAGTAGCTAGGATTACAGGCATGAGCCATCAGTGCCCAACCTAATGTGTGTTTTTCTTTTTTTCTGGGGGTCCAGTCGTGGGGCCTGAACTCTGGGCCTGGGCACTGTCCCTCAGCTCTTCAGCTCAAGGCTAGCACTCTACCACTTGAGCCACAGTGCCACTTCCGGCTTTTTTCTTTTTTCTTATGTGATGCTGAGGAATCAAACCTAGGGCCTCAGGCATGCAAGGCAAGTGCTCTACCATTGAGCCACCTTCCCAGCCCCATAATGTGTGTTTTTCATGTGCTTACTGTTAGTATGTTCTTGGCTCAAGCTTTCTGGGGATGATGTCTGCTAGGAAATGGCCTTTGGCTCAGTTATGGTGACCCATAACCATCTTAGACACTTTTAGTACTCTAAGAAAACTATAGCTTAGATACTTGCCCATTGTTCGATAACTGGCAAATAAGAGAGCCAACATTTGAACTGAAGTCTGCATGATAAACACATTTAATCTCATTTTACAAAACTAAATATATTTCACTATAAAGTAGAGAACTGTGTGTTATAGGAATCATAAGCTCTATTTTCTTGTGACAATAGACTTCCGTAAACTGCACATTGAACTCTATACCTTTCCACCTGTGTAACCAGTTGATACTTTTTCCTTTTAAGCAATTAATCTACTTCCTGCTATTAAAGAAAATAAGATAATTAAATTTCACTCACAGTCAGAAGGCATTTAAGCAGAATAAACAGCTTTGGAGGAATTCTGTGCTGTATACTGGTAGAAATAATTTATCCTGGGATTGGTTGTATCATTGGTGGGCATTTTTAAATTATTTTATCAAATCTTGAATAAAAAACATTGCCATCCTAACTCTAAGAGTTCCTTTTGATTGTAAAGGTTATAATTATTTTATATGTAGTTTTTGAGAAACTCTTTGAAAATACATAATCATTTATTTGAAAATTACCTCTAAAATTCAAAAGTAAGCATTTATCAGTCACATACATCATTTTTTTCTTTTTTCTTTTTTCCTGCTAGTCCCGAGGCATAGACTCAGATCAGGCACTGTACCTAAGCATTTTGTTCCAGACTAGCATGGCACCACTTGAGCCACGGCTCCACTTCCAGCTTTTATTGGTGGTTAATGTAATTGGAGATGAGTCTCACATACTTTTCTGCCCAGATTGAGATCTCAGCCTCCTGAGTAGCTAGGATTATAAGTGTGAACCACTGGTGCCCAGCTAGCATTGGTTTCTTCATGCAATATCTCCCCATCTTCCTGGGAAAGAATAATAGATGCTCCATAAAAAAATACATTGCACCATCAGGTAAGTTTGGTTCACATTGGATTAAAATAAAGTTAAATAATTTTCTTTCCTGCAGGTCTTCTCAGAGCCTTTCATTGCTAATGTATATTGGGAATCTGCAGGGACAATTGGAAAAATGCATATTTGTGAAATGCTCAATTTAGAAAATTCACATTTTGAGAAATATTGATTTAACTTATTAAAGAGCCAGTTCCCCTCCCCTCTTCTTTCCTCCCCTTCCTTTTCCTTCCCTTCTCTTTGAGATACACTTGCTCTCAATTACCCATATCTGGGCCACAGTGCTGAGACACAAATTTCAATCCAAGGTCATGCACACGAGCGTGCACGCATGTGCACACACATTTTATTTCTTGGTTGGCAACCTCATTAACATATCTTCTACATTCTCTGCCCATCTTGCATGGCTGTCTCTTAAAATTGCCCTACTTAAGTGAAACTATTTTAATACCTTCTTTTCCTCAAAATGTTGACACCATACCACATTAGCCTTTTGTGGAAAATGAATTTTTAAAAATGGCAACCTATCTAACACAAATGAAGTTGATAATAAATAAATGTGAAGTAGATGTGCTGATTTTAGGGGGTACCTATATGATCATCTCAACATTTAATAAACAGTCCTGTGTTGTGGTGAAAACTAGGATGGTTGTAGGATTTAAATTGAGTTAATGGGAGGAAGAAAAATCTTATTTATTTATTTATTTTGCTGGTGTTGTTATTACTGGGTCTTGAACTCAGGGCCTAGATATTAGCTTTCTTCCTCAAGGATGGCACTCTACCACTTGAACCACAGGTACACTTCCAGGTTTTAGATGGTTAATTGGAGATAAGAGTTCACAGACTCCTGTCTAGACTAGCTTCACTATAATGCTCAGATTTCAGTCTCCTGAGTAGCTGGGATTACAGGCATGTGCCATAAGCACCTGGCTAAGAACAACTTTAGTTATTATGATGTATGAGAGTATCAAATATCAATTGCCCTTATTTGTATCAAAAATGTGTTGGTGTGGTTTGACTGACACCGCTAAAACCCCAGACCATCTTGGTTAGTTCGTGGTATCATTGGCCACCAGTCTGCTTATGTGAGAACTTCAAAGCCATCTCCAACCCCGGTAATTTCCTCTCTGATTGAACTTCTTCCTTCTCCACTGGCCAAACTCATCCTTTAAGACCTGGTTCAAGGCTTTGACTGGCTCAGATACTAAGTCAATTTATTCACCCAGCACATATTTGTTCAACATTTAGTGTAGCAGACATAACTCAGGATTGCTGGCAAGTATGCAAAACTATGAAAATTTCACTTACATAAATTCACCATAGGAAGCTACTGCTGTAGGCTATATAACCTCTCTTCCTTCATAATTGCCATCTTTGGAATCTCACCTTCACACCTAAACTTAAACATTCACACACCCACAGTCAACATCTAGACATACTTAGACTAGTTAGATTAGATTGTTTTAAAAAGCTAAGGTTTAGTAAAGGAATTTTCAATCTTATAGTTTTCTGAAGGTATATTTTAACTGTCTCAAGACTTTAAGAGAGAAATTTGTTTACTCTCTTCAGATAAATGAGAGTAATCAAAAGCCTTTGAGCTTCAGGCTTCTGGTTGGATAGGTATTCACAGGGAACATAAACAAACAGATGAAGCACGTAAGAACCTTGTGGAAGAAAGGAAAGCGGCCAGACTATTAAGTAACTTCTCAAGCTTTATTCTGACTGTAACTTCATTTTTGCCCCCTTAAAACACTCTCAAGTGTAATAGTTGCTGTGACTGACATTGAGTTAAGAATTAACTTAATTTGTGTTAAGGATGACAAGAACCCTTAATGGAGATAAATTCTGTGATGCAGTTATTTACAGCATGTATCCAGTCAGACATGTTGTGGGAACATGCTTTGAATCTAGAAGGCTGATTTTTTTCATAGATTTATACTTACAGGAGAGTTATCTTCCATGGTTAAGTGTAGCCTCTCTAAGGAGCTTCTTGTCAAGATCTGATCCAATTTCCTCTTATGAACTCATCATTAAACATGATTTCCCATGTGACTAGATGATGTCCTGCTGTTGCCAGGCTCTTTTCATTCTCATTCTGATGGTTTTGATGCTTGCTCACCTGTTTTTCTTCATTAGATCCTCAGATTCCTCAGGATACTCCATAACATCGTAATCCAACTCATTCTACTAGAGCAATTCTGTTAGTAAGTAAAGATCAATTAAATTGTTGGAAATTCCTTCCAAATTTCACAATAGCCCCCTCTGTAATAAACTGAGGGTCTGAGTTTGTCAATCTATTATTCTATGTGGAGATCTAGCAGATGCCAAGTGTGGCCATGAACCCCATTGCTGGTTTGTGGACTTGTGTTAAGTAGTTTGCCCCCATAAAACACAGTTGTTCTCCTGTAAAACAGGGGTAATGACAGTGGGTAACCTCTCTTGGCTGTTATGTGAATCAAATCAGAGAATGTGTGCACATTACCTGCTACTTTGTTAACACTCAATACTTGTTAGCAACTATTAAGCCATAATTAACCATTGTTAAAGTCTTTCATTGTTTAGGAAAGTCTGCCAAGAATAACATAAGATTGTTTGCTGCTTTTATTGACTTTTCACAGGGCTTTGACTCTGGGGTCAAGACCAGGTTAGGAATTAAGCAGCATGAGGTCAATGAAGACTCCTAGTTACTGATGTTTAAATGAACCTGCTTTTAAAAGCTCAACAGTGGCAATTGGCAGGAATGGTCTCCTGAAGAGTGAATAATCCCTAGACCTGGAAAACAGGGCCAAGTGGCCTAAAATGAGATTTTTAGCAACACAGCCCCTGAGGGTAATCATAGGGACACTTTACTCTGTACCTTTGGCCTCACCTGTGTGTGAAGAAACGGCTAATAAAGGCTTTAAGGCAATCATGGCAATTGTAGAAACCCAGGCAAACACTCAAGCAGGAGCTTTGGACATCTTAGTGTTGAGTCTTTCATGCAAAGCCAGACCTTTTCTTAGATGCAGAAACTCCTTAGCTAGAGTTTCTAATTCATTCCAGAAAATAAAGAAGTATTCTATTGGTTCCCTGAGTTTTATAGTATAAACACTGCTAAGATTTGGAAAAAATATCTACAGTAGGTTTCTTTTCTCAGGAACCCCAAATCATGACATAAGAATTCCTTCCTTAAATATAATGATCAGGAAAAAAAGTTCATAAATCATTTTAAATTTTAAATGCTTACCTTTGGTAAATGTTGTTAAAGTATAGAAATAGTTTACCTCAAAGCAGTTGCCATTTAATATGTGCTTAACTAGATATATCTTTGCAATGTTATTGCACTTATTTGTCAACAAATGAGCTGTAATCATTAACTCAATTTTATGAGCAAGGAAGGGGGAGGCCTGCTGAGAGAAGCATAACCAGGTTTAATCAAGATTTGCTGGATCTGATGTCTGTCCTCTTAACTAATATTCAGGTTAGTTTATAGCCATCCTGTGAAGAAAGGGAAATCCAAATGAAATTCTTGTTTGGAAGTATATATGAATCGTTTCAGTAAATCTAAGAGGTGTTTTTAAACAATTAGGATATGAGTGCATTACAGATCTCAGGGTTGAGTAAAGAATTAATAGAGCTAAGCTCCAGAAGGAGACAACTATTAAAGGAAGTGATTTCATGTTCAATATCATCACTTTTCTTCTGGTGCTCTAGCCTAGTTTTGGAGACAGTAGTCAAAAGGCTTAGCATACAGTGATAGAGCATGTGCCTAGCAAATGTGAGGTCCTGAGTTCAAATCCCAATACCATAAAAAAAGAAAAAATAGAGAATGAGAAATCCTGATCATTGGGTCAGAATCCTAAAAGTACACTCTAAAGATATGGGAACTAAGTAACACGTATAACGCTAAAGGGACAGAATATATTTTAAAATCTCTTTAATGTGTGAAATTGTGTAAAATAACCCTGATTGATAATACCTCCAAGTATTAGGCATACTCTTGGGAGAATGATAACATTATCCCAGGCTTCATTGATCTTTATTTTGTAAACTATTTTAATTAATTTCTACTTTTTAAACTATTTTATCAAACACAATGTCAACCACATAGTAGAAATATAATTAAATGTGGAAAAATAGAGGAAATATTGGCAGCAGAAAATTACAAATAGATACCTATGAACTCCTGATAAAGGAGTCATTAGAGGCCTATTTTAAGATAACTGTATTTACAGTTTCCAAACAGAAAAAAGTTTGAGTGCAGAATTTAGCAAAGGACTAGAAACCAAGGAACAAAGTAAAAAATCAAGAACTCAAAAACATGATCATCCAAATTAAAAACTCAGGGGATGATCTTACTAACAGACAGCTAAAGAAAGAATTAGTTCACTGGCAGATACAAGAAACATGAAAAAAATAGAATTTTACAAAACAAAGTAAAAGAAAAGATAGATATTCTAACAAGTATAAAATTGGATTCTCAGAAAAAAAGAACCAGTGGGTCAAAATAAATAGACAGTGGCTAACAACTTCCCCCAAGCAATGGAAAATTAACTAAGAAGCCCTGAGAATCCCAAGTTGGATGAAAAAAGAAATGCAAATTAAATCCTTTTTGTACAACTACTTAAAGATAATAATAACAAGAAGGAGGAGGAGAAATAATCCATATGTAAAGAAAAATTGCTTATAATTGGAGACAAAAGTATTATCTTAATAGTAATAGAAAAAGAAGGTTTAACTTCACAACAATAAATTGATAGCTGACGTGTGTGTGTGTGTGTGTGTGTGTGTGTGTGTATGTGTGTGTGTGTGTGTGTGTGTGTGTGTGTGTGTGTGTGTTAGTCCTGTTGAACTCAGGGCCTGGCCTGGGAGCTTTTGTGCTCAAGAACTAGCACTCTACCACTTGAGCAACAGCTCCACTTCTGGGTTTTTGTTTTTTGGGTTTTTTTTTTTTTTTTTTTTTGGTAGTTAACTAGAGATAAAAGTCTCATGGACTGTTCTGTCTTACTGGAGTCTAACTATGATTCTCAGGTCTCAGCCTCCTGAGTAGCTAGGATTACAGGCATGAGCTATGGTACCTATCTATCAGCTGACTTTTTAATAGATACAATAGATATGGTACTTTTAAAGCACTTAGGAGAATTGCTAACCTGGGATTTTAAACCTAGCAAAAAACCTTTCAACTCTGAAGGCAAAAATGGTATTTCCAGACTAATGAAAAAAACAAAGAAAAAAATTACCAGTAAAAACATAGTAAAGTAAGTACTAAATGGTAGTCCTTAAATAGAAAGAAGATTATCCTAAGTAAAAACTCAGAGGTATAAAAATGAAAGTAAAGCAAAATGCCAATGCAAATGAATTGCTCAAAATAATAACATCTTTGAGGTTTTAACATAGAGAGAACTGAATACTTGATAAGAATGCTATTAAATTAGGAGAGTGGTAAATAAAGTGTTTGAAGGGCTTTGCATTTTGTAGAAGAAAATGATGACAACCATTAATACTATATTTTAGGGCCAGAGATACATGTCTTACTATCACATGAAATCAATAAAGAATAGTATAAAACCATACAAGTGCAAAGCTAATGGAGAGGCATAACATCAAAAAAAATTCTCATATAATTCAAATGAGAAAATCCAAAAAAGAAAACAGATTGTTAAAACAATCAGAATACTCTGAGCAAGCTAGTATAGTCATATCTATTTGAAAAAAGCGGGGGTTTTAAAGCAAAAATCATGACTACAGATTAAGAAAAACAACTTATAACATGACCTACAATATATAAAGAAAAACCTGAAAAAAAGCATCTGAGGGACTGGTAGGGTGGCTCAGTGGTAGAATGCTTGCCTTGTATGCATGAGACCCTGGGTTCGATTCCTCAGCACCACATAAGCAGAAAAAGCCAGAAGTGGTGCTGTGGCTCAAGTGGTGAGCACTAACCTTGGGCTGAAGAACTGAGGGACAATACCCAGGCCCAGAGTTCAGGCCCCATGACCGACGAAAAAAAAAAAAAAAAAAGCATGCGAGAAGAAAAAATCAAACTCTTCCATTGCAAGTCTAGGGGTATTACTCAAGTGTAAGATTACATGCTAACAAACAGAGGACCCTGAGTCCAAATCCCAGTACTGAAGTCAAAGCAAAACAAAAAGACCTCAATTAGAAAAGGTAGAGCTAGCAGACATGATATCAATAAAGATGAAAGTATTTGAAAAACATTATTCAGAAACATGATAGATAAATACACAGGAACACCATACCAACAAGAGCAGAATGTACATATTTTAAACACATATAAAAATTGAACCTGTGGAACAATAGAAGTTCAATGCATTTTTTTATTAGTAAGTTTTTTTATTGTGCAAATGCTGTATAGAGGGTTTACAATCACATGAGCAAGGTAACAATGCATTTTAACATAACAAAATGACAGGTAGAGGCCAAGCACCAGTGGCCCAGACCTATCATCCTAGCTACTTGGGAAGCTGAGACCTGGAGGGTCTGAGACTTGAAGGACATAGTTTGAAGCCAACCCAGGCACAAAAGTCTGCAAGACTTCTCTTCTAAAATGCTAGATGGGAAATGGTGCAAGTTGTAGAACACCAGCTATGAGCAAGAAGCCCTGGTACAAGCACACACACACACACACACACACACACACACACAATGACAAGTACAATATATTATGTTTATAAAGCAACTGAGTGCTAGGAAATTTTAAAAAGAAAACCAGAAAGAAGTAAGTAGCCAGGTGCTTGTGGCTCACATCTGTAATCCTAGCTAATCAGGAAGCTGAGATTTGAGAATCATGGTTCAAAGCCAGCCCAGGTAGAAAAGTCCCTGAGACTCTTAGCTCCAATTAATCACCAAAAAGCTGGAAATGGAACTGTGGCTCAAGTGGTAGATTATTAGCCTTGAGGAAAAAGTGCTCAGGGATAATGCCCTAGGCCCTGAGTTCAAACCCCAGGACCAGCAAAGCAAAGGAAAAAAAAAAAAGAAGAAGAAGAAGAAGGTCAAGTAGTGAGAAGCCAGGAAGCAGTTCTATAAAAATAGGAAGAGGGTGATAAAGTTCTGTAAAAAGAGATAGAGCTGGATGGCTCAGTGATAGAGTGCCAGCCTAGCAAGCACAAGGCCTGGAGTTTTTAACCAGTGTATCAAACTCCACCTCCCAACCCTCCCCACCAATGATAGCAACAATACTATATTTGGCTCTTGAATGTTTCCTTAAGGCTCATGTGTTTTAAGTGTTCACCCTCAACCTGGGTCACTGGAAAGAAGTGATAGAATCTTTAAGAAATACGGCCTAGTGTAAAGAAGTTACATCATTGGTGGCATGCCCTCAAAAGGTACATTGAGACCCTGGCTTCTTTCTCTCTCATTGCTTCCTGACCACTGAAGGAGGAGAACTTTGCTCTTTCATGGATCCTGCCACGATATTCTGCCTCACTGTAAGCCCAGAACAATGGAACAAAGTGACCATGGGCTATAACCTCTGTTATTGTGAGCCAAAATAAACCTTTACTTCTTTTAAGCTGTCATTGCAGCATTTTGTCATGATGAGAGAAAGCTACCACAGAGAGGAAGAGAAGTCACACACAAAAAATATGTAAGGAATGGAAATAAATAATAATTACAGAACTTACACCTATTTTGGTGATATTAAGTAGTTAAAACATTAGGCGATTAATTTAAAGGATTTGATGATGTGGACACATTTCTGGAAGAGTCAAACCTATCAAAATTGATAGACTTAAAACTATTGAAAAGTTGAATCCATAATATTAAATCTCTCAAAGAAAACTGCAGCCCCAGATTCCTGTAATGGTGAGTGCTATTAACTCTGTAAAGAAATACTGAAATATAATGCAAATTCCTCTAGAGAGAAGAAAAGAAGGTAAATACTCCAATTCAGTTTTTGGTGGCAACAAAACCCTTTAGCACAAGCTGACAAGGTCACATCTAAATAGGAAAATTGCACTTACTTACAAGGCTAATCTCAGACATGCTCACTGGCCTAGAAATCCCTTTAAAAAGGCAAATTGAACTAGCAATAAATACATGACTAATGCCTTGCCACCCAGTTAATATCTATTCCATGAATACATAACTGACTTAAATTTTCAAAAATAAATTCATATAATTTACTACATTTACAACTAATAGAAAAATGAAGTTACACAGTATAATCATTTCAACAAGCCAGAGAAAACATTTCATGAGATTCACCATCAATTCATTATTTTGATAAAGCAAATAAGTAGATGTAAATTTAATTGACTAATAATAGATGAGAAATTCCTATATCTGATAAGGCTGTAAAGTTGGATGATTACTACCATTGTTTCTACTCAATATTGCACATGAAGTTCTAGCTAGTAAGTTAAGAACACAAGAGACACAAAAGTGCAAGGATGATATTACTAAATGAATTACATAGAGAATAAAAACGAATCCACAAATTATCAAGATATATAGGTCAATTCAATTAAACATGTAGATGAGAAAGTCTTACAAATGATATGCAAATATCTCTCCAATAAACTGATATGCATTAAACAAATAAAAGCCAAGCCTCATACCTGTGGCTCATACTTTTAATCCTAACTACTCAGGAGGCTGAGAGCTGAGAATGAAAGTTTGAAGCCAGCCACAGAAGGATGTTCTAGAGACTCTTATCTTCAATTAGCCATCAAAAAGCTGAAAGTGCAGCTGTGACTCAGTGGTAGCGCACCAGCCTTGAATAAAACAGCTAAGGAACAATGCCCAGGCACAAATAAAACAAAATAAAAGGAAAGCTAAATAAACATGAAAATATACTATGTTCACATACTAGAAGATTCAATATTAATAATTCAATATTAACAAACTGATATATATACTCAAAGTAATTCCAGTAAAAAAAAGTTATGTGTGTGTGCATGTAAGTGTGTGCATGTAACTTGACAAGCTGATTCTAAAATGATAGTAAATAAAATGTTAGGAATAGGAAAATATTTTAATGAGGAACAAGTTGGAAGTAACTGACTATACCAGTCATTATAGTTTATTAGAAAGCTATATTAATTAAAAGTGTGGAGGTGGCCCAAGCATGGACAAATAG
This sequence comes from Dipodomys spectabilis, assembly GCF_019054845.1. Taxonomy (NCBI): domain Eukaryota; kingdom Metazoa; phylum Chordata; class Mammalia; order Rodentia; family Heteromyidae; genus Dipodomys; species Dipodomys spectabilis. Next base: position 5,393,250 of record NW_024870864.1, on the reverse strand, counting down.
ACCAATGAATGACAAGGTCTTCAAAGAAGAGAACTCGGATCATGGCTAAAAGATATGCATAGCTGTCACTTCTGCTTGATAGCATATCTAGATCAAGGGCTCCTCAAACTCACTTCACACTGATTAAATCAGTATCTTGGGATGAAGAAGGTGATTGGAACTTTTTTTTCTACTTCAACACATATGCACAAACCTGCACACACAAATGAACCCACACACATCACACTTATGATTGCCACATTTTGATGCATTTCACAGTTTAAATCTCTCTCTTTCTCTCTCTCTATCATCTCTCTATCTACCTACCTATGTCTCTCTTTTCTGCAGTTCTACGGATTGAACCTAGGGCTTTGTGTATACTTGCCAAATGTTCTACCACTAAAATACAAATGCAACGAAGATATGCCTGTTCCCTTCCCATCCCTACTCTAGCCAAAACCTGTATTTTTTCTCTCTCCCTCTCTCCCTTCTCCTTTCTCCCTTGCCCTCCTCTCTCTCCCTTTCTCCCCTCCCTGCCTCTGTGACAGTTCTCAGGATTGAAGTCAGGGCCTTGCCTTTGCTAGGCAGATGCTTCAACACTTGAGCCATGCCTCCATTCCTTCTTCATACTGATTATTTTTGAGGTAGGACCCAGCTTTATGCCCTGGCGGACCTGGGATGTGATCCTCTTACTTTATTGTAAGTCTGTGTCACTGGGAATGGCAAGCATGTGCCACTGTGCCCATTGTGTTTCTCAGGAAGTTGGAATCTCCTTAGCTGGAATCTCACTTAGTCTCCCAAGTGCTGGAATTACAGGCATTTGCCACTATGCCTAGTTTAAACCCTTCTTTTCTTGTGTGCTTGCATTATTTTTATATTTTTAATTTTGTACAAGGATTTCCCTTTTCCATCAGTTTCTCTCACCTATATTGCTATTACCACCTCCCTTAGCAAACAAAATGCATTTTAAGGATTCTCCTTAAAGCTTAAAATTTGACATTTTCTTTACCCCATCATGTACAGCCAGACATGACTGAGTGCCTACTATCAATATGAGCAGGATGGAATAAACCTAGGAGAGGAGGAAGGCATGATGCTGTGTTTCAAATATGTTAGCAGTCAGCCCTGTGATGCTCAGACCTGTGGCACCCACCCACTCTGTTAGGCAAAAGTTACCCCAAAGCACAAAAAAGCCATTGGGGCTGTGGAACAGACCCCAACTTCATGGGTGCAGTTGCCAAAGAGAGCATTATCCCCACCCCTGGTCCTCAGCTCCACTCAGACTTGAGCCCCTTCCTTCCCAAGAGTTCCAGCCAGATAGCTGGCCACTCCCTCTCTCCACCCACACCTACCAGGTCAGGCACTTACCTTACTCCCAACCCCAGACCTACCTGCCACCTGGATAGGGGTAGACACCATATATGTTCTCTCTCTAGGGGGAGATATGATCCCTCTAATAAACCTTATAATAATTTTTCTCCTGTATGTGCCTGCCTCCACCTGGTTCCCTGGGATGGTCGTGATGGATTCTAATATTTGGGGCCCATACTTTGAAAGGCGTGGCCTTGGCTAAAGGCTCTGCTGTTGGTGTTTAGAAATTCTTAATAATTTATAAACAAGAGTCTCCACATTTCCATTTTGCCCCAGGCTGTGCAAATGAGGTAGATAGCCCCCTGCCTAGGGAAGGAGCTTGCAGCCTTGTTTGATTTTACAATAAAAGAAAAACCCTTGCTTTGAGTATTGGTAAAATACTTTCTCTGGTTTCTCAGAAGCCAGTTCCTTTTTTTTCAACTCTCACTTGTCCCTCGGGGTTTGGCAGCATGGGGTTCCCTTGTGTGTTTCCTGCTCACTTAAAATGTTTTTGCAACACAAAACAAGATTCTTTGACACCTGGCCCCTCAATCCCTTGCCTGGTATAGCTTCTTGTTCTTTTCTCTCATTCCGCTTCACGACCCTTCATTGGGCCTCCTGGCTTTTATTTTTGTTTTATTTTCTTTTCCCTCTTCTTCTTCCTCCTCCTCCTCCTCTTCCTCCTCCTCCTCTTCCTTTTCTTCTTCTTTTTTTGTATACCATTCCTGGGCTTTAACTCAGGTCTGGACACTGTTCCTGAATCCCCCCCCTCCCCCCCCCCCAGGGCTAGCATTCTGCCTCTTGAGTCAGAGCTCTGCTTCTGGCTTTTTTGGTAGTTAATTGGAAATAAGAGTCTTAAGGACTTTTCTGCCCTTGCTGGCTTTGAACTGTGATCCTCAGATCTCAGGTAGCTAGGATTACAGGCATAAACTAAGGGTACCCAGCATTTGCTTTGATTTTCATTCCACTAGACCCAACCCAAATGTCATTTTCTGCATGAAACCTTGACAAAGGAGGGTCTCAGTTGTCACTCACCTGCTCTTTGTCTTATAGATCCATAGACACACCTCTAGCATAGCAATAACACATTGTACTATATAGATTTTGTTTTTCTCTTTGTTCTGCCCCTTAAGTAGTTCTTCATTAGGAATACTAGTAAGCCATTCTTTCTAGAATGCTCTCCACAAGTACCTGCACTTCCTTTCTCATACCTTTAACTATTTTACAATATGATTTGATCTAGCTTCTTCCATAAGTCCATATCTGCTTTACTTTTGTGGTAAGCCCGGTGCTTAGCACTTCACAGACTCAATTAAATACTTGTTAAAATTCAAGGATGAATAAATAGTTGTGATAATTCTTTCAACTGCAAGCCTTTTGCTTTTGTAAACTTCCTATCTTCTCTCTAAACCAACCACTTAACCCATACTTGGTGCTCAATAATGTTTGTTTGAGAAATCAATATCTGAAATGACTCATGTGATCATTGAGTATCCCTATGGGTCCTGACCCAATGACCCAAGCTTGGGAAAATGTCTCCCATAACTGCAGTCCTGACTTGAGTTTGAATTCTTTCTGGGATGACAGAAAGGGGAATTAGGCTGAGACTCTTAGGTCCAAGAGGATTATATTGTAATAAACTTCATATTGTTGCCTAGAGAGTGATGGAAAGCAATGCTAAATTCATAAAATTGTAACTATCTAAGCCAAGTCTATAGAATTATAATAAGCATCACAAGAGAGGTGGAGCTTTGCAAAATCACTGGGAACCATTCCTGGAAAGTGCTCTGTTACTTATAGGGTGGGAGGGGTGGGGAGTGGGGGTGGGGAGCTGATTCTGAGGACTGAATCTTTTCTCTACTTGCTCGGATACTCTTCTACCTCCTTGGGTCTAACAGATTAATCAGGTACTTTTCTTTCCACACCTTCCCTACCTTGTGGTAGGCACTTTTCTTCTTGTGGCCAGCTCCCACTTCTATTTGAAACTTTCTTCTTCCAAGAAACTAAGAAGAAGCTGGGGTGTCTCACATTTCCCTATCCATCTGTTTCTTTTAAGAGACTGGCTCCTTTTCTCTATATAGCATCCCCAGTGGCCCAAGGACTTGTGGCTGCCAAAGTGCTAGAGAATTCAAATGGGCCCCCAAGACTTTATATATGAAGGACTGATAGAAACAATTCAATGAAACTGCAAGCTAAGACTGAATGCTTACTGCAGGCTGGTAATGTGCTAGAAAGGTACATTAGAAATCAATTTAGGATCCATAAACCTACCGAGGAATGCTGTTCTAGCCAGACCTGAGTACTTTAAAAATGGAGTAGAAAGTTTTTGAGAGACTGAATTTCCTACTATTAGAAATATCCACTTGAGGGCTGATGTAGAGGGATTCTCCATCTCATAGAAGGTTAGCTAGAGAGCTTTTATGGTTTCTCTTGACTTTCAAGCTTTGGCAACTTTATTATAGGGCTCTAACCCTGTAATGCAGTTTATATTTCAAAATACTGTGCTTAATTAGTTGTTTTTCTAAACTCCTTCTGAAGAAAATCAGCCTCATACAGTAGTAATTAGTTTATTGGTAGAAACAATGACAAAGCCTGGAACGTGCATATTTTTGTGATTGTGGCAAGGACACAAGAAAAAATGACTATTATTATTCCTGCACTATTTCCACAGTGAGAGCTTTTAGTATCCCTGTGAGGATGTAAGAGTAACTTAACCTCGTTAATAAATTACATGTATATAAAGAAACAATTAATAATATGGAATATTCAAAAAATCCTGGAGCCAGATTAATCAGTCTTCAGACAACTAACTAAGCATGAGGGTTTTTTTTGTTTTTTGTTTTTTTCTTTTTTATTAATTGACACTCTTACAATTTGGAGTGAACCCAAAAGGCAAGATTATATTTAAGGAAACAATCATAGACTTTTATAAGTCACAATTGATTTTTTGGCAGGGTTATCATTGCTGGGACACATCATTGGGACATCTGGTAGACCTGACTATGTGTAGCAATAAGCAGGAGCTGTGGTTTCTATAATCAGCTAGCTGTAATAATCAAAACATAGCAACATTGGCTTGGCCATATAGAGTCTTAATGTGCTCCAAAACAGTTCTAGGTAGGTGGCCCAAAGATGGGACAATTATATGAAGACATCATCAAAGACCAAAGTTCCTTTTAACTTCAGATGTACCAACATTAGTCTATACTCTGTGTGTGTGTGTGTGTGTGTGTGTGTGTGTGTGTGTGTGTGTGTGTTCGAGTGCATGTGTGTGTGTTTGTGTGTATTGATCCTGGGGCTTGAGCTCAGGGCCTGGATGCTGCTGCAAATTGCTATCCTGATCCTCTGGACTTAGCCTCCCAAGAAGCTAAGATTATAGGTATGAGCTACTAGTGCCTGTCTCTCTCCATCAATATTAAACTCCTTAATATGCTATTTTGAAATATCTCTCTTTTCAGACTGGGAACCACAGTTGTACCACTTCAGCTTCAGGGTCTTTCCAGGGCTGCCTAAGGACCACTAAGTCCATGCAAGGATCTTCTGGTGCCATAGGAAAAGAGCCAGACACTACAATTGTATTATGATTTCTTTTTCCACATTGCCCCCAAAGACCTAATCTAAGTCTCTTTCTCTTGGGCATATTGCTCTTGCTGTCTGGTAACACTTAACAGACAGCATACCACTCCTGTTTGGAACAGACCAACACCTTAAGATTTGTTTAAGCCAAGAAGGAGGTCTACCTTTAAAAAAGAGAAGGTTTATGGCTCTCCTGACATACTCCAGGGATTCCTGTCTGGCAGCTCTCAGGAAGAACAACTAAAAGCAGAAGTCTCATATTTTAGAACTGTCAGAGACAAAAACTGACAGACACAAAGAACATTCAACCCAGCCTTCTTGTGTTGCAAAAGAAGACACTGAGGCAAAGTTATGTGTGTGTGGGTGCTTCCTCCAGTTGTGATATGGCTGAGAGGAAAGAAAATTGCAGATAGGAGTAGAAGGATCTCTCTAACTTTCTGGCTGGGTCTATATTACATTCAGCAATTAAGCACCTCTGAATATGAGAATGCTCTGATACTATAGATAATTAAGACAAAAGTTACAGGGGTAGCATATGGTATTGTGGCTACCACATCCAAAACCCAATCTGCCTTGCTTTGGTGAGTGACACTTATCTGTTTCTTCATGTACTCACTTGTAAAAGAAAACCATAGTAACATACCTTCTGTACTTTTGGGAGCACTACATGGCGTTGGTACTTAAAACAGGACCTAAAGGGTAAACGTATAAAAATGTTTTCTATTTCAGAGTTAGTTATCACCCATTCTCAATGGTTTTGAAGTCCTTGAATCTTGCAGAATTGGCCAGATTGCATCTTGAAGAAGCACAACAAAGAGCCGGTGCAGATGTTAAGTTTTAAGTCATGATGTTTGATTTTTGTTACTAGTATCAGGAGAACTCCTATCAGAAAAGAATGGGACTTTCCCACCAATAGATGAGCATATGAGATATATAATCTGTGATGGGAGATACTTTTCTAGTCTGCTTTTATGAATGGTTTAGTTTCTCTGTTTGCACTAGGTATGAATGATAGTTTATTATTCTTTTTTGTGCACTAGGTATGAGTAATTATTTTTTTCTTTTCCTTTCTTTCTTTCTCTATTTTATGCTGGTACTGGGGCTTGAACTCAGGAGCTGGGTGCTGTTCTTTAGCTTTTTTGCTCAAAGCTGATATTCTACCACTTGAGCCAGAGCTTCACTTCTGGCTTTTTGGTACTTAATTGGAGATAAGAGTTTCATGGATTTCCCTGTCTGAGCTGACTTGAAACCACAATCCTTAGATGTCAGCTTCTGGAGTAGATAGGATTCAGGAGCAAGCCACTGATGCCAGGCTTGGTTTATTTATTTATTTTTTTAAATGTGGAAAGCTGCATTCACCAATATTTTGCACCAGCCAGCCTGCTATATGAGAAACAAAACTAGGCTGGGAAGGTGGCTCATCGGTAGAGTGCTTGCCTTGCATGCTTGAGGCCCTGAGTTCGATTCCTCAGTACCACATAAGCAAAAAGAAAAAAAAGCCGGAAGTGGTGTTGTGGCTCAAGTGGTAGAGCGCTAGCCTTGAGCTGAAGAGCTGAGGGACAGCGCCCAGGCCCAGAGTTCAGGCCCCACGACCGGAACCCCCCCCCCCAAAAAAAGAAACAAAATTATCAAAGATATGTACACCTCGTTATGCCCAATTCTTTTTTTTAAATAAAGGATTTTTTAATTTGGCAATACCATAGTTGTCTAAACAATGTTATGGTAGTTGACCACAATTTGAAATTATCTTTGTCTTGTTTGGTACTTGAAGGGCATGAAAAATTTCCCTTCACTTCCTCCCTCCCTTCCTGGGGTCATTTTTCCTCTCTTTTCTTTGCCCTGCCTGCCCTCTGACCCCTCCTAGCTCTGCTGTTTCCACGGACTTCTGAATCTAATTAATGTCTTAGTGGCCATATAAATGAATTATGTAGGGAGGAGGATGTTGGAAACTTTGAGGAAAACGCATTCCTTAGGGAAACCCTGATTTTTTTTTAAAAAAGGAATGCACATTTCTCTAGTGGTAGAATATCAGTAAAGTGTAAAAGCCTGAGTAACATACTCACATTCAATTAATAAGCAGACCAAACCTTAGGAGCATCGATTTTGACATCTGGGCAATAATGAGCCATTATGGAAGCTGGCTGAGGGGACAGATTGTCCAAATATGTTGTCATCTTAGATTGGCTTTAGACAACAGGCTAAACTATTGGCCTTTCTCCCCCCTACCCTTTCCAGACAGTTTACAACCATTTTCAGGGAGTATGTCCTTTGAGGATCTCTGAACTAACACTGGCTTACTGGGTCTCAGAATGTTCTCCAAGGCTCCAGGACAGCAGGCATACATGCAAGGAGGAGGGGCCAGAGTGTTGAAGTTCTCAGCCAGAGGATACTGTCAGAGAGCCCAAGGCAGAGATGGTCCCTATGCCCCATGTTTCCATGGAAACATAGGAGGAGTGATGACAGCTAGCACAGCCGCACCATCTGCTCGGGACCTGGAGAATGATGAAAAAAAAAAAATAGAAAGGCACCTCAGATCCCAAGCTAGAGCCACTCTGAGATACCTGTGGAGAGAGAAGGAAAGGCCTGAGGACAGTGTAGCTCTTGGGTGATTTAAAATCCTGCTGTCTTGGGGCTCCACATATTAGCATATAATTTGCAAGGAGAAAGCCTATAGGGTTTAGCAGACAATCCCTAGATACAGTTATAAACACCCAAGCAGCCTCTGAAAGGAGAAACAGAGCACTTCTGTCGCTTTGTTGAGCAGGAAGGGAGAGTGTTGTTGCTGGAGATGAAGGAGGGGTTGGTGGATATGGGTCTTTTGGTATACCACCTGCAGAGCTGACCGTGGGCCCTACATGTTTTTCTAGAGGAATAACAGGATTGGCCTGGGGGGAACCCTACCTGTTTACAAAAGCCACTCCTGAACTGCAGCCATATATTCAAAATAAATCATGAATTAATCAATTCATGCCAAGTTTCTCTTAATTTGTATCCCAAAGAAGATGTTAGTGAGATGCTACAGATTTTCTTCTGGGTATATATAGGAGACTTCCCATTCTAGATGGACAGAATGAGAGGGTCTTTGGTAAATACATTCATATGCCCCACCCTAAATTGGGAAGGATTCATTTCTTAAGCATTTTATATCATGAATTTAGCCTATGCAAACAAACCAATCTACCCAGGAAGCCCAAGTAGCTCCTTCATTCAGCAGCTTCTCCTGTCCAAGCTGGGTGGTTTGATTCAGCTCCAGTTGTCAGGCTGTATCTCCCTGAGGGAGAAAAGCCCCTCGGGTCATAAGGTCGGTAGGATGAACAAAAGCTACCACAGCTGCATTGGAAACACTAATTTTTATTTCTGATTTAGGCAGTCTCATTCCATTACAAAAAAAAATGATCACCTCTGGAATTCTAATTCGAGGAAGTCCAAGCCCCCTTTTTCCCTCTCCTTTCCTCTTTCCTCTCCTCTCCTTTTTCCTTTGCATTGAGAATTTAATATTTTGACAACTAGATTCAGTGCTTGCCAAATCTGGTTCATGCACCTAGAGGCTGAAAGATAATGAGAATATCTTAATAAAATATAATAATGATGATGATGATGATGATAACTTCTTCCCATTGAGAATCTCATTAACTGATCTACATTTCACTTGTCAAAACTATTAATTTAGATTTATTTCCATCACAGAGCTTAGTATAAAACAGTATCTACAACAATTACTAGTGTCCCCATTCTCCAAATTGATGCTATTCACACACACACACACACACACACACACACACACACACACACACACCACATACCACTGAAAATAAAACTATTAGTGAAAACATCACCAAGTTAAAAGCCTCAAACAGAAAATAACAGTTATTCCTGAAGAAACATTTCAAAATACCCACAGTGAAATCGCTTTAGACTCAAGTATAACCATAAATTAATATATGGCCCCAGAGTTTGAATTCAAATATAAATCTACTCATTATTCCATAGCTTTTTTTTTTGAATAAGCCCCTCTACTAGCTCTATATCCTGCTACTGCCTTTCATTTTCAAGACCTCTATTTCTCTTCAGCCTCCTTGGTGAGGGCAAAACTGTATCCTGAGCTTCAAGCCCTGCATGGGGCCCCTGTAAACATAGGTCAGCTTGTTCTTCATCAGCCTCCTTTGTATAAACAGATGTGGTGGGAAGGGAAGGGAAGCCAGATCCCCATGAGAAGCTGGAGGTCTCTTTTCTGGAGAAGCTCCCCAGCTGCAGACAGGAGCCCAAGAAACAGGACACATTTCAGGCCTTGGAACTTGCAGTTCTTCCAGACAGGGCTGTTCCTCTAGCTCTCTCCTCCACCCTCCACCCCCAGCCTTTGTTCCTGGGAAGGCTGTCTCCATGTGATGTCTACAGCTCACTTTTGCCAGAGCAAACATTTCCAACAAGGCTTATGCTAAGGAGATAGCAGGAAGGCAGACTCCGCCCCCACCCCTCCAAATATGCTGCAGACGGAGATTTTGGAAGCCAGCCCCTCACACCTGTACTTTTTTTTTTTTTCTGTATTCATATTCCCTTTGTTCTTTTGTAGCCTTGTTACTACCTTCAACTAATGAGGGAAGTGTTTCAGGATGAGGAAGTTGTCAGCATATAAAATAGCAATTCCACCTCGTTCTCCCGACTATGTGATGCAGATTCTGCCTTAATTTAGTGCTTTACATTTTGCACATTAGTTATGGATGTTAATAAAGGAAGGACTACTCTGGAGCTGGGATGGTGCGGGGGGGGGGGGGGGAGGGGACAGGCAAGGGGGGAAGGTTGTGCTGAGCGTGATACAATCCAATCTCAACTAGGAAAGAATTCTCATTGGCTTCTTGGGCTTGTACCAGTGTCCAGAACTTTGTTAATCTTTCTTCAGAAGTGATGAGGTGAGGAAGGGGGTGGGGATGAGGGGTGGGGGCTACTAGGTTTGACCTTACACGAATCCTGTGAATTCTACCCAAGGTTCTAAATTTTCTGGCAGCTCTAGGCAGTTGCTCTTCGTGTCCAGAAAAGGAACAAAGGGGCAGAGCGCTTGGAAGGCCTCTCTCAGGGAGGGAATGTGGGTTTGGTGCAGGCGGTGAGGCATAACTGTCTTGCTCCTTGCTACTATCTCAAGGAATTCTGGGACATTCGAGTGAGGCTCCCTGAGCTGAGGTCAAGAGATTCAGAAAGTCAGAGAGCACTAAGGATGGGCTCTCCGTTTTAGGCTAGCAGCAGAGAAACAGGTCTCAAAGACTTGACTCTCAGCATGTGTATAACAATGAGTGGGAAGGAAAGAAAACGCTTTCTCTAAAACTAGGGAAGTCATTCTAACAAGGACCTGGTATAAGTAGCAGCCACGATGATACTCTATCATCCTTCCAGCTGACAATCTGCCACTCTCCAGACAAGAGAGGCGGCGGGAAGTTTGTAGTGGAAACCCAGAGGCCTTCCCTGTAAGACATAAAAAGAAAGGAGGTTGGTTTCCAGGGATCGGCCAGCTGGGGAACAGTGGGGACCCCACCCCCACTGTAGGCCAAACTGCAGCTGAGTGCAAGTCTTCTTGGAAGAGGTTTCCCTTCCTGCTTCCTCTTTATTTCATTTAACTTACTGACTAGATATTTGAAACGATTTGTTTACGGCGCTGCCGTGGGCTGCACGGTTAACTCTCAGCGCGCCTGGGGCGGCCAGGGATTTCCCTGCACCCACCCGAGGTGTGCAGCTCGCGCACACCGTCGGCCGGCGGAGGCGCGGAGCAGGGTCCGGCGGATTCAGGAGGCCAGAGAAGTGCGTGCCGCCGGGACGGGGCCGGGCGGAGCCGGGCGGGGGCTGCGGCAGGCCGGGCACGGCTCAGCATCCCCCCCTCCCCGGCCCTGGGCGCCTCAGCTTTGCCCTTCTCTCCCCCGGGCTGCGCCTGGGCTGAGGGAGGGTCAAGAGGGCCGCGGAAGTCCGAGGACCCGGGAGAAGGACAAGCCTGACGCGTGGCCTGCGAGCACCGCGGGACCTCGGGTAGCAGCGTGGGGAGCGCAGGGACGCGCGGGGCGGGCGCGGCGCGGGGGTTCGCGGCGCGCGCGCCTCGGCCTCGCCCGCGCACACGCGCCTCCCGGAGGAGAAAGAGGCGGGCGGGCGGGCGAGCGCGGAGCACCGCGGCGGCGGCGGCGGCGGCTGCAGCGGGCCCGGCCGCCGCGAGGGAGGGAGGAGGGGCGGAGGCGGAGGAGGGGCGGGCGCCGGCCGAGGAGGGGGGCGAGGCGGCGCGGCGAGCTCGCCGCTCTCTCGTGAGTGTGCCTGCGCGCGATCCGGCGAGCGGGTGAGTGCGCGGCAGCCGCTGCCCTGTGGGCCGGTGCGGACTCGGGGGCTGGGGGCTGTGGGAGCCCCGGCTCGGGGTCTCGAGGCGGGCGGGCGGTGGCTCGGGCGCGGCCGGGATGCACCTTCAGCCGGCGTCTCTCCTCGCAGCGCGCGGGCGGCCGGAGCTTCGCGGCGGCGGCGGCGGCGGCAGCAGCGGCGGCGGCGGCGGCGCTGACACCGACACCTCCCACCATGGACAGCTTCGACTTAGCCCTGCTCCAGGAATGGGACCTCGAGTCGCTGTGGTAAGTCCTCGTGCTGACCGCTCCGGGCCGGCGGGAGCTGCGCGGCGCGGCGCGGGGAGTCGCGGCGGCCCGCGCGCCCTCACCTGGGGCTGGGCGGGGGGGGGGGGGGGCGCCGGGGCAGCCGGCCTCCGTGGGGGTGGGGTGGGTCGGGGGCGCCGGGCCTGCTTCCTGCCCTCCCCCCCCCCGGCTGGATGGACGCACAGCAGCCTTTCCGTCTGTGTGTCCTCCTCTCCGGTCCCCTCCCCGCGGTGCTGCCCGCTCCAGCCCCCGGGCTGACGATCTGGGTGCCGAGGGACCAGCGCGGCTGTGGAGGGGAGAGCGAGGATTTTTGGTTTTTTAAAGGACGTATCACTAATGCCCGAGGACCGACCTCCCCCCCCCCCCCACACACCTCCTAGCCACTCTCAGCTCTCTTCCCTCCTCTTCCTTCCCTTCTCGTTGTCCCAGAGTCTCTGGCTTTGCCCCGGCGACCCCCCTGGAGTTGGGGCTGCCAAAGTGCCCTGAGAGGATGCTCCAGTCCCCTCCCTGCCTGTTCCCACCCACTCCCACCCGAGATGGAGAAGAGAAGTGAACACCCCCTAGGGCAGGGCTGGGGGGGGCAAACGTTTCTCCGTGCGGGGTTCCAGAGGCCTTGGCCCAGGCAGACACGTTTCCTAGAGGGTCACACCTCTCCACAGATGTACTCCACCTCCTCTCCACCCCTCCACCTCTGGCACCCCGAGTGTCCCTTTATGTCACGCTCACAGCTTGGGGTGCACTCTGGGTTCTATTTCTCGCTCATCTCACAGGAAGGGGCTGCTGTAGGTGAATCTAAGGTAAAAGCAGCTGAATCCCAGTTGCAGTTGCAGGTGTCTTAAAAATCCCATTGGCTACTTCAGCCTTTCTCTTCCTACCCCTCTTTTCGCTCCCTCCCCCCCCACAAACCTCTTAAACGTTTCCAACCAGTCCTATTCAGGTGGTGAAATTATTGCCTTCATATTCCTGGAGGAACTTGCGTTATGTTTAATATTTACGGGGACGAACATCTGCTAGAACAAGCATGTTAACTGCACTCTGTTCTGCCTCTGGTGATCGCATATTGTAGAACTGAGCTTTTTTTTTTAATCAGTAAAGAGTTCACATGTGTCTAAAACTGCAAGTGGTGTGCACATGAATATGCAGTGTTCAATTTGAAAACTAAATGCTTTATGATTTATGACTCATATAGATGATATGTGGACATGTGGAGATATTCGGTGATTTAGGCCTCCAGTGACTTTTATTTTCCTAAGGACAGGTGTAACCAAATAAACTAGACACAAAGCTAATACATTATCGAGCAGTTTCTTATAAAAGAGCCAGTGGTGAGTAAGTATAGCTTGCTCTGCATATTACTGGTGCCTATAAAACACACAAGGATGGGCCCTCATCTAATAAAACTTGTATATATTACATTGGAAACTTCAAAGAACCAGTGTAGAAAGAATATGGAACATGTTATTACTCTATAAAAGTTGCTAATTACTGTGTTGCTGCTCCTAGGGTTATTTCAGCCTTTCATTTACAGATACCTATTATTTTACAGGTTTACATTTAGAAATGTTGGTTTCTGGCACAAATTCAATATGTTTCCAGATAAAAATGTACTTTAAAAATGAATGACTTTTTCTTTTCTTTTCTTTTGTTGGTCCTGGAGCTTGAACTCTGGGCCTGGGTGCTGTCCCTCAGCTCTTGAGCTCAAGGCTAGTGCTCTGCCACTTGAACCACAGCACCACTTCACGTTTTCTGGTGATTAACTGGAGATAAGAGTCACGGATTTTCCTGCCCAGGCTGGCTTTGAACCATGATCCTTAGATCTCAGCTTCCTGAGTAGCTAGGATTACAGGTGTGAGCCACTGGTGCCGAGCCTGCTTTTTTATTTTATTTTTTTAGCAAAGGGAAGAGCTTACTGTTTTGGCATATTTTTATGCAGCTTGTCTCCTTGCTTGGTCAAATAGCACCCTTTCATGAGTTTTATAAGTAATTTTTTGAGATTACCAGATATATTTCTGGCGCTCTCCTTCCTACCCTGAGTTCACTGTTGAGTTACCTCTAGCACTGTTAGAGAGTGGCTGCTGATTTGGCTTGAAATTTGTATTAAAAAATTTTCATTTTTTTGGAAGAATTAAGGATTTTTTAAAAAGCTGCCATACATGGAATCAGATTTTAATCAGTGTATAAAATTTTGGCTTAAGAAAGCCTGCAGATTTTCTTGATTACAATATAAAAGAACAGTTTGCCTTTAGTATTTCTCAATCTGTAGATAAAGAATGGGCGTACATGTTTTCGGTGAATTAAAGATAAACTGAGCTCCTTCAGTGAGCATTTCTAAAATGGCCATACATTTTCTCAGTAATGGGTCAACTTTGGCTTGGTGTTTCAAACTCAATGTTAATGATTGATTTAAAAATTTAAGTTTATGGTTTATTCTTAAGCTTATAGGTGATAAAAAATAACTAATACTTAAGTATTTTCTATGTGTTTGATATTTTCATATCCATTGTTTTCTTTATTTGAATCTTATAATGATTTCAGGAGTGATAAGTGGTGGGATGAAATAAAGAATAACAATAACATGAAGAAATAAATAGAAGGTGTGTATTGTTAGATGACTGAAACTATCAAACAAATGACAGTAGACTTTTAATAACTAAAATTTATAGAGCACTTAGTATTTACTATGTGTCTTTATTATTCTTACTTTTACAAGGTGTCTATTATTTATTAATTTACTGTCATAAGTACATAGAATGTAGTAGTCCATTTGTTTGCTATAGGAACCTTACACAAAATAAATTATTAGTCCCATTTTACAGATGGAGAACCTGAGGATAGGGACATCAGAACACCTGCCCCCTGGCCATACAGCTAACAATTGGGGAGTAATATTTGAACTATAAATTAACTTCAAAGCCTACTTCTTTGAGTTTAGCTCTAGTGCATTTTCTGGAATACGGTAGAGCCTCCCAGTGTATGAAGGTGCTTTTGAAATTAATTACAAAGCAGACTTCGATGGACTGGAAGTTAAAGATCTGTTGAAATTTCAAAGAAAAAGAAGGGCAGAACCTTAAATTAAGCTACTGATTTAAAATTAAAAATCTTAAAACAAAATATCATGATTTAGGAAATTATGCCTATTAATTGTGAATTGACTTATGAAAGAAGATGTGAATTCTAAATAATAACCATCAAACAATTTCTTCTTTTAATTAATAATAGGAAGATACTTTTATTTGAAGGCAGAAGAAGTACAGCTTAATGAGTCTTACTTTAAATCCCTAACCTTTTAAAATTGGTTGATATCATTTTCCAAATTGCATTTCATTGGTTGTGACTGTGTGTAAGCCCGTTTGTTTATTCTACTGGTCACAGTATTAACTCAAATGCTAAAGATGTATAAGAAAGATAAAGCTTAGTATTATTGAGTATAATCAGTATAGACAATTGATAATTCAAGGATTACCTGCTCTATATCTTATTTTTCTGATGATCTTTTGAGTGTGAGTGTACAGGTGGATTTTCATTTCTGCCTTACATTAACATTGAAATGTGCACCCCCAATCAGCACCTCTAATTCAACTTTGAAGCCAGAGTGGATAACTTGAGATTCTGTATCCAGGTCTGGAGGTTCATTTGGTAGAGCTGAATGTCCAGAAAGTTTACTGGGCAGATGTCCAAAGGAATAGGGCCTCTGTTCAGCCTCCTTCTGCTTTCTCCTGTGGTCCATCGGCTTTGGGCCAGCTGCTAGACATATAAACCATTCTTCAGGGTCCTTAAAATAAGGACCATGGCTGTTAGCGTGCTAGCTGTTGCTTTCATTTCTTTATTTCACCAATCTTTACTGACCATATTTAAAGTATAAGACCTTTTAATGTTGCTGTAGGGGATACAAAGATGAACAAAACATGAGTTATGCATATTGTTGTTTAGTAGGGGAATGAGACAAATATATAAATAAATATGAAAGGAAGTTTCCAACAATGGAGATTCAGAAAAGGGACCATGTTTGGGAATAGAGAGGATAAAAGAGGAGAGAAAGAGGAAAAATTGAGTTTAAGGAAAAATATAAAAGTTTCCATGGAATGGCCTTTAAATAAACTTTGGAAGATTAATTGGAATTTTACAGATGGTAGAGATGAGGATATCAAAATGACATAGTTGTTTTAGGTAAAGGAAGAAGCAGAACAAAGGCTTTCTTGGTATCTCTGAAAGTTCCTTTTATTCATAGTAGAATTACTCTATATTTTAAAGATAGAGAACATTGTAATCATGAGATGGTTTCACTGAATGAGTAAAGCTTTCCAAAATCAATGTATATTTAATCATCTTAAATATGAATATATTTTAGTTATCTGGAAGAAAATCTATCATGATAAAATAATACTTTAGACCCTTTGTATCATTCACCCTGACCCCATCCACCCTGAAGCTTCACATATGTCAGAATCTATACACTTTGGTTCAGATTGGTTGAAAGAACCTATGTTTCAAATAGGATACTTTGATATTCCAATACATGGATTATTTCATATTCATCAAAATTTTTAACTCAGTATTCAGAGTATCAGCCATTGTTATAGGATAGGTACTGTGGAGACAGTGGTTTTTCAATGTTTTGTATCATGAATCAAATGTAAGAAATACATTTAACATTACAGCCTAGATCCCCTGTGTACCTAAGTATGCACAGCTGAAACAAGAGTGCCTGTAATAACACTCATTACTATGTGTGGTGCCTTTTGATATTTTCTGTACTTTTTTCCTTTTTGTATTTCCTATGTAAGAGTTGAAACCTGCAGTTTAAAACCTTGCTGCAGGGGGTGGGAGAATGTCAGAGGGAATGAGAGTGTAACTTAGGAACTTAGAAGAGAACAAACTATACATGTACATGTCAGCAGTACAAAGCTGATGCTACCTGTTGGAGGGGAGCACCAGCATATCCTGCGGAGAGAGTAAAGTATGTGTGGCCTAGTCGCATTTGAAGTGGATCCCTGAGTAGTCTTTTAGGAGGAGGAAATAAATGTGAAGACAATCCATGTATAAGGAAAACTTCAATTAGAGATTTGGGGAAAATAAAGTGATATTTGTTTGAAGATAAAATTTATTTATTAAAGCAGGAATGAGAAGGCGTGGGAATGTGTGAGTGGACTACACCCTCCACTGGGGAGGAGGACCAAGTAGAGTACTAACAGTGTAGTCTCCTTAGAGATGCTTTCCTAGAATCCACCCATGCTCTTTGGTTCTTCTTATGAAAGTTCTTTTCATCTAATCACCAGTCAATTCATGTCTAGGTAGTAGCTTTTTTCCAGGCCCCCTTGGGCTTCCAGGTCCTTGATAGTGTCAGAAAATGCTAAAAGACTCCTAATCTTGGCCATCATGTTCCCAGAGCTTCCCCTCCAAAATCTGTAGAACAAATACTTTGAATCTAACTCCAATTCCTTTTGACAGCCATCCCTTGTGGTTCATAGCTGTGCCTCAGAACACAAAGGGCAAAAGGAGAGCAGAGCACATGTGTGTTGAGCTCAGGTATCCTGCAGCTGGTTGGCTGAAAGCAGCTTTTTGCCTGCTGCCCTCAATCTCATTGGCCAAAAGGGACTCTAGTTGGCTGCAGAGGTTTTCATTGGTTGAAAAGTCTTGGCGGATGCCCAGAGCATAAGAAAGAGCTTCAGGAGATTGTGAGGTGAAATAGTTTCTGGAAAAAATGTCTATCATGAGAAGTGTGTGGGCTGTGGTGACTGTGGAGCCAGTGGCCACCATGGAGGAGTTGGAAAGGCAGTGGGAAGCCCCCATTGGTAAGTAATATGAGCTTGGAATCCTCTGTGGGGGATTTGTTAAAGACTCACTGGGAAGACTGGTTAGTTCAGGATGACAGGAAGGATGCATATTGCATGTGCTGGATGAGTTTTAACCAAACGTCTTTGGATAATGATTAAGATGGATATTATGTGTGGGAAATGATTTCTTTCCTTGTTCCAGATTATCTTTCATAAAAATGTAGGAGGGTTATAAAATATTAATAACCCATTTTGAGAGAACATCCCTATGAACCAGAATGGGTTTAATCAATGATACTTGGGATTAGCAACTTGAATGAGGCCCTTTGGCTTAATCTAGGCTAAAATAATAGTCATACTAAGAAAAAATAATTTCTCAATGTGGAATCAAGATTTTTTTAAATAAAAAAAATCAGATTTTAACTTGGAATAGTGTTGCCCATTTTGTGAATACAATCTGGGTGGCAAAAATCAAGACCATAAAAAACAATTTCAGTACCATTTAATAGTAGCCTAATGTTTCTTTGTTTTATTTCAAAGTGAAATCCATAAAAACTTATTTTCATTGTTGGCTGTTCCCTTTTGTATGGAAATTTTATTGAAGATTCTAAACTCAACTTGCTTCAACCTTGCTTTCTGTTTGCCCTGGGCAGCTCACAACTTTTCTCATTTCCTATTCTCAGTCTTGGCTTAATCACTTATAAAATGACAGCACTTATTCTGGCCTACTTCATAAGGTTCTGATGTTAAGTAATAAAAGTGTCAATTGCTTTGTGAACACCAAATGGAGTTCTTTTAAAAATGCTTTTGCTTCCCTAAAAACGTGTCTTTTTTCATAAATGAGGAAAGATACAGAAAGGCCACATAAGGTTAGGTCAGCCATCCATGTGGTACAGAGCTCTGTCTGGGGCAATAGGATATATTTGAGTAGAGATTCGTAGTTTTACTTGGTTGTGCATCATCATCCAGCAAATATGCCCTTAGTTATGGTTGTACTGCTAACATATGTAGACATATGAACCATTACATACTCTCTGATGTTTTACTGAGAATGTATTGTATTACCAACCATTATATCGAATGACCTCATTTGGCACCATGGGTCTCATTAAATTATGTCAAGCTAATCACAGTTTTGCTTCACTAGAAACAAAATTCACATTTAGATCAAAGTAAGAGGATACCACACCACCCAAGAAATGAAATGGTTTTAATCTAAGGGAACTAACACCTAAGGGTGTTAAGGGGCCCTTGGGTATTTCAAGATGTTTCACTCAGGGCTGGGGGTGGAGAGGGAAGAGAATTATTCTGGGTTGCACAGGGGCACCAGTAAGATTAGTGAGTGTGTAAATGTGTTACAGTGATATAGAGTGTGCTGTCTCAGAACCTAACAATTACCTGGTTTAGTACAAAGACATTTCTATGTAAGTAGACCAGCAGCAGTGGTCTGTCTATGGCAATCCTTCTGATTTCAAAATTCTGTGATCATTCCCCCTAGAGAGAACAGAAATCAAAGAGCGCTGAAGTCATTAATTGTATTCAGTTGGGTATTTTCCCCTCTGCAACGTCAGGAAGGATCCTTAAACTTCTTCACATAATTCCTCCCCAGAGGTTCGTTGTTAGTGGAGGTAAACAAAAAATAACTGTAATTTGGAGACCTGGCTAATGTAGCAGCTTACTTTAGAGTTATGTGCTTAACTTGATGCTGAATGTAATTTTATTTTTCCTTTGTTATGGACGGGAAATTAGTTTTCAGAAATCCCCTACAGGGATGTAATGTGAACCTGTTAGTCTTAGTTAAATTTTTCTTGTCATACTTGTGCTGTTTACCTGAGTTATGAAGTGACAGAACAAATTTTCTGTCACTGTTCATTGAAATGTTAATTAGATGCCTGACAGATACAAAAAAAACCTTCTGTAGTGCATCATCACCAATTCTGTTTTTGTTTCCAAATTGCAAAGTACAAACCTACACACACACACATTTATAGGAGATATTGAGAGTAAAAAAGAGCTGTTTTGAGAACATAGGTCACCATAGTTAACTTTCCTTCAGGAAATTACTTTAATGTGAATCCAGATAATTTTAGGATTGTCTTAAAATATATGCTCTGATGTAGTAGGACTATGGTGGAGCCATTACTCTATATTTCTAATGCCCTAGTAAGTTGAGTTTCAGAGACATAAAGTATTTCAGAGACATAAAGCATTCCTTTGAAAAAAAGTCCCTTCAGTAGACTTCATTTTTCTTTCCCCTGTTTGGGGAGATTTTTATGTAATAACATTGCAGATTTGTAAAGCTGGGAGGTTATATTTAGAGGCAGCATTTATTTTATTTTTGTAAATCTTTGTAATACAATTCTGATGAGTGAGGGGGTGGTTAATTGTATCCTAGTGGGATTACAGTCAGAAATCAACATAAAAACCTGAGTAAACACAAGTTATAATAAATAGGATAATCACTTTTTACAACATTTCTGTTCTTGTCAATCCTTTCAGGGCTGAGTCTTTCTGCTGTATCAGAAGTGAATGCTGGGCATGATAGGATATTCTTACAAACACTCCAGATTTGTGGGTAATCTCACAAAAACTCCAAGAGGGATGAAATGTCCCTATTCTTTTGCAGCTATTCTGTCTCTGGGAGAAAAGAGTACTATAGGGAATAGAAGCTAAGGGGGAGAGGGATGGTGGCAGTGGAGGTTGGAGGTGAGTATTTTACAGAATTATTGCACTGCCCAGTGGCTATGGCTACAAATTCCAACTCTCTTCATGTCCTAGTCATAATGACAGGCTCCAGGTGGAACTAAGAGTAGTTCTTAAACATTTTCCTCACTGCCCTTTCATCCCAGCATGACCAGCTATCCACTTTTCCTCCAGCCATTACAGTACTCTGATTTCTTTAGGTGGGAAGCTTTTCTGTATTTTCCGTGTCTAATTTCCAGTCTTATTTCACTAGAAAATATGTGTAATGTGACTGATGAAATATGGTGCAGTTGACTAGAATCAACTTGGATGTCCTGTAGATTGGAGGGAAGTTTGTTGGCTTTATAATGAAGGTGTGTACAGGCATGCATTTCCTTTTTCTGAGAGCTTGTAAGATTTATCAACAGGAGAACAATTGGGATTAAATAACTTCAAGTATTTATTTGGTTTGATAAAATACTGCAAGTATTTTTTGATTTGAGGAATACAAATTGGACTCTTGTGACTTTGGTCACATGTAAGCTAGATAAGGTGGAGCTTTTGTGTCATGGCACCATAGTTCCTACTTGTGCTCTTAGTGACTACCATATGGACCTGAACATCATGGTGCAGTGTGTTGTCAGACAAATTGCATTTAACTGTTCCTTCTAGCATACAGCATTATTTTCTACTAATTGAACTTCCGTTGCGTAGTGAGGAAGAGACAGAAACTTGCTTGACACAAGTCAGGCCCATAGTAAAATGAACAAGTATTTGTTATTGCTTTGGTTTGTACTATAGCCATGGAATTTATGATTTTTACACTGAAGACAACACTTTATTTGCTATCAACATATAGTCAGGTTACTGAGATAACTATAAAAAAAAAGGACTCTTAGACATACAGATTTGCTCTGTTGGGTCAAGAGATCCTTAAGAACAAGCAGCAACTAAAAATGATCAACTCTGTTCTGAACTTCAGTCTTTTTCTTGGGATTTCTACCTTGGCTGAACAGACAGCTATCAACATGGCCCCATTCACTTCTTTCCCTATCAGCCATGTCCCAGGGCTGTGAACCTGAATTGTTAAAATGGAAGGTGCTGGTGGAGCTGGAGGACTTGTACTCAGGCTGAGAGGCAAGTGCCTTTAAGCTACAGACCCTGTAGTTTATGGAAGAGAGTCTTGTGTCAGGTAGACCTTCATTGTTCCTTCCTGCAGAATCCCAGAGCTCTTTCTTGCCCTTCCCCTTCCTGGTGGGTGCTGGAAGTGAGGATTCATCTGAAGGAAGGTATCTAAGCTGTCTGTCTCCTGAAGAAATGGACTACATACAGCCTTCACAGAGATGGAATGCCCTTCTGTTCCAACTGACATCCAAATGTAATGCTCTTCTCCAGCGTGTTAATACTTGTAGTAGATCCTTTGTATTGATTGCTAGCTGTGTGACTCAAGAATGAAGATTTGGGCCTGGTCTGTGTTGCCTGGACTCAGAGTACAGCAGTTAACCATAATGCCTACCTGAGCCATCTTTGGGAGCCCAGTTCAGAGCTACATGGAGAACTGCTGAGTCCTCATCAGACCCATGCAGGAAAGGCTAGCCCAACCATGGCATGAAGATGTTCCTATTTCTTATTGTCATTGATACTTCTTTCCCATAACATGGGACAGCTTTCTTTGAGAATTAAACTTCTTTGATGACTTCCTTTAATTTTTTAAGATAGAAGTTAATTTTTTTAGAATGAACAGACTACCTTTTCGATGTAAAAGGTACTGAATTTTTCAACTCCCCTGCTACTACCACCCTATTTGAATTAAAACTCCAAAGCTTGAATTAACAAGTTCCAAGAATAGAGATTAAATATTTATAGTCTGAAAGGAAGTATGGCAATTTGATTTCAATATTTGGGCAGTTAGTAACATAAATTAAATTAATTCTATTCTCTCCCTTAATCTTATCTTTTAGTAGGCAGAAAGCAATATTTTATAAACCTATTATATACAATAACCTGACACAATATGGAGACTGTATAAGGGGCTTTGGGATGCTCATTACAACTCTTCCTCTGAATTTCCAGATTTCTAGGTTGAGATGAACACCTATTTATTGAGCCAGACACAGAATTGTGAACATATCACATTTCCAGCCATGATGTGTTTGTACTTTAGCCTGGATAGATTATTTCAAATAGTTTTTTTTTCCTTCTTAAAGTCTTGCGGAATAGATAAAAGGGTACCACACCTAGCTTCAGTTTTAAGGGGAGATTTCCTAAGGGAAGTGGCTACTGACTTGATTCTTGAAGGATGAACTGGAGTTAGTCAGACTGGGAGAAGAGGGAATGTGGCATGTGCAGTGATATAAGTAAAAGCAAAGGGGAAAAGCAGAAAAGTCATGAGCAGTAGCAGTACCTATACCAGTGAGTTGTAGGTCAGCAGTATCAAAGGAGGGAGTGGCAGGACTGGAGGCTGGAATTGAAGTGGTAACCCATCCTTGAAGGTACAAGAGTAATGGGAGGTGGGAAAGTATAGCTATGTTCTCTCTTGAGGGAAAGCTGATGAAAGAAAGTCTCAGGAAAGAGAGTGTGGCCAGTCCCAGAGTAAAAGAAAGAACATGAGAGTACATGTAGGTACTATAGATGTGAATGAATCTCTTTCATTGTCTGGCTGCCTACTTCTCAATATCTCTGAGGAATGGAAGATTCAGAAAATGAAACCACAGAAAGAAGAGGTTTAACTCTTGGATTGCAAAAGGAGTCTGAAAGGTGCTTTATAGTTATTTTTGAGAAAATGGCTTAATGAAAAGTCTGCATAAGCCACTTTAGCATAAATCTGTTACACTTTCTGTAATATAATTACGGTGTTTAGAAAGTTTTGCTTCAAGTTACTAGGTGAGGTTACATCACCAGGAACAATTAGTGAACTTGTCTAATTGTGGAATCTTAAATTAATTAAAAAAATTGTTTTCAAATACAAAAGACTTACAGTTAAGAGCTTTGGGATGTTGTACTAATACTCAATGGCAGGATCTCCATGGAAAGGATAGTAGGCTGAATCTGCAGTGTGGTTTTGAGGTTTTTATATGTAGGGAAGATTACTCAGTTCTTTACATTTCATTTGCCTTATATCCTGTGAGATAGGTTCTACTCTTCTCTGTTTTTTTTTTTTTTTTTTGGGTCCGGTCGTGGGGCCTGAACTCTGGGCCTGCGCGCTGTCCCTCAGCTCTTCAGCTCAAGGTTAGCGCTCTACCACTTGAGCCACAGCACCACTTCCGGCTTTTTTTCTTTTTGCTTATGTGGTGCTGAGGAATCGAACCCAGGGCCTCGAGCATGCAAGGCAAGCGCTCTACCACTGAGCCACCTTCCCAGCCCCTCTTCTCTGTTTTATAGGAAGGAAACAAAGTCACAAGGTTTCTCAGCTGGGATGACAGGTTTGGGATTTTCACTCAGGAAGTTTGGTCCCAGAGTCCTTACATATAATTACTATCCTGTAATGCACCTCTCTCTCTCTGTGTCAGTCATGGGTCTTAAACTCGGGTCCTAGGCTCCTAGGCACTGTCCCTCAGCACTTTAGCTCAAGGTGAGCGTTCTACCACTTGAGCCATAGCACCACTTCCGGTTTTCTGGTGGTTCATTGGAGATAAGAATCTCATGGACTTGTCCTCCCGGGTTGTCTTTGAATCATGATCCTCAGATCTCATCCTCCTGGGTAGCTAGGATTACAGGAATGAGCCTCTGGAGCCTGGCTTAATGCATATCTCTTAAGGACAACATGTGGGTTCTGAGGGCCCATTCACCCTGCAACTATATATATGTAAGATATGTACATGTATATATAACTATGTATAAAACCACATGTTTTATATAAATGTACCACATATTCTACTTCACATATATTTTACGTGCATATATTTACATATACACATACATTGTCCAGGAAGCTTATATATAAAAACATCTTGGCATTTATTTTGAATTTTTAAACTGATTAATGTAGTAAGCTATGTATGAGTATTATATATTTTAGACTAGTAGGATTCTAATTAAGCTTTTCTGTGTGTGAATTATCTGTAATTCACTAGTATTTCAGGTTATACATTTTTTTGCCTCTTTTTTTCCCTTATAGAACTGGGGATTGAATCCAGGGCTTCTTGTCTGCTAGGCAAGCATTGCACTACTTGGGCTATATACTCAGCCTTTTGCCATTATTTAACTTAGATAAAAAACATACTGTCTCTATATGTTTTCCCTTATTTGTTTACTTATAAAACCACTAATATGACAAACTTTATGGATGAAGGAAATGGTAACAACTTTGCCACAGCTGATCATATCTACCATAATATCAAAATGTAACTTTATTAATAACAACAATGATGGCACAACCATAAGATGGGTAAAATTTCTTCATCAGAATCATCTGAAATCATATGTAAAGTGGGTTTAAAAAATGTAATCTTGCTGTAGACCTGATTTCTATATAAAAGTGTTGCTTTGGTAACAAGGAAAGAATAAACGGCTTAATTTATGCCATAAGATTGGGTAAAGTAAAATTAATAGATTCTTGGCTTAAGGGACTCTGAAATATTGAGACAGATGACAAAAATAACTGTAAATTTCTTCCTTAAGCCTCTTTGAGAATAAGACAAGTTAAATTACAGGGATAGTTAAAAAAGCCACTTGGCAGGGACATGCCAGGTGATGGCTATGGCTTCTTAACTGTCTAATCCTCCGTTTCCATATGTATCAGTGTAAATAATACCGTCACTGTATTGTTAGGAGTGTTGAAATAATATTCATAAATAATGAAGCACATAGTAACTCCTCAAGAATCATAAGTTTACTATTAAGTCTTCTTTCAGGTAATATGGTTGTTTTTAATGTTCTTTTGGCTATCTTGGGCTTTGAAGTCTGGGCTTTCTGCTGGCTAAGTAAATACTCTATCACTTGAGCCATTCCCCCAACCCTTTTATGCTTTAAATTTGGGGTAGAATCTTTAAATTTTGGCCCTGGACTAGCCTTACACCTCATGGTTTTCTTATAGCTGGCATTATAGACATGCCCCTCTTGGCCAGCATTTGCTGTTATTTGTTTTCTTGATGATAGCCATTCTGACTAGGGTGAGATGGAATCTTAATGTAGCTTTGATTTGCCTTTCCCTGATGGTTAAGGCTGTTTTAAATAGCAATTGTACTTAATGGCTACATTCATTCTGTTGCTTAATGATATTTAGAAACATTTATGTGAGTCATTGTCTCATTGTTTATTTTTTTTAACTGACAACTTTTTTTGAAGATTGAAAAGTATGCTTATGTTTATTAGTGGGAAATGGTCTGATATTTTCTTCCACTGAATGCAGAAGGTTTTACTTAGGATTAAAAAAATTTTTTTTATTGTGAAAATACCTTACTGAGGGTTTACAATTACATGAGCAAGATAATGAGTACATTTCTTATCAAGCATTGTTGCCTCCTCCTTTGTTTCCCTTTCCCATCCCCCCTCCTTCCCACCAGCCCTGCCAAAGTTGTAAAGTTCGTTTTTCAACATAATGTCTTGTACATCTCATTGTTTCAATGGGTCCACCTGTATCCCTGTTTAAACAGTTTGTTTTTTCCTTAAGATTTTATAATGCTTCTCAGTCAAGTTGTATAAACACCACGCAAATCTCAAGGTTTACAAGGACAGGTATGGTTCTTGCTCATTCTCTGTGGAGATCGGCTCTCCTCTATTGTCTTCTTTACTCCTGGGCCCAGCTGCCAAAGTGCACTTATTTTTGGAACATGCTTTCCCTTTGGTGGTGGGGAAAAGTAGCTTCTGTGGGCTGTGGCATATGACAGTTAGCTTCCATTTCATTGGTCTAATAAGTCCTACAGACAATCCTCCTTCAACCTAGCAATGCTGTAGGTCTTAAGACAAATACCTAGCAGGGATCATGTCCTCCTAAGAAGAAAAGTCAGAAATTGGTTATTTAGTTACTTATGACATCATTCAGAATCTTTTATTTTTCTTTTCACTATCATTTTAAATTAAAACTATATGGTCCCCCAAAGGGCTTACAGAACTGTCTGATAGAGAGTTCTTTTATATTGTAATAGATCTTTGCCTTTTGGTCTGTGATTTTCTTTTTCTGGAATTTATCACTTCTTTGGGATTTTCATGGTGAGGATTGATGAGAAAAGCTGGAAAAATCTTCCTATCAAAAAACAAACAAACAGATTTTCCTCATGACAGGTGTGAAATATTAGGGAAATCTTTTTTGAGAATATATGTTTATTTAGTAATTCATTTATAAAATCTTGCCTTTATCTTGTAGAGATGAATACTGTGTATTCAGTTAATATGACCTGATTCTTAATGAACTTATTTTGTTTATTATAGTCAAAAATCAAATACTGGATGTAGAGTAAAATGCATACATAAAAGTGAAAGGAGTAAACTGATTTATAGATGAAAATGTTTCTATTGCTTTAATCCAATCTTTGTTTGATAAGACTGGTTTTGAGTTAAAAAACAACTGTGTGAGGAAAAAATAAAGCTGTGTGTGCTTACAAATAAGCAAGGAATGATGGTTGACCACCTATGGGAATGAATGAGTGAAATGTTTGCTCTCGTCTTGAGATACAGGGAATGAAGGAAATTTCCTGGTCTTTAGCAAGAACTCTCATCATTAGTCTTATTTTGTGTTTTCTAAATTTTAAGCCCGGCAGGGTCTGTGTTTAAGTCCGTGGGAAAGAAGTAAATGTAATGCTTTTGTAAAGGTAAGACAATTTTCCTTTCTCTGTATGGCTTATATTACCTAAGAAGTATGCTCAATTTATTGGGATAAGATACCATTTCCGTGTTAATTTCAATGTAATTGAGGAAGGAAGGAGTCCATACCAGTACTGTGAAGTACTTAATGGTGTTTAAAATCTCTGGGAGACTGGGACAAAGTAAAAACACAAACTAAATAATTGAAAATATAGTTATTGCTTTCTACTTTATATGAGCATCAAGATGCAATATTTTGAACTGATTTAGATTGCTGTAAAGTACTTTGAAGAAAACCCATTAGAGAGAATTAAGCTTGAACAGATTAGCTGTTCTGTAATAGGCCCAGCAGAATATCTGTGTTGCTTCAAAATCTTTTCTAATTCCCATCATTTAACTTTGGCTGTATAAACAAAAGGTTCTTTACCTCCATATTTTCTAGAACTATGCACATGCCAGCAAATATTTCTCTTAAGCAAATAGACACTTTAAAAAGGTAAATTCTGAATTTTGTATTTCTATGTCTTAGGTTGAAATGAATGGAATTAAAAGAATATTTTTTTCCATTGGTATTTTTTTTATTGTTAAAGTGATGTATGGAGAGGTTACAGTTGTATAAGTAAGGTAATAAGTACATTTCTTGTCAGACTTGGTACGCCTTCCCTCATTTTTCTCCTCCTTTACCTCCCCCAATCCCCTTGCAAGGTGTACAGATAATTTCCAACATTTTTTTGTGTGTATATTGCTGTTGTATTGGTTCCCACCTCGTCCTTTGAAAAGAACAGTTTTTTAGGTGTGCTTGGATCATGGATTGCTGATAAATTGCTGATAAATTTTACTTTATTATGTATTGTTTTCATATGGAGAATCTTATGCCTGTCCCTCACATTTAGGATCTGTGTGTGTGTGTGCATTCCTTGGGATCTCTATGTATGCCATATTATAATAAAATTGAAAATAAATATAATATATAATAAAATATAAATATACATTTATAATATAAATATAAGTAATATATAATACAAATAATATAAATATAAAATAATAAAATATAAATAAAATAAAATAAAAATAGTTTTGCTTCTTTCTAATCTAGTCGCCTTGTTTTTCTTTTTTCTTTTTTTTTGTCAGTTGTGGGGCTTGAACTCTGTCTGGGCTTAGTTGATTTCAGAGCATCACACAGTAATCTTGTTTTCTGACCTGCAACCAGATACCTTAAATGGAATTCCTTTTAAATGATCAAATTAGGTAACATCCAAATGTAACAGTTACACATGGCAATTAATTCCCAAAGTGTAATTTACTATAACATAGCCTAAGAACTTGGGAACAACTAGTCAGAGGAAGTTAAAGCAGATTTAAGGAAGTGGAAAAACCTTCCATGCTCTTGGATTGGGAGGAGTAACAACATGAAAATGGCAATACTGCTCAAAGCTATTTATAAATTCAGTGCAATATTCATCAAAATCCCACTATCTTTCAATGATATAGAAGAACTAATCCAAAAATTCATATGGAATAATAGAAGACCCCATATAGCAAAAATGATACTTAGCAGGAAGAACAGTGCTGGAGGAATATCAATACCAAACTTCAAACTCTATTACGAAGATGTAGTTACAACAACTTGGTCCTGGCACATGAAAAGGCCTGAGGACCATTGGAATAGAACTGAAGACCCAGAATGACCTATAGCCATCTAATCTTTGATAAAGAGACCAAAACACAGGGTGGATGAAAAACAGCCTCTTTAACAAAGGGTGCTGGCAGAATTGGCTATACATGTGTAAAAAACTGAGGCTAGATCCTTAATATATCACCTTGTACCAGAATCAATTCCTAATGGATCAAACACTTCAATGTAGGACCAGATACCCCAAAAATCTTACAGAAAGGGATAGGGGAAATACTAGGGCTCCTTGGTATAGGTAGAAACTTCCTAAGATCCAGAAACACAACAAATCAAAGAAAGGCTAGATAAATGGCTAGACTCTTCAGTAGAATGTTGGATAGTAGTGGTTAGAATGGGCATCCTTGGCTCATTCTAGTCTTAGGAAGAAAGCTTCCAGTTATTCATGATTATACTATCTGTACCTATTCAGGTTAAGTTGTTCCCATCTATTTGTTGTTGTTGTTGGTTGTGGGGCTTGAACTCTGGGCCAGGGTGTTGTCCCTGAGCTCTTCAGTTCTAGTACTCTACTATTTGGGCCACTTCTGGTTTTCTGGTGGTTAATTGGAGATAACCCCAAGATAAAGATTCAATTGTTTTTTCTTTCTTGCTATTGTTTCTAACATATTTATAAGATGATTTCTTTGTTGCTTTGTATGTCCCACCCCACAGCATAACCCCTGTTTTCATTGTATTTGATGTTGGTATAATTTGGGAAGAGGAAGGGAAAAAACAAATTGTTTAAATAGGGTGGGCCCATTGCAGCAATGAGATGTACAAGACTTTATGTTGAAAAACAAACTTTACAACTTTGTGGGGTGGGGGGGGAGGGATGGGAAGGAGAAATAGGAGGAGACAACAATGCTTGATAAGAAATGTACTCATTACCTTGCCCATGTAATTGTAACCCCTCTGTATGGTATTTTCACACACACACACACAAAGTCTTACAGATGTTCTGGTCTGGTTTGAACCATGATCCTTGGATCTCAGCTTCCTAAGTAGCTAGGATTACAGGCATGAGCTACCAGCACCCGCCCCATCTCTCCAGCTCCATCTATTCTTTGTTTAGTGTTTTCATCATGATAGTACTATGTTTGGTTTTGTAAAAGGTTTCTTTGGATTTTATTGTGGATTTTGTACTTTCTTCAACTGAAATAATTTAATATGTTAGATATTTTTTATGTTGAACCAACCTCACATTTTGCAGTGTCTCCCCTTGGCCATGAGATATCTATATATCTATATTATATTATATATATAATATGTATATTTATATATAAGTTGTTGGATTCATTTTGCTAGTATTGTTAAATACGTCCTCCAGTTCTCCTCCTTCTTGCTTTTCTTCTCCTCTTTCTGGTCTTCCTCCTCCTTCCTTTTCCTCCTTCCTCCTTCCCTACCTTCTCTCTCCTCCTTTTCTTCCTCCTTTCAACTCCTTTACCATTTAAGCCATGCCACAAATCCTTTTGCTCTAGTTAATTTTTGAATATGATCTCATAGTTTTGCCTTGGGCTGGCCTGGACCACCATGATCTTCTGATGTTTGCCTCCTGAATATCTGCCACCGTACCGTAGATAATGACTTCCTTTCTTTTTTAAACACTTTTTTCCCCTATTTTTGTCTTTGATGTTAGAAGCTCATGAGTATTGGAGAGAAAAGTAGAGCATGACTTTTCCATGGAAATGTGAAGCCTTCATTTTTTATGTATTTTGAACAACTGTCCTTTAAATAATAATCTCAAAATATGCCTATTTGAGTATTCAAGTTCCTGAACTTTTATGTAATGCTTTTCTGAAGAATTTTAACTTGGCATATGCTTAAGGAATTCCTACACGTTTCCTATATGATACATTTAGATGATAAATCCTGACCTTGTATAAGTCTCTCAATTTTTTTTTACTTAGTTTCATAATCAGTAAAGAGGATTATGAGGAACAAGTAAATATGCCTGTAAGGTGTTGCATGATGGGAAGCTATAACTACTTATGTAAGTTGTGTAGATACAACTTTTAAACTCAGGATCACAAATACGAATTTCTTCAGGAATCTCGCAGAAGGAGTAAAAAGACTGAAGCAGGGGCATGTAAGCTCTGAACCTTGCTTTTTCATACATTCAGTGTTTAAAAAAAACAGAATTCAATGGACAAAACCTCTTCAACTTAACCCAGATAGTATATGTTTTTCCCCTCTACTCTTATTCAGGGGGGTCTTCAATAGAGCTTAAGATCCTGCTATCTAAGTTCAAATCCACCACTAGGGAGGTTGTTAACTTCTCTACAACCTCATTTTCTTTTTTGTAAGGTGCAGATAATGGGCAGCTTTCCTAACTACCAGGGTTGTTGTAGAGGTTTAAATGTCATAATGTATGAAAATAATTCAAACATGATGAAGTCCTATACAAATATCAGGGCTATTGTTGTTCAGCTCTGTGCGTCTTGACTTTCCAAGAAATACAGTTCCTGGTTAGAACTTAGTTGCCAGACCCTGGAAATCTATGAAGACCAGCTAGAACTGTCTCTTTTCAACAGAATAACTTTGTAATAGGTACAAGCCAATTGGAATGGACTTCTGTTGCTACCTGGGTCATCCAATACCATCCCAGTAAAAAGGCACTGTAGTCCTATTCTTGTCACTGTTAGCTGGTCGGGTATGTGAGTCCTTAAAATTCCACTAGAGCCACAGTGCCACTTCCGGTTTTTTTTAGTTGTTAATTGGAGATAAGAGTCTCACTGACTTCCTGCTGGGGCTGGCTTTGAACAGCGATCCTCAGATCTCAGCCTCCTGAGTAGCTAGATTACAGGCATGAGCTACCGGCGCCTGGTGACTTTCTGTAGTTCTTTGGGAGATAAACAGAGTCAAAACTTGCACTTTTTAAAATTTGTTAATAAGTTTTTTATTGTGAAAATACTGTACCAGAGGGGTTACAATCACATGAGCAAGGTAATGAGTACATTTCTTATCAAGCATTGTTGCCTCCTCCTTTGTTTTTCCCCTACCATCCCTTTCCTCCCATCTCCACAACTACACTCCCCCTTCTCTGCCTAAATTGTAAAGTTCAAGACGCTATGTCGAAAAACTTGTACTTTCTTAGAATCCTTGTACTTGAAATAGTTTGATTTCTCATAGTAAATCAAGTACTGACATCTTGAAGTCTCTGTAAGAGAAGACATAATCCAGCATCTGCACAATGTCTTTCAGGTAGCCTGACCACAGCCAGGTCTGTACTGGCTGTCAGTCAATAGGTCCAGGCACACCTATGAGCCACAAGTTTATTGAGCACCTATTATGTATCAAGCATGAACTGGCTTGGAAATGTAGAAAGAAATGTGGCCCCTGCTCTGAGGAAGCATAAAGTCTTGTTGTAGAGAAACCAGTATCTATGAAATAGCTGTAGAGCTGAAAAATCACAGACTGTTAGTTCTTTCTGAATGGGACTTTTGAGATCATCTTTCCAACCCACCTCCCATGTTTTAAGTAGAGTAAACTGATACCTGTAATGGAATGCTAATTTCTGTGATGCAGTCCAGGGCTACTTAAATATAGCTGTTGCCCAGAATCATTTGAAGATCAGGAGTCCCTGGGTCAGGAGCCCCACTCTTAGCTTTTCAGTTTTGGGAATGCTAATAGTCATGCCTAGTGTTTTTGGAGTTTGGAGAATATGGCAGCTCAATGAAAGAACAAGAAAGAGGCTCATGGAGGTGACGTGTCTTGTACACAGAGTGGGCTCTTTGAATCTGGGATCTTGGAGTTAGTAACTGGCATGACTAAAGCAATGAACAAAATGTTCTACATCACATAACTTTAGAACAGAGACGAGCTACAAGGGGTTTTATATATTTGCTTTGAAAATGAGGTATACATCTGTTTTTGCTCACAACATTCTGCTAGTTACTTTAATATTTCAAGAAAGTACTTAATTGCATTAAGGTAACTCTGTAATCGCAAATCCTTTGTGTTTGACTAAGCCTGGCTTTTTGGAGTTTATTATTACCATCTCCAGTGCCATCTCAAAATTGTCTTAAGACATATACTAATAATTGTATAATGGTTACTGTATTTCTTAGTGTTAAAGGAGTTGATATGCAATATACTCATATATATCTGGATAAATAGGCATGCTATTAAACTAGTGTAAACATTTCACACTATAAACTATTCTTCATTCAAAATAAATTTATTCTCTCAGACAAGTGTCATCTTCATGGAACTTTAGATATTATTGTTACATGCATTTAGGCAGTATATATGTATTGAAACCTTGATAGGAAATACGTTTATTTATAATATATTATATATTGGGATGCCAGATAGGTTCTCCTTTCCATGAAAAAATATGTCGATTTCAGATTTGAATATATTTTATATTGTGTTCATTTCACTGTCAAACTGTTAGATACAACTTTTTCTGGCCTATGAGTTGGTGGAAGATGAGAATCACAATAATGATTAAGAGCATGGACTAGCCTTTCAATCTCCTACTTTTCCTTTTACTAACTATGTAACTATGGAAAAGAATAGTAACCCATCTTATGACAATGGACTAGTTGAGGATAAAATTAATTAATATGTATAAAGTTCCTAGTATGGCTCATGTTACAAAGTATACAGTATGTGCTTGGCTATTTGTAGTTGTAGCATTTGTTGGTAATTGACTCTGGCATATGACACACACACACTCTGTGGTCATTGAATGTTTATTGACTAAATGGGGGACAACATCAATTTTTTTATTGTGAAAATACTGTTACAATTACATGGGCAAGATAATGAGCACATTTTTTTATCAAGCATTGTAGCCTCCTCCTTTGTTTCCCCTTCCCATCCTTCCCCTGCCCCCCCCAGTCCTCCCCACCCCCCCACATCAATTGTTGTAAAGTTTTGTTACAGTATTTATGCCTCCCTCATTTTTATTATGGCTGTGTATTAGTGATTTAGAGTAGAATAGTCTAATAGAATGAATATTTGAATAGATGACGATTCATGTGACCCATGACTCTATCTCTAGTCAGAGATAGAGCTCTGAGAAAGGAAGAATTTTATATGAAGCTACAGAATTTCATGGCTTTTACCAGGGTGTTACAACCTAAGCCAGAGCACAACCACCTGACTCCCTGGGAAGAGGAATGGCACTTTCTTTAGTGGTCCCTCACTCAGGCTTAACTAGTTCTTTGTGTCTACTCCACCTTTCCCTCCCTTCTCCCTCTTCTAATTCCTCCCCTCCATCTCTGTGCCCTTCTGTCTCATTAGGTTTATTCTTTTTTCTCTTTGCCTTGTAAATCTAGGGATTGTTAATCTGGAGGTCAGGGAACCCTTCAATCATAGTTACTTCCCTTTCTTCCTTTCACTTTTGTTTTTTTCTGAGAAAGGAACCTACAAGTTTTGATGAGATTCTAGAGGCACCCATGACCCCACTTCCCTCAGCTCTGGAAGCAGCCAGATTCCATTATGAGCAGAGGTTGGGGTGGAGCTGAGAATTGTATGCCTTTGTTAGTGTCTCCAGGTGTAATAGAGGCAGTGAGTACTAGCAAGGATGCTTGGCAAAACCACTCAGCCAGGAAAACAGGCTTGATCATGAAGACATGGCTGCATCCCTTCCTGACTGCCACACCAGCAGGAGTCTGTGGTGGTGCAGCAGCAGCATAAACATAATACCTGCCACAGTATGAAAAGTCAGGCAGCAAACCCCAAGTTCCTACAGAGCACACTTCTCCTCTGTCATTTTCTTGTGCTATGGTGGGAGGTCAGGTGCTTTAGATTTGCCTTAATTGCAAATGAGCTGGTCCCAGGCTTTGTCACAGTGAGGCACAACTGCCAGCAGAAAAATAATCTTCACTGTTTAAAATTAAGGGGACTAGTGTTATATGTAAGGATTCAGAAATTCAGATGCATGCTTTATCAGAGCAACATTAAGAGCAAGTTGATAAGAATGTATGTCATACTCTATCCTGAGGCTTCTCAAGTATTAATTATAGTCACCCTGAAGGCTACTGATCAATGATAAAATCATGCCCAAATAGCTTCATGTATTCCTTTTAGATCTGTAACATAGTTTTTTTTTGTATTTCCCCCTCTGTTATATAGTATTCAGATTTACAATAGCTCTAATGTAACTGACAGTAGTGTACTTTTTGGTGCAATGGTAGAATCAAAGACCCTTTCAGATAGTTTGTCTAGACAACAAGAGTGCAGAGATGATTTGTCTCCCCCAGCAGTTAGGTAGAAGAGAGGATGTATTAAGGGCATTCAGTTAAGTGTGGCCAGACAGGAGGCTTTATCAGGGTGACATTCTTGTGCCAAGTATATGTGATAAAGCTTGATTTAGACTTTGGAAATTCAAACCTTGTCTATGTTTAGCATCCAGAAACACTGTGGGGCTGTCATTGGTTAGGGGTTTCCAATTTCAGTTCTTGCAAAAATTAGGTAATTTAGGCATATAGAAACACTGGTACACTTTTTATTCAGGTGTTCATTCACTTATTCATTCCTATCTTGCTGCTCCACTTTTCCACACATTGACATTTTTAGAGGGTTCTTAATTATTTTTGATGAGAGCATCTCATACTTTGCAATTAGTACTAAGAAAAATTTAGCTAGGTGCCTGTGACTCACGTCTATAATCCTAACTGCTCAGAAGGCTGAGATCTGAGGATTGCAGTTCGAAGCCCACCCTGGTCAAGAAAGTCTGTGAGGCTCTTAGCTCCAATTAACCATCAAAGAGCCAGAAATGTAAGTGTGGCTCAAAAGCAAAAAAGCTCAGGGACAGCACCCAGACTCTGAGTGTAAGCCTCAGGACAGACAGACAGACAGACACACCTAGAAAGGTTTATATGATTTGGCAGACTCTGTCTTAAAAAGCTTTCTAGGAAATCGATATGAAATATTACTAAATCTGTGAATTTCTTTCTTTAAAAGAACTTAAAAAATACAAAACATACACCTAGTGCACTTTAGAGGCAGAGGCAGGAGGATTAAGAGTTGGGGACTAGCTCAAGCTACATAGTAAGACTGTGCCTCAAAA
Source organism: Dipodomys spectabilis (assembly GCF_019054845.1). Lineage (NCBI taxonomy): Eukaryota > Metazoa > Chordata > Mammalia > Rodentia > Heteromyidae > Dipodomys > Dipodomys spectabilis. The sequence continues at coordinate 5,357,850 of NW_024870864.1, read as the reverse complement.
AACAAACAAACAAACAAAAAACAATGAGCAAAACCCAAGCCAAAAACAAACAGAAGAACATTCTGTGAGATCTTACTAGTTTTTTTTCCCCCTTGGCTGAGACTATCTCCTAAGTGCTATTGTTTATTGAGTAGTCAAATGCAGGCCTACTTCTGGCCAATGACTCTCATTAGAACCTCTTTTTCTGTTTTCTTGTGCATAAAGTTAGGCTGATGATTTGCCTTACCTGTCTCATAGGGTTGTGTGGAATTCAGGGGATTCTCCCAGCTAATGTAGGGAAGTACCTAACATTGAGAACTCAGCAGGTCATAGCGATCCCTCCCCGCAATGGCTCTGTGCATAGAAGGAGCTGAGGATGAGTCAATCTTAGATGCCCAATGTTCCTAATCTAAGCTTTCCTTATTTTGTTCCTGTGCCTGCATGTGGGTTGGGCATGGGCCAAACATTCCTGATTCAGGTGGGAGAGGAATCTAGGCTGGTGGAAATTTGGGCAAACGAGATTGGAGTGTCAGAAGAACGTTTCCTATTGGAGGTAGTCACTTCAGTGTGTGTGTGTGTGTGTGTGTGTGTGTGTGTGTGTGTGTGTGTGTGTGTGTGTGGTGTGTGTGTGTGTGTGTGTGTGTGTGTTTCTTATCCATCTGGGCTTGTGTTGATTTTCCAGAAGCCATCTCCTTCCTGCCTCTAGATCTGAGCTTAGATACAGCTTGGGCAACCATCAGACATGCATTAGACCCAGAGGAAAATGAGTTTCAAACCCAGGAGCCAATTGAGAGACATTTGATTTATATTTGATTTACATATTGATATATTTGCAAGTATTTTGACACTGAGGAAGTGGGGATCCTCTTGAAAGTTGGGAATAAAGGACAGTTGGTATTATAGACATTTTCTAGGATACCTTCATTTTAAGTGTTAAGCAGAGTTTGGATGTGCTTACACGGCTCTTTTTATGTAACTGTGGCTAGACAAGGTGTGTCAGCAAGAGAGAATCTTTCCTCAAGGAGTTCACAACCTAGTTGTCAAGGAGTTCTCAACCTAGTTGAGAATCTTAACATCTTTTGCTAGTTTCTAGTTTGTTTCCTTTAGTAGGTTAAATATGCAATTTGCTCTTCATATCCATGTACTCTGCATCCAAAGATTCAATAAAACTGCAGTTAAAAATGTTTGGAAAAATTATATTAAACATGTACCAACTCTTTTTTTTTTTTTTATGTACCAACTCTTTTCTTGTCATTAGTCCCTAAACAATGCAATTTAACAACTGACATAATATTAACATTGCATTAAGTACTGAAAGTCATCGAGATATGAGTTGAACTCTACAGGAGGATGGGTGCAACTTATATGCAAATATGTGCCATTTCAAATAAGGTACTTGAACCTCTGCAGATTTTAGTTTCAAAGGGGGTCCTGGAATCATTCTCCCGAAAATGTCAAGAGACAGCTATATTTTCCTATAAACGAAACTTAATTCTATTTGACATAATATTATTCCTCATTTGATTTTTTATTCTTTCATTCAGAGAGGTTTACAAATCGATTTAATTTAGTTCTCTCTACAGCCAAATGAGCCTATTCTCTGTATCATCAATCATGTTACTGATGAAATTAAAAGCATGCCTCCATACCCTGGCCAGGAACAGAGTGGAGCTTCTGAGACATTGTGAAGTTTGTGCTTCTGGGTCAAATCCAGGGCAAATATAGACATCCTTGTAGAGAGAATTTGATGACTGAATAAAGTATTGAAATAATGATCTTTAAGATTGCTTCCAGCTGTCACTCAGAGCTCTTGTGAGTTTTGGTTCAGAAGAACAAAAAGTCTTATAAAAGTTTGTGTTTGAGCTGTCTGTGGTGTTTTAGATAGAATTCCTAGAAACTGCTAAATATTTGCATTAACTTACAATATCTTCTGTGTTTAGCAGGAGCCTAATTTTGCCAAGTTTCAAGGGTTTAATCTTTGATGATACAGTCTTAGTCGCAAACCAATGTTGGGATATGAACTGATTGGCATGCATTTGCAAGCCAGGCTATTCTATTTCCTAGTTAGGATATGGAAACTATGCCTATTTTACTAATTGAAATATTTATTTCAAAGGAAAGTTTGTTAAGGGAACTGGCTCTGAGGAAGAATATACCTTTTGCAGGAGAGAGTTCTTGGCTATAAAAGCAAGAGATAGAAAATTTAGGAAGTTGGCCGTGAAGCCCAGCAGAATTATCACTAACTAGTTGTTATGGACATTCCTTGAATCTCTGGTTCTTCTTTTCCTCTTAGCTAAAATTGGAAGCTTGGCTTAAGTGGTCTCTAGACTCGCAAGCCTTAAGAGCTTGGCAATACTGGATTGTCTTCAAATAAAAGAAAGTTCATCTTACTAGCTTTCTGTTATTGGAACAGATAATTGAGAGTACAAGTAGAGAAATAGAATTTAGGTGTTAGCTAGATTTCCCCATCCCAAACTGCTTCCCAGAACTCTGAGAATTAGATCCAGAGGGAGGAAGTAATGGACTATATTGATTTCTGTTGCTACTAAAGCAACTTATCACAGATTTGGTGACTTAACACTACATGAATTTATCATCTTGTAGTTCTGTAGATGAGAAGTCTGAAATGCATTTCACTGGGTCGATATCAAGATGTCAACAGGCTCATGTCCTTCTGTGGGATGGATGTCTAGTTAGGAGCCTTCTGCATTCCTTGAGTTGAGGCCCCTCCTCCATCTTCAAAGCCAATAGCTCCTCACTCTTCTTGCTTCTTTTCTGTGAGGGACACTGTGATCAGGATAATCTCCCCGTTTTAAGATCTGTAACTTGATCACATCTGTGCAGCCTCTTTTACTGTGGAATGGAACATACCCCCAAAATTCAAGTACGGACAGTATGTCCAGTAGGATCTCTGCAGATCCTTCTAATATCGATTACACATATGTAAAGTGGATTGCATTGCTTGACCCAGGAGCTCATGCTTTCTCTGGGAAGAAATGTTGCTAGTAGATTAAGTCATTTTTATCACTCATGGGAGATCTTCAGCTTCCTTGCTCCAATCTCTTGGCCACACTAGGGAGTTTATTAAAAGGGAAAGGGGAGAAAACACAAAAAGAGCCATGCGATAAGAGGCTGTTTCATCTTTTCAAATGGAGGCCACCTTAAAGGCCTTAAAAGAAAAGTTCATTCTGTTCTCTGGCTCGGTTCAGTGGTGTGGAGAAAAGGAAATGGGTTCCCCGGGCCAGAACCACAGGTATTTGAAACGATCATTTAGGAAATTTGGTGGGATGTTAGGTTTTAAATTCTTTGAGAGTTCACCTGAAATGGTCACACTGTCTTTGATGAGGAGCTCACAGGTATTTAGGTGTATGTGGCAAGGATTTCTTAAAGTCCTGGGAAGTTATCAAAACTAAAATAGAAAAGAAATTCCTATACTAAGTCCAGATATGATACTGGCACTCTTTCTAGTTCCTTGCTGTAGAAACCCTAAGAATCTCTAGTCTTATTATCTCAAAGGTGACATTTTAATTATCACATCATTAGATAAGAGGATGTCTTGGTTTGTAGTTAGAGACATAATTGAAGATAAGGCAGAGTTTAGGAGAATGGTTCAGTGACACATTAGTCACATCTTTTTTCACTGTCTGCTGCAGCTACTTTGCATCTATGTGCTGATTGGACAAGATGTTTGGTCATAAGAAACTCAACTGGAAGATGACATGTATATTTCTTTGGCATATTGTCACTCTGATTTGCTTTGATAGAAGCACATTAACTGTCTCCAAGTCAGATTTGAGGTGGGCTATAGTGGCAGAGAAACACTGACCTGTGGACTTCAAAATGAATCTGAGATGATTTGGGGGGTTGATTTGTCCAAGTAGCCATGTTATCCTCTACTCCATCAAGCAATTCACAGCATTTTGGCAGTACCATTCAGTTAGAGAGACAAACCCTTTTACAGACATAAATTAGCGTCAGAATACCTGGAACATAAATGTTCAGTGTTTGCCATCACTTGTGATATTATCAGATAAATGCATGCTGGGAATTCGGCCAGAACTTACAAGGAAAGGCATTAGAAACATTTGTAATATAGAGAATTTGAAGCATTTTTTTCTAATTTTAGTGAAATTTTCATCATTATTGCCCAAATTAACAGGTGGGCTTCCCTCCCCCTTGTTGTTGCTCTGTCTAGGTAGAGGATATTCATGTCTTACAGTTTTTCTCTCCTTCCTTCCTTCCTTCCTTCCTTCCTTCCTTCCTTCCTTCCTTCCTTCCTTCCTTCCTTCCTCCTTCCTTCCTTCCTTCCTTCCTTCCTTCCTTCCTTCCTTCCTTCCTTCCTTCCTTCCTTCCTTCCTTCCTTCCTTCCTTCCTTCCTTCCTGTCATGGGCTTTAACTCAGGGCCTGGGTGTTGTCCCTGAGCTTTTTTTTGGCTAAGGTAGTGCTCTACCACTTGAGTCACACCTTCACTTCTGGCTGTTTGGTGTTTAATTGGAGGTAAGAGTCTCATGGACTTTACTGCCTGGGCTGGCTTTGTACCATGGTCCTCATATTTCAGCCCCCTGAGTATCTAGGATTACAGGCATAAGCTACAGTGCCCAGTTTAGCTCTTAAGAGTTTCTAAGTGAAGTTCTTATTCTCCAAGCTGTCTCCTGGTTGTGCTATTCAAAAGGGTGTTTATAATGAGGAATACTGTGAGAAAAAGAAGCAAACAGCTGAGATGACAATTTGTTACTCTCACTTAGTGCTCCCTCACTCCAGGGAGAAACAGACTTTCACTCCATATGTGACCTGTACCTCTTGAAGACTTACTACATGAAAACATTGACCATGATTTGGGAGGAAAATGGGGATGAGAGGTTTACAAACCATGGTTATCTGGTATTATTATCTGGATATAAGTGTCTCTCAAAAGGGCTTATGTGGTGAAGGTTTGGTCCCTAGCCTTAATCCACTGATGAGTTAGTCTTATTAATTGACTGGGCTGTTATGAGGTGGAGCCTGATTGGAAGGTGGAACCTAGTTGAAATTAGGCCACTGAGGGCCTGTGTGTCTTTGCTTCCTGTTGCCATTGGCTGAGTAGCTTTTCTCCTCCATGACCTTTTGTCATGATGTTCTGACTCTATCTAGGCTTAGAATTAACACGTTACAAATTGTGAATCCCAAATCAATCTTTCCTCCTTTATGTCAGGTATTTTTTCATAGTGATAGACACTATCAGCACAACTGGGGAATCTTGCATTTTAACTCAGTCCATGGCCTCTATCTATGTGTAAACCACCTAAACAGGTCTTCTTGAAACTGATTACCCACAAAGAAGCACAAAGAGTAGCCCAGGTTATTCTTGTGAAAGCTAAGAAACTTCTGTGGAGGCTAGGCACTAGTGGCTCACACCTGTAATCCTATCTACTCAGGTGGCTGAGATCTGAGGATTGTAGTTCAAAACCAGCCCTGGCAGGACAGTCAGTGAGACCAGTGAGACTGGAATCTCCAGTTAACCATCAGAAAACCGGCAGTGGTGTTGTGGCTCAAAATGGTAGAGTGCTAGCCTCGAGCAAAAAAGTACAGGAACAGTGACTATGTCCTGAGTTCAAGCCCAAATGACACCTCCCCCACCCAAACAAACAAAAACCTCTGTTGAGCTCACATTTTCTCATATCCCTTCATTTCCTTCTAGAGAGGTCATAATATAGCACCTTAATATATTAAATGAATGTTCTATTTGCCAGAAGAAATGATGCTTTCCTGTATTAATGCTTTCAAACATTTAAGTTAGAATACTTTCATCTGTCCAGGCTTCTCCTGGTTAAGAAGGAAACTTCTTAACCACCAGTCTCTTAAGATGGACCTGAAGGGACCTTCAAGTGGCAGTGGTTTGCAAAATATTTTTTTTTTTTTTTTTTTTTTTGCCAGTCAGGGCCTGAACTCTGGGCCTGGGCACTGTCCCTCAGCTCTTCAGCTCAAGGCTAGCGCTCTACCATATGAGCCACCTTCCGAACAGCCTTGCAAAATATTTTTTCATTCTCCTTGGGGAGAGTGGGTTATCAGATTAAACGGAGTCAATAAGCACTTTTTGTGGGGGAGCGGGGGGAATTGTTGTCTTTGATTTCTATCTGGTTGTTGAGTCTTTAGAAGGGCCTGCATATGCTTACCTTGGATGCTGTTGAAAGCACTTGGCCTGCTGTGTACCCCTCAGATTCACAAGTCAGAGACAACATTGAGCTTTATCTTTTCCTTAGATAAAATGGGATAAAAGCCCTCCCTCACTGAACCAAAGAATGCTGTAAACAAAGAATGCTAGAATGTGTTAACTTTCTTTAAGAGACTAATCTGTTAACAAACCATTTTCAAGTCATCTCATCTCTCCATGCTGTGTGGATCAATTGTAAAAATATGGTATTTAACCAAGCCTAAATATAAGTATGTAATAGCACAAGGATGTCATGAGTATTAGCAGAGCGGTCTTCCTGGAAACTGCTGTGTAGAAGGTGAGAGGTTAGGCTTGGAAATCCAGGCTAGGAAAGAGTAGGCATAAGAAGTGCCACAAATGAGAGACCTGTGGACTACCTGTGACAGGGAGCAGGAGCACTGGCAGGTAGAAAAGTCCAGAGCCCAGGAAGTGGGAAATTTCCAAAAGTGAGAGGCAAGCAGAGTCAAGGACACAGCCATCCAGCTCTGTGAAATATAGAAAGTGTGCTGGGTCAGGTGTCCAAGCCTGAGACTTTGACAGGTGTGTTTAAGGAGACCAAAGCTCTAAGAGATGAAGTATCTTGTCTTTGGCTGAACTACAGCAGGGTGTAGTGGTTGTCCTGGATTTTCTAGCCAACAGGCTAGTTTGTGAAAGATTAGCTCTTGTAATATGAGCTTATTTACAGTACAATTACTCTCTGTATCCATAGGCTTTACATTTTTGGATTTAATCAGTCTCAGATTGAAAATACTGAAAGGAATTGTATCTTTACTGAACATGTCCAGGCTTTTCTTGTCATTTTCTAAATTATGTACTATGACAATGTAGCATTTATATTGTATGAGTTATTATTACAAGTAACCTAGCATACAGGTGGATTTTGTAGGTTATATGTAACAATTGTGTCATTTTATAGGAGAACTTGAGTGTCTGTCTACCTTGAGTTTCAGTGTCCATTGGGGGGGGGTGGGGTGGGGATGAATCTATAACCAATCTTCCAAGGGAATACTCTACCTGTTATAAAGTTCATGTGTTCTTTTCATAATTTAATATTTTCTCATTTTATTAGTCTGTTATTTAGTATATGTCATGGATGGAGTTCATGTTCCTTTTTACATATTAAGTTATTGCCTTACAATTTTAAACTCAGAGGTAACACTTAACACTTTCAAGTATACAAAAATATATTGGATTTCCATGAAGAGGTCACTTGAAAGTACATGATAGCAACCTTTGAATTATTATAGATGACCACAATTATCTTTTTAATTTTAACTTTTAACCATGATATGTGAACTTGCCTTTAAGAAACAAGCGAGTATCTTTGTTTTTTTGGCTGTAGGGTTGCATTTTATCTGACCAAATAACATTTGGTTGATAATTTTGTTGAATGTCCTGGTGGACAGAGAAATACACGAAATAAGTATTAATTTTTTTCAGGTTGCTGTAGCAAAGTACAGTAGCTTTACCAACCATTTACTGTCTCATAGCCTTCGAGACTGGAAATCTGAGATCAAGGTGTCAGCAAGGATGGTTCCTCTGAAAGTTGTGGAGGATATTTTTATACCTCTTTCTAGCTTCTGTTAGATTCTTGGCCATGTTTCACATCCTTGGCTTGAAGATAAATGACCTCAATGATCTTTGCCTTCATTTTCCCATAACATTCTGTGTGTGTGTGTGTGTGTGTGTGTGTGTGTGTGTGTGTGTATGTGTATGTGTGTGTGTGTGTGTGTGTGTGTCCATGTCCAAGTCCATCTGTATCTGTGCCTCTTTAAAAAAAATAAGAACACTACTCAGTTGAATTTAGAGGCTCACATTATTCCAGTATGACCTTAGCTTAATTAATTACATTTGTAATGGTCCTATTTTCAAGTTAGATCACTGAAGCTCTATGGTTTAGGAATTCATCATATAAATAACCTTTTTTTTGGTGATGAAGGAACACTCCACTTGCTATAAGGTGTTAGACCACAGTATAATAAGATTCTCCAAGGTTAAAGTTAGAAAAATCTCAACATTTGGACTCTTTTGGATTTTATCTTGTACTTCTTGGGGAGAAAATGACTTTTTAGTGAAGCCCAACAACAATTTCTTTGTATTTTACCATATAAATTAATTAAGTCAATTAATATCAGATCAGGACTAGGAAATAAAAGGATTCTGCTAATAAGAAGGATGACAGGACAGAGACAAGTGGAAGAAAACTGGCAAAGAGAAAACAAGAAACAACAACATGTTTCAGCTGGAATTTTCTGAGTGCGGAAGATACATAAAGTGTCCTAAACACACTTAATTTTGCTAAGACTAAACAAGCCAGTATTTGTGATATGGTGGATTCTTAACCGTGCATGACGTTCATCCTACAGTTAATAAATAAGAAAACAGGTACAGTTGATTGTCAGGATTACTTGGGACTGTTCAGTTCCTGGTTAATACCTCCCTTCCTAGTTTGAGATGATCATGTTATCAGAGGTTGCAGCTTTTACCACCATGCCAGGCCCCTCCCAGCATGGCCCAGCCAACAGGCAGCAGGCCAGCTCATGATGGCTGCAGAGAGGACTTGCTCAGCCTGCAGCATGTTTCCTTAAAGGCCAACGGGTCATTTAGAGGGCAGCCTAAACACATGGACGTGGGGAAACCAGCACATCTCATTCTGTGGTCAAAGCAGAAGTGATTTTACTGGCCATCCATCGCCTGTAGCAGAAGTCTCCAGTTTCCAGTGGCTCTTCCCTTGTTTATATTTAGTAACTAACATCACAAGACACAAAAATACATGATAAATGCTGTGAGGTTGAATGAGCTGGACTCACAGGCTGTACTACCTGCAGATCACCACATCTGCTGTGTAGTGTGTACCCTGAATATAAACTTCCTGGGATTCTGAAATGGACAGAAGATCTTCATTGGGAAATGACAGTTGATTTGCAGAGGGAAAAAAAGAACATACACACAAATGTGATTTATTAAGGAAAGTGACAGCCCATTTGCTTCATCATTTGCTACTTATCCATGATTCTGCTCAGAGCATATTTAGAGGTACTCCTCTTGTCCCCGCTAACCCCATATCACCAGCACCACCAGGTTTAGAGGAGACATTAATGTTGATCTACCTCACTGGTACAGTTTCAGACAGGAGCCATAGAGTGGAGGCTTCTTTCTTCAGGATGATCCAGGGCCTCATAAAAACCACACTTTCTCTTTCCATATGTGTTACAGGGGGAAAGGAGATATGTGCTTTTTCCTGTACTCTGTTTTCTTCAGACCTAGTCCCATGTCTGAAATATGGCCTCATTCAGAAGTGGCTAGTGTATATTTTTCAGTTCATGTTTTTGCATGCTGTTTGCATAATCTCAGAATTTGGAGACTTGAACCCCCTCCCAGTGTACTTTAATTTAAAGGACACATCAAACTTTTTTCTTGCTTAAGAAATTATTCTTGATTTTATATGATTAATTAAAAGCTTTTGTACACATTCTGTTTTGTCTTAGAAAATAGTCATGTAAAAAAAAAAAAAGAAAATAGTCATGTACTAGTGGAGCATTGTTGACAAGAAAAAATTTAGCCTTAAGTTGTGGTACACTAAGTTGGGTGTGGTAGTGCATGCCTATAATTCAGCGCTTGGGAAGCCTAGGCAGGAAGATTGAGAAATTGAGGACAGTCTAAACTATGTAGTGAGACTCTGTCTCAAGAAAGAAAAACAAAGCCAAATCAAACAAAAATTGTGATGTATTTCAAGTTAAACGTTTTAATGCTGTAACTTGTAAAATACAGTCATTCTAAACATATATCGAGTACTATGCTATTGCAGTTTAGTACTACCATGAACTATGATGTTATAAAATGTTCATTCCTGCTTGTAATTTTAATATTGAAAGCCAGAAGCATAATGTTAAGAAAACCTCTCATTTAGTAAAATTAAAAACTATCAAACAAGCTCACTAGGGATGGTAATTCAAAATACAGAAATAGTTTACTAAAAAATGCCTTTGAGGAATAGATCTTTTAGGTGTTTGTATAAAACCACCTAAACAGATAATTGCTTCATTAAAAAAGTCTTGGTTGAACATCTGCTATGTGTTGATATTGTAATTATGTGGCAGAAATGAGGATGGAGGTGGCATGGAACAGAGGATCTCAGGAGTTGTGGCCAATTAGGATTAGAGATGAAGATAAAGCATTTTCAAGACTGAGCTGCATGGGACAGTGTGGAAATAGAACTGATGATTAGAATTGAGCCTTGAGTTTTTAAGAATATGTCTGAACGGTAAATGACGAACCCTGTATAATGTAGTTCAGGGTAATCAACATGTAAGCATAAATGAAAGACTGCTTCTGACTCCATTACGAACAAGTTGACCTAGGGCATAAATATGACTGCTCTAAGAAGTGACGTATCTCCTAAAAACACTCACATTTCTACTTAGAACAATTACATCAACATTGGCTTCACATCTGTGAATCAGTTTTAATCCGCAAAAGGTTAAATGTTTGCCAGTTACTAGGCCCCGCATACAGATTAGCTGCTTGGAGTTTAACCTTTAGATGTGCTTAAGCAACCACGCTGTACATTTTTTTTAAAAAATAAAACCACCCAAACAGAAATTGTCTAATAACTTGCAGCTAGGAATACAGAAATCCAGGAGATATTTTTTCCACTTGATAGAAATTGCTCCAATTACCTCCTTTCTTCTTTTCTGTCTTGAAATATTTTAACACTCACCCTCATGTCTAGAAGCAACTTCACAATTAAAGAATTGAAGCCATTTACAGCAATATAAATGTCAGAACAGAATGATTCTTCTACCCGAGTGCCTTGCAGGATTTTAAATGAGGGAGTATGACTACTTGATACAAAGAAGAGAAAAGGAATGTTTCATCTTTACCTGAGTATGTGGGAATACACATAAATTTTAAACTTTGCAGAGTGAAAGAGTTTATGTCTTGAGTTTCATTATTTTCTTTTGCTACATTCAACTGTTAAATGTTTCTTGATAAATTAGTTTTAAGACAATATTTACATACAGTGGTCCAGTGGATTCAGACCCTGTTCCAACAGATATTTTTGTGTTGAATTAAGGACAAGAAAGCGTACAAGAAAATATTGTCATACTGTCCTATTCTGTACTCAGTGAAGATTCTTAAGCTTGATCCTATACTACAGAGAACAGATTTTTTTAAAGGGCCAATGACTGGATATAAGCACCATGCTAAATACTTTACATATTTAAATATCTTCATGATTAAAGTAGGGAAAAGCTATCAAGTTTCCTGTGTTTTATTTCCCTCTCTAGTATTGGGTTTTGAATTCAGATCCCGTGCTTGTTAGGCAGGTGATCTACCACTTTAGCCAATCCTCTCTCCAATTCTTTTTTTTAAGCTGTAGTTATATTTTAGGATCTTATATTTTTACCTAGGCCAGCTTATTGATTGAGATGGAATCTTGCTAACTTTTGCTTGGACAAGTCTCAAACTGTGATCCTCTGATTTCAACTTACCAAGTATCCAGATTGAAAGAATGATCCACCACTCTTGGTCATGTTGCCTGTTTTATAAAAATATAGAGGCTAAAAGTGGTTATCCATCCCCCTGTCTCCCTGCCAATTATCCTGTTAGATACTTGTTAGAAACATCTTAAAACTGCAGATACCTGGTCTCATTTCTAGGAAGTGAGAATATGGACATACATCTGAGTATCTTCATGATTAAGTCAATCTCCTAACTACTCTAATAAACATTTGGGTTTGGAGGCCATGGTTGAAGTCGTTATGTTGAAAACGAATTTTACAACTTTGGTGGTGGGGTGGGGGTGGGGAGCTGCGGGCACGGGGGGGGGGGGGGGGGGGGATGGGTAGGGGAGCTGGGGGGAGAATGGGAAGGGATGGGAGGGGGAAACAAAGGAGGGGGCTACAATGCTTGATAAGAAATGTACTCATTATCTTGCCCATGTAATTGTAACCCCTCTGTACAGTATTTTCACAATAAAAAAAAAAAAAAGAAGATCCACTCATTGTCACACTGTAACAAATGATAGACCTGAAACTAGAAGTGACCCTCATGGAGGGTGTTGAAGGTCCCTCCAATCCTAGCAGTTGGCAAACTCCTAGGATTTGTCTTGTCTGATGTCTTTTCTAGTTTAAGATCTCCCTTTCAGCATACTTGACCCAGGCAGGGAGGGAAGTGTATCTGAGTCCACCACTGGAATAAGTTTTGAGGAGATAGCTCCACAGTTCTTAAGATACTCTTATTATTGAGTAGTTCTGATTACTAGCAGGTTCTACTCTACTTTGGGTATATAGATTCCTACCAATCACTTTCTAATTTTGTTTCCTGAAGCCATCCAGAGTAAATCTAGCCGCTCTTTTGCTTACCTTTTGTGCTATTTGAAGAAATCCATCTCTTTTGAACCTTTTTTTTTTTTTTTTTGCTATAGGTTGAGTTAGGGACCAATTTCTAATTTCCAAAAAAGAAATTCCACTACAACCAATGAAAAGCTGTGATATTAATAGTAGAAATTTCCCCATTTCCTCAGGAACCATGAATTGTACCTGTTTTCTTTTCTTTTTTTTTTTGTACCTGTTTTCTTATAGTTTCATCATCTCTAAACTTGCCTTGATATCCAGTTGCTTTCCATTGTCTTCTGCATTACTTAGTGCAGAATACTGTTTATAACACGCATTGAAATTTTCCTTGCTGGAAAAAAGATCATTCACATTTCGGGTCAAAGTATGAAAATTTTATAAGAATTGGAATGTAAGGTCTTAAGAAAGAAGTTAGTTGTGTAGCACTGAGTTGGCCTATTTCTTTTTTTTTTTTTTTAATTGTGAAAATACTGTACAGAGGGGTTACAATTACATGGGCAAGATAATGAGTACATTTCTTACCAAACAGTGTAGCCTTCTCCTTTGTTTCCCCTTCCCATCCTCCCCCTGCCCCCCCCAATCCTCCCCGCTTCTCCCTCCCCCACCCCCCCACCAAAGTTGTAAAGTTCGTTTTCGACATAACGACTTGTACATCTCATTGTTGCAATGGGTCCACCTGTATCCCTATTTAAATGATTTGTTTTTCCCCTTCCCCTCCACAAATTATACCGACATCAAATACAGTGAAAGCAAGGGTTATACTGTGGGGGAGGGACATACAAAGCAACAAAGAAATAATCTTATAAATGTGTTAGAAACAATCGCATGAAAGAAAAAAAAACATTTAAATACATATCTTAGGGTGCATTTCCCTAACATCACCTTATCTGACCTTTTCTGCTTGACTCAGACATATACTAGTTATTGCAAATAAGAGAAACCATGGAACCTATGTTTCCTTGGGCTTGGCTTACTTCACTTAATATAATTTTTTCCACGCCTTTCCATTTCCTAACAAATGGGCCAATGTCATTCTTTCTGATGAAGGCATAGAATTCTATTGTGTATATATACCACATTTTCTTGATCCATTCATCTACTGAGGGGCATCTGGGTTGCTTCCATATCTTAGCTATAGTAAATAATGCTGCAATAAACATAGTCGTGCTGGTAGCTTTAGTGTGGTCTTGTTTGTGATCATTTGGGTAAATGCATAAAAGTAGGATTGCTGGGTCATAGGGGAGCTCTATGTGGAGTCTTTTGAGGACCCTCCATATTACTTTCCAAAGTGGTTGAACAAGTTTACACTCCCACCAACAATGCAGTAAGGTTCCCTTCTGTCCACATCCCCTCCAGCATCTGTGTTATTAGAGTTCTTGATTTTAGCCATTCTAACTGGGGTGAGGTGGTATCTCAATGTTGTTTTGATTTGCATTTCTTTTATGGCTAGGGTGTTGAGCATTTCTTCATCTGTCTATTGGCCATCCTTCTTTCCTCTTCAGAGAAGTTTCTCTTTAAGTCTTTAGCCCACTTATTTATCGGGCAGTTGTTTCTTTGAAGATTTGTTGTTGGGGGATTTAATTTTTTGAGTTCCAGGTATATTTTACATATGAGACCCTTGTTTGTTGTATGACTAGTGAAGATCTTCTCCCAATCCGTGGGCTTTCTATTGATCTTGCTAGCTATGTCCTTTGCCATGCAGAAGCTCTGCAATTTCATGCAATCCCATTTGTCCAACCTTTCTTTGATTTGTTGTGTTTCTGGGTCTCTATTAAGAAAATTTCGGCCTGTTGGCATCTCAATTTCATGTAGCTTGTGATCTTGCAGCCCTGGGCAGTACAACACCAGCCTTGATGGGAGAAGAGTAAACTGTTCCTGAACACTTCCTCCACTGTTTTAAAAGCAAACATATTTTTTCCCTTCTATATTGAACCCTTCAGCCTTTTGTGTTTAAACTATTTCCCATCTTGTTTGAACTATTTTTTCTGGAACAAACATTTATTGTAGGTAGTGTAAATAACAGCTGGCACTCTGTTTGTGTTGACATTTGTGTGTCTCTTCTGGGCCATTATTTAGTTAGAAGACAGTTTAGAGACCTGAATTCATGTCTCTTAGACCAGTATTTTAACTTTCTAGATCCAAGTTTTGTTTTGTTGTTTTTTTTAAATAAAAGAGAATTAATAAGTGCCCTTACCCTACCTGTTGGATAGGGATGATAAAAATAATGACCAGAGTTTTGGCAGCCCAGATATCCAGAGAAATGTGTTAACAGTAAACATGCTATTGTAGATTACTAATTTCAGAATTAATGCTGATATTGGCTTATCAGTGACATTTGGATTTTTTTGTAGCATACCATGTATGTTTTATTTCTTTAAAATAATGTTTTTCTACTACTGAAGAATGAAAGGGGTGGGGGGCAGGGAGAATACAGGCAAGAATTCATTGTATACACCATAGAATTGAGACATATAGGGAGGGGTGGATTGAAAGGGGTTAAGATGTTGAAGTGATGACACAGATCAAGATGCATTGTGTCCATAAACTGCTTTGTTAAATGGCAAAAACACTTAATAGATAACCTAAAAATTAATAAAAGTGAAGGAAGAGGAAGGGAGGAAAGGATGGAAGGGGAGAATGTTGACTTTGATCACAAAGCCCTATATTCATAAACTGCTTTGAAGAATGGCAATTCCTTTGTATAACTACTTAAAAATATTCAAAAATTAAAACAATGTTTTTGCTGTTAGTTTAGACAGGGTGGAATTTTAAAGAATTGGGAGTTTTCAGAGAGCAGAGAGATTTCTCAGAAATGACTCTTGGCATCAGATAAACTCTTAGGGATCATGCCTGTCCCCCCCCACCCCCCCTGTCCCGGGCACTCAGGTTTTTGTTCCTGCTTCCTTTGTTATCAGGAAGGAAACAGATAAGAGGCACTTCCCCTGGCAGGGCCTCTGGCTTCTTCCTTGGCTGCAGGTTGGAGTGGAGGAGATAAACTTTTTGTGTCCTTTTAAGCATAGGAAGCAGCACCTTTTACAACAGTATTAATTAGGAACAGTTATTTCTTAAAATTTGCTAGGTGGGCAAAGAGGTCAATGAAAAGCAATTGCACAAGATCATGAGTACGACTTCCTTGACATGAGTGCAAGAAGTAGATCCAGTGATAATTTTCTCAAGGTTCTATTGGTACAAGCTTTCCAAGTTTTGGCAAATTCTCCAGTTACCAATCTCACTTTCTCTCTGTATATTGTGATGCTGGACAACACTTCCTTTTTCTTTGCTGGGGTTCTGTGAGGAATTATAGATTACAAGATACTTCAGAAATGACCCACATTGTTTGGTTCTTACTTGGAGTGAGTAAAAAGGATATCATCTCATTTCTTCAAAGCACTTGAAGAAAATGGAAAAGAGAAAGTTCCTCATCTTACTGTGTTGTGATGCACTGCTTAGGTTGGGTTATCATGCCATCAATAGAGTGAAGAGATAAATGGGACCTCACTGGGTCTCCCAGAACCTTCTTTCTGCAGGCAAAACATATTAAAGTGAAGTGGACATCCAGTTGCTGTAGGTCTCCAGTGGGCCAATTAGAACATTTAACTGTGCAAGAAAAGAAGAGTTGATAAAGCATCTAAGAAATGGCAAATAAGATTAGAAATGCCATTTTGGCCCTTAGTCAAGTGGCAGGGAGCAGAAGAGAGTATGGAAACCAAGTCCAGGTCATCCTGTATCTTCACCTGCTACTGGCTTGTTCATCACTAAAGGTCTATAGACGCTTGGATATTCCTACTTTCTACTTTCAGCCTGATTCATTATTTTATAGTTTAGTGACATATGGAAGTTGCAGAATTAAAAATAAACAGCAATATAAGTTAAATTATAATTCATTGATTTCTCATTTTTTTAATATTTTTTTTTTTACAACTTACAAGTTGTATAGATTTCCTATTTCTTCCACTCCAGAATCAAAACCCCAGACATATCTGAAGGGAGGGCTTTTATTTTAACCACATGTGAACTACTGTTTAGCAACATTGACTGCACATGTGCTTCTTGGGAATTTCACCACTCTATAATTGCCTTCTTTATTTCTTTTCCTACTTAACTAGTGTATATAATCACTGATTTATAAGTGTGTGAACTGTAATAATGTCAGCTGTCTGCTGGCATGATTGGAGAACTTATTATGAAATGAAGTTAATTTTATATCATCTTTTCTTTGAAACTCTTTGATACTTAATTTAAGCAGATAAGTGACATAAAAGACCAAGCTATTTGACGATAATGCATTTAAAAATTGCTGATTGATGAGCTTATGCTTCTCTAATTTTGTTTTAAAAAGATCCTAATATATCTTTTGAGAATAGATGTTTGAGTAGAGGAATAAAAATACTCTAGGATAGGTGGATAAAAGATAAATTGAAGGTTCTGGCTATATGATTTTCTTCTCTCCAAAAATTATTTTAACACTAATGCTGGAATGGATATTTTAGTCACAGTTATCAGTTGTGGAAAAAATATTACTTAGCTTAATAGTTTTAATTAAAATAAGTATTTGTGTTTTAAGCAGAGCAGTCTATGTTGTAAGAGAACAGCCACATTTTATGTATTTCTCCTTGTTGGATTTTCTTTTAGTGATAGTGATTTTTGGGGATGTTTTCTATAAGTGTGCATATCATGTTCATGTTTCAGTTTAAATACATGCATGTGTAAGAGGTACTGAATTTGATTAACTTTACTAACAATAAATAATGGAATGTACTCTTCTATGTTAACCCTTATTTTATTGTGTATCAGCCTTTAGACATTTGGCTATCTGGACACACCATCATTTATATCCTTTTAAAACATATTTATTGCTTCTTTGACTAATTGCCTTTTATGTGACTTAAAGCCTATTGCATTGGTGCCATTTGTTAAAACCCAGCCAGAAGCAGGCAGGCAGTCCCATTTTTCAAAAATTTAGTGTCACTTTTATAGACAAATAACACTTGTAAATGATGGATAATAGCTAGCAGGATGCTGCATGGTTTAAAATGTGCATGAATTATATTTTCTGGTAGTTAGAAGGTTAACTTGTCTATGGACTAATTGTAAAAGCTTTATGGTAAATGCAAAATGCTGTGTGCACATTATCGACATGACTTAAACTAGCTGAAAAAGGGATTTTTCTTCCCTTGAGTATTATTCATTATTTCATCCCTTTTTTTCCCCTGCTAGCTGCTATATACCAAGTGTCTAATCATAATGTATCTATGGAATATTTATATATATATATATTTGTGTATGTTTTTTGTGTGTGTTTGTGACAGATGAGAGAGAAAGAGAGAGAGAGAGAGAGAGAGAGAGAGAGAGAGAGAGGGAGAGAGAGAGAGAAAGAGCGAGCACACCCTCATGGCATGGATGCTTCGTATCCTGCCAATTGGTAGGTTAATTCTTTCCCATTAGATATGGCAGTGGAGGTGAGTGATGGGCATGTCACTGATCACTGTGTAATGATGTATTTTTGTATTTTCATGGATCATTTTTATCAGTTCAACTGTGGTTTTAGCCTGGCAAGACAAGTGGGAGATATATTTGGTTTCTTCTGCAGCTTACAGTATTAGGAAATTATCACAAACTTTTGGTTGAGGGGGGCTAACTCAGATTTCTGCCTTTCCATACTGGACAGTTAAAGTTGGAAGCATATTATCAATTCAAGAGCAATTGGAATGTTCATCAAGTATATTAGTATGTGAATGGAAACAGAAATTCCATGCACTCTAAGGTCAGGCTTTTTCTGCCCATCTAAGCTGTGGTTGTGAGCATCCATCCTGATGATGTAGGAGAGGGAGGCTTTAATGATTTCCACTTTCCCTTCACCTTTCTTACTGGGTTAGTTTTAGGGAAGATAATGGGCCAAGGAGAGGAAAGTAAATTTAAGATGCATAAAGCATTTCTTCTTTTACTGATCTGGTTACCAGGTGGTTTTGTGTTTGCTGACCTAGGTTGCCATTTAGCATCTCCTTATTATCCATGTTTTCTTGTTGTACAACAGTCTGCACAGGTTGTTTAATTTATCCTGATTAGTAGATTTGTGAGTTCACTCCTGGAAAAGTCTGTTATCTCCTGAAATATTCTCTCCTCTTCATCTTTGCTATTCTTTTTTCCCCCCAAACCCTGATTAGACATCTTTAGACCTTCTCATTATATTCTTCATTTAGGTTAATACCTTCTTAGTAGTTTCATCTACTTGTTTCTCTGAATTGCCTATTAGAGAGGTGTTTTGTTTTGTTTTTGTTTTTTGTCAGTCGTGGGGCTTGAACTCTGGGCTTGGGCGTTGTCCCTCAGCTCTTCAGCTCAAGGCCAGTGCTCTACTGCTTGAGCCGCAGCACCACTTCCGGTTTTCTAGAGGTTTATTGGAGATAAGAGTCTCACGGACTTTCCTGCCCAGGCTGGCTTTGAACCGCGATCCGCAGATCTCAGTCTCCTGTGTAGCTAGGATTACAGCTGTGAGCCACTGGCACCCGGCATCTATTAGAGAGTTTTTAAAGCTCTTCTTACAGTTTCTCAATTTTCTTTTCAGCTTTGGCTAATGTACTTAGAATTGGATAGCAAATTTTCAGTGCTCAATTAAAAATCAAAAAAGCTTAAGTTTCATTAAAAAATATCACTTAGTTCTTAGACAATCTGCCTGGTTATATTTTTTAAAACTTGTGGTAAAACTCACAGTATATGAAATTCACCATCTTTACTGTTTTTAGTGCATAGTTCTATTCATATTTATATTATTATACATACAAACTCTACAGCTCTTTATGTGACACAACTGAGAGGTTATTTTGTTAAATCTGATCATTTTTTCTTCTTCTTTTGGTCAGTCATGGGCCTTGAATTCAGAGCCTGGGCACTGTTCCTGAGCTTTTTTGGTCAAGGCTAATGAATACCACTTTGAACCATAGTACCATGTTTTTGTTTTTTAATTGTGAAAATACAGTACAGAGGGGTTACAATTACATGGGCAAGGTAATGAGTACATTTCTTATCAAGCATTGTTGCCTCCACTTTTGTTTCCCCTTCCCATCCCTTCCCATCTCCCTGTCCCCCCCCCCCCCCGCCCGTGTCCCCTCCCCCCCCTCTTCCCCCCCTCCCCCGGCCAAAGTTGTAAAGTTCATTTTTTGACATAACAAGTTGTACATCTCATTGTTGCAATGGGTCCACCTGTATCCCTATTTAGCTTTTTTTTTTTTGTTGTGGGGCTTGAACTCTAGGCCTGGGCACTGTCCCTCACCTCTTCAGCTGAGCCATAGTGCCACTTCTGGTTTTCTGGTGGCTAATTGGAGGTAAGCGTCTCATGGACTTTGCTGCCTGGAGGGGGCTTTGAACTTCCATCTTCAGATCTCAGCCTCCAGAGTAGGATTACAGGCCTGAGCCATGGGTGCTTAGCCCCACGTCTGGCTTTGAGTAGTTAATTGGAGATAAAAATTTCCAAGGGACTTTTTTGCCCAAGCTGGCTTGGAACTGTGATCCTCAGATCTCAGCCTCCTGAGTAGCTAGGATTACAGGCATGAGCCACCAGTGCTCAACTTCTTTCTTTTTAAAATTAAAAAATTACTTAAAATGTAAGCATTGTACATATTTAAGGGGTAGTATTTGATGATTCAATACATGTGTAACATTATGTAATGTTCAAATCAGGATAAGCACTCTGTATCCTCAAAGCTTTTCCATTTTTTTTTTGTGGTAGGAATTCAAAATCCTTTCTTTTTGCTTTTTTGAAATATATAGTACATTCATTACCTCTAGTCACCCTACTGTGGGGTTGAACTCCAGAACTTGTTTCTCTTATCTAATTGTATATAACTTAGTTTGCATTAACCAGCCTTTCCTCCATTCCTCCCTTCTTCATGTCTGGTCATGTTTGATGGTCCCATAATGCTTGCTTTTTTTGTGTGTGACTATTATTTGCTTCTTTAGTATTTTGTAGTCTGTATCTGGCAGTGGTTACTTTATATCTGGTAACTGAGACATTTGAAGTCTTAGAACTACATCTGTGGTTTGTTAATTTTCTGGGACTCTGATTTGTGATGTCTTTTTGTTTCCATGTGTATTTAGTAAACCTTAATGGCTAGCTCATCTTCCAGTGATCTTAATCTGTACAGAAAGTCTATGACTTAAGTTAAGGTTGTTTTTTACTTAGGGAATATTCTATTTTGTTTAAGCAAGCAGTCCTGGGATGCTATTTCTAGAGCCATCCCAGCATCTTCCATGCATCCCAATATAATTCAGGAGTTTCATTTTGGTCCTTAAGTGACCACAGACCCAATATAATTCAGGAGTTTCATTTTAGTTCCTTAAGTGACCACAGACTTAAGACCCAGTTTCTAAAGGCTACAAGTGTGGAAGTGAGCCTTCACAGGACCTTTATGGGGAGCTATTATTATTTTTGTTACTTTGCTTTTTTTGCTGAATACTTAAATATTTTTCTTACTTCCTCTGAGCACCCCAAGACAATAATTTTTTTATCCTTCTATTAATCTTATTGGTTGACTCTGAGTATTTAGCTATGTAGTCAGCTGTCAATAAAAATGCCGGGCTTTTGAGTTTCTGATAAGCAGGATCATCACAAATATATTACATTTGAAATGCTGGAGGAAGAGTTTACTTGGTGTGATACCACATGGAAGGCAATAACATGAGAAGTCTTACATGGAGTCTCGAAGACTTTGTCTGCCATTTCCCCTTGTGATATAGCTGTACATCCTTTGTTATATGAGTGTGATGTCTTAGCCATGAGAACCAACACTCTGCTGATTCCTGTATGCTTCTAGTCAATATCTAAATATGGGAGAGGTTAGAGGACTTCCTGACACAGGTCCCAGTATCATTCCTGAACTTGTATATGCACAGTTGTCCCAGTATAATTTACTGAAAGGTAACATATAGCTACAAAAATAAACTTAATCCCTGCAAGCTTAAGAACACCATATGTCTGTGCAGCAGGTGTACTGACAAGGCTAGGAATCACACTTCTGAATTCAGAACCAACATGCTTTACTCAGGCAGGGCCACTTTATGATGCTTACCTACTTACTTTCTCACAAGAGGAATCCAAACAATACCTCTTTTGAGTTTGCTGAATGCAATTATTTACCTGCTTCATATTACTGTCCTTATGTGTATTGTGTGAAAATTGTGTAAAAAAAACAATCTTGGATTCTGTCTTTGATCCCAAAGTGGATTAAAGATCAGTTTTCTACTTAATAATCAGGGTTTATAAATGCAGTTCTAAAATATATATAAATATTATTTTTGCTTTTTTCATGGTAGCTCTTTACTATTTTAACTGAATTTAAAAACAAGTTTGGAGCCTCTTTATAAAAATAGGCACAAAAAGCTGGGTGCTAGAAGCTCATGCCTGTAATCCTAGCTACTCAGGAGGGTGAGATCTGAAGATCAAGGTTTGAGGTCAGCCCAGGCAAGAAAGTCCTTGAAATGCTTATCTTCAATTAACCACCAAAAAGAAAGAAATTGAGCTGTGCCTTAAGTGGTAGAGCACTAGTGTTGAGGCTCAGGTCAGTGCCCAGGTCCTGAGTTCAAGCCCCAGGACAGGCACATACATGTTTTTACACACACACAAAACTTACGGTAAAGCGAAGAGTGGAGAGATTAAAGAATTAGTAAATGGCAAACACAAGGAATGAATCCTGTATGGCAAGGTATTTCAACAAAGATCTTTCTCTGATGTCTGTGTGTACAGACATCAAAATCTATAAAATGCTTGATCATTTTTACCTATGGAACCAATTGTTCAAAATGGACACTTTTAGAGTCCAGGGATCTATATTAATATTGTTTAGGGTAAAAGACATCTACTAGATTGTGCCAGACAAACAAGAATGCATGGTCACATGTAGTTAGGAATTTCAAAGCAATTATTTTTGGAGCCAAAAAAGTAAAAAAGACATAGGCTTATTTAGAACAGATGGTATACTGTAAACATGACATGGAGACAGCAGAACTGCTGGACTCCTACTTTGATTTTATCATCTTTATCAAGAAAAAATTATCTGCAAATTGGAAAGGGTAGAGTAAACATGGTTAGGAGAAATTAAAGCCCAAGATGGAAGAGATAATGGGAACTGCTAAAAATCCACTTGGGTCCCCTGGGCATGGAAAGAGCTTGCAGATGTGATTGTGGAACCAGTGTAGATAATATTTTTGTGAAACAGGAGAATAGGATGCCAGGAGATTGTAAATGATTTTGATGAATGTGTTTCAGTTTTCAAGGGGGTGGGAAGAACATAGTTTAGAAACTACAGATGGGTGAGATTCAGTCTGATTCTGATGAAATTCTAGAAGCAATATGAAGCAGATGTTTGAACATATAAAAAGGCAGCAGTGACTTCTGGGACAGAAAAGATCCTATGAACAAGTTTATTTTCCTTGTTTAGGTGGAATCGTTGGTGTAATTACTTGAAGGGAATGCTAGATAGAAGTGAATATTGATCTCAACAAGCCACCTGAGAGTCTCATGTCACTGATAAGATGGGGAAATGTGAGCTGGGCAACATACAGTTGGACAAGTTTCTATTTCTGCCACAACTGTTTTTGAAATGGGCCAGTAGGTGGATGGATCAGTAGACTAGCTCTCATACCAAATGTAGCTTATAAGTAGTTTCTGTGAGTAAAGATTTATTGGAACATAGCTATGACCAGCGCTCCTTTTGTGCTACAGTGATAGAGTCAAGTAGTTGTTGCAGAGATCATTTGGCTCACAAAGCCAAAAACATTTACTGTGTGACTCTTTACTGACTCCTGGAGTAGACCTAACACGGAGTCTCAGCCCGGCTTCACACTAGAATTATCTAAAAGGTTTCTTACTAATTTCCTAACTTTATACCTGTCTATCCCTACCTCCCACCCCTTTTTCAAATGAATTAGAATGTCTGGCATGTTTTTAAAGATACCAGGTTAGTTGTAAAGTAGGGTCAGAGCTAGAGACACCTGGCCAGTATCAGGGAGTTACTAGGGAGTGCTACTGGTGACTAGATAATGGTTATGTCACACAGATAATTCAGTCTCTGTTATGACATAACTAAGAGAAATAAATTGTCCTGTTGATCTTCTAATAGATGAGGAAATAAGAAATGCAGAATTTCTGACCCTGAGTTTGTATGATAGTGGGTACAGTAAAATGAGTATGATATATCAAGAAGATGAAAATAAGACAAAGTCAACAATAACAACCAAGGAAATATTAGCTTACATGTATGCAGTTTCAGTCAAAAGCAAGGATAAAAGTTGTACTGTATACTCTGCTCAGGCCACATCACATTTGTAAGATTGAAACTCTGTGGTGGGAGTACAGCTGATTTAGCTTTGATTCTTGCCTAGGTCTGGAATGTACCAAGAGGACAACTTCATTCACTTTAAAGCAGGCATTGTATCAGAAGAAGCAGTGAGGTCTGTCTGTGAGGTGTTAAAGTAGAGAGTGGATAACAGTTGGCAGAGCTTAGAACTGAAAATATCTTTGGAGATCATATTAAGGTCCTCCAGGGAAACAGAACCAATGAGATGATTCCTTTATCTCCTATCTGTCTCTCTAAGGAGATTTGTTATAAGGAATTGACTCACATGGTTATGGAGGTTGACAGCTTCTTAGATCTGTAGGGTGAGCTGGCAAGTTGAAGACTCAGGAGACTTAGTGGTACAGTACTAGTTCAAAGGCTGGCAACTTGAGACCCAGGAAAAGCTAATGTTTCATTTTTAGTCCAAAGTCAGGAGAAATGCAGTATCTCAAACCAAGGCATTCAGACGGGAGCTGCTCCATGTATATGCAGGAGGGTCCACTTTTTAGTTATGCCTGGGCCCTCAATTGGTTACATAGAGTCCACCCACACTGGGAAATCAGACTGCTTTACCCAGAATGAAATGATAATTTTATCCAGAAACACTTCCAAAGTTACACCCAAACTAATGTTTGGTGAAATGATGGGCAACCCTGTGGCCCAGCCAATTTGACATGTACAGTTAGCCATCACAGTCATCATCTAGTTAAAGGTCCTCAATTTGTGGATGAGATAATAGTCTCAGAGGTTGTCACTTCCCCAGGATGGGAATGCAGTTCCTAGGTCTTCAGTCTCCTCAAGGAGTCCATAGCATCCTGCTCTTCTTGCCAGTCTGCTTAGCAGCTGTGAAGGTTATGCCTATGATCTGTATGGTTCTCTTCACTCTGATTAGACTGACTGCTAAAAGAAATGAAAGAAATTATTTAATGAATGAAAATCTGAATGAGGACAGAGAATTGTGGCTACTGCAAAGGCAGAGCTTGACTTGGAGGAGACGATCAGTCAGTAAGAGGTAGAGGTAGTTAACATAACCCAAGTGACATCACAGGCTCATTATATACATAAATACCCTCCAGGCCTATTCAAAGAGCTTCAAAACTCTGGTTAATCCTTTAATGCCATCAAGAGGACAAAGAAGAGGGAAGAGGGATTGGAGACAAATTTCTTGTTCGCATGCATAGTTGGTGACAACAGGCCACACAGAAGCTCTATGGGGAAGACTTGTCTGTATAAGGGCTTTCTTTCCTGAATCAGCCATAGATTGGCTAGGAATATGCAAGATACTCAAAGAAGCCCTCCCTCTGGAATGCTACTCCTGACAATTATCATAAAGGGATAAGTGCCTTGTGTCAAGGACTATTCTAGGTGCTTTTCTTTTTGCTTAGCCTAAAAGACAGTTATCCAAGTTATACATTTTCTTGCCCATTCCCTAGATAAGTAGACTAAACATTAGATACATTTTCTCCATTTTGGAAGAAAATTAATTGACAGTGAGCTATGGTTTCCCACATAATACCCTTGCATGCTTCCGTATTCTTGGCACTGAGCACATCTGATTTTAGGGGATGATGATATAGTCATTTAGAATGCTGCTCTCAAGCAACTCCTACTGCCAAACAGCAATGTTTGAAATTCTGTGGTGGCTAACACACTGCCACTCAACACAGTTCAGGTGTTGTATAAATAAAGTCAACAGGCTGACTTTCGAGTAAAACATAATTTTTCAACTGCAGGCAAGAGGAAGCTAATTGATGACTTTGATTACCTGTTGTTTCAGATTACTGCAGCATCTCTTCATCATTACTGCAGAGACTTCAGAGCTATGCAAAGCAAACTCTCAGTATAAATTTCTTCTTCATTTCCCCTCTTGCCATGTTACCCTATGCTATTTAACAGAAGCCTTACTCTCAGGAAAGTCAAGAAATTAGTTGCTTCACTTTCTAATTATTACAAGTATGTTAAACAAATCACTGATAAGATCCTTGTGTGTTACAGGTGCACATGCCCCAGCAAATACCCCAGGAGGCTGCAGGAAGACATGCTAGCAGGTGCTTCTGGCTCTGTCTTGTTCTGCTAGTAGACTTAGTTTAGGATGATAGTGAGTGACCTAAATGAAACTGGGGACTATTCTGTCTGGTTGTCCAAATGTATTATTTTTAGATTCTACAGGGTATGATTTGGTAAATGGAAGCACTAAACTGATCAACAGTTTTTAAACCTATACCCAGATTTAGAATAGTGGGGCAGGTATGCAGGTTCTCTGAAAATTTCATGTTATCATGGGCCCTTATGAATCCATCCTAAGCAAGGATAGTTCTAGAAGGCATATGGTCAGCCATAGGGAGGACCCACATAAACTGGTTCTGACACCTCCATTGTGCTTGCATAAATCCATATGACAGAAAGGATAGAGTGGGAGAACCCTTGTACTCTTGTAATTTTAGATTTTTAAAATTGCTGTTATGGTGATATACAGAATAGGTACACATGAAGTAAGGAAATCAAGAATTCATGTAGCAAGCTTAGAAGTCTGTCCCTTTTCTCATCTCTGCAGCCCCTTCCCCAGTTCGTGATTGTCTATCCTGAGGCTCTTTGAAAGTCTATTTGTGTTTTTTGTTGAATGCATCTTAGGTCTTGGAGACTTACAGCCTGGAGAAGTATTGATTGCATTTAAGGGTCCATTACTTAGGTAAACCAAATAATGTAACTGATCTTGGCTCTAATTGATCAAATCTTTCCTACAGTGTTGGGAGGATTGTAATCTAATTATTCTTGCTCCTGGCTTCTAAGGCGAAGTTTGTATTTTGAGCATTTATTCCAGTTAATAACCTCTTTATCTCTAGCATCTTTTCTTAAAATACATGGCCAGTGTATTCAGTATGTATGTGAATTCAGAGGTACATACACATGCATAATACAATCTTTCTTGTAGAACTCTGGGTTTTAATTTTTTTTTCAATTTGTTGGGCTTGAACTCTGGGCTTGGGCGCTGTCTGTGTGCTCTTGAGTTCAAGGCTAGAGCTCTACCATTTGAGCCACAGTGCCACTTCTGGCTTTTTCTGCTTATCTGGTGCTGAGGAATCAAACCCAGGGCCTCATGCATGCAAGGCAAGCACTCTGTACTCTACCACTGAGCCACCTTCCCAGTCCTGGGTATTAATTTTGACTATATATTAATTGATATGAAGTGTGGATATGCTAGGTTTTTCCTCCATCATTTGAACATTTGCAGCTTGGGAAGAGAGGGTAGGAGGGGAGTAGAAAGATGCTACTGTCTAGTCAAGTTCAATTCCAGTCTCTCTTGTTTCTCCTAACAAGCTTTTGTCTCATCCTCATTTTTTCCTTTCTTGAAGATAGAAGATCTATTTCCAGCAGCAGGACATTGCAAGTGCAGTCTGTTTGAAGACCAGAGTTGAAAGATGCTGAGCTGCTGATTTATCAGTGTATCATCTCCCTTAGTTTTAACTATCCTTCTCTAGCTGCCCTTTGCATCTTCTTGAGAGGCATTAAATTGGCTTAGCTAGCATTTTCCCGCTGTTTCCTGAAATATCCTTTTGTTTCCTCAGTTGGTCCTGGTCTGCCCCAATAGTTAAAACTCAGGACTGGGGTGGAACTGGGTAGATATTTAAACCAAGTGATGTGATATTTACTTTAAGCTTTAAGATAGTTGTATTTAAAGATAGTGGTATGAATAACTATTTGAGGTGAAAGATAATGGAGTCTGCTATTGGGAGAAATCAGAAATTTAAGTAGAAAGTAACTTTTTGTATGTTCCTAAAAATATATAGTTAATGGATGGAAGGATTTGTGTCAGCCACAAGGAGTGTGTGAGAGATGCTTGAGAATTCTGTGTGGTCAGGGAACATTGGAGCCAGGGAATGTGGGAAGGTGGTACTCTTCTTACAATGGGATCATCTCCTCACTAGCTGTTGGCTGTACATTGGTCTGAGGGCATCAGTCATTCCCTAAAAGTGGTTGTCAGCAGCAGTTCTATAGAAATGAATGGTTTTGGTTAAGCCTGTGTACATTTAGAGGAGCAGCATGGAAGTGTGAATATATGAAGTGGAAGTGGACCCTTTTTGGTTTCTAGTGAGTTTCTCTTGGCTGGACAAAATGTTACATGTGAATTGATGTTTACTCTTCTTAAAGAAGTTGTGTTTTCACAAATGCAGAACACTATGTCATGGAAATCACAACAAACAGCCATAAAACCCACATCTATGAGTTACATATCCAAGGATTTAATCTAGGATAAAATACTTGGGAAAAAATAGCATCTTTACTGAGCTCATACAAACTTTTTTCTTGTCACTATTCCCTAACAATACAGTGTAACAATGGTTTATATAGCATTTATGTCACATTAGGTATTAGAAATCATTTAGAGATAAGTAAAAGTATATGAATAATATGTGTAGGTTCTATGCACAGACAATGCCATTTTATACAAGGAACTTAAACATCAAAGAATTTAGATATCTTGCTGAGGTTCTAGAACCAATCTTTGAAGGATACTGAAAGAAGCTTTATCTTTTTTTTTTTTTTTTGGACAGGTCATGGGGCTTGAACTTTTTTTTTTTAATTGTGAAAATACTGTACAGAGGGGTTACAATTACATGGACAAGATAATGAGTAAATTTCTTATCAAGCATTGTTGCCTCCTCCTTTGTTTCCCCTTCCCATCCCTTCCCATCCCTTCCCATCTCTTCCCATCTCTCCACACCCCCCACCCCCCTTACCCCGCGAACCAAAGTTGTAAAGTTTGTTTTTTGACATAATGTCTTGTACATCACATTGTTAAAGTGGGCCTACCTGTATCCCTATTTAAAGAATTTGTTTTTCCCTTCCCCTCCACAAATTATACCAACATCAAATACAGTGAAAACAGGAGTTATACCATAGGGGATAAACAAAGCAACAAAGAAATATCTTATAAATATGTTAGACACAATAGCAAGCAAGAAAAAACATTTGAGTCCTTACCTTGGGGTTCATTTCGCCTAACATCAACTTATCTGACCATTTCTGCTTGTCTCAGACATGTACTAGTTATTGCAAATAAGGAAAACCATGGGACCTATGTTTCTTTGGGCCTGGCTTACTTCACTTAATATAATTTTTTCCAAGTCATTTCATTTCCTAACAAATGGGGCAATGTCATTCTTTCTAGTGGAGGCATAGAATTCCATTGTGTATATATACCACATTTTCTTGATCCATTCATCTGCTGAGGGGCATCTGGGTTGGTTCCATATCTTAGCTATGATAAATAATGCTGCAATAAACATAGTTGTGCTGGTAGCTTTAGTGTGGTCTTGTTTGTGATCATTTGGGTAAATGCCCAAAAGTGGGATTGCTGGGTCATAGGGGAGCTCTATGTGCAGTCTTTTGAGGAAACTCCATACTACTTTCCAAAGTGGTTGAACAAGTTTACACTCCCACCAACAATGCAGTAAGGTTCCCTTCTGTCCACATCCCCTCCAGCATCTGTTGTTGTTAGAGTTCTTGATTTTAGCCATTCTAACTGGGGTGAGGTGGTATCTCAATGTTGTTTTGATTTGCATTTCTTTTATGGCTAGGGAGGTTGAACAGTCCTTCATGTGTCTATTGGCTATCCTTCTTTCCTCTTCAGAGAAGTTTCTCTTTAAGTCTTTAGCCCACTTATTTATTGGGCAGTTGTTTCTTTGAGGATTTGTTGTTGGGGGATTTAATTTTTTGAGTTCCAGGTATATTTTACATATGAGACCCTTGTTTGTTATATGGCTAGTGAAGATCTTCTCCCAATCCGTGGGCTTTCTATTGATCTTGCTAGCTATGTCCTTTGCCATGCAGAAGCTCTGCAACTTCATGCAATCCCATTTGTTCAACCTTTCTTTGATTTGTTGTGTTTCTGGGTCTCTATTAAGAAAATTTCAGCCTGAGCCAAGGAGACCTAGGGTTTCTCCTATTCCATCCTGTAATGCTTTCAGAGTGTCTGCTTTGACATTGAGGTCTTTGATCCATTTGGAGTTGATTCTGGTGCAGGGTGATATATAAGGATCTAGCTTTAGTTTTCTACAAGTGATTAACCAATTTTGCCAGCACCATTTACTGAAGAGGCTGTCTTCTATTCTATTTTTTCAGCTCTCTTATTGAAGATTAGATGGCTGTAGGGGCTTGAACTTTGAGCCTGGGCTCTGTCCCTCTGCTCTTCAGCTCAAGGCTAGCACTCTACCACTTTAGCCACAGGGCCACTTCCTGTTTTCTGGTGGTTTATTGGAGATAAGAGACTCTTGGCCTTCACCGTCCAGGCTGGCTTTGAACCGTGACCCTCAGATCTTAGCTTCCTGAGTAGCTAGGATTACAGGTGTGAGCCACTGGTGCCCCGCAGAAGCTTTATTTTTATAAACAGAACACCGTCTATATGTGCATTTTTCTAGCAAGTAGGAAAACTTTTACTTGGGCTGGTGGTATTTGTGAGTCTACAAAGAGTATCTTGGCTGCTCCGGGGCATGGATTCTTTGTGGGATGTAGAGATGGAAGGTGAGGACAACGCACTTGAGGGGAATGCTGTCAGTAAATATTTTGAGACAGGCTTATGAATACATTTGCACGTGTAACTGCCATTTTAAGGGGCTTCACATTAGTGCTCAGTAGCTTAACTGAGAGTAATGCAGTAACATTTAAGTTCTATGGAAGAACTTGTATGTATGTTTCTCCCAATTTGGCCTCCCACACTGCCCATAGAATTGCTTACATTTTCAAAGTTTGTGATTTAAAAAAATTCAAGCTTGCAGAATAGTGAAAATAAAGTGCACTGAATACAAGAATACTATTCATCTCTGCCAGCTATTTGCATTTGAGCAATGTTGCAATACTGGACAGCTTATCTTAATTTCAAGTATATATCTCTTGAGATTCATTTCTTCTTTCCCAATTGAAACACCAGGGATATGATATTTTCTACACTACAGTCTGTATCTGAATAACCCTTATCATCACAGCAATTTTCCTTGTAGTTTTTTTTTTTAAATCAAGACTGTCACATGATATTTGTTACAACATTCCTATAGTCTTTCTTAAATCTAGTAACCTTAGTTAAATTTACTGTGTTGCACAATTCAGGCTGGCTACTTTTTATTTTTCTACAGTTCTACTTATTTCCTCTTACAAGATTAAAGGGCATCACAAGTGGGCACCTGCCCAGGTACCTTGGGAAGCACACTGTGTCCATTTATCCCATTGATGATATTTGTTTGGTCATATCGCTAAGATAATGTTGCTAGATTAATGTGCTTTCAAAGTACTTTTTTATTATAAATGTTAATTAATTAATTAATTAATTAATTTATTTATTTATTTTGGGTCCAGTCATGGGGCCTGAACTCTGGGCCTGGGCGCTGTCCCTCAGCTCTTCAGCTCAAGGATAGCGCTCTACCACTTGAGCCACAGCGCCACTTCCGGCTTTTTTCTTTTTTTGCTTATGTGGTGCTGAGGAATCAAACTCAGGGCCTCATGCATGCAAAGCAAGCGCTCTACCAATGAGCCACCTTCCTAGCCCGTTAATTTATTTTTAAAAAGCAATAAATAACTTACTTTAGTAAAAAAGAAAAAGTACTTTTTTTTTTATTGTTACAATTACATGGGCAAGGTAATGAGTACATTTCTTATCAAGCATTGTTGCCTCCTCCTTTGTTTCCCCTTACCATCCCTTGCCATCTCCCCCAGCCCCCACCTGCGTATCCCTATTTAAACAATTTGTTTTTTCCCTTCCCCTCAACAAATTATACCAACATCAAGTACAGTGAAAACAGGGGTTATACCATGGGGGAGAGACATACAAAGCAACAAAGAAATATCTTATAAAGTACTTCTATATGCTTAGTTAGTTAATACCAGTTAAAAATCCTATTCTCCAACCATCTTTTCCCATTTTATCTGTTGATTATCTATGCCTGTACAGTTACTGTATTGGTGGTTGGTATGCATAGTGGATTCACCTACTGAAGTCATAATATGTCAAAGAAATAACTCTAGAGACAAGAAAAAACATGCACTTATGTTTTAAAATTGAAATTTTCATTGTATATATTTAGAACAGGAATTTAAATAAATATGTGTGCTTGAATATGAATAAATAAATAGCCTTTAGGTGCACTTAATGCATTTTAAAATTTTTCATGCCCTCTCTTAAACTTTGCATTGAAAATACTTTGGGTGGATTTCTTGTTACTAGTTAATTATTGGCAGTACTTGAAACTGAGTGGGAAAATGGTAGGGTCAATAGTGAGAAAAACGTATATGTATCTCTGTAGAAATAACATCTAAGGCATTTATGAAATACTGAAAGAAAGTTTTATTTTTAAAGCAGTACTCACTTGAAAAATTGCTTGTGATAGATTTCACTAATTAAATCACACTTCCATAGTATGTTACATATAAAACTAGACTAAGAAATAAATATAATTAAAGTAAACATGCCCTTCTAATTAGCAATTGTTTCTGCCATTTTAAGCAAATTTTAGAGTCACAGAGAGATGCTCTACTATAAACCTTATAATGAAGCTTGGGATAACAGGTGTAAATTAACACAATGGAAAAACATTTACACTGTAACATGCTAAATTAAAAATGACACTTAACAGGCTTCATTTCCAATTTCTCTATAATTAACATTTGTTCATTCTGGAGATGAATAGGTAGATATCTTTATTTATAGCTAATGATATTTGTCATGGCTTTATCTTTGTTAAATTGTAAACAACAAAGATGTATTCCTTCCTAAAATACGTCATGTTTATGTAATCTTAGACAGTCTGACAAAGAGTAAAACATATTTACTGATGTCATTATTGTGGGTAATATGCAGGTATGCCTCCAGACATCTTTGGTTGGTGGTAAAGCTTGACATGAAATATTGAGAATGGGCTGAGTATGGAGATATGCAGGTACATTGGTAATAATCTCCACGACATGATAAAATATTAAGATTCCCTTGAGTGCTCCCCTCAATGCACATATGTGCTTCTAAGTGCCTTGAATCGATGTTTGTTTCTGCAAATAAATATTATCTTAAAGGCTTTCTTTTATGGTGCTAGTTAATATAAACTGGAAGGCAGAGAACAGCAAAAACAGCTTTGCAGCTTAATTTGTCACAAAGGACTCACGATGTTCTACCCCTAACAGAGGCTTTTGTTAGCTCACTAATGAATGAATGGAGAACTTAAATGTTACTGCATTCTGACATTCAGTTAGAGTTGAGAGATAGGCTTTTTTAACTCATGAGTTTAATCCCTCTAACGATTTTTAAAAGAAGGGTGTCATTTAATTTTATTAAAAGTATATGTCTTGTTGATGCTTTTATTATTAGCATACATCTTTTTGATATTGCGCCTTTTGGAATGAGATGACTTATTTACTTATTTAATTGACAAAATTGTACATATTCATGAGGCGAAGTGTGGTGTATT
Organism: Dipodomys spectabilis; assembly: GCF_019054845.1. Classification (NCBI taxonomy): domain Eukaryota; kingdom Metazoa; phylum Chordata; class Mammalia; order Rodentia; family Heteromyidae; genus Dipodomys; species Dipodomys spectabilis. The sequence goes on along the minus strand of NW_024870864.1, from coordinate 5,324,546 downwards.
TCCATATATATAAAATGAGTAATGATCAAATCAAGGTAATTAGCCTATCTGTTGCCTGGAACACCATTCCTTTGGGCTGAAAGCTTCAAAATTCCGTCTTCTAAGGCATTTTGAAATACGCAATACACTATTTTTCAGGCTAAATTTTGAGAAGAAAGTGTATAGGTATATGTACAATGGGTTATTTTTGATAATTAAATAATGTTCAAGTTGTAAGGGTATAAAGTGAGGACCTGTGTTGGGCCGTTGAGAATTCTGAAACTTGAATGGTTATTAAGTTTAGAAACTTAGGCTTGTTGAGAGACAGAAAACTGAACTAGTTATTGTGTTCATCTTCCATTGCTGCTGAGAAGAGCAAGAACAAGGGGTAGGACTGTGTAAATAATGAAATTTGAGATCACTTGGGTGGAGAATGGATTTTTCAAGTAACACAGTAGTAACAAATATTGTAAGACATTCACTGGAACAAAGTGCACACTTGAAAGGAAAAGTTACTTGTATGTATAGTATTTGTATCTGGGCTGTCCAATAATACTTTTTAGTGACGATGAAGATGTTGTTCAGTGCAGTGACCCCCCCCCCCCCAACTCCTCAGACTCTTTAGTGTTTAAATTGTGACTATCAGGGATGGACACCTGAATTTTAATTTAAATCTACATAGCCATGTGTGGATAGGGGCTCCTATAATGGAAGGAATAGAACTGTTTGTTCAAGATTGGGTGACCATTATTTGAAATGCTTAGGACTAGTGCTCAGATTTCAGCAGTTTCTTAGATTTGTTTAGATTCTGATTGAGTATTCCTCATTGGAAAATCTAAAATTTTAATGCTGATATCAGATGCTTAAAATGTTTGTGATATTGGAGCCTTGGAGCCTTCTGGATTTCAGATTTGTTGGATTAAGTATGATCAATTTGTGATTTTTTTAAATCTTCATTTTAAGTATGTACAATGCTAAGCACATACCATTGATACATTATTAATTCAATTCCTGTTTTACTGATCCAGAAAAGGTAAGGAGAACAGTCCTGGGTCATGAACTGTAAAGGTGGTAGAAGCCATTTAAAGCCAGGAAAATGTATGTGACATAGTGAGAATTTAATAGTGAAGTTGTTACTCTCAATATTAAGAGGTAAATTGGCTTGTAGCCACCTGGCTGTTTGCTATGCTTCTTTGAGGCATAGCAAAATCCCTGGATGTATTCCCTGGGAATACATCCCTGAATACATTCCCTGGGAATTTCAGTCTTCTCAGGTTGTTACTAGCTGAGGAATAAGCTGCACTTTTAAAAATTTAAATGTTATTCTAAGGTGTTGTACACAGGGATTACAGTTATATAAGTAAGGTAATGAATACATTTCTTTTTGAACAGTATTATCACCTCCCTCGTGTTCTCCTATACTCCTATCCCCAGCCCCTGTTCCTCCCCATGTTGTAAAGTTCATTTCCAACATAGTGTCTAGTGAGTATCACTGTTGAATTGGTTCACACTTTGTCCCATCATTTCTGCAATTCCCCATCTCTTTCCAAAATTAGATAAACTTATATATAAGACAAAGGTAAAGAAATAAAAACCAGTGACAACAGGGAATAAACTAAAGGGAAAAAACAGAAAGAAAAAAATATAACTGTAAACAGTACAATAAAAAACTTCCTGTTTTCATTTCTTGGAGTTCATTTTGATAAATATCATTTTATATGGTCATGTGTACATAGCTATTGAGCCATTGTGATCCTCTCCTAAAATATCTTCATTTGTTCCCAGTATGTGAATGCTTAGAGTGCTGTTTAATTAATCATGTTCATGTGTAATTATTTATTTTTACTATCCATTGGATTAACTTGTAGATTTATAAACATATTCTAGTTACTAAAAATGAAAGAAACCATGCAGCCTATGTTTATTTGGGTCTGGCTTACTTTGCTTAATACAATTTTTCCAAGCATTTCCATTTCCTTATGAATTGAGCAATGCCATTCTTTCTGATGGAAGCGTAGATTTCCATTGTGTGTATATACCTCATTTTCTGATCCATCCATCCACTGAGGGGCATCTGGTTTGATTCTATATCTTAGCTATGGTAAATAAAGCTGCAATGAACAGGCTTGTACTGGTAGCTTTAGTGTGGCCGTGTTTGTGGTCATTTGGGTAAACACCCAGGAGTGGGATTGCTCATAGGGGAGCTCTATGTTTAGTTAAGTTAGTCTTTTTTAAATTTTAATTTTATTGTTAAGATGATGTACAGAGGGGTTACAGTTGTATACATAAGGCAGTTAGTACATTTTTTGTCAAAATAGTTACCCCCTCCCTCATTTTTCTCCGCTTCTCTCCCTTCATTGACTCCCCTGCAATTTGTAAAGTTCATTTCCAACAAGTTGTCTTGTGAGTACCACTGTTGTATTGGTTTGCCCTTTGTCCTTTGTCTCACCATTTTCTTGTTCCCCTTCCCTTCCCTAATTCAGATAAATGTATATACAATACACAGGGTACCAGATCAAATACAGTGACACAAGGGGTAAACCATAGGGGGAAAAAATCAAGAAAAAAATATAACTTCACATAGAATATTATAAACAGCAACATCAAAGATAAAGCTCATGTTTCCATATCTTGGAGTTTATTTTGCTTAGCATCATCTTTTATGGTCATATATACATAGCTATTAAGCTATTGTGATCCTCTGCTAGGACTATTCTAGACATATACTAATGATTAAAAATGAGGGAAATTGGGCTGGGAAGGTGGCTCAGTGGTAGAGTGCTTGCCTTGTATGCCTGAGGCCCTGGGTTCAATTCCTCAGCACCACATAGCAAAATGAAAAAAGCCGGAAGTGGCGCTGTGGCTCAAGTGGTAGAGTGCTAGCCTTGAGCTGAAGAGCTGAGGGACAGTGCCCAGGCCCAGAGTTCAGGCCCCACGACCACCCCCCCCCCAAAAAAAAGAATTACAAAAATGAGGGAAATTATGGGATCTATGTTTCTTTGGGTCTGGCTTATTTCACTTAACATGGTTTTTTCCAAGTCTTTCCATTTCCTTATAAGTGGGGTGATGTCATTCTTTCTGATGGAAGCATAGAATTCCATTGTGTATGTATACCACATTTTCTTGATCATTCATCTACTGGGGGGCATCTGGGTTGGTTCCATATCGTAGCTATGGTAAATAATGCTGCATGGTTGTGCTGCTAGCTTTAGTATGGCCTTGTTTGTGGTCATTTGGGTAAATGCCCAGGAGTAGGATTGCTAGGTCATAGGAGAGCTCTATGTTTATTTAGTCTTTTGAGGAACCCTCATTCTGCTTTCCAGAGTGGTTGAACAAGTTTACATTCCCACCAACTGTGTAATAGCATTCCCTTTTGACCACATCCCCACCAGCATGTGTTATTATTAGTTTTCTTGATAATGGACACTTTAGATGGGATGAGGTGGAATCTCAATGTTGTTTTGATTTGCATTTCTTTTATAACCAGAGATGTTCAACATTTCTTCATGTATCTATTGGACATTCTTATTTCTTCTTTGGAGAAGTCTCTTTTTAACTCTTTAGCCCACTTATTAATTGGGTTGTTGTTTCTTTGAGGATTTGTTTTTAGGAGTTTAATCTTTTGAGCTCTAAGGATAGTTTAGATATGAGGCCCTTGTTTGATGTATAGCTATTGAAGATCTTTTCCCAATCTGTGGGATTTCTATTTGTCTTTCTAGCTATGTCCTTTGCCATGCAGAAACCTTTCAGTTTGATCCAATTTCATTTATCCAGCCTTTCTTTGATTTCTTGTGTTTCTAGATCTTTACTTAGGAAGTTTGACCTGTACCAAGGAGCCCTGTAGTTCCCCTATCCCTTCCTGTAATTCCTATCTCTGTATTTCCCCTATCCCTTCAGGGTATCTGGTCCTACTTTGAGGTCTTTGATCTATTTGGAATTGATTCTAATGAAGAATGATATATAAGGATCTAACTTCAGTTTTCTGCAGGTATATAGCCAATTCTACCAGCACTCTTTGTTAAAAAGGCTGTTTTTTCCCCACCCTGTGTTCTCCCAATGAAAGATTAGGTGTCTATAGGTCTGTGGGATCATTTCTAGGTCCTCCATTCCATTCCGATGGTCCTCAGGCCTGTTCATGTGCCAGTAGCAAGATTTTTTTTTTTTAACTATGGCTTTGTAATAGAGTTTGAAGTTTGGTATTGATATTTCTGCAACACTGTTCTTCCTGCTAAGGATTGTTTTTGCTATATAGGGTCTTCTATTATTCCATATGAATTTTTGAATTACTTCTTCTATATCATTGAAGAATATTGTTGGGATTTTGATGAGTATTGCATTGAATTTGTAGATAGCTTTGAGCAGTATTGCCATCTTCATGAGGTTAATCCTCCCAGTCTAAGGAGCACTTTCTTAAATCTGCTTTAATTTCCTTTTAAATTTTTTTTAAATGTTTCATCATAGATCCTTCAAATCTTTGGTTAATTCTGAGGTATTTTTTTGAAGCTATTGTAAAAAGAATTGCTTTCCTGGTTTTAGCCTCATCCATCTCATTGTTGTCATACAGAAAAGTTATTGATATTTGTGTATTAATTTTATATGCTGCTACTTTACCAAAGTTTTGGATCAGCTTAAGGGAGAGGAATCTATGGGGTTCTTTAAATACAGGCTCATATGATCTGCAAAGAGGGAGAGTTTTAGTTCTTTGTTACCTGTTTGGACCCCCTTTACGTTTGTCTCTTGCCTTATTGTTCTGGCTAGGGATTCTAATACTATATTGGAGAGGAATGGAGAGAGTGGACATCCTTGTCTTGTTGCTTCTGATTTTAGAGGAAATGATTTTAACTTTTCATCATTAAGTATAATGCTGGCTATGGGTCTGCCATATACAGCCTTTATTGAGGAATGTACCATGGATTCCTAGCTTCTCCAGGGCTTTTTATCATAAAGGGGTGTTGGATCTTGTCAAATGCTTTTTCTGCATTTATTGAGATGATCATGTGGTTCTTGCTCCTGTTGATATGTTGAATTAGATTAATTGACTTGGGTATATTCGCCAGCTTTGTATCCCTGAAATGAATCCTATTTGGTTATAGTGTATAATTTTTTTGATTAGTTATTGAAGTCGGTTGGTCAGAATTTTATTGAGAAGTTTTGCATCAGTGTTCATCTAAGAAATAGGTCTATAGTACTCTTTCTTTGATGAATCTCTGTTTGGTTTTGGGATGAGGGCTATGCTGGCTTCATAGAATGAGTTTGGTAGTCATCTTTCAATATGCTGCACTTCTTAGGCTGTACCCACTCTCCATCTCCACTGTGATGGCTCATTCTCCTCTCCTTCCTTTGCCCTCTTTTCAGACACATGCTATTACATATCTGAGTTTACTGGTTGTGCTGAAGAGGTGCGTAGATACTTTTGTAGACAAGATAGAAAATGATCCTTTGGGCTGATGCTTTTCCTGCCAAAGCAGATTGCTCTCCTGTTTCTGCTCCCTCCAGTTTGCTCTCACCTATCTCACCATGTCTGCTTTACTGTGCAAGATTGGAGTCTGACCTGCAGGACAGCTAGACAGCTGTGGACATGCCCCAGGGTCTGCAGAGTCTCAACTCTGCTTCTGAATGGCCATTACTGTTTTCTTTTTCCTCTTTAGCACATCTATAGATTGCTTTTAAGGAATATAAACATATTATTCTCACACTAACTGATGGCACCATTTGAAATGGAACATGACTCAATTTTATGCCATACTGATCATTGGCCAGTGAACCAGCAGACATCAGGCTAGTCCACATAGAGAAAGGTGAGATAGTATCTGTTTCTTTTTATTGCCTAGGGATTTTATCTTTTTAACTGTTGACTGTGGAGTGTGTTAGGAAAGTGAATATATGTGAGGAGTTTAGGTAAGAAATTTTGAAAAAAGACATTGAAGTTTGTTGCACTTCATAACTCAGATAAACAGATCTAAAGGAGGGGTGGGTATTCTGAATGCATTCAGTAGTTCTGTTCAGGGCTTTCTTCTTCATACTATCGACAATACTCTTATCTCATTGGATAGTGACAGGGAAAAGAGGAAGCTATTTCACTCACATGCATATAGTAATATATTACTGGCAATGTTTAGAAACTGGCTTTCATGTGAGAGGATCCTGCTGGGTGCTGAAAGAGGGCAGAAATGAGATGTGAATTCTACCCTTCAGGCCCTGTTGGGGTGGATTGTAATCGAGAACCCAGGCACCTTGAGGCACGGTCAGGTAGAGATAAAGGGAAAGTCACAACCCTGAACATATCTAGGATGGAAGGAAACTGTTGTGGTGAAATCTAATTACCAAACCTAGAGATGCTTACGTGCGAGCTGCCTGATTATAAAAGCTCAGAGCATTCCTGCTCTCCGGGCCAGACTAAGGTTAAAGGTACTGACAAAATAATTCTCGCAGTGAATTTAAACACAGATCAACTCCATAAGGAGCTGTAAATGTAGAAACATAGTCTAGGCTTCTTTAAAAACAGAAAACCATAAAAGCCTGAACAATTATTACAGAAACCCCATGGTTTGTTACTTTAAGTCAGATCATCATGCCAGTTTCACAACAGTTTGTGAAAATGGATGCACATGAATAGGGTCTTGTATAGGCTTATATGAAAGGAGACAGATCTCCTGATTCGAAGTTTGGTAGATGGCAATAGTCAAAACAAATGTTCATTGTGTGGTGTGGGTGGGTGGCAGGGGGCTAATTTTTATGTTTTAATGTTGTACTGTAAACTTGTTTTTGGATGCAGCTACCTTTTTTTTCTTAATTTCTGTTCAATATCTGAATATAAAAATTTCAAATGCAGTGAAGCTATTTTGCACCTTTTTCTATATCACAGTCTTCCCACATACAGAATTCATTGTATATGGCACCAGACCAAATCTTTCTAGTTTCACTCTATACATGCAGTAAAACCATGCCTGTGCCTCCCACGCTGGGAGGCACATAAACATAAGTTTTCTGAGTCTCTCTGCTACCTCAGATGCAGAGCAGTGGGAATGTATATCTACACTGTGTCATCCCACCTACCCTTTCAGGTTGGGGCTTGAGGACACAATTTCTTTTTCAAAGCCAAACTGGCATTCTTTGGAAGGAAGCATCTGGTTCTTTGGCAACTCCACAGGAGTATCTTGGTCGTTGGAGAGTTGTTTCCTGAATTTATCACATGGTTTTGATATTGAAAGAGTTCCTGGCATTTTCATGTCCCAGTTTCTGGGCATGAAAAATGTGAAAAAGCTAAAGTCTGTTTGCACTTGTAAAGTCTCTTTGAAGTTTTTGGGGCTAAAGAAATCCTCCCCATTAACAAAAATCTCTTCTTAATTGTGTCTTACCCTGATCCATGGATGATTTTTCTACTGCTTAATTTTAATGTCCACATTTTTGGTATTTACTTCAGAGAGAAAATACCAGTGGAAGTAGGAGAGAATTGGTCTTCAAAAATAATCCACTAAGAAATAAGAATTACTTAACTCACAGTTTAGAGATTGACAGTCCAAGCGGTATGGTACCAGTTCTGGTGTGATTTGCCCTGGTTATATTACATGGTCAGAGCATATGCAAGGAAGAGGATATATAGCTAGAGTGAATGGTAGCTTGCCTTTTTCTTTTTTTAACTTGGTCATGGGTGGGCTGGATGCATCCCTGAGCTTTTTTTTGCTCCAGGCTTGTGCCTTAAGCCACAATTTCACTTCTGGTTTTCAGGTGCTTAACTAGAGATTAAGTGGAGTCTCATAGATTTTCTTGCCTGGGCTGGCTTTGAGCCATAATCCTTAGATCTCAGCCTCCTGAGTAGCTAGGATTACAGGCATGACCCACTGGTGCCTGCTGGCTTGCTTTTCAATAACAACTTTATCAAGAGAAATAACCAAGGAGTCTCCTGAGAACTATACTAATTTGTGCTGAGGTCACTCAACAGTGACCTAACTACTTCCCACCTTTTAAAGGTCCTGCTGTCTCTCAGCATTACCACATTGGGAACCAAGCTCCCAACACAGGAACCCCTAGAGTACATATTCTAAACCATTTCCAAAACAGAACACCAGGCATTTCTAACATGCCTTGTCTTTAATACATATTTTTTCATATTGGATATATTTGGCTTTGATTACTTAATCATAATTCAGTTGTAACTGCTGATTTCTAATTCTGTCAGCTATTTGTCTATTAATTTATTGGCCTTAGTACTTCCAAGGGGACAGGTCATTGTGTCTGTAACTTGCTATGTCCACTTTATAGCACATTCGTTTATGTAACAAATGCCTTTTTCAGACCTGCTTTATATTAGTCATAGTCTTAGACACTGTAGCAAAGTCATAGTATATTTTAGGAGACCAGGTGATTGGCAAAAACTAGATGTTTCTGATTGGAATATATTTGTGTTGTAGAGAAAATAAGATGAGTGACAGGGACATAACAAAAAAAATGACTGTAGGTGGAGGGCAGAACTCACTGGATGGCTGGGGATGCCCACTGCTGAGATGACACCTGACTGCAGCTTAGAGAAATAACCACATGGAAGTGTGAGGGAAAGCCTTCAAAACAAAGGAAACAGCAGAGACCATGGCTGTTCTCATAGCTAGTTTAGGAGACAAAGCACAAAGAAAAACACTAGCATGGCAGGGGCAGAATGAGTGATGGTGAGTAGGGGCTGAGTCTGCAGAGGTTGTATGATGGAAAGGAGTGGAGAAGAGGGGCTCAGAGATTGGGCATGGGTGGCTGGATCTTTGAGGTTATTGGAGGTAATGTGGATGGGTTTGGCACGTATTCTAAATGTGGAGGGAAGCCATGGAGAGTTTCAAGAAGAGGAATAATATGATTTTATTAATACTGTAGGTTACTCATGATGGTGATAGTATGGACACCCATACATAATTACGTGGAATAATCCTGTGTATGAAACAATTATCCCTTCTGCATATTTGTTTGAAAGGTAAAAGAAATGCGTAATGCAAAGTGGGCCAGTGAATTATATCTCTGTGTTCCTAATAGTTTAATATTAATCATTTGTGGAAGATATATGCAGCTTTATCCATGTGTGGGCATAAATTGTTCATTCGAGTAGGGCATGCCAATTTTAGCTAAGGTCTCTTCTTAATTTTGATTGTGTATCCCTTGTGGCGACATGTCAAAATATGACATATCAGCATGGGCCAACTTGGATTTAATGAATAGAAAACCCTAGAATTTATATGATATGGGGGCACATAGGGGCTTTACTAATGCCAATTCCAAGGATAAGTAGCACGGAGGCTGTTTGATTAATTGGAGAAGCACGAACTCCTGCTTAAGCTTTCTGCCTGTCATCTAAACACAAGACACTGATGAGGTGACTTAGCACTATGGAATTAAAATCAGGATGTTCTGTTACCATTAACTGAGTTGTTTTGCTTAGCTTTGACAGTGCTCTTATGTGTATGTCTACACTTACAACTGAGTGACATCCAGAGATAATGTGTCCAAAGCACTGCTCTCTAAAGTTCAACTGTGGCTGAAGTGATGCCTTTGTAATAAGGTATATCAGCTGGTTTCTGTAGGAGGCCACCTGCATGCTTATGGACCTGGAGAATGTCATGTGCTTAAGGATGCCCTTACTGAATTTGCTGAGATGTGGTTTGCAGAGCTGTCAGTCACATACAACTCCAATCCTCATGAGATTCTGCATTTATTTGCATACGGTTTGGCCTCTGTATTGGCTTCTTTGGGAAGACCCAGAATCCTGGGGTGGCTTAACTGTCAAGGGATAAAAGGGAGATTGTTTCCCTGATGATGGCAGACTGTGCTGGCTGCCAGCTGAGTGCCACCTGCCCCACTGGGGTGGTGTGATTGATTCTGGGCCTGAAGGGCTGGCATTTGGGTGTATTCACCTCTCCTCCAGGGAGAAAAGAAGAGTTGGAAAGTTCCCCAGCAGGTAATGTAGACTTTTTTTTTTTAAAGCACCACTAGGAAGACCCACCACAAAAGACATTCAAATGTTGTGCATATTTTTAAAATGATGACTTCAAGAAGCACAGTAATAAAATTTAGTCTCCCCTATTCTGTAGAATTTAATGTTTGTTATTAGTTTTTATTAGTACCAGTTTTTCTTGTGTGAATGAATTAATTTCAATTTTACTCATGTTTTACACTGCCAGAGTAATACTTCTTTTAAAAAATCTTCTCACTCTGTTACTTCAAAAAAGGACTAAAAGGTAGACATATTGCCTTATAGATGATTTCCTATGCCAGATATCCAGCAAATTGTGTAGCTGAGTTAAGCCAACATTAATCTCGGTGCTTTGGGGGCTGTTCTATGCTGCTGTTTAGCTATTCTGTACTGCTGTTTAGTTTGTAGGAAGAAATTTCTCATTGTTCAATGCAAAAGTCAACAAAGTGTCCTCTTTCCACTTTTCCAGGTTAGAAGGGAAGAATGGGAAAGTAAATATTGATCTAGATTGTTTTGTGATTTTTTTTTTGTATTGGTTGATTAAGTATTAGTTCTAGTTAATCAAAAGAGATATATCCTCTTTGGGGTTAAGAGCGATCTGTGCTTACATTACATGAATTTTATATTTTTTATTTTGTCATATATATGTTAATTAGAGTTTGATAGGATTTTAGTTTTGTCCTTGCATCAATCGAGGATGGATAGATGGATTTGATGGGTTGATAGTAGAGGGAAAGGATGAAGAGAGATTTAATTTTTGTCTTATAATTTATATTTAGTGTGTGTGTGTGTGTGATTATGAGGCTTGATTTCAGTCCTGGGCACTGTCCCTTAGCTTTTTTGCTCAAGACTGTTACTCTTCCACTTGAACCACAGCTCCACTTCTGGCTTTTGGGTAGTTAATTGGAGAGAAAAGTCTCAGGCTGACTTCAAAACAAGACCTTCAGATCTTAGCTTTCTGAGAGCCAGGATTACAGGTGTGAGCCACCAGTGCTGGCTGCTTTTTTTTTTTTTTTTTAATTGGAAGTTCTCTCTCTTTGCTTTTTAACAATCCTATTAAAGAAAGAAAATCAACACAGTTAAGAATCTTGCCACAATATATAACAGACTGTAAACAGATGCGTGTGGCTGTAGCCATACAGCAAGTTCTCCCTTGACACGGGTTTTCATCTGTAGCCCCAGCTACCTGTTCTTGGAGCAGCTAAATGTGGAGCTTTCTCCTCTCAAGGGAACCTATTCTGTCTCTGCTCACCTTGATTTCCCTGCCAGTCTGCTACAGCATTTTATTTCCCACACTGCTAGTGATTAAAAAAAGGGTCCTTACCGTTGCTTTCTCTCTAGTCCTTATGGGCAACAGGGAAGTCTCCAGGACTACATGGAACTTTGGAAACTCAGTGATAAGAAATGATTGTGTCTCACTGAATGGCTTGCTTTCTTGGAACAAAAGAATGCTGAGGTGTTTGGGTTGGTGCTCTTCCTTTGTGTGGTGTGCTGTGTGTGGGACTCAGGAAATGAAATTCCAAATAATCTGTCATATTTTTTAAAAAGAGATTATATAGTATGATGGCAAAGGTTGTACTTACTAATGTTTAACACGCAGAGGATCTAAATGATGACAAGTTTACAAAGGTCCAAAAGAGAAGATAAGGAGTTGGCTCAGTGGTAGAGTGCTTGCCTCGCATGCATGAGGCCCTGGGTTCGATTCCTCAGCACCACATAAACAGAAAAAGCTGGAAGTGGTGCTGTGGCTCAAGTGGTAGGGTGCTAGCCTTGAGCTGAAGAGCTGAGGGACAGCATCCAGGCCCAGAGTTTAAGCCCCATGACCAACAACAACAACAACAACAAAAAGAATAAAGAGGTGGTTAGTTGGAAAATAACCAAGGAGGAAATTTCTTATTAAAAAATTGCTAGAGTTTGAAAAGGGGAAAGTTTATGGTCCTTAGGGTTGATCACCCTCCAGACAGAAAACATGGCACCCATATTTGAAATGGTTCGGTATACTGAGGCAGAAGTTTGGCATGCTGAGTCTGAATTGAAGATTTCTAAGAAATAGAAATCTTTCTCATACATGTAATTAGTGCTCTTTTGAGCTCTTAGCTACAGAGAGTAAAGATGGCTTCCATCCTAGATGGAAAATGAAAACTAAACTGTAGTAAATGTGAGCAGAGGTCTTGGGACAGAGAGGAGGCAGCAGGCAGCTAAGTGAGGGGCTGCTTTCCAGAGGAGGAAATCTTCCAAGCAGAACCAGCCAGGAGGTGGTTTATGAGAGAAGGGACAGAGCCAAGTAAAGACAGGAATTCCAAGCCAAATGAGGAGGCCAAGGAAGATGTGAGAGCATAAAGTAGCACCATCCACTGGGGAGTAGCACTGCTGAGTAGTCCTCCAAATCTATGGTATAGAGTAAGTTGAAGGAAGAAGGTAGGTCAGAAGAGGCTTTTATGTTGCATGAAGAGTTCTGGGTATAAGTCTGGGCAGAAAATACTCAAAGGAGAATGAATTTGATAGGATAGCTACTAGAAAGCCATAAGTAGGAAGGTTGACATAATGAAGGTGATATTTCATTTACCTAATTAAAAATTTTAATGCTGCTATTGATTTTTTCTTATTATAAAAGTAAAATAGATTAATCTCAGGAAAATTCAAAAGTAGAAAAACTGTAAAGAAGAAAAGGAACATGTTGCTTTGTCCTATGATCTACAGATAACAAATTTAAATCATTTTAAGGCTTTGTTACATGACAGGTTTTTCTGTGCATGTGTGTCTCAGGGAAAATCACAGGAGGAGTTAGGACTGGGTCTCAGCTTGCTTTCCTGTAACTAGGCCGCATGATGCTTTTTACTCACACTCTCCAATGTTTATAGAATGTGTGAAAAAGAAAATCAAAGCTCTCTTTGTATTGTTGGCTCACAAAATGTTTGAGATCATTTTATTCTTGTGTCTTTCTGTTAAACACTCTGCTCTGTACAGCTCTTCCCTCTTTCAGATAGGCATTTGTGCATTGTTTTTTTTGGGGCGGGGGAGAGGGGTAGTTAGTATATGTGGATTTTTCTTTTCAGTTGTAGGACACTAAGAATCTGGAAGGCTGGAATTCTGGAGAGAAGAAACTAAGGGGCCAAGAGGTCTATTTGATTTGAATCTGTCAGAGTGAGGCAGATGGGGCTTAGATTTGCTCAACTGTCTGTCTCAGACCTCTTTGCAGGAAATGATGAGTCTGCTGTCTTTGCCTTTTCTCTTCTCTTAATGGCTTGATGAGGATGTTTTAGGTGATAAAAGATATAAAGCTAAACGTTTTCTAATTGAAGTATGAATGTTAAAAGTTTTTCTCTTACGTGGGTCATTTCAGAATCTGTGGAGACCAAAATCAAATAATCATGAAACAAAATAAAAACTCTTGAGCCATTCTAGGTCAAAGTTGAGAATATTGTGTAGAACTTTTACAGAGCTACACACACACACACACATAAAACCCCTAATGATGATTTAATCACCAATGACTACATATAAAAGATGGTCACATAAAATTACCTTCCATAACTACCTTAGTTTGTATAAAAGTGTACTTTGATATTCACCTGATGACTAAATCACCAAGTGACACATTTCTCAGACTATATCCCCATTGTTAACTGATGTTTGATTCTTTGTGTGTAAAATACATGTTTTCATATTTGACCCTTCCCCAATAGGCTTGGATCATACTTTTATACCTTTATATTTTTCTTTATTATCTTATTTTAGTTTTATGGTAAAGGTGATATATAGAGGGGTTACAGTTACATAAGTCAGGACTTCTTTTTGAACAGTGTCACCTCTCCCGCCTTTTCTCCCAGGTTTTCCCTCCTTCCTCTCTTCCCCCCAAGTTGTGTAGTTCATTTCCAACATAATGTCTAGTGAGTATCACTGCTGAATTAGGTTACCCTTTGTTCCACCTTTTCTGTGCTTCCCCTTTCTCTCCCCAAATCATATAAACTTACATACAATAAAAAGGGTATCGAACTCAAAAACAAGGACAAAAGGGAAACAACAACAAAACCCTCAATGAGTACAATAAAAAAACCCACTTGTTTCCATTTCTTGGAATTCATTTTGATAAGCATTGTTTTATATGATCATATGCACTAGGTTCTCTCCTAAGAATATCCTCCTTTGGTCTAACTGTGTGAATGTTTATAGTCCTGTTTATATTTATCATATTGAAGTGTGCTTTTATTTTGTCATTTACTAACCTCTGGATTAACTTAAAGATTTATAGGCACATTCCAGTGATTACAAATGAGGGATTAAATTTTATATTTTACTAACTTTACATTTATCCTTAAATGTAAATATGCTTTCTTTGAAGATGGAATCTCAATATTCAGGTATATGAATATAGCACAACTTAATTATTGTTCCTTTTGAACATTGAGATTTTTTTCTTCTAATATTTTGTTGGCTATGTGAACACATTGTACAGAAATTCATTGCAACATTGCTGGTAACTTCTTTAATAAAAATTCTTGAACCTGGAATGAACTTTCTAAGACGGTTTTTGATATATTGTCAAATTTCCCTTCAGAAAGATTTACTTGCTTGGTTGCAAGGAGGAGGATGTGAGATTTCTAGTTGCCTTGCAGTTATCTGTACTGAGATTATGCATTTTAGTCCTTTATCTACTTGATACATAAAAAGAGAATTTCTGTCACTTATATTTTTATTTCCTTTTTTAGATTTATAGTGAGCTGCTACTTTCTACTTTCCTCCTTCTATTTATTGTTGATGAACCAACTCGAGTTTATTGGATTTTAAAAAGTGTTATTGATTCTGATAGCTCTTTATACATAATAAGACTTCTATATCTTTTCCTTAATTTATAATTTTTGAACCTTCTGGTAATTCTGTGAAGTATAGAAGTGTATAATTTTTGCATAGTCAAACATGTCATTTCTTGGATACTTTTTCTTTTTTCTTTTTTCAGTCGTGGGGCTTGAACTTGGGACCTGGCGCTCACTGTTCCTGAGCACTTCAGCTCAATTAGCACTCTGCCACTTTGAGCCACAGCGTTACTTCCAGTTTTCTGATGGTCACTTGGAGATAAGAGTCTTGTGGACTTTCCTACCTGGGCTAATGATCCTCAGATTTCAGCCTCCTGAGAAGCTAGGATTACAGGTGTGAGCCACTGGTGCTTGGCGCGTTCTCTTCACTTTAATAAGTAGAAATGACAGTCTTGGTATTTCCTTCTTTTTTGTGTGGCTTCATTTAGAAATAATTGCTCTTTAAGTAAGTTGGACTTTATTTTTTAATGTTATCATGTAAGATCAAAATATATTTTTCCAAATACTTCACCTATTTTTCTGAAACCTAGAAGTGAACTAATTGAAAACCTGTTTGTTTTCATGGATTTGTAATTGGGCTTTAGAAAGCCTGGTAATATGATAACAGGCTAGGGTCATGTGTGGGCAATCCTGGGTGTGTTAAATGAAAGGACCCGTATGTGACTGACGAAGCCAGGTATTTTACATCTATTGTGAGTGTGGTGAGAGCTATGGGCCTCACATGTTAATAGGGAGACAATTGCCAGGAATGAGTTTGATAAACTCTTTTAAAAAATTAGCACTTTGTTTTTCAGTGAGCGTATATTCTAATTAGAATCCTATGACTTGTCTGTACCAGTAGGTAGAACATCTTTTCTAGTCAAGAGGTGAATAGAGGAGTTCAAGACACAGGGAAGAAGCCTCCTTGTGAAGACCATGATCTTTAAAGTACCATCATTGCTATCACTCTGTCTTCTTTAGGAGTGAATGGTTCTTGGCTTACAACACATCCTTGTGACATAATTTATGGTGAACAGATAACTTGTGTATTTTTTAGTTCTCGTTTTAGTTTTCTCAACCCAATATAAAAAGCATGTGCCAGTTTATTATGTCTTTGCTTTAAAGATTAAAAAGTTGTACCCAAAGACATGGAATACTTAAGAAAGTAGCATACTTCCTTTGTGTCCCTTTGTTCTTATTGAATAAATATTCATTGAGGGTCACAGTGCTAGACATTGCTAAATACACAGATGGAAGAAAGTGACAAAATATATGAATAACTCCGGCAAAGCTGGACTGTGGGTCCAAAAGAGTGCTTTTTATCATTCTAGTACTTTCTGGAATATGCGCCCACAAACTTCATGGCTAGACAGGACAAAAATATGATTAGGTTGCTTAATAGATAAGAAGTTGGCTATCTTCAGTTCACTAAAGAATCAGCAGACTCTATAGTAATCATTTTGGTTCATAATTGGTAAGTGTGGTTGCTCCAGCTGAGTTGATGAGATTCCTTCATCTTGGATTGGAAGTTCCTTTCACATGAACACTACTTCTGGGCAGGTAAAGAGGTTGGCCAGTTCACTGAGGGTTCTGCTAGTCTTACAAAGGGTTTTATATAGAGTGCTGGCACTGGGTGAAATGTGCTTTACTGACATCCTTGTTTTCACAAAATTGGCCTGAGTATATTCAAAGCATTTTCCTATTTGTGCGTGTAGGTGATTCCACAGAGTTGAAATTCTAGGTGGGGAGTTTGAACATAGCCATAGTAGGGTTGGGTACAGTGTACTGTTCATGATGTGGTAGTGTGGAACAGCTTTGTTTGGTTGGTGGCCTTGGGGATATTGGGAACAAAGGTCTTAGAATATGGTGATCCCAGGGGGAAAAGAATCTGACTCCTTAACCCACACCAGACTTAATTTTTTAAAGCTAGTCCATGAGACTTGACGATATTCAGCCACTAAAATAAAACTTATATGAGTCAGTTTGTGTGGCTGACATTTAATACTGCAAGCATGATGAACTTGAGTGACCTTGATGGAATGAGGAAACCTAGGTGATAATGAGATCTATGTATTAGGTTGCTTTCTACTTTGGTATTCAGTGGATACCTTTTCAGGGTACTAGATAAAAAGCCAGGTTCTTTGTTATATAAAGTATATTTTACAGTCACTCAAAGACCTTATTTTAAAGAGAAATTTTTTCATTGATATTCTGAAATAAATGTGCCAGCATTAGTCTGTCTAGAAAGATGAGTCTTTGCAGAAAGCTTTCTCTAAAAAAGGAAAATTAACTTTCTATGAACTTTTTTTGTTGTACTGGATGAAGCTTGTACTTCTAAGGGATTTTTTTTCTTTTTTAAGAAATGTAAAGAGACTAGTGTGTTTGAAAACTAAGAATGGTAATAAGTCTATTTAACTGACACTAATTTTTGTCAGGTTTAATTTCACGACATAACTTTATTAGTGCATTTAAGTTTGTATTCCTGTGTGTGCTACTTACATTGATATGTGTGCATGTTAACTGTTTGCTATGGTATATGTTTTATATAGAATGACAGTTTGCATTTCTGTTTCATCTCATATTACTATTCAATGTGTTTTTATGTGTTGCCATAAAGATACATTTCTATGTGTGTTTTCTGATTGACAAGTTGAATAAAGAAATTGATTTTTCCTTGGCATAAAACTAAGTGTAGAGTCAGGCAAGAAAATCTTTGGAAAACAAATAGAGCAATCCCTTTGTCAATGCTAATATGTCAGCTTCTCAAGCTACTTGCCTAGCTAGAGTGATAACCAATCTTAGAACAAGCATTTGATATTGATTTGGCAGTCTAAAGTAACAAGTTACTGCTTCACTTCTTATTGAGAATTAAATCAAAATAATTTCATGCCTATGTAATGTATGTTGCAAGAATCCCCTTGCATGATTTATGAGCTGCAGTATAGCTGAGGATAAATGTAGAAGAACCATATGACTTCAAAGGTTTATATTATTAATACAACATTTTATTATGTACTAAATCTTAATTTTGTATGCACAAACAACAGATGTAAAAGGGTTAAAAAGTTTCATACAACCATCTTAAAAGAATTTGCTTCTTTTGTTTTTAATTCTGACGAATTCTAAGCCTGTCAGGCTTTTAGTGTATAAGAAATAATAAATAGTGAAAAATACTGATTTGTTAAAAAAAATCCCAGAGAACTTTTGCAAATAAAAATTGGTTATTATTCTATGCTAACATTAGAAATAAAATTTTATATTGTTTCCTTTTCTGAAAATAAAATGGGAAATTCTAGTTAGGGTATGATGTATTTCATGTAAACATCAGATAATATTGTTTTCAGATATAAATATATTTCTAGAATTTATCATTTGGTAAATGGTCTGAGAGAATTTCAGAAAGTTGCATTCTATGTATGTGTATACTTTGTGTGTGTATATGCATATACAGGTTACAGCTCACAGTGATCATAGCTAAGATTAAAAATGAATCCAGTTAATATTTTTCTTGTCTCTTCTTCCTACCTTAAGCCACAAAATAACTTTATTTATTTGTTTACTTGCTTATTGTTTGATTTTTTTTGCAGCAGTAGCACTTGAATTCAGGGCCTCACCCTTGCTAGGCAAGCACTCTGCCATTTAAGCTATGCTTTTGTTATTATTCTAGTATGGTTTTGCTTTTTGCCCAAGCCAGTCTGAATCATGATCTTTTTATTTATGCTTTCCACCTAGCTGGGATGACAAGTGTGTACCACTATACTTAGCAGCTTATTGGTTGAGATGGAGTTTTGTGAACATTTTTGCCCAGACTGACATAGAACTGTAATTATCCCAATTTCCACTTCCCAATACCAAGGATTATAGGTGTGAGGCACTATGTCTGGCTCGAGTATTTTTATTTTATTTAAAAAAATTGTTGAAAGCCAGGCACTGGTGGCTCATGCCTGTAATCCTAGCTACTCAGGAGGCTGAGATCTGAGGATCAGGGTTCAAAGCCAGCCCAGGCAAGAAAGTCCTGGAGACTCCTGTATCTCCAATAAACCACCAGAAAACTGGAAGTGATGCTGTGGCTCAAATGGTAGAGCGCTCACCTTGAGCTGAAGAGTGCAGGGACAGGGACCAAGCCCAGAGTTCAAGCCCCATGACTGACAAAAAAAAAAAAAAAAGTTCAGTGTTTATTTCTTTTTTCCTTTTCTTTTTTGGTGCCAGTACTGGGGCTTAAACTGTGTGTTTTGCCCCTTTTGCTTGGCTACTTTACTCTTGGCCAGTGCCTATCACTTGAGCCACCCCTTCAGTGCCTGTTTTGCAGGTTAATTGGAGATAAGAGTTTTACAGATTTGTCTGCTGTGAACCATGATTCCCCCTATCTCAGCCTCCGGAATAACTAGAAATATATGTGTGAGTCACCACCACCTGTCTGAATTTATTTTTTACTTTTAACTAATGAAGTTTATTTCTTGCTCACACTGTGTTCATAATATGTTCATGTGAGTAAAGGCTCTTTGCAACAGTGATTTTATTCAGGAGTGCAGGCCAGCGATCTACTTCCATGCTTCCACATTTGGCAGTGGAAAAAATATGAATATGATCCATGTCAGGACATGGTACACTTGTTCCCAAGCCAATTCCCAGCCAATTCTCAATATAGAATTGTGTATAAAAATATGCAACTCAACTCCAAGATATGTATGAAAAATGCAAAGGGTCAAGAATGATCAATGACTTTTAAGAAAAATACGAGGCTATAGAACTTACTTTATAAGACTTTATTACAAGGCTGGACTAAATGGCAAATTTGGGAAGTATTTGAGGTCATCCTGGGGCTACATAATGAAATGTCTCAAAAAGAAAATTCAGTGCAAGAACAGAACCATAAACTTGGGTCCCATCTTCCACCATCTATTAATATATGAAGACACTAAGCTTAAAGGCTCATGCCTGAAGTCTCAGGTAGAGGTCAAGAGGATCATGGTTTGAGGCCAGCAGGGACAAAAAGTTCTTGAGACCCATCTCAATTAATAGCATGGTGGTATATATCTTTCATCCCAGTTATGTGGGAAGTATAAATAGTAAGATCATGGTCCGGGCCAGCCCAATCAATAGCAGGATACCCTATTGGAAAAATAACTAAAGCAAACAGGGCTTGGGGTATGGCTTGCATGGTAGATTACCTTCCTAGCAAGCCTGCAGTCCAGAGTGTTTGAACCTCAGTTCTGCTTCTGCTCGTGTGTGTGTGTGTGTCTGTCTGTCTGTCTTTCTCTGTGTGTGTGTGTGTGTGTGTGTGTGTGTCTGTCTGTCTTTCTCTGTGTGTATGTGTGTGTGTGTGTGTACACACACATACACACACACATACATACACACAGATTCCTAACTTAGGACATTATGACAGAAGTTGTCACTATAAAGCCGGGCAAGGTGGCTCAAACCTGTAATCCTAGCTACTCAGGAGGCTGAGGATCTCGGTTCAAAGCCAGCCCGGGCAGGAAAGTCCATGAAACTCTTATTTCCAATAAACCACCAGAAAACCGGAAGTGGCACTGTAGCTCAAGTGGTAAAACGCTAGCCTTGAGCTGAAGAGCTAAGGGACAGTGCTCAGGACCAGAGTTCAAGCCCCATGACCCGCCAAAAATAATAAAAATAAATAAAAAATAAAAGGAGTTGTCACTGTAGAGTAGTGGGGGAATAAGAAGTGCTCATTTTCAACCATTGGTGATTACTGCTTAGTCAAATTGGCAAATAGAGAAAAGTTGTGCTCCCTGTAAGCCCTCAATCAATTTCAGGCATTCCCCACCTTGAACAGCAATGTATGGTGTGAGGCAGGGGTGAAGTTTAATTCATTGAGTTGCTTAGAACATTGACAGAACCTAGATCTTTGCACATATCTAAAGAACATTGTCAGAATCCCTGAAATTTCCTCAGGCATTTTTCTAATCACTCTTTACCATCTCTTAAGAGATTATCATTATGCTGAATCCCAAGACTATAAATTATAGGTACTTGCTTTATAAATCATAGTGATATAATTATATGCTAGGTAGTCTTCTCTTTATTGTTTCTTCTACTCAGTATTATGCTTGAGATATTTATGTTGTCACATCTAGCTGTAGTTCTTAAAGAGAACAGAGTGATGCTTAAGGGCATGGAGTAGCTACATAAATTAATTGGAATTCTTTTGCTTTCCAACCTTCATTTAATCACTTTAAGTTTTTATTGTTATTATAAAGGTGATGTACATAAGGGTAACAGTTACATAGTTAAGTAATGAGTACATTTCTTTTTGGACAATGGTGCCTCTTCCTTCACTCTAATCATTTATTTTTTAACAGTGTGTTTATGGATATCTGTTTTATTCTTTGGATAATAATCTAGTACTACTTTATTTTATTGCTCTGATTATTTTTAGCCATTGAAAAGTCTTTCAATTGGCTCCTGTATCCCTTATCTATACACCAAATATTGTGATGTTGTTTTGGGCACTCTCTATATTACATGGTACCTCAAGCATAAATACATATATTCATAATTATTATCCTGCACTTCTGTTGGTAAATAGCCTCGTCAGCTAGAGTAGATTACTGATAGGAAGTTCTTTTTGCCTTTTTTTTTTATAAACTTCAGTTGCTTCCAAAGTTTTCTCATACTTTTCAATGACGTTTTTATGTAATCCTCTGATAAAATTAATTCACATAAATCTGTGCATTTCTTATAATTTCCTTTGGTCATAGAACTTTCTCAGTGTCATCCACATTACTGTTGTCTCTCCAAAATAATTTCTAATTAGGTAAGTAAAAATGGTTTCATCTTTGTTTGGTGTACATTTCTTTGAATAGTAATGAAGGTGGGCAGTTTTAGCATGTTTATTCTTTATGAATTCACTGAGCCTGATAAAATAATTCACATGGATAGGAAATGGCCAGTTAAATTAATAGAATTACCAGAATTTTCATAGTAAAAGAATAAGATTCTATTAGTCATAACCTTTAACATTTGAGAAATTGAATGCTTAATATTAATGTTGTTGCTACTGCATTATTAATGATTTCCTTGGTATGTAAGATGTATGAGTACTAGTCAGAGACAATCGCTGAAAAAGTAAATATTTGAAAAAAGAACATGATTATTGAAAGAATAATTCATTTTCATGTAAAATTCCAGTTTACTACTTGTTGGCTTGAAAAGAAATGAGTAATAATTCTTAAGCAGTAAGTTGAATAAGAAAGATAAAGAAAACATCATGTGAAAACTGATGAAATGATATAAGGTAGGAGAGATTTGGCCATGGGGGATGGATGAGGTGGGAGATAGGCAATTAGTCAATCTTCAAACATGAGAGTAGATAGAGTTCAAAGTTTTCAGATGTGCTTGAAGGTTCACCAAATTGTATGGTTAATTGGAAATTCTAGATACCTCTATAACCAGTCTCGACCTCTGAAATCTCTTGGAAGAATGAGATAAGTTTAGTGAATAAAGAGAATCCCTCAGGCCTGGGATCAGAAGAACGTCTGTCTTGTGAGTTATCTTTGGAGATAATGCAGATTATTTGTCTGAGACTCGTATTACTTTAGAATGCATGTAATTTGATGCTATTAGGATGCATGCAGTGTTTTTTTTTTAAACATGCCTTATTAAAGACTGATTCAGAGTGTGCCTGATCAACATGGCATTCGTTTGGTATTGTCGCCTCTGGGTTAGTTTTTTTTTTTTTTGAGAGATTGGTTTAGTTGATTTTGCATAGAGAGCCTTCGAGGAATGAGAAGTGGAGAAAATAGGCCTAGATTGATAGGGAGGGCAAGAATCCTAGTATTGTAGCATATATCTTGGCTATATTTTATAATCATTCTCCTAATTTTATACTTTTGTGTGATAGTTCAGAAAAGAAAGAATAAATGAAAAATTATATTGCCAATATTTAAAAAGTGGAATACTTTATATTAAAAGTAAATTGTGCTTATAAAACCTCCAAGCAATGTAGAAGAATATAAACTCATCCATTCTTTCCACCACTCCATTATCATTTACTTCAGCAGTAATTACTTAAAATTTCATATAGGTATAGATGTGTATAGATTTTGTAAGAAAAAGATATAAAAATCATGTTCTTCTACAACTCAACTCTTTTTCATGCTTAATATGTATGTTTTGGATATGTTTTTACATCTGTACAGTTAGAGCCATTCTATCCAGTGACTACATGGTCTTCCATTGTATGAATTACTATTTGTTAATGGTTACTTAAGAATGAATATTTAGTTTTAAATTTATTTTTTTCTTTTTAATTATTAAATATTGTTATTGGAATCCCAATGTAGATGTTATATACCTAAATATTGCAATATTGGGTCAAAGTCCATATTCAGTGAGACCTTACTCAAGCTACATCTTTCAGATGGTTTAACAGTGAATTTTCTTTCTGCCTGTGGGTATTTTAGTCACCTCCCATCCAGTATTAATAATGTTTCACCTTCACAGAGCTCTTTAACATTTTCAAGTACTTCTTTGTTCATTTCCTCACTTGCTTCTTACAGCCACTGATCAATGTCTGGAATAATTTTATTACCTATGCTTCTCAAGGCAGATTGGCGTATGGCTTGTCTGTGCCTGGACCTTAGCCAGATCTCTTCATTC
This sequence comes from Dipodomys spectabilis, assembly GCF_019054845.1. Classification (NCBI taxonomy): domain Eukaryota; kingdom Metazoa; phylum Chordata; class Mammalia; order Rodentia; family Heteromyidae; genus Dipodomys; species Dipodomys spectabilis. The sequence continues at coordinate 5,301,200 of NW_024870864.1, read as the reverse complement.
AGGACCCAGTGCTGATCTTTTTGAAAGTGGTGGAGCCCCTGAAAATTACTGATAAGAAATTCCCGTGTGCCATAAAGACTGTGAATCACTTTTGTCTCCTTAAACAAATCTTTTAAGTTTAGAAATTTTCTTCAGATTGAATATTCCTTATCCTAAATGTTTAGGATCAGAAGTGTTTTGGATTTCCAATTCTTTTGGAGTTTTGGAATATTTGATTATGTAATGATGAGATATCTTGGGAGTGGGACCTGTGGGATCAAGTGTAAACATGGTAGTCATTTATTTCATACACATTTCTGATACAGCCTGAAGATAGTTTTATATAATATTTTTAGTGAAGATAGTTTGATATATTTTTAGTGTGCCTGTGTTTTCAAGAATAGTCACATGAGACTCCAGGTGTGAAAGTGTCCACTTGGTGGCATCATATTGACTCTCAAAATGTTGTCAGTTTTATAGTGTTGCACATTTTGAATCTGCAGGTTACAGGTAGTCAGCCTATAATATGCTTCCCATTAGATATAGTACAGGATCTTCTGTTAATGCAGGTGAACTTTCAGTTGAAAAAAAGATGATATGGTACCTCCAGGTAACTTCATATCTTTCCTAAGAAATTGTATAAAGCTTAGTTGTATTAACTCCTTGAAGTTGCTACTTTCAGAAAGCACTTAAGGACTTTTAAGCATGATAGCATCTACTTTATTGTTCTTGGGAAGACTCAACAAATCTATTAACAGTATTATTTATCCTTGGGGCTCAGTAAGAAGAAACATTGAATGAAAAACAATATTTGTGATTCATTGATGCATCCATGTCACAAATGGTAACTAAGTATGAGTGCCTATTATAAGCCAAGTGTTCTCTGTTAGATTTGAGAGTTGTGGGCTCTTAGGTCCTGCAGTGCGGGTACCCAGTAGGGTGCAGAAAGCTGAGAAACCAAGATGGAAGCCCATAGAGTAGAATCTTGCTTAGTTTGAAGAGGGACTAGTGGTGTTGAATTGGAACAGGATGGATGCGAGATCTCTCTCCCCATATCCTCCTGTATTAGATACTACTAAATGCCCTCCTTGCCTATCCTAGGTCACTCAGAATTCTTTTATGTGTTCAGTATTTTGAGGAAGAATAGCCCTTCTCATAGGATTTCTTTACATTAATAAATTTATCTAAGTGTCACAGAGCTGTCTATGTTTATTACCTATGATGCTATACTTAATTTATCTTGTATGAGTATATATGGGAAGCAAAAGGACAAAGATGAAGGGTTTGGGAGAAGGGAAGGGAGGAGAAGATGGGTTGAAGACATATGAAAGTAATATGAAGCAACAGACATGTAGAGGATACTCTGTGTCTTTGCAGCATTTCTCACAGAACTGTGGTAGTTATCCTCATGCATGGGGATATCAAATATAATACAGTCATCATATATAACACATCTTCCTAATGTTTGAGGAACCAGATACAATGCTGTATGATAGATTACATGTCTTACTGAGATTGGAAACTTGTGAGTGATCCATCAGCTATAGGAAGACCCCCCCCCCTAGTTTCCTGACACTGTTATATGCATATTTAGAATTAATCATCTTTTGTGTCACCAGCAAAGAATGAATTATAGAACCGGAGAGTTCAAATAATTTGTAACTCTTAATGTCTTCCTCTGAGTCAGGCTGAAATGACTTGCAGAGTTTTCACTGGATGAAGTTGGAGAACTGTCTTCCATATGCCTGTGTGGAGGCTGGGGTCATGGACATTTCCCTTTTTTACCTGGCACATTGTGTATGTTGTTAAGGGTAAATGAACAGCTTTAGGATGAAAAGTTTTGAAACTTAAATTGTTTTGGTGGCCACAGTTTCCATGGAGCCTAGAATCCTAACCATTAATTATATGACTTTAGGCAAAGTATTTAAGTTCGCTAAGCCCCACATTAGTTTTTATTGATGAAAGATCTTTTATCTGTAAAATAGTCATAATAATGTTTATAGTGTGTAGGTCTTATTTCACTTTTATATTTATATGGTCATCTATTAAAATTGCGTGCTTTTCAGAAATAAGAGCTGTAGAGCAGTTTGTAGAGAAAGATAAACAGAGAAAATATGAACTTGGTTTACAAGCTCTGTAGGGAATTGTTCTATATTACTTTTATTGTGATTCCCATGATGGTTAAATTCAAGAACCATAAGGAAAATTTTAGGACCCAGTTCTGAATGGATTTTAGTTATGTTTGTTTACATTGTAATATGCCTATGGGCACAATTTGGCAAAAGGAAGAAAAGAAGAGGAAACTTCACTTCCTATGGACTTTTATAGCCAAAGTGAAGTTTTTTCCTTGCCCACGGTGTTAGGCAATTGTGAAGCTGAAGATATGCCTTTGTAGAAAGTAAACATACACATTCTTCTTAGAGATTGACAGTTTAATGGTAGATTTGGATAATTGGCATGAGAGGCATGATGAGTTCTTTATAGGACATGTTATATAGGCCCTGGGATATAACTGGGAAATGTTTTTGAGGAAAAAGTATCCCTAAACCAAGACCTGGCTCAGAGGCCATGGCTTCTAAGTTGGGACTTAGCTCTGAGGTCATGATCAAACTACTGTTCAGCTTTAATGTTGTAGTTGTCAACTTTCCTTTTTTCATGAAAATACTTGGGGCAACTAACTTTATAAAGAGAATATATTTACTTAGCTCAGAGCTTTGGGAGTTTTGAGTCTGGGAATAGAGAGTGCCATTGATTTGGCCTGTTGAGGGTGATACAGCATGAGGAAGCATATGGAGGAGAAAAATTTGGACCTCCAACAAGTTTGTTTTCAATCTCTGAAAACTAGCAGAAATAAAGATACTGAGTTGGCAAGAGGAATTGGTACCTAATAGCTGGGGGTGGCAGATAGGCTGCAGAGTGGAAGGAGAGAGCTCCTCCAGGGGAGGAGGTGGGATTGAGGTGTGAAGTTTAAGGGGACAGTTGAGGTAGGGAAGGCAGCAGCAGGAAGTGAAGGAAGTGAAGGAAGCATCTGCCTGCTCTTTAACCAAGAAACTGAGCTCCTGATCTCTTACCCCAGTCCTGCTTCCATGGTGAACACAGAGACTCCTCCTTTAAGGTGATTGCTTTTTTTTTTTTTTTTTTAAATTTAAGTTTGGCATTACCTTGAGGTTTGAACTCAGGGCCTTGTGCTTGCAAACCAGATGCTCAACCCCTTGAACCACCATACTCCAGCCTCTTCCCCTCCCCTCTCCTTCTCCTTCCCTCTTCTTTCCTACCTTTCCCTCCCCCCCCCTTCCCTTTCCTTCCCTTTCGCTCAGTTCAGCCAAGACCTTGATCCTCCTACTTATACTTCCTATGTAGCTGGAATGAAGGGTGTTTGCTACCACATCCAGCTTTTTTTTGATTGAGATGAGAATCTCACAGACTTTTTGCCAGAGTGGCTTCCAACCACGGTCATCCTAGGAGCTGTTTCCTGAGAAACTGGGATTATGAGCATGAGCTATTGTGCCTAGCAAGCTCGGAGCTGTGGGAGGAGGGGGACAATCTTCTGTGTTCATTTTCAAGTACTGAGAATTTTTACCATAGACCCTCAAGACTTCTAACTAAATTGATGAACTACCCTGTAACAAACTAGATGGTTCTTATCTTTAGTACAAGGTTTCTTTACCTCTCAGGTAACTTAGTTTGCTCTAGCAGTTTTTACTGTGTTGCCTATATAGAAGGGCAACTCCTTGGCCTATTAAGTTGATGGCATATCAGAAGGCATTTGGATCCATGCATATCCTTCTAATTCTACCTTTGGTTAATTCAGCTGTATTTATTTTTGTTCTGTCCTATGACTACTTCTGTACCTCACTGGTAAAAAATGAATTCAGTTCATCAAAGAAAAGCAACCAAGGCTTATTCTTTTTTTTTTTTTTTTGGGTCCGGTAGTGGGACCTGAACTCTGTGCCTGGGCGCTGTCCCTCAGCTCTTCAGCTCAAGGCTAGCGCTCTACCACTTGAGCCACAGTGCCACTTCCGGCTTTTTTCTTTTTGCTTATGTGGTGCTGAGGAATCGAACCCAGGGTCTTGAGCATGCAAGGCAAGCGCTCTACCACTGAGCCACATTCCCAGCCCCCAAGGCTTATTCTTACTCCTTATCAGAGACTCTAATTGGTTTAGTTAGTATATCTTATTAGTGAATCTGGGAGGGAAGGCTGAGGATTTTGCTTTGGAAGATTATGAGCCATTCTTTAATATCTGAGACTTAAGATCAGCACTAGGAATCTGATCCACCTGAAGAGTCAGGAAATTAGTTGAAAGGAGTTGGCCAACCTCTCCCCTCTGACTTAAGCCACCAACCTGTGGCCCTGAATGGTCACTATTGTGAGTATATAGAAAACCCTCATAGATATGCAGTAAAATACGATGCATTCTGTTGGTGGTTTTGAAATTCCTAGGAGCTGAAGTTTTGAAACTGGTGTTGTAAAGTGAAAATGAAAATGAAATTTAACTGAGCATTTGGTGGAGGAAAAATAATTTATTGTCTCTAACATGAAAAGCCCTGGGAGCAAACATCTTCTCTTGGCTGGCACCTATGATTAATGATGGCTCTTCACTGCTGCTGGAAAGTGAACTCTTGGAAATAGCATAGTAGGGACTTTGCAAGTGGGTCTCATTTGGTTAAGTTACTGCTTTTGTGAGCTGTGCTGCATCTTTATATTCTACCGAGGAGGAGATGGTAAATCAGAGTAATTGCTTCATCCCAAGGCACTTTTATATTGTAAAGAAAAAGGGTCCTGTTAAGAAACTTAAATTAACTTCTACTGTTTCTACTGTATGGAAAGCTTCTTTGAAAGCTGGTTGCCATACGGATTAGTGGTTTATCACAGAACAATTCTATTAGACCCTTATGACACCAAGACTTAGGGTCCCTCAGGAAAAACATTTAACCCTTGGAAATGCAAAACTGTCATTTTTCTGTCATCTCTCTCTAAAAACTCACCGGGGGATATTTACGAGAAAGATTTGAAACAGTCATTATTTCCAGATTACAAATTGAGTTGGGACCCAATAAATGATTAGTAAAATTCTGGTAAGGGTTAATACCTGGTAGCAAGCACATGTCTATACTAGTTCTTTTATAAATGCACTTATGATATTCTGTAATATTTAAGAAATTACACACTTAATAATGGGTAAAATGGGGAAATTGATTTAGATTATAGTTCCTGAAATATGTTGGAAAAGTTTAAGGATTGGATATTAGTTCACTTCTAGTACTGTCTTATTCATAGTAGGTATCCTAGCTTTATTTTATAGGTTAGAAGAATTCTTAAAATGGATGTGGCCATGCACGGGTGGCTCATGCCTGTAATCCTAGCTACTCAAGACACTGAGATCTGAGGATCATGGTTCAAAGCCAGCCTAGGCAGGAAAGTCCGTGAGACTCTTATCTCTAACAAATCACTAATAAACCATTAGAAAACCAGAAGTGGAACTGTGGCTCAAATGGTAGAGTGCTTGCCTTGAGCTGAAGAGCGCAGGGACAGTGCCCAAGCTCAGAGTTCAAGCCCCACAACCGACAAAAAAATAAAAAGGATGTGTACCAACCAAGGAGGCCTAGCAAGTATTAAAGAAAGAACTGAAATAGTCATGACCTTAAAATTAACCCCTTTCTTCCCAGCCCTTACTCACACAGGGTGGGAGCACCATTTGTCAAAGCTTACTGGGGATGGCTGTTCCCAGGGGCAAAAGTACATCAGAGTCTGATAATTCTATGTCTGGTGCCAATGTGCCTGGCTTCAAATTGAAGAGATGTCACATGCTGTCTGTGGGATTTGGACAAGTTTGTTATCCTCGGAGCTTCCTGTTTTTTTGCACTAGGAAGTAGAGATAATGCCTTATGGCCTTTTTCAAAATTATTAAAATAAGTAATGTAAATTTTATGTACAATAGCTGTTGATATTAACAAATTTATTGTAGGCTGTGGAAGGGGTCTTAGATGACATAAATCATCCAAAATTTTGGGGGGTATTAGTGACCTACATTCAGGGATTTTTAAAAATTTTTTGAGTCTTTTCATATAATAATTTTCTAAAAGTTATGGTACAGAAGTGATTGTGGCATGCATGTAATGGCCTCAAGCTCATTTCTATTCTGGAAGAGTAGATATGTTCTTACAGGATGTCTTCAAGATTGGATTAAGATGGACATAACCTTTGTGGCCAGACAAACAACTAAAAGGTCAGACTGATCTTTAGGAAGAATCCATGGCAGAAATAATCCACAGTCTGGGGGCACCCTTACAAAGCCTATGGCAAGCCCAGCAGTGCTGTGGTATTGGGGCACAGGTCTGAAATTGTTTCACTAAAAAGAATGTTCCAGTGATTTTTAAGTGAGCTGTGCCATAGTAATACTTTTCACAATTTAAGAATCTATCATATACACTGTTGACTGGTTTTTAACTCTTCAGTAGGTTTTTAACCACTACCGTCACCAACTACTCTTAGCACCATTATCATTATGGCTACTATCACCTTCACCATTAGTATCCACACTATCAGCATCTTACCACCAGTACCTTAAAACCTTAAAACCACTACCACCATTAGTACTAGCCCCAGCTTGCCATCACAATCACCGTAACACTACTATCACACTCATCATTGCTGTTACCATCTACACTACCACTATCATACCATTATCACTATTCTCACCACCCTCATGCACCACCACCAGCAGCACTAGCACGAGCATAACCAGCCCTTTGCTCACTCCCCTCCTCTGCCATCATATCCACAGCAACTCAGGGCCATGAAGGACTGCTATTAGGACTCATGCCTTTTCAGTGGGTTCTAATGCCAATTTTGTCTTCTTTTTTTGAGTTGTTTCTATCACCTGCTCAATCCCAACTATCTTTTTGCCTTTTGGCCATCAACCCTGTTTGCAGAATAAACAGGGAATTTGCAAGTGTGCTTTTAACAGTCTTGTTTTGCTCTAATTTCAGAAAGGATTCATGAGCTTCTATCATTTGCTTTATAGATAACAACAGATACTAATTAGTTTGACTCATTAAATTAAAACAATTGTTATAATTTTGTAGTGTTTGATTGTTAGCTTAATTGGACACAGTTGCTGATGTTGCTGCTCTGGAGAGCAGGAGTGTTTCTGGGGAGTGTTCTTCTCACACCTTGTTTTTCTTTTTCCTGTTTGCCCTCATAGTGCCCCAGGGACTCAAAAGTGTCTGGATAAATGGTAGTCTCTGTGGCGGGGCTGTTCAGGGCCAGTCCTGATGAGAAGTAAAGAAGGAAAGAGTGTTTTTCTGTTCCTACTCTGCACTTATTCATTTCAAATCTGTTTTCAGGAAGGGATTAGATGAACTTATTGAGGGGGAAGCAGCAGTGACAGACTATTTTGGGCAAACTAAGGACACAAAAACTCTGAATGTAGAATTGCAGTATGTTAAAGTATAGTGGTCAGGAGAGAGCAGAGTTCGTTTCCTCTGCATACTGTCAAAGGCCACTTAGTAGGCTATATCTTACACCTTTCAACCTTCTTAGCTTCTTTTTTCTTAAGACCTTGTTTAAAGCTGATCTGTCAGAGACCATTCTGTTTCCCTATGTTCTTTTCTGCCAGAATCCTGAAAATGTGGTGCTTATATGTTGTTTGTTTATGAATGGACCTCTTTTTCCCTGTCTCTTCTCCTCCCTCTAGACTCCTAGCTTTGGTTACAGGATAAGGTGGGTCACTGCCCGGATTATTTCCCCAATATGTGGCTCACAAATTCAGGAAATGCTTTGGGACTAAAACTGAATTGTATTTTAGTCCATATTTTCAAAACATGGAAACCATGATAGCTTTCTCTGAAAGATAGGAGGAATGTTCATTTTCATTTAAAGTCACCATGTTACTTAAACTCTGCAGTAGATTGGAGAAAGTTAGAGTGTTTTCCTCAAAGATTTATGTGCTGTAAACTTGGTCACAAGTGTTGTGATGTGGGGAGGAAGAACTTTTAAATAAAAGTCAGGCCTAATATAAAGTGATTATATGATTGGGGACACTGCTATAGAAAGGAGTCAATATAGTTCATGGAACTCTGGTTGATTTCCAGGGTGAGTTGTGCCAAAATCAGTGATTCTGACCCATGAATCTCTCTGGTTCTCTGTCTCACCATGTGACTGCTCCTTCTCTTTTACATGTACCCTCATGGTAATGCCATCCTTCATGTTGTAATGAGGCCGAAAAATGGTTTACTATGGGCCAAACAGCTGGAACCACCAGCTATTGAACTTATAGCCTCCAATACTGTTTGGTATAAAACAAAACAAAACAAAATAAAACAAAAAAAAACCTTTGTCTTCATAAATAGCTTAGCCTCAGGCATTTTGTTATATCAACAGAAAGTGGACTCAACAGAAAGTGGACTAAAGCCTAAAGCAGATCCCCAGCTCTGGAGACATATCAGAAAGGAGAAAAGTCTTTTTTAACAAAATATGTACATGCCTCCAGTCAAGAAGTACAATTGGCTCAAAGTTTCTTTCATAGGAAATGTAGCTTGTTTGGAGTAAGCACTCATATGCCATGGGCAGCACATGGATGAGCACAGGAGGGAGGGAGGAAGGGAAAAAGGCAGTTTTTTTTCTGGCCAACTGGGTCCGCTGGGTCATGTTGGGCCTCAGATGGAGGGGTAGGTTGTGCAAACTCCAGCATCTTTTCCTGCAGGAGATTCTGGAGAGAGATTGGAACAGGCCAATGAATGGGCTGCATTTGATGAAAATGGTGATACCATCAGTGCTAGCAGCTTAATGCAGAATCTATAATTTATTTGCTGATTTGTCCTCTGTACCACAGTTGTAGGTTACATGGCTATGCTTTATATGTGTTGTGGAAAGAGATAGAATTTTCTTTAGTTGTTCAGGGCTGTAAAGAGTTACAACAAATGGCACTTTTATTTATAATTTGTTTCATTGTTCTTTCTTAGTGGGAAATAGCTGTTCTTTGTTTCATTTGACCTGTTCTGCCTCTGTGGGCTCATGTACACTGTTTATTACTCCTGAACTTGTAAACATTAGAGTTTAGGAAGTGTGGTCACCTCATGGCTTGTGGGAAAGTCCTGTTCTCTGGGTAGAAATGAGGAAAGTACGTTAAACATTACTGCTCCTTCTACATGTCTTATTTTTGGCACGGTTTTTGTGGTCAAATTATTATCCTAAGGGATGTGTGTGTGTGTGTTTGAATAACTCTTGCTTGATATTTTCCCACTCAGGCCTGGTGCTGTACTATTTCAGCCACACCTCTACTTTCAGCTGTTTGCTGGTTAATTAGTGATAAGAAGTGCAGGCTGGATTCAAACTATGATCCTTAGATCTCAGCCTGCAGAATAGTTATAAGTTATAAGCCACCAATGTCTTGGCAGTTCTTTGATTTTTTTAAAAGTTGACCTAGTAATAATATTCAAAATCTATCCTTCTTCAATGGACATGCAAGAATACTTTAGGGACATATAGATAAAATTTTTTGAGCTCAATGGGAGGAAGAACCCACCAGGCTAGCAGATATTATTTTTTTCCTTTTTAATGTTTTTATTGTAAAAATAGTGTACAGAGGGGTTATAGTTACATGAGTAAGGTAGTGAGTACATTTCCTATTGAGCATTGTTACCTCCTCCTTGGTTTTTTCCCTACCATCCCTACTCTCCCCACCTCCCTAACTTCCCCCTCCCCCTCCAAGTTGTAAAGTTTGTTTTCAATATTTTGTACATCTCATTGTTACAATGGGTCATCCTTATTTCAGGATTTTGTTATTTCTCTTCCCCTCCCCAAATTAGCAAAATGTATATACAAGATGCAGGGCACTGACATCAAATACAGTGAAAATAGGGGTTATGCCATGGGGAAAGAACATACAAAAGAAACCAAAAAATTACATAGTGCATTTTAAATATGTTAAAAACAATAGAAAGAAAGAAAAAACAAGTTGTGTCCCTATCTTGGGGTATATTTCATTTGACATCATCTTATATGTTCATATGTACATAGCTTTTGACCTTTTCTGCTTGTCCTAGACTTATACTAGTTATTACAAATGGGGGAAACCATGGGACCTATGTTTCTTTGGGCCTGGCTTATTTCACTTAATATATTTTTTTTCTAAGTCTTTCCTTTTCCTAACAAATGGGGCAATGTCATTCTTTCTAATGGAGGCATAAAATTCTACTCTCTCTCTATATACACCACATTTTCTTGATCCATTCATCTACTGAGAGGCATCTGGGTTGGTTCCATATCTTAGCTATGGTAAATAATGCTGTGATAAACATAGTTGTGCTGGTAGCTGTACTATGGTCTTGTTTGTGATCACTTGCGTAAATGCCCAAAAGTGGGAATGCTGGGTCACAGGGGAACTCTATGTGGAGCTTTTTGAGGAACCTCTATATTGCTTTCCAAAGTGGTTGAACAAGTTTACACTCCCACCAACAATGCAGTAAGATTCCCTTATGTCCACATTCCCTCCAGCATCTGTTGTTATTAGAGTTCTTGATTTTAGCCATTCTAATTGGGTTGAGGTGGAATCTCAATGTTGTTTTGATTTGCATTTCTTTTATAGCTAGAGAAGTTGAGCATTTCTTCATGTGTCTATTGGCCATTCTTATTTCCTCTTCAGAGAAGTTTCTCTTTAAGTCTTTAGCCCACTTACTAATTGGGCAGTTGTTTCTTTGAGGATTTGTTGTTGAGGGATTTAGTTTTTTTGAGTTCTAAGTATATTTTAGATATGAGACCCTTGTCCATTGTATGGCTAGTGAAGATCTTCTCCCAATCTGTGGGCTTTCTATTGATCTTGCTAGCTATGTCCTTTGCCATACAGAAGCTCTGAAGTTTCAAGCAATCCCATTTGTCGAACCCTTCTTTGATTTGTTGTGTTTCTGAGTCTTTATTAAGAAAATTTCAGCCTGTGCCAAGGAGACCTAGAGTTTCTCCTATTCCCTGTAATGTTTTCAGGGTGTCTGCTTTGACATTGAGGTCTTTGATCCATTTGGAGTTGATTCTGGTGCAGGGTGATATATAAGGATCTAGCTTTAGTTTTCTACAAGTGATTAACCAATTTTGCCAGCACCATTTACTGAAGAGGCTGCCTTTCTTTCATTTTACTTTTTCTAGCTCCCTTATCGAAGATTTGGTGGCTATCAGTCTGTGGGCTCATTTCTGGGTCTTCAGTTCTATTCCATTGGTCCTCAGGTCTGTTCTTGTGCCAGTACCAAGTTATTTTGATTACTATGGCTTTGCAGTAGAGTTTGAAATCTGGTATTGATATTCCTCCAGCATTGTTCTTTCTGCTAAGGATTCTTTTTGCTATTTGGGTCTTTTATTGTTCCATATGAAATTTTGGATTGCTTCTTCTATTTCATTGAAGAAAGAGGTTGAAATATTGATGGGTATCACATTGAATTTGTAGATAGCCTTTGGTAGTATTGCCATTTTCATGATGTTAATCCTCCCAATCAAGAAGCATGGGAGGATTTTCTACTTCCTAACATCTTGCAGATATTATTATTTAGTTTTATGTTGTCACCATATGATTAAGGATGGTTTAATTTTGGAAATGATAATAATTTCATATTTAGACATTCGTTCCTCCTCAGCTACCCTAATTGGCTTTTGATTAACCCCTATAAGAAACTCCAACTTATGGATTAAAAGCAAATACATGGAAAAGGATAAGAAATGTTTTAGTGCAATTTTTAGTTACTCTGTTAAAACTCACGTCTTGTAAAATGAGTTGATTTGGGAATTCTGTGAATGTAAGTTATCTGCAATAAATAATAATATTGTAGCAGTTGACTACGTCTACTTCCATGTAAAATAAATCCATTTGGTTATATACATTTGAGGAATGTGATTCTTACATTTTTTACAGAAATAGGAAAAATCTTTATGGATGACAGAGAAAGTACCATCTTCTGGTAACAAAGATACACAGCTCATAATACTTGGCACTTACCTGATTTAACTTATACATTTGCCTTCCAGGGATTAGAATTCTCTGAATTTAAGTCAGTTATCCTCAGGAAAGCTGAGCCAATTTCTAGTATATCAGGAAAGAGGGTCTTTGCATTGTCAAAAGACAGAGGAGAGATGAAAAGGAATGTGCTCTATGGGCTTGTGAGCACCTACACAAATTCTACTCGTACTTAGTGGGGCAGTGGACTCACTGTCCACCAGCAGCTTTCCTCACCTAAACACATAGTGTTGGGGCAATGGTGAAAGTACAGGCACTCAGGGAGAGATGGGGAGTGGGAAGTCCTGTCTTTCTCTTACAATATTTGCTTTAGGCAGGTGGTATATTAGCTCCAGTGGCCTGAAGTGGCACATGGGGGTTGTGCACTTATCCAGTTAAGGTCAAGGAGTGGGTGGGTTACCTTTGGGAAGGGCTCAGTGTTCATTGGAGGTTGCCGAGCTCCCTGTGGAGAAAGGACAGAGACACCAAGAAGCAGGGAAGAAACAAAGCTTTTCTTCTTGTGTTTTCTTTACTCTCCTTTGAAGCAGTAGGGACAATTATATCTGGGGTCATCTTGCTTCTCCTAGTGTGGAGGAATGACAAAAAGCCTCATGGTGTACTGCAAAAGCTGGCAAGTACACTTCTGTTACTAGATTCCACGGACATGGTCCTGAGGATACTCTCTACTAATCAATGTTAGAAGCCAGCCATGGGTTGGTTATGTAGGCAGAGCCTTACTTGAGAACTTTATCTATCTTCAAACTGCAAGGTGGAGAACTTGAAGACATCTTTAAGCTCAGAGAGGTCAGAAATAAAGCAGTTTAATAAAAAGGAACAGCTTCCCACTAACTCTAGCATTTCCAAATTATGACATGATCCTTTTTACTCCAGATTGTGGAAACATATTCGTATCTTAACTGCTAAATAATAGTTGGTATTTGTCCTATTGTCTTTTTTACATTTAAACCTCATTGAAAAATAATTTATCATTTTTTCATTGCTATATTCTGTCCCTGTCCTTGCTTCTTTGTTGCTTCTCCTCTTTGGATCTTGGTGTCCTTATATCCTTTTCTCTTGGCCTTTGGAAAGAATGCTGACAAACATGTAACACTCATTAAGAAACCAAATGGAGGCTGGTCAGGATTCAAGTGTTTTCTCTGCTTGTGGTGTCTATATTTTTACAGGGGTGAAGACATCTTAAGCCAGAGGAATGACTCCCTAGTTGTGGAATTTCAGTCATCAGCCAGCAGATGCAGGAGGTATTATACAGGGCATGGGGGGCTCCTCAGAAGCCCAACAATCGTCTGCTTTTCCATAAGGCCGTTCATGTATCATACCAGTCTTGTGTGCTTCGTGGCTTGACTCATCCAAAGATGGCCAGCATGTGTGTGGATGTCTGTGTGTGATGGTTGTTGTTCATGCTGGAGAGGAAGAAAGTTCTCATGCATGCAGTACAAGCTTACGATTGTTTTGATTGCAAATGCCGACATTGGTCTAAAAGTGAGTTGTTCATAATGAAATCATCATTTCCCTATTGATTAAAACCTTTGTACCTGTCCATAGCATGAGTCATTTGTCTTTAGAATTGTCTCCATTTGGAATCCATGGATGTTCATAAGAGATAGAGATTCATGGGAATAATGTTCACCAGAAGGACAGGAAAGCCCTGGTTCTGTAGATGAGATTGTCATTTCCATCTGCCCCTTATCTTTGCTCTTCACTGTCACCATAGAAGTGACTGAAAGTGACTGTGACTTGAGCTATAAGCCTCTCAGTTTACAGAAGAGTCTAGAGGCTGCAGTTTCCTTTGTATGAAGGACACTGGTTGGTTTCCCAAACCTAATAACGTTGGGTAATGTACTAAGAATGAATTAAAATGCTAATAGACTCCTTGTTCTGGATATTTTAACATTCCCTAATTTTAAATTTAAATTAAATGCCTTAGGGCCTGGAACAGCTTTGCCAGAAGCATGCTTAGTGTCACCAGGTAGACAGTAGATTTAAAATATGTTCTGGCCACACAGGCAATGCTAGGATAAGCAATATTTATTTTATGACTGTATTTTTGTATTCTCCACAGCTATATCACACAAATATTATCTTTTTTTAACTATAGGTAGCTATTGGCTTTAAAAATATCATTATTTTCATAAAATTCCTTTGAACCCACAGTTTCTTTTATTATTAATTATATTTTAAGTAGTTGCATTGGGTTTCAAGCCCCTACAATTGTTCCAAAGTTCTTTTATAAATGACTTTCATGTTTAGACTTTATAGCCATCCTATAAGGCATCCCTGCTTTATAATGAAGACAGAGGCTATAGAGGTTGAGTTTTCTGTCATCTGGTCTCTGGTTAGGGGACAGCTTCAATTAATAGGGAAGTGTCCTGACTCCTGGCTCAGCCATCTGCCCATTAGTCCAAGTGGGAGCTCTAAGGAAAATGGTGACAAGGTCATTTATATTAAATGCTTCTGCCCAGAAATGAGGACAGTGCCGATTTTGAAGGACATATGATCAAATTTCTTTATCCAGTGAGCCAAATATGAAACAACATAAAAAGTGTTACCTTCTGTCAGTAAGCATATCACTTCCTTGTCTCATTTGTTGAATTAGTCCTGTATTTTTCTCCCTATTAGGGGGGCAGGCAGATTTTATTTCTTCCTTAGTTATTCCAGTTGTCTGGTATCTGGCCACTTCATAATTGTATTTTAGAAGAATAGATATTAATTTTCTTCAACCAAAAGGCTGAGTTCCTTGATGCCACGGCATAATTCAATTTCCATTCTCTCCCTTTTGTCGCCTGCTCCTCTTCCTCCTGGCACATTTTTCATAGTTAGGAGGATGAGTGAGTCAAATATATCAGAAGGAGGAATTGATTCAGGAATCATTTAACGACTTGACTGATTAACAGTGATCAGAAGATGGCTTAAAACTGCAAAAATCATTGCAGCATGAAGTTTCAACAGCTCTTTAGGGAGCTAGTTAATGAAAGAATCACTGTAGAATGGAGCCATACTCCCCAAGCCCACCCCCCAAAAAAATCCCAAACAGGAATATTCCCATACATTATTCAGAGACGATATCATAGAGGAAATATGCTCATAATTCCTATTACACCTGCTGCAATTACCGTTGGCCTTTTGATCACTCAGTCTTTTCCAGTCAGAGGTACTTAGGTAGTTGCTCTTTCACATATCAGAGGAATTTCATTTTGGTTAGAACTTGTCCTAAGGATTTCCCTCCTGAAGATTGTAATTATATCAGATCCTAAGCTCATGTGGTATGATTAGACTGGCTTTAATCTTATCCATGTTCTGTTCTCATTGCCATTTGTTCATGAACTAGAGTTCTGCAGTCAACTACATGATACCTTGGTCATTACTCTTTAATTTTTTGGTTTGTTCTCTTTTCTTTCTCCTGATACAGTGTCTATGAACCAGATAGGAATGCATTACGGAGGAAAGAACGAGAGAGAAGAAACCAAGAAACGCAACAGGATGGTGGCACGTTTAATTCCAGTTACTCTCTCTTCAGTGAGCCCTACAAGGTAGTGTATACGAAGTTGTTCATCTTTGCCCCTACCATAAATTCTCTGTGGATGGCTGTCTTGACTGGAGAAGTTGACTGAGAAAACCCCAGTTAGTTCTCTCTGCCTATACAAACTAGGGAAAAGAAAGCTTGGCTACCAAGTGTAGTGTAATCCCCTCCTTCTCCACTCTTGGTTTTGAATTCATACATCTGTTGGCTCCTTCAATAAAATGTGAATTTATTTAATATTGAGAACCACTTGCTGTGGTTTTTATCAATCATACAGACTTTAATTGTTGTGATTTTTATTGATGATATACATTGTACCTTTGCATTGGTAATTCAAAGTCTGTGCCATTTGTTATGTTTTCTAAGATCTTAGGAAACAAACACTATTCAAAACAGAGGATGGGTTACATATTTGACATTTACAAGAATCAGGGCTAATGAAAAGAAATATTCAAATTCTCATTTTTACCAAAGGTCAAATATATAACCTCTCTTCTAAAATGATTCATGGAGCTATGGATTGTTCATATTGGTAGATTCTTGCCCATTTAGCTCCATGTATCTTTTTTTTTGTGTGTGAAAATACCATATAGAGTGGTTACAATTACATGGGCAAGGTAATGAGTACGTTTCTTATCAAGCATTTTGCCTCCTCCTTTGTTTCCCCTTCCCATCCCTTCCCATCTCCCCACCCTACTACCCCCTCCCCCCCTCCCCAAAATTGTAAAGTTTGTTTTTCGACCTAACGTCTTGTACATCTCATTGTTGCAATGGGTCCACCTGTATCCCTATTTAAGCAATTTGTTTTTTCCCTTCCCCTCCACAAATTATACCAACATCAAATACAGTGAAAACAGGGGTTATACTGTGGGGGAGGGACAAACAAAGCAGTCTTTGAAGTCATGTTTTCCTGATATTTCTTGCCTGTCATTCTGGTAGCAGTAATTACTTATTTAGAAATTGGAGGAAGACCAATTCTGAGCCAAATCTGAATTTGCAAAGTAAATTTCCAGTGGGAATATGGAAAACAAAAGATAATCCAATCCTGGAAAGATGTACTATAGAACAAAGTTGAAGTAGTTAATGTTTTGATATCTGGGTAATCTATAAACTACAACACAAAGGACAGCTTCAACAATGCCGAAGGCTGTTCCTTACAAGTTTCCAGGTCTGTAGCCATGCTGAGTGCTGATGGGATATCATCAGACACCGTAAGGATTGTGATTTCATCTCTCAGCTCTCCTTTTGAGTGAGTCAGCCTGGGTTCTGTGATTGTCAAGGCACCTGTCCATTACTTTCTGTTTTTGTTGTTTCTAACAATAGCATGGATATGTTTTTCTTTCTCCAGACTAACAAGGGGGATGAGCTCTCGAACCGGATTCAGAATACTTTAGGCAATTATGATGAAATGAAAGACTTTTTAACGGATAGATCCAATCAGAGTCATCTTGTTGGTGTCCCCAAACCTGGGGTGACTCAGACTCCTGCGAACAAGATTGATGAACATTTTGTGGCAGACTCAAGAGCCCAAAGCCAGCCCTCATCTGTGTGTAGTACCACATCTTCCACACCAGCAGCTGTCCCTGTGCAGCAAAGTAAGAGAGGAACCATGAGCTGGCAAAAGGCTGGGCACCCATCCTCTGATGGCCAACAGAGAGCAGGTAGGCAGAGCACAGGTTGCTGGCTTTGAACAGATATACTACCTTCCAGAACAATGATAACAAACCTAACCATTGTATGTTAAGTCCCTCACTCTTCTTTTTCTCTTCTCCCCATACAGCACCACAAGGCTCTCTTAGAACCTTGCTTGGAGATGGTGTTGGCAGACAGCAATCACGGGCCAAACAAGTGTGTAATGTGGAGATGGGGCTTCAGACCCAGGAAAGGCCACCTGCGATGGCAGCTAAGCACAACAGCAGTGGACATTGTGTTCAGAACTTTCCTCCGTCATTGGCTTCAAAACCTAGTCTGGTCCAGCAAAAACCAACTGCATATGTACGACCAATGGATGGTCAAGACCAGGCTCCTGATGAGTCTCCTAAGCTGAAGTCCTCTACAGAATCTGGTGTGCACTGTACATCCTACAGGGGGGGCCCAGTCACTAAGTCAGAGTCAGCTAGAGCTAAGACCAAGCTTTCCAAATTCAACATCCCCAAACAAGGAGAGGTAAGTCTTTTCTCACTGTCATTTTTGTGCAACTAAGAAATGATCCAACTGCTTCACTTTGAAAATTGCATTTCCACATATTTTTGTTTCAGTGATGTGACTGACTTTATGTGGTAAAACTTCATGTGTAAAACGTGGTAAACTTCCTCAAATGGGAAGATAAATATGAATTGTGTTTCTTAAATCTCAAGTTTATTATAATTGGAATGTGTACACATGTGTACATTTGTGAAGGCATGCATGTATGTATGACTTAGGGAAGGGATGCTTCCTTCAAAATAGTTCAAGGATTTTTTGTGAATAAGATAGTGATATCTGATATTGTATACCAGAAATAAAAGCACTTCAAAGTAATTTAGCACTCCAAGGGGTAAAATTTTACCTAGATGAGTTCTACATAAAACTCAACCTTTTTATGAGTTTTTAAAATTTCAAGGTAAATTTTATAAAGGAAATTTCATCGTAACTCTTAAAGTACTTACTTAAGTTACTTAATATTGAAAATGGTGCATATATTCAAATATATCAGATTCTCATCCATATTATAATATTTATCATCTATATTTATTGATATTAATCAGAATTTTTACCTGCATCCTCCTTGTCAGATGAAATGGTCTTAAGTTAATTGATATCTGAGCATGGTGATGATTCATATTCTTTATAGCATGGTTCATATTTTTTGGTTTGCATTTTGATTTTAATATATTCACTGGTTGTGTTATAAAATGTGTGGAGTGGATGTACTGAATATGAGAATTCTGAGTAAGCACATTGCTTATTCAGAAATGGCTAGATACTTGAACAGTAAATCTGGATGAAACATTTTGTAAAGAAGCACAGCTCATACCATATTCCAAATTGGTGAAATTAGATATATAAGCTAAAATAGTTTTCAAACATTGTACTTAGACACTGTTAAGTGTTTACTTTTTATATATTCTCTCTTTTTTTTTTCCTTTTGGCAATATTGAGCTCAGGACTATGTACTTAGTAGGCAGGTGCTCTACAGCTTGAGTCGACACCTCTAGCCCTTCTTGCTATGTTTGGATGTTTGATTGGTTGGTTGTTGTTGTTGATAGGTTCTTGCTTGACATAGGAGCAGGCCCAGTGTTGCTTGGACCATAATTCTCCTCTTTTGCTTCCCATCATAAATAGGAGGACAAGTATGTGCTATTACACTCACTGTTGGTGGAGATGGAATGTAATCAGCTTTTGCCTTGGGTTGATGGGTATATGCTACTGCACCCAGCCTTTAGTTGAGATAGAGAGTGTCCTAAACTTTTTGCTCAGGCTGGTCTCTAACCACATTCCTTGTACATTAAACTTTTTCTCCAAAGTAGCCAAGATTACAGGTGTGAGTCAATTTGCACAGTGCAAATAAATTCTTCTTTGCAAATGCAATATCAGTGTGGCTAGAATATTCCTTGCATCTTAATTTTAATTATTTAATTTTGTTTATTTCTTTCTTTACTTATTTATTTTGGTATTAATCCTGGGGCTTGAAATCAGGACAGACTTTTCTGCCTAGGCTGCCTTCAAACTGTGATTCTCAGATCTCAGCCTCCTAAGCAGCTAGGTATGAGCCACCAATGGCTCATACTGGCTCTTAATTTGATTTAATAACAAATGAAAAGAATGATTTGACATTCTTTGTTTCCTTTCTGAAAAAGCTGAGCTTAGGCATTTCTGTTGTAGCATCTCAGAACTCCCCAGGGACCATGTTGCACTTAGAGATGATATGTACTCCATGAGATGTTTACACAGATTTTAATGAGGAAATTCAATGACATGTGTACCAGTAGATTATTTCATTACACATTTATGAGAGATTCTAAAATATGCTCATTAGGAATTAATGGAAACACAATATAATCTCTGTAGGCATTTATTTTTAAAAAATCAGAGGGAAACATGCCTAGATACCATATATATATATATATATATATATATATATATACACACACACACACACACACACACACACATGCACACACACACATACTTATAAAACTGAACTTGTCAGGCTCTTTGATTTTACCATTCTCATCAATGACATTCACTGGTAAGAATGCGGAGTTAATCATTGGACAGTGGTGATCAACTTAAACTCTCAGATATCTGTCTACTTACAACTTTCATTCTAACTGATCCAGTTAAAATTATTTTTAATTTTAAAATAATTTTAAAAATTATTTTTAATCCACCAAGACAACTTCAAATTTATTAGGTAACTATTCATTTTGGAATCCAGTGAAGTTGATAAAAACTCCAATGATTTTTTTTTTTTTTTGGTAATGGTATTGAGGATTAAATTCAGGGCTTTACACATGCTAGGTAAGTGGTAGAGCAGTTGAGCCATACCCTCAGTTTTTGTTTTTGTTTTTTGTTATTTTGTCTCTGAGGTAGCCTCACCAACTTTTTGCCTAGGCTGGCTGTAGACTGCAATTTTCTGTCTCCCAGAAATTTGTAGTCATGTGCCACTATTCCTGGCCTGCAAAGATGAACATTTTTATATCCAGTATAGCGTAATGCAGATATTTGCACAGTTTTCATGAGGCAGTCGAATATGTTATCAATAACTAAGATATTGTTAGGATTCCCTTAAAGGACACCAGATTGGGAATGACACCTTTGTGCCAGTATTTAGTCATCACAGAATATAAGAGATAGAGAGGAACAGTGACAGAAACTATACACAGCAAGGATTCCATTTTCCTACATGCAGTGGCATTAACCAGCCAGCCTGCTGCTCTCCTCACATTCCATCCTGAATATGTCAGAGAGGCCAATTGTGCATGAATAGAAGAGAGGTAACCCTGACAAGAAGTGTTGTTTATAGAGTGAAATTAGAGGGGACATGCAGTTCTTATTTTAGCAAAATTCCTTGCACATTAGGAAAAATACTATAATTAGAATGTTGAAATACTTATTAGGATAATATGCCCAGTATTGTAGAAATAAAAGTCTGATTTATGCTTAGGCCCCAAATATTATCCCTGTCAGTTTTAGTCCCTTCCCCCTCCCCACAAAAAAAACCTCCAAGTTTTTTTTTTTGTTATTGTTATTTTCCATTTTTGTCTTTCTGTATTCCAAGAGAAGCTCATCAATATCGTTTTGTAGGCATATAATTCCATATTTTAGAGCATTCATATAAAATCTGAATTCATAACATAGAAATTGGAGAATTTTAGGAATAGATTTTTCTTTGAAAAGACGCTTTTATTTGGGGGAAGAGGTAAAATAACTGAATGTGGCAAACAATTTCAGAAACGTGTGCATGGTGTGTGTGTGTGTGTGTGTGTGTGTGTGTGTATTTAATATAGACATCACCAGTATGAAAATATCTTTCCAGTGCAGTAGGAAAAGTTTTTTTCCTAGGAAATTTATAGAGAAAAGGAGCTGGAAGAAAATTATGTTATGTGCTACATTTTCTAGGATGTAAGTTGCAGTGCAAGACTTATGGTGTGGAGAATTTAGAGGCTAAAAGGAAGCATTAGGCAACCATGACATAAAAACAAGGGGGAGGGGCTTTCAAAAGTGGCTGCTTGTCATTGGGTAGTACATTTCTCTCAAAAGGACTATATGCACTGTGATGTGAGACATTAAACAACGAATTTGTGATTTCTGCCTTTAGGATATCTATCTGCAGGAATAGAATAAATTAGATTCTAGCACTTAGCTTTTAGTTTGCAATTTCTCTCACTCATAGACCAAACTAAATTTAAAACTGGCCTCCTAGACCTCGGAAAATTCTTTCACTTTCATCATTCTTGTAGTAGAAAAAAATGTATGGTATTTTTAAAAACAGCAAATTTGGAATCTCTTCTGCCTGATTTTGTACTTCATAAACCCCTCATTTTATCCCTTGCAACATCTGTGCTCTGTTTCTGTGGCAAATTATTTGTTATAATTCTTCAGTCTTCCGTAATAGGTAATTAGTGTAGAAAAATCCAGTGCAATTTGATGTGGAAGTTAAAGGCCTCATGAGAATTCCTTCACTGATACACCTGCCTCTTGGCTAGGTTTTTTTCCCAGCTCAGTTTTGTGTTTAATGAAAAACATATTTTCGTTGTTATAGCTGAGTCTCTTGTTCTTGACGCCACCCCTCATTAAGTGAGCCTACCCTGGAGTGCCACTTGGAAAGATGTCTGCTGTTAGGCAAGAGACAAGGGACTTAATGAATGGCTGCAACATGTGTTCTAGAACATTCTAGGACAGGGCACAATATATTTTATTCCAACAGAAGTGAAATTATTTTCTTTCCCTCCCTCCCTTCTCCCTCCACCCCTCCTTGCACACATTTGGCTTTTAACTTCTAATTCCAGATCTAGACCTTGGAGACTGCTAGCCTGGAGGGTTAGATACAGGTTTTACATTGCATTTTAATAAAACATATATCTGTTAACACATCATTAGGTTCCTTCTGGAGCATTGAGGTCCCTGAAACTTAAGTATGGTTAACTTCCAGATCTGCCTTTGGCTCACAGCATAAGGGATTATTGTCAGACTAATAGGTTTGGGTTTGGAAAGGTGTGTCATATTAGCCTCAAAGTTTTAGAATTGAAAAATATATAATTACCTATCAGGAAAAAGAGGTGACAACAAAAGAAAAGGAAAAAAAACCTGTAATTTGTAGAACCTTTGATTCTTGTAGCTGTGTGATCAGTTTGTTTGGCACTAATTTTAGCACTAGTTTTCCAAAACTTCAGTATTTTAATTGTTGCTTTCTGTTAATACCATAAATAGAATTGATTTGAATCTGCTATAAAGCAAAGGATTCTGATGTCTGGGAGTGGAACACATTTGAAATGCAGGGCAAAGAAAGCCTTGCTAACCAGAGCTTAGTTGATCAGAAAAGAAATCCCTAAATGTGAGTATCAGTGAATAGAGGTTATATTAGAAGTTTTAGTAATGGTTGATAATTCATCTACAATAGCAAAGTAACTATTTTTGGTTGATCAAAACTTTACTTGTCAAAACATGCTAATTAAATTCTTTAAGATGTATTGATTAATCAGAGCATCTTCATGAACAGCCTTAAAAATCACCATTATGCCATGCATATAAATAGAAAGATGGAGAATTATGATTCCACAAAATAGCTTCCTAGAAAAGCAATTAACTGATTTTTTTATAAGTTCACAGAAGATAAATGTTATAGGTTTCTTATTTCTTGTCACTCTTGATTACCTTTGTATGAAAATGGATTTCTTCCAAAGTAAAGTGGGCACCAGCCTGTCGGGCAAAAAAGGCATCTGCAAAGCAGTGTATGTATTACATATTCATGCCAGCCGGAATTTCTTAATTACATTTGAGATGTATAATGTTTTCAAATCCAAGTAAGCTCTTAGGTTGCTTCTTAAAGAACAGCAAGTCCTCGGAACCTGTAGAGCTGGCTTATCTGTAGTGGTCTCATTCTTCTCATTATCTACCTTCCATACTCATTGCAGAAAGAGGCGTAGGTAGCTCCTGGGGAACAGTGTGGTGTAGCAAATGCACATATAGCCGTGCTCTGTGATCCTTCCTGTTCACACTTGTCCTTGCAAGAGTGGACTCCTCAATGTTGATCTCACCTGCTGGATGAAAGCATTTGCTTTCTGTATTTTAGTAAGTTATTCTGAAGGTCATAATGGAGACTGGCACATGGAAATGTTTCCATATATTTTTTTTAGCTCTTTCATGTTCAGCCAGCAGGTCCTAAAAGGTAAGGCACTTAATAACATAAAATGACTTATGTTTCTATAACCCTTGATTGGAAAATCTGAAGAAAATGGAGCTCCTGTGTGAAGGTTCTGATGGCCTTTTCTGTTCCTTTCTCCTCTGGGGCTCCTTCAGATTTATGTTTAAAAGCCAAGTTTTGTAGCCTTATGGTAGGAACCACTTCTGATGGTAGAGGCATTGAGGATAGGACTCACAAAGAGGCTGTTAGCCAGCCCACTGTGTTTCCTTGTATCTTTTCCCAGTTCTTGTAAAGCTTTCTTCTTGGGAAAACATTTGGGTAGATTCCAAGACTGCTTTTTCTTAAACTACAAACTTACGAGTGTGCTGACTCCAAACCTGGGGCCAAGCAGGAGCTCAAGGCTACTCCATTTAGCTTTTCTGAAAAAATGTCCCTACTACATAGTCCAATGAGAAAAGCTTCTTCTGGATTTCATCTATCCTTGCTCAGATCATGTGCAGCCATTCAGAAACACGGGGAAGAGGTAAGACAGTGTGGGATGACCATAGCCTGGACACCAATAAGAATGGGGTTTGGGTTTTGGCTCTACCTTCTAATAGCCAAACCATTTAATCCCTCTGGTTCCCAGTTTCCTTAGTGAGATATGGAGAAATTGATAATATCTATTTGGCAGAGTTATTGGGGAGGGAGAGAAAACAAAGTTAAAATTTAAGATAGACTTAGCAGAGTGATAATAAAATAAACACAGGTAAATATTAGCTGCATTACTGCTTCAAAGTAGAAACAATATAAACATGGATATATTATTGGGAGCAATTATATATGTGTGGGCATGTGAAATAGAGGGAAATAAAATTTGGATGTTTTTGTTGTAAACAATTGAAATCTTGAATATCAAGATTATCCTGGATTAATGTAACAAAGCCCAAGTGACAATATTCTCCCTATGTGATGCTTAGCTCCTCTTGAGATTCTGTTCCCGTCAAGGGTCACATTTGCTCTGTTTCTCTGTATTTTTTTTCCTATGCTATTTTTAGCTGTAGTGGAACATACCATGTGAGACCTATTTCTAATGAAATGAAATATAAAATCAACAAGATTTGGGTTGGAGAAAAATATTAAAATGCTCAGGCAGTAAGCTCTTAGAATAACTAACAGAACTGTCTGAAGCCACTATGTGTTAAACAGCATGTTTAATTGGGCTGAGCAGTGGACTTACTTATCTCCACATAATTCAGCAGCATTAGCAATGCTTTTATGGCGCATGAGAATAGAATCTCTCTTATGCTAGTTGCAGATCTACTTCCATAGCTACACATGTAACAAGCAGCTAGTTGACCACCCTTGAGCACCCTGTAGTTGTTCTAATTTGACCAAAGGTCAGGCTCCAGGAACAATATGCCTTTGGAAACAAGATTGTTTAGACCCCACATATCTGCAGTGATTGGTCAAATTGTAGATGAAGAGTGTGGTTTATGAAATGAAGCTCACCTGAATTTGACTCTCACTCCTATTTGCTAGAGGTCTAGTCTGTGTCTCAACTGCCTTCTTGGTGACATGGGATCATGGTAGAAACAATTGATAGTTATGAACCTATTGATAATTAAAAATTATGTTAATAGTTACATGATGTCTGGCTGATGCATAGTAAGCGCTCAACAAAAATGTATTTAAGTAACCATTAATGTTGGTGGCTCTACTGGCTTTATATTTACCTTCCAAATGCCTAACTCCAGGTAGTTTGTCTGTTCAGAGTTGTAAATTAAGGTAAGTAGATGAGTATCACTAAGATGTTAGTGCAACAAGATGTATGGTTTTGTTTTGATATTTTTCTCCTGGTTTTGTAAACATCTCCAATTGTACACACTGGATGAATTAAGTGATTAATTTCAGGACATAAGTAAAAGAAGTTTCCTCTAGTCTGCCAATGGTCTCCTCATAATTGTAGTAATTTCTGCTAAATCTTTTTATGGGAAGAGAGGAGCCACACACTTCCAACATGGGGACCATATTTACTGATGGATGCAAATGTGGCACAGATAGAAGGCATGCTGGCTTCAGAAACAGATGCCAAGAAGGCAGTGGCTTGGACAGGACTGATATGCATTATACCTTCTTCTCTTCCTCTTCCTCCTCCTCCTCCTCCTCCTCCTCCTCCTCCTCCTCCTCCTCCTCCCCCCCCTCCCCCTCCTCTTCTTCCTCCTCCTCCTCCTCCTCTTCTTCTTCCTCCTCCTCCTCCTCTTCCTCCTCCTCCTCCTCCTCCTCCTCCTCCTCCTCCTCCTCTTTTGTTTTCAAGGGTAGAATCCCTCTGTGGGGATATGTGTTCAGGTTTTCCTGAGATGGCTGTTTTCTAGTCACAAAGTAGAGCTGGAGTGAGAAGAAGTAAGGATGAGGAGTTCAGGAAGATGAGTGAGAAGAAGTAGGGATGAAGAGGAGGGAGATGAGAGGTTTCTGGAGGAGGAGTAAGAGCCTAGACTTTGAGACTTTCTTCAACATGAGTTACATTTTAGAGGATTTAAAACAGCCTAGAATACTGAGTTCTAAGAGGCTCAAAAGCTTCTAAGAATGTCCTTTTCCTCTCTGTGTCATTCCATACTTTTCATGGTTCCTGCTTTTCATGGTTCCTGTTTCAGTTATTCAAGGGATATGTTGATTTAGGCAAACACAACCTCGTATTTATTTATCCAGAGCTTTAATTGTTGTCTTATGGTTTTCTCCTTCAGAGATATTGCTGGCTACATAGCATTTTACCATTTAGCCTTTAGTATGCCTTTGATACACAGTGAATGGAGGACGCTTTATCTGGGAGACAGAGGGTAAATTGCAGCAAATAGAAACATATATACCTGGTGGTATTTGTCTATGTAAGTTCTGTCAACATATACTGTTCAGTCCCCCCACCGCAACAATTCTTAGAGGCCTTAAAAACTACATGGAAATCACCTGTAATGGAGGTTCTCCTCCAACCCTGAATGAGCATTTGACTCCTTGTTGTGTCATCCCCATCACAACTTAATCTTGTCTTTGCTCAAGCTCTATAACTAAGGGGGTGGGGGGAACCTACAACCTTGAACAGTGGCCTTCCTCTCTTGGATGGTTCTGACCTTTCCTGAGATTGACTTGTATATCAGAAGTTCTGCAATCTATGCCTCTTCCTGTTAATTGTATCCTGGGATGTCATCATTATTGGCAGTGTTACTTTTGTCTACCTTACCTACCTAGAATTTAGTTTGCTAATAGGTATAAGTCAAGTTATTTTTGCAGGTAGTTGAAACTCATTATAATTTACTAGTCAGTAAATAAATTCAGTGAGAAAAATGATTAATACCCTGTTTATATGGAATTAGGACATAGCTATTGGTAGGAATCCTTGTGAGACTGAAAATCTTAAGTCAAAACTGTGTCCTTTCTTCCAGCCAGACCCGATGTAACTCCTTCCATTGTCTCAGGCAGCACCAGCAACTGATATGATATTGCCTTTTCTCTAAATTCCTCTAGTGTCAACTTGTGTTCCATTACCACATATTATTATTTACTTTTTTTTATGTCTGAATTACCTCACTGATACATTGTAAGCTCCTGGAGGACAAGTCCCTTCCCATTCATCTTTCTCTCATCATCTAACAGAGCTAATCCTGAGTTATTTCACCCTGAGTTCTGCACATTGAGTTTCTGTGCCAGAGAACTAGAGAGGCAAACCTACTTTCAATGCTTTGAATGATGTTTGATAGATCAATAACTGAAATAAAAAATAAAGGCCAGAATGAAGTTCAGACATGGTCTGCAATGTCAAGAGGCTTTATCTCAATTGATTTACCTTACCTCTGTCTCCTATACATGTCGTTTTTTTTCAAACCTTTCAGCCTTTAGGTAGGATTCATGTGCTGTCCCTCCCAATTTTCTCACCAGATCCTTTCAGGCCTGTTCCTCTTATTCAAAAGAGCAATAATTGCTAGAAATGACTTATTGTTAATATCTTATCATGTTTACTTCTATAATATTTTCTGTATACTCACTTTTACTAAGAGACTTATATTTTAATTTTAATAATGGATAAAAATGAAATTTAAAAATCAGCTCAACAGTGAAACCTCCCCCTCTGCATAACTAATGTCAGTCAATTTTAAAAAATGAAATAAAATCACTTCATATCCCACCATTCAGGAGAACAGAATCAACAAACATGACATGGATTTCATTCTGGAAAACACTGTCTTTTTCTTCCTTCTTTCTTTGGTATTTCTTTGTTTCATCAGTTATAGAGACTGTCTTGAGTATTGCTGAGACACATCCTTTCAGTTGGTCCAACCTGTTTCCTCTTGTGATTTCTTTCTTTCTACATGAGTATGTACAGTCTTTCTTGTAATTTCTGTAGCATCACTAAGATGCATCTCAATATGACTAACTCCTGAATCAAGGAATGCTGTTCATATCACATATCAGTGTGTCCTTTGTGTGGTACTCAGATTTTGAGCTCAGGGCTTTGCACTTGCAAGGCAGACGCTCTACCATTTGACTTGTACCTCCAGCCCCTCTTTGCATTGGTTATTTTTAGGTAGGGTCCAGGTTGGCCTGGCCTATAATCTTCCTACCTGTGCTTCTCCTTGTTTCAGGGAATAAGAAATGTACACTACCACACACAGCCATTAAGTGTTTGTATACATATTAATTGTGTACATTGTTTTTGATTTTCTCCTTAAAGGAATGGCCCTTATGACCAATCATTGTCTTTTTTTATTAATTTCTTTCTAATTGTTTTGATCTGTAATTTTTTCAATCACGTTCATTGTATTTTCCTAGGCTTTTCCCATTTACTTGTCAGTGATTACATTTTCAATGATTATCCTGTTTCCTACTGTCTCTGAGTTTTACAGTTTTGTTCATCTTTAGCTTTTTACATTATTTTTTAAAAATAGCTCCATTATGTGATTATACAATTTCATTTAAAAATTATGGCCCTCCATGAGCACATAAATAATTCTTTCCTAAGAATTTATAAGAGTTTAATTGTGGATCTCAATTTTGTTACTTGTAAGATTAATTTATTAATGAAGGCTTCATTTTTCATAAAAACTAGAAATCACACTTTGCTTCATTTTTACTAATACATTTTGATTCTTCTTTTAAAAGAGAATTTTCCAATATAAAGTCTCCTTAGAAAAAGAAGCAAGTTTATTACATGTTAATTAGAGCTTGAAGCTGCTTCTCATGATTGATTCCAAACAATGACTTCAAAACAGAGAGTATTAAAGTCTGAAGTGGTACGATGGTTCTGTTCTGTGATGTCCTGCCACAGAAAGAGGCTTCTACTCCTTCTACTCTAGTTTCTGTGTCTACTACCTGCATTAGGGCCACTGTTTTTCTCCTTTTTAATGGGCATGCAATAACTATACATGTTTATAAGGCACAGTATGACAATTCCATACATATGTTATAAAATAATGGAAGCAGAGCGTTTACCATATTAACTGTTTTTTTGTGGCAAAAATATTCAAAATCTTTACTGTCAGCTATTTTGAAATATTTAATGTAATTAATTATAGCCACCCTGTATAGTGCAGTAGAATACCGAATTTAGTCTTTCTAACTATAACTCTGTACTTATTGACCATCCTATCCCTATTTATCTCTTCTTCCACTATCTTTAGTAGAAATAGAGTGAGGTCATACAGTATTTGTCTTTCTATGGTTGGCTTATTTTACAGAATACAATTTCTACAATGTTCATCCATGATACCACAAACGACAGAATTTTCTTTTTATGGCTTTTATGGCTGAGTAGTATTCCACTGCGACCAACTATCACATTTTCTTTATCCGTTTGATTCCATATCTTGGTTGTTGGGAACTGTGGTGCAATAAATTGGGAATGCAGATAATGCTTTCTTTTTCAATAGACTGATTTCATTTTCTTTGTATATATACCAAGTAGTAGGATTCCTAGATCATATAATAGTTCAATCCTTAATTTTTTGGAGCACTGACATACTGTTTTTCATAATGGCTATATTAATTTACATTCCTGCCAGTAGTTTCCACATGATCCAAGATAGGCTATATTGTTTGTCAGCATCAGCAAGATGGAGAAGAAAGGGGAAGGAACAACCTGTTCATAAAGATGCTACCTAGAAAGAGCACAAACTACTTCCTCTCATACCTTACCTCTCAGTCTCAGGTGATTGAGGCACTAGAGTGTAGCTGAGTAACAGTTGCAACATTTACTGTCATTTCTTTCTCTCTCTTCCTCTCCTCTTTTTCTACTTTATGAGCCGCTCAAAAACTGTATTTCTCCTGTCTTTATTTCCTAGGATGTAACAGATAATAAATGTATAATATTGAGTTGTTGGATTGGTCTTCTTGAGTTAAAATGCCACAGTCGGTGCATTGTTTTGAATTTCTGAAAGAATAGATGTATACATTTATATTTTAGAGTATTCTAGAAAATTTGTTAAATAGATAAAGGCTGCCTGTTATGTTATTCTAGTTTTATAATTGTCCCTGGAATCAATGATAGCTTACAAAGTATATGGATTTGATTGAAGTAAGCATAAATATAGTATGAAATGTCTTAGGATAATAAGTGGATTCCTATCTAAATTCATGAGCTTTCACATGACATTTGGTTTAAGCCTGAAATGGATTAATCTTTTTCTGATAAAGTTTTATAAGCTGTGATTCCTCTGGTGACCACATTTAATTAGTTGTTAAATAAACTGCTTATCTTTATACCAACAGGTTTTATAACTGCATGTTTTTCTGGGCTGCATTTCACAGATTAAATAGCTGGCACAAATTTGAAAAATAAAATTAATGCTCAAACTACATTATTCTTACAGAAATTAAAACATGCCCACTTTCAAAACAACCAGTGCTAAGTGTAAAGGACAGAGATAGGGAAGACAATTTAAATACATACATTTTCATGAAAATAAACTTACTTTGCTTTTCTGAGTTACTGTTCCTACCCTCCCTAGAAATCAGTTCTGTTTAATTTTGCAATTCTGTAACATTTTGTGATAGATTCTGAACTAGTCTCTCTCTCTCTCTCTCTCTCTCTCTAAAATATTATAAATCAACTACAGTTCTCCAACTTGAACATAATGACATTATGATTCAGCTGCCCCCTCCTTACTCTCAGCTTTTGGAACCGAGAGAAGATAGTCACAAGGACTTCTGATGTCAAAACAGCAAAGATTTATCTGCTGCTTTGTGGAAAGGAACTCCAGTGAGATAGACCTAGAAACATCAAATGACCTTTTATACAGATCAAAGTGGGAAAGTATCTGAGTTACTGGGAAGAACTAATATCCAAAATGGAAGGAAGATAAATTGTCAGGTTGCCTAAAGGCATAAAGTTCTGAAGGATTTAATTTTTTCACTGTTCTAATCAGTTTCCCTAGAGCAAGGCGAATATTTAGCAGAGACTCTCACCCTCCAGAAATTTCTTAATCTTCATCACAATTGAAGTCCAGTGGTTTTTACCTGTCAATGTGAATGCCTTAGATACACTTGCAGTGAGGGCTGCTCTAGGAGAGCTAAGCGGGATCACTTCTGGGCAAAAAACCGTGATGGCTCAGTTGTTTGTGTCTAAGAAAGATGCAGTTTGTCTGAGATCCAGTTTTACATTGCTGAAATACCCAGATTGGTATCTCTGGGGGGCCTTTGCAGATAAATAATGTTCAAGTTATTCCCTTTTTTCCCCAACTCCTTTCCTTCTATTTCCTTTGTTGAAAGTCAGGTTGACATATAATTATCTTGATCTCTGAAACAGTGTCCGGAATCATCTTGGGTTCTTCTTTTCTGTCTTCACCATTTGTCCTCTTTATCAGTCTCCTCTCCAAATCTTAGAGTCCCCTTTCTGGTTGAACATTTTGTTCACATACCAGCTTTTCTTCTGTTTTTTTATTTTTTAAAAATTTATTTATTTATTTACATACCAGCTTTTCTAACTCATGAATGTCTGCCCAGTTGAATTCTCTTTAGCAACTCCTTGAGCAGCATTATCTGTTTAACCATTGTGAAGGTCCAGTTTCACCTCTTTCTTCCCCAGCCTAAAAAAAACTTGCAAGCTCACAAGATCCTGAGGGATAGGATACAAATACTGTATGGATAAATGTAAGCTATTTAAAGAGAATTTAATTTCATCAGTAATTTAGAATATTTAGGGTAAAGAAAACCACAGAGCATGAAATTTACCATCTGAATCATTTGTAAGCAAACCATTGAAAAGTGTAAAGTATACAGTGTTTACATTGTACAACAATATTTCATAATTCTTGAGGTTCTCCCTCCTCTTCCTAGGTGACTTATAAATCCTATTACATTTAATACAGGATTGTAGGTATTATAGACTAAAGTATTTCAGGGCTTCCTGCTGATCTCTTGAAAGCACTATATGGAATTAAGTGGTTGCCACTGGATTCTTGAGTTCCGTTCTCAGTGTGATGTTTCTGGACATCTCCCTCTCTCAGGTGAGTACTGTTTATCGAGTGGCTGTTTGGGGTGATAAGACCATCACTAGGACATGGCTTCTCTTGACCCTCCCACCCCCACCGAGAATATAGGCTAATCTCCATGATCTTCCAGTAATACACAATTCAATTACACTGAGAAAAAGAAACACTTCATAATTCCATACTCATTTCATGGTGATTAAAATCAAAACAAGAACATTTAAATTCAACACAGTGTCTTTTCTAATATCTGTTAATAACTTCAGTTTTAAACGTTTTTTGGTGCATTCTCAAATGCTTTAGAAACAAGCAAAATGAAAAGGATATCTTATTTTTAACTATTTTTTCAATTTTCTATTTTTTGACAGGATTAAAACATACAGTTTTTAATAAAATTCTCACATGGAACCACTTAGACTCATTTCTAGACCTAAGCCTATCAATTTGTGTACCTACTTACTACTTCCCTATTAGAGTTCCTTACCTTTTCCCTTGCTATTATTAGGGTAGTTGCAAAGAAGACTAGTTTACAAGGCTTTAGTCAGTTCTGACTTTGGCCTTCAGGTGTACTTAATTGGATCCTTTTCTATTTTGACTACTTTTATTCCTTTACATTATATACCAATGACCAAGATTAAAGACAAAATACAAAACACTGTCAAGCTCTTTGGACAATGCAAAAGAAAATTTAGGATTACAATATCAAAGAATATTATATACCCATAAATGGATGAATTGATTTTTGTGTTTTATGCATTGAAATGTTGGTATTTTGTGCTCTTTTACCATGTTCCTCTGGAAGGACCATTCAATCCAATGACTTTATGTATAGTCTCTGTGATTGCACTGTGTATTTCTAGTCCTGGCCTTCCCTTTAAGCTGAGTAGCCATATGTATAACTGCTTTTTAGATGTGCCCAGATAAATGTTTGTGAGGACAACCTATCCCCTATACTGACATTTTACCAAACAAGCTTCCCCAGAATTCTGTCATGGTCAAATGAGAGCCTTTCACTGTGTTTCTAAGGGTACACTTTTGAATTATATGCAGTTACTGTGCTTCTATTATTCCACCTGCTATTCCTTCTTTACCTTAGGGCAGGCAGGGGGAGGGGGAGCGTGAATGTCTTAAGACTGGGATCCTTTAGTCCTGTGTTTCATAACCACTTAACTTTTTGCCTTTAGTCTCCCCCTAACTTAGTCAACCTCTCCGTCGCTACCAGACTAGACACAAAACTATTTTTCTGTGGTGTAGAAGAGGCAAAAATAAGTTGGATCCTGTTACACTGATGCTGCAATAAGCTTCTTTTGCTCTCCTTCCCTACAGCAGCTTCCAGTATCTCCTGTGCATATTTTGAAGAACCTTACTTTTGAAGGGATGCTAATCATTTTGTGAAAAAGATATTTAAGCTAAACTAGTTTCTTTACTCCTGTATTTTTCAGCCCTCTTGATAACAATTCCATTAGGAATTTCTTGAAGGGAGACCATAAAGTGCAGCACTTTTTAAATGTTCTTGACCCCAAGATCGTTTGTTTTTACAGAGCAACCTATAGAACCAGTATTCCGGCAAATGTTTGCTTGAAAATACTAATCTAGTAGTTTAGTTATATATTCCAGTTCACTACAACAAACTAGGTTAGTGAATTATTATGCTAGGTACAAATTCTCCAGGACTTTGACTTACAAATGAAGATTCAAATAGATGAGTACACAACTTCTTCCATGTTCTTTTCCTTTTAATAGTTTAAACATTAATGACTGCATAGGTAGGATCAAGCTATCAGAAGAGAATTCAGCCTCTGCCACAGTGGTGAAATAGATGAACAGACACAAAGGGAAAGGTCAACTAGACCCTCCTCTTAAAGGAAAGAAAGTTGCTTTATGTCTTTGACCTCTGGCTCATGAATTGATGGTCACCAATTGGGAAGTGCAGCTGTGAAGCCACTTAGAGCAAAGTGTGTGTGATTATGTTTGTAACGATCTGCCTTTTCATCTACCACAGACCTAACTGGGATGAGAGCATGTGCTTTCTCATACCTCACTCGCTAAGCAACAGCCATGACTTGATTCCTCCATTTACTTCTGCAGGTATTTTTAATACCTTAGTGGTTGCGCAGCAGTGTAATTTCAATTGGGAACATACAATTCTGAATGAGAACTGCACTATTTAAACTACCAAGTCACCCTCCATACTGCACTTAGATACATTGGTGGTTGGAGTGTTTAAAATCTGTTTTTTTTGCAAGTAAATTTATTTTTCTTTTATTATTATTTTGTACTGATTTTTTTGTGTACAACCATTGTAATTCAATACATCATGTATTTAGCATGTAATGATCATATCAAGGTAGTTAATATTTCTCAGATTTTTATTGATAAATAATAATACATGCTTTAGGTATTCAGGGTTTTAGTAAACACCAGGTTGAATTGAATAGGTATTATTTTGCATTTTTATACCTTTGGATTAGCTTATTTAAATCTATGGATTTCTGTATGGATTATTGTTCCATGGATAAAATAGTATAGTAAGCCATGCAAGTAAGAATGCACTTAGAACCACATTATATAGAAAATTGCAGGTATGAAACTGTTCCTTTACTTTAAATTACAGTAGTGATAATATACAGTTTATAATAAAAAGTTGCTTAACATTCACACTTTTGGGTTAGAAAATCAGTTTGAAATGTTAGACGAGAGACTCTCTTAGAACATTGTACAGATAATCTGAACTTCAATGTTTGGCTACTTAAGCAATTTAGAAAAAGAATTGTATGTCTTAATGTAATTTGTTAATAAGGACACAGTTGCCACAGTGACACATGAGATTAGTGAACACAAAATGGATAGTGTCACGTGAAGAAGTTGTGGCTGAAAGGAGTAAGCTATCACTTAAAGTTGGTACTGAAAATCATGAAATCCAAGAGATGCATTTCATATCTTTTCATTTTTAACTTCTTATAGAAGTGTATATATATATGTATGTATATATATATATATAAGTGTATATATACACAGGTTCATACCTATATGAACCTATGTATAACTATACATAGGTTCTCATAAGTGTACAACATGAAAAATTCTTCCATATTGAACACACTTGTATACCCATTGCCCGTGTTAAGGAATAGATCAGGACCACATTCCTAACAACCCTCTTTGTCCCTTCTGGGAACAACCCTACCTACGGAAGGGTGACCATTACTTTGCCTTCCAACAGCAAAATTACAGTGCCTACTTTTGCACTTTATGTTATTACCTTCTTTTGTTCAGCATTTCACTTGTGAGGTTCATTTATATAATTGTGTGAATTGTATATTGCTCTTTCTTATAATGGTGTAGTGGCCTTCCATTAATTTTCCCGTACTGATCACTTTTATTGTAATTTTACCATTTCATTAATTTTATATCTCTGATATAACTTCACACTAATTTACCTTTACAAAGGTCAAATGTGATTTTTTTTTTTACTGCATGTGCCATGCAGTTGTTTAAAACATGGATAAATGAGGCAGCAATAAATTTAGCAAATTTTATGAGTAAAAGGAATGGGTAGCCCAGTTTCATTATTTGAAAGAGGTCATGTCCATGGCATTCTATTGTAATTCTGGTTATGTAAAAGGAAAGTGAATTTGGTAAAAGGCCAAAATAAATTTAGTTGCATGATGATGACAGAAATATAGTTAAGCTTAGAATTGGACATTGCTTTATACTTATTACAAATTGGGTAATATTTTTAAAGGGAGTATTTTAAAGCACAAAAGGTAAATTTGGTTTGGTTACTCAGGATAAATTTGTTAGTATGCAAATGCCTCACATCTGTGTATTTGGTTTGCTTTGGACATAACCAGCAAGAGTTTAGTGATGAAATCTGTTCTTAATTACAAGAGCAGCTGTTAGAGTGGTAGCCATTTTTCCCCTCCTGATGTGAAGTTGCCTGATTTACTCATTTTTGCCTGCATTTTTCAGGCTTGCAAGGGCAGAAAGGGGCCCCTTTGTGAGCGGTTGCAATTTGTTTTCTGTCTGAGAGCCAGTGCAAATGGACTAAATCTACACAGCAGGGTGGTTTTATCTGTCCTCACACCCTGCAAGCTGTCCTACCTCTGCTCAGCACCAGAGACCTATAAAATCACCCAACAAATGAGGGGCTGTTAAGTGTTCTGGCAAGAATCTCAGGCAGCAAGCAGTTCCTGTGAATTAACTAGATCCTTCTTATGGGCTAGGGGGGTGCTGATGGGGTGGGCAGAGTTGATCCAGAAAGAACTGGACCAGATGGTATTAATGTACTATTTTGTATTTCGAGTTTTTTAGACATTAATGTACCTCTTTCCATTTGTCTGTTTTTTAAAATCCATGGTTACGGCATATTTATGACAATATAGGTTATCCAAATAAAGCACAATGCATTTAGATAAGCCTTCAAGTTGATTCTTTTTTTGTATATATTTTCTATTGTTATTATAAAAATAATGTAGAGGGGTTACTGTTTTATAAGTCAGGTAATGAGTACATTTCTTTTTGAGCAATATCACCCCTTCCTTTGCTCTCTTACAGTTTTTCCCTCCTTCGGGTTGCTTCTTCCACAAAAGCTCAGCCCAAGCTTCTACAAAAGAGGATTTTTATTTATTTGGTATAGATATTTCATAAGACAATAAAATAAAGATCTTATATGAAACTGGAAATGGTAGCTGATCTTTTTCATTATTAAAATTTTCTACTCAGAGCTGGATTTGAAAGCTTCATAGAGTTTATGCGTATAAAGGAGTCAATGAACTGTTTCATTGGAAGTGATTGGTACTCATATATCAATCTAGATACATGGTGTATTTGTTCACTGTCTGTGTTATTTCCACTCAAGCCACCAAAGCTTCAATGCTGGAAGCTTGACATTTTGAGTACTAAAGACTGCTTATACTACATGGTAAAATTATGAAATAAAAGACAGAAGAGAAGATACCAAAACAAAGCTTTCTGTAGGAAAATACTTTTTATTTACAATTTTATATGCTTTATGTAAAATTAAAGAGCTTTGCTTTTTCATGCTTGAAAAAGCAGTGTTTTCTAAGCTTTTTGAAGTAGATTTATTCAAAAAATGAGTGAAATGAAAACTAATGTAATTTAGGTAGATTTTTATGCTCTGCTGGCACTTTTTGAACTGCGTAGTAGCTTTGTAAAACTCAGCCTTCTGAAAACTGCTTCCCTGGCAGATATCTTCCCTTTCTTAATTTATTAAATTCAGACCAGTATAGAACAATTATGTAAGAAAGTCAGTCTATTAAAGTTCTTTATGCAAAGAATTCAGGAGTGAGCTTTTCTCACCTGAATTTTTCCAGATAATTATGTGTTTTGCCTCATGGCTCTTTTGAAGTCAGTAGATAGAAGGAGACCAGATCTGTTGCCATTCAGGCTGTCTCATCAGATGATAATGAACAGCTCCAGACTTTGAAGGTCAAGTCATTGCTGGTTAGCAGAGATTCTGTCAGGTATTTGATGCTCTTCCAGGATATATTTATAACCCTCCTCCTCATACTAAGACATTAATAATCCCCACGTATTCCACAAAAATGAATTGTATCATCTTACATGACGGAAAATACCAGACACAATCGAGACACATGGCAATCCTCTTTTAGGTAAATTGTTGAAGAGCTTTAAGCCATTCAAAGTCAGATGGAGCCAATGGGACAAACCCAATAGTCTCCATTAGACCTAGTCTCCCCTGCTGCTTGGATTAGGTGGTGACTGATGGCTGCGCAAAGCTGTCCTCATTGGGAAATTGAGTTTATCACACAGTTACATTAGGCTTTTATGATTAGGTGGAACCTGGATTTCATTGGATACATTTCTAATTTCTTAGGTTTGAGCATAAGCAGTCTTCCCACATGAGGCTGAGATCATGCCTGTATTAATAAGCTATTTGTGGATTATCCTATATGTATAAATATGCATATATAAATGTGATAACACAGTTCTGTTGTTCAGGGAGGTTACTTATATATGGCAACTGAAGATTAGTAAACCTAACTCAGAAAGCAAGCAGTGTTACCAGTTTCCTCCACTGTTGAATCTTCCCCTATCTTTAATTTGGAAATAATTCTTCTGTCCATTCTGATTTCTTCATACTATTTTCAGTATGAGTTCTATTTAAAGTTCTTTTCCTCTACAAGTTTCTAGTAAATTCAGTATTCTAGGTCTATCATGTGAAGAGGTTAGAACATCAGAGAGTCATAAAGAAAATTTGCTATAGATAGTATGCCAGAATGAGAATTGGAAACCCAAATGACCCAGGGAGTTGATGGCATTTTTTTCTGTTACATTTACCTTCCTCTAATTCAGTCACCTTTAGAATTTCAAGGTGCATTCCAGAGGTGATGTTGGTTCTGTACTTTGCTTATATCTGTGTGTTTCTCAAGTGTGAGGAAGAGCCTTGTGCAGGGGTAACAACTTTAGGTTATTGTATATCCTGGCATCCTGAAGAGTAGAAAAGCAGTGGAAAATATTGGCATGTTCTGTCTTCCCATAGTTAGAAGTTGGAAGCTCTAGCTAATTAAGTCAGTGGACAGATTCAGAGTACAAAAATAGTGTAAGTTTCTGTTTGAATTTTTGTGTGTGTGTGCCAGTACTGGGACTTGAATTTAGGACTTGGGCACTGACCTTGAGTTTTTTCCCATAAGGCCTCCACCACTTGAGACACAGCTTCATTTCAGCTTTTTGCTGGTTAATTGGGGATAAATCTCATGGACTTTCCTGCCCAGGCTGGCATTGAACTATGATCCCCCAATCTCAGCCTCCTGTGTAGCTAGGATTACAGATGTGAGTCACTGTCTCCTGGTTCTAATTTGAATTTTTTAAAACATGATCTCAAATTAAAGGCAAATAACTAACCAGAAAAATTAGAGGTTATTTGCCAATATCCTTAAGACATAAACATTTGTCAACCGGGAAAAGTACTTAATGCTCTTAAAAAAAAGTCTCAAGTAGACGATTCACACAAAAGACTTCTATTATCAAAATGAAAAAATATGGACAAGTGAATGTGAAGACAAAATGCAAATGAAATTCTCATGGTCATGAAATGTTGCCTATCAGATTGGTAAAAATTGAGAAATCATGAAAAAATCAGGATCCTCCTTGTATCTTTCTAGAAGTTAAAATTGTTAATTTTCTGAACAGCTGCTTAGATTATGAGAGGTGAATTTTTTACTAACTGTGCACATGGTTTCTTTGAACATATTGGGAGGGAAAATCTCTGGGACCTATATGGTATTAATACCATATAGATGTACAAGACTCTATGTTGCAAATGAACTTTACAACTTTGGCAGGGATTGGGAGGCGTGGGGTAGTTGTGGAGGTGGGAGGAAAGGGATGGTAGGGGAAAAACAAAGGAGGAGGCAACAATGCTCAATAGGAAATGTACTCATTACCTTGCTCATGTAACTGTAACTCCTCTGTATAGTATTTTTACAATAAAAAACATACAGAAAATAAAAAAACAACAATATGGTTTTAGGTAGCTAAGCCACTACTCAAACTATGGCCTCAGCTAAATTATGATTTTAAAAAGGAGTTAATGTCATAGAATAATTGCATTATAAGCTAACTGAAAAACAATAATTTAAAACATTATTTAGAGGATTATTCAAAATTTATAAATGTATATTATTAGAGATTATCTTGATTGGTAGTAGTATGGGTTATAAAGTTCCGTTTTATTTTTTTCAATTGATTCTTAAAATGAACCTGAATTATTCCTATAATCAAAAATAACTCACTTTAAAGAAAATAACTTAAACTTTGAAGGTACTGTAGATTAACTCTAAAAGCACATTATGCTGATGTGTTTTTAACCAATATTTAACCAAAAGCAACATCATTTCAATAGAATTGATATAGATAGAAGAAAATTGATACAGATAATAACTGTCCAGGGAACACTAAATAAGAATAAAATACTTATCCCTGTGCTTAAGGCCAACAAACCTGACATTAATGGAATCTGGACAAGAAAAGCAATGGCCACAAATCAAATCCTTTCATATGGTGCATCTGCCTATTTTTCCTTTGGAATCTAATAATTGCTACCTATTGGGAAAGATAAGTCATCACATTTCTTCATGTCCTTCCAGTCTGATTTGGCTTTGAATTGTACCTGGTCCTAATTACCACCACTTGCACACATGTGACAGAATGTCATTGCATCTGTACTTAAAGGAAAGAGAGCACTAACTCACTGACAGGGTGTCTGTAAGGTCTTCTCTTTTGTCTCTTATCCTGGCAATGAGGCCAGATGTGCCAGACAGATCCTTGAGGCTGAAATGAGATTGCTAACCAAAGATCATGGGGAAAGACAAACAGAACAACATTTCTGTCAGTGACCTTATTACTATGAACATGAAACTCAAAATCCTCTATTAAGTCAAGCAGTAGCTAAGGTTGAATAGCTTTCTATAACAATAATTGTGCTATAAAATTGCCATGACATTTCACATTAAAAATATTGGCTAGTATTTTAGATTTAATTAAGGGCATGAGATTATACTAAGAAGTGTAGTTCTTCACAACCACAGACAGTGAGAAGTATAGATGGTCAGAGACTTGGAGCAGTGTTGCCTTATCTATATTGCTTATGTTTTATGGAATTCAACTTTTAGTAATACTGGGTATCCAAATGGCTTGGTGTTCAAATAGGGAATTTGCAATGGAAAAGAAAATGTCAAATATAAACATACTAGACCTAGGGAATGATTGTTGTAAAGGTAAAGAATAGAATAAGGAAAAAACTTAAGAAGGCAGGAAGGATGTTAACTCATGGATGCTGAGTTGTCCTCTTCATGGCATATTAGACTCATCCTGAATCTAAATCTTCCCAACCAGTTTAGATACATAGTTGTTCTTGACTTCTAATCATCACTTAAATTTCTTTTTTTATTTTAAAAAAAGATCCTTTTGACAAGATACCGCTACCGAAAATAAGCTATTTCTCAGACATGAACATTTCACATGGGGGAAAAAATACAAGCCATTCACAGTGGCTCATACCTGTAATCACTGCTCCTCTGGAGGCAGAGATGAGGATGATTACAGTTTACGGCCAGCCTCTGAAGAAAAGGTAGCAGTCTGTGAGCTTGGTGTGTTGATGCATGCCTGGAATATCAGTCAGAGTCTAGGCTGGCCCAGATAAAACTAGGAAACTCAAACTCTTAAAACAAAGCAAATAAAGCTGAAGGTGTGGCTCAGGTGGAACAATGCCTGTTAGCAAGTTTTGAGGCCCAGCGTTAAAACCTTAGTGCCACACACACACACACACACACACACACACACAAAATTCAGTCCTTTTTATTATGAATGTGTGATAAATACTTTCTGCAAAGCACTGCAGAGTCTCTGGGAAATATGAGGATAATGTCTTCCCAGTGCTCAATTTTGAAGATTCTGATGGAAAAAACATGAGTCTATTAAATAAATATGTCTATTTGTTCTCTTTCAGATTTCTGACAGAATTAAGTCATACTCCTTTGCTGCATTCCTCTCTTCCAGTTGGAGAGTGTTTGCATAGTTGGTTCTTACACCCTTTGTCCTTAATCATTTTACTTGCTGTCTCAGTCGTCTAGAGCTGCTGTAGCAAAAATACCATAAATATGCTGTATAAAAACATTGATTTCTCACAGTCTTAGAGTCTGGGAAGTCTGAGATCAGGATGCTAGGAGATTCAATGTCTAGTGAGATTCAACACCATAGTGCCTTCTTGCTGTGTCCTTGCATAGTATATTGGCCTCACAGCTTTCTCTTATCAGAACACTAATATAATTCAGGAGGGCCCCTTATATTCTTTTTTTTTTCTTTTTAAATTTTATTTTATTTTATTTGAGAACATACTGTACAGAGGGGTTACAATTACATGGGCAGGATAATGCATACATTTCTTACCAAGCATTGCAGCCTCCTCCTTTGTTTACCCTTCACCTCCCTTCCCAGCCTCCCCCCTCCCTCCCACCCAATCATACCCCCCCACCCCCCCCCCCACCGACATTGTAAAGCTGGTTTTGACATGACATGGCCCCTTATATTCTAATCACCTTGCAAAGCCCCACCTCCTATACCATCACAATGGGAGGGTAGGTTTCAGCTGATGAGTTTGGAGAATGGGAGGAAACAAAAACTTAGTCTGCAGCAATTGTTCATCACTTTTCTGGTTGCATGCCTGTGGCTCCTTAGGATGGTCAAAGGGAAAGTGTTATGCCTATTATTCGGTGATGGCCAGCTTTTCAATTGTTCTGTTTGATGCTGGGTCTTGTGTCCCTAGAAAATAATGACTTCCACTTTTGTATAATACCTTTATTGATGCTTTTGGGTTTTTTATTAAATACTAAGTGACTTTGACATTGGTAGTATTATGAAAACTATAGCACAAGCACTTTTGAAAATTTTTTTCCATAATAAACTATTTGGTTTCTGCTGGAATTTTAGCTTGACAGCAGACACACTCCCTCTCTCCCTTCCTCTCCCTCTCCTCCTCTTCCTCTCTCCCTCTTCTTCTCCCCCTCTCCCTGTCCCCCTCTCCCCTTCTGTATTTGAATCCTATTTAGACTTGTAGCATCTATGGGTCAGAGTTCTGTAAACAGTCACAACTTGTATATGCAGACATAGTTTGTAGATCTTAGATCTTCTTGATTCTTTTCTTTTCTTTTCTTTTTGGTCAGTCATGGGGCTTGAACTTTGGGGCTGGGCGCTGTCCCTCAGCTCTTCAGCTCAAGGTGAATATTCTGCCACTTGAGCCACAGCGCCACTTCCAGTTTTCAGGTGGTTAATTGGAGATAAGAGTCTCACAGACTTTCCTGCCTGGGCTGGCTTTGAACCATGATCCTCAGATCTCAGCCTCCTGAGTAGCTAGGATTACAGGTGTGAGCCACCTGCACCTGGTGATCTTGATTCTTAAGAAAAGGAAGTTGGGCTGGGCACCAGTAGCTCATACCTATTATCTTAGCTGAGGATCATAGTTTGAAGCCATCTTGGGCAGGAAAATCCATGAGACTCTTATCTCTGGTTAACCACCAAAAACCCAGAAGTGGAACTGTGGCTCAAGTGGTAGAGCACTAGACTTGAGCACAAAAGTTCAGGGATAGCTCCTAGGACCAGCTCTTCCCCCTACAAAAGTGGGGTGCCTTTGGCACAAATGGAATAAGAATTCTGCTCCTGAGCCCCAGAAAGGCTTGGTAGTGTGCCTGTTTTTGAATTGCTAGCTTTAGATCTGGGAATGAGATTTTCACAGCCTTCTTTAGAGCAGGGCAGCTTTGGGATAGGCTGTTTGGTATGGAGTTCTCTTCCTAGATGTGCCCTATCTGGCAGGAGCTTGGGAGCTCTGGCTAAGAAACATACAGTAAACATTTCCAGGCTTTCTAAGCAACTGAATGTCTTTGATCCTGTGAGGACACTGACCATACAAACCTCTCTCAGCCCAGTTGGAAATCTAAGGCTGTAGGCATCTCTATTGTAAACCAAGACAGAGTTGTCCAGCAGAAAGGAAGACTGATAGTGTCATTACTTTGAGAGCAGAGCTGGGCTATTCACTTTACTTAGAGCATAGAAAAATACAACTGCAACCCATGGTAGAGAGATGACTCTCTAACATGCTGGGCTAGTGTTATAACTGTTAACCTTCCCAACATGTCCTAACTTCAGGTACAACCATGTCCAAATCTATCTTGAGTTTTTTGTCTTCTTTTTTTTTTTTGGGTCCGGTAGTGGGGCCAGAACTCTGGGCCTGGGTGCTGTCCCTCAGCTCTTCAGCTCAAGGCTAGTGCTCTACCACTTGAGCCACAGCACCACTTCCGGCTTTTTTCTTTTTGCTTATGTGGTGCTGAGGAATCGAACCCAGGGCCTCAGGCATGCAAGGCAAGTGCTC
Organism: Dipodomys spectabilis; assembly: GCF_019054845.1. NCBI lineage: Eukaryota > Metazoa > Chordata > Mammalia > Rodentia > Heteromyidae > Dipodomys > Dipodomys spectabilis. Next base: position 5,257,495 of record NW_024870864.1, on the reverse strand, counting down.
TACCACTGAGCCACCTTCCCAGCCCGAGTTTTCTGTCTTCTTTTGTCTTATTTTTGAGACAGCGTGTCTGTAGTCAAGCTGGTCTCAAAGTCCTGTATTCAGCGGGTCCTCTCATTTCAGCTTCCCACATTGCTAGGACCACGGCATAGATCACTGTGCTTGCCTTCTGTTTTAAAAGTCTCCACAAAAGCTCCTTCAGTCTCTCAGTTTCCAATTATGAACTCTTTCATGTCAGAAAATTTAGCTTTAAAGCTGGGTCAGATTCTTCAAGCTTTAGTTGAAAGACCATTTCCTTTGTTTACTACCTTTTCCTGAGAACCTTCATGTATTTGAAAACCAATATTAAATTGGCTTTCAGTTTTCTCTTCTTCCCCTGTGGAGTAATTTCAGTTCCAGTCACTTGGTTTTAGAAGATAAAAGCTTGCTAGCAAAATTCAAATAAAGTAAATATGAGGCTTTTATGTAAAAAAGGGAGAGAGGGTGGGGAATAAACAGAAGTGTTTTTTTTTCTGCTGCTGATGTCCTACCTGAAATGAAGTTTAACATTACGTTGAATCATTATGAACTTAATAATTTAGAGTCCATTCCCCTAAAAGGCTGAATTTACTTTTCTTTGTGGATCTTATGAGTTTCCTTTGTGAATTTAAAAGAAGTTTTATAAATTAAAGATATTTAGGGCTATTTAGAGAAACAAGGTCCTGGAGTAAGGATTCCTTAATTTTGCTGAAATCAGAGATTTATTAGTCTTTTGGAGGATTTTAGATCAATTTGAAAATATAATAAGTACTAAGAATCTTTTCTCTAGAAACATGTCCTTGTAACTTCACGATACCTTCTGGCCATTTCATTGAGTTTTTAAGACCTCAGATTCTAGTCTCCAGAACTGTTGTCAGATAAATATCAGAGGTAAAAATGAATAACTTTGGATAAAACTATTTTTTAATTTTGTTTTGTTGAAAAGATGTTGTACAGAGGGGTTACAGTTACATGAGTAAGGTAATAAGTACATTTCTTGTGGAGCAATGTTACCCCCTCCTTTGTTGTATTCCCACCAGCCCTTCCTTCCCGCACCTCTCTCCCTCCTTCCCTCACCCCCTCCCCAAGTTGTAAAGTTCATATCTAATATAGTGTCTCGTGGGTATCGTTGCAATTGGTCATCCTGCGTCCTTGTTTAAGCATTTTGTTATGATTAGAAAGAAAAGTGAAAATTTCTAGGTGTAAAGGGTTAAAGTAAAACATTTTTGCACTTGAAGTACAGTTCTTAGAGACTTCATTGGAAATTTAATTTAACTTAAACTGGAAATGCTTTTTACATTTCTGAAATGTTCCCCCATAATATCTAATAGAAATTAATTTTGAGTAAGCATCAGTATTAGCCTTCTCCTTGCAATATAGTGAGCTATATAGAAAGTGCAGGTATCAGGAAAGCAAGTCCTTTTAATAGTTTTCTATTGGCTGATTGGATGGACCTGGGTGCATCTGTCACCATCTTGAGCCTTCCTACTAGTAAATGCTGCTTTCTGAATAGGTTTCCTAGTTTTTGAAAATATATATTAGTTTTCTATCTGCATGGATGGTTAGCCTTGCTAGAATTTCATGAGCTGTCACTTGATACTAAATTTATAATAGACTCTAGTATGGTGACGTGGGACCCCCAAAAAGATTAGAGGGAGGCTTAGAGGGAGGCTTATAAGGCAATGCAAAATGGGCTGTGCCACGGTTGCTCATGTAGTCACTCACCCCATTGCAGCCACTGGGTTCCAAATATTGGTGTACTGACATGGAGTCATTTATACCTCTTTCCTCCTGCTCTACAATTATACTTTAGCCAATATGTGACAACCTAGATTTTCTAAATAAATTCTTCATTATACTTCCAGTTAAATAGCAAAATGCCATAGGAAGCTATCTGGTTTACTGACAGTTGGTCTACATATATATTTCTGTTATACCTAGAGATTGGCATCCATAAATTTGAAAACCGAGGACTCTTGTTATCATGGTTAATATTTCATTAGCAGATACATGCTGAATAAAATTGTTCCGTCTGGGTTAGGTTCTTGGGTTTTTCTCTGCTCTGTATAGTACTTCAGAATATCTAATTCTACTCCAAGTTAACCAGAGGAGTGAGTAGAGGATTAAAATGAGAGGTCAGTGAATGCCAAGACTTGGGCGAATTCCAGCTTTTTTCCAGCCATGTATTTATTACTGTGTAGTCTATTGGCTGTCCGAACAAAAGACTCCAAATGCTTTGGTGAAACACAAAATTAAATTGGACTTGGCCTGTGAGTAGGTTAATAGGATTCTGTGCTTGTATTCTGTGTTCATCCACATAGTCTTGGTTATTTGAAGTAGAAAAACCTAACTGTTTTTTTTAGTGACTTATCTTAGTTTCAGCAAGTCTGTCATTAAGGACTTCTACCTTGAATTGCAACCAGATGATCTGTTTTCTCTTTGTCACACACCATACATCTGAATCGCTAGACATTCTCTACACCATCATTTGCCCTGGTAGTTTGCTATGTATAGAACAACTTGGGAAGACAAGGCATCTATATTCTTTGTGGGTACCAAAGGGTGCATTGAGGAAAAGGAATTCAAATAGATTTCATTAACTAGGTTCTCATTTCTGTAGTGTGATGACAACTAGCAGCTTTTGCCTTTATTTCATACTCAACTGCTGAATTATATCTCTGTGCTTGGAAAAGAACCTTTGCCATCACAGGCACAGTTGTGAAAAATCATTTCCATTTTCCATTGGTCAGAGAGACAAAAGGTTGTCAGACCTGGTAGAGACAGGCTTTAGATAAATGCCTCAGCATCCTCGATAGGAAAGGAGAGGGGGTTATCTTTGGATTGTGGCAGTGATTACTCATGCTTTTAGTGGTGTGCCTTTCATCACCACAATTAGCTTCTTGTCTGCCAGTGTTTGGATACAGAATCTGTGGTTGTCATGTAGTCAGTGTCAAAAATCACTCAACACTATGCTCACTTTTGTGCTCGAGTGCTCTTATTGATGAGCACACAGGTGTTAAATTAGATTGGTTTCAATCCATTGTATGAAGTCACCAGGCACCATATAATCCCTCTTGCAAAGGTTTCTGAAGTCTAGGTAACAGGAAGATGAACAGTAATCAGTTTTAATCAAATAGGAATTAAAAGGATTCACTAATTTAAATTTTTTTTTCATTTCACTTAAGGGGAAAAATAGACTGGTTACAAAAGAGAAAGAAAGGCATAGAGAGAAGGTGTGTGCATTTTACATGACAATGCATTTGACTTTACCTCCATTGTATTAACTTATTTTGTACATATTCAACATCTAGAGTCCCTTCCCCCGCCCCCCCCCTTCAGAAAATCACAAGTTTAATGTTCTTTGGGAGTTATGTTTAAAAGCAAATTTGAAGGCTGCTTTAGAAATAAGTGAGTGTTTCTGATGCTTGGTGTTTCTCAGATACTCAGGCTCTGTCTCAGTACAGGGCTGTTATTACTAAATGGCTCATTAAGACTCATGTTCCAGAAGAGGAGTCCTCTTCAGACACCTGTGCCCTGGAGCAGACCACAGCACAAAGCCAGCTTCTAAGCAGTCAAACTAATTAAAACAGTAGCTTCAGGGACAGAGAGCATATAGAATACCTGTACAGGAACCAGTAATTTTCCACGGAAAGTCTTGTTCAAAAAACAAAGACCGGAAACAGAACATTATACTTAGAAAGGGGAAAAAAAAAACATTTAGTTTTGGGCAATTAGGACTTATGTGGTGTGGTTTTACATACTCAGGTTGAAATGTGAGAATTATTTCACTGTAATTGAATTTATAATTACAATTCTGTGCTACCTATATTTGAGGGTTTCAAAGGAGAAATTTGGGTCAATTTCAAATGGTTTTTTTCTCCTCTGTGCATAAAATAGAATAAAACAGATCTGAAGTGTAATGTTTGAATCTATGGATAAAACATATTCAGGAGGTTTTCTGAATTGATGTAGGTAGTGAAGAGGCAGAGCCAGAACAACTTGATTATCTGCTCCTGTTTTCACCTTGCTTAAGACACTTTGAAAGGACAATTTTGAAAGTTTTTCCTTTGCTATCATTTGTATTGTTAATATTCCCCAAATCTCACATGTTAAAGGCTCCTTCTTTTTTTCCATTGGCTGTTTAACCAACCACCCTATGGTAGTTCTCCATTCTTTTTGGTCTGTTACAAAGTCTTTGCATCATTTAGCACTATCTGAACTTATCACTTGCAGGTTTATTGCCTGTGTCTATCTTACTTTATTGCTGTATCCTTGGCACAAAAAAGTTCCTAGCATATTGTAAAGAGCCTGATATATGTGTCAAGCGGATGAATTAATGAATTAAAATGTTTTCCATTGTGAAAAAGAAAGTAATACCAATATTCCATGAAAATCTGTGCATGATGGTTCATGCCTGTAAATCCCGGCTACTTGGGAAGCAGTGGCAGGAAGATAGTGAGTTTGAGGCCAACCCAGACAAAAATTAGGAGATTGTATCTCTAAATCAAAATATAAACAAAAGGACTAGACATATGGCTCATGTAGTCAAGCACTGGGGTATGAGGCCCTGAGTTTAATTCCCAGTATTGCAAAATAATAAATAGACAAATAATTAATTAAATAAATAAAATAGTTTGATAAGAAAGTTAGCTGGGGAGTTAAAGGATTTCAAAGAGTGAGTTGGGAGAATGGATGTGTGATGATGAAATGGAGATTTTTAACTGTAAACCAAGGTTAATAATAAAGAAAACATATAGTAGAAAGGAAGTGAGAGGTAGTGTAGGGAGAAGTAGGCTGGAAGAAGGTAGGAGGTAAGGGAGGAAGATGGTCCCTAGGAAAACAAGAGTGAATCAATGGAGTTTTCAATGTGTGGAAGACCTGGAATTGTTTGAATGGGGTATGTAAGAAAGTGTGATTGGGGAAGAGGGCCAAATGACAGAAGAGAAAGTGGTCATCTCTAGATCATAGAGGAGGGTGACTAGAAAAGTTAGTGACTCTTCTTCCTGTGTCCTGTAAGAGAACCGTCAGTGCCAGTTTATTGTCAACCATAGAGTAAATGCCCAAAAGAAAGCCATGGAGCACATCTTTAATGCTGGTACTTTTGCTATTTTCTTCCTTTTGTCCATTCTCTGAACATTTCATTTCCTCTCACAGCAGGAGCAACACTTGAACGCATTATGTAACCTTAATATTTCCTACAAAGAACTGTTAAAAACAGCTAGCTACAAAGCTGTTTGTAACAGAGAGCTACAAAGAACTGTTACAAACAGGTAGATAATACCTGTAAATTAATTGTATTTCTTAATGTTATATAAGCATCTAGTACTATTATAATAACTGTAAAATTTGAAAAGGCTCTAATTACAAGGAAATGATTATAGAGCATCAGACTTAGAAATATTAGTTATTCATATTGCTAGGTGTTTGTTGATTGCAATATTTATATTTAGGAGAGCTGGTAGAGGTGGTGCAGATTTTTGGATTAATAGCTGCATTAATAAATAATATGTGAGGAACATAAAAATACTGCTTGTTCTCATGTGGAAGCCAAACATCGATCTTATAAGAGCCTGGAAAAAGTTGAGGGAAGGGGAATAGTGAGGGTATAGGGTGCAGTTGGATAGGAAGAGTTATTTCTAATGTTCTATAAAACAGTAGGATAATGATGATTGACAGCAATTCTGTATTTCAAAAAAACTGGTAGACAGGATTTTGACTGTCTCTAACACAAGGGAATTAATGATATATATTGGAAGTGATAGATATACCATTTATCCCAACCTGATCATTATACATTACCCCATAAGTATGTACAGCTACTGTGTCAATTACAAATAAAAACTTGAAAGGAAAAGGTTATATAAATTAGATAATTTTAAGCTGCTCTATTTACAAGAGGAATGGTTCAAACAGGTCTTTCTACTAGTTAGTACACGTTGGCCAAGTTGGACTGAGGTCATTATTCAGCAAAAGAGACAGTAAATGTCAGTGCCGATTTTGAAGGTGTAAATAGAGCAACCCTGTGGCTTGACATCAGGGTAGTCATTGAACATGGGAGGCTACACCTGAGAAGGCACCTGGGTTCTCTGCTCAGAAGAACCACAAAGCTTCTCTCACACTCCATTTTGACTTTGTCATCTTGAAAAGATTGGGAGAGTGAGGTTGAGGTCAGTAGGTTCCAGATGATGGCCAAGCATGCTATGCCCTTCCTGCTTCCCACTCCTTGTGGTTGCTGTCTTTTCATTGTGACTCTTTCCTATCAGGACCTTGGAATCTGTGCTTCTCCTCCTGTGCAATAAGCACATTGCTCAATTTTGGCACATAACCAAGAAGGTACCACTTTGGTGGCTCTATTTTGTGGGAAACAAAAAGGCAGAGAGGTAAAAGTGGAAAGACTAAGTGCAACAGGAATTAAAAAATTCTCCTAGCCACAAGCTGTCTTCCCACAGGTATTTGATGACCAACTAGACTTATATCACTGTGGCTAATGTTGTGTTTTACTTGTTTTACATGTTTCTTGATGTTCTTATGTGTTAAATTATTCTGGGACAGTAAAAGCCATCTCAACTCCAAGTTGTACAAAGAGAAAATGTCAACTAAATTATCTGTAATGAAACTGTTTTCTTTTTAAATCATAGAATAAACCAAAGAGAGGGAGAGACAGAGAGAGAGAGTATGAAAAGAGAGAGGTGTATGTGTGTGCGCGCGCGCGCGCGCGCGTGTGTGTGTGTGTGTGTGTGTGTGTGTGAAGGGAGGCTGCTTTAATTGAAGGCAGTTGGAACACCCAGCCTGGGGTTAAATATCCTTTCATCTTGCCTGATTATGACAGAGAGTAGGCATTCATAGCTTTTAAATGCTTATGGTTTGGGGATAATTAAAATTGGGTTAGGGAAGCAAAATGAAGAAAATACATGGTTGAAAGGAAAATAGAATCTCTATCACTTAAGGGCAAAAGCAAGTTTTAAAATGAGTGGAAATGAAGCTAATTGCTTGCCAAGTCTGGCATCTGTGAAACACTGAAGCAAAAGGCCAGAAGCACAGGACTGTGAGGCAAACACAGGTTGTGTGGGCAGAAAGGAAGGGCTAGTTAATTCTCACTCTGCAAATCAGGAACAGAGATTTTTGACTGACTGATCTTCAGAGGAAGATGAGGGTAAAGATATTTATGGTTAAGGGAATACAAGGAAGGCATAGGCAGATATACGCAACTGTGTGTTTCTGAGTTGAGGGAACACAGAATAATCCTTTTTTTCCTGAAAAGATTTGAGACATAGAAGCTGAGTGGCATGTTCCATGACATATTTAGAGGGAATGAATCATATGGCTATGTGATAGACAGATTTTTGAAATGAAACATGTAAGTCAAGGCCAGTTAAGAAACCAGTGCATTTCTTGTCAAGCATTTGCTCATGTAATTGTAACCCCTCTGTACGGTATTTTCACAATATAAAAAAAAAAAAAAAGAAAGAAGATGATAAAAAGAAACCAGTGCAGTCATCAAAGCAAACACTAGTAATAGCTCAAACTAAGGCAGTGTCTTTGATTCTGGAGAAAAAGTGGAAGATGCATGGTATTTCAGAAGCAGAGTCAAATAATTTGCTTATTGGTTGATGGTGCAAAAAAAATTATTCCAAATTTCTACGCTGTATAACTTGGGAATGGTGGTAGCTTATCAGCAAGGTTATACTTTCATCTGTATAACTTGGGAATGGTGGTAGCTTATCAGCAACGTTATACTTTCATCTTGAAGGAAAAGAGATCTTTGTTATTTATTTAGACTGATTGATTGCCAATTTCCATGGTGTAATTACTCTAAACCCACTTTAGCCTGCCATCAGAGTGGTGTCACTGACATGATGTTGGGAAGAATGTACACAAACACTTGACATACCACTTTAAGCCAACTCTAGCACTCTAGTGCTTTGAGTAGATTATAAAGAAAGCAACTAAATCCCAGTGTGGAAAACACAGAGGCCTTCGAACTATAGAGCTGATCCTTGGGAGAAAGGGCAGAAGGGCAGGGCCATCCATAAGTAGAAGCCATCAGTATTAAATTGGGGGAGTCAGGATAAGGGAGGGTGGGAGATAGAATTGTGTGTGTGTGTGTGTGTGTGTGTGTGTGTGTGTGTGTGTGTATGTACCAGTGAGATACAAAAAAAAAAAAAAAAGCTCGGCGCAGGTGGCTCACGCCTATAATCCTAGCTACTCAGGAGGCTGAGATCTGAGGATCGAGGTTCAAAGCCAGCTCAGGCAGGAAAGTCCGTGAGACTCTTATCTCCAATAAACCACTTGAAAACTGGAAGTGGCGCTGTGGCTCAAGCGGTAGAGCGCTCGCCTTGAGCTGAATTGCTGAGGGACAGCGCCCAAGCCCAGAGTTCAAGCCCCACAACCGACCAAAAAAACAAAACAAAACAGCAACAAAAATAGAAGTAAAGTCTCTGGAGAGAAGAAGGTTATGTGTGAGACTTGGACAGACTCTGTGTCTAAAACAGCAAGGAGTTAAAAAAACCCAGTGATGTCTTTGGGAATGTAGGATATTTTTGACTTCAGTTTATGAATATAAATATTTTCATCAGAATTAGCTCAGCATGAATTAATTATCATACAGTTCCTGAGGGAACATCATTACGCTAATGTAATTCCTTCCCATAATCAATTTTCCATAGAGTGGTGTTAATCTGTTTCCAATATTTTTCCATTTTCACATTAATCTTAATGAAATTATTTAAATCAAGATTAATTACTTTCTATATAAATATCATGATAAAGGTTTGATTTATCAATGTTTTAAAAAATTCTGTTGTTTTATTGATATTCTCTTTTTTGAGACTATCATGACTTTTTTTGCTGTTAATGATGACTAACCCTTCAGACAGTATTTCAGCTGTATGAATAAGCTTCACTTTGTCCTTTATCCCATCTAAGTTAGCTACTTTCCCCTGACAGTTTGCTTAAGCTCTGAGCATTTGGATACCAGATAGGAATCCCAGTGAGGAATAACAGAAGTGGTTTGGAAAGCTACTTCATATCATAGACTCCATATAAAAGGATTAATAATAGTCCTAATCAAGATCTGTAGTTGGAAGAAAGTGATTTCATTGTGTCTTTTGCAATAATTTTTAAATCTTGAATTTCATAGTGTTCTACAGTATACAAAGACACCCCATGATTTAATTTGCCTTGTCAAAAAAATAGCAAAAATCTTGTATATTTCTATCATCAAGTAGAAATTGTGTTAAAGCCAAAACACAAAGTACCATGTCTGACTTGTGGCTTGGGTAGCAGAAAGGTTATGGATTTGAAAAGCTCACACTGACACACCAGGCAAGGAAAGGGAATGCGTTCTGCACAGCTCCTAAGTGCATTTCAGATGTGAACTTGCCACAGGCCATAGGCAGTGCCTTGGGCTCAGATGGCTAATTTTGCTACCAAACGTTTGGACTCCTATAAACTAAACTAGCAAGGTTCTTACATGAAAACAGAATACCAGTTTCTTTATTTTGGTAAGAAAAAGTTTAACAGTTTAGGACAGAATAGAGGATTGTGATCTGGCTGAATTAGAAGAAAGCAAAGATAGCTACCAATGCAACAACCACTTTTACCACATTGACCTCAATTTCCCAGTTCAGGTGTATAGTGGGTTCTAAACATTTGTCTAGTGCACATTCCAAGATGGAGAACAGGACTGATCTGAATTCTATGGTTCCACCAAAGTGGTCTAAAGGCCTTACTGTCAGGGCATTAGTAAGAGATTAGCTAAAGCTTCTCCTCTGAAAATGGGATAATATTGTTGACCACGAGAGTATGGTGGTGCCAGCCACCTATCTGAGCCACATGGTTTTTCTTTTCTTTCTTCTTTTCTTTTTTGGTCTGGGCCCTAGGGCTTGAACTCAGGGCCTCAGCACTGTCCCAGAGTTTCTTTCCTCAAGGTTGTCTCTCCACCACTTGAGCCACAGCTTTACTTCTGGCTTTTGGGGGAGTTAATTAGAGATAAGAGTCTCATAGGATTTCCTGCTTAAGCTGGCTTTGAACCATGATTTTCAAATCTAAGCCTCCTGAGTAGCTAGGATTAAACTGGCATGAGCCAACCAGCACCCAGCTGGTCTATGTTTAATGGCTACTTTCTTCCCACTTACACTCCAGTCTTTTTGTCTAATAATCAAAACAATTTTTGGAAATTTAATTATCTTATTTTATCTTTCATTTTCTATTGTTCCTAAATTTGAAATTTCAGAGAACCATCTAAAATTCTAGTTTTGGAGAGTCTCTTACTAACTCCCAAATACTAACAACCACTACACTTTCAGGCTTTTTTAAGATTGTATACAAATTGATGGTTGAGTTGAATTACATTCAGTATCCACAGATGTTTTAATTAAGTTCCTATTTAGACATATTTGTAGTTCTCAAGCAGCTGTAAGAAACAATACATAAAGATACTATGCACCCTTCACTTATTTGGCCATGGTGGGTAACTTTTTATATACTGATGGATTTGATTTTCTGATATTTTATTATGGCTTTTTAATCTAATATCTTTAGACTTTCCCTCTTTTCTAATGTAAGAATTAGTATTATAAATTTTCATCTCAGCATTGCTTTAGCTGCTTGCTGTATGTTTTAATACCTTGCATTTTCTTATTCATTAAGTTCTACAGATTTTGAAAAATTTATTTTGGGACTTCTTTAAGTATTTTTCTTGAAATATTTACAAGTCTGTTTAATTTGAGTGTCTGGAGATTAATATGTGTGTGTGTGTGTGTGTGTGTGTGTGTGTGTGTTTGTGTGTGTGTCATTTATTTCTGGTTTGATTCCATTATTGTCTAGAGAACATACTCTGTATGTTTTAAATTGGTAGACCTTTGTGTTATGGTTCATGATAGGTTCTGTTTTATTTTGTATACCTTTGAAAATGAGTATTTTGCTCTTGTTGAGTGGAATTTTCTATGTCAGTTACATCTTGTTAGTTTATTGAGCTGCTCATTTCTTCTGTATTAGTGCTGATTATTTGTCTAGAAGTTCTAACTGTTGTTGAAAATAGGATATTTACGTCCTGAGCTATAATGGTGAACTTGTTTGTTTCTCCTATCAGGTCTGTCAGCTTTTACTTTGAGCATTTGGATGCTCTGAGGTCTGGTTCATGTACTTCCAGGATTCTTACCATTGTCTAGTGGATAATGTTTCTCTTCTCCACTAGTATTTTGTTGCTTTTAAGTTTATTTTATCTAATGTTAACATATTCAACTCTGCCTTTTAAAAACTAATGTTTACACACAATATCTTTTTATATTCTCTTGTTTGATTCAGTGAACCTATGGAGTTATATGTGAAGTCAGTTTCTTGAAGACAACTTATTGGATTATGCTGCTCCATTCTAGTGGCAATCCCTGCCTGTTATTTTGTTTTTTTAAAGGCATTTACATTTAAGATAATTACTTGTTTTCCTTTTTTTAAAAAAAGTTTATTCCTCTGTTTCTCTTCTGTAGGTTATTTGAACACCTTTTGAAAAATGATAGTGTTAATTTGTTCAAATAGGTTTATAAAAAGCGTTATGTCTTTGCATGTGTTTTTATGCTATCTCTTAGTATTACAATATACAGATGTGGCATAGTATAGTATATTCACAGTGTGTTCTGGTATATTCACCGAAAACTTACTGTCCTTGGATATCTTTATTAGTGTCATTTGGATATTCTTCTTTTAAATGTCATAACAAGTATTTTCTTGGTATACATTGTATACTACATTGACTACTTGCTTCAGTCATCATTTTAATTTATCATCATTTTTTCTGGAGTTTTAAACATTATTCTATTGTTTCCTCATCTGTTTAGAGGACTTCCTTTGCCTTTTTTTTTTAATCCCTTCCCTCCCACCTCCACAACTCCTTTGCCATTCTTTAAAGGCAGGTTTGCAAGGTCTCTTTTCCTTCATTTGAGATTTTCTTTATTTCCCCCTTCTTTTCTAAAAAATACTGTCACCAAATATAGACTTCACAGTTGACATTTCTTTCAGTATTTGAGATGCTCCAGGTAAGAAATCTGCTCCTAAAGGAGCTGCCTCACTTTAGAAATCGCTTGGCCTGTCCTCTTAGGCAACTTGCTCCTAAAGGAGCTGCCTCACTTTAGAAATCGCTTGGCCTGTCCTCTTAGGCAACTTGCAGAGCTTTTCCTTTGCTGTTAATTTTCAGTTTTTATATAATTTTTATATAATTTGTCTTTGTGTGAATTTTGTTTAGGTTTGTGCTATTTAGGATTCACTTAGTTTCTTTAGTCTGGAGGGCTTATGTCTTCCACCAAATTTGTGACATTTTCAACCATTTTCTTTGCTGTTACTGTTTTGGATACTGTTTTATCTATATTTCCCCTCTCCTTTTGGCACCTAGATGATGACAACAAAAAAATCTTTTGTATATGGTCCCACAGGTCCCTGAGCTCATTTTTCTTCTAGTTTTAACTCTCATTGCTCAGATTCAGTAATTTTTGTTGATGTCTTCATGCTCACAGATCCTGTTTTCTGTGATCACTATATATATATATGTGTGTGTGTGTGTGTGTGTGTATGTGTGTGTGTGTTTATATTACTATCAAGCCTATCCAGTAAGTTTTTATTTCTGTTATAGTAATTTTTAGTTCATTTTGCAGTATTGTGGCTTAAACACAGAATCTTGTTCTTGGAAACCAAGTACTCTAAGCTATCCCTGCCTCAGCTTTGGTTATAGTAATTTCTTAATTCACAACTTCAGTTTTGCACATTTTTATGACTTCTAGCATTATTTTTCTGAGATTTTTCTGTTTTTCATTTGTGTCAAGAGATTTTTAGTACTGATTGTCAAAGTACTTTTATGATGACAGCTTTAAAATCTTGGTCTGGTAATCTCAACATTTTATCACCTCAATGTTGGCATTAGTTCTGTCACACAAGTTTGGTTGACCTGGCTCTTGGTTTGATGGAAATTTGTTAAAATCATATTATGTTATTTCTCTGTTGTGCTAACGATCTTTTTAGTGCCATGTCAAGTCTGTTTGGTTTATCTCATGCTGCTGCTTCCTAAGGAGGAAAGGGCTTGGCAGACAACATAAAGAAGACATCCAACCTGTTGGAGGTTAATAGAGACTACTTCTTGGAGTGGATGATTGCTATAATAGGATCCCCCTTTCTGGTGTGTCTAGGTGCCATATGGTTTCTCAGGCCTGATGGGGAAGACAAGCCCTTCTCAGTCCTAGTGCTTGGGGCAAGCTCCCATTGTATTTTGTGGGTTGAGGAGAATCTTAGGTTTGTAGCTAGGAGGGTTCCTCCTTTGGCCATTGTTTGTTAGTCAGGCACTGGTCTAGCCTGGTATCACTTCTTCACCTTTATTGAGCCAGGACTCTTCTTTAGTCTGCAAGAGGAATTGTCTCTGCAGTGGTACCTGTTTGCATATGTTGTGGTTTCTAAAATGCAAGCATAGGTCCTTAACTAATGGATGGATCTTACTCCTCCTACCTTTCACACTCTTCCTTTCATTGCTCCAGGCATTATTTCCAGAGTTTATCCTTGTGCTTAGCAGAGATGAATAGGGAGCAATGAGTTTATACCATTTTGTTAGATCATTAGTCCAGTAGGTGCCTATTTTTTCCTTTTTGAGACTTAGTTGGTACATTTGTAAGGAAAACACAGAGGAAGATGCCAAAAGTAACCTGAGTATGGTGACAAATGCCTGTAATCTTAGCTGTTCTGAAAATGAAGGAAGAAAGGTTGCAAGTTTAAGGCAAGCTTGGGCAAAATGTTAGGGAGACCATCTCTCAAAAACAGTGTAAAAAACCAAAACTCCTGAGAGTAAGGCTCAAGAATTATAACATTTGCCTAGCATGTGCAAGAACTAGAGTTTAATCTCCAATACCTAGGTAGGTAGGAAGGAAGGGAGCAAGGGAAGGAGGGGAAGGAAGGAAGGAAGGAGAAAAAGAATGCAAAGAAAGAGAAAGAAAGAAAGGAAAAAAGAAAGAGCACAACTATAACAAGGTAAAGTGTTGAGAGATCTGAGCAAGGAACAATGGGGCTCTGAGGGACCAACAATCAATACATCTCCCAGTCTGATTTAAGCAATTAATAAGCACAGATTTTAATCATTTGTGACACCATAGCATGTGATCTTCAGATGAAAGAGGCCTCCTGCTGATAGAGTAGAACAAGAATATAGAAAGTAACATCTCAGAATAGGATATTTCCCCCCAAATCCTCGAGGCTGGGCCTTATAATAGGTCTCCAGAGTAAGAATCAAAAGCATGATTGGGAGAAATCAGAAGGAAGCAAGTGGTGTGCAAAATCTTGAGGAGAATGGTGACTGAGACCCCCCCAAAGGAAGTGACTGAAATCTTATCTTAATAGCTTATGAGATCAGCATGATTCTAGTTCTGAGAACAGGTAGCAAGTCTATCATGTGGAGAAGGGCATTGGCTATGGTCAGTCTAAAGCACAGGGCTGTATTCTTGAAAATAGGTCATAGGTTTCTCAGCTATGTCAAAAAGCCAGAAGGAAGAATGCATAACACTATGGTGGTTGGCAGAGACATCTCACCTGGAAGGCTGTCTTTGATTTGGGCAACTGTATTCTCATCTAGTCTGGAATTTGTGGCCATCCCTTCCCCAAAGAAGCAGAATCCTTGCCTCATGGGAGGGTTTTAAAGAGAGAAGACAGGAAGGGAGGCACTTCAGAAAGGTGAGGGTACATAGGTGGCTTGATTTTTAATAAAAGGCCATATGTAATAGGAAGCATGGCATTGATAGAGGAGAATCCATTTGAGGTTATTGTAAAGATATCCTCACTTAGCATATTGTTGACAAAATGCAGTGTCCCAGCAGGATATTCTCGAGTCAGTCCATATGGTGCTAATGGTTCTCAGTAAACATAAAAGTAATTATAAATGGTGATACTAAATGACGCATCAGAAGATTTCTTTTAACTGTTAACAATGTGTGAAGCTATGTATGATCAGAAATCCTGGTTGAATCTGAAAGCCACAGTAGAGACTAACCTGTATTAAAATTGTTTTATTATTGTTAAACAATTAAGCACATGAAGATGAGTGCAGGGGAGTGATTGCTCAGATGTTAACTCTTCATCAAAGAAAATAAAGGGTTTGTTTTTTATTAAGCATACTTTCTCACATTTCATTTACTGTAAAATCTTGTGTGACTTCAATAGTATCATAAAACATCTCAATCAGGAGATAAACAAGCAAACAAAATATTTTATTTTGGCTTATTCTGCATGTGTGTCAGGTACTGTTTTATAGACACTGTAAATGTGTGAGTAAACAGCACACACAACAAACCCATCCTCGCTTATTCTGCTTAGGGGACCATTACAGTATCTGAGTCTTTAGTTCATGTGTGGATGTGGTATCAAGTGGAAACTAATATGGACTTAAAATGAGGAACTTGAATGAGTTATGTTCACAGATAGATAGGAAGAGGAGAACAGTAACTGATTTTCAGGGAGCAATGTAGTAATCTCACATGTAATTATGTTGTATTTTTTTTTTTTTGCAGTACTGGAGTTTGAACTCAGGCTTTTACAAACTTGCTTATCTTAATTGCTCAACTGGCACTCTGCCATTTGAGCTATGCCTCCAACCTGGCTTTTGACTGATTATTTTTTAGATGAATCTGGCAGACTTTTCTGCCTGAGCTGACTTTGAGCTGCCATCCTCTGGATCTCAGCCTCTTGAATAGTTAGGATTACAGATGTGAGCTGTGGTACCTGCTTTCATATAACGTTTGTTAAAACACATGTTCATTTTTCAATTCAGTAATTTTCCTGAATGGTTACAATATTTGGGCTGCAAGTATCATGTAGAAGGGAAGGACTAAGAAGGTTTTTTTGTGCTTTGTTTTTCTAACTATATAATGAGAATATTCAATTAAAGTGATAAAATTATTTTCAAGTACAGATTTGTCTTGGAAATATACCCCAAACATGCTAATCATCATTCATTACTTTTTTTTTTTATTACATCCTATGTTCATCCTATTTTATTACACACTATCCTTTTCGTGGTGTTTTACCAACCCCATACATTTCAATTTTTACTTTCAATCTTTTGTTTTTTTTCCTCTGGATCATGTTCTTATTCTTTATCCTCTACTCAAAAAAAAAAAAAATCTCTAGCTGTCAAAATCCTATCTATCTTTGAAAAACAGTCCCTTAGTGAAATGTGGTCTTTTCTACCAATAAGTACCAGCAATACTTTTGCTTCCTCAGGTCTGCTTGGTGTTAGTTATATATTTTTAACTGGTCTCTCTTTTCACTGCAGAGTCGTTAAGGACAGGACCTGTTCCCTACCAATCTGCTTGTGTGCCTTCAGGGTACATACCATAAAAATATGCTTAGTAGCTGGGTGCCCGTGGCTCATACCTGTAATCCTAGCTACTCAGGAGGCTGTGATATGAGGATCTCGGTTCAAGTCCAGCCCAGGCAGGAAAATCTGTGAGACTCTTATCTCCAACAAACCACTAGAAAAACGGAAGTGATGCTGTGGCTCAAGCGGTAGAGTGCTTGCCTTGAGCTGAACAGCCCAGGGACAGCACCCAGGCCCAGAGTTCAAGTCCCATGACCGACCAAAAAAAAAATATATGCTTAGTAAATATTCAGAATTTTTAAAAAGATAATTATACAATTCTACCTATTTTCCTGGTTATTCGGCTGCCATTCCTAAGACCTGCAACCTTTCCAAAGCCTTTGCATTTCCGTTTGCTCATGTTTGGACAGTGTCTATATGTTTAGAACTTAAAATAGTGCTTCTACCGGGGCAAAATATAGCACAATGTTTTTATTCTGGGTGAAAAATGAATCTGTAGTCTGAGTGTCTTCTAATCACTGTGACACAGTCAAGTAAATAAGGAATAATTTTTTGAGCACCTGAGAAATGTGTCACTGTGTCAGTCTCATGGCCATGATCCCCTGGTGCCTGAGTGTGAGATTCTACTAGCCCCACTGCCCACTTCAGAGGACCCAGTCAGCTTTGCAGGGACCCTCCTGCCTGCCTCACTTTAGATCTCGGCCATATACCAGGTAGAATAGAAACAGCCTTTTGTTGTCATATGTGACTTCTTTATTGTCTGTCCTATATTGCTTTAGCTGAAAGACCTTTCTAACCTGGAAGGCCTACTTGATTCTTTTAGAAGTTCACTCTATCTTTGGAGTCAGTATATCTTGTCTATTCTGTAAAGAGATGCAGCAGCTCATTCTTGGTTTTCCTGTTGGCATGGAAAATGCATTTTCTAATTTGGCAAGATAATATGGAGGTGAATTTAAGTGGAATATTATGCTGGATATCTGTCTTTTGATTTTCATACACTTTGCATACAACCGTAAAACATTAAGCAGTATGTCTTTTGGTAAGGGAGTGATAAATCATTCTTGCGATTGTTTCTAACATATTTATAAGATGATTTCTTTGTTGCTTTGTATGTCTCTCCCCCATGGTATCACTGTATTTGATGTTAGTATAATTTTGTGGAGGGGAAGGGAAAAAACAAATTGTTTAAATAGGGATACAGGTGGACCCATTGTAACAATGAGATGTACAAGACGTTATGTTGGAAAACGAAGTTTACAACTTTGGCTGGGGCGGGGGTGGGGGAGAAGAGAAACAAAGGAGGAGGCAACAATGCTTGATAAGAAATGTACTCATTACCTTGCCCATGTAATTGTAACCTCTCTATAAGGTATTTTCACAACTAAAAAAAATAACAGGGGAATGCCATTTCATATTATGGGGAATTGTGAATTAAAGTATCTAATGCATGTGTGCACCCAGAAGTGTACCTACACATGTGTGAACACACATACACATAACCTTGTGATTGTGAGGGTGCTTTTGCAGTTCATGCATGCAGTAAAGATCCTTTGTCAGATTATTCAGCAAGTATGCCTATTTTCTGTAGCTCCTGGCTCTAGCATGGAACCATTCTCATTTGCCTTTGTTGACTCTTCTGTAACTGCGATTATTGTAGTTAGGTGCTTTATACTCTTTGGTTTTGTACTTGGCTTCTTTTATATTGTGATATTTATGTTATAAAACTCCCATTTATTTTCAGTCCAAGGTAATAGTGGTGAATTATTATATAATGTCTGAGAGTTCCTTATTTCCTATTCCTCTTTGAGAAACTTCTTGCCAATATTCCTATCACTACACTGAGGTAAAATATAGTGTCTCTTGTCCAGGGATGCTGAAATATGTTGTTATGAATAGATATAGTTCCTGAAATTTCCTTACGGGGTTAATTTTGAGTTGTCATAATTTGGCATATTTAAGTATTATTGTCAAATCATTTATTTCTATATTAAAAGTAAAATTCTTGCAGGTGAGGAAAAACTTTTGTAGTAGTTCAAAATCAGGTCCTTAAAATACAATTTACTTGTAAAAATTAGATGATAGCCTCAGTTTTAGTCAGAATATGCTGTGTTGTACTGAAGTGACAGTCCCAAGTTTTGTGTTTTTATTTTAAATTGTGGTTAAATTCCATGTCTTCCTTGTCTACATTTCAGCTCTGCTTCAGAACGTATGATTCCAGGGTTTAGATTTCTTCCCTACACAATGACGAATTGCCTGATGCTTGCTAACAGTGTCTTCCTCTTTTTCTCCCAGCATCTTATTCTTCAGTTCTTCTCTAAAAGGCACAACAGTAGATTGTTTCTATAATTTAACATCTTCATTTATAGCTAAGATATCCTTGACTAAACACAAAATTGTTTTTAGAAGCATTTTCTGAAGGTAAAATAAATGAGGAAATACAGAATTCAGTTTTGTTTTTAGAGCTTATTTGAATTTATTATGGTGATGGTCATTTTTTAAATTTTTATATTTTATTGTTATCATAAAGGTGATATGCAGAAAGGTTACAGTTGCATTATCAGTTGGATTTTTAAAGATTGTCCTATATGTTTGTACATCTGCACACAATATGATTCTCACATTTATTGCTCATTTTTTGCCTGTTGCTAATCTTAAACACATTTTTTTCCAGCCCTGGGGCTTGAACTCAGAGCTTTTGCATATGGTGCTCAAGGCTGGCACTCTACCACTTGAGCTATAGCTCCACTTTAGGCACTTTGGTGGTCAATTGGAGATAAGAGTCTTACAGACTTTCCTGCCTGGGTTGTCTTTGAACCACAATCCTCAGATCTCAGCCTCTTGAGTAACTAGGATTACAGGCATTAGCCATTGATACCTGGCTGTACACAGTTATCTTACGTCAAGCTTTCTTCATTTTCCAGTAAAATATTAGTCAGTACAAAATCATTTGATATCCCTGCTTTCCCCAGCTCCAGCAAATAGAGTTTATGTTTATAACTGCCCATATCTACAGCGTTTTCTGGACTCTGCATGTGCTGTAAGAAGGCCAAAGAGAATGATTTTTATATCCTTTTAAAAACTTAATGCTTCCCATAAGGACATTGGAATGATTTTATGGAATGGTTCTGCTTCCTTCAATGGTAGAGAAACACAACTAGTAGTAAAACTTGTCAGGATAATTACTATTAAGAATGCATTTTTTCAGTCATTCTGTACAATATTCATTTTGAATTAACAGTATGTTTTTCCTTAATACTAAACTGTGCTCAGACATAAATGAAAGTGATCTAGGGCTGGGAAGTTGGCTTAGTGGTAGAGCGCTTGCCTTGCATGCCTGAGGCCCTGGGTTTGATTCCTCAGCACCACATAAGCAAAAAGAAAAAAAAAGCCAGAAGTGGTGCTGTGGCTCAAGTGGTAGAGTGCTAGCCTTGAGCTGAAGAGCTGAGGGACAGTGCCCAGGCCCAGAGTTCAGACCCCACGACTGGACCCAAAAAAAATAAAATAAAATAAAAAATGAAAGTGATCTAGACATTTCTAACTGGAGTAGAAGTCTGTCCTGTAAGAACAGGAGCGAATGCAGTTGATTCCTAGTACTGATAGAATTAACTTTTTGTTGTTTATAAAACACAAACATGAATTATGACAGTGCTTCCTATTAAGATGTTGAATACATCAGAATGTTTTGAGGCAATTCTCAATCAAAATGTCTTGAGCTCACAGTAGTAAAGTGTTACAGAAGAAACTTAACAGTTTTCTATAAATTTAATTGCTGTCTTGGAATAATTATGTCTAGAGGATGGAATACTGTATATATTTTTATTATCCAATGGTTTCTTTTTTAATAGGACTGCTGTGCTTTGTACAAGTCAATTATTTTTGATAGTTTCTTTAATTAATGTTTAATTATATTTTATTATCTTCATTTTACTACATCACCTTGGTGATAATTAAAGCATTTCTAAACACCATGCTTCCTTATAGTGTGTTATATTTTATGCTATTAGAGCCTTCTTAAAGTCCATAAAGTTTCAGGATTTGTGTAGTTATGTCACTGTTTGAAACATTTAAGATCTCTCTTCTCCATACTTGTAAGCCAGAAGTACACTAAAATGTGATTGAAGACTGAAAAGTGATGCAAGAAATGCCTTCTAGGTATAGTTATCAGAATGGCAAATTTTTTGGTTAAATGGGTTCTTTTGTAGCATATCATTTTAATTCTTCTGTATTAATAGAATACTAAATGTATGTAAAGAGTCATTGGGACCCTTTGTTGGTAGAATTTACTCTTTCAGTATTTTGGTTCATTTGTGTCCAATAGTAGTGAAGTTTGTACCACTCCACCCACCCACATTCACAAAAGGCCCCTGGAATTGGCACACAGGAAAAGTGGGATAGTCAAGGTAGATTGTGTAACTGCTCAACATGTGCTGTACCTTCCCAATGACTCACTCAGTGTGAGTGAGAAGGTTGTCTCTTCTGCTATGGACTGTTACCTGGGGAACAGTCCTGGGTAAAGTGTGAAGCTGTGGTGAAGAAAGGTGGCTCTTTACTTGGGTCTTTCCTGTGTGGTATTCTCACTCTGCCCCCAGACCTGGAGTCTACTGTGTTCGCTAATTCTCAGTTTGCTAATTCTCTGGGTTCTGAAATTCTCAGTATCCTTTGTGTTGTCCCTCATTTTCACATAGTTTTCCTCTTTATGTTTAGAAACAAGAATTTTTTCTCTTTGTTACACAAAATACAACCTCAGAACAATTTTAGTTCTTTCTTGATCACTTCAGGATAGAATTAAATAAAAAAAAAATTGAGCTATTAGTGATCCTGAAACTTATTTATTCTTATTTTTCAGTGGTGCTGAGATGAACTCAGGATTTTGGGCTTGTTAAACAGGCACTTTACCACTTCAGCCATACCTATACCCTTTTCTGTGTTGGTTATTTTTAAGATTGGGTTTCACATTTTGTCTGGGCCACCTTGTACTATGGTCCTCTTATTTATGATTCATGATTAACTGAGATGATAGGTGTGTCATTCTGCCTGGTAGGACCATGGGTCTTTGCATACTTATTGCTTGTGCTGTGCTTGAATCTCCATCCTCCGGATTTCAGCCTCATGAGGAGCTAATTTTACTGGTTTAAGCCACTGTGCCTAGAAACTCTGAATTTTGTTCGGAGATAGATTTAAAATTAGTCAGTGATCACTTTTACTTAAATGATACATTCTCTTTTAGTTATGTGCAAATGGAATTGATGGTCAGATTCCCAAAGAAGGAAAGAAGGGAAATGAACATTTGTATCTGTTTGCTTGTGTGAACCTGTCTTATATCCTTTCTCAAATGTGTGCTAGTAATTATCATTTGAATGATCCTGGGAAGTAGGGAGAATTCCCTCCCATTTTTACTGTGGCAGTAAGTCTGAATATCTTAGACACCTAATCTAGAGCCACTCAGCTGCAAATTGCATAGGTGGCATCGACTGTCTGTACCAGGCCCTCCACCCCCAAATCAGCCTGTGAATCTAAGTGTGTCTCTGCAGTGTTCAAGTTGTGAACCCCTTTGCAATCTTCAGGACAAACGTATCTTCTGTGGATCCCAGGGCCCTGGCATGCAACCTGGAGTTTATTGAGCACCAGTTGGTTTCTAAAATTTTCAGGAAGGAGTAGGGCCTGGGCTATAGCCGTCATTGAAGTACCTTGTTTGTACTGTCTAATTTTAGCTTCTTACCAACTCTGTGTTCTTCGGAAAGCAGCAGGACCCACCCCTATTTTACAGATAAAGATACAGATTGTTTAAAAGCTGACCTGAGGTCACAATAGTAGTAAGTTAGAGAAGCAGGATTCACACCTGGGTTCCCTGCGCTTAATATGCATATTCCTAACAACTAGGGCCAAGGTGTCTGCAGGAGTGAGCCATTCTTTCAGTAGGGAGCAGAAGGACCTGTTAAAGTAAAATATTCCAGATGCAAGACTTCTTCAGTTCAATTACACTGCTTTCCATCATATGGTCCAGATGATTGTTTTCATATTAGGTAGATGTTTTCCTCATAAAGCTTAGAAATAATAATGTACAGGGTAATGAGATTATGAGAAGGGGAAAACTAAGACATGTCAGGGTGGGTCAAGGCAGCAGGCAAGTTGTTTTCATGGTGGGACAGTGGAGATCAGAAGGACTAAGTGGGTCTCTAGGATCAAAGGACTACCGATGTCAAGAAAGGAGATTAGACCTGTACCTCTCGTTTCTACACAAGGCAATTTAGTACTTCATTTTATGTTCTTCACTCAATCTCAGGAAATTCAGCCAGTTGTAGGTTTACAGAGAAAATAAAAAAAAAAAAACACCGTAATAAGTCATATTTCCTAAAAGGACCTAAAAATGACTCTCTACCCCAACTTCCCTCTTTCCTAACCTTCATCCCTTATGTCTGTCTCCTATTTTTGGCTTTCACTAATGGGTTGCTGTAAATTTCTTGCAGTAAATTGCAGGTATGGTGCAATTGGAAAATGTGAAGGGCAGATTGTACAAATTATAGACTTTCTTGTTGAAAGTGATGATGGGGAGCTGCTCCAATCAGGCAAAGCCACTGGCAAATGAGCATTAGGCAGAGATGGAAAATTGAATCTTAAAGAAAGGAGGTATGAAAAAAAGAGAAACCATTGGGAGGATTACAGAAGCCTTCAATCATCTGGGCAGAAATGATCCTGTTACAGATTTTTAAAAATTCAGGAAAATGTTCTCAAGGTCAGTCAGATAATTTTTTGTCAAAAATTACATTAAAAATGACTTAATTTATTCTTGAAAAATGAATTCATAATTACAATTAGATAATAAAAATATTAAGCTATAAAATAAGTAATTTGTCTTAGTTTGGACTTTATTTCATTATTTAGTATCGAACTTTGGTATTCTTTTTAAGTAGGTTAATTTTACCTAGCTTTTTGAAGTCCCCAAATCAGATAGTAAGATACACACATATGTGTGTACACATGAAGTCACATGTGTACATATGTAAATATATATTTATTCTTATTATATAGTTCCTTGAGCATTAGTGTTTTTACCTACAAATTTGGATTTTATTTGTCATTGTCAAGACTGTGTTTAAAGATTTCTCAATAGTTTTCATATTACTAATATAAATCATATATAGTTTAAGTTAACATATCACTATGTGCATCTGAGTTTTCTGTTGTAATTATGCATAATAGAAGTAATTGCTAATTTGATGGATAATAATCCCCATCCATGAATTTGACATGGTTAAATCTTTTGTTCTTCTCTTGAGATTCTAAGATAAAAAATTTCATGGATAGGACAATTTATTGAAAATAGAAAAAGTCCTAGTAATTTTTTATTCAGTTTGTATTATTGTTCTTAATAATAATGAGTGGCTGTGTTCCTTCATTTGAACAACAGACATTTAATTGTCTCCCATGCCCCAGGCTGTGGTAGTGAACACAGTGACTTTAAGTCATTTTTACCAAAGACTGTTTGTCTCTAACAATGTATTTTCATTTTCTTCCTCTTGTAGTCACATATCCACTTAACTTTCAAACTTTTTTTCCCCACTCACTTTTTGACAGGATGAAAAGAAACCACATCACTAAAAACCCAATCACACATGAAAAACTACTTATCTAAGGAAGTAGTAAAGAAATAATCCATTTAATCTTGATGTTACTGCATTCACTAGTTCTACACGATTGATCATGTAATTATTTGCCCAAACTGAATTGATGCTTTTGCACATATAATGAAAACTTAGCTGAAGTCACATTTTTAGCAGGGTGTTGTCTGTATCTTATAAATAAAATTGTAACTTTAGAAAGTTGACTTTTTAAAGCTTATTTGCAGTGGCTAGGAAAATATAAGAATAGCAATGTTTTGTTAGTCCCTAGCAAGCGTAGGAATTATCCCTGCATGGTATTCTGTGATGATGTGAAACAATATTTTATACCAGACTTTGATATTGAAACATTGTTTCAAATATAATAAAAGGTATATAGAAACTTCTCTGAGAATTTAGATCATACCCATGTAATTTCTCAAAATTTCTTTCCTCTGGCCTCAAAAGGAACTCAAGGGAAACATATTTAAAGAGATGGTGATAATTAATTAAATAAAATAGTTTAGAACTATGAATGTTAACAATAAAATTGCTTTTCAAATAAGGAAACTATGATGGGTGTGGGGCACAGAGGGGTCTATCACTGAGCTGGGAGACTAGGTAAGTAGAAAAGAGGCTTCACACAGCTGTGCTTCTATGGTGGGAACACCCCAGATGTAGAGAAGAGGAGGACGTGATACAGCCAATGTAAACTTGGACATCTTTGCCTGATCCTTCCTTGCCCATAATCAAGGCCTGGTGTCCCTTTCTGTGAGTCATTAGCATTATCTCCCAATGCTCTCTTGTTATTCTTGCCTCTTGTTCTTCCTTCTGGGAATGTTGCTCCCAAGTTTCTCCACAGGCTGTTGCTATAGAGAGGACTTTTTAGGCCAACATACCTAAAATAACCCCAAGCAGCTACTTACCATCACCATACCCTTATTTTCTGGAATTCTTATTTATTAATTTTCTTCTGTGTTCTTTTTGTTTTCTACCCTCCAGCTTGTTCCCCTCTAAGCTATCATGAATATAAATTCAGTGTGGTATCTTTTTCTCAGCATTTTATACATAGAAGGTGCTTAAGAGGCATCTGTTAGGTGGGTGACTGAGACATGTGGTATATACTGTGCTCCTTACCTTCATGCTTCTCTAAGGACTCTGTCAGCCCACAGAAGGAATGAACTGAGCTGCCATTCACCTTTGTACCCTTAGCAGTTGGCTCATAGTAAGCACCTCTCTAAGTGCTTTTGATTGAAAAAGAGGTGCTGGCAGCTCCAACGAGACAAATTGTGTGGATTGTTCAAACAGTGGACGATTGCTCACAATGGCTGCTTGTGTGTGTGTGTGTGTGTGTGTGTGTGTGTGTGTGTGTGTGTGTGTGTGTATGTAAGAATTGGTTGCCTGTGAATAAATTGAAAATTAGTAGTTCCAACAAAATGTGTTTTGTTGTATGTATTTTTGGTCAACCTTCGGCGGTATAAAGTAGTTGGTCAGGTGTAGAGCAGTGGTCTTACATTGTCATCAGGATCCCATCCTCATTTTTTTTTGTTAATCATCCTTAGTGTGTGACATCTAGCCACAAAATGGTTCCATTGTCACAAGATATTCACAGCAGCTCTACCCATCTTATCTGTTTTCCTGACAAGAAAGAGATGAAAGAAGGAAGGAAAGAAGGAAGGAAGGAAGGAAAGAAGGAAGGAAGGAAGGAGGCATCTTGCTGTTACAATTTAAGTAAGAAATTTAACAGAAGCCCAAAAGACAACTTCTATCTCATTGAACAGAATTTGTAAATTAGGAAATAGAATCATTAAACAAAACACACTGCTTTATCCATCACAGTCCAGGTGCACTGTTAACAAAGGGGGAATGGATACTAACATACATGGGTAGCAGTCTGCTATCATATATACTTAGGATTATGTAAAATTTCAAAATGACAATAACATAATAAATTGTTAAATGGACCACAACACCTTCATGCAGGATATCTTGCAAGTGAAGCATCTCATAGCAGGATGGCTACTGTATCTTTTAGGAAATTAATTCCTGGAGTATGTGATTACTTTGTGATGCCTCTTAGCCAGTGACTTTTTCTCTGAGTGTTTGTGGAGAGTCGTCCTGTCCATATCCAATGGCTGGCCTCCGTAGGACCTGCACTCCTGATGGGCCTGGCTGCTTCTGGTTTGCAGGTACTGCGGCAGGAGCTCACATTCCCTCTCAGGTATATAGCAGCACCACAGCTACTGAGGACCTAAAAGGTTGTCACATCTGGGTCTGCACCCTCTAGCCTTTTTCTTGACAGTGGGCCCAGATAGCTGTGACACGGATGTGGGGCTAAGAGGGATCATCAAGATACAGGTAGGTGAGAAAATTTAACTAACTGGAATTGCCTCCTGGTTTTGACTTTTTTTGTACTTTTTTATTGCAAAAATGCTGTACGGAAGGGTTACAGTTACACGAGCAAAGTAATGAGTACATTTCCTATTGAGCATTGTTGCCTCCTCCTTTGTTTTCCCCCTACCATTCCTTCCCTCCCACTTCCACAACTATCCCCCCCACCCTCACCCTGCCCGCCACTGAAGTTGTAAAGTTCGTTTTCAACATAGTGTTTTGTACATCTTATTGTTACAACAGGTCAGTCAGTCTATATCCTTATTTAAGCATCTTTGTTTTTTCCCTTTCCCTCCCCGAACTAGAGAAGTGTATATACAAGATGCAGGGCACCAACATCAAATACAGTGAAAATAGGAGTTATACTGTGGGGGAGGAACATCCACAGCAACAAAAAAATCACATGGTACACAAAGCCAATGTAGTGTGTGTGTATGTGTGTGTGTTTCCAGTTGTAGGGCTTGAGTGCTGTCCCTGAGCTCTTCAGCCCAAGGCGAGCACTCTACCACTTGAGCCACAGCACCACTTCTGGTTTTCTGGTGGTTAATTGGGGAAAAGAATCTCACAGACTTTCCTGTCCAGGCTGGCTTTGAACCGTGATCCTTAGATCTCAGCCTCCTGAGTACCTAGGATTATAGGCATGAGCCACCTGCGTCCAGCAACAAAGACAATTTAGAAAACTGGAAATTTTTATTCCTTTTAGAGGAATGTAATTCTAATTACTTAATTTGTATAAATGCCTTATAACAGAGAAAAGCCATTAAATGATTAAGTGTATCAGCAATTGCATAACCCAGGCACAGTCACTCCTACACATGCTCACAAACTCTTGTGCACACGGTTTCCTAATTTGTTCATATCCAACATCTATATGAGAAGAGTTACTAAGTGAGAAATGTAAGATCTTACTATTTGATGAGAGGAATTTTTATCTGAAATAAGCTTTCTGCTCAATACAGCTAATGTTAATCTCAGTGCTGTAGGCCCCATCAGAACAAAATAGTCATCACTTAGAACACAACTTCAATATAAGCTTTTATGGACTCTTAAACCCTTAGTACTATCTCAGTAGAGAGCCGACAATAGAGCAAAGTGGTTCTTATTAGCGCCATAAACAGATAATGAGAAAAGCACAGATTTCCTTCCTTACATTTAAAGCATCTAATTAATCTTGCAGATGTAATCCAATGTCTCATGTTTCAGGAAGCTTGGTTTTAACAAATAGCTCAAAGGTAGTCTTGTGTGGAGGTAAGAGAAACTAAAGACACAAGGACTTTCTGCTTCAGTATGCCATAGTTTCAATAAAGCCCTGTGTAGAAGTTGGAGCTGTTAGGCTGCTGCAGTGTAGCTCAGAGAGAGAGGGAGAGAGATTGTGTATAGTATGTGAGGCTCTGGGTTTGATATCCAGCATGGCAAGTAAAATGAAGTATTATACTCCAATATTTTGTAAATAGTCTCAATTTATTATATATGTGTCATTCTAAATGGTATGAGTTCTGAAGAAAAAGATTAGAAGCATTCTTTTTTTTTTTTCCAGTCATGGGTGCTTTCCCTGAACTCTTCAGCTCAAGGCTAGCATTCTACCACTTGAGCCACAGCGCCACTTCCAGTTTTCTGGTGGTTAATTAGAGATGAGTCTCATGGATGTTCCTGCCAGGGGCTGGCTTTGAACAGAGATCCTCAGATCTCAGCCTCCTGAATAGCTAGGACAATAGGCATGAGCCACTGGCTCCCAGCTCAAAGTATTCTTGAACAAAGTGAAGAGGGAACTACCAATGCTCTTTCTTCCTCCTCCTCCTCCTCGTCCCCCTTTCTCCTCCCTCTTCTTCCTCCTCCTCCTCCTCCTTCCTCCTCCACCCCCTTCCCCTCCCCCCCTCGATGGTTCTGGCTTGAACTCAGGGTCTGTGTGTTGTCCCTGAGATTTTTGCTCAAGGCTACCACTCTATCACATGAGCAACATTTCCATTTCCAGCTTTTTGGTAGTTAATTTGCAATCAGAGTCTTACAGACATTCTTAACTAGGCTGGCTCTTGAATTGAAATAATAATTTCAGAATATTGTTTTCTGGGGTTTTAGATCCAAGAAACCAATCACAGATGTTTTTGAATTCTTCCTGAGTGTCTAAGGGGCTCTGCTTCCTGAGACTTCCTGTGTAACAGTAATCATGAATGATACCACAGGTAAGTCCA
This sequence comes from Dipodomys spectabilis, assembly GCF_019054845.1. Lineage (NCBI taxonomy): Eukaryota > Metazoa > Chordata > Mammalia > Rodentia > Heteromyidae > Dipodomys > Dipodomys spectabilis. The sequence goes on along the minus strand of NW_024870864.1, from coordinate 5,228,963 downwards.
CCTCCACTGGGGCTGAGGGAGGAAGGCACATTTCAGTAATTACTAGAAGAAAGAAACCCGTCCTTGATGGTCATTAGCATTTTGAAGTATGTGCTGGTCTATCTAACAGTTGCGGTTATACTTCATAAATTTCAGGATTTTCTCCCTGTGATCCAGCCTGGACATAACATGAATGTCCACTAATTCCTGTTTCCTTCTTGGAAACCTGTGCGTTTGCAGTTAGACTTTCTTTCTCTCTTTTTTTGCTTTTCTTTTTTTTTTTGCCAGTCGTGGGGCATGAACTCAGGGCCTGGGCACTGTTCCTGAGCTTCCTTTGCTCAAGGTTAGCACTCTACCACTTGAGCCACAGCGCCACTTCCTGCTTTTTCTGCGGATGTGGTACTAAGGAATTGAACTCTGGGATTCATGCATGTTAGGCAAGCACTCTACCACTAAGCCACATTCCCAGTCCTAGACTTTATTTCTTAAATGTTGTATGGCTTCCCCTGAAAAGTAGAAGAAATGACAACCTCTAAGTGGTACAAGTGCATGCCTGACCCATCCATGTTTCTTCCTATCTCTGCTGGCTTCTTTGTGATTTGACAGGAAATGAGAAATGTTTCATTGTGTAGTTCTCCCCTGCCTCTTGGACCTTGCTTCTCCATTTTGTTTCAGGGTGGTCTTAAAACCTATCATCAAAGCAGGCCAGGTACACGAAGCTGTCAGGAACTGATCCTCTAGACTTCCTGGGATCTGCTACCCACACAGCACCATCAGGTCATTCAATTCCTGAGACTCCAGTGAGGGATTAGCTAAGCACTGTGGGCCTGGTGTTGCTAATCTTTACATACCAGCCAACTTAGATCCTCTAATTAATACCCAGCTAATACCCAAATATGTTTCCCCCAAGACTTTAGTCTTTGAAGGACAAGAAGGCAAGTGCAGAGAAAACAGAACAAGAGTTCTATGTTGCCTACTTGTTAGAACATTTTTAGCAAATTCTCTCCATCCTTCTCTGTCTACACAGGCTCCAGGATCACCTGTAATGTGTGGGTGTTTTTTGATTTTAGAGTGTAAATATAGGAAGCACTTTTTTCTTTGTTTGAATTCTTACTTTTACTTCCCACCTCCTTTCATGTCTTCTTGATTTCACTGAATGATTCATTCTGTAGCTCTTGTGCTTTAAGAAGAGTGACTGTGTTACTCACTGAGGGAAGTGTGTGGTTTAAGTAGTTATTCCCAGCTTCTTTTCCATATTGCAGAGTACTCTGCTCTCTATTCAACTAACATCTCTCAGTTGAATGGGAAAAGCTGAAATATGTTCAAATTGTGAATGTATTCCAGAGAAAAGTGGTGGTAGGTAGACTGCGGAACCAGACCCAAGGCCTTTTGATACTTGCTATCTGTGGGGTTCTAGAAATACCTACAGTGTGGCTGAGGTGGTAGGACATCAACAGCATCAGAAGACTGTTACACTCCCTCAGCCTATGATCTCTGTGGACCCTGGAGTCTTCCAATCCCCGTTATACCCACTAATATAATGAGAATATGTCTTCTTACAAAGGTTCATAGTGTTTCATTGTTCCCAGAACTTAGTTACTTCAGGGAGGTTCCTTAAAAATACTTGCTTTGCTCTCCCTCAGGAAGCTTAAAAACTGCTAACTAAATATTACCTTACTCATGTAACTGTAACCCCTCTATACAGCATCTTAACAATAAAATTGAACTTAAAAATATTTGTAGATTGATTGAATGAAAATAAGGACCATAGATTTAAATTTGCTTCACAAAGCACTGTGAGAAGGAATTGTTCAGAAAATAACAGAATCAGCATCCAAAGATTATCCAAAGATAATCCAAAGATTATCAATAACAAATAGGAGATACTGTGTGTGGCAGAGGTGGTTTATAGATAGTATCCACCCTGCTGTGACCGCCATGTGGGGAAGGACCCTGAGGAGTTGTCATGGCTCAGGTAGAGGAATGTCCTATGGGTTGGAGGGAGCAGTAAACATTTGCCATCCCTGCATTATTGTTAGATATTACCTACCCCCCTTCAGATAAAAAGGATTCAGCAATTTAGGAGGCGCATAAACACACCCCTTTCTTCCTTTCCTGAATTCAAAACTAATTGAGAGTTATAGCATAAATAACAGACAATGAAAATCTTGCTGATACAGCAGCTTAGAGAAGCTGGCCTCAGACTGGACAATCCTCAGGTCCTGGGTAAGGCTGGGAAAACACTTCAATTCCTGAGGATAGAGCCTGCAAGCCTAAGCCCGCAGTATGTTCTCAAAATCACCCAGAAGAATCAGGCAGAGCCAAGAGCTGAATTCTTCCTGATAGCGGCACCAATAGAACAGCTCTCTAGTACTTGGGATGTGCATAAGGGAGGCCTCATGAATGGTGGAGCTAAATAAGAACAGTGTTTCTTCCTAGCTGGCTTCTGGGGCTTGCAGGCTCTCTCATTTACCCTCCTGGGCAAAATGCCAGTTTCATGTAGATAGTTCTGCCAAGCAGTGGTCTAGAATTTGACCTGAATTTTTTCTCTATTCTGTGGAGTTCAATACAGTCCTTATGATTGGTAAGCCCCGTGGCATCCCTTTACCTTGTTCTCATCCCATACATTGGAAGTTTTGTAGGTTCTTCCTTTCCCCTCTGACCTGGAACTGTTTCTATGGGGTTAGCTGCCAATGCAGCAGGTAATTATTCTAGGACACGAGCAGTGCCTAGGAAGCCTTAGAGACTGGCCTGTTATTTTAGGGAACTGCCTCTGCAGCTCTATCTACTAGGTCACAGAGAGGTCTACTCTTGAGAAGTGTCTTGATGTTCAGAATTTTATTAAAATTCATCTAACCTATCCATTCATTTCTAATCCTTAAAATGCCTGGTTGACTGGTCAGAGGCAGGTGTGGAAACATTACAGTGGATGTGTGAAATCTAAACAGACCTCACATTTGATGTGGACATCCAGTTATGTGGTAGAAAAAGTCACCCAGTGTCTGAGTCTATGGCCAACTTCTGCTGGGGAAAACTGAGCAGAGCAGCCTGCTTCCCACTTTCCCTGTTGTCCTGTTGAAGGCATATTTCTTCGTCATATTGTGATTCAGATCATTCTGGAAAAACGGCTGACTGGCTACTCTAGAGAAATTGGTAATATATATGAAGTCTCTGAAGTGCTTAGAGGACAGGACATGGAGGACAAGACCTTAAGAAGGTTGAGAGATGAGTTTAGTGGACACCAGAGTTACAGACTGTTTTCCCTCCCCAGGATGTTCTTATCTTAAATTCTTCTAGATACCTTTAGTTATTGGTTCTGTCAGCTTTCACTCTCCTGTTGAACAGTCTCTCAAATGCACAGCCTAAATATCTACCTTTCTTTAAGACTTTTGCTTTTTTGATAGGTCCTCAAAAGAACTGCTTTGAAGAAATTCCCAAATCTTTGATTTTTCAGAATGTGGCATTTGTCTGTAAAAGATTTCAGGTGAAACTCATCACTGGTAGCACAGAACTCAGAATTTCTACATCACTGTTTACATCCTATTGTGTTCCTTTCTGGAAACATAAATCTGCTTTCATTATGAACATACATATTTATTATCTGACAAGCAAATCCAGTTTCACTCACTGTGAAATTACTGAAATGAAATGACTGAAATTCACTGAAATGAAGTATCATTTCAGTATAACTTCTAGGGGCATATTTATCATCAGTTAAGAAATGACCATATTATTGAAACTGTCCATTGTGATCAGGAGAAAACCAAGCTCTGTATAGCATAGTGGAAAAGCAATTGGAAACTGTGATTAGCTGTGATTACCTGTGTCAACAGGTCACAATGAAAATGCGTACCTTTCTGCCTCTCTAGGTAGCCTTTAAAAGAGTTTAAAACTCTTCTAAGTACCTTCTCTCATCCTTAGTATAAAACCAACATTGAGGAGCCTTTTGTACATACTGTGTACAGATGAATTCAAAAGATAGCTCCTACCTTCTACTTCTTGGAATTGAGGTGGGCAGTTAGGATGAATACAACTGTATGGTGTTTGTAAGATAACATTAACTCTAGGTAGTGCTCTAGGCCCAGTGATATACCTGAGCAAGGAAGTGCACTATTGATTGGTTCCTTACAGACCTTGCTGGTGGTGAAATGGTGGATGTAGTATGGAGAAGGCCAGATGCTGGTGTCACCTGTAGTACAGCATCTTCTGGGCTGTGTCTGATATTTACCTTGAAAAACTAGAAGACGCTCTGCTTCCAAAGCTTGTTTGCTTTAATCAGCATAAAATCTGGAATAAGGAGAAATATCTCTTGAAAGGTTGTTTCTCAATGAGATGAACAGAATGGTCATATCATATGTGTATATGTGTGTGTGTGTGTGTGTGTGTGTGTGTGTGTGTGTACACACACACACACACTGATTGTGCTAAGTCAAGGAAGATAAATGCCCTCCACTCCCTCCATCCCTCCTTCCTTTCTTCTGTGGTGCTGGAAATCAAATCCAGGGCCTGTGCATGCTAAGCACATGCTGTGCCACTGAGCTACACCCACAGCTCTTGCACCTGACCTTTATAATTTAAAAACCTATGGTACTTAATATCTTGTGAATCAGAGTTTCCAGCCATGAGCAAGGGTACATAACTAAACCTTATGATTCACATCATAAAAATCAATCAACAATGAAACAATATGCCATAAGTAACTATGATTTCAATATGGTAGTGTCTCCTTATTTGTACTTTGAATTTTTATGGTTTTAGTACCACTGTCAACTGTCAAAGACTCTAAAAGTAAAATATTCATGGATATTAAGTAACTTTTATTATTAATCATGGGAATTGTCAGTTATTAGTACATGGAGGTAATTGTTCAGTTTTATCATTAGTTGTTAATCTCTTTTTGTGTCTACTTTATAAATTAAACTCAATCATAGGTGTGTGTGTGTAAAATAAGGTAGTGTATATAGAGTTGGTATTGTCTGTGGTTTCAGGCATCTTCTGGGGCTCGTAGAGCATATCATCTATGGATAAGAAGAGGCTACTGTATCAAAAACCAATAAAAAAAAGAAGAGAATCTGTTCTTATAACCACTCACTGAGACCTCAAGACTGGGGTCTTCCTGGTTTAATCCTTGGAATGTCTAGTCTTTTCCTGGACATATGTTTGTTTCCTTTTCTCTCACCCAAAGGGAGATATGCACATTGTCTTCCTATGATGGCCAGAGACAGAGAGCTACATGAGGGCAGAGTGTGAAAGTCACTTTCTCGACATCTTCTGGAAGTGGTTAATCACTAGTCAGTGAGTGGATGATTCTCTGGTCCTGGGGATAAGCCATCCAAAAATGATGAAATGAGAGAAGATGGTATTACACTTATTTCATAATTTCATTGATTTTGCTGTAAGACAAACTAGATTCATAATGTCATGATTATTTAGCATTTTAAAACTATGAACCGTCTACAAGATTGTAGAGTTTAAAAGAGCAAAGACTCATTCTGCATCTTTAAATCTCCTTTCATATGCATTTCAATTTGAAATCTTAAGCTGATGTTTGTTGAAAATTTATCATGTAAATGCTTTGGCAGATTATGAAGTTATACCTGGCTGTGCTATGAGAATTAATATACATATCAACTAAAAATACACCTCTCAGTTCTCATTAACACCTGCTAGAAATGGAGCATGACTTTGGAAATGACGTATTGTGAAGTATGTACATTGAAGTTGGTGTCTCCATGATTCCCAGTGGTAACCTTTGCCATCAATGCCTGATGCTTTAAAGAAGAATAAAATCTTCTAGGCTTGTCTCCTTCCATCCCACCTAACTCCCAAAGATCTTTGTGTAGCAGATAGGAGCATTAATTAAAACTTTTGAACTGAAGTGTCATGATCAAATGTTTATCAAAGTGCAGAAGTGTGGACATTGTGAGAAAGAGGAGATAGGAAGGGGAGAAGTAGGGGCAAAGAGGCAAAATGAAGATGGAGAAAAGGGCCTCTCCTACCAGAGAAATCTCTTCTCTCTTGTGTATTGAGTTCCTGACAAAGTCAGATAACCATGTAGCATATGTGGTTGTTGTTGGGACTCAAACTGAGGAGACTACCTTGCAGGAGTCTACCTTAAGGGCACTCACTATTGATAGTGCAGGCTCAGTGGGCAGCGCTTCAGGGCTACTGTGTCCTTGGAGTCCAAAGTTCCATTAGTACCACAGGCCTTCCCTCAGGTAATATGTGTGTTCATCGCTGTCCTTCTCCTTCCTCATCATCCCCCTCTTGCTGTTCGTTTTTTGCTGTTACTGTCCTAGAACTCAGGATTTCACATTCACATTTGCTTGGCTTTTTTGCCCACATTGGTGTTCTATCACTTGAGCCATGCCTTTGGACCAGCATTTTCCTGGTTAATTGGTGATGGAGTCTCATGGAATTTTATGTCCAAGGTAGCTTCAAACTGCAGTTTTCTAGGTCTCAGCCTCCTGAATAGCTAGGATTACATGAGCAAGCCACCAGCATCCAGCCTGCTTTTCTGAGTAAGTTGGTATTCTTAAAGGAAGAACTAGCACTTTTTGTTTGTCTACAAGTATAAAGCATTCTTTTCTTGTTTCTTGGCTAGAAGGCACATGGTTGGACTGAATTGATCTTATCCTAAGCATCCCACCTGGATATTGAGTATTCTGTCAGCCCACAGTCAATATTTGCTTTAAGAAAATGGGAGTTAAATCTATGACCATCTCTATAAAATAATGAAAATGCAGTATTTTAATCTGAATATATATTTTAATATACCAAGACTATCTTCTTTCCCCAGTTTTAAACATATAGAGAAGCCAACCATTGTTCAAAAAGTGATGGAAATTCTACGTGTAAATTTCTGCATGTAATCCTGATTCTCCTTCACTGAACATGTCCATCTGCATTTGACTGTCACGTTCATTTTTAGGTATTTATGTATTCAGCCTCTTCAGTTGGTAAGGAATTCTGGATTAAAGTAGTTTTGGTTATAAAATATTGTGCCCAAATTATACTTATTTATTTACTTTAAATTTTAAATTTTATTGTAAAGATGCTGTACAGAAGGGTTACAGTTACATGAGTAAGGTAATGAGTACATTTCTTATCAGACATTGTTATCCCCTCCTTTGTTTTTCTCCTACTATCCCTTCCCTCCCCCACTTTTACAATCTCTCCCCCCTCCCCTAGGAATTGTAAAGTTTGTTTCCAACATAGTGTCTTGTGAGTATCATTGTTTCAGTGGGTCATCCTGTGTCCTTGTTTCAGCATTTTGTTATTCCCCCTCCCCTCCCCAAATTACATGAATGTATACAAGATGCAGGGTACTAAAATCAAATACAATGACAAGAGGGGATATACCATAGGGGGAAGAACATACAAAAGAAACAAAAAATATCACATAGTACATTAAAAACAACAACAACAAAGAAAAACCTCTTGTGTCCATATCTTGGGGTTCATTTCATTTAGCACTAGCTTACATATGGTCATATGTACATAGTGTACTTATTTTAAAATGTCAGAATTGCCTTGTACTTAATTATACTCTGAACTTAAATGTGAATCAGGTGAGGGCAGTAGCAGGTCTTATGAGTAAATATACTTTGTTCAACAGGGAAATTTTCAGTAAAAAGATACCTATTGGAAAAAGACTGGAAATTTTTAAAAAATCATTCATATGAAAGTATAAGAGAACAGAAATTATTAGATTCATGAAAAATAAATTGATAAACATGATCAGCATAAAGTTAAGTCAGAAAGTAAGTAGTGAGACTTCATGATAAAAATAGAAGACTGGGGCTGGGAAGGTGGCTCAGTGGTAGAGCGCTTGCCTTGCATGCCTGAGGCCCTGGGTTCGATTCCTCAGCACCACATAAGCAAAAAGAAAAAAGCCAGAAGTGGCACTGTGGCTCAAGTGGTAGAGAGCTAGCCTTGAGCTGAATTGCTGAGGGACAGAGCCCAGGCCCAGAGTTCAGGTCCCACGACTGGACCCCCCCCCCCCCAAAAAAAAAAGAACTATGTCCCTTCTTTTTGAGTCAAGTTGTTCCAAAGGTAGGTTATCATGTTTCTATCATTGTGACAAAATACTTGAGGTAAACATCTTATAAGGAGGAAAGATTCGTTTTGGTTCATGGGTTTAGAGGTTTCAGTCTGTGGTCAGTTGGTCTCTCATTTTGGGCATGTGGTGAGGCAGAACATTACAGTGGGAACATGTGGTGAAAGAAGCTACTCACCTGACCATATTTAGGAAGCCAAGAGACTGGAAGGGGCTGGGATCATGATGTCCCCTTCAAGGACACATTTCCACTAACTTCACTTCTTCCCACAAGACCTCACCTCTTAAAGGTTCCACCACATCTAGCACCACAGGTTGTTGACTAAGATTTTGACACATAGGTCTTTGGGGAACACATTGGGTCCAAACTACAGCAGTGGATGTAATTTAAGTGTGATTATGTAACATAATGAGTTGCCAAGTTTTCTTGTATTTATTGTTTATACCTCCATTTACCTACTATATTTCTTTTTAAATACAATTTTATTGTTATTATGGTGCTGTACAGATAGGTTACCATTTCATAAACTAGGTAATTGAGTACATTTCTTTTTTTAGACAATGTCACCCTTTCCTTGCTTTTCCCCAGCTTCCCCCTCCCATCCATGCTCACAAGTTACATAGTTCATTTTCCAAATAGCATATACTGAATAGCGGGATTGTATTTTTTCATCCTTACTCTCTCTTTTTTCATGCCATTTAAAAAAAAATCCAGAGCAAAAACAAACACCACCAGCACCACCACCAACAAAAATCCTAGGTTTCCATTTCCTAGAATTTGTTTCAATAAATAATATTTTAAGTGTTCAGTGAATTTATGCCTAAAGCTATCCTCCTTTAATCTGATTGTCAGTACCTAGAGTCCTGTATAGGTTATCATGCCCAGTTTTAGGTCTAACTTCCACATATGAGAGAAAACATGCACAATTTGTCTCTCTGAACTTGGCTTACCTCTCTTGGCATGATTTGTTCTAGGTCCATCCATTTCCCTGCAAATGACATCTTAACCTTTCTAATGGATGAATAAAATTCCTTTGTGTGTGTATATGTGTGTGTATGTATATATGTATGCATGTGTATATATCACATCTTATTGATGCACTCATCTGTTGTAGGGCATATGGGATATTTCTATAACTTGGCAATGTGACTAGTGCAGCAGTGAACATGGTTGTGAATCTTGACCCTATCCTGACTTGTAATGATTGGGTAGATACCCAGAAGTTACAGGGCTGGGTCATAGGGTTGTTCTATATTTAGTTTTTTGAGAAATCTCCAAACTGCCTTTCAAAGTGGTTGTATTATAGGGTACCTTCCCCACTCCATCCCCCCAGCATGTGTTGTTGTTTGAATTCTTGATAGTGGCCAATCTAAAGTTGTTTGGATTTTCATTTCCTTTATGGCCAGGGATTTTGAGAATTTTCTCTGTCTATTTTCTTCTTACTTTTTCTACTGAGAGGTTTCTGTTAAAAGCCTTTGTCCATTTATTAATTGGTTTATAGCTTTAGAGGGTGTTAATTTTTAATCTCCTTTCTATATTTTGGATATTAGCTTTTGTTGGATATACTGCTGGCAAATATTTTCTTCCAGTCTGTTGGCTGTCTTTCTAGTTTAGTAACTATGTCCTTTGCTGTGCAGAAACTTATTTTGATGTAATCCCATTTGTCAAGTCTCTCTCATATCTGCTGGGATTCTGTGGCTCTGTTCAAAAACTTTCTGCCTGTGCCTGTGAGTCCTAGTTTTTCTCCTACTCCCTCTTATAGTAATTTCAAATGTTCAGGTCTGAAATTAAGTTCTTTGATCCACTTTGAGTTAATATTGGTTACCCATGTCATTTCTTATATCATACTCCAGAATATGTTAACTGAGCCAGGCATAGTGGTGCATGTCTGTAATTCCAGCTACTTCAGAAGTAGGGATACAAAAGCTTGAGCCCTGAGGTCAGCTTGGAGAAAAATCATAAGATACTATCTGAAGAATACCTAAAGCAAAAATAAAGGCCTCAAGTGCTAGAGAGCCTGCCTAGAAAGCAAGAGGTCCCAAGGTCAAAGCCCAATGTTGGGGGGAATAAACTCCCAAAAAGCCAGAACTGGATTAAACTTATTTGACTTATTTTTTGTCTGTTTTTAGAAAGGTGGTTTTAAACTATAGCATTTATCCAAGAAATGAAAATTTGGTTTCTGCAGTATGTGTATATTTTGTATGTCTCCCACTGCAGTGGAGGTTTTTTTTTTTTATGTGATCAGAGTTTATAGGAAGTCACAATCAAAGTCAGTTAGAACTGTTACCTCTCAGTAGGGTGACACAATTCTTCATGGAAGTGAACTGAGGTCAGGAGCGGTTCCATCCACAACTATGGTATTACTTTACCTAGCAGATTGCCAAGGCCTCAGGAACCATATCTTGTTTTCTGGCATCTTCCTGTGTTTCCCATTGAAGAATGAGTGATACTGGCCTTATTTACCTTAAGTGATAGGATAAAAAGAGAAGCCTAACTAAGCCCATACAGATATTTTCACAGAGCTTTTGGAGGATTCTTGCCTCAGCAGCTGTTTACAAGTCCACCTGACACTGGAAGACACAATGCAGCCTGTTCCAGCTGTGTGGGTGTAATTAGGTGAGTCTGTGCTGCAAGGAGGATGGTAAATATCAGCCTTCTCTCATGAATATTGATGAGGAATAGGAAGAGATTTATATTTAAGACAGAGTCCCTGATTTCATGTTGTGCATGTTAAAAAGACTTACAGAATGATTCTCACCCTGTTGTGATTTTCATGAAGTTATTTAGCCTTCAGCTTTCATTTCCTTTCCCACGTTAGGGCATCTGTCCCACAATGGCTGTTCCACAGACTCTGAGACACAAAGCAGCCTCCCTTGTGCTCTGTAAGCTCTCAGTAGTATACTCATGGGTGTCTGACTAAGACGCTTACTTTTTTTTTCCTTTTTGTAAGGTTGAGAGCCTTACAGAGGCTTTGGGGATGGGTTGTTTCTAACTCATTTGGAAATCTTTGGACAATTGTTTAAATTCATTTTTTGACTTTGGACTTCTAAGCAAGCCTTGGCTTGCACAGGTAGGGGCATGAAAGCTAGAGAGATAAAAGGTACAGCTTTTTATATCTTCCTTTAAGGAGGAAAGAGTCTGCAGTCCTCACTCTCCAGAGTTTCAGAACTACCATGAATCTGTGTAAGAGTGTAGCACCTGGGAGAGGACTCTAAAAATGTATAAGTGTTAGTATCACCTGCCTAAGATGCTGCTATTCGATTTGTTTTGTTGATTTATATATGGTGGCAAAATCCTGATGATGTTTGATTTCAGAAATTGCACTTTTATTTTTTTAACTTCAGTCTGCTAAGCAGAGAAAAAAGTCAGGTTTATAGAAGGAGGTCGATGATGAAATTCATCTTGTGTTTTAGAAGAAGTTTCTGGCTCGAGGGTTAATAGTCCTCAACCTCTGCAGCCTGCAGGTTCACTGGCTGGCTTCTTCCAGGTCCTGTGTGACAGAAGTACTCTGCACATCCAAGGGGTACAGAGTTATTGTGAGGTGAAATATATCACACTTAGTCAACTTTGTTATTGAGGTGCCCTGAATCTTTCATAAGAAACCACTAGTGCCTGTCAATGTGCATCTAATCCTGTATGTATGTATAATGCATATATATTTATTGAGAATATTTGAAATAAATATATGAAGTAGGTGGGTTAGGTGTGGGGGTATTATATGATGAATAATTTATATCTTGAAACATCAGAGTTCAGCTTAGTCTAAGAAAATCAGGGATATAAAAATCTCCCAACATACACATTTGGTATGCCCATGTCCAGTAGAGTGGCAGGTAGAGTCAGTGACACTGTTAACCTACTTTTGTGTACTTAAACAACTTGTTTCATTATTTCCCTCCCTCACACTCATATGCTGTGTTTATTTTATAAGCATATATATTTGGATTCTGCTAGTATACTTACTGGTTTATGTTATGACTGTCACCTCATGGTCATGGCTTAGAGTTCTAGGAGGATTCTAAGGTCTGTGCATTGTTTATTTTTATATCTCAGCCCCTCTCAGTTGAATTTGCAAAAAGTGTGCAGCATTTTCAGATGTTTATCAGAGCATCTATAGAAGTGGCACAGTTGTAGTACAGGTTGCATAAATTGCTCCCTGTAGCATGCAAAAGGCAAGCAACAGCTGACATCACAACATTATCACTTTTAGATCAATAGTTGTGAGACTTAGGCTTATTCCCCAAGAATCCATCACCTTTTTGGGAATGCATTCCAGGTTTGTGAGTTTTTTGAGTAACATGTGACTTGCTTTAACACTTACTAAGTGTCCTTTCTGTACTAAGGTAATATCTTCAGAAATATTCTTCATGTGCAGCATCTCTGCATTCAGCCTGGCTTTAAACTGTATGCTACATCTGACAGCCTCAGTCATGACAACGATGTGATCCCCTGGGAAGCATGATACAATAGCTTTCCAGTGAAGTGGAAGGCTGAATTTCAGCATACTGCCCTTCATCTTTGAGTTGTCTTTCCAGCTCCTCAAGATTAATTGCAGCATTCATTCCACAAACTTTTACTGAGTGTTAGACACTGTGCAGTATGCTGAGAATGTAGAAATTTTCTAATATTCTTGACTTTAAGTAGCTCAAAAGAAACTGATAGAATTTCCCAGATTATAATCTATGATAGAAGAATCATTCCCTAGGTAGACTTATACTCTAGACAGACAGACATATCTAAACACATACTTTCCAGAATTGTTTTACTAGTAAGCTTGAATAAATAGGATTGACTATTCATAGAAAGCCTAACATGAATGAATAGGAATAAATAAAAAACTGACAATAATAATAGTTATAGTAAAAAACTGTAGTCCTTTGCATTTGATGCTGTAACTCTAAAATGGAAATTCCCTTTGGGAATGTGAGCACATGGAAAAAATTAAGTTGACAAAATGGCTTTTTATGTGTTACATTAATAATTTCTAAATCTGAAACATAGTATATGATTTACAGATTGACTTTGTAACATTGCTATTGAGTTATAACAATAAACAAAGTAGAGCAGTTTGAAGTCACAAGCAATGGAATAGACAGAAGGATGGCACTAGCAATTAGAAGGAAGATTTTCACTCCATCTTTCTCATAAAGACATCCTTCTTACACATTTCAGACTTATATGTAAAGATAAGAATTCAGCTGTTATTTAATGAGCACATATGATATGCACGATGCTGTACTAAGAACTGTGGGAAGAATTCAGAAACAAGAGAGGATACTCCCATCTATTTCAGATGTGAGTTCCGAATAAGAGCTCTCATCATAATATAATTTGTGATAGGAGAATCAGGCCCATTTCTTTGGAGACCCTGGAAAAGAAACTCAAAAGTGACATGGAAGTAGAATCTTGAAAGAAATGTAAGATTTATGTTCAGTGAAATTAAAATGTATTGATATGTGCATATGTGCATATTTCCAAAAGAATTTAAAATCCTGCAGCAGCAATCATATCTTTTGGGAAAAAAGTTGGTGCTGGCTGAGGACAGGCAGATGAACTCTGGGAAAAGAGAATAGCCACGACATATTTAAGAGAAACAGCTCAGGTTGGATAAATGTTGGTGCTTTACTTATGAGTCATAAGAGGTTTCATAAGAGGTTTGCTTTCAGTAGACCTGCATAAGTTACCCACTTCTCTTTGAAAGTCAGAAAGAAGAGGTTTCATAAAGTAGGATTTTTTAATCCTTTACAAGTAGTAGTGATTTTTTTCATTATTTATTTCGTTTAATTTTATGAACGTAGTTATCATATTGGAAATCAAGCTTATAAAGTAGGTGTGGTGGCTCAAGTCTGTAATTTTAGCTATTTGATTGGGGGAAATCTCAGTTCAAGGTCATCTATGGCAGAACAGTGTGTGAGATTCCATCTTATACACTGCTGGGCGCAGTGGTGCATTGCAGGAGAAACAAAATGGTTGGGTATTCAGTGGCATCATCCTCAGTGACAAAGAATTCCAAGTAGGAGGAGCAGGAGGATTGCAGCCCATAAAGTGAGACCATATCTTGAAAATAATGAGACAAATTATAAGTGCAAGGTCCTGAGTTCAATTCCCAGTACCACCACCACACAAAAGTGAGTTTACATCAAACAAAATGTAATATAGTCCATGAACACATACTAGGATACTGAAGGTAGACCATAGCATATATTTTTTAAAAATACAAATGTCAGGAACCAAAAATGCAGAAATGTTCTATTTGGGGAATGTTTCTTCCCAAGGCAAAGCTGAATTATTATTGCAAAAGAACTGCAGAACAAGTCTTACCAAAAATATATGATTCAGCTGAGCACCGGGGCTCACTCCGATAATCCTAGCTACTTGAGAGGGTGATAATGGGAGGACTGTAGTTCAGGCCAGCTTGGGAAGAAAAATTAACAAGACCCCTTCTCAATCTGTAGCTGTGGTGTCCACCTGTGATCCCTGCAGTGATGGGCTTAGTGTGGTTCAAGTGCACACCCAGATGAGAAGCAAGACCCAATCCTAAAAAGAACCAGTAGAAAATAGAGTTGGAGGCATGGTTCATTGATATGGTGCCAGCCCAGCAAGTGTGAGGCCTCAAATTGAAACCCTCAGTATCTCAAAGCTACCAGTACAACTATATTCATTGCAGCATTATTTATCATAGCTAAGATATGGAACCAACCCAGGTGTCCCTCCGTAGATGAATGGATCAAGAAAATTTGGGATATATACACAATGAAATTCTGTGCTTCCATCAGAAAGAATTACATCACCTCATTCATAAGGAAATGGAATGTCCTGGAAAAAATAATATTAATTGAAATAAGCCAGACCAAAACAAACATAAGCTCCATGGTTTCCCTCATTTGTAATAATTAGTACATGTCTAGGATAATCCTAGGAGAGAATCACAATAGTTCAATAGCTGTGTACATATGACCATATAAAATGAACTCTAAAATATGGAAACAAGTTTTTTTAGTGTACTGTGTTGTTATTTCTTTTTTTGTTTGTTTGTTTGGTTTTTCCTCCCTTTGATTTATCCCCTGTTGTCACTGTTTTGGATTTTTTTTTATGTTTTTTTTATTGTAAAAAATACTGTACAGAGGGGTTACAGTTACATGAGTAAGGTAAGGAGTACTTTTCCTATCGAGCATTGTTACTTCCTCCTTTGTTTTTCCCTTACCATCCCTTCCCTCCGTACCTTCCCAACTCCTCCCCACCCCCCAAGTTGTAAAGTTTGTTTTCAGCATAATGTCTTGTACCTCTCATTGTTACATTGGGTCAACCTGTATCCTAATGGAAATACTTGGAAAAAATTATATTAAATGAAGTAAGCCAGGCCCAAAGAAACATAGGTCCCATGGTTTTCCTTATTTGCAGTAACTGTTTTGGATTTTGGTGTCTTATATATACATTTGTCTGATTTAGGGAAGGGAAAGAGAATAACAAAATGGTGAGACAAAGAACAAACAGTGAATTCATGTAGTAGTGATGCTCACAAGATACTGTGTTGGAAATGAACTTTACAACTTGGTGGGGAGGGGAACTTGGGTCCGGGGAGGGAAAAGTGGGAGCAAATGAGGGACAAGGTAACAATGTTCAACAAGAAATATACTTATTATGGCGCAGGGGGGGAGAGGTTGTGGGGAGATGGGAAGGATGGTAAGGGGAAACAAAGGAGGAGGCAACAATGCTTGGTAAGAAATGTACTCATGTAATTGTAACCCCTCTGTACAGTATTTTCACAATAAAAAAGGAAATATACTTATTGCCTTACTTGTATAACTATAATCCCTCTGTACATCACCTTTACAATAAAATTTAATTTAATTTAAAAATTCCTATTCAAATGATTTACATAGTACTATGTATCCATTTTGTACTTTAAAATCTCTTTTGATTAAATTTGTTGGACCTCACTTTGCATTCAGCAAAAAATTCTGGTCATTTTTGTTTCTTGCATAAAAATACAAATTAGCTCTTTTAAGTTTATTGAACTTGTAACAGTGGCTCTTGAGAACACTTAGGTAGAATGCAAAACAAACACTTACTGATTCTTTATCACAAAGCATGTTTCTTTCTAGTTCCTCCATATGCTTCTTAGCACTGAGAGTTTATCTGGAAATTGACAATTTGCATTCTGGTAAACATCATAATTATGGTTGAGACCCAAAGCCCTATCAACACTTGTGCACAATTCAGTAGTTCCCAAAGAGCCCTTTATATTTGTGCAACTTGGCATTTGGTCTGAAGGGATGACAACTATGAGAAGATCTAGCTAGATCAAGATTAAACACGGCTATGGTTGGTCTTCTCTTCAGATTGCCCCCATGTTATCATACCTAGAACGAAGCTGGAGCTCCTGTATCACTATGCTTTCTATGGAGTAGGGAACAAAGTTTTCTTAAAATGTATTGAATTTGGCATGGTGATTTTATTTATTTTTATTTTATTGTCAAGGTGATGTATAGAGAGGTTATGTAAGTAAGGTAATAAGTACATTTCTTGTCATGGTGATTTTATGTGTTTCCACAGGTGGATGTCTAAGGAAATGGGGATATCTCTTGTGTTTTGTTGTTCTGTTTTGTTTTGGGTATTTAAAATTAGAAACATTCATGAGGTTGATGGCCCAGATGACACACTGGAAATGAGTAGCACATGCCGAAACATAATAATACATTGCTTGAGAAACATTTGAGAGGCATGTGGCAGAGCCTGACCTAGCCAAGAGCTTCAGAATGCTGTGTGACTAAATCAAATATACAGGTACTTTCCAGAGCACTGGCCAAAGTACTAGAACTGTGAGGTTTTTTAATTTCAAGTCCAGAGGTAGAGAAGAGTCTAGAAATGAAGGGGAAAAATTAACTTGAGATCATCTTAGAATATTTCCTAGTTCATTGGAGTGGTATCATCTTTTACTTGATATAATTTGCATGCAGAGAAATGCTTGGTTATCAAGCATTCCTTTTTGATGTGATGTCTGTCATTACATGCTGGACCTACCTACTCTACATTTCATAAGAATGGGATCATCTTGGCCTTTTTTTATTCAGTGTAATATTTTGAGAGTCATTTACATTATTGATTGTAGCAGGAGTTCCCTTTTTATTTATTAATTGCTGTATGAATATACTCTAGTTGGTAGATCCCTCGATGGATATGGGGGCTATTTCTAGTTTGGGGTTATCATGAATAAAATAGGCATGGAAATTGTACCACAACCCTTTCTATAAACATATAGTTGGATTTATTTTGTACCTAAGTACCTAAGAGTGGAATTGGTTGATAAAGTGAAGACACATGTTTAACTTCTTGCTAGTTTTCTAAAGTAACTGTAGGTGTTTACCATCTTATGTAGGAGTTCTGACCACTCCACTATATATGATATATGATATGATGTGATATGATACATTATATTCCATTAACACTTGGTGCTGTTAGTTTATTTCATTTAATCGTCCTAGTGTGTTTAAGTGTAGGTGTTGCATTGAGGTTTTATTTGTATTTCCTGCATGGAATTGATAGTGACTTATACACCTAACCTACCAAACAGCATTTGATTGGAAGCTGCTGGGAGCTGTGGTTCACTACCATCTGCCCAGGAGATATGGGACCATGTATATAGGTGGCCTGAGAAGAGATGATTTCTACTGACTGCTTATTGTTTTTACTCCATTGTACGATTAAGGGCTTGTTTATATCTAACCAGCTTCCCCTGAAGTTAACATCTTATATGAATATGATGCAGTTTTCAAAGTTAAGAAACAGACATTGATGCACTCTACTAAGTTATAGACTTTGCTTGGATTTCACCAGTTTTTCCAAAATTTAGTGCAAGATATTACATGGCATTTGATTGTCATGACTCCTTAGTTTTTCTGATCTGTAGTAGTTCCTCTGCCTGTCCTTATCTTTAATAACCTTGACATTTATTCCATTCTAGGAGTTTGTGTTATTTCTTATGATTATACTGTGACATGGGTTACTGAGAAAAAAACCATATTACAGAATTGATGTAATTTTCCTCCTTCTCCTCTTTTTCCTCATTTCTTATCATTTTTTTCTTTTTTTGCTGTTCAGGGGTTTGAACTGAGGCTGTCCCTCTACCACATAAACCATTCTATTCAGTTTTGCTAGTTATTTTGACATATCATTTTTTTTGACATATCGTTTTGATAACATTTTTTTTTTGCCTAGGCTGCCTTTGAATGGTAATCCTCTGATGTCAGCTTCTTTTTTTAATTACATTTTTTTATTGTGAAAATACCATACAGAGGAGTTACAATTACATGGGCAAGATAATGAGTACATTTCTTATCAAGCATTGTTGCCTCTCTTTGTTTCCCCTTCCCATCCCTTCCCATACCTACCTCTCCTCACCTGTTCCTCCCCCCCGCAACAAAGTTGTAAAGTTTGTTTTTCGACATAACGACTTGTACATCTGCTTGTTGCAATGGGTCCACCTGTATCCCTATTTAAACAATTTGTGTTTTCCTTTCCCCTCCACAAATTATGCTAACATCAAATACAGTGAAAGCAGGGGTTATACCATGGGGGAGGAACATACAAAGCAACATAGAAATCATCTTATAAATATGTTAGAAACAGTTACATGAAAGAAAAAAAAACATTTGAATACTTATCTTGGGGTTCATTCCCCTAACATCAACTTATCTGACTTTTTCTGCTTGACTCAGACATATACTAGTTATTGCAAATAAGGGAAACCATGGAACCTATGTTTCTTTGGGCCTGGTTTACTTCACTTAATATAATCTTTTCTAAGCCTTTCAATTTCCTAACAAATGGGGCAATGCCATTCTTTCTGATGGAGGCATAGAATTCCATTGTGTATATGTACCACATTTTCTTGATCCATTTATCTACTGAGGGGCAACAGGGTTGGTTACATATCTTAGCTATGGTAAATAATTCTGCAATAAACATAGTTGTGCTGGTAGCTTTAGTATGGTCTTGTTTGTGATCATTTGGATAAATGCCCAAAAGTGGGATGCTGGGTCATAGGGGAGCTCTATGAGGAGTCTTTTGAGGAACCTGTATACTGCTATCTAAAATGGTTGAACAAGTTTACACTCCCACCAACAATGTATTAAGGTTCCCTTCTGTCCACATCCCCTCCAGCATCTGTTGTTATTGGAGTTCTTGATTATAGCCATTCTAACTGGGGTGAGGTGGTCAACCAAGAATACTGTACCCGGCTAAACTCTCCTTCATAACCGAAGGTCAAATAAAAACCTTCCATAGCAAAGAAAAATTGAAACAATATATCTCCACCAAACCAACCCTGCAAAAGATACTTAAAGATACCCTACACATTGAAAACCAACAAGACTACAATAAAGGCCAAGAAACTGTACCCAAACTGAGAATCCAAGAACCATAGGAAGAACCCAGTTGTTGCAGCTCCCAAGAAGGTGGATAAAATGGCAGGAACTCCCAAATACCTCTCAGTCTTATGTCTTAACATTAACGGACTTAACTCTCCAGTTAAGCAACATAGACTGTCCAGTTGTATTAAAAAGCAAGATCGTTCTATCTGCTGCCTTCAGGAGTCACATCTTGCCCATAAAAACAAACACATTTTGAATGTGAAAGGCTGGAACAAAATCTACCAAGCACGGCCCCCATAAACAGGCAAGAGTTGCAATCCTAATATCAGATAAAATAGACTTCAAATTAAAATTAGTTAGAAGAGATAAAGAAGGTCGCTACATACTAATTAAGGGATCTCTCCTTCAGGAGGATATTACAATTCTAAATCTCTATTCGCCAAACAACGGAGCACCCAAATTTATCCAAGAAACACTCCTTTCTCTCAAATCTCACATAGATCCAAACACATTAATTGTTCGGGACTTCAACATATCACTATCCCCACTAGATAGATTAATTTGGCAAAAACTGAACAGAGAAACTGCAGACCTAAACAGCTGCATAGATCAACTAGATTTAACAGACATCTACCGAATATTTCACCCAGCAGCATCAGAATACACGTTCTTCTCAGCAGCACATGGAACATTTTCCAAAATAGACCATATTTTAGGTCACAAAGCTAACTTGTCCAAATTCAGAAACATTGATGTTTTACCTTGCATTCTCTAAGACCACAAGGGCATAAAATTAGAACTCAACATCAAAAGCCACCAAAGAAAGTCCTATAACACATGGAAGCTGAACAACACACTGTTGAACCACCAGTGGGTCATGGAAGAGATTAGAAATGAAATTCAAATGTTCATGATATTCAACAAAAATGAACATACAAACTGCTAGATCCTCTGGGACACAGCAAAGGCAGTACTCAGAGGCAAGTTTATAACTCTGAGCTCTTACATCAACAAATTGGAGAGAGATGAAATCAACAATTTAATGAGACATCTGAGCCTCCTTGAAAAAGAGCAGAAAGATAAACCCCAATCTAGTAGATGGAAAGAAATAATCAAAATTAAATCAGAATTAAATGAATTAGAATAAAAAAATAGAAAGAATTAACAAAGAGTTGGCTCTTCGAAGAAATTAACAAAATAGACAGACCCTTAGCAAATCTTATCAGAAAAAGAAGAGAACACACCCAAATAAATAAACTCAAAGATGAGAATGGAAACATCACCACAGAAACAACCAAGATTCAGAACATTATAAGGGAATGCTTCTCAAACCTTTATGCTAATAAGTTTGAGAACTTGGCAGAAGTGGACCTTTTCCTAGCAAATATGGACATGATGTCAGCTTGTTGCGTAGCTAGTATTACAGGTATGAGCCAATAGTGCCACTGCAGTTGCCTCCCCACCTTCTCTCCTTCCTTCCTTCCCTCTTCCCTCTGTCCCTCCCTCCTAGTTTGCTTTGATATGTAATTATCCCAATTATGCTTTTTATATACTTTCTTTTAAAGAAAGTGTAGTGGTATTTTGACTGGTATTATGTTGGATCATTTCATGGGTTTGAGGAGAATTGTTATTTTAACAATATTAAGTCTGAATACATTTGTGTGTTATTTCTCCACTTATTTAATTTTGTATATTAAATCAATAATGCTATAGGGTGTTTAGTATAAAGATGTTGCATTTTTTAACTGTCTAACTATAAATTCAATTTATTTAACAAATATAGAATTAAAGGAATTTATCTGTTTCATCTAAGTTGTCTATTAACCTTCCTTTATTGTACTTTTAATTTTTAAACACTTTTCAGTGACATGTACTTTTTTATTCTGATACTGGTGAATTTTTTTTCTCTCTTTTTAAAAGAAAGTCTTGATCATACTGCTGAGTATCAAATATAGTTATCTTTCCAGAAAATTAACTGGCTTTGTTGGTTTTTTTTATCCTGTTTGTCAATTTTCTGTTTCATTTCTTTTCTGATGCTGTTATTGCTATGATTACCATTTTCATATTTATTTTGAGTTTAATTTGAGGAGCTATATATTACCTTTAATTTTTGTCTTAAGTGAACTTCTACTTGGTTAAAAGGGGAGAAATGAATTAGTATGGACTACTTTTTCAAAATGAAATAATTATTTATCGGAAAACATTGTAAGTAAGTTGAACTTAATGCCAATTTTCCAATTGTGAATAAAATTCACCCCATAAACTCTAATGTAACCTCAGCCAACATGACTACTCTGGTGTTAGAGGGCAGATGTCTAGAAGACATGATATATTAATAGAAGGTTTATCCTCAAAGCAGCACCTCACAGAAATATATACAAAGATGCATACAATAGATCTTCTACACACAATTACATTTATTTGAAATGTGGAAATTATACATCTATTTTTAATTGATGTGTTCAGCCATGAGCATTAATGTGAGAAATACAGTCATTATGGTTGAGATGAACATTAATAGTTTCATGCTTGGAGATCATCCATAAAAGAATAGGTACTCTAAATGTTTCTTATCCATATCCTTTATGAAGTAGAACATTGCAGAGGGGAGAAAAGATTCTGTACTACT
Organism: Dipodomys spectabilis; assembly: GCF_019054845.1. Lineage (NCBI taxonomy): Eukaryota > Metazoa > Chordata > Mammalia > Rodentia > Heteromyidae > Dipodomys > Dipodomys spectabilis. The sequence goes on along the minus strand of NW_024870864.1, from coordinate 5,206,923 downwards.
ACTAGGGGGAATTAATGATTATTGTCTATATTCAGAAAAATGAGACAGTAACCTAAGCTGTGTCATGAGGCAGTAGCAAGAATGATTAGGATTGATAGTACACCTCTTGCTTCTGAAAGCCTGAACGGCAGGCATTTCATGCTCCAGATCAAAGTTTGCTCAGGGGAGCTAGGAGAAGGGACATAGTGTTTTGTGCAAAAGTGGTTTGGATGACAAAGAAGAATTTATTTTATTTATTTTTATTATTATTGTAAAGGTGATGTACAGAAAGGTTGCAGTTATGTAAGACAGGTAATGAGTACATTTCTTTTTGAACTGTGTTAACCTCTTCCCTCATGTTCTCCCATATTTCCCCTCCAAACTGTACCCCATCCCCCAAAGTTGTATAATTCAAAAGATTTATATGTTTACTTTTCATCTTATGCTATTTCTACTGAATTTAGTATTTTTGTTACTGGTTTTTCTTTTTAAAGATAACTGCTGAAAATGAGATGAGAACATATAGAAGTTTTGCTTTAGGAGGGTACTTCTGTTAGGTTACAGTTGCAAGTAACTTCTTAAAGCCACGGTTTTTATTGAATGAAAGTACTATTCACAATAACAGTCATCTGAATATGTTTGTCAATTTAACTTACTAATTATTGGTTGTCAGAATAAGTCAGTGAATGAAAAAGCTCTAAGTTATTAATAAATTGAGACTGGAATAATTAATACTACAAATGTTGCCACCAACAGATGTAATTCTGACAATGGTAGTACCTTTTCTTAGAGAAAGAAGATAAAGAGAGATTTCAGAAGAGGGAGGAATGGAAGATACTTACATTGGTTGACCGACAGACACCAGAGGGAGGAAGTAGAGTATTTGTGGCCTCCAGAATCAGGCCTTCACAGTCGCCACCTTTCTGTTCATACCCTTAGGCAGACCTCTTATCTAGTAAGATGCTTGTTAGTCTTCCCTTCAGAGCTGAAATTGGATAAGTATATTGGCTAATAGACTTACTTATTAGTAGAATTTTATTTAAGAGCAAAAGAGATGGGTTGTTTTAAAAGTTTTCTAATTAAAAATTATTTTAAGTGGCTCAAGAACCAGCTCAGCTATTTCAGACTTTGATCAATTGACTTTTCTTTTTTTATCACTGAAGCAAGATGACATTTCAGACAAACTTTTCTTTATGACTTCTGAGTTGATTTTCCTCATAACCACACAACATACACCAATGCATAGGTTAAGTCTGGAAGGGAAATGTACTAGATTTTATTTTGTAAACTACAACCAGATCTATTTTTATATAGTAAGGAAGAATTGTTTGTTTGAAGGAATAGTAAATTATTTACTCCCCTACATTAGAAGAGAGAGTCTGTTCTTTTTTTCCCTTCTTTTTTTGTATCAGAATTTAATGTGCATTAGCAAGTTGCCTTTTGGTTCTATAGGAATTTGCTGGGGGGCTGGGAAGGTGGCTCAGTGGTAGAGCACTTGCCTTGCATGCCTGAGGCCCTGGGTTCGATTCCTCAGCACCACATAAGCAAAAAGAAAAAAGCCAGAAGTGGCGCTGTGGCTCAAGTGGTAGAGCGCTAGCCTTGAGCTGAAGAGCTGAGGGATAGCGTCCAGACCCAGAGTTCAGGCCCCATGACTGGACCAAAAAAAAAAAAGGAATTTGCTGGGATTTTTTTCTCTTTCTAGGATTTTAATTTCTGCAGTATTCATATAATACCCAAGTAATAAATATCCAACAGATTTTGTTGTTGTGTTTTTTTATGGACAGGTAATGCAGTGTCCTTACCAATTATCAATTCCTTCCTATCACTTACTTTCTTATCAGGTAATACTGTCTTGTGTTAAAATATAAATCAGTTGGTATGGGATTCTGGTCACTAATAATGAGATAGATTCCAATTGCTATTGTCTATAATCATAGTATTTGTAAATTATTTTTATTGTACTTTTTAATTCATTAATCACTGTTAGTAATCTATCATATCAGTCACTTAAAAATCACAATAATCTAGTGATTGTTTAATAAGCTCTTTGTGGGATGGTCATTTTTCCCTGAAGAGCTTAGAGTCCAGCTGCCAGAGACAAGGTGAACACATGGGAATCAGCGCTGGAGTTAGGTGAGAGAGGATGTTCTCTTCATTATACCTGTTCAGAGCAGAAGGGGTTATTATGAATCTTTACTATTTTTTCTTCCAGAGCTAGCTCCCCAGTTTATAGAAGCTCTATGTAGAAACCCTTCCTGCCTTCTCACTTTTAGTTGAATTCAAACAGTAAAGAGCATCATCAAGAAACCACACCTTTTCATGCCCACACTTGGGAAAGCTAAGTTAGGAGGAGAGTTCAAGGACAGTCTGAACTGTCTTTCAGACAGAACTTTCTTAGAGAAAGAAGATAAAGAGAGGTGTTGTAAGAGGGAAGAAAGGAAGATCCTTATATTAATTGACAGACACCAGAGGGAGGGCGTAGAATAAGGTATTATCTATCCCAACTCATACCCTCTTATTAGTGGCCTCCAGAATTTGGCTTTCACACCAACACAGTCATCACCTTCTTGTTCATACCCTTAAGCTGACATTTCCTTATACTTTGATTATCCTGTGACTATTATGAATTTGGCAAAGGAGCTAGATTTCATTACCAAAATTATTTAAAAAGTACTATTAACAAGTATCTGTGAGGTTACAGAGACATTGTTCTTTAAGTTTTAGCAGCTGTGATATTTGTCTGAGTCAGTTGCAACAGTGCTTTCCAAATGCAGATTGAATGATTGTATTTATAAGAAAGTCTTTCTTTTTTGCCATATTTATGTGTTTAATCCATATGAACTCATGGATTTTTTTATTTTCTCAATATGTGATAATCAGTCATTCACATTATTTTTTGTAGTATTTTTAGCTAGGCAAGCATTCCATTATTAATCCATACTTCACCTTTTAATGGTCTGGCTACCTTCTTGGGTGTATACATGGACTGTAGTCTGCCTTTTTTAGGCTTCCTATTGTTGTTTAGATTGCCATTTATGCCACCATACCCATCTGGCCTGGAACCCTACTCTTCCTATTCTCAGCCTTCTGAGTAGCTAGGATTCTAGGCCTGAGCCACTGGCTCCCATCATTCACACATTATCTTTATGTTCATATTCCTCCAAATTTCTCTGTAGAGATACTCTTCAAGCTTCCATTTGACATATAAGATGTCCTAAAATAATTTTGTAATTATTTAACTCTGTCCCTGGAATCAGCCATTTCTCAAGAGAGACTTAGTTCCTTTTATTGCTGAAATAAAATTTAGAAACCAAGTTCTGGGTACCATGTGTACTCATTTCTGATTGAATGTTGTTATTCCTATACTATTTCATTAGATCACACTAGATAATATGTATATTTCATATGCATACACATGGATATATAATAACATGTCTTTCTATGCTTTAGTATCTATTATCTATCCACTTAGATATTTAATTTGAAAAAGGCCAGATCTGTAATATTTCTAATCTAAATCCAGTTCCATCTGGTTCACTCAAGTCATTTGTATTAATTCCTTTTTCAACAATGAGAAAGATGGTTCCCAATATTTCTGTTTACTTATTTTCTTGATATTAGAATACTCAAAAAATAGATTCAGAATTGCTAACATATACTATGAAAATAATATATATGATTTGGATTCAATATTTGTTCAGTATAAACCTTTATATTTTATACAAAAATGTTGTGCTCTCTCTCTCTCTCTCTCTCTCTCTCTCTCTCTCTCTCTCTCTCTCTCTCTCTCTCCCTCCCTCTCTCTCTCTCTCTGTGCTTAAGTATAGCTGAATAAAACACTATCCTGTCATCAAGTTACTTTAGCTTTTTTTCTTCTTTCCTCTGAACTGAAGGAGTAAGATGTCATTGAACTCACCCAGTGTTTATCAGAATACATCAGACTATATTAGGCTGTCACATGTCTCTTTGTACTCTTCTTACAGGGAATGTCTGGGCTAGCTATTGTTGTATAACAACCCATCTCCAGACATAAAATAAATATAGTCATCTGTTTTGTTCATGAGTAGGTAGTTTTGGCAGGATAAAAATTAATCTCCAGTATAAAAATGGTAAGCTAAGAATTTGTTTCCCTATGTTATCATTTGATGATATACAACCTCTGAGATTTTTGCTTATTATTAACTTTGCAGTTTCTGGGTTTGATATGGAACTCTGTCTCTCATAACCTAGTAATTTCTCATCTTGGCTCATTTGATGGGAAATAGTCATTTTGGTTGTTTTGAAAGCTCTGTATGAATGGACACCTCCCTGATGAACTTTGTTCATAGTCAGTGGTCTGAGATTTTTGCTTATTATTAACTTTGCAGTTTCTGGGTTTGATATGGAACTCTGTCTCTCATAACCTAGTAATTTCTCATCTTGGCTCATTTGATGGGAAATAGTCATTTTGGTTGTTTTGAAAGCTCTGTATGAATGGACACCTCCCTGATGAAGAACTTTGTTCATAGTCAGTGGTCAAGGGGTTATTTATTAGATCCTAAGAGAGGGCATACACACATTTATTAATTTAAGGACATACTAAAACAAGTTATATGGTAAGTGGAAGCACATTTGCCCCAAGTGTAATTTTGACTAATAATTTTTACTAGTACAAATTACCAAATGACATTTATGGACTATGTTGGTCATCAAGCATAAAACTTAAGCTCTGTGTAGAGTTATTGATTGTTTGTTTTGTGGGCAGTTATTTTTCCCATAGGCTTTTTGCACCAAGCTTCTATAGAATGCTGGGTGTTTATCTTAATAAATAGAACAGTCTTCCTTTTATGGGCTAATCACGTGTTAAAATTGGGACTCACTATACCTCTGGTACATGACTGTATCCTTGTCCTTTGGGCTAAAGAGCAAGGGAGTAATTATTCCTGTTGCTCTCAGAATTATATCCATATGTCAAGAAATCCTGTTGCTGATGCATGATTTCCTGACTTAAGATGGATTCTGTTCCTCCCTCTCATTCAGACAATTTCCGCTGCCATGTTATTATTTTTGTACTTGTAAATTCTGCACCTCTTAACAAGGAAGTCCTGGTGTATCGTCAGAGAATGTTAAATTTCTTCCTCTAATGTTATGTAACAGCATCATGGTTCTTCAGAATCTGACAGAGGACTAGTGGGTTTTGTCTGTCTGTGCTGCATCTGATGTGGGTTCAAGTCTTTCCTTCCAGCTTCTAGGCTGCTGTCACTCCATTCATTCCACCTGCTTTCCACTGAGCCATCTTCTAGGTGGATGCTGGTGTTGGTACAGCAGCTTACCTTTTCAAAAAGGAACATGGGAACATCTGAATTTTCTATCATCTGTAACCTAGACATCAAGTGTTGATCAGTAAAATTTACAATGAACCTGAGGCACAAGAAACCCCTACAGACCATGAATTTTCCTACTTGGAGCTTTGGCATATTAAAGGTACATACCACAACAGGCATGTGTCATCCTTTGCTGCACTTGTCTTTCAGAATGAAAGGTACAAATATTTAAATGAGGCAAAGTCTATTCAGGCAGTCCATATCTCCTTGTTGTTTGTATTGAATTTTTGAAAGGTATCTTTTTCTTATAAAAAATCATTTATTTGTTCTAAACCTTGGTATATGTTAGGTCTTCTGAAAACTTACCCATAGAAAAATAGATCAAACAATAATTGAAAAATATAGGGGTATGGTAGACCAGATAGAGCCTTAGCATGTATAGGTCAATTCACTGTGAATGATAGCTGGCAGAGTAATGTACTAATATGCTCAGCTTCAGGAAGAGCACAGCTGGCAGCTTTGACACTCATGCCATGTTGCTAGATTGTGTGCACAAATCAAAAATGCTCATGCCAAGCTGCTATACCCTGTACACAAATCAAAAGTATTTTTATCCCTTTGTTAGCATTTATGTAATGCCATCAAAGATTCTTCAATTTAACTTCAGTTTAACATTGTTAGGAACAGAAGAGTTTTTACTGCAAGAAGTGATGTTAACTGTAATCAAATAGGGATTTGGCCAGCTGAACAGTAAAGCCAGTTAGAGCTCCTGAAATGATCAAATTTAACTTAATTTTCCACAACACGATGTTATTTGTGTCTTTTTTTTCTGAAAATGTTGCAAGATCAGTTAATGAAATTTATACAATAAATAAGTTTAGTCACATATTAGTACTTAAAAAATTTTAGTCACATACTATGTAAAATTTTAGTTACATACTAAGATAACCTACAAACTGGCTCTGAGCTTCCTTGTGCCTGAAGTGAAAAAGGAAAATTGCAAGGTTTTGAGAGTCATGTTGTTCTTAAGAATAAACTTATCAGGGGGTGGGAAGGTGGCTCAGTGGTAGAACACTTGCTTTGCATGCATGAGGCCCTGGATTCGATTCCCCAGCACCACATAAGCAAAAAGAAAAAAGGCGGAAGTGGCGCTGTGGCTCAAGTGGTAGAGCGCTAGCCTTGAGCTGAATTGCTGAGGGACAGCGCCCAGGCCCAGAATTCAGGCCTCATGACTAGACCCCCCCCCCCCCAAAAAAAAAAAAAGAATAAACTTATCAGCAACTTAGAATAAGCAAAAGTTTTTCCTCATAGTGTGATCAAAGTGGTATTATTCCTTTAGGAACTATTAGTGATAACATGTAATTGATTATAAATTCCTAGCAGAAACTAGCAGCCATCATCTAGAAGGTTTTGTTGAATTGTTTTGCACAGTGTTGTTCAAAGAAGAGCACATTGTTAACTGCTAGGAAGATCTTCATATTTAGTACAGAATCCTAGTGTTACTAGGTAGTTCAGTATAGTAAATATTGAAAATCTTCATAGGAATGAAAAAAGTGAGTACTAAAGTATTAACTACTAATACATAGTAAACAATGTGAGCATAGGACTTTAAAAACATTATTACCTGAACAGAAGCATGTTTATTCCCAAACCAAACATTAAAAGTACTTTCACTCCTGCTGGTTATTTTAATGTAATTAGTATTTAGTGAGCATTTTCTGTAACAGACTGAGCCTGGTGATTTAAGTCTTTTCAGTCAATATCAGCAGGTTTTGTATTTCATAGGTCATCTCAGTGTGACCATTCTGCTCTATTCACAAAAAGGCCTTTTTCTCATGTTTTTAAATTAATATCAGTTAGTGTTGTGTAAGGGGACTTCATTCTGACATGTTCATATATGCCTAGATCACATTCAACCCATTCATCACTCTCCTTCATCACCCTCCATCATTCTTACTATCTTCCCTAGACATTTCAACAAGCTTCATTTTTCTATTTTTGCAATGTAAATTAATATTTTTACTGTATTTGCTGTCTTTCACTTTCCACCCTCGCACTAAAACCCACACCAGACAGGACACGGTTCACCTTCCTAGCATTAACTTTGGATAAAGTGTATGTTCTTGTTCAAAAAGGGTTCACCATAGTATCTCACACATATACATGTGTGAGATATATACCATATACACGATATTTTAATCCAATTCTTTCCTCAGTCTCCAATCACAATTACTCAACAGTGTTCACTTGCCATTTTCATTCACACACAATGTATTGCACCCTCAAATACTCTTTCTTTCCCCTTTTTATCTCCCCAAATTTCCACAATTGTAAACATTATATAGGGGCCTATATGTGTTTATGAATGTGTTTATATTTTAAATGTATCCATATATAATAGAATACCTGTCTAAAAGGGTCATTTTTATACACCATGTGATCAGTGACATGAAGGAAGGCTTGAAAATTATTTTCAACAGTGTCTAGATGATTGACATTGGTTTTAGAATAATAGTATCAGACAGAACAGCTAAATCAGATATAAAATGATTATGGAAAAATGAGAGAATGGGCACACATAAGCTACCTGAATAGAAACAAGTGTCAAAATAGGAAGTTTTGTTAAAGACAAGATAAGCCATATACCATTGCATGGCCATTTATTGGTTCATAGTATGATTGACAGTAAAGAAAGCTTCTGTCTGCTTGGAAGGAGGCTAATGAGGATGTGGTCATAATGGTAGATGGACATAGTATGCATTTTGTATTATGAGTAGCATTCACTAGCAATTCAGAATCTTTTATCAGAAGGCTAAGTCCAGTGTTCACTGCTTAGGATGTGAAAAAATGAATAAGTGTCACAGGCAGGTAAGGGAGGCAGTTCAAGTCTGATGCATGATTTCACAGTGAAGCATTAAGGGAGTGTGGGTTATTTAACCTAGAGAAAAGAATAAGCTTTCCTAAACTAGTATCTAAGGAATAATATTTTAGTAACACTAGAAATACGTCACTTTAATCTTGCTCATAGAATGACTGAGTTTTACATGAACTTGTTAAAATAGTAAAATTGCACACAGTGTAATAGAATTGAGCTAATTTTAGGCAGTTTACACAGATTTCATGTAATTTTGACACCTGTTTTATCAATAACATGATAAGCACATGAATGACTTCAATTATATGATGAATAAAGATTGATTTTCTATCTGTTAGAAAAAAAAAGGATAAATAGCTGTGCATGTTGTTGGCTTTAAATTGTTTAACTTAAATTCCTTGCTGTGAAAGATTGAGGGAGGTTAAACTTCAATAATATGGTAGCCAGGGGTGCTGAGATTGATTATAATCCTAGCATGCCAGAGATGGAGGCAGGAAGATGACAATTTTGAGGCCAGCCTGGACTGCATAGTGAGACCTTGCCTATTAAACTAGGAAAAAAGCAAAAAAAAAAAGATGTATCTCGTAATTTCTTGCTTTATATAAATGTATAAATAGGCTTGCTGCATGTGGACAAGCATGTGTGCCTAGTAAGTACATGGTACTTCCTTAGTTGTACAATTAGGACAACTCTGAAAGGACAAGTCAGTCCGAAATCCACCAGAAAAGCAGACATAGCTGAAGATATATGTGTGTATTTAAAAGATGGATAGATAGATGAGCTACTGGTTTATATGGTTGTAGGAGTTGACAGGGCAAGTTCAAAATCCACAGGGCAGATCATCAGGAAGAATAGTATAGAAACCCCCAAATATGAGTTAATATTACAGGTCTCAGAATTTCTTCTCCAGGGAAACCTTCTGCTTCAGGGGCTATCACTTGATTTTTATCAGGTCCATGGGATTATTTAGAATGTTCTTCCTTAAAATAAAATGGAATGGTATTTTCTTGTTGGAGTAACTGGACATAGTAGCCATACTAAGAGGACACAATTGACCATCCTACATGGACAGAGAAAGAGCCGGGTAACATGCAGGACCTACCTAATACATTCTCATTTTGGCCCTAAATCTGAAACTCAACTCTACCATTGCTTAATTCTCTTGCCAACAAGGTTTCTGAACCTTCTTTTCTCAGTTTTCACATACATAAAATGGTGTTAACAATTCTGATTTTTTGGGCTTCTTAAGAATCTATCATCGTAACATTTGACATGTTAATCATCCTAATTATAACCATGCTAATACCTGGCATAACCAGGTCTCAAATATGGCACAGTTATTGAATAAATAGCATGAAAAATAAAATACACATTTAAAGGGTAATTATCATGGGTTGGTACCTTTGAAGACTCGTTCTTGGAATTAGAGCATTACCTCTGAACTTTATTTAGAATGGCACACACAAGAACATTTCCAAAAACATTTCCCTATTAGCTGGTTTGAATGTTAAGGAAAAGACCAGAGAACTTTGCTGTTGAGACCTATCAGTGTTTCTTTCATTTTTTTCAGCTGCACATTTATTAGACCTGGTTTTAATATTCTTTTATTGTGTAAAGCAAAGACTATCCATGTATTTATCAAATTCAAGGAATAAAAAGAAACACTGAATCTCCAGTGGCAGTGGAGGGAGTAATAGATGATAACATCTGTATGAATAGCAAATCGGGTCATTAGCATCTCCACTGCTGGTGTGAGTGCCAACTGAATTTCTAATTATGGAACTCTTAAAATAATGTATAACCTAGGATGTAAGGAAGTGAGCACTTAATTTTTCAGTTGGTTTATTGCCACTCTTAACAAGCATGGCTGCTAGTAAGTAGGCAGTTAAATTAAACTCATGAGTATTTGTTACAGTTTTTTAAAACATAAAACGAAACAAAAACCTTATGTTGTCTTTCATACCAATGCTGAAATGCGTGGGGTACTTCTCTGTGAGCCTGCAGCCAGGCATAAACACATAAGAGCAAAGAGATCAAATAATAGCTGGCTTGTCTCCTTTTTGTAATTGGCATCAACTTGGCATCTCAGATGATAAGAAAAGAAACTATAACTCATGAAAAGATCTTAGTCTCTTAGCAACAGCAAAGGAGGCGAGAAGGGCAGGTGAGAAGCATATGGACAGAGATCAGGAGGTGAGTACACAGGCCATTCACGACCTTATCTATGGAGGTCACCATGACCAAGAGGGTTGTTCTGTCACTTTCTATGGGAAGATTTTTAACAAACAACCAGAGGAGAGGCCAGCAGGGATTTGGAAAACATTGTCTGTGATGACTTGGGTAAAATCTGGGAAGAAGAGTATCAGAACCTTCCTGGACAGTACATTACCATTAGATTCCCACAGTTCCATGCAGCATAGTCACCCACTTGAATGCTGTTGTAATGCGATATGGTTTCCTGGCTGTTCCAGTGTGAGGGAAGAGAGGTTAGAGTGAAGAGAAGGAGGAAAATCAGGAAGGTGAAAGCTGCAGAGGAGAAGGAGAAGAAGCTAGAGATGGAAGCAGAAGAGAGGAAAGCAGAGGAAAGGAAGTCAGGATGATTGAGCACCAGGAACTTAAGCATCAGTCAATAGCTGCTATGGGTGGGAGGTGCTAAGTGCTGGCTAGGTGGGAAGACCAGGAACTCCAGAGTTTCTGATCTTGAGGAATCCAGGCTTGTAGAACTTGTAGGTTCATGTGTAAGGAGGCAAGGGCAAAGTTGGTTATGTCAGAAACAAAACAAGAACAAACTACCAAAATTGCTTGCACTGAAAAGGGGATCAATAAAAGAGGAATTCCTCTTTTAGTTAGCAATTATGGGGCACTTAATCAGAACATTCAGGTTTCAGGCCTGATACTGCTACCTCAATTGGTGTTTGTCTCAAAAGATGTTAAGGGGAAAGAGTATAATTTAATTCACAATTAGACATAAAGGGCCCCAAGCCCGAGATATTTTTAGATTGGCATTTTCCCCCAGGAGATCTAAACTTAACCAAGTAGAATTCATTTGTAAGTGCTATCCTACTCAATGTTCGAACTGAAATATCTCATATTTAATGGGAGATGTACACATTTCATTGTAAAGATGGCATAGTTATGCCACAGAGATACAGACTCTGCTTTACACAGACCCTGTTTTACATTGTGTATTGAATACAGATTGCCCTGGCAGACACAGAATATCTACATGGAGATAGGGATTTGGGGAAGTCATAGCTTCCTTTCCCAGTATAGCTCAGATGGACAAGCCATCACAAATGACTCAGGTTCTGCTCTCTTTCTCATGAGCCTAAAAAGGAAGAACAAGTGAGATAAAGCACAGTTTTCAGATGCATAATAAAATTAGAAAGAAAGAGGTGTAAATGATGGGTAAAAAACTTGGCAAGGTTAATGCTAGCTGTAGGTTTGTCATACACAGTCTTTATTATATTGGGGAATGTTCCATGGAGTCCTAGTTTCTCCAGAGCTTTCATCATAAAAGGGGTATTGGATCCTGTCAAATGCTTTTTCGGCATCTATTGAGATATTCATGTGGTTCTTATCCTTGCTCTTGTTGATGTGATGATTTATATTAATTGATTTGCATGTATTGAACCAGCTTTCCATCCCTGAAATGAATCCTGTTTGATCATAGTGTATGATTTTTTTTTATTGTGAAAATACTGTACAGAGGGGTTACAATTACATGGGCAAGATAATGAGTACATTTCTTATCAAGCATTGTAGTCTCCTCCGTTGTTTCCCCTTCCCATCCCTTCCCATCCTCCCCCCACACCCCCACCCAATCCTCCTTCCTCCTCCCCCCCATCAAAGTTGTAAAGTTGTATGCTTTTTTTTTTTATGAATTGTTGGAGTCGATTGGCCAGAATTTTGTTGAGAAGTTTTGCATTGATGTTCATCAAAGAAATGGGTCTATAGTTCTCTTTCTTTGGTAAGTCCCTATCTGGTTTTGGGACGAGGGTTATGTTGGCTTCATAGAAAGAGTTTGGTAGCGAACTTTCACTTTCAATTTCATTGAAGAATTGGAGGAGTATTGGTGTGAAAGCCTTGTAGAATTCAGCTGTGAATCATCTGGTCCTGGGCTTTTCTTGGATGGGAGCTGGACACAAGAGGTTTTTCTTTGTTGGTGTCGTTTTTTAAAAATTATTATTAATAAGTTTTTTTATTGTGAAAATACTGCACAGAGAGGTTACAATTACATGGGCAAGGTAATGAGTACATTTCTTATCAAGCATTGTTGCCTCCTCCTTTGTTCCCCTTCCCATCCCTTCCCATCCCTTCCCATCATCTCCCCCTTCCCCCCCCCCCCCCCCCGCCCTGCACCAAAGTTGTAAAGTTTGTTTTTCAACATAACATCTTATACATCTCATGTGATATTTTTGTTTCTTTTGTATGTTCTTCCCTCTATGATATGCTCCTTGGGGAATGTTGAAAAGGATATTAGCTTAAAAAGTAAGTAGAACAGAGACAATAAATAGACTTGAGGGTCTGAAAGATTTGTAATGGGCAGCATCAAGCAGTTTTTAGAGGCATTTCTCCATTCATATTGATGTGTAGATGTATCACCAGCCAGGGTAATATACCTCAGACCTTTCAAAATAAGCTTGATGTGTTTAAAACTTGGAGAGTAAAGCTTGTGATGGATTAATCACATCATATTGCATAATAGCATATTAGGACAGTCATTTCAAAATCTTTTTTTGTCTTTTTAAATAAGTTTTTATTGTGAAAATACTGTACAGAAGGGTTACAGTTACATGAGCAAGGTAATGAGTATATTTCTTATCAAGCAAAAACAAAGGAGGAGGCATCAAAATCTTTTTAAAAAGAAGTTGGTAAGCAGGGTGCTGGTGGCTCAGGTCTGTCATCCTAGCTTCTCAGGAAGCTAAGATCTGAGGATTGAAGTTCAAAACCAGCGAGGACAGGAACATATTATCTCCAATTAACCACCAGAAAACCAGAAGTAGAGCTATGGCTTAAGTGGGAGAGCTCTAGACTTGAGCAGAAAATTAGAGACAGCTCCTGGGCCCCAAGTTCAAGCCCCATGACCGACAGAAAAAAAACTCATTAATTCATTTTTGTTGAGTGTCTTCAACCTGATAGTTACCTGTCCAATTAAACCTCTGTTAGGGTTGTTACTATTTGTATACTAATTTTCTGAGTTATAACTTTTTTTTAAAGGAATATAAAACTATTGACCACCGTTCACCATTATTTACAATAAAGTAAACAATATACAGTTGGGTAACATTCTGATGACTACAAAGTTGTTTCTCTGGCTTTTGTGGAACCAGTAACCCAATACTTAAAAAAATTGAACTTACACGTAAGGAATGAGTTGGGGTAAAGTAAAAGCATGCAGATCAATAATTATAAAATTTTGATCATTTAGGCCAGCAGGTCCTAAATAGTAGAAATCCCTAACGAGTTGATTTTACATTTCCATGAGCTGAGACTTAGATCATGACCCATGATTCCAATGTTCTGTTGAGGAATGCTCACTACAGAAACTTTTAATGAAAGGAAATAAAAATTTGTCTTAGTTTTCTCATCTGGATGAGGGTAATTATTGGTAGTGATAAATTTTTTCCTTTCAAGAAGTTTTGCAAACCTACTGCATTTGTATATCTATGGCAGAGGCAGGAGGACCTAAAGTTTGAGGCTAGCCTGGCTACCTAGTAATTTCAAGGCCAGCCTGAGCTGCCTAGTGACCCTGTCTCAAAAAAAAACAAAAACAAAAACAAAAAAAAAACTAAAACAGGGCCAGGAATGTAACTCAGTGATACATCATTTGTCTACATATACAAGGCTCTGGGTCTGATGCCCAACACCTCTGAACAAGCAAAATCTCCATAACAAAAAACTACCTTTGTATTTTGTTTACACACACACAAACACACACACACACAAAATACAGGATGGTCCTTCAACATAGCAGTTAAAGACAAGCTGTTTTTATTAATGACCAAAAAAAATATTGCCTGATATTTAAAAAAAAACCCAACCTGTTCCTGAATGCAGAGGAAATATACCATGGAATTAAATAGTCTTTTCTGATAAAAGAAGCAACTACGGAAAACCTTTATTATATTTGTCAAAGTACCCAGTGCTGTTGAGGGAAAAAAAAACCAAAAAACTCAACAACTCCCCCAATACTACTTTCAAAACCATTATCAAACTTGATTTTCTTTAGAATGTAGTTATTGTTTCACACCATTAATTCAAAAACCAAGACTCAGGTTATATATATATATATATATATATGTATATGTATAAATATATATAAAAAACAATGCAAACAATTATTGAGCTTCATCTTCTGGACAAGAATGCCAAGTTAGTCTCTCTTCATAAAATGCAATTACAATCTGAGGACATTTCATATTCGCCTCTTTTGCCAGCACCAAGTCAGCTTCATCTGAATCTTTCCATTTCATGAGAAACATCAATTCTCCACTGCTGTCTGTGGCGCCAATTATTCGTTCAGGAATCTAGACCTCTGGCAAAGCTTCTTGGTTTGTCAGCAGTATCTCTTTTCTTCTTTGATTTGCTATCATCAGATTCACTGTATGATAAAGATTTTCCTTGTGTACCATCCTTTTCTTTACTAGCTTTTTGAGAGTTAAGAAATGCTTCAATTTATTCTGGACAATCTAAATTTTCTTCAGGTTCCCAAGTATTATTGGCATCTGTAAAACCTTTCCACTTCAGGAAATATTCTATCTTCCCATTCACTACATGTCAGTCCGGTACTTTTTCCACAACAAATTCTTCAGGCTCTGCTTCTTCAACTTTTTTACTCTTTCCATTCTGTTTCTTTCCCATTTTTTGCAATGTAGTTTTGTTAGACGCCATTTTTAATTGTAGACTTGAAGAGCTATTACTCAGATACCCCGGGTCGCTATCCTGCAGCAGCAGCAGCGTCTCTGAGTTATAACTTTAAAGGAGAGGTAATTTGGCATGTGAAGCAAGCACAAATAGATTAAGCATCCTTAATCAGAAAAATTTTAAATCCCAAATGTTCCAAAATTGGAAACATTTTAGACGTAGATCTTATTTCAAAGGTATCTATCCCTGTGTAGAAGCACTCTCTCCAAAATCTAAACCTGTCTGGTCCCAAACAGGTTGAATAAGAGATACTGAAACTGTACTATTTTTAAAATCGATCAGTATATACTGTTTTCATAATTTTAGATATTTACATGGTTTATTATTCAAATATATATTTATTTTTATGTACTCAATACATACTCACAGTTTTACTGTTGTTGAACATTGTCCCACATCCTGAGCCTATAGCATTGTATGTGAGCATATAGCATTGATTTCCCAATGAGCATTTTCCCCCCCAATTTAACATCTCTAAAATTGGAATTTGTCTTACAATATGTTGAGTCATAATGTAGCTAGAGAAGGTTTTCTTCTTAAATCTCACACAGGATTGCATGTATTACACTGGTAACATCTAAGGATCATTGAAACTGGACGTAATAACACAATTATAATTGGACACATACTTTTGTGTGCAAGCAATCATTTTTACTTATTTATTTTATTTGGAAAATTGAGGTTCTGCATTTTTGTGTGTCTTGGAGAAAAATGGTTCCAGTATAAAATGCCCTTGTGTCCTTGGTATATTAAACTTATAGTTAAAAACCAAGAATAGAATAACTGAGTGCCGGTGGCTCACACCATGATCATAGCTGCTCAGGAGGCTGAGATCTCAGGATTGTGGTTTGAAGCCAGACAGGGCAGGAAAGGCCATGAAACTCTTACCTCCAATTAATCACAGAAAAAAATGTGTAGTAGCTCGAGTGGTAGAGTGCTAGCCTTAAGCAAAAGGAGCTTAGGTGTAATGCCCAACCTAGAGTCTAAGGTCCAACACTGAAAAAAAAATTTTTTTAAGTAGAATAAAAAATTAGTATAGTGAATGGGATTCAGAAGAAAGTAGCCACTAAATTTTACTGTATTTCTTCCCTTATTATGCATGAGACATTTTTCCAAATAACTTAATCATCTTAGTGGTTGTATTATATAGGATATTGGCAATGTATAATATGTATGTGTATATCTTGTATCATTTTTCTTTGTTTTTCATTTGATTACTTTATAATATTGCTTTAAGAAAGCCCAATTATGCAACTCTAGATTACTCAGAAAAGTTAAATTTGGAGATTATTCTTTCCTTAATATAGAATTACAGGATTTTCTCAAATCAACCTTGATTCACAAAGTTTAGTTTGCATGAAGTTTTACAAGCGCATCTATCATATAAAGTGAACTATACCTTCATTGATGAAGTACACCTGCATTGCTGAGGTACACCTGCACCCCGATTGACTGGTAAACCTTGAGGTGAAAAGGTATACCTGCACTGAGAGCTGAGTCAACAATAGAATTCATCTAAATGCACTCTAACATGTAGTAAGCTGTGTGTGTGTATTTAAGGCATTATTCCAAATAGGCTCCCAATGGGGATTAGAGTTTATCACTTATTGATTTTAAACAAATGCTCCATTTTTTTCTATCCATGAAGGGAAATATTTCCATATGTAGAGATATTAATCACTAATTATAGCATGTGACTTCCAGATTTTTTAAATTTATAATGCTATAAATTATTTATACTGTTTATTAAAGTTTATACTTTTCAGTACATGTGTATGCAGCTTAAATAGTCATGAGCAAATATATCCAAAATCTATATTTTATGAACAACATTAATGACTGCCATGCACAGGGTTTTGTAGGAACAGCTAGGAGGGACCTTTCTGTCTGACCAAGGTGAAAATTTCTTCTAAGCAGAGATTTGAAAAGTTCGTATGGTCAGAGGGAAAGACATTTGCAGAACTTGGAGCTATAGGCTCGGATGTGAAGTTGACAAGAATTGAAAGAGAGATGACTCTGGGACCAGGTCAGAAAATGCCTTCTTAGTTGTGACAAGCAGTTGTCCTTTTGTTCTAAGGGCCCAGCAATCAGTGTCTTGAGAAGGGAAATAATATGATTATGTGGGAGTTTGAGAGAGATCACTGTGGCTTCAATGAGAGGAAGTACTTTTTTAGTTACTTTTGTATTACTTTAACTAAATTCTTGAGACAATTAATTTACAAAGAAAAAAAGGTTATTTTGGATTACAGTTGTATAGCTTCCAATTTAAGACCACACGGCCTTATTAATTAGCTTTGGTCCTCTCACAAGGGCTGTACATGATGCCAAGGACACAAGTCAGAGCATCTAAAGAGCCAGGAAAGAGAGAGAA
The DNA here is from genome assembly GCF_019054845.1 of Dipodomys spectabilis. Lineage (NCBI taxonomy): Eukaryota > Metazoa > Chordata > Mammalia > Rodentia > Heteromyidae > Dipodomys > Dipodomys spectabilis. The sequence continues at coordinate 5,189,468 of NW_024870864.1, read as the reverse complement.
CCCAAATCCCATAAGAGGTATGGACCACTCCCCAACTCTCCACCCCCTAACAGTCCTCAGAACTTCTTTATAGTGCCATCCTGAAGATCAAGCCTTTCACACATGGATCTTTGAAGGACATTACCCATATTCACAGCATAGCTCCACTGGAGAAGTAGCTGGTGCAGCTCCACAGATTAGGAAGTTAGTATTCATGTGGTGAGAAAGACCAGGAGCATGAGCTAGAATTTACAACTGTAGTAGTATTGAGTAGTATTCAGATACTGTTATAGCAAGCTAGCTGTGAGGGTGACACAAAGGACTCTCAGATTCCCAGCTTGGGTGGTTGGTTGGAAGGATAGAAATGGTGGCCACATGAAGAAGGGTTTAGTCCACATAATGAATATCTCTAAGTTTCTTTGGCAATGGAATACTGAGGGGAGAATGAAGGTTTAGCCAAGCCAATGGGATTGGCAGAACCTATTGGAGATGGTCAAGTGGAAAAACACAGATGAAGCTACAGCCTACAGATAATGTTTAAATTTTCACTCAGCCAATGACATAATTTGCATGCAAATGAGACCCAGGGCAGAAAAATAGCAGGCTAGCTAATTAGACTTAAAGCATTGTGCAGGAAAAGTCCAGAGCCTCAGAAGAGTTGAGAGGAAGAGAAGAGAGGAGAAAAACTACAAAAGATTACCACCTTTCATTTGTTTAGTGCCATGCTATGCAGTAAATTCATAGCTCCATGATGTGTGCCCATACAAACATGCATACAAACATATATACCTGCATTATGTTTACTCATATGGAAAGACTGCTATGAGAGGGGACTAAGTCTTGCCCAAGTATGTGGCTAATTCTGCACTTGTAACTCTGGAGAAGGAAGAAAATGAGCATTATTGTGCATACTGTGCTCCTTCTAGCAACCTGCTGTCATGGAAAATGTGCCAGACCTATTTAGTGGCAGTTGTCCAAACCTGCCAGACAACTTTTCATCATGGGCATTTCCCCCTTTGACTGTACCCATGGCTACCGCACTGTTCCTGCCCAGGGCTGCTTTAGCAGCTGCTAGAACCACATTGCCAACATCCTGTGACCTCTAGAGAATCCCAGGCCTAGTCTGGCCACCAAGACACTTGCAGTCAGTAAATGCCACTGCATCAAGAGCTCACTGGATCCTGCTCCAGTCCATAGGAGATAAAATTCTTGTGCCTTACCAAATGCTGAGGATGTTTTTCTATTCCGGCCCACTGAGGGATCTTTGGAGGCAGCAGTAGTTTAAGGGTCAGAAAAGCCAAAGAGCTCCTGAATAGTCCTAGGTAGTGACCAAGAAGAACTCTGTATTTTCCTGGGAACATTTTTCAAGTTTGAGAGTTCTTGTAAAGATGACCCAAACCAAATTTGTAATCTTTTAGCAGTCTTTACATCCTGAAAGCTGTGTATCCCCTGGGGTATGATAATTTAATGCAGGTGGGTTTGGGGCTGAAATTGCAGTATCAGGTGATGGACTTTGATCAGCATCACTGTTTCATTACGTAATGGTAATGCTGTCTCCATACACTGCAGTAAAACCCCGCTAGTGTAATTTCTCACACTAAGTTACAGCCTCTTCACAGGGTTCCCACTTTTCCTATACTTGAATTAAAATTCTTCTGGAGCCTTAATATCCCATTACATCCACAATGTTGTGAGCTTTCCACGGCCTTGCATTGAAATCTTTATGGGATCATTGCAATGCAGTTAAGTGGTTATTGGAGCAGCCTGGTTTAACAATAAAGCCTTAAAAAGCCACTTCAGAATGTGCCCCATTCCTGATTTCCAAAAGGTCTAAATTGCTTTGCTGTTTCAAGACATACCTTCAAAATATCCAAGGGCATTTTCCTATTTTAGCGATCTCTAACAATTTCTTTTCTGATTAGCCAAAGGAATGAAAGTTTGGTTCCATTGTCTTTTATTATATTTCTTAAAGACTTGACTTGTGGTCATATGTTTCTTGGCTATGTGGTTCACATTTGAACTAGGGCCCCATAGATGATGTAGACTTGGTGAGAAAGGTTGTACTAAAATGTTAAGCCAATTTTGTGGCTTTCAGATGGCAGAGCCATCTGCTCTTCCTCCCTTCAAGTCCTTATGTCAGCAATATTTCTTTCATGATAACATTTATTTATCAAAGTTTATGCTACTTTGACTTTTTATAAAATACCAGTGAAGATAAATGGATCGATTGACCTCAGGAGCAGTTTATTTATCCCTTTAGTCACACTTCAGTGGCAAAATCAATACCCTTCTGAAATACCTGATATTACAGTCATGCCAGGAAGTACTGACATTCCTGAGCTATGTGCAAGGGGAACTAAAATTTATTATCAACTTAGATTTTTTAGTACCTGTATTGATTTTCCTGGAGATGCTTGTGAATTTTTATTTATCTGTAGCTGAGCCAAGTGACCTTTGTTTCAGAAAGCTGCAGTTTAAACTTGGAAAGGCTGGGAGAGTAAGGAGGACTTGTATATATTTGTGCATTTTGAGTTCAAAGGAGGAGTTTTAAAATTATTATTTTACAGGTGATTACAGAGGGGTTACAATTACATAAGTCAAGTAATGAGTACATTTCTTTTTGAACAGTGTCATTTCTTCCCCATTTTCTCCTAGTTTTTTCCCTCCCAAGTGAGTTTTTTCCCCTAGAAGTGGACTTTTTGTCCTTAATATTCAGCATTTTTAGTCCTTTATTATGCTGTTAAAATTTAGACATGTCAAATTCAAAAGAACTTATTAAAGATGTGTGTCTAGCTCTGACAGGAGGAGGTTAGATTGGCATAAGCAGAAAAATAGAGAAAGAGGAGATGGCAGGAAACATGCTGGGCTCCTGGTGGCAGGTAAGGAAGAGTATACCCCTTTGGTGAGTGGCAGCAGCCATGGGAGGCAGAGTGACCACACTGAGAGGGACTAGTCAGCATAGCCTTGGATTCCAGCCAGTGGAGGCAGTGAGAGCTGTTTAGACTTTTATGGTGAGATGAAAATATAACGTTGGAAAACCATTCTAATGGTTTTCTTAGGATGTTGAGCACAGAAGAGGCTTCCTAGGGGAGAGGACTCACTAAGAAGCTGACTTCAAGGATGCAGGCAGTGGGCAGACTAGGAGCTGGCATGAATGAGGACAGGATTGAGGATAAGATATCATATGATTCAGGGGCATAGGAGGTGGTAATAACTGACAGTATCCAGGTTCCAGTTGTGCATAGAAGCACTCTTCTACACTCTTAGTTTCTTCTCAGAGTTCCTGATGCTCCAGAGGTGTGGAATGCTAAGGTCATGGTCATGAATTAACGTAATGAGGAGTTACGAATGTGGAATGTGGCTGTAGGACTCTATACAAGGTCTTTGCATGACAACATATTTCTCCACGGGCATGATTAAATAAGATAATGTAGTAAGCCATCATATGGCATCTTTCTAGGCACCAAGTACTAGCCTGAATAATGTGACTAGTTATTACCTGTCTTGAAGATTATACTGCATAGAGAAAACATAGATTCCTAGTAAAGCAAAAGCATTCTTAGGATGAGAGCTTAGATGACTCCACTTCACAAATGCTTTTCATTAACAGGGAGAGAACCTCATCATGTGCTCAGTGGAAATTACAGGGAGGGTTAGAGCTAGAAGAGCCTGGAGATTTGTTGACCCAGCTTCTTGAATAAGGTCTTCAGTGTTTTTCAGGAATTAATCATTTGAAAGGATTTTTTTCTTATCACTTCACAATAAATGTGTGTCATTAAACTGACAGGTCATAGTTTTGTTTTATGATTCAGAAGCTCTTAAATGTATTAAATTCATTGGATATACCTAATCCTTTTTTTTAAACTATCATTTTAATTTATTATTTATTGGCATTTGCCAACTACATTCTCATTACTCCATTGGGAAAATAAACAGGAATAGTTGTGCCATTCACTCCAAAAGGAATGGCTCATGCCTATAATACTAGCTACTCAAGAGTGTGAGATCTGATAATCACAGTTTGAAGTCAGGCCGGGCAGGAAAGTCCATCTCCAAGTAACCACCAAAAATAGCTGGTAGTATAGTTGTGAATAAAATGCTAGTAATGCAGTAGCCTAAAAGTTTAAGGACAGTGCCCAGGCCCTGAGTTCAAGCCCAAGAATTGACACTGATCAAAAAGGACAAGACCTTCAAATGGTAATATAATAAGTTAGGTGAGTAGGTTTTTTCACAATAAAAGAAAAAAAAAAGGTCAAGGCCAATGCTCAAGCCCTGAGTTCAAGACCCAGGATGGCACACACACACACACACAAATCTAACTTCAGATGGTCCTGTGGATAGATGCAGTATGTAAAGGAAAGATGAATCTTGTAGTCCATATAAATATGTCTGGGTTTGAGCAGTCTGAATTTCTAAGCTTAGAGGCATGGAATGTGTATAGTTCAACTTCAAAAAGCATCATGTTCTTTTGAATGGATTCTTATATGAATTTCCTTCTCAAGTCTGGAAAATTCTCTTGGTGGGATGGTAAGCAGACCTTGTCTTGTCAGAGTAGAGTGTAGCAGGAATTTGAACATTTGGAAATGGGAGCCTTTTGGACTGGCAGTTCCACTTTTATTTTTCTTTGTTTTGAACTCTGGGCCTAGGCGCTGTCCCTGAGCTCATCAGGTCAAGGTGAGCATTCTACCACTTGAGCCACTGTGCCACTTCTGGTTTTTTGGTAGTCAATTGGAGATAAGAGTCTCACAGACTTTCTTGCCTGGGTTGTCTTCAAACAGTGATCCTCAGATCTCAGTTTCCTGAGTAGCTAGGATTACAGGCATGAGCCACCAGTGCCTGGCTGTCAGTTTCACTTCTAAGAATGTTTCTGGCAGAAATAGTTATACAGGTACATCAAGAATATTAATAGAGGAAAAGCTCTGAGGCTTTTTTTTTTTTTTTGAAACAGATAAAGCTCCTTTAGGATGAGAGAACACATTGTTGAATACTGGGCCTCACCATGTGGACTGGGTTCACCTAACAGCCATTCTCTATGTCACTGATTCAGAAATACCCCTGCTCATTCAGCTATCCATATGTAAATGAGAATCAAGATTAAAGGAGGAAATGAGTCAGGATGCATATTCCCTGACTGGACAGATGAGGGGCAGATGTTGGCATTTGTGCCCTGTTGTCTTACTATTTTGCTAGTCAAATATTGTTTCTTAAGTAGTCATGAGAATAGGCAACCTTTGGAAGATACTCCCCTAAGTAATATAAAATAGTAGGGAACATAATCATTTTAAGTAATTTAATTTCATAAACTGATCTGTTTGAATATTTGTTTAATTTACTAATAGCGTTTGGATAAATATTTGGTACCCTGAATTTGTGTGAAGGTCAGAACATAGCATTTAAAGCCTGTTGGTAGATATATTAGATCCCTAAATAAAATAAGAAATAAACAATTCTTAGTGTGCTTGCACAGTTTCTAAATCAAGAGTATTCATTTATGTATTTGGCTGTATTGGAGTTTGAACTCAGAACTTGGCACTCTACCACTCAAGTCAGTCCTTTTGTGCTTCGTTATTTTTTAGTAGGGTTTTAGACATTTTGCTTTAGCTAGCCTCAGGCCTTTATCATCCTACATATGCTACTGGGGAGTAGCTATGATTATAGACATGTACCCTCAAGCTCAGAGAAGACAGTACTTTAAAACAAACTTTTCAGGGAGAAGGCAACAGCTGTCTTAAGCAGTGTTGGAAAGAAGTTGAAAACAGAGGAAAAAGACTCTCAATAGGGAAAGAACATGGTAGAATGTAGCCAAGGAACTTTTTCTGTACAGGGTCAACTAGTACATAGTTTGAGTTTTGTGGGCCAGTTGGTCTCCATGGCAAATACCCAACACCATTATGGTGAAATCAGCCATAGACACTATGTGAGTGAATGAGCATGCTTGTGTTACAATAAAATTTTATTTTACAAAAGCAAGTAGTAAGCAGGACTTGGCCCCCAAATTGTGGTTGTTGATACTGAAGACCAGTTAAGAGGAAAAGTAGTATTATTTTCCATATTTTTTGTTTTTTAGCCACTGAAATTATGATAGCCCTCAGAGATTTGCTCCAGAGATTTACATTTGTTTTTCTGACTCAGGATAAGTAATATGACATTGTTTTAAAACTGACAAGAGTATTGCTGCATTTTATAGGCACTAAATTCTTTTTTTTGGGGGGGGGGGGGCGGGGCTGGGCCTGGGCACTGACTCTGAGCTTCTTTTTTTTTGTCGGTCGTGGGGCCTGAACTCTGGGCCTGGGCGCTGTCCCTCAGCTCTTCAGCTCAAGGCTAGCACTCCACCACTTGAGCCACAGCATCACTTCCGGCTTCTTCTGCTTATGTGGTGCTGTGGAATCAAACTCAGGGCCTCATGCGTGCAAGGCAAGCACTCTTACCACTGAGCCACCTTCCCAGCCCAGGCACTAAATTCTTTTAAGGCACCAGCTGAACAAGAGAGTTTTGGATGTCTAGTCATTTGAAATCCTGGATCTAATACAAATACCAAACCTGTACATTCCAAATTGCTTTGAGTGTAAACTTTATTTGGTATCTCTTTTAAAAAGTGGTACTTAAACAACAGATGCTGGAGGGGATGTGGCCAAAAGGGAACCCTACTGCATTGTTGGTGGGAGTGTAAACTTGTTCAATAACTTTGGAAAGCAGTATGGAGGTTCCTCAAAAGACTCCACATAGAGCTCCCCACATAGAACTCTATGTCTCCATCAGAAAGAATGACATCACCCCATTTGTTAGGAAATGGAAAGACTTGGAAAAAATTACAATAGGTGAAGTAAGCCAGGCCCAAAGAAACATAGGTCTCATGGTTTCCCTTATTTGAATAACTAGTATATGTCTGGGACAAGCAGAAAAGGTCAAAAGCTATATACATATGACCAGATAGGATGAAGTTAAGTAAAATGAACCCCAAGATAGGGACACAAGTGTTTTTTTTTTCTTGGTATTGTTTCTAACGTATTTGTAAGGTACCATTTGATTTTTGTTGTTGTTGTTGTTGCTTTGTTTGTTCCTCCCCCACGGTATAACCCCTGTTTTCACTGTATTTGATGTTGGTATAATTTGGAGAGGGGAAGGGAAAAAACAAAATGTTTAAATAGGGATACAGGTTGACCCACTACAACAATGAGATATAAAAGACACGAAAAACAAACTTTACAATTTAGGGGAAGTGTAGTTGAGGAGGTGGGAGGGAAGGGATGGTAGGGGAAAAACAAAGGAGGAGGCAACAATGCTTGATAAGAAATTTATTCATTACCTTGCTCATGTAACTGTAACCCCTCTGTACAGTATTTTCACAATAAAAAACTTATTTAAAAAAGTGGCACTTAATTTTGTTAACTGGAAGCTTTATGAGTATCGAATTCAACTTAATAAAATTAAGAACAGTAAATAAGTTCAAACTAATAACAACTTTTACTAGAGCTTGCCAAGGATCAGGCAGTATTATATATGTTTAAGTTTAACATTTAAAATTTAATTATTTAAATTTAATAGCAATGACTGTTTTGATAGCAACCTGCATTTCCATGTTATGGATGAAGGAGCTGAAGTTGAGTCCCTCCAAGATTTTATCTATGAGAGTCCAACCCAATGGTCTGACTATTGAGCTTGTGTGGCTTGTATTTACTATGTGGCCTATATTTACATTGAGCCTATGGCAAAGTGTACCCTTTGGTTCTGAGGACAGTGTCCTTTTGCAGAGATCTATATGTTTTAGTATAGAATAAAAGTTGTTAAAGATAGTATAAAATAGAAGTCCTTAAAGGTCAAGAAAACTAAGTAATGACCGTATCTCAAGTCCTGCCATTGATAAAGAAGGGAAATAAAGGCCAGCCCTACAAGGACTTGTCAAGGTAACCAGGAAGTGGTAGCTCTGGGAGGAGAGCCTGGGTCTCCTCACTCAGCTTTGAACAGGCTCTGCAGAAAGAAGCTTTTCGTGGAATCTGCTCTGCACAGGAACATTCTCACCTCCTCTGAATGGGTGGAATCCTATAGTACCTATGGTAGATATTAAACAGTGTAGTGAGTAGGAGGTGATAGGATCAGTGAGCCAATTTCACCAGGGACTAATTCCCCAGCCACCTCCTCCAAAACCATCTTCCTGCTTGGGCTGCCTGGGGTCTGGGCTGGAATGTGAGTGGAAGGGTGCTGGGCTTCAGGAACAGGCAGACAGGCAGAGCCCTTTCAAGACGACCCCCTCCCCCGCCCCTCTCTCGCCCCTCCCCCTCCCCTCTCTTTCTCTCCTCCCTCCCTTCCTCCTTTCTTCTCTCCCTCTCTCCTTTCCTTCCACTGTCATTAGGGCTTAAACTCAGGGCCTTGTGATTTCCCTACTCTCACTTGGCTTTTTCACTCAAGGCTGACTCTCTACCACTATACTTTAAGCTTGGTGGAGGTTAATAAGAGATGAAGAGCTCATGGACTTTTCTGCCTGAACTGGCTTCAAATCTAAATCTTCACACCTCAGCATCCTAAGTAGCTAGGATTACAGGTACAAACCGACAGCGACCAGCAGAGGTTTACATTCTTGATGTTGTGAGAAACATCCATGTGCCACAGGCCAGGGGTTAGCCAGCCCCTACCCTCCATGTGGGGCACAAGTGAAAGAGAAGTGTTTCTCCTAGGCTTCATCATCCTGCACAAGTGATGAGGAACTCAGACACTTGCTGTAGGCCTTAACACTTTTATCTGCTGCTGCTCCTTTCTCCTCTTATTTATCAGTATTCTTTATTCTGTATCTCTGATGTTTTGAAATCTTGAGGCTCCTTGCTGACACTTGAGAGACAACCCTTGTCATGGCTGGCTACTTCCCAGAGAGAAAATGACTGATCTACTACTGCTGGAAGCTGGCCATTCCATTAACAAACCAACCAGTCTAGAGCCTACACACCAGCCATTCACCTCAGACTGAGGCTCTCATACCCTGGACTCCAATCCCATACCCTCATCATTGTAGCACAGGTATAAATTACAGACATAAATGAAATAATCCCTACTTCCCTAAACCCACTGAAATCAAACTTTCTATCCTTGGCCTTCCTACCCTCCCTTCTCCGACTTCCTTATCAAAATCACAATAAAGAAAGACTAACTCATGTATACCTTCTCTCCTGACCAAGTCTGATTCTTCCCTAATGTTTTCCCTCCCTCTTTGATTTACTGTCCTTGCCAGTCTTACATCAATAATGATGAAACAGGCATTTTAAAAAACACTTCCCCAGCTCTAAGCTTGGTTATCTGAAAGATACCAGTCCTGGGGAAAGTGTGCCCAGTGAGCAAGAAAATCAGCTCCTAATTCTTTCTACTCCCTGGATGGAGGTGAGTGGGGAAGAACCAGCTGGCAGGCCACAGATGCTGCATCTGGTAAGCCAGGGCCATGCAGAAGTCACTTCTGCCTAGACAGAATTATACGCTCATCAAAGGCTGTTCTTGGCCTCCTGCTGTTTGAAGGGCAGTGGGGGTGGGGGGAGCAGCAGTGCCATTCATGCTGAGTACTATGGCTGTAAGAAAGGGCTGACCTCAGAAAAGTGATATGCCTCTTCCTCCTGCTCGGGCTTCCATCCGTCTCTGGCTCAGGAACATTTTGCTCAGGCATCATGGCTCTTCTAGACAGGGCTTGTCTTGTGTTTGTCTCAATTAGAAATGAGACATCAACATAGTGTATCTTGATCAGTTGTTTAAAGCCTGTGTGTTATTTCTTCTGAGTTCCTTTCCATTCTTATTATATTTCTAATAGAAAGTTAATGTCAAGGAAAAATTACTAGAAGCAAAGCATTTGAACGTACATCTTCCCCATGTGTATGCAAAGTATGGTTCCAGTACTCCCCTGAGGACACCAAAGTTCGTGAGTGCTCAAGTCACTCTATATAGTTGCCTGACGTTACTATGTAACCCGTACACATCCACCTATAGATTCTAAATAATCTCTAGATGACTTACCTTACCTAATACAGTATGAGTGCTAAGTAAATAGTTGGTATGTTGTTTAGGGACTGAAAGAAATCTATGCATGTTGGATGTTAATGTCATTTTTCTCCAATATTTTCAGACTTTGGTTTATTTAATCCACACATAGAACCCGTGGATACAGAGGGCTATCTACATAAAGGGCTGTCTCTATTAAAACCCTGAACCTATCCCTAATGGCCAATCTTGTCTAGCTCCTAAACTGTGTAAGCATCATAGCTCAAAACCTACCCTGACATGTCTCTCCACTGACCTAGTAGAAGTGGCTGCCTGTAGATTTCCAGGGTGGTCATAGGCTACAGTGGGCTGAGATGACATCTGTGATTCTCTGGCTGTATGCCCTGGCATATGTGCAGCCACACTGACACAGAACATTTGGAGGGGCTGGCAATACCATAGTGAGGACCGGAAGACCAAGTCAAAAGTTCAGTTTTGCACAACCTGCATGTCATGAGCAGAGGGTTCACTTGGGTTTTCTGGTACAAGGCAGAGTTACTGTGAAGTTTATCAAACTTCCATTTCAATTCTCTTGGGCTGTTGGGTACTTCCTAAGACCGTCTGTTTAATTTTGTACTCATTATTTTGCTTTTTAAAAATTATTTTTACAAAGATAGCTTTATCATTTTTAAGGGCCGAGAAAACCTGCCTCAGGCCCTGGGGAGGGGCTGTGTGGGTGTTATGTGATGTTTTTACTCCTATCTTGTAAATCTGTCATGAGGAGAACACATTTTGAGAGGATGTATGTCAACATCATTCAGAAACAATGGCACCAACACCATTGCTCATAAGTGGATTCTAAATCTATTATTTATAACATCTTAAAGAATGTGTTGAAACCTTTTATTTTTCTTCACAAGATGCAGATTTGTTAGGTTCTCTTTCTGGAGTATGAGAAAACTGATAAATTGGTGTTTTATTTCTAGGCAACATATCTGTCCTACTTCTAGGTTTTAGAATGAAAAAAGAAAAACTTTTAAAGGTTCAAAGCATGCAGCTATATCCTTTTTTTTTTTTTTTTTTGCCAGTTGTGGGGCTTGAACTCTGGGTCTGGGTGCTGTCCCTGAGCTCTTCAGCTCAAGGCTAGCGCTCTACCACTTGAGCCATAGCACCACTTCCGGCTTTTTCTGCTCATCTGGTGCTGAGGAATCGAACCCAGAGCCTCATGCATGCAAGGCAAGCGTTCTACCACTAAGCCACCTTCCCAGCCCAATATATTATTATTTTTATGACAGTCAAATTCTTCCTCTACCACTTGGAACCGATGGAGACTGGAAATCCTGTTTTCTTCCTTAAAAGATGTAAAAGTCATTAAACAGGAAGCTTCTAAGGGATTAAAAAAATGGAGCTGTGAATGCTATTGATTAGATGTCTTGTTGGCTTCATTGTTCAGTCCTCATTGGCCTCTTGGGCAGATGGAAACCCAAGAATAACATTACTGACATTTCCTTGGAAAAATGCAATACTTTGACAAAGACTGTTGCATGTTTTAAGAAAAGATACTGTTTTGATATGCATGTGTTAGTCCTTTCAGAAGTAGGAGTGTTTAAATGTACAACAGAGGAAGACTTCTTTTTAAAAAATATTTTTATTGTTATTGTAAAGGTGATAGACAAAGGGGTTACAGGTAGGGAGTACATTTCTCTTTTTATGTTTTTTATTGTAAAAAAATAGTGTACAGAGGGGTTACAGTTACATGAGTAAGGTAATGAGTACATTTCCTATTGAGCATTGTTACCTCCTTTGTTTTTCTTCTACCATCCCTTCCCTCCCTACCTCCCCAACTCTTCCCTCTTCCCCCAGAGGAAGACTTCTTAAAGTCAACATGGAGGGTTAGATGTCCATTTGAAAGACTGAGAAGTCATTGTATGATAATGATTTTCAAAAGCTGCATTGAGCATGCCATTTTTAGAGAGAAATTGATGAAATGAGAAGACAAAAGGAAAGGATAGTATATTTATTTATTTGCACTAGGACAATTATAACATTTAACTTGAATGAACAATTCTAGTTTTGTACCTATGAAATCTTGAATGGGTATGCACTCATTACCTTACTTATGTAACTAACCCCTCTGTACATCACCTTTACAATACGTGTTATTAAAAATAGATAACATCTCAAAACAGCAATGTTCAAAATGTACACATATACTGAAGTTTCTGTTTAAGTGATAATTTTTATTCATTTGAAACTACATATGATTTTGTCCTGGACATATAGGTCTCTTAATATATTACACTACTTCTGTTGTCTGATTTCTTCATTTAGTCTCAAGTTACTGTGAAGTATTATAGTATCTTATATTTGGATTATGCCTACCCATCCCAGTATTTTACTAGGAATATACTTCGCCATCCCTTACTTTGTTATTATGTAAATAATTCTAGATATTAGTTCATTACTGAAACATGAAATGTAAAGTTTGGCTGTATATGGAGTAGAGTTATTAATATAACCTTGCTGATTACAAATAACTGCAGAGAGCAAGCTCTGAGGCTTTGTGGGTGTTATGGATGTTGGTGCAGCATTATGGATGGGCCTCACACATTATGGATAGGCCTCTCTCCTAATCTACTCACCTGTGAACCTAGGTTGCCAATATCTCATAGGTGGGTGGTAAAAAATCAGGAGGGAAGAGAAAGAGCTTCCCCAGAACTCACTTTATACTTGATAATTATTAGACTAGCTTAATAATTACCATAATAAAAGCAAATATTTATTGAATAAAGTCATGTTCCAGATACTGTATTAAACACTGGGATACACATGTTCACATGTATACATATATGCATGTCCTGGTATTGAAGAGCTTGCATTTTTTTAGGAAAAGCGCACATATTTAAGTGATACAATTCAATGGGATACAGACTTTCCCAGAAATACACACTGTGATATTTTGTAAGCAAGAATAATTTATTGCTTTAAAAAATGATCCCATAAACTCGTCAGATACTAAATTAGCAAGTACAGTTCTGAGACTTGCCTGAATAATCAGTTATTAAAAAGACTTAGGGTCTTGGAAGGCTTAATTGTCTTTCTGTTGACAAATGCTCCCTCCACCTACACCCCTGCCACAGGAATTACATCACTCCAAAAGAAATAGTGAGGAAATCAATTCTAGACAGATTTACTTCTGGACCCAGGGGCAGATTGTCTCTCTTAGAGCTGCATTGGGTAGGTGCTTTTTGCTTCAGTCCTCTGATGTTGTGTTTCTAGCAGTGGAGGCTAAATTGAATGTGACCCAGAGGTTCAGGTGAACAGATTAGCTCAGCTGTCTTCTATCAGCAGCCCTGCTACTTTGGGGAACCCTAGGCTCAACAAGGGCAGAACTATTTTTCTTTCAAGCAGGGACTCATGATGTGGGGTCAACTTCATGAAACAGTTCATCTAAGCTTTGCTTAGATAGGATGAAAATTTAAAAATATGCTGTAACTGGAAATTTATTAAGGGAACTGCATTATTTCCTAGAGCACTAGATATGAGTGAACTCAATAGATTTAAAGATAGCTTTTCTAAGTTTAAAAATAAAATGCTTAAGAAAGTATCAAATCTTCTTATGAAATCCGCATTTTTCATTAATATTCTTCTTTTACAGTCTGCAAATCACATGTGATAATGGAATGTCTTCCTCAGCAGCCATACATCTGATACAACATACATATGTCTTATTGTCACTGATTTGTTCAGTTTGCTAACACAACTTCTTCCATGGAAGTAGTTTTTGGGCCCTTCTCAAGTGGCCTTAGTCCAACAGACTTGAAGTTAAAGTCATTCAAAAGGCAATTATGGATTCTCTGACTGGCAAATGTGTATCTTTTGTATTTTTGAGCCAGCAGCAGGACACATGATGCTTTCAGCTCTGCTTCCAGACCTGACATCATGGCAATACATCCCACTGGCTGTGAGAGGCTGTCTGACCTTGTTCACATCTCCTTACATCTAAATAAATAAATAATAATATTGTTGTGCCATGCATATCAATGGACATTAGTAGGCTAAGGTAAGGGGTGGCTTCAGTAGCAACTGCTGGCAAAGGACAAGTCAGTGCTCAGCTGTGAAGTATGTACACACTGAACAAAATGAGCATGCTTGGTTCCAGGCAAAGGCTATGTGAAAAGCATATTTTCAAAAAGATTTGTTTTGTAAATTTTGGAAGATGTGCACCTACGAACTGGAGGTCTGGTTCAAGTGATAGAGTTCTAGCCATGAGCAAAAAGCTGGAGGTTCTGAGTTCAAGTCTAGTACTGTCTGCACAGAGAGAGAGAGAGAGAGAGGAGGGAGTGGGGGTGAAGATCTTATTATTTTTCCCCAATCACTACTTAGGAATAAGTAGGATCAGTAAACTTTCACTGTCTACATGTTACCATAATCTTTGTGCCATGATCTTGACATAACACTATATGGTAGGGATGAGAACAATATATCTAGTTGATAACAGATAAGCCTTTCTTACCTATAAGGAGCAGCCCAACCACAAAATGCTTTACAAACTCAGCCCTCTATAGTCTACTCAGAACTGAAACCAGTCCTTCTAATGTGTGGCTTCCAATGCTCTAGTGACTGGCTGAGTTTTTCTCCCAAACAGGAATATGTGGTAATGTAGTCAACAAACAGATTGAGTCTTTGTTGCTTTGTATGTCCCTCCCCCAAGGTATGACCCCTGTTTTCATTGTATTTGATATTAGTATAATTTGGAGAGGGGAAGGGAAAAAACAAATTGTTTAAATAGGGATACAGGTGGACCCATTGCAACAATGAGATGTACAAGATGTTATGTCGAAAACAAACTTTACAACTTTGGTGTGGGGGAAAGTGGGGGGGGGGGGTGGAGGGGGGAGCTGGGAAGGGAAGGGAAGGGGAAACAAAGGAGGAGGCAACAATGCTTGTTAAGAAAAGTACTCATTACCTTGCTCATGTAATTGTAACCCACTGTATGGTATTTTCACAATAAAAAAAAAACAAAAACAGATTGAACTTAGACTTGTTGAACTTGTCCTAGAGAAGGACCACATAGGGTTCCATATCTTGTACTACTTTTAAAACTTGTAGTTTTAAAGAAGCTAAGAATAGAATTGTCAAAGCTTTAAAAAAAAAAAAAAAAACTACCTTCACCTTGCAGCTGGGTTCTGTAGCTCACACCTGTAATCCCAGCTACTTGAGAAGTGAAGATCAGGCTTGTCATTAGAGGCCAATCTGGGCAAAAAGTTAACATTATCCCATTTGAATCAGTAATCCAAGTGGGTCATATATCTTAACCTAGATACACAGGAGACATATGCAGGAGGATCACTCTAGTACCCCTCCCCCAATATGAGAAGCTACCTGAAAAAAAAAAAACTAAAGTGAAAAGAGCTGGGGATGTGGTTCAGGTTGTAGAATGCCACCCTAGCAAGTGGGATATCCTAAGTTAAAAAAAAAAAAAGCAAACCAAAATCCTGATACTCAACTGAAACTCATCTCTGTACAAACAGATCAGATGCTTAGAGCTTCTCTGTTTCTTCAGCTTCTTCAGCTGAAGAGAGGAAAAAGAAATGACTGCTTATTTTATTTGTTAATTATATTAATCATTAAAAAAGTTTTAGCCAGGTGCCAGTGGATCACACCTATAACAACCCTAGCTAATCAAGGCAGAGCTCTGAGGATTGAGGTTCAAAGCCATTCTGGGCATAAAAATCTGTGAGACTCATGTCCCCAATTAACTAGACAAAAAAACCAGAATTGAAATTGAAATTGAAAGCATGGCACAAGTGGTAGAGAGCAGCATCCTTGAGCAAAAAAGCCAAACAAGATCACAAAATCCTGACTTCAAGCCCAAAACTGGCACCATGATAGTATTTTGATTAAATTTATCTCTCTGTCACTCATGTCTTCCCTCTATACTCCTCTTTTTAAAGCAAATATTTTTTAAGTGGAAAGTTTTTGCTCTGGGGCTCTTGCTATGTATATATGAGGGTATGTGCACAAGAATACCAGACACACTTCCTGACATCAGTGAGTTGTTGGTAAGACTTCAATACATGTGTAATGTTAAATAGCTCAGTGATAAAGGAAAGAATAAGTATCAGACCAGAGAGTGTGAATGTTGGGTTTTAAAGAGGAAAATGAAGAGAAAGGCTTCATATGTGAAATAAGGTTTGAGCAGACCAACAAAGTAAGAATTTGCTTTTGTTTTTGTTTTGGCAGTACAGAGATTTGATTGAACTGAGCACTGCTGGCAGGTGCTCTGCCACTTGACCCATCACACAATCAGTCCTTTTCCAGATTTATGATTTAGTATAGAATCTCACTTTATACCTAGGCCAGACTAGACTGCAGTTTTCCTATCTGTGCCTTCCTTTGTTGCTGGGATGATAGGTATGTGCCACTGGGCCTAGCCATTGTGCTTCCCTCATAGCTTGAAATGATAAGCAGGTACCATGTGCCCAGTCATGAAATGAGTTAAGAGTCTTGATTTTTATGCTTGACTGGTCTCAAACACAGCACTTAGATTTCTGTCTCTCAAGTAGCTAGGATTATAAACTTAGGCCATGATGCTCAGATTCTGTGTTTTTTAATTTTTTCCCTCCCTCCTTCTCTCCCTCCCTTCTTTCCTCTCTTCCTTCCTTCCCTCCCTCCCCCTCCCTTCCTCCCTTCTCCTCTCTCCCTCCCCTCCCTCTTTACCTCCCTCCTCCACCTTCCTTCTTGACTTCCATCCATCTTCCCCCTCCTCCCTCCCTCCCTCTCTTCCTCCCTCCCTCCCTCTCTTCCTCCCTCCCTCTGTTCCTTCTTGGTGGTACTAGAGACAAAGCTCACGCCATCAAGCTTAGTAGGCAGGCATTCTACCACTTGATTATCTTTTTGCATTTGTTATTTTCAAGGTAAGGTTTCTGGCATATGTATGCCCAAGCCAGCTTGAGCTATGATCTTCCTACTTGTATTTTAAGCAAACATCTCACTATTAAATCTAGACTAATAAATAAATAAGCACAGTGAGTATGTAATGTATATTTCCAAGTTTCTGGCAACAGATTTTAAATGTTTGCACCACAAAAAAGAATTAAAAACATATGAGGAGATTGGTATGCTTGCATGATTTAATCATTCTGTACTGGGTACATGTATCAAAACATCACTTGATGACCCCATAAACAGCACAGTGAACATGATTTCTACACCTTAAGCATGACACATATTGGATAAACTGAGGTACCATTTGTCCTGACTGTACAAAACTTCAACTCTTTATTTTCCTTATGGAACAAATATGCATTATTCATGTCTGCAGTTACCTCATGGAGTAATCAAAATGAGTTCAGCATCTACATGATAAATGAGCTTCTTGCAATGAAAGATGAAATCTCAACCAATTTTAATTTGGTAAAATTTTACCAGCTGTGATGGTTTCTTTCCTCTTGAAATTTATAATAGTAATTCCATTCAGCCTTATTTTTATTGTCACGTATACCTAAAGCCAAGTTTTCATTTATCTCTGGCTCAGTAGATGGCTTTCTGTGGATTTTAGATTTAGGATATTTCAGTTGCAAAGGGAAACAAAGCTGCCCTGGGGCAAGTGCAGGAAAATGATAGAAGAAAGAACACGTTATTTTCCTTTCCTCCATTTGGTCGTGGTTTGTCAAAAGAAAAAGGACCTTTGAGAAATGTGGTACTTCTCTTCCAGATGAAACTGAAGGGTCACTCCAAAGATTAATGATTCTGAGATGTTAATTCAGCAGAGAATTTATTTTTAAAGGCAGAGATTTATTCTGAGCCAGAGGATTCTCAGTTCAGCTGGGGGACTAATGAAGCATGGGTTTTATTTTGTAGAGTTCCTAGTGGCACTGTCAGTCATTTGACATGGGTCCTGTTCACCCAGAATCTCGGATCTGGTTAAAAGTCTATCCATTCCAGCTGTGAGATCCTTCTTCATTGGGAATGCTCATAGAAAACCTTTAGGGGGTAGCTTATTTCTTTTATACTTGGAAGGTTTTATGTGCAAGAGTTCTGTGTTTTTGTGAAGATCCCATATTGCTGTGAATTCATATTAATTATTAACATATCATGAAGGTTAAAACACCCATTTTTCACAGTAGGGCATTTTTCTTCCCTGGATTGTATATTGTTTTTCCTGCATGGTGTTAAATAGAAAACAATTTGTTTATATCTTCATAATTCTCTTAGGCTTTATTTCTTCTTTAAAGTATGTCTTTCATTGTTCGATACATCTTCAGAGTTAAATAGCTGTATAGAATAATTCTGTTTTCTTTCTCAGAAGTCACTTTTCCTTCATGACTTAAATCACAGTCTTCCCTTGCTCTTGTACCCTAGTCACCAGTCATCTCAAGGGCCCCATTGGCCCTTGGCATTGACTTCTCCCTTACCAGTCTTCCATCATAAACCAATAAATGTGCCCATAAAAATGTGTATCATTAGGAGAGAAAACTAACTGGGAGGGAAGGAGTGGCCATGCTTGGTGTCAGACTATAGTTTCTTCTTGAGGCAGGTTGTCTTGGTGATAGTCTTGAGCCTACATCGAGTTCAGCTCATTGTGTTAAAAAGCATGTTCCTGCCAGGTGCCAGTGGCTCACACTTGTAATCCTAACTATGCAAGAGGCTGAGATCTGAGGATCACGGTTCATAGCCAGCTCAGGGAGGAAAGTCTGTGAGACTGTTATCTCTAATAAACCACTCAGAAAATCAGAAGTGGTGCTGTGGCTCCAGTGGTAGAGCACTAGCCTTGAGCAGAAGAGCTGAGGGACAGCGCCCAGGCCCAGAGTTCAAGTCCCACAACCGACAAAAAAAAAAAAAAAGCATGTTCCCTATTTTAAAAAAAACTAAATAAACTAGAATGTGATGTTTAGTGGGGTATACAGACTTTTCTGCAAGTTCCTGTTGGTCAGATTATGCCTTTCATCAAGGAAGATTGATGCCAGTCATCTAGAATTTGGCCATGACTTTCCCAGTGTCTCAGTTCCCCATGGACCAGAAAAGTTTGAAGTTTTATTTAGAGTTGAGCCCCATGGTTTCAGAAAGCAGGCTTCCATAGCACACTGCTTATGAGGTGGTTTCTGTCGTAGCTGGATGCTTCCAGCCCCTCTTGGGGTATTTCTCCCACATGTTTACCTCATAGAATATAATGTCTTTAGAATGTCCAGTTCGGATGGTGATTATTTATTATGCAGATTTGGGCTTGAGCACTCCCTTGTACAGATTAATTGCTTTTTCCTAGACATCAGACAAACTTTCATCAGCGCTATTATTTTGTCTCTTTATTTTATATACATTTATCCACAGAGAACAGTGAGAGCTCTCATACAAGCAAGGACAGCTAAAGAATGCAAAGAATGATTTATAGATTGCAGTAAGAGAGAATGGTGAGAGTGAAGGGAGAGGGAGAAGCTAATGAGGACCAATTATGCCAAAATGAGACATGATTTGCTGCTATTTTCCTTTAGCTGTGTGTTTTTCCTGTGTGCCTCCCCAGCAGAGCTGCTCTGTCACTTCTCTTGTGTGTGCTCATGCATAAATTCAGGTCAAGTACAAAACCCTGATTTCTCTATTCATCATAGGAATGGGTAATGTTCTTATCAATATATAACAAGAAATCACAACTAATTTGGCTCATGACCTTATTCTTTTGTCATTAATGGTTGAAATGGTGTTTGCTTAGCCATCATTGTGTTGGGTTCAGTCAACTAAAAGTGTTTAAAATTTTCACTAATCCCTCACATCAAGAGTTTCCCTGGACCAGATTGTGAATGAAACAAAAAGGCATATGCATGTGCAGGTTCCCAAGATTTTCAGGGATCAAACATAATTTACAGGGCCTGCCATTTTTAAACCTGTTTCTTTCTTTTCTTTACTTTTCTCTTTTATTTTGTTACTCATCCCAGAATATCAGTGAAAGAATGAACTGTTTACTGAAAATATGAAGTACATTATCTTACTCCATGAATTGTTCAAGTACTCAGGTTTTTTAAAATTCATTAAAAATGGTCTAATGCATAAATACAAAGGCAGAAAGATGTCCAGGTGGTTTACTCTAAGCCCAACACTTGAAAGGCTAAGGCAGGAGAATTGTGAGTTGAGGCTATCCTGGACTACAAAACAAAATAGAAAAATGATTTTAACACCTAGCCTTTTTTTTCTGGGAAGATGCTTTCCGAATGAATCCGTCTTTGCTATTTAATTTACATGTTGAGGGCTCATTAGGATGATGAATGACATGGCTGGAGAATAAAATACCCTTCCTGAACAAAAGACAATCTCGGTAGCCTAATAACATTTTATGCCAGCACTTACATTTGTCAGAAGTAGATGCTATTTATCCCTATGATTATTTAAAAATCATTTTTATTGTCCTTTGTGCTGTGTCCTCTTCTGGGAATTTTAATTCAGAGTTTGACACCTACTTATTAACTTCCATGAAGTATGGAGTACAAAGGCCTATACTCTATAAAGAATTCTAAATCGCCATGTTTATGTTGCCTGCAGCTGTACACAAATTAGCTCAGTTTGGATTTGTCTCGATCAGAAATAGAAAGCCTGTTGGAATAAGGCATAACCTTGGCTTTCCTGTGAAGCAAATGCTCTTGCTGTCTGCCTGTGACTGAACCAAGCGAGACTTATGGAGTAGACAGAAGGGGAATTTTCCCATTATGATAGAGCCCTTATGCATAAATACATTACTTCCAATTCCTTCTCCTCCTCCAACTGCTCGTCCCCAACAGCACTCTGTCATCTGTCGCTGCATACTGATGCCCGTCCTTTCTTCTCTGATCTTGCCTGGTCTACATTTCCACACCTACACACTCACTCCCATTCCAGATTGCTTCTTCCTGAGCCATCTGTCTCCCTGGCTGTGTATTTTCCCAGCTACTCTGTGGGCTAGATTTTATTTTTTCAAGAATGAGTAGCACCCTTTTGAAATTGAGTGGGAGCTTCCCTATATGTGTGCTGAGATGCACACCATGGATCTGGAGAACAGTGGCATTTTCATTCTGCCCTTCATGTAGCCTCTTTCCTAGCCTCAGTATCCACCACTACCTCACAATGCTAACTCATTTCACTTGTGACTCATCCTATGAAAGGGTAAGTGTTTGAGCTTCCCAAGAGGAAAAACAGTCGTTGTGCTAAGTCAGAGGTCATGTCCTGGGGAGATATCTTGCCTGCACCAGGGTACTCCTGGGGGTTATCGTGCAAAACCAACTGATATAGGGCTTACTTCAACACTATATATAAATTTCATTATAATCTCTCACCTCATCTATACTCATGCCTTCTGACTTCAGGGAAAATGTAGGGGACTTTTTTTTGTTTGTTTTCTTTTGGTTTGTTTGGTTTTTAAGCACAGTAGAAATAAGATAGCACCCAACAAAAACCTCTGAGATAAATTCTTGGAACCTGAAAGTCCTGGTACTCATTTTAAAATTCTTATCAATAGATCTTCTCAGTTAATACTGTAGATCAATATTCTAAGACAATCAAGCTCATGAGTTTCTGGTTTGGTTCCTTTATCAATTGAATGAGGCCCTCACCAACTGATCTCTTTCATTATTATTTTTTAATAAGTTTTTTATTGTGAAAACACTGTACAGAGCGGTTACAGTTACCTGAGCAAGGTAATGAGTGCATTTCTTATCAAGCATTGTTGCCTCCTCCTTTGTTTTTCCCCTACCATCCATCCCTTCCCTCCCACCTCCTCAATTACACTTCCCCCTTACCTCTACAACCCCCCCTTCCCGCCTAAATTGTAAAGTTCGTTTTTCAACATAGCATCTTGTACATCTCATTGTTGTAATGGGTCAACCCTGTATCCCTATTTAACCAATTTGTTTTTTCCCTTCCCCTCCCTAAATTTTACCAACAGCCAATACAGTGAAAACAGGGTTATACCGTGGGGGATGGACATACAAAGCTACACAAAAAGTCTATTTTAGGTGATTTTTTAAGTGATCTGTTTCTGTATGGTCCTTAACTACTTCGCTATTTTAATGGAAGCCACAGTGTTAATTGATGATGGCTAATATCTGTTAAAAGAGTATAACAACCACGTTATCTGTTCTCATGAACATTAATAATAATTGAAACAAATATAAAAATGCAAGAAAGAGGTCAAGACATAGAGAGCAGGCTTTCTACTCTTTCAGTAGAACATAGATATGGTCTCTGGGCATGTCGGCAAAATCTAGTGTATTGCAAACCTAGCCATGTGTGAAATAATGACCAATTTCTTTTGCTACCATTGACAAGATACAAAAGAGTATAAAGTTCAGCTGTTTGTGTCACACTGACCTGAATTGAAGTATCCAAAAGCTCAGAATTTCCTTGACAGGGCACCTCTTACCTGTCTCCTACCCATAAGGGAATAGAGAAAATCTGCAAGAAAATAGAAGAAAACCTGATACCCACTCTGAAGTGTTTTTTTAAAAATTTTATTGTAAAGGTGATGTACACAGAGGTCACTGTTACCTAGGTCAGGTGATGAGTATATTTCTTTTTGAATAGTGTTAGTCCCTCCCTCATTTTCTTCTAGTTTTTCCCTTCCTAATACCTCCCCCGCCAGTTGTACAGTTTATTTCCAACACAGTGTCTACTGAGTATCACTGCTGAATTTGTTCACCCTTTGTCCCACTATTTCTGTGCTTTCTTTTCCCCTTCCCAAACTAGATAAACTTACATACAAGACAAAGGGAACAGAAATAAAAAAGCAGTGACAAAAGAGAATAAACCAAAGGGGAAAAAATAAAATAACTGCAAACAGTAAAAATTTAAAAAAGCTCTTGTTTCCATTTCTTAAAGTTTATTTTGATAAACATCATTTTATATGGTCCTTTTTAAAATGTTATTGTCAAGGTGATGTACAGAGGGGTTCCAGTTACATACATAAGGTAGTGAGGACATTTCTTGTCGCTTCTTGGCCTTTTGGCTAAGACCAATATAGTATTTTATATAGTTTTATGCACATAGCTCTTGAGCCCTTGTGATACTCTCTTAAGAATATCCTCCTTTGTTCTCTCACTCTGAAATTTGTGTGTGTGTGTGAGTATAAATTTTATTGTCAGGGTGATGTACGGAGGGGTTACAGGTACATAAGTAAGGTAATAAGTACATTTCTTGTCTAACTTGCTGCCCATTTAATGGATACATACAAGACAAAGGGTACAGAAATTAAAAAAAAAACCAGTGACAAAAGAGAATAAACCAAAGGGGGGAAATAAAATAACTGCAAACAGTAAAATTAAAAAAACTCATACTCTTAAGTTTAAATTAGCTGGAAGATGAATGGCATAAACATGAAAGAAAGTTAAAGGAAAGGAAACGATTTCGAGAAAGGAATTCCATGAATCTGCAGAACTCATTATGGACTTTAGAGGGATATCGCAGACATTTTTCAAGAGCATAAACAATAGGTATCTTTGTTAAAGAATACAGTCTGGAAAACAGTTTGGGGACTGCATGTTGTATGTTTCCATCACCATAACCAGCTCTGGAACTGTTTTTATTGTGTCATTCCAGCAGACCCAGGCCTCTCTGAGTGTGGACTTGCATAGACAGAGACAACTCACATCTTCTCTCTGAAGTGACCTGATTTTGTGGCCTTTAGCGTGGCTTCTTTTTCTTAAATTTCTCTCCATATTTAATTCAGATACTTTTATGTGCCACATAATATGATCATTTTGGTGAACAGATGATCATTTTGATTAACCACTGTTAACCAAAGAATGTAACAGAGTCCTATTTCCAGGAGACACTGTTGTAATCATGTTACTGTATCAAAATACATTACTCACATTTGTAATGATTCTAGTGGAACCCAACTTACAGGGATACTCTGACATGGAAGTAGAACATGTACATTACTGTATTGAATACTGTATTGGATAACAGTGGTACACCTGTCCAGCTGTGTTCATGTCCCCTGTGATCTTTACATGATAGAATTAACTAAGTACTGGATGCATTTCTCAGAATGTGTCCTTGTCATTAAGCATTGCTTGTCTGTATTTGAAGACAGTCTATACATTTTAAGAATGAAGGTATCTAAAAAGGATTATTGTTTAAATCTATGATATTTATATTAACCATTGTACTCCAAACCAGGAATCAAGAAAGGTTTTGTCAGGAAGCATTGTGAACTACTTACTAACACTTGTTTCTCTCAGGAA
This sequence comes from Dipodomys spectabilis, assembly GCF_019054845.1. Classification (NCBI taxonomy): domain Eukaryota; kingdom Metazoa; phylum Chordata; class Mammalia; order Rodentia; family Heteromyidae; genus Dipodomys; species Dipodomys spectabilis. The sequence goes on along the minus strand of NW_024870864.1, from coordinate 5,165,331 downwards.
ACTTCATATGTCCACATGAAGAGCTTAGTGGTAGTTTTTCTTAAGCATTTAAGGGCTGTGTATTGCCTATTCCTGTGTTTATATTTAGTAACTGTTGGTTTTTTACTTTATTTTTAGAGCACTCTAGAAAAAGATTCAGGGGTATGTAGAAATTAGAATTTATGACAGAATCCCAGGAAACTTTTCCCTTAATTTTTACTCAAATATACTTACTGTGAAATACTTTATTAAAGATAAATAATCGGATTTAGAATTACTTTAAAAGGCAAATAGTGTTTAAAAATCCATTGTGAACAGGTAAAAACACTGTGTGTGGGGGGAGGGGGAGGGTGGGGGTGTGTCCTCTGGGGCTGAGGGCTGGGGTGCTATCTCTTGAGATTTTTTTTTTTGCTCAAGTCTAGTGCTCTACCACTTGAGCCACAGTTCCACTTCCCACTTTTTTGTGATTAATTGGAGAGTCTCATGGACTTTCTTGCCGGGGCTGACATCAAACCACAACCCTCAGATCTCAGCCTCCCTGGTAGGCATGAGCCAAAGTAAATATACTTTTAATGTGTCCCAGTAAATAGGTGATTATTTGTTAGATTCTTTTAACCCAAGTTTAAAGGAAAAATCATCATCCAGGGAGGAACTTCCAGAGTAAGAACTATATTTCACAAACATTGTCATTTAGCCATTTAAAATTCAACAAATTTTTTTTACTAAGCTTCCAAGCCTTGTTTTTTTTTTTCTTCTCAATTTTAGCAAAATCCATGGTGGACCTAGAAAATATTGCCACAGGGTTGGGTGTGTGAACTTCTTGCTTCTTTTTTTCTCCTGCTTTGTAATACAAAAATTGCATTTTATTGGATGCCTACTTTGTCCAACACAGAACTTAGTTATTGCATAGTTTTCAAACATTTAACAATAAATAATCAAGGAAAGCTCTCTGTAGAATTGGGAAGTCATGTGAAGAGTGTGACAAAATAGGGTGATTTGCTTTGGTTAATACATTCAACACATGTGTGTATGTGTGTGTGTGTGTGTGTGTGTGTGTGTGTGTATGTGTGTGTATCAGTCTTGGGGCTTTCACTTAGGTCCTAACACTAGTGCTATTGTTTTACCACATGAGCCATAGCTCCACTTCTGGCTTTTTGGTTATTAATTGGAGATAAGAAATTTTATAGTTAGTACCAGAAGAAGAAGAGGGGAGCCGAAATTTATTTTGAAGCACTATTTGAAATCTTCTTATGAATGTCAATTATTGCTCTAGATTCATGGATGACTTAGCTGAAATGTTAGAGGAAAAATTGTCCAGGCTGAAAATGGCAGGTACAAAGGCCTTGAGAGAGGAGATACCTATACACTTCAGAGAAAATGTAACTACAGAGATATCTTTCAAATAGTGCTTAGAAATAACAATTATTGGGAGATTCTTGAGCTATGACTCAAGTGGGGAGCCTGGGACAGTGCAAGGCAACAGAATTCAGGCAGAACATATGTGTGGGGTGAGTGTTGGGGTCAGGTTCAGGGAACTGTGGCTGTTGTTCCTGGAACAGGATAGGAAATGGTAGAGGATGAAGCAGACAACGAAGCACACCGTAAATGGTCTTGTAAGCAATATCCTTATCCTTTTTTAGCTATCACATTTTAGAAGTATGTATTTTGAAATAATTTCAAACTTAAAAGAAGAGTATAGGCATAGTATCAAGAATTTTTTGCCCAGATTCAATAATTTTTAATATCATCCCTCCATATATGCTAGTATCAGGACTGTCTATAGTTACTGGTGCATATGCTGAAGTTCTTCGTGTAAAATGTGTCATGTTTTTATGCACACCTTCCTGTATGCTGTAAATCTCCAGGGTGTTCTTTATAATATTATGCTATATAAATAGTAATTAGAGAATATTGTATGGAGCTATGACCATAGAAAACATTTCTATATGTTCAGTTTTTTTTCAAATGTTCTCTATCTATGGTTGAGGCTGCAGATTCAGACTTCAAGTTAAAGAGGGCTGACTGTACTTGCTTTCTTTTTTTCTCTCTCTGTCTCTGATATTTCTTCTTAACCATTTTAGGAAATTGTTAAACTGCATACATCATAATCCTTCACTTTTAAACATATCAAATTATTTCCTAAGAGTGAAGACACTGTAATGTAAATACCCAGATCAGTTATATTTAAGAAATATAATTTTGAGCTAATACCATCAGTACTACTCCCTAACCTCTAGTATGTATTCAGCTTTCACCAGGTGTGTGTGTGTGTGTTATAGAGTTGAACTCAGGACCTCTCTTCTTCTAGGCAGGCACTCTGCCACTTGAGCCATACCCCCAGATCTTTTTGCTTTACTATTTTTTCAAATAGGGTCTTATTTTTTTAATGAACCAGCCTGTCATATTTATGGTGTTTGTTTAGCTGGGAAACAAGTTTGCACCATCATGGCCAGGTTTTATTCGTTAAGAAAGGTTCCCTTGAACTCCTGAGTAATTACAATTCATGGTTTGGACCACTGCACTTGGCTTCACCAATTGTTTTAGTAAAGACCTTTGGAGCTTTCTCTATTTCTACTCTCTTGCTGTGTGATCTAAAATCATGCATTTAAAAGCTATGTTTTTAAATATCTCTCTTTCTCTCAAACACACACGCACACAAGAGTCTTGTCTTTAAAAAATACAGGTTTATATATACTCCACAACACATGCAAGCCTGCTTTAATTAAATTATAAAATCCAAGTTAGTACCACCAGGGAAACAAACCCCAAGCCAGTTTACTGCCTTGTGACTAAAAGACAGATGTCTTTGTTCTGAGTCTCCCATTTTAGAAAACCATACTGGAACAGAAGAGAGCTGACACTGCATGTCAGGTTCAAGAGCTGAGAAATTTCTCATTTCTCTCAGTGTCACACTATTTGGAGTACTCAGGTACACAGGAAGATCATGTATTTGTAAGTGCCAGCATTTTTGTCAGTACTTTCAGTGATTCACAGGAAAGCTCATCAGTGAGATGTTTGGCACCTCTGCAGAGGAGGATGTCCTCAGGTTTTCCAGGGAAAATATTAATGGCCAGAGTTTCTCAAAGAGACGTCTTAGAACTGGGATATCGCTCATGCAGAGTGCTTGCCTCACATGCATGAGATCTGGTTTGATCCCCATGCTGCCAAAAACAAAATATGAAATCTCTGGTCTCTAACAATCTCAGGAAAATACTAAACCAAGAACTCTTTTAACCATGATGACTGACATGCTTCTGTTTCTCTTTCTGTGTCTGTGTCTCTGTGTCTGTCTGTCTTTCTTTCTCCGTCTCTCTCTTTCTCTCTCTCTCAGACTACTAAGATGGTAATTGTTATAATTCCAAAATTAACTGAAAGTCTCAAATGATGTTCTTCTGAGGACTTAGATCAAGGTTTGAGCACTTCCCTAATAATTGTGAGGTACTAGAAAAGGAAAAAGAACACCAAACAAACTCAAATGATACTTATTTTCCCCAGATCCCTTTCTGTCCCTGTCTGGGTTGTGTGCTACACATCATCTCCATTTTACAGATGAGGCAACTGAGCTGCAGAGAGGGGATGTAAGCTGCCTAAGAAGTCAGTTAGTCTTTGAAGGTCCTGAGGCATCATAGGAAAATGAACTCAAAACTAACCTGCATAATAATACAAAAATATTACTTGTCTTTTTTTCACTGTGTTATTATAGTAATGTTAAAAAGCAAGAGAGAATGAAACTGCTGACACCTCCCCTAACAAGTAAAAGTAGTGGCCACTACACAGCATCTACCATCAACATATTCTTCCCAGCCATAGCCACACAGTTGTCATTGAAAACAATGCCATAGGGGAGGATGGGAAGGAATGGGAAGGGGAAACAGAGGAGGAGGCTACAATACTTGATAAGAAATGTACTCATTACCTTGCCCATGTAATTGTAACCCCTCTGTACAGTATTTTCACAATAAAAAAAAGAAAACAATGTCATAGCTAAGATATGGAACCAACCCAGATGCCCCTCAGTAGATGAATGGATCAAGAAAATGTGATACTCTCTCTCTCTCTCTCTCTCTCTCTCTCTCTGGAATTCTATGCCTCCATCAGAAAGAATGGCATCGCCCCATTTGTTAGGAAATGGAAAGACTTGGAAAAAATTATATTAAGTGAAGTAAGCCAGGCCCAAAGAAACATAGGTCCCATGGTTTCCCTTATTTGCAATATCTAGTATATGTCTGAGTCAAGCAGAAAAGGTCAGATAAGATGATGTTAAGTGAAATGAACCCCAAGATAGGGACACAGGTGGTTTTTTTCTTTCTTGTTATTGTTTCTAATGTATTTATAAGGTACCACTTGATTTTTTGTTAATTTGTATGTCCCTCCCCCATGGTATAACCCCTGTTTTCAGTGCTTTTGATGCTGATAAAATTTAGGGAGTGGAAGGGAAAAAAACAAGTTGTTTAGGGATACGGGTTGACCCATTGCAGCAATGAAATATACAAGAAGCTATGTGGAAAAATAAACCTTACAATTTAGGCCTGGAGGAGTGGTGATGTACTTGTGGAGGTGGGAGGGAATGGTAGGGGAAAAACAAAGGAGGAGGCAACAATGCTTGATAAGAATTGTACTCATTACCTTGTTCATGTAATTGTAACCCCTCTGTACAATAAAAAACTTACTTAAAAAAAGAACGACTGAGTGAAAATTAGGGTTTTTAAACATTTCTCAGAAATGAATGGAGTGAATTTGTCACATCAAGGAAAACAATGGATAGTTTTAGCTTTTAATGATAAAATTTGAGCATTGAAGCTAAAGTTGAAATTTTAGAAAACTTGTATCTACCAGCAGAAGCTCGACAACTACTTAAATGAATGCAGTATACTTAAAAGACTTTTGTACTAAGATAAGTGGTGATATTAACAAGTGAGAGTTGGGTGTTGTGTAATGAAATACACTAACATATGGAAAATATGTGTAACTCAATGAACCAAGATTTTCCAGATGACCTATGAATTCTCACAATATTATAAATGCATGAAAGATTTGTTCAAAGTGCAAAAATAGACTGCTGGGTTTTAATGTAACTGTTTTGGAAGATCATTGCTAAAATTTCAAAGTTCAAATTATAACTATTTTTATCATTTGCTTTCAAAACATTTTCCATGTATAGTGAAATTATTTACAATTCAATTAGCTGTTGATGAGAGCATTGAAGAACATTTGTAAAATAAACCTTTTTTATTAGCCCTTCCTTATCATTTGATAAACAGATTGCAATCACCTTACCCCAGTTTTCATGTTTCTGCCGTACTTCATAGAAGATACTGCAACAAAAAACTGAACCAAGCATAATGCCATGACCTAAATATTTTCTAATAACAGTTGTTCAAATTAGTGAAACCTTACTGGCAGTAAAGTGCCAGGCACTTTACTATGCATTTCATACTTACAAAATCTCTGTGAAGAGGTTATATTTCCCATTTTATAGGTGAAAAAATACAAAGAGCTTCAACTACTGTTAAAGCCAGCATTGAAACTCAAGTAGTCTTATTCCAGAGTCAGATTTTTTATATTACATTTTGTGGAATTTAAATTCATCTGAGGAACAGTATCCTTCCTTCCTTCCTTCCTTCCTTCCTTCCTTCCTTCCTTCCTTCCTTCCTTCCTTCCTTCCTTCCTTCCTTCCTTCTTCCTTCGTATAATTGATACATTTTTGTGATTACTATGTTTTTTCTGTAAAAAAACCACATTGTCCCTGCTTGTCCCAAATGCCCAGGAGGCTCCTTGTCCTGCACAAGGGTACATACCTTGGGGAAGCTTAAGCAGTCTGGTGACCTGCCAACGTGCATAATAGGGTCAGGTTGTCACCCATCCTCTTGGTGCGTTCATCTCCTTGCTCAAGATTATGATTCTATAAGTAGCTGCAGAGATGGCTCTGTGGGTAGATGCAGCAGACCTGGTACAGAATTTTCTCAGGATAACAAGGAGTGATCTCACTTGTCTTCACTGGATTCCATGTGATATAAAAGGGTAAGGGGAAACTAGCCTTCTTCTTTGCCAGTTGAGGTAAATAGCCTTCATACTACAGGGCTGAGTGGGGTCGTAGAAGTATACATCCAGAAATGGAGAGGGAAGTTGAAACAGGCTGATTAGGTAGTTGGTGCTCTTCTCTACTTTAGAGCAGTAATTCTGGTGAATCTGAGAGTTCATATGTTAAGGAATCTCAAGTGGCAGGTATCACCTCTCCTGATACCTTTGTTCCTGATTCAGTGCAGATTCTGCATTACCTGATCTATCCTTTACTGGACATCAAATTTCTACTTCTGGTTTTTCAGGAACAGCCTGAAATTATTTCACAGAGTGCATCCATCAGTGATAAGTTTTCTATGAATATATAGCTTTACCAATATTATATCATTCCACAAAAGTGACCCTCTGGGATGAGGTTCTGTTGCTATTCTTTGTCTTTGAATGATAACTGGCATATCTTCTCTTTTTTTCCTGTTGTATAAACTCTTTTTTTAATTTTTCTTTTTTTATTTTTTTATTGTGAAAATACTGTACAGATTCTCTTTTGTTCCCCGTGTTACCCTCACATTGTTTCAGGGATAGCTTTCCTGAACACTTCTTTTTCACTATTCTTTGAGTCAGTAAAGTCTTAGCCTATAACATCCCAATGCATTCATGGTATAGATATAATTTCTAAGATTATGTTAGTGGCATTTTATTTTTCTTGTCAGTTCATTTTTATTTATTTTTTATTTTGTTACTTTCTATTTTTATTGTTAAAGATACTATACAGAGGGGTTATATTACATGAATAAGATAATGAGTACATTTCCTATCAAATATTGTTACCTCCTCCTTTGTTTTTCCCCTACTATCCCTTCCCTCTATACCTCCTGAACCCCTTCCCGAACTCCAATAAGTTGTAAAGTTCATTTTCAACATAGTGTCTTGTACTTCTCATTGTTACAATGGGTCAACCTGTATCCTTATTTCTGCTTTTTGTTATTTCCCTTCCCCTACCCAAATTAGAAAAATGTATAAACAAGATGCAGGGCACCAGAATCAAATACAGTGAAAACAGGGGTTATACCATGGGGGAGGGACATACAAAGCAACAAAAAAATCACGTGGTACCTTATAAATATGTTAGAAAAAATAGCAAGAAAGGAAAAAACCACTTGTGTCCCTATCTTGGGGCTCATTTCGCTTAACATCATCTTATCTGACCTTTTCTGCTTGTCCCAGACTTATACTAGTTACTGCAAATAAGGGAAACCATGGGACCTATGTTTCTTTGGGCCTGGCTTACTTCACTTAATATAATTTTTTCCAAGTCTTTCCATTTCCTAACAAATGGGGCAATGTCATTCTTTCTGGTGGAGGCATGGAATTCCATGGTGTGTGTGTGTGTGTGCGTGCGTGCGTGTGTGTGTGTGTGTGTGTGTGTGTGTGTGTGTGTCACATTTTCTTGATCCATTCATCTACTGAGGGGCATCTGGGTTGGTTCCATATCTTAGCTATGGTAAATAATGCTGCAATAAACATAGTTGTGCTAGTATCTTTAATACGGTCTTGTTTGTGATCACGTGGGTAAATGCCCAAAAATGGGATTGTTGGGTCATAAGGGAGCTCTATATGGAGTCTTCTGAGGAACCTCCATACTATTTTCCAAAGTGGTTGAACAAGTTTACATTCCTACAAATAATGCCATAGGGATCCCTTTTGGCCACATCCCCTCCATCATCTGTTGTTATTAGAGCTCTTGACTATAGCCATTCTAACTGGAGTGAGGTAGAATCTCTGTGTTGTTTTGATTTGCATTTCTTTTATGGCTAGAGAAGATGAGTATTTCTTCATGTGTCTATTGGCCATTCTTATTTCCTCTTTAGAGAAGTCTCTCTTTAAGTCTTTAGCCCACTTATTTATTGGGCAGTTGTTTCTTTGAGGATTTGTTGTTGGGGGATTTAGATTTTTTGAGTTCTAAGTATATTTTAGATATGAGCCTCTTGTCTGTTGTATGGCTAGTGAAGTTCTTCTCCCAATCTGTAGGCTTTCTATTGATCTTGCTAGCTATGTCCTTTACCATCTGAAACTCTGCAGTTTCATGCAATCCTATTTGTCCAACCTTTCTTTGATTTGTTGTGTTTCTGGGCCTTTATTAAGAAAATCTGGCCTGTGCCAAGGATCCCTAGAGTTTCTCCTAATCCTTCCTGTAATGTTTTCAGGGTGTCTGCTTTGACTTCGAAGTCTTTAATCCATTTGGAGTTGATTCTGGTGCAGGGTGATGTATAAGGATCTACCTTTAGTTTTCTACAGGTGTTTAACCAATTTTGACAGCATCATTTTGAAAAGGCTGTCTTTCTTCCATTTTATTTTTGTCAGTTAATATTTTTTAATGAATGTTTTACGTAAAACAAGGAGGGACAGTAACAGTCATGAATATGCCCCAAACAAATGGAAAAGTTAGTTATATTAAGTTATATTAATTAGAAATAATTAATAGTACACAACAGGTGATGCATTCCTAAGTCAACATGAACATATATAAACATATGTATGAACACAGTGGCATTTTAAATTGTGGCCTTCTGTTCATTAGAGAAAGGATTATAGTCACCTTTGATTTCCTCCGGCCCTGCATCTGATACATAGCACACATGAGGACTGAAGTGATATTTGCTAAGTGAACAAAGTTATTAATGTCTTCATCCTACAGAAGACTCTTCTTGAGGGTTCTTCATAACCTAAGAAATATTATCCTATCATCAGAAAGACATTACACATACATTCTATATAGTTTAGTCTGGAAAGGTTGCTTATCCCATCTATTCCATCTCTTCTATAGGTTTTACATTCATAATTTAACACTACCTGAGTATCCTTTTAGCTAAAAATTAGTCTTTCTGTGAGATTTCTCAGCTGCCAGAGGGTATATTAGATGCCGCCTGGAAGTTCAGAATTTTGGATCCGTATGTAAAATAGGATTATTGGCCTCTAGCATAACTCCCTTTGACAGCATCACAGAAGAACACAATATCCACCCAGAGCAGAGTAATATTATCCTCTTTGATTCTTAGATCTTATTCAGAGGATCATAGATAATGTGAATTAGAAGGTTCAAAAAATCTGTGGGGTCATATAGGACTGAGACACAGCTTTTAGTTCTCTTGCTTCATGGATCATTGTCTTGCTGATGCCATTAACATATAAAACTCCCAACCCTTTATCCAGAACTTTCAATACAGAATGGAAACCTGTCCTTCTCAGCACTTCCTCCTCCTTCAGTTTCAAGACACATCTTACCCCAGGGTGGCACCTGTCAAACGCCCCTCTTGACTGCCCTGCTGTCTCCTCTTCTGGCTTCACATTGAATGTGAGTGGTTGCAGCTAATGTGGAATGTATTTCAGATGCTGTGCCCTCTCTATGAACTAGGAAGGCATGATTAGCAGAGACAATTAGCTGCTTTTGGATTAAAGGGGAAAAAAGAGCAAAAGAACTAGAGTTTAATTATTGCCCGGCTTGGTTATTATCACTTGGAACATTGGTTTCTGCAATGGTTTATTTCTAGAGCAGAAAGAAAGTAGAAAAGGGTTAGAAATTTGAATATAGCAATTTTTTTCATCTTAAGGATTAAGACACACTTTCAAAAAGCACACTTTCAAAAGCTGTGAAAGCATTCTCATGATCTGGTAGATCCCATCTGTGCATTTTTCAATGACATACTTCAAGTACATGAGCTGCAGTCAAAGGACCTAAAAAAAAAATAGGAAAGAAAGAGTGATGTGGGTGTTAATGAGAGAGCCCCAGCTTGACAGCTGTTGGGGAATGTTAATCTCTCACTCCAGGTGCCCACCTGTCCCAGGGGCATGATTAATGTGCTCACACTTCCTGGAGGAAGTCTGGCATTCCTAAGTGTCATCCCAAGGCCAGAGTACCCCAATGAATATTATCACCATCTAGCAAATAATGTTGCTTTGATTCCCAGCACCATCCTTTGGAAACCACAATGAAAATTATGGACAAGATAGTGAGCTCCTCCTCTGTGTTTACACCTGGAGTGGGAGAATAGGGTCAAAAAGAAGAGGACAATGTAAGTATGGGGAAAGGGAGTAATGGATTTCTCATGACTAATGGTGGTCTCTTTTAGGCCTGTGATACCTGTAAGCCATTCTTGGTCACTTAGTTTCCCAGCAGAATGACTGAAATCCTCATCTGCTATAACACGAGACGAAATTCCTTAGTCTTTCCTCCATTCTGTGGAGAGTTCCTCAGTCTCAAACCTTCTGTGACAATTCCCTAATCAGTGTTATGTTCAAGTGAGTGACCAGGACCACCAGAATTCTTTTGAAAAAGGGATATACAGAAGTACATACTCTACAATATTAGGAAAGCTATTTGTCAAGTCTAATTTTCTTACTTTTTGCTTTCTGACTTCGTTCTCGGGCTTTGTTAAATTATTAATGGGAAAAGGATTATCTGGTCTTGCATTGGCTTCCCTTATATTTAATTAGTGCTTTGTGATTCTGAGCATCTGAATATCTTTCAGAGAATCTCCTTTCTTGTGAGGCAGAACACTCTTTATAAAAGTAGAAAATGCCAGATACTTGATTTTCTATGCTGCCTTAAATCTCAGACTAAAATCCGTGATCCAGACACTGCCAGTCGTATTCACTGTTCAGGATTTAAATTAAAGGCTGGTACTATAGGGAATGCATGAGATCCATACTATTGAGGAGGAGGAAGACAGAGATGGCTACCTCCTGGCTTCCAAGTTCCTGTTTACTTACAGCACCATACTCTGTTGACAAAGATACTAGTTCCTCATTCACAGATCTACTGGACATGGCTGGGCATCTTTTCCTTTCCAAAGATAAGATCTTAAAATCTAGATCTGTATGTCTTTTGGAGAGCCTATGATATCCTTTTTAATAAAAATCTAAGTGCTGTTTAAATTTGCTTTCTCCTGAGATCCCTGTTGGGTTAGATAACATCTTCCTTTTTAAAAACTGTACAGAGGGGTTACAATTACATGAGCAAGGTAATGAGTACTTTTCTTATATTTCTTATCAAGCATTGTTGCCTCCTTTTTTGTTTTTTCCCTCCCATCCCCACAACTACCCTCCATTCCAGCCCCCCCGCCTAAATTGTAAAGTTCACTTTTCCACATAGGGTCTTGTACATCTCATTGTTGCAATGGGTCTACCTGTATCCCTATTTAAACATTTTGTTTTTTCCCTTCCCCTCCCCAAATTATACCAACATCAAATACAGTGAAAACAGGGGTTATACCATGGGGGAGAGACACAAAGCAACAAAAAAAAAATCACATGCATCTTCCTTAAAAGAACTGAAAAGAAGGGTGCATAATAATACATGGATGCTCATAAATGTCCTAAGGTTGGAAGCTCAAGGTTTATATATTGCATTTCCAATCAATCTGATTGGAATGTCGGCTTATGCATAATAGCTTCAGCAACCAGTCCTCACTGTCTCAAGCAGATAGGCCCATTTATTTCTGAGTTTTGGCAATTCTACTCTCTTGCCCAGTATTTGACACATGGTAGGAGCTTACCAAATAATTTGTGAGTGGATGATTTAACCGTAATGTCTTTCATTGGCTCTAATTCTGCTTATAATAGCCCCATGGAATAACTCCAGTCTCTGTCTATATCAGAACACTTTAAAAATATGAGACACGAAAAACGAACTTTACAACTTTGGCTGGGGGAGGGGGGGTGGAGATGGGAAGGGATGAGTAAGAAGGGGAAACAAAGGAGGAGGTAACAATGCTTGATAAGAAATGTACTCATTACCTTGCCAATGTAATTGTAACTCCTCTGTATTTTCACAATAAAAAAAATGAGACTCTTATGATGTCATTTATTTCTCACTTTCCCTTAGTGGGATACTTTCAGTGACTTCATGCATTTCTTCTCATTAAATGATTTTCTAATAAATGTATCCTAATCCCAGCATAATGTTGCATATTTGTTATATAAACAAAGTTGTTTCCTTCTTTTATTAATAAACGTGTTTGGTCAACTTTAGCCAGGTATTGGTGACTAATGTCTTTAGTCCTCACAGCTCAGGGGGCTAACATCTAAGAATTTCTGAGATCTGAGGATCACGGGTAGAAGCCAGCCAGGGCATGAAAATCTGTGAGAATTTTGTCTCTAATTAGCCACCAAAAACCCAGAAGTAGGGCTGTGGCTCAAGTGTTAGTGTGCTAGCTTTGAGCCAAACTCTCAGGGACAGTGCCTACACCCTGAGTTTAAGTCTCAGGACTGACATAAAATAATAATGTTGTTTTTTTGTTGTTGTCCACTTTATCTTTAACTCCCAACCATATGTCCCCAGAACTCCTAAGCTAAAATTGTTTTGTTATTGGAGTCGCATCTTTTGATCTAAATATAACGTCATTGATTTTTACTCCATTTCATTTTGTTGGATTGGCCTATTTAGTTTAATTAAGTCTTTCTGATTCTGATTTTGTCATCAAACATAAGAACAATGAGTGGCTAATAGTCATTCTTTTACATCCAGTACCTTCCAGGCTTGTGTAAATAATTCCTTGGAGTCCTTTGACCACTTGGCCTCATTGCTCTTGGGCCAAAACTGCCTACTCTTTTCCTTTGAAAGCTTCTAAGAGTCTGCTGAAAGAAGCAATCCCACTTCTCCTGGCTGGGATGGTTCACTGTTGCTGCCCTCCCTAGCACTTGGTGGCTAGGTCATAGCAATTAAACTCTACCATTGTACCTTTGGAATGCATCTATCCACTTCATTATGTTCATTTCCATTCAGCATTTCATAGAGCTGTTGCTTCACCGTGTAATTTCCATCCACCTCCACAGTCCTCAGCAGCATGGGCTTAGAAAGTATTGTTGCAGTCTTGTCAGAATGGCTCTGTTTCAGAATCCCTTTTCTATGTAAAGCTAAACAAGGCTCATGAGAGGGGTTAATTAAAATGCCTAAAAAGCCACATGTGACTTTCATGTCATCTCTTAAGTCTCCAGCTGTAAGAAGAAATGACTCTTTGCCCTTTACTTGTTTTGGAGTGTGATAAGACCTTGACGATACTGAATTGTGTCTGTCACACTTCCACAGAACATATTAACCATTGTTTAATACTTCACTGTCCAATATGCTCACTTGGACAGTGAAATAAGCTTCAGACAAAGCTCTCAGTCTATTTCTTTGATGTAGCTTTTATTTGCTTACCGTTTCCTCTGGCCATGGTTCATGTGTTAACTTGGGCTTCTCAGCACTCATAGAGAGTTTGTTCCATGTTCTTCACAGAGTTTGGAATGTAGGCTTCATTCAGAGCAGCCATAAGCAGACTTTGAATGGCTTGTCATAAGTTGCCATGGCATTTATGAAGAATGTCATGCTAGTTTGAAAAACGCTCCCAGAAGACTAGATGCATAGTTTTACCACTCTACAAATCCCATTTCTGTGCCTTTAAAAATAATTGTATAGGGCTGAGAAGGTGGCTCAGTGGTAGAGTACTTGCCTTGCATGCATGAGGCCCTGGGTTCAATTCCTCAGCACCACATAAGCACCACATAAAAAGTCGGAAGTGGCACTGTGGCTCAAGTGGTAGAGCACTAGACTTGAGCTGAAGAGCTGAGGGACAGTGCCCAGGCCCAGAGTTCAGGCCCCACGACTGACAAAAAATAAATAAATAATAAAAAATAATTGTATAAAAGAACAGAAGGTCACCTATCATAGAATTCTACGATTAACATAATGGAGACACATTGGTTCAGATTTTGTCCAACTATAGTTTCATTATTAAGAAAAAGATTAGGCGTATCATCAAACTTATCATCAAACTTATCAGGGGGCCTAGACTATAAATCTACCCATGATGTCAAACATAAAGGTAGCAAGCCTGAAGACCTCCACTTTCATCCTCTGTTTTCTGTCCATGCCACACAGTCATCATTGGGTTCCTTATATCATAAAACGTGGAAAAACTGGAAGAGCCATGAAGATACAAAATTACAGGCGGGTGGGGATGAAGAAGTAGCTAATTCAGTCAAATGTTCCTAGTGGTAATGAATAGTCATGACCATGGTAAGACTTGGCTTTTTTGGCTTCTTTTTGGAAAGTGGTTCTATAGAACCAAGATTCCAAACAGATAGTTGATGCTTGCTTCTCTTTCCTGACTTAGAAAATCCTTAATTATCCATCATGTATCCTTAGTTTATCATTCCAGTATGGAAAGTTTATTCCACCTTCATGAAAGAGACAGCATCTTGCTGGTATATGGATTTCAAATGAGAAATGGAGCATGAATCTGTCATAGTCTTTCATCTGTTGTGTCCATCCTAATCTGGTTCAGGATTGCTTAGCTGGACTGCTCACCATCAGCTGATGTAAATATCCTCCCTAACCTCAGCCACATAGCTTCTTGGGCTTCTTTTAAAAGGGGTCTGTTATGTATTATCTCTGTTAAATCACATTTATTGTGTTTGGGGACTAAAGCAGAACACATATAATAATAGCCAGTTTTCTTAATTCTTCTGTATGATATTGTATGTAAAAAACATAACATAATGATGAATCCACATATTTTCCAGTATATCTAATAAGTCATATTTACTTAAGATGTTTTGTTTAGTAGCTAAAGAGATAGGACTGGGCCTAGTGAACTCTTTTCTGAAACAGTTTTTCACAAGATAGACTGGAGTCACATGATGTAACTCCAGATGTTTGTGAGGTTTAAATCAATCATCATCTGACTTTATAGCACATGCAAGCATTATATTTACACCAAAATGATTATCTTTATAGCACAGACCATTACTTTCACTCTGCAATAGTAATGCTTAGGACAGGGTACATTTTTACAATTGTAGGCAATTGTAGAAACCTTTGGTAAAAAGCAGAAACATCCAGTTTTTAGAAAGCATATATTTTTCTTCTTCTCAACATCTATTATACTTGCAAAAATCAACGACTATAAGGAATACATAGTTCCCAAATAGGGAACACAACATCTTTATTGAGCAAGGTGGGCAACTGTCTGGAATTTTTGTAGTGCCTTTGTTGAAAAAACATCTGCGATAATTTATTGCATATTCTATTTAAAACTGTATATGTGAATAAAAAATCCTTGTAATATTGGTTTGCCAAAATAGTGTCATTAAATTATAGGAAGTATTTGTAGTGGAAAGTAGCACAGAATGACCAAAGAGATCTTTTAAACTTCCATTATAACTATTAAGAAGGAAGATGACAGGATGACAAAACCTTTTGGTTTTAATTATCAAGGAAAAATGAATAAGTTTAAATCATAGCCTATTTAGTCCCTTTTCTGATGTCGTAGCCTTTGACAGTCTGATATATCACACAAATTTCAAAGATCCCTTTTATGTATGTAAAATATTGTTTTACATTCTGCTCTTGTATAAGGTAAAAAGCATAAAGAACCAAAGTAGGATTATGGAAATTCCCTACCTAATTTTGTCTAGAATCAGGACTACACCACAGAACACTGTGATAGACCCTATGGATTAATGCTGGGCATATCTGTAAACATACTTAAGACACTGAAAAATTTGATGAGAATGCAAAAATTGATTTTAGTTGTTTAGAGATTGAGAAATGTTCCCTTACCTGCTATAAGAAGCAGATCATATGATTATTTTCTTTTTTTTTTTTTTTTTTGTCGGCCGTGGGGCTTGAACTCTGGGCCTGGGTGCTGTCCCTCAGCTCTTCAGCTCAAGGCAAGCGCTCTACCACTTGAGCTACAGCGCCACTTCCGGTTTTCTGGTGGTTTATTGGAGATAGGAGTCTCAAGGTCTCTCCTGCCTGGGCTGGCTTTGAACCGCGATCCTCAGATCTCAGCCTAATGAGTAGCTAGGATTACAGGTGTGAGCCACCAGCGCCCGGCCATATGATTATTTTCTAAGACTTGAAATGTAAGTCCTGATAAAGATATTCTGGGGCATTCTTTGCCCCCAATCACTAGAAAATATCTGTAAAAGTTATCTGTGGGTGAAATACCAAGCTGCAGGGAGCATTCCCCACCAATGAGTTTGTACAGTCAATTAGTTCTGTGAAACCCAAGAAGTTTATCATTTGATCGAACACTTAAAGGAAATACAGTAATATTCAGCATTTAGGAAGGCATATAAGAAGTATAGAAATTACAAGGAAAGTTTAAAATTATTTTTCATCGCTACCCAAGACTATACTGAGGCAGCATTTGGGAGGGTGGCAGAAAGTTTTAAGCAAGCCAAGCAGGGAAGACAAATTGACCAAATAGAGAACACAACATCTTTCCTAATCTGCCACAGTCTCCGGATGGAGGAGAACAGAAAAAAGCCTTTCAAAAGATGGCAGATGGGGAGTGTTCACAAGGAAATAGGGCATAAAAGAATTTATGAGCAACTTGAAAAGTTTCTTTAAAAATAGTAATAAACAAAAATATGTACTAAAACCAAAAAGAAAAGCAAGGGAATGGCATACTCTCCATCTGGGAAAGTTGGGGTGAGGATGAAGTCAATGAGGAGAGTGATGGACACAAATGTTCTTTATTATAATGTTATGCTTTAAGCTGTTGGATACACCCTGTGGACAGTCTTTTGTATGTATGCTGTAGAAGACAAAGTGTTAAATGCAAAGGATGCAATGGCCAGAGTACCTGCAAGGATTGTAAAGCAATAATGACAACTCTCTCCCAATGAATCAGTCATCATTTATGTACTTTTAAAACTAGCAACTTTTGTGATAATAGGTCTGTGCACAAAGTCACTATTCCCATTTGTATAGAAGGAGAAACTGAGCCATGGTGTGCGCCCAGTATAACAAATACAGGTACTTGGTCTGCAAAACCCATATTCCTGAGTATGCCCACATGAAGAGTTTAGAGGTTGCAGAATCAATGATAATATCATTTCAGAGCTCTTAACCCAAATAGATCATTTAGCCACATTGCTAAAAACCTGGTGTCACCAATACATTTTCTTTCCATAAGAAACCCAAAGCAAAAAGATTTATGAGTCACTCCCATCAGAAGCTACTCTGCAAACTCCATTAAAGAAGAGAATTAATGAAGGCAAATGTGAGGGTGCTGGTCATAAACTGAGGAGACTTGGAGGTTCTGATGTATAGCATGGCAACTGCAAGTAATAATACTGTACTCTTTGCTTGATATTGATGGAACCTACACACAAAATGATAATGATTGATATGTCCATTGTGATAATTTTATTTCCTAGTATATGTCAAATTATCACAGTGTATTCCTCAAATATACGTGTATAGTTTTGTCAATTATATTAAATTATATTATATTATATTATATTAAAATTTATTAACAATAATTAAAAAATAAATCAAAGGTTTATATATGGAACACTTGATTTAACCTAAGCACATTTGAAGATAATATATAACTTTATTAATAAAAATCATTATTAACATAACTTATTTAAGCCAGGTACAATGGGATATTCCTGTAATACCAGCTATGTGGGGAAGTGAGGGCAGCAGGATCTTGAGTTTAAGACCAACCAGGGTTTTATAGCAAAGATGTTATCTCAAAAACAATCAAAAGAACTTGGGGCACTAGTCAACTAGTAGAAATCCAGTCTAGTCAAGTATAAGGCCTTCAAACCCTTTAGTACCTGGGGAGTAGGGGAGGGATAGGCAGATGTGGGGAAGAACACTTACTTAGATGATCAAAATTTCATTAAAAATACTCTGCATCAAACTTAATGTTTTCAGTTGAGCTGTCACATAATTAAAATAGACAAAAGCATTGAAGCTGATGGAAAACAAAACAAAAATAAAGATAAATGTATAGATGGTGACAAATTATTACTTAAATGCTTCAGGATTAGGTATTGACTGATCTGGTGAACTAACATGTTCATAAACCAGGTTTTCAAAAATGTTGTAAGCTGGGTTCTGGTTGCTCATGCCTGTAATCCTGTGTACTCAGGAGACTGAGATCTCAGGATCAGGGTTTGAAGCCAGCCGGGGTAGGAAAGTCTGAGACTCTTATCTTCAATTAACTACCAAAAACAAAAAACAAAAAATAAAACAAAAACCTGGAAGCAGAACTGTGGCTCAAGTAGTAAAGTGCTAACTTTGATCAAAAAAGCTCAGGGGCAGGCTTAGGCCCTGAGTTCAAGTCTCAGAACCAGATTATACACACACGCACGCATTTTATTATAATAGATAATTTTTTTAGGGAGCTTGTTAACTAACAACGGAAATACTTGAATCCTGTCCCAGAAATTCTGACTCAGTAGGTCTGGAGGAGGCTCAACAACTGGTAAGTTTACCAAGGATTCTAGATGATTATGCCTTCAGGTGATTCCTAGGCCTCTTGCAAAAGAAAACAGAATCCATGTTTAAAATGATGTGATTCTGTAGAACAGGGTTCAGAGAGACATATGCAGATCATTCCAAGTCTTCTGAAGAGTAGTAATACACCAACATGGTAAGGCACAGAAATTAGGACAGTCTTAAAAGACTGAATGGGCTGAGAAGAAAATATTACCTTTAGTTTAGGCAAGTGTATGATAATGCTTTTTGAGGAAAGCAGCCAAAACCCATTCAGAAATGTACTTCAAATGCAGGAAGATCAGAGCTATTTTGCTTTGGTGAAATGTCCAAAATCAATGTAACCACCAGACCTATTCATGGCGAATAAAGTCCGATGTTAATAAAGTAGTTACTACTGAGGAATAAACCACCCCAATACTTCAGGGGTTAAACACAACAGTCAGTTATTCTTACTCTGGTCTTTCAGGTTGCCTCTCTAGGCTAGAACTGGTTTGGCCTAGGTCAGTGATGAAAGTTGGATTCAGACCTGTTTGTTCTACAAGTTAATCCTTCCTCAACTGCCTCCTGCCCTGGGCATTGCCTTTTGCATGGATTTGATGAAGGTTTCAGAGGAAGAGCCTGCTGAGCAAAACACATTTGAGCACCATTTCCTTCCTGTCATGCCTGTAGCCCATTGGACAAAGCAAGTCACTTGGTCAACTAAATACAACCAGTAAGGGGGGATATTCCACCCA
The DNA here is from genome assembly GCF_019054845.1 of Dipodomys spectabilis. Classification (NCBI taxonomy): domain Eukaryota; kingdom Metazoa; phylum Chordata; class Mammalia; order Rodentia; family Heteromyidae; genus Dipodomys; species Dipodomys spectabilis. Next base: position 5,146,314 of record NW_024870864.1, on the reverse strand, counting down.
TAAGGGAAGCAGAGAAGAATGACTATTTTCCAAATAACATTACAATATAGCACAATAAACTAGAGGTATTTTTCTTTAATTTGTTCCTAGGGGAAATGCCATAGATCTTCTGTTGCGCAAATTTAAGACCAACTTGGAGGAGAGGTTGGTCAACTGAGAGGTAGACTGGGGGAAGCAGAGAAACAAAATTCTTCAGGAGAACATAAAAGGGAATGGTTTATTATTTTGGAGAGCATCAGGAAAGTTAAATTGAGTAAGATTTTAGGATAAGTGAGATTATTCACCATCAGAAGCAAGAATTTGTTCTGATCCAGGCTGGGATTTATGTGTAGGAGTTCCAACATTACATTCTTAAATCTTAATGTCTGTTGCACCTGAAAATCACATCTATTCACCTCAGTTTATTTTTATTTTTCTAATGTGTTTTTGAGAGAATAACTTTGAAAATTTCAAAATTCATGGACATAAAACAAAAGCACAGTAGAATAAAAAGCCTGTAGTTGAATTTCTGAGGATGCAGTGATTAAACATTTCCCCCCAAAATAAATAATACAAAATATTTAATAATCAGCATCATTATTTTAGGATTAAAAATATTCAGTGTTATAAACGAACTGTGACAATTGATCACAATTAATGCAAATAAGTAGTATGAAGTATGGTGTTCTGATTCACTGGTTGTGCCTGTAAATGAGTGGCACAATTATAGCAACAGTTTGCAAATGAGCTTCTATCATAGATACCAATTGTGATTATTCATTTATTTAGAGTTAAACATGATCAGCTTCACAGATTTTTTTCCCTCTTTAAGAAAATAAATATTTATTTGGGCAATTGTCTTGAAACCTGTGTCCCTATGCAAATTGTTTAATAACTAGTAAAGATGCGTCTCTGTGGTTCTTTCTAGGAAAAGACTGGAGAGTTTAATGAGAAACACTTTAAAACAGGTTACTTGTTTCTTTTTCTTTTTCCTCCTGTCTCCTCCATTTCTCTTCCTTTTCCTTCCCTTCCTTCTTCTACTTCTTTCCATTCTTTCTTCCTCTACTCTTTTTCCTCCTTTTTTCCCCTTTTTGAAATTGACTCAAACTGTGTTGCCCATGTTGGCCTCAAACTACTGGGCTTAAGTGCTTTTCCTGCCTCATCTTCCCTAGTAACTATTATTGGAGATGTACACCACTGTGCCTAACAGAACTCAGTCATTTCTAATGGTCTTTTCTATGACAGAGGAAGGTAGGGTTTCTGGTTCTCTTCTGCATGCCTCCCTATAGTAGCACTTCAGCTAAATCATCATATCTACAGTTTTCTAAAGTCCTACCCTTCCACAAGTATACTATTCCAAGATCTCACCAAAATCCTATGAGATATTAATAGCATTAGGACAAATAATCTGATACCAGAGCAATAAGAAACTGTCACATTACAGGATTTCAGATAAGGTCTGTATAGTGCCACATTTTCTCATTATATTTGCTTATTAATTTAAGAAAGGTACATATTAGAAGATTTTTCTGTGAGATGGTTGTTTAAAATTTAAACATAATTTTTAGAATAATGTATATGATCATAAATCACCTTATCTCAAATCATATCAGTCCTCCTTTTAAAACTTTTATTCTTGTTCTGTCATAATTTATGTAAATAAACCCATGCATTGATTTTGAAAATTTCAACATCTGTTTCATCCACCATTTTGAATCTGTTCTCTTTCCCTACCTAAGCTGAGATTTTCCTAGTTTTTCATATACTTAGTAATTTTGGATTATGTCTTGGTCATTTTGAATATTGTGTAACGAGTGTCTGCTTCTTATTTAAATTGTATCATAAACATATATTAGTATATTTGTCAGAACTAATCAACCAATCATTCATTCTTATTTTACTTTTTACCTAATGTCTTTTTACTCTTCCAAGTTCCTACCTAGGACACCACATATTTAATTGTATCTCCTCAGACTCTATAGAGGCTGTGACATTTTCTCAGACTGCCCTTGTTTTGGATCATATTGATAGCTTTGAGAAATACCATTTTGTAGAACACGCCTCAGTTTGTGTTTATATAGTGTTTTCCCCATGTTCAAGCTGGGACTGTGGATTTAGGGAGAAAGATTAAGGAGCAAATGTCATTCTCAACACATATCAAGGGTACATGCTGTCAACATGACTTACCATTGTTGATCTTGAACATGATCTTTTGGCTGAGATAGTGCTTGCTATGAAGTCACTGATCTATTTTATACTTTGATATACTCCAATACTACTTTACTGTCTTGTTCCAGCAGTGGCCATTGAAGTGGCTTCTATGTCTCTTCAGCCCCTATTATTGTGTTTTTGCTTATGTCATATTGAGAGGTTTGTCTTCTTTAATCTTAGTTACATATCTTCTGTCAATTATATATTTAACAAATACTTTCAGATTTTGGATTTTTCTTAATTTTTGGTAGCAGTCTGATATATAACTCACTGTATATATCTCATCCATTCATAGTGTCTAATTCAGTGGTTTTAGTATATTCAGTTATGCAACCATTAGCATCATCCATTCTTGAGCATTTTATTACATTCTGAAGAAAATCTGTACCTTTATGTCTTCCTTCTATATTTTTTTTCAAAAGTCATTCCTATTTTTTCTCTTGTAATTTGTTCTTGTGTATCTTTTTAAAAACTTTTCCCTTAGACATACATGATGTTGCATACCTATAACAGTCTCAGTACTTGAGAGGTTGAGACAGGAAGATCATGAGTTCCAGGCTAGCCTCGATTGCTAATGATGTTCAAGACTGCTAATCAGTCAGGCCAGGTGCTACTATTATTACACAGTATCAGTAGACAGGAGTGAAGTAAGTTTAGCGAAAATGATTTGCAAGGCCAAGTATATCTCTTTAGAAGGAAGTTTTCTGATCCTTGTCTTCTAAAATAATGCTGGTGATATTACTTCATTCGGTTTGTTCCATTTGTTCCTCTTTTCCCCAGCTCTAGGGAGATATTTTTCTTCACTACTTAATTGAGTGTAATTGAAGACACTTTTCCAAGATTCTCCTTAATGGGACCAAAAGCTAGCTTTCCCCTCAGATGTATGTCACTCATTTATTCACTTTGAAAAGTCAACTTGAGGTTGCGCACACAGACATCTGAACATGGACGTGTAGCAATAGCAGCAGCTTAGGACACCACATGATCCATACAGTTAGATCTAGACTATAGCTCTGTCATGTGCTACCTGGATGAATTTGAAGTTTATCATGTACAAAGAATGGATAATAATAGAAGCTACTTGATAAATCATGGTGATTCATATGAGGGCAAAGCACTTAGCAGAGTGCTTGGATAATTCTAATATTCAATGGGGTTATTAGCAATTATTACTGAGACAGTGTGATCAGAAAAGATTTATAAATAAGCCAAAGCTAAATGTGTTCAAGAAGCATTTTATATCACTACCTTCACATCCCCTTTTCTGGAAGAGTTAACTCAGTCTTTCTTGTCATATTATCTCTTACAAAGGAGAAAAAACTGAAATGGGATTTAAGTATAATTCAAGAAACTGTAAACAACAAGGAATTCAATAGAAAAAAGGACACACAAATGAGGGAAAATGCTTTAGGAATTATTGGGCTAAAGTAGAAATTGCAAGCAGGGTGATTTTTTTTTTTTTTAACCTGATGTACAGCCATATGGTTGCTGAATGTGTTGATGTTAGTTTTAAGATTCTTGAGTATTTTAAACTTGACATGTTATTTTTTTTAATGATTTCAAACATCATTTCTTTCAGATCCTTTCCCTGATGTTGCTGTAATATTGAACAGATGGCTTTGCAGCATTTACATTTGCATTTTGCAATACTGCCATGTTATTTGCAAATTTTCATTTCAAAAACCTGTGATTCTTTCTCTACCTTTTCGGCATGGCTGCAATTGAAATTATAAATAGTTTCTTCTGAGGATCTTGAGGATGTGATAGAAATTGGATCACATGTTGCTTCTTCTTTTCAATTTTATGTTGTATTTTTGGCGTTCACACCTTCTGTTATTGGTATACTCTCTGATTTTAGGACTTCTATCCAAAGAACTGAAAATCCTCATTATACTTATACCTTGGTTATATGAGTAATGTTAGGGCTGAAAGGAATCCTGATCCCCTGTTTGCTTTTCTGGTAAGCACTTGTTACTGTCTAGGATTGTTCTATATATTTACTCATTGTCTTGCTGTCCATGTATTATCACCTCTATGAGGTGTATACTCTGCCTGTGTTGCTCACCTTAACTCCAGTATAGCATGGCACTGGTGACCAGCAGTCCTCTATGAATGAATAAATCAGCATATCAATTCAAATTCATAGATGTCTTTCTAGAAACAAATTCTTTCACAAGGCAAAGTTGAGTTCCCTGAACAGAATTGTCTTGTCTGATCTTTGACTTATACTGTCATCAAGTGTGTTCCTGCGGTGTGTTGTTATTCTACAAACTGACTGTGTGGCTATTAAGTAACAGTTTCTTGGTGGATCTTTTTCTTCTTTGGAGGCACAGTAGGAATAGTGCCAACTTAAAGGCATCGTCTTGCTTCATAGGCTAAAAGCAGGAAATAGGACAGGCTGTATTGATCAGAGCTGACTGAAGGCCTTTCCTTTTAAAACCAAGTCCATTATTATCCCTATTAAGATTTCTTTGATTTTTTTTTTAAGTGAGGAATGAGGATTACACTGTACTATTTGGCTTGGAGAGTAATTAATGTCATGGACCAGCAATGTCTGACGTTATCTTCACCCTGATTTGCCCTAGATTATCATCCTTTCCAGCTCATGACTGCTTAAGTGTCTTTGTGCTAGGACTAGGCTAAGTTGTTTGGTCTTAGTCATTCACAATCAGGGAGAAATTAATATGAAATGTTACACTCTGCTATATGTATAAAAAGACCAAAAATTAACAATTGTTGTGAAGTGTGGGTGGGTTATTTTTGAGTTGAGTAACAAATCCTATCAGCTCAAAGGTATAGTGAGAATTGAAGACACACATATAGCTAGAACCATGTCAAGTGTTTCCTGTTTCACTGAGCTTCCTGTGGGAAGAGCAGAAGCCTCCTTTCTGCTTAATGGGAATGTTGATTGTTATAGTTTCAGAATTACAAAAGAAACTAAAAAGTGAGTCTTTGTGTGCTGTTGGCAGTTTTCTCTCTGAACCTTAACCCTGGCAAGCCCATGAGAAGCCTCAAGCAATGCTCAAACTAGAAGATAAAGTGATGATATTACAGACACAAAAGTGATAAGTTTTCAATTATAATTTTCTACTGGAATTCAAAATATTCAAAATATTTTTGTAAAGTATTTAGACAGATAAAATTTGAGGAACTGGGAAAATAACACAAAAGAAGGCAGGCATCTGAAGTTTAATTATTAATCATTACCAACACAATAGTATCAGTCAAGCCTAACAAAAGTATGGAATATCATGAATACCCAGGCTTTGCGTCCTCCTTTGGAAAAATCCCTCCTATATTGTTTGAAGCACCGTTTATGATGTATTTTCTAAACAAGGTTTTGCCTGAGTTTTAGTATATTTTGTGTTGTTATAAGAAAACACTTGAGGCTTGAGACGTTATAAAAAGGTTTATTTGTGTTTCATGGTGGCTGGAAAGTCCAAATAGCATGAATAGTATCCTGGTAAGGACCTTTTTCTTTGAGAAGCATAAAAGTACATGGCTGTTGCAGTAGAGACAAAGCATATGGTGTAACTTCACATCATACAGCCCATTGTCACAGAAATTAACTGGACCCACTAAACTAGCATTGATCCCCTTTCCAAGAACAGCATCTCTATGGCCTAATAACTTTTCAATGGGTCCTAACTCTTAGAGGTATTACCACCTCTGAACCTTGCCATATTAAGAACCATGTTTTCAGCCCCTGAACCTTTGGGGGATACAGTCAAACCATATCTGGACCATAGCAACCTATAGGTTTAGAACTATAGTAAATGTTACCTAAGTATAGTATTTTTCTCAATAATAAGTTTAATATTTATGCTGCAAGGTATAGCTGTGTTAACATTCTTCTTTCTGTAAATCAGTAGCAAGTACCATGTTAAATAATCCTTACTATTTTCCTGTGGGTAGGATCTTTTATAGCTTGCTAGTTATAAGTACATAGAACTAAAATGCTTAATGTTAAACAATGTAGACAGGGTTGTGATAGATTTTCATGTTTGAATGTTTTTATTCATATATTACCTTTTTCAAGTTTATACCTAATTAGTCCATTTAGTTCAGTGGATATTGTACTAACATCCATTTAATACTCTCAATTTGGTGTTACTAGAATATTCTTTCAATCTAGGTGTATGTCTCAGGGGTAGAGCAATTGCCTAGCATATGGAAGGTCCTGTGTTCTATTCCTAGCATCTACAAAAAAGAGTATTATTTTGTTCTTTCCATCATAAATAACTTATTATAGACTTACAGTACTGCAGTAACTGGAAGACAGAAACTTGCCTTTTATTGGAAATAGCCAGAATTGTATTTTTGAAGCTTGAATAAATATACAATGTTAGAGATGTGAGTTAATAACTAACTTCCATTCATTTAACTTCTAATCAAACTTGTAAATCAGACAGTCTATTTGTATAATTCTCATTGTGAAAAAAAACTTTCACTTCACTCTCTTTAGTGTAAATTTCTGTGTCTGGAATGACTCCAAGGAAGTTTGAGTTCTTTACTATAATGGTATCATTCAAATGTAGATGTCAAATCTTCCAGGGATGAGTATGTCCACTTCCCTTCAGCTGTCTCTTAATGCTCAGACCATTGTTAGTCTGTCCTTCTTTTGTAGACTTTGGGGACTTGCAGCTCAAGGGCACGAAATACACAGTGATTACTCAGAATAATGATATTTTCACAGTAGAAAGAAAAATATTACATCTTTTTTTTTTTTTTTTTTTTTGTCGGTCGTGGGGCCTGAACTCTGGGCCTGGGCACTGTCCCTCAGCTCTTCACCTCAAGGCTAGCACTCTACCACTTGAGCTACAGCACCACTTCTGACTTTTTCTGCTTATGTGGTGCTGAGGAATCTAACCAGGGCCTCAATCATACAAGGCTGCAAGCACTCTATCACTGAGCCACCTTCCCAGCCCCCCAAAATATTACATCTCTTAGGTAGGAAAAGTAATGGGGACAGAGACCTTTCACCTTAATCTATGTCTTCATATATGTCTTGAATATCAGAGGGACCACAGTCACCAAATGAGGAGATTGCACATGTGATACCATCCATAGTACTATGCCCTGACACTTGTCCACATGGCATTTCAGCTCCTACTATGCTTCAATAAGGTAATAGGAGAGCAAAAATTTTTTGTTTTATTTACTTGAGGATTCGTAGAATCTAGAATGTGCCAGACACGTACTAACCACACAATAATTGTCTGGTATACAGTATTTCTGGGGCATCTACCAGTCTTTTTAAATATATGAACAACAATTCATGCATTTCCACCTTCTCTTTTTTTAAATTTAATTTTATTGTCAAGGTGATATACAGAGGGGTTACAGTTACATATGTAAGGTAGTAAGTACACTTCTTGTCAGATATTGTTACCCCCTTCAATTTTCTCCCACTTTCCCTACCCTGACTCCTTTCCCCAAGTTATAAAGTTCATTTCCAAAATAGTGTCTTGTGAATATTGCTGTTACATTATTTCACCCTTTGTTCTTTGTCTCACCATTTTGTTGTCCTTCCTTCTCCAAATCAGATAATAAATGTGACTGCATAAAAATGCAGAGCTTCTGCATGGTGAAGGACTTAGCTAGCAAAATAAATAGAAAGCCCAGAGATTGGGAGAAGATCTTCACTAGCTAAACAACAGATAAGGGCCTTATATCAAAAATATACCTAGAGCTCAAAAAAATTAAACCCCCGATTAAAAATCCTCAAAGAAACAACTACCCCATTAATAAGTGGGCTAAAGAATTCAAAAGAGACTTCTCTGGAGAGGAAATAAGGATAGCCAATTGACACATGAATAAATATTCAACATCTCTGGCCATAAAAGAAATGCAAATCAAATCCATCTTCTCTTTGAGAAATCTCTAAGACATATGGCTTGCTTAGACAAATACAAACATTATATGTAAGACGAAGAGGACAGTTGTACAGATAACTTTGTCTAGTCTTCATGAGTTATGTCTCCTTTTAGTAATCATTGTTTTCTTTAAAATGCTCTGACTCTAATCATTTTTGTTTACTCAACACTCATAATGTAGAAGGCATCTGCTAAATGCTTTACATGCAGTATCTCATTTAGTCCTTGCCTTTAGTGGGTATTGTTATTATCCCTGATGTAGGAATTGGAAAGGTGAGCTCTATGAAACCCAGGTAACCTCCCTGGAGGGGACTTCTGCAACAACTGGAATACTTGTGTTTGCAAAAGTCCATATTCCCACCTTCTATACTACACAGTCTCTAGTGTGATTTTTGGGGACCCTACAATGAACTTAGAAGCCTATGCTGCAGCTCCCTTAGCTGCAGCATTTGCCTCTTCCCAATGGGGCAATTGTTTAAGATATGGGATCTGCAACCTTATTAGCAAGTTCCTCTGATATCATTGGTGCATCTGAAGAAAATAGCCATATAAAGCAGCTAAAAAAAAAAGCATTGTTTTAGTATGGCTGAGATGTGAGCTCCCTCTTTGCTTGTTGAAGATGGTTTCTGATATGAAAGAAGAAACAAACTAGAAGTTGAGTCATGTTTTGTTATCTTTGTCATGCTTCCTGTCATCTGTTCATTTTGTGCTTATTTCACACTAAGCTATCTACCTAAGTAATAGTCAACCTTTGCTCACTTTTACTCTTCAGACTAAATTGCATATTTTTAATTGTTATTGTAAAGGTGGGGTACAGAGGAGTTGGAGTTACATAGGTCAGGTAATGAGTGCATTTCTTTTTGAAGAGTTACCCCTTCCTTTGCTTTCTCCCAGTCTCCCCTCCTGACCTCCCCATAAGTTGTACAGTTCATTTTCAACATAGTGTCTAGTGAGTACCACTGCTGCATTTGTTCACTCTTTTTCCCACCATTTCTGTTCCCCCCACTCTCCCCCAGAGAGATACATACAAGACAAAAAATACAGAAAACAATAACAAAGGAGAAACAAAAACAAAATGACAAAAAAAACTCATTTCCATTTCTTGGAATTCATTTCAATAGATACCACTTTATATAATCAAATGCACATAGCTATTGAGTCTTTGTGATCCTTTCCTAAGGACATCTTTCTTTGGTCTTACTGTGTGATAATTTTTAAGCTTCCCCTTTGACATCACATTCCTTCGTTCTTTTTTAAAAATCTTTATTGTAAAGGTGATGAACGGGGGGGGGGGAGTTACAGTTATAAAAGTAAGGTAATGAGTACGTTTCTTTTTAAACACTGTTACACCCTCCCTCATTTTCTCCCACTTACCCCTTCTTATTCCCTCCCCCACACCCAGTTGTATAGTTCATTTCCAACATAGTGTTAAGTGAGTATCATTATTGCATTAGTTCATCCTTTGTCTTGATGTTTCTGTGGTTCCCATTCCCTTCTACAAATCGTATATACAAAACAAAGGGTACAGAAAACTAAAACAGAAAAAAAACCCACAATCAACATTTTATGAATTGAGAAGGAAGACTCTGGGTGCAGAAATGTGCCTGATGTTCATCTTCATAAGAGAGAATTGCTTGGGAGAAGGCAGAGAAGCCTAAAGCTGTGAAACCACAGTGATGGTATATGACCATTCCATGGGGCTTGGGAAAGATAGTGGTGAAGACATGAAGATAAGACTGCCTTCCCTGGGACCCCACCCGCAGGCTTTGGGGCCAGTGTCAGGAGACAGTCTTGTCTGTCAATGGAAAGGATACAGGGGCCTGAAGCACAGCCCTTTGCCTTCTGAGCTGCCTTGTATCAGCTTATGACCTTACCTGTTGATTTTTTTTTTTCATGGAAATGCAATGGTCAGCAATAACTTCCAAGGCTTAAACGAAAGGATAAATGCAGAGTTAATATCCAGGTTCACTCCAGGTGCCCCAAGTTCCAGGAACTGACATTTAACCTGTCATATGCAGGGACCTGCATGCTGTTATCCTGGGAACTGACCAACTAATAATATATATGCTATCAGAGTCAAGAATGAAAAGGCCATCCAATTCCATAAATTAAAGAAAATAAAAATATGTATGGCATTTAAATAAATTTAGAAATATAAGACTTTAAGTATTGAAATTTTTCTCTTCAGCCAACACAATTTTAGATGACCAGGAAGATAGTCTAAAGAGTAAGGCTGCTGGGCACCAGTGGTTCATGCCTGTAATCCGAGCTACTCAGGAGGCTGAGATCTTAGGATCACGGTTCAAAGCCAGCCAAGGCAGGAAATTCCATAAGACTTTTATCTCCAATTAACCACCAGAAACCCAGAAGTAGCACGGTGGCTCAAGTGGTAGAATGCTTGCCTTGAGCTGAAGAGCTGAGGGATGATGCCCAGGCCCAGAGTTCAAGCCCCACAATTAACTAAAAAAAAAAAAAAAATCAGATAAAGTCTAAGGCTGCCCACTGCTTAGGTAGATAGGATAGTGTGAAATAGAAACAGTAGATACCAGAATCTTCTTTGTAAGTACCAGTTTCTCAGTCATGTTCTCAAAGCTTCTTGCACCTATCTCCCAGCTTCTTTCCCTGCTTCTTTGTCAATTTCAACTGGTTTATTTATTTACTTATTTTATTTTTTAAATTTTTTATTATAAAGGTGATGTACAGAGGGGTTACGGTTACATAGTCAAGTAATGAGTACATTTTTTTTTAACAGTGTCGCCCTCTCCCCCATTTTCTCCTAGTTTTTGTCCCCCTGACTCCTCAACCTCTCAAGTTATATAGCTCACTTCCAACATAGTGTCTAGTGAGTATCACTGCTGAATTAGTTCACCTTTGTCCTAACATTTCTGTGCTTTCTTTTCTCCATCCCAAATCAAACACATGCAAGACAAAAGTAATAAAAAAACAATAACAAAAGGGAAAGAACAGAAAACAAACTGCACACAGTACAATTAAAAAAACCTCTTGTTGCCTCTCTTGGAGTTCATTTTGATAAGCATCATTTTACATTGAACCCTGTGATCCTCTCCTAAGAATATCCTCCTTTGGTCTCACTGTGTGAATGTTTCGAGTCCTTTTTATCATGGTCAAGTGTAAATTTTGTCTTTTACTCTCCATTTGGTTTACTTGTAGATTTATAGACAAATTCTAGTTATCACAAATGAGTAAAAACATGCATATTTATTCAGCATGTCCTTATAACATGTCTCCTCAGAGGGTATCCCTAGAAACGGTTGGTGCTGGGGATACCGAATGAACTCTGTTCTCAGAGTCAGGCAGACCTGAGACATGTTGAGATCAGAGGATAATGGAGAAAAAGTCTATGAAGAGCAGGATATATGAAGAGCTATTCCTAAGTCTATCCTTTATTTCTCTTAGCTTTAATGCTCAAATAAATAAATAAATTATACCAAATAGAATATATCTTGAAAATCCTTAATCCAAACATCTAAAATTCAAAATCCCAGACTTTTTGAGGGCATATGCAATGGGTTATAGTATAACTACACCAGAGTACTAAAATATTGTGTGTGAAAGTACCTTCAGAGCTGGGTGTGGCAGTTCACAACTATAGTCCTAGCCACTCTGGAGGCTAAGATAAGACTCCAGTTTGAGATTAGTCTATACAGAAAGTTCACAGGAACCCGTCTCAACTAAAAACTGGGCCTGGTGACTTGTGCCAATCATTCCAATTCCACAGGAGGCTGAGATTGGAAAGACTGAGTTCCAGACTATCCATGGCAACAAAGCTTTTAAGACTCCATCTCAACAGGAGAAACTGAGTATGGTGATATTCACCTGTCATTCCTGCTATGGAGATAAATATCAAATAGGATTGTCCAGGCACAGGACTGGGCAAAAAGCAATATACTATGGTGAATCCCTGAGTGTAAACCCTGGTTTTGTCCTCCCAGATACTTTCAGGCTATGTATATAAGGTATCTTTTATATTAAGACAGAAGCATTTTGAGCTTGTTTTCCAGTTTGAAAATAACCTTATGTGTACACAAATATTCAAAATTCTGAACCTGAAACACTTCTGATATGAAGAATTTTGGATAAGGGATTTCCAATCTGTATTGTCAAATTCATAGCCCCACTTTTTGCCATTAACAATAGTCATTTGACCTCGTATTAAAAGAGAATTTACTATATATCTTACTGGTGGACACACGTTAGAACAGTCCTTAGTATCATTAACATCATTAACTGGTTAATTTCTTCAGCCACATTGGATTATTTATTCCAATTTGCAAGCCTTTGTGTTGAGAATTTCAAGATTAGAGAAGAATAGAGTGTTCCTGATTAATAATCAAATTTTTTCCAATATATCTCCTTGTATCCTTTCAGGACGAAAATAGGGATGTGATATTAGCTTTTGCTATTGATGAATATTATGTTATTTGTTATTAGATTGTGGGGCAGGCTGAGAATCATGATGGGGTATTTCAGAAGTCTTCCCAACTCCTGCCTGTCATGTGAATGTGAAATAGCTCTCTCTTGTCACTCCTGCCTTAGCCTGTTGTTCTTCCTCTGCCTGGGAGTAATGATTTGAGATGAAAGAACACAGAGGTCTGAAGTGTTCTTGTCAATGTCAATTACGAACAGGAAGCACTTGTTCAATATGACTGATCTGTGGTTTCTTTGCTCAGTATTGACAGGGCAGTGTAAAGATGACCCATTATACTATACAGGACTTGGCACTTAGTTGAGGATATGGTCCCGTGAAAAAACACTAGGTATCAGTTAGTGATCAGGATGTAAAGTCAATCTATAGTTCTAATCTCTTTAACTCATCGATAGGATTTTACAAGGTCAGTATACTGATAGACCACTTAACTGAGAGCCAAATGCACTTTTATCTACAAGCTCAGATTAAGATAACTAATTGTCACGATAAAAATATTGTCATAATTGAACGACTTTGTCTTGTGGCTAGGAATCTGCAAGGAAATTAGTACAAGTTGAGTATTCATGTCCAAAATGCTTGAGACTAAAGGTATTTCAGAATTAGTTTCCTTTTTTCTTCCCAGATTTTAAGAATATTTACATATTAGTAGTGAGGCATCTGAAGCAAGAGACCCACGACTAAATATGAAATCTATTTGTTTTGTTTATACTCTATCCACATAGTCTGATTGAAATTTTATAAAATATTTTTGCGTGCCTGTATTTTGGCTGCCAATCCTCAGGTGATATAAAGTGAAATTTTCTACATGTTACTTCACATCACTCCTTAAGATGTTTCAGGGTTTTGATTTCAATTTTCAGATTAGGGATGTTCAGTTTGTAACTCTTTAATAAGGTTACCGACTGATAAAAAGCTATACTTGTTCTTGAATTTACAGATAGCAGTGTGGGGACCAGGGAAGTCAAATTACTTCCAAATGGTTTTGATACTAATTAATAACTGTAGCTTTATTTTAATGAGGTAAATAAATATTAATATTGCAAGAATTTGTCTTTAAGTCAACTGGTAACTTATTGTTGTTTGGATAAAGCAAATCCATTCCTTGCAATGTAAGTTCCTGCTCTGGTTACTTAGGAAGTTCAAACTTTGAGGGTTTTGTTGTTGTTTGTGACAATACTGGGGTTTGAACTTGAAGTCATGCAAAGAAGGCACTCTTCCACTTGAACTATACCCCCTAATGTCTTTTGTCTTTAATTATTTTTCAAATAAAATCTTGATCTTGATTTTTTCTCCCTAGGCTGGCCTTGATCATTGTCCTTTTATTTACACTTTCCATATAGCTTAGCTAATAGACACATACGACTATGCCTGCTTTATTCATTAAGAAAAAGCTCATTGAACTGTAATCCTCCCTATCTTTGCCCCCCCAGAAGCTAGGATTATAAACATGGTCATGGGGCTTGAACTCAGGGTCTAGGTGCTATCCCTAAATTGTTCAAAGCTAACACTCTACCACTTTGAGCCACAGTGCCACTTCAGCTTTCTGGTAGTTAATTGGAGATAACAGTCTCACAGATTTTCCTGCCCAGGCTGGTTTTGAGCTCCTCAGAGGAGCTTGGATTGCAGGCATGAGCCACTTGTGCCCAGCTAACACTAGTTTTTGAAAGTTTGTTTTTCTAACAAAGGAGGAGGCAACAATGCTTGATAAGAAATGTACTCATAAGCTCATGTAATTGTAACCCCTCTGTATGGTATTTTCACAATAAGAAAACTTATTTTAAAAAGTTTGTTTTTCTTTTTTAATGTGTGGGCTACTTAATTATTCAGTCAACGGATATGGAGTGCTACTGGATGGTACCAATGACTTTGATAAGAAGTGATCACAAACTTATAAAAAGAGATGGTATAACCAGTATAAAATCTAATTGCAAGGTAATGGTATCCATGAACATTTCATTTATTCTTGTCATGTAATACAGTGCTTCTTATCCAAAATGTAGGAGACAGAAATGTTTCAATTTGCATGTATATAACAAGATGACTTGGGAATGAAAGCCAAGTCTATCATATGAAATATGTTTCAGGTATATTTTACATACATGGCAAGAAGTTATACAGAATTTTAAGGATTTTCTGTATTCTGGCTGATATATTCTATGGGGTCAGGTGTGGAGTCTTCTATTTGTGATGTCTTGTCAGCACTCAAAAAGTTGGGGATTTGAGAGCATTTCAGACTTCAAATTGAAGCACATGCTTCAATTTTTTAATGCAATAAAATCATATGTGAAGGTTAATATAGAGAGTCAAATGAATGTAGAAAAATGCTTATTGGGTATTGGGTTTTACTCTGGAATGGTGGTGATATTCTGAAAGTAGGTAGAAATGATGGTTCTTCATGACATTGTAAATGTGCCAAATGCCATAGTTATGGTATGCTTTATGGTGGTTCATTTTATATTACCTGACTTGCACCTCAGTATTTTTTTAAGGTAGTATCCTTTGTGCTCTTCTCTTTTCCCTATTTTTCTTTGAGTTTGTATTATACTTTAAGGTTGGAAGTTATTTGAGAAGTTTGGTCTAGTTTTTTCTTGTTTGTTTTGTATCCTTCAGAATACTATTTTCTTAGACATATTGCAAACTTTGCTTATTGAGGTTATCCTCATTTATATATTTTTCTTTATCTTATAACATGAATTCTTATATTTTTAAATCAGTTCATGACTATTACAGAGAAAAGCTTTTGTCTTTGTTTATTTCATATCCAACCCCTTATTAACCTCCTATTTTAATAAAATGAAGTCTTTGGGGTTTTTCCAAGATTATAATTTTTTTAAATTAGTAAACTGTATTGATCACAATTTGTTTAGTTAGTGACATAGTGCTTCCAAGTATTACCAATATTGAGCCCATTTTATATTTCTGAAATCCCACCAATTCTTATATTTTATTGATTTACATTTGCTACTAATCTGTTGAGGATTTCACATTTATTTTCATAAGGGATATTGACCAGTTCTCTTCTGTTGGATTTTTTGTTTTTTGTTTTTTTGGGTTTTTTTTGGTCAGTCGTGGGTATTGAACTCTGGGCCTGGGCGCTGTTACTCAGCTCTTCAGCTCAAGGTGAGCACTCTACCACTTGAGCTACAATGCCACTTCCGGTTTTCTGGTGGTTTATTGGAGATAGGAGTCTCACAATCTTTCCTGCCCGGGCTGGCTTTGAACCGTGATCCTCAGATCTCAGCCTCCTGATTAGCTAGGATTAGAGGCGTGAGCCACCAGCGCCCTGCTTCCTGTTGGGTTTTTATTCTAATTCAATAAAATAAATTCTATAGCTTTCCATTATGTTATATTCTGGGAGAGAAAGTGGACAGGAACTTATTTTTCTGTAAATGTGAGATATTTCATTTTAAAACTGACTTGAAAAAAAATTTACTATATATTTTGTTTGCATTTTCAAAATTGTAAGTCCAAAATCTTATTTTTCATACTTTTTTTCAAGAAGTTTCCTGTTTTAAGGTGTTATATTTGTTGATTTTGTATTCTATTTTAAAGTTAATATCAATGTCCTCTTAAAATTACAGTGCCTTATATGATGTTTTTATCTAAAATTATGCTTATTCAAGCTTCTTTTTATTCAATAGATTTGTGTGTGACTTGCCTGTCCTTATAGGTAGCTTATTTTTTAATTTTGCTTTTGTTTTTAATATATTTAGGGCTTGTAAAATCCCTTGATTTTATTTGCTATAAATGACTTTGTTTTTCCTCACTTGTTACTTCTGTCCTTTTGCCTTCTTTTGTATTATTTTTGGATTTTCTTAAAGTTTTTTTTGTGTGTATGTGCTTGAATTCAGAGCCTACGTGCTATCCCTGAGGGTTTTTTGCTCAAGTATAGTGCTCTGCCATTTGTGCCAATGCTCCACCTCAGGCTTTTTGGTGGTTAATTGGAAATCAGTCTCACAGACTTTCCTGCCCAGACTGTCTTCAAACTTAATTCCCCAGATCTCAGCCTTCTCAGTAGCTAGGATTACATGCATGGAGCCACCAGGGCCTGGCTTTTCCTTTAAATTTTAAATTCTTTAACACAATTTCTTAGAGGAAAAAAATAGTGAAAGCCTTTACTTGATGAATTTTTCTCTTAGACAATCTTTGTGGCATCTAAGAGTTTTATATTACTGAGTTTTACTATTATTCCCTGCAAATATAAAGAGTTATTTGTATGATGTGGTTTGTGCTTAATTTAAAAGATTCTAGGAGATTTTTATGTCTGCACTGCATTTAGTTCCTCTCCTCATAGGTTTTGGCGGACCAGTGGGTAAAGGTTCAGACTGTGAAACAATACTTCTTGGAATTTTCAGAGGTTTTTTTTTTTTTGTAGCTAAGATCTAAGTAATACAACCAATTCTTTACCTACCATTGCAGAAACTACAATCTCATACATAGCAGAGAAGGCAGTTTCTTCTCAGCAGTAAAAGTTCTTTAAATCTACCAATTTAACTTTAATAATCTTTCGAAATTCTGTATTCTCTTATGTAGCTTTTCTTTGTAAAAGTAGAGGCACACTGAATTTCTCTTCATTTTCTTCCTAGTATATCTTCTTCTAATGCTCTATTAATGCCCAATTTTCCTCATTCTGTATTGTGATCTGCTTCATATATGAATGTGTGTGTGTACATATGCCCAGGTGTTTGTATGAATGAGACCTAGACTTTAGTTGATGTTAATATTTCCAGTCTGCAATCATTTTGCTTTCAGTTTTATGAGATATATCTTTTTTGGTAATTTCTTTTGCTTGTTTTTTGTGCAACACTTAAGATCACAGAGGCAGAACTGGATGTGAGTGGCCTACTAAGAGTGCATGGCCTGATCGGGTGAAAGCAACAGGGCAGAGATGAATCTGGGCCATGGGTGGGGAGGAGAACAGAGTATATCCTTTATAAGGTTCCATTTCAGGTGAGGTGTAGACGAGCTAACTTTGGGAGATAATTGACTGCCTTCCTCCTTTGTTCACTGGTGACCCTGTCCTCAGGGTAAGGCTGAGGACACAGTATAGGGGTGGAGCTTCCTGTGCAATTACAGTGGTTCTTGAACTTGAGTTTAGATCCCCTTGTACTGCTTGCATCTCATTTCTTTATTGCTCTGATTTCCTGTAAATCAAGAAGAATAAAGTCTGTTTAAATATAGCTCTGCAGGAGCATTTAGATGTGTGCATGGGATAAGCCATTTCTAAATACTCTTTTGAAGACCTGCAGACAAACCAAGGCCTGTGACTTTAAATTAGCAGTATTTTAGAATGAAAGTTCCACCTGAAATGAATCTGATGAAGAGTTAAACTATTTTCAAAGTAGGATGTGTTCAGCTCATCTCCTCTGTGATGAAATGCCATTTTCCCTGATTTGATTGAGCCTGTTCTCCTTAAGCCTTGCTTCTTACAGTGTTGTGTGCTGTGCATAGTAATTAGGGACTTCTGCTGTCAGGGGCAGCAAGCTCCTGGTGGATTCTTGAGCTCCCCTTTCCCAGAGCTTAGTTCCTCACCCTTCCCAGTGTGTGTATTTAAATGGTAGGATTTGAGAGAACATACACGATAGCAAGATTGTAGAGAAGAATCAGCCAGGGATGTTAGGTTTTAATTGAAGTTTAGTTGGAGGTTCAATGAGGTGAGATTGTTATGACAGATTTCAAAATGTAATGATAGGGAAATGAGTTGGGTTCATGAGAGTTGGAGTAAATACCAAACAGCAGCTCAGCAACTCAGCATGAAACTACAGCTCCAAACTCTCAAAACCTAGAGTAATTAAAATTTACATTGTGCAACCCCCCCCCTTCTCAGTGGGTACCTTTCCAAGGGAAGCAGTAATTTTATTGTGAAAAACATAAACACAATTTTGGAGATGTAAATTATATGCACATTTTAATCTTGTTCATAAACATAGGAAGTTTTCAAAATGTAAATATAATCAAAGCACAAACTATAGCTGAAAGCAGACTTGAGATAGACCTCAGAAGGCAAAAAAGTGCTATCAGCTACTTTCCCATGCCTACCTGCCTTCCTGCCCCTTCTGTACTTGTAGGAAAGATGAGGTGAAATTTCATGCTACCACATCTGAGGACACCAAGTCTTGCTCTTTGGGTTTTTTAATGTTACAGGAGGAATAGAAGTTTTAACCTTTGGTCTGTTCATTATCTCCCACCCCCTTTCTTTTTGGTCAGTGCATAAGATGTTGGAGGTTAGTGAGTGAGAGATGGTAACTCAATGTTAAAGAATTTGCAGAATGGGAGAAGGGAGGAAATTTACCCAGATACTATTGAATTGTCCCATTTCCCTACTTTAAAGCATGAAAGTTTGAACTTCAATTTGAACCAATTCTGAGGATTGAGCGCAGGGAAACAGAAATTGGAGAAAATATACTGTGCTGGTGCTGAGAAACTATATGTGGATTCTCACTGTGTGATCCTGCTACCTGCTGAGTATTTTGAACAAATACTTCCCTCCTATGGGTCATGGATTTTCTACCTGGTTCAAGTCATTGATTTTGCCTGAAATTAGCTCCAAGATTGCTTATAACTCATACTTTTTGTGCTACTGTGTCCCATAAATCCACTCAAGCCAAACAGAATCCTAGGAATCCAAATCAGTGTGATATTCTTCTTGAGTCATCAGGTGATATGTTCCAGAAAAGGCTCAACGTCTCCCTCTGCCAGACTAACCAACCTGTGATTTAAGGGCAGAACTTACTGAAACTGCTTGGTCTCAGCCGCTTGGTCCTGGTTTCAGTTTGACACCTCCTCTACTGTATCAGGAGTCTTCCTAGTACGTAATGACCTGGTGTCTGTCCAAGTATACCACTGAATTTCATGGTTGGACTTGTCATATTGGGACCACCTATCCCTATTTTTTTTCTACTGGTTCCCTTAACATAGCAGGGTAATGAAAATGTTCAAGATTGTGAGCATACTGTGAGAAGTCATCATTAAGCAACCTTTGGTTTATATAAACCACATCAAATGCAATTCAAGTGTAGTATTCAGGAGAAACTTGACTTCAAGGATTCAAGCCCAGAGTTTAATTGGAAGAGTTATTTTTAGTATGTTGTATGGATAATGTGAGATTATGGTTTTTGTGTGGCCTTGTTTGTGATTGTTTGGACAAATGCCCAGGAATGGGATTGCTGGGTCATAGGTCTATATATTTAGTCTTTTTAGGAACCTCCATACTGCTATCCAGAGTGGTTGAACAAGTTTACATTCCCACCAACAGTGTAATAGTGTTCCCTTTAGGCCACATTCTATGCCAGCATCTGTTATTATTAGCTGTCTTGATAATGGCTGTTCTAACTAGGTTGAGGTGGAATCTCAATGTAGTTTTCATTTGCCTTTCTATTATAGCCAGAGATGTTGAACATTTCTTCATGTGTCTATTGACCATTCTCTTCAGAGAAGTCTCTTTTTAAATCTTTATCTCACTTATTAATGGGGTGGTTATTTCTTTGAAGATATGTTTTTTGGGGACTTAATTTTTTTGAGCTCTATTTTAGGTATGAAGCCCTTTTCCGTTATATAGCTGGGGAAGATCTTCTCCCAATCTGTGGGCTTCTATTTGTCTTGCTAGCTATGATCTTGGCCATGCAGAAGCTCTGCAGTTTTGCAGGAAGTAAATTTATTCCCATCTTCACCCACCATCAATTAATAAATGTGTAGTACACATGGAGCTTAGTTCAGAACGACACAGGAACTCTGTGTTCCTGGAGTGTATGTTGTAAAGGAGATGTTATTAAAGAATCAGTTATTGAATTTCAGTCATGAGAGGACTATGATGAGGTGATGCCATAGTGGGAGAGAACTCGGGGTGAGAGATGGCCTTAGACACTCTGAGGAAGCTATGGGTGAGCTATAATCTGAAGAATGAGTTGGAATTATCCAGTTGGCATGTACAGATGGCACTTCTCTAAAAAACTGTGAGGAAGAAAAGGCAGTAGGACTTGAGTAATAATTATAAGAAAGCTCCATTCTAGAATTTCCTTAAATTATAAGACCCAGAGAATGATTGCCTTAAGACCACATGTGGCATTTCCACTAGCAGTTGCTGCTTTCATGTCCCCACAAAACCATGTGCTATGTTCCAGGCTGTGAAGCCAGCAGCAAACAGTCTCTCAAACTTACTACTGTTAACAGTGGCTGTGACCTAAAGCCACCCCACCTCAGAAGCCTGTATACCACTACATCACAGGGCAGCATAGTGACAGCCAAGCAGGTGGCTGTAGGCCGTGTTGTCTAGAGATCTCAGTTTTTGGTCTTTCAGTTGGGGACCCATCAAAACAATAAGTGTGGCTTTGAGAACTGTGAATGAGTAGGATTTCACTTAAGCCATAGCAATCACTGTACTCATTTGGCCCATGGAACACATCTGGTACTTTTTGCAGCAAAGGCTGCAACCTTAGTTGAAACCATAGTTTCTACACTGTGCTGGAACCCAGGATGAACAGAATTCAAATCTATGCTTCCTGTTCTGTCTTCTGTGCTCAGGAGTCTCCCTGCTTGGTATCGGTGTGGCTAGAGATGCAGGGTCAAGCCACTGAGGCAGGCCTGTGAGTGTGGTACTGCTACCAGGCAAGGGGAAGCAAGGAGCCACAATGGGAGTCGGCTATTAAGGGAAGAAACTTATCAATAAATCCCATCTTAAGTATTCCCTCACCAAACCTCTAGTGAGTTTCTTCCCACTAATTGGGAACCTTGCATGTCACCTTCTCTTTGTGACCATAAATCTTTTCTAAGAAGCCTAATTTATTTTTTCCTTTGTTTTCAGGAGACTAGATCTGGAGAAAGCAACAGCTGTGTTGAAGAAATAATTCGGGTAAGGATATTCTTTTAAAATCTATTTTTTTAAAAAAGGTAGGAAATTAAAAAGAAATTCAATGTGTTGAACATGTATTCCAAAGAGAAAGGATTCATGGGGTCACATTTTTGAAAGTAGCTTGTAAGTTGTGAGTCATTTGCTGTTTAACATTTACCTTTATTCTGAGAGAAACACATAGGTTACCTAAATGACACTTAACAAAATAATAGTTCTTTTAGAAACCTAGGAGCTTATCTACACAAGTACCTTTGTGCAGGCTGAGGTGATACTTGGGTATTAAAGTGATCAGTTGGAAGACAGAACAGACTTTAGTTGAAAAATATGGAGGCATTCACATTCGGATACACCCATTTATCACCCTACTATTTAAAAGAGTCAGGCAGAGGTTGCCTTGTGATTTTTCTTCTGAACTTAATTAGAATCAGGTGTACCTGACAAACAGTTAATGCTCAGAGTCTAAAATGTATTCCTACGTTGTTTTTCATGTTATTAATTTCCTTGTCCTTCTTACCATCATTGCCCCTGTATGCTTTCCCTCCATGAGCTAGTTTCCATGCAAGTTGAAAACCAAGGCTGTTATGTAGGGTTGCTATTTTCCTGAGAAGTCCAGCTTATAATCAGGTAATCACCATCAACCCAGAGTTTGTCTTTGCTCATGTTTCCCCCCCCCTCCCCCCCGGGGAGCACTCTAGTAATCTATGGTTCTCAGAAAACTGATATTACATTGGGAAAAACTCCAGTACAAATTAGACCATCTGGTATCAACATTCTCTACAGAAAAAAAAACTATTTTAACATGTTTCTAACTTTTGGACATCCTATACACTTTTACTTGAATTATTATATCATAGTAATGTACTAAGTAATTGTAAGTAATTACATGGTTTAAAATTTTATATGAACCAATTTTCTAAAACAAGGTATTTTTCTTTATGGAAAGCATTATTTCACAAATCTTATAACTCACAAATTGGCCAGAATAATCAGGTGAAGTTTTATTTGTTGAATTCGTAACTCTTTCTTTTCTTACATAGAAGACAATTATCAAATCATACAGCTTTATTTCTGGCATTTAGATACACATTAAATAAAATCTGTACTGTATTTTATCTGTATTATCTATTTTGTCTCTGTCAGATTAGTATATGGTACTGATAAATGTTTTCCTTTTTTCTCTTTCAAAATAATCATGCTTCAGATTTCAAATATCCATTTTAAGCCATCTTTTGATCAGCTATTGTTGTTTCTATCTACAAAATGATAATACTGAAACTCATCAGCACCCTCTTCGCTTTCCCTAAGTAGAGAAAATCTGCTGTTTTATCATCTCATAAAAGAAATCTGTCTTTGGCTCTTTACCCCATGCAAACACACTTTTACAAGTTTGTTTGTTTTGTTGTTGGTGTTTGGAGGAAGGGTTTTGCTATGTAGCCTAGCTTGCCAGTACATTCAGCCTTCTTCCTACCCTTCTAAGAAGGGTGTATATTTGAACAAAAATTTAACTAATTCAGATACAGAAAAGATATAGTTTAAGGAAAGTAAAATTTAACTAACATAGATTGTAGTAGTCAACCATTTGAAGCTTTACTATATTTTCTGAAGAAAGTTAATGAGCTCCTCATTCCCTCTATTCCACTTTCATACAATATTGACTCCTAACACCTACACTGGTTATAAATCTAGGTCTTGCTTCATTGGTCTTTTCAGGGCCTGATTTCTGTGCATTTTTCTGTTCTTCTGTTTCCAGTTTTTCTGTTGAAGTAAACCTGATGTGGTCAAGGTCACCAGAAGTAGTTGTTTGTAGCCATCAAATTTGTGATAGTATTTTCTTGTAGTGATGGAAAAGGAGAGCCTTGAAAAAGGCTTTGAAGTGATGAAAGTTAGGTTATTCATGTGCTTTTCATGGGGGTGGGATCACCAGGAGAACAGTGGTGGGTAAAACAGGCATGACCCTTTGCCCTCTTGAACTGGTGATCTGCTGGGAGAGATAGATACTACTTTTTCAAAGATCTCAAAAGTAAATATATAATATAAATTTATAGGAGCTCATCATAGGGTACCATTATTACCTTCCTTAAGGACAAGAACAATGAATAGGAGAACAACTAAGGATAAAAATGGTGATGACTATAAGCAAAAGAAATGGAAGAGCTTGTCTTGGTAGGGACCATGATACAACATGGAAAGCAACAGTGGATAGATAAGCCTAGGCAAAAGAGGTAAAAGGAGCCAGATAATGCTTACTTCTTCAGCCATGTTCAAGGTACTATAAGAAAGGGGGTCAGTGAAGCATATGAGGAGAGAATGGTGTGTGATCACATTGGCTATCTCAGTGTATTACTCTGGCTGCTGTGGAGGTGGAGTGAGGGGGATGAAGAAAAGCAGCAAGAATGGGTGGAAATCATTGCAGAAGTCCCAAGGATAGATGCTTAGAGGTGCACTTACTGGCATGAAAAGGCTTAGGAGGGATCCTGATTTAGGATAAAAAAGAGAAATCATATATTCGTTTTTAGACATTCTAAATTGAAGTGCCTTTGAGACAGCTAAGTAAACCTAGAGAACAGAGGGAAATAAACCAGGCCTGGCACTCAAGCAGAGGTCTAAGCTGCAGCCCAACATTTTGAGTTAATTCAGATATCATTGGCAATAAAACTACAGAAATGGCCACATTTTCCTGGAAAGAGAGACTAGAGACAAAGAAGTAGCAAGAGCTTAAATTCTCACATTGAAAGGCCAATGAAAGGAAGATCTGCTGGCAAATAGAAATGAGAGGAAGTAACTGAGTAAAAATGATGATGATAAAGAGTCACAGACCCAAGGGAAGAGAGTTTCACCTCCAAGAATGTGCAGAGCAAGTTTTGAAAGGATAAGAAAGATGATAGGCCTTTTGCTACAAAAGGGAGGTTTTCATTTCCACATGATTATGATATAAAAGTGCCAGATTGTACATTTGTGCACTGAAACTCACAGTTTTTAATGGCCAACATTACCAGTCTCATTTTTAGCTTCTTCCTCTCCTCTCTCATTTTTGCTGAGGTGACGATTTTCAAAGCATTTGAATATCACATTGTGTTCTGAAGTATAATTATTTTTTATTCTTACTCAGAGAATTTTAATCCTGGGACCTAATAAATCTGTGTGTAATTGCAAAGTTCTCTTAACCAAGGGCGAAATTATAACTGAGTTCTCTGAAGATGGATCATAAAGGCTAGAAGCCCTCATGGCTGACATATGTTTGTAACAGACAATTTTCTAAGTTATACAGTATTTCATCCCTAAAGGTTCCCGTGCTGTAATACTTTGGTGCTTTTCATAGCATTATCCATTAAGATATAATGGCATTAACATTTGTTCAGCCCATAAAAGTGGTTTATAACTTAATGGAGGGAATGCAGGGCTGGTACCTATGATGCACAAGACAGCTTTAGAAGGCATTTGTGGAGGGCACCCTTATGACACAATAGCAAGCAGTCTTGGTAGAATGGTGCCATAGCTTGAGCTAGTTTGAATTTAAGAAATGAATTTAGAGGCCCCTTCAGCACAACATCTAAGAAAATTACATTCTTGGCTTTCATCATTAGTCACTAATTTAATTCCAGTGTTCTGTGAAATATTCATAGTAGATATTTACCTAGAGTTGATTTCTGTTTATGTGAAGACTACTTGCTTCAATTCTGGAGATTCAAATCAGCTTCCTGACATGATAATTGACTTCGGGCAAATAAAGAGAATTCATTTTTTCCTTAGCTTTCTGGAAGCCAAAGAGCCTCCTGCATAAGCTTTGCAGCTGTGGTCTTGGGAGAATTGTGAGATGAGAAACAGTGTCATATGTAGTACACATTGTTATAGCTTGTCGCATGTTTAGACTCTGGTTGGTAGGACAAAAGAAGCCTTGTGCTTGAATGTCTATATACTCCTTAATGCACATGAAAACATATTAGCCATCCTGTGCCTACTGAAAAATAAAGAACAAAGAGATGACTTGTTTCTAGTGACCTACTTGGGTCAGTTGCAGAGCTGGCTCAGGTCAGATCTCCCCGGCTGCAGGCCAGACAGGCTTTTCCTTGTTCCCTTTATAAGTTATTTCATTTGTTTCCTATGGCAAAGATTGAAGCTCATCAATGGCCAAATCAATCCAGGTGGAGCTGTAGAGAAGCCCCTATTAATATATCCTTCTTTGTTGTATACAAAAATAAAATCAAACCAAAAGAAATCTGATGTTGGCCCAGAGAAATTCACCATGTAAAATCTAGTTTTTTCCAAGATGTAAATTAGTGTATTTTGGTGGCATTTTGTTTTCTTACTGCATTTAGCTATGTGAATAAGGATAGAAGTAATACGCTTTTACATTTTGAGATACAGTCTCAATAGATGCTGATAGATTAGCTCTTTTCCCTGGAAGCAGAAGTCCTGACAAAATTAGTGCACTGTCAACTTCCAAGGGTGTCCTGGTGCCTGGAAGGCATGGCCAGCAGCCTGTTCGTGTGCCAGGAGTGTCCTGGTGCCTGTGCAGTATAGCCAGCAGCTGTTCCTGTGGCAGGGGTGTCCTGGTGCCTGGGAGGCATGGCCAGCATCTTACTTCTATATTGCAGGACTATTTGACTACAGACCACAGGCTACATAATGATCCCGGAGTGACTCAGTATTAATAGAAGTGGGAGAAGAAGCCATGCCAGTACATAATACATTCTGAGCCCATAAAGAAGGGGATAACGATGCTCAATAGAAAATATACTTATTACCTTACTCATGTAACAGGTGACTGGCAACATCTAGCCCTAGTAACACAAGATGGTAGAAGCTGGAATTGAAGTTGAGAGGCAGTGCTCTCATTGGCTTTTTCTATATACAGTCCATTGGAGTATATGCTGTCATTCATATGTTCTGTTCAGGCTTTCTCATCAATTCATTACATTTTTCTCAATGTTTGAGAATTTTCAGAAATGTAAAAATATTAATCATGCAGAACAAAAATTACATAGGACTGGGATTTAGCCCAAGTGGTAGAGTGCCTACCTATCAAATATGAAACCCTGAGCTCAAACCCCACTTCCTGCAAAAAGAATCCTAGAGTGAAAATGATTATCTGTAATCAGACATGAAGTTTTACCCTTATAGTATTATTTTTACTTTGGAGCTAAAAAAAATTAACACATGTTAAATAATAGAAACCAATGATATTTTAAAATATATAAATTCCCACAAACACGTAATTTTACTTATACTTTTCGAATTGGTATGTATGAATTGTACGTGCTTTTGGAGAACTAAATCTGGCATTCTGTTGCACCTTAAGGTGACTTTAGATAATGATAACCTACTATATATTTCAAAAACTACAAAAAAAGAATTTTGGATGCTTTTCCAACAAAGTAATGATAGATATTTGAAGGTATACGTGAGTTTCTCTTAATTTGAGCATTATAAAATGTATACACATAATTTGGGTGGTAGGTATTAGATCCTGGACCTACTGAATGTTAAACCTCTTCTCTACCACTGAGTTCCCTTATTAGCCCCCCATAACTTATTTTTAATCTTTTTTTATTTGAGTGTTGTCCTCTAGCAGTGAGTTGCTAGTATACAGTTGATAATATACAGTACTAACAAACTTGTTTTGTGTCCTTTATGAACTCTAAGAGAACGATTGTAATTTTTCTTTCTTTACAATTCCTATACTTAATATGGTCTATTTCTGTATTTAACAGAGAATATTTTTATATTTAGTAATGATATAGATGGATTAGACTTTGAAGAACTTACTATTGATCAGAACTAAAAGTTCTTTTTAGCTAATACATTTCAAGGCATCCAAGCCTTAAAACTCTTTGAAGAAATTATATTAATACTTAAAATGTGAAGGCAAATATGATTCTACTTTTTTTGCAAAAGTATTGTAGAAGTATGTACACGTGTATGTAAACCTTTTGTGAGAAAATACCCCAGCATAAAGTGTCCTGAGACATATTTCACCTATAACCAACATTCAGTCTTTACTCTGACCTAGAAATGCCATCAAACATCTGGTGCTTGCAAACAGACTCCAGCATGTTACTAAAAACTCTCAGTACCATTACTGCCTTAAATACTCAGAGAAAACTGTCCTATTTCTCCCCGAGAATCCTTGCCCCTGTCAGCCTGTGACCACCCCAGCGATCCTGAGGCCAGGCCCTCCCCTGAGATGAAAACTTCTGACTGAACACAAATCCTTGCTGGACCTGCACCACTCTTGGATCCCTCCAGGACTGCAGGATGCAACAGGATTGCCTCCTGTCTGTCAGATAAAGACTGCATTGTGGACTACTCCAGGCCACACCTTGGCAGCACCCTTGGTTTATACTGGATACCATTTCTAAAGCAAAATCAGAATAACTCTACAATGCCCATCCCCTAGAAGACTGATATATTCCCCCTCTGAAACTCACTATCAACATGATGTTTTTTGGCAGAGCTGACTGTAAGGCTTCTGCAGACTTACTTGGTTCTAGTCTTTCCTTATCATAGTCCCCTAAGCGGCCCTTCCACATTCCACCTCTTGGGGGTATCAAATACTTTCTCTTTCACACAGCAGAATAAACTGCTAACATCACTGAACATGCCCCGTTCCAAGTTATATGTGGTACATGTGGCTCTGCTGTCTACATAAGACTTGCTCATCTCAAAGAAACCATTCTCTATGGCCACTATTGGCAATGACTAGCAGGGTTAGGACACCTGTGTGCTATGCCCTTGTTGCAGCAGCATCTCCCCATTGCCCTCTGCAGGTGCTTCACCTTCTGCATCCTGATAGGTGGGATGCACCCCTTGTGAGTAACTGGGTATGGCTATTTTCAGCCAGGGACTGAACTTTGAGCTAAACAAGTACAGACCTCACCTTGCCAGAAAACTCTTGTGATCCAGTTTTTGACTCCCTCTTTGCTATAGTTAAAGCACCTTATTTTGCTTGAGGCTTATCCCTCTACCTATCTATCAGAGTTCCATCCCCAACTGAAGCCCACTTAGGAGCTATTGGGATCTTTCTCTTTTCATTATGCAGTCCCTCTTCCAATACTTCTGTCTTCTCATTCACACTCAGCTTCTCGCCAAGCCTGTCAGCTCTGTCTCTCTGAAAGGAGTCCATTCTTTACATCCTCAGTCACCCATTTGGTTTAGCTCACTGTCTTTTCCTACCTAGATAAATCCAAAGAACTTCCACTGGCCTGCCTCCACCAGCTCTCCACAAAGTGAGCATAACCAGCTCCCCAAAGCATGATTTTACTTAATACATTTTAGTGGTCTCTCTGGGTTCAGCAGAGTCAGTGTCCTGGGGGTGGTTTGCATGTGCTCTGGCTCTGAGAGTTCTCCTGGCCTGTTCCTTATCCCCACTCTTCACCCCCACACTATTTCTCTTCCTACCTAGAACATTTTCTGCCTCAGGTGACTGATTCCTGTTGTCTTCCAAGCTTCCCAAGGTGTTACTCTAGGAGCCTTTCTGATACTCCAGGTCTGAGTTTGATGCCCATAGACCCCTTACTTTTTTTAAATTTATTTTTCTGTCAGTCATGGGTCTTGAACTCTGGGCCTGGGCGCTGTCCCTCAGCTCTTCAGCTCAAGCACTCACTATAGCACTTGAGCCACAGCACCATTTCTGGTGGTTTTTTTTCTGGTGGTTAATTGGAGGTGTCTCATGGACTTTCCTGCCTGGGCTGGCTTTGAACTGTGATCCTAAGATCTCAGCCTTCTGAGTAGCTAGGATTACAGGCGTGAGCCATCAGCGCCCAGCTTTGGATCCTTTATTTTTACTTAAATACTACCCAGTGGTCTTTCCTATTTCTTATTGTTCCACCTATCTCCAGGGGCTGGAAAATGACCAAAACATACAAGTATTTTATAAACACTGAATGACATTGACCTTTTGTTCAATGTTTGTCATTGGTTTCACCCTAATGTTCTCCAGTCCTACAACAAAGAATTTTGAGATGCTGTCACCCCCAAAAAACAGCTCTCCAAGAATTGCCAAGACTGATAATTATCCAGAAGTGATAGCACATAATGTAAAATTAGCACAAATTTGAGAGAGCTGAAAACTTGCCTGCTAAATCACAGCGGACAGAAATGGAAGGAAATCCAGCAGTTAGTGAGGCATGCATGTCAGGAAAGCTCAGACCTTTTGTGTCTGCTACTTGTATCTTGATTATCCTTTATGAAATGGAGTTTTTCATTTTTACAGATAATGAATTTTACAAGTTGAAGAAATCAAGATACTAAGTTTGCCAGGATAATTTAGCTAAATACCATGCTGCTGCTGGTAGAATCAAGGACTGCAAGTCAAAGCTATTGGCACTGCTAATGTGCTACGTGTAAAGTAGTTCTTATAACAATTAAAACACATCTATCTAAAGTGATCTACTCAAGATATACATTTTAAAATTGTACTTATTATGAACACCATGCATAGTTCTATTTTTTTCAAATTGAGGGTTGTGAAATTACATTGATTTGCTGCAAATTACTTTTATATACATACAGAGCTTAGAAAAATTATTTAAAGGATAGAAAATGATAGTTTGAAGATGGGAAAGGTATAAATGAGACCATCTATTTAAATAATCTTTTTTTTTCTGGTCCTAGAACTTGAATTCAGGGCCTGGGCAGTATCCCTGAACTTTTATCACTCAAGGCTAGTACTCTATCACTTTGAACCACAGTACCACTTCTGGTTGTCTGGTGATTAATTGGAGATAAGAGTCTCATGGACTTTCCTGACTGGGCTGGCTTTGAACCCTGTTCCTCATATCTTGAGTAGCTAGAATTAACCAAGTGTGAGCACAGGTGCCTGGCTTGATAAACATTTTTTTTTAAATCTTATCCATAGTTCCTATCATCTTAGAGTTACTTAACTCATTTTTAAACTAACAAAAATCTCAGACACCCAGTTTTTCTTTTGCCATTGCATTTCATAAGACTTGATACATCTGACTAATAGGTGTGCAATTTATTTGTTTTTATGCTCAATGGATTCAGTGAAATGTATGTACTGAAAATGTAGAGGTTAGAAATCAAGACATTTTCCAAAACTTTTATAAATGTTCTCATGTTTATTTACAAATCAGTGTATTCTGATTTTTTTAAAGTTGTCCATATAGTCCATAGTTTTTAATTAGATAATTCAAGTTAACTGCATTTTGAACATGAGGCATCTTTCTGTTTGCCCATAGCACTTAGGCCTTGTAACTTCTAGAGAATGCTCAGCACCTTCATTTTCTGGTGAGCACTTTCCTCAGTATTTTCAGTTTCTGATGTCAAACTAGGATGCTGGGCTATTTGGACCATTCATATACTAGATTTAAAAAGAATTGTCATATAGTAACCTAGCTGGTTTATTTGTCCCAGCTCCCATACACACACTAAAAATACTTGTTTATGCCAATATGCATCTTTCTCTTTCCCAGCAATTCATAGGAAGTGGTAAAACTCCTTCTGGGCAGTTCATTTTTTATTCTTAGCTCTTTTCATTATGTAAGTTTCATTTTATTTTCTTTTTCTATTGTAACTTCAAACAATTAGAGGTTTGTGGTTCTATGGTATTAAAAATACAAAGGATTCTATATTACCATTTTAATGTATCATCATGATCATGGGTAAGATTTCTGATAATTTAAAAATCTTAAAAATCAGAGGGCTTGACTAGAATGTATGAGGTCTGTGTTCAATCCCTAGTACTGAAAAAATAGACAAAAACTTAAGATCAGTATGCTTATCTTAAGACAGTATTCCATAATTTAAAACTCTAGTACTTAGTTACTTGGAAATAGCTTTTAATAGCCTAAAATATAAATTTGCTTAACAAATGCCATACATGTCTTTATCTTTATTTTCAATTATTTTTCTATACTAATTAACATCACCAGAATATTTGTATATGCATATCTACTCTATGAATCATTTTAACCTTTCCTTCCTAGCAGTAACTTATATTTTGGGTCAGTTCTTTAAACCTGCAGTTTAACAGAGTATGCAGGAGAAGAGGAAGGACATAAGCTTTTCAAAACAGAACCTTTAAAGTTAGCTTAAAAATGTTAGCAATAGCTTATTAAAAAGTGACTAAACCTTACAACATACCCTGGCCACATCTTGGGAAACCAAATTACAAATTAAGAGCCTAGTGAGCCCAGTGCTGTGTTCAGATACAGAGCATTTGAAAAGTGTGGTAGATGAAAGAGGGGGGAAAAAGCCAGCCCTCGCTGCCAGGCACTAAAGAGGATAGTATCTCACTGCAAAGGGAGCGCAACAGGTTTTCTTCAGACACTGAGATTAGAAACCTCCTGTCTGGCCTGCAAAACAAGCATTTATCATTCTGACTTTTAAACTTTCCATTTCCTTCACTGCTCATTGAAGTCATCACTACCCCCTGCATTCATACCCCCAACCCTGAACTCTGGAAAAAGGCAAGAAATAAAAACAGACCTCTTTTGGAAGTTGGTTGGTTATTGTTGCATGAAAGGAGAAGCCCACTGTGTATGAATAAAGACCTAAGAGCAGGTTCCTAACATGTTAAAAACAGTGTCAATGCCAGGGGGTTGGGGGGTCATGGTAGCTGGAGTCATCTGGAAAGGTTGTCAGCAGCCCTTGGATAGTGAAATGATTAATCACTTAAGCACAAAAGCACACAAAGGGAGATTTGTTAAGAATAAGCAGGGAACAGCATGTCAGCTCCAGGGGTGATGGGCTCATCTGTTTAATAATGTATTTTTAAAGTGTGTGCCACATCAAAAGCCAGGCACATGCAACTAGAGGAAAATGAAATGAAAAGCAGTGAGCAAAACATTTAGTGAATTCAAAGAAATATTTAGGAAGTGAGATTAGGAATAATTTTTATTTGAGCATTTTTTAAAATAAATCCAGGCACTTGACATCACTCCCAACCTGGGAAAACTCACTGTCCCCTGAAGGGTCTATACCTGACCAGTTATCATCAAAAATGAAAAAGAGCCCATCAAATCAAAATATATTGACAATCAATATATATTGAAAATCAAATATATTGATAACCTGCTTTTCTTTGAGATATAATGCTTTGGACTTACATACTTCATGAATGGAAGCACCAGAAACAGTAGTGGCACTGGCAAGGCTTAATGTAGTATTGGCGATGTCATTCCCATTTTACAGAGGCAGGAATGGAGAAGAGATTAGAACGTAGCACATAAGAGACAAGGTTTTGTTTTTTATTTTATTTTATAGTGAAGATACTGTACAGAGGGGTTACAGTTACATGAGTAAGGCGATCATTGTTACCCCCCCCCACACACACACTCCTTTCAACTCCCCTTCTCCCGCCCCCCCCCCCCCCCCGAAGTTGTAAAGTTTGTTTCCAATATACTCTCTTGTGGGTATCATTGTTGCAATGGGTCATACTGTATCTTTGTTTCAGCGTTTTGTTATTCCCCTTCCCCTCCCCAGGTATAGGGTACCAAAGTCAATTACAATGACAACAGGGGATATACCATAGGGGGAAGAATATACAAAGGAAACAACAAGAAAAATCACATAGTACATTTAAAACAATAACAACAGAGACAGACTTCTTATGTCCCTATCTTGAGGTTCATTTCACTTAGCATCATCTTATATGGTCATATGTACATAGCTTTTGAGCTTTTCACTTCATCTGGTAAGATTATCCTATATGTATACTAATTATTGCAAATAAGGAAAACCATGGGACCTAAATTTCTTTGGAACTGGCTTACTTCACTTAATATGATTTTTTTCCAAGTCTCTCCATTTTCTAACAAATGGGATGGTGTCATTCTTTCTGATAAAAGTATAGAATTCCATTGTATGCATATACATATGTACACATTTTCTTTTTTTGGGGGGGGGGTATCCTGTCGTGGGGCCTGTACTCGGCCTGGGCGCTGTCCCTCAGCTCTTCAGCTCAAGGCTAGCACTCTACCACTTGAGCCACAGTGCCACTTCCGGCTTTTTTCTTTTTGCTTATGTGGTGCTGAGGAATCGAACCCAGGGCCTCATGCATGCAAGGCAAGCGCTCTACCACTGAGCCACCTTCCCAGCCCCTATATCACATTTTCTTGATCCACTCATCTACTGAGGAGCATCTGGGTTGGTTCCATATCTTAGCTATAGTGAATAGTGCTACGATAAACATAGTTGTGTTGGTAGCTTTAGTATGGCCTTGTTTGTTTCCAAGCTCCTGGAAAGGGAGGATTAACATGGTGAAAATGGCAATAATGCCAAAGGCTATCACCAAATTCAATGCAATACCTATCAATATCCCAATCTCATCCTTCAATGAAATAGAATAAGCAATCCAAAAATTCATGTGGAACAATAAAAGACCCCAAATAGCAAAAATAATCCTTAGCAGAAAGAACAGTGCTGGAGGAATAACAGTACCAGATTTCAAACTCTACTATAAGGCCATAGTAATCAAAACAGCATAGTACTGGCACAAGAACAGACCTGAAGACCAAGGGAACCAAGAACCAAGAACCAAAAACCCAGAAGTGAATCTGCAGATCTATAGCCACCTGATCTTTGATAAGGGAACCAAAAAAATAGAATGAAAGACAGCCTCTTCAGTAAAGGGTACTGGCAAAACTGGTTAAACACTTGTAGGAAACTAAAGCTAGATCCTTATATATCACTCTGCACCAGAGTCAACTCCAAATGGACCAAAGACCTCGAAGTAAAAGCAAACACCCTGAAAACCTTACATGAAGGAATAGGAGAAACTCTAGGGTTTCTTGGCACAGACCAAAATTTTCTTAATAAAGACCCAGAAACACAACAAATCAAAGAAAAGCTGGATAAATGGGATTCTATTAAACTACAGAGCTTCTTCATGGCAAAGGACATAGCAAGATCAATAGAAAGCCCATGGATTGGGAAAAGATCTTTACTAGCTACACAATAAGTAAGGGCCTCATATCTAAAATATACTTACAACTCAAAAATTAAATAGTCCCAAAACAAATCTTCAAAAAAACAATGGCCCAATTAATAAGTGCCCTGAAGACTTAAAAAAAGACTTCTCTGAAGAGGAAATAAGAATGGCTAATAGACACACAAAGAAATGCTCAACTTCTCTAGCCATAAAAGAAATGCAAATCAAAACAACATTCAGATTCCACCTCACCCCAGGTAGAATGACTATAATCAATAAATTTAATAACAACAGATGCTGAAGGGAATGTGGCCAGAAGGGAACCTTACTGCATTGTTTGTTGGTGGGAGTGCAAACTTGTTTAACCACTTTGGAAAGCAGTATGGAGGTTCATCAAAATACTACACATAGAGCTCCTCTAAGAGACAAGGTTTTAATTCAAGCTTTCCAGTTTCCAGCCTTTACACTTACATTCTACACAGAGTACAGGGAGCTCGCTGCATCTGCAGGCACTCTATCCATAGAAAATATCCAGAAAAAAAACTACTTGAAAGTTTCATAATCAATTTATTTTTTCATGTACCAAGCACATCCCTCAACCCATCTAAATGAAGTGATGTGATAGTTGCCCTGCTGTGGCCTCTCTGCCTTTTATAGATTTCTAGTCTCCAACATTCCATTCTTGTTTGTCTCAGATCTCCTCTGTTTGTTATGCTAATCAGCCTAGGATGGTTGTTTGAGCGTGTACAGTTTCTTTTCCTGTCATGACTTCCTAACAGTGCAATGTAACAAATAACCAGGTAGCACCTAACTTATATCAAGTATTATAAGCAATTCAGAGATGTTTCAAATTATACTAGAGGATGTGTGCAGA
The DNA here is from genome assembly GCF_019054845.1 of Dipodomys spectabilis. Lineage (NCBI taxonomy): Eukaryota > Metazoa > Chordata > Mammalia > Rodentia > Heteromyidae > Dipodomys > Dipodomys spectabilis. The sequence goes on along the minus strand of NW_024870864.1, from coordinate 5,111,184 downwards.
TTCTATGTAAATGCAGCACAGTTGTGGTAAGTGCACCACAATTTGTATAAGGTATTTAAGCACTTGTGGACTTTGGTTTCTAGAGCCAATTCCGAGTAGGTAATCAAGAAACGACTGTATTTTTTGAAGAATTCTGAATATTAACCAAACATGATGGTGCATGGCTATAATCATGGCTACTCAGGAGACAGAGGCAAGAGGAGTGTGAGTTCTAGGCCAGCCTGAACAAAATTAATATGACACTACCTCAAAAACAAAATATATTCTGCATTCCTGTGGCTCATACCTATAATCCTAGCTATTCAGAAGTTTGCAATCCAGAGGATCTCCAAAATGATAAATAATAATGAGCAAAGAGTAAGGCTATCCCCACTAGATAGATCAACTCAGCAAAAACTCTACAGAGAAACCGCAGATCTAAACAACTCCATAGATCAACTAGATCTAACATATTTATGGAATATTTCACCCAGCAGCATCAGAATACACATTTTTCTCAGCAGCACACAGAACATTTTCCAAAATAGACCACATCTTAGGTCACAAAGCAAACTTTTCCAAATCCAGAAACATTGAAGTTATGCCCTGCATTCTCTCTGACCACAAGGGAATAAAATTAGAACTCAACACCAAAAGCCACCAAAGAAAGTCTTGTACCTCATGGAGGCTGAACAACACACTGTTGAATCACCAGTGGGTCATGGAAGAGATTAGAAAGGAAATTCAAATGTTCATCATGTTCAACAAAAATGAACACACAAATTACCAGCTCCTCTGGGACACAGCAAAGGCACTACTCAGAGGCAAGTTTATAGCTCTGAGTTCCTACATCAACAAGTTGGAGAGATCTGAAACCAGCAATTTAATGAGACATCTGAACCTCCTTGAAAAAGAGCAGCAAGCTAAAACCCAATCTAGTAGATGGAAAGAAATAATTAAACTTAAATCAGAATTGAATGAATTAGAATCCATAAAAACCATAGAAAGAATCAACAAAGAGTTGGTTCTTCAAAAAAATTAACAAAACAGACAGACCCCTTAGCAAATCTTATCAGAATAGAGAACACACCCAAATAAAGAAACTTAGAGATGAGAATGGAAACATAACCACAGAAACAACCAAGATCCAGAACATTATAAAGGAATACTTCTCAAGCCTTTATACTAATAAGTTTTAGAACCTGGAAGAAATGGACAATTTCCTTGCAAATATTGACATGCCAAAACTAAACCAAGATGAGTTAAATCAACTTAATAGGCCCATATCGAGCATTGAAATCAAAACAGCAATAAGAAATTTCCTATCAAAGAAAAGCCCAGGACCACATGGATTTACAGCGGAATTCTACAAGGCCTTCAAAGCAAGACTCACACCAATACTCCTCCACTTCTTCAATGAAATTGAAAGAGAAAGTTCACTACCGAACTCTTTCTATAAAGCCATCATAACCCTCATCCCAAAACCAGGCAGGGACTCATCAAAGAAAGAGAACTATAGACCCATTTCTTTGATGAACATCGATGCAAAACTTCTCAACAAAATTTTGGCCAATCAACTTCAACAATTCATCCAAAAAATCATACACCATGATCAAACAGGATTCATTTCAGGGATGCAAAACTGGTTCACGATGCACAAATCAATTAATATAATTCATCACATCAATAAGAGCAAGGATAAGAACCACATGGTTATCTCAAAAGATGCAGAAAAAACATTTGACAAGATCCAACCCCCCCTTATGATAAAGGCTCTGGAAAAATTAGGAATCCAGTTCCTCAATACCATTTAGGCTGTATATGACAAACCTACAGCCAGCATTATACTCAATGGTGAAAAACTAAAGTCACTTCCTCTAGACTCAGGAAGGAGACAAGGATGTCTACTCTCTCCACTTCAATTTAGTATTAGAATGCCTCACTACAGCAGTAAGACAAGATGCAAACATAAAGGGGATCCAAATAGGGAAAGAAGAAATAAAACTCTCCCTCTTTGCAGATGACATGATCTTGTATTTAAAGAATCCCGAATTACTTGAGCTGATTCAAAACTTTGGCAAAGTAGAAGGTTATAAAATTGACACTCAAAAGTCAATGGCTTTTCTGTATGCCAACAATGAGAAGAGCATGGCTGAAATCAGGAAAGCAACTCCATTTGTAATAGCCCCACAAAAAATAAAATACCTAGGAGTTAACTTAACCAAAGAAGTAAAGGACCATTATAATGAAAACTTTAAAAATCTGAAAAAATAAATCAAAGCAGAACTTAGAAAGTGTAAAAACCTCCCATGATCCTGGATTGGAAGAATTAGAAAGTGTAAAAACCTCCCATGATCCTGGATTGGAAGAATCAACATCAGGAAAATGGCAATATTTCCCAAGGCTATCTACAAATTAAATGCAATACCTTTAAATGTGATACCTATCAATATTCCAACCTCATTCTTCAAGGAAATAGAAGAGGCAATCCAAAAATTCAATGGAACAATAAAAGACCCCAAATAGCAAAAATAATCCTTAACAAAGAACAGTGCTGGAGGAATATCAAAACCAAATTTCAAACTCTACTACAAAGCCATAGTAATCAAAACAGCTGGGTACTGGCACAAGAAGAGACCTCAGGACCAATGGAATAGAATTGAAAACCCAGAAATGACCCACAGACCTATAGCCACCTAAGCTTCAATAAAGAAGCTAAAAAAAAAAAAATAGAAGAAAGACAGCCTCTTCAGTAAATGGTGCTGGCAAAATTGGTTAATCACGTGTAGAAAATAAAGCTAGATCCTTATATATCACCCTGCACCAGAATCAACTCCAAATGGATCAAAGACCTCAATGTCAAAGCAGACACTCTGAAAACATTACAGGATGGAATAGGAGAAACCCTAGGTCTCCTTGGCACAGGCCGAAATTTTCTTAATAGAGACCCAGAAACACAACAAATCAAAGAAAGGTTGGACAAATGAGATTGCATGAAGCTGCAGAGCTTCTGCATGGCAAAGGACATAGCTAGCAGGATCAATAAAAACCTACGGAATGTCATTCTTTCTGATGGAGGCATAGAATTCCATTGTGTATATATACCACATTTTCTTGATCCATTCATCTACTGAGGGGCATCTGGGTTGGTTCCATATCTTAGCTATGGTAAATAATGCTGCAATAAACATAGTTGTGCTGGTAGCTTTAGTGTGGTCTTGTTTGTGAACATTTGGGTACGTGCCCAGAAGTGGGATTGCTGGGTCATAGGGGAGCTCTATGTGGAGTCTTTTGAGGAACCTCCATACTACTTTCCAAAGTGGTTGAACAAGTTTACACTCCCACCAACAATGCAGTAAGAATGACATTGCCCCATTTGTTAGGAAATGGGAAGACTTGGAAAAAATTATATTAAGTGAAGTAAGCCAGGCCCAAAGAAACATAGGTCCCATGGTTTCCCTTATTTGCAATAACTAGTATATGTCTGGGACAAGCAGAAAAGGGCAAAAGCTACATACATATGATCAGATAAGATGAGTTAAGCAAAATGAACCCCAAGGTAGGTACACAAGTGGTTCTTTCTTTCTTGCTATTGTTTCTAATGTATTTATAAGGTACCATGTGATTTTCTTGTTGCTTTATATGTTCCTCCCCCATGGTATAACCCCTGTTTTCACTGTATTTGATGTTGGTATAATTTGGAGAGGGAGGGAAAAAAACAAATTGTTTACATAGGGATACAAGTTGACTTATTGCAACAATGAGATGTACAAGACACTATATTGAATAACGAACTTTACAATTTAGGTCGGGTAGGGGGGGAGTGTAGTTGTGGAAGGGATGGTAGGGGAAAAACCAAGGAGGAGGCAACAATGCTTGATAAGAAATGTACTCATTACCTTGCTCATGTATCTGTAACCCCTCTGTACAATATTTTCACAATAAAAAACTTATTAAACAAAAAAAAGCAAGGCTAAGCCAGGTGCTGGTGGACACACCTGTTATCGTAGCTACTCAGGAGTCTAAGATCTGAAAATCTTTTTTTTATGCCACCCTATGGAAGGGAAGTCTGTGAGACTCTTATGTCCAGTTAACCACCAGAAAATTCGAAGTGGATCTATGGCTTAAAATGGTACAGCACTAACCTTGAGGACAAAAGCTTGGAAACAGTACCCATGCCCTGAGTTCAACCCCATGACCAACAACAACAACAACAAAAAAGCAATTTTAGAGGTGTGGCTGGTAGAGCACTAGCCAAGGAAGCAAGCTGATTGACTGCATGTCCCTGAGTTCAAACAACCCCAGTACTGAAAAAAAAGAAAACAAAAAGCAACATTCAGGGGCAGCCATAGTAGTATATCCTATAATCCTAGCTATGGAAGCGCTATTAGTCAGAAGATTGAGGTTCAAGACCAGTCTCAGGCAAAAGCTGTGGGACTCTACCTGCAAAACAAATTAAACAAAAAGAGCTGAGCATGTGAGCCTAGCACGTGTGAGGCCTTGGGTTCTATCCATAGTAACATTCACAACAACAAAAATCCAAATGTTTTCAAAATGTGAGTGAGTAAAAAAATCTTCTTTCAGGGCTACATCAAGAGTCTTGGATCTGAACTCTCTCACAGCTGTCAGGAAATAAAAGGATGCATTGTGGATGCCTCTGCTGCTTCCATGATATTCAGAAGCTGCAAGCTATTGGTGAGGTATTGGACAGAGGCTCTCATGCATCCCTTACAATACCAGGTTGTGTTTAAAAAAAAAAAAACAACTTTGATAGTCGCTACATATAGTCCTGGAGTACTAGCTATGTGTAACAGCTACTGAGGAAGAAGGCTGCAAATGCTGGATTCTTTTGTATATTGTCTGTAGTGTATGAAGTTTGTAGTGACTGGCACCTTCTTTGGGGCGTGGGGGTCTCCTGCCCATGTCACTCCCAGGAAGTGCAACAGTAGTCAGTGCTGTCTTCTTCCCCTGGATGGAGTAGATAAAGATGGAGAGTCAGGAGATACTCTTGAGTTCCTGATTCAGAAGCCCAGGCTCCCCTGATGATCAAGCTGTGAGTTTCCATCTAAACTTGAACCTTAACCATCAGACTCCTAAGTTCTGCCCTGGGTTGGCTATGATTTTGTAAGGAACAAAGCTGTTATTCTAATTCACTGTTTCATATGATTATAATATCTACTGCTAGATCAATTTGGGAATACCCACAATTTAGTGAGTCAAACCATGACTGACCACGTGGTTTTACTCATCAAATATGCTCCTGGAGGGAAACTAGTTTTGTACCCCTACAATTGAAGTCAACATTTTATTTTGAAACTGTGAGTTATTATCACTCTTATTGTTAGAATAATCTAATGTTTTTCAAGTTCATTAGAGATGAGGTTCAGTTACAGAAGTATCAATCTACAAAATCCACTTGTAGAGTACTTGTAACTTACTGCTAAGAAACAATTACTTTGCTAAAGGATTCTTGGCTACATGAAAGAATTAACTTAGCATTAGTAACAGAGTTCCCAAAAGAATTTAAATATTTGCTTCTAATTTCCTTACAACTTGGCATTAATTTGAAAAACAAAAGCATAAGAAATCACTTTGAAGTTGACTGGCAAACAATAAAACATAAACCTTCCTTGGAATAGAAATTAAAGCCTGTGGGACATTATAAATCACTGCAAAAGTAGGAGGTTTTTTGTTTGTTTTTTTTGTATAGCAGTTCAGGTGCCTGCATTAACTGGCTTCAAGAGGAATAAATGCAGACTACACCCCCTGGTGGAACGTTTGTTTGATAGATGGTTGATAGCTTTTCATTTCTTTAAGTACAGTCAAAGTGCTTACTTGAATTTCTTTACCTTCATAGTTGATTGTCAAACTATATTCTTATCAACTCATGTCTGTTAGTTTCTTTTACAAGTACATGATTATACTAAGTATGCTAATTATGAATCAGATTACCCAGGCAGAGTAAGTTTTATAAAGTATGGCCTAGTCCTACTCTGATAGGAAGTCACTGCCAAGTGAATTAGTAATTTATAATGGTAGCTATGATTACTTTGAAAACTGAAGAACTGAGGCCGGGCGCCAGTGGCTCACACCTATAATCCTAGCTACTCAGGAGGCTGAGATCTGAAGATCGTGGTTCAAAGCCAGCCCAGGCAGGAAAGACCATGAGATTCTTATCTCCAATAAACCACCGGAAAACCGGAAGTGGTGCTGTAACTCAAGTGGTAGAGTGCTAGCCTTGAGCTGAAGAGCTGAGGGACAGTGCCCAAAAGCCAGGGATTCTTCCTAAGATTTCCTCCATGTGGAACTGACACCTCAGGTAGAAACTAGGCTCTCACAGTGTTCATGCCCTTATTCTCCTGTCACTTCCTCACATGCTCGGCCTCCTCAATCCTTTCATTTTTTCCCTTTGCTTCTTTTTATTTTTGCAATGAATTTAGTCTCCGACAAGGTACACAGCCCTCACTGAAATAATGAGCCAATCTGCATGGCGACTGTAATACTCAGGCCTTATTAAATAGCCCAAGTCAGAATCTGGTTTTATAATGTCAGTAGGATCAGCCAGAGGACACAATGAATCCTCATTAAGAGCTCGTTCTCTTTAATTTAGTAAATGTTTCTGATCGTGGCCTTCCCATCCTACTTAACTATTTTTGAAACATCATGTTAGCTTTTGAATACAACTGGTACAATAATCTCCTACACAAATGGTATTTTTCTTTGTGGGGAGAACTTAGCTGTGTGATCGAGCTGAGGTCACAGCCTTGTCTTTCTCCATGTCTCACAAGCACTTCCTGCTTCCCATACTTGCTGCCCTCCAACCTTTGCCTGCAACACTGCAACTGGGGCCTAGTGATGTCCTTGAGAAGATTGTTATGTAGAGCATGTTTTCACACAGCTGAACTCAATGTTCAAGATAGGAAGCATAGACTTTTAAAACTACCTCAGTGTTCCCTGATGATGTTTTTGCTTTTTTTTATTTTGGTAGAGGGCAAGCTCTTCATTTTGACAGTTAATGAATAAAATGCCTGCGTAGCAAGAAATGGGATAATGAATTGTAAAAAGAGATAATCAGCAATGACTAAATAATTAAGGGAATTGAAATGCAGAGTCATCTGGGAACGCATTAATAATAACACGATTTGTTCCATATGCTAAAAAATTCTGTTTTTAGAAAAATCAGTCATCACACATGCTCTATAGCAAAAAGGAAGAAAAATTAATGTTGACTAATAGGAACTGTAATTAGATGTTCTGCTTTTAAACAGCTGAATAAAAGATGAAATCATATAGAAAGTATATTTAGCTACAAGTCAGAAAGTAAACTGATTATTATTCATAGTGCTGTTAATAGGAACTGCAATTTATGCATCTAGTGGGAATTATGTTAGGCAATTAAGACAGGGAGCCACACTCCACTTCCCATTACGCATTTACATTTATGTTTTCCTCTTTAGACCAGTGACTGTCTTTTTCCGTGTCTTTCACCAACATAAACATCATAATAATGAATGGTGTGGTGTGCAGTAAGAACCTAGGGTTCTGTGCTGTCACCTTGCCAGGATCTGTTGTGTCTGTGGCCATGTGTGCTTTGTGTGGCAACACCAGCAGGTGTCCCAGACTTTGCAGTTTCTGTGGCTGTTTCCCTTTCAGAGGTTATTAGAAGGAAACAGTAGTGTCTTTAAACGTAATTAATCTCTTTCACCTGCAAGTCATATTTGGTGGCTTTCTAAGTTGCCCTCTTCTAGATAAGAAAGAGAAAGCGAGGGAGAGTGGGAGATAGGTAGCATCTTACTGCCTAGCTGATTGCTCTGTACATCTCACCCAGCCACCAGGATTGGTCACATTTAACTCATTATCCAAGCATTGGGTTGGCCCCAAAATCAGCATACCTTTTCCTCCCTTTTCAAGGCAAGCTATTAGGACAAGCCTATGAGGACATAGTTTGAATGAATAAATTTCTGATTCTTCATTCTTCAATTAAATGGTTTACCTTTTTGAAGAATAACTCTGAGAGGCATATATGGTTAAAAAAATTTTAACAAAATTCAGCAACAAATATAAAAGCTACCTATGTGCACCCAGGGCCAAAGTCACTCTACAGCCTCATTTCTTCATGAATTCATTAGAACATCCAACAAGAACGTCTTTTCATTTTTGGATGGGAAGTGTCCACATTGTTATGCTGCTGAAAGCCGTATGTAACTACCTGCAGAAAAATTCTTCCCTCTCCTGTCTATGGCAGTTCACCGCATGAATCATGGACAAACCCTGAGCTCTTGGAGGAACATTCACTGTTGTTTTACTGTTTTTCTTTTTAAAACAACCTCACATCTGTTTTTCCTTTCATAAAATGAAACCTAGATCTCTTCTTTTGCAGTATACATTCACATGATACATATTATAAAGTCTTTGCCATGTGGGAGTTGGAGGAGCAGGAAGCAGAAGTCTGTGTTCTTAGGTTGGAATCTTGTGTTTCTGTGGCCATAAGAAAATCCCTCTATGTCTCAGTATACTCATCTATAAATTAGAGCTAATATTATTTTCCTTACCTATCTTGGAAATAGGTCTAGGGTTCTACTGGAAAGACGATGTCAAAGTGCTTTCCAAACTGTAAATCATGTTGTAGATGTCAAAGTTATTTTTGGTTGCAGCTATTATTTTCCATATTTATCATCTTCCTCTTAAAATGTGAAGTTCTCAGGGCAGTAGCCAGTCTAAACTACCCATAGAAAATACAGAATCATCATAGAAATGATCACTCAGACCAACATAAATGGTCATGGTAGGCAGAATAACATCCTAAGCCCCAGAACATGTTAGTTGATCTGGCAAGAAGGGATCAAGGTTACAGAAGACATTAAGCTCAGCAAACCTTGAGATGAAATCATCCTAGATTATGCAGATAAGTATAATGTAAACTCAAAGATCTTTAGAAATGGAAGAGGGAGGCAGAGAAGAAAGAGAGAACCACTGAGGGAGGATTGTGAGCAAGACTTGGTGGCTTTGAATAGAGAAAAGGACCATAAACCAAAGAATTTGGGTGTCCTTTAGAAGATGAAACAAGCAAGGAACAGATTGTCCATGAGAGCTTCCAGAACAGACCATGGCCCTGCCAACACTTTGATTTTTATCTATTTTAAATGTTTAGGCTGTATGGCATAATCTTGTGTTGCTTTAAACTAACTAATTTGAGGTGAATTATTATAGCAGATGTAGAAAATCAGCAGACACCTAATTTGACTAAAGTGAATAAGCAAGATCTTTCAGGAGCTACTTTAAAAACTATTCCAAAGCCAAAACTGTATGGCCACAATCACCCTAAGGATTTAACAGCCTAATGCTTCTACTTGTGCCTAGTTTACACAGGTATTCCCACTAATCCTCTGCTTTGCCTTCGCTTTATTTCTAGGCTTAAGTAAGCAATACGTTTATTACTTTGTGCCCTGCAGGTATTCCATAAATACTTTTTCACTGCCTGACAGTGTAGCTATTGAAATGATTTCCTAGATGAGAGAACAGGTGTGGTGTGGTTAGACACCCTGGATAGGACACAGGACTTTCTAGGGTTGCATAGCAACCAAGAGGATGTTCAGCTGCCTTCTACTTGTCTTTCCTCTTATCACCTGCCCTTCCCACTGAGCCACAACATTCCGATTCAGATTAGCAACCACCCATAATGGATAATGGAACTGCCTTTGTATTTTTTTCAGGCTGTTTTTCAGGTAACTGTATTGACTCAGATCCTGAGTCTTCAACTCTTCGGGATCCTGTGGGATCTGAGTCTTCAACTCTTCAGTTAGTATATTTCAGAAGATCTTGCAATTCCTGGGTGCACAAAGTTTATCTATGCATATTTATTGAACATTCCTATACATGACACTGTAAATGAGATAGTTGTATGTAATCCTCGGGAAATAGATTTCTATAGCTAAGCAATGTTTGTCCTACCCACAAGTTATCTATCCATCAGAACTTTTTGGACATCTTTTGAATAAAATAATTCGTCATTAGAAAACAGTTGAAAAAACATACATGTGCCAACACTAAATGAGTTGATGAGCCTACACAATAGTGGATAATAAGCCTGCAACAAGTCATGAAAGTGTGCTGTGTGCACATGAGTATAGTGGGGCTTCTTAGGGAAGTGATTTGTTGGTTTTTATTTGTTTGCTGGCCTTTTCTGGGGAGGATGGGTTTCCTCCTTTCTAAGCTCCAGATATTCAAGGACAACAATCCCAGAACATATCCTACTCCTGGGAACCAGTGACACCTACTGCTAGAAACCAGTTTTAACCAACTAAAGCAATGGGATGTGGTGGTTCTGAAAACAAATTAGACAAGATTAGAGAGATTAAACAGACAGCTTAGATTCCGGCTCTTTCACTTGCTAGCTGAGTGATACTAGTAAATCACTACGCTGCATTATGCATATTTTCTGTTTCTATTAACTGGGCTTAGCTGGGTACTGGTGACTAATGCCTGTAATCCTAACTACTGGAAGATTCCTGTTCAAAGCCAGCCTGGGCCGAAAAGTCTTTGAGTCTCCCCAATTAGCCAGTGGAAAAAAAACAGGCTGGAGGCATGGCTCAATGGTGGAGTGCCAGCCAAACAAGCAAGCTGAGCAGGAGCACAAGCCCTGAGTTAAACCCTGGAATGAAAAAAAAAGAGCCTAAAATCATAAAAAAAAAAAAAAAAAAGATACAATGAAACTTATGTATTTGTAAAGCCCCAGCAAAGCCCTCATCTGATCCTGAAATCAGCAGAGGCTAACACATACAAACAAATCCTGGCCCTGCAGCAACTAAGGGTTTGATACCCCCTATAGCTGCTTCTGTTCTCTGCATCTCGGCTGAAGCTCTCTGCCATCCCATCATTTTCTAAACCTTTCTTCCAGATACAGGGATATGTCTTGAAATCATAAGTGCTCTCTGCCTCCCAGAAACTTATTCTATGTTCCAAAATCTTTTTATATCATTATTATGCAGTAATATTTCACTTCAACATGTCTATTTCCCCAGTAAAATACAGTCTTCCTATACTCTTTTTCATATGTGAATTTAAGTCCTTAGGTGCAAATCTTTGCTATCCATTGAATTCTCCTGCCCAGGGAATTAATCTGTGAGATTAAAAAAGGAAGCACAAAGATTCCTACTTTTTCCACAGCTGCTGCATTATTGGATAGTCACTAGGTAAATTTAGTGTCTTAATGTACTAACAAAACACATGATTGTTTAACAGAGTGTATTATGGAGAATGGTAGTGGTAATGGTCTCTGAGGAGTTCTGGTTGTGGAAAAGTATGCTACAACACTGCCAAAGCAAGAAGGCTGTTTCTACATGTGAAACTAAGTTCCTGGCTTCATATATCATTTTTATATCTGTTGCTAAGCAACATATAAGAATGTAGTTTCTACAATTGTATATCTACTTTCATGGTTTCTCTCCTCATCCTACCCCTAAAGCCACTTCTTAATTCCATTAAATTAGCCTCCTTATTGATCTGTGGTCTTTCCTGAATGTATTGATTGAAGTTCATCCATTAGCCTGAGGGGGGGAGGGGAGGGAAGGGGAGGAGCATTTGTGTTGGTAACCAGACCACACTCATTAGTACTCATCATTAGTTTTCTTGTTCATCATCCTTTGTTTTCTTACAGAGACAGAGAGGGTTCTGGTACACTGGGATGAGATAGGAAAAAGAAACTGGAGTAGGATATGGTCAGAGCTGCTAATGAATAAGATGAAAAGTTTCATCTGTTTTCTAGAATGAGTCTCTGATCTACAGTGATCCTGACACCCCCAGAATGTTTTTATTTTTTTTATCCTGAGGTAAATTCCTTTTGTTTCTGCCTCTGTTTGCTTGTCCTTGTTTCCTGCCACCACCTAACATTAGATGATGGTAGGAGGAGGGGAGAAGAATAGAGAGATTTTCCTTGCCCCTATGGCTGAACTCTTCAGGCTTCTCAGGCTTCCCTGCTATTCTGAGGATCTTCCTAACGGGCAGACACGTTTATGTAAAAATTATCAGCGTGCACACAATGCTAAAGACATTCTGCTGCCTTGTTTCTTTATGAATGCAAAGACAATGAGAACATCCAACAAGAGTGTCATTTTAGTATTGGTGGGAAGTGTCCACATTGCTATGCTGCTCTTCAACCACTTGTGACTCTATCTACAGAAACACTTCTTCCTGTCCTATCCCTGTCCTGTCTTGTTATACCCACAGCATGGATCAGGAGCAAGTTTCCTCAGGGGAGAAGAGGTGTGCACTCTGTGTGTGTGTGTGTGTGTGTGTGTGTGTGTGTGTGTGTGTGTGTGTCCCTCACATCTGTTTTTCCTTTCATAATATGAAAACTACATCTTTCCTTTTGGCAGTTGATATGTCATATATCATAAGATCTTTGTAGTTTGGGTGTGGGAGGGAGGGATTCCCACTCTAAGGTGGCAGTGCTGGCTGACACACAGCACCCACACAGCTGTGAACAGGAGACTCAGCAGATCATGAATCACTTGGCTCACAACCAGGGAGACAAGTACTCAACCATACAGGGGCAGCATTTAGGAACAATGATCCAGCTGGCCTGGAAATATCAGGAGGATAGGATGACCCCTAGTTCCCGTAGGAGGATGTACTAGCTTGTCTAAATAGTTTTGCAGGCAGTATGGGAGAACTAAACCTGCTACTTAGTGAAAAGCAGGAACTGTGCCTGGTCCCCTAATAGGATGTATGACTGGAAGACATTGTCCTTCAGGACAGAATGAGGAGAACTTGTAATTAAGCCACTTAACTTCAGCTTTTAGCAGATGTTAAGGCAGTCCCTAATATTAACTCTTAATTTCAGAACTTACTCTCCAAGGGCACATGTCTGGCATTGGTTCCTTTGGTCTCAGACTGAAAAGCCTGGAGAGCATAGTTTGGAACTCAATATGCTGATGGAAGATCTTTCTACCAGCTATCAGAAAACAGAATGATCTATGTAGGGACATGAGAGTTTTCCATCATAGGAAAAGCAGAAACTGGGTGCAGCAGTAGGAATTCATGCATTACAGCTGTGTTTAGTCCAGAGTCCTTCCCAAAGATGAATGAGTTCCTGTGATATTATCAAACTTGAAGAACCAACAAATCAGGTAGATCTATACACCCTGCTGTTTCCTCTCACCTGTTTTAGGCTCAGTATCCACCCCCAGGATCTACTTCCTCATTTCAGAGTGGGCAACCAGTAATCTTATGAAACACACTTGGATTTATCAAGGATGAGTTCAGATCCTGCACATGTCAACAGTGGCATCTATCAGTGTTTGTTAATGAATGCAAAGAACGTCCTGGTAGTGCCAGTAAGGCCCTGCAAACAGAGCAGAGAATGAGAATTCTGCTCAGATGTATGCCACTTTGCAGTCCTCCCAAACCCTTAGCTGAGCTTTGCATCTGTCTCAAACTCAGGAGGTGTGGTCAGCTTAGTGCTCTGTCATCTTCAGAAGGAAAAAAACTTATTGGGGAAGCCCAAACACTCCCAGTGATGTATCTTGGATTATAAGGATGCACAAAAAAATTAACATCTGATGTGCCTACTGTCTGCTGTACAGTGTGCTAGATCCACCTTCCAAATGTTTCCCAGTAAGCATACATTAATAATAATGCTGTTAACCAGACACTGGAAGCTCATGCCTGTAATCTTAGTTAATCAGGAGGCTGAGATCTGAGGATCACAGTTCAAAGCCAGCCTAGGCAGGAAACTCCATGAGACTCTTTTCTCCAGTTAACCATCAGAAAACCAGAAGTGGCGCTGTGGTTCAAAGTGGTAGAGTGCTCTCCTTGAGCAAAAGAGCCCAGGAACAGCACTCAGACCTGAATTCAAGCCCCACAATTGATGAGGATGATGATGATGATGATGATGATGATGATGATAATGATGATGATGATGCTGTTGTATGGTGACAGTAGCTCATACATGTAATCATAGTTATGCAGGAGGCTAAAAACTGGAATATTTCAGTTTGAAGCCAACCCAGCCAGAATAGTGCATGACATTCTGTCTCCGAAATTACCAGCAAAATGCTAGGCTAGAAATGTGGTTCAAATGGTAAGCATCAGCTATGAGCTAGCAAACTGAGTGACAGAGAGTCACTGAGTTCAAGCCCCAGTACATCACTACCAGCAGCAGCAGGAGGAGGAAGGGGAGGAAAAAGAAGAAAAAAACAATACTGCTGGTTAGAATGGCTGTTATCAAAGCACAGTAAAAAAAAAAAAAAAAAAAAGGAGAACTTGGCAACAATGCTTGGTAAGAAATGTACTTGTTATCTTGCCCATGTAATTGTAACTCCTTTGAACGGTATTCTCACGATTAAAAAAAAAAAGAAAACAGAATTCAAATAACAATGGACGACCTTAAAATAAATTTCAGAACAGTTAAAAAAAGAATGTAAATTAAGGCAACTATTATGGAAAACAATTTGAATCGTTTTCAAAAAACTAAAAAAGGCCAATGGTGGTAGTTTATGCTTCTGATGTAGCTGTTCTCAGGAGGCTGAAGGGGGATTGTAAGTTTATGAGACCTCATCTCATTACCTTACTTATGTAACTGTAACCCCTCTGACATCACCCTTACAATAAAATAAAACAATAGAAAAGCTAGGTGGCTCACACCTATATCATCCATGGTAGAAAATGTATACAAGAGTGTACATTTTTCCTAGTCCAGGTTGGCCTAACTGAGAGAGAGAGAGAGAGAGAGAGAGAGAGAGAATTAATCCTGTTAACCAGTGAACCAGGTATGATGGAGTATAGCTCTCATTTTATCTATGTAGGGGACTATGAACAGAAGGATCAACATCTGAGGCCAGTTCAGCCACCCCACCCCCCCCCAAAAAAAAAACTATGGAAAAAAATTAAAACAAAAATGGCTGGGGGATATGATCTAAGTAGAAGAGTACCTTCTAGTACTCTTAGGAGTACCTTCTAGTACTCTTAATGGGAGCCCCTGAATTAAAACCCCTTATTATGTCCTCTCAAAAAATAATATTGGTAAACTTCTATCTTAGATGAGGGTGCAGGTGAAGTCAGGTATATAGAGAGGGGTTGGGACTCCTGAGACTAGCAGTCTCCTCCTCCAGGATCTAGAACATAGGTTTTTGGGGTTTTTTTCTCACTACTACTTGGTCGATCAAATAAAGGTCAACTGGAACTTCCTTTATCAAGTCTGGAGTAGTTACCTGTGAGGGATGAGTAGGAAGCCAGATCACTGGTGCAGTACATTGAATTTGTTGAATGGTTGGTATTATTGACATACCACAAAGTTGAGCACCTATACCATGATGCTTTTTCATGTTCTTACCTTGTTATGAGAACCTCCCCTCCACAGAAATGAAGATTTTTTTCCCTGTCCTGTGTTGTATCCTCTGTTCCTCACATCCTGCTCCACATAAAGTTGACAGAGGCACAGCAGGAGTTAAGGGGAGTAATTAATTCATTCGTTGAACATTAACCTACTGAGGGTGAATTCACAAGATGATTAGTTCTGGAGCATCTGCTGAAACTGGGCTACCCAAGCTGATGTTGTCAGATACAGACCTCACTGCTAAAGGTTTAGCCTGTGTTTTATCTATTCTGCCTTTATTGTGAGAAATAGTCTTTTATTTTGTGGGTGTTTCTTATTTTATCCAATAATAACTTATCATTTGAGAATGATCTTTTTGAATGCCTGCAAATTACACTGTTGGGTTTTGAAAGATGTGCTGATTACATATATTGTAAAAACAAAATCCTATATACTGCTTCATAGAAAGGGCAGGTAGATAGGCAAATGCTTTGTGTGTGTGTGTGTGTGTGTGTGTGTGTGTATGTGTATGTGTGTGTGTGTGTGTGTGTTGCTTTAGCTTAGGTGAAATAAAAATTTCTTTCTTTGAGCAATTGCCCTCTGGGAACATATACTTTTTAAGAAGCAGACATACATAAGTAAGAACTAATGGGATAAGTGCTCCAGTATGAAGTGTAGGAAAGTGTCATTGCCCCACTTCAAGTAGAATAAGGACTTTTCTGCACAGACCGTGTTTTAACCATTATGTTGATTGTGGTCAGAGAAATCAATAACCGATTGCCAGTTTAGATAATGAGGAGTATTTCCTCAGGTGCCAAATTATAATGACTCACTAGATCTTCAAAATAAAATTCAAAGTATCCTCTTTTCATTTGTTATTCAAGTGTCTGAGCAATGTAGTGAGAGGACATCTCTGATTCCTCTTTTTACCTCCCAAGTTGACATCATACGCTTGTAACTTTAAAAAGGTTTGCTTCTTTAAACTGAGGTTCATTGAATACAGGCAGTTTTTTCTACTGTGAAACTCCTACCTAGTCAACCTTTATTTATTTATTTATTTATTTTAAAACCCTGTACCTTTGAAATGAAGCATGAGCATTTTGGGGGTAGAATCAGATCCACCATTTCTTGTGTTAGTCAAAACACCAGCTGCATACTAGTCACTATTCCTTATTCATTATTCCACTATTCATTATTCCTCAATGAGATTTGGAAACTTAATAAACATAGGAATAGGCTAATAGCAGTCAGACCTCATGTACACTTAGCTAGGGCTCCCTTTCAGTCTTCTACTCCTACATCAGATGGTGAGTTCTCAGAAGTTCCAGTTATTTAAATAAGGTAAGAATCTGTTAGCATTTTTGAAGGTATTCGGCATTTCATGTGAGGTAACTGGTTTACTGGATTTTTAATTGTGTTTCTAGTTAAAATAATTTTTAGTCTTTAGTAGTAAACTTAGAAAGTTGCCTTACTTAGACATGCATTATTCATTCAAAAATAATTTCCATAACTTTTTAAACTTGGTAATTACATGTTTTAATTATGTAATTACATATTCTAATTATGCCAGTAAACCCAATTACAGTAATTATGTAATTATATGATAATTGGTCTATAATACACATGTAAAAACCTGCATAAGCATGTATTTAACAAAGAAAATAGTTCTGTGGAAGATGATTATGGGAACAGTAGCAGAAAGATTGTTTAACCAAAAATAAAAGAACTGGCTCATTAATGACTTGGTAGAATACAGAAACCCCATTGTACAATTACACAGAGCTTAGGCTGCAGCTTTGGGGTTCCCATTCCCCTTTTGGTTAGAGGTAAATATATAACCTAAGAAGTTGGGGCTCAGGAGAGATGATTAAGGAGGCTAAGTCCCAAAAGTAGACATTAAGCTAGTGACATCGCTGGGGATGACTGTTTAGCAGAGCAGGCCTCTCCTTGCCGCTCTCCAAACTCTTTTTGTCTGATGTACTTACTTGCTCCTTCACCCCCAAGGAGGGGAGGTATCTGTACAAGGCAGTCTCCTGTGTGGTCTGAAGTTAACTTACTCAGAGACCTATTCCTGCTGTTGGAGTGGGCATTTCAATTGACTTCACTTTCTTGATTCTAAATTTACACAATCACATAATCTACAGCAATATTAATGAAAACAGGAGGAAACACCACGCAGTGCATGTGGCTGAAGTCAGAGAGAAAATTAAACTGTAAAATAACAAGTTGATGTTAATAGACTTTACCTTTCTTATAAATTTTTCAAAATTATTCAGGTTGATTTTGATGAAAGAAACATTGCTGGGAGCCTGCAGAATGTATTACACGGAAGTTTCATAGAATTGAGAAAATGCCATTTTTTTGCATTTCTTTAAAGAGATATTCTTCTGATGCATTAAACTGTGTATATTTAGAATTCACAGGTAAATACCTGTGAAACTTAATAGCATCCTACTTCAGAGATACTACGTCTTTGTACTAATCTGCTTCCATTTCTTCCCATGCACTCACTTTACATTTTCCTTTCCAATTAAATTATTTTACTTTCACAGTACCTTTGCCTTTTTTGTTGTTTGTTTGTCCAAGGCTTTGTATGGTAAGAAGGCATTTTAACCAGTGAATTACTAAACACTAAGCTACAGTTCTAGCTCTTGTTTTTTTCTTCTATTTTTCTTTTTTCTTTTTGAGACAGTCTTCCTAGTTAGACTATCCTGGCCTTGAACTCATGAGAGTACAAGGTTAGCTCAAACTCATGATCCTCCTGGCTTGACCCATTGACTGTTAGGATTACAGTTATGTGCTGCCATGCCTGGCTTTATCCTCTTGTCCCTTATACATTTTCATTTTACATATTACCAACTCCAAACACATTTTTATTTTGAAAAATCAATTATATTTTAAGCACAGTTATGAAATTATTTTTAATATTTTTACCTTATGGATAGTATCAGAAAACTGAAGTGGTGCTATGGCTCAAAGTGGTAGAGTGCTAGTCTTGAGCAAAAGAGGCCCCGGCCCTGAGTTTAAGCCCTATGACCAAAATACAAAACAAAGCAAACAGTAAAAAGAAGAAAAGAAAAACAAATACATATATGAAAAAGTCACAATGAAACTTACTGTTACAAATACTACAAACTAATAAAAAGTAAGATATTGCTCCATTATCTTCTTTTGCATTGTTTCCAACAAGAAATTTGTTATAAGCTTTATCTTTATTTAATATTTTCTTTGCCTTCTTGTGCTATTTGTTGCTAGTGTTGAGCATGATGATTCTGTGTCCTCATGTTACTTTTTTCATGTTTCCTATGCTTAGAATGCAGGAGTTTCGTGCACCTGCAGATTTGCACTTTCCAACAGATTTTAAGAGTTTTTTTTTCCTTTCATTACTTCTTTTTTTTTTTTTTTTATTGTAAAGCTACTATACAGAGGGTTACAGTTACATGAGTGAGGTTATGAGTACACTTCCTCTTGAACATTGTTACCCCCTCCATTGTTTTCCCCCTACCATCCCCTCCCTCCCTCCCTTCCCCGAGGTTCTTTTTTTTTTTTGATTGTGATTAAATGATTACATAATTTCAAAGTCACAAGTTCATTCTAACTTCCCTGGAGCAAATTGTCTACCACAGTCTGTAATATATAACAGTGTTCACATGTTATATACCATATTTGTGATCAGCAGCATGAGGATATTTAGTAGTGGTTCAACCAGATGAGCGGGAGTTCTTTGTTTCTTAAGTCCTGTTAGTTTTGTCGTATCACCTAACCTTTTGGATTTAGCATCCACTTATGAGGGAGACCATGTACCGTTTGTCTCTTCGTTCTTGGCTTACCTCGCTCAACATGATTCCTTCTAGCTCCATCCATTTCCCTGCAAATGCCATTATTTTGTCATTTCTAATGGCTGCATAATATTCCATTGTGTATAGATACCACAATTTTTGGATCCATTCATCTGTGGTGGGGCACCTAGGTTGTTTCCATATCCTAGCTATTGCGAACTGTGCTGCAATAAACATGGAGGTGCACGTGTCCTTGTATATTGGTTCCTGTTGTTCAGGGTAGATGCCTAGAAGTGGTATGACTGGGTCGTAAGGGAGGTCAATCTTTAGCTTTCTAAGGACCCTCCAGACTGCTTTCCAAAGTGGTTGTATAAGTGTACATTCCCACCAGCAGTGTAATAGGGTTCCTCTTTCTCCACATCCCCTCCAGCATTTGTCGTTGGCTGATTTGTGGATGTGGGACATTCTGACTGGGGTAAGGTAGTATCTCAGGGTTGTCTTTATTTGCATTTCCTTCACCACCAGGGATTCCCTGTCCCCTGATGGGTACTCACCCTGTAGGTCGTCAGTTGTTGTTGCAGTCCGAGTTCAGTTGGGGTGGTTGTGGGCTGGGTTGGGTGGCCCCCCGCCGGGTCGTTGCGATCGCGATTGGGCGGGTGTTCTGCGGACAGGTCCCTTTGTGGCTCTGCTGGTGCCGGGTGGCTTTGGCGGGATGGAGCCTCTCGGCTCCGGTGGAGAGTGATGGGTGGGGTGGGATCCTCCTGGAGACTCCCGGCTGGTAGGTTTCTCTGTTCCTGGCGATCCGCTGTTCTGCAATCCGGTACCTGGTGATCTGCAAGCAGCCCCCTGTGTCTCTGTGGCTCCGGCAGTCCCCGCCGGGCCGGCTGGCCGGCGCACTGCCGCGCGGCCAGTAAAGGTTGGGGGAGGGGTCTTCGCTCTTCTCTGTTCTGAAATTCTTCTTTTCCTCTCTTTCTTTTTTTGTTATTTTCCACCTCTGGTTTTTCTCTGAGTGTTCGTCTTTTTGTTGTTGTCGGTCTCTTGGGGAGATTAAAGGTTGGAACTCGAACTCTCTTTTTGGTTGGAGAGAGCTGTGGCGTTTCCCTACTGCCCCGTCGCCATCTTGGTCCCCCCCTTTCATTACTTCTTAAAATAAATTTTCTCTATTTTCCTTTAGGAATTCCAACTTCATGTATCATAGGATATACATGAAGTCATTGCACAGTTAACTGATCCTCTTTTTAAAGAAAAACTATTTTTGTATCTCATTTTGAATAGTTTTTGTTGCTGTGTCTGCAGGATATATTTTTATATCATCTATTACATTTTACCAGTTTGATTGGTCATTTTGTATCTTCTATACTTTTGTAGATGCATAGATAAGAATTACAGTAACTTTACCATCAGTGTCTGATCATTCAGACTACTATATGACTTCTTTTTTATTCTTCTTCCATTATAAATTATATATTCTTGCTTTTATATGTGTCTGGTAATCTTTGGTTGGATACCAATCAGAATGCTGCTTTTTTTTCTCCAGCTGTGTTCTGAAATGCAGTTACTTGGAAATAATTAAGTCTTTTGAGCCTTGTTTTTGCAGTTCATTAGGTAAGAGAAAGTATCAGTTAGATTAGCTATTTCCTCACTACTGAAGCAAGATTCTTTGGAGTATTCTATCCTTGCTCTATTAATTACCAAGTTTATTTTTCAGTCTGGCTGGTGAGAACAGTTATTGTCCATGACCATGTGTATGAGCACCTGGTATTTCTTCACTAACCTTTGCAGATGACTCTTACCCCATCCAGCCTCAGGCTGTCTCCTCACACATTCAGGATGTACTGAATATTCATGGAAGACCTGCAGATCTCCTGTAGTCACGAGGAGAAACATTCTCCTGTAATCTCTAGTTGAATGCTCTTCCCAGATCTCAGCTTAGGGCATCCACTTGAACTATGTCTCATCTCCCTGTACCACAGTCTGGAAATTTTCTTAATAGGCTGCATCTGTACTAAGCTAGGTGCAATCCTAGATACTCAGGGGGCAAAAGGCGAGAGGATCTGGAGTTTGAGGTCAGATCTAGCAAAATTATTGAGACCCTATCTCAAAAAAAGAACAACACACACATACAAAAAGGGCTATGTATATGGCTGAAGTGGTAGAGTACATGCTTAGAATGCAAGAGGCACTAGGTTCCATCTGTTTACTTACTGCAAAAGAAAGAAGAGTAAAAGGAAAGGAAGGGAGGAAAAAAGAATGGGAAGGAAGGAAGGTACGAAGGAAGGAAGGGAAGGAGGGAGGGAGAGGGAGGGAGGGAGGGAGGCTGGCAGGCAGGCAAGCAGGCAGGCTTTGAATTAAATGTATTTTCTCAAGAATAAGACTAAGTTTATGATATGATGTGTCAAGTTAGAATTGTATCGTAATATGTTCCTGAATGTCCATTGCAATGGTTACTACACTAGGATTTTAAATATAGTTCAGTGGACAATTGCAAGTAGCATTCAAGTATTGAATTTTACCAGATTCTGGCAGGTTTGCTTAAATCATAAAACATGGAGAACTTCCGCACTGAGCCTTTGATATTTTAAAATTATGATTTTCTGAGTAGGTTTTGAATGTGGTTATGAGCTTAGGTGGAAGAAATAGGAAGATTTTGAGCTAAGAGGGCTTTGGGCTTCTTTAGCTTTGAAGATGTGTATTAAGAATATGGACACTGAAAAAAATCTCTGAAGTTACCTTTATGTCTTGTCCTTTGTACATTCCATAATTACTATTTCTGTATTAATTTTTCATAAATGTATGTCTTGAGTTTTTCCCTTGCTTCTTCAAAATCGTAGTCTATTAAAAGAGTCAGCATGTAAACAAATTAATGGACTTGCTGGAGCAACAAAGCACTGTATAATGTACAGGTCAGTGGTGTTTCAGCCACTGGAGAGCAGAAGGAGTTTCCTTAGTGAGGATCTGAGGCAAGGTCCTGGTAGAAAATGACTTTGGAGGCCTAAAAAGCTCAAGGAAGGAAGCTTGATAGAAAATGAAGAGAAAGACAAGCTCCTTCTGATGAACATTTTAGCACTTCAGAACTTTTCAGTATAGATGTAAAATATACAACTAGCTTAGATGGATTTAACTGAAGGATGACATTATAAGCTTTGCACTTCTGAGTGATGACTCTAGCTTCTCTAATGATTTAATAAATGGAATTGAATTTACCCTTCTGTCATAAACAGCTAGCAAACACAAACAAAACATATGGAATTACTGGCTGTAGGTATTGGAAAATAGTGCAGAATTGTGATCCTGTGAAGGAGAATAAATTAGGTGACTTCTATAGTCACTTCAGATTTATATTCAGTGGTGCTTTCTAGACTTTAGTGCATAGGAGAAGCTTTGAGCTAACCTAGAAATCCAACTGAGTTGAAAGGAACTAGAACAGAGTTCGGAGAAGCCCAGGTAGCTGGAATTTACAAGGCAGAGTACAAAAGTGAAGAAATTCAGAGAATGATTTTTAAAAGTCTATGATGAGGCCCATGAGTCTTTGGTTGAATGCTAATACTTACGTGCATAATATAAAACTCCATAGGCCACCCAATAAAAATTGCCATGATGCCATGAGCTGAGCAATTCCCAGAACTCAAATAGAACAGAGGTATATTTAAATTCTTACAAGCCATAATGGAAAGACCTCATTAAAAACACAGAGCATTAATAAGAAACACTAGAAGAATCATGCCTTAGTAATAAAGCTAAAATATTACTGAAGTAAAGAGTTTGGACCCACCCAAATTTTGAAACATATCCTTTAAAGGAACAACCTGATCCATTTCCTGACAGACTTTATCAATACATAAAAACAGAAAACAAAGCAGTTACCAACTTAACATCAATTACACTAAATTGTGGGACATACAAAATAAGAAAATGTAATACATGGCAAAAGGAAAATTAGTTAATAAAAACATTCCCCAAAATAAAAAAGGGTAATGGAATTAACAAGAGCTTTAAAATAGCTAGAATGTCCTCAAAGATTTAAAGGAAAAAATTCTAAGAAAAGTAATTAAAGAGATTAATAGTAGGCCTTCAAGAGTTGGGAAATAAAGTATTAACACTCAATATGCTGAGCAAACTTACTAGTAAAATGACACTTTAAAAAAATGATGTTGAAGACATATCCATAGAAACTGTCCAAAATAAAATGTAGAAAGAAAAATGCTTGTGGCAGAAATAACAGAATCCTGGTGACCTGTGTAGAAATATTTAGGGGTCCAGGAGAAGAAAGAGGATTCCAGGAGAGGAAAGAGGAAAAGGTAAAATCTACTTCGAAGAAATAAAGTCTTCTATTATTTCTTTGTTGCTTTGTATGTCCCTCCCCCACAGTGTAACCCCCGCTTTCACTATATTTGATGTCAGTATAACATGTGGAGGAGATGGGGACAAACAAGTCGTTTAAGGATTCAGGTGGACCTGTTGCAACAATGAGAAGTACAAAATGTCATGTCAAAACCAGCTTTACAATGTTGGTGGGGGGGGGGAAGGGGGGGTATGATTGGTTGGGAGGGAGGGGGGAGGCTGGGAAGGGAGGTGAAGGGTAAACAAAGGAGGAGGCTGCAATGCTTGTTAAGAAATGTATGCATTATCCTGCCCATGTAATTGTAACCCCTCTGTACAGTATGTTCTCAAATAAAATAAAATAAAATTTAAAAAAATAAAAAATAAAAAAAAAAAATAAAGTCTTCTATAGTTGAGGTAAGTTGTACATATACAGATTGAGGAATTTCAACAAATCCAAAGTAAATACAAAGAACATCACAAAACATACCATATCCAAAATGCTAAAAATGAGTGAGAAGAAATATGTTTAAAGCTCCAAATAGGGAAAGAAGAAATAAAACTCTCCCTCTTTGCAGATGACATGATCTTGTATTTAAAGAATCCCATAGACTCCACTCCCAAATTACTCAAGCTGATTCAAAACTTTGGCAAAGTAGCAGGTTATAAAATTAACCCCCAAAAATCAATGGCTTTTCTGTATGCCAACAATGAGAAAAGTGTGGCTGAAATTAGGAAAGCAACTCCATTTGTAATAGCCCCACAAAAAATAAAATACCTAGGAATTAACTTAACTAAAGAATTGAAGGACCTCTATGATGAAAACTTTAAAATCTTGAAAAAGGAAATCAACACAGAACTTAAAAAATGGCAAAACCTCCCATGCTCCTGGATTGGAAAGATTAACATCGTGAAAATGGCAATACTTCCCAAGGCTATCTACAAATTCAACGCAATACCTATCAAAATTCCACCCTCATTCTTCAAGGAAATAGAAGAGGCAATCCAAAAATTCATATGGAACAATAAAAGACCCCGAATAGCAAAAACGCTCCTCAACGGAAAGAACACTGCTGGAGGAATATCAATACCAAATTTCAAACTCTACTATAAAGCCATAGTAATCAAAACAGCTTGGTATTGGCATAAGAACAGACCTCAGGACCAATGGAATAGAATTGAAAACCCAGAAATGAACCTACAGACCTATAGCCATCTAATCTTCGATAAGGGAGCTAAAACAATAGAATGGAAGACAGACAGCCTCTTCAGTAAATGGTGCTGGCAAAACTGGTTAACTACATGTAGAAAACTAAAGCTAGATCCTTATATATCACCCTGCACCAGAATCAACTCCAAATGGATCAAAGACCTTGAACTCAAAGCAGACACTCTGAAAACATTACAGGAAGGAATAGGAGAAACCCTGGGTCTCCTTGGCTCAGGCCGAAATTTTCTGAATAGAGACCCGGAAACACAACAAATCAAAGAAAGGTTGGACAAATGGGATTGTATAAGGTTGCAGAGCTTCTGCAGGGCAAATGACATAGCTAGCAAGATCAATAGAAAGCCCACGGACTGGGAGAAGATCTTTACTAGCCATACAACGGACAAGGGTCTCATGTCTAAAATATACTTGGAACTCAAAAAATTAAACCACCCAACAACAAATCCTCAAAGAAACAACTGCCCAATAAGTAAGTGGGCGAAAGACTTAAAGAGAAGCTTCTCTGAAGAAGAAAGAAGGATGGCCAATAGACACATGAAGAAATGTTCAACATCCCTAGCCATAAAAGAAATGCAAATCAAAACAACATTGAGATATCACCTCACTCCAGTTAGAACAGCAAAAATCAAGAACTCTAACAACAACAGATGCTGGAGGGGATGTGGACAGAAAGGAACCTTACTTCATTGTTGGTGGGAATGTAAACTTGTTCAACCACTTTGGAAAGCAGTATGGAGGTTCCTCAAAAGACTTCACATAGAACTCCCCTATGACCCAGCAATCCCACTTTTGGGCATTTACCCTAATGTTTACAAAAAAGACCACACTAAAGCTACCAGCACAACTATGTTTATTGCAGTATTATTTACCATAGCTAAGATATGGAACCAACCCAGATGCCCCTCAATAGATGAATGGATCAAGAAAATGTGGTATATATACACAATGGAATTCTATGCCTCCATCAGAAAGAATGACATTGCCCCATTTGTTAGGAAATGGAAAGGCTTGGAAAAAATTATATTAAGTGAAGTAAGCCAGGCCCAAAGAAACATAGGTCCCATGGTTTCCCTTATTTGCAATATCTAGTATAGGTATGAGTCAAGCGGAAAAAGTCAGAGAATGTGATGTTAGGAAAACGAACCCTCAAATATATATTTTAATGTTTTTGTTTCTTTCATGCATGTGTTTCTAACGCATTTATAAGATTATTTCTTGGTTGCTTTGTATGTCCCTCCCCCACAGTGTAACCCCCGCTTTCACTATATTTGATGTCAGTATAACATGTGGAGGAGATGGGGACAAACAAGTCGTTTAAGGATTCAGGTGGACCTGTTGCAACAATGAGAAGTACAAAATGTCATGTCAAAACCAGCTTTACAATGTCGGAGGGGGGGGGAGGGGGGGTATGATTGGGTGGGGGGGAGGGGGGAGGCTGGGAAGGGAGGTGAAGGGTAAACAAAGGAGGAGGCTGCAATGCTTGGTAAGAAATGTATGCATTATCCTGCCCATGTAATTGTAACCCCTCTGTACAGTATGTTCTCAAATAAAATAAAATAAAATTAAAAAAAAAAAAAGACATATGTTTAAAGCATCTAGAGTGGGAAGATGCCCCTGAACTCAGGAAAACAAACATAAAATCATGATTGTAGCCTTAATTGTTGAAAACAGTAGAAATAGTAACACAGTAGGATATATCTTGAAAGTTTTGAAAAATACCCTTCCAACTAGACATATATATCCAACAAAACTACCTTTCAAAATGAATTAAAAACAATTATTCAAATAAGCAGAAAATGAGAGAATTCACTACAACAAAGTTAGACTAGAGAAATGGTAAAGAAAGTTCTCATGATGAAGAAAAATAATTCCAGATGGAAACTTAAAGCTACATAAAATAACAAAGAGCTCTGGAAATGGTGAATATAAATTCTCCCTAGTTTTAATTTTATTTTAAAATAACTTGTACGCAGAAATGATGGGGCAAAGGGTGAACTAATTCAGCAGTGAATCTTACTAGACACTATGTTAAAATGAACTATACAACAAAGTGGGAGAAATTGAGGGAGGGAGAGACACTGTTCAAAAAGAAATATACTGGGGCTGGGAAGGTGGCTCAGTGGTAGAGTACTTGCCTTGCATGCTTGAGGCCCTGGGTTCGATTCCTCAGCACCACATAAGCAAAAAGAAAAAAGCCGGAAGTGGCACTGTGGCTCAAGTGGTGGACCACTAGCCTTGAGCTGAAGAGCTGAGGGACAGCATCCAGGCCCAGAGTTCAGGCCCCACGACCAGACCCAAAAAAAAAGAGAAAGAAATGTACTCATTACCTGACTTAGGTAATGCAACCCCTCTGTACCTCATAAATAAATAAATAAATATCTTGCAGTCAAAAGTAAAAAGATAGCAATTTATTGAAAGATATACAAGATATAAACTAAAATGAAGTACAAGTATACAACGAATGGAAGGAAATGTTTTCTGTTACTGTTACAAGGCTCTTATGTAAGTGGGTGATATATTACTTAATGACTTACTGTGATGAGCTAACTATGCATATATTATACTGAAGATCACCACTTAAGAATTAAACAGAGATAGTAAATAAGCCAACAATAGGGGAAAATAAGATGACAATCCAGAAGAAGACAAGAAGAAAGAGGAACAAAGAATGGATAGAGCAAGGAGAAAACAGCTGTAAAGATAGTGTACTTCAAACTAAGCCTAATATAATTCCATGATAGTACTAAATGAAAGTGTTCCAAACAATCTGATTAAAAGGTCAAGATTCTTAAAGTGAATATGCAGGAGCAGAAATCAAATCTATACTGCCTATGTGCTTTGAATTAAGATATTAAATTAAACTAAGATATGCAGAGTAAAAAGTTTTTAAATATATGCAAATATTATTAGTATGAACAAATGATGATAAATAGGCAAAAGAATTGAACAGTTTTCAAACAAGAAGCAGAAATGGCCAATAAATCCATGACAATATGTTCAATATCAAGATGTTGGAAAGCACAAATTGATTTTGTTTACCCACAAAGGAAAACTAAATTTTATCATTTTTAGGAAAATAGATGGAAGTGCATATCATTATGTTAAGAAAAATAAGCCAGACTCAGCAAGACATATATCACAACCTTTTTCTTACATACAGAATGTAGATTTGAAAAAAAAAAGGAGATGAAAATGGAGGGGCAAGAAGGAGACAAGTTGGGGAGAGAATATGATTAAACTACATTATATACATATATGAAAATACCATGATGAAGGAAGGCAGGCAGAGAGAAAGGGACGAAGGAAGACAGGTGAGTAGGTAGGTAGATAAATAAGAAGGAATGAATGAGGGTGAATATTAATACCCAAGTAGAATTCCAGATTAATAATACTGTCATTGGTATGGAAGCATATTTCAAAATTTAAAAATTATATAACAAGTCATCAAAATTGACACTGAACTCTTATGCACGTTTATGAATGAGCTTTTCATTATATGAAACTAAAACTTGTAGACCTACAAGGAGAAGTAGACAAATTCACAATCTTAGTTGGAGATTTTAACATGCCTTTCTAATTATGAGATAGAACAAGTAAACAAAATTAGACCTTAAATAACAACTAGCCAACCAACTTCACCTGTTACTGCTCTCAGCACAATACACTCAATAGTTCCACTGGCTAACCACGCACGTCAGCAATTCTACAAACAGATCTTTGGTTATAAAACAGTCTCAACAAATTAGAAGGGAAAAAAAGTCCTCTGATTAAAATGAAGTTGATTTAGAAATAAACAATGAAAAGATATTTGGAAGATATTTGGGTTTGGTGGCATATATCTATAGTCAGAAATACCAAACTTCACAGTTGGAGGCCAGCCCAGGCAAAATGTTCACAAGACTCCAGCTCAGTCAATAGCTGGATATGTTAGTGCATGCTTGTCATCACAGCTATGAAGGAACTGTAAATAGCTGTCCAGGCTGACCCAGGCAAAATGTGAGATCCTGTCCCCAAAAAAATAAAACAAAAAGGGCTAGGGTGTAACTCAAGTAATAATGCACCTGCCTGGCAAGTGTTAAGGTCCTTATTTCAACCCCACTACCACCCAGTAAACATACATTACCACCCCTCCTCACACACACAACTTGTAAATTCCCAATACTAGGACCAACATTACTTATTGCAGTGCTATTTTTATTCACAATATTTAAAATATAGAATTAACAAAGACACCATCAGATGAAAGGATAAAAGAAACGTGATATACTTATACGGTAGAATACTGTGTACATTCAGCTGTATGAGGAAGAAACTGCAATTTACATAAAAGTTTTACAATTAGAGATCATTATCTTTTTCATAAACTTCAAACAGTTGTAGAGGGAGTACAATTTAACATTCCCATTTAAGTGTCCAGTGCCTCTAAATCAGAAGCCTTGCCTTTCATCTTCTCTGCCACCCCCTTTGCCCCTCCCCACCAGACTTGTTTCACACTTTCCACTTCCTTTATTACATATGTATATTGAATATTCTTGCTGGTTTTTAAATTTTTATTTTATTTTATTGTAAAGGTGATGTAGAGAGGGATTACAGTTACCTAAGTAAAGTAATGCTTATATTTCTTGTAGAACAGTGTTACCCGCCCTTTCATTTTTTCCCACTTTCCCTCCTGTTCTGTCTGTTTTTGTCCTTGTTCTTTTTCACTCATCTCCTCCTCTGCCACTAACCCCCCCCCCATTTAGTTTCATTTCAGCTTGCTAATATTCATTTTGTTAAACTGTCTTTTAATTTTTTGAAAGGTTTACTCCATGAAATTTCACTCCTGCATATATTACTGAACTAAATCATGTATGTAAGCATATGACTCTGTGTAATTTGCATGGGAGATTGTATTTTAGGTCTCATGTCCACATATGAGAAAAAATGTACCTTTTTTCTGAACCTTGTGTAGTTTGCATGGTATTATATTTGCCAGAGCCATCCATTTCCCTGCAGATGACATAATTTTTTTATTTCCTGATGGCTGCATAAAATTTCATTGTACATATACACCACTTTTTTATCCATTCATTTATTGCAGGGCACCTGAGTTTCTTGCATGGCCATGATGAAATGAACACAGGTGTGCAAGTACCTTTGTTGTATCCTCACTTTCAGTCTTTCATATAAATGCCCAAGAGCAGTGTCACTGGATCATAGGGTAGCTCTGTGTTTAGTGTTTTTTTCCACATTGTCTTCCATAGTGGTCACATTAATGTATAGCTCCACTAATAGTGTATTAGGGTCCTTTCTTCCCATTAGCCTTGCCAGCATTTGTTGTTTAGGAATAACATAGGAACAACACAATTCTTTTTTTTTTTTATTGTGAAAAAACTGTACACAGGGGTTACAATTACATGGGCAAGATAATGAATACATTTCTTTTTTTTTCTATAAATTTTTTTAATTTTATTTTATTTTATTTGAGAACATACTGTACAGAGGGGTTACAATTACATGGGCAGGATAATGCATACATTTCTTACCAAGCATTGCAGCCTCCTCCTTTGTTTACCCTTCACCTCCCTTCCCAGCCTCTCCCCTCCCCCCCCCCCCCCCGCCCAATCCTTCCCCCCCCTCTCCCCCCACACTGACATTGTAAAGCTCATTTTTGACATGACATTTTGTACTTCTCATTGTTGCAACAGGTCCACCTGAATCCTTAAACGACTTGTTTGTCCCCATCTCCTCCACATGTTATACTGACATCAAATATAGTGAAAGCAGGGGTTACACTGTGGGGGAGGGACATACAAAGCAACAAAGAAATAATCTTATAAATGCGTTAGAAACACATGCATGAAAGAAAAAAAACATTAAAATACATATTTAAGGGTTCATTTTCCTAACATCACATTATCTGACCTTTTCCGCTTGACTCATACATATACTAGATATTACAAATAAGGGAAACCATGGGACCTATGTTTCTTTGGGCTTGGCTTACTTCACTTAATATAATTTTTTCCAAGTCTTTCCATTTCCTAACAAATGGGGCAATGTCATTCTTTCTGATGGAGGCATAGAATTCCATTGTGTACATATACCACATTTTCTTGATCCATTCATCTACTGAGGGACATCTGGGTTGGTTCCATATCTTAGCTATAGTAAATAATGCTGTAATAAACATAGTTGTGCTGGTAGCTTTAGTGTGGTCTTGTTTGTAAACATTTGGGTAAATGCCCAAAAGTGGGATTGCTGGATCATAGGGGAGCTCTATGTGGAGTCTTTTGAGGAACCTCTATACTACTTTCCAAAGTGGTTGAACAAATTTACACTCCCACCAACAATGCAGTAAGGTTCCCTTCTGTCCACATCCCCTCCAGCATCTGTGTTATTAGAGTTCTTGATTGTATCCATTCTAACTGGGGTGAGGTGGTATCTTAATGTTGTTTTGATTTGCATTTCTTTTATGGCTAGGGAGGTTGAGCATTTCTTCATGTGTCTATTGGCCATCCTTCTTTCCTCTTCAGAGAAGTTTCTCTTTAAGTCTTTAGCCCATTTATTTATTGGGCAGTTGTTTCTTTGAGGATTTGTTGTTGGGGGATTTAATTTTTTAAGTTCCAATTATATTTTAGATATGAGACTCTTGTCCGTTGTATGGGAACACACAATTCTTTAAAAATAAGCAAACCAACAACTTCACAGGTCAAATAAGACGTCAAAAAATCACAGAAGAAATTGTTGAACCCAATGAATGTATGTGTGAGATGCCACTGAACAGTGACTACAGGAAATTTTTAACTTAAAATGTTCATAGCAGAAAATATGAAAGGTAGAAAATCAATCCCTTAAGTATCCACCTTAAGAATATATAGTATGAAGAGCAAATTAACTCAAAGGAAGTGAGGAAGGTGAAAGCAGGACTTACTAAAATTGAAGGATTATGGTTTGAAGCCAGCCTTTACAAAAATATCATGAGACTCTTTCTCTACCTATAGATTGGTACCGTGGCTTAAGCCTGTCTTCACAAGTTATGTGGGAGACTACATTGGGAGGATTGTGGGGAAGCTGGATGGTGTGTTATCCCAGCAATTATCAGAGACATAAAATAGGTAGATCACAGTTGTAATATTCTGGGGTAATAAGACCCTGTCCTAAAAATAACCAATAAAACACAAATCGGGATGTGTTAATTCTGTGGTAGACAGTAGAGTTACCTACCTGGCAAGTGAAAGGCTCTGAGTTTACAAATAAAATAAATAAGAGAGAGAGGGAGGGAGGGAGGGAAGGAAGGGAGGGAGGGAGGGAAGGAAGGGAGAGAGGGAGGGAGGGAAGGAAGGAAGGGAGGGACAAATGAATACAGAATAGGGAAAAATTATAAAATCTAAAGCTGGTTGTTTGAAAAGATCAATAAATCAATCAACTAGTGGGTAAATTTAGAAAAAAACACAAATTATTGATAGCAGTAGTGAAAGGGAACATCACTACAGCCATTGCAGACATCAAAAGGCTAATAAGAGGCTACTAAGAGCAATTTCATGTCAGTAGATTTAATAACTCAGATGAAATGCACAAAATTATTTAAATATGAAAGTTACCAGATTTACACCTGAATAATACAAATCTGCTTGGTCCTATCTGTGTTGAAGAAATTGAATTCATAATTTACCAAAATGGAAGGATCAGGTGGCTTTACTCATAAGTTTTACCAGTAATTTAAAGGAAAATATTAATTATTATGTTTAGAATTGTTCAGAAGACAATAGAAGAGGAAAAGCTTTCTAAAGCCATTAGCCTATACTTGAACCAGACAAAGAAAACTATAGACTCCATTTACGTAGACATAAAAATGCTTCAGAAAGTTTTAGCTAATCAAATTAAGAAATATATAAGAAACAAGTTGGGACTTCAAGGAAGTTTAACATGTGATCATCAAAAAAGTTTCTTGTGTTAACAGAATAAAGGAGAAAACCAGGTAGTTATTTCACCAGATTCAGAAAATGCTATATTTATTAACTCAGAACAAAGTTGGCATATATGGAGATTTCCTAAGCCTGATAAAGGATACCCACAAAGGATAATTCCCATAGCGACATTATCCTTAATCATATAGGAACAAATTGTTTTCTTCTGAAACGAATAAGGTAGAAATATACACTCTTGGCAATTTCTACACAGTCATCCCTCCATGGCTGTAAGGGATTGATTCTAGTATTCCTGTGAATACTAAAATCTAGAAATGTGTGTGTCTTATTAAAATGGTATAGTGTTTGTATATAACCTATGCACACCTTCTTCATTTTTATCAGCTAATCAATACATACCCTTATTTTTTGTGTGTATAAAGACACAAACTTTTGGGAGTTTGTTATTGTTGTAGCTGTTTTTCAGTGCTAGAAATTGACCCAGGGTCTTGTGCATGCTACAAAAGAGAAGGTCTTAAAAATAGTTTGATATATATTGTTAATTCATTAACATCAAACCCATGTCCAAAACCACTGTGACTCATGCCCAAACCAAGTTTGTCTGACACATAGGCACATCTCACAAGGCACTCTTCAGTCTTCTTACACTTAGCAACACGACAGCACTTTAGTTCTGCACTTGCTGTACTTGACGCTACTTGAAATAGCAAAATCACCAACCCAAAGTCCCAAATTCAAAAAACATGGTACTGAATACGGTACCCAGAAGATCCTCATGAGAAAATTACCAAGAAAGCAGAACACTGCATTGTTTAGTCTTAGGTGGAAACATGCACATCAAACAAGTCAAATTTTCTCTGTTCCACATTTTCCAATGAATGACCATGAAAGCACCTGAAAATTATATTCTTTTTTTTTTTTTTTTTTGGTCGTTCATGGGTCTTGCACTCTGGGCCTGAGCACTGTCCCTGAGCTCTTCAGCTTAAGGCTAGTGCTCTACCACTTGAGCCACAACACCACTTCCGATTTTCTGAGTGGTTTATTGGAGATAAGAGTCTCAAGGACTTTCCTGCCTAGGCTGGCTTTTAACCGGGATCCTCAGATCTCAGCCTTGTGAGTAGCTAGGATTACAGGTGTGAGCCCCCAGAGCCCTGCTGAGAATTATATTCTTATAAGAAGAAAAAAAATTAGACATTTCATCTCTTGTTTCATCTCCAGGTCAACACAATCAGTATGTGTTCACTCCTCAGAGATTAGTTTTGCATAGCTGTTTCTAGAATGTAGGAGTGAGACTGCTGTGCATAATTACTAGCATTTATTTCTCAGCCTTGGTACTGCTGACATTTAAGTCAGATAATTCTTTATCATGGGGACAGTCCATGCGCTGTGGGATGCTTAGCAGCAATTTTAGCCTTTACCTACTAGATACCAGTAGCCTTTCTTTAGTTGTACAAATGAAAAATGTCTTAGCTGTGGCCCCTGCTTGAAAACCACTATACAACTCAGTAGCCATTTTTTACATGCTTTTTTTTTTATTGTGAAAATACAGTACAGAGGGGTTACAGTTACGTGAGCAAGGTAATGAGTACATTTCTTATCAAGCATTGTTGCCTCCTCCTTTGTTTTTTCCCTACCATCCCTTCCCTCCCACCTCCACAACTACACATACCTCTTCTTCCCCAGCCCCCCCCACCACCACCCCTGCTTCGCCAAAATTGTAAAGTTCATTTTTCAACATAGTGTCTTCTACATCTCATTGTTGCAACGGGTCAACCTGTATCCCTATTTAAACATTTTGTTTTTTCCCTTCCCCTCCCCAAATTATAGCAACATCAAATACAGTGAAAACAGTTAAACCGTGCGGGAGGGACATACAAAGTAACAAGAAAATCACATGGTACCTTATAAATACGTTAGAAACATTAACAAGAAAGAAAAAACCACTTGTGTCCCTAACTTGGGGTTCATTTCACTTAACTTCATCTTATCTGGTCATATGGATATAGTTTTTGATCTTTTCTACTTGTCCTAGACATGTACTAGTTATTGCAAATAAGGGAACCTTGGGACCTATGTTTCTTTGGACCTGGCTTACTTCACTTAATATAATTCTTTCCAAGTCTTTCCATTTCCTAACAAATGGGGCGATGTCGTTCTTTCTGATGGAGGCATAAAATTCCATTGTGTGTACATATATATATATATATATATATATATATATATATATATATCACATTTTTTTGATCTATTCATCTACTGAAGGGCATCTGGGTTGGTTCCATATCTTAGCTATGGTAAATACTGCTGCAATGGATATTGCTAACAATATTATAAAAGCAAGCAATACTCTGTGAAGGAAGCACTGTATCCCTTGCTACATGATTATTCCTCAGGAATTCCTTTCCCAAGGAAAAGCA
This sequence comes from Dipodomys spectabilis, assembly GCF_019054845.1. Classification (NCBI taxonomy): domain Eukaryota; kingdom Metazoa; phylum Chordata; class Mammalia; order Rodentia; family Heteromyidae; genus Dipodomys; species Dipodomys spectabilis. Next base: position 5,076,238 of record NW_024870864.1, on the reverse strand, counting down.
AATCCATTTTCTCATTCATTCACAGAGGTTCTCTTTAGTGCATTACATTCATGAATTCCAGAGCACTAGGCCTGTGGTGGGTAGATGTTGAAAATCATATGACGTGTTTGTTAAAATTTTCTTTTTTAGTGGTTGTGATGTGGGTGCTCTGCTAAGCTTTGTTACCACAATAGCTTGGATCTTAGTCATATTTCAGGGGCAGTTCTTGAGGTATTGCCTTTTCCAGAGTAAGCTTTTGACACATTAAAGACTGATACTACTGGGCTGGGAAGGTAGCTCAGTGGTAGAGTGCTTGCCTTGCATGCCTGAGGCCCTGGGTTCGATTCCTCAGCACCACATAAGCAAAAAAGAAAAAAGCTGGAAGTAGCACTGTGGCTCAAGTGGTAGAGTGCTAGCCTTGAGCTGAAGAGCTGAGGGACAGCGCTCAGGTCCAGAGTTCAGGCCCCACAACTGACAAAAAAAAAAACTGATACTACTGTCACATTTCTTCTCTTGTTCGTGTTGTATGCACATTTTTGACAAGAAACTTTAGTGTGCAGTATTTTCTAAGGCAGGTTGGTAAATGTTTGGGTACTGACTGCAGTAGAAAAATTTATCATAGGCAAGGAGTTTCCCATAGGAACATATGTATTTTCTGATGAGCAATCACTTTGCATTTACTTTAGCAGGAACTGCCATCCGCAGTCTAATTTTACGTATCATCACCAGAGTCCATGTATGTCTAATTTTGACTAGATCTACATTCCTTTCATTGTTGGAATTAGTTGAACGCCTCTGCTTTAAAATGCGAAGATGATTTTTTTCAATATCTATCTTCTAATTTGCAGAGCTACTGCTTCTACCATGAATGTTTATTTTCTCTGACAAGTGTGGGAAGGACTCCACTAATGCTATCATAGCCTGTAGCTCCCCCTGACCTGACCTGCATTTCCAGAATGAAAGCCTCTCTCCTCATGCCAGATAGAGGAAAAGCCTAGGCTGTCAGACATTCAGGGTAATGCCAATATGTATTCAGAATGGACTGGTAAAAGTTTTGAGAGAGGGCAACCATATTGTCATTCTGGTCATACTTGCATGATTTCTAATCATCCACCACTTCTTATAAAACTTAGGAATGACAAGCTTTGTATAGAGTGTTTCAGATTTGTTAATCTAGTTTCATAGCTTTCTAATCATGAAAAGTATTGTAACAAAGCTAGGAGGTAGTTTAAAACTGTGGGGGCAGATTCGAGTGGATGACGAGAGCCCCAAACACAAAGCTGTCCACAAGTGAGCAAACTCAAAGCTAAGCCTCTTACTGCACCCTCAGGGCTGCTCTATTTTTGTCCTGTTTTGCCAAATTGTCTATCTAAATCTGAATCGCAACCTAATGGTTTCTAGTCAGTAATGTTTAGACTTTCAATCCCTACTTGAAACTATATAAGATATACCTCATAGAGAATGGATAAATAGGTGGCTTAATGATGTATTTCTGAGACAGGAACTCATGACGTCTATGGCACAAGTGACAGGAGGACTATAGAGGCTAAATGGTCCCCACAAGCCAGATCTGAACTATTTGGTCTTGGTAAGCAGAGAATAGTACTTCCCACTGTAGGTAGGGTCTAGATGTGGTGTTGTGTGCTGGGGGGGTGGCTGTCCACCGAGGACAACCTGCAGGGAACACCATTTTCACTAGTTTTTTACCTCTGATGCTTCAGCCAGACACTGTCAGTCCCTGATTTAAAGTCACAGTCAGAGTGAACAGGGTGTGAGCCAGCACATAGCCATGGCCTCCCATTGCCATCTGTGATTTAGAGCAAAATCTTTGAGAGAAGTATAACTGCCTGAATTACTGCTTTTTTATATGGTTTTAAATGAGAATGTAAAGGCCAAGGGCATTTTTTCCCATTTAATACTATTAAATCCATCATTAAATCTCTTGCTGAACACTGGCTGATTTTAATGATGCCCTCAAGTACCCATCCTGGTGCTTGACTGTGTTAATATTGTTGTATATAGACATACAATAAATAATGCTTAGCTAAGATGATAGGGGAAGCATTACTGTGCATGTCAATAAAAATAGTCTGCACTAATGAGACCAAGTGTCAGGAGCAGATGGCGTGGTGGGAACCCAGCCCTTGCAGCTCCAGTTCTACAGAGCTCCGTGGCATACTGAACCCACCCTGAAAACCAGCCGGAGTCCTCTAAATATTTTATAGCAAGTTGGCATAAAAGGATTAATTTGGGGTTATAGTTTATTTTTATTACCTCACCATAAAAACCATGAAAGCTTTCCAGTGTCTGTTCTGTGTATTGGCCCTGTACCTCTGACATACAGGCAGTCACAGCTGTCAGGCTGTACCTGCTTTATCCGTTACCACAGAGTTCAGTTCCACTTGCTTTGCTTTTTATCATGCAGGATCAAGAGAAAGAATGCAGAAAGTCTTCATGTTTCAAAACATTTGTCATTTTAAAGGAGGGACATTATTATCCAACATAATTATCTACATTGCATGTTAGGATTTTGTTAGACTGTTGGCATTAAATGACCACAACTATCATTTAAGGAAAGAAAGCAAACACCAGATCCACAAGGGGATTTTGTTCTAAGATGTTCCTTGAGTGGCTGAAATTGTGGATAGTGCTTGACCCTGCACCATACTACTTTTTCCTATACATACATATTACAAGGTTTATTAATAAATTAGGCAAAGCTAGAGATGAGTAACAATAACAGATAATAGGAAACCTAACAATATACAATAATAAATGTCATCTACTCCTTGTATTTTCAGACTGCAGTTGAACATGAGTAATTGAAATCATAGTTAAGTATAGGGGAAGGGGGTTGTACAATTAAAGTAGAATGTTGCTGATGGCTTTCAGAATAATATTTCATGAGAGCCTCAGATCAACCCCACTAATCAAATACTGTTATCAGTCTACTAAGAGATGAAGAAACTGAGGCTCAGAGATTAAGTAACTTTTCCAAAACCACCAAGCAAAAGTAACACAGCTGAGATTCAAACACACATAAAATGATCAGCGTTCGTAGAGTTGTGCTCAAGATCAGGATATATACAAATTCAAGAAACATTTGTGTCATTCTTTCTGATGGAGTCGTAGGATTCCAATGATATTGCCCCATTTGTTAGGAAATGGAAAGACTTGGAAAAGATTATATTAAGTGAAGTAAGCCAGGCCCAAAGAAACATAGGTCTTGTGGTTTCCCTTATTTACAATTAGTAGTATATGAGACAAGCAGAAACAGTCAGATAAATTGATGTTAGGCAAAATGAACCTCAAGATAAGAACTCAAATGTTTTTTTCTTTCTTGCTATTGTTTCTAACATATTTATAAGATGATTTTTTGTTGTTTTGTATGTTCCTCCCCCATGGTATAACCCATGTTTTCACTGTATTTGATATGTTGGTATAATTTGGGGAGGGGAAGGGAAAAAACAAATTGTTTAAATAGGGATGCAGGTTGACCCATTGCAACAATGAGACATGCAAGAGGTTATGTTGAAAAATGAACTTTACAACTTGGGCTGGGGGCAGGGATGGTAAGGAGAAACAAAGGAGGAGGCAACAATGCTTGATAAGAATTGTACTCATTACCTTGCTCATGTAATTGTAACCCCTCTGTACGGTATTTTCACAATAAAAAAGCTTATTAATAAAAAATTTGTGGAATATTGTACAGAGAATATGTAAATGGGGTGTTATTCTAAAAATTAGCTTCTTCGTAAATAAAGTTCAGACCGACTCAAACCCCTTCCCCCAATACCAGATTTCTGGAGTGTATGGAAAGACTTAGATAGGTTTCCAATAAAGTTGGAGTCTGCTACATAGTCAATGGGAAGAGGCAGCAGAAAAGCCTTCCATCTTCACTACTTCATGTAACTTTTAACTTCACACTGAAAACCTAGAGAGAAATAAAAATATCTTCCCTTTTATTGCCTGTAGAATGTCTGATGAGATTTCTTTGTAAAAGAGAAAATGAATAAGAGAGAAGCATTTTATTCTTTCAAAGCTAATCTTCCTGTTTTTGTAGTTATAACCTTTACAGGTAATTTTTGTAGGTTTGCCTATAATAATTGAACCACAATTGTGCTATCGTTTTACTACTGTGTGTGTGTGTGTGTGTGTGTGTGTGTGTGTGTGTGTGTGTGTGTGTGTTTAATTGGAGATTGTCTCTTGGGATTTCCTTCTCAGGCTGGCCTTGAACTACAATTCTCAGTTCTCAGCCTGAGTAGCTAGGATTACAGGAATGAGCCGTTGATGCCCAGCCTATGCTATTATTTTAAACTTAGAAATAGATACTTAATGTGTGCATGCACCAAGATAGTGATACGTAGTTCCATTTTGTGCAGACTATAATACTGTATTTCTCTACTGTAATTTCTCTATTGTACTTGTTTCTGTTATATGATAAGGTAGACTAGAACTGAGGATGACTTACCACAACTTTGATTAGAAACAAATAAGCTGACCTGCCACCCTGCAGTCACTCCACTCTCTCTTCTGCTCTTTGCACTTTTGTATTTCTTCATGGCTGCCACAACAAAAACAAGGATGTAAATGAGAATAACTATGACTTCAAGGTCCCTGATTGCTGCCATGTGTAAGCACTTTGCAGCACACAGACAGCTTAAGAAACTACAACTAAGATTCAGTATACCATTGCCAAGCTGGAATCAAGAGGAAGAGAAGGTGGTGACAGTACAGAGAAAGATGGTGACAGTACAATTTTGCAGAAAAAAAAGACAACTAAGTCAATCTTTTTTTTTTATCAGGTTGTTATGAATTTTAAGCTCTAAGGACAGCAACAGACTGTATAAAGGCAATTTTAAAAAGTATAGACCAAAGTGTAGGCCAGAACAATTACATTTGGTACATTCTTATTTCAGATATCAAAGTGCAAAGCAGCTTAAGAGTATTGAAGCTCCTATTAGTCAGGAGGAGAAAATTGTTCTTCTGTGAGAATACCTGTAGAGTCTGTTCTATATGCTAATAATAGATTGTGGTTTTAAAGTTGAGAAACAGAATATCATACTGCACAGATCTCTGCTGTTCTAATATCATGTTAAGGTGCAATATATACTGATGTAATTTACTAGCACATGCAGATTTGTTTGCCAGCCTATTTATCTTCAGGCCACCCCCATTCCAATCTGTTTCTTGTTCCTGAAGGATGAACTCCCAGACCTTGTGTCTGTCATCTCCTTTCTCTGAGACTATGTACTTCATGAGACCACGTACTAGTTGATTTGGAACCTGCAAAGGTTTGACAGGCTGTTACCCTATTAAAACATACACATGTATAGCCCAAGGGTGCAAAGAGTACTCTCAAACAGTCTTTGAGGGTGCTGGAGACCAAAAACCTGTGTCAGCTCACCTCAGTCACATTTTCCAGGTGTGGAAATAATCTGAGAGGATAAAGCCCCGGGAAACTCTGGGTTGCAGGCTTGGTTTTTTTTGTTTTTTGTTTTTGCTCAAATGAATATTTCTTTTTTAAAAATTTTATTGTGAAAATAACATACAGAGGGTTACAATTACATGAGCAAGGTAATGAGTACATTTCTTTTTTTTTTTTTTTTTTTTTTTTTTTTAATTTTATTTTATTTTATTTGAGAACATACTGTACAGAGGGGTTACAATTACATGGGCAGGATAATGCATACATTTCTTACCAAGCATTGCAGCCTCCTCCTTTGTTTACCCTTCACCTCCCTTCCCGGCCTCCCCCCTCCCTCCCAACCAATCGTACCCCCCCCTCCCCCCCCCCCCACCGACATTGTAAAGCTGGTTTTGACATGACTATGAGTACATTTCTTATCAAGCATTGTTGCCTTCTCCTTTGTTTCCCCTTCCCATCCCTTCCCATCACCATCCCCCACTCCGTGCCAAAGTTGTAAAGTTCGGTTTTCAACCTAATGTCTTGTACAACTCATTGTTGCAATGGGTCAACCTGTATCCCTGTTTAAACAATTTTTCCCTTCCCCTCCCCAAATTATACCAACATCAAATACAGGTTATGATTGACAGACATTGTATCCAGGTTCTCAAGGGGCCTGAGACTTAAATAAACCTTTGTTAATTATTCAATCCAGGAAAACTGGTGAAGCAAAAATACCTGTTTCTCAGCAAACTATCAGAAGGAATTAACTGAGTGTTTACTTTAAGTGTCATTATGGACACTAATGCTCCTACAAGGCAGATTTTCTATCAGATAGCATTAATGCAATTTCCAAAGCTCATTGAAATGGATGATATATGATTGATGGAGTGCTGTATTTATGCTTAGCACATAGTAGGTACTCAAAACTGAGCATGGGAGACTCCTGAGTCCCTTTCCTTTTCCTGCCATATATTCCTTAAGCAAGAGTAGAAGCTCTTCAAAAAGTAGCTGGGCTTAAATGTTCTTTTGACCATTCTTCCATTTTCTGGAAGTCTCTGCAAAAGGCAGCTTCCATCTACAAATTATGCCAGGATTCTAGAAAGGTAGTCAGGTTAAATGCTTTGTTACTTATTATTTGAACAACAATATTTGAGTAAAGAATATACATTCTACGAGGTGACCAAGTTTGACTTAGTCCTTAGACAGTGTGACACTGAAGTGAGCCCTCTTTTGTTACATAATTTTTATTGTCATTTCAGTAGAGCTCAGTTGCTTTCCTGAGAGAGCTGAGAATTGTTCAGCATAGGGTGAGTCCCCTCACATAGCAGGGCAGCTACAAGCACCAAAATTACAGGATTTACGTTTGTACCCTTCTATTGGCATTGTTTTCTCAGCATCCCTGGACATTAACAATACTCAAAGAGTCCCTTGTAGGCTTTAGAGGAAGACGTAGTACACAACAGCTATTCAGAATCTCTAGATAGGGCTAAAGATAGAGAAGATTCCTATTCCCCAAGTTTGGAAGAGACTTAAAAGAGTCACTTGGGTGATGGGGGTAGCAACACATGACCATTAACAAACTTGAGATAGAGCAAACTTTTATTGCCATTTTGAAATTGGTAAATAATGACGGTTTCTCTTCGTAATCTCTGTTCTTGTTTATTCTACTTCTGTGAATAATGAATTTTATTCACCAGTATCCTCTCCAATACTCTTGCTAAGCAAATAGAAGGCAAACCTGGACCCCTTAGCTGTTCACTGTCTTGCTCCTCATTAAACGTTCTGAATCTGAAGGAACTTCTGTAAAAAGCAAGGCATGGCAAAATTTGGGATACTTAATGTGATTTGAATAAAAAATATAGAACCTTATGAAAATGAATCCTCTACATATTTATCAGCAAGAAAAGCACTTCAGGTTTTCTTTTTGTTCGGTTTCATTTTGGAGTTTTCTGTTCATTTCTCTTCTGGATCTCTGTGTGCCATTATGAGTCTGAACCAAGGCAGGCTGGGACCCTACTTACCACCTGAGCCACAGCTCCACTTCTGGTTCTTTGGTGCTTAATTGGAGACAAGAATGTCATAGACTTTCTTGACTGAACTGGCTTCAAACCATGATTCTTAGATTTCAGCCTCCTAAGTAGCTAGGATTACAGGTGAGAGCTATCAGCACCCAGCTTTGGATGCTATTATTTTAAGGAAATTGAGTATAGCTATGGTGCTCTGGAGTATTAATCCTAACTTTAGGAGTCTTGTGTCTGAATTCATCATGTTGGTGGAGGGAGATGCCTGAGCCTTTGATGCCTGAAGTTGAAGCATAGAAGGAAGTAAGGAGCAGGCCAAGGTTAAAATTTGAGGGACAGGGGCTGTGAAGGTGGCTCAGTGGTAGAGTGCTTGCCTCCCATGCATGAGGTCCTGGGTTCGATTCCTCAGCACCACATAAGCAGAAAAGGCCAGAGGTGGCGCTGTGGCTCAAGTGGTAGAGCGCTCGCCTTGAGCTGAAGAGCTGAGGGACAGCGCTCAGGCCCAGAGTTCAGGCCCCACGACCAGACCCCCCCCAAAAAAAAATTTTTTTGAGGGACAGTTGCAAACACTACAGGAAAGCTCTGTACGTTTTTAGTGGCCCCTACTTTGAATGGAGATCCTCCAGATCCTGAGGAGCTAGGATTACAAACCTGAGCCACCTTACTAGACACCAGACTAAGTCAACTGATTTTTTCACCAGAATGCTAACTCCATTCCATTAGGGACATAAGCCATTTTAATAAATGATGCTAGAACAGCAAGGTGTTCACATGCAAAAAAAATGCAATCAAACCCTTATATCCTTCTATATATAAAAAGTAAACCAAATAGATAAAAAGCCTAAATTTACAGTCCAAGCTAAAAATAATAAAAAGAAAAGAAAAACCTTAGAAAAAACCTTAGGTATAAATATTCCTAATCTTGGATTAAAGCAATGGGTTTCTAACTATTATACCAAAAGCACAAACAACAAAAGTATAGTAAGTTGGATTTCATCATTGCTGAAGGGAGTATAAAATAGTGCAGGGTTCAGGAAAACAGTTGGAAGTTCCTCAAAAAGTTAAAACTTAAGTGTTATCATAGAGCTGGTAATTCCACCCAAAAGAAATTTTAAAATATGTTCACACAAAAACGTGTACATGATGTTCAGAGAAGTATCACCACAGTAGCCAAAAAATTGAAACAACCCAAATGTCTCTCAACTGATGAATAAACAAATATTCATACAATAGAATATTCATCCTTGAATAGAAATAAAGTACTGACTCACGGTGCATTTGGCATAGATCTTGAAAACACTGTGCTGCATGAAAAAAACTAGACAAAAGGCTCACATTGTTTGATGCCATTGAAACGAAATGTTCGGAAGAGACAAATCTTGAGACGGAGAGAATGGAAGAGTCTAGAACTGGAAGGGGAAAGGTTTTATTTTGAGGTGATGCAAGTTTTACAGAATGGAATAAGGGTGATAGTGTCAAATGCATTTTTGAAATTTTTAAATGGTGAATTTTATATTGTATGAATCTTATCTCAGTCCTTTAAAAGCTGATTTATAGTTTCTAGTAAAAATAACACAGTAGAGATTTCATGCTTGGAAAGACCACAAAAAATACAACTGTGGTATATACTTTATTGGAAAGTGGCCACATTCTCCAAGTTGGGCCTCTTACTGAACACAGATTCACATGCACATTTATATGCACAAAGCTCCAAAGGCCTCCTACTCCTTTCTTGCTAGTTGTGAAGGAGGAACATTTACACACATTTTAGAAGGAACTTCCACAAAGAAAGCAAAGTGGGCTTCTGTGTGTAAGGAATTTGTCTTAGAATTTCTTCAACATCTCCCTCTACCCAAAATCTGTCTAAATTTTAAGGTCTGTCTATCATGAATCAACATGTTTTTTATGAAGTTACAATTACAATTAAAAATCATTTAGGATTTTTCACATTGTCACTACCAAAGAGCTAAAGTTAGCCCAGAGTAGGGATCATCATTCATCTAACAACTTGGAGCCAATTTCTTGTGTTTCTTTTATTATTAACTTTTAAGTAGTTGCACAAAGGAGTTGCCATTCAACAAAGCAGCTTATGAATACACTGTGTGTTGTTCAGTGTCACTCCTTTCAACATTCTCACCAGTCCTTTCCAATCCACCCCCTTCTTAGTTTTGTAGGATATAGATTGTATTCTTGATTACATTCTCTTCTCCCCTTCATTTGACTTCCCCTCTCCCACCCTTTACAAGTATCTAATTCCTCTTCAATGCTTCTTATTTTCATGAAATTCAAGATGATCCCTAAGGAGGGTTATACTTTGTTAAACGTATTTTCCTCATTATTAAGTACATTCATTTTAAGGTGCTGTTGTTTTTTTCATTGTGAAAATTAAACACAAGACCTTATATGGGGCTGGGAAGGTGGCTCAGTGGTAGAGCACTTGCCTTGCATGCCTGAGGCCCTGAGTTCGATTCCTCAGCACCACATAAGCAAAAAGAAGCAAAAAGCCAGAAGTGGTGCTATGGCTCAAGTGGTAGAGCACTAGCCTTGAGCCGAAGAGCTGAGGGACAGCGCCCAGACCCAGAGTTCAGGCCCCATGACCGGACCCCCCCGCCAAAAAAAAAGACCTTATATACACTAACTAGGCAAGTGCTTTATCACTGAGTAGGGCCCCCTGACCAGCACTATTGTAGTTTATGTGACTTGGTTAACAAATCCTAACATTATAAGCCTACTGAAATGTTTGAAGAACTGCTTAGGTAGAGATAGCTTTTCTAAGCTCCTGCTCTTTCTGCATTAAATGTGTATGCGTGTGTACACATAGGAATGTGTGATACACATAGATACCATCATTTAAAAAAAACCTTTTTGGTAAGTAGGCTCATAGGTACATAGACAGAAATGTCATCTCCCAGCCAGCTTTGGGAATTAGATGAGATCCTGTGGAAGCATATGCATGGATTCTTCTGTTGCTTTCTGTGAACCCTGTTCTTCCCTGCTGTATCTTTACATCTCTATCAAGTCTCCACTTTTTGAGGCCCCCTAGTTCTTTCTCTTTCTTCAGACCAGTTCTTTAAACAGCTATTTATTTTTACTTTTGTAAACAACTATTTATTGTACTTTTCTCTGTGCAAGCAACTGTGTAAGGTGCTGGAGACAGCCCAGATCTGTAGAAGGTGAGAGCAAAGAAGAAGGAAAAGGAGGAGAATGTGCACTCCAGACAGGCCACACAGATGACAGAAGCAGTAGTCTTTCTGGCTATGACACTCAAAGGCTACTCTTACCTTCTGGCTCACAGGCCTAAATGAACTAACAAAACTCTCTATTTTACAGTCTGATTTGAAGGAATCAGACTTTACAGACCTTCATGCTGCCTATTTAAGCAGACAGTGCTGAAAATAATTTTCCCAGGTTTGGGGATTTTACTCTTTTTACATGTCATCATGCCCTTTTCTATAATGAGCTCTGCTCCCAAGGCCAGGCCTGGCAGGACACCACTTACTGCCTACAGGCATGGCTTCTATGCGGAACCACTGGCAAGTCCATTTGTATCCAGTCAGGGCCTGCCAGGAAATAGCTATCCAAGTCTTCCGGCCCTTCAGAGCATTTTCTGGGATGCAAGAAGTGAAGGAATCGAGTGGAGAGTCTGCCTAATATTTAAGGTTTAACAGTCCTTACTTAGAATAATTTAAGAAAGTTATGTATGAAGAGCCTTGTGCCTAAACCTCAACATAGCATCCCAGACCAGGCAGAAATGGATGCTAAGCCTAACCATGGCAACTCAAAGACATAGGGCAGCATCTTTCCTCCTTGAAGAAGAGACTACAAGCCCTAGGGCATAGCAGCATGCAGTCTGTGGATGCCCAACTGTCTAAGGGTTCATTCAGACCTCTGAATACCCACCCTCCGCAGTTGCACTGTCCAGTGTCAGTTCATTTAAAACACACAGAAGAATTGGGTATTAGGCCTGTAGTGGTTAGATAACACACTTTTGGAAGAATGGGAGCCTTCTCTGTGCAAGAACAACTGGCTACTTTATGGCATTTTCCCAGGATGTTCCTGAGAAAGCAGGTGGGAACTTAACACAGGGCCTTGAAAATATTCCTGGCCACTACAGCTCACTCAGTTCTGAGTATCACTACCATTGCTACATTTGTACTTGCCATGACCAATGGACTGTTCTGTTTCTGCATACATGTTTAGATACGTTCTCTCTACCTGCACTACAGTCTTGTTCAGACATAGGTTCATCGTTTGTATTTTCTGTGTCCTATGACACATTTAGCCCAACAGCCTGCACGAATCCAGCTGTCCATTGACTCTATAGGCAGTGATCCTGGTAACAATAGTGGTCTGATACTCCATCTGAGGCAGAGCTGCTATCACATGCCTCGGAGCTGAGCCCTCTCAAATTTTGGCTGGAATGAACAACTGAGCTCCAGATGGAGCTGTTTGTTGTGCAGACAGGAATAATAAAAGATGATTTTAGCAGGTTTTTGTGGTTATACCAGCAGCCCTTTGTCTGAGAGCCCAGAGCCTAGAGCAGGAATGGTAGGAAGAACTCGCTTCCTCCTGCCAGTTCTCTCTTCATTGTAATTAGGAAGTTGGCTCATTTGAAATATAGCTTCACAGGTGTGGTATTCATCCGACAGGTGATTATGTTTTGATTTTTATCATCCCTTGTAAAACAGAATGGGAAAAGAGATTTTTAGACCCTAAAGCATATTCTATTACAAGTGAGATATTAGTGTTAAAATTCTTCCATGTTGCTAAATATTTACCCAATACAGGGTTTCTACCTTCTGCCAACCTGAAGCGTTTTCTTGGCAATGGTGCCTCATCTGGAACTTTGGAAGTCTTTCTACATTGCTCCTCTAACTGTGTAAACACAGCCATCTGTCTATACTAGGTAACAGACTGACCCTTATTCTTTTCTTTTTTAACCTGTTTTTTAATTTCTTGAAGTTTGCCCCAAACAATCCTGCCTTGACTGCTGGTTCTTTGTTCAGAGCCAGAACAGAGAGTCTCAATTATGAGGAACATGTAGTGTGTTCCTTTTTCTCCTGGTGTTACTTGAAACCCCTCTGAGAATTGCATTTCCAGAGATCCCCATGCTTTTCTTCCTCCTGAGTCATGCATTTTCTCTTATCTCATACTGTTACATTGTTTTATTGTTCTGCTATAGAATCTTGCTGTTTTTGAAGCACAAAATTTATTTCAATGTTTATATTTATATGGCACCAAAGTAGCATGCGGTCACAGTGTAAACAGAATTGATCAGTAGGTATTGATTGAGTTCCTTCTATGTGTTAGGCACTAGATTCATTTTAGAAAGGAAATATTCATATTTGGGATAGCTTTAATGCATTCAAGGAATCACTTGCAGTCCTTTGTAATGGTCATCCTGAGAAGCTAAGTACTACCTCCCTTCCACTATATATCTAAATGTTGCCTAAGTACTTAAAACATCTCAGCTACAAGATGGTTAAAACATATAACCAATTAATGGGCCTCAGATACATAAATTTTAATGTAGAATCAAGAAATATGAATAAACAAGGCACTATGACACATCCAAAGGCCAACAATGCCAACACTAAGGATAATGAAGAGGAAGAAAGCCCAAAGAACTCAAAAGTCTGCAAATAAACAGTTGAATGAAAGGAAGTGGAAAGAGTTGGAAAAAATCATATTAAGTGAAATCAGCAAGACCCAAAGAACATAGGCTTCATGATTTCCCTCATTTGTAATAATTAGTATATGTCTAGCATAGCCCTAGCAGAGAATCTCAATAGCTATGTATATATGGCCATAAAAAATTATGCTTATCGAAATGAACTCCAAGATATGGAAACAATAAGGGTTTTTTGTCTCTCTGATTTTGTTTTTGTTTCTTAATGTGCTGTGTAAAGTTATTTCTTTTTTCTTTTTTTTCCCCCCTTTGATTTATCCCCTGTTGTCACTTTTTTATTTTGGTATCCTGTGTTTTGTATATGTGTTTATCTGATTTGAAGAAGGGAGGGGGAATAACAAAATGGTGTGACAATGAACAAAGGGTGAACGAATACAACAGCAATACTCACAAGACACTATTTTGGAAATGAACTTTACAATTTGGGGGGAAGGGAGACAGGAGGGAGGGAAAGTGGGAGAAAACATGGGAGGGGGTAACAATGTTCAACAAGAAATGTACTCATTACCTTACTTATGTAACTGTAACCCCACTGACATCACACTTACAATAAAACAAAATAAACTTTAATAATAAAGAAATAGCAAAGACAAGTAGATAAGAAAAAAAGAAATAAGGAAAACAATGTATGATGTGAAAGAAGAATTTAATCAAGATACAGACATCTCAAAAAGAATCAAACTGAAATTCTAGAAATGCAGTCTCTTTAAGTCAAATAAAAAACACAGTGGAGGGGCTGGCTCAGTGGTAGAGCGCTTGACTTGCATGCATGAGGCCCTGGGTTCAATTCCTCAGCACCATAGAAGCAAAAAGAAAAAAGCCAGAAGTGGTGCTGCGGCTCAACTGGTAGAGCACTAGCCTTGAACTGAAGAGCTGAGGGACAGTACCCAGGCCCAGAGTTCAGGCCCCACGACCGGACCAAAAACAAACAAAAAACAACAACAAAAAAAAACCCAGTGGAAAGTCTCACTTAGTAGAATAGGTTGAATTAAAGACAATCTCAGGGCTCAAAAACAAAGTAGATCTATTAGAACACTCAGTCTAATGATGTTGTCATCTCAAGAATTCCTGTGGCCCCTTTCTTCTTGAGATGAGGAGGATATGTAGGAAGATGTGGCACACTGAGCTGGGTCTTAGTCCTAAACAGATCTCCCTAGCTTACTCAGACACTATAACGCTTGTCTTTTGGCTCTCTAGATTCAGATTATCTCTTATCTCTGAGATCCTTCACCCCACCACTCTCCTTGTGACATAGTAAACTTCTTTCCAAGGAAGAATTACAGAAACATTTTGACCAAGCATGTTGCAATAAAAGACTCACCTCACCTAACTAGATAACTGTAAGTTTGAATTGACTAGAAATTACATGGATGTCTGTTACAACAGTTGTAAGAATTATCCCCATCACTTTATCCTATATATTAACTACTCATTTCTTCCTCACGTGATTTCAAAAAATTAAATCCCCCAACAACAAATCCTCAAAGAAACAACTGCCCAATAAATAAGTGGGCTAAAGACTTAAAGAGAAACTTCTCTGAAGAAGAAAGGATGGCCAATAGACACAGGAAGAAATGCTCAACCTCCCTAGCCATAAAAGAAATGCAAATCAAAACAACGTTGAGATACCACCTCACCCCAGTTAGAATGGCAAAAATCAAGAACTCTAACAACAACAGATGCTGGAGGGGATGTGGACAGAAGGGAACCTTACTTCATTGTTGGTGAGAATGTAAACTTGTTCAACCACTTTGGAAAGTAGTATGGAGGTTCCTCAAAGACTCTCAGAGCTCCCCTATGACCCAGCAATCCCACTTTTGGACATTTACCCAAATGTTTACAAATAAGACCACACTAAAGCTACCAGCACAACTATGTTTATTGCAGCATTATTTACCATAGCTAAGATATGGAACCAACCCAGATGCCCCTCTGTAGATGAATGGATCAAGAAAATGTGGTATATGTACACAATGGAATTCTATGCCTCCATCAGAAAGACTGACATTGCCCCATTTGTTAGGAAATGGAAAGACTTGGAAAAAATTATATTAAGTGAAGTAAGCCAGGCCCAAAGAAACATAGGTCCCATGCAGTAACTAGTATATGTCTGAGTCAAGCAGAAAAGGTCAGTTAAGTTGATGTTAGGGAAATGAACCCTGAGATATGTATTCAAATGTTTTTTTCTTTCATGCGATTATTTCTAATACATTTATAAGATGATTTCTTTGTTGCTTTGTATGTCCCTCCCCCACGGTATAACCCCTGCTTTCACTGTATTTGATGTTGTTATAATTTGTGGAGAGGAAGGGAAAAAAACAAATCGTTTAAATAGGGATACAAGTGGATCCATTGCAACAATGAGATGTATAAGTCGTTATGTCGAAAACGAACTTTACAACTTTGATAGGAGGGGGAGGAGGGTTGGGTAGGGGTATGGGGAGAGGATGAGATGGGAAGGGGAAACAAAGGAGGAGGCTACAATGCTTGATAAGAAATGTACTCACTATCTTGCCCATGTAATTATAACCCCTCTGTACAGTATTTTCACAATAAAAAAAGAAATAAAAGAAATGCTCAACCTCTCTAGCCATAAAAGAAATGCAAATCAAAACAACATTGAGATACCACTCACTCCAGTTAGAATGGATATAATCAAGAACTCTAATAACAACAGATGCTGGAGGGGATGTGGACAGAAGGGAACCATACTGCATTTTTGTTGGGAGTGTAAACTTGTTCAACCACTTTGGAAAGCAGTATGGAGGTTCCTCAAAAGACTCCATATAGAGCTCCCCTATGACCCAACAATCCCACTTTGGGGCATTTACCCAAATGATCACAAACAAGACCACACTAAAACTACCAGCACAACTATATTTATTGCAGCATTATTTACCATAGCTAAGATATGGAACCAACCCAGATGCCCCTCAGTAGATGAATGGATCAAGAAAATGTGGTATATACACAGTGGAATTCTATGCCTCCATCAGAAAGAATGACATTGCCCCATTTGTTAGGAAATGGAAAGACTTGGAAAAAATTATATTAAGTGAAGTAAGCCAGGCCCAAAGAAACATAGGTCCCATGCAGTAACTAGTATATGTCTGAGTCAAGCAGAAAAGGTCAGATAAGTTGATGTTAGGGAAATGAACCCCAAGATAAGTATTCAAATGTTTTTTTTCTTTCATGCGATTGTTTCTAACATATTTATAAGATGATTTATTTGTTGCTTTGTATGTCCCTCCCCCACGGTATAGCCCCCTGTTTTCACTTTATTTGATGTTGGTATAATTTGTCTAGGGGAAGGGGAAAAACAAATCGTTTAAATAGGGATACAGGTGGAACCATTGAAACAATGAGATGTACAAGTCGTTATGTCGAAAAATGAACTTTACAACTTTGGGGGGGGGACCGAATAGTGGGGGCGGGGGTGTGTGGGGGAAGGGATGGGAAGGGGAAACAAAGGAGGAGACAACAATGTTTGATAAGAAATGTGCTCATTTTCTTGCCCATGTAATTGTAACCCCTCTGTACGGTATTTTCACAATAAAAAAATTAAAAAGGGAAAAAAAAGAAAATGAAAAGGCAAGCCACAGACTTGCTGGCACTGTTGCCAAGAGAAATTTCTTAATCAAAGACTTGTCTCTGAAAGGAAAATAGTGGAAAAATCAACACCAATAAATCTAACAACTCAGTAAAAGTAAAAAAAATTCTGTATGCAACTCAGTAATATAAAATAAATTTAGTGAGTTTCTAGGGTTGTACAACCACTGTGTCACCCTAACAAGATCCTTCATGGTGTGTGTGTCTGTGAGTGTGTATGTGTGTGTGTGTGTTGCTTTTGTTAATAGTTCTGTATTTTAATCTGTTTTGTTTCCTATCTATGAATAGCCTAAAAACAAGAATCAAATCTTTGGTTAAAGTTTCATCCCTAAATCCTCAAGAAATAATCTCACATATACAGGTCTAATGATTCAACTCAAATATTACTATCCTGGCCTGTTTAAACTTTAATTACAACAAATGTTTCTAGCAATCACTTTCCACTGACTCTTTCATCCAAGGAGACTCTGGGCTAAACACCTGCAAAACTGTCCTACTGACTTGGGGGAAAGCTGTAGGGCATAATGGCAATCTTATAAGCTCTTTAGAACCCTATGCCAGCTCTTAGGAAGAGGATATATCCTGCTTACTCTTAACTCTCTTTTGAAGCAAAATAAAACAGATAAAGAGACAGCATCCTCCCTTCCCTTCCTGCACATGGGCTTTAGTGCATTGGGAGTTGGGAAAGCAAATTATTGCTTAATAAGCACACTTTTATTATACCTTCTATTTGACTATGAATAATTAACCAGTTAAATATTAAATAATTAACAGAGTAAAATAGATTAAAAACAAGCTCATAAATGTCTTCTATATTTATCCTCTCCCTCCAAAGCCAAAAACTTTCAACCATAATTATAAAGTTAGTATTATAGTGGTAATTACTATTTCTTGACCACCTACTATGTACCAGATATGCTAGATATTTTATCGCCTACCAAAATATGATTATTAATATAAGTTTACAAGTGGGAACATAAATGATTGATAAAATAAAATTGACCGGGGTTATTCTGCTGATTTTGGTAGAGCCAATGTCTAGAGCACAAGCTCCAAGCCTTTTCTGCCCCACTATTCTTCTTATCTGTGATGGACACAGGGTTTTCGCAAATGCATTCCAGATTGTCTGTGGAAAGGAGTACAGAAATAGGTTACATAGAAAACAGGATGAAGATGTGATTATCATCCTCTTTTTCACTGAACTTCAACCCCATGATTTTTCTGTCTTTTTCAAGGAATGCCATTCTTTCCTTTAACTGCGTATGAAAGATCAGTTTGATCATTGCAAACTGGTCAGTTCACAAATTAATTGTTAGTTATTAGTCTGTTCAGAAGGCTAATTTCTTTTTTTTTTTTTTTTTTAATTTAATTTTATTTTATTTGTGAACATACTGTACAGAGGAGTTACAGTTACATGGGCAGGATAATGTGTACATTTCTTACCAAGCATTGCAGCCTCCTCCTTTGTTTATCCTTCACATCCCTTCCCAGCCTCCCCCCTCCCCCCCTAATCCCAATCCTTCTCCTTCCTCCCTCCCCCCAGCCCCCCCCCCCCACCAACATTGTAAAGTTCGTTTTGGACATGACAACTTGTACTTCTCATTGTTGCAACAGGTCCACCTGTATCCTTAAACAACTGGTTTTTCCCCATCTCCTCCACAAGTTATACTGACATCAAATATAGTGAAAGCAAGGGTTATATTGTGGGGGAGGGACATACAAAGCAACAAAGAGATAATCTTATAAATGTGTTAGAAACACATGCATGAAAGAAAAAAACATTAAAATACACATCTAAGGGTTCATTTTCCTGACATCACATTATCTGACCTTTTCCGCTTGACTCATACATATACTAGATATTACAAATAAGGGAAACCATGGGACCTACGTTTCTTTGGGCCTGGCTTACTTCACTTAATATAATTTTTTCCAAGTTTTTCCATTTCCTAACAAATGGGGCAATGTCATTCTTTCTGATGGAGGCATAGAATTCCATTGTGTATATATACCACATTTTCTTGATCCATTCATCTACTGAGGGGCATCTGGGTTGGTTCCATATCTTAGCTAGGGTAAATAATGCTGCAATAAACATAGTTGTGCTGGTAGCTTTAGTGTGGTCTTGTTTGTAAACATTAGGGTAAATGCCCAAAAGTGGGATTGCTGGGTCATAGGGGAGCTCTATGTGGAGTCTTTTGAGGAACCTCCATACTGCTTTCCAAAGTGGTTGAACAAGTTTACATTCCCACCAACAATGAATTAAGGTTCCTTTCTGTCCACATCCCCTCCAGCATCTGTTGTTGTTAGAGTTCTTCATTTTTGCCGTTCTCACTGGAGTGAGGTGATATCTCAATGTTGTTTTGATTTGCATTTCTTTTATGGCTAGGGATGTTGAACATTTCTTCATGTGTCTATTGGCCATCCTTCTTTCTTCTTCAGAGAAGTTTCTCTTTAAGTCTTTCGCCCACTTATTTATTGGGCAGTTGTTTCTTTGAAGATTTGTTGTTGGGGGGTTTAATTTTTTGAGTTCCAAGTATATTTTAGATATGAGACCCTTGTCCGTTGTATGGCTAGTAAAGATCTTCTCCCAATCCGTGGGCTTTCTATTGATCTTGCTAGCTATGTCATTTGCCCTGCAGAAGCTCTGAAACTTTATGCAATCCCATTTGTCCAACCTTTCTTTGATTTGTTGTGTTTCCAGGTCTCTATTCAGAAAATTTCGGCCTGAGCCAAGGAGACCTAGGGTTTCTCCTATTCCATCCTGTAATGTTTTCAGAGTGTCTGCTTTGAGTTCAAGGTCTTTGATCCATTTGGAGTTGATTCTGGTGCAGGGTGATATATAAGGATCTAGCTTAAGTTTTCTACATGTAGTTAACCAATTTTGCCAGCACCATTTACTGAAGAGGTTGTCTTTCTTCCATTCTATTGTTTTAGCTCCCTTATCGAAGATTAGATGGCTATAGGTCTGTGGGTTCATTTCTGGGTTTTCAATTCTATTCCATTGGTCCTGAGGTCTGTTCTTATGCCAATACCAAGCTGTTTTGATTACTATGGCTTTATAGTAGAGTTTGAAGTTTGGTATTGATATTCCTCCAGCAGTGTTCTTTCCATTCAGGAGCGTTTTTGCTATTCGGGGTCTTTTATTGTTCCATATGAATTTTTGGATTGCCTCTTCTATTTCCTTGAAGAATGAGGGTGGAATTTTGATAGGTATTGCGTTGAATTTGTAGATAGCCTTGGGAAGTATTGCCATTTTCACGATGTTAATCTTTCCAACCCAGGAGCATGGGAGGTTTTGCCATTTTTTAAGTTCTGTGTTGATTTCCTTTTTCAAGATTTTAAAGTTTTCATCATAGAGGTCCTTCACTTCTTTAGTTAAGTTAATTCCTAGGTATTTTATTTTTTGTGGGGCTATTACAAATGGAGTTGCTTTCCTAATTTCAGCCACACTTTTCTCATTGTTGGCATACAGAAAAGCCATTGATTTTTGGGGGTTAATTTTATAACCTGCTACTTTGCCGAAGTTTTGAATCAGCTTGAGTAATTTGGGAGTGGAGTCTATGGGATTCTTTAAATACAAGATCATGTCATCTGCAAAGAGGGAGAGTTTTATTTCTTCTTTCCCTATTTGGATCCCCTTTATGTCTGCATCTTGTCTTATTGCTGTAGCTAGGCATTCTAATACTAGATTGAAGAGAAGTGGAGAGAGTGGGCATCCTTGTCTTGTTCCTGAGTTAAGAGGAAATGGCTTTAGTTTTTCACCATTGAGTATAATGCTGGCTGTAGGTTTGTCATATACAGCCTTTATCGTACTGAGGAATGTTCCATGGATTCCTAATTTTTCCAAAACCTTCATCATAAAGGGGTGTTGGATCTTGTCGAATGCTTTTTCTGCATCTATTGAGATAACCATGTGGTTCTTATTCTTGCTCCTGTTGATGTGATGAATAATATTAATTGATTTGCGTATATTGAACCAGCTTTGCATCCCTGAAATGAATCCTGTTTGATCGTGGTGTATGATTTTTTGGATGAATTGTTGAAGTCGATTGGCCAAAATTTTGTTGAGAAGTTTTGCATCAATGTTCATCAAAGAAATGGGTCTATAGTTCTCTTTCTTTGATGAGTCCCTGCCTGGTTTTGGGATGAGGGTTATGATGGCTTCATAGAATGTGTTCGGTAGTGAGCTTTCTCTTTCAATTTCATTGAAGAGTTGGAGGAGTATTGGTGTGAGCTCTGCTTTGAAGGCCTTGTAAAATTCCGCTATAAAACCATCTGGTCCTGGACTTTTCTTAGCTGGGAGGTCTCTTATTGCTGTTTCTATTTCAATGCTTGATATGGGCCTGTTAAGCTGGTTTAACTCATCTTGGTTTAGTTTTGGCATGTCAATATTTGCTAGGAAAAGGTCCATTTCTGTCAAGTTCTCAAACTTATTAGCATAAAGTTTTGAGAAGTATTCCCTTATAATGTTCTGAATCTTGGTTGTTTCCGTGGTGATGTTTCCATTTTCATCTCTGAGTTTATTAATTTGGGTGTGTTCTCTTCTTTTTCTGATAAGATTTGCTAAGGGTCTGTCAATTTTGTTAAGTTTTTCGAAGAACCAACTCTTTGTTTTGTTGATTCTTTCTATAGTTTTTTTGGATTCTAATTCATTTAATTCTGATTTAATTTTGATTATTTCTTTCCGTCTACTGGATTGGGGTTTATCTTGCTGCTCCTTTTCAAGGAGGTTTAGATGTGTCATTAAATTGCTAGTTTCAGATTTCTCCAATTTGTTGATATGGGAGCTCAGAGCTATAAACTTGCCTCTGAGTACTGCCTTTGCTGTGTCCCAGAGGAGCTGGTAATTTGTGTGTTCATTTTTGTTGAATAGCATGAACATTTGAATTTCCTTTCTAATCTCTTCCATGACCCACTCTTGATTCAGCAGTGTGTTGTTCAGCCTCCATGTGATACTGGACTTTCTTTGGTGGCTTTTGGTGTTGAGTTCTAATTTTATTCCCTTGTGGTCAGAGAGAATGCAAGGTATAACTTCAATGTTTCTGAATTTAGACAAGTTTGCTTTGTGGCCTAAAATGTGGTCTATTTTAGAAAACGTTCCATGTGCTGCTGAGAAAAACGTGTATTCTGATGCTGCTGGGTGAAATGTTCGGTAGATGTCTGTTAAGTCTAGTTGATCTATGCAGCTGTTTAGATCTGCGGTTTCTCTGTTGAGTTTTTGCCGAGTTGATCTATCTAGTGGGGAGAGTGGTGTGTTAAAATCCCCAACAATTAATGTCTTTGGATCTATATGGGATTTGAGGGAAAGTAGTGTTTCTTTGATAAATTTGGGTGCTCCATTGTTTGGCGAATAGATATTTAGAATTGTAATATCCTCCTGAAGGAGAGATCCTTTAATTAGTATGTAGCGACCTTCTTTATCTCTTCTCACGAATTTTAATTTGAAGTCTATTTTATCTGATATTAAGATTGCAACTCCCGCCTGTTTATGGGGGCCGTTTGCTTGGTAGATTTTGTTCCAGCCTTTAACATTGAAAATGTGTTTGTTTTTACGGGCAAGATGTGACTCCTGCAGGCAGCAGATAGAAGGGTCTTGTTTTTTAATCCAACTAGACAGTCTATGTCGCTTAATTGGAGAGTTCAGTCCGTTAACATTAAGAGATAGGACTGAGAGGTATTTGGGAGTTCCTGCCATGTTATCCACCTTCTTGGGAGCTGCGAAAACTAGGTTCTTCCTATGGTTCTTGGATTCTCAGTTTGGGTGCAGTTTCTTGGCCTTTGTTGCGGTCTTGTTGGTTTTCTATGTGTAGGACATCTTTAAGAATCTTTTGTAGGGCTGGTTTGGTGGAGATGTATTGTTTCAATTTTTCTTTGCTATGGAAGGTTTTTATTTGGCCTTCAGTTATGAAGGAGAGTTTAGCTGGGTACAGTATTCTTGGTTGATAGTTGTTTGTTTTTAGGGCATGGCATACATCATTCCAGGCTCTTCTTGCTTTGATTGTCTCTGCTGAGAAATCTGAGGTGATTCTAATTGGTTTCCCTTTATAGGTGATTAACCTTTTCTCCTTGACAGCTTTAAGGATCTTTTCCTTGGTCTGAGTTGATCCTGTGTGGATTATAATGTGACGGTGGGATGTCCTATTCTGGTCTGGTCTATTTGGGGTTCTAAAAGCTTCTTGTATCTGAATAGGCCTATCTTTTTGTATGTTTGGGAAGTTCTCTGCTAGGATCCTGTTAAACAAATTTCCTAGACCATTAACTTCTGTTTCTAGGTGCTCCTCTACACCCATTATCCTTAGATTAGGCCTTCTGATGGTGTCTTCTAGGTGTTGAATAGATCTATCATACTTCTTGGACTTGTCTTGGATGGTTGTATGTTCTTTCTCTATAATATCTAGGCTGTCTTCAATCCCTGAGATTCGATCTTCTGCATGGTCTAACCTGCTGTCAAGACTCTCTACTTTGTTTTTTATCTCTTTTCCTTCTAATTGGTCAGCTTTGATGGCTTCAAGTTCTTTGTTGAAGCTCTGTTTTAGGTCTTGTATGAATTTCTTTACTTCCTTAATTTGGTGTTCAGTGTTTGTTCTCAAATCACTTAGTTGATTGGTTATGATTTCTTTGGACTCCCATTCCTTCTGTTGGGTTCCATTCAGCATTCCCTTTGTGGTCTCCCTGACTTCCTTCAGCTCTTTGTTAATGGATTCCATGAATGCCTTTACTGATCTTTGTGTGTTCTCTACCTGGTCTCTCAATTCCTGAATTACTCTTTGATTAGCTTCCTCCCGTTTGTGGGATTCCTGCAGTTCTCTTTCCTCCCGTTCCTGGGATTCCTGCAGTTCTCTTTGAGTGTTCTCAGCCTGCTCACGCCATTCCTCCCTTTCTCTTTGAGTATTCTCAAGTTGTTCACGCAAATCCTGTATCAGTTTTTGAGTAGCTTCCTCAAGCTTATGATATTCCTGCATAAACTTTTGGGATGCCTCCTCTCTCTCCCTATCACGCTCATACAGAGTCCTTTGTAAGTTGTCAAACTTCTCATTTATCATATTTGCCACCAGTGTTTGTAGAGCTATTTGGGAACTCTCCTCTGGATTGTTCATTATCTGATCTGACCCCTGATTATCAAGATTGGGAATTGAGATACCTGGATTTGCCATTTTTCTTGTGTTTTTTCGGCTTACTCTGCCCATTTGAGATGAAAATAGCACCAGTTTTGTGCTAGAACACTATCTTAAGGCAACCATCAACCAACGTTTGCATTTATACAGTCAATAGTCTACAGATACAATCTAGTTCAACAGATACATCTATTCAACATCAAACAACTATATGTTAATGGGCTTCGAACCGCAGAGAAGAATTTGGGAAACCAGAAATTTTTAGGGTTAGGGAGAGATGTGGGTAAAAATTAGGAATAGATTGGTGTGGGGAGGCACAGGGAGAGTTAACTATGTCCTAATCTCAATGCAGGAAATAGGTTGGGTAGGATGCAAGTAGAGAGGGAGAGAAAAAGAAGAAAGGTAAAGGGAAATGAAAAGAGACCAGAAAAAAAATTAGAAACGTAAAAATTAATATAGTTATGGAGATTGAAAGACCATCTATTTAGAGAGGAATGTGAATATAATGAGAAAACAGGAGGGAGATAGAGGAGATGTGAAAAACTTAAAAAATGCTTAAAATATTATATAGGTATAAAGAGGTAGTACTGCTATTAAGGAATTTAAGTCTCAGAGGTTTTGGATTGAGTAATAAATTTGTGGATTAAGTGTGTACACAATGGGGGATAGGGTCTACTAGTTAACTATGGGTTTATCAGGATGTGCAGGACAAGAGTTAAGGCACATACAGAAGAACAAAAGAAAGGAAAAGGTGAAAAGGATAAGAAAGGGAGAAAAAAAAAGATCAGAAGTTCAGTAGAGCTAGACAAAAAACAAAAAGATAATTAAGAAAGAAAGAAATAAAAAGAGAGAAGACAAGAAAAGAAAGGAAAACGTACATTCACGTATTCCTAAAATAAAAATTATAAGAGGAAAAAAAAGTTACTGGAAAACAATTATTTTTTCAAAAAAGGCAAAAATTAAAGATTAATAAAAGTTTTAGAAAAGGAAAAAAAAATTTTATATATATAAGGTACCAAAAAAAAAAAAAAAGAAAAAAGAAAAGAAGAAAAAAAAAAGTTCTTTGATTTTTTTTTTTTTGATTTTTTTTTGGGAGGGGTGGGAAGAATCCTGTATCTCCCTTTTGTCTGTTACCAGCCTCTTGTTGGGGTCTCTGGTCAGCTTGAGGTCCTGTGGCTTGATTGGTTTCTTAAGTCAGTTTGTTCGAACAGGCAGAAAAATGCTCTGCTTTACCCAAGATTTTGAGATCCCCCTCCCAGGTTAGTTTAATGGGAGGGTGATCTGCTTTGAGAATCACAAAAGAGGGGTGATGAGGCTAGGTTCTGGTAGAGTTGAGGCCTTTCAACAAACAGTAGCTTTTCCCTGGGGCTATTTTGTGAAAAATTCACAGAGCCCACCCTGGAGCCATTCTCAGGGTTTCTGTTTTTCAATTGATTGTGGAGGCTGCTAGAGGGAGGGGCAGCCTCTGGCTCTGGTTACCCAGTGAGGAAAGCCACTCCAATGGCTGGTACCTGAGCTGGGTGACTTTTCCCTGGATGGAGCTGAGTCTGGCAGGTCACTTCGCCGTTAAGTTCTTGTGACCTGTTAAATGACTCGTTTTATTCCAAGGCCTGAGTTGGAGCTAGCAGCTCCTCTGAGCTTTGTCGGTATCCAAGATGGAGATCACCGGTGCTGGGGGGGGAGGGGTGGCCTTCCCTCCTCTGCTCCCTGAGAAGGAGTGAGGAAGTGGGGCTACTCACGCCGAGTCTTGGATCCTGGGTCGTCTCTGGTCTGCAAAGTGCAGGATGAAGTTGTCCGCTCCTTGTCGGTTCTTGCTGGTGTTGAGTAGAATCCTCTCGCCCTCTGCGTCTGGCTCCTTCGTCCCGGACTCTCTGTGTGAGCGCTCAGGTATGGCCGCGGCTGCGGTAGCCGCTGCGACCCTGCCGCCGCCGCCGCCGCGGCTGCTGGCAGCCGGTCAGATGTGTCTCCTTGTCTTGGCTTCCCCTCTCTTGTCTAACTCTCTGTCCTGTGATGGCACACTTGGTGTGATTCTCTGGCTTAGGACTGTTCACTGGAACTCTAAAACTGCTTTCTATGCGAGAGCTTGTTCAGATTCCAGCTTCTCCTCCGCCATCTTCCCGGAACTCTCCAGAAGGCTAATTTCTTAGTGTTTATGCTACCACTAAAAGGTATCTTGTGAGTCAGAAAGAAGCTGATAATGGCACAATTAATTACATGACTTCTCTTGTGAGCTGGTCACAAATCTCACTTCTATGAACCCAAACTTCATGTAATTTGTCTCACAAATGACACAGGATAGTATCAGCATAATGACAAAGTAGAGTACTGGCTCAGATGCAAAATATGAGAAATCCTCTCAGTGTTCTTCAAATGGTTCATCATTTTAATTAAAAGAAATTTAAAACTATACCAGTTACTGCCTCTCATCAGGAGCACACAATTGTAAGAGAGCCAGAAGGTGAGTGATTGCCACAGGACCCTATGGAGAAATTGTCATCACCTGTGTTTCACCAGTCATTCAGCTCCTGCATCTGGGCTCTACACAACCAACCTATCTGCTTTAAGTTCTGAGAACTCTATATAAATTATGCTAATTTAACATTTTAACAACATGTTAATTCTATAAACAGTCCCCAGACTGAAGATCCAGAATTATAGTGTGTTTTATACATAAGTGATAAAATGAACATTGAAAGCCAGGTGAATCGAGAAATAAATTTTAGAAATGTATGGATTTTGCCAAGCTTCCAACTAAATGAAACAAATATGCACTTGATACATAAAACAAGGGAATAAGGAGAGAGGGCTCTCCTATGTTGGTACCCCAGAAGGGAAAATGGAAAAGAGCAGACAAGAAAGCTGAGAAGTCCAAAATGAAGTGCTTGAGCATGAAAATAAAAATTCAGAGCAGGTGTGTCTTAACTTTCTTCATTGTTCTAACATTCTTGGTGGAAAGTCCAGTGTTCCTCGAAATAGCTGAAGTGAAGGAGGTGACAGTTGGGCCTCCCAAGGCATGGGATTAATGTCTTTACAAGTAGAACTTAATGTAATAAGAAGGAAATAAAGAAAGGCCACACACTATGTAGCTTCAGCTTTTCACTGAATGGGAGTCTGAAAAACCAAGGAACAAGTGTGACTGCAGGCCTCAGGTGCCCTCTGTGTTTCCAGTTTGAAGGCCTTTTGTGTTTTGTGTTTGTCCATCTATAAAAGCTGAATTGATGTTGGCTTCTCAACATGATCCTATTGATCTCTACCTCATTTTATCCCTGATGATTGCCCTCACAGAGGGCACAGGCCCTGGCAATGCAAGAATTTCAGAGTACTAGGCTGAGATCTCCCCATCCAGTGAAATTTGTCCAGGAAATACAGGTAGTTCCCACCTCCCATATCTGTGCGTTCCACACTCATGGATCTAACTAAGCATATTTTTTAAATTAGATTTTTTTTCCTAATTCATTAAGCAGCAGCAAAAGAATTATTACATATAGCATTTATATTGTGTATATTATATTGTACTATATATCGCTTAAAGATTATTTAAGACCCAATATTTGAAAAACTATATAAAGAGATAAAATGAGCAATTTGAGAAATCGATATTGACATATTCTTTCCACATAGAGTTTATATTTTGGGATTTAGCAATTGTTATAATTAAAGCATTCTCAGTTAGTTGTAAATGATAAGAAAAAATGAAGTGTGTAGAGGCTTTGCAAACACAATATCATTTTATATATGGACCCTGAAGGCCCTGGAATCAATCCCACCTAAAAACTGAGGGATGATCCATCCATTCATCTACTGGGGGACATCTGAGTTGGTTCCATATCTTAGCTCTGGTAAATAATACAGCGGTGAACATGGTTGTGCAGGTAGCTTTAGTATGGCCTTGTTTGTGGTCATTTGGGTAAATGCCAAGGAATGGGATTGCTGGGTCATAGGGGAGCTCTATGTTTAGTCTTTTGAGGAACCTCCATACTGCTATCCAGAGTGGTTGAACAAGTTTACACTCCCACAAACAATGTAGTAATGTTCCCTTTTGGCCACATCCTTGCCAGCATCTCTTATTAGTTTTCTTGATAATGGACATTCTGACTGGGGTGAGGTGGATTCTTAATGTTGTTTTGATTTGCATTTCTTTTGTGGCCAGAGATGTTGAATGTTTTTTCGTGTGTCTGTTGGCCATTCTTATTTCCTCTTCAGAGAAGTCTCTTTTTAATTCTTTAGCCCTCTCGTTAAATGGGGTGGTTGTTTCCTTGAGGATTTGCTTTGGGGAGGTTTAATTTTTGAGCTCTAAGTATATTTTAGGTATGAGGCCCTTATCTGTTGTATAGCTAGTGATCTTCTCCCAATCTATGGGCTTTCTGTTTATCTTGCTAGCTATGTCCTTTACCATGCAGAAGTTCTGCAGTTTAATGCAATCCCATTTAACCAAACTTTTTTTGATTTTTTTTTTCTTGTGTTTCTGGGTCTTTATTAAAAAAGTTTCACCCTGTGCCAAGGAGCCTTAGCGTTTCCTCTTTTCCTTCCTGCAGTATTTTCAGGGCATCTAATCTTACATTGAGGTCTTTGATCCATTTGAAATTGATTTTGGTGCAAGGTGATATATACGGATCCAACTTCAATTTTCTACATGTATATAGCCAATTCTTCCCAGCACCATTTGTTGAAGAGCTGTCTTTCTTCCATCTTGTTTTTCTTTTTTCATCTCCCTTATCAAATGTGAGGTAGACATAAGTCTGTGGGTTCATTCCTGGGTTTTCAGTTATATCCCATTGGTCATCAAGCCTGTTCTTGTGCCAGTACCAAGCTGTGATAGAGTTTGAAGTTTGATATTGATATTCCTCCAGCACTGTTCTTCCTGCTAAGAATTGATTTTGCTATTTGGGGGTCTTCTGTGATTCCATATGAATTTTTGATTGCTTCTATTTTATAAAGAATGGTGGTGGGGTATCGATGGGTATTGCATTGAATTTGTAGATGGCTTTGGGTAGTATTGCCATTTTCATGATATTAATCCTCCCAATCCAGGAGCATGGGAATAGACCAAGAAAATATGGTATATATACACAATAGAGTTCTATCCTTCAATCAAAAATGACATTGCCCCATTCATAAGGAAATAGAAAGACCTGGAAAAAATTATACCAAGCTAAGCAAGCCAGGCCCAAAGAAATGTAGGTTGCATGGTTTCCCTCATTTGTAATAACTAGAATATCTCTATGATATTCTTAGCAGAGGATCCCAATAGCCTAATCACTAAGTGCATATGACCAAATATAATGAAATGTATCTAAATGAACTCCAAGAATTGGAAACAAGAGGTTTTTATTATGTACTGTTTGTTATTTTTATTTTTTGTTTCAGTTTTCTGTGATTTTTGTCTTGTACATAAGTTTATCTGATCTGCAAAGGGAAAGTGAATCACAGAAACAGCAGGACAAAGAATGAACTAATGCAACAATGATACGCACTAGACATTATGTTGGGAATGAACTTTACAACTTGAGGGGAGAGTGGAGCATGGAAAACTGGAGAAAATGAGGGAGGGGGTAACAGGTTCAAAAAGAAATGTACCTTACCTTATGTAACTGTAACCCTGTGCTCATCACCTGTAGAATAAATAATTTTAAAAAGTCAATCCTAAAATTAAATGATGTAATTTGAAGGTAGGGATGGGAGGAGGGAAAGTGGAGAAGAACAATGGAAGGAGTAACATTGATCAAGATGCATTGTCTCATAACCTGATTTATGGAATTGTAGCTTCCTTGTACAGTTACTTAATAAAATTAGATTAATAGGTCCCATGGTTTCCCTTATTTGCAATAACTAGTACATGTTTAGGACAAGCAGAAAAGGCCAAAAGCTATGTACATATGACCATATAAGATGATGTTAAGCGAAATGAACCCCAAGATAGGGACACAAATATCTTTTTTCTTCCTTGCTATTGCTTCTAACATATTTATAATGTACCATGTGATTTTTTTTGTTTGTTTGTATGTTCCTCCCCCATAGTATAACCCCCCCCCCATTTTCACTGTATTTGATGTCGGTCTCTGTATATATACTTCTCTAATTCGGGGAGGGGAAGGGAGAAAACAAAATGCTTAAATAAGGTTACAAGTTGACCCATTGTAACAATGAGATGTACAAGACACTATGTTGAAAATGAACTTTACAACTTCGTGGTGGGGGGGGGGGTAGTTGTGGAGGTAGGAGGGAAGGCACAGTAGAGGGAAAACAAAGGAGGAGGCAACAGTGCTCAATAGGAAATGTACTCATGACCTTGCTCATGTAACTGTATCCCCTCTGTACAGCATTTTTACAATAAAAAATGTTCAAAAATTAGATTAAATAATCTAAAACAAACTGAGGGATGAGTGTACAGCTCCTGGGACTCATCTACTTGTCTTACATTAGCCTGATTCCTCATGGTGATTTTTTCCCCCCTAAACACAGTGTTAGTAGTCCTACTGGTTATTTGCTCAGTTGTATTCATGTTCAAATCAGTTGCAGTTTTGTTTCTTGGTGTTATACCACCCTAAACAATAGGATGAAAACAAAAGTTTTTAAAGTACTTTTATTTTTTGCCAGCAGGTACTATTTTTCCAAAAACCTTCTATGACTAGTTGCCACCAAAACCAATAATTATTATGACTTGTATTTTTGTCAGTCTGTGAAACCTGAGTTGAATACTGTTTCTCAAACTGATTCCACTGATCCTCCACTTTTTTTTTTTAATCCCTGATGGTGAACATCATGGAGGGGCTCAGCAGTCCTAACACTGTACTATATTTTTTATTTTCATACCCTAGGTCCTTCTGCTACATTGCCCAAAAGCAAGACTGTTACTAGGTGTTCATTGGTTGAAAGGCCAGATTAGAGGTTTAGGTTGTTTTGAGTAGTGTACCCAGCCTTCCCATTTGATCCTAGAATTCCTGTCTGAGGGCCAGTGTGGTACCTTCCCCAGGAATGGTTTAATGAGCAGGACATGCTCTTCAGTTCCATTAGGAAGGACTATTTCTCTCTGCTATTCTTAATCCCAGGTGGGTGCTGAGCCCATAGGCCAGCCTAGGAAGGGTTGTCTCCTTCCCCAGATGGCAGTGCTCCTGTGAGCTACTGGGCATTTGGAGGATTGACAGGGTAATAAAATTACCATATTGTGTTAGTAGTGGCAATTTTCGGGTAAGATTGTGATAACAGGAATAATAAGTGTGAAAGAACTAAAAAGCCAAGTGATTGTTCTGGTTCAGAAACTGAAAACAAAGCCCTGCTCTAATCTACAGTGGCATTTTACCTTTTATTCTGAATGGCAGGATTAATCCAGTATCTTATTTCGGAAAACATTTATTTCTGAGTGCAAAGAGTTTGGAAGTGAAGAACAATCCATTGTCAGGCTCTTCAGCAGACTTCCCTGTGGGCGGAGGTGCTGAGCCATGGTTTGAGGGACAAGAAATCACTTAGCTTCTCTAACTAAAGCTCAGAAATAAATTTTATTCCTCATTTTAGAGGTTCAGTTTGGTGTTAATCAGTGCTATATTTTATGAGTGCTTAAATTAAGTAAAGGAAGCTATTCTATTTTTCTCTGGATTATTTTATTTAATCTTTGTGATTGGACCATGGAATAGTTCATATTTCCATTTCTATGGTCCTAGACACCAAAGCTGAAATCCAATTGATTCTAAAGTCCCAAACTTAGAAATACTGCATGTACTGAGTACATAGCTTACCTAAACTCACCGAGCCACACAAAATCCAGAAAAGACAGTGTCTGTCCTTATAATAGTGAATCTTAGAAAGTCATTGTACCCTGAAAACTGT
Organism: Dipodomys spectabilis; assembly: GCF_019054845.1. Lineage (NCBI taxonomy): Eukaryota > Metazoa > Chordata > Mammalia > Rodentia > Heteromyidae > Dipodomys > Dipodomys spectabilis. The sequence goes on along the minus strand of NW_024870864.1, from coordinate 5,044,588 downwards.
GTTTTATTTTATATACACATAGAACAACATAGTTCACATTTGAAATACATGACAAATATGATTAAATAGTCCATATATATATATAATTTTTATATTTTTGGAAATTCTTCTCACCTGAATGTTTTAAGCAATTGTATCATCTTTACTATTTGTAGGATTTAGTACATAGAAAAATCACAAGGAAATGCTTAGATAGAATTAAATATTAACAACCAAGTTTGCATACAGGTACAGATACTCAGTTTAATCAACAAGCATGTATTGAACACTTAGTATGTAAGATGCTCCAGTGTAGCCAAATATAAGTAGATAAACTCTTCTCCAAAGGAATTTATAGTCCTTCTTCAAGGGATTATGTTTAATAAATATGAATGTTATTAAAATATTATTAGGGCTAGGTGTCATTGGCTCATGACTGTAATCCTAGCTACTTAAGAGGCTGAGATCTCAGGATGGAGGTTTGAAGCCATCATGGGTAGAAAAGTCCATGAAAAAAAAAGAAAGAAACTCTTAGCTCAAGTAACCACTGAAAAGGTGAAAATGGAGCTGTGCTCAAGTGGCAGAGCTTTAGCCTCAGGCAAAAATCTCAGGGCACTTAGGCCCTGAGTTCAAGCTTCAAGACAAGTATTAAATTTAAGAAAAGAAAGGGAAAGAAGGAAGGGATGGAGGGGAAGGGAAAGGAAAGAAAGAAGGGAGGAAGGAAAAGGGGGAAGGGAAGGAGAAGGAGAAGGAAAAGGAGAAGAGGAAGAATTATTAGGATTCTTATTTGGGGGTTGTGTTTTGTAAACATGAATGATCTATAAAAAAGACTATTAAGTATCCTAAGAATAATTTTTGTACATTTTTATTGTAAAAATGCTGTACAGAGGGGTTACAGTTACATGAGCAAGGTAATAAGAACATTTCCTATTGAGCATTGTTGCCTCGTCCTTCATTTTCCCTCCACCATCCCTTCCCTCCCACCTCCACAACTAACCTCCCCAAAGAATAATTTTTATTCATCATGGAAAAGTAATCAGAAGATAGAGAAATCGTTGGGTATAAGTAAAGATGTGTTCTTATAAAGCCATAGCACAAAACAGAATGTGCAAGTTATTATGAAAGAGGGAAAAACGTAAGTGGTTTGGAGGAGCTTGAGAAGGACTTTCACATCATATTATAATGAAAAGAAATAGCCTCAAGACATAAGTGATATTTGAAATGAGCTTGTAAGAAGTAGAAGAAAGTAAGAAAGTAGAAGCATGTAGGGTGGGAGGAAGATACTCTACACAAGAGGTACAGTGTAGCAAAAGCAGACACCAACTTTTCATGCAGGTGAATATTACAGAGCCATAAAAAGGCATGAATATAGGGACCTTAGTGTAGATTTCACATCCTAGGGTGAAATCTTTGAGGGAAAATGCGGTGGAGTAGAGATGCATGGCCTCACTCCAGCTATGACATTTATGAGTGTAATGACCTGACATAAATCAATTAATCTTTCTGAGCTCTAAGTTCCTTGCTTCTAATATGGATATAATTACTTTAAAGGGTTGGCATAAATTTGCATAGAACTGTCCTAAAACCATAAAGCTTAACTAGAGGCAACTATATCATTATTACTGTCATCATTGTTACGTATGTAAGAATGGTATATGAAGATTTCAGAGTGGTGGAGCCTTTTGGTTAATTCTGCACTTCAGGAAAATTCAATTGGCAGCAGTGTGGAAGATAGGCTATAACTTCAGTGAATCAGGAAGCTATTAAGCAGGTTGAAAATAATGATGGTGTGTTAGAATGGTAATTCAGGTAATAAAGTAAGGAGAAACATTGCAGAGATGCTGTTCAACTTGACATTCATTCCAAAAATGTCCTGAACACATACTCTGTTCCGGGCTCCACATTAGGGATTAGGGCCACCAGACAAGCTATGTAGTATCCAGCCTTAAGGAGTTCCTCACAGATTAGGGGGACAGGATCCTCAAAGATATCCCCTATCTATATGGACTAATGTAACACAAAGGAAGGTTGGATGCAAATCCTGGCTTGACCCACGAAGGCATCTTAGCAAAGGAGGAATGAAACTGGGTCTTCACAGATGGATGGACAGCCCAAAAGACAAGAAGCTGGGTGAGGCTACTCACACATGTAGAGCTTAGTGCTTTCAGGGAATTGGCTTGGGAGAGCAGTGAGATGAGATAGGCCTTGACTAGCAACAAAAAGGTCTTATTATCAATGGAGAACCACCCAGCTGCAGATGGACCTACGCACACCATTTAACCTCTTAGTGACTTGGTCCCTACAGTGAATAAAACTAATAAGCTGTCACTTTTAGAGTTTTTTAGGAAATCATGTTAAATAAATTATGTTAAGTAAATTAAATTATGTAAAACATTTTGTATTGTAAGTGCTTAATAAAATGTGAGCTACTATTTTACTTGTGGGTAGGAAAAGAGTGATGAAGGAAGACTCTAAGATGCTACCAGGGATTCTGATTTAAAGATTTAATATGCACAAGGTTGGTACATTTAACCAGAATCTTAAAAAGGAAAGTTTTTCTGAGAATAGATTATCATCTTTAAATATAATATATTCCGATTAACTGTGGAACATCCAGTTTAAAGGCACAATAGACATCTAAAGTGGTGTACACTTGGCATTACCCCCAGCCTAGAAGATTGTTAACAGTGATGTGTGTAGATGAACACTAGCGACAAGGCTGAAAAAAAAAAATTCAAGGAACTTTGAGGGTGAAGGAAGAAGTTTTGACAAAAGAATGGAGGCTAGGCACAGTGGCTTATTCCTGTAATCCTAGCTACTCAGGAGCTAGAGACCAGGACAATCATGGCTTCAGGCCAGCCTGAGCTAAAACATCCACAAGATGCTATCCCAACCAATGAAAAGCAGAGTGCCATAGTGGTGTATGCCTGTTCTTTCAGTACAAAATACCCAGTAAGTAGAAGTCATCCAGGCACATTTCCTAGATGGCTGGACAACAGGAATACACCATCATAGCCAGCTTTTCATTGAGTTAGGGTCTCACAAACTTTTTTGTGCCCCAACCTGCTGTCTTCCCAATATTACCTCCCCAATAGCTGAGATTACAGTTTACGCTCAACCATTTTATTATTCTTAAACTTTAGGTACATACAACAGTATATGGATATTATGTAGAATTAGTAACAAAACATTTTTAGGGATGAGTCAAGAGAGTTGATGAAGATGTCAAAACAGCAAATATAAAGGATTCTTTGGGAAAGAAGTGTATTATCTTCTAATAGATTTATTGAAAAGCTAGAGCTGGGGTACAGTTTCAGGGAGGGTCTAAGGCCTCCAACTTCTTATGAGATGAAGTCAGTGAAGAAGTAAAGGTGGACATTAAAAACATACTAATGGGGAACTGATAGCTCTATACCCCAAGACAGAGGAGCAGGAGAGATGGAGGCTATAGCTGGGAATCAACCTGTGCTCAGCTCCTGTAGTCAGGCTGGAGGGAAAGAAGGGAGATGGGCATGAATACCAACAGATTTGTCCTTACGGACACTGAAACTTAAGAGCGTTTATCTTTTTTCAGTGAAAAGGGAGAAAAGCCAGGTGTCTTTGTCTCACCCCTGTAAGCATACCTACTCAGAAGGCTGGGAGATCATCTGAGGATTGTGGTTTAAAGCCAGCCCAGGCTGGAAAGTCTGTTAGGCTCTCTCCTCCAACTACACCCCAAAAGAAAAAACAAATGGAGCTGTGACTCAAGTGGTAGAGCACTAGTTCAAGCCCTGGGACTGGCACCAAAAAAAATAAAAGAAAAGAAGAGGCAAGTCCACCAATTGTTAGAGAGGACAAAACTGAGGCTCCAGGAGAGTCACCAAACATAGGAATGATATCTGGGGAACTCAAAAGAGGGAACAGGAGACAGGTCAGAAATAAATGAAGGATTACCATCTCTTATGAAGGACCCATATGAGCCAGTGTCTCAAACCAGCATCACTGCCATAGTGTGCTGCAGCCCAAGTATAGGATAAGAGAAGACAGAATGACGGCTTGATCCCAAATTGGAAATTTTAGGAGGATTTTTTTAGTGGACCTAACAATGATTCCTACCATGTGGAGACAGTCTTCAACAAGCCACCTAAGATGTCTGTTAGGTGTTCAGGGTTGAGTTCAAAGATCAGGAGAACACTATTTCTACCCTTAAAGTAGAAAGCTTAGCACTTTCTGGAAGCTTGTTTTCTATTTTTCCTCTTGGATAAACTGTGCAGGGAACAAATTTTAACTTGAAAGTATCAGTTAAAGAAAGACACCAGTATACAAAATGTGCCTTTGAACATACTATTATTTATTTATGTATTTATGAACTTTCTCTTCTCATTTATTGCTATAGGACACTGGAAATAGTTCATCTTTTTTGTTTTATAGCAGTTAAACACAAACTGAACATATATAGACATGCTGATATATAAAAAGAAAGCATAAGATAATTTGCACAAGATTAACATGGACATGCTGGAGGCTGTATTGCAAGTCTGATGTTTAATCAAGTAATTAGTTTGTGTTTGTCTGGTTTGTTCCCTGAGGATCACACAGTCTAAATTATTTAAGACGGAGAATGACTGGAAAGGAAGGAAGCTACTGAGTGGCTGATTAAGAGTAGGATGGCCTTAGGGACACATCGAACAGTCCACAGGGAGGAAAAGAAAAATCAGTTCAAGTGTGTGCAATCAATGACTCAACTTCCTCTACAAAAGATTTGCCACTTACAACAACTACACATCCTAGCCAGTAATTTAAATAAAAGATAAGAATTAGAAGCCTTGTGGGGGAGAGGGGAGGAATGGCGCTATGGGAAAGCCAAATTATAGGAAGGGACAAGGTTAGGGGCTGAAGGAAACCCATGTGTATCTTAGTAGCTTTCTTAACTGGGTAGCAACAACCAAGGTAAGGTCTGACCACTTCCTCCACAAGCAGCCCACCATTTGAGAATGATGACCGGAACCTTAATTCCATGAACTAAAGCCAGATGTCACTCTGGGGGCACACCTGACAGTCCTGCTTATTAACGGCAGAGACAGTGAGACTTTTGAAGATACTTAGGGAGCAAGAGGTAGGATAAGAAGGAGACATAAAGGGTCTCTGGGTCCCTCCTTTGCTTTCCAGAGAAACCTGTGGTGACTGCAGACTGGAGAAGGACACTTTGAAAGCATATTTGCTTTACCTTCCTGCTGCCTGTGGCATTTGTGTCACAAGAGGGAGAGATGTTACAGGTCTGGATAGTGTTCAAACACACCTTCCTTCAACTATCTATGTGGCTGCTAGCTCATCTGAGGTTCTTGGGAGGAGAGCTACCCAAGGAAAGAAAGCATGTGGCTAACCTATAATATCCCAAATCTAGCAGAATTCCTGGTCAACTTCTCACCCACCCACCAAAAGGTGAGGAAACATCCTCCCTCAAGAGAGGGAGATGGGATGAGATTGAGAGGGATGTCTCAATTTTCGTAAAATGTATCAAGTATGGCTTCTGTGCTTGCTTAGGTTTGGAAGTGTAAGCAAACCAAAAACAGAGGGTGAGGACCTACCTGTCTGTCTATTTCATGTTGACTTCCTGGTCACTAGAAGTCACTTTAATCCTAGAAATAGTTATTGATGGCAATGTTTTTCCAGAAGAGGGGGCTGAGGATGAATGCAACACATGAATAAAACAGCCCCCTCTCTATATTATGGTTTAGTGACAGTGTCTGTCAAAAAGTACATGACAAATTATTGCTTCTGGGGCTCAAGTTTGTTGTTAATACTTCCCAATAAAACGACATCATTCTTTCTTTATTATGTCTGTGGTTGTTTTTTCACTGCACCATTTTTAGGAAGACCAGTGTGGGGGTGGAACTTAGTGGGAATTTACTCTTTATCTCCAATAGTATAAATAGCTACTGTAATAAAGACACCTAAAATTAAAAACACACTTGTATGTTCCTTCAGAGACATCATGTGAATGTTGTAGGATAAGTCTACAGCCCTCCTTTTTATGGCATTTTCCATAGAACCTATACTATTGGGCTGTCTCTTTATTAGGGGGCTTTAAATGAAATGAAAATGGGAATATGAGACTTTCCTAACATATGGAATGGCCAAGGAACTGAGAATTGATCACATTAGGAAAACAAATCACGAAAAGGGGGTTCACATCCTTTAACACATTTTATCTCTTAATACCCTATTCACTCTTGTCCTTCTCATGCCTTATCATGACATCTGGACAGCTGCTCTACATGTTCCTGATTTCATACTCTGTATCACAGTAGTGTTTGATTTTTATCCCCCTCTTTAGGAGATGACCTGGCTTCCACCGCTTTCTGCTATTCAAGCACCTGGCAAAGTGGAACCAAGCAAATTTCCATTTCCAAATAAGGTGAGTTCTTGCATCACTGTGGGGAATGTGCTCTGCTGGTGTGTAGTCATTTGTAGTGGACATGCGTTGACTCTTCACTATCTTTTTCCCATGTCAATATTCCTGTCCCAGGCATGTGAATCTGACCTTCAACATTCTACAAGCACACATTTATTCATCACAAGGAAAGAATTGAGCTGGCTGTCTTTCTTACCTGTTTCATATTCTGCAAAATGCGATGCTTGTTATACCTGTCATTTTATCTAAAAACATTTGTGAGATTGAAATGCATCTTACAGTCACATCTTACAATCACATTCGATGAGATTGTATGTCCTGGTCTTTTTTTCCTGAAAAGCTACTATTAAATTAATGGTTTCCCTTAAAATGAATGTCTTAGAATTTAAGACATGTGATACTTAGCTTCTTTTGATTATCTTTTCTTAAAGCTTAACACATTTTTAAGACCTAAAATGTAATTCCTATGCTTGCTAAGGAAAACCAGAAAAATCAGTCACAAAATTAAATTGAACTAATCTATAGCTCACCAGAGTCTATATCCCAACCCGAGTCTGAGTGTATACCTAGTCATTGTCCCTATGAGTTACACGTGCATATCTTCATGTGCAATTTTTTTAACTTTAACTCTATAGTAGTCAAAACATTTTATAATAGACTTTTCCAGATTGTCATAGTACATTAATATCATTGGTGAATAACAATATTACAACATCCTAAATTGAATTATTTGAAATAATTATTCACTGCTCTTATAAGAGTAAATTCCATTCTAAGAGTTGATTTTCACTTCCCTTAACAAAGTATATTTGAGGATCTTCTAGCTAGCCTATAGAGATTTTCATCATCTTTCTAAACAGCAGTAAATGATTGGGTGGTACAGTTTTACTGCAACTGATTTAAAACAAGCTCCTTTTAATGGACATTGAGATTCCTTATGGCCTATTATTACAAATTCTGTTACTGCAGCCCATTTGTGTGTGCCTCTTCAGAGCCTGCCACAATAAAGTTGCCCAATAAGGGCATCAAGAGCAATGGTTACAGCGTCAGAGCCTTGAAAAACCACCTTTACACTTGGCTGTATTTCAGGAGTTCTTTCTATGTATCACATGATTAATATTATCTGGAATTTTAACATTGTGTCTATGTGATGGATGAAAAGTTGATATCTCATTGTTCTAATTTGCATTTCCCCAATTACTTCTAAGCTTGAGCGGGGACTGTTTTTCCTTTGCAAATTGTCCATTCATATCCACTGCCACTTCATAAAAATGATTTGTAGTAACTCCTTATATCTTATTCATTTGTCTATTACTTATAATGGAACCATTTTGTAACCTTATTTATGTGCCTTTGATACTAGAAAAGTGTTTAATTTTCAGGTCAGTGGGGAAAAAAGTCTCCCTTGTTAAAACATGCTTACAGTAGTCTCTTTTATTCTAGCTCTTTTGTCTGTTTTCTTGGTTTAAAAGTACGTGGAGATGATGTAGCATAGGACTCTGTCTTTTTAGTAATTATTATAACACTATCAATATATTAGCTCATTTTTTTTCTCCCACTAGTTGAATTTCAGATAAATATATGGATTTATTTCAGGATTCTTGATTCTATATTTTAGTATATTCATCTAATTTTCCCTATAATTATTGTTTAGAGTAGTAGAGTAAAAGTAGAGTAAAATATCCAGAAGGCTGATGCAAGAGGATCACTTGATCCCAGCACTCTGAGACCAAAAAAAAAAGGAAAAAAGACCAAGTGTGGTGGCTCATGCCTGTTATCCCAGCTACTTAGAAGATAGAAAGAGATATGACGAACAAACAAGCATGTTGGTGCATATCTGTGATCCCAGCTGCATAAGTAGGAGGAATCATAAGTATAAGGGCATTGGACCATAGCTAGCTACAGGCAAAAGCATTAGACTCCAGAACATAACTAAAGCAAAAAAGGGCTAATGGTGTAGTTGAAGACTTTAGTGTGTTCAAAACCCTAGTACCATTTTAAAAAATCAGAGACCAACAGACATCTTCAGTAAAGAATCACATAAGAAATTGTTTATGCTTTGCTGACAACATCTAGTGAATAAAGTAGAATCTCGTTGTACATCTTAAGTGGAATCTATCTGAAGTTCTTTGACTTGTACTCCTTTAAGTACACGCAAATTTAGCTAGTTTCTGCATTATGTGTTTCCAATGGCATCTTGCCACATTTAGAATAAAATGAATATTTGCATATGATTTGACAAAAAATAACGCCTGTCCAAAATACAGTCAAAGAAGCATTTTTGTTAAATATACGTATCTGTGACTGGTTTTGACATAATTGAGAATACCCCAAAGAAAATTTTGTTCTAACTTTCCCTGAATGTCCTTTTCCATATAAACATTTAAGAAAAAGCAATAACTTTACTCTTGAAGAGAAACAGAAATTTTATATCATTAGTATAGACTGAGCATGGTAGCAAATACATTGAACCTTTGCCCTCAGGAGGAGAAAGGCAGAAGGATCTCAAGTTAGAGACCAGCCTGGGATACATAATGAGTACCAGGCCAGTGTGAGCTACCTCGCAAGATCTTTGTCTCAAAAAGAAACAAGCCGAAAATCATTAGTGAAAAATTTTCATTTTGATAATTTTAGTAAATTGCTGATAAAACATATTTAAAGCAATGAGTGTGATGATTCAGTATTTGCCTATTTACAAAATAGGTAATCATCACAACAGGCTATCTGTCCCACCTCACGTATTGCTTTTTTTTGTAAAAAGATCACTGCCATCATTCAAGAAACTCCCAAAATGAGCCCTACTAGCATACCTTCCAATTCAGATTTTAAGCATGCAATATTATCAATATAATGTTGCTAACTGTAGTCACATTTCTGGTCTATCATGCTGTATATCATTCATATTTATGGCATGCAGGTAGATGTGCTACATCTATGATGTGTATATATATGATATGTGTTGTATACATAAAGATATCATATACATAAAGGTAAATGTTGTATATATCATAAACTTTATGCTGACTGAAATAAGCCAGTCACAGAAAGAAAAATACTGTATGACTCACTTATATGTAATAGCAATAGTAGTCAAAGTTATAGAAGTGGGGAGTATTATAATAGTAGTTAGCAGGAGTATAGTGCAGTGATTATTAGGAAATATTGGTCAGAGTACAAACTTCCAATTATGCAAGACAAATAAGTTCTAGAAGTTTATTATATTCTAGGATTTTCATGGAACTGATTGACCTTTAGGGCTGTTTATCTTGCCCAAGAAAGTATGAAAGTATAAGAGCATTTAATGATTTTAATAGTGTTTTTCAAGTGGCTCAGTATAAGTACTGATCATTTATCTTGTACAAATGAAACAAAGTTGTATCTCTCCTGTTTCTGCCACACATTTAATGAATAAGATACACACTTGTTGCCTTACACTGTGAAGGTCAGAACTCTAAGATCAGCTCCACTGAGAAAAATCAGAGTATAGGCAGGGCTGCCTTCCTTAAGGAAGCTCCAGGTAAAACTGTGTCTTGCAGGCAAAAACACAACTTCCAGATGCCTCCTTCCTTACTCAGGATGTACTATCCTATTACCTCTGCTTCCTTTATCATATCTTTTACTTCTCTGGGATCCTCTTGTCCTTTTTAGGACCCCTGTGATTATAATGGCTTCCATGCATAATCTCCTACCTCAAATTTATTCATGGAATGACTTCTGCAAAGTCCCTTTCTCGAAGTGAGAGGACATATTCACAGCTTGTGGGAATTAGTGGGCAGATATCTTTGGAGTGCCAGTCTTCTCCTAATACAAAGGTGGTTATTAATTTTCACAGAGTGCATCCTTTTGTTTGTTTGTCTTAAAATCCTTTTGTTTGTCTTAAAATTCCAGGAGGGAACCCAGCAAGGGCCTTGCATTTGGCAGATGGGCACAGTATACATGAGTCCTAGAGAGTAACTCTTAATCTTTATCTCAACAAAATTGATATGTTGTCAGCTACACGTGGCAATTGATTAATTAGACAATGAAAGTTTGAGATTATCATTATTGCTTAAGTATTGGGCTAGAGTTGTTTCTGGAATTTGAAAGGCAAAATCCCCAAAATGACTGGCAAGTAATAAAATGTAGGCTTTAATAGGATTAAAGGGGCTATTTGATCTCACAAGGAAAAGTCAGTTTTATTGAGCATTCTAAATTTCCAGTGCCACTAAATTGATTAGCTCAATACTTAAAATAATTTCCTCATTTTGTCAGAATATTAAAAAAACATAATGCATAGTAAAGTCAATTGATAATGCACTGGCTACTTCTGTTAATTCTCTGAGGACTGAATTGGAAGTTACAGTTCCATAGACAAACACTACAGGCATTGCAGCCTCATTCTTCAAATCTCAAAAGTAATTGGATTTGCTTTAAAAAAAAAAAAACAGTGCATGACTCCTTCAAATTGGCTGCCCTTACCAGGTATCCAACCAAGAGAGAAGAAAATGATTTTGCTCTGCCCTTTTCCCTCTCATTTCCATCAATCTCATAAGTTTTGAAATGCAAATAAAGAACTCAAAAAAAGTGTAGGATGTTTTCCTTATTTCAGAAGGGGGTGTCCTGGTCCATAGGCAGCTCATAAGCATTTCAGGTGGCCATAAATCTGTTGGCATTAGATTTGGTCTGTAACTATTCTTGCTGAGTACTTTTTGTAAAGATTTATAGAGAAGAATTCCAGCATCATTACAGAACTGAGAATTCTGCCTTTCTCTTTATAACCTAGGATGAGAAAGAAAGCCAGCCAATGTAAAAGGAGATGCTTTGGAGTTAGAAAATTTACTATAAATCTCCCTCTTGAGTTTGCTAGCATGCATCAAAAACTACAAATAAACTTCAAACCAATTATTTGCACTAAAGTTCCATGTTTAACATTATCTAAAAATAAACAATTATAATTTTCATTATCTATTGTTCAAAACTGTCAGTTTTATTTTTGGTAACAGATGGTGAATGAGAGGAGTAATTTACAGACAGCCCAGACGCATTACCTCTAGGGCCCACAATTTTTGTCACAAATGAAAGCCTTGTAAAACTAACATGTTCAGATATAAACTCTAAAATTTAAATACAAAGGAATGAAAACACAGCAGTCTACCTGGTGAATGTAACTGTAGATATCTAATAACATATATCCAAAATAGGCCAGTCATTTTTTGGTAGATTGAATTTTAGCCTATTTTTCAAAAATAAGATCTTATCATATAACTATCATATAACTGTTTCTAAAATCTGAACCTCAGAGTAAGATTTGAACTGGTTCTTTCTTCAGATAAATGGCTCATTTATACCAACACACTGAGTGAGGTTTAATTGGCATCTGCCAACAGAGCAAGGATTCTCCTGTCCTATTCTCACCCAGATCCTGCCCACCAGGCTGGCTCATTTTATGCTAGTCCCTGGAATTCCTTTTTTACAACAGACATTCTTACTTGAACTTGAATATGGCATAAGTCCCATTCAGCCCCATTAAATTCTGTTAAAATATGTTAACATCATAGAAGTTAATTCCATCTCAATGGATTTTTATTCCACATACCAGAATTATAAAGGAGTTATGTTAGAATTTTTATGCTATTATTTTTTTTACATGCCTATGATCTCAAGTCATTTTTTTATTTTACCCTTATATATTTCATGTTAAATGAGAATTTTGCAAAGGAGGGTGATGGTGAATTCTCAAGACATAATTTCACATCTCACTTTAATAGAAACAAAATCAGGTTCAATCTCTGAGTAGTAGCTATATTAAAATACTGTATAATACTGGAATTGTACCCTTGAAGATAAAGGTGTATCTGTAATGATCTTTTTGTCAACCTCTGTGTGATTGACAACAGATGTTCATTCAGAACATTGTCTTTGGTGGAAAAGAAGGTTGCCAACCTCTGCAGAGAGGTTCTGGCAATAAGGTACATTCAGAGGAAAGTGAGTTACATTCTGAGTCAATAATGTAATAAATCAGTAACTATATACAGGAACTAAACCCATAAATGTCATAAAAAGAAAACAGACTTAAGCCTTTATCAGATTAAGCAATGGATTCTTAGATAGGACTCTGAAGGAATAAGCAACAAAAGAAAAAAATTTTAAAACTTCATTAAAATTGAAAACTTTTGTTCAATATAGAACTTCAGTGAAGGGAAAAGATAATTAAGAGAATGGGGAAAATATTGACAAGTAATGTATCTAATAAAGATACAGTATCCATACTGTATAGTGAACTCTTTTAACTAAATAATAATGATATTAAAAATGGCAAAGGAATTGCATAGGTACCTATTCAAAGAATATTTACAAATAGCCAACAAACACTTGAAAAAAAATGCTTAATGTCACTAGTTTTTAGGTAAGTCAAAACTCAGTGAGATACCACTCTATCCCCACAAGGCTGGCTAGATTTTTTTTAAAAAATAGGAAATAACAAGTGTTGTTGAGGCTCTGGAGAAATTGGAACCTTCATGCATTTGTGGTAGGAATGCAAAATTTTACATGGAGTTACTATATGACCCCAAAATTTCACTTATAAGTATGTACAGAAACAAAATGAATATATATGTATTCATAAAAGCATGTTTATGTTAGCTATAAGGTAGAAATTGCCTGAACACCCATCAATAGACAAATGGATAAAACCAGTATGGTATATATTTTCCAAACATAAAAATCATATTAAGTGAAATAAGCCAATAACTCAAGTATATTATGCTAATTGAAAGAAGCCATATCTAAAAGGTCCTATACTATATGATTCTGTTTATACAAAATATGTAAAATAGTTAAATCCATAGACAAAGATGGAAATTAGTCACTGAAAGGAAAAGTGAAATGAGGAGCCACTGCTTAATGGGTAGGAGTCCTTATTTGGGAGTGATGAAAGTACTTTGCAACTAGATAGAGGTGATGGTTATACAGCATTGTGAATGTACTAAATGCCATTGAATTGTTTTCTTCAAAATGATTTATGTTATATGAATTTCACCTCAATAAATAAAACAAAAGTCATTAATACAAAATAAATGTGGTTATGAACTATTTTCTCAGAACTACTTAACAAGCATAGTCTCATGACAGTAGATGGTAGTTATGATCAATGACTTGCTTCTGAATGATCAGTAAAATATCTCATATTCAGCTTGGGATTAGAAAGCCAAGATAGTCAAATTAATTGATATTTCTTATTCTTTCAGGACTCTCAGCTTGTATCTTCTGGACACAATAATCCAAGTAAGAAAGTCTGTTTCTATAGCTCTAAATGGGGGAGTGAGAGAGAGGGAAGATGAATCAATGGCTGATGAAGGAATTCACTGAACAAACCAAATTAAGTTGACCATTTGTTCAAGTGTTCCCCAAATGGATATAATTCTTAGTGACCCTGAGTGTTAATATTAAAGGAAGAAAGAATTTCAACATAATCCTATGTGGGAGGAGTTTGCATATTGTTAGAGTTGTGTCTTAATATATGTGAAGAGGAAAAAAATTAAAAGGCAAATAAATGATTTTCTTAAAATAAATGGTTCAAAGACCTCAAAATAAATGACTTTAGAATTTATGAAGAAAAATCCCAAGTTGCATGATGTATATTCCATATCATCTTTGAAATGGGCAGACTGTAAGGAAGTAGTTTCCTTACTCATCAGTGGCCAATAAAACACATGAATTTTGTTATCAAAGACAGAAGCACTTCATGAAATAGTATCCTAAACCTTTTCTTTGGCACTACCAATATTAATTTTGTCTAGGGCATTAAGATGCATAAACTACATTATTCCCATCCTAAAAGAGTACATCCACATAGGTTAATTTCATGAGCACAGTGGGCTGATAACATTTTTTTCAGTTGCTATGTTTGAAGAAGAAAATCACTCTGAGCTAGTGGATGTGTCTGTAGAACTGAGGCTCCCCACTGGACCACTGAAAGGCAAAAGAGTTTTCACAAAAAAAAGATATTCAGAAAAATGCTCTCAGACACCCCAGAACCATTATGTTCAGCTAGAGAAAAGTCAGGGAAGGTGGTAAGGATATCTAGCACTAGCCAATGTCACTCAGTTGTCCCACTTTTTTATAGTGATTTGCTGAAACCAATGAAGAGTTTTGTAAAACTTTTTAAAATAAAAACTTTATTTTATAATATTAACTTGTTATTTTATAATATTTAAGTATTACATGTACCATTTAATACTTAAATATTGAAACAGGCTGGGCACTGGTCAGTTTTTCTCAAAAATTCTGCATACCCAAAGTAAGATACCTTCTATTTTTATATGTATAGCCATTGAGAATAAAAAAGAACTGACCACAAAAGGAATCTTGGGGGCTGGAAAGATGGCTTAGTGGTAGTGTGCTTACCTAGCATACATGAAGCCTTGGGTTCGATTCCTCAGTGTCACATAAACAGAAAAAGCTGGAAGTGGCACTGTGACTGAAGTGGTAGGATATTGGCCTTGAGCAAAAGAAGCTTGGGGACAGTGCCCAGACCCTGGGTTTAGGTCCCAAGACTAGCAAAAAAAAAAAAAAAGAATCTTTGTAATTTAAGGAAAATCGGAAAAATGTGCAGGTATAATCACAGTTTTCAGAAAGATTTGTAATTATTTGTATTGGATTAAAAAGAGATTGATAAGAAGTTGTTACTGAATAAGCACTTTGGAATTAAAAACTAAAAATAGCAAATGAAGTCTAGAATCTGGAACATGAAATGTGTTGTTTTTTTTTTTCCTAAAACACAGGAAAATGAAAGCGAGTTAACCAGAGTAGACAGGTCAACTCCAGGATATAAAAGAAAGAAAATGGAGAATAGGTAATGATCAAATAAATAATATTCCTAGGAAAATGAGTTAGTCATTATCAATAGCACTTTACATAAAATGAAATAAGAGACTGTGTGCAAGATCAGGAAAGAACAGGCAGCAGAAAGTCTGTGTGCTCATTCATATATTGGAAGTGAGATAGAATTACCCAGCCTTAGTGAGCAGCAGTAGCTCACACATATAATTTTTGCTAGTCAGAAGGCTGAGATCTGAGGATCATGATTCAAAGCCAGCCCAGGCAGGAAAGTCCATGAGACTCTTTATCTCCAAGTAACCATCAGAAAGCTAGAAGTGACACTGTGACTTAAGTAGTAGAGCACTAGCCTTGAGCAAAAAAGCTCAGATACAGTGTCAAAGCCTTAAGTTCAAGCCCCACAACCAACCAAAAAAAGAAAGAAAGAAAGAAAATTACTAAGGCTAGGCTATAAAATGGTCCCATCCTATACTTACTAGACTAAGGAAGCAGATTATCAAAACATAAGGAGCAAGATTTGAAGAAATGCTAAACAGCATTTGTAGAGGAAAAAAATAGAAACTAAAATTTTCATGGACAGGTTTAACAGCACGTTAGAACCAAGAATGAATGAATAAATTGGAAAATTAAGAATTGATCTAGAATGGAGCCTAGAAATAGAAATGGAAAATAGGACATAGAACAGATAAAAGAGCAGGAAAATCTAACATATGGCTAAGGAGAATTCTATGAAGTGTCTGGGGAGGGGGAAAAAGGGGTAAATATTAAATGCCATTATTGCTGTGAATTTTCCAGAAAGACACTATCCCACAGATGAATGGAAGCCTCTGAACACTAAACAGGATAACTCCACATGGACTTATTATTGGCATGTGCATAAAGAAAAACCTTAAAATACTTTTTAATATCATCAAAAAAGTAAACTTCCATACAATCTTACAACATTAGCAGTGGGAGATAACAGTGAAATAATAATGTTACTCAGGTGAGAGAAAATAATTACTAACCAAGAATTCTGTATCTTGCTAAATAAATAAATAAGAATGTCCTGGACATGGTATCTTATGCCTAGAATTCCAGCTTCTTGGGAGACAGATCTTAGGAGGACCCTACCTCAAAAATAACCAACACAAAAAAGGGAGCTGACAGACTCACTCAGTGATTAGAGTCCCTGCCTAACAAGTATAATGCCCTGATTTAAACCATTTGTATTGGAAAATAAAGATATATAATATTTAAACAATAAAAGTAGCAAAAACCCATGACCAGCAGATACAAAATATTCTTTTATAAGCAAATCAGGAATATGTATAAAAATTGACACCATACTTTCAAAGTCCCAATTGTATATGTGGAAAATGACAAGCTGATTTTGGACCATAAAACAAGTTCAACAAATTTCAGATTAGTTTTGTGCTGATCTGATCATGCTCTCTGACTATAGGCACGTGTATGTTTAAAAATGAAGAAGTGCTTTAGATATTAGTACATATTTCAAACTAGAAGGCAATAAAATACTTAGTATTCCAACAGAGGAAATATACAAACATCAGAAGGATGTTTATAGCTTTAATTGCTTATATTAGGAAAGAAAAAACTAAAGAACTGTGTATCCATCTTAAGAAGAGTGAAGTAAACCCCAAACAGAACTTTTTAATTTAAAAAAGACAAAAATAGAAATTAACAAGATAGAAAACACAGATTTTGCACATCAATACAGCCAAATGTTTGTTTTTTAAAAGTATGAATAGAGGAATTTCCTGGAAAAGCGCAAATCACCACAGGGATACAAAGAGGAACAAACCACATTCCTCTGGTCAAAACAGTAATAAAATATAAACTTTTTTCAAAATTAGATTTAAAAAATGAACATAATTGAAATGATTTTTAAAATCTTACATATGTTTTATATAAAATTTACAATTGTTTTAAAAATTTGCTCAATTGTTTTTTCAAAATCATTTCATGCATAGTTCCAGAGCTAGACACTTTTCACCAGGAATTCTACTAAAATCACTGGAAGAAAAATTTCAAAGTGATACCATTTTTGAAGATTAGGACAAGAATAGCAGTTTCTAACTCTTTCTACCAGGCCAGCATAGCCTTGACAGAAAAACAAAGAACAGTACAAAGAAAAAAGAAATTACAGGTTAATTTTATTCATGATCATAAATGTAAAACCTTAAGGAAATACTAATATCTATCAAAATATAATTTAAAATATTATTTATTCTTGTGAAGTTCTAGGAATTCAAAGTTCTATTAAGTATAATGATATAATTCACTATATTAAATATTGAAACAATATTCTTTCAATAAATGCTTATTAGAAATATTTATTAAAATTCACTATATAAGGCTCCTGAGATTCATCCCTCTAATCCTACCTACTTAGGAGCCTGAGAAGGGAAGATTGTGGTATGAAACCAGCTTAGGCAAAGTCATGCACAAGAATCTATTTCCAATTAACCAGCACATTGTCGGCCTGGAGATATGGCTCAAATTGGTAGAGCACCAGCTATGTATGAGCCAGAAGGCTGGATGAGAGCCCCAGAACTGACCCCAAAAAAAACTTGCTATTTATGTAAGTCAAAGAAAAAATTAGGGCTGGGAAGGTAGCTCAGTGGTAGAGTGCTTGCCTTGCATGCATGAGGCCTTGGGTTCAATTCTTCAATACCACATAAGCAGAAAAAGCCAGAAGTGGCACTGTAGCTCAAGTAGTAGAGTGCTAGCCTTGAACTGAAGAGCTGAGGGACAGTGCCCAGGCCCAGAGTCCAGGCCCACAACCGACCAAAAATAAAGAAAAAGAAAAGAAAAAAATTACTAAATAAGGTGAAATCTGGAGGCTCACTCCTGTCATTCTAACTACTCAGGAGGCTGAGGGATGAGGATCACAATTTGAAGCTAGCCTGGTCAGGAAAGTCAATAAGACTCTTATCTCCAGTTAATCACAGGAAAAGCCATAAATGTTACTGTAGCTCAAGTGGTAGAGCACTCTCCTTGAGCGAAAGAGCCCAGGCCCAGAGGTCAAGCCCCAAGACCAGTTAAATATTTTATTAAATTGAAAATAAAAGGTTACTTCATTAGCACAAATGATACATTCAAGAATATCTTAGAAAAAAATGTCTTTTTAAGTACTGAAGTAATATAGCATGCTCCTAACAATTAGATTAAGACATGGGCTCAGCTAGAAAACCTTTGATCAAGGTAACAAATATTTATGTAAGTATGTGTGAGAATGGAAAAAATCTCATTTCAAATTATACAGTTGTAGAAAATTAAAACAACATACAGATGAATTACTAGAACTAAAGATAAAATTTTGATGTACACATGACCATTTGAACTTTTCTTTATGAACAAATGGACAACACAATTTAAAAATGTTAACTAATGCTAGCCTGAGAAATATAACTTACTAAATCACAAGCCTGGTCAAATTAGGTACTACTTCAATAAAGAAAATTACAAATTATCAAAACATATTAAAGAAGACCTAAATAAATGGAGGGTATGATAATGAGATTCACTATTGTAAAGATACAAATTCGCTCCAAATTAATCTGCAAGAACAAGTCCTGATAACAGCACAAAAGCAGACAGATAATCGATAAAAAGATAGCTAGAGAGAGATAGATAGCTAGACAGATAGATAGATAGATAGATAGATAGATAGATAGATAGATAATAAACACTATAAAAATCTTTTAGAAAAGTTCTAGTATTTACTTAGACAAAAAACTAACCTTTAACATAAAGGAATAAAAAGAATGAGAGCTCATTGGACATAAATGTCAGGAATATTTGCTTTCATTTAGCTTTAGTACATTTCCTTCTGCATAGATCCACCCATGATACTTTGTCTTTTAATATCTAATATTTAAATTATGATTCTGCAAATGCTGGTCATTGGTTTATAATATATGTAATTGACCTATAGACAGGTCCAAAGATTAAATTATCTAAATTAATATTTATGAGGATAACTCATTAATAGTTCCTGAATATTAATATTTAAATATTTTAGATATTGCCAATAGAAGAAGAAATCTATAGCTATTTAGAATTAAGAACAAAAGGATAGGGTTTGGAGAAAGGGAATTAAACCCATGGCCTCACACATGCTAAGTATACAATCTACCACTGAGCTACATCCCCAACCCTAACCTCTTCTCCTGTAGCATATAGTTCTATATTAGTGACATATCATCAGAAAAGAAGAGTGTCAACTGAAAAAACATGTAACATGCTAAAATGCATGTAACATACACATACATACACAGGATTGTATATGCATTAACACATATATCTAGCCTTCTTGGTGGCTCAATCCTGCTTCTCTGTAATTGTTTTTCCACATGCACAATAACTGCACTGTACCTAAGCAAGTCTCTTATGTCCAGCTTGTTAATGACCAGTACAAGTTCCCTCCCAAAGCATCTGAGGGGTAGTATCCATTTAGAAGGCAGATGAGATCTGACCCCAATCAGTCTCTCTGTGGGCTGCAGGGAGGCATCTCCTGAGTATCCAACCAGACCTCATACTGAGAGTTTTCTAGCTTACCTTCATCATCTTCCCTTGGGTCTTGATAAAGACGCTACAATTCTCTATGGCTTGTGTCCTTAAATATTTCAGATTAACCTCAGAAATTGCATCACCTAAAATTTCAAAACATTGGGGGAAATGTTTGCATTCTTTTCTTTCTGAGAGGAAAAAAAATGTATTCCCTGGCTTAATCTAGAGCTCACTTTTCCCCAAATAGCTTAATTCATTGTAGCACTGAAGTTGCTAAGAATGCTCACACTAACACCGTTCCTAAATGTCCCATTTGGCCCCATGGTACCCTTCCTATTTACCAGAACCTATTCTGTTTTCCCTGTTGCCACAACATAAGTGCTGCTAAAAGCAAAGATAATCAGCTGCAGCTTTGTCCAGAACTGAAGCCAGCCCATGACTTCTGTAGCCTCCAGTTCCCATGTGCAATCCAGCCTGTGGCCTCTATACCTGTGGGTTATTTGGAAGTATTATTATTCAAGGTAAAACATACTTTATTCAGACCACCTAAGATCGTCTTCTTTTTTAAAAAAAATAAGTTTTTTATTGTGAAAATACTGTACAGAGGGGTTACAATTACATGAGCAAGGTAATGAGTACATTTCTTATCCAGCATTGTTGCCTCCTCCTCTTCTTTATATTACTGATTCTCTCTTTTCTGGCATAAATTATTTGGAATATTTACTGTTATTTGCTATAGCTGAGACTGCTATGTTACATTCTTGATTATAATGGTACAAGGCATAATTGCTGGCAGCTCTACCCAGGGAGAGTAAATGGTTTCTCCAGATTCAAAGGGGGATAGACAAATCAATATATGAGAGTCATGTCTTTTATCTGCAGTGTTATGATTCTCTTTGGAAATTGTATCAGGAATGATGGTGGTTCAATGGGAAAAAAATTTTTTTCTAGCACAGAAGCCAGTTGATGAGGCTTCATGTGCCTTCTAAATGAGCATAGCATTGACCCAGTATAATAATAAAGTATGAGTGTTAGAACAAGTTTATTAATCTGTTGCTTTTGCTTTAACTTGATTTCCCATAGTCTGGGACCCTGACTAGTTAGTTCATTATCAGCAAACATTTTGAGACGTTGGTTTTCTCCTATATGATCAACTTTTGGCTAAGTGGCTATCTCTCACATTTCTGTTCTTGGACCAGGTGTACACACAACCCAGATTTTAAATATCTAGTTGGATATATGAACCCTATCTAACTCTTGCCTGCCTTTTCTCATAGCTGTTTGCTATAGGAAAAAGAAAATAGGAAGCTTGTTTTGAGCTCAGCTTAGACAACATTTTTAGGATATATTCATTGTCTAATAGAGGAAAAGGTCATTCCTGAGACAAGGTGATCGCAGGCTAACTTTGTCAGCTGACACATAGGGCTTAGTACAATGCTTAGGCCTGAGGACCTGAGCAAAAGGTTGAAAGATCCTAGGAGATAACCAGGTCTTACTTGAAAGAGTACAGTATGCCACTAGCATACCCCTTTTTTTGCAATTCATGACTTTCATTGGGGTTCCTTTAACTCTTAATGTAGTACCCGATTTCCCAACAAGACACCCCAACACTTGGTCAATTCAGCCAGGAGTATTTATTGCCGCTGTGGCTGCACCTCACTATACCAAGACAGTGAAGAGCAGCAATAATGTCAAATCGCTCAGTAAATAGCTCAATAAAGTCAAATAGCCACTCACAGGTAGCCAGTGGTAGTTTCACGATCAGCAAAGAAGCAAGTTACAGAAGCTGAGATAGCAGTTAGTGATTACAAAATGGCAATTATAATTCCAGTCATTCCAATAACCAAGACCATAAGTCACAAGGCAGAGTCCTTATCCCAAATCTTCCCATCAAAGAAGCAAGTTAGTGAAATAGTAATTACAGTCTCTATAAGCAAAGTAATAAGTCCTCAAAGCAAAAACCACATTACAAATTTCTCACTTATCATACCCCAAAATCAAACCCCTTCCAGGTTTTCTGGCTCTTTCTAAGATTCACTGTTATTTACCGAATTCTAGTAACCTGGTGTTTAACTCATAATTTACTCCAAGTCTTTATCTTTGGAATTTTTCCTTTTAATGACTCTCCTGGAGTTTTTCTCTACAAGGAGATCCTGTCCTTCAAGGTTGGCCCTATTTTTACTCACTTTGCAAATTTCAGTAAATGCTAGACCTCAGTTTGTTCCATTGCTAGGATCTGTACTTAATTTCTCAGGTTACCTGGGATTTGTTTGTCCCAGTTAAATTTCATTTTTTCTTGGTCTAATTAATACTCTTTGTTTAATTTAACCTGGTTCTAACACTTACCCATGCAGAGCTACCAGCAGCCATAGCTTGATTGATTTTTCTTCCATGCCCAGCTTCCAGAAAACCAAACAAGAGGCTTCTTACCCAATGATAGCTCATGTTCCACACCACAATTGGTCTAGGATTAGAAATTGCCCCTAAAACTCCAAAAATAAAACTACTTTAAAGGCTAACCTAACTAAACCCATTAAATTCCTGGTGACCACATCCCACAATATTATTTTTAATGTTTTATTTTATTGTAAAAGTGATATACATAGGGGTTACAGCTACATAAGTAACATAATTTCTTATCGAACAGTGTTACCCCCTCCCTCATTTTCTCCCACTTTCCCTCCCTCAAACTCCCCTCCTCCCCAAGTTGTAAAGTTCATTTCCAACATAGTGTCTTGTGAATATCGCTGCTGCATTAGTTCACCCTTTGTCCTTTTCTAACCATTTTGTAAGTCCCTTTCCCTTTCCCAAATCAGATAAACGTATATACAAGATACAGGGTACCAAAATCAAAAAAGTGATGACGGGGGAAAAAAAAAGTTGGGACGGGGGGAACTGAAAGTAAAAAGAAGTTCACACAGTACATTAAAACACACACACACACACACACACACACACACACAGACACCAGATACACACACACACACACACACACACACACACACACACACACACACACACACACACAAACTTATTTCCCTATCCTGGGAGTTCAGTTGGATTAGCATCATTTCAGATGGCCATATGTACATAACTATCTATCTGATCAGATGACCAACAAGGATTTTTGGTTTCTTGTGTTTTAACTTGGGAAAGGCTGCCCAGGGTTGAGGTGTAATTCTTAAGGATTTCATGACTACAACCTTGATGTTCTATAAAATTCTCTCATCCAAGTTCTTATTCAGCCTAGCCCCATTTGACCTGTGTAGTTCAGAGTGCTTTGGATGTAAAATGCTAGTAGGTGTATTCCCTTAAACTTTCTGTAAAATGGAGGGGAAATAAACTGATTCCATCTGCATGATATTCATCTCTTGGCAAGGTCTCTACTCCAAATCTCTGGTTGTTTGCAAATAGCTTCTTAATACCTACTCATAGATCTGTGCCTAGGCTAATTACATTGCAAAGACAAAATAATTTTGCAAATCTAGTCCTCAGACAATAAAAGATGTTTTAACAGCCTCCTGCTTCACATTCTGAAAGATTGTGCATAGGAACATAGAAATTTGTTTAATCTCTCTTAAATCTTGAAGATTGCAAGACTTTCATGTTGATATTTTTTTCT
This sequence comes from Dipodomys spectabilis, assembly GCF_019054845.1. Lineage (NCBI taxonomy): Eukaryota > Metazoa > Chordata > Mammalia > Rodentia > Heteromyidae > Dipodomys > Dipodomys spectabilis. The sequence continues at coordinate 5,021,261 of NW_024870864.1, read as the reverse complement.
ACTTCCTTTTTAAGAAAAAGGTGAAGCTGAGCCAGAGAGTCCAGACAATGGCACATCAAATACATCGTAAGTCTTTTTCTTGTTTCTCTGGGAGATGTCTGTTCTTTAATAAGTCTTATAAAATGAAACTGTGCAACTATCTTGTAATGGTAGTAATCTCAATAGAAGGAAGCTGGGTTCTCTTTTTTCATGATAATGTCTTTTTAAATGCTTTTGGGTATTGATGCATTTTTAAATCTGATGCTGTAGTAGAGAGAAAGGAACCATGAAAATGTAAATGTTCCTCTTTTTAAAGTAGAAATGTAAGGAGATTTGAAGGTATAGACTTGGAGAGAAATGATGTGAGCCCTTTATACTTTGGCTGGAGACTGAGCACTGTCAAAACTTGCCAAACTTCTCACACATACTGAGGACATTCTTTCCGCACATCAGTGCAGTAGCTCTATTATTTAACAAGCCTGCATCTGCAGTCTTCTTCTGAATTATGTGAAAATATGATTATAGTTGTCTTTGGAAACTCAAGATTTTGTTGGTATCTTTAAATAATGAAGCATATATCCCTACCTCTGTGTTATTGTTTTCCTCTCAGTATTCAAAGACTTCATAAGTGTGATGAAATTATTAATTGAACACCAAATTGATATACCAATATTTCAGTTATTTATTGAGTTATAACAAATGATTTTGCTTAGGTCTACAGAGTCAGTAACCCTTCCTTTCAAAACCACTGTTTTTGTCACTTTCAGTGAGTGACATCTGCTCTCTTATTTTAGGACAGTCTTTGTGAGAGTTTCTGTTTATGGACTGGTTGTTCTTATTACTTATTAAGCATTGAAATGCTAGTCATTAGAAATCACAGTCTGGGATATAATTTTGTGTGTTTCATTTTGTCCAAGATCTGGTTCTTAAATATATTATAATAGGTTTGATTGTAGAGTTTGTCCTTCAAGGCACTCCCTTAAAAGTTCTGAACAGTTCCATTGTTGTAGTTTCTGATTGCATCATGAGTATGAACAGTCTTCAAAGTTAAAATATTACTAATTTTTCATTTGTTTGTGCTACAAAATATAATGGGAAAAGAGTTTTAATGCCATCTGGAGGCATTCTAGAGAACTGAAAAGGGTATAGTCACTGAAAAATGTGCTTCTTTTGAGTCACATTTAGACTGGAAATAAGGATACAGGTGGACCCGTTGCAACGATGAGAAGTACAAGTTGTTATATCAAAAACGAACTTTACAACTTTGGTGGGGGGAGGCGCGGGGGGGGGGGGGGAGAGAATGGGAAGGGGAAACAAAGGAGGAGGCTACAATGCTTGATAAGAAATGTACTCATTATCTTGCCCATGTAATTGTAACCCCTCTGCACAGTATTTTCACAATAAAAAATGATTTAAAAATAAATAAATAAAAAGAGACCCCCCCAAAAAAAAGAATTTTCACAACTCAAATATAAGCTGCTTAGAAGCAAGTTATGTTTTCTCACACACACACACACACACACACACACACACACACACACACACACACACACACTGTCATCGTGACCAAAAATAGGAAAGAATTTCATTAGGGAAATATAAACAGGAAGAACCAAATGAATTTTTTGGGACTAAACGGTACAACAGCAGAAATGAAAAATTTACTAGGTGGTGTTAAATGAAGACACAAGACAAATCACAAGACAAAAAATATGAATGTACTTGAATTGAGATCAACAAGAATTACTCAATGAGAAGAAATATAGAATAAATATTTTAAATGATGAGCCAAAAATTAAATAAGTACATAACCAGTGGAACATACAAAATAAATTACTAGTCTTATAAAAACTCTTTGATAAAATTGAGGAAGGAAAATTACCCAATTTATTGTGTAAAGTAGTGTAACCCATACTTAAACTTTATACAAAAAGAAAATTATAACCCAGCACCTGTCATAATTGATGTAAACATTCTTACAGTATTAGCATATATAATCCAGTAACTTGTGAAAAATGTACAGTAATTTCTTATAACAAAGTGAGATATATTGCAAGAACATATGTTGGTTTAACATTGAAAAGTCAGTTAATGTAACTCACCATACTAACAGAATAAAGAAGAAATATAAGTAGGTATAGGAAAATCACTTGGAAAAATAATTCCCATACATGAATGTAAAAAATTATAATTCTTGACAAAGTAGTATTTAAGGAAGGAATTTGTTTTATCTAATGATGGACTTCTATACAAGTAAATAAATGAAAACCTTAGTCCCTCAGAATACTCAACAATAAAGCTGCAAATGTTCTTTCCTCAAATCAGGATAACAGTGTTGCCTCTAATTGTTACTTCTATTTAACATTGTGTTGGAGATTCTAGTTTGTCTCATAAGGAAAGAAAATAATATACATAAACATTGAGAGAAATGATTGTTTACAGATCAAGTCCTAACAAGCCAACAACTACTTAAATTAGAAATGTATCAACATCAACATATTAAAATATATTATTATTGGTAATATGCAATTAAATTTCATTGAAAAATGAAATTCAAAAAACAATTACATTTTTTTCTTCTTTTGAGAAGATCTCTAGCTCATTAGCCTATTTATTAATTGGGTTGTTGAGATTTTGAGGGTTTAATTTTTTTTAAGTTTTCTGCATATCCTAGATAGGCTGTTGACTGATGCGTAGCTGGCAAAGATCTTCAACAATTCTTTTTTTTTTTTAATTTTTTTATTGTGAAAATACTGTACAGAGGGGTTACAATTACATGGGCAAGATAATGAGTACATTTTTTATTAAGCATTGTAGCCTCCTTCTTTGTTTCCCCTTCCCATCCCTTCCCATCTCCCCCCCCCCTCACCCTGCCACCTCCCCCCACACCAAAGTTGTAAAGTTCGTTTTTCCACATAATGACTTGTACATCTCATTGTTGCAATGGATCTTCAACAATTCTATTGTCTATCTTTTTAGCTTGTTAGCTATGTCCTTAACCATACAGAAACTTTTTTGTTTGATGCAGTCCCATTTATGAACTCTTTATTATCAAGTCCCATTTATCAAGGATCTAGTTTCCGTTCTCTGCATGTGGATATCCAGTTTTGCCAGCTTGTTGAAGGGGCTGTCTTTCTTCCAACCTATGTTTTTGCCTCCTTTATTGACAGCTGTATGTCTGGAGGTTTATTTCTGGGTCTTCGATAGCTTACAAACTCACGAGTAAATAGGTAGTATGCAAGTGTATATAAATGTATTCACTGAAATATGTTAGAATCAAGTGAGACCTCAAATGCTGTAGTTTCTTAGAAAGCCAAAATCAAAGTTCAGCAAAGTAAAACACCAGTAAACAGGTACTCAAAAGGAATGAGTTGGGGCGAAGGGAAATCTATGGATTCACCACAATCAGAAGTTCAGCAGGGCATTGTCATAGAAAATGATTCTATAGGTTGAGTGTGAAAACTGTTGTAGAAAAGCAAAGCAAAGGACCTATGTAGCCTAATAGTCGAGAAGGAGAGAGGCAATAACAGCCATATATAGTACCTGCTTTCAACACTTACTATAAAACCAAAGTAACTGAAATTATTGTGGCAGAAGAACAAACAAATCAATGGAAGAAACAGAGTCTAGAAATAGACCACACACATAAAATCAATTGATTTTCCCAAAAAAACACCAAAACAAATCAGTGTGGAAAGCCAAGTCTTTTCAACCAATGGTGCTGAAACAGATAAGGGGGGATGATGAAGCCTTCACATTACACAATTGAGATGGCCCAAAGACTTCAGCATCAAAACTGGGGGGGGGGGGGGCAGAATAGAACATTATTATTATTTTTTGAAATTCCAAGATTTAAATAAAGGTACAATGATATTATACAGAAAACACCATTGTTTTAAAAGTACATTATTTTAAAAATACAATGTGTGATATTATATTTATGAGCGATTTATGTACAAACGTTTTTGCATTAAAATCTGTGACTCTCAGTTATATAGAACATTATCTTCACAACCTTGCAATACACAAAAAGTTCTCACAGGGGTCAGAAAAATATACATCATAAAAGAAAATAACATCAAAGGCATCTGCTTCTCAAAATGAAGAGAAAGGCCACAGGCTAGGAGAATATATTTGGTATATTCACCTTTGACAAATAATTTATATTCATTTTATATAGGAACTCTGACAATTCAGTTACAAAACGACAGAGATACTAATTTTTTATTTTTTAATTATATTTTTTTCTTTTTTGTACGTTTTTATTGTAAAAATATTGTACAAGGGTTACAGTTACATAAGCAAGGTAATGAGTACATTTCCTATTGAGCATTGTTGCCTCCTCCTTTGTTTTTCCCCTACCATCCCTTCCCTCCCACCTCCACAACTACCCACCTCCCCTGAAGTTGTAAAGTTCATTTTCAACATAGTGTTTTGTACATCTCATTGTTAAAATGGGTCAACCTGTATCCTTATTTAAGAATTTTGTTTTTCCCTTTCCCTCTCTGAATTAGAGAACAGTATATACAAGATGCAGGGCATTGACATCAACTACAGTGAAAACAGGGGTTATACCAAGGGGGAGGCACATACAAAGAAACAAAAAAATCACATGGCCCATTATAAATATGTTAGAAACAATAGCAAGAAAGAAAAAAGATACTTGTTTCCCTATTTTGGGGTTCATTTCGCTTACCATCATCTTTTTCTTAATTAATTTTTTTATTGTGAAAATAGTGTACAGAAGGGTTACAGTTACATGAGCAAGGTAATGAGTACACTTCTTATCCGGCATTGTTGCCTCCTCCTTTGTTTTTCCCCTACCATCCCTTCCCTCCCACCTCCTCAGCTACACCCGCCCCCCACACATAAATTGTAAAGTTTGTTTTTCGACATAGCATCTTATACATCTCATTGCAATGGGTCAATCTGTATCCCTATTTAAACAATTTGTTTTTTCTCTTCTTTCCCAAATTATACCAACATCAAATACAGTGAAAACAGGGTTTATACTGTGGGGGAGGGACATACAAAGCAACAAAAAAAAATCACATGGTACCTTATAAATACGTTAGACACAATAGCAAGGAAAGAAAAAAACACTTGTGTCCCCTATCTTGGGGTTTATTTCACCTAACATCATCTTATCTGACCTTTACTGCTTGTCCCTGACATATACTTTGTTATTGCAACTAAGGGAATCCATGGGACCTATGTTTCTTTGGGCCTGGCTTACTTCACTTAATATAATTCTTTCCAAGTCTTTTCATTTCCTAACATGATGTCATTCTTTCTGATGGAGAAATAGAATTCCATTGTGTGTGTGTGTGTGTGTGTGTGTGTGTGTGTGTGTGTGTGTGTGTGTGTGTGTGTGTGTGTGTGTGTGTGTGTACCACTTACCACATTTTCTACTGAGGGGCATCTGGGTCGGTTCCATATCTTAGCTATGATACATAATGCTGGATAAACATAGTTGTGCTGGTACCCTTAGCCACATAATCTTCAATAAGGGACATAAAAAAAATAGAATGGAAGAAAACCTCTTCAGTACATGGTGCTGGCAAAATTGGTTAAACACCTGTAGAAAATTAAAGCTAGATCCTTACATATCACCCTGCACCAGAATCAACTCCAAATGGATCAAAGACTTTGAAGTCAAAGCAGACACTCTGAAAACATTACAGAAAGGAATAGGAGAAACCCTAGGTCTCCTTGGCACAGGCCAAGATTTTCTTAATAGAGACCCAGAAACACAACAAATCAAAGAAAGGTTGGACAAATGGGATTGCATGAAGCTGCAGAGCTTCTGCATGGCAAAGGACATAGCTAGCAAAATCAATAGAAAGCACACAGATTGGGAGAAGATTTTCATTAGCCATACATACAATGGATAAGGGTCTCATATCTAAAATATACTTGGAATTCAAAAAATTAAATCCCCAACAACAAATCCTCAAAGAAACAACTGCCCAATTAACAAGTGGGCTAAAGACTTAAAGAGAAACTTCTCTGAAGAGGAAATAAGAATGGCCAATAGACACATGAAGAAATGCTCAACCTCCCTAGCCATAAAAGAAATGCAAATCAAAACAACATTGAGATTCCACCTCACTCCAGTTAGAATGGTTATAATCAAGAACTCTAATAATAACAGATACTGGAGAGGATGTGGCCAAAAGGGAACCCTACTGCGTTGTTGGTGGGAGTGTAAACTTGTTCAACCACTTTGGAAAGCAGTGTGGATGTTCCACAAAAGACTCCACATAGAGCTCCACTAAGACCCAGCAATCCCACTTTTGGGCATTTACCCAAACGATCACACACAAGGCCATACTAAGGCAACAAGCACAACTATGTTTATTACAGCATTATTTATCATAGCTAAGATATGGAACCAACCCAGATGCCCCTCAGTAGATGAATGGGTCAAGAAAATGTGGTATATATATACAATGGAATTATATGCCTCCATCAGAAAGAATTATATTACCCCATTTGTTAGGAAATGGAAAACTATTTTATTCATAATAGATTAAAACCAAAAATGCCTACAATATCCCTTAGCAGTTGAATGGACAAACAATTATGGCATGTTTGTACAGTGGAATACTTCTAATGGTGTAGCAACAGGCCCATACTACAACATATATGAATCATAGAAGTAATATGTTCAGTGAAAAAAGGCAGACAAAAAAGAATGTATAATGTAGATTGATTTTATATGAAGTCCAAGAAACAGGAAAAATTAATCTGTTATCTCATAGTTTCTATGAGATACTGAGAATTGAATAGGAAGGTCTGTGATAGAGCTTCTGGAGCAAGAGGAGGTTCTATATGTTATCTTGTTCTATATTACAAGGTAGCATATATTTGTTAAAACATGTTGAATTTTACATTTAAGATTTTGGGGCTGGGAAGGTGGCTCAGTGGTAGAGCGCTTGCCTTGCATGCCTGAGGCCCTGGGTTCGATTCCTCAGCACCACATAAGCAAAAAGAAAAAAGCCGGAAGTGGCGCTGTGACTCAAGTGGTAGAGTGCTAGCCTTGAGCTGAAGAGCTGAGGGACAGCGCCCAGGCCCAGAGTTCAAGCCCCATGACCAGACCCAAAAAAACAAACAAACAAAAAAGATTTATACACATATTGGCTGTGTGTCCCTCAAGTGGTAGAGTGCGTGCCTAGCAATTACAAGCCCTTGAGTTCAAACCATAGTACTACCAAAATAAATAAATAAATAAGAATACAAAGTCTGTACATTGCACTGCATATAAACTTTACCTTAATTGAAAATATAACAATAATTATATAGAAAGGATAAAATAATCATGTGACAGTTTTTACCCAATAACATAACAATAACAGCATTGAAACTTCATCAGCTATAACTATTATCACTTGACATGTCCTATGCCTTCTAGCCCTCAGAAAGAAGGGTCTACTACTTCCCGTTATAGGCAAAAAGTGACTAGTTAAAGTCCTTGCATTTACAAAGCTTGAAATGACAAAGCAAGTCTCAAACACAAGATGCAGACCCTGAAAGCCAAAAGCTTACCACTATCTTATTTTACCACTATGGCTTTTCTAGAGACAATAACCTTCCCAGCAATAGCCAATGACTAAAATAAAAGAAGAATAACCAACATAGTAGATTACCATCCATACTAGAAAAAACCCTAGAAATAGTGACCAGATCAAATGGAGATTCAAAGATTCTGTGAAGGCCACAATCTGACAGGATCCTAGTATATGCTTTATCCAGGTTTGCCTGCCACTGAAAGATTGGCTCTCAAGTCATGGACCAATAACATAATAAGCATTAGACAAATCCCAAGAGAGTACCTTCTACATTTGTAGATGGCTCTTAACTGGGCAAAGCAACTGGAGCCTGAGAAAATAAAAAATAAATTAAAGAAATAGCATTACAGGCAACGTGTTAAACTCCTGGGAGAAAAAACAGTCCAGATAGATAGATAGATTAGAGAGAGAGAGAGAGAGAGAGAGAGATAAATGTGTAGTAAAAGAACCGGAAGGACCGCTATGATGAAAACTTTAAGAACCTGAAAAAGGAAATTAAAGCAGAACTAAGGAAGTAGAAAAACCTCCCATGCTCCTGGATTAGGAGGATTAACATCGTGAAAATGGCAATACTGCCAAAAGCTATCTACAAATTCAATGTGATACCTATCAATATTCCAACCTCATTCTTCAAGGAAATAGAAGAGGCAATCCAAAACTTCATATGGAACAATAAAAGACCCCGAACAGCAAAACCATTCATTAGCAGAAAGAACCTTGCTGGAGGAATATTAATACCAAATTTCAAACTCTACTACAAAGCCATAGTAATCAGAATAGCTTGGTACTGGCACAAGAACAGTCCTGAGGACCAGTGGAATAGCACTGAAGACTCAAAAATGAACCCACAGACCTATAGCCATCTAATCTTCGATAAGGGAGCTAAAAAAAATAGAATGGAAGAAAGCCTCTTCAGCCTCTTCAGTAAATGGTGCTGGCAAAGTTGGTTAAACACCTGTAGAAAACTAAAGCTAGATACTTATCTATCACCCTGCACCAGAATCAAATCCAAATGGATCAAAGACCTCAAAGTCAAAGTAGATACCCTGAAAACATTGCAGGATGGAATAGGAGAAACTCTAGAAACCTTGGCACCGGCTGAAATTTTCTTAATTAAAAACCCAGAAACAAAACAAATCAAAGAAAGTACTGGAAATTAATATAAGCTCAGAATGAATTACAGTGACCCAAGAATGTATTCCTTCTTAAAAAGTGAATACTTTGAATGCGCTTATTACCAAGTAGGCATCCCATAAATCATAGTTACTGCTATCAGCCATCCCTATAGATGACCAAAACTGAACCTATTCTTTAGAAAAAAAATGAGAAACCCAGAAAGAATTAAGGATTATAAAAATAAAAATTATTAGAAAGTTTTAAAGGGTCTTCTAGTGGAACTGTAAAGAAGAAAGGCTGAGCAGCCAAGCTGCTCCAGAGATGTCAACCAGAATAAACTCATCCCCCGGGCTTCAACAGGTAGGACCATTGGTAAGAAATGCTTGGCTTCACCCCTCCCCAGAGAGGACAAATGGTCTAAAGAAGGCCAATGAATTTGCCTCCACCACTGTCTTCCCTTTCAAAACATCTCGGAAGACATGGGTGTCATTGACTGTTGACTGATGAAATAGAATGCACCAAACAGAGATGCTCAAAGCCACTCTCCCATCCTGGTATATAATATGTAATTCTGGGTCATGTATGAAGATGAGGTGGACAAAATGTTTCTATCAGTGAAAAATTCTCATTGAAAATGTCTATGTTCATTGTAAAACTAGCTTAGAAAATGCTAGATACAGAGAGAAAGAATACCCAGGGGAATAATTGTGTGCATGCAAATCATATAAATAAATCTATCATTTATGTATGTGCATTTAGTAATAAGGTTATAGAAACTGATCATATAATAGTGTTTGGAACTTGAAAGATCAAAGCCTTTTGGAAAATTGTTAGCCCAATTTTTTTTTCCTGAGAAACCTGAATCCTCCTTAATATTTATCTTGGCTATAGCAATCTGTGTCTAAAATGATGAATTCTGGCTGATCTTTAGGCCTGTGAGGTGCCTGTCTTCTGAGACTTTTTTTCTATATCTGTTGAAGTGATTAACCAGGATCCTGATAGCTAAAAAATGAGAAAACTTGTATGCAGCCTTGGCTGAAGAAAGTCAGCCAGATCCTATTTCTTTTACTCTTAGACACCAAGAATGAAAAATGAAGTAAGAAGAGTCCTATGGTTCTTTAGATCACTATGAACAAATTAGACAAGGCCATAAGGAGCATGACTTATCCATGGAGGTAAAAAGAACCTCCATGACCAGCCTGCACGCACCAAAGACTCACTGGGCTGGGCTCGTGGACTGGGACCAAAGAGGAAAGTCATAATGTGTCTACTCTCAGATTAAAAGACAAGAATGTCAATAGGAAAATGCCAGAACAAGACTGCAGACATTTTCTGTCTGTTTATCCCAGGCTGCAGGCCATGGTCCCAGGGATCTTATGAGAGAATCCTCTAGCAGATTTAGAGAATCTGTTATTCCCCTGTCCCTTGTTTAGTTTCCCAGATTCACATGTGCTCTTTCCTTGATTTTAAGGCTCCCTCCAAATATACTTCCTTATCAACCCAAATCAGAGAGGTTCCTTAGAGGTTTGTGTTGAAATATAGATTTTTTAAATTATTTATTTATTAATCATGGAAAATTACATGTAAGCAGCCAGGCGTCTATGGCTCACACCCATAATCCTAGGTACTCAGGAAGCTTAGATCCTGAGGACAGAGGTTTGAAGCCAGCCAGGGCAGGAAAGTCTGCAACACTCTTATCTCCAATAAACCACTCAGAAAAAGCTGAAAGTGACACTGTGGCTCAAGTGGAAAAGTGCCAGTCTTAAGCAAAACTCAAGGACAGTGCCCAGGCCTAGAGTTCAAGCCCCAGGATCGGCAAAAAGAAAGAGAAAAAAATAAAAATACATGTAAGATTTAAATACTAAGCAATAGGTAAGTGTTCTGTTCTATAGCATAATGTCAATTCATATGTTTTTGCATTCATTAGCACAATGTTTCACCAGAACTCTTTTTTTTTTAATTTCCCAAAACTGTACCTCTGCACCCACTAAGCCATACCTCCCATTCCTCTCCTGTCAGTTTATGGCACCAATCTATGTAGATTACTCTAGGAACCTCATCTAAGTACAACATATAGTATTTCTCTGGCTGATTTCTTGTTACATAATGTCCTAAAAGCCCATACATCATAACATGTGTCAGAGTTTCCTTCCTTTTTGAGGTGAAGTATTATTTTGTTGTGTTCCTATAGACTGTCCCTGACTTGAAAGAGTTTCTGCTTACAAGTTTTAGACTTCAAGATGGTGTGTAAATGATAAGCATTCAGTAGAAACTGTACTTGGAATTTTAAATTCAGATCTTATCCTGGGCAAGTGACAGGTGATAGGACCCTCTCTCACATGTTCAGCAGTGACAGCAAGTCTCTGTTCCCATCACAGAGGAAACAATCAACGTTAGTGTGCTGTGTTTCTAAGCTCAGATATCCAGTAGGTTAGGGGAATTCAATGTATGGTTCACTTTTGGCATTTTCAATCCAAGACATGCCTATCAGGCTTTAATTTCATTTTAAGTCAGGGAGCATTCATATACCACATTTTGTTTATTCATCTGTCCATGGACACTTGGGCTACTCCCACCTCTTGGCTCCTTTGTATAATGCTATTATGAAATGAGAGTGCAGATGTCTCTTCAGTTCCCTGCTTTAAATTCTTAGGGGTAATATCCCAACAGTTTTGAATCTAACCTATCCAAACAGAAATACATTTTACATCATCTCCTGTGTGAGTGTGTTGCTAAAAGTAAAGTGTTATAAACACAATTGAAGTTTTTGTTCTTATTTCCTATTTTTAAATACAGGTCACAGGCACACAAATACACCTTCATCAGCCACAGTTCACCAAACACAATATAGGTACTGACCAACTATTATGGTGCTGTGTTTCAAAGGAGTGAGGAAAGGAAAGAAATCCATATGGGTCAGATCCTTGGTTACTGATCACATCAGTCTGCCAGCGGCTTTGGCAGCTGTGTAGACAAGGAAACCAGTAAAAGAACTTCTCCAAAGATTTTCAGCCAGCAAGTCTGTTTGCACTCAAGCCTAATCTCTAGCCTACACTTCCAGGATGTAATGGCTTCCTGCAGTACTCCCCCAGAAGACCTTGGAGCATGCTAGTAGAACCTACAAAAGCAAAAGACTGACAACTCAAAATCTTAGGACCCAATCACAGGCTCAAGATGTAGCTGTTTAGGGTCTGTGTCATAGGAAAAGGAAAATTTTCAGTGACTCCTAATTAGACCACATATACAACTGATTCACTTAATCACTTTTGATGAATGTGGACAGTTTGGAAGGAAGCTTGGCACCTGTGCAATGAGTTCTTTCAGTTCACAGAGACATTAACTAATAACCCTCAGCTGTTCTGTATTCACTGTGGCCTTTGCAGATGGAGACATTCTTCTCAGAAGGCATTTGGTCTGTGGAAGAGTGTGGCTTATATTACCATGTTTATTGGTTGCAGTGGATGATCAATAATTATTACCTGACATTAACACACTGGTTATACTTTTTCCTGATACATTATTGTCTTTCCTAAAGTGTTGCTATGCTCTTTTGTCTGAACCTTTCCCAGCATTTACAACCTAGCACTTATTTAGTAGAAAAGTATTGATAGTAAATAAATGAATCAATGCAGGGACAGTTTTTCAATATATTGACTACACATTATATCCACATTTCAGAAATACCATTAGGTAGTTCTTTCTCTTCTACAGATTCTGATTAAGACAGAAAGCTTCTAAATGCAAAGCTTACAAACTTGCAAGCTGAATTCCCCACTACCTCTGATCACAGATTCTCTTTGCACCCTCCTGATACCATAGGATACTACTTTCCATTACAACAGTCCAATAAGGTATTTTCTTACAACACCACATCTTGTATTCCAAAAGGGCAAAACAGGGTCTTAGGAAAGTGAGTTGGCTCAGAGAGGTTTCACAGTCCGCAACATCAGAGCCAAGAACCCAGCTAGTCACCCTGCACCAGAGCCACTTTGAGGTTTGTGGCCTGGCACAGAGAACCCATGTGGTGAAAGAGGTGTTAAGGAAGAGATCCCATTTTTAACAAAGAGCAGAAAGTCCTAAAAGCCCTTTCCTCCTTCCCTATTGACAGGAGAATTGCCTCCCAAACAGCCAGGGAGTGGGCAGGGAAACATGGCTACAGATGCAGGTACCTGTGCTGTTTCTTCACAGTGGTGTGAAGAAATGGCCAAGCTAGAGTCTGGAATTCATCAGCCAATCCAACTGGCAGAAGTAAAATGACAGCTTCCCAGTCTCAACCCACCTGCTCACCTCAGAGGGCCTCTGTTGTCCACAAGGGTGTAGTGAAGCTATGTTCACATGGTCCCAACTGAAGCATGTGAAGTATGTTCACTTTGGCCTCCAAGGTTCTGCCACAGAGAATTCCACCTTCTGCCTTTAGCTTCTTAAACTGACTGAAATAGCCAAAGGGACAGAAAGGATAAAAGCAGGTGACCATATTTTCACACATGCACACAGTTATCTTTTTTTTTTAACAAAAGGCTATTCCTGCTTTAAAAATAAGGATCTTGTGGAATTTCAGGCATTTGGCTCAAACAGTACAGGTGCTGGCATGCCATGATCAAGCAGTAGCAATGCTAAATGCTAACTGGATGCCATGCTGTGTACTAAATGCCTTATAAAATTAGGATAATTATATGAGATAATTATGCAGGAAACAAGTATAAACTGAAACAGAGGATCACGCTTTACATGTGTCAACTCTTGAATCTTCATTGCAACTCACAAGAGTAAACAATAGAATTTCCCATCTTATAACTCAAGCTATATGACCCAACACATAGCTAGCTACGTGACCATGCTAGGATATTACCATAGAGATGTCTGACTCACAAGTACTATTTTTCAGATTGCCTCAGACCACAGAATTGCATTAGAAGCACAAATAAACAAATGATATCTGAGGTTATCAGATGCCAAATGCTACAGTTTGTATGTGGTTTAGCAGTGATGGATGATGACAGTGGAGCCTAGTAGAAGGTTGTTAGGTCCTTGGAAAGTTGTTAGTGCTAGATGATGTGGTCCTCATTCACAAAATTTACTGAGCACTTCCTATATGCTGAGCACTGTTCTGAGCCTTTTACTGAGCCTTTTACTCATATCATTTATATGTGGTGTAACTCACATAACTGTCTGGAATAATTATCCCCATTCTCAGATAAAGCATATATGCACAGAGAGGTTAAGGATTTTGACCAGTACCACCCAGCTGGAGTTTGTGATAGAGATAGGTTGTGAACTCATTTGGCTCCTGTGCCCATGCTTTTAACCACACTATTATAGATCCTCCATTTTGGGTATTGGGCTTCAAAATATTGCTGAGATAATGCAATTTAATGTTTCTTTAAATACCAGGACAGCATTTCCAAATTATGTATTAACCCAGGGCTTCCTTAACTGCTCACAACTATACTTGAATTAGTAGTTAATGTAATATCTTTATCTTCCCTTTAAATGTCAGAAGCACAATGGTATTTTTATGTTTTCTTTCAAAATATCCAAGAAGTGATCCTTTTCTTACTTTTTCTAGTACATTTGAATTCTGGTTTTCTCTCATAATCACTGTTACTAATCATGCTAAATTGCCTCCAAATGAGAACTAAGCAGAGAAAACTGTTTCACTGCCCTTTAAAACACTAAATTTGGTGTTCAACGTTTGGAGAAAAATAAGTAGTTTAAATGAGCACTTGCATGGTTTCGTGACTGCTCTGGGATTCCATATTGCCTTAGGACAGCAGGGGCTGCCAAGGGACCTGCACTCTGAGGCAGACTTCTCCGGTATCAGGGTATGGCCTGACTCTGGAGAGCTTTCAGGAAAGTGTGATGGGTCAAAATGAAGCAAAAGGGATGTTGCCCAGATCATCACACTGGCCAGAAGGCATTCAGTGTAGGAATGGAAATTTCTCTTCTCCCATGACTTGTAAATAGATGTCTTTGTGGTTGTTTTAATTCCTCCTCTTCAACTTCCAAAGTAGAGTTGCCAAATAAAATACAAGACACCCAGTTAAATTTGAATTTCAGAGAAAAACAAGGAATCATTTTTTTAGCGTTATGTCCTATGCAATATTTTGGACATCTTTGTACTGAAAGATTGTTTACATGAAACTCAAATGTAACCAGGTGCCCTGTTATTTTCATTTACAAATTCTGACACCTCTACCAAACACCACACAGACTGTAGGTCCCGTTGGTCTGCCAAGTCATAACTAATCAAAGAATAGAAGATAGACAAGGAAAAGGAGAGGAGGTAGAGAAAATGGCAGAAAGAGAGGAAAATAAAAATGAATCCTGGCCAGCTGCCAAGTCAAACAACTAAATTTTGCAAGGAAGGAATCCTGAAACTGAGGCCACAGGATGGAAAACGTCTGCTTCACAGAAGCTTTAGCCTGAGTGTTGCCCCCTCCCCTCCAAAGCAGAGGTTCACATAGCATCTGAATACTGAAGCACATCTAGGAATGGAAAGATTTGGAATGTGACAGTTCCTACCTTTGGAACTTCGTTAGAATGCCCCAATTGTTTAATTGCAAGGAAGAATCCTCCTCCCTTCCCCCCCCCCCCCGACAGTTTGGGAATTGGATATCAAAGAAAGCTGCCTAAATTCAGTTTATTCTCCTAAGACGCCTTTGAAACTCCATGGATAACCTTTTGTTTGTTTTGTACTGATAGTGAGAGGAATTTAGCCCTGTTTTTTAAAAAAAAAAAAACAACTCAGCTGTGAAGCATGAAGATGGCTTTTTTAAGTTAAAAATACTGACAGCTTGAAGACGGATTTGTTTTTCTTTAATCTCTAACCAGACAAATTACTATAAGAAAGAAGCCTTTTGCCTTCATCATGGACATGTTACAAATGTGACCATTCTGTAGGACATGGCTTTTTTAACAGTGGATGAAGGAAAGGGGGGGAAAAAAAGCACTTTGGAATTTTTAGCATGTTGTTACAGACAAGTTTACTAGTTTTTGACTTGCTCTAAGCCACAGCTGGATCAAGCCTTCAATGGGGTAAGAATATTTTTGTATTACTGTTATATCTTGACTATTTCAAGTGTAAGACTGTAGTCTGAGGGAGAAGCAATATTGGGGAAGGTGGCCGGGGAGGCTTGTACTGTCTGTGGATGACGCTAATGTTGAATGTCCTGTAATGAAAGGGCATGTGCGCTCTGCCCCTGCTGTGAACTAAAGCATCCAGTTTCTGATGTTAGAATTGTTGGAGCAGGGACTGAATCATATTTCCATTTTGGTCAAAAGAAAAATTGATATTTTTTAAAAGTATTTAAAGAGCTGTGCTTGTGACTTCCTTTAAAAACCAAGCAGCTGTATAGCCTCTCATTTCAGTAGATGTTTACATTGTCCATGCCATAGCTTAAAAATGCATAAATAAATAAATCTGGGTGCCAGTTAATGGCTCATGCCTGTAACCTAGTGCTCAGAAGGCTGAAATCTGAGGATCATTGTTCGAAACCAGCCCAAGCAGGGAAGTCAATGAGACTCATATCTCCAATAAACTACCCTAAAAAAAAAATCCAGATGTGATGCTATGGCTCAAGTGGCAGAGTGCTAGCTGGCCTTGAGCAAAAGCAGTTCAGGGACAACATCCAGGCCCTGAATTTAAGCCCCAGGACTGGCACACATGTGTGAATGATACAAGGAATGTCTTGACCAAATTCATTACAAATCAGCCTGATAATTATCTTTTGAATTAGTGATATATAAACAATTATTTGCTTTTTCTTTCCTCTATGCTTCATTTTGCAACTTAATGGCTCTTTTATAAGGTACATGGAGGGACTGGTCAAATAAAAACAATGGTATTCTGCATATTTCCCATTTAAGAGTCTTCAAAGAATCCCAAAGCCAGCCTCTTTCCAGAAAACCAGAGATGTCCCTCTAGAGTAGGCAGCTGTGGAAATCCACTGAGAAGGCACAAGGAGCCACGTCAGCCTACTTGTGGCAGCCAGCTTAGAAGCAAGTGTCATTTTGATACGATAAATATCCAAAGGGAATTATCAGGTTGTATAAATAATGGGATCAATAAATATGGTGAATTCAAGTATCCTATCAAAATAACTTACTTTTATAACCCAGTCTCTTGATGGATTCATAGCCTGGGTGTATATCAGTGGATATTCAAAATATTAATAAATCAAGTCAGGTGCTGGTAGCTTATGCCTTTAATCCTGGAGTTAGGAATTTAACTCAGTGGAAGAGCACTTGCCTGGCAAGTGCAAGGCCCTGAGTTGGGTCCTCAGCTGTGGAGGGTCGGGTGGGAAGCTATAAAAGACTCTCCCCAAAATAATAATAAGGCAACATGCCTATAATCCTATTCAGGAGGCTGAGATCTGGAAAATTGATATTCAAAGCCAAACTGGTTACAAAAGTCCACAACATTCTCATATCTCCAAAATGACTAGTAAAAAAGCTGAGCTGGAGGTGTGGGTCAACTGGTAGAGTAGCAGGCAAGCAAGAAAGCAAGCAGAGGGGCTGGGAAGGTGGCTCAGTGGTAGAGCGCTTGCCTTGCATGCTCGAGGCCCTGGGTTCGATTCCTTAGCACCACATAAGCAAAAAGAAAAAAGCTGGAAGTGGCGCTGTGGCTCAAGTAGTAGAGCGCTAGCCTTGAGCTGAAGAGCTGAGGGAGAGCGCCCAGGCCCAGAGTTCAGGCCCCACTACCGGACCCAAAAAAAAAAAAAAGAAAGAAAGCAGAACAAGTGCAAGGCCCTGAGTTCAAACCCCAGTACACATAAATATGTGTATATGTATATATATATATATATATATATATATGTATTTATATATACATATATATGTATACATGTATATATGTATATATATGACATGTTATTAAAGCTAGACGGGGCAGCACATATCTGTTATCACAATTATTTGGGAGGCTGAGGCAGGTGGATCGTGGAATTAAGAGACCAGCCTGGGAATCATAGCAAAACACTATTTTCTTTTTTTTTTTTATTAACTTTTTTTTGAAATTTTATTTTATTTTATTTGTGAACATACTGTACAGAGGGGTTACAATTACATGGGCAGGATAATGCGTACATTTCTTACCAAGCATTGCAGCCTCCTCCTTTGTTTACCCTTCTCATCCCTTCCCAGCCTCCCCCCTTTTCCCCCCATCCCAATCCTTCTCCTCCCCCCCCTCCACACCGACGTTGTAAAGCTCATTTTGGACATGACAACTTGTACTTCTCATTGTTGCAACAGGTCCACCTGTATCCTTAAACGACTTGTTTTTCCCCATCTCCTCCACAAGTTATAGTGACATCAAATATAGTGAAAGCAGGGGTTATACTGTGGAGGAGGGACATACAAAGCAACAAAGAAATAATCTTATAAATGCGTTAGAAACACATGCATGAAAGAAAAAAACATTAAAATACATATCTAAGGGTTCATTTTCCTAACATCACATTATCTGACCTTTTCCGCTTGACTCATACATATACTAGATATTGCAAATAAGGGAAACCATGGGACCTATGTTTCTTTGGGCCTGGCTTACTTCACTTAATATAATTTTTTCCAAGCCTTTCCATTTCCTAACAAATGGGGAAATGTCATTCTTTCTGATGGAGGCATAGAATTCCATTGTGTATATATACCACATCTTCTTGACCCATTCATCTACTGAGGGGCATCTGGGTTGGTTCCATATCTTAGCTATGGTAAATAATGCTGCAATAAACATAGTTGTGCTGGTAGCTTTAGTGTGGTCTTGTTTGTAAACATTTGGGTAAATGCCCAAAAGTGGGATTGCTGGGTCATAGTGGAGCTCTATGTGGAGTCTTTTGAGGAACCTCCATACTGCTTTCCAAAGTGGTTGAACAAGTTTACATTCCCACCAACAATGAAGTAAGGTTCCTTTCTGTCCACATCCCCTCCAGCATCTGTTGTTGTTAGAGTTCTTGATTTTTGCCATTCTAACTGGAGTGAGGTGGTATCTCAATGTTGTTTTGATTTGCATTTCTTTTATGGCTAGGGATGTTGAGCATTTCTTCATGTGCCTATTGGCCATCCTTCTTTCTTCTTCAGAGAAGTTTCTCTTTAAGTCTTTTGTCCACTTATTTATTGGGCAGTTGTTTCTTTGAAGATTTGTTGTTGGGGGATTTAATTTTTTGAGTTCCAAGTGTATTTTAGATATGAGACCCTTGTCCGTTGTATGGCTAGTAAAGATCTTCTCCCAATCCGTGGGCTTTCTATTGATCTTGCTAGCTATGTCATTTGCCATGCAGAAGCTCTGCAACTTTATGCAATCCCATTTGTCCAACCTTTCTTTGATTTGTTGTGTTTCTGGGTCTCTATTCAGAAAATTTCGGCCTGAGCCAAGGAGACCTAGGGTTTCTCCTATTCCATCCTGTAATGTTTTCAGAGTGTCTGCTTTGACTTCGAGGTCTTTGATCCATTTGGAGTTGATTCTGGTGCAGGGTGATATATAAGGATCTAGCTTTAGTTTTCTACAAGTAGTTAGCCAATTTTGCCAGCACCATTTACTGAAGAGGCTGTCTTTGTTCCATTCTATTGTTTTAGCCCCCTTATCGAAGATTAGATG
Source organism: Dipodomys spectabilis (assembly GCF_019054845.1). NCBI lineage: Eukaryota > Metazoa > Chordata > Mammalia > Rodentia > Heteromyidae > Dipodomys > Dipodomys spectabilis. Next base: position 5,002,001 of record NW_024870864.1, on the reverse strand, counting down.
GCTATAGGTCTGTAGGTTCATTTCTGGGTTTTCAATTCTATTCCATTGGTCCTGAGGTCTGTTCTTATGCCAATACCAAGCTGTTTTGATTACTATGGCTTTATAGTAGAGTTTGAAATTTGGTATTGATATTCCTCCAGCAGTGTTCTTTCCGTTGAGGAGCATTTTTGCTATTCGGGGTCTTTTATTGTTCCATATGAATTTTTGGATTGCCTCTTCTATTTCCTTGAAGAATGAGGTTGGAATTTTGATAGGTATCGCGTTCAATTTGTAGATAGCCTTGGGAAGTATTGCCATTTTCACGATGTTAATCTTTCCAATCCAGGAGCATGGGAGGTTTTGCCATTTTTTAAATTCTGTGTTGATTTCCTTTTTCAAGATTTTATAGTTTTCATCATAGAGGACCTTCACTTCTTTGGTTAAGTTAATTCCTAGGTATTTTATTTTTTGTGGGGCTATTACAAATGGAGTTGCTTTCCTAATTTCAGCCACACTTTTCTCATTGTTGGCATACAGAAAAGCCATTGATTTGGGGGGGTTAATTTATACCCTGCTACTTTGCCAAAGTTTTGAATCAGCTTGAGTAATTTGGAAGTGGAGTCTATGGGATTCTTTAAATACAAGATCATGTCGTCTGCAAAGAGGGAGAGTTTTATTTCTTCTTTCCCTATTTGGATCCCCTTTATGTCTGCATCTTGTCTTATTGCTGTAGCTAGGCATTCTAATACTAGATTGAAGAGAAGTGGAGAGAGTGGGCATCCTTGTCTTGTTCCTGAGTTAAGAGGAAATGGCTTTAGTTTTTCACCATTAAGTATAATGCTGGCTGTAGGTTCGTCATATACAGCCTTTATTGTACTGAGGAATGTTCCATGGATTCCTAATTTTTCCAAAACCTTCATCATAAAGGGGTCAAAACACTATTTTTTTTAAAAAAATCTTAAGTATTTGTACAACGGAGCTGCCATTTAACAAAGCCATTTATGAATATAATATATCTTGATCAATGTCACCCCTTTCAAAATTCTTACCCATCTCTCCCCTTCCTAATTTTGTAGGATACACATTGTATTCATGACTGCATTCTCCCCCTCTTCATTCTTCTACTCTTTTCTCCTTGCCCCTACCCACCTCTTTCAAATTACCACTTTCTGGAGTTTTATTTTGGTGAACTTTGATTTTGGCTTTCTAAGGAATTACACTATTTGGGATGTAACATAGTTCAGTTAACACATTTGTATGCACTTGTGTACCATTCAACTATTTACTTGTAAGTTTATAAGCTAAAGCTAGTTTCTACATATAAAAGAAAACATGCATCCTTTGTCTCTCTTGACCTGACTTACTTCACTTAATATAATTTTTCCAGGTCTTTTCATTTCTTTACTACTGGTACAATATCGTTCTTTCTAATGGATGAGTAAACCCATTGTGTGTATATACCACATTTTCTTGATCCATTCATCCATTAAGAGATATCTGGGCTGCTGATTCTATACCTTGGATATGGTGACTAATGCTGCAATAAACATAGTTGTGCTAGTGGCTTTACTACATCCTGCTTTGTAATCTTTGGGGTAAATGCCCAGGAGAGGAATTGCTGGATCATAGCATAGTTCTATGTTTAATTTTTTTGGGAAACCTCCACACTAATTTTCAGTGGTTGAACAAGTTTACATTCCCACCAACAGCATTCTGTTTTGGCCTCATACTTCACCAGCATCTGTTATCACAAAACATCATCCTAAAAACATAAATAAATAAATTAGGCCCCAAACCTAAATTAACACCTGTATCACTGAAGAAATTAAAAATGAAGATTCTGAGCCCTTCTACTAGACATTCTTACTCAGTGATCTGAATTTGGTCTAGCAATGTGTATTTTTAAACTTTCCCAAATGATTTTGGAACTTGGTCAGATTAGGAAATTTTCATTGCCCCAACTGAATCACTCTTTTCAGCCATGCACTTTTTTTTTTAAATAATTAAGAGCAATATATATCCCTAAAGTGCACTTGGAACAACATTCTAAATTTCCTTTTATTTTTTCAACTTCAGCTTTTCCTAGCTTGGTCCATTCCTGCTTCTTCACCATCTCAAAGGAAGAAATTCCTGATCCATTTCACCTCTGGTGCTCTTGACCTCTTTCTTCCCCTCCCCAGTCTAAGCCTGTATCTTGGAGGTTTCTTAAATATTCTTCCTACGTATACCCATATTTTCCCAGACAAAATGAAAACACCCACACATTTCAACTGCTGTGTATTAAAGCTTTTGTTCCTACATGAAAGACCTAGGGTAGACTAGCTTTATAAGGATGAGAGATTTACTTGGCTAATGGGCACAGTGCTGGCATCAAGTAGGCTCTGAGGAAGACCTATAGCATATGGCAGGAATACATGGAGGAGAATGTGATCCAAATGGCCAGGCAGGAAGCAGACAGAGTCCAGGCTTAGGCTTTTATAACAACTCACACTCACTCCAAGAGACAAGGATTTATTTGCAAAGGCTATGCCCCTCATGACCTAAGGACCTCCCACTAGGTCAAGCTACTTAAAGATTCCATCATTTACCAGAAGCTGCACTCTGGGTTCTAAGCCTTCAGCAAATGGATCTTTATGAGGACAAGAAAACATCCAAACCATAGTGCACTATAACTACAGTAGACTTTCTTCAAGGGATATATACCTCCAAGTGAATTGCCTGATACCACTCATCAAACCAAACATACTGTGATTTTTCCCTGTATATATGTGTGTGTTGTGTGTATGTGTGTATGTATGTTAAAGCTTAACTTATAAATTAGGCCCAGGAAGAGAGTAACACCACTAATAACAGAATAATTATAACAATCTAATTAAAATTATATGAATGTGATCAGCCTCTCCAAAAATATTGTACATAAAATATTTGTCATACATAATCCATGCTAACTACTAAGTGACTAACAGGCAGGTAACTCTCATAGTTTGGATATGGTAGAAAAATGAATGATTCTTCTCCCAGGTGGGATGGAGCAAAATGACATAAAATTTCATCACACTACTCAGAAATTTGCATAACTTAAAATTTATGAAATGTTTTTCTAAAATTTCCCGTTTAGTATTTTTGGACTTTGGCCTTAAGTAACTCAAAACTGCAGAAGACAAAGTCATGAGTTTCTAACATCTATATTCTTGGTGGGCCTTGTGGCTTATTTATGACTAAGCCAAACCAGTGACTCTTTTTGGTTCTTAGCTTCTTTGATCTCTTTACAACATGGGATGCACCCTTCAAACCTTGATCATGACTTCTTTGTGCCATCTATTTCTGGCTGCAATCTTACTATATTCTCTTGGCATTCTTACCAGGATGGGATCTTCTTAAAATAGTATTTTCATGTAATCTATTCACAGAAAAACAGCTGTGGCTGGCAACAGTGGCTCATGCGTATAATCCTAGCTACTCAGGAGGCTAACATCTGATGATTGCAGTTCAAAGCTAGCCAAAGCAGAAAAGTCCATGAGACTCTTAACTCAATTAACCACCCAAAAGACAAAAGTGGAGCTGTAGCTCAAGTAGTAGAGTGCTAGCCTCAAGCAAAAAAGCTAAAGGACAGCGCCCAGGCCCTAAGTTCAAGTGTCGGTACTGGGAGGAAAAAAAACCAAAATCAAATGTAAGAATACAAGACTGATTTTTACCTCATGAGTATTTTTAGTTGTATTTTATGGTGAAGCAAAAGTTACAATGCTAACTGATATGACAATAAGCATACATAGATGACCAACATAAGGGACATCTATTTTTAAAGAGTAGAAAGAATAAAGGGAGCTTACCCATTTCACTCAGAGTAGTAACATATCAACACCAAAATATTTAGCCCAACTTTGTATTGTTTAGGAAACAATATAAAGTAATTTACTCAACAGCATTATAAATCGCAGTACAATAGAATTGTACAAAACTATGCAAGTAACCCACAGAAAGGCAAGAAAAAAAGAGTGAGAAACAAAAGAAAATAAAGAATAAAATTACAAACTTAAATCCTAACATATTAATAATTATTTTTAATGTAAAGAACCTAAATATATTGATTAAAAGAGATTTGTAGGATGCATTAATGCTGATGTAGCAGTTGTAGTTCATAGACAACTTCAACCTGAATTTAAATTTCACACCTTTACTTAAAATGAACCATAGACTTAAATATAAATAAAATTATGAAGCTTTTAGGCATAAGGCAGAATAGAGAAAACATTAGACCTTATTGGAATTGGAAGCCACTTCCTGAATACAATCCAGTGGCTCAGCAGATAAAAGCAAATGAGATTATATCAAGCTAAAAAGCTTTTGCCCAGCAAAGGCAGAAAAGGAAACTACAATGAAAAGGCAACCTACAAAATGGAAAAAAATCTTTACCAACTATACATCCTACAAGACACTAATAACCAGATTACATAAGGAGCCTAACACATTAAAACACCCAAGAATCAATAGCCCAATTAAAAATGGGCAAAGAGCTAAACAGACACTTCTCAAAAGAAATAAATATAGTTAGTAAATACGTGAAGAAATATTCAACATCTCTGGCCATAAAGGCAATTCAAATCAAAATAATATGGAGATACCATCTTATTCCAGTGAGAATGGCCATATCAAGAAAACAAACAAAACAAATGTTTATGCAAGTAGTAATTTGTATTCCTACTGTTAATGGGAATAGAAATTAGTATAGCCACTATGGAAGTCAGTATAAAGGTTTCTCAAAAAATTGAGAGAATTATCCTATGATGCAGCAAAACAACATTTGGGCATTTATTCAAAAGAATTGTAAGTCAGGATATAATTACCGCACCTGTACACCCATAGTTTGTCACCATTCATAGTAACGAAGCTCTAGAAACCACCCACATTCTCTACAGTTGTCAAATGAATCCAGAAAGGGTGGTATACATATAGAATGTGATTTTATAGAGCTATCAAGAAGAATTAAATTATTTGCAGAGAAATGGATGGATGTGGTGGGGGGGGTGGGGAGTGGTGACGGAGCCTAAGATAGCGAGTGAAGCAAGCCAGGCTCAGACATACAAAGTATACATGCTTTTTCTCATAGATGGATCTTAGACCTAAAATATAAACATATATAGGTTTATATGCTTATATAAATGATCAACCAAAGTATGATGTACACAGGAGTGAGATTCCATGTTGTAACCCTCTGAACAATTAACAGACAATATAGCAAAGTGAATATCAGGAAGCTGAAATATGTCTTGACTAGAGTAGGGGACATGATGGATAACTGGTATGTGAAAAGTCAGAAGATTGAGTGTACCTATGTGAACCTGGAACCAGGAAACTTGACTACACTGGCAAACGAAAGGAAGAAGGATGGAAAGGGAGGGTGACAGGTCAAAATGCATTTTACACTTAAATGGGAATACTAAATTGGACCTACCTTGTACAACAGTTTGGAGATAATAAAAAAAGATTAAAACTTCTACAAAATGAAAGCTGTCGCCCACCCTAAGATGTCCACAAGTAAGGAGCCATTAGGCTCATCTCAAAAGGAAGGTACAGTGTAAGTGAGAAGCTTGAAGATGCTAGGGTGCTGAGTTGGAAGACGGAGGGAGGGCCCTACGCAAAGAACAGGGCTAGGCCAGAACTGGAAAAGGTAAGGAACAAATTCCCGCCTTGAGCCTACAGAAGGAACACAGCCCTGTGTCATCTTAATTCAAGCCCACTGAGACTGATTTGGACTTCAGACCTCAAGAATGGTAAATAAATATGAGCTTCCTTAAGACACCAAGTTTATATAATTTCTTATAATACCAAGAGAACAAATACAAAACTATAGGTGAAAAGCTTTAAGACTTAAACTAGGCCAAAAAAAAATGACAAATTGTACTTTTAAAAAATGAACTTTTCAGAGTTCAAGCCCCACGACCAACCGCCCCCCCCCAAAAAAAAAGCCTGAAAAAATGAACTTTTGCTCTGTGAAAGTTTCTTTTTTTGTTTTTTGTTGCTTTTTTAAATAAATTTTTTTATTGTGAAAATACCATACAGAGGGGTTACAATTACATGAGCAAGGTAATGAGTACATTTCTTATCAAGCATTGTTGCCTCCTCCTTTGTTTTTCCCCTACCATCCCTGCCCATCTCTACAACTACACAACCCCCCCCCCCCACCAAAGCTGTACATCTCATTGTTGCAATGGGTCCACCTATATCCCTTTTTAAACAATTTGTTTTTTTCCCTTCCCTTCCCCAAATTATACCAACATCAAATACAGTGAAAACAGGGGTTATACCGTGGGGGAGGGACATACAAAGCAACAAAACAATCACCTTATAAACATGTTAGAAACAATAGCACAAAAGAAAAAAAACACTTGTGTCCTATCTTGGGGTTCATTTTGCCTAACATCATCTTATCTGACCTTTTCTGCTTGTCTCAGACATATATTAGTTGTTTCAAATAAGGGAAGCCATGGGACCTATGTCTCTTTGGGCCTGGCTTACTTCACTTAACTTTCTAAGAGGACGATTTGGGACTTAAATTCTGGAAAATATATTAATAAACCACATAGCCACAAAGGACATGCATCTAACTGCATAAAAAAGTTTGAAACCTTAGCATTTAAAAAATAGATAGATGGACAAAACACATACAAAATTTTCAATAAAACTGATATACAGAGGCAAAGAAGCACATGTTTAGTCATGAGAAAAAATGCAACTTAAAACCATAGTTAGGGGCTGGGAAGGTGGCTCAGTGGTAGAGCACTTGCCTTGCAATGCATAAGGCCCTGGATTCGATTCCCCAGCACCACATAAGCAAAAAGAAAAAAAAAAAAAGCCGGAAGTGGTGCTGTGGCTCAAGTGGTAGAGCGCTAGCCTTGAGCTGAAGAGCTGAGGGATAGCACCCAGGCCCAGAGTTCAGGCCCCACAACCGGACCCAAAAAAAAAAAAAAAAAACCATAGTGAGATATCCTAATGCCCATTATAGTGACTAAAATAAAGAACAATGAAATGCAACTTTACTGGCAAAGATACAGAGAAAGTGAATCACTGAACATGGTGCTGGTGAAACATAAAATGGTACAAAGTGAACTGTTTATATCTTGAGGAGTTTGTGCTGAGTGGGAAGAAACGGCCAATTTCAAAACTATACGTACTTCATACTTCATGTATATGACATTTGTGGAATAATCTAAGTGTAGAATTGGAGAAGAGCTTAGGGATTAGCACTGATAGAGATGGTTTAGAAGGACGGCTGGAAAGACCTAGCAGAGATGGAGAGGTCACATATCTTGATTGTATTGGATTCTTGCATTCTAGCTATACATATGACAAAATTATACATGTGTACACACTAATAAGCCCATGCATAAATAATGGAATCTAAGTAAGTTGAATGAATTCTTCAGTTTTCTGGCTTTGACATTATGCTGCAGTTGCTGACATAGTCAGCTAGGGGAGTATCTTAGTGATAGAACACAAGCTTAGCATAAGGCCCTGGGTTCAATATCCAGCACTGAAAACAAAGACATTAACATTGGCAAAGGCTGAGCTGAAGGGTGCTTAGAAATTTTCTGCATGTTTTGTGGCATTTTCATATGAATCTATAGTTACTTTAAATTTATAAAATTCTTAAGAACATATCCATCATCCCCAGAGAAGCAGCTACTCTGTGTTCTCTCCTTCTCTTAATCTTGTAGTAATCAAAATACCTGATGAGACTATCACAGAATTTTCTGGTGCCTAGGGTTTCAGGCATCAGTATGAATCATTTGCCAATAAAGATATTTTCTTTCCTCCTCCTTCCAGGGCATTGCCAGGCCTTTTGCACACCTTCCTTTGCTACACCATTTGTCATTTGTGGCATGAACTAAAAATTCACAAAAGCACCTAATGAATACTAAGATATCCTCGCCAGCTGCTGTCTTGTAAATGCCTATACTCACACAGCCATACATTCACATGTCCTTTCTTTGCCCACAGTCTATTCTTTGCCCAGCTGTTGCACAAACCAGCTTGCCACCCTAGCTACAGGGAAAACCTAAATCTGATGAGTCCAGCATGTTTGACAGCCCAGGAGAGGCTGTCCATCAGCATCATGCTGTCTCTGTCTTAGATACATATGTGGAACAATCCCAAGAGTTTATGAAATACATTACTCCCAACCCACCCCAAGCTTTGAGTACATATAGATGCCTTGTGGCTCTTCTAAGAAGGTTGCACAACTTGATCTTGCTGAGAACCAAGACTAATCCCAGTCCCTTTCAAAGCAGACAGACTTTGTCTTTGGGCCTTTCTGTCTTTCCCTCTGTGCCGCCTCCTTTATCCCCATCCATTACCAGAGCAACAATTCGGCCTTCTGCCATGCAATTGTACTTGTTTGGACATTTCCCTAGCCCTAGAATTTCCTGAATCTTGATTCTCCTTCCCTCCTGTTCTGCTCTATCACTGTAGCTCCACCTAAACCTAACAAACTATTAAACTGAAGTTCAATAACTGATATAAATCAAAGTATAGATGGCTTTTTTTTGGTTGTGAAAATACTGTACAGAGGGGTTACAGTTACATGGGCAAGATAATGAGTACATTTCTTATCAAGCATTGTAGCCTCCTCCTTTGTTTCCCCTTCCCATCCCTTCCCATCCTCCCCCCCGCACCCCCCCCCCCAGTATAGATGGCTTTTAACGATACAATTTTTGTATTTGGTGTGTGGACAGAGCGCTAAAGTGATTACCTAGTTTGTGCAAAGCCCTGAGTTCAATAATCAGTAATCAACCTCCAAGAATATATAATTTCTAAATCCTGCCCTTTTTTCTCCCTATCAAGGGATGTAAGTGCAGAGATTCTAAGCATCAGACCAGAGTAAGAATAACACTTTCGAGCTGGGAAGGTGGCTCAGTGGTAGAGTGCTTGCCTTGCATGCATGAGGCCCTGGGTTCGATTCCCCAGCACCACATAAGCCAAAAGAAAAAAAAAGCCAGAAGTGGTGCTGTGGCTCAAGTGGTAGAGTGCTAGCCTTGAGCTGAAGAGCTGAGGGACAGCACCCAGGCCCAGAGTTCAGGCCCCATGACCGGATCCCCCCCCCCCCCCCAAAAAAAAGAATAACACTTTGGTGGAGTTGGGCAGTCATTCTCACTTGCCAGATAGGCAGGATTGATACTGCAAAGGTCATGAAAGTTACAGCAAAAGCCACTGTTTCCATACCAAATTAAAAGCAGGAACTCCAGGTGGAAGTTCCTTTCCACATGAGGGGGGATGAAACCAGAGTGAAGCTGTTTAGAGCTGTGTCTAACTCATTGGTTCCTTTTCAGCAGTTGCACATGAGCTTTTTTTTTTTTTTTTGGTCTGTCATGGGGCTTGAACTCTGGGCCTGGGTGCTGTCCATCAGCTCTTCAGCTCAAGGCGAACGCTCTACCACTTGAGCTACAGCGCCACTTTCAGTTTTGTGAGTGGTTTATTGGAGATAAGAGTCTCATGGACTTTCGTGCCTGGGCTGGCTTTGAACCGCGATCCTCAGATCTCAGCCTCCTGAGTAGCTAGGATTACAGGCGTGAGCCACCAGCACCCAGCCACATGAGCATTTTTATACACAGAACCATTGTAGTTCTGAACAGAAACGAGGCGTTGTTAGGAACCCAAAGAATGACCCCACAAAGATCAACACACTGTGGATGAAAAGTCCCACTTCTTGTGGCCTTATTCCTATTTTCAACATGTGCATATGTTGAAATGTATAGAGTTCCCCTATGAACCTGGAGCTCAAGCAGAGAGAAGAATGTCCTTGTAGCCTAACTGTGGATGCTAGGATCTGAGATTCAAAATGATTATCAGTTTAAATTCTCCCAGACATACTTGTTTTTTATAAAAGTTTACTTAATGCTCCAGGCGCAGTGGCTCATACTTGTAGCTCAAGTGGTAAAGTGCTAGCCTTAAGCTGAAGAGCTGAGGGACAGCGTCCAGGCCAAGAGTTCATGCCCTCCGACCGACAAAAAAAAAAAAAAATAGTTTACTTGATGCAAGTTTAGGAAATAATCAGTTCAACAGAAGATAAGAAATTTGCTCTTTCCACTTCTAGTGGGCTAATTGGTAAGTCTTTTCACAGCCAGGATTTCAGTGCTATTAGTAAATGAGGCTTTTAAAGTAAGCCAGATAATGCCACTTCTTGTCCATGACTTAGTAATTCTGCAAAGAACATTCATCAAAAACTAAAGGAAGCCACAGGTAATGAGGTAGGAGAAGAGAAGACAGCTGGAGAAGTATCTTTGTATCTTGGCATGTACAGGAAAAACAAGTGAGTATAAATAGCAAAAACACATTTGTGTGAGACTTTTATATCATATAATAGCCAGAATTATTACCCCCACTTAAATGTCTTATCCACAGAAAGATGTGTTTCTCAGATCTGAAGCTTCATGAGAAACTAACACTTTAAGGGATAAAAGCATTAAGAGTTTTAAAAAAGTCAGTATCATCAGGTTCCCATGGCCCATGCCTATAATCCTTGCTGCTCAGGAGGCTGAGGTCTAAAGGATTGTAGGACACAGAAGTCCACAACATTACCTCCAATTAACCAGCAAAATGCTAAGCTGTAGACATGACTCAAGTAGTAGACTGTCAAGCAAGCAAGCAAGGTCCTGAATTCAAGCAATAAGTTATTACCTACTTAAAAACAAATTATCAGGTTTCTCTAAAATCCAAAACCATAATTAAGCTTGTACCTAAAATGTTCTTACATGGAGATTGCTAATGTGAGTTCCAAGAGCCTACCTCTCCTTTGTGGAAAAGTGCTAGCTCTAATCCATGGGAGCTTCAGAAATTGCTGGGTAAATATGTAAAAGATCAGGTGCTTAATTGGATAAATATAATTGGCAGGCCCTCTACTGACAGTTTTCCACTGTCTCATTATCAGACATCCAAGAATGCCAGATTTCCCAAGTGAGTCAAAGTGCTTGAATGTTTTGCTAGGGTTGTTAGCCAGAATCAACACCCTTGGAGTCAGACTTGAGATAGAATTTCCAAATCCTGCAAATATTACAGTGACAACACCCTAGCACCCTAATGCTGGAAAGTCCAAGGCATGAGTCAGGCAGACTCTTGGTACTCTGCAGACACAATCTTGGGCGCAAGCAGACAGTCATTAGTGGTTTTGGAAAATGGGTAGCTATCCTAAGGGTGAAGGATGAAAATTAAAAAACAAATCAGAGGCAGACATGGTGAGTCATGCCTATAACCCTATCTTCTTAGGAAACAGAGACCAGGGAGATCTCAGTTAAAGAGCAGATAGGGTCAGGCACCGGTACCTCACACCTATAATCCTAGCTACTCAGGAAGCTGAGATCTGAGGATCACGGTTCAAAGCCAGCCTGGTCAGGAAAGTCCATGAGACTCTTATCTCCAATAAACCACCAGAAAACCGCAAGTGGCACTGTGGCTCAAGTGGTAGAGTGCTTGCCTTGAGCTGAAGAGCTCAGGGACAGACAGTGCCCAGGCCCAGAGTTCAGGCCCCACCACCACCACCACCACCACCAACAACAAAGAGTAGATAGGGCAAGAAGTTGGCAATACCCTATTTCAATCAATTATCAATGGTGCATACCTGTCATCCCAGCTACACAGGAGACCATAAGTATAAAGATCACAGAATATGGCCCTGGTGAAAGAGAGAGAGAGATAGAGGAGGGAGGGAAGGAGGGAAAGAAGGAAGGAAGGAAGGAAGAGAGAGAGAGAGAGAAAAGATTACAAAAAAATACACCCTACCTGAATAATAATGAAATCATAAAAGGACCAGAGGCCTGGCTTGAGTGGTAGAACAACTGCCAAGAAAGCACAGTCCCTGAGTTCAAAGCCAAGTAGCATCAAAAAAGAAAAAACATCCTACAAAAAGAGTAATTCAAAAGAAGACAAAGCAACAGGTACTAGTAGTTTACACCTGTAATCTTAGCTACTCAGGAGGCTGAGATCTGAGTATCATGATTCAAAGCCAGGCTAGCCAGGAAAGTCCATGATACTCTTATTTCCAGTTAAGCACAAAAACAAGCACTAAATAAATGGCTCAAGTATTGGAGTGTTAGCCTTGAACAAAATAGCTCAAGGATAGCACTCAAGCTCCTAGGCCCAGGGCTGACAGCAAAAAAAAATAAAAACAAAAACAAAAACTGAGGGATGCTTGATGCTTGGCAGAGATGGTTGTTACTCCAATGAGATTTGGAGTTTTCCAGTAGTAGTATAGAAGTTTTCAATAAGTAATATTCAGATTGTCCAATTCTTGAAATTTAGGATTGGCCTCAGGAAAGCCCTTTGCCATTGCCCAAGTCTACGTATCAAACACATACTTGGAATTGTTCTCTGAACAGCCTGGGAATGTACAAAAAGGTGTTAGAGAGAATAACAGACCATACACACAACAAAGAGCATTACAGATGAGACCTTATGATACAGGCAGTTAATATATTGACAGCAGGCAAATTCACAGGGTCAGGCAAGTGTTTATTATCTTACTTGCTTTTGCAAGTTCCTTCAGTTCCATAGTATGACCCTGTCTTCAACAATAACCTGTGACGAAGGTGGAACTGGTGTTATTACCTGTTGTAAGAAGTCCAACACAGCTGTGTGTGCACTCAGCATCAGCATTAAGACAACAACCAGATTCAGAATCTCAGTTTTGAATCCCTGACAGAGCTGTCAGACTCTTCCAGGTGTTCTCAGAACACCTAAATCTTTACCAAAACTCATTTTCTTCTGATCCCCAGGACTTTTTTTTTAAAGAACCACACAGCGCTTGTCTGTTAAAAATGAAGAATTAACACTAACAATAGAGATATGTTCTGAAGCTAATTCAGTATTTTACAAATTGTTCTTCCTTTCTACATTTGCTCAGTAGCCCTGAAACTTTCATCATTTTTGCTTCCTCTGCAAAATCTTTAAGCTCTTAAAAATAGTCTTTGGACTGGAAAATCTTTTCAATTAGATTATATGCAGTCAACTCTTCACACATACATTCACTCTCAAGCACACACACACACACACACACACACTTAACACATACACACACAGAGACTTACACATACACACATACAGAGCAGAGAGGGAAGAGGAAGATCATCTCATCCACCTGCAGTGATCTCCAGCTGATTAGTAGGCAGGACTCTACAGGCATTTAAATTTGGAAATCTGCTGGAGACTTTTCAAAACCCATGAAATGAACCTTTTCCAGTTTCTCCTACTTCTTGTAGTCTCTGTGTAAAGTTCAAGAGACAGGTGGACTTTTTTTCCCTTTAGTAACTAAGTGCTTGGGATAGGAGGAGAAGTTGGACTGAGACACCTGATGCATTCAAAACTTCTAATCATGGCAAGGACCTCATTCCCTTAGGTGGAGGAAAAGAGTCAGGAAGTGGAAAGCAAAGGGAACTAACTGCCCAGCTGGCTCTTGCCCTGTAGCCAGCAAGAATTTCATCATGATGTAGTTAAAAAAAATGTCTATGTGTTGTATAATGTGCTGGGCTTGCAGACACCACACATCAAGCGTGGAAAGAAAGAGTAACCCACTACAATAGGAAGCACTTGATTCTCTCCCTTTATAGAAAACAAAGTGGGTACACACATAACTCTTAAGTTGCTTGGACACATCTTGGATTTGAGCATTAGCACATATTAAATGCAATGTGTAATTTAAATAAAGTCATATAGTAGATAAGACACCCCTCCCCGAAAACTGCATCCTCTTTAACTGAGATTGCAATGATCTTAGCTTCTTGCTTGTAAATCACCTGCATAGGAATGTTGTAACAATCATGAAGTTGGTATGAGGAGTTGGAGGGGAAATGAAGCTGCATGCTAATGAAATTTTCTGCAGTTCTTCCAAGCAGCAAAGATTTTTATGGGATATTATGTCAAACTGACTCCTTAGGCAATTCATTTAAGAATTTTATCTGTGCCCTGCACCAGAAAAATAATCAATTTTGTCTGGATGGGTTTGAACAGCTGACGGTTGTCTGAAGCTGTAAGGCTGCCTAGTATTTACTAAGTGCACAATTGGGGTGGTCTGAGTCCCCCTCCATGTCATCTTCCAGCTAGAAAAAAAACAGCTCTGTGATTGATCAACTTTATTTTCACTGTTACCCTATTTCTCTGTCTTTATGACCTTCCATTTATGGCATTAAAGAGCTTGTGAATTCTCAGAAATTACCTACTAGAAATGAAATTCCATCTCTCACCAGTGAAAGAAGTACAAATGTACTAGCTTTAGTTTAAGAGACCTCCTGTTTAAGGTTTTGGGGATCAAACATGTTCATGTACCTGAATAAAGTAGGAGCCAGGTTGACCCCTTTTCTATCCTATAAAGTAGTCTCGTGGGTGTGTACATGAAATATATATTGATGTGCCCAGGCCCAGAGTTCAGGCCCCAGGACCGGCAAAAAAAAATAAAGAAAGAAAGAAAGAAGAAGAAAAGAAATATATAATTTTCTTGCAACTTTTGGAACAGATTTCCAGGATAACTCAAGAGACCTGGCAAAAAAAGGAGGTGTTCATGCTCATAGATGGAAGTCTCTAGAAAGGGATTCCCTGGTTGTTGGGAAGCTCATGAGTTAAGTGAATCAATTTGTGAACAATTGAAGGCATTAAGTGTGTTAGGTTCTCACCCTAGGAGGCTTACCTAGTGAGAAGCTAAGTGGGAGACCTGAGCCCCCTGAGATATTAAAGACTGGCGTGCCCGGGCCACTACAGTTCTACTGCTGCAAGGCATGATATCTGTTGAGCAGTTAAAGCTCACAGTCTAAACCAAAAATGGGCAGTAAATGTAAATATACATGGACTGGGAACACATCACACAGAAAAAATATAAATGGTTTTGTTGCTAAAACTTTACTTACTTGTTAAAAATGATGATGTCTGATGTTAAATAACTATATAGTTGTTCCTCAATATCTGTGGAGAAGTGTTTTCAGGATCCTCACATGAGTACCACAGGTACTTAATTCATACAGGTGCTTAATTAATTTAAATGGTGTAGTATTTACATGAATCCTACACGTCTTCTTGTATATTTTAAATCATCTCCAGATGACTTGTAATACTCAATACTATATAAATGCCATGGAAATAGTTTTGATGTATTGCATAGGGAATAATAACAATGAGAAAGCTTGTACGTGTTCAGTACAGACTCTTTTTTCTGGTATTTTCTCTCCATGATTAGTAGACTCCTCAGATGTGGAAGTCATGAACATAGAGGACTGTATTATTGACTGTATTACTAAAATTAATATCACTGATTCCTTTTACTTTCTTTATATGCCTACTAGTCAGCTCACATTAGACAAAACTTAAAGACTTGATCAGCATGTGGGATGGGCAGGGGAGGGATTTAAGGAGAGCAATACAAAGTTTCAAAGCTACACAGCCATCCCAGTTCCAGGTTTCTCCTGCATACATGCAGCTATCTCCAGTGCTTTTTAAAATTTTTTTATTTTATATTCTGTAAATCTAAGTGCTTCTTGATCAGAGTCACCCCTTTTCATATTCTCCCCATCTCATCTATTCCTTCCCCTCAGACTTATTTCGCACTTCACACTTTTTCCTCATATGTACATTGAGTACTCAGGCTGTATTTGTCCCTCTTGCCCTTTTACACTTATCTACCTCGTCCCTGACATTTTGTGGTCTGTTCATTGATATTCATGAAGTGGTCTGTTAATTGTTTGAAAGGTTTACTCCATAGTTTCACTCCTGCATGTACTATAGTCAACTAAATTGTGTCTATATACATATTCTTCCAGGTATGATTATCTAGAAGGTTGTGTTTGGGGTATATATTTGTGATGTGAATCATATTTTTTGATCCATTCACCTTTTGTGGGCATCTGGACTATTTCCATAGCTTGTCTATTATGAACTGTGCTTCAGTGAACATGGATATCCAGGTGCCTTTATTGTGTCTTGACGTGTAGGTCTTTCAGATAACTGCACAGAATTCATATCACTGGATCATAGGATAGCTCTGTGTTTAGGTTTTTAAGAAATCTCCATACTGATTTCCATAGTAGTTTCAGTAGTTTTCTATTCATACCAACAGTGTATTAGAGTGCCATTTTTCCTCCACATCCTCACCAGCATGTGCATATATTTGATGATGATCAATCTTAATAAAGTGAAATGGAATTTCAGTATTGTTTTGATTTACATTTCCTTTATGGCCAGAAAAGAATGTTGAGCATGTCCAGTGTTTTTTGTTTTTATTACCAAGTTTTTTTTATTGTGAAAATACCATACAGAGGAGTTACAATTACATGAGCAAGGTATTGAGTACATTTCTTATCAAGCATTGTTGCCGCCTCCTTTGTTTCCCCTTCCCATCCTTGCCCTCCCATCTCCCCCCTCCACTCCCCCCCCACCCATTGCAACAATGAGATGTCCATTGTTCTTAATTCCTGTGGCTATGGTGGGCTATAGAGCCCAAATGGTCCTTCCCTTCAGTAAGAATTTTATGAATCCTAAGCCATTTCTTGGTGTATAAGAGCTACATGTAAGTCCTCTACTAGAAAGCTGAAACAAATATGTGAGGAATGAAAGGCATATTTAGTCATTAAAAAGGCTGGACTTTAGGCTTCTCAACACTGGAAACGTGATACAGTAGGAAAGGAAGGAAATGTTCTAGGTACTTTTCTTGCTTGCCAACCCATGAGTATAAATGGGCAACCAATATCACTGCTTTGCACTTTTATTCTTTAAAAAGGCTTTTACTTCCCATGGCTCATGACTGTAATTCTAGCTATTCAGAAGGCTGAGCTATGAGAATCGCAATTCAAAGCCACCCCAGGCAGGAAACTTTGTGAGACACATTTCCAACCAGCAAAAAGCTGAATATAGAGCTGTGGTTCAAGTGGTAGAACACTAGCCTTGGGCAAAAAAAAATAACTAAGGGACAGTGCCCAGGCCTTGAGTTCAAGCTAGGACTAGCACACAAAAAGAGTAATTTTTACTGACAGCAATAATAGTAGGAACATGCATTAAATATTCCATGTTATTCCTTTATATTGGAGGAGGTACTAAAGACTGAACCCAGAGCCTTGTTCACGAGACGTCTGTTCTTCTACTGGGTGCCCCCCCACCACTTACCTGTTTTATAAAACCAGTAATCATCCTAAGACTTACACATTGAAAGATGGTTGCAATGCCATTTCTGTAATACTTACCAATTCTTTCATTTTTCTTTAATTGAAATCACATTCACTGCTAAAATAATTACTTTTTTCTTTACTAAAGCTACGGTAAATGGTGATGCTAGGACATCCTAATGGTATGTAAACCATTTCCATATTAAAATTAGGTTTGGGCACATGTAGATTTTGCAATACCTGGGTGTAGAAAGAGAGTTGATTCCTGAGAATCTGACTGAAATTTTTCTTGAACAAGATTTTTCTTATCCATTTGGGGTAATCATGAATGCTACTATTAATACTAACTTTAGCCAAAGTTAAAATTGAATTCTCACCTCTACTTTTTAAAATCCCATTTAATCAAATTGGTCTCTTCTCTGTGACGTGACAACAGTCTGTTAATTTCCATTTGATTCAGTTGAGAATTTGTTCATTTATTGAATTCCTGCTCTGTCTAGGGGCTATGCAAAGTTATAGAAATAACAACATGAATATGGGCATTTGGCATGGTGTCCACTCAAAGGAGTTGAACCTTGCAGTGGCATAAAGCCCTAGGATGTTAATGTTGAGCTCTCTGATAAAGGTATCCATTCATACAGGCTCAGGATACTACAGAGCCACCTGTCACAGGAGAGCATCTTCAAAAGGCTTTTACACTGATTTATGCTGGTATCTGATATGAGCTCTCTGGAGGCCTCAGAGGCTTAAGACATCATCTCAGTGCTGAACAAGTTTGGTGAAGAGGAGAGACTTAGCAGGACAGAGCATAAAACATCAGATCCTTCTTAGGGTTCAGAGACAGGGAAGGACAAGGGTGGAGATATCTGATGTACTTCTAAAAGGAGATGTGCTTGGGATGAACTCTCAAGGGTGTGCAGGGAAGAAGCCCAGACATTGTGTCTGAGGGCATTTGGGCTCCCTGCCCCCTCTCCTCTCCTCTCAAAAATTCTTCACCCATTTATTATTTGCAAGTCACTTGTGTATCCAGAGACAACCCTATCTCGTGCCCTCCATAAACTGGTAGCCTCTTATCAATTCTCCATTAATAAGGTTCAAGAGTGAGAGTAAAGAAAATGATTCTGAATAGAGGACACGAAAACAACAAGCATGGTTCACTGTCCTGAGTCCTTAGATAGCTCAGCTAGAACCAGAACTGGAGCCTTCCTGTGTCCTGAGACTCAGTCCCTCTGGGGAAACAATTTGGAATCCTCTGGATTTGAGCTCTTATACAGAGACAGGGGGTGCAGGCAGGGCCGCAGAGGTGGCCACGCCTGCCTGTGCTTGAGCCGAGCTGTTCTTGCCTCGCCATACTCATGGGCTCTGCAGCCAACCCTAGAGGCTGAATACCAGCCACTTATGCTAGAAACTGCCTGGTGAGAGTTGGAAGAAGGCCATTCAGAAATGTCCTTAAAGCCTTTCACAATATAGATCCTGTTCTTGTTCATTACAAGAACCTAATCCTTTCCTGAGCCCTGACCATTAATTAAATTGTAGTAGGAAAACCCCTACTCAGGCAGGCAAGTCCACTTAGTCGTCCGGAGTGACAGAGCCCACCGCAACAAAGTTGTTAACAAAGAAGCAACTTGATTGAGCAGGTTCCTAAACTGACTGGTCAGGGCCGCAGCACAGGCTCTGGAGCTGATATTGCCACCCCGAGCGGCCCCCATTCTTTGGTTTTTAAAGGCAAAATCCATGAGGGCGATCCTGGTCATGGGCAGGTGACCAATGGGATCATAACACATACAAAGGATTGTACAGTCATACCAGACCACACGCAGGTGGCTAATGTGGTTACAATTTTGTCTGTAATGGCTGTTTAAACCAGCCTATCACCTTTGTTTAAAATAGCATGCAAATTTAGCAGGTAAGGCGGGGTCTACTTTTTGGTGGGCAAAAGTCAGAGTTTACTGTAAGCATGAGCTAAAGGCAGGGTTTATCGTAAGCACGTGGTATCACCAGTTTGAGCCAGATTACAACCCATTTGTTTTGTGGGTCAGTTTTTAACTGAACCATCAAGGGTGGGTTAGGTTGTTAAGGGGAGGGGGACCAGATGCATTTTTTTCATTCCAGGAAGTAGGCCCATTGAGTCTAAAATCCCTAAAACAAAGGCAAAGCTCAAAATGGGATCATACCAGCTTGGATCCCAGCTCAGGGTCCACTTCAAAATTTGCTCAATAATAAGACCTAACCCAGAAAGAGTGCATTGGAGAGAATCCTGGCACATACCATGTTGTTAAAGAGGAGACCATGAGGGAACTTTGGATAGGCCAAAAATGGTCATCAGCTTTCCTAAGGGACTGGAAGGCTCCAAATTTCAGGTCAAAGTGAAAGATGAGTCCTTTCAACATACATTCCATACTTCCTTTTACCACTGCTTCATGCACCTCACAGCCTGGATATTCAGACAGAAGCACACCTAGTGTGCCTAATCTTGACCCTCAGCCTACCCCCTCACACACCTATGTCACCTACTCCCACGCTACTCTGTGCTTTCTTCACTAAGAAAGTAGAAAACAAGAAACTCTACCATGCTTCCCTTTCATGAGTAAAACAAATTAAAGTTTCTTTAAGAAAGTTTTACACTGCACTTAGTATACTTTTAACCGAAATATATTTGTTAAAATTCAAATTTTTTACTGGGGGGAGTGTCCAGTTGTTACCTATGTGCAGGTTAACAATAGTAATAGCTCTGCCTGTTAATTCCACATTACAGCTCTTAGAACATAGCACCTGCATAGCCCATGGAGGCCCGGAGTCCTCACAGTTTCCGCTGAGTCCTTCCCATGGTGGTCTGATTCTAGAATAGACAGACTTGCACAACCACTGTTTTTTTTGTGTGTGTGAAAATACTGTACAGAGGGGTTACAATTACATGGGCAAGATAGTGAGTACATTTCTTATCAAGCATTGTAGCCTCCTCCTTTGTTTACCCTTCCCATCCCTTCCCATTCTCCCCCCCCAAACTTTCCCCCCTCCCAGGTTGTAAAGTTCGTTTTCGACATGACAACTTGTACTTCTCATTGTTGTAACAGGTCCACCTGTATCCTTATTTAAACGACTTGTTTTTCCCCTTCCCCTCCACAAATTATACCGACATCAAATACAGTGAAAGCAGGGGTTATACTGTGGGGGACGGACATACTACTTTCCAAAGTGACAACCACTGTTTTTGAATGTATACAGAGATCAAACTTTAAAGAATATTCAAGTATTTTGTTCCAAATGAGCTGTTATAACATTATTTTCAGCTCACTAAAGATAGATTTAGAGTGTATTCCATTATATTTGAAATCATGGGCCAAGAGGTACTCCAAGTATTATCTCCTGTTATGAAGGGTTGTATGCTTGTGTTTGATCCATTAAATAAATATCATGTCTCTATTAAAGTTAATCAAAAATATAGAGAAATCTCCAATGAAGGAATTTTTACTTAGGAATAAATAATAAGAGTTGCAAACTAGGACATACTAGGCAAATGCTTAAGTAGCCTCTGCTATGACTGGAAATTGAAGAAAAGTTGGGGATTCCATTAGGTCAAATAAATCTGTTAAAATATGTTTAAAATATGTTATTTTAAAAGGAAATTCATTGGTACTTTCGGTGTTTGTAGGGGCTATCAAGCACTGATTTATGAGGTGCAGCAGCTTACATATAAAGCTAGTCTTATGATCAGAGTTGGCAATTTTGTTGGCAGCTGCTAAGTAAAAATAGCCTTAAAAGGTAGAGCACACTGTTCCATTGGGCTGATTCTGGGAGTTAGTTCTAGAGCAGGTGACATTACCTAAGTACTTCCATTTCTTTCCCATACCCTTGAACTCCATTTCACATAGTGTGACAATGATTCCACTTTGTGTAATGAATATTCTTAAGCCTCCAGGTGCTGAGACAGAAAGGAGGACAATTCCCTAAGGGAGCCTATGAGTCAGGTAGCTGAGGAAACTTGAAGATAAATAATTACAATATAGGGTAGCAAGTGCTCTCATGGATATGTGTGTGGGTGGGTGTGGGTGTGCGCGCGCGCGCGCTCAAACACACGCGCACACACACAGTAAAGGAAGATTAACTAAGGTTACTGAGCATGAAGATGAGCTTCCTTTAGGGTGGCCCCCAGAGAACAAGGAGGAAGACAAGATTCAGAGAAAGGGAACTGTAAATTGTTTGCATTGTTCTCCTGTTGGGTCCAAGACTGGGAGAGGGAGCAGTTGCCATGAGCTGAGACTGACCCATGAAAAACCTCATGGGTCTTCAGAAGCCACAGGAAATCTGAATTTAAATTTCAGATGGACTGCAGTGAAATGGGAAATTGAACCTAGAGTAAGGCTTGGAAAGGAGTGAGTTAGTAAGCTGTCACATTGAGAGCTGTCAGGTAATGTAATGTTCTATCACCAGTGATGGAGAAAGAGAAAGGCTTAGAGGAAAGTTTCAGATATGGGATGGAGACCATCAGGACTTCTGTTATCTGCAGAAAAGAGAGAGCAGAATTCAAAACCCATGTGCAAGAATTGGCACTGCAGCTCAAGTAGAGTGCTTGCTTGCCTTAGCTGAAGAGCTCAGGGACAGTGCCCAGACCAAGTTCAAGCCCCACAACCAGAAAAAAAAAAAGTGCAGGTTTACCAGGCTGCTGACCTGTACACAGAATCCAGTAGTGAAGGCTGGATTTTATGTGGACAGAAAATGATCTCACTCAGGTTTCAGGCAAGTCAAGGAGGAGGCACATAGAAGAGGAAGTCAGCCTAGGAAACATTTAGTGTTTGGTTAAATCTGGGCTTTTTACGCCACAGTTCAGAGATCTGGTGCAATTGGCTCCAGGGAGCTGGCAATTGGGGGAAGCAGTCATGGATGTCAATGCCTGGAGTGGATGAGGGTACAGAAGAAAACTGAGACTGAGATTCTTGGGGCAGTGGAAACTTATGAAGAGTAGCCAGAAGGAGCAAGTGCATTGAAGGGAATGGAGGTCCAACATCAAGAAAGAGAAAATGTAAGGATCATTTCAAGGAAAGAATGTCCAATATGCCACATAAATCAGAATGACTGGTGAGACAAATAACAGAAATATGCCCATTGCTATGATAATTGAATGACCTTGACAGCTTTGGGGTATATGTATGAAGTGCAAATGGCTATAATTTGAAAAGACGCAAGAATCTGAATTTTTTTTGGTACTTAAACTCTGTTTGGCCATAATTTGAACTACTTTGCACAGGTAATGGGGACCTTATGGTTTGGGCCTATAGCAAATGTCAGCCAACACATGGCAACTCTGGTCTTGGTATACTGTTGCAGTACTGCAGAGTGCTGGAAGAACCGTTTGGTGTAGAACTTTTAAACTTGAGGTTTAGAACAGTTGACTCATATTGAGTTATAATCTATCCTACAGAGTAAATCCCAGCAATAAGCTGGGATACAGCTCAATAGTAGAACACTTGCTTAACATGTAAAGCCCAGAGTTCAATCTCATCTCTGAAAAATAAAGTATATATGTAAGAGACCATTCTGTTATGAACAAATTATTAAATAATTAAATAAATGAAATAAACAAGCAGAAGAATTCCATGTAATTAATGTAGCTCCCTCAAGGAGATGGAGCAGAACTCTCAAGTGGGGGATGTGCTCAATGACTTCTATTTACTGTCTATAGAAGTAAAAAGGAAATGTTACAGTGAGGAGGCCTGCCAGATACTCCTCAGTCACATATAAAGCTAATGTCAGTGATACACCATACTGATAACATGCATTGAGAAAAATAACACCTTACAATCTGCCTTCTGTAGAATCCCAGCCTAACATCAGATAACCCAGACTGTGGAGCATTCTACAAAATGTATGCCTAATACCCCTCACAGTGTCAGAGGCAGGATGGTTAGTCTTTGAAACAAGGAAAGTCTAAGAAACTCTCACAGTCAAGAGAATCCTAAGAAGACAAGGAAACTAAATGTAATATTATATAAGTTCATGTATCCATATTGATTTATTATTTAGGACAAATGTGTCATATTAACATAAATTCTTAATATCATAAGACACTAGATACTTGAGTATAGATGATTGTCAACCTCAGTTGGGTTACATCCCAACAAACCCATCACAAGTTGAAAATACTTTGAGTCACAACTGCGTATAAAACATCTTACCCTCCTAACATAGCAGCTCAGCTTTGGCAATCTTAAATATGATCAGACATGTTAGCCTACTGCCAGGCAAAGTCAGTTAACATGATGTCTGTTTGATAGTAAGGTATCTCCTATCATTTATGGTTGCTGAGTACACTTTTACATCATCATAAAAACAATCCTAAATCAAACCACCGTAAGTAAAGGCCAGTCTGTAGCCAAGAAAGTTGTATTATATTTATGTCTTTTCTACAAATCTAAAGGTATTATAAAAGTTTGCTTTAAAAAATAGCAACAGTTGGCTAGTCACTGGCCTGAGTTTGTGCTTTAAACCCTGTGCCTTTGGCTGTTGGAACTCACTCATCTCCATCCCACAAATCCATTTTAGTAGCTTCACTTACGGTTCCCCGGAGTATCAGAATGCAGCCTTGTGCCTTTCTGTGTGTCAGACATAAAACTTGGTCTCTGTTCTCATTGACTTGAAGCTGCATCCCTCCCATGCCTACCTAGTTCATTTGGTGAAACCAATTCTTCCACTACATTATGTGGTATCTATTCTACCTAAGGTAGAATTTCTGTAGCTTGACACTGGCCAAATAGAATCAACAAATATGAGGCTGGAGTGTAGCTCATTGCTAGGGTATTCGGTCACTACACTGGAAAAAAAAAACCCTTACCAAGTACCTACTTCTGATTTTTAGCTATATATTTAAAATGGTAGTATGGGTGACAAGAAGGGAAATGCCACCACAGCCACGGAAGATTTATAGTAGAATCTTTGGCCATATTAAAAACTTCAAAATGATATTTCTAAAGCCTTCTATATGCTGAGTTTAATATCCCATACACACAGCACTTAGGAGATGCTGTAGAAGATCCCAGAAGTGGGTATTGTCTGTATAAGAGAATAAGCCTGAGCTGCTATGCCGACTGGAGCACCATGAGAAAAGCAACCACTTCTTACACATCACTGACCTCAATTAACCAGCAGAAGTTTTGACATATATGGGCCATCAGTGGAAGATGATTTGCTTAGTAAATACTGCCACGGGTTATAGAGACTGCTGAATATGTTATAATTCCTAGTTGTTGAGGACCCATTGCAGGTAGACAGTTCATCTCTGTGATGTCACCAAGTTCTATCCAATCTATTGGTCTGGAGTGCCTGACACTGTGCATATTTACATGTGATAGAAATGGATAACAGCGCTGTGGTCATTGAAGGGCTATCCCTATACCTACATATTTCTACCATTAATATCACTTTTTAAAAGATTGTTGTTGTGATTTTATTAGTATTTTGTGCAACTGCAGTTTGAAAGTGCTTGAGAACTTGTTAAAATCTCACTAATCATTCACTGTGCATTATGACTAGTTCACAGTCATTACCAGGGGCCAAGTTGAGGGGAAGCAGAGAAGATAGGCATTTGAGTTCCTCTTTTAAGTCTTCCACGCCACAAGGAAGAGTATAATTGCTCATTCCGAAAGGAATCAGTTCCATGGAGGTGGAGGGTGCCCTGAAATGGATTTCAAAAGTAAGCTTCACCAATTTCATAGTGTTATTTAGTGTTGATACTGAGAACAATTGATTTTCTGCCATTTTAATTAAAAACTGTATACTCTTGATTCACTTAAAATCAGTAAATATACATTGGACTGGGATCCTGTCTTCATCTCTCTCCTGTCCTCTGTGAATGAACAGACTACTTAGGCAGGATTTACCTCATAGCTTCCAGGATAATGACTACATTTATCATGACTATCCTGGTTATTTTTCATAAGCAGAAGGTAGGAGAAGCACTGTTTCACAATCAGAATCTGTTTTTAAAAATATCTACAGTCTCACTTAAAATTTTTCTCTTTTTGGGGGGGGTCCGGTCGTGGGGTCTGAACTCTGGGCCTGGGCGCTGTCCCTCAGCTCTTCAGCTCAAGGCTAGCGCTCTACCACTTGAGCCACAGCGCCACTTCCGGCTTTTTTCTTTTTGCTTATGTGGTGCTGAGGAATTGAACCCAGGGCCTCATGCATGCAAGGCAAGCGCTCTACCACTGAGCCACCTTCCCAGCCCATCACTTAAAATTTTTCACACAAAGTATTTCCTTAGTACTTGAGATTCCTTTTGGCTACCTAAAGGTCATATCAGTGACTATGTAAAAGTGAAATCAGTCCAAGCATCTGTGGCAACATCTCAGGAGGCTGAGATATAGGTTGTGGTTCAAAGCCTTCCCAAACAGGAAAGTCCAAAAAACTCATATCTCCAATTAACTACCAAAAAAGCCAGAAGTAGAGCTATGGTTCAAGTGGTAGGGCACTAGATTTCAGCCAAAAAAAGCTCAGGGACAGTGTCCCAGGCCCTAAGTTCAGGACCAGCATGCACACAAAAAAAAGTGAAATAGGTATGCCAGGCATAGCAATACATACCTGTAATGATAGTTACATAGGAGGAAAGATAGGAGGATCATAGTTTGAGGCTATCCGGGGGGTGCAAAAAATTAGTTAGACCCTATCATAGCTAACAAGTCAAGCGTGTTGGTATATACCTGTATCCCAGCTACATAGGAAGTGGAACTAGAATTATGGTTTGAGGCCAGCACCAGGCAAAAACATGAGACCCTATCTAAAAAAAAAAAAATACAGCAAAAATGGCTGGAGGTATAGCTCAACTGGTAGAGCACTTAGCTAGCAAGTGTGAGACCCTAAATCCAAAGACCAGAAAGACAAGACAAACAAAAGAATAGGTAAAAATGATTTGATTCTGCAGTACTTTACTGAAATCCAAAATTCTCTAATACAAAGCTACAAGGAAATGCTTAAAACAGCCCTGACTGGTGGTGCTGACTCTGTTTCCAACCTAGTAAATGGTGTTTGTTCTGCAGAAGATATGACAGGGTGTAATTTCCATGGATGGTTTAACACATTCTGTATCACCGTGAGCTGAACAACCTAAAAAAAGACCACTGGTGGCTGGAGATACAGGGTGTCTAGGGTGTCATGTCTCCCTCTGCCACACTAGTTGTATGTGCCTGAAAGCGGGGGGTTAGAATATTTAGTACATCAGGTTAAAATTTCAGGCCTACTCATTTTGTATTTTTAAGGCTATTTTCATTTTTGTTATTGCTTGTGGTTATTTGATTTACCTATTCAGACCCCCTGGATTAATTTTCTAATGAAAACAAATTCTAGAGTGTTACAACATTAGTGACATTAAACTGTATTCATGGAAATGCCTGAGTTAGAGAATTATATACAAATCTCCCAAGCCAATGGATAGCTGATAGGATGTTTTTCCTTTTAATATGGAACACAAAAGTCTTTTCTTTACATCTTAGTAATCAACTTATTATGTATGTGTGCAGAAGGCAGGATCAAGTGGATCCAGTTAAAAAGCCTCCAGATTACAAATAACTTTGAGTCTGAGGGTAGATGTTGTCCTAGGTACTGAACTGTGGAGTGGCTGCATCTCATACACTCCAAGTCTGGATTGGCCCCCCATTCCAATCACAGGATCATCTTGGCTGAGGAAGCATAGGACAAAGTTGTTAAAATTCTTTGACAAACTTTTTTATTTTTAGTACTGAGGTTTGAACTCAGAGCCTTAGTACTCACTGGGCTGGTTGCTCTATCTCTTGAATCACACCTTCAGTCTAGCTTTTTGCTCATTAGTTTGAAGATGGAGTCTCATGGTCTTTTCTGCCCAGGTCTGGCTTCAAACCACAGTCCTCTAGATCTTTGCCTCCTGAGCACCTAAGATCAACCTTAAAGGACCTTATGAACAACCGGCATGAACAACAATTCAGATGGTTTGTTTTTTTTTATTCAGGATATGGTTGGATAAGCTGTGTATAAATGTGTTTGAGTAGCAAAAGTTTTATTTTGTGAATCTCAGACATTAACTCTCAGAATTGTTCACTGCCCATAATAGAGCTAATCCTGCTGTTGGAATTAGTATTGATACAGACTGTAATGAGTGGACTGTGTCCTGCACACAACTGAAGACTGCAAAGGACATATGAGGACTTGTAGTAGACAATAAAGAGAATTTCAAGTGTCTAAAAACTGGAAAATAAATATCTGAGGGAAAATAACATGACTAGGATTCTCTGAGAAGGGGAGAAAATGGACATCTGTGTTCTCATAGTATTTATGGCATCATAGGATTACTTTCTGCTTCTGCCCTCAATGAGCAGTGAGTCACTTGACAACAAAGACTTTTTCAATTCTCTATCACTAGCTTCCAGAATATTTTTATGGGACAGGTTCAATAAATTTAGAATCTGTGTTCCCTGTTCAAACAATAAAATAGACCTAAATTTTGGCATCCTTACTGATAGAAGAGGGAATGGTAATAAAAAATACTTAATATCGAATACTTATGAGTTATTACTATGTACCAGGTAATATAGAAAATGTTCCATTTATTTTCCTCACATAATTCCCTGTAAAATTCCCAGTAGGTAAACAATTTATTTTCCCATTTTGCAGATAAGGAAACTGAGGCAGAGCCACTTTAAATTGTTTTCACAAGGACACATACCTAGTATATAGTAGACTACATGTCTGACTGAAAATGGTAGTGTCAGGCATCAGTGGCTCATACTTGTAATCCTAGCTATTTGGGAGGCTGAGAATGGGAGAATTGCGATTTGAGGCCAACACAGGCAGAGTTCATGACTCCCTTCTCAGCCTACAGTTGGGCGCAGTGGTATATGCCTGCCATCTGAAGCTATCTGAGGAACTGAGGCCAGGCCAGCATAGGCAGAAAAGTCAATTGAGTCTGTTGAGACCCCATCTCAACAGAGGGAAACTGGATGTGCTTGTGCATACCTGTATGCCTGTCATCCCAGCTACAGTGTCAAGCCTATAGAGACAGATTGTGGTCTAGGTACATGCCTGGGCTGGAAAGTTTTCCCTCAGAAAGAACCAGTGCAAAAAAAGAAATGTGTCTCTGTTCCTACCTATTAAGCATGAGTCTTGAGTTCAAACCTTCAGTACTAGAAAAAAGGGGGGGGAAAGTAAACAAGGCTTTTTTTTTTTTTTACTCAATCTTTATTACTATATTTATATTGGTCAACGTGTTATCTGACCAATCCATTCATCGGGAGGACTACAGATGCTTAGGTCAAGAGGCCAACAAGAAAACAGTAATTTAAAAGTCACTTCAAGGGATTGACAAATGCAAGAATTGCAGAAACTGCTAACAGTAGTCTCAGAATTCTGCAGTGCTTGCAAGCATTATTCATAGAAGGAGCTGGGAACCACCAACAAAAGTTTCCATCTGCCATCTGTTGAAGATTATGCACAGGCTTCACTGCCCTGGGAGCAATAAGGATTCTGTTCTCTTTGGCATTCCCAGTCTCATTCAAATGCTTCTCACTGGTGACATCTAAGCAAAAAAGAATCTGCTGGTGAGGATTCTGGGTAATGCAGCTCCCAAGCTTATAGCCCAGTGGTAGAGAAGGGTGATGGTTCTAAGTCATGGCCAGAAAAAAAAAAAAAAAAACAGCTTACTATTCCATGCAGTCTTAGGGAGTTTAAGCCCTTTTCCAGAAAGCTTGAAAGTCATTGAAAGACACGATAGTCCATACATTCTTCAGTATTTCCTGCTAGAGGCTAAAGAATAGATCCAGAAATTATCTCAGAGTCCCCCAGAACTGCAATGTATCACAGTTCCTTAGCTTACTACTAGCGATAGGGTTATGCCCTATTTGGGTCACTAAAGAAGCAAACCCTTCCCCTTAAAGCATTCCTGTGCTCCCCTGCTCCCAATTTTAAGGATATTGTCAGAGGGCCTGGGCATGCTAAACAAGCTCTCTACCCATGAACTATACCTCCAGACTCAATATGTTCTTAATTCACACAGGAGGTGTGGGAAAATATGGAGACATATAAGTCAAAAGACAGTTCTAACTCAAGGTACTTGTTATGTACAAAGCTAGACCAGTAGTAAAGCCTGTTTGGATTGGTGACGGATATTAGTGCAAAGATGATAGTTCAGTAGGAATTAAGACAGTGGAGCTCAGAGAGGTAGATTTATTTAGGATATTTGTGTCTTAGCCTATTTAGGCTGTTATAACAAAATACCTCAGACTGGATAGCTTATAAACAGCAGAAATTTATTTCTCATGGTTCTGCGAAGTTGCAAGATTAAGGAACTAGGTTGAACATCTGTTTTGAGTCCACTTTTGGCTCAAAGATGGCACCTGATTGAGTCTTCACCTGGTAGAAAGGACTCTTGGTGGGAAGACCTTTTTGGAATCTCTTTTATAAGGCACCAATCCTGTTCACGAACACTCTGCTCTCATCAGCTAATTGCCTCTCAAAGGTCCTGCATCTTAATACCATCACATAAGTGACTGAGTTTCAGCATTCAAATGGGGCAGGATATTGAGAATATGCAAACTTGTCACAAATACTGATGCCTGTGGGCCAGTGCAAGACCAGTTCCAGGTTCTCAAGATGGCGACGGGGCAGTAGGGAAACGCCACAGCTCTCTCCAACCAAAAAGAGAGTTCGAGTTCCAACCTTTAATCTCCCCAAGAGACCGACAACAACAAAAAGACGAACACTCAGAGAAAAACCAGAGGTGGAAAATAACAAAAAAAGAAAGAGAGGAAAAGAAGAAATTCAGAACAGAGAAGAGCGAAGACCCCTCCCCCAACCTTTACTGGCCGCGCGGCAGTGCGCCAAGCCGCCGGCCAGCCGGCCCGGCGGGGGCTGCCGGAGCCACAGAGACACAGGGGGCTGCTTGCAGATCACCAGGTACCGGATTGCAGAACAGCGGATTGCCAGGAACAGAGAAACCTACCAGCCGGGAGTCTCCAGGAGGATCCCACCCCACCCATCACTCTCCACCGGAGCGGAGAGGCTCCATCCCGCCAAAGCCGCCCGGCACCAGCAGCTCCACAAAGGGACCTGTCCGCAGACCACCCGCCCAATCGCGATCGCAACGACCCGGCGGGGGGCCGCCCAACCCAGCCCGCAACCACCCCAACTGAACTCGGACTGCAACAACAACTGACGGACTGCAACAACAACTGACGACCTACAGGGTGAGTACCCATCAGGGGACAGGGAATCCATCAAGGGAGACCAGAGCTGGAGGGAATCCCCAGACCCTGACCTAGACTCCCTACCCCAACACCCGGACCACAGGACCCACTAAAACTGGGAACTGTTCGAGAGCCCCACCAGCCGGTGGAGCACACTCTGCTGGCCAGGCCAGAGCAAGAGCGCCCCGGGAAGGGAGCTTAAATGCTCAAGCCAGGAACAGTGCCCCTGGGTCAAGACTACCAACAGTAGAAGAAATTTGAACTGTGTCCTCCAGGCTGCATAACCAAGGTGGTATACACATTAGCACAGGCCTAACGAGCGCGCTCCAGGCTGGGGCCGGAACCAGGCCAGGGGACCGGCGCCTGAACAAAGCAAAAAGGGTCAGAAGTGGGGCTGTGGCTCAAATGGTAGGGTGCCAGCCCTGAGCTGAAGAGCTGAGGGACAGCACCCAAACCTAGAGTTCAAGCCCACAACCAGCCCAAAACAAACAAACAAAAACACATCAGGAGCCCATAGCAGACTCCAGTATTTGGGAGAGTGCATCCAGAGCATCTGATCTTCCCAAGAGCACCCGCAAGAGCAAACACAAGCAGTCTAGGCTGCTCAACCCTTCCAAAGGCGGGAATTGCTACAGCAGAGAGCTGAGAATCCTAAGTGAATAGCAGCTGGAAATAGGCTCCCAACAGAATCCAGATCAGGCACAGACTCTCTCTACCAATACAGAATCAGCAACCAAGCAAAGACAGACACACCAAAACAAGATTGAAGAGCAATCTCCTGAACCCCCATGCGAAAATCACAGAGAAAAATCACAAGGTTTACCACTACCCAGGACAGCAAGCTCACCTCAAAAGCCAGCAGCCACGCAGGGGAGAGCCCCAGTGGGAGCAAAGCAGGAATGGAAGACAAAAACTACATCCAAGGGTTGCTGGAGGCAATGACTCAAGAAATAAAGCGAGAAATGGATCAGAAATTGAAAGAGCACAAGGATGAACTATCAAAAGATATACAGGATATCAAACAAAAATTGGATGCAAAAATAGAAGCTGCACAAACCTCAGTAAGAAGTGAGATAAACGCCAAATTAGAGGTAATGCATACTGATATCACCTCATTGAGAGGTGAGATCAGTACTCTGAGAACCAACATTGAATCCATAAAGGGATCCATTTCCACCATGCAAACCACAATAGAAGCCACGGTCAACAGAGTGAATGAAATGGAAGGTAGAGTGTCAGATACAGAAGACAGAATACACCAACTGGACCAAAAAGTGACAGATATGGAAAAATCACTCAAATTAAACCAAAGGGAAATTCAAGAGCAAGCAGATAATGCTAAAAAATTTAACCTTCGCATAATCGGAGTGGACGAAGGTGAGGAATTCCAGAGCAAGGGAATGCAACACCTATTTAACAAGATAGTCAATGAAAATTTTCCCCACCTCAAAAACGACCATCTTAACTACATCACAAAAGCTTATCGAACACCCAACAAGCAAGATCCCAGGAGAAACACTTCTAGGCACATAATAGTAACAATGATGGATCTGAATAATAAGGAAACAATCCTGCATGCAGCAAAAATGAAGAAGGAGCTATACTACAACGGGAAAAAAATTAGAATCACTGCAGATCTCTCCACACAAACAATGAATGCAAGAAAAGCCTGGGAAAGCACCATACGAGCCCTGAGAGCCAATAACTGCCAACCCAGACTGATATACCCGGCAAAGCTAGCATTCACATTCGATGGAGAACTGAAAACTTTTAATAGCAAAGAAAAACTAAATGAATACATAAACATTAAGCCAGCATTACAAAGAATTCTAAGAGGGGGGACACAACCTGAAGAAAGCAACCAGGAACTGGGACCTGCCCCAAACAGGCATTACTCAAAGTCTAACTGAGCAAGCACAGGAGGAAAGGAAAGAAGAAAAACTTAGGAAAACGGAATGGCAGGGACAACAATGCATCTCTCTATACTTTCTCTTAATATAAATGGTCTGAATTCGCCAATTAAAAGAAAACGAACTGAGGACTGGATCAGAAAACAAGACCCATCCATCTGTTGCCTTCAGGAGACCCACCTCTCAGCCAAACATACAAACAAACTCAGAGTGAAGGGGTGGAAAAGGATCTACCAATCAAATTCCCCCAATAAGAAAGCAGGTGTAGCTATCCTGATATCTGACAAAATAAACTTTTCATTAAAATCAGTACAGAAAGACAAGGACGGACACTACATATTAATAAAGGGAACAATCCAAGAGGAGGATATAACCATCATCAACTTATATGCCCCAAATATCGGTGCACCCAGATATGTTAAACAAATGCTCTCAAACTTACAGAATAAAATAGATCCCAATACGATAATACTAGGAGACTTTAACACGCCACTCTCACCAAAGGACAGGTCTACCAACCAGAGGATTGGCAAAGAAGCTACCGAATTAAGTGAGGCCATACTTCAAGCGGAATTAACTGACATCTACCGAGTATTTCACCCTAAAACAACACAGTACACATTCTTCTCAGCAGCTCATGGAACTTTCTCCAAAATAGACCATATCATAGTTCATTCAAGGAACTTAAGCAAATACAAAGGGATCGACATAATCCCCTGTATCCTATCTGACCACAGTGGAATCAAGCTAGCTCTCAATAACAAAGCATACCGCAGAAATTTCTCTAATACATGGAAATTGAACAGCACACTCCTTAACAAGGCCTGGGTAACAGAAGAGATCAGAGAAGAAATAAAGCATTTCCTAGAACTCAATGAAAATGAAAACACCTCACAAAGAAACTTGTGGGACACAGCAAAAGCAGTCCTGAGGGGCAAATTTATTGCCCTCAGTGCCCACATCAAGAGAATGGAGACAGACCAAGTAAATAATCTCATGTTGCAACTAAAACAGCTAGAAAAACAAGAAAAAATGGGACCTAAAGCTACTAGACGAAGCCAGATAACCAAATTGAGAGCAGAGATTAACCAATTAGAAAATCAGAAAACCATAACCAAAATAAACCAAACAAAAAGCTGGTTCTTTGAAAAAATAAACAAAATTGATGGCCCGTTGGCAAGATTAATTAAAAAAAGAAGAGAGGAAACCCATATTAATAGGATTAGGGATGCCACGGGAAACATCACAACACGTACCCAAGATATCCAAACAATTCTAACAGACTACTTTCAAAAGCTATACTCTCTAAAGGAAGAAAATCTGGCGGAAATGGATGCATTTTTAGAGAAATACAAGTTACCCAAACTGAGCAAAGAAGAAGTTAACCAATTAAATAAGCCAATATCCTATAATGAGATACAGGAAGCTATCAAAAGTCTTCCAACAAAAAAAAGCCCAGGACCAGATGGATTCACAGCAGAATTCTATAAGACCTTTAAAGAAGAACTAATACCCATACTCCTCAAGCTCTTCAGAGAAACAGAGAAGGAGGGAGCTATCCCAAACTCATTCTACGAAGCCAATATCACACTCATCCCCAAACCAGGCAAAGACCCAACCAAAAAGGAGAATTACAGGCCAATCTCCTTGATGAACACAGATGCAAAGATCCTTAACAAGATTCTAGCTAACAGAATCCAGAAACACATAAAAAAAATAATACACTATGATCAGGTAGGCTTCATCCCAGAGACACAGGGATGGTTTAACATACGTAAGTCAATAAATGTAATCCAGCATATCAACAGAGCCAAGGTCAAGAATCACATGATTATCGCCACAGATGCAGAAAAGGCCTTTGATAAAATTCAACATTCATTCATGCTAAAAGCTCTGGAGAAAATAGGAATAGAAGGAACATTTCTAAAAACAATAAAAGCCATTTATGACAGACCAATAGCCAATATTATACTTAATGGGGAAAAGCTACAACCAATCCTCCTAAAAACAGGAACAAGGCAAGGATGTCCACTGTCTCCACTCCTCTTCAACATAGTCCTAGAACCCTTAGCCAGGGCAATAAGGCAAGAAAAAGACATTAAAGGGATCTGCATAGGGAAAGAAGAAGTGAAACTATCCCTTTTTGCAGACGACATGATACTATACCTCCACGATCCCAAAAACTCCATCCCCAAACTTTTAGAAATCATAAGTCACTTCGGCAAAATAGCAGGATACAAAATAAACCCACAAAAATCAGTTGCCTTCCTATACACCGATAACGCACAGGAAGAGAGGGAAATAAAGGGAGCAACCCCATTCACAATAACCTCCCAAAAAATAAAATATTTAGGAATTAACCTAACCAAAGATGTAAAAGAACTATTTAATGAGAACTATAAAAAGTTAAAGAAAGAAATTGCAGAAGACACTAGGAAATGGAAAGACCTCCCATGCTCCTGGATAGGCCGACTTAATATAGTAAAGATGGTGATACTTCCAAAATTAATATACAAATTCAATGCAATTCCTATTAAAATCCCAATGACGTACATCACTGAAATACAGAAAACAGTCCAAAAATTTATATGGAACAACAAAAGACCTAGAATAGCCAAAACAATTCTAGGGGATAAAGACAATATGGGAGGGCTATCCATGCCGAACTTCAAACTCTACTACAGAGCTATAATCACAAAGACAGCATGGTACTGGCACAAAAACAGACCCGAAGACCAATGGAACAGAATAGAAGATCCAGATATAAATCCACAGGCCTACAGCCAGCTGATATTCGACAAAGGAGCCAAAGACATACAATGGAAGAAACACAGCCTCTTCAACCGCTGGTGCTGGGAAAACTGGGCAGCCACATGCAGAAAACTAAAAGTGGACCCCAGCCTATCACCATGCACCAACATCAACTCAAAATGGATTAAAGACCTTAACATTAAACCTGAATCTCTGAAACTACTGCAGGACAGAGTAGGAGAGACACTTGAACTAATAGGCACAGGAAGGAACTTCCTGAACAGAGTCCCAGGGTCACAACAAGTTGGAGAGAGACTCGACAAATGGGACTACCTTAAAATAAAAAGCTTCTGCACAGCTAAATCTATCGCAACTAAGCTAGAAAGACAACCAACTAATTGGGAAAAAATATTTACCAGCAATATATCAGACAAGGGGTTAACATCCTGTATATACAGGGAACTCAAGAAACTAATCCCTCCCAAACCTAACAAACCAATTACTAAATGGGCAAGGGAACTAAAGAGGGACTTCTCAAATGAAGAAATAAAAATGGCAAAGAAACACATGAGGAAATGTTCATCATCCCTGGTGGTGAAGGAAATGCAAATAAAGACAACCCTGAGATACCACCTTACCCCAGTCAGAATGTCCCACATCCACAAATCAGCCAACGACAAATGCTGGAGGGGATGTGGAGAAAGAGGAACCCTATTACACTGCTGGTGGGAATGTACACTTATACAACCACTTTGGAAAGCAGTCTGGAGGGTCCTTAGAAAGCTAAAGATTGACCTCCCTTACGACCCAGTCATACCACTTCTAGGCATCTACCCTGAACAACAGGAACCAATATACAAGGACACGTGCACCTCCATGTTTATTGCAGCACTGTTCGCAATAGCTAGGATATGGAAACAACCTAGGTGCCCCACCACAGATGAATGGATCCAAAAATTGTGGTATCTATACACAATGGAATATTATGCAGCCATTAGAAATGACAAAATAATGGCATTTGCAGGGAAATGGATGGAGCTAGAAGGAATCATGTTGAGCGAGGTAAGCCAAGAACGAAGAGACAAACGGTACATGGTCTCCCTCATAAGTGGATGCTAAATCCAAAAGGTTAGTGATACGACAAAACTAACAGGACTTAAGAAACAAAGAACTCCCGCTCATCTGGTTGAACCACTACTAAATATCCTCATGCTGCTGATCACAAATATGGTATATAACATGTGAACACTGTTATATATTACAGACTGTGGTAGACAATTTGCTCCAGGGAAGTTAGAATGAACTTGTGACTTTGAAATTATGTAATCATTTAATCACAATCAAAAAAAAAAAAAAAAAAAGAACCTCGGGGAAGGGAGGGAGGGAGGGAGGGGATGGTAGGGGGAAAACAATGGAGGGGGTAACAATGTTCAAGAGGAAGTGTACTCATAACCTCACTCATGTAACTGTAACCCTCTGTATAGTAGCTTTACAATAAAAAAATAAAAAAAAAAAAAAAAAAGACCAGTTCCATGAGATCTCTGGAGATGAGACCCAAGAAGTAATATATTTTAAGACAGCTCAGACAGTGTTTAAACCCATCACTGAGAACTCCTGCACAACACTGGAGTTAGCCGTAGCCTTGTTACCTATACTATCCCATTTGAGCCTTGATTATTTTCCCATTATACTAACAGACAGACTAAACCTTAGAGGTGAGGACTTTTTTCCAAAGTACATAACTATCCAGGTGTTCAGATATTCCACTGTGGTCCATTTCTGCCTTGTAGTACTGCTCAAACGTTATTGTAAGTCAGAATCACTGAGGGGACTTGGAAAACTATGGACACCCAGATCACACCCCAAAAACTATTGAATCAGAATATGCAAGTGGGATGGGAGCCAGATATCAATATAGTTTATTTAAATATCCACATATGATTCCAACACTCAGTGAACTTTAGAAGTGACTGTTATGTCATTCACAGGCCACATGTGAAGGTTAGCATAGGTCAAACCTCATGAATTTTTGCTAATTCAAAGATTATGTTTGGTTCTCTTTTCTCATTCTAAGTTTATCTGTCCAAATGAACCTCTTAGTTATGGGTTCTCAATTAACTTGTCAGTAATGGCCAAGAAAAAAATGCAGAAACACAGAGGGTAGAACAAATGCAGCCATGGTATTTAGTAGACACTATGTTGAAAATGAACTATACAGGTTGTGGGCAACAATGAGAGAAAAACTGGGAGAGAGGGAAGGAAGGGGTGATCTTGTTCAAAAAGAAATGTACTGCTGATGGCTCACGCCTGTAATCCTAGTTACACAGGAGGCTGAGATCTGAGGATCATGATTTGAAGTCAGGAAAGGAAGTCAGACAGGAAAGCTCATAAGATTTTTAGCTCCAATTAACCACCTGAAGTGGCACTTTGGCTCAAAGTGGTAGAATGCTAGCCTTGAGCAAAAAAAGCTCCAGGATAGTGCCCAGGCCCTGAGTTCAAGCCCCATGACTGATAAAAAATAAAATGCACTCACCTGACTTATGAAATGTACCATTTTGGAAGTCTGCACATCACCTTTATAATAACAATAAAAGTATCTCAAAAATGCAGAAACAAGAACAAATCTTAATCACACACCAATGTTCACACCTATAATCATAGCTACTCTGGAGGCTGAGATCTGAGGATCATGGTTCAAAGCTAGCCTGGGCAGAAAAGTCTGTGAGACTCATACCTAATTAATCACCTAAAAAGTCAGAAATGGAACTGTGGCTCAAGTGGTAAAGCACCAACCTTGAGAGAAAAATTAAGGACCACACCCAAACGCTAAGTTCAAGGCCCAGTACTAGTGTACACACACACACACACACACACACACACACACACACACACACACACATCTTAACCTAAGGTAAATATGACCCTTGTTGAGTCAATGCATTTCTACCATCAAAGTCATCAATTAAATAAGCAAACCATTGGTTGGTTAGCAAACAATATAGCCAGAAGAATAATTTATTGACAATTAATATTTAATGTCACAAACTTGAGCCAAATGAATATGTACATTTCTTCCCTCTGGAGAGATTAAAGAGATTCAAAAGATTAAAGTCCATCATCAAATCTGTGTGGCTAAAACACTTCATGTCTCTAACAGGATCTTCTGTCTTCTCTTCTGTTTGTCTAGGAAAGGATCATGTTCTTCTACACATTGTGCTTGCATTCATTCCACCTTAGAAATTCAGTCCTTTGATACCAAGAACACCGAGTTCAGGAGCTCATTTTCTACAAGTCCTTATAACAAAGACCGGAATTTAAAAACCACGATTAGGAGAATCAGGCCCTAGCAAAGGACAGATTCTAAGCCACCGTAGTCTCCTAATAGGAACCAGAGAATACAGATAGATGGCCTTCACGAAAAGTTAAGTTCTTTTAGGAGGAAGCAACTATGAAGTGTACCATTGGTCACAATGTCTGCATGGTCCTAAATGGAAAAAGATGATGAATTCATGCTTTCACAGTCACACCACACACAGGTAGCACTTGAATTTCTCTCGTGCAATGTTCCCATTCTCTTACCAAAGGGATCTCTGGCTACTCAGCCCTACCTAGCTGGAATTGTCATTCCAAATGAAAAGAACAATCAGAAGAGTTTTTTAAATACACAATGAAAATATGAAATATTTCTCGTAATTTCAGTGCTTAATCACATGTCTTACCACACTGGCAAGAACTAGGCAAATCAGTCAATACCATTTGCCCCAGTTGCCTTGCCAGGCAGTGAGAGTTTACAAGGAATGTTACTGTCTGAAGGCTGTTCTCTTCCGTAGGATTTGACCCTCAAGCCTGCTGCCCTGAGCATACCCTTTTTGGAACACCTGCAGCTGCTATTAATTTCTCCTTCTCAATTCTTCTTTTAAGTTAAGACTTTCAGGGACATTGTGGCCTCTCCAGAATTAGTAGTAAGATCATTGAAACATGTAATGCAGTCCAAGGGAGCCCTTAGCATCATGACTCACTAGGAATCATTACAGGGACTTTTATGCCAAAGCATTCTTTTCCTCCATCTCAGCAATTACAAAATTCTTCACTTCTACTAGTTGTCCTATGCTGTCCGTTAAACAGAACATATAAAAGGGACTGCCATCTGAAATGAGGCAAAACTGTGGACTGGTCATAGTGACTCATCT
This sequence comes from Dipodomys spectabilis, assembly GCF_019054845.1. Classification (NCBI taxonomy): domain Eukaryota; kingdom Metazoa; phylum Chordata; class Mammalia; order Rodentia; family Heteromyidae; genus Dipodomys; species Dipodomys spectabilis. The sequence goes on along the minus strand of NW_024870864.1, from coordinate 4,962,843 downwards.
CTACAATCTCAGCTCTGTGGGATGCATCGATCAGAATGATAGCAGTTTGAGGCCAGCCTGGACCAGAAGGTAGTGAGTCTCCCCTACCTCAGAGAATGAGCTGGGCATGGTGGTTCATGTCTGTATTTCCAGCTATTCCTCCATGGGAGGAATAAGTAGGAGAATTAGGTTATCCTAGGCATAAAGAACTTGTCTGAAAACTCAAGCAAGAAGGGTAACATTAGCTACATGTGCCTGTTGAGCACTTCTTATAAAGTGGCTATGATGACTAAAATACTTATTAATGTTAATTTCACCTGTTTATTTTTACTTTTACTGTCATTATTAAGATGTCACATTACCAATTTGGCCTAAATTATACTTCTGTTAGACAGCTTGAATGGTGATGGCGAATGCTTATCTCAGGCAATTGGAAGAAACACACTGAATATTTAATATTATATACCAGCCTAGCTTTTAGTTCCTGATGCCTAACAAATTACCTCTCAAGTTAGTAGTTTAAAACAGCATCTGTTATGTTATTGTTTCTGAGGGTCAAGAATCTAAGTGTAGCTAGCTGGGTTCCAGACTCAATGTCTATCACAGGCTGTGAACAAGGTGTCACAAGGTGTCATGAGAGCTATTGTCATCTCAAGAAGTGATTGGAAAAGATGTTTCACAAGCTCACAATCTTATGTTGTAGCAGGATGCAGTCAGTTCCTCCAGGCTATTGTGCTGACACCATTGGTATGACTGACTTTACTGGCATTGTCTAAAGGCTGCCCACTCTCTCACTGTTGGGACTTTTTCATAAGACAGTAACTTGTGAAAGTCCTGATAGAATTACGTGGTGCTGTGTAATATGCTGCACTTGCTTTAATGGGTCCTAGGTGCTACACTTACAATGACTTGTTAATGCATACAGAAACTCTAAAACAATATAGGAGAAACTATGAACAATATTCCCTGTGGATGACAAAATAACAAAATTAGAAAGCAAGCAGAGAGACAAGGAAGGAAGCTGTGTGTAGAGAGACAAGGAAGGAAGCTCTGTGTGTGTGTGTGTGTGTGTGTGTGTGTGTGTGTGTGTGTGTGTGTGTGTGTGTGTGTGTGTGTGTGTGTGTGTGTGTGTGTGTGTGTGTGTGGTATATGTGGAAGCATGCTGGGAATCAAACCCAGATTATTGCATGTGTTAAACACATACACTCACACACTCTGCCACTGAGCCACACCCTCAGTTCTATGTATTATTTTTCTAAAGAAGTAAATACTGTGAGAAAGAGGAATAAACTACCTCTGTCATCCAACACTCCATGCTTGGCTATTGCCCTTGTGCTGTAGGACTTGTAGCTCTTTGTAGGATGTCTGTTGCTCCCCAATTCCTCAGAGACCATGACAGCTCAGGCACACCCTCTTCTAGGTAGCTTTTCCCAAGCACCAGGTCTCTGAGAGCATCTTATCTCTGATGCTTATCCTAGCATGTTAAATTCCTTAGGTTACTATTTGTACCTCCTACTAACTGGATGTTCTTTGAGGACATTTTTTTGGAGCTTGTATTCCAGTGACTGGGCTCCATTGGTTGAGTGAATGAGCAGTTGTTTTTAGCAGGTATGAGTAGGGGTTATGCTGATTCCCTTTGGGATCCTACCTCATATGCAGACAAAACCTGTCGGTGAAATGCAATTACAAATAATGAGTACCAGAATAGTGTCTGAGTATAAGAGCCTCAGGATTCTTACCAGACCACCAGCCCACATATGTTCTAGCTGTAATGCACTATGTGGGCAGGAAGCTATGGCCTTGCCCAAGGTGGTTTTCAAAAGGTGGCCTCTGCAAACATCAGCTAGAAACTTACTAGACATGCAAATTTTAGATTCCACCCCAAACTTACTGAATCAGAAGCCCTCAGTGGGCCCAGCAGTCAGTATTTTAACAAGCCAGGTGATTACAGTGCACTTCAAGTTTGAGAATCACTCACCTAACCTGTACTCCAGAAAAGCTCTCAGGAAGCTTCCCACATATCCCAGAAGCTGGGAGCTAGAGCAGTTTATGCCCTGAGATGTGCTCCTTTGTAAGCATTTTTCCCTACAGCATTCAGAGTCTGTTACTCAGAGAACCAAATATACTTAAAAAACCAAGCAATCAAGTATACTAAACTTATTTACTAAATAATTTGGAAAAGAAGACAAGTAGGGCCTAATTTTAGAGAGTTAATCAGGAAACCTTGATTTTTAGGGTAATCGCCTCTTGTTAAAATTGGAGTGGGGGGAGTTTCTCCTTTTTTGGCCTTTACCATATCCAGGTGAGTGAATGCTATGTTCCAGGTAACTTCATTTTATGTCCCAACTTACCAACCTGCTATTTCAGTTACCTTGACAGATATTTAATGATTGTTTGCTTTCTAAATGATTTTTCAGGGTAGAGTTTAGGAACAATTTGTTGCTTTTGAGAAAAATGGAAGGATTATGTCGAAAAGGGAGTTTTGGAAAAACACACACTTCTATATGTGGAACAGAGCCTGGACAACCTAATAAAAGCTCTTTTGTGATGTTGGCAAATTAGTCTGCTCGTCACTTTTTGATATGTTATCTGTATGCACATATTAGTTGTAACAGCATTCTGGTAGAAAGATCTCTTCTGCAAACAGAGACTGTTTTACTTTTTAACTTTCTACTTGGCATGACTCATTTGTTTTCTTGTCTAATTGCTCTGGCTAGGACTAGAAGCTGTGAGAATAGGCATCCTTGTCTTATTCTTGACCTTAGATGGTAGCCAGAGGTTTGTCATCTATGGCCTTTATTGTGTTTGAGATACAGTTCTTTACCTAGTTTGAGAGCATTTTTTTTTATTGTGAAAATACCGTACAGAGGGGTTATAATTACATGGGCAAGATAATAAGTACATTTCTTCTCAAGCATTGTTGCTTCCTCCTTTGTTTCCCCTGCCCATCCCTTCCTCCTCTCTTCGCCCCTCCCCCCCAAGTTGTAAACTTTGAGAGCATTTTTTTAATCATGAAAGAGTGTCCTGCTTTGTCAAGCTTTTTTTCTGTGTCTAATGAGATGATCACATCTATCATCTAATTTTACTTACAGATCCTCTTCATAAATTAAAAAAAGATGAATATAGTTTTTGTAAACTACCTAAAAGTCTTTTTAGATATGCACTGAGAGGCACTGAGGAGGGGTCACATTTCTCTATATAGGGGAGTCTAAAGAATATTTAAAGTCAGTAGTTTATAATAAGAAAGAATAATTCTAAAGTGGCATTCCCATTTAAGGAGCTGGCACCATCTACCAATTTCAGAGGTCAGTATTTCCCATACAGGAAAACTAGAGTTCCGTCTAGTTGTTGTCTTTATAGAGAAGTCTCTTCAGAATTATACATTTACTTAGATGAGAGCCTGATAGTGAAGTTCTGTCCTGTACTGAATTACAAGAGAAAACATTCCATAAAGTAGAACTCTATAACACTCTGCTGTCTGAAAGTACTGCTATATCTTTTATTTTTCTTTTCTTTTTGGCAATACTAGAGACTGAACTCAAGGCCTCATGTTTGCTAGGCTATCACTTGAGCAACAAGTCCAACCTCTTTTTAGGTTGATTTTCTTGAGGTAGAGTCTCACTTTATGCCCAGACCAGTCTGGATTATGATCATCCTACATAGGATTTCATGTTACCAGGGATGACAGATGAATGGCATGGCATGTAGCCACTGAGTTTTCCCAATAGCTGGGATAAAAGCACATGCTACTGTGTTCAGCCATTGGTTAAGATGGAATCCTACAAATTTTTATGCTCAGGCTGGCCTCAAACCATATTGCCCTGATCTCCACCTCCCACAGAGCTGGAATTACAGGTTTAAGCCACCATGACTGGGTCTATTTTCTATTTAATTCTTACAACAACCATTTGGAATGCCTCACTTGATACAGTTGAAATGGAAGACTTTACTAAAGGGTCTGGCTTTCTTTTCATCTTTCACTATTACATCAAATTTCAACCTGTTGTTCTGTCAAGTGAATCATGTCGGATCCTCTCCTGGACTTTGTACCCACTAATAAAGGCAAAAGAACCAGTGACTTCAGGGCAATAGATAGAGGTCATTTTATCCAACTCATACTTTAGTGATGTGAAAACTATGTCCAGAGAGAGAAAGATCTTACCTAATCACAGAGCTAACAACAGGATATATATACATCTAAATGCTGGCCTGCCTGGCAGCTGCTGTTTAAAAACTCACTCAACCACCCCAGACTCTAGAGCTGCTTCTTTTCATTAGCATTGATTCTCATTTTCATTTGATTCCTGCATATTCTTTTTCAGCATGTAGATATGAGTACTCTCAGGAAAAGGCAATTGATTGAGGCTTTGAATACATTTCTCTCCAGAGTTTGGCAAATTTCCTGAATGAGCTTCACGATGTGAAGGCCTTATGAGATAGGAGATAAGATTTGCTCCCCAGAGAAGGCGGACCTTTGTAACAGGTGCATTGAGCATGTAAGTGTGAACAGAGGCATCAGAAGCCATTGTCTCTAAGAAAACATAAAGCCATAATCACAAAAGATACAGTGCTTCTCAACCTAAGCTGAACAAAACATAATCAGATGATCATGATCACATATGAATTGACTGATAACCAACACAGGTCCTGGAGAAGGGAATACTGTGAGCAAGAATTGCTTCAAAAGACATAGATACCCCAGGATCTGAAAACTCACACACTCTTAGGTAATCTAAACCATCCCTCTTCTTTTTCTTAATTTTTCCATTTGCCCCCAGACTGTTACTTCAGCTGGGTCTCAGAATCCCTCAGTCACCAGCTTCCAACATGAACCTACATTAGCTTTCCTGGCTCCCCGTACACTAGAATGTCACCAGCAAAGTTTTCCCACACAACTGCAGAAAGGAAAGTTGCCACTTGCTAATGAATATAATTCCAGACAGATGGTAGCATCGACCCTGACAGAGCAGTGGCCGTCAGAAAGAATAAAATGAGTTGCCTAATCTTTCCCTCCCATGTTCCAAATGTTCAAGCAATGGAGATGAGGACTGGAAATTGCCTACAAAGAGGTACACTTGCATAACAAATAGGCTATCATGCAATGCTAATTGCTTGAGTGGATATTTGCATATATGAATATGTTTAATGGGAATTCATAAACATTTGTCTCTGGTTCTAAATCTCAGGTAGGTGGAGATAGCAGCATCTGCTATAGAAACAAATCTGAAAATCAAACAGCCCAATTAAAGCTCAAATTTTTAAAAGGCCATTAAAATGAAGCAAAGTGAAATGAACTTAAAGGACTGATGGATTCACATCTTCTAAGGGCCCCAAATGACAAGTAATTCAGGGAAAATCCTATTAATTAAAAACCACTGCTGTGTGAACCGGCTGCATTACTGTTGAGGTCGGTACTGTGGCTGTCTGCAGTATTGTGTGGAATTCAGAAAAGCAGGGGAAGTACTAGACCATCTGTTACAGGTGGGCTGCTAGTCCTGCTTTCTGAACATGGCATGGGGAGGGGGGAATCTCAAAAAGATAGGCACCAATTACAACATAATTGCTTCTTACTCAACTAAGAAAATAATACAGGGAATGAAAGTCAAATATTCAAGTTGGAAAAGTTATACGGAATTAGTTTGTGAATTTAACTTTGAATGAAGCAGTTAATTTGCTAGCATTATGAATTTCAGAGCCTCACAATTTTTGAAGAACAATGACAGTGCTGTTTTGAATGCTGTTTAGGAAGAGACCCAATCATTCAGGACACTGCAGTGTATGGGCTAATGTCCACTACCCAGTGAGTCCAGGTGTAAATGAACGAGCCTGTCAACAATCTGGTTGTACTGCTGGTGCTAAGTGTCATCTCTGTCATCTTCCACTTTCAGGAGGGAAAAGGCCCACTTGAAGGAGTTCTTGACAAACTGCAAAGGGACATGCATGTCCTGAGTTTCTTCTTTAGAGTTTTGAGTGAATAGCCTGTCACGTGTTTGCCTCTGCTGAGTTCAAGCAAGGCCCTCTCTCCCCACATGCAAACCCATTAAACTCCTGTCCCTGTATCAGAGAATGTCCTCTAATGTTGCTGGGACAATAACTGTAAGAAATCTGTTGTCTGGCACAGTTCCAAAGTTTTGAAAAATTGATAGAATTTTAATCACCTTATTACATGTTTTAAAAATCCTGCTTGTGTCCTTTTAGCATCACAGTTCCCTCTTACCTGATTCAGATTCCCCTGTGAAGTCACCATGAGGTGCTAGCAGTTCAGTGTCCCTGATAGCAGTCTGACAGCTCTTTAGGTGTTAAGTTTCTGAAGTCCAGGTCTCTCAGTGCCTCAGGCTGCACTTAGCTACTTTCTGGCCTCGATTCTAAAACTTCAATTTTGTTATCTATTTTATTTCAATTTCCTCTCTGTCATCAGACAGTGGTTCCTACTGAGGGACTTCTTGGCCATGTGGCCAACCAGTGCCTACCAAGCAGACCTGCTGTAGTGCATAAGAAATAATGACAAGAAAAAGTATCCATGTTTAATTGTCTTCCCCCCCCCCCAAAATACTGTTTGATCTGCAGGTGATTGAATCTGTTAATGTGGAACCTATGGGTATGGAAGGCCAACTGTAATAGTAAAAATTAACATTTGGGGGATTTTAGGGATTGAACCCAGAGCTTCGTGCATACTAGGCTAGTGCTTTACAACTGAGCTACATCTTCAACAGAAAGATAAATACCATGTTTTTCTCATGTGGCATAAACTATAGATTTTGTTTTTTAAAGAAAGAAATGAAAGTAGGAGAGTGGACTGTTATACAAGAGGAAGAGGCCAGTGGGAGGAAGGAAAGGAATAAGAGAGGATATTTGGGAGTAAATACAATCAAAATACATCATTAAATCCATTATATTGTATAATTAGTATGTGCTAACAAATACGCAAACTGATTAAGCATACCTATGTAAGGTCCTGTACTGAGCACTTTCTAAGGAGTACTTAATGAGCTCTCTGGAAATCTGTTTGAGTTAGGTACCAGCTAGTTGAGTGGCAGTAACATCTGGGTAGTATCACCTGGAGTCTTGTTACCACAAGCCCTCTCCCCACTCCCCCAGCAGTGCTCATCTCCCACCTTGAATATGTTGCTATGGGGATTGAATGAGGTAATGTCTAGAAAGTGCTTTGCTGTTCCAGCACAGATACCCATTCAGCAACTGCTATGAGTTCAGAGTTCAGTTACCCAGGACGGGTCTAAGGAGACATAAAGGGAATGTTATATTAGTTTGCTGAAATATTTTTTTTTAAGGGAAAGATTTTTAGCTCACAGTTTCAGAGGTTTCATTCGTGGTCAACTGGTTCTACTGCTCTGAGCTTGAGGTGAGGCAAGAACATCATGAAGCAGAAACATGTGGCAGGAACACTTAACTGGTGGTAGCCAGGAAGCAGAGAGAGAGGGGCCAGCACCAAGATATGACCTCCAAAGCTACACCTCAAATGACTTTGACCCACTTCCTCCAACTAGACTACCTCCAAGAGTTTCCACTACCTCCCAATAATACCATGAAATTAGAAAAATCATTCATTGATTAGATCACACTCCCATGATGGAAACACTTCCCCAGAACCCTAACTCTGAACACTGCTCAGTTGGGAATGAAGCCTTCAACACATGAACCTTTTTTGGGGGGATACTTTCTATCCAAACTGTAAGAAAGAGGGTCAGGGAACACTAAGGAGGAGCTCTGGGTGGGTAGATATCATGAGTGGAGGAAGGCCTGGAGGTGCTAAGAATATAGGGCTGTGTGTATCCCCATTTGAGCCAAGTATGATGCCAAAGCCCAGGCTCTGTACTTACATGCAAATGACCTACTCTGTGCTTTACACTGTACAACCTTAATCTTTGTCTTCCTTTTTCAAACACACAATTGGAGATCCATACCACTGCCAGGGGTCTAGCCAACACTCAGTTTGCGATTTCTCTTTATTCCTGACTTAATGTTTTGTTTGTTATTTAATATATCCGGGCCAATCTGTCTGCTTTTGGGATTACACAAATGATAAAAATGTTCACACACACACACATATACCACATTTTCTTGATCCATTCATATATACAATTCTATTCCTCCATCAGAAAGAATGACACTGCTCCATTTGTAAGGAAATGGAAAGTCTTGGAAAAAAATCATTAAGCCGGGCTCCAGTGGCTCACGCCTGTAATCCTAGCTACTCAGGAGGCTGAGATCTGAGGATCACGGTTCAAAGCCAGCCCTAGCAGGAAAGTCTGTGAGACTCTTATCTCCAATAAACCACTAGAAAACTGGAAGTGTCTCTGTGGAGCCTTGAGCCGAACAGCTGAGGGACAGCTCCCAGGCCCAGAGTTCAAGCCCCACGACTGACCAAAAAAAAAAAAAAATCATATTAAATGAAGTAAGCCAGACCCAAAGAAACATTGGTCCCATAGTTTCTCTTATTTGTAATAATTAGTATACATCTAGGATAATCCTAGCAGATGAGCAGAACAGCTCAATAGCTACGTACATATGACCATATAAGATGACACTAAATGAAATGAACGCCAAGGCAAGGACACAAAAGGTTTTTCTTCATTGTTGTTGTTTTTAATGTACTATGTGATATTTTTTGTTTCTTTTGTATATTCTTCCTCCTATGTCACTGTATTTGATTTTGGTATATACATTAATTTGAATTAGGGAAGGGAAGGGGAACAACAGAATGGTGAGACAAAGGACAAGGGGGAACCAATGCAGCAGCGATATTCCCAAGGCATAATCTGTGGAATAATCTGGAAATAATCTGTGCAACTTGGGGGTGGGGTGTGAGGGGAGGGAAAGTAGGAGAAAAATGAGGGAAGGGGTAACAAGTTTGACAAGAAATGTACTTACTACCTTACTTATGTAACTGTAACCCCTCTGTACTGTTTTAAGGGCAATAAATATAACATCAACATGTCTTTCACAATCGATGTTTGATTACTTTCTAAATTGACTTTATGTTTTCCTTAAATAAGATTATGAAAGATAATTTGCACACCTATAGCGTTTCTTAATTTTATATTAAAAATAGGTGACTATATATGGTTCACTTATTGATGACGAATTATTTCCAATTGTCATCCTTTTGTTATTAATTATTGCTACTTCTTCATTTGCTGGCCAGTTGGTTAATAAAAATATTCAAATAAAAAATGTTCTTCAGGGATTGAGAGTGAATCAAGGCCTCAACTACCAGAGTGACACTTGTGTTCACATTGAACTGGCCATAATCTACAATCATATACACCAGGTGGACACATGTCTTGGGGTCTTATGGGTGTCATACTTTTTCTCTTCTATGACTATGTTTCATTGTTCCTCTATGATGTCAAACATTGGGTCCTCTTTGGATTCTCTAAGAGACTACTCTGAAATATTTAGCATTAAGAATTGGAGGCTGTGTGAAGGCCATGGCTTGAGTGTAGTAAAAGGGAATAAATGTTGAACTTCACAAGCTGAGGGAAAAGGATCTACTGGTAACCATCAGAGCCCAGAGGAGCTGAGGTTCTTTCTAGGTGGCATCAGAGATTGAACCTCAATTATTCTGGCATGTATCTATGTATGACATTTATGTTCACATTGTATACCTACTCAGGAGAGTGGAATGCAATATGGCTGTAACTGTCTATTCCACGTCTGTCATTTCATATTTGGGTAATAATAATCCTAGGATTACATTTTTTTCTGAAAGACAATAAGAGTTGTAATGTCTGTCTTAAACCTAGTTCATTTTTCCCTAAGAAAGCTCAATTCATTGCCGGCACTGAGAGTACTCACACTACCACTGTTCCTAACTGTCCCATTTGCCCCAGGGTATCCTTCCTCTTTGCTAGAAACTATTCTGTTTTCACTATTTCTCCAACAATAAATGTTCCTAAGAGCAGAGATGATTAGCTGCAGCTTTGTCTCTGAGCTGAAGCCAAACCCCAGCTCTCACATGCAATCCAGCCTGTGGTCTTTACACCTGCAAAGTTACTTGGAAACGTTTCAACTTCCAAAACAGTGAACTAAAAAAAAAACTTTTATAAAGTACAAGAATATATCAGAATATATACATCAGAATATGTACATAGGATCTTTTATTTTTAGAACTCTGCCAGAAATAACATAAATTCATTTTTAACATGACACTTCAATGAAGAGTAATAATTATTCATAAAGCAAGGTAGATTCCTAGCTCCTTCTCTTCTAATAAAGGTAAATGAGTCCAATTATAGAAATGACAAATGTCCAAAATCTGGGGATGAGAGGAGGACTATGAGATTCAAACCGGTTAGTTTAGCTCATGCTTCTGAAAGCTGGGAAATCCAAGAGCATGATTCTGGCATTTGGTGAGAGCCTCCAGCTGCATCATAGTAAGACCAAGCAAACATGAAAGCTATTGTCTCTATCATGGGTCCCACCCCCTTGGATCCATTGGCTAACGATCACCTCAAAAAGATTCTCGTCTCCTAATATCATCAACATATGACTTTAGCGATTCCCAAAAAAAATGAACTTTGGAGAGACACATTGAACATTCAAGCTGTAGTAGCACATTTACCTTAAGATGTGTTGGAGTTTCTTGCTGTGTCTAACAGTGGTCTTCAATTTGAAGTCTGTATATGCTATATCCATGTAAAGACTAAAATTCCCCATCATCCTTGACAGAATTTCCTTCTGACTATAGGGGTTGTTTGAGGTGAGTGTGTGTGTGTGTGTGTGTGTGTGTGTGTGTGTGTGTGTGTGTGTGTGTCCTTCTCCCTCCCCTCCCCTACTCTAGACCACTCACACTGAGAACACTCAGTACTTTCTGGACATCCTTGAGATTAAAACAATTGCAGTGATAGACTACCTTTAAAAGGGCATGAAGAATGGAGGAAGGAAATTGTCTCCTTCTCTGATCTTTTGTTATCAGAAAGGTATACCTCAGCCCAGCCAACAACCTGGCATTGTCCTTAGTGCTGTCACTGTGCTTGTCACTCAGCACTCAAGGGCAAAGAAAACCCAGCCTTCTCCCCTGTGTTATATCAAACAGTGCTCTAATAAATCACCAAAATGTTTCTTCTGTTTGAAGCCAGTGTGTATGCTTGTGAGGTGAAGGAAATGAATGACCTGCCAGATGTGCAGAGTGATGGAGTCAAGGCTCTGCAGTTTCTGCTGCTGCTGCTGCTGCTGCTGCCAGTGTTTTCTTGGGGTTTAAAGAATAAAGCATACGATACTTATCCATACTGAAAGGATAGTAATACCCTATGAGGAAGCAGACTTAGTGTCCTAATGGTAATGGCTTCAGTTGCAAGCCAAGAATGACTTAGGAATGTCTTCGTTGTATTGTCAGCCACAAGCAGAAGAGGAGAGGAGAAAATTTATTTTGTGGACTTGCAGAATTTAAAGCAGGATTAGCCCTTCAAGGCTGTCCAGTAAGACTTTCACTTAACAACTAGGGAAATGAGGATAGGGCAGGCAGGTTGGGTGCTAAGTAACGTGCTTCTAGGTCTCTGCTCAGCCCTACTCGCTCATTACCCCCAGTTAACCCCAAAAGCCACTTGAACCACAAAATACTCTGAGGCATCTACTAAGGATAGGCCTTGGAAGCTAACTGTGAGGTGGATAATGAGATTTTTAAGCACAAGGTCTCAGCAGCCTTCAGATTCATGTCGGGAGCAGAAGGCCATGCAAAGTAGACCTACCCCTGCTTCTCCTAGCAGTATGGCTGGTATGGAATATTTTTATAGAATATACCTCTGCACTAGATTTCGTTTAATGTGCTGTTCTATGAAGAAGTACTCAACAGTTTTCCTCATCAGAAGTTGTAAGATCTGAAGCCTTTCTTTGTTTTACTCTTAGCTTTTGTGAACTCACTGTCTCTGTCAGGACTTATCCAAGAAACTTCATGGTGGGTGGAGAGTGGGCCTTAGTAACTTCAGACCTACCCTCCTAGTCTCGTAGGTGGGCTCCACTCAGCCGGTCTTCAGGCAAAAGCCCTCTCCAGCCCTTACACTGATGAAACCAAGCAGCTATCATTGCTCACAGCTTATCCTCACTTCATGATTCTCAGAAGAGTTCTGCTTGTCCCGTTACTTTCTTTGCTATGACTTTCCCCTAGACAGGCTCTGGGACATGGAAAACTTGAAACAATTAATTGATTAAAATGTCCCACTGAAAAGACCCTCCTCCAATCTATAAAAGCATGTTCTGGAGGTTCCCTATTGCATCCTAAGATGGTACTGAGCATTAATTTTCATGATCCAAACATCTGCTGTTTTCTAAGTACATTAAAGGAAAAACACCTAAAAGGGAAAGAAAAAAATAGGAAATCAAATAAACTTATTATTGAAATGTTGCTGCTATAAAAGTGGTTACTTTGAGCTGGGCGCCGGTGGCTCATGTCTATAATCCTAGCTACTCAGGAGGCTGAGATCTGGGGATCGCTGTTCAAAGCCAGACCAGGCAGCAAAGTCCGTGTGACTCTTATCTCCAATAAACCACTAGAAAACCCGAAGTGGCACTGTGGCTCAAGCAGTAGAGCACTCGCCTTGAGCTGAAAAGTGCAGGGACAGTGCCCAAGCCCAGAGTTCAAGCCCCATGACCGACCAAAAAAAAAGTGGTTATTTTTGAAGTGGAATTATTTTGAATCTGCTAACTATATATGTACCTTTCTTTTCCTTCTTTTAGTATGCTAGAAGATGATCTTAAGCTAAGTAGTGATGAAGAAGAGAGTGAACAGGTAAGATTTTCTTACATCTGGCTCTCCTTTGCATGAGGCGCAGATCCCATTGACTTGTTGGACAGGACTGGGTATGGCTGGTGGACTCTTCCAATTGTGTTGTCCTATGAAACAAGACTTGGTTCTTCTAATTGATTTTTCTATAAAGTTGGACCTGTACATTGATATATCCTACTGTTTCCCTTAAAGCTATAAGTCTGTGATTATTTTTAATGACATGGAGATCAACAATGGTATTTACAAGGAAGCTAACTAGGATCACTAAGATGAGGCTTCCTTGGTAAATAGAGATACTCTTTCTCCATCTTTCTCTCTTTTTTTCTCTCTCTCTCCTGCTCTCTCTCTTACTCTCCTGCTCACTTGCTCGCTCACTCACTGGCTTACAAAATGGCCTTTAGAAATCAAACATGACCTTAACCTCATCAGCATGCAGTAGGCAAGCTGTAGCATTAAATATTGAGAAGCTTTATACAGATATCATTAACACTAAGAAGGATAAAATGTAGAGGTGAGCTAAAATGATGAATAAAAAATAATCATGCTTAGTCAGAGCTGTTTGTCCTAAATGATAAATGTGCTTGAAATATTCTCCCTTGTATTGATTTATCATCTCCAGACATCAGTCATGGGTTATAAATACTCTTCTGATCAGTCAGTTAAGGTGGAAAAATATGCACTTAACATTCATCACTCTCTCCCTTCTACATTTCAGGAAAGGTTTTTGTTTTAAAACACGAAAGACAGATTATCCTACATTTCTCTTTCCTTTTTTCTCATCCTCTGTATTATATTTTTCAAATTTAGATAAACAGAGTAAGTAGAAAGACAAAACAGAGGGGGTTGGGGTGTCATTTTACAAATGATTCAAAATACATATTACGCTTATCTGATTTTGGAATTGTAAACTTAATACAAAGGTATCATGATATGCTGCATAGGTTATTTTCTCTCTAGACATGCAAATACAAATGATTGTTGAGGGGTGAGCAGAGGTGAAATAAAAGCTAAAGGAAATTTTTCAGGAGATGTGGGTTAGCAGAACATGGTAGTGGGGTCACAGAAGGGGTCCTCTCCTTGTGAGAGAAACAAAGGTGAGAAAACCCAGAGGGTTTTCAGTTCTTTTGTTTCTAAACATCCTTATCAGGAAGTTAGATACCCACGACTCAGCAAGCACAGAAAGGTAAAACAACTTCCCTTCTGGTTTTATTTCCTCGTTTATATGATGAAAAGTGAATAATTTCTCTGTGTTTTATACTATTGAGAGGCTCAGATAGTTACACTGCTAGATTTAATTGTGTCAAATATGAGTGATATATTAGAAAAAGGATTTACAGACTATTTCATTCAGCAAACATGTCTTCATGAGCTACTTCCAATAACAACTCAATCTAAAAGGTTCATTATCGATAATGTACTACACACATTCTCTAAAGCAATAAGGACTTTCAGTTGATTGTTTGCTTTATTAGTTACTCCCTTCAAATCTGTAGCCATTACAAATTGGGAATATACAGTTCAGGTCCTTTACTCTCACACTTAATCTCTATGTGTGTATCTCTTATTTTTGCAACAAAAGGAACTGACAGAATTAATGATGTTTATGCTGTAATCCTTGTTTCAAAATTAAGAGTCCAAACAGTGGTTTTGAGTATAGTAGCTTAATTCTTCAATACTAATTCTATTAAAGGGTCCTTCTTTGGCAAATAATTGTGCCCTGGCCTGATTATAAAATCATAATTTCCTTTTTTTTTTTTGTCAGTCGTGGGGCTTGAACTCCGGGTCTGGGCACTGTCCCTCAGCTCTTCAGCTCAAGGCTAGTGCTCTATCACTAGAGCCACAATGCCACTTCTGGCTTTTTCTGCTTATATGGTGCTGAGGAATTGAACCCAGGGCCTCATGCATGCGAGGCAAGCACTCTACCACTGAGCCACCTTCCCAGCCCTTTCCCTACTTTTAAAAAAGATTATTATATAACATTTTTCTCCTTCAAACCAAAGTAAGATTTTTCCACATACATGCTCATTTCTGTGGTGGTGTGAAATGATTGGAAATTTATCTTAAATGATGTTTCCAGGCATAAGCAGAGTAGATGATCTTAAACTATTTTCTGAAATAGTTTTTGCCAGTTGATACTAACACCAACAATGTAAGAGAACTCCAGTTGTGCTGTTCATTTCTTTTTGTGTCCATGAGGGATCCTGGCCTGTAGTTTTCTCTTTTGTCCTGTATCAGTTCAGCTTTTGTATCAGGATAATCTTAGCCTTAAAAAAGGAATCAGTTACAAAGAGAAATTTTCATGGTATTTATGAGCTTCATTTCCCTCAGATTCATTCATAAGTAGGTTATTTAAACATATATTTAACATATTAAATGCAAACTCATGAAAATAAAAGGGAATCAGGCTGATACCAGTGGCTTACAACATTGAGAACTGCAATTGGAAGCCAGCCTGTATAGACATATCCTCAATACTCTTTATCTCCAATCAACTAGCAAAAGACCAGAAGTAGAGGTGTGGCTCAAATGGTAGAGTATCAGTGGTAAGAAAAAGAAAAAACAAGCTTAGTGTCAAGAGTTTAAGCCCCAGTACCCATAAAAAAAGAGAGAGAGAGAGAGATAGAACAAAAAAAGAATTAGAACGTATTCTATGCTCATCTATTTGCCTAAAGAGGTTGTGCAAAAATTGATGTTAATCTTCCTTGGTAGAATTCTCCAGTGAAACCATATGGGCCTGGTTATGAATTCTGTTTTCCTTAATAGTCAGAGTGCTACTCTGATTATCTATTTCAAACTGAGTAAGTTGTAGTAATATGCACTTGCAAAGTAAGTATTCTACCCATATCATTTAGGTTCTCATGTTTATATGTACAGTAGTATCCTTTATTGTCCTTCTGATGTATGCAGCACTAATAGTAACAGCCCCTGTTTCGTTCCTTATTCTCATCATTTTCATTTCATTTTGTCAACCCTACTAGAGATTTATCCATTTTTGAACTATCTTTTTGTTTTGTTCATTAATATTCTCCATTTAGTTTCTCCATTTTCAGTTTCTTTGATTTGTTTTTATTATTTTCCTCAGAATATTTGTTATTTCCCTTATAATGCTTGCTTCAAGTACATCTTTTGCTCATTTTTTTCTATTTTATTGGGTACATGTTTTCCTTTTTCTAATTTATTGAGGAAACTTAGATTAATGATTTAAGACTTGCCCTCATTTATAATGTAAGCATTTAGTACTATATTTCACTTTCCTTTGCCCCACAAATCTCAATATGGTATCTTTTCATTGACATTCAGTTCAATGAGACTTCTTTGACTTGTGGATTATTTTGAAGTATATTGTTCAGAGATCTACTTTAATCTCACTTTTATTGGTTTCTAGTTTAGTTTTGTGCATAGTAAGAGAATATTCCCTGTGTAATTTCAATTCATTTAAACTTGATGAGTTAATTTTATGGCCCAAGATGTGATCCGTATTGGCATGTATTTTATGAGTACCTGAAATAATGTGAATTCCACTGTGGTAGGGGAAACATTACATAAAGTTTAATTATATCCTTTTGCTGTCGTTGGTGTTTTCTGAATTTCTGTGTAGTTAACTCTATCAATTGTTTAGAGAGTGTTTTTGAAGTCTCAAATTAGTTGTGGATTTCTATTTCTTTTCACCTCTCTATTCCAGCAGTTGTTACAGCTCTGTTATTCTATGCATATGTATTTAGGATTTCTGTGTCTTGGTAAATTGTTTATGAAATATCCCACTCTATTTCTTGTCATTTTCTTTACTCTGAAAACTGATTTTTCTAGGATAGGTATTATTCTCTTGTGATGAATGCTGGTATAAAATGCCTTTCCTTCATTCTTTTACTTCGACCTACCTGTGTTGTTATACTTGAAGTGAGTTTCTTATAGACAGTAAAAATAGTTAATTCATCTCTTTATCTACTCTTCCAGTTGGATTTTGACTCAAATATTTGTGTTTAAAGTAATTTTTGATATGTTAAGATCTAATTGTGCCACTTTACTTTCTGTTTTGGTTTATTCTTCATCCATTTGTTTTCTTTTTTATTTTTTTAATTGTGAAAATACCATAAAGAGGGGTTGTTTTCATTTTTCTACTTTTCTCTCTCTTACTTGAGTAGTTTGAAGAATTCAGTAGTTATTTATCTTTAATGTCTTTGCATGTATCTCTTTGTATGGATTTTTAGTAGCTATTGTTATATAAACAAGGAAGTTCACTGATGCTGTCATTTTATAAGTTTTCTCCCTTGTTACCCTGTAATTATCTCCATTGCTTGTTAATAGTAAATAATAAGGACTTTAGCTTTCTAGGCTCTTAATTTCTTGCATGAACAATTAGAATCTTATTTTATATCTTATTCTCTCTAGTGAATACCATGGCTGACTCACTTTTAATAAGAAAAGCTAATCTTTCCATTGCTGGATCCAGAAAACCACTTTCATCTTCATTAATCCTTATTTCCTCCTATTACAAGAGGATGCTGCCTTGCTCCTGTCAAAAATCCATCTAAGTGAAGTAAGCCAGGACCAAAGAAACTTAGGTCCATGGTTTCCCTTATTTGCAATAACTAGTATATGTCTGAGACAAGCAGAAACGGTCAGATAAGTTGATGTTAGGTGAAATGAACCCCAAGATAAAGACTCAAATGTTTTTTCTTTCTTGCTATTGTTTCTAAATTATTTATAAGATATTTCTTTGTTGCTTTGTATGTCCCTCTCCCACGGTATAACTCCTGTTTCCACTGTATTTGATATTGGTATAATTTGTGGAGGGGAAGGGAAAAAACAAATTGTTTTAATAGGGATACAGGTGGAACCATTGCAACAATGAGATGTTATGTCAAAAAACAAACTTTACAACCTTGGCAGGAGTGGGGGGGTGGAGATGGGAAGGGGAGGGAAGGGGAAACAAAGGAGGAGGCTACAATGCTTGATAAGAAATGTACTCATTACCTTGCCATGTAATTGTAACCCCTCTGTAAGGTATTTTCACAATTAAAAAAAATCTCATTTCCTCAGCTTCTTGAGCACTTGTTTTTGTGCTTCCTCCCTGTACCATCCCTCCACCAGAAATGTTCTCGAATCACCAAGAACCTCCACTGAGCCAAACGGAATAGCTCTGAATAGTCTTACTACAACTCCTAAAATTCTTGCTTACCACTTCTTTGGCAGTGTTGGGCACCATACTGTCCTGGTGTGTTTCCTGCCCTTCTGGTTGTTTCTTTTCAAAATACTTAGCTGACTCCTCATTCTCTACCCAGTCTTGGATGCTGGAACCTTGCAATACTTATTCTTGATTTTTTTTTTCTCCATTTCTTGCTGGGTGTTATCATCCTTTCCCATGGCCTTTTATTTTTATGTACTGGCGGTTTTTAGAGGTAAAGCCTCAGTTCACACCTCTCTCTGAACCATAGACCTACTTGACTTTTCCACTTGCTGTCTGACAAACATTTTAAATTCAGTCTGTGCCAAGCTGAACTTTTGGTCTTTATTACCCCTTCTACTTAGAAGCACAAATAAGTTCATCTTCTGTTTGTTCCCATTTCTAAAGCTAGCACTGCCCAATGCCCAACTATTCAAGCCTGGGATTCATTCTCAGAGACTTCTTGTACCTCACTCAAATACTAATTTCACTTCTAAGTCTCGTAAATCAAACCTCCAAAATTAAGCATTAGTCCATACACCTCTTTCTATCCTGGCTACCTTAAATCAATCTGGTATAAACTAGCATCTAGCTGTTTCCTGCCCTCTAGAATAATCTTTCCTCAGTGGTCTTTAAAAATATGAATCAAATCAACTCACTCATTGTCTAAAATCTTAAATGGGTTCTCCTTCCACCTGGCATAAAATCCAGAGCTCACAGCGTGACCAGCACAACCCAACACAGTCTAGCTTTGCCTACATTCTGTCCTTTGCATTGTGTTCTTTCCCAGCACATCTGCAACATGCCACATGGACTTTCAGCTCTTCCAATAAATCAGGCTCAGCTGCCTTGGTGTTTCCATAGGTCTTACTCTCTCAGCTTTTGCCTGGCTAACACTTGTACATCTTGGAGATGCAGCATAATTTTACTTCCACAGGGACACCCTTGGTTTGTCCATCTCATAGTAATGTTAACCTTTTCCTTAGATCTAATAATAATTTTGATGATATATGCTTGTTTTTTTTTAATTTCTAGCTCTAGCCTGGAGTTTCTTGAGAGCAGGAACAGAGTCTGGCACAACAGAAGTACTATTTGTTGACTGGGTTCAGGAGCAAATCCACAGTATTGTGTTGAGTTGGGAGTCTTCCTGTTGTCTAGCATCCAGTATCAAGGGTGACCTTTGCCTACTTTTACTTCTTTTACTGAACACTGTAATATTTTTAATTAATTCCACCCAAATATCAAAGATATTTACAGAGAGGAATAAATAGCCATGATCATAAATCAGATAGATGAATGCACTAATAACTTTCCTATTTGAGAGAAAAGCATCTACCTAATCTCCATGGATGCATCTCTAGTCATTTCTTACATATACATACATTAAGTGACGCTGAATTTAAAACTTTTCATATGTTTTCTCACATAGTAATAAGAATATGGGTATTTCCCCTGCCTTCTCTGTCAGGGATAACACAATTTTAATTGTGGCAATTTGCAAGTAGCATTGAAATAGAAGTAGAATTTTGTGGTAGCTATAATAAGTTTATACTTGATGATAAGGTTCACACTGGTAATAGTACAAAATATTGGAGAATTGACTTTCTTGTTTAGAAAATGAAAGATGTGTGATTTGTGTAACAGATTTGTTTGATCCCCTTTTTTGTAACTCTTAGTTTAATAATTCCGAAGGCCAATAGTGCCTGGAAGGATGTAAAAGAATTAGAAGACTTAAAAAATAAAATGGTTCCTGAAGAAACTCAGGAATTTTGTAATGAGTTTAGAAGAGGATGAATTATATGGCCTGCCTTCTGTCTGGTCAAAAAGATGAGTGCTGCCTCTCAAATCAGTGAGAGCTTGGGAGCATAGACAGCGAATATCTAGATGGAATCATAACTAAGGCATAAGGAAAGGGACCCATGATTAAGACTTTCAAGCAAGCAGCAGCAGCCAAGATAGTGTCAACTGCAAGCAGTATTTCCAAAAGGACAAGTAAATAGCTCAGGAAAGTAAGGAATAGGGATTCAAATTGAATGGCTATATATGTGCCTGTAGCTTCCGGTAATTACATTCTCCACACAGATTGGGCAGTCTTTTCATTTTAATTACACAAGTGCATTTTTCTTTTTAAATGAATATGGTTTACTCACTTAAAGTGACTATTTTAATTTTACAAACAGCAATCATTGGATATAATCTGTAGAGTTTCCTCTACAGACCTAATTTCCCTACTGACCTAATTTACTTCTTGCACACTGAAGGAAAGATACCTTTTAAACCCCAATCAATATTTGGAGAGCATACAATTAATGTAATAGATGTCTAGGTCATTAACATAAATCTGCAAGCTAAAGAGCCAATTATTTTCTTATTTATAATGCATAGAGTAATAATCATGTCTGTCAGTAAGAATCCAAAGCTTCTGTGTACTGAGATGTCAAGATTGCAGGTGAGGCTGCTCTGAGCAGAGTCACAATTCGGATTGTGTTTTGTGTCCTTTGGTTTCATATAAAGTGGCACAAGAAGCAGTTTCATCTCAATTCTGCTCTGTACTGTAGAGGTCACTAGATGACTCATAGCAGATTAGGCTGTACTATTAAAAGCAGATTGCCAGTCGTAATGGGAACTCTTCATTTTTTCCCTATTTTTAATATAACAATCATTTAACAGAAAGCAGAGCTATTTTTTTAGAGTACCTCTAAAGCCATTGACAGTGCATGTTGATAGGTTGCCATGTAAATTAGCTGAATGAAATGCAGACATGGAATCAAAACATAGGAGGTTTTTGCAAGACAATCCCACTTTCCTAAGTACATTTTTCTCTCAGGACCAGCTTGGTTGATGCTGAAGTTCTTGGCCTGTGAAAATTTATTACCCACAGAGTCAATCTGCATTCAGGCAGCCAAGTCTGAATAAATAGAGTCATTGTGCTTGTCCGGGATTTGTGGCCAGAGTTCATCTAGGCAATGTGACATTCACATCCCAGGAGATTCATAAAAGCCAACACCCTGATATGTGCTCTTGAATCCTGCCAGAACTGTGTAGAATTATATAAACAGGAGTTGAAGCAGAAATCAAGACCAGGTTTGGAGGCAAGTCTCCAAAATCAAGTTTCTCCTCCATGAGAAATGAAGTGTATTGTCAAAGTTATGTGTAGCCAAACAAGAACTAGACAGTTTTTACATAAATCATTCCAAGAATCATTTTCCATACCTACTAAACTCCAAACATCCATGCAAGATGTTGGCTTATTGGTCTGGATGCATTACATATTAGTGATATTTATTATGATAATTTAACCACAAAAATTTTAAGTAAATTTTAATGCCAAGAAATGCCTTGCCCTAAAGGATTATACAAAAGTAAATTTAATCGCAACATAGTAGAAAAAGAATAGCTTGCATTTGTTTTTATTTTTAATCTTACATTAATGTTGTACCTGAGCTACATACCCAGTTTGATCATGCTGACATATTGTGTCTTTTCAATATGAAAACATGATAGTAACTGTAGTTGAAAACAACTGTCCATCAGATCTTTGTCACAGCATCCTGTTTAGGAAGCATCATCTATTTGAACCTTCAATCACAAAGAAACAGACATAAATATTCAGCAGAAGAATATGTTTGGCAGACATAAAGCCTAGTTAAGTATCTTATCAACAAAATTTTACTGTCACCAGAAGCAAATGAAAATTTCATTTATGATATCTTGCCACTCTGTGTAAACATTTGTGGAAAACATCAGCATAGGCAGATTGCC
This sequence comes from Dipodomys spectabilis, assembly GCF_019054845.1. NCBI lineage: Eukaryota > Metazoa > Chordata > Mammalia > Rodentia > Heteromyidae > Dipodomys > Dipodomys spectabilis. The sequence goes on along the minus strand of NW_024870864.1, from coordinate 4,941,196 downwards.
TTTTTCATACTGATTTGTTAACAATTTCCAAAATTGGTCAGTTGACTTAAAATGGGCACAGATATACAAAAGCTCACAAGGCTGTTCATTAAGTAATTTTTAGGACCTCCTCTTAGGAATCCACCTGAGATTTATATAAGCTTAGCTGTGCCCAAGCAGCCTGGGGCCATGGGATGTACCTAATTTCAGACTAAGGACTCTGAATATGGAAATCTGCAAAATGAAGACAATTATACAAAAATTAAAAAGATATTCCATTAAATATGGACAAATATATAATTAACACCAAAATGGGTAACCATAGTCTTTGTAATTTGCAGAATTCATAGAAAGAGCTGCATTTTTGAAACTAAGCCAAGTTTTTGTTAGTGGCAGATAGCAATCCCCCACCCGGATTCTCCATTCAGGGAGCAGGAGAGGGGCAAGCATCAGCTGGTACACACTTCACCACAGCATCCAGAAAGCCTGCTGGTTGGCAGAGGAAGTGGAATTCTCCTCCAGAGACCATTTCTGTTTAACTCGGAGGAAGAGCCATTTGTCCTGTGACTTTAATGGGTTTTCTTGTTGGTGATGGCGGTATTGTTGTTTTCCTACAAAAGCTTGTTAGGAAGTGGCAACAGTTGCTCCTTGGAGTGCCTGCTATCAGTCTTCTCCACACTGGGTGGGTGGCCTACAGTAAGGATTTGCCTATCATTATTTATTCAGGTGTTTGGTGTAGATACAGTTGGAAAAGTTTCACTTTCATTTTTTCCAAATCTTCTCCAAATGGGCCTGGTTATCTCTTACACACAGTTTTCCTCAGGTGAAAACGTTTTTTCATGGAAAGAATTTATGTCTGGTTATTCAAGACCACTTCGCACTTTCCAGTTCTATCTCAATCAAATCTGCAGCCAACTGGTTATACAGAATGAAACACCATTATCTTTAACAAGCCTATCACAAACAGCTGCTAACTACTAGATGTGATCATTGCCCTGCTTGAAAAGTTCAAGGATGCAGTTAGCCAGGACATCTCTGTGGGGAAGGCAGATTCAGGAACAGGGATTTAGTTCTTCAGCCTAGAATTTATTCCTAAAAAATCAAGACAGATCTGGAAAGTGTGTGTGATTACGATGCAACACGTGTGAGAGCACTTTCACATATAAACTGCAAAGGTGTGTTCACTCTGGAAGTGAAAATCCTGATACCAAGAATGACATCCTCAGAATTGTTTCCATGAGTGGGTTTTTACTTAATTGATTTGCAAAATACCACTAGAAGAATCTCTCTTAATCACTATAAACTTTTTTTAACCTTTAATTCTGCTATTTTGTTTGAGTAGGACAGTTTAAGTGAAATGTAATGCCAGCCTTAGACTTTAGTCCTTTAAGTTCAGGTTGAATTTTCAGCAAGACTCTGAAAATTATGTGTTACTGTCATCTGGTCTTTATACAGAAACAAAGAAACATTTGCATTCCACAATGCAGGTTACACTCACAATATAAACCACCCACCAAAGTCAATGGGAAAGGAAGGAGGTTCTATCCTACTGAGGTAGCACAGGAATTTTCTCCAAGTTTTAGCATGCTCATGTATTCATCTGCTCACCATAGATGACAGTCTTATAGAAAGTAGACTGAAGAACCAGAACCTGGTAGGAAAAATGTGGGGGAGGAAGGAATGGAAAGAGACTGGTTAGTAAGCAGTCTGGTATAGCTGAGTAGGGGGAATAGCTTCTCATGTTTGATAGCAGAGGAAGGTAACATGTGAACATGTGAGTGACCAGAGTTCAAATGAACAGGCCAAACAGCTGTGGCTGAAACCTGCAGGATTTAGTCAGTGCTTTTATCTGGAAGAGACTGGACCATCAAGCAACAATTCCTGCCCACACAGGTCTCTGTATGCTAGGATACTTGACCTATTTGCCCAGCATAGCCTAAATAACCAGCTAATCTAGACTAGCTAATATGTTTCATCAGAATGACCTTCATGCAGAGCTTTACCACCATGAATATAATCATCTCATGCATAGCCCACGCACCACATTCAGTCCAACCTGGACCAGAACTGTCTGAAAGCACACCAGGTAACACAGAATTTAACATTTATTACCAGTTACTTGCTTTGTTTCTTTGCCCTAAATGTATGTCACAGTCTTTTAGGGGACTCGACTCTTCCAGGGAGATCTGGAGGCCAAAGAGCCATCCAGAAGGTGAAGCTGCACCACAGTTAGACCAACAACCCAGTGTCACCATCCACATTCCAAATTTAACCTTGTCCTCCCAAGAACCACAAATTTAAATGCTCATACTCCTTGTAAAGTATCTCTTAGAAGTCAGCCAGAATTAGGTATGCTGGCTAATCTTGTATGTTTGCTATCACTTTGAAATTATAAATAGACAAGTTCTTGAATATATGTGTATACATTCTCCAAGAAAGCACAATTGCCTCGGCAATGTTCTGCTCAAGAGTTTGAAGGTTTCTGGCATCCTCATGACAGCCCCTCACAATTGTGAGACAGTAATCTTAGCTCCTTCACCATCATCCAGCAGCATGCATGGATTTCCCCTCTTCTGCCTAGTGACTGTAGTGGTCTTTGCTTCTACCCAGACCTAACGTAGGCAGGCTGTTCATTCGAACATAGCCCTGTGGAAAGCCTGGAAGTCGAAAGAATTCTTCCCCAGGAGTGTCTAGCAAGCTTGGAGGTCAACAATGTGTCACTGCCTTTAAATAACTTTGAGGTAAAGCAAAAATTCTCAGAAAACTTAGACTCCTCCCTGCTCCTTAAAGACTCCCATCCTTCCTCCTTATTGGCATTCCCAGATAAAGCTCTCTTCAATGTCTGCCAGACTCCATCCAGTGTCCAACCAGTCTTCTCACTCAGCTTGGCAGCATTCAATATGCATCTGGTCCCCTTTTGTTTCATCTTCAATCCACAGTAAGGTTGAGGCAGCATCTGCTGCTCTGTGGAGCTGTCACTGGCCTCTTTCCATTACTTACTAGCTTTGCCCTCAAAGTGATAAATGAAAAGTCTGGGTATAGTGACCATTTTAGGTTTCCCCATTCCCATACCTACTCCCTTCTCTGTCTCTCCCCTTCTCCTCCCCCTCCCTCTCCCTCTCAGTTACTTGATGAGATTTCTGAAGGAAAGCAATTCTGTTTCTAAGGGTTTAAGGCATTTATATTTCTCTTGGAAGAAGATTTTCTGGTCTGATAAGAGAAGTTCAGAAAGAGCCCCCTTCAGTGCTTGGCAGGGGAAGTCCGCAGGGAAGAATCCAGAGCCCTGGATTCTAAAGCAATTTCTGAGGACTTCCAGTTTCTTTTCATTCCAGGTGCTTAGCATGACAAGGCAACACACTTTGGGACATTGTGTTCTGAGTCCCACACACTGCTTTCCAGCCTGACCCTCTGGGAGGAGACTGATGCTGGTCCCCATGACGGGGATTGGGGGAGGGGAGTGACTACATTATCTGCTCACATTGTCCCATACCATCTCTGTTTCTCCTGAATCAAGTAAATCTGTGATGGCAAAAGCTCCTGGGCCTAGAAGAACCACTGCTTTGGTGCAGAAAGGGCAACAAATTAGGTGGCATAGATAGTTCATAGTCTCTAATGAGTAAAGTGTCCTGAAAATGCTCAACAAAAGCAAATAGGTCTCTCTTAATCCCTCTCAGAAGGCTGGACTTGCCAGAAATAGGACCTTCACTAATTTGACTTCAAATGATCTGTCCAGATCTGTCTATTGGTAAGAGTCTGATCTAGGAGGTAGTATCACTGATGCAGATTTCAAACCCCAATCAGCATTTGCCATAGGCTAGAATAAGGACTCAATAAATTAGCACATACCTGGTAATTATAAACATCTAAGCAATCCTATGTAAAGAGGAAAAAAACTAAGCAAACTTTCTTCAAATGGGAATGTGTCTTCTATCTTTTTTTTTTTTAGGTCTCAGACTGGGACTTGAACTTGGTACCTGATGCTTTAGCTCTTTGGCTAGTGTTCTACCAACTGATCCACACCTCCAACCCCATCTTCTATACTTTTAATAAAAGTGCTAGGTACCTGTAGTTACAGCTATAATCCTAGCTAGTCAGAAAGCTGAGATCTAGAAGAACAAAATCTGAAGCCAGCCCAGGCAAGAAAGAGACTACATTTTCGGTTAACCATTAAAATGCTGGACCAGAGTTGTGACTCAGGGAGTAGTGCACCAGCAAAACTGAGCAAGGAAAAAAAAATGAGAGTGAAAGGCCTTGAGTGCAAGCCATAGCATTGGCACACAAAGCAAGTAAGAGAATATATTTCCACAAAACTCATCGATGAGAGACTGTGAAACAGAATCTTTGTTTGTCATCCCCAGAAGTTTCTTACTCACATCCCATTAGTGCTGTCAGTGTGAAAGAAGCTCTTTCTGGTAGAAGAAGGCTGAGCTAGGGTCTCTACCTTCAGTGGTCTTATAAGAAACTTGGGAAGCCACAACAAAAATTTGTCATAAGGTAGATGACAAGCTTCCCAAGAATGAGTGGAACCCAGTGCTAACTCATTTTAGACTTGTGTTAGAGCTCAGAGAAAGGGACATCAATGAAAGAAAGCTTAAGAAATCAAGCTTGAACTAGACCTCCCAGTATAGGCTGACCCTAAATAGAGTACAAATAGGAAGAACAGGAAATCTAGTGAACATTGACTTCATTTTAGGTTACCAAGAATTGATTTGTTTTCTACTGCCCACATTTAGCCTTTTGCTTGCTTTATTGAGAAGTTCCTCATCCTCTAAAATTCTGCCTTCTATTATGATCTTAATTAATGTGAGTTTAATAAACAGCAAGTAATATTTGCATAGAGAAGTCTTTATTAGAGAAACCAGACAGTCTACAATGCCCAGAAAGCATGATTGTATTCTCCAGCCTCTGACTTGCATCTGGTTAGCATTCCTTTTCACTCCAAAAATGTTCTTATTATGATGATAAATTATATTTTCCTCCAAGACTCAGCCTGACTCTGTAGGAAACAGGATAAGGTCAAAACCTACTGAGCAAAACCTACTAGACAACATTTCTAGGAATCTGAAAGTGCAAAGTACCTATAATTACTAAGAAAAAGTAGACAAGTAAGGATTTTTTGTCTTTTAAATTTTTTATTTAGTTTTTATTGTAAAGGTGATAGAGAGGTTGCAGTTACGTAAGTCAGGTAATGAGAACATTTCTTTTTTGAACAGTATTTGTCTTTTTTTATTGTGAGTCAGTATTTGTCTTATAAATAGGTAAAATACTTAATGGAAGTATATGTGATAATACATTAAAGAGACCCATTACCTATACTGAAATGAAAAACAATTACATGAAAGTGAATATAATGAAACATAAAATGTGTTAGTAGATGTAGAAGATATTAAACATTAAAACAAATTAATAAATGCAAGTCTCAACTTGAATAAAAACAGTAAGCAAAATTTCACAGCTTGCTTCAGTTAACAGCAATTGAACAAAGATTAGTTGGGATGGTATTCTCAATTGTAGATGGTTCCTAGTTTATAATGATTTGACTTAACAAGTTTTTGACATTAAAACAGTATGAAAATTATATGTATTCAGAAGTCATCATACTTCAAATTTTGAGTGTTGGTCTTTTCCCACACTAATAATCCATGGTCTGATCCTCTCTTAGAATGCTCTGCAATTAGCAGGTGGAGTCACATCTCAAGAGAAAACAACTCTGTATAATATACTAGGTCTTTCAATTGCAGAATAATGTAGGTTAGGTATATTATATATTTTTGTCAATACTAGAGTTTTAACTCAGGCCCTGGAACATGCTAGACTGACACTTTACCACTCGAGCCATACGCCAGCCTTTAAATACATTTTGACTTAGGATATTTTCTACTTAACATGGTCTTATCAAGATAAAATCCCAATGGAAGCTGAGTATTTTGCAGTTGAATATGGAAACAGCTTGTGGAATATGATCATAATTACTGAAGCAGAGACCCTTCCCTTATTGTCCGTCGAATAAATTTGATACTGTTAATAGTAAAAATGGAGATTCATCACATCTGAAATGATAAAAAGACATTTTCCAACTAGTTACTTTATACTCTTCTCTTAGAATAATATCAAAGCTATACCCAGAATCCCAGTGTGTGTGTGTGTGTGTGTGTGTGTGTGTGTGTGTGTGTGTGCTAGGACTATTAATGGTATATTTTTATTGGACATTGAATAGTGTCAGTCTCATATTTCCAACTACAACTTGAACTTCATACTCCCAAAATGAACTCCATCCTTGCCCCAGTGCCAGTACCCTCCAGTTTTTCATCTTCACCAGTGGTGTCTATTCACTCCAGGTGCTTCAAGTGGAAACCTGGGACTCCTTTCTTTTTTAAAAAAATAAGATTTTATTGTTATTATAAAGGTGATGTACAGAGGGATTACAGTTACATCAGTTATTGAGTACCTTTCTTTTTGAACAATGTCACCCCTTCCCTCACTCTCTCCCAGTTTTTTCATCCTATCCCCACCCATAAGTTATATAGTTCATTTTCAACATGGTGTCTAGTGTGTACCACTGCTGCATTTGTTCATCCTTTGTCTCATCAATATTTGAAAAATGTAGTTCATATTCTCCCTTTCCCTACTCTTTTTTATTTTTATATATTCACAACAAGACGTTGCATAGAACGTTTAAACATGCTTTGCCCAGCTTCCTGTAATGTAAACCTTTTAGTGACTTCCTTTGCCCTGTGAATAAGCTCCACAATTCTGCACTTGACCTCCAGAGCCCTTGATCTTCCCTCAACTTGCTCTGCCATTGTCCCTAAGGGCCCATTGTCTGCACCACAGTGACTACTTGCAATTTTTCAGCTGAGCCAGACCTTAAGCTGCTTGTAGCTTTTGCCCCCAAACTTCTCCCTGCATAAAATCCTTTGTTCCTTACTCCCATTTTTCTGAGCCACTAACTATCCTTTATCCTTCAGTCCTCAGCCTTATTCTTCCTTACCTGCTGAGTCTTTCTTGACCCTTCATTATTCAGTTCCATAACATCCTTTTCTCTTTAGGCATAGCCTTGTGATCTAAACTGTTTACATGTGGAACTTCTCAAGACTTCCCCACTCTGGACACTAATAGACACAATATGGTAACTTTGTTACTTTGCCTGTCACTAAAGCCAAACCCAGTGCCTGCACATAGTAAGTCACTCAGAGTAAAAAATATATATGCCCAGGCATTAGTTCTTTTTCTGTCAAGGAAAAAAAAAAGGATCTTTGTGGGCTGCCTCTGAGTTTCAGCCTCTCCCCTTTGTTTTACTCTCCACTCAAATATCCATGAACTTGTTCTGTGCTCAACCCAATTACAATAAGGTCATTTAATTTCCTCCTTCAATAACAGATTGTGACTTGTAATTCATTTAGCAGACATTGGAACCTGAATATATACTGATTAGGTTCCCAAGCACCAAGCTTGTTATAATAAAGCCATAGAAAAGATGTCTCTTGAGGAGAGGCTGGGAAGTGACTGTTTCTGGCAGAAAATGTGTTTTGTCTCTTAAACTTAAGCTTTGGAGTCATTCATGAATGAGTAATGAATTCAGGAAGATCAATGAAGCATTCTCTTAACCCTCTCAAACAATTTTGCTGAAAACCAAATAAAAGGAAAGTTACAAGGAAAAGATGATGAGAAATTTACAAAGAGAAGAAATATAGTTGCTGTAACATGTAACTCTTGAGGAATGAAATTGGACAATTCATCTAGTTTACAATGAGTAGTTTTCCAGGCTTCAATCATGAGTCACCTGAGTAATTTTTTTCTTGGCTATTTAATTCCAATGTTTATTTCTTTTATTATTTCCCAAGTGAAAATAAAATAGCATGCAAAAGCCAAGGATTTTCTTCGTATTATTCTTACTTTTTAAAGAAAAGGGGCAAGGGCTGGGAATGTGGCTTAGTGGTAGAGTACTTGCCTAGCATGCATGAAACCATGGGTTTGATTCCTCAATATACAGAAAAAGCTGGAAGTGGTATTATGGCTCAAGTATTAGAGTGCTAGCCTTGAGCAAAAAAAGCTCAAGAACAGCGCCTCGGCCCTAAGGTTAAGTCCCAGGACTGGTAAAAGATAAAATAAAATAAAATAGTAAAAAAGAAAAGAAAAGGGACAGAAAAAATGTCTTGGTGGTATTTGCTCTGGGATCTAACTTACAATTTTAATTCCATAAGCTTGTTTTTCTCAAGGAATTGTTTTTAAACTTTGATTATATTCTTCACCCTTCTCTTAATGGATGATGACTTGTCCTTTGTGGAGTTAGGATGATTGGAAATTAAGTAACACAATCAAAATCAAACATTTAAAAAAATTGATGAGTACTATAGGGTTGGCTGAAGAAATTGTGTAGGCAGATTCTAAGAGTAGCTGGTAAGAGCCTGGTCTCTAAGCCCAGGAGTACCTTTTGGTTTGAGCATCACAGAGCAGTGCTAAAGCTGTCTTACCTCAAGTTCCTGAAGCAGCTAATATTAGTTTTGGCCAAGTCATGCAGAGTTGCTATCAGGCGGTGCCACCACCTGGAATGCATTGATTCATAGTGTGGGTGGGCAATAAAATTTCTTACCTTTTTTTGTTTTGTTTTGTTTTTTGCTTTGGCTCCTAAACTAATTTTCTAGCAGACTTTATATCAACATGTGCTGTACTTCCCTGTGAAAGTCAGGAGGGAAGAGTGTTTGTAAGCAGGGCCTTTCCAGCCCTGGACTATTTTCATGTCTAGAAGAAAATTCATAGTGAACTTTTAGTCATATCTCTTATGGTTTCTGTTATCCTAGGAAGGATCAGCCTCTCATGCCTCCTGCTGTGATAATGTTAAGAGACCATACTAATAATACATTCCACCTTTCTTACAGCGATTTCAAAATACTTCCAGGGTGTTCAGTTGAACAGCTAGGAGTAGAAAGTTGAGTCTTTTTCAAATATCTGTACCAAAAGTAAAAGCTGAGTGCAAACTCGCTAGAGGACAACCCTGAGAACAAAGATAGGCGCACCCATCACCTGCTGGATGCTTTCAGTGAGCAGCTCCTGGGCTGGCTGTGAGAGAGAGCTCAGGCAGAAAGTAAGAGAAGGGGACACCTGAGCTGCCTCTCTGGCTTCTCTTCTGCCTCAGTGACCTCCTCAAGATCTGTGAACAATTCCTTTTATCCTCTTTGGTTTTTTTTCTTTCTTTCTATTGGGGTTTGAACTCAGAGCCTCATGTTTGCACTATACAGAGTGATCTGTACGCCTAGTTCTTTTCTGCTTTTTGGTTATTCTTCAGAAAAGCTTGAAATAAGGATACTGGGTTTAACTGGCGCCATCTTGGCCACGTGGTAGATGATAGGGAATTAGGTTTAACTGGCACCATTTTGTTTTCATGGTGAAGGAAGGTGAAGTCCCACTCCCAGGTGATAGGCATGCCTGAATACCTGCTGGGGCAGGGACTTGGACCATAGGTTACTGGGCCTGCCAATCCTGTGCCATGAACTTGCAAGACTCCTAGCTCCCTGTGATCCTGCCCTTGACCAGGACACTGTTTAGGCCCTGAACAACTCAGGCCCCATTTTGTGCCATGCCTCATAGTCTGCTGACTCTACCCAGGTCACCATGTTGTCCCACTTCAGCTCTCCATTGGAGTTGATCTGGTTTGTTGGGATTGTTTTTCTGCTCTTTCTTGCTGCTTGTACTCTCATGACTCAGCTTCCTAACAGTGTTAAGTGTATTAAAGGCTGCAGGTTTTCTGGGGACATAGTCAGTGGCTTTAAAGACCTCTCAAAATATGGCTTCTCTGTTTCTCGAGATTGAATTCCCAGCCTTAGATTGTGATCCTCCTACCTATATCTTCCTAATAGTTAAGATTACAGGTGTTTACCATCATTACTCAGCTTTTTTGTTAAGATGGAGTCTCAGTAACTTCCGTTCAGGCTAGCTTTAAACCACAAACCTCTAAATTGCAGCCTCTCAAAGTGCCTGGGATTATAGGCCTGAGTTATCAAATCTAGCTGATGGCTTCCTTTTTTAAAAAAATTTTATGGTTCAAGGTGATGTACAGAGGGGTTACAGTTAGCTACATACTTAAAATAGTGAGTACATTTCCTGACAAACTTGTTATCCTCTCCCTCATTTTTCTCACACTTGCCTTCCTTTCTTGAAGTACTTCTCTAACCCTGGCACGCTAGAAAACTTGGGCCTTAATTTTCTGGGATCCAGAGGATAGCAACCCATTCCATTGTCCACAATGGCCTAGGCATGGGTTGACTGGCTTCTTCCACATTTTATCCAAAGAAGGGAAGGGCAGTTGGAAACTGAGATGTTGATAGAGAGCTACACTCAAGGTCCGTAATGAATGGATGAATGGATGAAGGTCCTAGGGCATAAGCTGTCAGTTCCCAGTTCTTACATTTGATGGTTTTTTCTAAATCAATGTTGTTGTGCCACTTGGAGGAATGATCTTAAGTTCCTCTGACTTTTCAGTTCTTTTTATCAGGCCCCAAAGCTCACTTTCTCTGTATCCCTTTTCTCAGGTCTGCCTTGTATTCATTGCTCCTCTGTTAGCATATTTCACTATGGCTCCCCTATGTCATTTTAAAAGGACAATTCCTCAGTGTACAAAGCAGACTTTTCCTGCTCTTTAAAAGATTTTAGCGCCCCAGGCACTAAATGCCACAGATGAGCCGCTTCTTGAGTGTAACCTATTCAGAGATACTCCTTCTCACTTTCAGACATACCTAGGACAAGGACTAAGAAGTACCCCACTGGAGAACCACTGCTGGAAGCTGAGCAGCGCATCTTCCTCACCATATCCCTCCTTGCCTTTAAAATTCCACCCAGTTTTCAGCAGAAAGGATTCCCTGATGGATTCATTTCTTTAATGTTTACTCAGCAGCTATTTACCTAGACACCTGTTAATAGTCCCAGACACTGTTTGAAGAGCTGCAGGGTCCATACATACACTACTTATCGTTCATCTGTACCTTCCTGACTGGTCCCACCTTAATCTTTTCATTTTCATGTTGCTTAAAATATGTTTCTGTCATGAATATGCCCACCCACACCCCTTCTCCCACTGAGTTGTTTTAAAGCAAATCCCAGCATCATACAATATCTGTAAATATTCCAGAATGGACCTTTAAAAATCTCTTTCAAAAAAATACTCACAATATTATTACTATTCCTCAAAAATCAATAATCCTGAGATTGTAGTGTTCCACTTTCAAACTGTGGAGACATTTTCCAATCAATCTAAAAAGAAAGTAAGAAATTACACCCTAACTAAAATAGTGGCAGGGAAATAGGGAGGTAGGAAAAAAAAATTAAGTAATGAGAAAATGATTCCAGAGAATAGCAATACAATAGCTCCGGTCTTTGCTCTTTATCAAGACCTGTCCAATCCCAGGGGTCTATTACTTGGGACCTCATGCTCGCCTCGCCCCCTGGTGATACGTGCACATTGCCATAGCACTCATTACCTCTTCTGTAATGCTCCTTTCATAGCATGATAGAGCCCTCTACCGTGTTGTTAGTCGTTTAAAATTTGGCCACATGACAAAAATGTGTGTAACATGGGGTTTTTAAGTGTTGATTGAGCACATAATTTAAAAGTCAGAATATTAAATAAACATCTCTGCCCTTTCTTCCAGCAGGCAGCCCAGAGAACAGCTCTCCACGCTCTATCTGACAGGTACATTTTGTCATTTTTATGAACTATAAATTGCTTTATGAAACATTGAGCCCTATTTATTGTGGTATATAATTCATAATCAGATTTTGTCCCTAAAGAATCTGTGAACCGGGATGTTAAACATTTTGCATGCTTGGATTTGTCATGCATGTGTGGAGTTTATTACTGCAAAAATTGCCTTGTTGTATTTCACATAAACTATGAAGAATCCCTCATTGTGCAATGAAACAAGAGACAAGAAACTTAAGGGAAAAGGCTTGAATGCCCCAGTAAATTCTGAACTTTGGAATTGGTAGAGACCCAAGCTCATTTTCAGCAGTAAATACTCCATGTATTTTAAGATGTTTTCTTCAATCTTTCCATAGCCTTTCACCAAGAGTGATCCATCTGTTGATGGGATTCTCTCATGCAGGACTATATGCAATGTAACTCACTAACTCATAGTCCAGTACACCTGACTTCTTCTTCCCTGATTTAGTTTGTTCAGTTGGTGTTATCAAATGATATATGTAAACCTAATCAAAAACCAAATGGTAATTCATATCCCACTTTGCCACAGTACTCTTCAGGTCATAACTGGAAAATGGAAAGGAAATTTAGACTTCAGCCTGACTTAACCTGGGCACCTCTACCCAGAGTATTGAGGGTGGGATGGTGTGATTTTTGTCCTTTTCTATGTTCTGTGTTCTATAACATAGAATTTCTATAAAACCATAGAATTTTTCCCCATGTATTTTATACCTTTGGGAGTCAGCTGGCCTAGGAGAGGTTCATTGATGCCCCCCATATGACAAAAACTGCAAACAACCAGGTCGGGAGAGGGTAGCAAAATTCTTTATGAGCTAAACCAGTGTCAAGAACATGTGTTTGCAAAGGACCTTATCCTTCTTACATTTTTATTCCTTATAATGTGCCTCACAAATGCCTTCTCTTCTGGGCATTGTATTCAATGCAGGTAGGGAGTGGGGGGGGGGGGGCGGAGAGGGCTACTTGAGCACAAGGCTCCCTTATAAAGGTGAGTCTTTGGTATGGACTCTGCACTGCAAAAGCCAGTAATGTGGAAAATATGCAGTGTGCTGTTGAGAAGAAGTAAGGCTATGTGTGCAGCATATGAAGTACCTTGAATACGATTAACTTCCCTTCATAAGTAGTAAATAGTAGATAACTCTGATCAGAAAGGGGATTCGCATGATTTATCAAGCTGAGCGATTGTGAATTTGCAGAGAAGCTGGAGGTCAATCTAGAAATCTAGGACCAGAGGAGCACAAGGAAATTGCCAGAACTAAGAAGTTAATCATACCGTGGGACTACTTCCATCTGTCTCAGGGCGACAGAGCTGCTGTACAGGAGCAGGCATGGTTTATAGCAGCAGATCAGGAATTAATATTTTCTGCAAAACCTCAAGCATCATTTGCAGTAACTTGGGTTTTATAAAAATGGAGCGTAATTTCATATGAATAAATCACATTCAGCTAGAAATATGAGAGGCAAGAAAAAAACCTGCGCTCGACTTAAAAAAAAAAAAAAAGCAACAAGCAAGAAAACCAACATGAAGGCAGTTGTTGAAGCGATGGCACTTGGAGGGCACAAATAGCCATGTAGTTAAATTGTGCATGTAATCATCTTCTGAAATGTCAGCTTGCAGCTCCAGCCATGGCGACATTTTTGTAGCCCTGGAGATGCATCACCAGACTGTAACCTGTCTGCCCATCTGGCAGTAGCTGAGGTCCAAGACCCATTTATATTTAGATCCAGACAACTGACATTGATTTATTCATTTATTCCACAAATATTTATTGAGCACCAGGCATTCTCTGTAGGGTGCTGTGGGCACAATGAGGGAGAAATGATTGTGCTCACAGCTTTGCTGACCAGACGGAGATTACCTTTGTAAAGAGAGAGGTCTGTGTATCTGCTGCTTTTCATTTTTCCTTCTCTCAAACAAATCTTACAAGTGCTATATACTTTTCTACTAGGGAGAATCGGATGAAATTAGGTAAATGAGAAATAACCTAAAATGAAAGGAGTTTCTCCTCCACCTAGGTAAAAGAATGTGAAATTATCTGTGTCCCAAAACAGAACCTAATTGGCCCACTGTAAAAGAGCAAGGCAAGGTGGGCACCTGACTGGCAGGATGATGGCTCTGTATTTAGCTCTTACCTTCCTAATCCCTAGTTAAGTGGATCCATTTCAACAGATAAACAGGGGTGTGTTGGGGGAGGTGAGGGCACCAGCTCAGGTGCCCTGGGTACCATTTTACTCAGTCCTTGGCAATGTAAAAGGAAAGCCACAGTTGCCCCGTACTGCTAGCAGTTGATCTCTTCTTCAGACGTCAGGAAAAGGGGTAGAGACTCTTAAAAAAAAGTCGTAAATTCCCAAGTTTGACAGTTCCATATCAACCCTGCCCTTGAAGCCCACATTTTCTAGACTCTCCTAAGCAAGTAGCTCCTCATAGCAAAGTCTTTCTGGTATACCATGTGGATAATGTTTTTAAAGGGCTTTAGAGGTTAGAAGCACTGTCCCATTTATGCCATCTCATTTTATGATCCTCACCAAGAGAAATATTTGACCCTTTTTACAGCTAAAACAAAACTTTGAACGTGAGACAAAGGGTCAACAAATGCATCAGTGGTACTCACTAGACTTTATGTTGAAGATGAATTATACAATTTGTGGGTGGGTACAGGAGGAAATAAAAACCTGGGAGAGAGTAAGGGAAGGAATGACATTGTCGAAAAGAAAGGTACTCTTCACCTGACTTAATGTAACTGTAATTCCTCCACACATTACCTTTATAATAACAATAAAAATACTACACCCCTCCACACAGGTGATGTGACTCACATGTGTTGGCCAGGCTGTGACTATACCCCAGGTCTTCAGTGAATACAATTCTCTCACTCTCCTCCATGCAGTAACAAAGCAGATCTGAATGTAGTCACAGACAGGTGTTTGGGCTCCTTTTGCTACATTATTTCCATACATTGTTCTGTCTCAGTTATTCTCTCCCTAAGCACTTTGTACAGGGTCTAGCAGTAAAGGAACTAAAATAAGTCATTTTGTAAATGAATGAAAGCAAGGAACAAATGAAAGATCTGAGTCATTGCTTTGTGGTTACAAAAAGACAACTTTGGACGTAAGGTTACTTTACAGCTTGAGGGTGTAGTTATGGATGTGGGAGGGAAGGGATGGTAGGGGAAAAACAAAGGAGGAGGCAACAATGCTCAATAGGAAATGTGCTCATTACCTTGCTCACATAACTGAAACCCCTCTGTACAGTATTTTTACAGTAAAAAATTGTACAAAAAATAAATTTCTGGAACTGGTCATTAGCATTATAACAAGTTGCTTCAGGAGAGAGAGGTTAATGAACAAAGGCTCATCACAAAGGGCTGCAGGCAGATTCATGCCTGCATGTTTTAGAATGGGGAACACTACCAGCTGTCATAGAGGTCATATGGGAATTTAGAAGTTTACAAAGATAAAATGTAGAAATTTAGAAAGATTAAAAACAGCTGAACAGTTAAAAATATATCAATCCAAGAGTAAACGGGGAAGTCTCAGAAATTTCAGAAGATCAAAACCACCCAGTACATAAAGTATAATAAGTTAGAAATTAGTAACAAAAAGAGGACTATACCAGATGACTTCAGAATCCTTCTCACAGCCCCTCTTCATCTCTGCCCTTCATACAGTGGCAGGGCTTTAAATGCTCTTCTGTATAGTCTCTATCAGGTATTACTGCTTCTTTTTCCCCTTCCATAATTTATTCAAGAAATATTTGCAGAACTGAGCCCATACACAGGTAAAGCATTGTGCTGGCCTTATAACCCATGGATTCTGCCCCCAAGCAGTTTATATGTGGTAGAGAAAATGTACACATGGGGATAAATTAAGTCTATATTAGGATATTGCTATATTATACAAATTGATGGAGTTTCTATTAGAATAGTTGTATGTCACACAGTACACTGTTTCCTGTGTGATACTTCTATCCTCACAACAGCCGTCTTAGCAAGGAAGAAAGGATCCAGTATTAGAACTTTTACTTCCATTTATTTCCATATTCTAAACTGTTTCCCCCAAATCCTAGTGAGTCCTTTTTTTCTAAACTCAAGTAATTTGCCCCTCATCTCACAGCCTTAAATTCCCAGAATGAATCAGACTTCAGAGCTGATGCCCATCCCAGCTTCAGTGAGATGCACTCTTCTGAATTCATTAAGTTATAGGGAAATAAGGTTGACAGACAGTTAACTAAGTAGAAGAACACAGAGGAAAGGATTCAAAAGGAAAATTGAAGCACCATATAGAAGGTGGTTGTATTGGTGACAGAGGAATAAAGAGGCAGAAGAAAAAGGAGGAATGGCAGGAGTAGAATTGGGCTGCAGGGCATACAGGGGATATAAACCCAACCTTCTCTGGGGGCAGGACATTAGAGGGAGAGTGGCTGGAGGTAGCCACCAAATAGGGCAAGGGGACAAGAGCAGGTTGTACCTTCACTATGCGGGGCTTCCTTCAAAAATGGAAAGAAACCTTATCTCAAACAACCCCCTGACCCAGCTTCTAGTTTACCAGCCCCTCATAAAATTGTTGCTTTTGTACTTTGAGAACTTAATAGATTTATACTCCTCCTCAGCAACTACTAGAGAGTGGAAACCACATCTTGAAGAATGGTGCATACTTTATACCACTACCTAATCATGACTTATAGTATGCCTTTTTAAGTTTTATTTTGTGTGTTTGTTTTGCAGTACTGGGATTTGAACTCTGGACCTAATGTTTTCTTGGCAGGTGCTCTACCGCTTGAGCTATACCCTCAGTCCTAATTGTTTTATTTTAAATGAGGAAAAAAATAAGTCATTTGTCTTTCCCCTAAGCAATACTCATACAAAACATCTACTACTATTTGACCACTGTTTTCTTTTCTTTTTTTTTTCTTTTTTTTTTTTATTGTGAACATACTGTACAGAGGGGTTACAATTACATGGGCAGGATAATGAGTACATTTCTTACCAAGCATTGTAGCCTCCTCCTTTGTTTACCCTTCACATCCCTTCCCAGCCTCCCCTCACCCCCCCAATATTCCCTCCCCACCCCCCCACCCCCATCCCCACCCCCCCTCCCCCGCACCACTAAAGTTGTAAAGTTCGTTTTCGACATGACAACTTGTACTTCTCAGGTTGACCACTGTTTTCTTATAGACAGAATGCCATGTTTAAACTCCTTCCACAGGAGGGGGAAAAAAAAGTCCTTTGTATAGGATTTTTTCTGCAAGTGAAGAAAGTTAGTTGAAAGCATCTAGATCATAGAAAGATCAGGTGAAGGTTGCTTTATCCCTTTTCAAACAAGACATGCTAAGAAAGTGAACCTTGCTACTCCACTCTGCCCTCCTGATCAGGAGAATAAAAACCCTCTACCACAGCTGTCTCTTATTCCTTTGCTTTTTGTTAGACATGACAGGATGCTGCATGTGATATTAGCAAGCATGGAATGCTGACGAACTGATTTGGGGCAAGATATTTACCCATCTTAATCTGAAATATCCCAGTTGCACAGACAGTGTGAGGATAGTACCTCCCGGCTAGGTTTAGGGATAGATAAGATCAATTACCATCAAGGATGGTAATTATGCTGTGCTACATAAACTCTCATCCAGAGACCAGGAGATTCTCTTTGATTTAAGTCTTCCCAGAGGCTTAAAACCCAGCAGAGAAAAATAGTAAATCATAGGTTTAATTATGAAGCAACTAAGGACTAATAGTGTGGGCTTCTTTGTACACTGACACTCTAGGAAAACCAATGCCAATAAGTCCCAAGAAATGTCCTTTGCCTTTTCCAACTTTTGTAATATGTTCTAATCTAGCCTGTTGGCTCCTGAAAGTGAAACCCAGGGAAGGTCCAGGCACACCTCCAAGTCATCACAACCCATCCCTCTGGCTTTACCTTCCCCTTTCACTCACTTAAAAGCCATCCCAGGCCATTTCCTGACACTTTCCCAGCAGATCTCCAAAGAATTGGTGTCATTTTTATCATCTCAAAGCAAATAATACTTATTTCAGAAACAGGCATTCTCAGATAACATGGGGGGAGCCCTGTGTGAAGAATAAGTGATACCTGAGCCCCCTCTGCAGTGCTCTCCTCTCTAACCAGGCACTGTGACAGCAGAGTGCCTCGGCCCTACTGCTCCTATGGGAAGCCGCATAAGTGTCCCTCTCAGCCCTTTGGTGGCCATTAGCTCAGTCAGCTGCATTAACACTGCATTAACAACAAGAGCAAACATAGACTGTAGGGTCTAAAACTCAGCTTTTTAAAAGCCCCCCTAGTACTAATTTCCACAATAAAACTGAATGGCTCCAGAGAAGCCATTGAGGCCTATCAGGTAAATAATACACAGTTTAAAAGGTCCCAAACATGTATTTTACACAATAGAAAAGAGCCTTGGAAGAAGTTACAGTCTTTTGAGTAAATAAATAAAGTTGTATAAAGCCACTAATTGCCCTTTAAAATGGTTTAGTGCGTCTGGGAATGACTCAGGATTAATATGGACTTGCCTGATATCCTGCCAAGGAGAAGGTAGCCGGAGGGACTGCTGGATCATAGTGTTTTAACCTCCTTGTTAAAGCCCAGAATTGCCTGTGCCTGAAGAGACAGAAGGGTGAAGTGAGCGGGGACCCACTTAGAAGAGCTCTGACCTCTTTAAAAAAGAATTGATAGTGCTGATGGCTGCACACTGATGTGAACATACAATGCCATTGAAGTGAGTGTACATTTGAAAATGGTTAAAATACATCCTGTGTATTTTACTACCATTTTTTAAGTATAAAAACGGGAGTGGGGTGAATGGATACCTATATAGATACATATTAAGCATCCTTAATCTGAAAACCCAAAATCTGAAATACTCCAATCTCTAAAACCTTTGAACACCAACATAACACAACATGTGGAAAATTTCACACCTTGAAACTTTTCTTCATGCATAACATCTAAAATTTGAATAAAATTATCTGCAGCTTATATGTATGAAGTATGCATGAAACATAAGTGAATTTCATGTTTAGACTTGGATTCCAGCTCCAAGAGATTTCATGTGTGTATACATATATATATGCCTAATTATATAAGTGTGTGTATATGTGTGCATGTATATACTCACAAATGTTACAGAATCAGGGACTGGGAAGGTGGCTCAGTGGTAGAGCGCTTGCCTTGCAAGCCTGAGGCCCTGGGTTCGAGTCCTCAGCACCACATAAGCTAAAAAGAAAAAAGCCGGAAGTGGCACTATGGCTCAAGTGGTAGAGCGCTAGCCTTGAGCTGAAGAGCCGAGGGACAGCGCCCAGGCCCAGAGTTCAGGCCCCACGACCGGACCCAAAAAAAAAATAAAAAAATAAAATAAAATCTGAGGGGTGGGGGAATCTGGAACATTCCTGATCCCAAACATTTTAGATAAAGGATCCTCATGCTGCTCTAGTCTTCCAAATGTTCTATCTCTAGAGGGCCTGAGTGGGAAGCATTGTTCTAAACAGGTCTAGGTACTAGCCTGGACATTCTTTTCTTCACTTAATTGGAGGATGCCACCCTGGTCTTCTGTGGTAAGGGTGGCAGAGCCAGGCTTATAGCCCGTCCTTGCTCCTGAAGCCACGTGTCTGTGACTAGCAAACTAGTCAAGCTAATTGTTACCTTCTCGTTTCATGGGCCTCATAGCAGTCCGTAAACTCAGAAGGGACCAGAAAGAGCTAGACTCTCCATGGATCAGTGGCAGAACACTTAGTAATACTTCATGGCACTTCTAACATTGATCGTTACAATTCCACTCTCTTCTGAGCTCATCTTCTTAGACTGAGTTGATAAAATTACCAGAGGTAAATATTTAAAACCTGTGATTTAAATATGAACTATCTTTATCAAAAGTCTTTGTCTTGTCTCAGTATATCATTCACTTTTGAAAGTTGTCCCTTCTAGATTTAGAATAATATTTGTGATTCATGTAAATTTTACTTAACCTTACAACCTCCTTTTTTTTTTCTGGCCTATGCCGGGACTTAAACTCAGAGCCTTGTGCTCTTGCTCAGCTCTCTTACTTATAGCTGACATTCTACCACTTGAGCCATACCTCCAATCCAGCAGTTTTCTGATTCATTTAAGACCGAGTCTCTAAGACTTTTTTTTTTTTACTATTATTGGTATCTCACTTATAATATTAGGAATATCAATAACACTTTTTCTATCTCTGAATTTTCTATCTTAGCTGTCTTTCCTGAGAGTTAATTTAGATTATTATTCCAATTTGTTTTACTTTAAATCTCACTATGTTGGAGAAAACTAGCCAAAGTCCATGAAGTCTTCCTTAATGCTACCTCCCCTCTTCTCCCATCCTTTCTCTTGCCCTACCCCTCTCTGTCCCTTGGGACAGTACCACCCAGCCATTTGGCTTTCTGGGCTTGGACTTAATAGAACCAGCTGGACTTGACTACCCAGCCAGCTGCTAACTCTGGACTCAGGGCCTGCCTCTTCTCACCTCCACTCCCTAGGCAGCCTCCTCTTCTGGTGACCTGCTCCCTCAGAGCCTTCACAGAGACAGCCTTGGGTCAGTATTAGCCTTGCTAGGCTGGCTGACCTTTGCTGACTGCAAATTGTAGCCCAACAGAGGAAAGGAAGGTTAATGTGACCTCTGCTCGCTGGAGCAGTCTGACCTTTCTGACTCTTCCAGTCCCATGCTGGCACCCAAGCTAGTGGTTGCCAGGCATGCCATGCCCTTCTGCTGGCCAGCAGAATACAGCACCTGCCTCTGTTCTCACTGGGCAGCATTAACCCCCTGCCATGTGGATCCAGGTATTTAGGGACAGCCATTTGATCTACTTAATTCCTAGCGGTTTTCTCAGTCTTTCCTCTTCTGTGTAATTCTTTGTGACCTTGGCTCTGTGTTTTTACAAGGCCTTCTGCCCATTGATGCTCTCATCCTGAGAGGCAAAATGCCTCATGGCACTACTCACTAATCAGATCAGTTAAAATGTTAAGGCAGAACAATTGCTTGTGAAGGACAAAACATGGCCCCTCTTTGTACATTACAGACTAGGTTGGCTTGCTCACTGGCTCTGATCTGGTAAATTGAACTGAGCTGCATTTAGCCCAGCCCTAGCTAGGAATCTGAAGCCCTGGCAGCTCCCCACTCGGCTTCTCCGTGGCTCTGTTTGCTCTAGTTCACAGCCAGTGAGTCAGAGAGCCACGTTAGGTCACATTCTTCATCTTAAAATGAAGACAGTAACCTCTATTCAGCTCCTCTAATCCCAGAGCTGGGAGGAGCCAAAGAAAATAATAAGAGGCACTTGGTAAGCATAGCAAATTGAGGAGTTGGTTGTCTGTAGGAATATGCAAAGGAGATCCAGATTCTCTGTGAGTCATTACCCCAGTTACTGAAGTATAATTTAAAAGGGACCAGGTGCCTTTGATAATGTTGAAAGATGACCACAAAGCCAGATGACTCCCACTCACACACCTTGGACAATAGCATGTGATCTTTGGGATGTTAGGTTACTTCCAGGCCTCTTGCTGTAGCATGCCTACTGCTCCAGGCTTCTTTCTGGGGGCTTACTGTCACTACCCCCATTTTGTTCCCAGAAAGCTTCTGGGGCAGGGGTCCTTATAACTTATTTTACTATTTATTTATTGAAATGGGGAACTGAAGTGGAGAGATGAAGTCTTTGCCCAAGGCTAATATTCACAGTAAGGGGTAGAACCAGCTAGAGCCCAAGTTTACAGCCTTGGGAAGAAAGGCCTTGGCACACCAGGCCTCTCCACTCTACTGAAACCCCTGAAAATAGGACAGACAAGCTCTGCCCTTAGTGACACTCCAAAGCACATGCCTGAGGGTTGCGCCTATTGCCAAGGGCTGCTCCCTTCTCCTGCCCATCATGAGGGATTCTGCTTGCTAGAACAGGCTTCATCTAGCTCTATTTCTCCCAAACAAATAGGTCTAGGGATTAAGCCATCTTTCTGTTCTCTACACTTAAAATAGAACATGACAGAACCCTTGAAACGTGCAGCGGTAGGGTTTAGACAGATTTATATGATGAGAAGAACTAAGCCAACATTATTTCCTATAATTTCTATTTCTTGAAGATCTTTTCCCATTCCAGCTGGCTGGAAAACCATTACCTCGACACTAGCATTTAAAAATGAAGCACAGATTTTGCTCCTGTCTCTATGGCAGTCTGTGTCCTATGGACCTACAGAATGGGAATCTCATCCATATAGATTGTTGCTCTCAGTACCAGTTACCAGTTTTGCCAGCTTCCTTGCCTCAGTGAAGTGAAATAGCACTTTATTTACTGAATGTCATTGGGGACCACACAAGCTTCTGGTTGTGGGGAGTGAAGTAATGTAACAGTAGGGACTCAACAAACTTGGCTCAAACCCTCATTTCTTTCATAGGTCTATTCCATGACTTCATCCACAGACATTTTCATTCAATCTACTGCACCTGCACACGGACATGCTTTTCTACCCCATCTGAAGTAGGCCCTCCTTCTTTACATTTTCTTTTCACATAGCACCCTCCGCTCGCCTCTTGGTGGCTGATATACCAAGCTACTTTCTCTCTTGACTTTCATGGATGACAGACTCCATCTTGTGCCTGTCGCAATCTTTACATCTCAGGCAGAGCCTGATGTATGGCCTGAATCCTAGTGACCTGACTTGATTCTCCTTTTTATCATTTCAAGAGGAAAGAGTAATATCCACTTCTGTCTACAATGCAGCAATGTGGTGAGGCCTTGGGAGATTATTTAAGGGAGAGAACTATGTAAAACAAAAAACTGATTACAAACAATAACTGTTTCTTAGCAATAATGTTGTTACTAAGGAAAAGTATGGGAACAGCAGTTACCCTTTTTTACCCTTTTTACCCTTAATTTTTTTTCTGGTCCTGGTACTTGAACTTAGGGCCTGGGAGGTATCTCTGAGCTTCTTCACTCAAGGGTAATAATCTACCACTTTGAGGCACAGGGCGGTTAATCGGAGATCAGAGTCTCGCAGACTTTACTGCCCAGGCTGGCTTCAAACTACTCCTCAGATCTCAGCCTCCTGAGTAGCTAGGATTACAGGTGTGAGAGCCACTGGCACCTGGTTCCCTTAATTCTTTACCTAGGAACCCCTAGTCATTTTTCTCCAAAATAACCAATGAATGAGGTTCACACCAGCAATGGTAGAAAATACTCTACTTCAAAATCAGTTACTGTGGAGTGGTAGAGGGCTGCCCCAGAACATGGATTCTGGACACGCTAGACATCATTGGGATATAGCTGGTTAATTGACTTCTCCGCTAACAGATTTGTTTTCAGCCATCTGCCAGTTATCATTCTTTTTTTCTGTGCTGGTGGGGAATTCACAAACTCCTGGACAGCAGCAGCATGGAATTCTTAGACATTTGCATTGCTCCCATGATTGTGTTTCTGAATCCTCTGAGGTCACCAGTCCAAATGTATGGAACATGTGCTGCACTCATAGAGAAGACCCCTTGACCTTTGATGTCCCTGAGCCTTTCAGTCCAAGAACAATTGGAAGAGCAGGTTATATAAAAGCCATTATGAACCTCGGTGTCTTCCTTGTCAGCAAATATGGTCAGAACAATACAGCTAAATCTGCATGGAGAGAAGACCCAAAGACATTGGACATGGGCAGATAGCTATGTTTATTGGTGCCACTTCCTGAAGGGCAGTAGGAAGCATAGTGGAAATTCTGGTAACCAGTTGTACGATGGGAGCCAGGAAAGGTGACTTGGAAAACTGCACCTATCCAGCAAGATCAGATCATAACCTTCCCCCAATTAAACCAGATAGAGTTGTGTGGGTGTAGGGTTTTGAGTAGAGTCACATTGAGAGATGCTCCTGCAACACAAAATTCTGGCCACATCCCCTGTTTTGCCATGTTTCTCTGACCAATGGGATACAATGATTAGGGCCACTCTCACGTGTCATGCTGCCCAATAGCACTGGTAGTCATTCTGTTGGCTTAAACCACTATCAGTAGTTGAGAGAGGTAAATGTAGTGCGTGGGGAGTGAATCATGGTGATTTTGGAGATGCAGTAGGAAGCAGACAAAGTTGGTGGTGATTACAAGAATAGAAGTGATTTCAAAGAGTCTGGAAATAGGGTCCCCCCATCTTTCCTGCTCCAGTGCTGGGATGTCTGAGCAAACAAGATTTTAAAAAAATAGTTGCAGGAAAGAAACTACTGCAAGAATGCAGCAGAGAAATTGTCCTGATGGACCCACAGAATCCAAAAAAAGAAGAACTTTTAAAAGGAGGTAACCCCAAGACAAATACCACTAGAGACTGTAATTCAGCTGAAGGTACAGCCAAAGATTATGCTGATCCTGAGCCTCCCCTGTCTTCAGGCACAGTCAGAGCTGCCAGGGTCAAGAGTGTTGCATGTCCCTGTAACACCAAGGACCTAGCAAGGTGCTGCCAATACTTACTGTTTGCCCTGGACATCAGCAGAATACCAAAACAGCAGCTCTGAGGTTGCAACAGGAAAGAAAGACATTCAGGATCAACAGGAGAAAGAGAATGAGAAGATGGCCTGCGTGCAGAAAGCACTGAAGATAGAGCTGGAGCTCTGTTGATAGGAGCTATCAATACAGATGTTGGTTTCAGAAAAACTCAATTTATAGTCTGCCCTGGCCCACATGCAACAGGTGGCCAATGAAAGAGAACTGGAGTGTGAAGGTCTTGCCAGCCACCAAGGGGCTTTATAGCAGTGGGTTACAGAGCTAGAGATGATATTGTCTGCAGTCTCCACCACGCAGAATGAGACCAACAAGAACAATCTAGAGCTCATTAAAGCCCTGGACAATGTGAAACTGCAGCTCCAGGAAAAGACCAGATGCTATGACAAGAGGAAGAGAACACCAAGCTGCAGGAGAGGCTGGAAATGCTTCTGACACAGAAGGCTGATAGGAAGATCAAAATTCATGAGCTACAACAAGCACTAGAGGAGTGGGCAGAGTTGGAAAGACAACTAGACAACATGAAAGAGTTGGTGACAACATTGGAGTTGGAACGAGACAGCTTTGCGGAGGACTTGGGGGTAGAGAGTTCCATGTGGAAGGAGAAAGTCTAGCAGCTCTTAGGGCAGATGAGCTAACTATGAGAGAAGTAAGATCAAGGGATGAGGCAGGTGTTGGACTTAGACACCAACCTAGTGGAACTGAGAAAGCAGCTGTCAGAGCTGCCTCCCCCACAGCTCCCTGCAGGGCCATCTCAGGCTGTGCAGCAGCTGCAGGAACACGCCTTCCAGATACAGAAGGAGCTAAAGAACTTGGAAGAATAACTTCACATCCAGATACAAGAAACCAGAGCCTCAGTCTCCAAAACCTGGAGCAACAGGAGTGGCTGTGAATCCTGGAGAAGAAGGCCAAGGAATGGGATCAGTATGCAGAGCAACAGAAGATGCTTGAGACAATGGGGAAGGAACATGAGACTATGAAATGCACACTCGTGCACAACTGAAAGCTGAAAGATCAGCCGACCCAGCAGCAGGATGCCTTCCACAGGCTAAGCCATGAAAAGGAGGAGCTCACCCTCATCCTGCATTCAGAGAAGCAGGTGAAGAAACATCTGCAGGAGAAGCTGGGCCAGCTAGAGAAGTTAGAGGAATGGAAAGAGATGGCTGAGCCAAGTGGCTCAGAAACTGCAGGAGCTGCATGACCAGTACCTGGCTCCGCTGCAGGAGCTCAGAAACACCTGGGAACTGCACCTCCCCCCCACCCCAATCAGCAGAGAAGGAGGTCTGAACAGCACTTTCTGAGGCAGACTCAGTTACTGGACCAGCTAATGCAGGTTTAGGCAAGTTGGAGGACCAAATGGTACTTCCAAAGTTACAAGACACAATGAAGTGTCTGGAAGCAACAAGACAAGAGAATGTGTAGCTGTGGCCCCAGCTGACTTTCCTGGCTTTCCCTGGGGAAGGTAAAGAAGTAAGCATAAAAGGAAGAAAATGGTGTGACTGTCCCAGAGGAAGTAGACAACCCACAAACCATGTGGGATTTTTACCTTGAAATGCTATCAGTTGCTGAATCAAGGAAGGCAAAACTCAGCTGCAGGAGCAACAGGCCCATTGCCAAGCTGGCAGCCCAGTGCCAGATAAAGCTGAAGGGCCAGGCCCACTTCATCAAAACTAGAACCGTGCCATGACCCAGGGACAGGAAGTAGGACACACAGGTGCCCAAGAAGCTGAAAATCTATGACCTGTACAACAAGGAGGACTACCAGAATCAAGTGTATGAACTCCAATATTGATGCAGCCAGCTGTCAAAACACATCATGGCTATTGAAGAGTCTATAGTTTAAAGAACAGATGGAGGTCCTGGATGAGCTGTATCAGGAGAAAGACGAGTATGTTGACCGGCTGTCTCAGAAAAAGGATAAGAAGGAGGACCTTTAAGAGCTGCTATCACAACCTTGCTGGTGAAGGCACAGAGCGCCAGGACAAGATGCTGGCAGCCACACAGATCCCTTGTTGTTGAGGCCACTTCAGGCCTTTCCCACCCCACAAAGATGGAAATTAAGGAGGAGCAGCAAGATTTTGAAGGAGGTACAAGTTAAAGACAACTTGAAGCCTGTCCAAGGGGTAGCCGGGGTGCCTTGCCCCCTAGAGAACACCACAGAGCAGATTGTGCTGCTACAGCCAATAATCCAGCACCATCAAGAGCTTGCAGGCTTGAATGCTGTGCCATCCTTCCCTTTCTTCTCCAGACTGATGCAGATGAAGAGTTTGAGATCATTACTTTCTAAACTCCTGGCAGCCATCATCTAGAGAAGCGAGCTCCTAATCTCTTCCGAGTACTTTGGGACATGGAAGCTGGGTGGCATTCTCTTGGGCCTTGTTTTAATGGGTGACAGCAAGGAGTAGCTGTAGGCCAGACAGGGCAGAGGATGCTGGGAGGTGACCCAACTCTAGGGACATCTAATAGACCATTGGTTGCAAGGAAGTGGGGCTCGCGTGATGGTTATTACAAAGAGTAAATTCTTTACAAAGGAAGATGAGGAGCAATGGCAGAATTATTATTAGCATGTTGTATTATTTATTTTATAAATTACCTCCATATTAGAATACTCATAACATTATTTTCTGATATATTTTCATGTTGGTTTAGTCTTTAGATTTTTAAGGAAAAGTTTCTATTTCCTCAAGTGAATTATTATTTATCATTGTATTCATTATTTATCATCCATGCATTTTTTAAAAAATCATACTGTGTACCAGCAACACTGAATTTTCTTGCTTGTATTTTCTTGTTTGTATTTTAATATACTATTTTCAGTACAAACTGAAAAAGAAGGTACTTAAACCTGACAGATTGGAAGAAAAAGAAATAATATTAATAGAACAAATGGAGGTATGCTGTAGTGGAAAAAGCATACCTACCAAAGAAGTGCAAAAATGTAATGCAGGATAATATACAAAATTACACAATATCTGTGATAAGAATATCATGCATCTTAATTTTTAAGGGATATATATGGTATAGTGTTCATTGAGTCTAATAAAATATTGAATTTCAAAAACAGAATCCATTATATAATGCTAAAATAATTACTGAAGTAGCAATTTTCATTCAAAATTACTGTAATTATGTGGGACTCAAACTTATTTAAAAGTTTTTCTGCAGAGAGCAATCTTAAGGAAGAATCTGGAGGTGGTTGAGGAAATTCTTTTTCCACCTTTACATTCCTGAGCCACTGTGGGAATTTAAACAGACAGGTAGCTGGATAGCTTATAAACAGGATCTGGGCTTCTTGGAATGCTATGATATGCCTTCACACTGAGCTTCTATATCACAGCTCACAGAAGCAGTGTTACTCATGGGATTCCCCAGACTGATTATAGCTGGACATACCATGCACCCCAAAATTATGCCTACACAACCAGCATTACTGTGGGCAGTATTTTCTCACCTGAGAGGATAGTCACTTTTAAAAATAAATGAAAAGCACTAATAAGAATATGGAGAAACTACAGCCCTTGTGTTCGTTGATGGTAATGTACAGGGCTGAAGAAAACAATATGTGTAGTCTCAAAAAGAAATAAAAGCAAAATCACTATTGGCTCCAACAATCCCATTTCTAGAACATCATGTTCATAGAAACATTATTCACCATAGCCAAAAAACAGAAGCAACAAGTGTCCATCAACAGGTGAATGAATAAACCAAGTGTGTATATACATAGGATAGAGGATTATTCAGCCTCAATGAAGGCAATTTTGCTACATACTGCAATATCTATGACCCTGAAGACATTATCCTGAGTGAAAAAAAGTAAAGTACAAACACCATATAATTCCACTTATATGAGGTGGTAGAGTAGGTTTAATTAGTCTCCAGTAAAGATGGGAAGTAGAATAGTGATCATCAGACCTGAAGTAATGGAAGTTGCTGTTTAATGGGTATGGAATTCCAGTTCAGGAATATGTAGTGTTCTTGACATTGGCAATACAACAGTGTGAACATACCTAAACCCACTAAACTATATACACTTACAAATTATTAAGATGGTAAAGTTTATGTTGTGTACATTTTACCACAACCTATGTCTTGGCAAATGAGTACACTTTTAAAGGACATTGCTTGGATTGGATGCCATGATAGGTAGACACTCATACAAGAATTGGCCACCAAAGAAAAGAAATCCAACTTAATCCTTTTGCTGATGTGGACCAGAGTTCTGTGGAAAAGAAAGGTTATACTTCCTGGAGTGCTAGTCCCAGGTGTATTCGTTAACTTTGTCTCGTTGTGACAAAATACCTGAGAGAATCAACTTATAAGAAGGAAAGGTTTATTGTGACTCATGCTTTTGGTCCATGGATGTTTGGCATCATTGCTTTGGCCCTTGATGAAGCAACAGATCATGATGAAGAGTACGTATTAGAGCAAAACTACCCACCTCATAGAAACCAAGAAGTGAAAAGAAAAGGCTAGAGTCTCAACATTCCCATTCAAGGTCATGCCTCCAATGGCCTTCCTTCTCTAAGTCCTACACACCCAAGATTACACTACCTCGCAATAATGCCATGAGCTCAGGACACAGCTTTCATGCCTTTTGGAGGACATTCAAGTTCCAAACTCAGGCACTAGGCTTTGCAGGTGAGGGAGAGAATCTCGTGCCCTGTCCTCAAACAGACTGGGTCCCTTGCTGAGCCAGTACAGTGCACTGAGTCCTCTCCCTGGTCCTGCTTAGCCAGTTTTCTCCAGGCAGTCTGAGAATTTCCTTTGTCTTCAAGACACAATGAGGACATGTTGACTATTCCGTATTCAACATGCTTGGGATCAGAAATGTTTTGAATTGCAATTGGTTTTGTTTGCATTTTGGAATTAAACATAACAAAATGTCTCAGCGATGGGATCTCAGTCTAAATCTAAAAGATTCTCTATATATCATAGGCACCTCATACATATAGCTTGACGGTGATTTTATGTGACAATTCTGAGCATAAAGCAAAGTTTCATGGTACAGAATTTCCACTCATGGCATCATGTGAGCTACTCAAAAGATTGAATTCTGAAACAGCTCCAATTTCAGATTTTCATATTAGGAATGGTGTTTAACCTTCTGAAATGTCCTCCTTCATCTCCTCCATTGTGCCTACTGAAATCCCATGTTTCATGTACTAAGTCCTGTCATACTTGGGATTCTTTCTTTACCTCTGGCCATGAGCATGCTAACCAAGAAAATATCTGTTGGAAGTCAGTGCTAAAACTCTGATATAGGCAAAGAAGAGGAAATGGGAATCTTCATGAGCTTCTCCCCTCTGTAATGGTCATAGATCTGAGATGTTGAGCCAATGCCACTATGAGTAGTGTCCAAAAGGGCGACAAACTTGGTAGACTGTCAGACGTCCCTCTATCTGATATGGACTGAATATATGTGTGCCCTCCACACACACGGCCCTAAAATTCTTACATTTAATCCTTGATTCACAATGTCATTAGTAGTAGGAGCTGAGGCCTTTGGGAAGATTCTGATCCCAGAATCCTCTATAATGGGATTAGCAACCTTTAAGACCAGAAAGAATGCAGGCATGGTGGCTTAGGCCTGTAATCCTAGCTACTCAGGAGGCTGAGATCTGCATATTGCTGTTCAAAGTCAGCCTGGGCTAAACTACCAAAAAGCTGCAAATGGAACTGTGATTCAAGTGGTAGATCATTAGCCTTGAGCACAAAAGCTCAGGGAGAATGCCCAGGCCCTGAATTCAAGCCCCAGGACTGACACTAAATAAATAATGTGCCCATGTGTCTAAGAGCCATGGTGTTCTCAGTGGTAGAGCATTTGCCTAGCATATCCTGAGTTCCATCCTGGAATCACAGAAGTAAGTAAAATGAACAATATGTTCTGAAGAATGAGAATTGCTTTCCAAAGGAAGTTTCACCTCTTATGTAGAATATGAATAAAACTAGCAACAATGAGCTTCCTAGATTTCATATGCTGCTTTTTTTTAGGTAAAATACCACAAAGAGAGTGCAACCTTACTAAATTCCAACAGTATTACCAAGTATGTTCTGTTGAATAAAATAACACCTTCCATTTTCTTGTCTAAACACAAAGGAATGTAGCAGGCTGGTGGAATTGGGCCAGTTTGGTGCACTACCAACCCCTCAGAAATTGCATTCTCTCTACCTCTACCTTGGAGCACAATAAGCACAACTTTCTTTATGAAAATTTTAGTCTCCTCATACTGTTCACATTAGAACTCAAAATTAGCTGTAGGGTTTCAGTCACCAAGATGTAAGCAGATTTGCTTTGCTGATTATATAAGGTTAAACAAGTCTTGTGTTTTGTTCCTTCCAATTCATCCAAAAGCTATAAAGAGGAATATTTAAGCTCCAATTTTGGTGATACCTCAGCACTGCTTTAACTTTGTCTTCTTACTATTCTTCTATCACCCTGACTGCTTTTAAGCACTGTGTTTCAGTGATTTAAAATATAGCTCTAGGATCTTGAAGTATGAATTTCCAGGTCTCTAGACTTCCCAGCGGGTGATTAATTGTCATTAATCCTCTTACCTGTCATTCCGTCTCTGTTGCTGCCATACAATCCAGAGGACATTTTGCAAAACTTGAAGCAGGCAATCTCCTGCACATTATTTAGTGGTGATGTGGTATCCAGGTGCCATCAATCTTCCTTAAGTCATTCATCCCACACATAGCTCCATGCTCAGTGCTGCTTGTGCCCTGACCACATGCTTTTACATTAAATAGGAAGATTTAGTAACTAGAAATCCAGCAACGATGGATAGTTCTGTGGTAAAAGTATGTCCCTAATATTGTTACTCATTATCTTAAATTCAAACCTCACTGGGTACCCTGTATTTCATACAGCAAACCTACACAAATCATATTTTGATTCAAAACCTTTTAAGAAGAAAATATTCTGTGCAAGTATGTGATTTTGTTGGAAATTACATTTTAAAATAGATCTAAAGGGGTAATTCTTTGTATAAGAATGATAGATGCAAGTTCAAATTCTACCTCATCCTTCCAGAGAGTTTCCTTGAAAACCAACTTTCTCTCTGTAAAGAATAGACTGGGGGCTTGAGGTGTAACTCAGTGGAAGAGCAAGTGGCATATGTGAGTCCATGGGGCTCAAATCACAGCACCAAACAAAAACAAAAAACAGTATAGTTCGTATCATACATCCAGAAAAAGTACACAGCTGTTCCTCTTCCTATATGCGTGTGTGTCTTTTTGTGTACTAGTAGTGTTGTACTTGCTGCAGGTGTCACATATTTGGAAACCTGGCTGTGGGTGGGGATACCATTTGTAGATTGGAAACACTGACTGAATTTCTTCTCCCTCCATCTCCCAATACATGCCATGATGGGAAACAACAGACACCCATTTCCTGTGAAGTATGGCTGCTGCCCAATTCAGGCTGATCTTTGGCTGCTCTTTCTAATTTGTAGTTTTCTGAGTTTATTGTGCAAAGAACTGTCTGTTTTGATAAAGTGGAAGCTATCAATAATTCCAGGTCTGTTTCTACATTTGTGGAGGTTGAAGAGATTTCTCTGTTGACCTCTAAGAAAAACAGATAATAGACTGAGGGTCTCACACCTTAGCAAATGGCCTTGTTTCTTAAGTCTCTCATTATCAGGTCTGTGTATGGGTGACATTTTCTTTCAAACTCTCTTTCTTAAGCACTATTACTCCCTTGGTTTTCACAGTACATTAATTATTCACTGACTAACTTTTTACCAGCACTAATTAATGAGATAAATTACATCATTGAAATAGTAGTAAATATTATAATATAAAGCAATTACTAAAGTAGTAATTTTCATTCGAAATTATTTTAACTACATAGGACTCTAACTTATTTAAAATCCTATCTCCACAGAGCTTCTTTTGAGCTTCTGAAACTGTCACCACCTTGGTTACCTAGTGCTAGTCTGGGAAGTTTTCTTCTGCATTTCCATTAGTGAGCAGGTAGGGAACACCCGGGCAGACTGGCAGTAGAGTAAATGACAGGCAGGACCTGGGACCTTGAGAAGGCTTGGCTCCCAGGAGTCTGGGTAGTCACCTATGTGTAGGAGGGCACATCCTTTTAAAGAGAGACAAAGATGCCAGGGACAGAAGCTGGTTATTGTGCTTTGCGAGCATTAGGAAAGGCCTATCTTTTTTTTTGGGGGGGGGGGTCCAGTCCTGGGGCCTGAACTCTGGGCCTGGGCGCTGTCCCTCAGCTCTTCAGCTCAAGGCTAGTGCTCTACCACTTGAGCCACAGCACCACTCCCGGCTTTATTCTTTTTGCTTATGTGGTGCTGAGGAATCGAACCCAGGGCCTCATGCATGCAAGGCAAGCGCTCTACCACTGAACCACCTTCCCAGCCCCAGGAAAGGCCTATCTTTTAAAGCTGTAAATCTGTTACTCCAAGGTCAACAAGAGCAGTTGGCTCTTTGGCATTAACCCAGGCATACATGGCAAGATATGCTGATAACAGACGTTATATCTGTCTCCTATTCCCTCTTCTTTGACCACCAAAAGCTTCCTGGGACTTCCCTACATCATCTTTCCTTCACCAGAGGAGGTAGGGAAGACCACCTTTGTTTGAAGAGAGAAACTCTGACTAGAGAGACTTGAACCTAAGTTTGCATGAGAAGCTTTCTGCTCTAGGTCTGACCAGTTCCTCTAAATTATCTGCCTTTTTTCAGTCTTGTACTCTAAACCTGGAGCACAAGCCAACCAACCCTGCTAGGAAGGCTTCATCAGATCAGGCAGGGCTGGGCTGAGAGCTTTATGGACCTGTTCTACAATGTAGTGCTGCCTTTCATGTGGTGAGCAGCTCATTTTGGGGGAGCTGGTTGCTCACGTGTTCCCTGCGATGTGGATCTAAAAGCCAAAGAGCACAGCCTTACTGATATCACACCCAGGAATAAGAAGAAAAAAAATTTACTGATTGCATTCAAGTTTATTTTTCTCACACACACATACACCCATACACACATACACACAAACACACACACACACACACACACTTCTTTTCCTCAGCAACTACTCTTCTTCCTTTCTTCTTTTTTTCTGCCTTCTCATGAAGTAACTTTGCTATTTTCAGCAGTCCTCAAAGAAACAAAGGCCTGACTTCCACCTGCCTTTCTATAACTGACATATTCACATTGTGATTTCCCTCTCCTGGTCCACTCTCAGCCAGCTTCTGTACTCCCTTGGCCTTCCCTGAGGGGTGCAGCTTCCTCAGCAGAGTGGAGCCCCAGGAATTGCAGGGTTTGTGGCCCTGTTCTTATTTTCCCTATATTTCAGCAGCAACTGTGCCCAATTGAGACTTAAGGCCTTCTGTGATATTTTTTCCTCAGAGTGTTGCACTCAGTATGGTCTTACTGAAATTACATATAAAGTCAATGCTCCACATTCACAGGTTTGCCATCAATCAACCTTAGATGGAATCATTCAGGGAAAAAACCCATCTGTAGTAAGCATGTACAGCTTTGTTCTTTTCATTACTTCCTAAATAACAGTATAACAATTATTTACAGAGCATTAACTTTGCAGTAGTTATTATAAGTTATCTAGAAATGACTCGAAGTACATGAAAGAAGTGTACCAGCCCTATGCAAATTCATATTTAATACAAGGGACTGGTGCATGTACTGATTTTAGTACAGAGCCTTAGATGTAGATACCACAAAGTGGCTATTTGCTTAGCAAGCTTCACATGATGCAGAAAACTAGTTAACCACAATCTATTTTTTTCAATTCTCTTCATTGTCACATATGCAGACAGAAGAAATGGTTCCACTCCCTGAACACACACACACACACACACACACACACACAACACACACACACACACTGTGAATCTCAGTGTTCTAGTCACTTCTTCTCCCATCTCCTTTGCCTAGATCTTATTACCCCCTTCTCAAGTAGGATTTGGGGATAACTTCTACTTGGTATTTGGGAACCCACTGTGGTTCCACTGACACCAGAAACTTCCGCCCTGGAAACTTTAGCCCTTCTTCTTCCCCTGGTTGCTAATTGGAATTAAGAATTCCATCATAGAATTGCAACTAGACACTCCTTGTCCTCTCTCAAACACTTTTCAAATGTCTGCATTTCCAGTAGTTCAGCATAGGCTGGTTAACTTTGTGCTTCCTCCCACACCAAACACAGAACAGCGCTAGTTAGTGAGTGCAGCTCAGCAAGAAACACTAAAAATTCTCCATAGCAGAAAACCTCATTGACCAAACACTGAAAACAAAAGTGCCTTGGAGATGGGGGGGAGAGGGGAGGTGGGAGTGGCGGGCTGTCTGCAGGCAGATTCCTTGAAGTTACTCTACACTTAGAAAAATAGAAAAGTTGAAAAACAGCCCTTGATCTCTCAGAGGTCCTATACAGCCATCCCTCAGTCCCTACCTCTGTGGGTACCCACCCCCATGAATTCTCAAGTCCATCATATAAAATGGCATAGTATTTGTGCAAAACTAAGTATGTGCTCCCAGAAACTTTAAGCCATATCTAAATGACTGTCAATTCCTAATACAATGGAAATGCTATGTAAATAGTTGTTATACTGTATTGTTTAGAGGGCAACAAGAAAAATCAGTTTGTACATGCTCTGCACAGAGAGATGCATTTCTTTTTAATATTTTCACTCTGTGGTTGAGTGAATCTGGAGGGGAGCTCACAGGTGTCCAGGTAGTATAGAGGTTGGAAAGCTTCTAGTTACCTTGTGATAATGAAGCCAGGAATTTGTTGGCATTTGCTCAACTATCTCATATTATTCTTTTTTTTTTTTTTTGTCGGTCGTGGAGCTTGAACTCTGGGCCTGGGTGCTGTCCCTCAGCTCTTCAGCTCAAGGCGAGCGCTCTACCACTTGAGCTACAGCGCCACTTCCGGTTTTGTGGTGGTTTATTGGAGATAGGAGTCTCACGGTCTCTCCTGCCCGGGCTGGCTTTGAACCGCGATCCTCAGATCTCAGCCTCCTGAGTAGCTAGGATTACAGGCGTGAGCCACCAGCGCCCGGCTTCTCATATTATTCTTATGTGCACATTTTGGAAGACAACGCAAGGTACCATTCTGGTCACTTTAGGGTTAATCACCAGCAGGGAATCAGACACAGAACTCAAGCTCTGGTGTCTGCTGGTCCTTTTTCTTGGCCTCCCAACTGCTCATCCGCTTCCGTAAAGAAAAGGAAAAGAATTTAAAAATAAATTAATGTCACTCCTAGTTAGAAACTTATTAGAGATATGTAAAATGCAAATTACCAGATTTTTTATTTAGATTTATTTAATTTAGATTTAATTTTAGATTTATCAAAAGCTACTAGAACTGAGAGGGACCCTAGAAATCTTCTAGTCCAAGCCCATCTCTTAGCAAATGAGGTAATTGAAACCCATATCGAAGTTATTAACATAGGTGGGACTCAAACTCAAGGTATGCAGATTCCTGGCTAAATGGCTATCCCAGCATGTGAGCTGGGCTGGCCTGTCAAGCTCACCCTGTCAGTCATTGTCCATTTTCTGTAGCTATAATAACGTTTCCCAGAATGGGTACTTTGTAAAGCAGAGGGGTTTATTTGGCTCATGGTTCTGATGACTGGAAAGTCTGAACATCTTAGTATCAGCATCTGACAACTACAGCTACATCACACCATGGTGACATGCAAAGACAAGCACATGTGCCAGCAAGGAAGTAACAGACAGTTCACTCTTCCTCACCTCTCTGTCAATCATGAGATTGATCCCTTTCACAGGCTGTGTCCCTATGACCTGATGACCTTCCACTAGGACCAACCTAGTGGAAGAGCTACCACCTCTCATTATTACCACATATTGGACCAAGCTTCTAGCACATAAAGCTTCATGGGACACACTCAGACATTCAAAACCATAGCAGTCAGATCAGATACATGGCTAATTTGACTTGTCTCAGTTGCTTGGAACAGGCTATCTGTGAGGAAAACCTGGGACTCACTGTCTAATAGCATGCCTTTCTTCCTCGCCAAGAATATGCCTATTTGCCCAGCCTGAGTGACAGGTTCTTTAAAGGAAACTTGGAGTCCTAAGTCCCAGAGGATGGTTATTCTCTTGTCTAAGCCAGTATCAGTTGTCATATTATCCTGTATGGAACTTGTTTAGTCATAAGCATGTGACAATATCAAGCCAGTGAGACCTGACCTAACAAGAGAAGCCAGACCGTAACATTCTTTCTCTATACTTTCAAGTAGTGTTATGACTGTAGCAGGTATCTTTGGATGTATGGGAGAGCCAATCTAAACACAAGCCAAGGATGGCAATAAGAAAAGATGGAAGGGCTTGTGTCCTTATTGTGAGGCTCAGAGCCTGTGAGTTAACTAATCCTGGAAACATTCTTCCTTGGGGCTTCTGCTTTTGAATTATTCATGTCCCAATTTTGTTTTCACTTATTTTAGTTGTGGTCCTGCTCCCTGTCACCAGACAGTCTATCACAGCAGTATTCTGATA
Source organism: Dipodomys spectabilis (assembly GCF_019054845.1). Taxonomy (NCBI): domain Eukaryota; kingdom Metazoa; phylum Chordata; class Mammalia; order Rodentia; family Heteromyidae; genus Dipodomys; species Dipodomys spectabilis. The sequence goes on along the minus strand of NW_024870864.1, from coordinate 4,904,547 downwards.
CACCATCTTTGAAAAGGTCCTTTTGAGTGGCACTCCCATAGGAACATCTGAATACTATTTTACGTGTGTGCCTTGGGCATCTCCATCCAGGGAACAAACCCAACTTGGATTATGACAGCTAACAAGATCACAGCTTGAACTGGTATGACCACAAGTCTGGGTCTCAGATGCTTAGATTTGGTTCCCATAAAAATCCATTCACTCATCATGCTTAAGTCTTATGCTCCTTGGTGAGATGCAAATTGAACACCACATGCTGCTGACATTCAGACACTCGCTTTATTTGCTTTAAACACAGGAGAGAAATGGAATTGGTTTGTTCAGACAGCTTGGTTTAGGAGGAGGATTTTCAGGAGCCAAACATGATTTCAAACTAAGATGGGGGCACTGCCATCGCCCAGGGCTTCTTTTGACCTTGTTCAAGATCAGAGCTGCCTGAGTCTTCACACAAAAGCTGCCTTTCTCAATAAATTAAAGGAAATTTCGGAGAGGTATCATTGCTGGCTCATTGCTGTATGATCTTGGACAGCACATCACGTTCCTTTTTTAGTAAGTTGTTCTAAATGATTTCTTATGTTCCTTCCGGAATAAACATTTTATAGTTCTGTGGAATGACCAGACAATGTGGTTAAAAATGCAAATAAACATGTGCTGACAGGCTAGCTCAGCAGTCCAGCATGTGCTTAGCATGCACAAGACCCTGGATTGAATCCCTGCAACTTGCCCCCTGCTGGAAAAAAGAAAAGGAAAGAACAAGAAGATCCAGGTGCTAGTGGCTCACACCCTTCATCCTAGCTACTCAGGAGGCTAAGATCTGAATATCTGTTTGAAGCCAACTAGGGCAGAAAGGTCCATGAGAATCTTATCGCCAGTTGACTACCAAAAAGCCAGAAATAAAGCAGTGGCTCACACAGTAGAGTTGAACAAAAAAGCTCAAGGACAGCACCCAAGCCCTGAGTTCAAGCTACAGGACCAGCACCACTAAATAAACAAACAAAAAACAGGAATGCCAGATGCTAGTGACTATGGCCTGTAATCCTTAGTACTCAGGAAGCTAACATCTGAGGATCTCAGTTCAAAGCCAGCTGGGCAGACAAATCCAAAAAATCTCATATCTCAAAGTCACCACCAAAAAGATGGAAGTAAAGGTGTACTTCACATAGTAGAGCACCAGCCTTAAACAAAGGAGCTAAACTAGAGCCAGAAGGCTTTGAGTTCAAGCCCTAATACCAGTGTGTGTGCGCGCACACACACACACACACACACACACACACACACACACACACACACACACACACAGTTTTTTAAAGGAGATAGCTATTTTAACACCTGTAATCTCAGCACTCAAAAGGATAAAGCAGGAAGATGGTGCATTCTAGGCCACTCTGGGCAACATACAGAGAACATGATGTTCCGTGTAAACAAGATCTGAAAGAAAGCACAAGTATCCATATATCAGGCAAATTGGGCTTTAAACTGAAAGAGACAAAGTCATTATGAAAAAAAGTAAGATAGAGAAATTCCTAGCTGATTAGGACATGTCAGAATGAATAATACAGTTATTTAAAAATAAAGAATAATACTAGCTAACACTGATTAAGCTCAACCTGGCTGGGTATCGGGCACTATACTGAGGAAATGAACAGCATTTTTAAATTTAGTCTATCTAGCAACCCCATGAGGTTCACACTATTAATGCCCTCTTCATATCAGTGAGGCAACTGAGGCTCACAGTGGTTAAGTAGTTAAGCAAGTACAGGAGGTAAAATGTCCAGATGATTTTAGAAAGTCTATATAGTCCATGCTGCCTTACACTTTATTGTGCCTGATTAGGGCCAGAAATGCTACTAAATTACCTGCTTGCTGGGCAAGTTCCATTCTCCTGAGAGCACAGGAAAGGCAACATTAACAGTGAGAATCTGGGTTCTAGCCTCTCTTCTGCTGGGTTTGATGTGCAACCTTGGATAGATTATTGAGATCTTTTGCTTTGCCTCTGTAGATCAGACATAACTAAAGCTGACTTTCCTACTTCACAACTTCACAGGTTTATTGGGAGAATAATAGTAGAGACTCATTGAAAAATCTTGAAGAACCATATAAATTTTAGTATCTATTTTATCTATCTATCTATCTATCTATCTATTTTGCCAGTACTAAGGTTTAACTCAGAATGTTGTACTTGCTAGACAGGTATCCACCACTTGAGCCATACCCTAGTCCTCTCTGCTTTGGTTATTTTTTGAACAGGATGTTACTTTTTGCTCCACCAGCATGGACTGCAATCCTTCTACATGTCCTGTGTATCTGGAATGACAAGCACGTGCCCCACACCTAGCTTTATATTAGTTGAAGTGTAAGTTCACTTTTTGCCTGAGCTGGCCTCAAACCACTATCCTCCCACTCTCGGCCTCTCAAGTAGCTAGATATAGGCATGAACCACCACTCTCAGTATCTATTACTATTAAAAGTAGTCAAGGACAAGAGACAGAGGAAAAAAGTTAGATAAATTGTGTGGTCAGTAATCTATGCCAGGAACATAAAGCATAATCAAGGAGTTGGGGTATATTTTTGCCACCATAAAGATTATAAGATTATTAAGTTCCTGTAAAGGAACAGTCTAGGACTTTTCTGCCTCAGGAACTGAAAAAAAACATAAATTTAGGAACTCTATAAATAAGTCATGAATGGCAGGATGTCTAATGGGCCATGGCTATAAAATGCTCCAGTCACTGGAAGGGCTGAGGGCTGTTCTTCAGGGTAGCATCTAAGACATTCTACTGAAGTCTGTGGTATGCAAGAGATCTTACAGATTCCCTTGAGCATGATTCCCCTACTCCACCGCAGTGCTGTAGTCTAACTCATGAGGACAGAAAGGATGCAGAATTACAGAATATTACAGTAGCCTGGACCCTCTCATCATTTCATTATAGGCCAGGTAACTGCAAAGCAGCAGAGAGATTCCCTGCCTCATCTACAGTTACAGGTCAGGGATAAATACCTGGATTGAACCTAGACCTTCCACTGTAGCATCCCACATGCCCATACATCTTCAGCTGTCTCTACCAGAAAAGCAGTTGTCCTAGAAGTTCTCCTCCAGCTTTCTGGCAGTTTGGTCCAGCCACATCTCAGGTCCCATCCCCACTGCCAGAAGAAGGATGATGAGTTTCCTGCGTGAGGTGCTCTCTGAGACAAGCATGACTTTTCATCTTAATATCCAGGTATTACCCACATGAATGGAAGGGTGGCAAATTGGTATCACCAAAAGGCAGCAGCAACTGCTTCTCACTGTCACTCAAATAGTGCCAAGGATAGAATAGTAATTCAGCTATGTGTTGCTCTTGCTTAGCTATGCTGCACCCAGGTAGCCTGGTCAAACTAGCACAGGGCTTTCAGAGATGCAGGGCCCTCCCTATCACAACTCCCACCCACTTTTGTATCACGTCCCTTACAGAAACAAGGAATGGAGGTTTCCCTGCTTTGAGATATTTACAGATTCTGTCCCAAGAGCACACCAGAGCCAGAGGGCTCATCCAAGTCACAGAAGGCTGATGCATAGAGACTGTGCCCTAATGGGCCTTGAATATTAAATAAATAAATACTATGTTTCATTGGAAACAGAAAAACCATCAACAAGCCTAAGTGTATTTCAGGGAACCAATGAATGCACAATATTGTGTAGATATTGTGTGTACAATATTGTATTTTTTTTCATTTATTGGTGAAATGTCTTTCTTCTTGACTGGGGCACATGTGGGCTTTCATTAAATTAAAAATAAAATTTTACTCCCTATATGACCCAGAACTCCAAGCAGTAGGTTGGGAAGAGACCACATAGAAGATAACATTTCTCAACCATCCTAAAAAATAAAGCTGGTAAAGCCAAAAGCAGGGCTGGTGCCACTACAAAAGAACCTTAGCAGATATCATTAGTTGGGTCATAATGTTGTGAATCACAAAGTTAAGAGCATTTTGACCTTTTTGAGGAAGATGCCTCAAACTGTGTCATCTGTCTAAGCTAGGGGAGGAACAGAGCATCAGACATTTTATGCCACAAAAGATAGAAACCCAAGAAATCAAAAAGTCCTCACAAGGAAATATCCGGACTCTCTGACATCTGAAATTAATTGTGAAGACTTGAGTCACAAAATTCTTAAGGGGGGGCTGGGAAGGTGGCTCAGTGGTAGAGCACTTGCCTTGCATGCCTGAGGCCCTGGGTTCGATTCCTCGGCACCACATAAGCAAAAAAAAGAAAAAAATTCTTCTTAAGGGCTAGGAATATGGCTTATTGGTAGAGTGCTTGGCTTGCGTGCATGAAACCATGGGTTCGATTCCTCAGTACCACACCATGGAAAATGCTGGAAGTGGCACTGTAGCTCAAGTGGTAGAGTGCTAGCCTTGAGAGAGGAAAAAAAAATCTCAGGGACAGTGCCCAGACCCTAAGTTAAAGCCTGAAGACTGGCAAAAAAGAATTCTTAAATTTAGATTTGGGCACAAGCTCTTGATTCCTTGGTAGGACTATGAAAATGGTTCAGTGGGCTGAGCAGGAAGCTCTCTAGACTCTGGCATGTGACAGAAAGTATTTCAGATGCTACCATAACAACAGCATGAAAGGGGCATACTTGATGTACAGGTTAATAGCCTCGTATATTATTGAACTTCTCTCCTGCTAAATGTGGTGGGTTCTGTGAACTTTTATCCCTCGCTGAGGCCAATAGAAGGTTTCTGGGCCCTTTGGGAAATGAAACATAATGCAAAGGTCTTTTTATGGCCTTAATCCCTTCCCTGGACTATTCCCTGCTCTCATCCCACTGGAGTTCAGAGTGAACTAGCTGTGTCTGTGCTACCTGCCCCCTTCTTCACCTTTTCCATATCCTCCCACCAGAGCCCAAAGGCCCCCCTTCAACATAAAGCCACATGTCCCCTGAGGCTTCTACAAGTCGTAGGCCACAGCCACAGCCTGTTCATCTTTGGACCTCAATATCATGTCATCTTGTACTGAAAAGCAGTCTTCTTAAATGGCTACTCAAAGAAGGGCTGTCCAAAAAGAAAAGTACTCATTATCTGTCTTCTGTAACTATAACCCCTCTGTACATCACGTTTATAATAGCAATTTTTACAAATGGCCATAGCCATCTACTTAGTAAAAAGAAGAGGAGAGGGGGCGGGGGGGAAACATATCCACATACCTGCAGTCACAGGTTCTTTGTTATTAATAAAAGTAGCTGAGATAAGCCTTCAACACAAGAAGCTGTAACAATATTATAAAGCAAATCTGAAAATGTAGAAAGAAACAAACCCCGAAAATACTAGAATGATTACATGGATCAAGAACTACCTCTTTGAGGGGAAAAATATATACATTTTTGTAATTTGGAGAGGGGAAAGGAAATAACAAAATGCTGAACCAAGGATACAGGATGACCCATTGAAACAATGAGATGTACAAGACACTATGTAGAAAACGAACTTTACAACTTGGGGGAAAGTTGGAGAGGTGGGGAAGGAAGGGATGGCAGGGGAAAAACAAAGGAGGAGGTAACAATGCTCAATAAGAAATGGACTCATTACCTTACTCGTGTAACTGTAACCCCTCTGTACACTATTTTTACAATAAAAAAACATTTTAAAAAACTTTAGCAAATACACAGAAAAAGAGAAGAGAAAAGAATTTGGAATATGATAAGTAATAAAACAGACACAATAGGAGGAGTTAGTTAAGTGACTATCACATTAATTTTTATAATAAACTTATAAAGAGGAGATTTTTAGAAAAAAAATATAAATAAAATTTCTAGAGAATAACCAAAGAATAAACTGTGAGGGAATTTCCTTTCTGATATGCTCTGGGATTGAGATGGCTTTTGTAGGTGCTTAAGTTCATTTAAACTGCTAAGTACTTGGTTATTCTGATCTATTTTAAACTCCCTAGAACACTAGGGAATGGTAAAATATTCTCTAGCCTATTATTTTAGGTTAAAAACACCATAATAAACAGCCTGCTAAAAAACATCCTCAAAGTGTGAAAATATATGAATATAAATACATGTTAAACATGCCCGTAAATATAGACACCTCAGGGCTGGGAAGGTGGCTCTGTGGTAGAGTATTTGCCTTGTATGCATGAGGCCCTGGGTTTGATTCCTCAGCACCACATAAACAGAAAAAGCTGGAATTGGTGCTGTGGCCCAAGTGGTAGAGCACTAGTCTTGAGCTGAAGAGCTGAGGGACAGCACCAGGCCCAGAGTTCAGGCCCCATGACAGATGTGTGTGTGTGTGTGTGTGTGTGTGTGTGTGTGTGTGTGTGTGTGTGTGTGTGTGTGTGTGTGTGTGTGTGTGTGTGTGCAGAGAGAGAGCTCAAATTCCTTAATAAAATACCGGCAAACTAAATTCAGCAATATTTTAATAGAATTAACTTCCACAATTCCACAATCAAGTAGACTTGGAAAACCTAATGTTTGTTTTATTGGTGAAAAGCTGAAAAAAATGAGAATATGTAAATTACAAAAAAAAATATTAAATCCTCATAATCACATCACACAAGAAATCCTAATTTGGCAAAGTGACATTAGGCAGGGACTACAGCAGACACCTGCATAGTAGTTTCTTCCACTACAGTGCACCAGATACTGGAGGTTAGAAATATTAATAAATATTAATAATATTAAGTGAGGGTTCTTATTCCATGGTGAAATGTTGGAGCACTCTCCTGTCCCTTCTCCTATGGACAACTAAAACCCATGGGCGCGGCTTATGACAAACATGAGAAGACTGAGCTATGGAGAGAAGGTACATTAGCTAGAGGCTTTGGGCCTCAGGAAAGGTCTACAGTGAGTTCCTGGATTTGCATTTTGCACATTTTTTGTGTGGTACCAGGATTTGAATGCAAGACCTTGCACTTACTAGGCAGACGCTCTACCATTTCAGCCATACCCCCAGCCCTCTCTGTTTTATAATTTTTCACATATGGACTCACTTTTTGCCTGGACTGCAATCTTTCAGTTTCTACTTACCATGTGGCTACAGGTATGAGCCATTGTGCCCAGCTATTTAGAGATGGAGTTTAATGAACTTTTGTCTGGGTTGGCCTCAAACCTTGATTCTCCTGAATTCTGCCTCCCAAGGCATGAACCACTATGCCTGGCTCAATAACTAAAATGTTTAAAATTCAGTACGTGAATGCTATAACTCCTTTGAACTACTAGTGAACCATTAAACAAAATGAATATCAGGAAGCTAAAATGTGTGGAGGTGGGGAGGAGGTCAAAGGAGGTCAGGTAGAGGTGGAGATATGGGAATGGAGGGAGGGGGTGAGCAAATACAGCCATTGTGTTCTGTGTGCCATGTGTAAATATTGATATACATAGGTATGAGATGGAGGAGAATGAGGGAAGGGTAACGTTGTCCTCATAACCTGACTTCTAGAATTGACACCACTTAGTACAAGTATTTAATAATAAATAAATATGTTTTTGAAAAGTCAGTGGATGAGCTAGGATCAGTAGCTCCACACAGTAATTCTAGCTACTTGGGAGGCAGAGATCAGGAGGATTGAAGTTCAAGGCCAGCCAAGGCAAAAAGTTCATGAAACCCCATCTCAACAGATAAAGCTGAACATAATGGCATATAGTTGTTATTCTTGCTGTGTGGAAAGTATAAATAGAAGAATTGTTGTGGTCCAGGCTAGCCTAAAGCCCCCCAAAATGTGAGACGTTACTTAAAAATATAACAAATGTAAAAAGTACTTGGCTATGGCTCAAGCTGTAGAGCCCTTGCAGGACAATAGTAAAAGATCTGAATGTCTGGCTTACTTCACTTAATATAATTATAAGTAAGCCCAAAGAAACATAGGTCCCAAGGTTTCCCTTATTTGCAATAACTAGTATATGTATGAAACAAGCAGAAAAAGTCAGATAAGTTGATATTAGGCGAAATGAACCCCAAGATAAGGACACAAGTGGTTTTTTATTTATAAGGTGATTTTTTTTGTTGCTTTCTATGTCCCCCTGTTTTCACTGGATTTGATGTTGGTATAATTTGTAAAGGAGAAAGGAAAAAACAAATTGTTTAAATAGGGATACAGGTGAACCCATTGCAACAATGAGATGTACAAGACTCTATGTCCAAAAACGAACTTTACAACTTTGGCTGGGGGGGGCGGGGGGAAACGTGTAGTCATGGAGATGGGAGGGCAGGGATGGTAGGGGAAAAACAAAGGAGGAGGCAACAATGCTGGATAAGAAATGTACTCAGTACCTTGCTCATGTAATTGTAGCCCCTCTGTATGGTATTTTCACAATAAAAAAACATATTTTTTTTAAAAAATCTGAATGTTTTTAGTAATACTAGATTTAACTCAGGACTTAGTTCTTGCTAGGTAGGTGCTCTACCACTTGAGCTGCACACTTTAGTCCAGGATCTAACATTTAAATCATCAGAATTTCAGAAGGAAACAAGAAAGAACAAGTACCTGAAAAAAATATTCCAAAAGCTTTGAAAGCCAAGTTGTACAAAATATATAAACCTACAGGTTCAGGAAGAGACATGAACCTCCTGATTGTATAAATCTAAAAGTATCTTTGTGAAGATACATCATAGTCAAACTGGTGAAAAGACAAAGAAAAAAATCCTGAAAGCTGTGAGAAATAAATGGTAACATGCGTGTAAGGGAAAAATAATTACAGTCTGAATGACGTGAGATTGCAAAGCTAGTGAGGCCAAAAGGAAGTAGTACATCATGGTGCAAGGGCTAACAGGAAAGAGCTATTAATCCATAATTCCATATCCAGTGAAAGCCTTCAGCGATGAAGGGCCAGTGAAGACTCTCTGACATGACAGAAAATCAAGAGCCTTAGTCACCAGCAGATACTCTAAAGGAGTGGCTGGGAAGGAAAAAGAAAAAAACAGAAAGGAAATTATTTTTTTTTAAAGAAAAAAATGGAACCTTGAAATATCATAAAGGAAATAAGAACAACTGATTAAAAAGAATGTGTGATTATATTTTCCTCTCCACTTGGGATTTTTAATTTTGTTTGATCGTTAAAGCAATCTTTGACATGCTGTTTTATGTTCTCAATGTATGTAGAAGACATACTTAAGACAATTAAGAAAGTGAGTTTTCAAGTTTCACTTAATCTGATAAAGTGGCAATCTTAGTATTTTGTGATAAATTGTGTATAATATAAAAATTGAAACATCTGTGCAAAGATGTAAATTTTAAAACACTGGAAGCAAAATAATATTTTAAAGTATATTCTAATTTATAGAAAGGCAAAAAAAGGCAGAAAAACCCAAATCAAAATGAAAGAAATGGGAAAATGCAGTAAATATATATATACATATAGGGGCTGGGAAGGTGGCTCAGTGGTAGAGTGCTTGCCTTGCATGCATGAGGCCCTGGGTTTGATTCCTCAGCACCACATAAGCAAAAAGAGAAAAAAGCTGGAAGTGGTGCTGTGGCTCAAGTGGTAGAGCGCTAGCCTTGAGCTGAAGAGCTAAGGGACAGTGCCCAGGCCCAGACTTCAGGCCCCACGACCAGACCCAAATATACATACATACATATATATACATATATAATATTACAAAATTTAAGAATAGTAAGGGAAGAGGTGGGTTGAGAGGGATGGGTGAGAATGTTGAAAGAGGTGACATTGATCAAGATGCATTATATTCATAAACTTTTGTTGAATGATAGTACCTCTGTACAACTACTTATAGAAAAAAATTTTTTTTAAAAATCGAAATAAAATATCAGATTTAAGTTCTAAGCATATCAGTAATTGCATTTAAATAAAAAGCCTAAATTCATTAATGAAAAAATGTTGGCAGAGAATTTTTTAAAATTATACTCCAACTATATACTGTCAGTATACTCAGTCACATGTAACAAAACACGGATGTAATACTGAAATTCAGTCTTGGACAATGAGAGGAAGATAAGAGTAGCCAGAAGAAAGGGCCAGAAAGTAACCTGTGCAAAGCCCCCAGCTTTAAAGAGACACAGCCCAGCTTGGAACCAGTGGCTCATACCTGTAATCCTAGCTACTCAGGAGGCTGAAATCTGAGGGTCACAGTTTGAAGGCAACTCCAGCAAACAAATCTGAGAGACTTCTTTCTCCAATTAACCAACAAAAAGCCAGAAATGGAGGTATAGCTTCAATACTAGAGCCCTAGCCTTCAGCAAAAAAGTCAAGCAGGACTTTGAGGCCCTAAGTTCAAACCCCAATACTAACAGAGAGCGAGACAGAGACAGACAGACAGACAGACAGAGACAGACAGAGAGAGAGACAGAGAGGGAGCACGAAGGAGAGAGGGAGGGAAAGAGAGGAAGAGATTATCAAGGTGTGATGAGAAACATAGCCAAACCAAGGTTCTGGGATGGATACAGTGAAAGGAGGCCAACTATGAGAAACTGAAAATCACATTGGAAAATTTTTTCCTTGAGAGATGTCAGATCAAACAAAATCAAGGCTCTATAGAACCAATAGTTTCATTAGCTTTGCTTCTTAGTTGATACTTTTATCTACTGTAAACCCACTCACCAGATTTTATCATTTTCAGTGCTTAATAATAAGAACATAGGACATAGTTTTAGATCACTTGCTGTCAGTACAGATGCTGTGATAAAGGAAAACTGTTGCCAGGACACTGATGAGAGTTTGGAAATGAACCATTTGTTGAGTTCTTACAGTATGTGGAACAGTCAGCTAAATGCCAAAAGATGCATGGTACCAAACTAAGCAGCATAGCTGCCCCTCCATGTCAGCCAAGTAAAGAGCCCAACCTCAGGTCACTTGTCACTGGAAAGCCTGTGGACAGCTTAAGACATTTATTCAGGCTCCACAATAGAAACAGCCTAAGCTGTAAGATCCAACATTTGGAACTTTGATTTTAGATCTTTTCTTTTACAGTCTGTATTCAGACTTGGCCTGGGCCAAATTCTGAAAAGAATGCATCAATTACAGCCAAAGGAAGAAACATTGCAAGTGGTATTAGAATGAAGCCAGGCTTCTCTCAAAGGTGTATTTGAATCCTGGCCACTAGTAAAACCAGCAGCGCGCAGTCCAGGATGTCCCAATAACAAAAGCATCAAGCCATCTCTAATGGAGCTGTGCTGAAATGGCAGATGAAATTTAGAGTGCATGTAAAGGAATATCCTCTAAAAAGAAACATTCAAATTGAAAGAGTTCAAAGATTTTTTTTTTATCAGAAAAGAGAAATTATAATCCTTTTGAAAAGTTAGATCTCTTTTGTTAAGATTAACTCAGTAATGAGTGTGTGTGTGTGTGTGTGTGTGTGTGTTGTTTTGCTTTTGGTTTTCTTGGGGAGTCAAGAGTATTTTCAGACAGGATCTCACTGAGCTGTCCTCAAACTCCAGATCTTCCGGGCTCAGCCTCCCAATTACTAGAATTAAAGGCATCCATGCCCAGCTGACAAAAACTTTTATTCTATAGTCTCAGACTTATTTTCAGTCTTTAGACTCATTGGCACCCTATTCATGATATTATGTAGGATCAGAACCTAGTAAGGTAGTATCCTAGAAACCTTCCAAAGTTGTGTCGTCATGCCAATTAATCAGTGTTAACATTCCGGGGGAAATTCCTCTGAGTTAATTTAGGGTTTTGGTGTAGACAGGATAACCACTTTGCATACTAGCATTTTCAGCTTGGGTGTTTTGTTTTGGGGGTTTGCTTTTGGTTTTGCTTTTGTTTTTGTTTGTTTGTTTTGGTGTGAATCCTGGGGCTTGAACTCAGGGACTGGGTGCTATCTCTGAGCTTCTTTTTTGTTTGTTTGTTTTTTCCTCCAGTCTAATGCTCTACCACTTGAACCACAGCTTTACTTCCAGCCTTTTGGTTTGGAGGTAGGAGGCTCAAAGACTTTACTACACAAATACTTTATTACACAGGCTGGCTTTGAACCACAATTCTCAAATCTCAACCTCCTGAGTAGGATTATAAGCATGAGCCACCAGCGCCATCCTGCAATTTTAACAGTATAAACCCTACCATCTTATTTCAGTAAGGTCTTTTTGAGAACCTACTTCTATTAGTAAGGAGTCTTTTTTTTTTTTTTTTTTTTTTTTTGTCAGTTGTGAGGCCTGACGTCTGGGCCTGGGCACTGTCCTTCAGTTCTTCAGCTTAAAGTGAAAGCTCTACCACTTCAGCCACAAAGTTACTTCAAGCTTTTTCTGCTTATGAGGTGCTGAGGAATCGAACCCAGGGCCTCATGCATGAGAGGCAAGCACTCTACCACTGAGCCACCTTCCCAGCCCATAAGGAGTCTTTTTCTTTTCTTTTTTTTTTTTTTTTTTTTTTTTTTTTTTTTTGGGTCCGGTCATGGGGCCTGAACTCTGGGCCTGGGCGCTGTCCCTCAGCTCTTCAGCTCAAGGCTAGCACTCTACCACTTAAGCCACAGCACCACTTCCGGCTTTTTCCTTTATGCTTATGTGGTGCTAAGGAATCGAACCCGGGGCCTCAGGCATGCAAGGCAAGCGCTCTACCACTGAGCCTCTTTTTCTACAGGGCAGACCACCCTGGCTTTCTCCTCATTCTGCTCTCACTGTTATCTCCGTCCCAGCATAAACAAAGCATCTGCGTGCCCTCAGCACAAGCACAATCACTATACTGAGTCCAAGACGATTGCTCGTTCTCAAAGACCTGGGTAAAAATTAGTCCATAAAGAGGCCTTCATGGATGTGGGGATGCGTGAATGGATCTCTTGATCTCATAGCTGGCCAACAGAGGCCTTCTGGGCAAGCCTGCCTGCCCTTGACACTGATCTTTTCTAGCTACATTCTCTCTACCCATAGTGAAACAAATACCAGATGTTCTTCAACTCACAATTGGACTCTGTCCAGATAAACTTATCAGAAATTGAAAACATAGTATATTGAAAATGCATTTAATCCAGATAACCTACCAAACATCTCGACACACAAGAGTCTCAGTTGGTTCCCCTCATAGTTACTTAGCCAACAGAGCTGTGGCTGTCCCACTGCCACTGCCTAGGCCTGTAGACTACAGGCCTAGGGAAAGATCTAGACTCAAAATTCAATGTAGTTTCTACATAATGCTTTTTGTACCATCATAAATTTAAAACTGCCTATATATTCAATCCTGACCCAAAGATGTCATGATACTTTTAACCCTTCTAAATTCAGCATGAAGAAATGTAAATTTCAGGCTCATTCAGCTGTTTTTTAAAGCAACTAATAGTTATGGCTGTGGCATTTTAAGTCAGCTTCCTAATTTAATGAAGAAAAACACAAGAGTATAAAGCTTTTCTGCCAATCTAATTCTGTCTCCTTGGGCTGGTGAGTCTTATTAATTTAGGACCAGAAGTCCTAAATTAATATGACAAAAATGTGCATTTTCCCAGAAGTTAAAATGCTGCTTTGCATAAGACAACTTTTCGCTTTGTAGTGAAGGCCACAGGGAACTCCACACACCTCACAGCCCTAGGTGCCCACAGAATGAAAGAATCTCTTGTTTATCTTAGTGTACAAATGCAAGCAGATAGAATGTACTGATCAAGGACATTGACCATCATTTTGTTAAACCAATCAAAATGTTATTTGTATATCCTAATTTCCAAGATGTGTCCCCCTGTTCCCAGGTAAAAAGAAGATACAACTCTCTCCTATTTCTGTGTGTGAATGTGTGTGTGTGTGTGTGTGTGTGTGCGTTCGCGTGCCCATGCTTGCGTGCACATGCATGTGCTTATATTTGCATGCATGTGTGCCAATCCTGAGGTTTGAACTCCAGGCCTAGATCTTGTCTGTAGTTTTATTACTCAAGACTGATGCTCTACCCTTGAGCCGCAGCTCAACTTCTAGTCTTTTGGTTATTAATTGGAGATAGGAGTCTCTCTGATTTGTCTGTCTAAGCTTTGGACCACAATCCTCAGATCTCAGACTCTTGGGTAGCTATGATTAGAGGTATAAGCCACTGGTGCCTAGCCTCTGCCCTGTCTTTTTCCACCAGCCTTTTACCAAGAAGCCTTTGAGCCATATGTTGTTTGGCTTTCTTTTTCTTTTTTTTTTTTTTTTGTTTTCTGTGTTTTTATCCCCAATATTTTCGGAACCTCCCAACTTAAACAAGGATCCCAGATTCTCATGTTTGGAATTTAATTGTGTGTGTGTGTGCATATATAACATATTTTTCCCATTGATTGTACCCAGATCCACTCAGCCAGCAGAAGATAAATTTTCACTCACAAGAAAGAAATACTGCAGCCCCTTGAGCATGAACTACCCTTTGTCATGGGACCCTGCATTCCTGTCTCCATACCAGGCATAAATGATAGGCTAGAAATGACATTGCTGCAACTCAGACACAGCATGAATCTGCAGATAGTGTCTGATGTTGAAGAATTTGGGCAGACAGTGGGTATGGACCATGACATTGATGGAAAGGAATAAAAACCACTAAGGAAGGTTATATTCAAACTCCACTTTCCCCTAACTCCGTCATTTTTAAAGGGTGATTTTTTTTTACCAGATTCTATACAAGATAGTTTCTTGTCTTAGAGCTTTTATAAGAGAAACAAAGACTTAAATAAGTATCACTTCCCTCCCAGCCCCCACACCCAGGATTTATGACAGCTTGCCCTTGGGCAAAGCATTTGTCAAAGATTTAAGGTATGGATGAAAAGGGTTCTTTAAAATGTCCAGCTGCTTTGCACTTGAGACCATAAACCCTAACAAGCTCCCTGATGACCTTCACTAATGCTCAGTCTGATAAAGTCATGGTCACAATTGGAAGCAGCAAGCAGATTTTTGCTGACGTGGCATTAAAAGTGACCAGCATTTTCTGGGTTTAGAGCTTAACCATAAAACACATCCAGGTGTGTCTCAGTTCCATTAATTAAGGGTCTTGGAAGATGTTGAATATTATGTGAGTACTGAAATTTTCTTTTGACTTAAACACTCTTTGAATGGGTGTATGCTATCTGAAATGTTGTGGTTTATGAATTACCACTGGAAAGCATTCACCATTTTTTTATGTTGTGTTTGACTATATAAAGACCCTGTGGCATGTATATAAACATTGAGTTTAAATTTGACATCTTGTTTCTTCTATAAGCCATGGCATTAGGGTTGAATTTTAAAGTCTGGAATCTATAAATGATGACCGAGAAGATATTCAGTTCTTTAGGAAATGACTAAAAGAAAGGTTGCTTTTTATACACCATGCCAGTTCCCCTAATAACTACATCATTTGACTCTCCAGGCAGAAAAGGGAACAAAGCAAGATTTTAGCTTCAACAGTCCCAAATTCTGAGGGACCTTCCAGCAGACCATGGAAGTTCTAGGCAGAGCACTGTGCTGCCCCTACAGAACTCTTCCTAAACCTTGCCATCCAGCATACTTCCTTTTCTTCTATGGCAGAAATAAGCAAAGTCCCTTGACACCCAAAATATTTCAGGTTTTGGGGGTTTCCTTCTGTTTGTATGGATGACTGGAGTTCAGGATGATTGAAACGCCATCTCTAAAACAACAGTGGAGGGTGGGCCAGAGTGGTTGGAGTGTAGTTGTGGAGATGGGAGGGAAAGGATGGGAGGGGAAAAACAAAGGAAGAGACAACAATGCTTGATAAGAAACATACTCATTACCTTGCTCATGTAATTGTAACCCCTCCTCTGAACAGTATTCTCACAATAAAAAACTTATTTAAAAAAAAAAACAAAAAAACACCAAGCCGGGCGCTGGTGGCTCACGCCTATAATCCTAGCTACTCAGGAGGCTGAGATCTGAGGATCGAGGTTCAAAGCCAGCCTGGGCAGGAGAGACCTTGAGACTCCTATCTCCAATAAACCACCAGAAAACCGGAAGTGGCGCTGTAGCTCAAGTGGTAGAGCGCTCGCCTTGAGCTGAAGAGCTGAGGGACAGCGCCCAGGCCCAGAGTTCAAGCCCCACAACCGACAAAAAAAAAAAAACAAAAGAGAAGTACAAGGTCATGTCGAAAATGAGCTTTACAAGTTGGTGGGGGGGGGGAGGGGAGGATTGGGTGGGGGGGGTATGGGGGAGGTAGAGAAGGGATGTGAAGGGTAAACAAAGGAGGAGGTTGCAATGCTTGATAAGAAATGTATGCATTATCCTGCCCATGTAATTTTTTTTTTTTTGTCCAGTCGTGGGGCCTGAACTCTGGGCCTGGGCGCTGTCCCTTAGCTCTTCAGCTCAAGGCTAGCGCTCTACCACTTGAGCCACTTCCGGCTTTTTTTCTTTTTGCTTATGTGGTGCTGAGGAATCGAACCCAGGGCCTCAGGCATGCAAGGCAAGCACTCTACCACTGAGCCACCTTCCCAGCCCCGTGCCCATGTAATTTTAACCCCTCTGTACAGTATGTTCACAAAAAAAATTAAATTAAAATTAAAAAATTTAAAAAATAAAAAGCAATGAAGCAGATGAAAAAAAAAAAAAACAAAAAATAACCACCACCAGTGGTGCAAAACAGCTACTGGTATATTACACCACTTTCCCTCCTAAAGCATCCGTGCTTTAACCAGTACCTAGTTACCAAGAAGAACCAACCAACTCTCATTCTCAGTTGAATTCCTGGGTCTAATTCTGTGTAACCATCCAGCTGCCTTTGACCTGGATGTTTGCTCCTTAAGTCCCGATCCTGGTTGACAGAGTGCAGACTGCCTCCCCTTTCCTTTTTGGGTATGGCAGCCTGCTGGTGTTTCCTGTTTGCTCACTTGGCTTTCCTTCCCTTTCCTTCCTGGGGGGGGTGGCGATGGGCTGGCAGCACCGTGGTCCAGCAGACCAACTGCAGAGGCTCCGTGCTGTCCAGCAAGGGCAGCAGCAGCGGCAGCAGCAGCAGCAGCAGCAGCTCCTCCAGCGACTCAGAAAGCAGCTCTGGATCCGACTCTGAGACAGAGAGCAGCTCCAGCGAGAGTGAGGGCAGCAAGGCCCCCCACTTCTCCAGCCCTGAGGTAAGCCACGCTTCATCTCCCCAATGCCAGCAAGGTCCCAGTCCCAGTTCTCACCCTGTCTGCTCCCCACTTTCCCACAGACCTGGAAGCCTATTAGATTGGGGGCTTACATTTTCCAGATCGTGTTCCCTCCTACCATTCTCCTTATGACACCACTTCCTTTGAAGTACAAAGCATCATCTTTCACGGTCTGAAAAATCTGTTCGATTTCTAGAAATTTCCACATATGCTATAAACATCACTAACAGGAAATAACCTCTGGACAGGGTCTCCCTCAGGGTCAGCTTAGGCAATAACGAGACAGGCAACCTCCCCCCCCCCCCACGGAAGTGTGGCCACTCATAAATCACAGGGAAAGGAGTTTTATGCATTAGCCATGCTTAGAATCTTACCCTTTTTTTTCTCAAATTTGTCACGGATCAGACGAACAAGGGCTATAAATATTAATAAAACCTTCTTAACTGTGTTTTCTTTGAGAAAATATAAAAGGGAAAATTAGCATCTCCCTACAAATAATAATGAAACCTTTTACAGCCATGATCAGTATCTATTAGGATGATTTAGGTACCTCGTATAAACACATTACAAGGTACCAATAAAAACGATTGCTATTTCTACTCTAAAGTGGAAAAGGGGGGTTAAATAGTAAACAGAGTATGAGGATTCTTGGGTGAGGGCCCAGAGTAAACTTTTCTATCTGTGGAGCCATAACAGGAGGGCTTGGTTTCTAAAGCAGATAAAAAGAATAAGATACAGTATCCTCCCTGAGAGTATAAACATTGGACATCCCCAGGGATTGTGGGGTTTGATTTTTTACCTACAACCTTCTGCACCATTCATGGGCCAAATTCGAATTGGGCTCTGATATGAAACCAAATCCTTCCTGCAAACCACAGCCAGGAGTTGGTGGTACCCTGGGAGCCTGAGCAACACCTATGTGCAGCTGTGTACCTGTGATTCAGACATAACCTGTGTGAAAGTGACTGCTTGTCAAGTTTGCACAGTGTTTTTTTTTTTATTTTGTTTTGTTTTGCTTTTGCTTTTGTGGTTTTTTTTGTCGGTCGTGGGGCCTGAACTCTGGGCCTGGGTGCTGTCCCTCAGCTCTTCAGCTCAAGGCTAACGCTCTACCACTTGAGCCACAGCGCCACTTACAGCTTTTTCTGCTTATGTGGTGCTGAGGAATTGAATGCAGGGCCTCATGCATGCAAGGCAAGCACTCTACCACTGAGCCACCTTCCCAGCCCCCTCACAGTGGTTTTTAAACTTTCACAGGTTTTGTTTTATGTCCCTGCAGCTCTTCTTTTCTCTTCAGTACCTTTTCCACTCAGTGGAAATAATCTGAAATAAGACTTCTCTTCAGCATGTCTCTCTTTTCTACAAAGTTCCTGCCTCTCTATCTACCTAACTACCTGTCCCTATCTGTCTACATAAGATGTATGCCCTTAACATTAAAAGCCTTACCATTTATTTTGACCCTGGCTTTTCTTGGAAACTGAATTATTAGTCTTGCCTTCTCATTCACTCATTCATTCACTCATTCAATGTCCACTCTACAAATGCTTATTAGCCACAGACTCTGTTTGGCTTGAAGAAAATACTCTATCTTCATGGTGCTAACATTCTATTAGGCTCATTTAAAGTAGGAAAATACATAAAATAGAACAAGTAGACAAGGTACCAGGCTTTCATAACACTGTAATTGGTTGAGCACCCAGAATATTTAGTTATAAGAAATAAGAGTCCCAGAGACAGTGAAAGAGCAGGATTAGGGATGGATAAAAGGTGAGTATTTGAAAAGATTCCTGTGTCCAGGCTCTTCTTTGTGGTGTATTTGCAGGTTAAATTGGCCACTGTTGAATCTTATTTTCAAACTGCAAAGTGAATCCTAGAGCAGGGGATGTTGGCTAAGATCAGTCCAGTTACAAAGTACTTTGAGTTCTTTCTAACAGTCACTGTGATCATCACAAAGCCCAGAGTTCTGGGGATGAGAGGCAGCTTTTTTCCATTTCTTCAACAGCTTTTAGGCATCTAGCTAAAGAAAGGGAGCACAAGTCTGCTAAAGGAGCTCAGGAAGTTCAGTTGCTGAGAGGTACATGATGTTTTCACTTTCTTGCTTCTCCATGCAGAAATGACATATTAGCCATTCTTTACCTTATTCCTTCCTATTGAAAAGGGAAGCATTCATTATAATAAAAGTCAGATTCTTTTAATGTTTTCCCCCAAGGTAAACACATACAACATTCCCCATAAGAAGAAAATGTTTGCAGACTAAAAATCACAAAGTTAGAAGGCAGCAAGACTGCTCATCCTTCATACCTCTGTGCATCACGCTGACACAGCTGGCCCAGGTTGCCTTACAGAGTAGGGAGACCAGTGTTTCAGAATCCCACGTAGAAGCTGGCTCCTAACCATCACACACTTCACATTCTACTATTCTGATTGGGTTGTACTGACTTGAAGCAAAATGCTCCTGACCTTCACATCTCCTCCAGAGCCTCCTTGTCATGGAAGTAGAAGGAGACACCTCTGATGTTCCAAGACACCTGGGTTTTCTCTTCACTGTTCACAGCTTCATATGAACTGATCTTTGTGGCTAAGATTGGTGAAAAGCACTTTATTTTACATGAGTCACTAGAGTATGGTAAAGCCACTTTTACAAGCTGACAGGGCAGAGCCTCTGTCAACATTTCTATGCCTGTGAGTACTCATTCTAAGCCCGCTATGTATTGTGTTGTTCTTAGCCTCTTCTCACTTAAATGTTTGGATTGGGGGGGAGGGAGGACTAGGATTTAACCTCAGAGCTTCAAGCTTGGTCAGTTTACTAGCTTGACTGACACTCTACTACTTGGGTCACACCTCCAGCACAGCTTTTTGCTTATTAATTTGAAGATGGAAGTCTGGGGGACTTTTCTTCCCAGGCAGACTTCAAATCACAATCATCCAGATTTCAGCCTCCTCAATAACTAGGATTTTAGCCATGAGCAACCAAAGCCTGGCTCACTTAAGTTTTGTCTCGGAACATTTCCTAGCATTGTGAGCCCTCATACTTCCCCAGGGCAAGCTGCTTTCCCATACAGCTGGAAAACCGACACCAGACATGGGTTTCTCTCACCCAGAACTAAACTGTCCAGGTCAAAGAGAAAGAGAGAGAGGAAACATCCTGACTTCCTACCTGCCTGGTCACATCTAGGATAAAATAGATGGACCCCATTTCTTTACACAGGACATCCCCTAGCCCTCATACTGTTTGTATAAACTACATTTTCCATTGCAGCATTTCCCAAGTGGATTGACCATGGCAAACTTCCTCCATTGAATATATTAACTGAAAGCACATTTTAGAAAATGCTGCACCATATCATCCTTAAAAATCAGCATAAGTGTAGGGCACATGTCTTGTTGGTGCAGTAGACCTTGAAGGCTCATGACATGGGGTTTGGTGAGGATCTCAGTGAAGCTGGGACATGAGGAGAGTTTCTGGGTGAATCAGAGGGAAGATTAATCAGGAAGGAGTTGTGATAGAGTATATAAAGTAGCAAGCCAGAAAACCAATAAAAACCACTGGGCAGAATCCCAGGATGTGGGTCTCAGAATATGGGACATTGTCAGTGCATGCTGGTAAGCTAAGGGCTAAAACTTTGAGTTTTCCTTCTGTGATATAGCTTGGCCATTATCTCAGCTTCCCTGGCCAAAATTGCCTCCAGAATGGTAGATATTGCTATCCTGCCTAATCAGTGAGGAACAAATGTGTTTGAGTGACAGATCATTCATCATAAGCAAAGGTAGAACAATTGACCTCACAGAACTAGTATGGAACATCAAGGGAATAAGAAAGAAAGAGACTTGGCCCTAGTTTAAAAGACGAGTAGGACTTTGTTGAAGACATAAGACATATATATGAATCTAAAACAAACATTAACAGACAACACTGTGCCCACAGGTGATGGCACACACCTGTCATCCCAAGGCCGAGGCAGAAAGATCATGAGTTTTAAGTCAGCCTAGGCCACACAGCTAGACCCTATCTCATATAAAACAAAATAAACAACAAAAAAGTGTGTGCTTATCAAGTATTAATACGAGTAGATACACTGTTTGCAGGGTTAGTTATCTATGAAGATTAGATCTAAGGCCATCATTTTAGCCAGAGGACTGTGCTAAGACTAATTACCTGAAAGGAAAAAGAAGGCAGGTTTATTTTGCTTCCTACTTCAGGGGCTTCCGTTACTCATGGCAGGGATGGGGTGGCCAAGCAGGGCAACTCACATCATGATGTCCAGAGAGAATTGCCTGTGCTCACAGGCTTTCTCCTTTTTCCCTTTTTATTCCCTCTAGGACCTCAGCTTATGATAAACAGTTTTCCACTCTTAGTTAATCCTCTCTGGAAATATTCTCACAGATACACCCAGAGGTATGCTTTACCAGTCTCCTAGGTGCCTCTCCATCCACTCAGGTAGACAGTCAAAAACAGCCAGGCCTATAATTCTTACTGCTCAGGAGGCTGAGATATGATTATCACAGTTCAAAGCCAGCCTGAGCAGAGCAGGAAAGCCCATGAGACTCTTATCTCCAGTTAACTACCAAAAAATCCAGAAGTGGAGCTCAAGTGATAGAATGTTAGCCTTGAGCAAAAATGCTCAGAGACAGTGCCCAGGCCCTGAGTTCAAGTCCCAGTACCAGCTCTAACACATGCACGCGCAATTAACCATAGCAAAAACTGACATTTCTCAAAGGAATTAGGTATCCTTTCATGAAGCAACACCAGAGAATAGAGAGAGATCAAAGGAGACAACAGGGCAGAGGATTTGGTCTTTATACCTAAGGAAGTATGAGTGTAGTCTTTGTGAAGCCTAGGTCCTGTGTAGATTTGGATATATCACTTAACCTCCCTGAACTTCATCTACACATTAGGGAAGATAACATTCCTTATCTCTAAAAGTTAGATAATATATGTAAAATTGGAGGCATATTATACGTGTTCAGGCAATGAAAAATGGTTGCATGGGAATTTGGATTTCGTTTGAAAGACAACAGGAGATGGTTGTAGATCCTTGAGAAAGAGTATGTGATTTAGTGACATGTTGAAAATGGCACTTCAGTCTGATTTGTTCACTCATGAAGTGCAGAAAAAAAGATGACCCTAGATCACATCAGGCAACGTCCCCATCCTAAATGTATTTAAATTCTGCTGTTCACTGTTAATGCTCCCACCAGCAAGTTTCTATGTGACTCTCTGTATTCAGTTGTGCTTTGGCTATGACTTCCATTTCTCTGAAATAAGAGACAGGAGATGTGGAAGGCTTGGGATGGAAGAGAGCTGTGTGGCAGAAAAGATGGGTGCTGCTCTGGTTTGTGAGCCCTGTCCCAGTGCATGCCCCTTTCTACATGTCTCTTTTACCTACAGGCCTATATACCAGGTCCCAGTTCTGTAGGAAAATTGAGGCCCAACCAAAGGTACTGCCTCACTCATACTATTATAGGGATGAAAATGGGAATGGGAGGACAAAATTGGAAGGTGTAGAATGTTTGCCACCAAATCATCTTTCAGCTGATAACCTCAGGAGGTATCCCTGGGCAAGAACTATTCTGTGTCCCACTACCCTGCTTGCCACCAGATGCAGTCTGCCCCTGCAGACCTCACCATTTATGCTCTGTAAGGTCTCTGTCTTCCCTTTCTCTGAAGAATTATATCTTTCAACTCAGCAGCTCACAAAAAAAGACAGATTAAGCAGCCCTAATCAAATCTGAAGTGCCCCAAATCTGAAACATGGTTGACATGAAGCCAGCAGCAGAAAATCCCACACCATGATACTTTGTTTCAACTACTAACAATATTATCTAAAATTATCCTCAGGCTATATGTTTAAAGTGAGGATAAGCCACATCAAGATAGATAGATAGATAGATAGATAGATAGATAGATAGATAGATAGATAGGATAGATAGACCCATTGATAAAGATGTAGAATCCAAAATAATAATAAAAAATAAGTCTAAAATCCAAAACATTTCTAGTCCCAAGCATTACAGATAAGGGAAACTGAAGAGGTACATCTTTTGTTCTTGGCATTCTATTCTGAAGCCCTGTGTTTTGTTTCGTTGTTCCAGTTTTTTTGGTAGCATGAATACAAACTTAAGAAAAAGTCAAGGGGGCCCAAGGATGTCATCATTCCTCCCCCTGTGTTCCAGAATGAATCTTTCAAATCCATATTGTATGAGCAGAAGAGCTGAGGGACAGTGCCCAGGCCCAGAGTTTAAGCCCCATGACCAACCAAAAAAATAAAATCCATATTGTGGTCTTCATTGTATTTTCTTTTTTCTGTCACAGGGTGTCACTGGACACTCCAAGTAGGTTTTCCCTGCAGTATAGTCTCATCTATTGGGAGCAACAGGCAGGGTGTCCATGGTCTCCACCACAGTTCTGATTGTCTTGCATCCACGCATTATGGCCAGTTCCACATATCTCTGCCATCTCTGGCCCAACAGAAGCTTCCCATCCCCTGAGCCATACCCTACACCATCCCTACTCACGTAGGTTCAGCCAGGACCCTAATGTCTCAGGCACAGCAACGCCTTACCCCTCTTGGATCTGTGACTACACCCAAAGCCCAAAGCTTTACACATAACATGGACTTCACTGTTGAAAAACATTTTTTTTTTGTCAGTCATGGGGCTTGAACTGTGGGCCTGGGCACTGTCCCTCAGCTCTTCAGCTCAAGGTAAGCGCTCTACCACTTGAGCCACAGTGCCACTTCTGGTTTTCTAAGTGGTTTATTGGAGATAAGAGTCATGGACTTTCCTGCCCAGGCTGGCTTTGAACCTCGATCCTCAGAACTCAGCCTCCTGAGTAGCTAGAATTACAGGCGTGAGCCACCGGCACCCAGCAAAAAACAAATCTTGAACTATCAAAGGTAGCTTTTGGAATTTTTTATATTTAAAATTTTTTTTCTCCTACCACATGAGTTGACTGTCTCTGGTTCTAGACTTGAACTGATCAAGTCTGAAATAGAAATCTAAGGAGATGGGGCTGTTACTCAGCTGTGTATTGATTACAAGAAGTTTGATCCTAAGCACACACATTACCAGCCCCCCAGCCCCAAAGGCTTGGCTTACTAAGCCTTCTTGTTCTAGGCTGGTATCTGACCTACCCCTGAAAGTTGGAGGCATGCAGAAGGAAAGTTTCTCCCCTGGATCCCTCCAAATGACTTCTCATCTCAGTTATGGTTACTAATTGAAAATACTCTGGCTAAAGTTTTCTACCTCCCAGTGTACCTCTTATCTACTAATAATCCCAATGGTAGATAAATGGACTTGAAATGGACTTTTATTAGGAAGCAGTATGTAGTCCCTGTAAAAGGTTCTAACCTGTTCCTTGAACATAAATCCTCAGAGTCAACTCAGAACTATGGACTTTGCCCAGAAGTTCACATCTCTACAACATTGCTATTGCTTCAGGGCATTCAGTGTCCCCTCACCCAACTAATCTATGGACTGGAGTTTAAAACCAATAACATCCATAATTTGCTCTAAATTAGCAAAACTACCTGCAGGAAAGCTTTCTATCATCACCTCTGTCAACGTTGTGACAGAAGCAGGTTGACTAACCAGGTCATGCTACCAAAGTGTACAGAGCATCCCAAGTCCCCTGAAACAGAGATTCTCTGCCAAATGAGCCCTCTTTCCAAAGTTTTGCTTCTGCTGCTAAATTCCCTGCATCCTCTACGTACCATCTCCACATCAGTTATTCTTTGAGATCAGAGATGCTTGGATTTCCCGTTTTTAATCTTACCACAAGTAAATAAATAAATTCCAAGTACTGATGGCTCATGCCTATTTTCCTAGCTACTCAGAAGGCTAAGATCTGGAGGATCAAGGTTGAAGGCCAGCTAGGGCAGAAGAAGTCTGCAAGACTCTGTCTCCAAAATAACCAGCAAAAAAGCAGGACTTGAGGCATAGCTCAAGTGGTGGAGCACCAGCTTAGCTAGTTCAAACTATAGTACTGTCAAAGTAAATAAATAAATGAGTGCTGTAAGGCTGTGTGCCTCCAGGGTATTATTCCTCAGTTCCATGGAATGTCAAATCTATTCAGGTATGTATAGTTATAAATATACATTGTGTATCTGTATTGTTTAGCACTCAGAAGTGGGGTTCTGCTGAAACAGTACTGTCCTTTATTTTTGTCAACTGGACTTGGAAATGCTGTGCTGGCATTGTACCACATCTGGTAAAAACAGCACCCTCCTGGCATCCTGAAAGCCAGAGGAGGGCTGGCACACATACACATAGCTTCCATTTCCCATTTGCTGGCAGCTCCATATGTTTTACTCACATACCCAGAGGAGATATGTCAAGATAAACATAAGGCAGGCCCCTTTTAAGTGAGTCTATAATAAAAGATGTTTTGTATGTGATTGGTCTTCTGCTTTCAGGCTGAACCAGCATCCTCTAACAAGTGGCAGCTGGATAAATGGCTAAACAAAGTTAATCCCCACAAGCCTCCCATTCTGATCCAAAATGAAAGCCACGGGCCAGAGAGCAATCAATACTACACCCCGGTAAAAGATGATGTGCAGGACTGTGGGAAACTAACTGACATTTGCCAAACCAGCCTGAGAGAAAAGGAAGTCAAGACTGCCTGCAAGGAGGAGCAGAGGCCAAGGACAGCCAACAAGGGCCCAGGGAGCAAAGGGGTGAAACAGAAATCCCCACCCGCAGCTGTGGCTGTGGCTGTGGCAGTGACCACTGCTGCCCCGCCATCCACGGTGCCCAGCGCACCCGTGGAGAACGCACCCGCGCCCACCCGGAGATCTGCGGGCAAGAAGCCCACCAGGCGCACAGAACGGACTTCTGCAGGGGACAGTGCCAACTGCCATCGGTCAGAGGAGCCTACGGGCACAGACACCCTGGGGGCCAGTGTGGTGGCTCCCCCAGAACCTGCCAAAACCAAGCCCTGTGGCAACACCAGAACGAGCCACCGCAAGGAGCTACGCTCCTCCGTGGCCTGTGAGAAGCGGCGCACCCGGGGACTGAGCAGGATTGTCCCCAAATCCAAGGAGTTTATTGAGACCGAGTCTTCTTCCTCATCTTCCTCCTCTGACTCGGACCTGGAGTCCGAGCAGGAGGAGTACCCTCTAGCCAAAGCGCAGACGGTGGCCCCTGCTGCCACCTCGGGGAGTGACCAGAGACTGAAGGAGACTGCCAGCAGCATCAGCACTGGCAGTGGCCCCCGGGCTCCCGTAGGCTCCATCAACGCCAGGACTACCAGTGACATCGCCAAGGAGCTGGAGGAGCAGTTCTACACTCTGGTCCCCTTCGGCCGCAACGAACTTCTCTCACCACTGAAGGACAGTGATGAGGTCAGGTCTCTTTGGGTCAAAATTGATTTGACTCTCCTGTCCAGAATACCAGAACACCTTCCCCAGGAACCGGGGATCTTGAGTGCTCCAGCGGCCAAAGACACTGAGAGTGCACCGCCCAGCCACACACTAGACACTCAGGCAGAAAAGGCTTTGCCAAAATCCAAGAGGAAACGCAAGGTAAGCCTAGGGCAGAGGGCCAGGGCGTAGGGAATTGCTTTAACTTGAGGGCAAGATGGGCTACTGGTCTGGACTGTGGTCACTGCAGGTGTTTTGTGTCTTTAAACAATTACATACTACTTTATATATGCAGAAACTGTTGGAAGTGCTTAACAGACATAATCTCGGGTAAATCCTTAGGACAGCCCAATGAGGCAAGTGGGATTGCTCTCATTTTATTCTAAATGTGCGAAAGTCACAAAACATATTTATCGAGTGTGTATGGATAGATACAGGCTGAAAGCTTGAGTATATGAGAAGGCTGATGTATGGTGAATATTCTTTCTGTAAGGGGAGAGGACCATTCATCTACCTAAGAGTCAATGGGGTTTAAGGCTGTTACTGGAGTGGGCAATAAATACTGGATTCTCTGAGGCTGGAACCAGCCTGTGGTATCAGAAGTTGCTTCCAGTAGTGTTGATCTAGGAGGCTTTCAAGGTGAAGAAGGGCTATGAACAGAGTTCTGAGGACATAGGACATTTGTGTAAGCAGAGGCCTGAAATGTTGCATTAAGATGTCAGCCTAGGGCTGGGACGGTGGCTTAGTGATAGAGTGCTTACCTAAAATGCATGAAGCCCTGGGTTCAATTCTTCAGTACCACATACACAGAAAAACCCAGAAGTGGTGCTGTGGCTCAAGTGGTAGAGTGCTAGCCTTAAGCAAAAAGAAGCTCAGGGACAGTGTCCAGGCCCTGAGTTCAAGCCCCAGGACTAGCAAAAGGAAAAAAAAATGAATGTCTAAGGATTATGTGGTTTCCAAAGGGCAGTCTGATCTGTCAATAGATAAATAAAACTGCCTACATGAGATTGATACTTATTTAGAATCCTTGATTAAGAGCAAGTAGAGAGTAGGGTTTTTCCTAGCCAAAATGAAAGTATTCCTCATCTTTGGAAGTGTGTATGGGGAAGGCATGCAGTCATACTCACGGCATAAAAGTGATTCATCAGCAGACTCTTCATCTGTAAAATGATGTGGTGTCATGTTCATTCAGTAAAACAATACAATTCAAAAAAACAACTAGTTCACTTCTTCCTTGCTCCTCTTTCCTTCTGTTTCCCAGTCAGTATTCTGCTTTTCTTGTTACCTGTTGGTGCTCAGTTTCTGTTGAATCAATTAGCTGGTTAGTCATGTAGAAGTGAGTATAGATATTACCCGCTCCCTGAGGGAGAGATGGACAGGCTGATAAAAGTACATAAGTTAGAGATATATAAGAACTATGCTAAGGTAAATAATACACATTGGTAGATTGGAAATATGTATCACTATAAAGATATACTTAAGTACCATAGATACATGTATAGATATATAGAGGGAAAGATGTACAGAGAGACAAACATGTAAAGTTCATAATATTCTATATTGAAATGGTTGTATTATTCTTTATTTTCAATGGCACTGGGGCTGACACTCAGGGCCTCATGCTCTTGCTTAGCTTTTGTGCTCAAGGGTGGTGCTCTACCATTTGAGCCACACCTCTACTTCCAGCTTTTGGCCGACTAATTGGAGATTAGGAGTCTCTCAAGTTTATCTGCCCAGGCTATCTTCAAATCACAATCCTCAAATCTCAGCCTTCTGAGTAGCTAAGGTTATACCAGCATCCAGAGATTTTTTTCTATTTCTATTTCTTTTTCTTTTTCTTTCTTTCTATGTTCATTATAAAATGTCATTTACACTATGTGACACTGCTCTACTCAAGAAACTGGACAAATGATCAGTAAACACAAACATAGAAAAGTGAAAGTACATTTTTCATAGTGCTTTTTACTCAGTATCCTGGCATTAAGACTTCAATGCTAAATCCTGGAGTTGAGACACTTGATTTGGCTGCCAGAGGTGCCAGGTCTCACTGAGAACCAAAGAGTTTCGTTTAGACTATTCATATTACAGTGTGAGCATCTGGAGTCTTCGGTGGCAGAGTGACAGTCTCATTGTGCTAGAAAGAGAAGGTCAGAGTCTCTCTGTCTCACTGTCTCCTGGAAAATACCACACATAGCCCTGAGGACCCACACAAGACTGGCTCCTACCTCTCTTCCAGGAAGTGGTATTTTGTGGTATGATTTGTATTACAGTCTAATCTAGTCTAAAATTAAACATAGAGACAATAAGAATCCAATCTAGGTCTTACACAAAGGTACTTTCAGAATTCTAAGAAGCCACAGGAACTGGGAACTAGAATTAGGACACAAAATGATAATAATGTCTGCTTGCTATTCACAAGAGGCGTGACTTTCAAAGCAAAGGCCTGTCACCACTCTTACCCTAATAAAGCAGAGAACACGCACCTCTTTATCCTTTACTCTAATATCAAGAAGTGCCAGGACAAGTGACACTTAAGCTACAGTGTGAATTCAGAAGACTTTTTTGGAAGACTAAATTCTAAGCAACTTTCGTAATTCAAAATGTTCCCTTCCAAATTTTGATCTTGACATCTTGCCTTTCTTCTCAAAAAGTTGTGGATAGAGATGGGCATCAGTGACTCACCCCTGTAATCATAGCTACTCAGGAGGCTGAGAGCTAAGGCTTGCAGTTCAAAGCCAGCCCAGGCAGACAAGTCTGAGAGACTCCTAGTCCCAACCAACCATCAAAAAGCCACAAGTGAAGCTGTGGCTCAAGTGGTAGAGTGCCAGCCTTGAGCTGAATTGCTGAGGGACAGTGCCCAGGCCCAGAGTTCAAGCCTCAAGACTGACAAAAATAAAAAGCTCAGGGACAGTGCCAGGCCCTGAGTATAAGCCCCAAGACCAGCACAAAATAAAATAAAACAAAATTAAATAAATAAAGCTGTGGATAGTAAGCCCCACAGATTCCTCCTTGTTTGTGGAGGAGATGCCTTGGGGGCCTATGCCAAAGGCTTGGATGCTCAGCCTGTTCTCCAGGATGCCAGGTAAGCAGATCTCCCCAGAGCCCTTGTTCTGTCACAGTATCCTAGAGCTCACTTTGACCACTCCAGGTCCAAAACTGATTTGGCTTTTGCTTATTCCTACGCAGTGTGACAACGAAGATGACTACAGGGAGATGAAGAAGGTCCAGGGAGAAAAAGATAGCTGTTTGAGACTGGCTGCATCTGCCAACAGTACCTTGTCTGTGAACCACTGCAATATGAACATCAGTAGGTAAGCTGTGCCCTGGCAGGTGGAAGTAAGCCAGAGGGGTCTATGGATCTTAAGTTCTTGGTTTAACTGAATAATTATGGCTGGACATAAGCCTCTGGCTACACCCCAGTAGCTATGTCAGGCTCTTCTCTGTAACAAAGACCAGTTTTCAAGTATGACAAGTTCTGCATTTCCCAAAGATAGCTCCCTTCCCCCAAAACTTAATAAATGAATTTGTAAGCCTATATTTTAATCAGCTTAATAATATTAAGCTTACTATAAGGATGAGGAAATAGCCACTTACTAGTGACATCTGCAGGTGAGGCACCTACGGCTCTTGGATGTAAACTAAAATTGTGGAGGTAAGAAGGATATGTGCTTCCAAGGTCAAATAGCCACCCAGTTGATCCTGTAAAGGAGCTACAAATAGCCCTACCATGCACCAACCTCTTCTGTAATAAATGACTCTCCAGCAAGGCAAGGTCCCAGGTATTCATTAAAGCAAGGAGCTTAGCATCACTCATACAGGCTTTTCCATTTAGAAACACCTCAGCACAGACCCACTTCTCCTCAGCTGTGACACTCCTCACTCTTCCTGACTGTACACAAAGGTTCTTAAGGGGAGATTAATGTTTCAGCAAAACACATAAAGACATAAACTGAAAGGTTAGGGAAAGATGGAGAGCAGTACTAAAACTCAGAGAGAAAATTGGAGAGTTAAGGAGCACATAGGCATGCTACAGTGTCAGGATCACCTTGGGAAGGCAGCCAGGATGCTGAAGGAGTAAGCAAGAGGAGTTGTGCACACAGGCACAGAGACAGCCTATCAGTCTTCTGTGTGGAAAGAATGGTGTCCCCAGAGACTTAGGAAGATGGGAATACTTTCTTAATTTTTATTTTATTTTATTTTATTTTTTGCCAGTCCTAGGGCTTGAACTCAGAGCCTAGGCACTGTCCCTAAGCTTTTTTTGCTCAAGGCTAGTGCTCTACCGCTTGAGCCACAGTGCCATTTCTGACTTTTTCTGTTTACATTGTACTGAGGGATTAAACCCTGGGCTTCATGAATACTAGGCAAGCACTCTACCAGCAAGCCACATTCCTAGCCCCTTAATAAGAGTTTATCAATAAGCTCTTCATTTGTGCATTAAATAACCTTTCTAGCCAATCTAGGGACAACCATAATCATTGAAGAGTAATGAGTGTAAGTGATACTTCAAGATGTTTGTGACAACTATAATATGACACTAAAACACCTGTGATTTCTACTGAGACACAATAATAGATATTGCTGTTTTGGCTCCGGCTTAAACTCCTTTGGTTTCTTGCCTTCACTTGTAATGAAGGAAATAATTCTGTTTCAGAGACAGGTTGGTGAACATGTAGATGTAACTTTTGCTGAACAAAATCCTGGACCTAACTGTTGTAGAGACTCTACCTGGCAGAGTAGCATATATGCGATAGTGTCACATATGTTAAGTAATGACACAATGCATAGGAAAGTGCATAGAGTTATTATGGGAAAGGTGATCTGAATACATCTGGAATTGTGATTACTACTATCAGGTTTTATCAGTAAATAAAACAATCATAGCCTAGGTAATTGATCACCCATTCCAGAGAGGAGATTTGCAGTACTGAAGAATAGTTCCATGTCCATGACTATATTTAATGTCGTAATTTGTTTTTCCATGCACATATACAGTAATACACACTTAGGAACAGATCTTTTTTACTGACATTTCAAGAAATGATTTTATTCAGGCTCATCATATCCATCTTCAACATCAGCACCAATGAGCTACTTTTTATTCATCCAGAGCAGTTTTCTGTAGCACATCTTCTCATTTCATTCTGAGGACATTTGTTGGACATCCTCTGCTTTTGGAGCCAGAAAACCTGTATGTATTTGCATACATTAAGAATTTGGCTTTACCATTTGAAATAATGGCCTAAATTTGAAATTTCCCCACTGTGATCACCAGCTAAGGAATATATATATATATTGACTGATTGATTGATTGATTGATTGCATGTCCTAGGACATGAACTCTGGGCCTGGGTGCCCTCTGTGAGTTTGTTTTGGTTTCTTTTTTTCTTTTGCTCTACCACTTGAGCCACAGTACCACTTCCAGCTTTTTCTGAGTAGTTTATTAGAAATGAGAGTCTCATGGACTTTCCTCCCCGGGCTGGCTTTGAACCTCAGTCCTCAGATCTCAGCCTCCTGAGTAGCTAGGATTACAGGCATGAGCCACCAGCACCTGGCTATATTGCTTTTTGAGCTGATTTCAGTGGCTTGTTTGCAGTGATAACCAACACATACAATTAAGAGATCATAACCCCAAGAATAAACTAAACTTTCATTAGATGGCTTTACTTATTTGTAAAATTGCTGTATCAAATGACCTATTCAAGCATCTTAAACTAGCACTGGTTGGGTTTATTTATGTGTCTAATGTGTCTGCCCCACACAGTATTCTTCCCAAAGTAAAATAATGGCAAGAACCCTAACAATATAATGTACATTTCAGACATAAATATAAGTGAATCCCTCTTCTCTGATAATTAATCTTGGAGAACATTATATTCAAGAATAAATTATTGCTTTGTAGATGAGATAAAGCGCTAGAAATCAGAACTTGTGAATACCAATAACAGTTATTGGTATTCACAATACCTGGTTAATTCAGAAACTCAGCAATGTAAAGTTGACTTTATGCTTTGGAGGTTATTCTGTGATTCTGTTGTTTTCTATATAATATTTTGCATAGCTCAAACATTGGCAAAAGCCCTTTTAGAAATGGAGAACTCAAGCCAAGCACAGTTACTGTGATTCTGACAACTTGGGAATCAGAGCTCTGAGGATTATGGTTTAAGACCAATCACACATGGAAAAACCATAAGACTTCATTCTGACCAGTGGCTGAGCATGGGGGACAGGGAGTGAGCTTGTCATTCTGATGATGTGAAGAGTTACAAATAGGAGGATCAAAGTTCAGATATGAAGCAAGACCTTATTTCAAAAATAACACAAAGGAGAACTGGAGGTACAGCTCAACAATAGACCACCTGCTTAGCAAGTGCAAGGCCCTGAGTATAAACTCTAGTGCCACCAAAAGAAGGAAGGGAAGGAAAGCTTGTTCATCATTGTTGATTAACTTTCCTATTACTTGTCACTCACACTTGAACCAAGTTCATTGATCACCTTGAGATCCTTGGATGAAAAATGAAACATGAATTACTATGCTAAGTCACTTGTTTTATCACAGTCTATAGAATTACTATGCATCCTGACATGGGTGTAAAGAAACAATGAGTTATGCTTTTCAGTGGTCTTAATTCTCCCTACCAGCAGGTTTTAAATGGGAGGTATGGAGCATATGTAAAACATTCGCTTCTCCCTGTGCCTACTATGTTAACATTCTATCCCTGTAATTTCTTCCTTTCAGTGTGGCAATACCAATAAATAAAAATGAAAAAATGCTCCGGTCACCTGTCTCACCCCTCTCTGATGTATCCAAACACAAATATTCCAGCGAGGACTTAACTTCTTCCAGTCGACCTCATGGCAACAGTGTCTTCACTTCTGCCTCTTCCAACAAAAAGCCTAAGGCTGACAGCCATGCCGGAGACCTTACGGTTGGTTGATGCCCTTTCTTTCCCAGGAAAATCAAAGTAAAACTGCACCTTCCTCACCCCCTACACACATACACTTCGCCTCTAGCCTGCGCAGTCTACACTCCTGATGGAGGGAGGCCCACAGAGAATCTCTGAAGACAACTTTTGGAGAGACACAGCAGTGCCAAAGACAGCTTCACCCTCCCCCACTGGATCTCCAGCACTGTAGATTAATCTACTAAGTTTCAATTTCCCAATCTGTACTAGTGAGCATAATAAGACTTCTCCTTTGATGTTCTTGTGAGAATAACACCTGATAACAAGATGTATCACTCCTCACCTTAAGATCTAGAAGGCACAAATGGAGCATCCCCAATTCAAAATGCTCCAAAGTTTAAAACTTGTTGATCACTGACATGATGCCACTGTAGAAAATTCCATACCTGATCTCATGTGGCAGGTCATCATCAAAAAGGAAAAACTAGGGTGGGCATGGTGTCACATACCTATAACCCTATTCAGAGGGTAGAAAGCTGAGATTTTAGAGTTCAAGGCCAACCCTGGCAAAAAGTTAGCAAGATACTATCTCAATCAGTAATACACGTGCAGTGGTTACAAGGGAGGCAGAGAGGAGGATTCTATTCCAAGGTGCATCTCAGGCAAAAAAAAAAAAAAAAAAAAAAAAGGAAGAGACTCTATCTGAAGACAAAAACAAAAGCATAAAGCATAAAAGTAATGAATGTGGCCGGGCGTGGTGGCTCATGCCTGTAATTCTAGCTACTCAGGAGACTGAGATCTGAGGATCATGGTTCAAAGCCAGCCTGGCCAAGAAAGTCCATGAGACTCTTATCTCCAGCTAACCATTCAGAAAACCTGAAGTGGTGCTGTGGCTCAAGTGGTAGAGCACTAGCCTTGAGCTGAAGAGCTGAGGGACAGTGCCCACACCCAGAGTTCAAGCCTCACGACCAACCCCCCCCCCAAAAAAAAAGTAATGAATGTGTGGCTCTAGTGTTAAGGTGCTTGCCTGGCAAGTGTGAAGCCTGGAATTCAAACCCCAATACTACCTTTAAAAAATTGCTCAGCTGGGCGCCGGTGGCTCATGCCTGTAATCCTAGCTACTCAGGAGGTTAAGATCTGAGGATCTCTGTTCAAAGCCAGCCCCGGCAGGAAAGTCTGTGAAACTCTTATCTCCAATAAACCACCAGAAAACCAGAAGTGGCGCTGTAGCTCAAGTGGTAAAGTGCTAGCCTTGAGCTGAAGAGCTGAGGGACAGCACTCAGGCCCAGAGTTCAAGCCCCACAACTGACAAAAAAGAAGAAAAAAAATCACTCAAAGAGTTGTATAAAATTGCCATCAGAGCTAGGCACCAGTAGCTAGCACCCATAATCCTAGCTACTCAGGAGGCTGAGATCTGAAGATAGCAGTTCATTGCCAGCCCAGACAGGAAAATCATGATATTCCTATCTCCTGTTAACCACCAAAAAGCCAGAATTTGAGCTGTGGCTCAAATGGTAGAGCACTAGCCTTGAGCACAAAAGCTCAGAGACAGAACCTAGGCTTTGAGTTCAAGCCTCAGGTCCAGCACACAAAAAACTTTGCCATCAGACAATATATGTAACTTGTATATAAAACACAAATCAAATTTATATTTAGAGTTTGGTCCTATCCCCAATGTATCCTACTTTTTTATGTGCACATATTCTGAAATCTGAAAAAAAAATCCCAAATCTAAATATTTCTTCTCCCCAACATTTTAGATAAGGGATATTTAACCTATATATTATTTTTTTCTTCACTGGGAAATTGCTACCTGTCCTAACACAGAACATGAAGACATTCTGTTGAAAAAAAAAAAGTGTTCTGTTTAATTCTTTCAGCCACTGTGTAAAAGATTCCTGTGTTATTTATTGTTTAGAAAGCTGCTCACAATTCTGAAAATGGTCTCCACAGTAAGTCACGGCCACAAACAGAGCCATGGTCTCCAGGTTCCAATGGCCACAAAGACTGCAAGAGACAGAAACTGGTCTTCGATGACATGTAAGTTTGGATTTTTCTAATGCAGTAAGGAGGGAAAGAAAATGGAAGTTCTTGGTAGAAGGGGCATATGCATCTTATTTACCATGTAGCCATTCTCTCTTGCATGACTTGGTCATTTAATTGTCCCTCTCAGAGGAAGCCCTAGCATGCAGCTATTGCTGAGTCCTGGTAAGGGTTTTAAACATATAGAAGAAACAGTGCTCATAAGTTGGCATACAGCCATCAGAAAGCTGAGGCAAAGGGCATAGTGAGATTTCTAAACACTTCTATTGCAGCCTATTGGTGATTTTATGCTATCAGAAAAAGGAGTTATTTTTGCTTTGTAAATTATAATGGCCAAAAAAATAATAGTGATTTACTCCCTAAAGGCGTTTTCCTCCAAAATGGCTATATTCTTTATAATAGTCTAAGTGATCCTTATAGGGGAAACAGTATTCTGTCATCCTTCACACAGTTCTAGCAATAAAGCTGGAATTCAGCTTCCATTCCCAGCATCAGTTCAAACATAGGAGAAACAAGAGTAGAATGTAAATAAAAAGAACATCCTGGAATACTCTTGGGAGGCTTAAAATGACAAATGAAAAATGATTTTAAAATGATAACAAAAATTAATCTCTTAAGAAAAAATGGGTATTGAGAACAAAATAGAAGTCAAAAGATAAGGTTCCAAGCATTCGGCTTAACAGCCAGGTCTGGTGACTATTTGTAACCCCAGCTACTCAGGAGGCTGAGATTGGGAAGATATCAATTTAAGGATAGCATGAGCAATAATTTCACGAGACCCTTACATCACCCAATAGCGGGGTGTAGTACCACAAGCCTGTCATCTAAGCTGTGCTGGAAATGTAAATATGCTTGTGGTCCAAGCAGGCCCAACCAAACATGAAAGTCCATTTGAGGGAAGGGATAGTGGGACAACAACAAAGGAAGGGGTAACAATGATCGACAAGTAATGTGCTCATTGCCTTACTCATGTAACTGTAACCCCTCTGTATAGCATCTTTACAATAAAAGAAAATAATGAGAGCAAAAAGAACTATGGGCATAACTCAAGTAGTAGTATACCTAGCAAGTGCAAGACCCTGTGTTCAGCTTCTAGGACTCCCACCACCACCAAATACATACATACATACATCATAAATAACTATCTGGGCAACAGTGGTTCACACCTATAATCCTAGCTCTTCAAGAGCTCTGAGATCTGGGGGGAATGGTAGCTTGAAGCCAGCCTGGCAGAAAAGTTCATGAGACTCTTATATCCAACTAACCAGAATAAAGCTGGAAGTAGAGGTATGGCTCAAATGATAGAGCACCAACCTTGAATGAAAAGCTAAGGAACAATGTCCAGGCCCTAAGTTTAAACCCCACTAAAAGAACCACCTCCAAAAAAGTCTAGCTTTTTGTCTTGAATCCTAAGTGATCCTTAGAGATCCACATTCCTAAGTGATGTACAGTCTAAGTATTTCGACCTCATAGGAGGCAGGAAAAAATTAAGTCCACAGTGAAGAATGGTAGAAGCAGAATGCAAAATGAGAGCTTCTGCCCTCTGGTAGCTTACAGTCTAGCTGAGGAGACAGACCACAAACCGAAAGCCCAGTGAAAGCTGCAAAAGAAAATGGTTCTAAATGTCTTCACATTCCAGCTTCCTTCTCCCCACCAAAATAATAATAACAGTAATAGCAGTGACAACTGCCAACTGTTGTGCGAGGATTCTGGGTTCCAGCATCTTGTTTTGAAGGCTTCTAAGGACTTCCAAGGGGCCTTACCTGAGAAGCAGCTACCCTCCATCCTCAGTTCCTTCTTCTTCACTATCCCTAACCTTCAAACTTCTCTGAGAAAAGAGAATATTGAGCTATACTATGCAAGAATTAATTGAACTTTGGTAAGCTTATTAGGGCTCAGAATTCTGGAATTGAAAACCAAATGCACATTCGTTCCACTGGAGGATGGCAGGATTTGGGGAAGTGCAAAGGTAGCAAGGGGACCCAGGCCTTTGCTCTCAGTGCCATATCCACTGCAGCTGTACTCTACACACCATCTCTAGACCTCATCATCTCCTTTCCCTTTAACTTATCCACTGTTCCTGCTGAGAAGCATGTCAGGTGGTCAGTCATCCATTGGGAGGACATAGAATAGGAATACACTCAGGTAGTCATACATATTTTGGAGCTGTACTAGGGCTTGAACTCAGGGCCTTGTGCTTGCTTGGCTTGTTTGCTCACAGCTGGTGTTCTACCTCTTGAGCCATGCCTCCAGCCCTACTTTTTTGTCAGTCATGGGGCTTGAACTCTGGGCCTGGGCACTATCCCTCAGCTCTTCAGCTCAAAGCAAGCACTCTACCACTTGAGCCACAGTGCCACTTCCAGTTTTCTGGTAGTTTATTGGAGATAAGAGTCTCATGGACTTTTCCTGCCCAGGCTGGCTTTGAACTGTGATCCTCAAATCTCAGCCTCCTGAGATAGCTAGGATTACAGGCAGGAGCCACCAGCACCTGGCCAGCCCTACTTTTTGATGGTTATTTTGGAGATGAAGTCTCATAGATTTTCTATTAACTCTCAGCTTCCAGAGTAGCTAGGTTCACGGATGCCTGGTGTCAATTCTATTTTAATTAAAGTTCTTAGTATAAATTGTTCTATGAACCTTAGCCATTTGTGAAATAGGAAATCTGAGTCATATGTAATGTCAACATAGAAATTTGCATACAGAAGTCTTAATTAAAATAGAATCAAACAGCACTAGAGCATTAGACAATGAGATGCCCTAAATAACAAAATCATTCTAGAGAATGGTTTTAGGAGCAAGTACAGAAACAAAACGAAAAAGTGGGGGGAATTTTTCAATGTATGGAGCAAAACTGTAAGTCAGAAAGAGCAACTAAATGATTGTATTCCAATCTTCAGTTTCTTGGACTTCTTACAAGAGGAAATATTTCTGTTTGCTAGGGCAAGGCTAATACAGATTTGTCACTATCTGTATCAATGAAGAGGCTCTTGTCATTTGTTCTGCCCATTAGCAATATGGGTAATTTTTCTGGCTGACAGCTCTACAATACGACCATTTCTGCTTTTATGGATAGATATGATAGAATCAAAAGGCACTCTTACAAATCTGTCATATGGAGAAAGAGAGATGTTGCATTCCAATTGCTACATGTCCTGATAATTTGAAACCCATAACAATAAAATAAACATGCAACTGATATAGCCACTCAACCATTGAAAGCTGTTGGAAGCTTCTTAAAGTTGAAGACAAAAAAAAAAAAACAAAAATGGCATTGTCTCTTCCTTTAAGCCTTAAAAGTAAGTATCCTCAAAGAGAACAAAGTCACCTAAAGTGGTGTAAAATGTCTCCCAAGTTTAGTTTGTATGAGCACCTACAGTACGGACCAGGTACAGAGGTGACAAGCAGGATAAAGCAAATCTCATTTCTTCCGCTGAGGAGGAGGCACATGGGTGGGACCACTCATCATTAACTACCACCTCCTCTCCCTTCTTCTATTTCTTCCCTACTCATCCCTTCATCTGCCTCTCCCCTTCCCCCTTCTCTCCTCTCCCTTCTTTCCCTCTTCCTCTTCCTGCTCCTTTTCTATTCTGAGCCAACTTCCTTGGTTTGTCTTCACTGACAATATTAATAAATAATAAAATGACCAAAGAGAGAGGCCCCCCCAATGGAAGAAGTGAATGACTAGATAATTAGTGCCAGAGTAATTTAGAATTAATGGAAATCCAATTACAGTGATCCAAAAAGTAACAGATGCCATACTGTCATTTAGTCCTTAAAGCTACATCATGTAGCTTTTTAAAAAAAGTAAACTCATTATTTTGTATTATAAATACTCATTAATGGTTGGATAAACATGTGATACAGACAACAGCTGAATCCAGTGGGCTATCAATATAACAAGTACTGAATGAACAGTTGAATGATAAATAACCTTCCCAGGGGGGAGCGCTGGGATTTTATTGCTTTCTTCCATTAGCCTGCATGCAGGTAAACTTAAATTCACAGGCTTCCCAAACCCTGTTCCTGTGCTACTTATCAATTGAAGAGACACTCCTCATGCCTCTCATGAACAAAATGGAGTAACACTTGTTTTTAAAATGGGATGGAAGTCAGCTGTTCTTGCAAAGTTGTAGCCTTAGATGGGTGGCGTTATGACCACTCCTTTCCCTTTCCTGACATTCACTGCTCCACAGTCACTATCTTCTCCAAAATCTGCTTCATAAAACCAAAATCTGTAAGAATTTATATCAGTGAGTGACAGCAACTGATTCGACTCAAAGCTAGGGATTGGTCTTATTTGTGCAGTGCCAGGAGCTGTAAATTACTTGGTGTCATAATTAGCGAGAGGGGAGTTCTTGGTTGGAGAAAATTGAGAGAAGTGGGTTGTGTAGCCACAGGACACAAGTCCTGAATTTGCAGTGAATTCAGTGCTTGCTGGAAAGCCAGGCTTCTGGTTCCCGCCAGCCATACTGCCATGGAGGAAGCCAACAAACCTGGGTGCCAGCCCTGCCTGCTGCTCACTGAAGGAAGTGTTGTCTCTTGCCCGTATTTCATATGGAAGAGTCAGTCACGGCCAGTGCAGCCAGCCAACCCACCGAACGCCCCATCTGTCCCCATGGCACAAATAATGAGAGTTCAGCTACCCAAACCTCCCCAGCATTGAGGAAAGACTCCCTCAGCCCCCAGCACAGAAGGCCAGGAGCATATGAAATGTGGCTGGGAGGAAAGAACAGGGACTTGACATTTGTAATGTAATTATGCACAGCAGTCTTGTGGCTAAAAGGATTTTAATTTTATAGAGGATGGGAAGATTCCCATATGTAAAAGGTCGGATCTCTCCCAGCATGATTTAATCATAGGAAACCAACTGACATCTTGAGTAGGCAGTATTTCAGCCAGGCAGGGTGCTCCCCAGGATTTACCTTGGACCTGAGGGAGAACTTTCCCAAGTCACTTAAGGAGCTGACACACTTCCTTTGTTTCCTGAAAGCACCTGATAAACCTGTATTGCTCATAGGGAAATATTTTCACTATGAAATCCCTGTCCCAAGGCCACGTCCTTATTCTAACCAGCCATAACAAGAAGATAGAGAAAGAAAAACCGGAGCTGTTTTTGGATAGGAGGAATAAGGACAAATCTCCTGGACTGAAATCTGTGTCCACTGGTCACTTTCATGGCTTGATTAATTCATTTATTTTGCAAGTCAGACTGGAAGAACAACAGAACACCTTGACAGAAAGTTTTTCTTGATTAACAAAAACCTTGTCTCGCTTAGCTTGTGATCCTGGAAAATACACACTGCTGCTTGTGTGTGGCCAGAGAATATGACCTTGAAGAAACGCAAGGAATGAGCCAGTGCTCCTGAGAAGCCAAGTTCTAGGGACTATGAAGCCTAATTGACATCAACATCAGGGAAACAAAAGCTTCATTTGAATCCTTGCCACCTAAATACAGTTAACCTGCATCCATTCGTGAGGAAGAGCCCAGACTGCCCACAACAGCACTCCTGGCCTCTGACTCCAAAATGTCCCATCATAGCGATCACTTGGGAGCTGAGGATGAGCTCAGTAGTGCAGCAGTTGCCCAGCATGCATAGTCTGTATTTTGAAAGAATTATTTCACTCTTACACATTCTCATTTTGGAGAAAGCACCCTGAGGCATAGGACATGACAATATACCTTAGAGGTGCATGAAATGTCAAGCCCAGGTGTCGGGTGTCAGATGATAAATTTATTTGGTGTTGTGTTGCCTTTGTCTGATTCGGATTTCGGCTTCTCTAAGAAAAACCATCCAGATCTCTGCTGTGCTGGGGAACCTGTTTGTTCAAACACATTGAGCTCTCATCCCTGCCAGTTTGCACAAAGCAGTCTGGCTCTGCTGAGGGGCGGCCTTTCACAGAGGCAGGAATTACAGAAAGGAGTATGCCAGCCTCTCTGTGGGAGACCATTCAACTCTCTCTCAGCCCCAAGGAGAACAAGAAGCAAAGTTGCTTCAATACCCCTGTGCCAGAAGAAATATGGGGTCACTCATATCCTGTTGTGGCTCATAACTAGGACTGTGTGTTTGTAGGTGGTAGTAGTGGGAGGGTAAGGAGAAGAAAAGAAAATGTCCTTTTTGGATCAAGTCCTCAGATCCCTTTTGTCAGAGAGAGCTCTTGTAACAAAAATACCATGTGGTTACATCCTGGCTTTCAGATGTCTCAAGCCCTGTTTCTGAAGAGAACAGGATACACAGTTACATTTACAAATTTTAATTGCACTTTTATTAGGATTCTTCATGCCTCATCATAAAATACCATCACTGTGAGAAGCAATGTGAATAATTTTATTGCATACATAGAAAAGAAAAACTCTAGATTTTCCACATAAAAGTATAGAAGATTAGATGGGAAAAAATCTTTTTAAACACTGGGACAAGTAGATTTTATTTTAGTATCTTTGTTATATTCTATAACTGCCACAATAGTGACAGAAGTTTCACTTTTCCAACTGACTTGTAGAATGCTGTGGAAAGTGATGCCTTCAGGATGACATATATCCAAACCATCCCAAACAATCTGGGTGATGTCCCATTGGTCCCAGTGGCTTTGTAATGGTCTGATTTAGGAGTAGGCCACTAGAAATCACCTCAAAAGAGAAAATAGGCCAATCTTCTGGCAATCTTCAGTGCTCAGTATAGTGAGCCCTCCATTATATGCAAAATGAGAATTCTTACAAATGTGTTCATAAATGGCCCCCAGATGGTATGGTTTTCTTTCAGCATGGTAGATTCTATTGTAGCTGCCAGAATAGAGTCAGAAAATTACATGTGTTACTTATCTACATGTACTACTGTGAGTCTGTGATTCAGTGAACATATCGGGTTTTAAAAAGTGCATTAGTATGCTACAGATGAAATCAGCACTGATTAAAGAACCCATATTAGAGACTGTGAGCCACTGCCATCTACAAGAGTAACTCAGAAGACCCATGAAAACTAAGCTGTTATAGCTTATTACCCAGAGGATATCTGCATGGGAACAATATGCATTTAAAATGACTGCTAGTGACCAGGTCTACGAAACAAGACACTAAGAAAATGACCTAACTTATATACTAGAGTGTGAAGCAGATAATGATGTGGAGAATTTCAGGTTGTCATGGAGATGTTCTGTGCCTCATTGATTGTGATGCTGTACCCCATTAGAAACTACTCCTATTTCCTAAACTCAGAGTAAATTCAGTCCCATTCAGAGAGGGCTTGTGCACCTTCTATCCTGTGCCTAAAACTGCCAAATGGTGAAGACAAAAGAGGCCAACAGCATGGTCCCTGACGAAAATGTGCCAGTTACCTAGTTACAATGACTCTAACCTAGTCAAGCAAGACAGAAATGAAATGCCTAGCCGTGGAATGTAAATAAAAGGTGCTATGTGAGGTCAGAAAAACAGACATGAGCATAGACCAAAGCTACTGGGATGTGCCTGGTGGTGGTAGAATTTGAAGGGTAGTAACATTTGGCTCATGGTAGGCATGCAGTAAGCACTGAATGAGTAAACAACAGACTATTACAGGTAGGAGAAAGGATGTAAGAGTTTCTAAAACAAGGATGTCATCTCATGAACACACTGAGGAAACTAATCAAGACTTTCACCAAGGGACCTTAGTGAATAAGTGATACGATTAAGAGAGTTAGGCAAGATTACTGGGGACCTGAACTGAGATTTGACTTCAAAAGCCATGGGAATCATAGATCTGCAAGCAAGATGGTCCCATAATGAAAGCAATGCTTTACAAACATTATTCAAGAGGTAAAGCTCAGGATAGATTGCAGAGGAATCAAACTAAGAGGCCCCAAAACCACAGAAATAATGAAAGCCAACTTGGGTGATAGAAAAATTCTTCAAGAAAAGAGAAGAATGAGTACAGAAAGCATTTGGTAACAAGGGCGAAGTGAATGAAGATATTTGAACTCTTGTAGATAATAACTAGGCTCTGGGACACCACTGACAATGAGGAGTCTATTCTTGGCTAGGGGTGGAAATCTGGTCTTCTCCATGGTGATATTAAGCCCACAGACAAATAAACTCTAAATATAGAGATTTTTCAGGGTAGTAAAACTATTCTTTATACTACTATAACAGGGGATGTGTGCCATTGTACATTTGTCCATAGGATACAAAATGCCAAGAGTAAGCACTAAACTCTGGCCTCCGGGAGATAATGATTGTCAGTGTAGCATCATCATTTGTAACATGTACCACTCCAGTTCAGTACATTGATAGTGGAGGAGGCTGCCCATGTGTGGCAGAGGGTACATGGGAATAGTGTACTTTCTGCTCAGTTTTGCTGTGAACCTAAATATGCTCTGAAAAAATAACAAAGCTTATTCAAAAGCAGAAGCAAACCAACAGTAACAGCAAAAAAAAAAAAAAATGAAATTGAAAGAATTGGAATCAAAGACTGAACAATCAATATGTGAACAAGTCATTGTGTAAACAAAGAAGTAAAATCTACCCCCCATTAAGACAACTAAAAATCTGTTTAAATGGAGAAGTGTAGATGTGAAGGAAATGAACTAGAAAAAGAGGTGCTGTTTAGAACAGGGACTTTATGTAAAGGAAACCTTCAGCCTCAGCCACCAATGAGAGGCCCCTCAAGAGGGAGAGAAGAGGGGCTAGGAATGTGGCTTAGTGGTAGAGTGCTTACCTAGCATGCATGAAGCCCTGGGCTCGATTCCTCAGTACCATATAAACAGAAGAGGCCAGAAGTGGCACTGTGGCTAGAATGGTAGAGTGCTAGCCTTGAGCAAAAGAAGCTCAGAGACAGTGCCCCGGCCCTGATCTCAAGCCCCAGGACTGGCAAAAAAAAAAAGAGGGAGAGAAGGACTCAGGCCTGAATAGGAGCAAGAATGGTGAAGGAAGTTTGTACACATTAAGAAAATCCTACAGCTGTATTGTCTCTTCTTTGCTGGAGTTCAGCAATCCCAGCATGCTGCCACACTATCAACAATATTTTATAGAGAAATAGAAGACCAAAAACTACACTGTTTCCTTGCTTTAGCAAGTTTTAACCCCAAACTAATTATTTGCTCTAAGCTACTGATTTACTTGATTGATTAAATATGATACTTTAAATAAGCAATATTTATTGTCATAATATGCCTTGTTTTTCTAAGAATTTTAACCTCTTTAGAAAAAGGATGCTCTGACTACCTATTATTATAGTAAGGTAAAAGACCTTTTAATAACCTGAAATAAGACAGTTTAAAAGAAGCTTCTCACATTAGGTTCGACGATCTGTTTCTTAAGATCATTGCTTGCATTCTGTCTCCCAAGTTAAGAATTCCAGGCTCAGATTTGGTA
This sequence comes from Dipodomys spectabilis, assembly GCF_019054845.1. Classification (NCBI taxonomy): domain Eukaryota; kingdom Metazoa; phylum Chordata; class Mammalia; order Rodentia; family Heteromyidae; genus Dipodomys; species Dipodomys spectabilis. Next base: position 4,859,953 of record NW_024870864.1, on the reverse strand, counting down.
TTCATAAATAGCTAACTTCATTGATCACATAAAGACCCATAATACAAAAACCTTCGTGTTGATGACACCAAAAGGATATAAATATTGCGTAAATTAAACATAAACCAGCCAGGTGCCAGTGGCTCATGACTGTAATTCTAGTTATGCAGGAGTCTGAGATCTAAAGATCTCAGATCTAATCTAAAGATTAGATTAGCCCAAGTGGGAAAAGTCTTGGAGACTCTTAATCTCAAAATAATCACCAAAAAGCTGGAAGTGGAGCAATGGATCAAGTGGTAGAGTGACAATCTTGAGCAGAAAAGCTCTGGGACAGACAGTGCCTAGGCCCTGAGTTCAAGCCTCAGGACCAACATACACACAGAGAAGACTTTATCTGCTAACTAAGCATTTAAATATACTGTTTGTTGAGTAGTTTAATAGTGTAACTTGGGATCATTATATACACTTGAATCAGTCTCAGGATGAATTACTTTCATCTCCTGGAAGAATCCATGTCGGCCAGGGTTATTGCTTTAATAATGCATGTGTCTGCTGTTAATGTTTACCAGCTAGCTAATCAGCACTCTAGAGGATACATGCATGTTTGCATTGTTACAAAGTAGACATCATTTTACAATTAACTTCATTATAACTGGAACATAATTGTATAGCATTTCATTCTTGCATCTTTCACTGTAAGGTTTTATAGATAAATAAATACAATTGCCACATAGGTACCATGTATAGGTAGAAAAGCCACTTCTCAAGGATGCATAAATACTCTCCCACGCACATTCTGTGCACACATGTCTATTACAAGATACACTTGCAATCCTTACATTAAAAGGGAATCATTTTGTGTAAAATGTCTGAAATAAAAAATTTCACTTTTTAAATTATACAATAAAAAGCCCTATTCACAAATTAAGCACTGGGGGACCATGTCCAAGCCACTATGAATGTAGAGTATCTGCATATATTGTATGGGTTTTGAATTGCTAATTTAAGAGAAAAATAATCATAGTATCTCACATATAGACAGTAATTTGGAAGTGCGAAAAAAAATGACTTGATGCCATGTTAAGCAGAGTGTGTTTTTTAATTGTGTTTTATGTTGGAGTGAAAGAAAAGTATATTTTCAAGAGTTGTTTCACTTAAGCAATAATGGCATTTAATATTCTCTCCTTGTAGGCCGCGCAGTGCAGATTATTTTATGCAGGAAGCTAAACGGATGAAGCATAAAGCGGATGCAATGGTGAGATACGTTCATCCAAATTATGTTTGTGCGGCAGCTTCATCACTGGGGCAATATAGTTGGGGTAATTATAAAATCTATTACAAGGATGGCTGGGCCTGTTAAATGGAGAAATGTTTATATAATCAAGGGCTCATAGTTGAATAAATTATGACTTCAACCAATAATGTCTGACTGGGAGAAAGTCCAAGACAGATGAACATTTCAATTTAATCCTAAGACTTGAATTGTAACTAGAGCCAAAGTTGTGAGTGGGTGGTAGGTTTTTTTATTCCTTTAAAAGAAAAAAAGATCTAGATTTTTCTCTCGCTAGCCTGACCAACCCTTGGCTTGGTTCCAAAATCAAATCCCATTTTAGAAAAGATTCTTTTTTTCATGTGTATCTGCCAAAGTGAATATTTCCCTAAAGTGTACAACACAGAAACTATTATCTACTCGTAAAACCTTAAAGGCATCATGATTTGATGTTTTCAAGGAATAACTTTTCTTACTTGGATAACCTCCTATTTAGGGCAGTTTAAAGCTTTCAGGCAAGAAATATAAAATTTCTGATTTTTTTAAAAAGAGGTCACAAGATTTCTCCATTCTAAGATCTCATCCAAAAGGGTATTCCAATCTGGTAATTCCAGTTTTATCCCTCCCTACAACCAGTGTTCAAAACTGACATTAGTTAGAGGCTGGAACTGAAGGCAGCATATCAAATGACTTCCAAGATTTTATTCCTGGTGAAAATACATGAGCCCTAACAGTCCTCATCCCCACTGCTATTGTTGTTAGCCATCATTTATTTCTATGAAGTCATGAAGTTCACTGTCAAGGTACACTGGAGTACCATCTTATAAGAAAATAGTCACTGGGCTGTGAAGGTGGCTCAGTGGTAGAGCGCTTGCCTTGCATGCCTGAGGCCCTGGGTTCGATTCCTCAGCACCACATAAGCAAAAAGAAAAAAAAGCCAGGAGTAGCGCTGTGGCTCAAGTGGTAGAGCGCTAGTCTTGAGCTGAAGAGCTGAGGGACAGCACCCAGGCCCAGAGTTCAGGCCCATGACTGGACCCATAAATAAATAAATAAACAAAGAAAATAGTCACTGAGTATTAGAACAGAAAGAAGATAATGGAAGGGACAGTAGTGGCTACAATCCCAGAGTCTGATGGAAATTTAGGTTATCTGAAAAAAACACTGATAGGTGGCCACAAATGAGGAAAAACATACAATTTTAAAGCAGAATGAGCTCTGCATATCACCTTTAATAATACCAATTTTAAAAAGTTTTAAAAACAGAATGAGATTTTCTTCTCAAATTCATCTTCCAAGGTTTCCTTGTCTTAATCCATTCATTATCATCTTGTTCCACCCTACCATTCTTATCTATCCATTAATTTCCCAAGAGGGAGACACTGCTCCAGTCACAGATTCCCACCAGCCTCTGAGCACACTTAGCTCATGTCAGCCTGCAGTGTGCACCTGCAGAGCTTCTAGCTCACACACACATACACACACACATACACACACACACACACACACACACACACACACTCCCTCTGGGTGACCTCAAATCCTGCTGGATCATACCATTTCTTCCTTGGTCTCCCTCCCTGTAGCCCCACGAATTGTTGCCTTCTTTCCATCTCATTTGCATCAGACTCCTCATTTAGCATTTTAGTTCCTCACAAACTGCCTTACATACTGAACTCTTTTGTGAGTATACATTTTTCTCTCTCCAAATGTACTCTCCTGAGTATCTAGAAGGAACTCTTGGGTTTCAATTGCAAATGCCTCAGTATTGAGTGTTCTTAAAAATATGGGTTCTTTTTTCTTGTTTTTTTCGTTTTTGTTTTTGTTTTTTGTCAGTTTGGGGGCTTGAACTCTGAGCCCAGGCACTGTCCCCAAGCGACTTTTGTTCAAGGCTAGCCTCTACCACTTGAGCCACAGCTCTACTTCTGGCTTTTTCTGTGATTTATTGGAGGTAAGAGTCTCATGGGATGGCTTTGAACTGTGATCCTCCAATCTCAGCCTCCTGAGTAGATAGGCTTACAGGCACAAACGACTGTCACCCAGCTAAAAAATAATTTTGAATGAAATGTTTTCCTTAATCTGAAAGTGTTGCTAAAATTATTTCTTTATAGCCTATTTGATTTATAAGCTTTTTAAAATTTGACTTGCTAAGAAGAGTTCTATATTTCTGTCCTCTAAGGTATCATTTGTTTACTTTATAATGCCAAGGTTTAGAGAGTAGTATTTAGATTATCTGTGTCTTTTTTTTCCTAATGAGTGAATCATTTTGCTACCCAAGTTGAGAATATGTAATTATCTACAGAGAGTAGCAATGTGTGAAACCAGGTTGAATCTATGAGAATTTAAGAATATAAAGTTGTTTTATGATTGTCTTTGATGATGTGGGGGAAAATAAACATAAATTTAGATGACTAGAGAATTTTAAAATACCACTTTTGCTGGGTACCAGTGGCTCACATCTATTTTCTTAGCTATTCAGGAGTTTGAGATTGGAATACTGCAGTTCAGAGCCAGCTTGGGCAGGAAAGTATATAAATGACTCTTATTTCCAATTAACCACCCAAAGGTCAGAAGTGGAACTGTGGTTCAAGTGTCATAGTGACAGACAGCCTCAAGCAAAACAGCTCAGGCACAACACTCAAGCCCTGAGTTAAGTACACACACACACAAAAATATGGACCGGGCTGGGAATGTGGCTTGGTGGTAGAGCGCTTGCTTAGCATGCATGAAGCCCTGGATTCCTCAGCACCACATAAACAGAAAAAGCCAGAAGTGGCACTATGGCTCAAGTGCCTCAGTTTTGCTAAGTTGAGCAAAAGAATCTCAGGGACAGTGCCCAGGCCATGAGTTTAAGCCCCAGGTCTGGCAAAAAAAAAAAAAAAAATACCATTTTCATCATTGATTTTTTCAACTTTGTGTCTTATTTGAAGTAAAGCAAACCCTTGAGTTTTATCATCTCTCCTTCCTTTTCTCACTCTTGAATGAGGTCCAAACTGTTAATGAAGAAACACTTGTGAAGAAGGAGATGCAGAGATGTAAATGTCTTAGAAAATGTAGAAGATGATACCCAGGCCTTAACTGTTTCCTGTATTTAGCACAGACTGGAGAGTCAAGGAATAAAGCTTCTAAACCATTACAATGATTGCAGACACTAAAGTGACCATGAAGCTCTGAGCCCAGCAGACAGTCATTACCTGGTTTTGCGCCATTCTGCATGAAGCTGTTTGCTCACTTGCCCCAAGCTAGTAGTAATTTGAGAAAATAACTGGAAAAGGAATTGCAGTAACCCACCTTTATCTGAGGGAGAAATGTCCCATAGATGCCTATCGCACATAGTACCAACCCCTTTCACATATTGTGCTTTTTTTTCTTTTACATTCATATCCTTGATAAAGTTTAACTTACAAACTAGACAAATAAGAAATAGCAATAATGAAGCGGAACAATTACAACAGGAATCCACAATAAAATGTATTTAAACTTTTTGAATTACTTATTTCTACACCATTTTATTTAATATTTGTGTACTATGGTTGTCCATAGAGAAGCAGAATTGTGGCTAGGGAGAGAGACTGTGTCTATTTCTTTCTTCTCTCCACTTTGTTCATAGAATTTTGAAACTCAAAAGTTGGGTGCCTGAAATAAAGTGTATGAACTGTGTGGCAGTGCTGCTAAAACTATATTATTAAGGAAGACACTGTTTAATTGTGCTTCTCAGGTGGAAAAGTTTGGGAAGGCGTTGAACTATGCTGAAGCCGCCCTGTCGTTTATTGAGTGTGGAAATGCAATGGAACAAGGCCCCATGGAATCCAAGTCTCCTTATACCATGTACTCAGAAACAGTGGAGCTCATCAGGCAAGTTCTGCGTAGTGGCTGGGGAGGGGTGGCCACAGGTAAGAATATAAATACTGGGGGGGAAAAAAAAAAACAGAGAAAAGAATGTCAGCCTGCACCATCAGCCATGGAGCATCAGTGTTCATCCCCCCAAATTAATGGATGATTTTGCAGCTTTCATTTGCTCTGCCTGCATGAGGGAGAGCAGGTCCTAGAAGCCCCACCAAAGGAAGAAGCTGTGTCTAAGTGACCTGTGACATACTTGCTTCCTTTCGCTGGAAGCCACAAAGTTGGGACTCATTTCACCTTATGCTGCATTACAAACAATATGGCTTAGTCAAAAACAAAACAAAACACTTAGAATCCCCAGGGGCTGGTGGCTCCTGTATTCCTAGCTACTCAGGAGGATGAGATCTGAGGACTGAGGTTCAAAGCCAGCCTAGGTAGGCAAGTCCTAGTTAATTAACCAGCAAAAAGTCGGAAGTGAGGACGTGGCTCAAGTAATAGAGAACCAGCCTTGAGCAAAAACACTAAGGGACAGCCCCAAGGCCCTGAGTTCAAGGCCCACTACCAGCATGTGCACATGTGCACGTACACATGCATGCACACACACAGACACACATCTTTATTTTAAAATGAAAAACAGACTTAAACAGACACTTCTCTGAAGAAGATATATAAATGGCCAACAGATACCTGAAAATGAGGGAATATCAATATCACTAACCAACAAGGAAACCAAAACCACAATGAAATACAACCTTACCCCATACTAAAAATGGCTAATAGCAAAAAGACTAATGATAAGAAGTGCTGATAAGATGTGGAAATAAGGCAACCCTTGCAAACTAGTGGTGGGAATTTAAAATCATATGGAGGGAAACAGTATGGAGGCTTCTCAAAACATTTTAAAAAATGAGCCTGGTGCCCATGGCTCACACTTATAATCCTAGCTACTCAAGAGGCTGAAAGCTGAAGATCGAAGTTCAAAGCCAGCCCAGGCAGAAAGTCTGTAAGACTCTTATTTCCAATAAACTACTCAGAAAAAGCCAGAAGTGACATTGTGGCTCAAGTGGTAGAGCAGTAGCCTTGAGCACAAAGAGGCTGAGGAATAGCACTTGGGCCCTGAGTTCAAGCCTAGGACTGGCATAAATTAAATAAATTAAATAAATAACTAAATAAATAAAATGGAACTACCGTTATAATCTAGCAATCTCTCTACTAGATATGTATTTAGAGGAAATGAAATCAGTATACCCAAGAGATGTCTACACTCAGATTCACTGTACGCCTATTCACATAGTCAAGAATGGAAACAACCTGGTGTCCTCAGCTGGTGAATGGATAAAGAAAATGTGGAACGTGGGCTGGGAAGGTGGCTCAATGGTAGAGCGCTTGCCTTGCATGCATGAGGCCCTGAGTTCGATTCCTCAGCACCACATAAGCAGAAAAAAAAAAGGCGGAAGTGGCGCTGTGGCTCAAGTGGTAGAGCACTAGCCTTGAGCTGAAGAGCTGAGGGACAGCGCCCAGGCCCAGAGTTCAGGCCCCACGACCGGACTCCCCCCCCCCCCCCCCAAAAAAAAAAATATGTGGAACGTGGACGTAGTAGAATACTATTCAGCCACAAAAGGTACAAAATCCCTCCATTTGCAACACTATGGGTGCAGCTGGAAATGATCATATAAAGTAAAATGAGCCAGGTACAGAAAGACAATTTCTACATGATCTCACTCATGCAGAATATAAAAAAGATGATGTCACAAAAATGGTGGTTAACAGAGTGAGTAGGAGGGAAAGAGGCGCTGGAAGGAGGGACCATTCAGGTGTATGAAAAATACATTCTTAGACCCGCAGTGGATGCTAAACCTACAGGTAGTTAACCCATACATACTGTGTTTGAGGTATACATACACAGGTATAATGTTTAATTTATAAACTAGATATAGTAAAAAATAACACCAGTAATAAAATAGAAAAACTATAATAGTACACCATAGTAAAAGTTATGTGAATTGGATGTCTCTGTCTTAAAAGAGTAAAGACAAAAGAAATCTCTGTCCAGGAACAGTATGCTGACTATAATCCCAGCCTACATGGGAAGTGGAGATCAGAAAAGATAGCAGTTCAAGGCCAGCCAGGCAAAAGTTACTGAGACTTCATTTCAGTAAGCCAGACAGTGGTGTCACGCTTATGATCCCAGCTTTGTGGGAAACTAGGAAGGAGGATCACCATCTGAGGATAGCCTTGGATAAATCCTACCAGCCTTGGGTAAATATGAGAAGCAAAAACAGGCTCAAATGTATGGGAGGCTCTGGTGGTAGAGTACTGTTCTTACACTAGTAAATTGAAGCCCTGCAGCCAATCCTAGTGCTTCCAAATACATACATGCATGCATACACATACATATGTATATGTACATATACATATATACCATATATACCATATATATATATATATATATATATATATATATATCAACTGCAAGTGACTATAGGTAACTGAAACTATGGAAACTAAGACCTCAGCTAAGGAGGCATGACTGGAATCTAAAACCTGACTTCATCTGTGAATATTTCAGGAGTGTTTAACCAAGGAAAGCACTTTGGGGAAAAAGCAGGGAAGCTGTATGGAGATGCCACCCTATGATGCACCATTTTGGATGCTGTTCACTTGTTCTGTTCTAAATCCTGGACACTGCCTCATCCCCCAACCTCAAGACAGGATTTCTGACATGACACTGAGCATGTGTAGCTAGAGATGCTTTTCATAGGCATATCTTTAACAAATCTCTGAAGAATCACTGAGGCAACTCCCTCCAGAAACCAAACTGATAACTTCGGTAATACAGCATCGGATTTTAGCCAGTTGCTAACAGCACGGGATGATGTCTAATACCCATGATGTGAAATAGTTCTTCCTAATACTCACTTGAGACTTTGCCTATTCTGAGATTTTATGCAGCCTAAACTCAGGTGGGTTTTTTCTTATTTGTTTTACAATTATGCATAAAGGTTTCCAGTCATCTTGGGTCATCATCTTTTGGTCCACATTGACCCAAAGAAGCTATGTGGTATTTTTCTCTACTCTCCTTCAGTCAGTAGTTTTCAGCCTTTGAAGTGTCTTCCCAACATCAGAGAACATCTTCAAACAGCATTTCTCAAATATGCCTTGAAGGTCAGCCCTGCCCAGCCATTTTGCTCATTAAAATATTTCCACTCAACCGCCATACTGGCAGTTAGTTCATGCTGTCTTCCCATTTGCCACAGTATTTTCAGCAGAAAAAAAAAAAAGACAGTACAAACCTTTGACATGACTGATGCAATCCTAGAGATCCTCTCATCCTTCCTTAGAGCACAGCGTTGCTTAGATGCCCATACACATGTGGGGAGAAGGAGGCACCAATAAGAACATACCCTAGAGTGCTTTGTGCACAGGGGTTTTGTTGTTGTTTTGGCTAGTTTGTTCATGATACATCCCCAGTCTCTGACACCTACTAAATATTTGAGGACTAAGCAAATGAGCAGGCCTCAAGGCCTTCCAGTGATCTAGAGTGTCACATCTTACTAAAAACATTCACACTTTAAAATGAACAAACCTAACACAAAGCCCGGTGTCAGCAGACAAACCAAGTAGAGCACCTTCTGGGCCCACCAGTGTAAATCACTTTATACAGGTGAAGAACACACTCCTTGTTCTGGAGAGTTCAGAACAAGTACAGGCCCACTATCCAGAAAACCCAGACAAAAAAAATTTACCTGAGTTGGAAAATAGTGTTGATTACAGTCATATGACTACAGGTAATAATGCAATATCAAAAGCCAGCTATCAGTTGCTCACGCCTCTAATCCTAGCATCTCAGAATTGTGCTCCCACACCACCCCAAGCAGACCAATCCTTCATGCTCCATTTCAATTAACCAGTAAGATTCAGGACTGGAGGTAGCCCTCAAGTGGTAAATCACCAGCTGTGAGCAAAGAAGCAGAGTGAGAGCATAAGGCCCTGGGTTCAAGTTCCAGTACTAACACAAAAGAAACAAAAAGTTCTGTTTTCCAAAATACCCGCCAGAGAGTTTTTGAATGTCCTCACCACAAATAAATGATCCATGTGTGAGGTAATCATATGCTAAATTTCCTAACTTGGCCAAGATATACATGTGTTGAAATGTGAATTATACCCGCCTAAATAGGTACAGTTATAAAGTAACAATGTAGAAAAGACACTGATTTTGCCCACTGAAATAGCTGGGAGAGCCAGGAGTGCTAAGCACAGGGGACCACTCACAAGGAAGAGAGCTCTCTCCTTCACCCAAGAGCTCCAGCAGGCAGAGGATCAGTAGGGGGAGAGGGGGTTGCTTTCACAAGCGTGCAGCCTGGTAAGCCTCCTCTTCCACCTCATCTCACTTCATGCAGTACCACGAGGGACCACTTGTGATCCAGTGCCACCAAGTCAGCTGAGCAGACCAAAATCACACCAGGAAAGCTCTGAAAATTAAATTGTTGGAACCAATGTTATTACAGCCCCAAAGTAGCCCAAAACTAGATCTGCTCGCTAAGCCCAAGTAGAGTGAATGTTTGCTAACAGAAGAGATTTGAATAAGAACCAGAACTCTTACCACATCTTTACACGAAAATAAAATTTTTAAAAAAAGAACCAGAAACCCCTAACACAAAGAACCAGAATGTCCAGAGCTTAATAGAAACTCACCAAACCTTGAACCAGTAAAATCACACCTAGAATGAAATATAACAGAATCACCTGATTCCAAGATGAATCAGGCATTGGAATTTTCTGACAAGGATTTTGAAGCAACCATTACAAAAATGCCCCCAATAGACAATTACTTTCCTCTTACAAGACACACAAAAATAGAGATAATCTTGTCAAAGAGGGCAAAGTCTTTTTTAAAAACCCAAATGGAAATTATAAAACTGAAAAAGATAACAGAAACAAAACAAAATCACTGCTGTACTCAGTAAGGAGTAGAAATAAAGAGGGTGAAATCAACAAAGTTGAGAACAGAAAGTAGAATTTACCTGATCTGAACAACAGAGGAAAGAGGCTAAAAAGAAAGAATAGATGCTCCAACATCACCTTAGTCTGCTTTTTGCTGCTATAACAAAATATCACAGATTGGGTAAATGATAAGCAATAGAAATTTGATCCTTAGTTCTGGAGGTTGGAAGTTCAAGAGCATTTGCTGGCCTCTGGTGAGGGTTTTCATGCTACATCAAAACATGGAGGAAAGGTTGGGCTGGGAATGTGGCTTAGTGGTACAGTGCTTGCCTAGCATTCATGAAGCCCTGGGTTCAATTCCTTAGTACCACTTAAACAGAAGAAGCCAGAAGTGGCGCTGTGGCTCAAGTGGTAGAGTACTAGCCTTGAGCAAAAGAAGCTCAGGCACAGTGCTCAGGCCCTGAGTTCAAGCCCCAGGACTGGCAAAAAAAACAAACCCAAAAACTTGGAGGAAAGGCAATCAAGAACAGAGAGAAAGTTGCTACACACTCATCCTTTTCATCAAGACTCACTCATTCAATAACTAATGTATGCCCACAATAATAGCATTAATTCCTTAGGAGAAGAAAGCTACTTTAAACTTCCCACTACCAAATATTGTTATGTTGCATACTGAGCTTCCAAGATATTGAGGGCCACATTCAAACCACGGCAAACACAGTAACAAAAGATACAATTTTTATGTCATTGGAAACCCAGGACTGGAAAAAAAATAGTAGACAAAGAGAATATTCAAAAAAATGACAGCTGAAAGTTATTAAATCAGACATAAACCTACAGATTCAAGAAGCCAAGAAAAAACAGATAGGATAAATCTAAAGAAGCCTATGCTAGAACATATCCTAACTACACTTCTGAAAAACAAACACAGAGCAAAATTCCTGAAAGCTGCCAAGGAGATAGGGCACGTTGCCAATGAGAACTCACTGATTTAAATGACCACAGACTTCTCTGAAACTGTAGAGGCCAGAAGTGGGTGGTGTGGCATTTCCCAAGTGTGAAAGAATGACCTGTCACGCTATGGACTGTGGATTTGGCAGAACTATTGTCCAAGAATGAAGAGAAATAAAAATATTCTCAGTATCTGTCTCTAACAGACTCCCGCTTAGAGATTGGCACCTGTAGAAACTTCCTCAATTAAAGGAAATGTCAGAAGAAGGAGCTCAGAGCATCAAAGTAGAAAGAACAGTAATATAAATACATATAAGAAATGATCCACCTCTTGAGTTTTATAAATCATATATGATGAATGAAATAACAATTATACCACCATTTGATTACCAATGTAGTGTCATTTAAAAGTAGTCAGGGTTTCTGCACTTCACTCAAAGTAGTAACATGTTGATATCAGTCGTTTGTTAAATCACTGTTCTAGAGATACATAACCTATACATATATGTATGTACAGAGAGATACACTTTAAAACCTACAGATCTGTACACTGCAGAATTAAGAATGATAATGGTACTTAAATCAAGCAATTTGCATGAAGCCAAAATTATCTTAGTTTTATTTTTTTATATTTTTATTATGAAAATACTGTACAGAGGAGTTACAATTATATGGGCAAGATAATGAGTACATTTCTTATCAAGCATTGTTGCTTCCTCCATTGTTTCCTCTTCCTATCCCTTCCCATATCTTGCTCCCACCCCCCTTTCACCCCCCTCCCCACCAAAGTTGTAAAGTTCGTTTTTCAACATTTAGTTTTAGTTTTTATAAAATTCTCTGAGATAATCTGTACAACAAGGCTAGATGATTCCAGTGCTGTTCTTATTTTACAGATAAGTAAATAAGGGCTTCGACTTGTTAATACATTTACCTAAACTCTCATACTAATAAGTATGCTAAGCTAGGATTTGAACATAGAACCCTCTAGCCATTGCACACTGAGTCAGCCCATAGAAGACCTAGTATGTTAGTAGGAAAAAACAGGGGCCTCAGTCTCCCTAGCTCAAAGAAGTAAACAGAATTAAATGCAGTCTCTAAAAGCCCCTAGTTCCTCATTGCCCAGGTCTGAAGAAAATATATAGAGAGATTCAAAATGTATGCAGAACGCTGGGCTTTGGTGACTCACACCTGTAATCCTAGCTACTCAGGAAGCTAAGATCTGAGGATCATAGTCCAAAGCCAGCCCGGGCAGAAAAGTCTGTAAGACTCTCATCTCCAGTTAACCACCAGAAAACCAGAAGTGGCGCTGTGGCTCAAGTGGTAGAGCGCTCACCTTGAGCTAAAGAGCTCAGGGACAGCGCCCAGGCCTAGAGTTCAAGCCCCACAACGGACAAAAAAAAACAAATATGGCAATCACTTAAGCTGCCCTCAGAGTAAGTGTTACAGAACAGAGTGGTAAATGGAACATCTGTCTGAGCCCACAGGTGGAAATCTCTAGAAGAATTGAACTTTGCCTCCATCTGTCAGCCTCTTGGATGTAAATCAAAATTTAGAAAATTGGACATGTTATCATATACTCAAATAGTTCTTGGGTTCGGATCACTCCTGACAATCTTTAGCATTTGAACTTGTGTTATTTAAAGAGAAGAAAGTCATTTTATTCTTGTCATATTGATAGTGTCATGGCTGAGGAAAATAGAGTGACATCAGGTAGCTTTTTAGAAAGAATAATCAGCCAGGTGTGGTAGTACACACCTGTAATCCTAGCTACAGGGGTGGCAGAGGCAGGAGAATCATGACTTCAAGGCTAGCCCAGACCAAGTTAGTGAGACCCTATCTCAAAACCTAAATACAAGCAAGGCACTGGTGGCTCACACCTGTAATCCTAGTTCCTTAGGAGCCTAAGATTCTTGGTTCGAAGCCAGCCTGGGCAGGACACTCTGTGAGACTCTTATCTCAATAATCTACTCAAAAGAACCAGAAGTAGTGCTGTGATTCAAGTGGTAGAGTGCTCACCTTGAGCAAAAGAAGCTCAGAGACAGCACCCAGGTCCAGAGTTCAAACCCCAGGACCAGAGGGGCTCTGAGGACCAGAGCTCTGAGTTGAAGCTCCATGACCAACAGAAAACATGTTGGGGGGTGCGGGGGCTGGGGGAGCTAAAGGTGTGACTCATGAGGCGGATTGCTTATATAAGGCCCTGGATTCAATCCCCAGACAGAGGTCAAGTTCTGAAAGTTCATGCCCGTAATCCTAACTATTCAAGAGCCTGAGACCTTGAAGGATCTCACTTTGAAGCCAGCCTGAGCAGTAAAGTCCATGAGACTTCATCTCCAATTAACCAGCAAAAAAACAACAGAACTGAAGTCCTGGCTCAAGTGGTAGAGCTCCAACCATGAGTGAAAAACTGAAGGGAGATCACAAGGCTCTGAGTTCAAACCCCAGTACTAGATACACACACACACACACACACACACACACACAGAGTATTTTTTTAAACTCCTCTGTTGTTTTGGTTTTTCAGGTATGCTATGAGACTGAAAACTCACTCAGGCCCCAATGCCACTCCTGAGGACAAACAACTAGCTGCATTGTGGTGAGTGTAACCTCCCAGCTCATGAGAGTAACCATGCCTCTGAGTCACTGGCCAGCCAGGTGCTGAAATGCAGGCTGTTTTCCTGGTATTTCTAACTTACAAAGCTCTGTGTAGTTCTAACAGCCAACAACAATCTAGGCCATTTTTGCTGCAGTGCCACACATGAACAGAATTCACAGTGATTGAAAACTGACAGGTTGGTTATGCAGGGATAGTTTGTTGTTGTTGTTGTTCCTGTACGTGTGCCTGTGTTTTAAAATCAGGTAGGTCCCAGTTAAAGTCATTTGAATGGGAGTTGTGCCAAATGGAATTTTTACTGTGTGTAACAGTTGAGATGCAATCTAAATAACTCATATGTTGCTTAACTGGTAGATTCGTAGGAATGAAAACAGATGACTCACTATGTTCTCCATACATTAAACCAAGAAGAGCTTGCTTATACTTGGATAATACAATGTTTTTGTTAATGTTAGCCAATATATATGTTTCTTTTCCTGCGGCTTATAATGATTCCATTGGTAACAGTTATTCTCAATGGTATTTCTTTGGGTCACCTCAACCCTCTCCAAAACACAAAGACACCTTGCTATTGGTTCTACCTGTCAAAGATATCCAAAACTTTTTGCTCTCTGAAGGTTCCGTGAGTTCTAGAAGCTAATCTGTGAATTGAAGAGTCAAATGGAGTCTCCAAAAATATAATAAAGACCAAAGAGAAGCATCTGGGGTTGTTTCACATGCCACAGCTGGAACCTGGAGAGTTAAGAGCAGACTATTAAGTTGTGTTTCGTACGTTGATATACCAACATGTCACCCAGATCTCACTCAGTTAATAACTATGAGTAATTATGAGTTAAGAAGGGCCAAGGAAGTGAGGATGAGTTTCAGGAAATGCTACCTGTGCCATTGTCTTTACTGAAGTATCATGTTAGAATAAGTTAATGACAGTAATGAGTATTCTACTAGAATACAAACATGTAAATGATGTAGAAAATAACTTAATGAAACTATTCTCAGCATAGTGTTGCTAGTACTTATAATGCACTTTCATTGAGATAATTATAGACTAGTAAAGTGTCTGTCCTATGAGCAAATCCAGTAGCTTCCCCAGGAAGCAGTGGAAGCTATGTGCTCCAGCTTCCTCATGCCTCTGGTGGACAGAGACTGCCCTCTAGTGGTAGACAAACAAAGCAGCCAGACCTGTTCCCAACAAAGAAGCCTTGGAGCTACTACACAATAATCTAGTGGTATGTGTATTTAGGGAGTACTTCCTTGGAATTTTGGAGTACATTTTTGAAAAAAAGGAATGTCAGATACTCACTGACATATGTTCAATGAAATACATAAATATGGTGTAGATGTGCACAACAAGTAGCTAGTGCTCTAGAATAACAAGCTTATGAAAGACACACTTTTCTGTCTTGCTCATTTTTCCTCTTCTGTTACAGTTACCGATGTCTGGCTCTCCTCTACTGGCGGATGTTTCGACTCAAAAGGGACCATGCTGTGAAGTATTCAAAAGCACTTATTGACTATTTTAAGGTACCTTCTGATAGAGGGGTAGCCTGGCTCCTTGGGTTCCGTTGATTCCCTGTTAGAGAAAGCATTTGAATCCATTGCTTTAGGGTCCCCTCTGGCCTTTATAATAACCCTATTTATAACATACTTTGGCTTTTAGGGCTCAGTACCCCGTCAGTTTATTTTTAATCTATATTGCAAAGTGAGCTTGAAGCTAAGCAGTCATTTTTGGGAACCTCTAGATGTCTTCTCTGTTTATCTATAAAAACGCTACTCAACATTACTCTCGATTCCTTTTGTCCAATTGTCACTTCTTCTGGGTTTCTGATGAGCAGGGTAGGTTGGAGGTCTCCAGGGCTCTGTTCAGCATATGGCCTCATAGTACTTTTGCTGAGCCAACTAGATGGCTTTCTGGTCCATTGACCATCTGTGTCATAATGACAAGAGCTGTCATAAAGCCCTTAAGAGTCATATTAAAAGAGCTATTACCATTAAGACAAATGCTTGACTGCCAGGCTCCAGTGATCCACCTCTATAATCTAGCTACTCAGGAGGCTGAGATCTGAGAACTGCAGTTCACAGCCAGCCTGAACCAGAAAGAACATGAAACTCTTATCTCTAATTAGCCACCAAAATGCTAGAAGTGGAGCTTCAGCTCAAGTGGTTAGAGCACTAGCCTTAGGCAATACTGCTCAGGGACAGCACCCAGGCCCTGAGTTCAAGCCCTAGGACCAGAACCAGAGAGGAAGGGAGAAAGGAAGAGGAGGGAGGGAGGGAAGGAGGTAAGAAAACACCATAATGAAACCTTTTGTACAATTAATATATGCTAATAAAAATAATTAAGATAAAATATACTCTCAGTGATTTTTCAGGCATATTTCTTATCTTTCTTTCTTTTAGGCAGTATTGACAGTAGTGACCTCATGCTTGCTAGTCAGGCACACTGCCACTTGAGCCATACCCACGGCACTTTTTGTTTTAGTTATTTTTCAAGTAGCATTTCTTTTTTTTTTTTTTTTTTTGTCGGTAATGGGGCCTGAACTCTGGGCCTGGGTGCTGTCCCTCAGCTCTTCAGCTCAAGGCGAGCACTCTATCACTTGAGCCACAGCACCACTTCCAGCTTCTTCTTCTTATGTGGTGCTGAGGAATCGAACCTAGGGCCTTATGCGTGCAAGGCAAGCACTCTACCCCTGAGCCGCCTTTGCCCAGCCTCAGATTTCAGTCTTCCTACCTAGGCCTGCCACATTGCTAGGTAGGCCCTCCCATGCCTAACTTTTTGTTGAGTTGAGGGTCTTCTTAGCCTTCTAGGACTGGCCTTGAAACACAGGATTGCAGATGTGAGCCACCCTCTGGGCCATTATTCTTAATTACAGTCACCATTCTGTGCAATAAACCTCTAGAACTTATCCTTCCTAACAGTTTTTGCACCCATGAAGTACCTGCACATTGAGCAAAGTTTCACAGGCTATTTTAATCAAGTTCAGGAACTGAAAACTAAAATTACATTTTAGATCTAGGGAATGTTTCATCAGTGCAGAGTCTCTGGAAAGGAGACTTTGTTCCAACCAGTGTTGGTTTTTGTTTTGGTGTGGGGCTTCTGTCCACAATAGAGGAAGTGCCTGAGGGCTTGTCTTACCCTTCACCTCCTTTTCTGGCTGCCTTCAGCCTCCACACTCACATTCCCTCCTTGTTCTTACACCCAGTCATCCTCTGTGTAGACCATATTGTGAGAGCCCTAAACAGTGCAAGCAAAGTAATGGAGTTTATAGTGCTCCCCTCCGCCCCCCCCCCCACCCAAACATGTGGATAGCATTTGGGCAGGAAAGAGAAAATGGTATCCTCTACTAAGAAAGTCCACTTTCTTGTTCACCTCAAAACATGTCATTCTTTGACAGGTAAAAATGTGTTTTATAGCTCTACCTTGTGTTTATGCCTTGTGGGGGTACCTTGGAGTCCTCAAAGGCCATTTCTGGCCATTTTGCCAATTCCTACACTAAAACCAAAGGAAAATAATCATCACTTCATGAAGTGATGTAAAGCAAAGGAATGCGCTGTGGGATGGGTGGTGAGGGAGAACCAGGCTAAGACTATTTTCTTGTCTTTGGAAGAGAAAGTTCACTAAGCGCCACAAAATTATTTCCCTTGATACACCTGCAGGCATCAGTTCACAAAAGCAATATCTGCCCTCAGAAACCTTACTGTGTATCCAGCAACTTCCCTTGCTAAGGGAAAGCTTTCTTTGAGGTTTCTTTTTTTTTTTTCCTCTGTGTTTTCTTGACTAGTTTTTATTTATTGTTTGGCTGGTATGGTTTTCTTTTTTGTTTCTTTACATTGCTGAGGATTGAACCCAAGGGCTCACATATTGAACCCCTAAATCTCTGAGGCTAACATCCATTCCATGAAACAAAACATCCAAAATCAAAACGCCTAAATGAGAAGTTTTGAATATCCTGTCTGTTAAGGAAATGTATTTTAATCTATTCCGATGGGAATATTTTAGAGTGATTTTCAGCTAATGTTAAATTGAGACTCCTTTGTACGATTGCTTAAAGATATATATTTTTAGGGGGGGGGGTGTCCGGTCGTGGGGCCTGAACTCTGGGCCTGGGCGCTGTCCCTCAGCTCTTCAGCTCAAGGCTAGCACTCTACCACTTGAGCCACAGCACCACTTCCGGCTTTTTTCTTTTTGCTTATGTGGTACTAAGGAATCGAACCCAGGACCTCAGGCATGCAAGGCAAGCTCTCTACCACTGAGCCACCTTCCCAGCCCTTAAAGATATTTTTTTAATGAATGGTTTTAATGAAGAGGAATACTTTCAAATTTCATAAGGTGGAACAATAGAATTTCCAGCAGTAAATAAATGTCTATCAACAGTTTTGGCAAATAATCCCTAAACTTAAATAAGCCATACACTGTGGGAAAGGGGCAGCTCTTGGTCACTGCTCCTGCTCAGAAAAGTTAGACTAATTTACAAAACAACTGGACTAGTTCAGAATTCAATAGGTCCTCAGTATTAGGATTTAATTTAGTATCTGAAATTTGTATATGAAAATCCAGGAGAGCTCTTCCTCACCTGATGGAGCCCCCGCAAGCCAGGCAGCCTCCAGACAGAGAGTAAAATAGCCTTGGGGTTGCAGCTCTCCAGACTCAATTTCTGTGAATCTGCATCTGTCAGGGTCTTGTATGACCTTAGGCAGGTGACACTCACTGTCCACGTTTTCATCTTCCCGCAGAATTCATCAAAAGCCTCCCAAGCCCCATCTCCATGGGGTGCCAGTGGAAAGTAAGTCACTTGTCCATCCCTCCACCCCACCCCACCCCATGCATGCTGCTCCAGTGTCCTGCAGGGCTGCCCCACCTCACCTGCTCCCAACCTCTCCACTCTGCTTTTTCTACCTCTCCCTTTCCAGGAGCACTGGAACCCCATCCCCCATGTCTCCCAACCCCTCTCCCACCAGCTCCGTGGGGTCTCAGGGCAGCCTCTCCAGCAGCAATGCCCTGTCCCCGTCGACCATCGTTAGCATCCCCCACCGCATTCACCAGATGGCTGCCAATCACGTCAGCATCACCAACAGCATCCTCCACAGCTATGACTACTGGGAGATGGCTGACAACCTGGCCAAGGAGAACAGAGGTATGTATAGGGCGGAGTGGGGGAGAGAGGGGGGTTCCTATCAAAGCATGCTGATCCAACTAGGCTTGGGAAGTCACTTAACCCCTGGTCTGTCACTGCCCCAGTGGTCAGGGCTATGGAAGGGAAAAGAGGAAGAGCTGTCTCCTAGTGCATGAAACCTTCTTGACCTCTCCCCTCCCTCAGGACACCCTGTGTCTTTATCTCCCTTCATGCCTCCTGTGGAAGTGTGTATCCAGTAGATTAAATATAGATGCAGATGTATCCTATATAGATACAGATGTAGTTGAAAGTGTAGATGTACACAAGTATGTTCTGTTTAGACAATGAGCTCCTTGAAAGCAGAGGTTATATTTCATTCACATTTGTTCTCCCGAGATCTACTCTAGAACACAGGGCTCCAAAATATCAAATACATGAATGAATCAATGCATCAGTGAATGAATTCTAGCTCTTTGTCAATTGTTAACTGGCCTTGATAGCAATGTCTGTAATCCCAGCGTTTAGGAGGCTGGGCAAGAAGTCTGTGAGTTCCAGGCTAGCCTAGGCTACACAATGAGATGCCAAAAGAAAAAAAAAGTCAGCAGCCTACCACTGACAAGAGATTTTTTTTTCAAGTAGCAGTAAGTTATACTGCATTGTAAATAATGTTTGACTTGCAGGTAAAAAAAGAAATAAGGCATACTTACTGTGTCTAAATTTATGCAGCTATAGAAAAAAAAGTTTTTAAATTATCAAGCAATTGTATCATCAGGAAATTGCTGTTAACATTCTACTTAAGTATCTTCTAGTCTTTCTTCTCCAAATATGCATGGCTTTTACCAAAGTAATATGATCATGTGCATACATTTTATATCCTATCTTTTTTTCATTGAACATTATATCAGGCATTTTCTTATATCACTCATTATTGCAGAACACCCTTTTTTAGGCTTCTGAAGTATTATTAGTGTGATGGTTACATAATTGCGAAGTACAGTGACTTCTCAAACCAGCACCCAGACAATTATCTCTAGCATTTTCTACTGACACATAAAGTTATACCAGCTATTTTTACATAAATCACTATCCATTTTTCTGTCTTTCATTACTTTGAGATATAATCATTATTCACATTAGAATACTCTTCCAAGTGTTTTCATGAATGCATAGAAAACCCACACTGGGGCTGGGAAGGTGGCTCAGTGGTAGAGTGCTTGCCTTGCATGCATGAGGCCCTGGGTTCGATTCCTCAGCACCACATAAGCAAAAAGAAAAAAGACAGAAGTGGCGCTGTGGCTCAAGTGGTAGAGCGCTAGCCTTGAGCTGAAGAGCTGAGGGACAGCGCCCAGGCCCAGATTTCAGGCCCCACGACCAGACCCCCCCCCCCCAAAAAAAAAAAAGAAAATGCACACTGGATTACACTACATATAAATATACACACCTGTACCACATGTACACTATGCACTTTTCATTTCAGAAGACACAGCTAAGTCTTTTCTTTTTTTTTTTTTTTGTCGGCCGTGGGGCTTGAACTCTGGGCCTAGGCGCTGTCCCTCAGCTCTTCAGCTCAAGGCGAGCGCACTACCACTTGAGCTACAGCGCCACTAAGTCTTTTCTTTATATGTTGATTGTTATTGAATCCAGGATCTCACACATGTTAACACTCTCTACCACTGAGCCACATCCTGAGCCTTCTTTCCATGTTAGTAAACACATCATCATTTTTATTCCTCCTGATTCTTTTTTGAAATATGGTTTTATTGTTATTATTAAGCTGTTATACAGAGGGGTTTCCATTTCATAAGTTGGGTAATGAGTATTTTCATGCAAACTTCAGGTTGATATGTCTGATGGCATTCTTGGGAGGCAGTTACAGAAGTAGAATTGGAGAGAAAGGTAGAGCACTTGACTATCAATTATGCACTCAATCCTCAGGACCACCAGGAAAAAAAAATAGAGAATTTTGGGGTGAAGAGGTTATAGATGCTTTTTCTGCATCTTGATCTTACCTTTTTTATTTTCTTCTGAACCATTATGCAGCATTATTACTGTCCTTCCACACCAGCAAATCAGCTCGCCCCCAGGCCATGCAATGATAATTATGCGTGCCTGTGATAACACAGAGTGGATGGCCCAGATGGATTCTGAGTCCCCAAAGGTGGTACATCCTAAAAGCCCATCCTAAAAGTCCCAGGCCATGAGGAGAATCTTGCCAGAGGAACTAGCATAGAAGAGGATTCTGAAAAGCACATCAAAATTGAGCAGCCAAGAGGGGTGAGATGGGTTTCTCCAGTGGACAGAGCAGAAAGGAAATAGACACATCTACTTTGGGAGAGCAAGTCCAGCTCCCTATGGCATTACCAGTCACTTGTTAAATATCTCTTACCAGAGGGCTCAGTGCCACGTGTCCAGTGCAGACTCAGCAGCTCCTCCTCCTCTGCCTAGATTCCCTCCCTCCCACAACCCCCTGCCATGGGGAATCTTCCCTGACCCTCTCTTTTCTTTTTTTTTTTTTTTTTTGTCGGTCGTGGGGCTTGAACTCTGGGCCTGGGCGCTGTCCCTCAGCTCTTCAGCTCAAGGCGAGCTCTCTACCACTTGAGCTACAGCGCCAGTTCCGGTTTTCTGGTGGTTTATTGGAGATAAGAGTCTCATGGTCTCTCCTGCCCGGGCTGGCTTTGAACCGCAATCCTCAGATCTCAGCCTCCTGAGTAGCTAGGATTACAGGCGTGAGCCACCAGCGCCCGGCGCTCTCTGCCTTTTCCTAGCAGGACATTATTCAGTGTGCACCTTAGTATCTTGGAAAAACTTGTTTTGGACACTAGGTCTATTATTCAGTGAGGTCTCTCCCCACCCCCATGACAGCATGAACCTGTCTCTATCAGCTACTAAACTGCGATGTAGAGAGAAGAGTCCAAACATGACTCACCTTGGCATCCTCCCCTCCACCTACAGAGTACCTTGGTGTAACAGTCGATGTTTAACGAAAGGACAAACCCAGAAGAACATCAAATGCTAGAAGTTGACCTCAGTAGAGATAGATGCCTCCCCTCCTCCAGACTCTGAATTTCCCCGGCCATCCTGGAGCTCTCATGCCTTGGACTCATTCCAGGAGCTCAGCACAGGCCACAGTTGACCACAGAACAAGGGTGACAAAGCCACGTTGACATTCAGGGTGGGAAGCACTACTGTATGGCGAGAGTGTGGTCTAAACATACAGGTCTTTTGGCACTATTCATTTGGATTCAAAATGGCAGGTACCATTTATTCATGTATTAGTTTATTTGGATTTAGGATGACTCTTGGACCTTCTTTTGTTCGAGGAGATGCTAAAAGCACAGGATGAATCAGAAAGCCTTTGCTTTCTATAGAGATCATGAATAGAATTCTTTCTGAAGTCGTTCAGGTCCTGACTTACAGATAGGACAGATACCTTACACATGTTCAGTGCTCTTAACAGCGCTCGCTCTCTTTCTCTCTCTGTGTCCCTAGAATTCTTCAATGACCTGGATTTGCTCATGGGACCGGTCACCCTGCACAGCAGCATGGAGCACCTGGTGCAGTACTCCCAGCAGGGTCTGCACTGGCTGAGGAATAGCACCCACTTGTCCTAGGCACCTCGTCCTCCAGCCAGGTGCTCAGTCCTGTCCATGGATGGCTCACTATCTCGGGACACTGTGCTATTGAAATTGCCAGCCACAGCATTTATCAAACTGCAGTGAATGTGTCCTCCACATCAAAACAATGGTCTTTTTCCAGGGCATGTGTGTTTGTACATGTGGGTGTAATGAGAAGCTGCCTGTGTATGTGTGTAAGATACACAGCTCTTCCGAACACGTTCTCCTTAGCTAGTTTCCATCATGCCAGGCTAGACATGAGCAGAGGTCCCTGGTGAGAGGAAAGACCCACATTACATGCACACTCATGTTCACACTCTTTCTTCCTTTTCCAATGCTGAATCATGACGTCTTAGAAAGTCCAACCAAAATCTCATGGGTTAGTTAACCAGGTGCAGTGCAGCACACAGAAAACTTAACTGCCAGTTAAGTTGAAACCTAGCTCTTACCTTATTGATTACTTTCAGTATTAATATACTCTTTCCCAATTATTTTTTATCAGTGTGTATTAATGGGTAATTGAGTAATGAAAACAAGTCAGTTATTTTTGTGCCAGATGTTTACTAGATTGCATGTAACCAAATACCTAGCCCATCCTCCAATACCTTCTTCCCATCCAGCATTATTCTCCGCTAAACACATTATAAGCAAGTGCACCAATTCCCACAAGCCTTCTTACCCTTGCCCAAATAATATGAAAATGGCACCACCATCTGGTCAATTTAACCCACATGAAAGCAACAATGACTATTGGGAGCTCAGTTCAAAGTTGAAATCTACACCTGTGACAAGCCTTCCAGGCACATTCATTTCCTCCTCCTGCCACTGTGACTGTGGCTGGAGAGCCACGTGGCCTTTACCGCAGTGTGTTCCAAGTCTTTTCTTTCCATGGTAGCTTTCTTGCCACTTTTCTTGGGCCAATAAGGACATTGTCTAGAATGTCCATTGCTAGTGGTCTACCTGTTGCTTCTCAGGCTGAGAGCTCTTGGCCATCCTAATGCTGTCTGATCTTCACATTCCTGTAGAATGTACTACAGGCCTTTGATTCATTTTGATTTGGAGATATTTTTCAGGCTTTCATTAATAAGCTGCTGATAGTGCAAGGGAAATTGTTCCTGCAATTTTTGTGATTCTGTTTAGAGAAGCAGCAACCAGAGCACCCTGTGCTTAGACCTTGGGTCCCTGGTATGCGTCTGTTTGCATCTTGCCCTTGCCTCTTTCCTTTTTTCCTTTCCATTCTTTTCCTTTCCCTTTCTTTGCTTTCTTCCCTTTTGAATTACGTTTACATTTTAGTTTTTTTAACATCTCGTTTACAGTTTTTGTCTCATTTATTTGTTTTATAATGTTTTGTCATACCCTAGATTTAGTTTTCTTGTTAAATGTATTTGGATAAAAAATATTGGTAAGAAGGAAACAACTCCTGCAAAAAGAGGGTGCGCCATACCACACTTTAAAACTAAAACTAACATCCTTGAGTTACTTGACAGGATTGTAGCAGGTCAGTGTGAAAAGACAGGTAACACAATCTCTGGGACAATGTACTGTTCAAGGTGGTAGAGACACAAAGTGTGTGTGATCCCTGCTGGTAGAGCTCACTACATCCTTATGTTTGGATACAATGTTCACATTTTTGTCAGCCTGGTCTGTAGATGGCAAATAAGATGACTGGGATTCCTCTGCTCTAAGTACGGATTCAAAACTGTGCAGATGATAGAGCAATTGGTGATTTGAGATTAATTGACAATGAGCGAATGAAAGCTTTGTGAAATTCTCATTTGGCTTTGACCTTAATGCACGTGAGAATATTAACAGTACAAGTTGAGTGATCCTTATCCAAAATACTTGGGACCAGAATTGGTTTTAGATGTCAGATTTGTTTCTGAGTTTGGAACATTCACATTAATAAAGAGTTATCTTGGGGATGGGTCTCTAATGGAAATCAGTTATGTTGTATATGCTCCTAGGCACATGACCAGGAAGTAATTTTATATGCTGTTTCTGCATTGTAGCTGAGACTCATCACATGAGGTCAGGAGTGAAACTTACCACTTAGGACATCATATTGATGTCCAGAATGTTCTAGATTCTGGAGCATTTGGGATTTGGGAATTTTAGGGATACTCAGTCTACATTTCCATTTATACAAGTGAGGCTCTTTTCATCTCCCTTAGTTAGCTAAGTTCAGGATCCATCTTACATTGGAAATTGGAATCTACTTAAGAAACTTGGAATCAGGTATGTACAGCAGAACTGAGACTTTGTTCTACTTACCCTTGTTGGAATTCTCACCTAAACAGTTGGCCCTAGGTGTCTGCCACGCATCCCTGGAGAGGTTTTCTGGTCTTGTCTGTCCTTAAAGTGTCAGACTTTATTGTGGCATCCATGTTAGCCTGCCTAAGAAGCCCCATATAAGGCTGAAGACCTGCGCTTCCAACAGAACTACAAACTGGTCCTTTCAGGGGATGGTCAGAGCATGGGATCCTACCCATGTTTCTCACTTCATCTGTAGAACATGATGGGCTGCACTTTTTGATGAGTTTGGCATAATCTGTTTGGATCCAGAACCGTCTCCTGAATATGGCTTGTGAAAGTCAGTCATATCTCATCCCTTTTCATCAGTTGGGTACCAAGTTGAAACTTTTTTGGTGTGTTTTCTGATTATAAAACTGATAGCTCTTTATGGTTAAAAATTCAAACAAGGCAGAAAGTCTAAGACTTTGATTGTCTCAGTCAGCTGAAACAGCCATAGCACACATTTGATATATATCCTTCCAGAAACATCACATTTTCACATACAGTGCTCATTTGGACTTCTCAGGATGCGTTCTTGCCTGAGGAGTTGAACCAAGTTCAGCTGACCTGGTGTGCTATAACTTGACAAAAGAATGCTATCCTGTCACATGCTCCGATTTTTTTGTGAAAGAGAGCAGCCCAAGTAGATCAGATGTTGACATCAGGCACCACTCTCCACACAGATCAGATGCATGTGCAAAACTGTGCTGAGAAATAGAGAGAGAGAGAGAGAGAGGTTTGTTTAAAAAAAGAAAAAAAGCTTCTGAAAACTTTCACGTTGCAAATGGATGATGCTTGGACCTACTATCTAAAGAGGAATGTACCAGAAAAATAATCTGAAAGAGCTGAAAAACTTACATACTAGGCTGAACACACAGAATGCAATGCAGGGAGACTTTCTGCACTAAAACCAATTCTAGTATTCCAACAACGATGTTCTGGCGCCCATACATAATATACACAGTTTGTATAAATGCATTCATTTAAAAATATATATGTACAATACAGCTAACATGGAACTGTAGTATGCCTGACAGATATTACTAGTGCCTAATATTGAGTATATGTCACTGCGTGTTCATGTCACCTTGGAAGTGCAGTCATTGTTACAAAACGAATCAGTGCAGCAACATTATTTATGAACCACACCTTTGAAACTGTGCAGTAGCATATACATATATATTTTTAAATAACATTTTTCACAGTTTTCCAGAGTTGCTGTTGAAATCTGTATCACCAAAAAAAAAAAAAAAGCAAGATTTTTTTAATGATGTAGACGCTCTTCAGACCCAGTAACCTGCGTGTGATTTCCTGTTTGTAGATACCCAAGAGACTTCAGCAGTCACCGGCCTTAATGCATGTACAGGATATTATTGTGACTTAATTTATCTGCAGTTTTTAATCCATGTGAAATTGGAATTTATAAATGGACTTGGATTAAATATGTCTGCCTTTCTAAGGTTGCAAATGTTACATTAAATGATTTATGTTGTACATGAGAGAAATTGAGTTGTATGTTTAAGAAAAATTGTCCACCAATTCTGTGACTATTTTACAAGGAAACTTGAGAATTTAAATAGGCTCACATCAGCATTTGTTTTCCAGCTATCTTTATCTATTTGTTTTCCAGTATCTTTAAAAGCAACTTCCTTGTTTCACAAACATTTCCAAAATGCCTTCTTGGATTATCTTTGCAAAGTCTGATGGAAAGAAAAGTAGGTTTTTCTTCCATATAACTATAGCTTAGAATTTGCCTTTTCCATGTCTTAATACACACACACACACACACACACACACACACACACACACACACAGGGGAGGGGGAGGGGGAAGGTAGGCACTCTAGTGTCTGAGAACACTCTGAATAGGAAGCTTGAGACTTTCATATTGGTGACTACGTGTGTGCCTGTTGAACCTGGGACTCTGTTCTGTTTGACATTCTTTAATGGCACAAGTTAATTCCCTGACTATTGTGCCAGGATTTCCCAACTCAAAGCAACAAGGTGGAGTCACATGTTCCATGTTTGGTTGAGTAAAATAAGAGAATTATGAACTCAAGAAGATGGAACGATGAGACCTGTGATTGACATGCTAAAGCCTCTGTGTAGTGGGTTTTGTTCATCTTGTTTTCTTTCACTCCTATCTCCTGCCTTTTCCTTCTCCCCAAACCAAAATGAACAGAAGCAGAAATAGCCACTAAAATGACTACTTCATGTTATCCAGCCCAGATCTCCTTGACCTTTCCCCGCTACACTGTTTTGCACTGTTTACACGTGACTAGTGAGAGCATACTGAGAGGGTCTGTTTCTAGATGGACAGTTCATTCGCATTCTCAACAGCCAAGGAGAGGAGTACAGCAAAGCCCTGCCTCGGCATCACCAAGGAGACCACCTCATCCCAAAGGGGCCAGGATCAGGGACTTGGTGTTGCTTGCTCAAGGGACCACTCAGTTGATGGTGTTACAGAGAGAGAGAAATGCCCAGCTGTCTTTCAGATAACTATCCTCTTTAGGTAGTCTTCCACAGTCAGTGGAGCCTGTTTCTATCAGAATATTTTAAAGAAGTACCACATATTCCATGCAACCTCAATCAACTAGATTCTTCAAAGACATGTTTTTGGTCTTAGTATTTTGTTCTTTTTGTTTTTGTTTTGTCGGTCATGGGTCTTGAACACTGGGCCTTGGGCACTGTCCCTCAGCTCTTCAGCTCAAGGCAAGCGCTCTACCACTTAAGCTACAGTGCCACTTCCTGTTTTCTGATGATTTATTGGAGATGAGTCTCATGGACTTTCCTGCCCAGGCTGGTTTTGAACTGTGATCCTCAGATCTCAGCCTCCTGAGTAGCTAGGATTACTGGCGTGAGCCACCGGTGCCTGGCTCAAAGGCATGTTTTTAATATATATAATGGGAAAATCCGGTCAGTAGCTGCATCAAGTGAATTTTCAGCCATTTGGAGCCAAAGTTTATTTCCCTGTTTGCCTATTTCCACAAGAGCAAAATCTGGATAAAGCAGCATAAGAAATGCTCATTTGAGAATTGTGTTTTCTTTGTCTAAATTATTTTGTGTATGTCATCTGAGAGGTTAACTTGTTTGCTTGGCATAAGGAAAATTATAAAACTCTGTTTTCAGACTAATTACATCTGGCCACGGTTTGGGTTTTTTATTATTTAATTGGCACTTGGAGGCAGCAGGGGTAAACTCTGGGTCAGCTGCATGGGGAGTTAGAGTCACCACTCTTAAAGTAATGGGAATCAGGGGATTAAACCTCTATATGTTGCTTGGAAAACCCACCTCATACAGCCAAATTTAAAGACTGGATTTGAGGCACTAATTGCAAATCAATTCAAAGATCATCAACTGTCTCTAGACATCAGAAGTGTGGATGGGACCTGAGAAAGCTAAACCCAGTACTCCTTTGCTGCTCATTTTTAAAATAGCAAAATCTCTTCAAGAAATAATTTGTATCCAGACATAAAGTAAGATAGTATCCATGTTTAGGATTTTCAAACAGTGCTGGTAGTTGTAAAAAATATCCTTGTCTCTTGATAACTTTTTTCAGCTTTTTTCATAAAACAAAACTAAATTTTCACTCAATATTTATGATCTCTATATTTCTAAATGCCCAAATGAGCAAAAAGAAAAAAGCTTTTAACACTGAGGAGCATTTACTCGTTGATTGAGCAGCATTCCATCCAGAGTGACCAAAGGCATTTGATGTTTCAAAGAAATATCCCTCATGTCTCTTCTGTTGAATTCATCAGACAGCATAAGGGTTACAAGTATGACCATGTAGCTGAGATGTCAATTAATTCTAAAAATAGCATCTGATCTTCAATTATAGACTCTTAGAGGGACACCAGCCACCACTGAGGCTTGTTTAAGTGGCAAAATGATAACACAGGCTTTCCTTGGAGTAACTTCAAGCTATTCATCCCCCAAAAATCCCCAGAATATTATTGTTGTTGCATTATGTATTTTTTCTTCGAAATCCTGTGAATTACATTGAATTTATTAGCCTTTTTGTAGAGCAGTTCCTAGAGACCATGGGGGTTACAGAAACAAAACTGCAATATAAGAATTGACTGATAATGGGACCAGAAGTCAGAACCATAACTGGGACCACAGCATGGCTCTCCTTCACCCTGCTGACCTTGGAAGAAAACTTCTTTCCCTGCCTTACTGTCCTCTGTGATAGGACATGACACATCACCTACCTCACTAACCAAGTGTGCAGATCAACAGATTTGGTCAAACATTCTGGGTCCGTGTTGTTACACCCACAATAGGCTTAAGGCTTGCTGTAAAAACAGATGCAAAGGAAATGTACACAGGTGGGTGATGAGAAACAGGACTTTCTCCTAGTATCTAGATCTAACAGCAGGATAGCCATAGCCCCTCATCCCATAGGCTAGCACAATGAGAGGAATGTCCAGGATGACCAATGGCTAGAGAGTTTGTCCACAGGCGTTGCCATCACTCAGTGTCCTTGCTGGCTGGAGGCAGAATTCTAATAGACCCAACAGAGCTAGAACAGTGGCGTTTCCACCCTCCTCTTTCCAAACTCTTTGTCTATATGCCTGGCCTTAAGACATTCTCCAGATGGAAAGAAGAAGCAACATTGGATCCAAGCATCCATGAGAAAGAACCTAGACTATCAAACACCAAATTTCCAGTGCCACCATGGAGCCAGAGGTCACTTGGCACAGTCTCATTTCCTGCACTCTAGCTTGTCTGCTGGAGACCTGGAGTCTGAGTTCTCCATGTAACTCTGGTACTTTTGATGCTAATTTGGGAGGGAGAAGAGCTGCTGTGGGAGCTTTGTCCCTGAGAAAGGAGATCTGTCCTGAGGGACTTACGTATATTGTGTGTGTGCTTCAGGAAAGAAAGAAGAGCCTCTCGGGAAAAATGGGTAACTTTTTCTCTAGTGGTTAAGTGGTTGCCTCAACCTAATCACTTAATTATAGTGAAATCTTAGTACCTGGAAAGAGGAATGTCAACATTGAGAACTCCCTGACTTTTGAGACACCCAATTAGATGCTGAACACTGTGGCCCCAACATCTGACAAAGACAAAATCCAGCAAGTGACCTAGATGATTCATGCCCCTGGGGCCAACATATTAATGGTGGGATGAAACCTTCAGCTCTTATCTAGTATTTCTATGATTAGACACAAGGCTAGTGTGTCTTGAATGTAGTCTTAAAGCAATTGAGCTTAGCCAAAAGAATACTGAAATACTCTTTCAAAAGGTCCTCTTCTTTTCATACTCAGTAAAAAGGAAAGATGGCCAGAAATCCTGAGATATCCAACCTGATCTAAGTCTAGATCGTTACTAATGTTCTCTTCACAGAAGCCCATAACCTTAGCCCACATGAATTCTGGATACATTTAAGTAAAAATAATTCTAGAGTGGTAATCATGCTCATTAGCTCATTAGGAGAAGCAGTATCAGTTGAACACTTGAACCTCACCTTTTCTAAGGTAGGATGTCTAAGAACAGACACTCCTGTGACAGCATAATAGCGACTTGCTTTTACAGTTCTGTAAAAACGTAAAATCTCTCTCGTGAAGGAATTTTAAAAGGCACCCTTTTTTTCTGCTGGTTTATCCATGGTTGATCTATGGAGCTGGTAATAATCTTAAGTTAATAATCTAAAATCAGATGCTAACTGTGTCAGGACAAAAACCATCTCAGTCCTAGGCAAGCTGTCAGTAACTACTAATCTCCTGAGAGCCTTTGTCAGTGCTCCAGATTCAGCAGCCACAAAAACAAATGACAGGGCCTGCAATTCATCTGCCCCTCCTACAGGAACTAATCTCAGGACCGTTTCAAGAACTGAAGAAAATTGTGAAGAGGAAAATGCTGTTCAATGATAATTCCACCTGTGAAAATGTACATCTCATGGCATTGTGCTTGTCAGTCCCAGTACCATTTCCCTATTTTGTCTTGTCATTTCATATTAAAATAGCTCATGTTCCTTTGTGTTACGTGCTATTCCTTGTGGGCTTCTTGTTAGTGCATTTAGATATGATTATGATGAAAAGCCCAGAATCTGTGTTGATCATGACTATTTTGATCCAAGTAGCTAAAGAAATTACATTAAAAGCATCAACCCTATCCATGCTACAACTGATATAATAGAATGCTCTTATCTGTGGTGGTGTGTGGGGGATAAAAAACTCAACTCAGGCTATTAATGTTTGTCATTACTTTTTTCAGATGTATTCCAAGGGACCCCTAATATGTGGATTTCTTGTCCCTAAACTCACTTCCAAGATGTCCACAGATCTGGAACCTAAAGTTTTCCCTTTGGTCATTACTCAGATTTGTATAACAAAATGAACTGTTGAATCAATCCCCTTTCTCTGTTACAGAAAAATAAAAGTTGCTCCTGAACAGCTGAATTTGTCATATTGCAAACAAAACTCCATACTCAAATCTGAATAATTCAATTGTGAATTATTCTGACAAGATTAGGAAGAAGTGAAGAGCACATGTAATATTAAGAAATTGTCAGAAAAAAATAAAAAATAAAATAAAAAAATTGTCAGCAAGGTGCTGAAGGTTTGTACCTGTTATCCTAGCTACTCAGGAGGCTGAGGCCTGGAGGATCTCAATTCAAAGCCTGCAAAAAAGTCTGCAAGACTTTTTTACTCCAACTAACCAACAAAAACCAACAACTCCAACTAACCAGGCTGACAGTTCACACACACACACACACACACACACACACACACACACACATACAAACACACATATACAAGGAAATATATATAAAATTTAGTGCATAAAGCTAACCACTCATTTTTTATTTCCCATATTTTCCCTTTTTTGAAATTTCCAATCAAGTAAATAGTACAA
Organism: Dipodomys spectabilis; assembly: GCF_019054845.1. Classification (NCBI taxonomy): domain Eukaryota; kingdom Metazoa; phylum Chordata; class Mammalia; order Rodentia; family Heteromyidae; genus Dipodomys; species Dipodomys spectabilis. Next base: position 4,828,481 of record NW_024870864.1, on the reverse strand, counting down.
AGATATACATCTCTATTGTTTAAGAAATGTACACAATACAAACATAACAGTTACCCCTTGATTTCCATCCCATTTTACCCAAAGAGCATTATTGTCAAGTGGTTACATTCACCATCTTCACTTGATTTATGTGTATTTGTCTCAAACTTTCTTTTTTTCTGTTTAGGTCTAAGTCTTAGCTATATTTTGATATCAATATATAAATATCTCCATAGTGTAGAAACTGCACATGTCTACAGTGTAGTCTACCACAATTTAAAAGTCTCCAGTGGGGAATATTTAGACTCACATTTTTTTAATTGAGCTAATTCATAAGCCATAAAATTCACCCTTTAAAGTGCAGTCTAATGGTCTTTAGTACATTCACAAGGCTGATCAACCATTGCCACTACCTAATTCCACAGCATCTTTTACACCTTAAGATTATCATGTACTCAAAGGCAATCATCACGCATTTTCCCTTTCACACAGTCTCTGACAACCACCAATCCACATGGTCTCTGGATTGGCCTGTTCTAGACACTTTCGTTTTTGTTTTTTGTTTTTTCTGTTTTTTGTTTTTTTTAACCAGTCCTGGGGCTTGAAGTCAGGGCCTGGGCACTGTCCTCAATCCTCTTTTGCTCAAGACTAGCACTCTACCACCTGGGCCAAAGTGCCACTTCCAGCTTTTTCTGTTTATGTGGTGCTTCATGCATTCTAGGCAAGCACTCTAGCACTAAGCCACATTCCCAGCCCCAGACTTTTTATATAAATGGAATCACACAACATGTAGCCTTTCCTCTCTTGCCATTTTTACATGACATTTTCAAGGTTCAACTTTACTGTCACATAATGTTCTCAGCACTTCATTTGTATTTATGACTGGATAATACTCCATCTTTTGTTTACCTTTTTATCAATTGTTAGGCAATGAGTTGTTTCCACTTTCTATGTTAGTATGACCCTTCATAGCACAAGGTTTTGGGTGAAGCTATGATTCCAGGTTTCTTGGGTGTAATAACCACTCTAATGTGTATATATATGTTATATACCCATATATATATGCATACACACATATACATATGTGCATACATATACATATATAATGGGTACATATATATAGTATCACATTGTGGCTTTAGTTCACATTTCCCTAATGACTAATGAGGTTGAGTATTTTTATATGCTTCTTGTCTATGTTTATGTCTCCCCTAGAGAAACACTTTCAAATCCTTTGCCCATGTCTAAGTTAGATTGTCTCTTTACTGTTGGGTTACGATTTTAATGTGTTCTGGATTCAATATTCCTTATCAAATATATGATTTTCAATTTTTTTCCATCCTGTGGAGGATAGTTTCACTCTTTTAATGGTGCCTTTTTATGTGTATCTGTGTTGGGCAAACGTTTTTAATTTTCATGAATTCTAATTTATTTGACGTATTGTCTTGTGTGCTCTTATAACATGAATTAGAAGACTGATTTGCTCGAGGTTGTGGAGATTACTCTTTCATTTTTTCATGTTTTAAAGCTTTAGCTCTAGGTTTTAGGTGTGTGATCCATTTTAAGTTGCTGTGTGTGACATGAGAAAGGAGCACCAGTTTATTCTTTTCCATGTGGGTATTTCAATTGTTTCAATACCATTTGCTAAAAGAGATGAGATTCTTTGGCCCATTTCAACTGTCCTGGTACCCTTGTCAAAAATCAACCTGACTTACTCTTAGGGTTTACTTCTGAACTCCAATTCCATCCCAGTGGTCTGTAAGCTTGCCCTTTGGGCAGGCCTACACATCCTGATTGCTGTAACCTCATACTTGAAATTTTAAAATATGGGTTTTTGTGGGTTCTGGGTTTGGGGTTTTTTCTGCTAGATTGTTCTGAGCTAGAAGTGGTTTTTTTTTTTTTCATTTAGCTACCCATTGTGTATTACATATCCTGTAAATGAACTTCCTTCAAACAGCTGACCATCTATCCCAGTTTAAAAACAAATAAACTGTGCCTTAGTAGCATGACTGAAAGGACTCTAGGCAAAGTGCAGAATAACCTCATGGACCTCCTAGCACCAGCCAAGTCTCTCCTGGTTCTCAGTCCCTGTTCTCCAAAAGACCAAGCTCATATAGGGTTACTAGACAGTGCTCCAGTACCAGCAGCAAGCTAGAGCGTTTCATGTATGCAATCTTGGTTTCTCTAAGCCAAAGCCTGGAGGAAGAGACTTTAGGAGCTACCTCAGGTATCTGGTGACCAAACTCTTAGCCAAGGTCAAAACAGATGTCTCTTGCATGTAGCTTCATCTGAATATGTCTTTAACCAAGCAATGTTTGCCTCCAGATACAGCCTCTTCTCTCCTGCCAAAGGCAGCCTGGATCCTCACACTGAGTGTAGGCAACCATGGTGTTCCTCTGCATGCAGAAGTATATGCCTAAGTCAGTCTTGCTACCTGGCTCCTCTCATTAGATTTGGGCAATGCAGAAGTGCTATGGAGAAGGAATTACTTATAACCCTCCTGGTGGATTCTCTAGTTTCTCACCATTTCTCTGCTCAGGATCTGAGTCACAGTTCCCTGGCACCATTTAGTGAGTTCTTCCTCCCTTTGCAATATGAGAGGAGCTGGAACTCATTGTCTTGGAGAAAAAGCCCTGTTTTAACCTACTGTTAAGTAGAACTAAGACTGGGGTGTCTCTGAGGAAGACCTAATTTGGGCAGTCCCTGGCAGAGTAGCCTCCCTTAAAGCAGGGAGCAGGGCCAAATGTTGGACATGGATAACGATGTAACTGCCATGGAAAATGGTTTGTCAGTTCTTAAGAAACTTAAACAGAGTTGCCCATTTTTCCTGATGGGGAGTAATAAGAATGTTCTCTAATCAGGTAATGTTGATCAAGGCATGACCTTTCTGCATTCTTGGCTTTAGAAGGGTGAATTTTAAGGGCTGGGTATGTGACCAAGTGGTAGAGTGCTTGCCTAGCATACATGAAGCCCAAGGTTCCATTCCTCAGTACCACATAAACAGAAAAAGACAGAAGTGGCACAGTGGCTCAAGTTGGTAGAGTGCTAGCCTTGAGCAAAAGAGGCTCAGGGACAGTGCCCAGGACTGGTAAATATATATATATATATATATATATATATATATATATATATATATACACACACACACACATACACACATGTATGTATTTGTGCCAGGCATGGTGGCACATGCCTATAATTCTAGAATTCAAAACACTGAGACAGGAGGATTTTTTGTTCAAGGCCAGCCTGGGTTACATAATGAATTCCAAGCCAACTTGGACTACATAATAAGACTCTCAAAACAAAATATGTTATGGCTGTAGGCCTGACTCAAGTGATACAGCATTTAACCTAAGCAAGTGAGAGACCTTGAGTTGAAATCACAGTACTGCCCACCTCCAAAGCCAATTTGAGTGTTGTTTCGCCTTGATGCTCAAGCTGTCCATGGGCACCTGCAATATAGGGCTTAAATTAGTGTTCACTCTGAGAATTTGTCTTCCCCTCTTGCTTCATGCTCTTGCCATTCTTCTGGCCTTATCTTCCAAAGCTCTCTTGGATGAGTGTGGGGAATCTGGAGATGAACCATCCAATTCTACTCTCTGTCTCCTTGTCCGTTTCTGCTGTTCTTTGAGAAGTCCTTGGCTCAGTTTTTCAACTTATTCGCTTATCAGCTTCAATGCTTCTTCCCATTTACAGAGATTTTTATTTCAATCATCAAAATTTTCATTTCCAAGCTCTCTAAAGCATTCCTTTTTATAGGTGCAATATCATTTTATTTCTCTCTGAGGATTCTAATTATATGTGTACCAAATACTTATTCTGTTTGCTCTATTAACTCGGCCTTCTTTGGTGAAGCTTTTCCATTTTTGAGGTTGGTGCTTTTCTTTATGGCTCTTTTCAAGTGTTTAGCGGTTGTTGGCTGGGTGCTCAATTCTGTGATTGAGTTTTCAGCCTGTCCACTGATGACCTCCCTAGTTCCTGTATCTAGCTTCTTGGAATTCAAAGGAATCTCATCCCTTCTAGGTGTTGAGAAGTCCACCTCTCAACATCCATACCAACCATCTGAACCCACCTACCTTATGGGAAGATTCACACCACTGTGGCTGTACCCAGTCCTGACAGTGTCACTTCCTGGAGTAACTATGTCTTAGACACTTTTTCTTGGCAGTACTGAGGTTTGAACTCAGAGCCTCATGCTTACTAGGCAGGCACTCTACTACTGAGCCTTGCTGGCAGCAGTTTTCTTTTTTTTTAATTTTTTATTGTAAAGATACTGTACAGAGGGGTTACAGTTACCTGAGGAAGGTAATGAGTCCATTTCCTATGGAGCATTGTTACTCCCCTCCTTTGTTTTTCCCTTACCATCCCTTTCCTCCCCACCCCCCCAAGTGCCCTCTCCCCTCCCCCCCACCAAAGTTGTAAAATTCGTTTTCAACATAGTGTCTTGTACATCTCATTGTTACAATGAGTCAACTTGTATCCTTATTTCAGCATTTTGTTATTTCTCTTCCCCGCCTCAAATTAGAAAAATGTATATACAAGATGTAGGACACCAGAATCAAATACAGTGACAACAGGGTTTATACCATGGGGAAGAATATACAAAAGAAAAATCACATAGTACATTATAAATACATTAAAAACAACAGCAACAAAGATAAAACTTCTCATGTCCTTATCTTGGGGTTTATTTCACTTAACATCATCTTATCTGAGCTTTTCTGCTTGTCCCAGACATATACTAGTTATTGCAAAGAAGGGAAACCATGGGACCTATGTTTCTTTGAGCCTGGCTTACCTCACTTATAATTTTTTCCAAGTCTTTCCATTTCCTAACATATGGGGTGGTGTCATTCTTTCTGATGGAAGCATAAAATTCCATTGTGTGTGTGTGTATGTGTGTGTGTACCACATTTTCTTGATCCATTCATCTTCTGAGGGGCATCTGGGTTGGTTCCATATTTTAGCTATGGTGAATAATGCTACAATAAACTTAATTGTGCTGGAAGCTTTAGTATGGTCTTGTTTGTGATCACTTGGGTAAATGTCCAGAAGTGGGATTTCTGGGTCATGGGGGAGCTCTATGTGTATTCTTTTGAGGAACCTCCATACTGCTTTCCAAAGTGGTTGAACAAGTTTACACTCCCACCAACAATGCAGTAGGGTTCCCTTTTGGCCACATCCTCTCCAGCATCTGTTGTTATTAGACTTCTTGATTATAGCCATTCTAACTGGGGTGAGGTGGAAGCTTAATGCTGTTTTGATTTGCATTTCTTTTATAGCTAGAGAATTTGAGCATTTCTTCATGTGTCTATTGGCCATTCTTATTTCCTCATCAGAGAAGTCTCTCTGTAAGTCTTTAGCCCACTTAGTAATTAGTGGTTGTTTCTTTGAGGATTTGTTGTTGGGGGATTTAATTTTTTGAGTTCTAAGTGTGTTTTAGATATGAGACCTTTGTCCATTGTATGGCTAGTGAATATCTTCTCCCAATCCGTGGGCTTTCTATTGCTCTTGCTAGCTATGTCCTTTGCCATGCAGAAGCTCTACAGTTTCATGCAATCCCATTTGTCCAACCTTTCTTTGATTTGTTGTGTTTCTGGATCTTTATTAAGAAAATTCTGGCCTGTGCCAAGGAGCCCTAGAGTTTCTCCTATTCCTAACTGTAATGTTTTCAGGGTGTCTACTTGCAACCGTTTTCTGAAGTAGGTTTTCACTTCCTGTCAAAGTGCAGGCCTAGACCAAAATCTATCTATTTGAAGCTTCCCATCATTACTGGGATAAAAGATACGCACCACCAACTTCTCTCCACAGAGACAGCATTGCTGAGATTTTCTGCCTGGGCAGAAATCCATATCAGCCTCACAAGTAGCTAGGATTACAACAGTGCCTGCATTCCTAGTCACTTTTGTGCTGTTCCAACAGAATAGTACACACTACACAATTATCGTTAATTTGGTTCATGGTTCTGGACATTGCAAAGTCCAAGATGGAGGGTCATCTCTACACACAGCCTTTTACAACCATGAAGGAAGGCACCACAAGGTTAAAGAGTATGAGCAAGAGAATTCAAGAATTCAAGAATTCTTTCATCAGGAACACACTCCCACAGTACCAGTACTTACCCATTCATAAGAATAGGGTCCTCATGGTACATACCAGTACTGGGCTTGAACTTAAGGCCAGAACACTATCCCTTAGCTTTTTCACTCAAGGCTGGTGCTCTATGACTTGAGCCACAGCTCTACTACCAGATTTTTGTTGGTTAATTGGAGATGGGTTTCAGAGACTAATTTCCTACATGAGCTGGCTTCACACCAGGATCCTTAGAGCTCAGCCTCCTGAGTAGCTAGGAATACAGGTATGAGCCACACGGTTCAGCTTACAATCTTTTTGAAGTTCCACCTGTCAACACTGAACTTTGGGAGACCCACTAAAACCATAGCAAGCCCCTATCTTTTTAGTTCTATATAGCCTCTGAACTGCAGTTTCCTTCCTTATAACAAAACCAGCCTTGTTCCATTGTTCAGAGATGTCTCCATGTTCCTGAATCTTTTAAAGTATCCTTTCTTGTATCTTAATGCAGTCATATTAGTAGTATTAGTCATAGGTAGTAGTAGTAGTATTCTCTAGGATCACTGGGATTTATTTTTCTTTTGGGTTGGTTCTGGGGCTTGAACTCAGGGCTTGGGCACTTTCTTTAGCTTTTTTCCTCAAGGCTAACACTCTATATTACTTTGAGCCACAGCACCACTCCCAGTTTTCTGATGGTTAATTGGAAATAGAGTCTCACAGACTTTCCTTCCTGGGATGGTTTTGAACCTTAACCCTGAGATCTCAGCCTCCTAAGTCGTTAGGATTACAGGTGTGAGTCATTGGTGCCTGTCTATCATTGGGATTCTTTTAGATGAGGTCTGACTATGCTGCCTAGGCTGAGGGATGAGTGGGGAGCAGGACAAAGCATGCAGTCCTTTGCAGCCCACCGAGTTTATCGGAGCTACTGAACAGGACAATGCATTTGCTTTACACCGAGTCACTGTGCTCAAGGAGCTGCCATCTAGGCTGAGATTCTCAGATGTGAGACTTGGAAACATCCCAGACAGTGGCTAATGTCATCTCAATGCATTAATTAATGCACTGGGTTCTGTCCCTCAGGCAGTTGTCCCACACATGCATACCTTCACCTCCAACCCCTGGAAAGAACTCTTTCTCAGGTAGGATAACTCCAGTCATCCCTCAGGAGGGGAGGCCCCAACCAGCAGGAGGCTCAGAGCACCACTTCGATCTACAGATTCTGCATTCCCAGGTCACTAGCCCCAGCTGTGGAAGTCACCTTGCCTTGTCTAGGAAGTGTGTTTAACTGTTACTGCATAGAAAAAGAAAATGGTTTAAGATTACTTTTCTCCCTGGATCTAGAGAGTTTTATTCTTATCTAAACTCAAAGATTCTATAAAGATTATGTCAAAATACAAATTTGAAGAGGAGGAAAAATCGAGTAGGAAATATATGGAAAGGTATAAAGACATGCATGCTTTTGAAGTTAAGAATCCAGCCAAGCTCATTCCTGGGGATGGTAGGGAAGACAATGGAAAATAGGAAGGAATGGTGTAATACCTAGGACATCTGTCTAAACACTGCCAAATTCTTTTTTCTTTTTTTTTTTTTTTTTGGGGTCCGGTCATGGGGCCTGAACTCTGGGCCTGGGTTCTGTCCCTCAGCTCTTCAGCTCAAGGCTAGCACTCTACCACTTGAGCCACAGCGCCACTTCTGGCTTTTTTCTTTTTTTGCTTATATGGTTCTGAGGAATCGAACCCAGGGCCTCGGGCATGCAAGGCAAGCACTCTACCACTGAGCCACCTTCCCAGCCCCAACACTGCCAAATTCTTAATAGAAGAGCAATTACCAAATCTTAATCAAGCATGACTACCTGAACCTAATAGAATGCTAGAGGAAGGTCAGAACAGACCTACAAGAGATCCCCTTTAAAGTTGTTTTTTAATGGTTCTTCTTGGATAATTGAGGGGAAAGCACAATGGATGTTTGATAATGTGAGGCTCCTGATGATGATTGAGTCAGGCCGACTGAAAAGTGACTTGGCAATAATCCCTCAGCAGGCTGCTCCTAATTGTTCAGCTCAAACCTGCCAACTATTAACAAGTGAGGTTTGATCAACAGCAATGGGAAAGATATGGTCCACCAGATGCATATTTAAACCCTGGAAAGTTGTCTGAAAGACTATGTGCTGGGTTTCTTTTCTATTTCCCCATGGGTTGTGAGACCTTTTGGCACACACCCCTCTTTCTTGACTGCCCCACTTACCCTCACCAACTTGGAGACTCATGTCCTGATAAAAGCCTAGAAGAAAGATAAACTCAATCCCACCTGGAAAAGAACAATGTCAAGTTCTTTTCATAACTGAAACAGCTATTCAAATGCAACCTGAGTTTGAACACTTGAGTCAAGTTTGCTCTAGCTTCCTATCAGAAAAAACTATGGATGATAATCCCACACTCTGTCCCTATCAAACTGACTGTATTCCCTATCAAAATTGGTCATAAACATCATACCCAGTTTCATAACTCTCAGGTGAGAGTTTGATGCTTGTCATGTACTGCCAGTGGGGGCCTATGTCCTGAGTGGGAAACTCTAAATCCTTTGCTCACTAATCTCCATAAGATGACCATCCTTGGCTCTGAGGCCTGGATGGACCCTGGAGTTGTTACAGGATTGGGCTTCACTCTCCGGAGCCTGGGTAGATTTAAAATACAATTGGAGTTCTAATGCTTTCTCAAATGATCCCATTAGGATAAAGGATTTGAGCAGAACACAGAAATTGAGACTGGATACATGGGGATTAAAACTGGAATGGGATGGATTTCTGTTCATGCATTAAATGACCATTATGCTCATGCTGCAGAGAGACCAGAGACTCAAGTGATCCCTTTACTGTTAGGTGGACCTCAGAACCCATGACTTGGAGTGCAGGGTATCAGGAAGACATGGTCTGGGGGAAGTCTTGTAAGACTCTCTCATTGCTGTTCCTGATAGTTAATGGTCTAAGACAACACCTCACCCATAAAACTATCTAGCCCACCTCTCCAGAAGCCAAGCATACCACTCAATGCTTTAGGTAGGGAGAACAATTGGCATTTCTGGAACATTTCTCCAGAGGCAAACATAACTAGGGCAGATGTCTTGTGGTGTTATGGAAAACCACAGTTGGGGACCTTTCTGGCCATGTGGAGTGGAACCTGTGCTTTGGTTCAATTGGTCATCCATTTCACTCTGAGATTTCAGTGACCTGACCAGTCTCCAGTAAGGAGAGATCTCACCCCTAGAGAGTCATTTGACCTTCATGTTTACATAGATGTTATCGTGGTCCTCCCAAGTAGTTCCCAATGAGTTTAAAGCTAGAGATCAGATAGCAAAAAAAAAAAAAAAATTGAAGTCATCACTGAGCTGATTGCTATATTTCTTACAAAAGAAGTCACATTCAGAGACTAATTGAAACTGCTGAATAAGAAAGTCAATACTGACTTGATTTGAAAAAAAGAATGTAAATAAAAGAGGGAGCTAGGCACCGGTGGCTCATACTGGTAATCCTAGCTACTCAAGAGGCTGAGATTTGAGGACCGCAGTTCAAAGCCAGCCCAGGCAGTAAAGTCCCCATGAGACTTGGATCTCCAATTAACCACTCAAAAAACCAGAAATGGAGCTCTGGCTCAAAGTGGTAGAGAGCGAGCCTTGAGCCAAAGAGCTCAAAGACAGTGCCCAGACACTGAGATCAAGCCCCATGGCCAACCAAAAACAAAGTGGGGGGGAGGAAATTGTAGAAGTTACAATCTTTTCTATCAAAGTAGTTGGGTGACATAAGCACTGCTATTTTATGGATATCCACCATCTTACACAAAAACTTTTAATTAAGTCACATCTTGTTATAAGAATTATTTTTTCTGGGACAGGAGGAAGATGGCAGAGGAAAAGCTGGAGGCTAAATAAGTTCTCACATAGAAAGCAGTTTTAGTGTTCCAGTGAACAGTCCTAGGCTAGAGAATCACACCAAGTGTGCCATCACGGTACACAGAGTTTGGACAGAGAGGGAAAATCCAGGCAGCATGGTCAAGGAGACAGATCTGAGCACTTGCCGGTAGGCCACCATACCAACAGAGAAAGTCTGGGACAAAAGCGCCAGATGCGGCATGTGAGCAGATTCTACACACTACCAGCAAGAACTGACAAGGAGCAGAACTCTTCATCCTGTTGACTGAAGATAAGGGACGGCCCAGGAACAGAGTCTGGTGTGAGTAGAACCCTGACATCCTCACTCTTCATGGAGCCTCGGTGGGAAGGCAGCTCCTCCCCTACCACCAGAGAAGATCTCCATCTTTGATACTGACAAAGGCCCTGCCTAGCAGCTAGCTCCAATCCAGGCCTTGGAAGGAAACAATTGGAGGCATTAGCAGGTCACAGGAACCTGACCTGACCTGCCAGGCCCAGAGAAAGTCACCCCGTCTCCCCCCACCCCTGCCCAGGCAGAAATAGCTCTGCCCCTGGGAGGAGTGACTTTCTTCACTGGGTAAACAGAGCCAGAAGCTGCCCCTCTCTACTGCAGCCTAGATAATTGAAACTCAATAAACATAAACCCTGGGAATGGCTCCAGGCTGGGCTCTATGAGTGTCTCAGGAGCTCTAGCCCCTCAAGGAAAAGGTACTGATTGCTGAAAGGCCTCAACCCTACCCTAGTCTCATCACAGCATCTCCAAACTAGAGGAAACAGCCAACTCCCTCTTTTGTGATACTCAAAGCAGAACTAGCCTGGGAGGAGGATCACTGTCTTCCTGCTCAAACAAACCAACTTAAGAAACCAATCAAGCCACAGGAAAACCAAACACCACAAGCAGACCAGAGACTCCACCAAGAGACTGGTTACAGACACAGGGGAAATACAAGATTTTCCTCCCCCCACCCCCCCCCCCCAAAAAAAAAATCAACTCTTTTTTCTACTTATTTTTATCATTTTTTAATTGTTTTCTATTTTTTTCTTTTTTTCTTTCATAATTTTTATTTTAGGAGTGTGTGTGTGTGTGTGTGTGTGTGTGTGTGTGTGTGTGTGTGTGTGTGGTTTTTTTAATCTCTTTTGACCTTTTGGTCCTTTTTTCTTTTTTCCCCTTCTCTCTCTCTCTCTCTCTCTCTCTCTCTCTCTCTCTCTCTCTCTCTCTCTCTCTCTCTGGTGTGACTTAATTGCTATTCTGCTCATCCCCAGATATATACCCATCGTTGGTTATTAGACCTTATCCCTCATTGTGTATATACTTAATCCAGAAACTTATTACTCAGTTCACAACGTCTTAGGCTTAACTTCTTTAATAGTAGTTTTATTTCTGTATACCTATATAATTTTCAAGTATTCCAATTTTAAGAATTTTTATTTTTTTTTATTTTTTCATTTTTCATTTTTATCTTTCCCCTCCTCTCATCCTATCCTTTTCTTCTCTCAATATCATTTCTTTATACTTACATAATTTTAAGTGTTTCATTTTTTAACTATAAATTTTTATTTTTCCATTTTTTCTTGTTTTTTTAATCTTTATCCTATTATTCTCTCCTATCCATTTCCCTCTCTGAGATTAGGACTTGGTTAAATTCACTCACCTTTTACCTCTCCACATCCCTCTAATCCTATTTTTCCCCACAATTCTCCATAAACCTAATAATTTCTGGTTTGCTGATCCCTCTTGAATGTTCTCAGCCCATTAATCCATAGTTATTTGATGTTGAATAGATTGTATCTGTTGTACTAGATTGTATCTGAAGCCATTTTGACTGTGCATCTACAGGACTCTGGGTGATGTTTGCCTTAATATAGTGTTTTAGCACAAAACTGGTGTTACTTTCATACCAAATGGGCAGAACAAGTCAGAGAAACACAAGAAAAATGACAAGTCCGGGTATCTCAGCTCCCAATCAGGATAATCAGGTGACAGAACAATTAATGAGTAATCCAGAGGAAAGTTCTCAAAAAGCTCTACAAACACTACTGGTAAACATGGTGAATGAAAAGATTGAAAACCTGCAAAGGACTCTGTGCAAGCATGATAGGGAGCAAGACAAGGCAAACCAAAGATTAATACAGGAACTTCATGAGCATGTTGAGGCTAACCAAAAATTAATACAGGAATCTCATGAGTATGAGGAAGCTACTCAAAGATTAATACAGGAATTGCATGAGCAGGCTGAGAACAGTCAAAGAGAAACAAAGGAATTGTGTGAACAGGCTGAGAAAAATCAAAGAGAAATACAAGAATTCCGTGAGCATGAGGAAGCTAATCAAAGAGTAATACAGGAATTGCATGAGCGGGATGAGAATAGACAAAGATCAATAGAGGCATTCATGGAATCCATAAACAGCTGAAGGAATTCAGGGAGACCACCAAGGGAATGCTGAATGGAGCCCGTCAGAAGGAAAGGGAGTTCAAGAAAACCATAACTAATCAACTAAGTGATTTGAGAGTAAACACTGAACACCAAATTAAAGAAGTAAAGAAGTTCATACAAGATCTAAAACAAAGTTCCAACAAAGAATTTAAAGCCATCAAAGCTGACCAATTAGAAGGAAAGGAAATAAAAAACAAAGTAGAAAGTCTTCACTGTAGGTTAGACCATGCAGAAGATCGAATCTTGGGGATTGAAGACAGCCTAGATATTATAGAGAAAGAACATGCAATTATCCAAGACAAATCCAAGAAACATGATAGATCTATTCAACATTTGGAAGACACCATCAGAAGGCCTAATCAGGATAATGGGTGTAGGGGAGCACCTAGAGACAGAAGTTAATGATCTAGGAAATTTATTTAACAGGATCCTAGCAGAGAATTTCCAAAACATGCAAAAAGGTAGGCCTATTCAGATACAAGAAGCTTTTAGAACCCCAAATAGACCAGACCAGAACAGGACAACTCACCATCACATTATAATCCACACAGGATCAATTCAGACCAAGGAAAAGATCCTTAGAGCTGTCAAGGAGAAAAGATCAATCACCTATAAAGGGAAATCAATTAGAATAAGCTCAGATTTCTTAGCAGTGACAATTAAAGCAAAAAGAGCCTGGAATGATGTATGCCATGCCATAAAGACAAACAACTACCAACCAAGAATACTGTACCCAGCTAAACTCTCCTTCATAACCAAAGGCCAAATAAAAACCTTCCATAGCAAAGAAAAACTGAACAATATATCTCCACCAAACCAGCCCTACAAAAGACATTTAAAGATGTCCAACACATAGAAAACCAACAAGACCACAATGAAGGCCAAGAAACCACACCCAAACAGAAACCAAGATCCAGAACATTATAAGAGAATACTTCTCAAACCTTTATGCTAATAAGTTTGAGAACCTGGAAGAAATGGACAATTTCCTAGCAATTATTGACATGCCAAAACTAAACCAAGATGAGTTAAACCAACTTAACAGGCCCATATCAGGCATTGAAATAGAAACAGCAATAAGAGACCTCCCAGCTAAGAAAAGTCCAGGACCAGATGGATTTACAGTGGAATTCTACAATGCCTTCAAAGCAGAGCTCACACCAATACTCCTTCAACTCTTCAATGAAATCAAAAGAGAAAGTTCACTACTGAACTTTTTCTATGAAGCCATCATAACCCTCATCCCAAAACCAGGCAGGGACTCATCAAAGAAAGAGAACCATAGACCCATTTCTTTGATTAACATCAATGCAAAACTTCTCAAAAAATTTTGGCCAATTGACTTCAACAATTCATCCAAAAAATCATACACCATGATCAAACAGGCTTCATTTCAAGGATGCAAAGCTGGGACAATATACACAAATCAATTAATATAATTCATCACATCAACAAGAGTAAGGATAAGAACCACATGGTTATCTCAATAGATGCAGAAAAAGCACTTGACAAGATCCAACACCTTTTATGACAAAGGCTCTGGAAAAATTAGGAATCCATGGAACATTCCTCAATACAATAAAGGCTGTATATGACAAAGCAACAACCAGCAATATACTCAATGGTGAAAAACTAAAGCCATTTCCTCTTAACTCATGAACAAGACAAGGATGTCCACTCTCTCCACTTCTCTTCAATCTAGTATTAGAATGCCTACCTACAGCAAAAAGACAAGATGCAAACATAAAAGGGATCCAAATAGGGAAAGATGAAGTAAAACTCTCCCCTCTTTGCAGATGACACGATTTTATATTTAAAGAATCCCATGGACTCCACTCCCAAATTACTCAAGCTGATTCAAAACTTTGGCAAAGTAGCAGGGTATAAAATTAACCCTCAAAAATCAATGGATTTTCTGTATGCCAACAATGAGAAAAGTGTGTCTGAAATCAGAAAAGCAACTCCATTTGTAATAGCCCCACAAAAAATAAAATACCTAACCTAGGAATTATCTTAACCAAACAAGTGCAGGACTTCTATGATGAAAACTTTAAAAACCTGAAAAAGGAAATCAAAATAGAACTTAGAAAGTGGAAAAACCTCCCATGATCCTGGATTGGAAGAATCAACATCGTGAAAATGGCAATACTTCCCAAGGCTATCTACAAATTCAATGCAATACCTATCAATATTCCAACCTCATTCTTCAAATAAATAGAAGAGGCAAACCAAAAATTCATATGGAACAATAAAAGACCCTGAATAGCAAAAATGATCCTTAACAGAAAGAACAGTACTGGAGGAATATCAATACCAAATTTCAAACTCTACTACAAAGCCATAGTAATCAAAACAGCTTGGTACTGGCACAAGAACAGACCACGGGACCAATGGAATAGAATCGAAAACCCAGAAATGAACCCACAGACCTATAGCCACCTAATCTTCGATAAGGGACCTAAAAAGTAGAATGGAAGAAAGCCTCTTCAGTAAATGGTGCTGGCAAAATTGGTTAATCACTTGTAGAAAACTAAAGTTAGATCCGTATATATCACCCTGCACCAGAATCAATTCCAAATGGATCAAAGACCTTGGAGTCAAAGCAAACACCCTGAAAACATTAAAGGATGGAATAGGAGAAACCCTACGTCTCCTTGACACAGGCCAAAATTTTCTTAATAGAGACCTAGAAACAACAAATCAAAGAAAGGTTGGACAAATGGGATTACATGAAGCTGCAGAGCTTCTGCATGGCAAAAGGACATAGCTAGCAAGATCAATAGAAAGTCCACAGATTGGGAGATCTTCATTAGCCATACATACAATGGACAAGGGTCTCATATCTAAAATATACTTGGAACTCGAAAAAAATTAACTCCCTCAACAACAAATCCTCAAAGAAACAACTGCCCAATTAATAAGTGGGCTAAAGACTTAAAGAGAAACTTCTCTGAAGAGGAAATAAGAATGGCCAACAGACATATGAAGAAATAAATGCTCAACCTCTCTAGCCATATAAGAAATGCAAATCAAAACAACATTGAGATACCACCTCACCCCAGTTAGAATGGATATAATCAAGAACTCTAATAACAACAGATGCTGAAGGGGATGTGGACAGAAGGGAACACTACTACATTGTTAGTGGGAGTGTAAACTTGTTCAACCACTTTGGAAAGCAGTATGGAGGTTCCTCAAAAAATGCCACATAGAGCTCCCCTATGACCCAGCAATCCCACTTTTGGGCCTTTACCCAAATGATCACAAACAAGACCATACTAAAGCTTCCAGCACAACTATGTTTATTACAGTATTATTCACCATAGCTAAGATATGGAACCTACCCAGATGCCCCTCCGTAGATGAATGGATCAAGAAAATGTGGTATATATAGACACAATGGAATTCTATGCCTCCATCAGAAAGAATGACATCACCCCATTTGTTAGGAAATGGAAAGACTTGGAGAAAATTATAATAAGTGAAGTAAGCCATGCCCAAAGAAACATAAGTCCCATGGTTTTCCTTATTTGCAATAATTAGTATATGTCTGAGACAAGCAGAAAAGGTCAGATAAGATGATGTTAGGGAAATGAACCCTAAGATAAGGAAATAAGTGTTTTTTTTTTCTTTCTTGCTATTATATCTAACGTATTTTAAGGTACCACGTGATTTTTTTTTTGTTGCTTTGTATGTTCCTCCCCCACGGTATAACCCCTGTTTTCCCTGTATTTAGGGAGCAGAAGGGAAAAAACAAATTGTTTAAATAGGGATACAAGTTGACTCATTGCAACAATGAGATGTACAAGATGCTATGTTGAAAAACAAACTTTACAATTTAGGTGGGGGGGGAGTGGAGGGGGGTGGAGGGAATGTCGTCGTGGAGATGGGAGGGAAAGGATGGTAGAGGAAAAACAGAGGAGGAGGCAACAATGCTGGATAAGAAATGTACTCATTACCTTGCTCATGTGATTGTAATCCCTCTGTACAGTATTTTCACAATAAAAAAAACTTATTTAAAATAAAAAGAATTATTTTTCTAGGGGCTGAATGAACCATGACTCAAGTGGTAGAGTATCAGTTGAGTAAAAATTGGTTTTCTGACAAGTTTTTTTCAAAATAAATTGTGTTTATTATGTTACACAAATTGTTCTTCCAAATCACATGAGAATTTTATTACTTTTAGAAAACTTCTGACTTTTGAATATTCTCTAACTCCTCATAGTCTAACAATACTACTTACTACTATGTAAAATGTGTTATAATGTGATCACCTAAGCATCAACCAAGAATTGTTTTATGGAAGTAAGAAATCTCCTAAAGTCACTCCTAAAGTGACATCAAATGGTTTCATGTATATGAGTAGGTAAATACTATGTTAATGTCACACAGCTATGCAAAATTCCATCAAGTTTTAAAACAAAACTGTAAGACTTAGTTAACATTGAATAAACAGTGAGTGTAACAAAATATCCAAAGATCACTCAGGCCAAGCCAGCTGTCAGAAGACTTGTCATAATTGCAGAATTCCCTTGACAACTGGACTGACTTCTCTCCAACCAGTAACAGCCTAGATTTGAGAGACACTTTAGTGAGAAGAGCCAATCTGCAGGTCATCGTCCCTCTCTAGGAAATGACACAGACTTACACCTGTACTTTCAGTCTTCACAAATATACAACTGAGAACTAAGAGTAAAAGCATAATCATTTCAAGGGATGAAGAGCCGCACCAAATTTTAGAGTGCAGAACTGTGATGTATACTAAATGAAGAGGCAAAATGTTGATTTCACTCCATCAACAGTCCTTAAATTAAGCAAACTTGAAATCTATATTGCACAGTCATTCAGAGTGACTTCCTAGAATTTAAGGTTTAGGAAGGTAAAGTGACTTTTACTTGAAGACAGCAAGTCATCTAACATTAGACACAGCTGAATATCTGATGTGAGGAAGGGACAACTTTGAATATTCTTGGACAGTAAGCATGCTGTAAAGTTAAAATAATGCATGGAAAACAATGTTATCTGGACCACTGAAATGAGATTAGCACTCCTTGAAGTAGAATATAGCAGACAGGACATTCAAGAAACAAAAAAATCAAAGCCAGGTGCAGTTGCTCACACCTATCATCCCAGTTACACGGGAGGCTGGGACAGGGAGGATCATGGTTCCAGACCAGCCTCAGCAAGAAGTTAGCAAAACTATATCTAAAGAGAAGAAGCTGGGCATAGTGGTATAGCCTGTCATCCTAGATCTGCTAGGAAGCCTAAAATAGATCAAAGTCCAGACATGGGTCTTGGAAAGGTAAGAACCTATCTCAAAACAAACAGTCCAAAAGAGATGATAGACAATGATAGTTCCCTGCCTAGCAAATACAAGGCCCTGAATTCAAACTATAATACAAGAATGGGGGGGGGGGGAGAGGCAGAGAGAAGAGAGAGAGAACAAGGGAAGGGAGGGAGGAAGGGAAAGGGGAAGAAGAAAGGGGAGGAGAGAGAAGAGGGGGAGAGGGAAGGAGAGAAGAAGGGAAGGAGGGAGGAAAAGAGAGAAAGGAAGGACAAAGGGAAGTAAAGAAGGGAGGGAGGAAAGATGGGAGGAAGGAAGGGAGGGATGGAGAAAGCAAGTGAATGCGAGTTATCCAAGAAAAGGGCAAGGAGAGTATGGGAACCATACTCTTGCCACAAAGCAGGTACAGTAGCCCAGGAGGCGATCCCTGGGCCCTAAGAAATGGAAGGACCACAGGTGGAGACACACAGTCTTCCTCAAGCTCAGTGGGGAACTGCCGCATGGACCCTAAATCTCCCAACTGCTGTGCAAACTGGAAATGCCATGACAAGGGAGCCAAGCCACCAAAGCAGAGAAGAGTCTAAGTGGCATAATTCAAGTGCCCACACTCGACACTTTGACTCAGAGCTTATTAAAAAATAACACGCAGTACACCTAGAAAAACATAAGCTAACTATGGCAATTTGCTAACTTGTCAATATATTACTACTACCACACTTAGGAGAAATCCAGAAATGGACTTTCATTTAGGGGAGAACTTTATACCCAGAGCACCTTTTTGTATGAAGGACACTTTACAGCCTTTAAAAATCTCATTATAGGGCTGGGAAGGTGTCTCAGTGGTAGAGCGTTGGCCTTGCATGCATGAGGCCCTGGGTTCAATTCCTCAGCACTACATAAGCAAAAAAGAAAAAAACGGAAAGTGGTGCTGTGACTCAAGTGGTAGAGCGCTAGCCTTGAGCTGAAGAGCTGAGGGACAGCGGCCAGGCCCAGGGTTCAGGCCCCACGACTGGACCAAACAAGAACAAAATACAAATCTCATTATAACTTTTCATTTTCAAGAAGATGAGTGACTTTTGTGGCTCTTGAACAACTGCTGCTTGTATTAAGATTGGATACTGATAAAGTCAGGTACATTCCAAATGGTACTACAGAGATGCTTCTGTAAAAATACAAACAACAAAAGGTCATTGAATATCTGTAAGTGTTTGAGTATCCTTCACAGAACACAAAGGGAACACACAGTAGTTGTTCCCTTTCCTGCTCACCCCGCTCACCGGGACGACTTTATAGAAATAGATATACTGTCAAGCGGTGTTTTTGTACTGGCTGAAGACATCATGTTTAGCTGTGTCAAATGAAGACACCAAACTTCCTCTTCTTCAAAGTAAAGAGAGGTGTCATACTCCCTGGGGAGAGTCTGAATGTCGGGCTGCCAGAAAGAGTTGGGGTTGGCTCACTCACACAGCAGATGAAAGGCCAGCGTGATATTTCCCATGGCTTGAAGAATTCTGTCTTGAGAATATAGGGGCCCCAATACTGAATTTTTAGCAGATTTGACCGTCAGTAGTAATTTTCATGAAACCCATAAAAATCATTCTTCTGCCTTGATGTCTCTTGTCGCTTTCAACCCGAAGCCTTCTTCTTCAAAGATAACCACTTGAAACCTCTTGACAGAAGCCCCATTTTCAGCGGCCCATGTCATTCGATCAGGAAAGTAAGCTCTCTTTCCATCAAAAGTAACAGACAGATCTTTTTTTGCTTTTTTCATATTTTCTCAACCAGAGACCAGATCTGCACATACTCTTCCCATTCTTTTTTTTTGGGGGGGGGGTCCAGTTGTGGGGCTTGGGCGCTGTCCCTCAGCTCTTCAGCTCAAGGCTAGTGCTCTACTACTTGAGCCACAGCGCCACTTCCAGCTTTTTTCTTTTTGCTTATGTGGTGCTGAGGAATCGAACCCAGGGCCTCAGGCATGCAAGGCAAGCACTCTACCACTGAGCCACCTTCCCAGCCCGACTCTTCCCATTCTTTTCCTGGGCCAGGTGCAGGACGGCTACATTTCTGCAACAGCTCACTGGTCAGGTTCAACATTTCCTTGGATGACACAGTGGCTGTAGCTCCAGTGCCTGATGTCTGAGTTTTCACTCGACTCTTCTTACCTATTTTCGGACTTTCTGCTTCTCCTCCTTGCAGCGGTGGTGCCACACTCCCTCTGACAAGTGTTATTCAAGTGTCCTGTTTTTGGTTGAATGCTCAGATAAACTTTTAACGCCTCTCAAACTCCAAGTTTCTTTGGAGTGGGTGTCCTATTCCTATGTGACCCCCCAGGATTCCTTCTGCACAGGAAGACCTGTGCACATCCTGGACTTCTTATCACTGTCTGCCTCCTGATGGATAGGAGGAATTATGGCAAGGTAGAGCCACAGAGGGCTTCTGTGGGAAATATCCAGCAGAAAAGGAGGCCCACATTGAATTTGTTCCAGCACCTGCTCCCTACCACGTTATTCACCTGAAATCATTTGCCTGTAAAATGAGACGGTGATTCCAGAGATAGTTGATTTGTTGTTGTTGTTGGTGGTGGTGGTGGTGGTGGTGGCTGTGGGGCTTGAATTCTGGCCCTGGGCACTGCCCCTGAGCTCTTCAGCTCAAGGCTAGAGTTCTACCACTTGAGCCACAGTGCCACTTCCAGGTTTCTGGTGGTTAATTGGAAATAAGAGTCTCAGGGACTTTCCTGACTGGGGTGTCTTTGAACCATGATCCTCAGCTCTCAGATTCTTGAGTAGCTAGGATTACAGGCGTGAGCCACTGGCACCCAGCTAAAGAGATAGTTGATTTTTTTGTTGTTGTTGTTGGTCATGGGGCCTGAACTTTGGGCCTGGGCACTGTCCCTCAGCTCTTCAGCTCAAGAATAATACTCTACCACTTGAGCCACAGCTCCACTTCTGGAAGTAGAAACTTTCCCAATGGGGAAGCGGCACTGCCTCCACCCTGGGTGAGCTCAACATGTTTACTTGGGGCTCGAGGTTGTGATTATAATTTAGTGGAATGCTATTTCATAATGTCTTGTTTTATTCATTCATGTAAATTAAGTTCCTCATGCACTTGGGACTGCATGTATCTTTATTCCTAAGGGGCACTGGAGAGCTCATTAGTAATTGTCTGGGAAGTATGCTGCAGATAAAAAAAGCTCTCCAGAAATGTGAGGGTATTTGGGGTGTTTTCAATTTGTAACTCATTGTGAATGGATTGGATTTTTTTTTATTGTTTTGTTTTTAATGCTGTTTTGTTTTGGGACGAAAAGGATAGCTTCAAATCCTGCATTCAGCAATGGTCAGCACACGTATCAAAGAAAATGTGCAAGACACAAATGTAGGTCTCATGTTTCAATGATTTTGATATATTCACTCCTATAAAGGTTTGAGGATAAGATTGAGGATTCCAGCCAAGGAATGCAATATCCAGGGGACTGTGCCACTAAGTCATACTTGTGGCCTTGAAAAGGTGCAGTGACATCTTGGGCTATGGTCTCTACTAGAAAGGCCAATCAGGCTACATGACCCCTAATAGGTGACATCTCACGTTAGACACCCCAGCACACAGGTCTCTTATACAAGCCTCACAGTACACGGGCCACAAGGCTGGAGCTCCATGTCTTGTCTGAGCTTGGCTGTGCAACTTCTCCATATTACCCAGCTAAGTGGCCACAGGGCTCACACTTTCCACCGCACTGTAATTCACTCATGTTGCTTTTAAGGAGCTTCGGAACACAGGGGAGAAAAGGTTTGGTATTTGTTCTGGCTTCTTATTCTCCTTGCTCTCTCTGGTTCCATTACCCAGACTCAGACTGCCAAGAAAGGCCAAGTCTATTGGAGGTTCCCGTTCACTGTTAACCATTTCTCCCCTGCCTGACCCAGCCTCTTTTCCTACAGCTCCAGTGATAGGAGGATCTTGTGGACTGTTTTATACACTTGTGACTCTTCCTACCTATTTCATCCAGTGTGATGAATTTCTAGTAAATGAAACAAAGATGATCGTTTCCTTAAAATCTCCCAAACCGTAACATTTATTAAGAACCTAAGTCAGGCCCTGGTGGCCCACATTTATTATCCTAGCCACTCAAGACTACTGCCTTTTGTGACTTTTGGGGCGGTGAAGGCTCTTCTGGTGGCTCCCAGCAGAGGAGGGGACATTGTTTGAGGCAGTAGTTTCATCATTCCGGTGGGCTTCTGGGAGCTGAAGGATCTGCTGATAGTGATGCTTTCTTCAGAAAAACGTTATCCACATATTTTTGAGTGGTGGTCTGCAAAAAACCAGGCTCAAAAAGTTAAGGAAAAGAAATTTTTAACAGCGATACTCACAAGACACTATGTTGGAAATAATCTGTACAACTCGGTGGAACTGTGGGGGAGGGAAAGAGGGAGAAAAATTAGGGAGGAGGTCACAAGTTCAACAAGAAATGAACCCACTACCTTACTTAGGTAACTGTAACCCCTCTCTACATCACCTTGACAATAAAAGTTAAAATGAAAAAAAAATTGTGACCAGTTTAATAAGGAATGGACCAAACACCATTTAAGTATGAGTAGAGACCCCAAGATTGGTGCCAGCCAGGGAAAACAGCTGGAGATGGAAGACCAGCAGCTCCAGGAATTGGTTATTTGTTTCTGAGTTGGGAGGCCAAATCTCTGAGCATTTTGCTGCCTCAAGGAAATTTTGGTTCATTGTTGTTTTTGGAGGACAATGGCCAGTTCTAGCTTGCTGGAAGACTGGTGCTGGTATGGAAGGCAGAATGCTGGTTTAATACCCAATGCCAACAGGCACCAGTGGCTCACACCTGTAATCCTAGCTACTCAGGAGGCTGAGATCTGAGGATCACGGGTCAAAGCCAGCCCTGGCAGGAAAGTCCATGAGACTCTTATCTCCAATGAACCACTAGAAAACCAGAAGTGGTGCTGTGGCTCAAGCAGTAGAGCACTCGCCTTGAGCTGAAGAGCTGAGGGACAGCACCCAGGCCCAGAGTTCAAGCCCCATGACCGACAAAAAAAAAAAAAAACAATGCCTAGCAAAGCCACTAATTAACAGTGGAGACTAAGGCAGGACCATTGTCTGATTGTAAAGTTGATGGTGGCCAAACCCATTTAATGATATAGGTCAAAACAGCTTTAGCAGCTGAGCACCAGTAACTCACACCTGTAAGAGTATGAGCTCTGAGGGTCAAAGTTCAAAGCCAGCCAGGCAGAAAAGATCATGAGACTCTTACCTCCAATAAACTACCAAAATGCTGGAAGTGAGCTGTGGCTCATGGTCAGGACCAGCACACACACACACACACACACACACACACACACACACACACACACACACACTGTTAGCAACCCCCCTGCCCCTTTTCTATAGAGGTTGGAAATGCCTCAATCCAGCATGTGAAGGTGTCTATTATGGTGAGATTGTTTTTTGTTTTTCGGCCAGTCGTGGGGCTTGAACTCTGGGCCTGGGTACTGTCCCTCAGCAATTCAGCTCAAGGCAAGTGCTCTACCACTTGAGCCACAGCACCACTTCCAGTTTTCTGGTGGTTTATTGGCGATGAGTCTCATGGACTTTCCTGCCTGGGCTGGCTTTGAACCGTGATCCTCAGATTTCAGCCTCCTGAGTAGATAGGATTACAGGCGTGAGCCACCGGCGCCCCGATTGAGAACATATTTTTGTCTGTTGGCTGGAGGCATGTGGTTGAAATCAACTCACTAGTCCTGTTCTGGCAGGTTGCCTTGTGCCTGGGGTGAGGGGAAGGGTGGGACTTGACATTTCCCTAGGTAGATGCCTGGAAGCAGGTAAGGAAAGACTAAGTGATCTTTCCAGTGGGGTGAGAGGGAGGGGTTTAAGTAGGCCTGTAATATATGTATTTGTAGCTTGTATCCTGAATGGAAATTATTATGGAGATATGAAAGTGTAGGATATTCCTAAGCTTTGAAAATACCACTTTATTTTATTTTATTTTTTAGAAAGAACCAGCCCTCACTTTGGGTTCTTCCTCCTCAAATGAGAATTTCTTTTCCCCTTTCTGAATTGGGGAATGAATGTGGCCAAACAAACAAACAAACAAACAAATGGGTGTATGGATTCAATCTTAATTGAATAAAAACCCAGGCCAATTACTATTTTAGAATCTTGCCCTGGGAGCCTTTTTTCTTGGGGGGGGGGGGGGGGAGGTGTCCGGTTGTGGGGCCTGAACTCTGGGCCTGGGCGCTGTCCCTCAGCTCTTCAGCTCAAGGCTAGCGCTCTACCACTTGAGCCACAGCACCACCTCCGGCTTTTTTCTTTTTGCTTATGTGGTGCTGAGGAATCGAACCCAGGGCCTCACGCATGCAAGGCAAGCGCTCTACCACTGAGCCACCTTCCCAGCCTGACCTGGAAGTCTTTTGCAACCAATATTGCTATAGTGTCTGCCTGTTTGTTATTGATAGAAATGAAGTCCATAGTCTTGATGTCCTGGTTTGGGGAATGTGAGAGCCTCTTACAGTTGGGGGTTAGGGCTCCATTTACAATTGAAGTTCCTTTAGTAGTTAAAAATCAGCCTTCCTGCCAGATAAGAGCATGAGAAATATACTATGTGAAATGTCTGAGTGGAGTCTGTATATATGTTAATTTCCTGGTCTTTTGCCAAAACCAGCACACTAGTGAGAACAATCAAGTTTGCCTGTTTGGATGTTGTATCTGGAGGCAGGGTCCTGGCTTCTAAGGGAGAAGGCTGAGTGGTATCAATGATGGTGTAGCCTATGGCTGAATGTGGGGTCTTTAAAGGAACTCCCATCAATGAGCCAAGGAAGGATTTTGGGAAAAGGGTCTGAGGAGAGATGGGTATAGATGGGAAGAAGGAATTCTATCATCTCCCAACAAGAGTGTGCAGGGGTTTGGAAAACTTCCTGTATATCTGGAACAGAGAAAATGGTTACACGGTTGAAGGTTCTGCAGCCCTGAAAGGAGATGAGAATTGCATGAAGTTGCATGAAGTTGTTGGACTTGTGTAGAAGAAAGCGCCAACAGGGCTCAGCAACTTGTAAGTTCCACTAGATCATGAGTTCAGAAGATGGTTATATGTTGGTCTTGTGTTAATTTTTGTGCCTCTGATGTAAAGAGGGCTGCTGCAATCAGAGTCTTAAGACATGGAGGCTGGCCTTATGAAACTAAATCTACCTACTGTTTCAATACATTGTCATGAGTCTGGGGTGTGTGCCCATATCTTTTGCCAAGAGACCAAGGCAATATTTTGGATTATGTATATTATAAAGTAAAGTGTTGGGAATGGTCTGAGAGTCCAATAGCAGGAGCTTTAAGGAGAGCCCCCTTTGATCTTACTAAAATGAGTCCTAATTGATTTGGCTGTATCCAGGGAATCCTCAAGTTTACCCTGTGATGTTGTATATAGAAGTTTGGCAAGGAAGCCAAAGTTTGGAATTCATAAACGGAAATAGCCAACAAATCCCAAGAAAGAGAAAAGACCTTGTTTTGTGTGAGAGCATGTGAGATTTTGAGTTATTTGTATGCATGACAGTAGAATGGTCCTAAACTATGGGGTGATGATGAGTCCTAGATAGGTACTTATGATGTTGATATTTATGCTTTAGAGGGCGAGGCCCTATATGGATATATATTGGGCCTCTATATGTAGGAAATTGAGGAGTTGTGTGATGTGTTTAAGGGTATAGATCTAAAGAGGAGAGAGGCAGCAGAATAATAAAGGGGTGGGACATTGTGGGATGACTAACGAGAAGTGTGTGAATTGAATGTAGAAAAAAGTGTAGAGGAAGGAATCTGTACAAAGTAGGGTAAAGGAGTTTCCATCAATACCCACAATAGGACAAGAAGAGAGGAAATGCCAGCAATGATGAATAACTACCCCCCAACCCCACGCCCTGGTGTGTATTAAGCATGAGATCTGATGGCCTGATATTGAGAGAGGAACCTGAGTTCTGTGGCAGTGATGATCGTCTGATGGGGACCGAGATCCCTAGATCCTGTCTGTCTTGAGTCACCAGCCATAGAGAATCCATCAGCCCTGGTAAAGTTTATGGGACCAATGAGATTGAGATGTCTTTCTTCAGACCATCCCATCTTTGCTATCCTTCCTCTCTGCCTAAAAAGCAGTTTCTTGAGACAGGCATTTGCCCAGCTTCTGTGCATTTGTAACAGGGCCCTCAGAGTATCCTTCCCTTCAGTGAAGTAGGACTATTATCACCTTTGGAAAGCTCTCATGGATGGCGTCCACCAGCATCAAGAATTTGGTCGTATCCCATTCAAATTGTTGAATTTTTTTGTTCTTCCTCCCTGTGTTAAAGATCTTGGTGGCAATGTTAATTAGGTCTGCTTGAGATGTTTCCAAGTCATCTTCCAGGTTTTTGAAGGTTCCTTCCCCTGCCCCTGAGAGACTCAGGACAGAATGACATGAATGTCATTCCAGGTTAGGTTATAAGATTGGTAATATAAGAAATTCCTTAGGATAAGTGGTAGAATCTGAGACATAGGAATCGGGATGTTTTCTATTTGAGATTGCTGAAGGAAAGGGGACATGGACCTAGACCAGGTATTACCTAATATAACTAACCTGAATTAGTTTCCCTCCCTCCCTACCCATGTACCAGAGGCATCCTGAGACAAGACAGAAGACCCAGGCAAACCCACAGCCACATGCCCAGGCTTTAGGACTGTCCAGGGCAGAGGGAGCATTCTCCTAACTGCAGCCTGAGAAAACAGAGCCTGTCTCCTCTAAGCATTCCCAAGGGAGAGATCTTAGAACTGCTCCACCAAGGTAGAGACCCAGTTTGTCTCACTTGTCACTGAGGCTTTTTGTAGGGTCTCAAATGGACTCTTCTAAAACTAAGAGAGAAATCCAGTGAGAAGCACCAGAAATTAAGGCCAATATTAGATGTAAGATCCAGTGATAGGATATCATCTCTGGTGGTTAAAGCAGGAAGGAATTGTCAGGTGCCAGTGATTCATGCCTGTAATCCTCACTACAACTAGGCTGAGATCTGAGGATCATGGTTCAAAGCCAGCCAAGCAGGAAAGTCTGTGAGACTCTTATCTCCAATTAACCACCAGAAAACCGGAAGTGGTGCTGTGGCTCAAGTGATAGAACGCTAGCCTTGAGCTGAAGAGGTGAGGGACAGCACCCAGGCCCAGAGTTTAATCCCCACAACTGACAAAAAACAAACAAACAAAAAAGAATAAGAGTGAGAGGGACTGAATCTGACAAGATAAGAGTGTTAGAGGCTGAATGTTAAGAGGAGAGAGGGAAAGAGTAATAAACTAAACACAAGCCACCAACTTCACCATACACAGCTCAGCTGAGGGAAAAACAATCTTCCCCAAAGGGCAAGGGTCTGACACATGGTAACCAGGTTGACTCTGCTACCCAGTACCTTATAAAGGGGACTAAATGCAAAAGACTCAACCTGTGCTTTTTTTTTTTTTTTTTCCAATCTTACGGCTTGAACTCAGGGCCTACACACTGTCTCTGAGCCTCTTTGTGCTCAAGGCTAGCACTCTACCACTTGAGCCACAGTGCCACTTCCAGCTCTTTCTGAGTAGTTTATTGGAGATAAGAGTCTCCTGGGCTTTCCTGCCAGGGCTGACTTTGAACTGCAGTCCTTAGATATCAACCTCCTGAGTAGCATTTATTACAGGCATGAGCCACCAGCTCGAATTGTAATGTACTTACCTGCAGAAAGATACAGCTTCACGTGTCCTATGTGGATCCAAATGACATACTGTCTGCCAGAGAGATTCTAAATGGTACTCTACCTCTCCCCTGCTACTTACAATCCTTCAGTGTTTCCCTGTTTCCCATAAAACAGGGTTTTTCACTCTTAGCCCTCATTGTGAACAGATATAGGCCTGTGTTCACAGGTAGATGACCTATGTGATCACCCAGAGCCTCACACTCAGGAGAACCTTTCATTTGATCTGCTGTCATCATCTTAAAATTCTTAATCTTCTTATCAAGTGTGTGTGTGTGTGTGTGTGTGTGTGTGTGTGTGTGTGTGTGTGTGTGTGTGTTTACTGGGACTTGAACTCAATGCATCACATTTTCATGAGGCTTTGTAGCTCAAGGCAAGTACTCTACTATTTGAACCACACCTCTACTTCCAGCTTTTTGCTGGAAAATTGGAGATACAAGTCTCAGGGATTTTTCTTCCCAGGCTGACTTCAAACTATAATTCTCAGATCTCAGCCTCCTAAGCAGCTAGGATTACAGATGTGAGCCACCAACACTCGTCTTAATTATCTGTTCTTTAAACTTAGGTTTAGTGAATGAAATCCTGCAGGTAACAGAATAGTACACATAATAGTCATGTCTACAATCCTTGCTGCCCCATTTACAAAATAGAGTTCTGATGCCTCATAATGGGATTTCAGTAAGAACCAGAGCAAATTCAACATAAATGTGTTACTTCTGTATTGAGTAAGCAGAACCTTCAATAACCTTTATAGCATCAAGATGCTTTCCAACCAGAAGCTTGCTTTGAATGCATTGAAATACAAATGACTAAGAGAAACTGTTTAACATATTTTCTCTAACTCATGTTATTTCCCTAAACTAGCCAATTACTGAAAATGATGACATAGAAGAGTTTTAGGACTTGCTTGTAGTTCAGTGATAGAGTGCTTGCCTTAACAGGTGCAAAGCCCTGTGTTCTGTTTCCAGCATTACAAGGGAAAAAATAGGGTTTTATTAGCAAACAAAAATACAATTTCTGTTAAAATGTGAACTCAGACAAACAACATGAGTAATCTTATGCTGAATACCTATTTGTATACCTGAAATGAAATATTTAGGTTTTTTAATGTAATTTTAATTTTGAGATCAGGCCAGCCTAGCCTCAATTTTGCTATCCTTCCACCTTCCAAATGCTGGAATTATAAGGGTATACCACTATGCCTGGCTTAAAATTCAAATTTAATAGGCATCTATATTTTATGTGGCAACATTACATAAGATGAAGGAGAAAACAGTCCAACTCATACTTCTTTTCTCTTTTCAGTCCTTCCTTACTCAATGTAAAGCCAAAGGTAGAAAGAAAACATGGTTAGAATTTTGGTTGTTGACCTTGTTGTCATCAATGTACTGTATCAAGTTCTTTCTTTTTATTTTATTTCATTTTTCCTTTTCCTTTGGTTAATCCATGGCAATGACTGTCTTTGATTCTTGTACCCTAAGTCTTGTATATACATTTATCTGATTTGGGGAAGGAAAGGGGAACAACAAAATGGACAAAGGACAAACAAGGACAAAGGATGACCCAATGCAACAATGATACTCAAAAGATACTATGTTAGCAATGAACTTTACAACTGGGATGTGGGAAGGAATAGTGGGAGAAAAATGAATGCGTGGGTAACAATCTTGGACAGGAAATGTACTCATTACCTTACTTATGTAACTATAACCCCTCTTTACAGCACTTGTATAATAAAAGAAAAAGGAAGAAGTTACATAAGAAAATTGAACAAACATATCGGAGTCAGAAGCCCAGAGTTTTAATAAAGTAATTATTAGCTTAAAAAAAAAAAAAAGAATGCACCACCATGGAGTGGAATGAAGATACACTAGCTTGTGCTGCATTTCTATTGCTCAAGTAAGAACAAAATACATATGCATGTACACATTATTTAATATGAATAGTGTTATTGCGACTATTGTCATTAATTAAATGTTCTCATAATGGCAGTTTAAAAATGGCATTGTGGGGCTGGGAAGGTGGCTCAGTGGTAGAGCGCTTGCCTTGCATGCATGAGGCCCTGGGTTCAATTCCTCAGCACCACATAAGCAAAAAGAAAAAAAAGCTGGAAGTGGCACTGTGGCTCAAGTGGTAGAGCGCTAGCCTTGAGCTGAAGAGCTGAAGGACAGTGCCCAGGCCCAGAGTTCAAGCCCCACGACCGGACCCCCCCCTCAAAAAAAATGGCATTGTATGGGGCTGAAAAGGTGGCTCAGCAGTAGAGTGCTTGCCTCGTAAGCATGAGGTCCTAGGTTTGATTCCTCAGCACCATATAAACAGAAAGAAAGGCCAGAAGTGACACTGTGGCTCAAGTGGTAGCATGCAAGCCTTGAGCTGAAGAGCTCAGGGGCAGTACAAGGCATTGTATAAAATAACAATGCATGGTAATCCTTATGCTAATATTTCAAATATTTTAACTTTATCTGGAATTATATCAAATTTAATTCTATTAAATAACAAATTTAAAACACTGAAAGAAGATAGAAGAAAGGTAAAAGTTATATTTTAACACTTTGAGTGACACTGGTTTTCTACCTTTTGAACAAGTCCCATATTTTGACTTTGCACTGGACTTTCCAATGTATGAGGCCAATCCTGGAGGGTGGAGATAGGAGGGATTGCCTTGTCTATTGTAGGAGCTTTAGTGGTAGCCTTAACCTCTACCCACTTAAGACCATGAACATTGCCCAACATATAACTGTGAAAACTGACTCCAAAGGCCTCCTGAAAGCAATGTGCACAGCCACAGCCTTGGAAGAAAATCCATCCTTCTTCATATATAGGCCTTTGATGATCTGGCCCTTCCCTCTCTTTATAGCAGCCCATTCTTCCTCAAGCATGCATTGTGCTAGTCCCATTCACCTTGCTGCGACATATACCTAAGATATATCAACTTAGAAAGAGAAAAGGGTTATTTTGGCTCATGGTGTCGGAGGTTTCGGCTCTGTGGCTTTGGGCCTACATCAGCATAATACATCATGGCAGGAGTACATAGTGAAGAAGCTTGTTCACCTCATGGCAGCTGGGAAGCAAGAGGAAGGGGGAGGGACCCAGGTCCCAATGTCCCCATTAAGGACACACCCACTGATGATTTAATTTCCTTTCATTAGGCCCCACCTCTTAAAAGTTCTAACACCTTCCAGTTGCACCACAGGCTGGTGACCAAGCCTTTAACATAATGGCTTCCAGTAACATTTCAAATCCAGACTAAAGCGTTCACTAACTATGCTGAGACTACTTGGGGTTCCCTGAACAAGCCATACTTGAATGCCTCCTTGTCTTTGGACACTCTCTGCCCACTCCCTAGAGCACCTTTCTCCAATTTCATTCAACCAAGTTGTTAGCTTTCAAAACACATGGTAGCATCACCCAGACACCCACTTTCTTCCTTCCTTAGTTACTCTCTATTCAACCAACTAGGCCAGGTGCCCACCTTTGGACCAAATCATCTTGTTCAGAGCTCCATCCGGACTCTTTCTGTGCTACCTGGTAATCACCTGTGTGCAAAACTTTAATGTCAACAGACTAAGCTAGTCTGTGAGGGGAGAAAAGGGCTCTGTTCTTTCATTTCTTCATTACAATATCTAGCACAATGTCTAGTACAGAGTAGCCTCTGCTTAGTACATGAGTGTCACAGATGGGGGAAAGAAGAGCAGGAAAGAAGAAAGAAGGAAGAGAGAAAGTAGGAGGAACAGAAAGGAGGGAGGAAAAAGGCTATTAGAAATTTTTCTAGTGTTGCATAAGTAGTAAATGTTGCTCTCTTCATTTAACTTTTATTTCTAGAAGTCCATTAACTAAGCCATAAAAATAAATGCTAGTCTCTCATAAAAACTATATATGTCAATAAAGTGAGATCCATAATGCTTAGATCAGTTGCTGAGGTTTATGGATTCTTTATTTATTTTTTAATCCTGAGCAAAGCACTTCACCCTTTCTATGGTGATTTACTTATTCCAGATGGTCCTTATCCAAACACTAGCCTTTCTCACATTTACCTTCTTCCATGACTGGCCTTCTGGTTGTCCCCGTGTGTGAAAAGGAACCCATTAATGACTGGCTACCACCATCAAAGACCCTCAGACCCTTTCCTGCCACCAGATTGACTCTTGGCTCTCAGACTACTCCATTTCCTCTTGGCCATCTGAGCTGAATCAACTGTCTGCAGGTTCCATCAAGGCTTCATTGACAAGAGAGCTGAGATTGTCAGAGGAACTCTTTCTCTACCTGCATACCAGGTCCTGTAGGATAAAGGGGCCTGCCCAGGAGGCTTTTGGTAACAGCTGAACTGAAGGAGAAACAGGCACTTAATCTCTGGCTGCCCTAAATCTGATGCCACCTATTTATTGGAAAGGAAGCCGTATAAAAATCCAAGGCAGTAGCTCAGGGATACCATATATTCCTGTGTCACATGACCTTAGGCTCAATTTCAAGCACTGTCAAAAATATATCTAATTATAGATGTCTACAAAGATGAAAAACAAAAGTACCCAGAAAATCAGCAGAACCCCAACACTGAATATAACCAACCTACTGTATCCACAGGTCTCACATCTGTTGATTCAATCAACCATAGATTTTTAAAAAACATTGAGTCTGAACTGTATCCACTTGTCATTATGCCTCAAAAGTATGGTGGGTAATGACAGAGCATTGGTGTTGTTTCAGAAATCATCCAGAGACGGTATAACATACATGGGAGGATGTGCCCGGGTTATATGTAAATGGCACACACATTTTATATTAGGGACTTGAATATCCAAGGATTTGAGTATCTTTGGAGGGGGTCCTTGGAAACAACTCCCCCCCCCATCCCCCAGATACCAAGGGATGACTGTAGAGCCTTTTTATTTTTGCTGGAATATTCCTTTTTGAGGCATTTTCCAGTTTTTAAAAACTTACCCCTTAACCCTAAGATATGTATCTTAAATGTTTTTTTCTCTTTCATGCATTTGTTTCTAATGCAATTATAAGATTATTTCTTTGTTGCTTTGTATGTCCCTCCCCCACCGTATAACCCCTGCTTTCACTGTATTTGATGTCGGTATAATTTGTGGAGGGGAAGGGGAAAAACAAGTCATTTAAATAAGGATACAGGTGGACCTGTTGCAACAATGAGAAGTACAAGTTGTCATGTCGAGGGGGGGAGGATTGAGGGGGGAGGGGGAGGATGGGAAGGGATGGGACGGGTAAACAAAGGAGGAGGCTACAATGCTTAATAAGAAATGTAATCACTATCTTGCCCATGTAATTGTAACCCCTCTGTACAGTATTTTCACAATAAAAAAATTAAAATAAAAAAAAATCTTACCCCTTGTCTCCACCTTACAGTTCAGGCATACTTGCTCTTCTGTGCTCAGCATCTCAAGGGAAGGATTTGCCAGGCAAAAGGGGAGGGAGTAACCAAAACTCCCAGGGGACTTGAGAGGACATTAGCAAAAGGAAGAACTGGGGAGGGGGAGGGCAGGAGGGAAGGGGTAATAGTAAGATGTCCCTTCTATTAGGTCTCTTCCAGACTGGGAAGGTGGCTCAGTGGTAGAGTGCTTGCCTTGCATGCATGAGGCCCTGGGTTCAATTCCTCAGCACCACATAAGCAGAAAAAGCCAGACGTGGCGCTGCAAGTGGTAGAGCTCTAGCCTTGAGCTGGAAAGCTGAGGGACAGTGCCCAGGCCCAGAGTTCAGGCCCCACAACTGGCAAAAAAAAAAAAAAAAAAGAATAATAGGTCTCTTCCACTGAAGACTGGAAAGCAATCCCTGATTGGCTGAGGAAAAACCATGAAACCTGATCTATGGGTTAAGAGTGAGAGGGTCCCACAACCCAGCTCCAGATCTGAGCTTCCCACACAGTGAAACCCACAGGCAGGTAGGCCTGGGGGAGCTAAAAGCAGGGGTAGCTGTGCCCTCATCCCAGGCAAAGCCAGAAAATGGCACAGACTCTGAAAATAACACAAGAGGCAGAGATTCTCGAATAACAAAAGTGTTCCTTGGAATGTGGTTCTCTATCTTGATTGTGACGGTGAATACCACACACAAACCAGTTCATACTGTGTAACTATATAGAACTAAAAGCTAGGGGCAGGTGGTCCACACCTATATTCCTAGTTACTCAGGAACACAAACCAGTTCATACTGTGTAACTATATAGAACTAAAAGCTAGGGGCAGGTGATCCACACCTATATTCCTAGTTACTCAGGAGGCTGAAACCTGGAGGATAGAGATTTTAAGCCAGCCCTGTCAGAAAAGTCTAGGAGAGTCCATGTCCAAAAACTAATCAGTAAAAATGCAGGGCTGGTGCAAATAGTAAAGCACCAGCCAAGCAAGTAAGCAAGCTTAAGGCACTGAGCTCAAGGCTAATAGTGCCAGAAAAAAATCACCCACAGAAATGAATATAAAACAAAAATACTTGGAGAATAGAAAGGAGGGAGGGAGAGAGAGAGAAAGGGAGAGAGAGAGAGAGAGAAAGAGAGAGAGAGAAAGAGAGAGAAGTTTTCATATTCAGGAATTATGAAGGGATTCTGAGGAAAATTATAATGCCTCATTTCTAGTGATTAATACAAAATTAAGAAGGAGAATTGTATCTTCAGTAACAAAAGAAAATCAAAACAAATTTTCTGCTACCTAGCCACCAGTGCTACGTTGTCAGTTATCAACTCTACCACAATTTCTATCCATCTTCCTTGGAGCCATTAAACCATTGAGAAATTTCAAACAATGCTCAGACCCTTCCTGTGAAGAGTCACTGTGACGTCACCGTGAGTCAGCATGTAGTTCTCTGTTGTATCACACCAGTACATTTTTTTGGAAGGGATCCTTTGTGGAAGTAGAACTGCCAAATCAACTGTGCTTCAGATGTGCTCTTTCTGAAAGTACCTAAGAACTGTCCACATATGATCCTTTAATAGTGTAATTTGTTTCTGATTTCTGATTTCTGGGATTACAGGGTCACATTCATGCTAAGCAACGGTTTTACCACTATGCTACATCCTCAGCCCTTTGGTAGTGTTATTTAGACAGTGCTTTGCTGGTCCTGACCAATTCAACTAAATCTCATTTGCAGGAGTTATTTCAAGTCCTGATGGTCACTGGAACAAGAGTTTTACTGATTATAAGAATTCTAAGAACTAAATCCATCGAAGTAGAAATTGGCTTTCCCAAACCTGTAACTGTTTTTGCTCAATACCATTTAAAGCCTAATGCTCAGAAAGGGTTAAAGCCAACCACAGAAGGTTTTGTTTTGTTTTGGTTTTAAATCAACCAGAGCTCCATAAGGCCTGCACCAACCCTTGTAATATTCCAGTGTTATTCAGTAAAAAAGCCTCATGGGCATAGATATTGATTAGTACAGGACCATAGTGACATAAATAAGGTTGTAGCTCCCTTTTTTCCCTCAATGGTCCTTATTCCAAATTCTATTTTGTCTTCAATACTACCTGAACCCACTCACTGTTTGTGATGGGTTTATGTTCTTTAGCATTCCATTAGATCCAAGCAGTCAATATTTATCTCCCTTCTCATAGGAAAGACTACAATATACCTGGACTGTTTGCCTGCCCTCCAGGGTTTACCGAAGTTCCTCTTTTATTTCTCTTAGATCCTTAATTGGGAACTCAAGGATTTGAGATTTTATCTTCAGTCTGTTCTAATATAGCATGTGGATAATTTTTTACTACATTCAAAAAAAGAACCTGAGCAAAGCTTCAAGACTGAGTTTGTGTATTTATTAAAGACCTTAGTTCAGAGGAGACATATAGCCTTTGGAGAGAAATTAAAATTCTGCTGCAGCAACAACAAAAGCAAGGGGAGTTTCATTATTTACAGCATACCATATCACAAGAAGGCAGGGCTCTTGCTAGGTGGAAATTACAAGACATTGAGAATTTCCCAGGTTAATTAATACAAAACAACTTTGAGGATCCCTAAGGTGACTTTATGTTGTGAACAATGGGTGCCAATCTTTTCTGCCATCATTTCGCCCTTCTGTGAATTAGAGTCTTGGTCCTTGAACCTCTCCCTTAGGAAGATACATATGAGTAAGACTCCTGGGACCTAAATCAAACCTGGCATGCCTGATTATCATAAGCCTTTCCCTTGTTGTTCACAAGAGATCTGAACACACTGGGATCCTGACTCAGTTACCTGAGAATCATCAGAGGCCTGTTTTGTTTTGTTTTGTTTTAAGTTTTAGTTTGTTTTTAATGGACACATAAGTATACATATTAATAGGATAGAGCAATGTCTCCATATATGTACACATTGTATGTACACAATGTCTCCATATATGTACACATTGTATAATGAGCAAAGCAGAGTAGTTAGCATAGCCAGTACCTCATTTACCATTTCTTAGTGATGAGAATATCCCAAATCCTCTATCCTAGGATTTACTTATTTGTTTCTTCATAGTTAGTGATAGGATGCTATTATGTAACCTAAGCTGGCCTGGAACTTTGTGTGTGGGGTAAGGGGATAGGGTCTGCAGGTTTTATTGTTGTTGTTGTTGTCATTTTGTCAGTTATGGGGCTTGAACTCTGGGCCTGAGCTCTGTCCCTCAGCTCTTCAGCTCAAGGCTAGCACTCTACCACTTGAGACATAGTGCCACTTCCTGTTTTCTGTTGGTTTATTGGAGATAAGAGTCTCATAGCCTTTCCTGCTCCAGCTGGCTTTGAACCGTGATCCTCAGATCTCAGCCTCCTGAGTAGCTAGGATTACAGGTGTGAACTACCGGTGCCTGGCAAGGGGTCTGAGGTTTGATCTCAGGGCCTCACATTTGCTTGAGCCATATCCACAGTCCATTTTTTGCTTAATTGTTTTTAAATAAGGTCTCATACTTCTTGCGTGGAGTTAGCCTTGGATCATGGATCCTTCTACCTGTACCTCCTATGTACTTGCATATACATAGTTTTGCTTCTGCTGATATCTTTCTTTCTTTTCTTTTTCTTTCTTTCTTTTTTTTTTTTTTTTTTGTCAGTCGTGGGGCTTGAACTCGGCCTGGACGCTGTCCCTGTGCTCTTCAGCTCAACATGAGCGCTCTACCACTTGAGCCACAGCACCACTTCCGGTTTTCTAGTGGTTTATTGGAGATAAGAGTCTCACGGATGTTCCTGCCCAGGCTGGCTTTGAACCACAATCCTCAGATCTCAGCCTCCTGAGTAGCTAAGATTACAGGTGTGAGCCACCGGCGCCCAGCCACTGCTGCTATCTTTCTTAACTGATGTGAATAGCTTAAGAATGAGATAAACCATGGGCCTTTAGAAAAGCTGATTTTACATACATAAAAAGAAAGTCAAATATTGATATTCAGAAGCTGGGGAGGATAGAGGAAAAGAGGACGGGGAAAGAATAGGCAACAGAGACATAATTGCAGTAGAAGGAGAAGTTCTAATGTTGCATAGTAGAATGACTAACAAATAATACTGCACTCTGTATTTTTGGAATAACTTGGAGAAATCCAAATGTGCTGGATTCTGCCTGTATCCAGACACTTGGGAAATTGGGAGAATTGCAGTTTCAGGGCAGCTCAGGCAAAAAAAACAAAACCAAAAACCGTGAGGCCCCATCTCAACAAACAAACCAGGTAGGGTGACATGCATTTGAAATTATTAGGCAAGTTGTACTAGCACAAACCTGAATTTGCCTTTGAAATACAAACCATTCCAAGAACTAAAAGCAGCTCACTCACGTGGCTGAGTTAATTGCCTTTGCCTAGATATACAAAGTAGGAAAAAAAATAAAAGAGCAAATATTTAAACTGATAGCTGATGTTTTTCAGGTAGTCTATGACTTTGAAAGTCTTGGGAAACAAAGGTTTATTATATCGACAGGATTTCCTATAAAACATGAATGACAAATTAGAGAGCTCTTAATGCTTTGTTTCACTAAAGGAAATAGCTAAAAGTAAAAAGTTATTCAAAATGCAAAAGTCAATCTCATGCAGATGAGATTAACTGAGCACTATGCCAAAAAAGGCAACATTAACCACGGTACTATTGTTTCTGTAGTAACACAATGAAAGAGGAGTCCAAGAGGCTGTTGTTAATGGTCAGAGATAAGCCCTTGATTCTGAAAAAAAATACATGAGAAAAATAAGGAAGCTCGTTGCATACAAATAATATTTTGTTTCTTCAGCTTGGTTGATTGGTAATACCAAAAAACTGAAAATGGAGTTGAACAAAGATGCTTCCTAATATTATCCATGATAGCATAACTAAATTGGCAACAGTGTCAGACTAACATAAGTGAGCTAATTTTAGAGATATTACTTAGGATGTTTCTAGAACATGTTCTGCCTGCCAGTAACATAATCCTGGCAAAGCTGTACAGACTGGACATGGACAACAACCAAACCTCAAGAGCCTTTTGAGCACTCCAGATGGACTTTATAGAAATGCCTCCCTGTACTGGTTATGAATATATTCTGGTTATTGTACATTTATTATCAGAGAAGTTTGAATCTTCTCTTTTGCAGAGAGCAACAATCCGAAGGAAAAAAAGAATCTTGCTTTTTTCCCCCATCCTGGTAACACTTATCTCCTTAGTGAAAGGGACATTCATTTTACTGGCACTATTAATAAAGAACTTATAGTTTTGTCTTTTACTCAGAAATTTGTCATCTATAATACTGAAAAAATAGTGGAATCTTAAAATTAGCAAAGCTCTTAGAAATCTTTATCCCTCACTGACTGAAATATAACCACTAACCCCAATGCCCAGAAGACGAATCTCTTTTGATTATCCCCTTATGAATTCAGATTATCCATTTAAGAATTCATAATAGATTGTCTCAGGTGTTGAAATTTCAACTCAATTTTATATTCTACCTGTTCTTTACAGAACAGATCTGATTTCTTTAAATGTAACCTTATTTAGAAATAGGAACATTGCAGGTCAATCAAGTTAAGATAATCCTACATTGTAGCTTGTCTTAATTCAATGACAGATGCCCTATAAGAAGAGGGAAATTTGGACACCAAGACATACAGAAACAGGAAGGAAGCTATATAACATTGGAGGATGCTTCCACAAGCCAAGGATCTTTGAGACTGGCCAACAATCACCAGAAGTCAGGGAAAGACAAGGAAAAATTCTTTGCCAGAGCCTTCAGATGTAACATGGACTGATGTTACATCTCAGTTTCAGGCTTTTAGCCTCCAAAGTTGTGAGAAAATAATTTTTGATTGTTTTAAGCCATCCAATTTGTAGCACTTTGTTACAGTAGCCCTAAGAAACTAATGCTTTATCTTCTTACAAACACTGCTTCCAGACTTGACATCAACAGACAAAAGCTGCTTTTCCAAAACATCCTCCTAAATCATCTCTGCATAATCTGCAATGTACAGATTTAATTTTCTAGAAATGATATTAAAAAAAAAACCATTCTTGGACCTCAGTAGAAAGGATCATACCTTACCAGGCACAGTTAAATACCATAGCTATCAAACTCTGAGATAATGGTCCTTCAAGGATATATGCCACCTCCTCCTGACTACTGGACTTCAATTCCATCTGCTACATTCAGCTGAGGATTCTTTGGAATTCTCCTGAAGTTTCCATCTTCAGAGATGGACAAGAACTTCTCATGGTGGAACAAAGAGGGCCTCAGATGTGGGTGACTTCTACTCATGAAGATGAGTTTTCAGATTCTTCAACAATGTTTGTCTGCTGTCTATTACAGAATGTCAATACTTAGAACATTAATCTCACTTATCTTCCTCCTTTTATTTCTGAGCATCATGGACTCTTGTCCTTTCTGTGTCTTTCTCGGGCCACAATTTCAGTCCTGAAGCCAGTAGACTTGTGAATCTGTACTTCCTTACCAGATTTCTTGACAAAAACCTACCACCTGTTCTTTTAAATACTTCAGAACAGGAATTCCCTCTTTAGACCTCTTCTGAAAAACAAGCTCTCTCAAATTATTATCTCAGGTCCTAAAACTTGAACCTAAACAACATCCCAATACTTCTAATAGATCCATACAGTCCCTCTGGACAGCCAAGCTTAGTCCAGAATAAGAACTAGTATTGGGGCTTTCCTGATTATAGTAGGTTTTCTCCTCAAAGATACTTCTACCTGCTTTGCAGGAGCTTCTTGTTCCAATCAAGGAATTAATACTACTTTTTACATGAATACCAATTCCTGTCTCTCAACTACAGACTCATTGATCCTGTATATCTAGGGCAACCATTAGTTTGGAGGAGATTTAAAATGCTTCCATTGCCATCTTTTGCTTCAAAAAGGATAGCCAGAAATCTCCACAATGAGGTAAGCACAAATTATTTGGGAGATCTTCCAGGAGGAACGGACCTCATTCCTTTTTCATGTGGATTCTGAGAGCTGCAATCCCCACAATGGGAATAATACAAATAGAGAAGTAGTTTGAAGTTTGTCTCTGATGTTAGTAGAAATCATAAACAATACCCAGCTCTGGGAACCCAAAGAACTAGTCTAAACTCATTAGCTAGAGTTGTCATGGACAATTGTATAGTTCTTGATTTTCTCTTAACCAACCAAGGAGAAGTTTGTGGCAAGCAGTCCCATTTCTCCTATATAAACACTGCAGGACACATAGTACAGACGGAGATGAAGCTAAAAGAAAAAAAAAACATCTGTTCCTCTCAGGTGGATTATGGTACATGTTTTCATTGCCTGGGTTTCATAATTTAAGCCTTTGGCTTCAAGCCCTATTATAAACAAAATAGTCATTTTGCTTCTGATAACTGCCTACGTTACAGTTGGCTGATGCATCCTGTCCAGGGTCTTAAATGCTTCTGCCAGCCATTGTCATATGAGAGGTTCAACATTTCATCTAACCACAGGAACAGAAGGGAAGGTTAACCTTGGATCAAGCACAGACTGTATTCAATGGAGTCTTTTCTGCTTCTTCTCTTACTCAACAATAACTTGGCAGGGGCAAAGATACATATATCATGATTAATATCCTCTTCTGCCACTTAGTATTCCCTAGACCAAAAGGGAGGCATAAAGAAATGAGAGGAGGAAGAGAGAGGCACTCATAGACCCAGAGAAAGAGTGAACCGAACCCTGAGGCAATGTTGAAGGGAAGGCAAAAATGTGGTATCAGAGTCCAGAACTAAGGGGCAGGGCAATGGGAGATGGTAGAGAGGACATGGACACACACCATAGGTCTTAGATATCAAGATAACAGTTTTGGCTGGATGCTAATGGCTCACACCTCTAATCCTAGCCACTCAGGAGGTTGAGATCTGAGGATGGCCATCCAAAGCCAGCCTGGGCAGGAAAATCCATGAGATCATTATCTCCAATTAAGCCAGAAATGGAGGTGTGGCTCAAGTGGAAGTGCACCAGCCTAGAGTGTAAAAAGCTCAGGAACAATGCCAAAGCCCCCAGT
This sequence comes from Dipodomys spectabilis, assembly GCF_019054845.1. Lineage (NCBI taxonomy): Eukaryota > Metazoa > Chordata > Mammalia > Rodentia > Heteromyidae > Dipodomys > Dipodomys spectabilis. The sequence goes on along the minus strand of NW_024870864.1, from coordinate 4,787,646 downwards.
GTTCAAGACCCAGGACCTGTGTGTGTGTGTGTGTGTGTGTGTGTGTGTGTGTGTGTGTGTGTGTGTGTGTGTGTGTGTGTGTTTTCTAAGGAGAGGGAACCATTCATGATATTCAGCTTTCCTTTCATGCCTCTTCCTTTGCCCTCCTCATTTCTCTTTTTTTGGCCTTCCCAAGTTCTTCTTGGTACTGAGAATCCTTCTGTCCCAGAGCCACTGATGAATCACCTTCCTACCTCTTCCTGGCTGTTATAAAAGGCAACTTCTTGCCTCTGACTCAGCCTTTGAAATTAATTCCCCATGCAGTAATTTTCAAATGATATTTACCTCCCCCCTCAAAAAAAAAATGGATGAGTGCAAAATGACCCTGCTGTCGGCTGGCCTTCATAATTGCAGCAATGACTTCCAAAAGGGCCTCCAATTTGGGTGTGACTAGCTCATGGCTACAAACGAGACTAAATGCGCTTCTAAAAAATTCCACTGTCTTTCCCTTCACTGTCTCGCTGGACATTTTTTTCCAGGAAGAAATAGTTTCTCTTATGCCTGCATTGTTATATAATCTGAATTTTGGTGTTCTGCTTTGGCTTTTGTCTGTATTTCCCCCTTCAAGATAAATGTGCTTCTTATTTTGGAATCTTTCTTTACATTGCCTTTCTTCCTTTTCATAGCTGTTTTTTTTTTTAAGTTTCATCTATATTGCTGTTTATGTGCTGAAAACACTCTAGAGACAATAATATCTGAGCTCGGTGTTTTGTTTAGCTGAAATGCATTCTGCCTGCTAATAATTATTTCTGCCATCACTACCCTTTAACTCAGTCTCCTGAATATTAGCTGTTGTTCCCAGACATAAGACTCTTCATTTGGTGACTCTCCACTCTCTCCCTCTGTGAGTAATAAAATTGTCTTTTCAAAGCCTGTCTTTCTTTATACCTCTTATACTCTGAACCTTTTTTCCCTATGTGATGTGTTTGATGTCTTGTGTATGCAGTTTAAAAGCCTCTGATTATGAATGCTGTTTGCAATATTGAGCCTCTTGATTTTTTTTAAATCTTCCCCTGATTAAACTCATAGAATGATTAATTCTGCTTGTCTTTTATAATTCCCCTATCTTATTTTGGTTTCCTCAAATCTTTTCTTTTGAAGGCCAGAAACAAAACCCTTCCTATTGTTCTATCTTTAATTGAATATATTTCTGTGATCATTTTAGCTTCTTACATTTTCATTAAATGAAAAATATTATTTTGATGATTTCAATACTACATAATTATGACCATTATTTCAATTCACCTGATTTAGGTTTTAAACCTTTAAGATTAGATTTCATAGAATTTTGGAGCAGGGGAGGACATTGTTTACAACAGACCAGGCATTTGAGGTCTAGAGGAGTTAAACTATTCTTCCAAAATTAAGCAGCTGAGTCAGAACTGGAAATCTGGTCCCTGATTTCCTGTCTGACACTCTCTACAACAGAAATGCATCTTCATTTAGGCATCATTTATATTTGAATATCATCACTATGTTATTATGTTCACCTCATGTGCATCCTGTCACTTTCTTCTTTCTTCCTCCCCCTGGCTCTTCAGTGCTTGTGTTTGGAACACCCACAAATGAAAAAATATCTTCCAATAAAAACAAGAAACAGACTCCATCTTTCACCGTCCCTACAGTTGTCTGACAGAATGGGCAGTAAAGTCCCTGGGTTTTATGTTCAGTGCTGCTGATTTGGTGTGTAACTTTGGGAATATTTTCCCCATGGGTTTTTCTTATGTTTTGGATTCCAGTTGTAGAAGGCATCCATAAAAACCTTCCTGTAAGACAAGATATTAACCATCATTAAGACATCCACTAAGGTACACTTACTTTTAATCCAGAAATTTGATCCTTGTGCTGTCATGCTTATAAGGAGTTCTTTCCTTCCTTTCTTCCTTTCTTCTTTCCTCCCCCCCCCTCTTTCTTTCCTTTATCATGTTGTAGTACTGGGGTTAGATTTAGGCCCTTGCTAAGAAGATACTATCTCTTGAGCTATAATCCCAGACTTTTTGCTTTACTGATTTTGTAAAAAATCAGATCTTCTGTGTATGATGGGGCCTGGACTGAGAGCTGCCTACTTATGCTTCCTATGTAGCTCAGTTGATAAGCACACTATCTGGTTGATCTGGGGTCTCCTGTTTATGCTCATGTTGGCCTCAAATCACAATCCTCAGATCCCCATCTCCCAAGTAGCTAGGATCACAAGTGTAAAACATCAGCTCCTGGCCTTGTTGGGAATAGATTTCTAATCCTTTCTTACTAAATTCAGGAGTTAGGGCACTTTAGATGTTCTTTCCTTCATTTCTTCTTTTTTTTTTCATTTGCTTTCCTTTTAATTACTGTTTTGGTGAAGAAGGAAAAAAGAAGCGGTGATAAACTAGGCCTGTGTCCTTGGGCAGAATTTCTCTATATGGTAGGGCTGCCAGCCTCTGAGATCAAATCCTGTCTCCAGAATAGTCCAAGATCATGAGAAGTGGAAGTTGACCTGAGAGTTGTTGATACTTAACTGAAGCCTTCACACATTATGGTATCAGTAGAGATGAATGAACTGCTTCATCTCTCCATAGAAAATTGATTAGTCTTCCTGATCTATGAAACACACCTTTTTTTTTGGAAGGGGGGGGGGCGGTCATGGGCCTGAACTCTGGGCCCTGTCCCTCAGCTCTTCAGCTCAAGGCTAGCACTCTACCACTTGAGCCACAGCGCCACTTCCGGCTTTTTTTCCCTCTGCATATGTGGTGCTGAGGAATCGAACCCAAGGCCTCAGGCATGCAAGGCAAGCGCTCTACCACTGAGCCACCTTCCCAGCCCTGAAACACACCTTTTTGATCTTAGTAAGTACCCTTTGGCTGCAGGTACCCGGAACAAACCTGAGTCTGCTCAAAGAGGAGAGGAATTCACTCCAAGGACATAGGCTTGTGTCATAGCACTTGGTAGAAACAGGCTGAGCTAAGAAGATATGGAGACAAAGCAACAGGAATGCTCTACACTTTGGGGTGCTTTGCTGTAAATATCTGCAAGAAGAGGCTTCCTGGCCCCTAGTCTATAAATTCACGCAGAGATCCCAAGGTTCCATGGCACATAGAGTTACCTATTTTTCTGTTTTGATTTCAAATTCTCTGGAAAGAGAGTCCTATAGGAGTCAGGTACCTGCCCAGCTAAGACTCAGAATAGATGGAGGTAGGGTGCAGGTAAACTCATGTGGATTCTTTGTGACTCTACTCTGATTAAAGAATAAATGTACATAAGTACATACCCTCAAATTCAAACACACACATATGCAGATGCACACACTCATATAGTCTAAGCCATACTAGTAATTTTAAATGGTTATGGCATACTTAGGCTTTTTCCAGGGTGGTGCCCAGGCAGATCATAAATAGAATACATTGTCTCATGCAAAGGAAGAAAAATTAGAGAAGAAGAAGGCAGAAAGAAAATCTGTTGTTCTATTATTCCATGTCACTAGAAAGCACAGGCTCTCCAGAACCTGTAAACTTTGTGAAGGACCAATTGGCCAACCAAAAGTGACCATTTGTTAGAACATAAATTTATAGGACAAGGAGACTTTTTGTTTAACATAGCGTTTAAACACACATGATTGTCTTTGTTCCTTTCCAAATATCACAGAAAATTATTATAAATGGATTTTTAAATTAAAGGGACTTAAATACACAAGGAAAAGAGAATGGGAGAGAAATCAACTACAGTTTGGAAGCTAGAAATCAGAAGGTTGAAGAAGAACACAGCTGGCTGATAGAAGGAGCTGGACACTGAGTATCTCTGATAAGGCAACAGGAAGATTATCTTGAGGTCTCTCAAGAAGTTGGAAGCACCAAGTTGGACAAGCACCAAGTTGGCTGAATGTCTCTTCCTTTCTATCTGTCCCATCTCTATATATGGCAGCCCTGTTCTTCTAGCTGTTCATTTCCAAATCATCAATTTTTTTTCAATTGTGAAAATGCCATACAGAGGGGTTACAATTACATGGGCAAGGTAATGAGTACCTTTCCTATCAAGCATTATTGCCTCCTCCTTTGTTTCCCCTTCTCATCCCTTCCTAGCTCCCCATCCCCACCCCTGTCTTGCCCCCCCCCCCCACCTCGCCAAAATTGTAAAGTTCGTTTTTTGACCGAACGTCTTGTACATCTCATTAGTGCAATGGGTCCACCTGTATCCCTATTTAAACAATTTGTTTTCCCTTCCCCTCCACAAATTATACCAACATCAAATACAGTGAAAACCAGGATTATACCATGGAGGAGGGACATACAAAGCAACAAAGAATTATCTTATAAATATGTTAGAAACAATAGCAAGAAAGAAAAAAACATTTGTGTCCCTATCTTGGGGTTCATTTCACTTAACATCATCTTATCTGACCATTTCTGCTTGTCTCAGACATAAACTAGTTACTGCAAATAAGGGAAACCATGGGACCTATGTTTCTTTGGGCCTGGCTTACTTTACTTAATATAAATTTTTCCAAGTCTTTCCATTTCATAACAAATAGGGCAATGTCATTCTTTCTGATGGGAGGCATAGACTTCCATTGTGTATATATACCACATTTTCTTGATCCATTCATCTACTGAGGGGCTTCTGGGTTGGTTCCATATCTTAGCTATGGTAAATAATGCTGCAATAAACATAGGTGTGCTGATAGCTTTAGTATGGTCTTGTTTGTGATCATTCGGGTAAATGCCCAAAAGTGGGATTGCTGGGCCATAGGGGAGCTCTATGTGGAGTCTTTTGAGGAACCTCCATACTGCTTTCCAAAGTGGCTGTACAAGTTTACACTCCCACCAACAATGCAATAAGGTTCCCTTCTGTCCACATTCCCTCCAGCATCTGTTGTTAATAGAGTTCTTGATTATAGCCATTCTAACTGGGGTGAGGTGGTATCTCAACGTCGTTTTGATTTGCATTTTTTTTATGACTAGGGAGGTTGAGCCAAATCAGCAATTCTTTATTCACCTCAAATCTTGACTATTGACTCTATCTTAAAATCATCTTCAAAGTCTACTTCTACCACTTCCACCATGCCCAACATAGACAGAGACACCATTATCTCCCACCTAGATCCATTTTTCTCATCTTGTTTTATTAGTTCAATTATTGTGCTGCTTCTAGCTTGAACTCTGGGCCTCCCACTCTTGCTCTGCTTGCTTCTTCACAAATGGTGCTCTACCATTTGAGCCATACCTCCAGTCTGCAATTTTGATGGTTAATTGGAGATAGAATCTCACAGATTTTTCTGCTAGAGTTGGCCTTGAATCTTGGCCCTTCACGTCTTAACCTCCTGAATAGCTCCTGTAGAATTATAGGAGTGAGCCACTGGTACCCTTCTCTTCTCTCTTCTCATTTTCTATTGTGTCAATCAATATTTTCTCCCCACTTCTCTGGGAAACTTGCCCAATTAGTGACCTCTCCATTGTCAAATCCAATGGTCATTCTCAATCCTCACTTTATTCAAATTAGCAGCAACATGTGACTCAGTTGCCTTTCATCTTTGAAACACTCTCTTTGGCTTTCAGAACACTATTCTCTTTTCCTTCTTCTACCTCATGGACAGTGAAACATGTAAGCCTCCTTTATACTGGCTCATCATCTTGACAACATTACAGTGCTCCAATCTTAGCCATTAAATGTCTTCTCTGTAGTTATTATTTAATTGATTATATCCAATCCCATGGTTTTAAGCATTGTGTATAAACTAACAACTCCAAAAGATTTAGATCCCCAGCCTGAGCATCTACCCAAACATCTCATTGCCTATTTAATATCTCCAATTACATGTTCCATAAGTGTTTCAAACTGAACATAACTAAAAAAGAAGTCCTAAATCCCACCCTTCCCCCAAAATGCTCTTCTCTCATTCTTCCCACATTGCAGCCATGGGGATTCCTTTAAAAGTCAGAAGCAGGGTGCTGGTGGTTCACAACTGTTTTCCTAGCTGCTCAGGAAGCTAAAATCTGAGGATTAAAGTTTAAAGCCAGCCTGGGCAGAAATGTTTGTGAGACTCTTATCTCCAATAAACTACCCCCCAAAAGCCAGAAGTAGAGCTCTGGGTCAAGTGGTAGAGCTTTAGCTTTGAGCAAAATGAAACTCAAGGACAGTACCCAGGCCCTGAATTCAAGCCCCAGGATTGGTACACGTGCACACACGTGCACACACACGCACACATACACAAAATAGTAAGTCAGATTATTTTATCATTCTTGTGTTCAAACCTCTTCAATAGCTGCATCATACATGGCATAAAAATTCAACTTTTCTGCCACCCTGACCTCATTTCTAACCCTTTTCTTCCTTGTTACTCTGTTCTACCAACATCATTGTCCTCAAATATTCAGATATTTGAGAACCTACTCAAGGCCTTTGATCTCACTTTTTCTGTGCCTAGAATGTCCTTCTCTTAGAGAAGGCTCTTCCCAATTTCAAGAGGTTCCCATTGGCCAAATATGAGACAATGTGTGCATTAAAAAGAATACCTTGATGGTAAGTTTATAAGAAATAAAATGTATTATAAGAAATAAAAATCCTTCAGGATTTTCAAGAACAAGAAAGAAGAATAAAGAAAAAGTTGATTTACTGCCTTTGGAGGTAATTATTAAGCAACTCTTTTATACAAAAATTAGTGATTAAATTGAAAGCACTAAGCATTTGCTCTGATTTTTAAGTAGGTAAGAGAAACTTCTTTGAAGAATAATGACACCTATATGCACATAAGGAATTATGGAATTAGAATATTTGATATCCAATAAAATGGGCTCAGGACAGGATCATGAACAGAAACTGAATCTGTCAGATAACAAAATTGTTGGTAAAAACATTACTACCCTAATCAGAACTGGTGGCTCACACCTGTAATCCTAGATACTCAGCAGGCTGGGATCCAGAGCATCACAATTTCAGCAAGCTCAGGGGAGAAGAGTCTGTGAGACTCTATCTCCAAAACACCAGGCATGGCTCCCATGGCAGCAATAAGCAAGGAAGCAAAGTTCAAAACAAAACAAGAACGTGATTTCAAAACAAAAACAAAGCATTGCCAGTTTTATAATGGAAAGATCTGGCTGTCACCATTTAGACAAGTGATTTGGCTAAGTATCACTATAGTGGGAAAGCCATTACCTCCTGTTATGGTATTTGATGTACACAGAAAGTGTAAAATATACTCCTGTTAGTGGAATAGTGTGGAATGAGGATGATGCACAATGTTTTCCCCAAGTTTGAGAAATGCTCTATTGCCCAGTGGGCACACATGTCCCATTAGTAATGATCACTTAAGGATGAAATACTATCTTTGTATCTTATGATAACTTAGTATCTTGGTAACTTTGCTGAGATACTAAGATAGTATGTATATGGTTTTAAAAATTAGTTACCAAGTTGCTAGGTCACCAATATCCAAATTGTTTATTAGCCTTGGGATGATATGAAAAGAGAAATTATTCAGAGATTGTCACAAAAAGAAATTCTGGAAACCTCTGTCCTAGGGCCATCATTGTATTAGACCTGGAACCAGTGGATGATATTCATCTTTTTGCCCTGAAGTCACCAAAATGGTGTTCTGATTCACTGTCTCTCTCTCTCCATCAGGATTCTAGTCTATGCACAGAGATGATCCTTCTCTACTCTGGCCCTTCGTTATCCTTGAGTTTCTCTCCCTTCCAGTGACTTTGTCTTCCATCCTATGATAGCCACTAATTCTTCAGTCTTGTTACTATCATGCCCTTTAGTATCTGACTCCCAAATTCCTTTGAAATGTCCCTCACTATCCCTTAGCACCATTGTTCACCAATCTGTATCCACCTTTAATATGTTCTCTTTCCTCCTCAGCTTGGGTTTCACGATCAATTGTTAGAATCCCTCCCTTGCCTATGTCCTCAACTTATTTGCCCTTTTCTCACTTTGTTGTAGTTGCTCTTCAAAACTCTCACCTTGGTCAGATCCAATCTCATCTCTTCTAGGATGCACCTGTAAGCCTGGACTTTTACCAAGACTTGCCTGCTGCGGAAGCTGCCGGAGTGACTTTCTATAACCACTTTATTACTTACATGCTTAGAGCTCCTTGCTCTCAGAATAGTGAAAACACATTAAGACACTTCATGGGCCCTTCCTGCTCAGACTCCTGCTGGCCACTCCAGCTCGTTTACCAGAGTGTATCATTCCCCACAGCACATATTACTCTGACTTCACAGTCTGTATTTCCTTGAATATTCCCTGTCCTTCCACCCTTCTCTGCCTTCGCACATGCCCATACCTCTGAAAGTGGTGCTTTTCTAACTGGACTAGTCTCTCAGTCTTTACTGAGTGGTCCACTGTCCCTTTCCTCCCTCTTTCCTTCTTGGTGCTGGAGATGTTTGCTAGGCAAGAGTCCCACACTTCAACTATACACCCAGTCCTTTGGTTTATATTTTATTTTTGACATGGTAACTTCCTAACTTGGCTGGAGCTGTCCTTGATCCCAAGATCCTCTTGGCTCTGCCTCTCCAGTAGCTAGGATTATAGGTATTCACCACATGGTAATGCCACTTGTCTAGGAAGTCACCCTGATATGCTCTCTCTTTGTTCCATAGGTTGTTCTCAGGTGGTAGTTCTGAACCTGTGCTGCAGGTGTATTTATCTATTTGCCTTCCTTATCACCGTTTTTTGAGGGCAGGAAATAAATGCATTGTGTCTTCTGACATAAAAGTGAGTAGCATACAGAATGTTTGTACATAGTTAATTGCGGAATCCTCCAGAATTTCATGAAAGGTGTGATATTACTATATGTATTGGCAAACCCATTTTGCTTTCCACTTCTTATCTCTGTGTCTGTGGGCATGAATTCATTCTCCATTATTTTCATTTTTCTTGTTTTCACCTTTCATTGTTACAGAAGGTCTTGTAACAATCTGCATCATCATGTAGTGAGTCACTGTGTGTGCATCACCTCAAGGACTTGACTACAAACCTGTGTTTTTCTTAATGGTTTCATGTGCTTATTTTTTGTTTTTGGTCCTTGAGAGACTAGTATGGATGTTTTAAAAAGGGCTTACTGACAGATCCAGAGGTAAAACACTAGCAGAAGACATGTCCTTACAAGGGCAGTCCTGGTCTGCACTGTCATAGGACCCTTGAGATACCACTCATGATTGAATTTTCAAAATGAATTTTAACAAACTTTAGAAAACAGAGAAAATACACAGTGCCCCAAAGCCCCAAAGCACACCCAAGTGTGTGTGTGTGTGGTGGGGGGACAGACTAGCCATATCGGTTGCCTTCTCCAAAGTCAGTCATCTCCCCTTAGGTGGGAAAGATAATCCTGATGAGAATATATAGAATTAGATGAATGAATGAGTGAGTTGAAAAGTCTTCAGATGTTATGGGGTGGTATAAATCACACCATTCTGGAAAACGAAACTTGAACGAATTTATTAATAACGAAGACTCTAGAGTTTGTCCACAATTTTATTGTTCTTTACATCTTTTTATCCTATTTTATCTAGAAAACAAGATACTTGGAAGCTGACTACTAGTTTGTACCAAAATGCACTTTATATAGTTTACCTACATTCTATAAAAAAAAAAAAAAGTACTGCCATGGTCTATTAGCTACAAGCTTCTTTCTTGCTTAAGAAAATGCAGGACGTTTTTTTTTTTTTGGGGGGGGGTCTTGATTACAAAGAGTAAGAAGCAAAACTGCAGTGGAAATCCAATGGTGCATTTCCTGTAGAGTTCACAGGTTATATTTCAATTTGAAAATCAAATTTTGCCATTTCTCTTTAGTGGAAATAACTGCCCTTTAGAAATAGATTTTTTTTTTTTTTAAAAGGAGCCTTATAATTAATAAAGGGTTGTCACTGGTTGGTTTCCTGTGCCGTTTTGGAACATGCCTGTCTGGTGCTGCATTTGGCAACTGGCTGTGACTATTGAAGTCACCCCATTTGTTTTAACTCACAGATCCCAGAAAACCATGCAGTCTGACTGTTGGGGTAGGGAAGAGAATGCCGAAGTTAGTGGATTTAAGTCTACAAGATGAAAAAGACAAAGAGCGGGGGAAGCTACCCTCTACTTTGCCAGGAAACAAGACCCAGCTCTGCAAATTAGTTTTGAAAAGGATACTGATTATTTGCTAAGTATCAACTTTTCAACTACTTCCGATAAAGGTGTGAATAAAGAACTGCGGCGCCTTTGTGGGAAGGCTGGCATCCCGTGTGTTCATTAGGACTTTTATGACCACCACGCAGTCTCCTATCCAACCGACACGGCTAAGGGGAGAAGAGGGCCCTTTGGCCCTTAATTGGAATTGCATTTAAGCATACGTGATCCAGTGTTGTTGTTGTTGTTAACACTAGAGGCAGATTGCTTTCCCGTGTGATTTCGGCGCTGCAGGGGATGAGGCCAAGAACACCTGCGGACCGATCACAAACATCCGGGGCCCGCGGTCAAGGGACTCAGAAGATGGGGCCCGTGCCTGGCGCGGCCGAGCGGCCTGCAGGCCCCCCTCCGCCCCCCGCGAGCCTTCGTGGGCCCCGGTTCTCCCTCGCCCCCCCCCCCCACTCCCCCCGTGCCGGCTCGCGCGCCGGGTTCTCCACTAGATGTCACTGCACATCGATCGCAGTGCCGCCGAGCCGGGCGTGGGGCGTCTCTCCACCGAGCCACCAGGCTTTGAAGCCGGCCCTGTGGCTTCTACCGCGACTGCGGAGCCCGAGGCGGGGTGGGCCGGCCGGCGCGGTTACAGCGAGCGGGCAGCGGCGCCGCGGCCAGAGCGGGAGGCGCGGAGGGGGCGGGGCGGGGCGCGGCGGCCCGGACTCCCCGCCCCCCCCCCCCCCCCCCCCCGAGTGAGACAGTCACGTGCCTCCGTAGGCGCTGCCCTCTGCGGGGCGGTGGCGCGAGCGGAAGGCGGGCCGGCGAGGGGGCGGAGCGCCGCGCCGCACCCGCCGCTCCAGGGTCGCCTGGGGCCGGGCGCGAGCCGGGCGCGTGCGCGGCGCGGTCGGCCGCCGCAGCGGGGAGCAGGGGGGGCGGAGCCAGCGGCGCGCGCGCCCGGGGAGGGGGAGGGGCGGGAGCCGCCGCGGAGGCTCGAGGCCGGCGTCGCCGTTGACGGGGGAGCGTGGGCCGTGGTGCGGCGGGTGACCACGTCCGTCGGCGTTCCTCTGGGCTCCGGGCCGAAGGCACTGTGTGCGGAGGACGCGGCGGCGGCACCCGCGAGGCCGGAGGTGGAAGCAGGGCCCGGGCATGGTGGTCCGAGGCAAAGCGGAAGGTGAGCGAGCGGCCGGGCCGGCGCGGGATGGGGGAGGGGCGGCCGGGCACGCGTCGCCGGAGACGCGGCGGACCGCGCGGCCGGAGGCGGGAGCGGGGCGGGGGCGCGGGGCGGCGGCGCGGGGCGGCGGCGCGGGGCGGCGGGAGCGGGGCGGGGGCGGCGGGGAGGCGCGCCGGCCGGCCGCCCGCTCGCGGCCCGACCTCTGCGGCCTGGGCTGCCGGCGGCTGCCGGGTTATGTAACGCGTGACCTCCCCTACCCCCTCCTCCACGGCGCGGCGGTTCCGGCGCCGCCACCCGCTCCCGGCTGTCAGCCGCCCGCCGGCGCCCGCGGCTCTTCCGCTCGGCGTCCTGCCGCCGCCGCCGCCGCCGCGAACTCCCTGCTTCCTGCGCCGGCGCCGGGCTGGCCATGGCATCGTCCCGCGCCATTCATTCGCGCGCGCGTTCGGGCCCGGGCGTCCGCTCCGCCGGAGTCGGCGGCTTGTGGCGGGGGGGGCGCCCTGGAAGGACGCCGGCGACTCCCCGCCTCCCGGCGCCGCTCGGCTCGGCGTCCTCCCGCCCCAGTGAACCCAGAGTCCGCGTCCGGAGGCAATTGGTTTACTCGTTGCCCCGCGCAGTCACCGTCCCGGGGGCTAGGCGGGCGCCTCGCGCCCACCGTCCTCACCAGGCCCCCCGCCCCCCATCCGGCCACGCGCCGCGGGAAGCACTGGGTCCCGGCGTGGACCCCAGGGCCGTGGGCCTTGCTGTTTGACCGCGGTAGACCTGCGGCGCTCTTGATCAACCAAAATCACAGGTGTTAAGAAGCCAAATTCTGGCCTCTCCGGCCCACCGCGGACCACGTAGAAGCCGGATGATGAAAGTGAAACTAGTGGAAACGACTTTGCCCTTGAAAGGCATTGGTGAGGGACTGGAGAGTTCACGCCGCCTACGTTCGGATCTCTGGCTTAGCCAGAGAGTAAGCCCCCCCCCCCCCCCCCCCACACACACATAGTAACTCGACGACGGTTACCGTCCATCTGCTCTTCAAATGTAGGGTCTCTATTTCCCCTCATATCCCCCTTGGCTTTTGCTTGTGCAACTATTCCTAGCTCGTTCCTACCTGCACTTCCTGTGCTGGACTCTTTGGAAACTCACCAACGGTCCTTCTTGTAGGATCCCACTTCACAGGAATGTTCTTAGTATGGGGCTGTTGGCCATTTATCCTGTGGTCTGATGATTATTCTTTTACCCCCTAGCCTCTTGTGTCTCTTAGGTCCTCTGCAGCCAGGCTCTATCACATCCTTGTCTTTTGTCTTAAATTTTAACTTTTTCTACCAATACATATTTAAGATTTTTTTAAGGTGAGAACTCACAAGATTCCGTCTATAAGCTCAAGTAGGAAATAGTTTTCAGTGTTTGAATCACTCCATTTCCCTTACCTGCAACACAAATCATTTGCATAAGAGAATTAAATACAGTAACAATCCAATCATTGGTAATAAGTGTGTGTGTACACCTAATAGTCTGGTTTTTTTTTTTTTTTTTTTTTTTTTGGTAGGTTGTGGCCTTGAACTCGGCCTGGGCTCTGTCCCTGAGCTTTTGCACTCAAGACTAGTACTCTACCACTTTGAGCCACAGTGCCACTTCCTGTTTTCTGGTGGTTAATTGGAGATAGGAATCTCACGGACTTTCCTGCCAGTGTTGGCTTCGAACTGTGATCCTCAGATTTCAGCCTTCTGAATACCTGGATCACAGGCATGTGCCATCAGCTCCTGGCTAGTCTGGTCTTTGATAGCTCTGGTACTTAACTGTGTGACCTTGGACAAGTTAGATTACTAATACGGGATTTTTTCTGATTCATAGAGTGAAGACCTTATATTCCACTCTGGGCACTTCAGTCTTGAATGAGTTCTTAGATGAAAGATACCTTGTAAGATTAGTATACAGTGGGTACTCCGTGTTACTATCTAGCATGAACCAGACAAAAAGCATGAAAGGAAAATTATAATCACAAGCAATGTTAGGTAACTGTTGTCTCTAAATGAATGAATTGTAGACTAAAGAAAGTGACTTGGCACTAGTAGTAGTGGCTTACATCTGTAATCCTAGTTTCTGAGAATTTCAAAGGCTGAGACATGAGTATCAGAAGCTAGCCCAGGCAAAAACTCTTATCTCCATTTAACCAGTAAAAAGTCATAGTGGAGCTGTGGTTAGCCTTGAGTGGAAAAAACCAAACGAGCATGAGGCTGTGAGTTTAAACCTGGGTACTGACACATACACACACACACAATTTTTTTGTTTCGTATAATAGTACCAGCTGAACCATTAATGTAAATATTAATGGATACTTAAAACCTGTTTTTTTCCCCAAATGTGTCTCCAAGGGGAGTACAAGAAGAGTTTTTATTTTATTTTTTTTTTTTTATTATAAAAGTGATAGATGGGTTAGTTTCATAAGTCAACTAATGAATACATTTCATTTTGAATGTTGTCACCCTTCCTTCACTCTCTGCCAGTTTTTCCCTCCCATTCCCCACCCACATATTGCCTAGTGAGTACCACTGCTTCATTTGTTCATCTTTTGTTAAGGAGGGTTTCATGAGTCTTTTTTGTGAATGGTTAGGTTTGCAGGATCATCTTTTAGTATCTCATCTGTATATAAACTATACACAAGTTGAGACATAAATTCTAGTATCTTGCTTAGACTGTGGATTACTGTCTTCACGGATGTCCTTGTATCTTTTGCTCTCTTATTCCCCACATAACTGATCTTTAAAAAATAATAATCATTTTCTTGAAGAAGTTCTGTTATATTTATAATTGATTTTAAACCCAATAGGACATTGTACAATTTGGCAGCTGCCAGCTTCTAACCTTGTGTGTTACCTCAGTACCCTACATCAGTCTCACAATATTTGAACAAACTTTTCCTACTTCAGAATGCTATCCCATTTTTCCTGAGTCATCCCTTTAAGTCAGAATTGTTACCTTCTGCTAGCTGCTCATATGTCTTCAGAGGTGCTTTCCCTTGACTCCTAAAATAGAAACCATCCTCAATGTCTTCCTTTGCACTTGAAGATTTCACTCCCTCTCCCCCTACCAGTATTTATTATTAGATGAAGATAGACCGTTATCACTTATTGATTGATTTCCTCTATTAGACTTATTTTTTCCATCTATGGGGCAGAGATCATGTCTGAGTTGTACGATGCTTTATCCCTAATACTTAGCCCACATACTTTAGACGTTAATACCTTAGGCGCTCAGTAAAATTTGTTAAATGACTTGAACATTCTTCTGGACAAGCTGAGTCAAAATCCTGGCTCCTAGCATTACTGATTGTGTGGCCTGGGGCAAGTTAATAACTCACGCTTCAGTTTGTGCATCTATAAAATAACTAATTATCTATCTTACATGATTACTGTGAGTAATTGAGTTAATATGTGTAAAGTGCTTAGGTCATGGTTATATTACTTTAAAACTATTTAGAATTAGAGTATTGACTTTGGATTTTGTATTTTGGCCCAAGATAAAGATGAATTCATTCCTTTATTTGGGAAGAGGGTGGTACTGGGATTTGAACTCAAGGCCTCACACTTGGTTGGCAGGTACTCCCCTATGTGAGCTGCAGCCTAGCCATTTTTGCTTTATTTTCAGGTATTTGCCCAGGCTGGCCTCAGACTGTGATCTTCCCACTTGCAGTCCCATGTAACTAAGATTACAGATGTTAAAGTACCATGCCTGGCTGGATCTTTGAGATAGGGTCTAACTTTGTCAAGGGTGACCTCTAACTATAGGCCGACCTTCTAACAACAGTCCTAGCTCCAAGTATTATGAATCACTATAACCAGTCCATATTACTTCATTTTTATATTACTTTTTTGGATAGGTTTTTTTGGCTACTGAAATTTTACTTAGAAAACTTGCAAATTCAGTTTTGTGGGTGTCTAGAAGAACAACTTAAAAAACAAATCTCTGAGAATAGTGAACTGTATTTGTTCTTAATGTGTAAGTCAGTTTTTTTTTAATCGGTCTGTGGAAATGCTTAATTATGCCAACTATCCACCAGAGTGGCTTTTATGTATTTCTCTTTGAAGTTCCACTGGAGATAAGAGTGTAGTGATGAAAGGACTTGCTGTAGGCTTCCTGTCCTCAGATAGGAAAATCCTTGAACATCCAGTTGAGGTGTGAGTCTTCTAATATTTAAGAAGGAAGAGATATTTTGTCATATCTTTAGTATGCTCAATTTCTGCCTTTTCTCATTAAAGATTTTCCCAAAATGATATTTGATCTTCAATTAGAACTTATATGTACCTTTACCTTTCTCTCCTTTTCATAGATTATTTTTTTCTTTAGCATTTTCAGAAATAGGAAAGGATTTGATGGAGCTAGTGACTTGGTTAATAATTGATACTTTGAGCTAATGCAACTTGAAATTTTTTTTTACAAGAACTCCATTTATTCAACATAAAGTCTTATTCATATTGCATTATTACAGAAGACACTTTTAATTCTATTCACGTTCAACATCAGAACTCTAAAATAGGAATTTTATTCATTTTCTTTTTTTATTATATTTTTATTGTAAATATACTGTACAGAGGGGCAACAGTTACATGAGTAAGGTAATGAGTACATTTCCGATCAAGTATTGTTACTTCCTCCTTTGTTTTCCTCCTAACTCTGTGAATAATTGATACTTTGAGCTAATGCAACTTGAATTATTTTTAAAAACAGATTCTGCCTGTGGCAGTCTAACAGTAATTTTTACTTAGTCTCCTTGTTCTTAGTAAAATACCTTTAAAAAATTGTTATTATAAAGATGATAGATGTACATATGGGTTACAGTTACATAAATTAGGTAGAGTACATTTCTTTTTGAACACTGTCACCTCTTCCCTTGATCTCTCTGAGTTCCCTCCCCCCTCTCCCCAAGTTCATTTTCAACATAGTGTGTAAAATGCCTTTTTGTTTTATTTCTCAGACTCAACTGACTAATAAGATCCTAACTTTGACTAATAAGATCCTGTATTGGGCCTTACACTTAAGCAATTTGAAAGGCCTGGCCCTGTAGCATTTGTCTCAAATTTAATTCCTAAATCATGAAATATGTACTGTGTAACAGTTTCTTTGCTAGGTAGGATGTCTCATTGAATATTTATGATTATCACATTAAGTAGGCACAGTCATAAAGAAGTGGTTTTATAGAGATGATGGTACTTAATCACATGGGCAAGAAAAGAGCCAAGAATAGGGTTTGGTTTTTTTTTTGGTGGGGAGGACAAACTGCCATTTTATCACATTATGAGTACATATTTCTCTTAACTATTTTTATATGTGAAACACATTTTTAGGTTGATACCCCAAAATAATTTTTTCCTCAATCAAGAAATTAAAAATAAGCCAAAGCATATGTGTTGTGTTACCTCTCTTTTATAAATAGTTTGAATAGGCTTTGAATATAATGGATATGGTACAGAAGATTTAAGGGAAAAAAAATCTTTACATTTGTTGGAGGATAAATTAAAGGTAGCAAGTGTTTAGTATAAGTTATTAATGATACATTTCTGCTGATTAAAATTGAATATTAGTTTCAGGTTTTTGTGTTTTTATTTTTGCCAGTATTAGGGTATGAACTCATTGCCTTTTGCTCATGAATGGTGTTCTAGTGCTTGATGCTTGAGCCATGCTCCTGGCCTGGTCTTTTTTTTTTTGGTGGTTAATTGAACATATATTACAGACTTTTCTTTTTGGCTGAGTCCCCAGATTGCAGCTCCTAAAGTAGCAAGGCTTACAGGCATGAGCCCACTGGTATCTAGCTTTAGTGCCTTGTCTTTACATATATTTTATTGACTTTTGATATCTTGTAAGACTTTTATTTGTAAGCATATTTTAATTATGAATTGTTGATTAAACTCTAGAGATTTAGTGTTGGCCCTATATATTTTACTAGAAGGAATTGAGAACCCTGAGAGTTGTTAAATTGCTAACATGGAAAAATAGGACTTAGAAGCTGTTCTTTCACTCTAAAACCTTTTTTTCCCATAAACAGGGAATTTATAATTTTTATTATTATTATAAAGATGATATACAGAGGGGGTTACAGTTACATAAGTCAAGTAAAGAGTACATTTCTCTTTAGACAATATTACCCCTTCCCTCACTTTCACAATTTTCCTTTCCATTCCCACCCACAAATTGTATAGTTCATTTTCAACATAGTGTCCAGCGAGTACCATTACCCCTCCATTTTACAACAAGACATTTTTATTGAATGTATTTTTTTTTGCGGGGGGGGGGGGGGGGGGGAGTCCGGTAGTGAGGCCTGAACTCTGGGCCTGAGCGCTGTCCCTCAGCTCAAGGCTAGTGCTCTACCACTTGAGCCACAGCACGACTTTCGGCTTTTTTCTTTTTGCTTATGTGGTGCTGAGGAATGGAACCCAGGGCCTCATGCTTGCAAGGCAAGCGCTCTACCACTGAGCCACCTTCCTAGCCCCTATTGAATGTATTAATAAAAATTTTCACTAATTTTTTTTTTTTTTTGGTCCGGTTGTGGGGCCTGAACTCTGGGCCTGAGCACTGTCCCTCAGCTCTTCAGCTCAAGGCTAGTGCCCCACCACTTGAGCTACAGCGCCACTTCCGGCTTTTGTCTTTTTGCTTATGTGGTGCTGAGGAATCGAACCTAGGACCTCAGGCATGCAAGGCAAGCGCTCTACCACTGAGCCAACTTCCCAACCCCTAATTTTTTTTTTTTTAAGAAGCTTTGCCAGAATGTGTGGACAGCCTAAGCCTCAAAGGGCTTCAGTAATACTGTCTCAGAAAGTATACCATGTTTGTTGACTTTCTTTCAGCAAGAAAGTATTGAGTACTTTCAATGTTGCATTTTATGTTTGTAGGTTTAAAAAATTATATGAAAAAATAAATAATAGCACTATCAGTCTTATTCAGTTTCATTCTGTCGTCATCTTACATAAAACCTACAAGATCGATTTCTTACTATTCAATTTCTCAGGATACCAAATAATGAAGACATGCATTAGACGGGGCTCTTAAGAAAGACCATTTCCTGCTACAATAAATTGTCCCCTGTACTACTCAAGGAAAAACCAAACACAGTATCTCAGATTTCAAGAAGACAGAAAATTGAAGCCACCACTGGGTCTGAGCTTGTAACCCTAGCTATGCAGGAGGCTGAGATCTAGAGAATCTCAATTTGAGACTAGCTTGAGTAGAAAAGTCTGTTATACTCCATCTCCAAAGTAGTCACCAAAAAAGCATGGCTGGAGTCATAGTTCGGGTAGTAGAACTTAAATTAAGTAAGCGATATCAGTAAGCACGATGCCCTGAGTTGAAACTCCAGTACCTCGGGGAAAAAAAAAATGGGAACAAGTTTTGTAAAAATGTGATTTAAAAGTTTTTTTTTTTAATCATTGGAAAGTAATGGGAAAAATTCTTGTTCTTTATAACGCAGTTTAAAGTGAGGCTTTTTCATTTGGGCAGGTAGCTGTCTTATCCACAGGATAGTTTGAAAACCCTTTTTAAAAGCCAGTTTGGGATGGGCAAAATGACTAACACCTATAATCTCAGCAAAAAGATTGTGATACCCTAATTCAAAGAACTAGCTAGGCCTGGTGGTACCTTCTATAATCCTGTTCTGGTGTAGATAGGATTGTGTTCTGGGGCTGTTCCTGACAAAAAGTACAAGACTCTACCTGAAAAAGGGCTAAGGTGTGGCTTAAGTATGACTACTTGCCTAATAAGTATAAGGCCCTGATTTAAAATCTAATACTACCAAAAAAAAAAAAAAAAAGGTCACTTTGGCTCCATTGCTTTATATGTGAATTACATGTACAACAAAAAGAGGTTGGCTGTGATTAAGAGTACTTTTAGTATCTTATCTCTAGGTAAACCCAGTATATAAGTGATCAAAAGATTGCTTACTGGCTACATTCATTCTAGATTATGCCTAAAATTCAAGAGGAACTAATTAGCTGAGTGTGATGTCTCATGTCTGTAATTACTGCACTTTAGGAGGCTGAGGCAGAAAATGGATTAAGAGTTCAAGGCTAGTCTACTATACATACATGAGTTCAAGGCCAGCCTGAGTCACTTAGCAGAATCTTGTCAAAAGAGAAAATGAGAAACTTTGAATTTACTTACAAAATAACTATTGTCTAGACACCACCATGATTACATTTGGATTAATGAGAATGGATTTATTGCATTTTTATCTTTTAGGAGTTATATGAGTTACATAGTGGAAATTATGACTTAGTTTTTTTTTTTGTTTTTTTTTTTGGATCCAGTCGTGGGGCCTGGAATCTGGGCCTGGGCGCTGTCCCTCAGCTCTTCAGCTCAAGGCTAGCGCTCTACCACTTGATCCATTGTGCCACTTCCGGCTTTTTTCTTTTTGCTTATGTGGTGCTGAGGAATCGAACCCAGGGCCTCATGCATGCAAGGCAAGCACTCTACCACTGAGCCACTTTCCCAGCCCCCTAATTTTTTTTTGGGGGGGGGATGAGGTATTGCTTGTAACTTGAACTAGACTTGAACTTTTGTCTTTCTGCCTCAGTCCCCTCTCCCCTCCATGTGCTACCATGTCCTGCTCTTTGTTTTTAAAAGCCTTTGATCAAGTTCTTAATTTTACTCTATAGCAAGCAAGTTCTTGTTTCTTGAATACTTGTTGGCTCTTTAACACTGCCTTCACCCCTTTTTTTCAACTTGGACAATCTGGTTTAATTTTAAGCCCTTTTAAAAACTTGGCCTGTTTATACTAGATAATCTTAAATTTTAAAACTATTTTTACAGTTTCCTTACTGTTTTAAACAAAGCTAAAAAACAATTTAAGTTTTGTAATGTGTTTTTACTTGCATTCAGTCTACTCGTTCTCCTTTAGTTCTCATTAGAGTGCTGGGAATAGAAGTCTAGCAGTGTTTCTTATTTTATAGCTGCTGTGTAATTTTGTTACCAGCTGCCTAGAGTTAGGTCAGACATCTGAGGTTGAAAGCACAGTCTACAACATACCTGTTACTTACCTCAGATATCAATCACAAATTTCAGGGCTTCGGCAGCCCTCACTTCTGATTAAGGGACTGCAATTTCTGAAGTTTCCACTACTCCCTGAGGTTTGATAATTTTCTAGAATGGCTCATAGAACTCATGAAAGTGCTTTTTTTGAGATTATAGTTGTTGTTTGTTCTTTGACACTGGGATTTGAACTTAGGGCCTCCTGTTTGCTAGATAAGCCTTCTGCTAGTTAAGCAATGCCTCAGCCTTTTCTTGTTTTATTTATTTTTTGGATAGGGTCTCAAGTTTTGGATTACAGGTATGAATGATAACATTTGGTTATATAGTTTTATTTTAAAGGACATAAGATTATATTCTTGTCAAGTGAAGAGGTCTATCTGGTAAGGCCTGGGAATATTCGAGACATAAAGTTTCCATGACTTCAGAGACATTCATCCTTCAGTTTTAAGTGTCAAGAGTTGTTACTGGAATTTTACATAGGTTTAAGTGGATGTAAGAAGTCAGGCTGGTATCACCTAGCTTAACTCCCTTTCTGATTATAGTCTGATTTCCATCATGGCAGCCAAATCCTGAAAAAAATGAGAACACATACTTACCCAGTTGACAGCTAAAGCTAGCAGTGTGTGTTTAGAAGGTAGAAACCTGGATAATTTTCTTTGTTCCTCCTTAGTGTTTTTCTTCTTTTTTTTTTTTTTTGTAAAAATAAAAAGAACACCTTATCCAAGACTGAATACGGACTGCCATGACAAAGCAGTGTAAAACACAAATCAGCAATGGGAGGATAATTGAGTGTTCCAAGAAAGATCAGACTCATTTAAAGAATAAATTTGTGCCAGTGCTGCTTTGGAAGGGGTTCATTATGTTAGAGAAAGTTTCACTGGACTTTTCTGCCCTGGTTTGCCTCAAATTGCTATCCTTCAGATCACCTACCTCCTGAGTAGCCAGGATATACGTGTAATTAAAAGCCACTTAACAATAGTTTCACTTACATGTTTGTTCATTTGGTTATTTGAGATAGAGCCTCTGGCTTTGTGGCTCAGGCTGGCTTTAGAACTCAAGATCTTGAGTGCTAAAATTGCAAGTATGTATGTTAGTCTAATAGGCTCCTTTTCCATAGCCTTAGCATGCTCTTCTCCCAGGCAAGACTATGTCCATTTGGTATAGGCAATAAATAATTGGCTTCCTATCCCCTTTACTCCTTAATTTGGCACTCCTTTGGAGCAGTTACAACCATATAAGACAACAAGCTCCCTTTTTAGAGTCTGGGCAGCTGCAGACACCTCTGCCACTTGGGCAGCAGCTACAAATCCTAGCCTGCCATGATGAAGCCCCTGGTTCACAGGTCCATACCATAGTCCCCGCCTCCTAGCCCCTCTGGGTTATTTAGGTCACCCCAGACTATAGCCACACTTCTCATATTGTGAGAAGGGGTCTTGCTGGTCCCTTTGCTGGCAATAAACCTTTCTTTATTCTTTGTGCCTGGATGTCGGTGTGGTTTTCTGGCAGGGACTGACAATGTGCACTCAGCTTTCAGTTTCATTTTTTAATAGTCCACAGACTTTTAGAGTTATGAATATGTAACTGATCAATACTGATGCAAACATGTTAAATCTTCTGTATAGTAAGCTTGCCTTATTAGTAGATTCATTGAGGTTTGTGCCAAGTGTTATAAAAATGAATAAATTTTAAAACTTCAGAAATACCTAAATCTCAATTTAAAATTTTTTGTGTACATACAATGCCAGTTTAGTTGCTGGGGAGAATCATCCCTACAGTATCAGTTCTTTTTATTTTTTGGTACTGGAACTTAAAATGTAGTCTTCATGCTTGCCAGACAGGCACTCTTACTGTTACACCACACTCTCAGTGCTTACATTTGCTCGCTATTTTTGAGATAGAGCCTCATTTTCTGTCCAGGCATAATTTACCTATGTTAAGTATCCTGATAGGATAGAAGGTGTGCATCACGGAGCACAGATTCTGTTTTACAGTTCTCACAAACTTTTTCTGCCTAGATTGGCCTTACACTTTGATCCCAACAACTTCAGCCTTCCAAGGACCCAGTACTTACAGGCATGACCCACTAACTACTCTGTTTGCCTTTAACTTACCTCACCTGGTTAGCTGTTATTGCATATTGACAAAGGGAGCTGGACATAGTCCACTAATAGCTAGTGTTGAGGTCATAATCAAAATGCTAGGGATAAATGTACTTTCACACATACTAATTTACCCTTTGTTCTTTTAGGCACTATTTTGGCACTTATAGTTGCACATCTGTTAATGTTGCCGCATAAGGAATATTGATAAGTTATTTTAGATTTAAAATTCTTTATCACTTTCCAAAGGTCTTGGAAATCCAGTCTACAAGAGATTCTCACTCTTTGTATTTAAAAGCCTAGCTAGGCAATTGGATGACTGTATTTAATACAGAGCCCATCTCTTTTTTGTGTGTGTGTCAGTCCTGGACCTTGAACTTGGGACCAGGTTGCTGTCCCCAAGCTTTTGTGCTGATTAGTGCTCTACCATGTGAGCCACAACTCCACCTCCAGCTTTTTGCTGGTTAAATGTCTCATGGACTTTCCTCCCTGGGCTGGCTTCAACCCACGGTGCTCAGAACTCAAGTCTCCTCATTAGCTTGGATTACAGGTTTGAGCCACCAGCGTTTGACCCATTCTTCTTAATGTAGTAAAAATGGCACAAAGTAATTTGAAAAGTTACCTGAAGTACAGGATTGGAAAAAGGCGTTTTTCTGAGGGATTTTTCTGTCAGTTAGTGGTATCCTGATTTTTTTGCCCTCCTTTTATTAGAGAAAATTCTACTTGAAGAATCTCATCACTCTCATAGAACAGTTTTTTTTCTAGACAGGACTGCAGAGGCACTGTCAGAGCTGCTTGCTTTTTTGATGATTCTTACTGGTTAGCAGAAATTTACACCCTTTACATGTCCTCCCATCACAGTTTCTAAGAAAAGGGCCCGTTAGCAAATTACTGATTTTATGCTATATTATCAACCTTCTAAATGTCTTTTAGCTATTTTCATCTGTTGTGTTCTTGCTAAGAAAGTATCACTAGAGGAAGTGGCGCTGTAGCTCAAGTGGTAGAGCGCTCGCCTTGAGTTGAAGAGCTGAGGGACAACGCCCAGGCCCAGAGTTCAAGCCCCACGACCGACAAAAAAACAAAAAAAAAAGAAAGTGTCACTAGGCAATTTTGTTTGTGAACACTTTGCAGGAGTAGAGGTCTATAGTAAGGCTCTTAAATGATTAGCATAGAAATTGTGAATTTTAAAAAAATTTTAAAATGAAAAACAATAACTTGAGGGTAGGGATGGGAGGGAAATCGGGAGAATGTGATGGAAGGGGTTACATTGATCAAAAAGCATTGTGCTCATAACCTGACTTAACAGAATTGTAACCTCTTTGTACAACTACTAAATTTAAGAAAAGGTATATAAGATTAAACATTCCAAATACCTTTTCAGATACTGATATGTTGGGCTATCATATATTTTAAGCATATTTATTTGTATTGTAGCCATGTTTTACATATTATATATACTGACTACCACAAGATAAACGGCAATTTTATATACTCAATGTTTTCATTACAATATTTTGAGTATCCAAAAGGAGATACACATGTGTCAGTAAATTATATACAGTGCATGTCAACTGTAGTGTTGAGAAAGGTACATGTTTGCTTCCCGATGTTTGCATCTTCCCTTTAGCCTTGCAGTTGAGGCTGTCAGGTGGCTCCACTGCATGTCTGGTCTGTGTCGATGTTTCCTAGAATTGTGGAGGTGTGTGTGATGGTGTTTGTTAGCTTTGTGCTCTAGGTCACTTCCTCTCCCTTCCCACTAAAACCTTTTCCTTGAGTAGAGCTACTGTTTCTTTGCTTTATTCCCATTTCTTTCTTTCTTTTTTTTTAAATGAGACATTCAGAATTATTTTTCCTTTAATTTACTTGAAGATAACCATGGCTATTTTTAAATGTATGTTAAATTCATTATCTACAGTCTCTGTAAGTCTGTAATTTTGTTGTTGTTCTGCTGGTTCTCCTTGTGTGATGGATGTATTTGTTTTTGTGCCAGGCATTGTATTTGCAAAATGGATTGTATAGACGTGAAGTTTAGGATATTATTTTCATCCATTATGGATTTACATTTGTTTTTGCCAAGTGCCTTGAAGCTGTAGCAGGATCCCTTTTATTTCAGTAATTGAAATAATGTATGTGAGGATTCAGTTTTGGCAGTTTGATTCAGTTTACTTGCAGTTTGTTCTTATTCCTAGATTCCTAAACCTAAGTATAGAGATCTGTATCCTTGGATGACTCCAGGACTCCTATTATCATTTTCCTAGTGCTGTTTGTCTAAAACAGTGCCTATTCAGCTATCAGTGAGAAAAGCAATTCCATTTTGGGAAAGAAGTGAGATGAAGTAGCTCACTGTCTTAAAAATGATTGTCTTCTGATTCTTGGCCATTAATATTCCATTAGGCCTTCTATGCCTTGGGGCAGTTTTAGAAACACAATGTATTGCCCAGCATTCAAGTTTCTTATCTACCATCATTACATCATCAGTAAAGACTTTTATTACTGGCTTTTAGCAGTAGGAACCTAGAAGGTCTTGTCAGATAAAGTATATGGAATTAGAGTTATTTGAAGTTAGAACCTATATGTTAACATGTCTTTTAGGCTCTTTTAAGAGTGAGAACTTGAAATCTTCAGGGGCTAGAAAAAGGAGCCACTTGGGAAAAAAATGATAAAAATATGTTCATATTTAGGGATTTGGTATTGATACTTGGACACATTATCAAGTGGTATTTGACATTCATATTCCTGTTTATATCAACCTTAACCTGTTTATATCAACCTGTTCACATAGTTTACTTCTTGTTCTTAGAGTACTTTGTTCCTCTAAATCATTTGTATTATCTTGGTTCTACCTAGTCTTCCCTTTAAGAATTATTTACGCAAAATAATTTAAGTTTTTCCAGTGCAAATTCACTTAATAATGAATGTCAACAAAAGAAACCAAACCCCACAATATATCAAGACCAAAAGTATTTGAAAGAAAGTATCTACTAATATATATGGCATGGATAAAGTATCATGTTGAGGGTGTTCAGTAAAAGTTCTCATAAATCATATCAAAGCTAATTTGATTATAATTACATAATACTATATAGCTGTAACCTGTAATAGTAACCATTTAATAGAAACCTATAGTTAAGAGAAAAATAAATGTTACATAAATTTTGTGAAAGGTATGCAATCATGTCCAAATATGCTTCTATTTTGTTTAGAATAATTTCAAGAATCATTTAGTGCCCATTTTGAATTATGAGTTATGTCTTGCAAGCACTATTCTCACTGCCATTGGAGATGAATGATTGATCTTCTTGGTGGTTTTGTACTACTGTTAGTTTAAGAAGAACAGTAGATTTTTTTTACTAATTCGTTATCAATGATCATCTTTATGCATCAGATCCCCCTGTGTTCTATTAGCTTAACTGATTTCTTTTAGGGTGTTTTGTGGAATAGGTGATTATACTGTGTTGATTCTTGATTATGTAGTATGTAGTAACAGAATTTAAGACCGATATTACAGGACAATTAATGAAGGGATGTGTTTTATTAGGTTCTGTTTCAGTAATTAGTGTTATCAAATAAGTGTGGCCATATTGCTGGATTTCTGCTATGTTATGTAAGTAGATGTTAGGATTAATGGTCAGGGATGTATAAAAATTTTTCCAGTTGAAATTGAAATTGAAAGTTAAATTTGTCATGAGACTCGAATGAAGGTATTTTAGGAACAAAAATAACTTGTAAAACAGTCTAAAGAGTGATACATTTTGGGAAAGTATTTGAAATTGCTTCTGGATTTCATTAATTGAACATTTGAGTTTATTTTCTTTTACTTGATACTGGAATAAAGTATCAATTAGGAGTATATTGTATTACAAAGTTGATTTTATTTTTTTCCCAAAACAGAAGCTCCACCATGAGACGAGGTGGATGGAGGAAGCGAGCTGAAAATGATGGCTGGGAAAAATGGGTATGTTTTAAAGAATAAAAGTAGTAGCTGGGCACTGGTAGCTCATGCCTATAATCCTAGCTACTCAGTAGGCTGAGATCTGAGGATCGTGGTTCAAAGCCAGTCCTGGCAGGAAAATCTGTAAGACTCTTATCTCCAATAAATCACTCAGAAAACCGGAAGCACTGTGGTTCAAGTGGTAGAGCTAGTGCTAGCCTTGAGCTGAAGAGCTGAGGGGACAGTGCTCACATCCAGAGTTCAAACCCCACAACCGACAAATAAATAAATAAATAAACAAATAAATATAAAAGTAGTGATACTGAACAAAGTATTTTAATACTTTTTAAAGTTTATAATGTAACTTAAGCTTCAGTTGTAAACCATTTATTTAACAATTCTGTGTTTTCCCAGTCCAGTACATTGAAAACTTCACAGTGTTCATAATAAGTTCTTAGCCCTTAAACTTTACTGTCAGGAGTTGTATCCTGATGAAGTAAATTTGCCTCAACATATAAACTGAGTGTATAGTGATGACTTTTTCTGACATTGATAATAATACCGAGAAATAGGAAGACACATGAATATGTAGTATCAAAGAGTGGGTCAACTGCATTTTCTGTATATAGTAGAACACTGTAGTTACTACTTAACTGTCTATTTCTTAAACAGGAATGATAGCCTTAACTAGGACAATGAATTACATGAGCATATTGCATATGTAACAAACCCTCTGTATTCTGAGATACAGAAGTAAGGTTTGAAAATAACATCCTGAAAATATTTATTAATGGGATTATACCTTTTTATACTCTACATTTTCTGAATTTTTTAAATAATGAACATGTAAGACTTTAAAACAAGTGATTCACATTTTGTAAATAAGTATGTATCTTGGCACTGACATTTCAAAACAAACTTAATTATCCGTGGTTTAGGAAAATTGAGACTGATTTCATAATTGTCAAAGTGTTTAAATGATAGCTTTATATGTTTTTTCGGAAGTTAAAGTTACCTAATGAAAGTTAAACTACTACCAGATAGATTGATTAGCTCCAGAACTTAGCCATTAAATTACTCATTGTATTCTTGTTCCTGTTTATAGAGACTGCTGGTCAGCTGCTTCATTTTAAGCTTCCTGTGTAGGAGAAAGTAGAAGATAGTCTAAAACTCTTAAGCCATTTGCCAAATACTTGATTGATTTAACTCTGAAGTAATTTGCTCAGTTTTGTAGTTAGGAGTGGTGTTTTATGATATTCAGTATTGACTTATCTTTTCTCTTTTTAAAAGAAACACCCTTAAGAGGTAATAAAATGTTTTAAAAAATAGAATTGATAGATAAAAGTCTTAGTGTACTTATTGTCTTGACTTGTAGTTCATGTTTAGGAGGTCATCATTTCATCCTAGCCACTAGCACAAAATAAGATAGTTTGCTTATGTAATTTTTTTAAAATAAGTTTTTTATTGTGAAAAATACTGTACAGAGGAGTTACAGTTACATGAGCAAGGTAATGAGTGCATTTCTTATCCAGCATTGTTGCCTCCTTCTTTGTTTTTTCCCTACCATCCCTTCCCTCCCACCTCCTCAGCTATAAATTGTAATGTTCATTTTTCAAGATAGTGTCTTGTACATCTCATTGTTGCAATGGGTCAACCTGTATCCCTATTTAAACAATTTGTTTTTTCCCTTCCCCTCCCCAAATTATACCAACATCAAATACAGTGAAAACAGAGGTTATATGATGGGGGAGGGACATACAAAGTAACAAAAAAAATCACATGGTACCTTATAAATACATTAGAAACAATAGCAAGAAAGAAAAAAACACTGTGTCCCTATCTTGAGGTTCATTTCACTTAACATCATCTTATCTGACTGTTTGTGCTTGTCCCAGACATATACTAGCTATTGCAAATAAGGGAAACCATGGGACCTATCTTTCTTGGGGCTTGGATTGCTTCACTTAATATTAATGGATGGAATGAAAGTGGAAGTTTTTGTGACTTGTTTACCTTTTTCTCTTTTTTCCCCCCTTGATTCTAGGGTGGATATATGGCTGCCAAGGTCCAGAAATTGGATGAACAGTTTCGATCAGATGCTGCTAAGCAAAAGGATGGGACTTCATCCGAGATTTTTAGTGGAGTTGCCATTTATGTTAATGGATATACAGGTGGAGTACATTTTGCTTATTAGGTACCCTAATTTGGAATATATGTTTTTAGGACTGAGGAATTGTTTTGAACTTCTCTATGTTATATATAGAAATTACTTTAAAATGGTGAAATTAGAACTTTGCTTAGGTACTCTTTCATTCTTTTTTCTTATCCACCCTACCTTTAATTTTTATCAAAGCATATTGTTTATAAATTAAATAAGCTTGGTGTAAGTGGCTCATGCCTGTAATCCTAGCTACTCAGGAGGCTGAGATCAGAGGATTTGGTTCGAAGCCAGCCCAGGCAGACAAATCCAAGAAACTCTTAACTCCAACTTACAAGCAAAAAGCACAAGTGGAAGTATGTCTGAAGTGATAGAGCACCAGAAAGTTAAATGAAATGGGATACTAGTCACTCTTGGCTATAGTTCAAGGTACTTAGAAGGTAGAGATCAGGGGATCACAGTTCCAGACCAGGCTGAGCTAAAGTTCAACAGACCTTATGTCAGCCAGTAGCTGGGCATGGTAGAACACAACTGTCATCTCAGCTACTTGGGAGAATGAAGTTAGAAGAATCAAAGTTCCAGGCCAGTCTGGGCAGAAAAATCAACTGGACTTCATCTGAACAGAAGAAAGCTGGAAATGATGTGGCACAGTCCTATCATTCCAGAGACAGTGGGAAATGGAAAATGAGAGGATCTTGGTCCTGGCCAAAAACAAGACCCTCTCTTAAGAAGTAACCAGAGTGGAAACAGATACTTGGCGCATACCTGTAATTCTAGCTCACATTGGGAGGATTTGAGCATAAAGTTCATGAGATCTCATCTTAACAACAAAAAATGGGTGCAGTGACATGTGCCTGTTAATCCTAGCTATGTGGGAAGCATAAACAGGATGTTGTCCAAGCTGGCCTGGGCAAAAGTTGAGATTACAGTATTTGAAAAATGACAGAATCAAAAAGAGCTGACTATACAGCTCAGTGACATAGAGTTTGCCTAGGAAGGGCAAGGCCCTGAGTTCAAGCCCCAGTACAAAAAAAGAAAAAGAAGAAACCATAACAAGCTGATAGTGGTGATTTTGCCTGCCTATAAGTCTAGCCACTCAGGAGAATCAGAGTGAGTCTGCTAGGGCATACAAATTTGAGACATACTTATCTCCAATTAACGAGCCAACTCAGCAGGAGTGTTTTTCTAGTGGGTACAAAGCTCTTGAGTTGAAACTCGTATACAGAAAAAAATATAGTAAATGAGTTTTAAAATGAAAAAAATAGAAAGCTATACATTTTGATTGAACAACTAACCTGGAGCTCATTGTATGTGAGACTTATGAGCTGCACTTTGGGAGGATCTAATAGGGTCATTTCATTGGGAAATCTCCAACTGTGATTATCTATGACTACTTTTGTGGATAAGTAGGTTGTATGCTTGTGATTTACCAGAGAAGAATGTTTTGCTTTTCTTGCCTGGAGAAAGATATAAATAGCTCTAAACATTTTGGTTGTCAAGGGGGTATGGAAAGGGTTAGAATTCTCACAGTTAAGGGAGTAGAGATTTACTTAATCTCATTGTTTCTTCATCTCCTTCCCTACCAGTGTTGCCTGTGGTCTTTGAGTCTACTATCTGGAAAGGGTTGGGTAATTTATCCTCTGTATGGTAGAGGAAGATAACTGGAAATTGTAATTTACATCTATAGAGTTTCAGCTACAAACTTAACCATATTAAGATTGAAACCACACAAGCTTTGGGAGGTACCCAGTGTATCCATTTTATGAATTTTTGTTGATTTTACTGGCACCAAGTAAACTCTTTGGTTTCCTTGGCCAGCTTAGATTTATTTTTTCCAATCTATAAAGTCAGCACTTGTTTATTGGTTATCAGCTTTTACTCCTAACATTTTTATTTTCTTTGTTTTTCTAATGATGGTTGTAAATATTTGTGTCAATCAGTATCATTTTCTCTTCTTAGCTGGGTGATAGCCTGCTTATCTTTAATTTTTCTATTCACATATAACTTCCCCTTGTTTGTCTTCATACTGATTTAGATAATTTCATGTGCTCCTTTGGGGCTATAACTTACGTATGTCTGTCTACATCCTAGCACTTATTAGACTTTGTGATAGTTACCTATTACTAGATAAAAACAGGAACTACATTGTTTTCAATAGTTGCCACTGCTATATCATCTGATCCTAACCAGTCAGGATGTATTAGCTGAATTAAATATTAGTGAATTAATGTATTTGCCCAGCTCACTGAGGGTAGACCATGTTGGTTGTAATTAAAAGTTTTGTTAGGCAGTATTGACAATAAATTTAATCTTAGAATTTATCTTAGAGTATATGCTGTTAGACACCTATAATGCATGTAGGTATATATTGGCAAATTTAAGGCTCGTAGACTCTCATGTGCTATTAAGAGATTAAAAAATAAACATTGGTTGCTATATTAACTGATTGTGGAGGTCCTTAATTCTTGAGAACACTCTAGTTCACATAAAAGTAAGCAGAGGAGAAAGTCTTTGTGAAAGAGAGAAATCACCTCCTTGGTTGAGAATATGCAATTCCTTTTTGTTTGACTTGTAAGATAGTTTCTATTTGAATTTATTATCCCCTTCAGGATAGTGATAATTGTCTGTTTTTAAATTTTTCTCATTAGTTTTGTGCTACATAGTAACTACAGAATTCTGTTATGCTGAAATTTATAGTGATACACAAATTGTGGTAAGACAAAATTATTGTTTTTAGCAAAAATTTCAGATTTAGTGAATACTTTGTAACTTTATAGAAGAATTAACCACTTCTATGCCATGAGTCAACAAAAGAATAGTACTTTAGGCAGAGCATTAAATCCTAACAGGAAGCTAAGACAAGAGCCTCTTGTGGTCCAGGCCAGTCTGGGCTGCACAGTAGGTAAAAAGAGAAAAAAAAGAACATTTATAGAGTTGCGGTAAGACAAGTGAGGAATTATGTTCTGTTTCGTAGCCAATCTGTTTCCTGCAGATTTTCTTAATTTATTTAGGGCTCCCAAATACTACCACCTATACCTCCTCTTCACAAGCCCTAATCTAGGTAGTTCAATAACTTGAGCTTATAATATCCCTTTCTACCAGCCAATGCTCTTTTCTCTTTTTCTCCTAAATAGGTTAACTTTCCTTATAAAGGGTGATTTTATCTCTCATCCTATTTTTTATTAAACTTAAAAAACTAATTGTATTTATGTAAGTAGATATAAGAAATAATCGACACAGGTGTTGTGAACCTGTTACCATTTTTCCTCAATGGTAACATTTTGTAGAATAGAGGACTATAGGAAATTAACACTGATGCGTCAAGGTACAGGGCATTTCTAATATTTTCATTGCCCCTCATTTTGTTCTCAGCTTTCTTTTAACTCTTGGGCACCACTAGTAATGTTTATTTCTGATTTTGTTATTTCAAAAGTGTTGTATAAATAAGACATACAGTATGTAATGCTTGAGGATTGCTTTTTTTTTTTAACAGCATTTCTTTATCATATCACTACTAGTTTTTTTCCTTCTTAAAGTCAGGTTGTAATTCATAGTATAGATGTGCCACAATTTGTTAATTAAACTTTGCCAATTAGAGAAGATATGGCTTATTTCCTTTTTTGCTATGTGAGTGCACACAGTAGATTACATGGTAATTGCATCTTTAGTTTTTGTATCTGACAAACTTTGCTAAAGAGATTATCATTTTTTTTAATATAATTCCACCAGTGGTCTATCAGTGATCTACTTTGTTTTCATCCTTGTTACATTTAATGTTCTTCATCCATTTTAGTAGGTGTGAAGTAATAGTCCATTGTGGTTTCAGTTGCTCCACTTCTTCACCAGTATTGGTAAGACTAGGTTTTAAATTTTTTTTGATGTACTGTAGTATTTCCCTGTTGTATTTGCATTTATTTCTTGTTTACCATAACCAGTAGCTGAGAGAAACAATTTTAAAACAGGAAAAGAATCATTTTTGGCTCCTGATTTAGAGGTTTAGTTTGTGTTCAACAACATGTTGAACAACATCTTGGAAGGGTATGGTGGAGAAAAGCTGCGCGTAATCTATGGAGAACAGGAAGCCAAAGAGAGAGCTATAAGAAACTGGGCAAAATGTAACTCCTGGGGACATAGCCCTTGTGATCTATTTCTAGCTAGGTCCTAATTCCTAAAGTTTCCAAAACCTCCCAAAATACCCTCACTGTTCATACTTAATTCATACTCAGATTCATACTCAAATTCATACTCAAATTTCAGTGGTTAATAGTGATGAACAGTGTTTAACGTATTATTTGATGAAATAGTTGCTCGTGTTTTTGTTTTGTTATATTTTCTAAGTGGGTTGTTTGAAGCTTTTTGTTTGTTTAATTTTGAGAGCCTTGTTGTTGTTTGGGGCTTGGGTGTTGTCCCTGAGCTTGTTATGCTCAAGGCTAGCACTCTACCAATTAAGCTACAGCTCCACTTCCAGCTTTTTGTAGTTTATTGGAGATAAGAGTCTCATAGATTCTCCTTGTTGGATTGGCTTCAAACTATGATTCTCAGATTTCAGTCTCCTGAGTAGCTAGGATTACAGATGTGAGTCACCAGCACCTGGCTTGTACCCTTGTTTTGTTATGTTTGTCTGGTAAATATTTTCTGTAGATTGTAGCTTGTCCCTCATCTTCTAGGTGTAGGGGTTTTTTTTTGGTAGAGAGAATTTTTACAATTTTAATGAATATAATTTATCCATCTTTTTATGAATATTTTCAAACCTAAAGACTTCTAAGTTCTATATCCCAGAGATCTTCCCTGTATTTTTTTCCTAAAGTTTTTATGGTTTTATGTTTATATTACCCATTTTTGTGATTTTATTTTGTTTCTTAATACCATTTACTATAGACCCCTCTTCCTTTTTTTTTTTTTTTTTTATAACTTTGCCAAAAATCATTTGGACATATTTGAATGAGTCTTGTTTCTAAGTTTTTTTTACTGTGGCCCATTGATGGATATGTCTATTTCTTCACCTGCATTACACTGTCTAAATTACTATTTTATAGTACTTTTTGTTTTTTGTTTTTGCTTAGTTGTGGGGCTTGAACTCTGGGCTTGGGCACTGTCCTGAGCTCTTCAGCTCAAGGTGAGCGCTCTACTGCTTGAGCCACAGAGTCACTTCCGGTTTTTCTAGTGGTTTACTGGAGATAAGAGTCTTATGGACTTTGGACTTTGCTGCCCGGGCTGGCTTTGAACCATGATCCTCAGATCTCAGCCACCTGAGTAGCTAGTATTACAGGCATGAGCCACTGGCGCCTGGCTTCTATAGTACTTTTTGTATGTCAGGAATACTCTTTTCATTACTTCTTTGTCAATATTGGTTTAGCTGTGTTAGGGCTTGTGTCTTTCCATATAAACTTTAGAATAAATGCTAAAATCCTATTCTCTCTCTCCCCACATATATATGTGTATACACATATATAAGCATGTATGTTATACATATATGCAGAGTGTACATATATACATGTGTATACATATATATGTATTATTGTCTTTAAATAGTTATACAAAGGAGTTTCAATTACACATATCAGTTTATGAGCACAATGCTGTATTTTTTTTTTTCTGGTAAACTCAGTCACCTTTGGAGATCCTGAACCTCATTTAAATGGTCCTTACCAAGATGTCAGGGGTAATCTGAAGGTATGATTTTGTAGGTTAGAAAATTGTAGTTTTTGTATTGTAACTTATATAAAAGTAATAAGAAGGATGTATAATGGGGATTATAGGTTGTTAATTGTATTTGCTAACTATTTGACTTGGTCCAGTCGGTTTACATTGATAAGGCTAGTGTATACCACTGTGGAAAATGAAATGACTTAAGATATCTGAAGGCTCTGACACTTGGGTATGACTGTAGGATTTAGAAGATACTTCATCAGGCTAATTCTGTTTTGATTTTCTGTTATTTTTACATCAGGATATTGAGTGAAAACATACTGAGGGATGGGCATCCCATCATCATATTTGTAGGAGAGACTAGAGATTTAAAAAATTTATAATTTGAGTTGAGAGTAGCATCAGCCCTGATGCTCTTTGTTCCTTCCTGCTGGGGGATAAGATGGTAATAATACTACTGATAACATTGTAATACCTTAATAGGTGACATAATCTTACTATCTGCACAAGGTACTTACTTTCCTTAGTTATTTGTAATTTTAGGCTTATTTAATCCCCATAGCAGTCCTTTTGAGTCACATATGTTAACCTCTGGTTTACTTATGCAGAATATGACACTGAGAAATTAAGCAACTTACCTGAGGTTCATACAGTTAACAAGTTGACAGCTAGGATTTGAAACTAGTCAGTTTTGCCTTGTATCTATCCCCTACTAATTTGACTTAAGAATATCTAATTTGTGAATGAACAAGTCTTTTGAGAAAGTATTGTTACTCCTTGTACTTTTTTTAGGTGGGTAAACTTCAGGTAAGAGCCTTTGATACACTGAGATATTAATGAATTCAATAACTATTTACTAAGCTGCTTTGTGTGAGGAACATATAAGGTAAGCATATGCTCCCTGGAGGAACATATGTTCAGGGGAATTTGACAATAAACAAGTAAACAGAGAAAATAATTTCAGCTTTTCAATACTAGGAAGAAATGTGTAGTAGATTGTAGGATGGGGTCCTATGACAAGACAGTGTATCACATAGTGCTTAATGTTACATAGATTTCATGGTTTTGGAACCTGTCTTCCAGACATCTTTTGAGGGTATTGAATGTAAAAAAAAAAATACAAACGTACAGTTATTTATATTCTTTTAACCTTATAAAACTGCAGCTAACATCAAAAAATAAAAAATATCCATGTATGCTTTACTACTAAAGAAATAGACTAGAGAGAAATATATACTATTTGAAAATGTTTTAGAAATCAAAATAAAGGTAGTTGACAACTACTATACATACCAGGCTTTTTAGTGGATAAAAGTGATTCCTGGCTGTGATCTACAGCATACTATTAACAGTTCTGGTTTTATTTGGAAGTCAGAGCTACCAAGTAACATTCTATGCTTGTTTTTCATTTTTTTGTGTGTGTTGTTTTTTGGTCTGGTCCTGGGACCTGAACTCTGGGCCTGGGCGCTGTCCCTCAGCTCTTCAGCTCAAGGCTAGTGCTCTACCACTTGAGCCATAGCGCCACTTCTGAATTTTTTTTTCTGCTTATGTGGTACTGAGGAATCAAACCCAGGGCCTCAGGCATGCAAGGCAAGCGCTCTACCACTGAGCCAACTTCCAGGCCCTGTTTGTTTTTCTTACGATGCAGAGCAGGAACATCATGTCATACACATTATTTGAGAAGAATTCAATATTCTAATTTGTAGTAATAGCAGTTTTCATATCAAGTGCTTCCTATGTGCCAGACTTATTTTATTGCTACAGCTTTACTTATTGAAGAAAGAGGAGCCTAAATGAATTAAGTAATGACCATAATCAGACAATCTGTCTAATACATTAGTTTATGTGAACTTTAACTAAATTGGTGTTCTTGGTCCACTTCACGCTGAAGAATTTGCAAGAACATTAAAACTTGAATTAATTCTCTTCATCTAGTGAAAAGGACAATGAACTTTCTAGGCTTTCCAGTTCCAAATTTCTAAGATGGATTTAAGACTTAGATTTCAAAGAGTAGTAGGTGATAGACAAGTACTTTATGAACATATGCAAAGTTAATGTATTCCTGACACATTTTAATAATTAGAGGACAATTATTTATGTTTGATTGTAATTATTAAATAGAATTAGTTCAGGATAATTATAGATTGACTTTATAAGTTGTTTTTTAGATTTTTTGTTCTCTATTGGATTTGGTATTTCTGTTCATGTATTATCTAGTCTTCAGTAATTTTTATTATTGTGTTTTGATTTTTGTTTTTGAGACAGGATCTTACTATGTAGCACAGACTAGCCTTCCACTGTGATCCTACTGCTGGAATTAGAGGTGTATGCTATTATTCCTGGCTCATTTTTGTGAGATCAGCCATGTTCCTTAATTGTGAGGAAAAAACTAGATTCCTGCTTGTCTAGCTATTTAGTATCCACTATTTTACATTAAATCCTTGTGATACTATAGTTTAGTTTTTGTGATCTTTAACCTCTAAAATCCTTTCATTATGAGCTTTGAATGTATTTTATTCAAAACTGTTATATTTTCAATTTATTTTGTTTCAGTTTCCAATTTAGTGTTTACTGATAGCTTAATGTTAACTCAGTGTTTAAAGCACTGCAAATGGGGGTAGTCTCAATTTTAACTACAAAATTCACACTGAATTTTGGTTATATTTTTATCAGTTCCATTTCAAATTGAGTTCAATAAAATTTTACAAAATTAATTTTACCTTTCTAATGTTTTTAATGAGGCTACCAGAAAAATTTAAATTAAGCATGTGGCTTATGTTGTGATGCACATATTTCTTTTGCATAGCTCTAGTTTTTGTAATCAATAATGTTAAATGAATTCTATACTATAAGATTTACCAAGGGCTGAGAATGTGGCTTAGTGGTAAGAATGCTTGCCTAACATGCATGAAGCCTCCATATAAACAGACAAAGCCAGAAGTGGTGCTGTGGCTCAAGTGGTAGAGTGCTAGCCTTGAACAAAAGAAGCTCAGGGGCAGTGCCCAGGCCCTGAGTTCAAGCCCCAGGACTGGCCAAAAAAAAAAACAAAAAAACCAAGAATTAGACAAACTTCCTATAGGTGGCACAAGGGGTTTCTACTAAAGAGTAAAACCAACGTGATTAGTAGTCTTACTAAAAAATATTTATTTAAACCCTTAGACCTATATTGCTTGGGCTTGAAGAAAATCTATTGTTGAATAATAATGTACAAATAAGGCTCCTGTGGAGGCTTTCTCTCCTGAGTACGATTGTTGAGGGGGGAGGTATGATTTAGAGCACTCATTAGGATGAAAGGTAACAAAAGCATGAAAGTGTTTGAAAAATAATTGGTTTAATGTGATCCTAAAAATGAAGGTCATAACATAACTTCAGTGGATCACATTTTGTTCATGGAAAGTAGAAAGCATGTTGATTTTTTAAAAAAACTTTCACAAGTTTAAGATTGTACCTGTAGTTTTATTTAGAATATGAAACAAACTAGAAAAGAAGTGTTTTTTAGTCTAATTTATTTTGTACTTTTTTGCCCTTGATATAATTTTATACTGATATAATTTTATACTGTCATCCTTACAAACTATTTGATGAATTTCCTAAATATTTTCTTAAATAAAAATTGAAATTAAGGGGGGCTGGGAAGGTGGCTCAGTGGTAGAGTGCTTGCCTTGCATGCCTGAGGCCCTGGATTCCTCAGCACCACATAAGCAAAAAGAAAAAAGCCGGAAGTGGTGCTGTGGCTCAAGTGGTAGAGCGCTATCCTTGAGCTGAAGAGCTGAGGGACAGCGCCCAGGCCCAGAGTTCAGGCCCCACGACTGGACCCCCCCCAAAAAAAATTGAAATTAAGCTTAATTATTAAGAACAGAGTCTACTACTAAGTTTACTTATAAGGTTGAATAATCGCTTATTGTTTTGTTTTGGTACCATGCTTGGAACTTCAACTCAGGATTTGGGTGTTACCCATGAGCTTTTGTGCTCAAGGCTAGTGCTCTGCTCTACTACTTGAGCCACAGTTTCACTTCTGGCTTTTTTGATGGCTAAACTGGGGATAGGAATCTCACAGACTTTCTTGCCTGGGCTGGCTTTGAACAGTGATTCTTAGATCTGAGCCTCCTGAGAAACTAGGATTATTAGCTATGAGCTACCTTATATTATCTTGAAGAAGTTAGTGGATTAAATTGTTTGGAAACTGCATACACATTATTGCTTTTCTTTTTTTTTTAAATAAGCTATATGTGGTAAAATTTTTCTTTTTTTAATTTTATACTACCTTATGTTTCTATTAAACGTACACACATATCATTAAGCATGATACTGTACGTACATATAATACTACATGTGTATACTTAAGTATAATACTATATATATTCACAATACTGTAAATGTATATATAATATACAATATTGTACTTTTTAATCTTTTTTTATGTCTTTTATTGAAAAAATATTGTACAGAGGGGGTTCAGTTAAATGAGTTAAGGTAATAGTACTTTTATCAAGCTCTTTTTTATTTTTTTTTGCAGGTCGTGGGGCTTTAACTTTAGGCCTGGGTGTTGCCCTTCAGTTCTTGTGCTCAATGTTAGCACTCTACCCTTTGAGCCACTACTGCTCTACTTCTTCAAACCTTAATCCTCAGATCTCAGCTTCCTGAGGAGCTAGAATTACAGGCATAAACCACCAGTGTCCAGCTGATTCATTTTATTTTTTTGTGCCTGGGTCTTAAATTTAGGTCTTCTGGTTCTTACTAGTGTTTTTAGCCATGGCTGGCCCTTTACCACTTGCACCAATAATTCCAGTTCCAGCTTTTATGTTTGTTAATTGGAGATAAGTCTTGAGGAAAGGATTTGTCTGCCCTAGCTTTCTTTGAACCTCAATCCTCAGATCTCAGCCTAAGTACTTGAATATAGGCATGAGCTACCATATACCAACTGGTTATTTTGAAGACTTGTTTCTTCTGCTGTCTCTGGCAGCTGGGGAAAAAGGACACATTACTTCAACACTTGGATTTGCCTCCCAGCTTGTTCTATGGCAATGTAGCCAAGGAGAAAGTGATCCAGTGGTGGTTGTTAAATTGGCCTTAAGGGATTTAGGGATTAACCATTTAATAATCTGCTTCCTTGTATGTAAAACCTTACTTTAATATTGGTTTCACAGATCCTTCTGCTGAGGAATTGAGAAAGTTAATGATGTTGCATGGAGGTCAATATCATGTGTATTACTCCAGATCCAAAACAACTCACATTATTGCCACAAATCTTCCTAATGCCAAAATCAAAGAATTGAAGGGGGAGAAAGTAATTCGACCAGAATGGATTGTGGAAAGGTAAGTTTAGATTAAGTTAATAAAATCCTTGAAAATTGGAATATGCATGCAGGATTTTGTTTTGTTTTGTTTTTTTTGCTAGGACTTGGGCTTGAACTCAGAACCTTTTACTCTTTCTCAACTTCCATGCTTTTGGCTGGCACTCTACCACCGAAACTAGTTCTCCAATTAGCATTTTGCTGGTTACTTGGAGATGGAGTCTTGTGGACTTTGTGCCCAAACTGCCTTTGAACCATAATCTTCTCTATAGCCTCCTGAGTAGCTAGGATTATAGGGGTAGGCCACCAGTGCACAGATGGTTTTTGTCTTTCAAAAGAGGCCCTATTTCCTTAAAGGTCCAACATTTCCAGTAACACCAAGCTGATGATCAAGCCTTTAACACAAGGGACTTTTGGGGAACATTCCAGATCCAAACAATAGCATAATACACACTGCCAAGTAGTAAGGAAAATGACTGAAGCAAATAGCCGGAATCAGTATAGGAAGCCGATTACCAAGCATGTAACTGCAACAAATGTTTATAAACCTGTTAGGAGTTGCATTCTGTGTGTACTTAAGAAATACCATTGAACAAAACAAAAGACCCTTCAATACCTGTGGAGCTTACCTTGTTGGAGAGACAGGCAATAACTAAATATGAGTAAACAATATCTCAGGATTTTTTGCTTGTTACTCATATAGGGGTTTGAATTCAGGACTTTGGCCAGTTCCTCATCTGGCTTGCTCACTGGCACTCAACCACATGAGCCACATCTCTGGCCTACTTTTTTTGCTGGTTGTTTTAAAAATGGAGTCTCATAGCCAGGTCCTGGTGGCTCATACCTGTAGTTCTAGTTACTCAGGATATTGAAATTGGAGGATCCCAGTTCAAAGCCAGCCCAGGCAGGAAAGCGTGTGAGACTCATCTCCAATTAACCATCCAAAAGCTTCAAGTGAAGCTGTGACTCAAAAGTGGTTGAGCTAACCTTGAGCAAAAAAGCTCAGCGACAGTACTCAGGTCATGTCTTCAAGCCCCACAGCTGACACACAGAAAAGGGAATGAAATCTCATAGACTTTTCCAAGTGGACTGGATTTAAACTTGAATCCTAAAATCTCATTTTGCTGAGTTGCTAGGATTATAGGTGTAAGTCACTGGCACTCAATCATCTCATTTTTTTATTACATATTATGTACAATATGTATTTTTTTCTTTAAATCATAGCATGAAAATACACAAGATAATACAAACATGAATTTCTGGCAGTAGGGCAAAAAGGGAGAGTGGTTTGCATTATTAACTTTTTTTTTTTTTTTCTTGTTTTGGGGCTTGAACTCAGGGCCTGGGCACTGTCCTTAAGCTTCTTTTGCTCAAGGCCTACACTCTACCACTTGAGCCACAGTACCACTTCTGGCTTTGTCCGTTTATATAGTGCTGAGGAATCAAACCCAGGGCTTCATGCATGCTAGGCAACCACTCTACCGCTAAGCCTCATTCCCAGCCTGTTAACTTTTTTGTTGTATTTGTTGTTGCTGTTGCTAGTCTTTATGCTAGGGATTGAACCCAGTGAGCTGTGCATGCTAGAAAAAAGGTCTACTTCTTATACCCCAATTTCTTTTTTTTTTAATTAGCTACTTTTATTTTTGTGGGGTTGGACCTGGAGCTTGGACTCAAGGTTTAGGCACTGTCCTTGAGCTTTTTTGCTCAAGACTAGCACTCTGCCGCTTGAGTCACAGCTTCACTTCAGGTTTGTTTGATAGTTAACTGGAGAAAGTCCTGTGGACTTTCTTGCTCGGTCTGGCTTCAAACTGTGACACTCACATCTCAGCTTCCTGAGTAGCTAGGCTTATTAGGCATGAGCCACCAGTGACTGGCAAAATCAGTCGTTTCTTTAGAGATAAGATCTTGCTGTGTAGCTAAAGCTACACAGTGGTTGCGATCTACTTGCTTCTGTATCCTTAGTACAAGGATTACTAGCATGTAAAACTGTACCAATTTCTATCAGTTTATGTTTTTGCAATTTTTTTTTTTTTTTTTGAGTCCGGTCGTGGGGCCTGAACTCTGGGCCTGGGAACTGTCCCTCAGCTCTTTAGCTCAAGGCTAGCGCTCTACCACTTGAGCCACAGCGCCACTTCTGGCTTTTTTCTTTTTGCTTATGTGGTGTTGAGGAATCGAACCCAGGGCCTCACGCATGCGAGGCAAGCGCTCTACCACTGAGCCACCTTCCCAGCCCCTGTTTTTTGCAAATTTTAACCTAATGGCTTCTGCTTATTAGAGAAGTTTTCTACTGCACATCCTGCCCTTTTATGCTTTCGCTATTTTTCAAATAGGGTAGCATTCCTCCCCCCCCCCCCCCCCCCCCCCCAGGATAGCCTGGACCTTGATACTCCTGTATTTCCATGTAGCTGGGATAACAGATCTGTGGAGATCTTTTCTATTTGTTGAGAGGGAGTCTTGAAAACTTTTTGTTTTGTTTTGTTTTTGGGTCTGGTCGTGGGGCTTGAACTCTGGGCCTGGGCACTGTCCCTCAGCTCTTCAGCTCAAGGATAGTGCTCTACCACTTGAGCCACAGCGCCACTTCCGGCTTTTTTCTTGAGCCACCTTCCCAGCCCTTGAAAACTTTTTTTCTTGAGAAGTCTGGTCCTGAGCAGTGATTCTCCTTAGCCTCCCAAGTGGCTATTATATATATAAATTACTGTGCCCAGCTAATTAGTAGTCATTGCCAATCACATTGTGTTTTCTTGGTTGTTGGTTTACAAATGATAAAATGTAAATTGATAGTGGTCATTTATTTTGACTTTGTAAATTTACTATATAGAATTTGGAACCTTGATGGGGCGCTGGTGGCTCATGCCTGTAATCCTAGCTACTCAGGAGGCTGAGATCTTAGGATCATGGTTTAAAGCCAGCCTGGGCAGGAAAGTCTATGAGACTCTAACCTCCAGTTACCCACCAGAAAACTGGAAATGGTGCTTTGGCTCCAAGTGGTACAGCTCTAACCTTGAGCTGAGAGCTCAGGGACAGTGCTCAGACACAGAGTTCAAGCCCAAGCCCCTTGGATGACAAGAAATAATAATAATTTGAAACCTTGGTAATGAGCCAAAATTAAGTGACTCATAGTTTGAAGTGATACATATAGCATATATGACAGATTACTTGATTTGTCAGAGATAAAAGAATATTAATGTAA
Organism: Dipodomys spectabilis; assembly: GCF_019054845.1. NCBI lineage: Eukaryota > Metazoa > Chordata > Mammalia > Rodentia > Heteromyidae > Dipodomys > Dipodomys spectabilis. The sequence continues at coordinate 4,745,047 of NW_024870864.1, read as the reverse complement.
TACAAAGCATAGAGTGTAATCAATATAGGAGAGCATGGACAGATTTTATAGTGGGATGCTTGTGACACAAACTAAAATTATGTTTCTAAGACAGTGTATAAGGTTTTTGTCTTAAGTCTAGCTTTCTCTAATTCTGACACTTCCTATGAGCTATTCCACAGATGTAATATTCTTGCTCAGTCCTATGCAGTACATAGAGCCACAGTGAGAAGTAGCATTGTAGTGGAAAAGACTTTCAACTCATATCCAGATTAGCTCTTGTGTCTCTATCTCTACAGTCAGTATTTAGAAACTTTATTCGGTCCTTCATTTGTAAAAGAAGGCTAATAAGTATTTTCTTTGTGTTCCTCAGTTGTCCACGTGTTAAAATTAAATCCTCACAATAATGTAATAAGAACATAGATACTTGACCCTTATTTTTTTAACAGCTGACATTGTGCCTATAATTTGGATTAGATAAAGTTACCAGCATAGAATCTCAGGATTGAACAATGTTGACTTAATAGAAAGCTACAAGATGAGAGGTAAACAGAGAAGGGAAGCTATTACTTTAGCCTTAATATTTCATCATTTTTACATGGTATGCTAAGTTCTAAAGAGAAATCTCTACATCACCCTCTCCCTGCTTCAGCTCCTCTGACTGGCTGACAGAAAACTAATGTTTCTGATTAAAAATAAACTAGAAGTGATGGCCACAAGGGAGCAAGGTCTACATCAGTTTCTGGAGTAGCAGTAAGAAGAAAACATGAGGAAGATGAAAGAAAAGTGGGAAATTTTATACTTTGGTACAAGCATCACAGCCAGCCTGAAGATTTCTGCTTCACTGTCTCACTGTTCCTACTTTGTGTCACATAAAAGCCCTTTGTACTCTCAAGTCCCTGAAAACTCCTCTATTCACAATTGTTGACTCAGTTTATAAATTGTACTTCTTTCTTTAAAAATGCAGTCATTTCTGGGCTGGGAGGTAGCTCAGTGACAAAGTGCTTGTCCGCTTGACTAGCAAGTGCAACGTCCTGGGTTTGATCCTGAGTACCAAAAAAGAAAAAAACAAAAAAATAGAGTTTGATCTTTTTTTGTGTGTGTGCCAGTCCTGGGGCTTGAACTCAGAGCCTGGGTGTTGGCCCTGAGCTTCTCTTGATCAAAACTAGTGCTGCACCACTTGAGTCACAGCACTACTTCCAGCTTTTTCTGAGTAGTTTATTGGAGATAAGAGTCTTAGGGACTTGGAATCCTGATCCTCAGATCTCAGTCTCCTGAGTAGCTAGGATCTATAGGTGTGAGCCACCAATACCTAGGTGTTTTTTTTTTTTTTTTTTTTTTAACTTGGTGTGCTATTTATGAAAATGTAAATGTTGGAATTTTTATTTTATTTTTTTGCCAGTCCTGGGCTTGAACTCTGGGCCTGGGCTCTGTCCCTGGCCTCCTTTTGCTCAAGGCTAGCACTCTACCACTTGAGCCACAGCACCATTTCCCCATTTTTTTGTGATGCATTGGAGATAAGTGTCTCAAGGAATTTCCAGCCCTGGCCAGCTTTGAACCACAATCCTCATATCTCAGCCTTCTGAATAGCTATGATTATAGGTGTGAGCCACCAGTACCTGGCAAAATTTTGTGTCTTTGAGACAGGAAACTTTTTTTTGCTGTTTACTAGCTATTTTCCTAAATAATTTTAAGGGATGACTATGTATATTAGGTTTAAAAAAGAAGCTTAAGTGCTATAGCTCAGGCAAGTTCAGGCGTGGTGATAGAGTATCTGTCATCCCTGCTGTGCAGAAACATAAATAGAGGGATTGTGGTCCAGGCTTGCCCTCTGCAATAGTGTGGTACCCTATTCTAAAAATAAATAAGGCATAAATGGCTAGGGGCATAGCTAGAGTGGGAGAGCACCTTCTTAGACAGCTTAAGACTGAATTTATACTTCAACACTGCCCAAAACAAAAAACTCCACAAACCTCAAGTTTTCCTAATATTTAAAAAACTCATCTATTTACCTGCTTGTTTGAATAAGTATATTAGCTGGTCATTTTAAATTTTGTAGTAAAAGTGGTATTTTTAAAGATCTATAGCCATATAACTCAGTTTATCAGCCAGCAAAAATCACTTTGAGAGAGCTTCATCAAATTCATTTTAGTTGAAGTACAAAAGGAATGACACTACCATCTGGTATTACATCATTGGGGTTATCGTTGATTTTAGTAGCAGTGTTTGATATGTAGTAACCATTTGGAGTCAGGTGTATAGAGTCCATGCCTTCAAATCTCTTGTCTCTAACAATCTTGATATAAGTATTGCAGTTATTCATTGTATTTAAAATTGAGAGTCTTTGTCCTGTATTTTTTAGTTTTTCAAAGTTGTATACCTAACATGAATCATGGAAATGGAGAATCCTTATTGTTTACTTAATATTTGAGATGGAATTTGAGAAAGTCTTAATTCTTTTTTTTTTTTTTTTTTTCATCAATTGTGGGACTTGAGCTCTGGGCCTGGTGCTGTCCCTGTGCTTTTCAGCTTAAGGCAAGCACTCTACCTCTTGAGCCACAGCGCCACTTCCAGTTTTTGAATAGTTTATTGGAGATAAGAGTCTCACAGACTTTCCTTTCTGGGCTGGCTTTGAACCATGATCTTCAGATCTAAGCCTCCTGAGTAGCTAGGATTACAGGTATGAGCCACTGATGCCTGGCTAAGGCTTAATAATTCTAACAGAGGGAAAGTAGTAGTAAATGGTAGTCATGAAGATTAATGAAGATTAGAATATAGACTAATACAGCTAATGCTTGATGTTTATCTCATTCTGTTTTATGGTCTTGGTTTTGTTAGTTTAAAAAATTCCAGGTCTTATTTCTTTTCATGTATGAAATTGCGTAACTTTTTTTAATGGTTATGTAAGGTCATAGTGTATTAGGATCACCAAAACAGAATAAATAAACTAGAAAAACAAATGACCTATTCATGGTAAAAAAAAGTATTTTTCTAAGAACCTTAATTTTTTAAAAATTCATTTTCACCCAAGTGTAGAATTTTAAATCAGTGTGTTTTGTTGTTTCAGCATCAAAGCTGGACGACTCCTGTCCTACATTCCCTATCAGCTGTACACCAAGCAGTCCAGTGCACAAAAAGGTCTCAACTTTAATCCTGTATGCAAACCTGAGGATCCCATGCCAGGTCCAAGTAATATAGCCAAACAGCTCAACAACAGGGTGTAAGTTTGTCTACTTTGAGGATGACAAAACTGATGGTTTAGCAGTCCACTTTTGTTGGAAATAGAAACAATAATAAAAATCAGCTGTTCGCTTATAGTAGACATGTTGAAATGTATATGTGGATGTCTTCATTCTAATTATCTGTTTATGTAATTAAAGCCTTATGAGTAAAATATTCTTTAGATTCTAATTGGTCTTAAATTGTTAGTAAAATTTTTCATGTTTTTTCAAAAACTGAGTACCAGCTATAGTCTTGTGTTCCATGCTTAGACAACTTCAAAATTCATAATTCTGAATTTAAATATTTTATACCAGTGGAAATTTAGTTGGTGATATTAGTTACAGAATTGGGAATAAAATCTAGATTCTTACATATGAGTAATTTAAAAATCTATATATTGGTTTCAGCTTTAATGACAATATTCCTGGGTAAATTGGTTTCACAGATAATTGCTATATTATCTTGTATATCAAGTAGTTAGTTCATTGTCATTAACTTTATCAGTTTTTATTAAATTGCTTGCATTGGGAGTTGATAATACTTTTTCAAAAAAAATTCAGGAGTCTTAATTGACCTGAGAGGACTCAAAATCACTACCTTCTATAATTTTGTTGTTTTTACTTATTTTTTAATTAGTACTTATGCTTAAAAGTTTTCATTGTTAAAATACTGTCACAAAGAGCATAAAAAGCAACATAAAATCTTTCCAAAGAATGCAAAATCTTTTTAAACATACAATAATAAAAGTACAAAATACATAAGTGCATTTTCAAATTCTCTGTTCGTAATTTTAGATAGAATTATCTTAATAGATTTTACTTCTTAATATAAGCATATAAGTACACTCTCTTGATTTATAAACATATATTTCTAGTCCAGAATTTTTGTAATTGTTAATTTTCTGGTCTGGGAAAAAGGTGCAGAGATAATGTATATAACATCAGTATTAGACATAAATGTGACACAAGTTTTCTTGCCAGTTCATGTTTCTGTTGCATAGAATCCTTAATTATTATTATTATTTTTTTGGTCGGTTATGGGGCTTGAACTCTGGGCCTGTGTGCTGTCCCTCAGCTCTTCAGCTTAAGGCGAGCACTCTACCACTTGAGCCACAGCACCACTTCCTGTTTTTCTGAGTGGTTTATTGTACCTCAAGGGCTTTCTTTCCCGGGCTGACTTTGAACCGTGATCCTCAGATCTCAGCCTCCTGAGTAGCTAGGATTACAAGCGTGAGCCACTGGCACCCAGCTAGATTGCTTAATATTTTTGACACACAAAACTAGATGTTTGATTGACCACTTTTTTTTGTTGTGGTTTGAAGGACTGTTATAGTCAATCCATTTTACAAATTTCTTTGAAAGTTGCTCTTTTGCTTTCCCTTTTCTTAAGGGGCAGGATTTCTCTGCCATGTTAACCAAGCAGATTGTTTTTCCTTCCTTGAATCATTTCTAGTTTACCTTCTCTTTTTCTTTTTTACTGGCATGAAGATCTGTCTGGGTTGGTTCTGGTCAGAATTGTCTTGTCTAAATTATTTCATGACATGGTTAGCCAGAACCCAAAACAATCCAGAAGTTGGTAGCAATATTTTGTACTTTACTTATATGATTTTTCTTTTATAGTCAGACTGTCATTCTGATAGCTAGAGTTGGGATAAGCAAGAATTGGGATAAGAATTTTAGACAAAACCAGGTAATACTGGTAATCTCCTGTGCTTTCGTGTTGTGTATGGCACTTTTTCATCTGGTGCTTGAACTGTCATTGGTTAATATTATGCACCTCTCTTAATGGAATGAATTACCAATATAATGCAGATTTTTGTTTTTGTTACATAAGTGAGTTTTATGAGTAGAAATGAATTTTATTTTTTAGTTACTAAGAAAACATATGGAAGAAACAGGATATGAGGTTAGTATATTTTTATAGGTCCTTTCATCAGGAAACCCGCTCCAGACTGTCTGGCATCTAAATATTGCTCTAAATATGCTTTTCTTAAAAATAATTTTTTTCAATAAGGTGAATATCTTCATTTTTCTGTTGTAAATTTTTAACCATATTACCCCTCCATGTACACACATAATTGATTCCTATTTACCAGTATAGTAGTTAACCTTGTTACGGAGTAAATATAATTTTTGGCTAAGATTTATTGGCCTCAGAACTTTGTAGTTTTGGATTTAATGTGGTAGACAGTGGCTTACATAAAAACATTTGTGAAACCAGGAATAAGTATTCATGTAGAGGTTTATATAGCTTTTCAAAGTTACTTATATTTATTTAGCAGGTATTTAGTAAGTGTAGAAAATAAGTACTCATAAACATCCTGGTTTTGAACTAGATATTTGTATAGTTTATATGTTCTAATTAATTTTTTGTGGGAAAAGTACTTGGAGACCTTTAATACTTAGGTTTGGCCAACAAAAATAATGTAAAGTTTATGGTTTTAACTGTTCAGTTCAGACATTATTAACTTCAATTTTTTTTTAAATTTAGAAATCACATAATTAAGAAGATTGAGACTGAAAATGAAATCAAAGTCAATGGAATAAACAGTTGGAATGAAGAAGATGCAAATGATTTTGGTTTTGTGGATCTGGAACAGACACTTCCAGGAAGGAAGCAAAATGGAATTTCACATTCCAGAGGCAGTACTGCAATTTTTAATGGACACACTCATAGTTCTAATGGTGCCTTAAAGACACAGGATTGCTTGATGCCCGTGGGCAACAGTGTTGCCAGCAGGCTTTCTCCAGACTCTGCCCAGGAGGAGCAGAGGGCTGAGAATAGTGACACTGACTTCAGAGACTGCATGCTGCAGCAGTTGCAACAAAGCACCAGAAATACAGATGTTTTACGGAGTCCACACAGAACTAATTCTCTCTTACCACCTTTGCACAGTAACACTAAAATCAACGGTGCTCACCATTCTACTGTTCAGGGGCCTTCAAGCACAAAAAGCACTTCTTTAGTACCTACTTATAGCAAGGCAGCACCTTCAGTGCCATCCAAGCCTTCAGACTGCAATTTTATTTCAGATTTCTATTCTCATTCAAGACTGCATCACATATCTACATGGAAGTGTGAATTGACTGAGTTTGTCAATACCCTACAAAGACAAAGTAGTGGCATATTTCCAGGAAGGGAAAAGTTAAAAAAAATGAAAACATGCAGGTCTGCCCTTGTTGTAACTGACACAGGTAGATACTAAAATTGCTTTATTAAATAGTTATGTTTGATCGTGTCATTCTTAGTTTTCATTGGTATTTTGATTCATATTAAATACTCAAGGGATTTTTTTAGAAATGCCAGGTTATGTAAGTTACAGTAATTATAAGGGATTATAGAAAGCCTTCTAACTAACTTTCAGAAGAATTAGATTTGTGGCTAAGTGAAAATATTAAGTCATTTTAAGAAGTAACAAGATTGAGATTCCTCATTTAGACTATCAGTTGTTGAAGTTTTGATCTATGTAAACTAGTGTTTTATATTCAGTGCTTAACCTATATGAATAAAATTTATTTAGTAAAAGTAACTATATAATTATATAATTAGTTATATAATCATATAATTATATAAATTACAATTATATAACTTTCACATGTGACTTGTACTTAGAGTGGTAAGCTTTTAGTGAGACTCTATATAAGTTATAGATTGTTTAACTGCATTATTATTACTTGTCATCAAAACCAAACTGACAGTAGCTGGCTGCTGTTTTTGTTTTAGTAGCGGAGTCTGAGAGTATGTCATATTAACATTTAATTTATAGCTGTGGAGACTGAGAGAGAGAGAGGAGCTGATGATCCTGTCCTACAGAGTTTCAGGGCCTGTCCAAATAGGATTTTGTTTTTTCCTGCCACTGTTACTGCTGCTGTTTTGTTTTTATATTTTACTGCTTATTATTACATGTTTAGTTAAAATGCTTTTTTGGTCTTTATGAATATTCCAGAATAATGTTACAGGTATTTATTCTTATGTCTTGGGTTTGTAATCTGAAGCTCATTTAATTTTAAAAGCATTGAAGAACTATTATGAATTAGTTCTATGTTGGCAATAAAATGGAAAATCTTTATATTACCTGAAAATATTTGTAGATAATGGGGTTATACATTCTGTATTCCTTGAATGTTTAAAATAATTTTGAATTGCTTATGGTTACATAATACTTTTATACAATGGAATTCTAATTGTTAAGATTTATTTTATAGACCATTTCTTAAGGTACCTCAGAGCTTGTCAAGGGAAGCTCCAAATGTGAGTTTAGAGGTAGACTTAGCTTGAATCCAATTCCTGCCTATGCCACTCTTGTGCAGCAGCACTAAGGACAGAGTAGTTTTCCTCGCAGAGTCTTGGTTTCTTCTCAGAGGAGTGATAGGAATTAAGGATGTTTGCCTCAGGAGTTGTAGGCTTAAGAAAAATAACATGAAAAAAAATTGGTACCTTGTATATAATTATAAGTAGGAGCCAAGCATCTGATGGTAGCTTATACCTATGTTCCTAGCTAAGATCTGAGGATTGAGGTTCAAAGCCAGCCCAGGCAGGAAAGTCTATGAAACACTTTTATTTTCAGTAAACTACCAAAAAACCAGAAATAGGGCTGTGGCTCATACTAGCCTTGAGCACAAAAGTTCAAGCATAGTGCCCAGTTCCTGAGTTCAAACCTAGGACTGGCACAAAACAACATCAAAGTAGATAAATATTGTCATGTCACAGTTTAATAGATGTAGTAACTCAACTCTTGGAGTTAAAACACCAAAAATCACTAGTAGCACCAAAATCAAATTTTTTTTTTTTGCGGGTGGGGGGGGGGGGTTCCGGTCCTGGGGCCTGAACTCTGGGCCTGGGCGCTGTCCCTCAGCTCTTCAGCTCAAGGCAAGTGCTCTACCACTTGAATCACAGCGCCACTTTAGGCTTTTTTCTTTTTGCTTATGTGGTGCTGAGGATCAAACCCAGGGCCTCATGCATGCAAGGCAAGCACTCTACTACTGAGCCACCTTCCCAGCCCCCTTTAAATTTAAAAGCTATTCTAAAGACTAACTTAAGCTAATCAGAGAAAAGTTTGGTAAGATGAGAGCCTCTTACAAGCTAGGAATTATTTTAGAATCTGTGTTATTTTAGAGAAACAAGGGAAACTATTAAAATAACCTTAATGAATGTGTATCTTGGGGTGACCAGAAGCCATATTTCCTTAAATGTAATTCATCTCCTGCAGGACTGGTTTTTAGTAGGATCTAATGGAATAAGAAAAATTCCATTTGTACATATGTTTTTGTTTTATGGACTTGTTATATACTAAAGCATATCTAGTTTGAAGACTGAAATTGGCCTATGGGTTAAATCCCAGCTTGGGCACTCAGTGGGCTATGTGACTTAAGCTAATTATTGATCTGTAAAATGTGGATAATAGGATTAACTCCTCCATAGTGTTATAAGAATTTAGATAAATTAACCTGTAAGCCTTGAGTGCCTAATACATCTGCTAATAGCCTTTTAAATTATTTTATCCAAGTAAGGTATACAAACTGCACAGAATAGCAGTCATCAAGTTACTTAGTTCCTTTAATTACAGAAATGATAGGTAAACTTTTTGACATGCTGAAAATTATAGACTTTATTAGACTAGAGATTAGATAATATGACATCACAATTAGTTAAAGATTATTTTTGAAAATTTAACTTGTAGTTTAACAGCTTAAAATGAAATTTAATTTGGGTTTTTAAGTGTAGTTTATAACATATTCTCCTTGTAAATAGTTTTTTAACTATTTACAGGTCTGCAGTTTAGTAGACCTAATTTTTTAACATGAAAAATTGCAGTTTGAATGTTCTCTTTTTTCCTTCTAGGAGATCCATCAGTGTTGAACTCACCTAGACATCAGAGCTGTATAATGCATGTAGATATGGATTGCTTCTTTGTGTCAGTGGGTATACGAAATAGACCAGATCTCAAAGGTCTGTACTCTTGTTTTCAGAAAATTGATAAACGGCTCTGTATATATTTTCTAAGGGATAATGAAATATTCTTTAAAAAATATTTATTCTGACTTTGCTTGGCAAAATCAATTTCTGCTTCTAATTTTTCTGTCCTCCCATTATCAAGAAAGTTGTAGGAAAATCTAACAAAAACCCTTTCTTCCTTAAAGATGATTTTCAGGAAAATACTCATCTTTCTCTAAGGCATATGTTAACTGACATTTAATATGTACAGAAACTGACCTGTATTGGAAATTTTCTGGATTTTTTTTTTTTTTTACTGTTTGTTAATGGAATTTTTTTGATAGTCTTGTTTTTCAGACTTGAGTCACTGCTTGTGAGCAAATAACTTGCTTAGCGGTCCTGATAATCACCATCATAGTTGTAGATTAAGTTTTGTTCCTGACTCTTGCTAAAATATGTTGTTATTATGATAGTATTTTTTAAATACTTTTTATGGAGTTCATTATTATTATTACTATTATTATTTCCTTTTTGCTGGTCCTAGGGCTTGAACTCAGTGCCTGGGTACTGTCTCTGAGCCTTTTTGTGCTCAAGGCTAGCACTCTACCAATTGAACCAAGTGACTCTTCCAGCTTTTTCTGAGTAGTTTATTGGATATTAGTATCTCATGGACTTTTCTTCCTGGACTGGCTTTGAGCCGTAATCTTTGGGTCTCAGCCTCCTGAGTTCCTAGGCTTTAGAGGCATAAGCCACCAGTATCTAGCCATGATGACATTTTCATAAATGTAACAGTTTTGGTTTCAGTGAGTTTTCATATATTTACATACTCGTCATTTAAAAACATTTAGGTTTTTCAATAGGTATCTTTCTGAAAGAGATACAAATACTTTCTAGAGTCAATCTTTTGCTCATGTAAAGAATTACTAATTATGCTACAGAGTTAGGTTAATACTAACGTCTTATTTTTGTCAAGTATAGTTGCTGCTTCAGCCTGAGATGAGTTTTTAGAACATTCAAAATTGACTATAGTTTATTAGTGATAAGTTTTTAATGCACTCTGGTTTTATTTTACCTGTGATTCTTTTTGGTGTTGAGCTTTGTGCATGCTGAGCGTGTGCCTGACCACTGGTCTCAACAGTTTTGTTTTAGTTTTTGTCCTCACAGCAGTTACATTTAATAAGTATATATTAATCATCTGTGTTACTGCTTTATACTGCACAGTCATTGTGCAACTACTCATACACAAAAGGAAATTAAAATAATTTTCTAACTAAAGCAAAACTTGAGGGGAATACATTAGTTACGTTTAGTTATATCATCAGATTGTGATTTCTAGTCATTTATATTATTGAAAGCTAAATGTAGATGTCCAACCTATTTCTCAGATTCCAGAAAGATAAAAAAAGTCTGTTTACTTTTATCTCCTAATCTCTAATCCAAATCTAGGATCTGAATTGTATATTTTCTCATGTAAGAAATAAAAACCACAGAAAACTTTTAAGTGACACTGCAATTTTTAGACTGAAGAAATGTATCAAAATTGTCAATAATAGTTTACTTTTTATATGTTTTTAACACTCCTGGTACTTAGATGTAGAAATAACTTAATTTTTTCTTCACAGGCAAACCAGTAGCTGTTACAAGTAACAGAGGCACAGGAAGGGCACCTTTACGTCCTGGCGCTAACCCCCAGCTGGAGTGGCAGTATTACCAGAATAAAATCCAGAAAGGCAAAGCAGGTACAGATGAGCTCTTTAAAGTCAATAGTGCTCCTACGGACGACTTCTGGATTTTGCTTTTGGTATTGTTCTTATAGAAATTAAAGCAGAATTGCAGTAATTAGCTTTTTCATTCAAATGTTTTAAGGATGTTCATAACATCTAAAATAAAAATGTGAATACAAATGACTGCTTTGTAGTTTTGCTTTGTTGAATTGGATGGTGAGATATTCCTGGAACAGAGAGTAAGGAATGATTTATTAAATATGATGTTTGATTAATGTGAATTGACTTTGGTGATTGAAATTATTTTATAGAGGCCTTTTATCTGTATTTGAGAGCTAATTACATTTGTGCCGATATCACAGTATAAGAACGTGAAATAGGAATCTATAGAACTGAAAGCTAAGCACAGTGCTATGCACCTTTAGTTCTACCTACTCAGAAGGTTGAGGAAGTAGAATTGTGAGTTTGAGGCCTGCCTGCCTACGCAACACAGCAATGAAAACCTGTCTTTTCCCCTTTCCTCCTTGAGCAAGAGGTGGGGAGCACAGTGGAGAAAGGGGAGAGAGACTAGAACTTTAGTAGAATAAGAATATAAATATCAGTAATCACTCCCCATATCTTATTGAACCTGTTTGATAAGGAATATTTTCTTGACTTGAACTTTTTAGTTACTAAAAAACAAGTGTTCTGGGTGCCAGTGGCTCAGCCTGTAATCCTTGCTATCAGGAGGCTGAGATTGGAGAATCATGGTTGGAAGCCAGCCCATTCAGGAAAGTCCATGAGACTCTTTATCTCCAATTAACCACTTAAAACCTAGAAGTGGAGCTGTGGCTCAAGCAGTAGAACACTAGCTGTGAGCAAAAAGAAAGAAGTTCAGGGACATTATCTAGGCCCCTGAGTTCAAGGCCCCCAGGATCAATACCAAAGGGGAGAGAGGGAAAAACAAAAATCATGTTATACTGATTATTATATTCTAAGATTCTGTGTATTTTTTCTCAGCCAGTAAATTGGCTGAGAAATGCCAGTTTCATTTGCCATTGAAAATCAAATATGCCTACAAAATAATTTTTTAATTATTACATTTTTTTTATTTCTTACTAAACTTTTGACACTGATCACTTTCCTCTTGTTTTTATAGAAAAGCATTGTTTCTTCAATGTTTTTGGTTTTTGTTTGATTTTTGCCAGTCCTGGGGCTTGAATTCAGGTACTGGGCACTGTCCCTGAGCTTATTTTGCTCAAGGCTTTAGCACTCTACCACTTGAGCCACAGCACCACTTCTGGCTTTTTGTATTTATGAAATACTGAGGAATCAAGCTCAGGGCTTCATGCATGCTAGGTAATAAGCACTCTTACCACTGAGCCACATTCCCAGCCCCTCTTCATTGTTATTACAGAAATTCTTTTAGGAAAAATATTAGCCATATTGTAGCTATACTGTGGAATGATAAAGGCATGAAGTTTGATTTCTATTCTAATTATTTATGTTTCCTCGTTTGTTAGTTGCAGAACATTGGGCTTATTCTAGAAAAGATCTCTCCTGAGGCAAAGGGAAAGGGAAAATTATCAGAATCCCCAAGGATTCTTTTGGGGGATTAAATCATCTGTTGGTTGTAATCATCTGATTACATGGCATAAATATGAAAGAAAGTAATTTCACATACACGTTTATACATGATTCTTGTACACGTTTTTTCCGTTTCTAAGACTTTTTGGTTATTAAGTCTTTTCAGAGGTTTTTGAGGTTCTAGAATTGTTTGTGATGAGCATATTTTGGTTTAGTTACTACTGAACTTGTTGAAGTTTGTTTTGTGATATGGTTTAAGTGTTTAGTGTGGTTTTATAGGTTGTTACTTCTGTGTTTCTATGTAGTTTTACAAGATAATGAAATCTTAAGTTCTTGTAGAAAACAATAACTTAAGGAAATGCCTAATACTTCTACATGCTGGACACTTAATAAGTACTTACCAAATGAGTGCTAAAAGAAAAAAAAATTCCCAGGTATATTTGTTCAGTATTATCTTTTAATTACTCTGTGCTCTGTCTCTGGTGGGTGGAGTCTTAGTTTGCTACACATATCTTTATTTCAGCAGTCTGCATCTAGATTTTGATCTCAGCAGGCACATGTTCCTTTGGTATAGCAGGCAGGTGGTCCTCTTTGTCTTTCTTTCCATCACTGTCTGGCCATAAGTGATTCATTAATAGAATGTTGTCATTGGTTAGTTTTCTTCATCCCTGTAGCCGCTGCGTTTTCATGAGGTTTTAATGAACTTTTAAAATTCACACCCCCTTTACCTCTAAGTGTGCATAGCATACCAGAAGCAAATATTAGAAGAAATATGTAAATTTCCTCTCACTGCAAAAGTGGACAGCAATACTTTGATATTATACTTTAACTTTGTCATTTATTTTTTATATCCTAAGCCTTTTAACCCTTAAGGCGTTATTAAAATATTTGCTACCTATGAAATAAATAGATTTTCTTTATTATATGGTTTGATTACAACTTGTGTTCAGAACTTGATTTTCCAGTGACTTTGTTCCTCTTTCCCAATCTTTCTTTCTCTGGGTCATTATTAGACATGGCATCAAAAATAAACATATTGAAGATCAATTTCGAAATTAGAATCTTTGGCTTCTGCACACTAGCTTTAAAATAATCAATTCTAATGTTTGGCTTGTATGTCTAGTCAGAATATTAGGACAAATAAGCATCTTAAGTCCATTTTAGAAACTTTGGTTTCTTATTTCTCATTCAGAACCAAACTAGACCAGTGAAACCAGGGGATCTTATCCATCTGTGACTTTCTTTGGATGCTGCTTCCTGAGCTGTACTCAGAAGTTATACTTCTCATTGATGATCTGAAACCATTTATACTCTAGAATTCATGGTTGGGGCCTTTTACCCCTTCCTAGATTCCCAGGGTGCAGATGTTTTCTGTCCTTTCAACAACTTCAGTTTTCATTCTAAAGAACAAGTTTTAAAAATCGTATTAGTCATAGATTTATTCTCAGCGATTTCTTTTTCACAGACTTGGGTCCTGGCCTCTGATTTCTCCAACCGTTCCTCCACATTCTCCATGTGCCCGTCTAGTTTGTCAAGTTTTGATCAGCAGTTCTCTACTTTGCCCTCCAGTGAGGACAGTCTGTCCCTGCATTTCCCTGAATCTCACATGAAGCAACTCACTCCGCTGGTGGAGGGACCCACGCACTCTGCTGCACTGTGGAACAGGTCAGCCAGCCCAGTGAAGAGGAACACAATGGTGCTCCCTCTCAGGCCAGAGCATTGGGGGCGCATGGACTATATACCCTGTTGCGCCTCAAGCATGAGCTTCCTGTAATTTCCAGATGAGAATCTTACTAGCCTTTCAAATACAAAGATCATATAACTCCCTGACTTTTAAAGCATAAGTCACAGTTTTATCTTTGAAAGGCAGTTGATTGTGGCTGTGCAAGTGTCCACACCTTTTTTTTTTTTTGTCTAGTAGCACCCTCTTTAGGACTGTGTTACTGATAATCCCTGATAATACATTAGAATAATGGACTAGTACAGACACAATGGATAATCTGCTTGGCTTTCTGTCTTGTTTTTAACAATGGGATATACTGTTCACATTTTATCATAAAACATAGCTCACATTACATACTCTGCTGTTTTTATTTTTAATGCAAGTAGGATTGACCCTACTTAGATGCCACTTTTGAGTTTGACTTCTTGTATGTTGGAATCTGGAAATGCCTGTATGGTTTGCATAGTTAGGTGAATGATAGTAATGACTACTGATCAAACAAGAACATTTTTTTAGCCCATGAAGCCAGATGCTTTCCCACGTTTGTCTGGTGGTACACTACTTTGGCTGATTTTTCTTGGAGTAGTTTCTTAAACAGAAGTAAAATGGTGGGTTTGTTAGCTTTGTATTGTTATAATAGACTCAGAATAGGTTTGTCTACAATTAGCTGAAGAGGTATATTTTGGGTTTGTTTTACTATTGGTATTTTTGATCATATAGTAGAGAAATGACTGAGATTGTGTTTTTAGAATTTTTTTTGTTTTTTTTACAGCATACTCTTAGAACCTAATGGTATTATTTACTCCAAGGCCTGAGACTACAGATTTATCCTGTTGCTCAATTACTAGGGAAGCTAAAGATGATACAGGAAGTTAAATAATATATAGCCACTATGCTGCCTAGACCATGTGCTTTTATATTGTGTCAAGTACTAAAGTTTCATTTGCATAATAAGAGTGATGATTTATATTCTATTAGAGTTGTGTTCTGTAAAATAATTGATTGTCTGATTGCACTTGAATTTAGGTATTTTAATTGAACACTCATTGTTAAGCCAAAAATAGAATTAACTGAAAGGGGAAATAATGTTATCAAGCTCTTTTTTACCTGATATGTATCTAAAAGAAAAAAGCTTACATTTATGATGTGTAAGAATATCTTCTTTGTGATATGTGACCAAACTAAATTATTATTTGATCAAATGGACAGTAGAAATACATGAATTAAACATGTTAATTAAGTTCTGCACGTAGTTCTTTCAGGAAACAGCAAAGAACATTCAGAGAATTTTGTGTTTTCTATTAACTTTTTCCCACTACAGAGTCCTTGTGAGGCTTTAGGAGAGGGAGTTCATCTCCCTACCACTTTCCATCTTTGTCCAATTTAAAGGATTGTGTATTACAAAATGTCTTTGTTTATCTTTTGGTGTGCTTTAAAAAAATTCCTATTTCTAAAACATGACACTTTGAATTTTTGTGATATGTTTTAATGTGACTGCTGAAGAAGAATATAATGGAAGCAAACCATACTAGAGTTAGTTTTCTTTTAAATAAGGAAATAACATAGAGATGATTAGTTTTGAAATTTATGAAATGAAAATAATAGAAAACAAATTTCTTGAATAAGAGTTAAGGAAAATCAGTTAACGTATATGTAATCACTATATTATGTTATTTTAAAGCAGATATACCAGATTTATCAATGTGGGAGAATCAAGATTCTGCACAAACAAATGGAATTGATTCTGTTTTGTCAAAGGCTGAAATTGCTTCTTGTAGTTATGAAGCCAGGTATGTAGAAGTTGTGTTGTAATTCTTAATGAGTAGTTAATTATTTTTAAATAATCCTGTGAAAGAATAAGACATGTCAGGCAGGCCTGTAATTACAAGTTATAAACATGTTTTGGAAACAAGATATTTTTGTCCTTAATCCCCTCATTTGCTCCTCCTGTAAATAATTTTAATAATTCTTTATAAACTTACAGGTCCTTCAGTAAACACTAAAAGAAATTAGCTTTGTTGTTTTTCTTGTCTTTTGAGCATGAAAGAGTTCTCTTGAGTGAGATCTTGAAACAGAATCTAAATATTCTAAGCTCTATTAGATAGCATTACATTTTTTATTAGTACAAATTACCCTTTTTCTAGATAATTAAAAAAATTTCTATAATATAAAATTGGTAATTGGTGATTTTTGTGTTAAAATTGAATCGCCTTTTAAAATATAGTAATAAAAATCTCATCTAGCATTGTTAAGAGGATTATCACCATGTTAGCAACAATTTAATGTTTTAAGTTTTTACTTAACAATAATTTTAAATCATTATTTTAATTGGCTGTTTTAATACAAGAAGAAATGCGTATACATGTTTCTCATTTAAAGAAAATACATCATGGGGCTGGGAAGGTGGCTCAGTGGTAGAGCGCTTGCCTTGCATGCCTGAGGCCCTGGGTTCAATTCCCAGCACCATATAAGCAAAAAGAAAAAAGCCGGAAGTGGCACTGTGGCTCAAGTGGTAGAGCGCTAGCCTTGAGCTGAAGAGCTGAGGGACAGTGCCCAGGCCCAGAGTTCAGGCCCCATGACCGGACCCCAAAAAAAAAACAAACAAAAAAAAGAAAATACATCATTTAAGCAACCAATTATAATGTAAAAATAAGAGATTGTTACGTGATTAGACAACCTTTTTCCTGTTGAGACTTTTTTTAACTTTACAACACATATTGTTGGTACATTTTATTCAGTAAAGATGTAGTCTTACGTTAGTTTCAGTCTTCATGCAGGCCTGTTGTTCAGACAAGTCTTGTCTGAACAAACAATATTTGAGTTTAATATAACATCAAAATAGGTTAAAACATTTCTAGTAAAGTAAAAATGTTCCTCAAATATGCATAATTAATAATGTTAAATTCTTAGTCATTGATTACATACCACACTTTTACTCCCAGCCTAACTTAGACCTTTTCCCACTAGCTAACAAAACTGTTTTAATCTTTTTCATTTTCAATTGATAACCTATCCAAAGAGTTGAAATTAATTTAATAATAATTGAGACACAAATGTATTTATGATTGTTGATAAAACTTTTTCTTAGCATAGGAGTTCAGAACTGAGATTGTATGGCACTAAATAGGCTAACCTTTCTTTACCCATTTTGTTACTGATTGATGACTTGATGGCTGCCAGTTGTTAGAGTGTAAATGTGTGTTGCTGCCTAGAAATACATACTTTGAGTGTTGCTACTTTGTGAGAAAAGAGACACACTTTTGCCATTGCTACTTCCCATTAACACCCAAAAGAAAAATGTTCAGTGAGAAATCCCACGGCAGTCTTAAATGTAGAAGCATTTTCAGCTCCTGATTTGGATTTCAGCAGCCACACTTGGTGTCTAGGCTCTAGGCCTTTGGCATTTGCATTTGTATTGACCCACACATGGTGATAATAAAGCTGAAGGCCTTACAAAATAATTAGATTGATTATATGAATGCCAAATACTGCATGGGAAGCCATTAATTGCCAGTTAAGTGACAAATGTTAATGTTAACAAAATCCATAAAGAGATGAAAATGAATTTGAGTATAAGTTGAATATAACTAAACAATCCCACAGTTCCGGGTTATGGCATTTTAATTGTACTTGCCATTATGTAGAAAGCTACTCTTATACATGTATATATATAGAGAGAGAGAGAGAGAAAATCATTCCAAGATAAATTTCTCTGTGTGTATATATGAGAGAAAGAGAGAGAGAGAACAAGCAAGAGAGAGAATCCTCAACAGATATATTTTCTTTCTGTGAAGATTTTTATTTAAAACAAGTATAATTTCATTAGAGAGCTGCTTCTGAGATTGGAGAGGAGTAGACTGTGGTGATTGTCATTCTAGTTCTGTGTTTTTTGTGTAGTTTCTTATTTACTTGGTGGCACTGGAAATTGAACTGAATTCATATCTTTGAGGTTGTTGGAAAGGGCTTTACCACTTTAGTCACACCCCTAGCTCATGAGTTTTGAATGTACTTAATAATGAAGTTAACATTGGATGAAATATGAGTATGAGATGCTAAAAATCACCCAGAAGTGGAATATGCATACGTAGATTACAGTGTACATTATTTACAGTAGTTTTACTCATACTTACACAAAAGGCAAGCAAGCTTATACATAAAGTGAGAAGGTCAATAATGGATGAATAGATAATAATATATACATCCTCTAGAATTCTAGATTTCTTCAGTAATTTTCAAGCCTCTATTTTTACATGCTTTCATAAAAGCCCCTTTAATACTGTTACTAAATGATTCTGATGAGTAGAAGACAGTAACAGAGACTTGATGGCTGAGTTTTTTTTAATTGTGTAGTCTTATACAATAAGAAGTATATTTCCTCAGCAAAACAGATTGCAATACAGATTATGCTCTGATGTACTTTAAATCAGAGAATAAATTCTATTTTTCATATACATAGGAATTACAGTTGGTGATTCTTCCTGCATGGGATTTTAGGTTGGGAGGAATGGGTAATTATTCTGTTGAAGAACACATTTACTTCAGACATTTTTATAATTGTCTTAATACCTTGAGTTTCTGTGAAATAAATCTTAATTTCCCAAACCTCAGCTCAGTGTACTCTGCTCCCTTTTTTGGTTACAGCTTTAAAATATCTAGTGCTCTTCATTTTCCTCTCTGGCAAATGTGCAGGAACACATCAAAAGTATACTTACTCTTTTCTGCTTTAAACATTTTTGAAAACTTTCCTAAGCCATAATATAAGTAATATAATGGGTGTATATATATACATATATATATGTATAAATACATATACCCTATTATATATTCATTTTCCTGGTTTGATCAGCCTGTTGGTTCTTTAAAGCCTGTTGACCAATTCATCTTTTGCTGGGTGAATGGTGTCATGAGAACTCTTGTTTACCCTCTTCCATCCAGCAACAAACAGAATGCCTGAGACATAGTATTTGATAAATGAATGAAAGATTTGTTTTCTCTGCCATTGATGTCAGTCACCACTTCCTTTACTATAATATTTTTCCTTCTTGTTTGGATAGTCTTTACTACAGACTTAACAATGAGATCGTTTTCATGGCTTTTGTGTATATAAAAATGAATGTGATTTTTGCATTTACTCCTGAATAACTTGAAGGGTCTTCCTTCTTGGCTCTCTGATTTGGAAAGTACCAAAGACCCCTGAGCAATTAAGAGATTTATTCGTATATGTTTCTTAAACATAAACACCTCCATTCTAAGTAAGCAGTTAGTAAACATTTATTGAATGAATGTATACAATGACCCTGACTATACTATGTACTATTATGTAATCTGGTGAAACATTGCTTTATTTTGCTTGTGTTTTCACTGTAATATTTTTTCTTGATTCTTTACAGAGTGATAAAAATGGAATTTTACTAATTATGTATAATTCCATAATTATAGTTTTGTGCTGAATGCTCCAAATATCAAAGGTAATGTGGGGCATTGAGACACACAGTAGATTTAAAATTTACCATTTTCAATTAGGTCCCTCAAAGTTCTGGAACCCTGGCTCCTGCCCAGAGTGATGTCCTACCATATACAATGCTGTTGGCATCTCAACCACTGTGGAGCCACTTCAGGAGCATGGAATTG
The DNA here is from genome assembly GCF_019054845.1 of Dipodomys spectabilis. Lineage (NCBI taxonomy): Eukaryota > Metazoa > Chordata > Mammalia > Rodentia > Heteromyidae > Dipodomys > Dipodomys spectabilis. The sequence continues at coordinate 4,725,268 of NW_024870864.1, read as the reverse complement.
GTCAATTGGGAATTGGGTGGTAATAGGATGAGTACATTTTGTCTGTTTGTCACATAGCACTGTTTTGTGTAGTTCTTGCGTTTATATTCTTTGTCTTTGGGGGATGAACCCTGGCCAAACTGTGCCATGTATTAGGGGAAGAAAACCTTTTTTGACAGCATATTCCTGCTCTGTGGTGGTTGTGATATCACCAGCATATGGCATGCTGGCATCTCTGCAAAGGGGCCAGAGGTCAAGCCTTAGGAGAAGTCTTCAGATTCTGACAAAGAGATGTCAGTTACATTTGTGAGAGAATTGTTTATTTTCCGTTGGGGGGAAAACAAACCTGTAAGTTTTCCTAATGCCTGCCGTTAACCCCTAATGAGAAAGAAAGTTAAATGGAACTTGTATATTATATTAGTGGCATGGGGAGGTATCAACATATTTGATACTTGGTTTTCAGCTTAAAACTTCTTAGTATAACTCTCACTGTGTCTTGTTTTTCTCTCTAGACAAGTTGGCATTAAGAATGGAATGTTTTTTGGACATGCTAAACAGCTCTGTCCTAATCTTCAAGCCGTTCCATATGATTTTCATGCATATAAAGAAGTTGCACAAACAATGTATGAAACATTGGCAAGGTATTTATCCTTTTATCTGCTGTTAAACATAATTCAGTTTTTTTAGCATTATCAGGAGTACTTTTGCTAGACTTCATCTTTCTCAGGACAACTTTCCTTAGCATCCACATTTGACTCTTCTTTCTTTGGGCAGTTTTATAATTGAGAACCTTCATCTGTGGGCAGTTTTATAATTGAGAACCTTCATCTCAAAGAACATTTTTGCATTGCTAACAATTGCTTCCTTGATGGTGAAATAAAGTCTGATTCTCTGCCCATTAAAATTAGAACTCTAGAATTGAATGTGGTAGTATGCACTGTAGTCCTAGCTACTCCAGAAGCTGAAGGATCACTTGATTTCATGATTTCAAAACCAACAGGAACTACATAGTGAGACCTTGTATCATAAATTAAATAAGTAAATAAAATTGGAACTGATAGGGTGTTGACAAGCATAGATACTTTGAAACCTTTATTGTAAGATCATTACTCATAAGTTAGTCTTTCACAGTTGGGTTTCAAAATGGCTAGTTGACTTAAAAGAGATTAGCTTTAAAAATATTTATAGTAGAAATATATTTAATATTTACTCAAAACTCAAAAAGGTATATGGTAGGGGGCTGTGAATGTGGCTTAGTAGAGTGCTTGCTTAGCACACATGAAGCCCTGGGTTCAATTCCTTAGCATCACATAAACAGAAAAGGCAACCTATTTGTGCTCTAATAACTGAACTGCATGGTTTCTGCTTAAAGGGCCAGATAAAATTTGGGTCATAACTACTGAGTTATTTGCAGTTTAGAAGCAGCTACAGTGATTGCCTAAGCTGGACTCCAGGAAAAATTAATTTCTAAAGAGTAAAACTTTGTAGATCTTGATGCTTTGATATTTATTCTAAGAGGTAGACTCCTTGTCTGTATCTTCACTACCTCTTCTTTCTTATACTTTATTCTGAATACTAGTATTGTTTAAGTATAGATGGTTCCTAGATATTCCTTGTCTCATCAAGAGAAATAATTTAAGTTCCTGTCCTTATAGGAGCTTATTCTACTAAGAATATGTATCAGGAAAGATTGCTACCTAGTCAGTATGTAGTATTTTGTGGTGCATGCTAAACCAGTTAGAGTCATAGCTGTTTTTAAAGTCCCTAGAATAGAAATGTTGGTGTTACCAAGTAGGAAGTGTTTTAAATCTGTCTTGAAGATGAAATCACTGGTAGCATCCAAGTGGGGACAAGGAATGGGCCACTGAGCTGAGCAGTGGTGCTCCTATTTTCAGAGTATCAACTGCCAGGAGTAGAATGCTGGCCTGTACCTTGGGCCATGAGGACTTGAGGGTGATTTCTGATGTAGGCTACCTACTGCTGGTTTAATTTCAGTTTTTGAAGACAGTTTTAGTTGACCTTTCTAATTGGATAGAGGTGGGGGAATCTGTTAGTCTATTTTCTTCTAGTTTTGTTTTTGCCTAAATAATATATTCATTTCTTGAATGGAGATTTTTATGTGGCTCAAGTTGAAGAACAAATGTCTAGCAAGTACAAGGCCTGAGTTCAAACCCCAGTATCACTTAAAAATAAATCAGATTCTTGAATATTTAGCCAGTTTGTTTAAAATCCTGTTGTTGTTGCTGTTACTTTGGTCTTTTTTAAAATGCCTTGTGAGGAAATTGTAAAATATTATGAAAACTTTTATTTTGCAACATTTGTGTCTACCAGATGGAAACTATATAGTTGTGATTCACTGACTGCTTTGTATTGATAGCTATACTCATAATATTGAAGCTGTCAGTTGTGATGAAGCACTGGTGGACATCACTGAAATTCTTGCGGAGACCAGACTTACTCCTGATGAATTTGCAAATGCTGTGCGAATGGAAATCAAAGACAAGACTAAATGTGCTGCTTCTGTTGGAATTGGTTAGTGCTTTATTATTACTCATTTTACCCAAATAATTGCTTGGACATCCTTGAAGCCACTTAGTTTTAAAGTTTTTATCAGCTTAATACATATTCCAGAAGAGAGCCAATCCCCTCTAAAACAATTCCAATTCTTAACATTCCTTACAGCTGTGTAGGACATAGCTAAAATGGTGGATATTGAAGTAAATGGATGATAATTTATTTGCAATAATCAGTTTGAGTATTTTTTTTCTTATTCAAAACTGGGAATGTTAGCTGTATACAGTAACTTATGCCTATAATCCTAGCTATTTTTAAGATGAGACAGTGGTTTTGAGGTCAGCTGGAAAGAAAAATCTACCAGACTTTTCCTCAGTTGATAGCTGAATGTTCTTGTCATCCTAGCTATGTGTGGTAGGCTTAGATCAAGAGGGTCATAGTACCAGGCTGGCTGCAGCAGAAAAGTCTGAGACTCCTCTCAATAGGAGAAGGAAGCTGGCATGGTGGTACATGCCTGTCATCCTAGCTATGATGGAAAACCTAAAATAAGTAGATCATAGTGGAGGCATCATGCTTGCAGGAAACAAGACTCTTACCTCAAAATATGCTCATGTAAAAAAATGCCCTGGAGGTATGGCTTAGTAAAGAACACCTTCCCATCAAGTGCAAGGCCTTGAGTTCCCTGTACTACCAATAAAAAGGTGAAGGAGCCAAGTATTAGTAACTCATGCTTGTAATCCTAGCTACTCAGTGTTAATGAAACTTGAGAATTATTTATAAGACCTGGTTCCAGGTAAAGGGAGTTCTTTTGTCAGATTAGCCTGGAACATCCTCTCTAGTACACCAGATATCATAGGCTACTAGAATGTTTCAAAAAAGAGGATCCAAGCAAGGCACTGGTGGCTCATGCATGTAATCCTAGGTACTTAGGAGGCTGAGATCTGAAGATCATGGTTTGAAGCCAGGCCAGGTAGTCCAGGAGACTCTTACCTACAATTAATCACCAGAAAACTGGAAGTGGTGCTATGGCTCAAGGTGGTAGAGTACTAGCCCTGAGCAGAAGAGCTCAGGGACAGTGTCCAGGCCTTGAGTTCAAGCCCCATGACCGACAAAAAAGGGGGAGGGGGGAGAATAAGTTGTATTTGTAAACAATTTTTTTTCTAAGATTAAAACAGAAGATATATTTAAAAAGCAGAATGGTGAAATATATTTTGGAGTTTAGTTTGAGTCTTATTATTCTCCACTGTTTACTGGAATTGCAACTGTTCCTGACAGTGCTGAGTGTGTACTTGTCTCTCTCTTTCTCACATACACACTGTGTTCTCAGTGACTAGTCTTTTCCTACTCATCCATTCTGTTTTTGAGACCACTCTGTTTTTGTTCTCACCACTTGTTCTCCTTCTGGTGAGTCTTTGAGCTGTTTCCTCTGTAAAGCTTAAGCTTCTTACACCATCTCTTCTCTCCTCTACTTACTCAGACCTTCTGCCAAGATTCTTTCCCTCCTTTTTGCCATTCTCTTGAGTGAAGCCTATTTGTTCCTGTAGTTTTGGTAGGTAATTAGCACTTTGAGGTTGCTTGTCATTCCCAGCTATTATTATTCTATCCTCAAGTTCAACTCTTTTTTTCCTCTCAAATTTTATCTTTTGTATCTACCCAACTTCCAGGGGCAGTTCTGTAGGCAAATACTGTTGAAAGAACACTTGATCACTTTCATTTTGGTCAGGACCATGAGGGAAGCACTGGGATGAGGATGGTCAGGAAAAGTAGAAATACCATGGGAAAGTCTATACTGGGGTTTCCAAAGGTAGGGTAGGGTAGAGGAAGCTGTTTAGACTAGCTTGAGTATTCTTAGCAGGCTTCAGGCTAAAGGTTGATTTTTTTTTTTTTTTTTTTTACATTGGGATCACTTGAGAGGAGGGAGAAAATACTAGCTTAATATATGGGAGTTTGATAAGATAGTGGTCAGGTATGGTTAGGTATGTGAGAGGTAAACTTCCAAGTAAATGGTTTACTATCCTTGGAAATTAGCTTGTCCTGAAGCAGTCCCTGCTTGGTCAGCAAAAGTTTTTTCCAATGATTTATGAGATACAGGGTCTTGTATAACCAATCTATTAGCCTGGATGGCTTCAAACTTGAGATACTCCTGCTTCATTGTACCATGATTGGGTTACAGGCATATACTACCATACCTGATAGCCAGCAAAAAATTATCAGAAGATGGTCTACTGTCCTTTTTAATTTTTTTTTAAACTTATTTGTGTGGAACTAGGGTTTAAGACATTGTGATTGCTTGGCTGTCACCCAACAACTTCTCCATGAATCTCTATACTTAGTCTAAGAAAATTACATAGTCTTATATAAAAGTCTTCTCAATGTCCTTGATACAGATATTCCATAATGTTTGAGATTTTATTCATGGAGTTTCACCTAGCAGCAAATAGCTGAGCTCCTCGGTTTTCTCAGTACTCAGTGATTCTCTGGTTCGTCTCGGCTTATGCTTACTACCCATCTTCATCTGTGTTTCAAAGACTCTCCTCCCCTCAGCATTGTGACACCTGCTCTGATTCTTTGAGTTTTCTGTTTCTCTAGGCTGTAGCCTCATTTCCCTCATTTCTGATTATCCCCCATGATTCCTATGACCATTACTCTTTAAGATCAGAGCTGTGTTCTCTATGTTGAAATAGCATTTGTTTTAGACTAAAGAGAAACCTCTGTGTAGCAATCATGTTTGCTGTAGTCTGGAATATTTAATGAGTCTGCTAGGAACATACCATGTCTGAAATAGTCAAACTGCATTTTCATTGCTTTTACAGATTCAGTAGTAACCAGTGTTATATAAATATGTTAAAAATTTTAAATAATTGTGGATATTTCTTATTTACTTTTTTCCTTTTTAATTTTATAGGTTCTAATATTCTCTTGGCTAGAATGGCAACAAGAAAAGCAAAACCAGATGGGCAGTACCATCTACAACCAGATGAAGTGGATGATTTTATCCGAGGCCAGCTAGTTATTAATCTACCAGGCAAGACCAAGTCTTTTGATGTTTACTGAAGATGTTTATAAGGGCATTTCATAATTTGTATATTATACACACAGATTTTGTTTGGTTTTAAAGTCTTGTTCCATAACCAAGACCTAGCTTCAAACTTTTTAATCTTCGATCTTAGCCTCCCAACTGTTGGGATTATAGGTGTATCCCTCCAGGGTTGGGTTTCTTTATTTTTTTATATTGTGCCACCGGGCGCCCGTGGCTCACACTGTAATCCTAGCTACTCAGGAGGCTGAGATCTGAGGTCACCACTCAAATCCAGCCTGGGCAAGAAAGTCCATGAGACTCTTATCTCCAGTAAACCACCAGAGAACTGGAAGTGATATTGTGGCTCAAATGGTAGAGTGCTAGCCTTGAGCTGAAGAGCTGAGGGACAGCGCCCAGCATTGCTTCTTTCTAAACTTGCAAAGTGTTGGAATAGATTTGTTTTCTAGATGTGTAATTAATTAATTGCAGGTGGGCATCAAAGCACCAAGAGTAGGAAGAGGGGCCAGCCCCTAGAAAAGAAAAAGCCTCTCAACATAAATATCTGTGCAAAGTGTCTGTTTACCTTTGGTGTGGTTTGTCCTTTCTCTTAAGTTTCTGTTTGAAAAATTATCAATGACAGCACTATTTTGTGAAGCCTTCTGGAATGTTTTTGTTAACCTAGAATTCTGGTGTTTTTACTTGCCTATTGTTTTGACTTGAAATTGAAAATGGCTCCTCAGGGAGCCAGCATTCTTAACACTGTTCATCTAATTTCCATAGAGAGTAAACCAACCATTTTGGTTTAAACTTGTTTGGCCTATAACCATACCATAGGTCTTTTGTAAACTTCATGAACTCTTAACATTGTGTCATTCATACATTAATGCTTCCCGAGGTTTTCATGACAAGAACTTGAGATAATTCATGCCACTGATAATTCATAACCACAATGAGCAGAAAATAGAAAACTGTACTTTTAGCTCTTTGGATAATGTACAGAAGACCATGTACACATTGGTGGAAAATACTTAATAGTATGGGGTTCCACACCATTTTTTAAGATTCTGTAAATCTTAACTGCTTTCTAGAGGTACATATTCTTTTTAGAGCTTTTAGAATTGAAGAAAACCAAAACCATTCCTCAAGTTAGAGCAGAACTTATCAGAATCCTGTGGGTTGGATTTCAAAACCTTGCTTTTACATTGGGGAGAACACGAGGTGGCAGCATGTGGGTCCAGGAGGATTCATACCATCTCTTTAAGGAGACTGACTTTTTGAGAAAATGAATTCCCCAGAACTTGGGACACGGCTCAAAGTGCTTCAACGCTTGAAGCCCTCGATTCAGGTGAAAGGGCTACAGAGAGGCTATATTTGTGGGTTGGTTAGAAATCTTAAATCTTAGGTCACTCCAGTAGCAATTATTTTTAGATTCAGGCATACCTTGTAATTTCTTGTTGAATTACTAAAGAAAAAGTGGATGCATTCAATGCAACTGAATATGTAAGTCATACTGTAGACTTTTTAAAGCAAGGGTCTACTGCTAGTTGATTTTGTGGATAAGAAAGCAATCCTAATAAAAATCACACTCTTGTGATAATACTCATTTTAAATTGCTTTGTATGTGGATGAGGTTTTTTTCCTGTCATTTTTCAATAGTTTATCCTTCATTATTAAGAAGTAAATAACATTCCTTTCTTAGGAGTTGGACGTTCAATGGAATCGAAGTTAACAGCTTTGGGAATTAGAACTTGTGGAGACTTGCAGTACATGACCATGGCAAAACTTCAAAAAGAATTTGGTCCCAAAACTGGTCAGATGCTTTATAGGTTCTGCCGTGGTTTGGATGATAGACCAGTTCGAACAGAAAAGGAAAGAAAATCCATTTCAGCTGAAATCAACTATGGAATAAGGTTTACTCAGGTATGTTTGCATAAATGTCCATTTTGTGTTATTACATGGTGCTTTTTATCCAGTTACCTGTAACTTGATGCTTGAAGTTAAACCTTAATGCATGCTATTCATCAAGCCTTAGCAAAGTCTTTTTAGGCAATGTATATAATAGGGGAGAAGCCCAGAAAAGACCAAGAAAACCCAGATCTTTAGGGAAAGATATTAAAACATTGCATTTTGGAGTCAGCAGTTATTTGTATTTATAATGACTCAATTTCCAATGAAGGGAAGACAAAGTTGCAAGTTTCACCTGATTCATCTAGAAATAGTGGCTCAGATTATTAACTTGTCTTTACTTCTGAATATATTTGTATGTATCTCTGGAATTTAGATCCATAAACAGAGCTCAGTGTAATGAGATTTTGAAAGTGAGCTTGTTTTTTGGAGCTCTACAGTTCTTGATTCCTTTAAAGGGGAGCCAATGCTTGGGATGTATAGGGAACAATGAGAGTATATTTCATTAATAGAATTTAATAAGAATGTAAAGATAGAAGAATTTCAACAGCTCAGTGATGGCATGGAAAAGTGAGAAAGGAAAAACATTTTTTTTGAAAAATACTTAAAGGTATGGAAATACTAAGTTTTGATGCTTCAGAGAGCAAAAATAGACATGTTGAATATTAACCAAAATGCTTGAGAATTGTTTATAAAGGAAAATAATATGGAAGTTTTGTCATGTTTGTCTTTATGTAGCCAAAAGAGGCAGAAGCTTTCCTTTTGAGTCTTTCAGAAGAAATTCAAAGACGACTCGAAGCTGCTGGCATGAAGGGTAAACGTCTGACTCTCAAAATCATGGTACGAAAACCAGGGGCTCCTGTAGAAACTGCAAAATTTGGAGGTCATGGAATTTGTGATAACATTGCCAGGTAAGCTTATCTTACAAAGAAAGTTGGTAAATTCTATTTTTGGCATAGGTATTAGAGCTTATAAAAATCAATGACTATTTGGTGTAAAAATCTATAAATTCTTAACAAAGTTGTAATACCATTTTGTAGAGCCAGGACTTGACCTAACTAGGTCATTTGATTTAAGTATATATTTTAGTTTGTGTTATATCAAAATGAAGGTTTATTTTGCCCAAAGTCCTAACGATTCAAGAACTTGGCTAAGGTGACAGGAACATATGCCATGACAGATCACAAGGTGTGACAGAGGTCCTTGGTCATTCATTTATGCTAACTTTTTTGAGAGGGGAGCAGGGGACAACATGGCCTCACAGTTGCTTAGGTTATTTTACCACTTGATCCACACATCTAACCAATAACTGGGACTGTTGAGAACCATCATTCTCTTGAGAACCAGAACCTCAAAAAAACCCACATCAGTTCCTTCCAAGAACAGTGCCATACCCATGAACTAATTACTTCCTATCGTACCCCAACTGTTAAGGTCCCCTACCTCAACATAACTAAAGACTGGGCTTCTAATACAAGAGCCTTTGGGGAAAAAATCATAGCAGCACTGGAGTCCATCCATCTGGCAGTCTTTGCTTAGAGTTTCCAGGCTGCTAACTTTAGTGTGTGTAGGAAGAGATTTGCAGACCTGGGAGTGTGTTTTGGTTTTTGAAAAGCCTAACTGCAACTTTACCAGAAGGAAATTACATATGGTACTTTTAAAAATTGAATAAAAAAGCAAAATAACTGACATCTCTGAAAACTGGTAGAAAGCATTTGTTTAGAACCCTAGTTTTTGATGTCTGGGCTACATTGAAGATATTAAGCTTCATGTAATACTTGTGATCAATATGAGAATTCTTGGAGTAAAAACCACATATGAGATTGTATAGGCTTACTGGAGTTAGCTTATGTCAAACATTTGTGTGTACAGTGATAGCCCCTCACTGATGCACATCATGAAAACAAAGTGGAAGAACCTAGTTTTAAAGATACATTGTCTTTGGTTTATTGGACTATTTAGTTTAATACATATATTTTAAATGGCACTTTTAATAATGTGTTAATGGTCACTTCTATACTGAACTTATTATTAAATCCTTACTCAGAAATACCATGTCGTTATCTTTTTTGATGGGGGTCTTACTATGTGGCTCAGACTAACCTAAAAATATGTAGCCCAGGATTGCCTTCAATTTGAAACCTTCTTGCTCCTGAGTGCTAGGATTAGAAGCATGTGCCACTATCCTGAGTTTAGTAGTATAATTTCTATAGGAGAAAATCAGATCCAGTTCATCACATAGTTCCATCATACTTTCATATGCAAAAAATAGCTTATGGTAACCCATTTTTGAATTGGTACACTCTACTTTTATCTAGCCCAATTCCAAAGGGCGAGCTCATTGTGGTTTGCCACATAATAGTGATGGCTTCAAGGTATCTCATAGATCTAAGCTCATGTATTCTAGTCTGTTTTTTAGACCAGTCTATCACCATACTTTTTGTCATAGAAGCCACATGTTTTTGGGTCCATTTATAGAACCTGTTAGAAAGTAATATTGGAATGAACATACTTAAATTTTGAAATAGAATCATTAAACATAATGAAGAGTCAAGAACCAAAACAGAATTCATCTTCTCTTCAACTTGGAGAGGTGCTTTTGGAATCTAGAACATTGTAGTTACTGTGAATTTATGCATTGATTGCAAAGTGTATTTTTTAACATGCATCACTAAAAATTTTTTGACCAACTCTAGCGTTTACCTTGAAGTCTCACATTAACATTTTTCCCTTCTCGCTGCTACTGAATGTTTAATATTGCTGGTTTCTTATAACCCCCCCCCCCTTGTTTCTATAAGCTTTTGAATAAACTCTTAGAGGTACTAATAAACCCATCTGCATAGAATGTATAGTTTAAAACATTTCTATCACTTACAGGACTGTAACTCTTGACCAGGCAACCGATAGTGCAAAAATCATTGGGAAGGCTACTCTAAACATGTTTCATACAATGAAGCTAAACATATCAGATATGAGAGGGGTAAGTGTATAGTATTTAATTTATATCTCATTTGAGCCTTGTAAGATGGTTGGAAATAAGGTTCATGTGCAGGCCTTCAGCTCCTTTGATGTAATCCAAGCAAGCATGTAACCTGACTTCTTTAGTCTTTAGCAGATTTTAGAGTTGTTAGGATCGCTATCTTACTACATTCTTACTTCCCTAGTAGATGGGACTTTGAGGACCGTTAATCTGTCAATCTTCTCCTTTTAAGGTTCTTTTTAGTTAGAACTTTGATGCTGTTCCATGCTGGTGTACAAAGGAGAGAAACCATGGGCACATGTGGATGCCTTTATGCCAGACATGACAGCTACTATTAGTGTGTAAACTTTAGATTTCTGTTCGGAAATGTAAGCCTGTGTAGGATGGTGTTACCATGAGAGGAAAGGCCGTGTTGGACTTGCTATGAATTTTGTTCAAGATTAATCCCTGAAATAGTGTATTCTATGAGAATTCTGTAGTAGGAGGTAGTAGTGGTACAATATAGATCTGTACTATATATACACATACACACACTCTGCTAGCCACTCCCCATCGTTTGGATAAGTGTGTCGTGTTTTCTTAGACATATACACATTAATGGAAAGCCAGGCATTGGTGACTTACATGTGGTGACTTACATGTTATACCAGCTACTTATAGGCTGAGATCTGATCAAGGTTCAAAGTGAGCCTGGGTAGGAAAGGCCATGAAACTCTTACCTCCAATTAACTACACAAAAGCTGAAAGTGGAACTGTCGCCAAAGTGGGAGTGCTAGTCTTGAGGGAAAAAATAACTCAGATAGCACTTGGGCCCAAGAGTTCAGTCCCCAGGACCAAACACAAAAGGGGGTGGTGGAGTCACTGAGTAGGCCTTCCCTCCTCACCCCCCCCTCTCCCATACTGAACACTCTAGCGAGCCATACTCAGATACTCAGACCTTAAGGACTCCTACTTAAGCCACGGGCAGACCTTGTACTTCTAGATACAAGGCCTTCCCTATATCTAGAACCACAAGCTACCACTCCTAGCTTGTTTATTCTTTCCTGGGTTGGCCTCAGCTACCTGGGAGGTAGGGAGGATACAGTTAAGATCACATGTGTGCATCACCACCACACTGGCCCTCAGACTTTTTTTAAAAACCCTACTCAAAAACCTTAGTTTCTTAGAACATCAGTGGCTCTACTTGTTCATTTTCTAATTTTAAAATATTACTGTATAGGTAGAATAACTGCTCAATGGCTCATATAGTAATTTTTGTAATAAATCATACAAAAATCTGTTTGCTAGTTTCACTTTATTCTATGACAATAAAAAACAAGCTGAGAATTTTGCTGAGAAGTCTTATTTTTACTTTAGTTTTCCTACACTTATCTTCTAGGTTGGGATTCAAATGAACCAGTTGACTCCAGCTAATCCAAACACTTCCACATGTTCCAGTCGCCCATCAGTTCAGTCAAGCCACTTCTCTGGTGGGTCACACACTGTCCGGGATCTTTTTCAAGCTCAGAAAGCGAAGAAAACCACAGAAGAACAGCATAAGGAAGGTTGGTAGTTATCAAGATGGTTTCAATGTTTACCTTCCTAAGGATATAATTTTCAAATTGGCATGGTTGTGTGTGTGAGACAGGTTTACATTCTTTACTATGATGAACTAGTATTTGCAATGAATAGAAGGAAATAAGTGAGGACTAAAGGTCTCATACTCCTTTTTCCCTGAATGAGCTAAACAATATTAATGTGTTTTTCTATTCTTGCAGTATTTATGGCTACAGTGGATCTGGAAATACCACCTGCCTCTAGAAATTGCACATTCTTACCATCTTTTTCTACACATCTGACAACTAACGTTAGTGCTGACAATAACAAAGTTGAGTCTACAAGGAAATGGAATGGTCTGCATTCTCCTATCAGTGTACAATCAAGACTTAATCTAAGTATAGAGATCCCATCCCCTTCCCAGGTATATTTTTTTAGTCCTAATGACAGAACTGGTCTAAAGATGGCACTTAAGAGTACACTCATTGCTGAGTTATTTTTGCAGAGACTTTCAAGTCTTAAAAAGTTGTGAAGGCATAGCTAAAGGTAGTCCTTTCCCACTGTCATCCTGTCAGTAATCACGTAGGCCCCGATTCAACACAGTAGCTCTGGTGATCTGTACAGAAACCTCATGTCAAGTTAGTGAAACTTAGAACAAGCATTATTCTTATGGATTCTGCAAAAAATCTTACACATTGCCATCCTTAGCTCCTTGGAAGTAAGACACCATTTCTTAATCTCTGTGGGTAGTTTGTGGAAGGAGGCCTTTAAGGACATGGTAAAAATGCTTATTATAGGGAAAGGGCTAATTCTTGCTTTGGATTCCAGTCATTAGTGACAGTCTGGAAAGGTAAGAATGGCTATTTAGTTCATGGATCAATTGTTTTCAAATGGCCAGATTTGCTCAGATAGGCAGAGGGAGAACCCAGCCAAGCAAAGAGAGGATTCTGCTATACATATAAAGTTAGCTTCCAACTTTGTGGATTTACCTAACGCTGTGGAATTGACCCATGGTGTACACTTACCTCCAGACTCCTTATTACCTCAGGCTTCAGTGGTAAAAGGCAAAATGTTTCAAACATGTTGACTGGGGAGGGGATGGTAGGTAGTCTGTCTTGTGTTTTTTCTCTCAATAGACTTACCTTCAAATCCATGCTTGGTATTTTATAGCTTGATGAATCTGTTTTAGAAGCACTTCCTCCTGATCTTCGAGAACAAATTAAACAAGTTTGTGCTATTCAAGGAGAACCACACGGTGACAAAAAGAAAGAACCAGTAAATGGCTGTAATACAGGAATTGTGCCTCAACCAATTGGGACAGTTTTGTTGCAAATGCCTCAAGAATCTATTAGTGATACAGGAATAAATGTTATTGCCCTCCCAGCATTTTCACAGGTAAGTTAATAACATTGTAACCTTCTGTCAATGTACTCTTACTACTGACTAGCTCATAAGAGGTAGTGTGTTGTGTGTGTAGGACGGGCAGGGGATGTTGATGGCTCTTTTCCACTTCATCTGCATGACAAATACTGATTAGAAAGCTTCATTCATAAGCCACCAACTGAATTTAGCACTAGAAGAGAAAGGGGATGATGGGTAAGGAGTATATATGCATACACATCTGCCCACTCATCACTGTGCTTACAACAGAATGGCGATGCATTCAAATACAGGAGGTAGTTCCTACTTGGTTTTACTACAGCTTAGCTCTAAAGAATTTCTCTGTAGTGACTGTTATACTAATTCCTTATTCTCTAAATGTTTTAAAGTCCCTAATTATCAAAGTTCATTATAAGTCTATACAGATCAGAAAAGTGTGGTTTGAAAACAAAATCTACTTTGGGAAAAATAGAAACTAGCTGTCATCTAACATTAACCCAGGTTTGACTTTGGCCTTCCATTCTCACTAGGTGGACCCTGAGGTGTTTGCTGCTCTTCCTGCTGAGCTTCAAAAGGAGCTAAAAGCAGCTTATGATCAAAGACAAAGGCAGGGAGAAGCCACCTCTCACCAGCATTCAGCCAGTACATCTGGTAAGCTCAGGAAGTGGCAAGCTGGCAAAAAAGGTGATGGTATCACAGTTGTGTAGGTGTTACTAAAAGCTAATCTTGGAGAGTATCTGAACAGCAAAGAAAGAGCACAGCTGGTATTTGTGTTGCTTAGTACTGGCTGGATTTAGTACCTAAGTTTTAATACAGTTAAAGCAATTGAGACTGTTACACAATTGAGACAGTTACTTGAATCTAGGAACACAAATGAACATAAAATCTGGAGCTTGGGCATAGCAGAGCACTTCCATAGTGTATATATGTAGTATATGTACCAAGCACTACAAAACAAAATCTAAAGTTCTGGACATGAACCACAAACACCTAAACCTACATTTAAATTTAAAGAATGGTTGAGCCAGGTGCAGTTGTGCTCAAGTTTAACCATAGCTACTGGGAATGTAGATATCTGGTGTTTATGGTTCAAGGCCAACACAAGCAGAAGTTATGTACTCCATACAGGCGTGAAGGGAGACATTACCTCCAAATGACCAAGGCCACAGGCTCAGTGGCATTGTTCAACTGGTAAAGTGCCTACTTAGCAAGGGTGGGTACTGAATTCAGTCCTCAGTTCTTAAAAAGTTGGGTAGTATAGTATTTTGAGTCCTTTGCCTGGCTTCTCATGGTGATACCTTTGGTGATGGTGAGGTGGAGTTGATAGGCTTTGAGTGTTTTGATGGGAAGGAGGAAATAATTAATGGCACATTTAGTATTAAGGATCTTATATTCCCTCTTCATTTAGTGCCAAAGAATCCTTTACTTCAACTAAAACCAGCAGCCGTGAAAGACAAGAAAAAGAAGAAAAAAAAACCCATCAGTTCCCCCCAAAAGATTCAGAGTCCTTTGAAAGCCAAGCTACTTATCAGCCCTGCAAAAATTCTACCCGGGGCCTATGGGAGCCCCCAGAAGTTAATAGATGGATTCCTCAAACACGAAGGACCTGCTGCTGAGAAACCTATGGTAACCTAAATACTTCTGACCTTTACCAGAGCTTAATGTACTTGATACTGCACAAATGTACCACTTGTATCCTTTTTCTTAACAGGAAGAACTCTCTGCTTCCACTTCCGGTGTGCCAGGCCTTTATAGCTTGCAGCCTGATCAATCCAGCTGTGTTAGACATGTAGCACCTAATTTAGCTGGAGCTGTTGAATTCAATGATGTGAAGACCTTGCTCAAAGAATGGATAACGACAATCTCAGGTTGGCTTAGGCTGTGTCAAGTGGCCAATGTAGTGGGTCTGTGATTTTTGACAACACAGATCTGACCCATTTTCTTAATAGTGAATTAAGTTCCAAGATTTCCTTTGCAAGGTTTCATGAGGATTTTTTTTTCCCTCCATAGATCCAATGGAAGAAGACATTCTGCAAGTTGTAAAATACTGTACTGACCTTATTGAGGAAAAAGATTTGGAAAAGTTGGATTTAGTTATAAAATACATGAAAAGGTATTATCAGGATTTTCATGAAAAGGGGAAAAAATGCTATAGTGTTGGTTTTCTGAGATTTGTAACAGAATTAAAGCATAGGAAATTGTTAGTTTTTAGCACACTCCTTGAAGGAGAAATGTTTCCTAATGATGATGTTTCCTTTTCCCACCTGCAGGTTGATGCAGCAATCGGTTGAATCAGTTTGGAATATGGCATTTGACTTTATTCTTGACAATGTTCAGGTGGTTTTACAACAAACTTATGGAAGCACATTAAAAGTTACATAAATATTACCAGGGAGCCTGGTGCCCTCTGCTAGCTGTGCCATAAGTGCTTGTGAGGTATTTGCAAAGTGCATGATAGTAATGCTCATTTTTTTAAAGTTTCTTTTTCAGCAAGTGTTTTTGTACATTTTCTTTCAAAAAAGTGCCAAAATTGTCAGTATTGCATGTAAATAATTATGTTAATTCTTTTACTGTAGCATAGATTCTATTTACAAAATGTTTGTTTATAAAGTTTTATGGATTTTTACAGTGAAGTGTTTACAGTTGTTTAATAAAAAACTGTATGTATATTTTGTACAGGCTCCTTTTGTGAATCCTTATGCTTTAAATGCCCTATGTGGAAGTTTTTTTCCAGCCATTACAGGTTCTTGTGCTAAGCTTTGAAATTGCTGAGGTCCTGTAACAAGAATCTACTTGTTGGAATAAAGGGTAAAGCTTCTAAATGCTGTTTCCTTCTTTCATGGTTTTCCTGGGAAAATAGAGACTATCTCTTGAACCTATTAGGTTATTTTCCCATAACACAGATTAATTTATCATTATTTATCATTAAAACTTAGAATTCTATGTTAGTGAATAATTAAAATCACTTTCCTCAAACAATACACAGTGACTGCAGCTATCTCTAGGTCTATCCAACAGGTTTCCTAGTAAAAGGAGTGTGGACCCCTTCTCAGGGCAGCAATACAAGCTTCAAAATAACTGAAACAGCTGTGAAAACTTCTAAATGGATGGGATTTTCTAGGATAAAACCAATCAAGATCCTTTAGGTCAGGTACCATTGGCTCAAACCTGTAATCCTAGGTGTTCAGGAAACTGGCATCTAAAGATCTGAGGTTTGAAGTCAGCCCAGATGAAAAAAAAAAATTCAAGATTCTGACTGCAATTAACTAACAGTGCCAAACTAGAGGCATGGCTCAAGTAATAAGCAAGCCAAGTGAGAGCTTGAAGCCCTGAGTACAATCTATGGTTCTAACACACACACGCTCATCACACAGAAGAGAAGTATGATGATTGATAAAATCCTCATCCTGAGAACACTGAGCTGTTTTGAGGCCAATAAGCTATACTAACATGGAAGCCTAACAGAGCTTACTGTTATTGCAATGACTGTTTTCTTTATTGGGTTTTTGGAATTGGATTACAACCAACTCTCAAGACTACACAAGCAATAAAAAGCAGCCAGCTATGTTTTACACCATGGTTTCACACAAAGCAGATAAAGAAATACCAGAATGTCTTATTTGCTATTTTTAAAAAATCGCTAAGGGCATATGGCAGAAGAATGCTGAAAAAATCACTGGGAATATGCATAAAGACGTGTTTGTTACGTCAAAGAAGTCCCAAGAATCACAAAATCTGCAGAAGCTTGGTTAATCAAATACTGCAGGACTGATTTAATCAGTATAAAATTGAAAGAGCTTTTAGATTTGTAGTAAAAATCCCAATTTGGGGAAGGGCAAACTTCAAAACAGCAGCCAAGTAGGGAAGGTTAGGGCAAGGGATGAGTGAACAGGCACGCTGGAACTGTGGGGACGCATTAACTGACCACTGTCAAACCAGTGTAAGTTTCTTGGTTTCTCATGGAAAACATTTTATACACCTAAGTTCATCAGTGTCCAGATACTTATGTTCCTTTTTGTTTTCTTGGCTTGTTGGTGATAATACAACATAATATTGAATTTACTCCAATTCCTGTCCCATGTGGAAAAATTAGATGATTTCAAATACTTTCTTCAGCTCCACAATAAGCTGCCAGTCACTCTTCTGCATTTCATCTCTGAACCAGTCTTTGAGTGCATCAATGGATTGCCGGCTGATCTGTAATGCCCGAGGCACAAACAGGGTGAATAGAATTTTAACAACCTAGTGCCCAAAACAGCTTGTGGTCCTTAAATTAGGCATTATAATTGAAGGTCTATAATTGAAGAAGGGCAGTGCTTGCCCATCTAAGATAACAGAACCCACATCATGTTTTAGAAGCTTATACCCTGGCCTTGTCCAAAGTGTTCTACTCCATAGATAGCCCTAGCTCCACCAGATTCTCCAAGTTCTGACTGTAACCCTCAAAAGCTACTGATGCAAACAGATAAAAACCACTCTGTTGAAAATGTGCCACTTTGATTACTCACCTTGCTGACGAGAATATCTGTAGCTTCAAAATGTCTCCCAAACATTTTGGGAGATTCACCAGGGATAGGTTCTATTTTGACACAGACTTCTTGTCCTTTTTTTGCAACATCCACTTGTTTATGATTTATTTCAATACTTGTTACTATTCCAATGTCAACAAACTGTAGGACAAAAAAAGTACAATATATGCAGAGGAATTCTTGCCTTCCATAAGCCCAAGACCACTGAAATAAGAACTAAAACAAAAGTGCCCACATTAGAGACTTGGAATATGATCCTGCTATCATCACGAAGGCCTCCACAGAAGAATTTTCTCTACAACACTACATTTGCCCTCCATAACATAGCTGTTAAAAGCAAGATCGTATGTGCTGTGTGAATCTTGGTGTACACTTATCAACATGGTCATATTCTGTTTCTGTCCTACCTTCCTGCAGGACAGGTGCCAGGTTAGGAGATAATAACAGGCACTAAGTTTTAGTTCTACAAGAGCTAGAAAAGGGGGTAGTGTAGTCAGAAAGACAGCCAAAGAAACATTCTGCAGTTTAAAGGTAACTTGTGAACAAGTGACTCGGGAATAGAGGCAGGCTGTCCTACAGAAAGAGAGCTAAGAGTAAAAACAGGATTGGGTGAGACAAAGGCTATAAAATGCTCCATACACCGAGATAAGTTCCCAAAGTTCAGGGCAGGAGAAATATTGGATGAACCTGGAAGCATGTCACCAACCCAAAAACAGAAAGGCCATAAATACCAGCATGAGTAATTTGCCATGGCCAAACTGGATAAGCAGAGTATCAGGAAATTTAAAGGCACAAAATTACTTAAACAGCTGGAGGGTACTTCATTTAAAAGGTCTGTGGGTAGGAGGATATCATAATTTTGTAAATAATTATATAAAACTGACTCCAGCAAAGACCCAATAGGGCCTTAGAGCAACTGGAGTAAAAATTGGGTGATGGTGGCTCACATAATCTTAGCTATCAGCAGGCTGAGACCTGAGAAATTAAGATACAAAGCCAGCCCAGGCAGAGAAGTCCATGAGACCCGTTGGTGGTGTGGTTCTAGTGTTAACACCAGCTATGAGCAAGTAAACCCAATGAGAGTGTAAAGTCTTAAGTTCAACCTTTGGTGCTCACATACACACAATCAAGTTGCTGATAGCTAGGTATGGCAGTGCACGTCTGTAATTCCAGGTATAGGCAAGAAAATGAGTTTATAGAATATAAAGATGCATAGTGAGACCATCTCAAACAGTACCAGAAGCAAAGTTTTGTCTTTCAGCCTTTTCATCCCAACACTGAGACATCTTATGTGACAGAGGACGCAGAGAGTCCCCTTGTAGGTTCCTTCTCATAAATTCTAACCTGGATCTAGCGAGGAAGGAGAGAACAGGCAAGTTTAAATGGAAGAATAAATTGGAAAAATAAGTGGGTGGACTGAGGGTACAGCTCAGGTGGCAGAGTACTAGCTTAGCAAACACAAGACTGAATCCAAACTTATTATCACAAAAGCAATATACTGTGGGTGAATTTTTCAAGGAGAAAGGAGACTGTTCTTAACTGAGACTGAAACAATGTGCTTAGAGAATCAGTCCAGGCCACTGAATGGTATACCAAAGAGGACTGCCAATGCAGTTTAATGCTAAAGTCATGTCAGAGGTATGATGTTCTAAGGGAAAGAAAGCCTGAAATCATGTGATGTGAAGCTACACCAGGGAAAAATACTTTGCTATACTGAGGTACAACTTACAGAAAGAAAACAGTATGTATGCTTAAAGTCTGGAAAGATCTCTGTAAGTACCACTGAACTTACATTTCTGCTCGGAACACACATAGGTGTCCCTTGTTTCACCTGGCCAGCTTCTACAGTCACCCCCATCACTATTGGGTCTCGAGAATTGAAAATAT
The DNA here is from genome assembly GCF_019054845.1 of Dipodomys spectabilis. Classification (NCBI taxonomy): domain Eukaryota; kingdom Metazoa; phylum Chordata; class Mammalia; order Rodentia; family Heteromyidae; genus Dipodomys; species Dipodomys spectabilis. Next base: position 4,705,539 of record NW_024870864.1, on the reverse strand, counting down.
ACTGAGGGAGGATTTTCATCTTGCAGGGAAATACTGCTATGTGCCTGAAAGGACAAAGAAGTAAGTTTTAAAATCATTTAACCATAAAAATGAAATGCACACACACAAATGAGGTTTCTTCTAGTGGATGAAAGCACCTTTCCTAATGGAGGGTGAGGAGAGAAGCCCCTTTCAGCCCAATGACTAGGGGTGGGCTCTATAGCTCGCTCATTTTCCTTCATTTTCTTTCTTCTCTTTCTATTGCTTTCCAAGCCTTCACTTTCTTCTCTTAAATCCTCAGTGTAGTCTAAAGCTGTATCACAAGAGCATCTTGTGCCTAAATTAAAAGATGGAGCTTGACTTTGAAGACAACATACTTCCAGCCACACCTTAGGGTCTAGAACCCAGGCAGTACCTGCTGACAGGACTGTCACGTAATAATGTAACAATCTGCATTTTGCGAACAACAAAGCATCCTTACACTTCTCCCTGTTGTATTAGTAAGTTACTGGTACAAAAGGCTACTAGATATTAATTTCCCTGCTTGTTAAGCAAATGCCAGAAGTGGTTAATAGTGGATAATGGTTTCTAACAGTTCTTAGTCTTCTCACCCCAGGTTTCACAATCTAAAATGAATACATACTAATTCATGGCATAATACTTAATACCCATTAACTCTTTTAAAACTGTACTCTAAACTGAGCTCATTCTATATGTGGCTTGCCGGGCTTAGACTATGGGAGTCTCCTGAGAGGCAATGGTCACCACATCTACACATGATCATGTAATTTTGGCAACAGGCAACTTCCACAAATGAAAAGTTAAATCATAACACAAGGGTCCTGCCAACTTGTGACTCCATAGTCCCTGCAAACTCTACTTCAGCTAGGGTGGCTGCTGTTCCCTTTGTATGAAATGCTGGCTCAGATGCTCTTTTGCCTAGAAACTCCCCACATACCTGAGTGCTATACTTAGTCTTCAGATTGCTACTTCCAATGAGCCCTAAACGGATGCCTTCCCCAACCACATTATTAACCAGCCACTTCTCTTCTTACCTAGCCTTTCCCTGCTTTAATTACATCTCTACTTTTCACACACTTCACTGTTGTATTTCCCAATGATAGGCAGTCCCTGGGACCCAAGAGCAGCTGAGGCCCTGCAGACGTCTCCAGCACCTGCAGTAGTGTTGGCATATGAGCATTTGGAAAGTGTGGGGAAGTACATTTCCCACAGAATCCCTGGGATTATTTCTCAATATTCACATTCTAATTTTGCAAATTCCACTCCATGCAATTCCTAGTAAAGCAATTTCAGTAAGATACATGCATGATTTAGCAACTACTACGCTACTGACAAGTAAGGCTGCCAAACTGAAATTTAATCATCTGAAAGGCCACAGTAAGGGGTTGTTCACATGCCACCAGAATGTTCCATAGTGAAGGATTTGTGGTTTACGTAATATGTCACTTTTCAGGATACAGTCTCTGATAGATGAGCAAATGCTAGGCTTTTGTTAAACATACTTCTTCCAATATTTAGTAATTCTCAATTAACTACATTAACAAAGACATAAAGTAAACATCAACTTACTTAAATTCTTCTTGTTTTTGTTTCTTGTAGTCTTGTCTATATTTTGTAAAGGCATCAAATAAATGATAAATAATTTCTGCACTAAAAATTCTAACTCCTAAACTATCAGCCATTTCTTGTGCATCCCGTTCGATTCTTACATCAAAGGCCAAAATTACTGCATACCTGAAAGGTTGAAGCATATCAAAGACCATCAATGAAAAAATAGTATGGCACAAAGGACACTCAATAAGTTTCAGAAAAATAATTTTACTTACTGAGGATCGTGTTCCAACATTACTGAAGCCTTCATAACGTCTTTTTTATGGACTGGGCCAATGTTAATTCCTGCATACTGTAAAAAATATTTTATATGAGTGCACAAAGTAATGGAAACATGACTGTCACTTATTTGTATAGCTGGATATGATTACTTACGGGTACTTCTGATGTCTTCAGAAATTCAAGTAGAGCTTCTAAAGAGCCTAGTGTAGATGCTTGGACATACACTCCTTTTTCTTCCAATTTGATAGCATTTAGTGTCTGCTTTAGCTCATGAATCAGTTCATCCTTAACAAATTGAAAATTTGAAAAGATTATCAGCACATCTATTGCTATTTTTGGCAGTCTAGAATTTAACCATCTCTCATCTTGGTTAAGCACGCATCTGCAATTATGAAAGTAAAGCTTATAACAAGTTAAAACAGCCTGTGCCAGAAAAGAGGAGGAAGAGATACAGTCGCTACCGCATAACACTATGCCATTTTCCAGTTTGCCTTGGGTTGACCGACTAAAATATGTTCAACCTCTGTTCCACTCAGAAATAAAACAGATGGGTAGACAGAATAAAATAACTAGTTCTTTTTATGGGGGGTGGGAGGGTTGCTGGTAATTGGCTTGGGTACAGTTCCTTAGCTTTTTCACTCAAGGCTAGTGCTCTGCCACTTGAGTCATAGGACCACTTCTGGTTTTTTGATGGTTAACTTGACAGAAAGTCTCATGATCTTTCCTGCCTGGGTTGGTTTTGACATAATACTCAGATTTCAGTCTATTGAGTACGATTACCAGTATGAACCACTGGCACCCAACCAACTTCTAGCTTCTGACTCATTTTTTTTATTTCAATAAAATGCATATTTGAAATTCTATTGTAATTATTATTTGCCTTTATAAAGTAATTTGAATGGATTAAGTTTTCTATAAAAAGCCAACAGACAAGAGATTCCACAAGGATGCTCATTTTAGTCAGTACCCCTAAGACAATCAAACTCAAAATAGGTAGGAGAATCACTGAGTTTAAGGCAGCACGGGAGATTTAGGAAAGACCTAATTAAAAAAAAAAGATCAAAACAAAAACCCTTCAAGAGACAAAGCTTTAAATAGCAATGGAGGGGAAAATTAACAAAATTAATGGGCTTACTTTGAGCACAGGGATTTCATCTTCTTTATAAGCCACCAGGAGAGGTAAACCAGCCAGTGTTTTTTCCAGGTCTTTTCCAAGAATCTTCACCCCCTGAGCTGCTTCTACTTCTTTATGCTTTTCATACTGGTTCTATGTAAACAAAAACATTTTCCTAGACATTTATCTGAAAATTGGTAGCATCAGGAGATGATATATGTGAAGATAACTTGTAATCTTGGAATTTGAAAAGATTTCATAAACTAGGCACAAACAGCAATAATGATCAAAGACTGAGAGATTCAACATGCAAGTATTTCTTTAAAATATCAGAGCAAAGGAAGTGGCACTGTGGCTCAAGCGGTAGAGCACTTGCCTTGAGCTGAAGAGCTGAGGAACAGAGCCCAAGCCCAGAGTTCAAGCCCCACAACCAACAAAAAATAATAATAATAATCACAAACTAAGACAAGGCAATAAAACAAAATGTAGAGATACAATATATCAAGTCCTACAAAATCTGTAAAAAAAAGACAATGTGAGAGGAAAGAAAACTGAGTGTTTCATAAAGGAGGAAATAAATAAAGCAATTCCATGGAAACAATTAGGTAATTGCAAGCTGAAATAGCAATGAGCTGCAGACACTAGAATGACAGCTTAAAAAACTAAAGGCATCAAAGAACTATAAAGATATAAAACTGAAAAACTGTAATTGAAAGTGCAACTTGTTACTAGGCACATCATGGTGAGCTGTGTGTCCATAGCAACTCAGTAATCTATCTGAGTCCACCCTGGGACACACAACTGCACAAGATTCAGAGCAGACGTAAACAGCCATGGTCTTCTAGTGAGAACATGGCTCCCACCAATGGGAGAAAGGATAACATAATACATTCACACAAACTATCAATCATAATTATTTTTCAACTGAAGCCAGATAAAAGGTACAAAATTTTAAAAACTCCATGCAAAGTTCATACACATTCCATTACCGAAACTAGAAAGGATAGCAAGGATATTAGTTGTTATATTAAAAAAAAAAAAAGTACCCTTGGTTAACTTTTTTAGAGAACTGAGGAAGTACAAGCAAGAAGAAGCATGCAGGAGGTTTCCAGGTGCCAGCAATATTCTGATTGTTGATCTAGTTGCTCCCTGAAAAATTGTTAAAATCTCATGTACTTTTCCATGCTAATGTTTTCTCTCACCAAACAACTGTTAGTGAAAAACTAGGTAAGAGTATAGAGTCAAAACAATTTAAGAAAACCCTAGTCTAGTAGTAAACAGGTACATTCACCCATTTCCTCATAGAGGATGTCTCTCCTCTATGACTTACATGGTAAAACAATACTGTGTATTAAGCCAAACAACGCTCAAAGTTAAGGGGAGCAACCTCAGCAGAATTTCTAAATACTATACAAGTCCTGTGTGTCAACCCTATCCTCCAAGGCTTACCTTTACTCTTAATTCCTTCATAGGAGGAGGTAGCAGTAGACCTCGAATCTGAGTGACAATAGGCCCTTCCACACCAGGAACAATGATTGTATCTCCTTCCTTCAAACGCCCGTTGATCAATATGACATCTATAGTGGTGCCCATTCCTGGGAGAGCTTTAACCTAACAGACATTATTGCAAAGGGAATAACACATAGTGAATCATATACATTAAATCTAAAAAAACCACTCATCCTATACACCTAAGGAATGAACCATTAAAGAGCAGCTCAGGAACAATAAACTAAAAACATGATGATTACCTCCATCACCTGTGCTCTCAACTCTTCGCAGTGGGCAAGTCTCTTGCTCAACATGGTCTGAGTTAATTCGACAAGAAGGTAGATCAGACTTCCCATGCCATCACCAGTATGTGCAGAGGTAGGTACCAAAGACACAAAAGTGCGAGGATCTTTATTCTCATAAAACAAAGCAGCATTCAAACCCTGTAAGCAAAAGTTATTCCAAAACACCAAGCTATGAAAGAAGGTATCTAAGAACAGGACTGAGTAAAATGAGCTAATAGTTAACCATTGTGAAACTCCATATAATACTTCAGTGGGTTGGATGAGGGGGTACAGCATAGCTCAATGAAATCAAGCACTTGATTAATAACTCCAAATGGTCACAGAAACATTATAGAAAAACTTTCTAAGTCAACTTAGTTTTTTTCAAAGATTAAGAGTACAAAGAAAAATCTATGAGAACTGACCATAAACCTAGAATTCCAATTACCTAGGAGACAGAAGTAGGAGGAACTCAAGAGGAGTTTGGGCAAAATAGTGAGAAACTATATCAACCCTCCCACTTCCCCCCCCAAAAAACAACAAAACAAAAACTGAAAGTCAAAATATATTAAATAAGTAAATGAAAAACAGGGAAACAGAATAGCATTAATGAAAATGGCAATTTCATTAAAAAGGTAACATATTAAAAGAAATCAGCAATGTGAGATAGGCTTCATAAACAACGAAAGCCAAGCTAAGTGTGATAGTTTGAAGCCTATCTATTCCACCTACTAGAGAAATAGAAACAGGAGGACCACAAGTTTGGGTTCCAGCCTGAGCAACTGAGTAAAATAAAGTCAATACAGAATAAAAAAAATTTAAAAATTTAAAAAATAAAAAGGGCTAGAGATTTTAATGTCAAGAGTGCTTGCCTTGAATGTGGTAGGTCCTCCTGAGTTGAACCTCTGGTACCAAAGGAGAAAGGAGGGCTGAGAGGGAATTTTTTCTTACCTGTTGTGCAAATTCTACAATAATGGCCTTTGCACGCTCCTCAAATTCATCTTTTGTATTTTTTTTCTGCTTCTTTAATGTAGCAGCCACATCAGAGTCAGGACTCTTTTTCCAATCATACAATCTATCAATCTGAAAATTAATTTTACATAAGAAACATCGCCATAAATTTAAGATCTAAAAATTTCATAATGTAAATTGCTCAGATATTTTGTTGTGCCAAAAGCTATAGCTCAAAGCTGTGGACTCAGGGACAGCACCCAGGCCTGAGTTCAAGCCCTACAACAACAACAACAGAAAGAGGGAATGGGAGAATGTTAAAGGTAATAGTGTACAACTAGGATGTACAGAAACAAGAACTCATCAACAATGGTAAAATGAAAAAATGTGCGCCATGTCAGTGGTTCAAGTATGTGATCCTAGCTACTTAGGAGGCTGAGATCTGAGGATTGAGGTTTGAAGCCAGCCCAGGCAGAGTCTAAAAGACTCGCTTTTCCAATTAAGCACCCAAAAAACACTGGAAGTGGAGCTGTGGCTTAAGTGGTAGAGGGCTAGCCTGCAAGCAAAACGATGGTCAGGGACAGTGTGTAGGCCACGAGTTCAAGCCCAGGACTTGCCAAAAAAAAAAAAAAGACAGTCATTTTGCTAATAAGTAATCTATATATTACACTCAAGCTAAATATCCTTCAACAATAAATGCATAAAGTACGGATCATCCAGATAATAAAATATCACTCAGCAACTAAAAGGAATAATTTATGATTTATACAATGGAAGTCAAACTATAGTAACAGGAGTAACAAAAAGCAAGGTTAACAATTACAACCACCGACAACTTACATGAAATTCAAAATAAGTAAAACAAGTCAAGTGCCACAAAGGTCAAGTGTTGACCAGTACTTTGGGCAGCAGCCCAACTACTAAGAAGCATCAGGGAAGAAGTTTCTGGGAATAGAAGTGTTACATATTCTGAATTGCAATGATTATGTGGATGTATAAATTTGTCAAAATAGTACATGGAGTGCATTTTCTCATGTTATACATTTTTATTCTTAAAATATTCTTATCAGTATATGTTAACTGGATGTCATTGTGATATTTTCACACATGTATATAATGTTCTTCACACAATATATACAACGTACTTTTACCACATTCATCCCTTCATTACCCACTTTTTTTTTTTTTTTTTTTGGGGGGTCCGGTAGTGGGGCCTGAACTCTGGGCCTGGGCGCTGCCCCTCAGCTCTTCAGCTCAAGGCTAGCACTCTACCACTTGAGCCACAGCGCCACTTCCGGCTTTTTTCTTTTGCTTATGTGGTGCTGAGGAATCGAACCCAGGGGCTCGAGCATGCAAGGCAAGCGCTCTACCACTGAGCCACCTTCCCAGCCCTTCATTACCCACTTTTGCCCTATCTTTTTTTTTGATTGGTCCCCTTTTCAATTTCTAAACAGTCCCTACTTTACTGTCTTCTTTTCTTTAACCTAGATTCTGTATTTTATTGTGTCACATTTTCTTTATCCTTTGATAGTCACCTAGACTGATTCTACAGTACCATAGTAAACAAAAGCATGCAGGTATACTACATTCCTTAAACACAAAAAATATTAAGAAGCATTTGCCTAATTAAAATTCTTATAAGCAGTTTGTACGGTCATTTATAACTGTAATCCTTAGCTACTGGGCTAAGACTAGAAGGATGATGGCTGAAGTTACTCTACGCAAAACATTCCTAAGATCCCTATCTGAACAGATTAAAAAAAAAAAAAAGGATATGCTACACCTACCATCCCAACTATGCAGGATGAGGAAAATTGTGGTCTAGGCCAACCTGGCCATCAGTGTAAGACTCTATTCTAAATGGATAGGAAGGGTGGATGGATAGATACAAGTTGGACTCTGGTGGCTCAACCCCTATAAGCCTATCTACTAAAGAGGCTGAGATTTGAGGATTGTGGTTCAAAACCAGCCTAGGTAGGAAAGTCTAATACTCTTATTTCCAATGAACCACCAAAAGCTGGAAGTGGAGCTTGGTTGAAGTGGTAGAGCACTAGCACTTGAGCAAAATAGTTCAGGAACAGTGCTCAGATCCTGGGTCCAAGCCCCAGAAACACAAACAAACACATATATGCTTATTCACCAATTAAAGCAAAAAGGGATGGGGATGTGTCTAAAGTAGTAGAATGCCTGCTAGCAAGAGTGTGGATCTGAGTTCAAACCCTACTAAAAACCAAAAATATTTTTTCCATAAAGAGAACTTACCTTATTTAGAGCAACAATGAATGGACATTTTTTAGATTTGAGAAGGTTGATAGATTCAATTGTCTGAGGCTCCAAACCATGCATAATGTCAACAACTAAAATGGCAATATCACAAAGAGAGCTTCCTCTGTTTCTCAAATTACTGTTGTAAAGAGGAAAAAGATAAATAGAAAATTTTTGAATATTTTTGTTAAACTTAACATACATTCCAAGCCCAACATAAAAAAAGAAAGCAGTCATCCCTTGTTATCTGGAAGGAATTAAGTCCAGTCTCATCTAAAATGATGTAGTATTTGCATGTAATGCACACATATTCTCCCATAAACATTAACTCATCTCAATATTTCTTACAGATCACACATTCCAATCCAAAAGCCCAAAATCAAAAACATTTTTATTGCTGACATAATGTCCAAGTTTTCAGACTTGAAAACATTTTAGAGTTCACATTTTCTGATTAGGTATGGTCAAATAGAAAATTAATGCCAATACCCAGAAATATGAAACACTTCTCACCCACAGCATTTCAGATGTGTCTTATCTGATACAATGTAAATACCATGTTAGTAGTTACAATGCACTGATTAGGGAATAATGAGGAAAATGATTGTAGGTATTTAGCAGGTATACAATCTTTTTATGTTATTTTTGATCCACAGTTAACTATGGTATGTCTTATATTGTCCAAGTGCCTTTCCTTGCTTACACCTGATTGATACACACACAGAACTGGCAACTAATGGGTTAAGTTTCAAAATTCCAAAATTTACTAATATATCTGTCAATTTTACTGAACAAGTCCCCCCCCCCCCCTTTCTTTGTGCCAGCCCTGGGGGCTGAGTTCAGGGCCTGTGTGCTGTCACTGAGCCTCTTTTGCTCAAGGCTAATGCCCTACCACTTGAGCCACAACTCTACTTCTGGCTTTTGAGAGGGGTAGTTTACTGGAAATAAGAGTCACAGAGACTGTCCTGTGTGTAAGTGCTTTAAACCTTGATCTTCATACCTCAGTCTCCATATAGTCATGAGCGACTAGCAACCAGGCCAAGGAAGTTTTTAATTCTAAGGAATATGTCCAAGAGACAATAGTGCCACCCTATCAGTGGCTCATACCTGTTACCTGTACTTATTCAGGAGGCTGAGATCAAGAGGATCATGGCTCTAAGGCAACCCTGTGACAGAAATATTTGCAAGACACTATCTCCAAAACAACTAGAAAAAGCCAGCTGGAGGAATGGCTCAAGTTGTAGAGTACCAGCTCAGCAAGGAAGGCAAGCCAAGTGAGAGGTCCTAAGTTCAAACCTCAGTTGTGAAAAAAAATTAAGTAAAAAATACATACACATATGTATATAATGTATATAAATATATATATATGTGTATATATATTCTACTTGCAATAGTTCTGCAAGAGACCATATATTATAAGCTGCTCTGCTCTACATTAACTACTGCTCCTTCAGAATAGACTTCCTCTTCTACAAAAACAAGGACCCAAGTAAAAGACTATTAAATTATGACCAAGAGAAAATTTATAGTTACAAACACCATGGACTTTTTTTTTTTTATAATCACCCAAAAGTTAATGACTTCACTAAACATTTAGAATTCCTGAGTTTCAATTTTCTCAATGATATAAGACTTCTTCATACCTGAAAGATTCATGCCCAGGAGTATCAATAATCAGCATTCCTGGAATCCGTACATTTTCTCTGTCAAACTAGAAAGTGAAGGAACATGCATGGCTTAAGGAAGTCAAAACAAGAGAAGATTTTAAATTAATTTATCTGTAATTAAAAGTATTTCTACTAATGGTTTTAAAACCATTAGTTTGCCAGGCACTGGTGGATAATGCCTGCAACCCTCGTTACTCAGGAGGTTGAGATCTGAGGATCAGAGTTTGAAGCCAGCCCACGCAGGAAAATCTGTGAGATTCTTATCTCAAATTTACAAAAAAAACAAAAACAAAAACAAAAAAACAGAAATGGAACTGTGACTCAGTGGCAGAGAGCTAACCTTGAGCAAAAGAAGCTCAGGAACAGCCCCCAGGTCCTGAGTTCAAGCTCTAGAACTGACACAAACAACCAACATGAGTCAATGGGCACAAGAACATTAATATTTTCATTAAACAGAAATTTTTGTTGAAACAAATGAAATAAGAAAATATCACTTTCATTAAAGTCATGTAACTATAGTGAAGCTGGAGCAGATCATTAGGAAGTATAATATAAATGACAGAGCAGTCACTGGAGATTATTTAAAAAAAAAAAAACAAAAAACTGACACAAACCAGGCACTATAACTGTAACACTAGCTACTCAGAGGCCAAGATCTAAGATCATGGTTCAAAGCCAGTCCAGGCAGGAAAGTCAGTAAGATTCTTATCTCCAATTAAAGTCCACAAAGTTGGAAATGGGGCTGTGGCTCAAAGTGGTAGAGTGCTAGCCTTGAGCAAAAGAGCTCAGGGACAGTGGCCAGGCCCTGAGTTTAAGCCTCACAACTGAACCCCTCCCCCACCAAAAAAAAGGGCAGGCACAAAATTTATCTGGTGCAATTGTAAAGTAATTCTAAGCAATAAAAAATGTCTCAAATCTCTTGTAAAGAAATATTCTAAATGTTTGATTTTTTTTCTGAACAAAAACACGTAAATGAATAAAAACAGTACAACAGACCTCACTTGTACATACTCCTTTACACTAAGAAAGTCACCCACAATTTTGACTGTTTGCTACAATTTTTGCTAACTTTCAAATTTCTCAAATTTTATCACCTCATTTTTGTCAAAATGATTCAAATATAAATATTTTAAATCTGCATTCCAATAGCCTTAAATCAATACTCATTAAGCACTATAATTATTTCTACTTCGTTGCCAGGAATATAAGCAATAAGTAACTGAAACTGACATGTTAAGATTATGTAAGAACTGTAATATAGATAGACCTAATAAACATCTTGTTCTTTATATTTCAAGTTTTTGTTATTGGTTAATAGATTGAACATAACTTAAAATTTTAAGTTTAGCTGGCTGCTGGTGTCTCACACCTGTAATCCTAGCTATATAGTAGTTGAAATTTGGTCATCATGGTTTCAAACCAGCAATGGGCAGGGAAGTCTCGGAGATGATCTCCAATTAACCAACAAAAAACTGGAAGAAGAGTTGTAGCTCAAGTACTATCCTTGAGGGAAATAAAAAAAACAAAGGAACAGCACCAAGCCCCAATACCAGCAGACACATATACAAATATTGTAAATTCAAAAAAACTGAAATTCAAAGTATGTTCTAAAATAAAGACTCAAAACTATACATTGCAATAGAATACAAAACTGAAAAACTGACCCAGAGAAACCAGGACCAACATTCAAAATGACCACCTGCTTAATAAGATGAAAATCAACTTATAAATCCAACTTAACAGTACTGAGCTGGAAGAAAATAGACTTTTAAGATATTGTATAAAAGAAAATGTGAAGATTTTACATGTGACCCAATATAACTATTCAATACAAAAAACTCAAGGAATATAATTTCCTTAATTTCCTCCTTATGAAACTAATGAAAGATGAGCTAATAAAACTTAGTCTCGGGCTGGGATGTAGCTTAGTGGCAAAGCGCTTGCCTAGCAAGTGCAATGTCCTGGGTTCGATCCCCAGTACAAAAAAAAGAAAAGACAAAGAAATACAGTTAAAAAACAAACAAACAAACTTAGTCTCATATAAGCAAAGAAAAATGAGAAAGACAAGCTCACTGATTATCTCTACATTCAAGAAATAAGACAAAACAAGAAGGTGGTTGAATTTAACAATACAGACTCTCTTTGATTTTACCATTTGTACTTAATGTGGTGATGAAACCTGAGATTTGTAAGACTCAGTTCTAGGAAAGGGGAGTTCTTTGACAGATAAACCTGGAACATCCTTTCTGACATACCAGATATAATGGATGCAATATAAAATAAGGACTACCAGAACTGTATCAAAGAAGAAAGAGGACCCAAGCTGGGCCCTGGTGGCTCATGTCTATATTCCTAGCTACTCAGGAGGCTAAGATCTGAAAATGGCCATTTGAAGCCAGCCCAGGCAGGAAACTCCATGAAACTCTTATCTCCAATTACCCACCAGAAAACCAAAGTGGTGCAGTGGCTCAAAGTGGTAGAGTACTAGCCTTGAGTGTAAAAGCTCAGGGACAGCACCCAGGCCGAGTTCAAGCTCCATAACCGATTAAAAAAAAAAAAAAAAGAGGACCCAAACACGGGGCAAAGGTAACAATAGTAACTGAAATGGATTAAATCAGCAAATATGATTAAATACATGAATGCATTAAAAAATAAAATCAAACTGTACATTCTTCAAAAGTTAGTATACGAGGTAAAGAATCAGAGGTTAATTCTACTTTTGCTATATACACCGAAATTAAGTAATCCAACAGAAAATTAGGTAGAAGAAGACAGGATTGACATATCAACATTCTGTAACCCTCCATACATTAAAAGGGAGAGATTACCTTAAAAGTATATTAAAAAAAAGTGCTGACATGAGGAGAGAAATCAGGAGGGCCAGGGTATTTGCACTATGATCCACTGAGCTTACTGCTATACTTGTTAAAAAAAACTGGATAACTTCAAACAAGTAGAAAAATAGATAAAGACAAAAAGATTATCAAAACAAATTCCAGGAAATAGAAACATGGGTTTTATTGGTGGTGGTGGTGGTGTCTAATTTGCTTTGTTTTTTTCTTTTCTTTTTTTTTTTTAGGGGAACCAAAGAGGGGGGAACACAGAAAGGGAAAAGAAGGGTGAACAAATGCCATTATGTTATCCCATATACACTCTATGGAAAATGACCTATGTAATTTGTGGGCAGGGATGGAGAGGAAACAAAATGTAGTCAGTACCTTATGAAATGATAGCCTATCTGTACCTTATTAAAAAACAAAAAACAAAGGCAGAAGGAAAAGAAAAAAATGGTAAAGAGAAGGGAACTTTTAAACGGAGATCTACAATAACCATAGTAAAACATGGAGGGGAAAAATTAACTTCAGAATAGCAGTTGCCTCTGGAACAAAGAGGGAAGAAAATAGAATATGAGGACTCTTCAGTTACATCATTTTATTAAGAAAGATTTAAAGCAAAATAGGACAAAGGAGTACAAATGTTCATTGTAAATGCTGAGCAGATAAGTCTGATATAGTAGTCTCCAGGTTTTCTGTTTGAAATACTTTATATCTTAATCTGCATCAGATTAAAACACACAAGACATAATGTAACTTACATTTTTAATCATTTTAGTCTGTTCATTAATAGCTTCAAGGGGGACATTAGTGGCACCAATTTGCTGTGTGATACCACCCGCTTCACCATCCTGGACATGAGTGTGACGGAGCTATGAGAGGACAGCAAATTTGGATTGTTACTTTGACATAGAAAAGAATACAATGAAGTCCCTTTTGTACAACTACTACATACCAATACAAAATAAATTTTGTAAAGGTACAAAAGTAATTTTTATCACAAGCAGAATTTGCCCAAATGGGGTATGTTTATAAAACTTTTAAATGTACTTTTAAAATATATTATTTTGAGGTTATATCAACGCATACACTTACCTTATCTAGAATTTTTGTCTTCCCTGTGTCCACATGACCAAGCACACAAATTATAGGAGCTCTTAGCTTTTCTGTATTAACATTTTTGCTATGTTCAAGACGACGTTTCTAAAAAGAAAAAGAAAAAAAATCACAAAATTAAGTAAATATTCTTTTAAATTCTCACTTTTATATTTTACATTGGTATAAAATTATCACAACCTACATTCAAGTGATTTGGTGATGTGAACACATAAAACTGAACTTTACAGTGTGAACTTCATAATCCCATCATAGCACTTCTTGAAAAGGAAAAATCTGTTCAGAACAGACTCTAGATGAGCACTAAGTACAAATAGGCAAGGTATAAAGAACTACCTCCAACTTTCTGATAGGTTTTGTGTAAAGCTATTTAATAAAACAGATAGCAAAGAAACTGATTTTTTTCCATCATACTGTCTACACAGTAGAACTTCTAATTTATGTCACAGCTTATACAAAAAAGTGACAACTGTAAACATTTTTTAAAATGACATACTTTACACTTTTATCCAATGTACACATTTGTATTTTAAAGAAGCCTCCCAGCCAGCCACTAGTGGCTCACAGCTGTAATCCTAGCTACTCAAGAGACTAAAATATGAGGCTTGTGGTTCCTCACTAGCTAGGGCAGGAAAGGCCATAAGACTCATCTCCAATTAGCCAGCAAAAACAAAGAACTAGCTGTTGTTTTTAAAATTTACTTATAATGTACTGTTATATATATATATATATATATATATATATATATATATATATATTTGTTTCTTTTGTATGTCTTCCCCCATAGTATAACACCTGTTTACACTGTATTTGATTCCAGTGCCCTGCATCTTGTATATATATTTTCTAATTTGGGGAGAGAAGGGAAATAACAAAATGCTGAAATAAGGATACAAGTTGACCCACTGTAACAATGAGATGTACAAGATATTATGTTAAAAATAAACTTTACAACTTGGGGGGAGGGGGAGGAGGAGATAACAATGTTCGATAGGGAATGTACTCATTACCTTACTCATATAACTGTAACCCCTCTGTACAGTATTTTTACAATAAAAAATATATATACAACCCCCCCCCAAAGAACTAGAAATATAGCTGTGACTCAAGTGGTAAAGTACCACTTGAGCAAAAAAGCTAAGAAACAGCACCTCGACACTGAGTTCAAGCCACAGAACTGTGCAAGTGTGTGCACACGTGCGCACACACAAGCTTCCTAGTAAAAAGAATGTTTAAGCCTTAGTCTAAGTACAACATTTTTTATTTTCCCAGGCATTTACTAGGTCTCCAATGGACACTATGATTTACAAAAGCTTCTCTTAGAACTACAATGCAGCCAGGCACTGGTGGCTCATGCCTGTAATCCTAGCTACTCAGGAGGCTGAAATCTGAGGATCACGGTTCAAAGTCAGCTCGGGAAGAAAAGTCCGTGAGACTCCAATATCCACTATCTCCAATAAACCACTAGAAAACCAGAAGTGGTGCTGTGGCTCAAGCGGTAGAGTGCTTGCCTTGAGCTGAAGAGCACAGGGACAGCGCCCAAGCCCAGAGTTCAAGCCCCACGACCAATTAAAAAAAAAAAAAAAGAAAAGAAAAGAAAAAAAGAACTACAATTCAATTTTTCATTTGCTTGTTTTGGCAACATTTACCTAACTTTTGCTTTTGGAGGACCAAATAGAAAGGAAGCCATCACATAACTTCTTTGAAACAACAATCTTTCAATACAATAAAGCTGATATTATATTCAGATGAGATATGCATCATCAAAACTAAATCATTTGTGAAACTAGTTTTCAACTAACAAACTTTTATTTCTTGCCATTAGATGCTGTAATTGAAATAATACAACTTTCTGTAATGTCAAAAGTAAGATCCAAATGATGTTCACAAAGCAGCACTTCTTTATATACAACTCATATTTGAATACAATACTTAGGATAGAATATGGCTGAAAACTGCCTTTCTCTTCTACACTTGAAGTGTTAAAATATTTTGAAGGTATAAACTTTGAATCTAAAATTCTACCTCTTATTGTTTATACTGAACCAATAAGAGGGTAATATCATAAACATTTATAGGTACACACTGCTCACTATAGTACTCATCATAAAAGTCTTATAAATCCTTAATGTTCTTTGGTTGGAGATTTGTTGATACAAGTTTCCCAAACTGAACAGAAGTCATTTATCTGGTACATTCATCTGGTGTATAAGAATTACTGACAGGTTCCCATGGCTCATGGCTGTAATGCTAGCTACTCAGGAGGCGAACAGCTGAGAATCAGGATTCAAATCTAGCTATGACATGAAAAGTCCATGAGACCCCTGTCTTCCTATTTCCAATTAACACCAAAAAACTTGGTGGAGCTGTGGAGCTGTACCTGTTCTGAGCCAAGCCTCAGAACACGAACACGAACACACACACACACACACACACACACACACACACACACACACACACTCTCTCTCTCTCTCTCTCTCTCTCTCCAATATGAATATATTCCTTATCTGAAATAAGTAGGAATTTAAAAGTGAAAGTATAGTTTAAGAGATAAGAGGTCCAGCCTTGAGTGAAAAAGCCAAGAAAGAGCTTTGAGGCCCTTTGTTCAAGCTCCTGTGCTGGCATAAAAGAAAAAAAATTACTTCAGAAATGAAGTAATGCACATAAGAAGTATTTCTGATTTGGGGGGTTGTATATACATGAGATATATCTTAGAAATGGGACCAATTAATTATAAAATTCATTTACATTTCATGGCTGTCTTATCTACATAGCCTGAAGGTAATTTAAAACAATACATTTATTGTGCCTACATTTTGTTTCATTTTGCTGGTCCTGAGGCCTGAACTATCTTGAAGCTTCTTTTGCTCAAGAATAGCACTCTTAACACTTGAGCCACAGCGCTGCATCTGGCCTTTTCTGATTAGTTTGTTGGAGATAAGAGTCTCTCAGCCTTTCCTGCCAGAGCTGGCTTCATCCAAAATCCTTAGATCTCAGCCTCCTGAGAAGCTAGGATTATAGGCATGAATCACCTACACCAGGCTATTTTGTCTAGATTTTGACAAATGACACACTTGAAGTCAAATGTATAAACTTTAGAATTGAGAAGCTTAACATTCTCCAATAAAAAAAGAATTATTTAACCCAAAACATCAGTAGTTCTGGAGAACAATCCCATTTAGTGGTTTAGAAATTCAATTTGTCCCATACAAAATGTAGACAAGGAAAAAAATCAAATTATTGATGTTATTAAAAATTAATTACAGCGGGGGGGCCGGTGGCTCACACCTGTAATCCTAACTACTCAGGAGGCTGAGATCTGAGGATCATGGTTCAAAAAGCCAGCCCAGGCAGGAAAGTCCGTGAGACTCTTATCTCCAATAAACCCCTAGAAAACCAGAAGTGGCGCTGTAGCTCAAGTGGTAGAGCACTCGCCTTGAGCTGAAGAGCGAGGGATAGCCCTCAGGCCCAGAGTTCAAGCCCCATGACTGACCAAAAAAAAAAAAAGAAACAACAACAAAAAATTAATTAAATATGAAAAGATGGAGGGGCTGGGAAGGTGGCTCAGTGGTAGAGCGCTTGCCTTGCATGCCTGAGGCCCTGGGTTCAATTCCTCAGCACCACATAAGCAAAAAGAAAAAAGCCGGAAGTGGCGCTGTGGCTCAAGTGGTAGAGTGCTAGCCTTGAGCTGAGGGACAGTTCCCAGGCCCAGAGTTCAGGCCCCACGACCAGACCCCCTCCCCCCAAAAAAAGAAAAGATGGAAAGCTAGAAGTTTTTAGCTTTAAAAGTTCAGTAACTAGAGTTCAAGCAAACTATAATATTATTTATACTAAGCTAACAAAATGAAAGAAATGCTTCAAGTCTACTACATTAAATAGGAAAAACAAAAAAGCCTACTAGGTATTTATACCTTGTTAAAGAGAAGTTTAATCAATGTGCCAGATTTAAACAAGTAGATATCTTACACCAAACATCTTACCAACTAAAGGGCATATGCTCAGAATACCTTCACATACCTGTACCATCACCCAAAGAACACATTAATATTTGGACAAAACAAGGAAAATGATGCAGTCTCTAGTATGACTTGGGTAAGGGAAGAAAGCCTCTGGGTTAGATCAGTGTTGAAACTAGAGAAGATACAATTCTTAAGAATATATTTTGTAAAGTATTGGTAAAAATCTTTAGTTGTCATAGTACAGCTCTAATGATAAGAGTGGGGAAGATAGAAACAAAAAAGGAAAAAAAAATACCTCAATTCTCCGTTTTGCTTTGTCATAAGCCCTTTCTTCTTTAGTTCGATCATCATCAGAGTCATATTCAGAGTCTGAGCTAATTTCTTTACTTGGCTTTTTATCTAATGTCTTTCCTGAATCTTTTTCATCTGACATCTTTTCATCTTCCTCATCACCTTCACTGCCTTCACTTTCTCCTTCTTCTTCCTCTTCTTCTTCACTCTCTTCTTCTTCCTCCTCATCTTCCTCTTCTTCCTCCTCCTCCTCAGGGTTTTCTTTTACTTCTATATGGACTGTGTTTCCTTTTTTAAGTAAACAAAATTTAAAATATGATAGATTTGTATCAAGATAGGGAAACTACTAAAAATGCACTAAGGCAGCAACATTGTGTTTTCATACATTGTAAATGCAAAGTATTTGTCCACATGATACAATGAAGATGGTCACTTAGAAGTAAAAAATTCAGTTGGTAATCCACAAGTAAGTTAATAAAAAATAAAATCTACTACTAAACCAGGATCCAAGGTAGAATATAAAGACAGGGAGAAAAACACAATGTACTCATTAAGTGATTCTGGAGGTAGTACAAAAGGCTAAGTTGTTTCAGTGCTAAAGGGCTAGGCACAGCAAATTCAGACCTACAAATAATTAAAGCAAGGAAGGGGCAGTAGAGGGAGGTAGCACAAAGTTACACTTTACCATGGGGTAAAATTCTGTAAGAACTCCACCAATGGAGCATGAATTAAGAATGAATAAATAGGACATCATCCTCACTACTGCCAAATCACCTTCACCTTCATATGCACTCAGTAAAGTTCAAAATAATATACTCTATATTGTTTGTTCACTCATATTCCTGAGTATATATTGAACACCCGTAAAAAATCCAAAATCTGGCCAGGTACCAGAAGCTCATACCTGTAATCCTAGCTACTCAGGAGGCTGCCTGGGCAGGAACGTACCTTAAGACTCTTATCTCCAATAAACCACCAGAAAACCAGAGATGGCACTGAGGCTCAAGTGGTAGAGCACAAGCCTTGAGCTGAGGGACAGTATTCAGGCCCAGAGGTTAAACCACACAACTGACCAAAACAAAAATCCAAAATCTGAACTTTTTTGAGCACTGAAATGACACTACTAATGGGGAATTCAATTCATAAATAAAATGGTTAAAAAGTATGGCATAAACCAACCTTTAGGCTGTTTTAGACACATATAAATTAGATTTCATCACAAGGCTTGGGTCATATCCCCAAAATATCTCATAATGTATATGCTAACATTTCAAAACTCCTGGATCCTAAGCATTTCAATTAAGGGACACTCAATCTGTACAAATAAATTTGTCTATCCTCGACATAAATTACTTATACAATCTTATAAAAAAAAATCAGTACAAAGTATAGAACAATTTCCACAAAGAAAACCAGTAAGATACAAGGAAGATTTTGATGCACTGAATTTGTAAAACAAAAACTTTAAAAATTTCCCAACATTCAGGAGAAAAGGTTAAAATTTTTAGAAGGACTTTTTTTTTTAAGTTACATGGAAATTCTGAAATGGAATATAGAGGAGATGAAATTAAGTTTTCAGTAGGCAGGCTTAAAAGAATGAAAAATTAATGACACAGTAGACAAAGCAATCCAGAAAGAATTACAAAACTCAATAGAAAATACAGAAAAATAAATTGTAGTATAACAAGTATCTAGTACAGGATCAAAAGTGTAATAATGGCTTCATTCGTTACAAAATGAACAAACATAAAATCATACATTCATAAAGCCCTCCAAATAGAATGATACACAACATCACAAAAGAAGGGAGGGAGGGAGGGAGGGGAAAGGAGGGAGGGAGGAAGGGTGAGAACCTACCCTGGAGGCATCATGATCTAAATCACTGAAAACCCACACAGGTAGAATTTAAGCTGATATCTGATTTCTCATTAGAAGCAATAAAAGTCAAAACAAACAATATCTTCAAAATATTATATATGAAGTTTCAACCAAGAATTTCTTCTCCCTCAGTAAATACATCATATAGAATGAAGATGAAATAAAGATACATTCAGAAATGAAAAAATAAAATGTCTTAATAACCTTTATAAAAGGAAATTTAAAAAGATGTTCTTCAAGAAGGAAGAAATGAACCTAAATTGAAGATCAAAGACATAGGAAGAAATAGTGCACAACAAATGTGAAGAATAAACATAATGAAATCTCCACTTCATAAAAATATGAGAAATATAGAATAACATGAAGAAAAAAGAGAAATGTTATATATATGGGACATTGGATAAGTGTTCTTAAAGTATTTTAAAGTCCCGGCAAGGTATTGAAAATTAGGCATTGTTAGGTGAAATGTGCAAAATTAAAAATCTTGGTAACCATCAAAATAATAACTAAGGGCTGGGAAGGTGGCTCAGTGGTAGAGCGCTTGCCTTGCACGCATGAGGCCCTGGGTTTGATTCCTCAGCACCACATAAGCAAAAAGAAAAAAGCCGGAAGTGGCGCTATGGCTCAAGTGGTAGAATGCTAGCCTTGAGCTGAAGAGCTGAGGGACAGCACCCAGGCCCAGAGTTCAAGCCCCAGGACCGGACCCAAAAAAAAAAAAAAAAAACAACAACAAAATAATAACTAAATCAGGCATGTTAGCCGTTAGTATTGAGGCTAGCCTGGCAACACTGTGAAATCTTGTCTCAGTAGAAACAAATTAGAAAGTATAAAACTTTCTAGCATATGGAAGGAGAAAGAACAGAATTTTAAAAACTTCAACAATCAAAGATTGTTAGAAAAGAGAAACTAAAAGAAAAAAAAGAGTTGGAGATGTGGCTCAGATGGTAGAGGAACCAAATTTGAGTCCTGGTCTCAGACCAAAAAAAAAGAAATTTAATGTAAAGAAAAACAAGACTTAGATGAAAATTTAAAACCAATATATTTCACTAAGTACATCAAATGTACTCTAGGTAAACACTGATAAATTATGTTTCTTATGGTGTGAATATAGATTCACACTGAAACCTAATCCCAACTGTTGTGGTATGAAGATGTGGGGCTTTTTCAGAAATGATTAAGTGATTAGGATCCTGTCCTAATGAATGGATTATTATTATAAAAGTAGTATTGGGGAAAAAAAGGAGACTTGGAAAGTGTTCATCCCTCTTGCCCTTTCAATCCTTCTTCATGGAGAATAGTGTTCTTCCTCTCTGAAGACTGCAACATCAAAGCAACATCTTGAAGGTAGTGAGTAACCTACACCAGACCTAGTAACTGTTTCTTGAACTTGTGTTCTTCTGAAACTTCAACTTTTTTTTTTTTTATAAATCACTCAATCTGTGGTATTTTGCTCTAGGAGCACAAATAGAGCAAGATAATTTAATGATAAAGATATAATAAAGATTAATACTGATCTATGACTCAAAGCTGGTTTTTTCATATTGAGTACAGGATAAAAGTAGATTTTGTAAGGCAATCGACATGACTTGCAAAAAAGAAATGTCAGTAATATAAGGCTAAATTAGTAAGATTTAAGATTATTTTCACCTAATAATATAGTATCAAAATATTAAACCTCAAAAATTAACAACATGCAGGGGAAAATAAGACAATATAAAATCACAGTGGTAGTCTTGTTTTTAATCAGGATAGTCTCAGTAAAAGGAAAAAAAAGTATGCCATAAAAGCACCTCAGAACAATATAAAGCTATAACAAAACTTTTGACCAGCAAATTTAAAACATAAAGTAAGACACCAAACTAATGAAAATATAAATGCTATAAAAAAGGAAAATGTCAACGAAACAATAGGGAATCACTCTCTCTAGTCAAACAGATTTAGGGTCCTAATGTGCACTTCTCTCCAAAACTGACAACAACAAATAAACAAATAGAGAATCACAGGAATGGGGGGAAAAAAAAAAACCATGGAGAGCTCTTGGCCAACTCCCCAACCCATGCCAGCAGCACAGCAAAGCTACAAGAGTAGCCTTGCTGCCCAGGACTCCAGGACCCAACCAGCAAGACTGTAGCATCCAGACGTAAGATTTATCACAACGTCGCCTGTTGAACCCACAGCCAACTCCAGAATCAGTGACTATCCTGCTGGGGTCCCCTCCCACAAGGGACCAGCCTGGACCGGACTCCTACATTCTGCCCAAGAAGGGGCAACAAACTTGATGAGGAAAAACAGGCCAGAGATCTTCCTAACTCTCCCTTCACCCCACTTGTTGGCTTTCAGTGGGAGACTACCAGCGCTCATATTGGAAGGACGCTAAGACCCTGCGTCCTCACAGCAAGCTATCAGCAGGAAAATTGGGCCTGTTTTAAACCAACACTGACAAAAGCCTGCACACCAGCACCATTTGCAAAACTCATGCCCATCCTGGAGGCCTAAACACCACCATCCCAGGCCGCAGACAGAACCAACCACCCAGCTGCCAGTGGAGAGCTCCCTGTCCCAAGCCAGGAAGCGTGGCTCAGATCCAGCCGCCAAGCAGTGGCCACCTGCAGGGAGAGAAACCAGGGGCCAAACACCTTCTGAAACACACAACCATCTCAGAGGCTTGAAAGTAGCCTTCATAACTACTGCCAGAAACGGGACCCAGGCCTGACTTCAGGCAGAGCTCCCTGGCTCAGGGCTGAGCAAAGCGTGCACGCACACGCTGGCAGCCAAACACTAGCCACCTGTGGACCAAGAACCAAATCAGGGCTGAAGCACAGACAAATGCCTACACATGCATGGGAGTCCACCCCTTCCAAAGAACCCATCCTGGAATCTAACCTTCCCAGCCCCACTACAGGTGAGTTCCTGAATACTAGCCCAGGGCCAAGCATGTGCACAAGCATTCACTGGCCTACAGACCCAGCCTGGGCTAGTCCACCATAGTTTGAGCTAGCTTGGGCCAAGCACAGGACAACACCTGTCAGACACAAACAAGCCATGCTCAGGACACAGCCCTGACAATCCCTGAACCCAAATACATAAATCACAACCAAAGATGACAAGATTCATGAATAATTAATAAGACATATAATCCAAATCCAAAAGCCAACAAAAATTCAAGGAAGGATTTCAGTGAGAGTAAAAAGAGATGGAAGACAAAAGAAGCATTAAAGAAATGATGACAGAATTGGCCAACCAAATGAAAGGGGATATGCAAAAATAATTTCAAGAATACAAAGAAGAAATAACAAGAAAATCCAGAACCCCAAAAAAGGTATGGAGATAAAAATACACACCTCATTAAAAGACAACATTAATACTCTAAGAACTGATCTAGGAAGCATAAACGGTCCATAGGTAACAGAATAAGTGAAATGGAAAACAGAGTATCAGAAGTAAAGGATTAAACAGAGGAGCTACAACAAAAAGTCCAAGGTATGGGAAAAACACTCAGAATTTACAAAAGGGAAATCCAAGAATTTGTAGACTCAGCTAAGAAATCAAATTTACACATAACTAGGATCTTCAATAATAAAAGCACTGAAAACTCTACTCAGTAAAATAATAAGAGAACTTCCTCAATCTTAAGAGAAAAAAAATCTCAGTCACCTAAAAGAAGCATCCAGAACCCCTACTAGACAAGATTGAAGAAGAAACACTTCTAGACACATCATAGTAAAAGCATTAGACTTGAAAAGCAAGGAATTTTAAATGCTGCAAAATCAAAGATGCTATATTACAAGGGAAAGAAAATCAGTATCACTGCCAATCTTGCCATACAAACCCTCAATGCAAAGAAACCCTGGAATGGTATAATCAAAGCCCTGAAGATCAACAACTACCAAGTCAAACTGGTATACCCAGTAAAGCTATCATTTACATTTGATGGTGAAACTAAAGCCTTCCATGACAAAATATAAGGAATTCATGAACAATAAACCAGCACTACAAACAATACTGAAAAGGAGGTACATAATCTGAAGCAAACAATTAAAACCAAGGATATACATCAGACAAAAATCACAAGAACAACAATTTAGTAAGCACAGGAAGAGGAAAGAAGCAAAATACAGGAAATCAAGAAAATGGCAGTAAACTTTACATATTTTTCATTATAATAACCCTAAATACTGATGGACTTAACTCCACAGTCAAAAGAAAAAGAATAGCATATTGGATCAAAAAAAAAGATCCATCCATTTTTTTTTTATCTCCAAGAGTCCTATATCTCACAGTCAAAAATAAAAACCAACTACTAGTGAAGGGATGGAAAATGATCTTTCATGCAAAAGTACCCTGCAAGAAGGCAGGAGTAAGCCATATTGATACCTGATAAAATATAGACTTTTCATCAAAGTCAGTACAAAGAGACAAGGAAGGCCATGACATAGTAATAAAGAGAATGATCCATGAAGAGGAAATGTCAGTGGTAAATATCTATGCACCAAATAATGGAGAACCAAAATATGTTAAACACTTTTGAACTTACAAAACAGGATAGACCCAAGCACAATAATAGTGGGAGATTTTAATACCCTGCTCTCACCAAAGGATAGGTCAACCAAACAAAAGATAAACAAAGAAGCCTCTGAACTAAATGACACCGTAACCCAAATGGACTTACCAGACATCTACAGAGTATTCAACCCAACAACATCGCAATCAAATTCTTCTCAGATGCCCATGGAAGATTCTCCAAAATAGATCATATGATAGTACACACAAAGAACCTAAGCAAATACAAGAGGATTGGCATAACTCCTTGCATCCTATCTGACCACTGTGGAATCAAACTAGTTCTCAACAAAAACAATCCTGCAGAAAGCACTCAAACACATGGAAGCTTAATAACATACTAGTGAATAACATCTGGGTCACAGAAGAAATTAAGGAGAAACTAGAAAGTTCTTACAATTCAATGAAAATACATCACAGTGGAACCTCTGGGACACAGCAAAAGCAGCATTGAAGGGGAAGTTTATACCTCTAGGTGCATGTTAGGAATAGGTCAAATTAAGCAGATTTGGTATTGGTTAGACCAAGGAAGAAGGAAATTTAACTGGGTAGCCTGAGACAAACATAGGTACAGACCCTGGGAATAGAACAAGACTGCGGGTCTGACCATTTGTATTGATTAAGAATAGGACCAAATGTTAATTAAAAATACAGGCTTGAGTGAAGTAGAGCATTCAGCACCAGGGTGGCTCTTCTAGGCATTCAAAAGGATGGCCTGTCTCACCTCTACATCATTTGGAGAGCTATTCAATGCTTTCCACAGTTTGGGAAGGTAACCTAAGACTGATATTTGCATTTCTCCCAAGCAGAGCCCGTCTAGTTAGGCCAGGTGTTGCAAATCAAAGGGAGGCTTGCCCTACTTCCTGGCCTTGGAGCCTAGTAAGCAGCAGCTCCCACCTTCTGCTTAAGCACCAACATGTCTGCAAGGATGGCTTACTGCTTTGGCTTATTGCTTTGTAAATGTGTAATTACTAACTGCTGGCTCTGCTTTTGTAAACCCACTTGCTATCCCTTACATCCCCACCTGCATGTGGCTTCAAAATCCTGCCATAAGGGAGCTCTGGTGCTGGTCTTCACTGTCTTGGTATAGTGGAGGTCATAGGCCATGGCTAATAAATGATTCCTAGTCCTAGTGACTAAGTGTTGGTGACTCCTTTCACCAGGGGGATAATTCAGTGCACACATATAGAAAAGAAACAGCTCAAGTAATTAAGTTCATGATACAAGAAAAAATCAAATCTAAAAATATTAGATGGAAAGAGATAGAAAAGATTAGGACAGAAATCAACAAAATAGAAATTTAAAAAGCTATACATAAAATCAATGAAACAAAGATAGTTTTTTGAAAAAAACATTGACAGACCACTTGTAAGATTAACCAAAAAAAGATCAGAGTTGCCACAGGAAACATCACAACAAATACCCAAGAAATTCAAATTATTATAAAGGATTACTTTTAAATCTATACTCACCAAAAGGAAAACTTAACAGAAAGGGGTAAGTTTTTACAAATGTACAAACTGCCTAACTTAACCAAGAAGATATAAACCAGCGAAACAAGGCGCTAGTACACAAGAGAAAGCCCAGGCCGAGATGGATTCACTGCAGAATTCTGTAAAACTTTTAAAGACAAATTAATATCAATACTGTTAGAGTAAATTAAGACTCTGCCAGAAAACCAACTGGACATCCAGGTATGAAGAACAAAAGAAAGATTTATTGCCAGTAAGGAGACTAGCAAAAAACCAAAACAAAAAACAAAAAACAAAAAAAAAAAAAGAGACTAGCAAGACCCCTTTCTCACCAGGTAAGAGGAAGTGAGAAGTTCCAGCTATGGTCTCAGATGACCTTTTATAACCTCAGGGATTTGGGGGATCCCGCTCCTTATATGGTCTTAGGTATCCCAAAGTGGTACTCTGTCAGGGAAAGGGGGTAGGGGCTAATCATGTGCTGCCTTTACTACATGGACCTAGTGTTGCCTAGGGAAAGAACATGTTAAGCCATGAGGGAGGAGGCTTCTGGGCTAATATCTACTCCTCAAGCTTTTCCATGAAATAGAAATTGAGTCATCCCAAACTCATTCTATGAAGTCAGTATCATACTCATCCCAAAACCAGGTAAGGATCCAACAAAAAAGAGAACTTACAAGGGGCTGGGAAGGTGGCTCAGTGGTAGAGCGCTTCCCTTGCATGCATGAGGCCTTGGGTTTGATTCCTCAGTACCACATAAGCAGAAAAAGCCAAAGTGGCACTGTGGCTCAAGTGGGAGAGGGCTAGCTTTGAGCTGAAGAGCTGAGGGGCAGTGCCCAGGCCCAGAGTTCAGGCCCCATGACCAACACACATACAAACACACAAACACACACCCACAAAGAGAACTTGAGAGCAATTTCTCTGATGAACACAGATAAAAATATTAGCCAACAGATTCCAGAAACAAATAAAAACATCATACATTATGACCAAGCAGGCTGCATCTCAAAGATACTAGGCTGGTTTAACATACACATACCAATACATGAAATCCAGCACTGTCAACAGAGCCAAGGTCAGAACCACATGATAGTCTCAATAGATGCAGAAAAAGCCTTTGATAAAGTACAACTGTTATTCATGTTGAAAGCTTTGGAGAAACTAGGAATAGAAGGACTATTTCTTTTTTGGGGGGGATGGAGGGGGTCTGGTCATGGGGCCTGAACTCTGGGCCTGGGCGCTATCCCTCAGCTCTTCAACTCAAGGCTAGCACTCCACCACTTGAGCCACAGCGCCACTTCCAGCTTTTTTCTTTTTGCTTATGTGGTACTGAGGAATCGAACCCAGGGCCTCAGGCATGCAAGGCAAGCGCCCTACCACTGAGCCACCTAACCAGCCCAGAAGGAATATTTCTTAAAACAATAAAGGCTATATATGACAGACCAACAGCCAACATCATACTCACTAAATGGAGAAAACCTAAATTTCCCCTAAAATCAGGAACAAGACAAGGATGCCCACTCTCTTCACTCCGTTTCAGTATAGGTCTGGAATTCTTAGCCAGAGCATTAAGGCAAAAAAAGGACACAAAAGGGATTCACATAGGGAAAGAAACTGAACTATCCCTACTTGCAGATGACATGATCTTACACCTAAAGGGGCCAAAAAAAAACTTCACTCCTAAATCCTTAGAGCTGATAAACCACTTTGGCAAGGTAGCTGGATACAAAATTAACTCAGAAAAATCAGTTACCTTTCTGTATGCCAATATTGCACAAGCAGAAAGAGAAATTATAAAAACAACCCCATTTGCAATAGTCTCAAAAAAAAAAAAAAAACCCTAGGAATTAACCTAAACAAAGACATTAAAGATCTTTACAGAGAAAACTATAAAAATCTGAAGAAAGAAATGAAAGATACCAGGCAATGGAAAGACCTTACATGTTCATGGATAGGTAGACTCGGTATTTGAAAATGGCCACACTGCCAAAAACAATATATAAATTCAATGCAATCCCCATCAAAATCCCAATGATGTTCTTTACTGAGATAAACAGTTCAAAAAGTCACATGAAACAACAAAAGACCTATAAGAGCCAAAGCAATTCCAGGCCAAAGAAGCAATGCCCATGATATTACAATACCAGATTTCAAACTCTACTACAGAGCCATAATAACAAAAACAGCTTGGTTATTGGCACAAAAAGAGACCCAAAGATCAACGGAACAGATTAGAAGACCCAGAAATAAAACTACACACTCAGTCAATATTTGACAAAGGAACCAAAGACATACAGTGGAAAAAAACATAGCCTCCAACAATTGGTGTTGAGAAAACTGGGCAGCAATATGCAGAAAACTGAAAGAGGATCCCTGCTTGTCACCATGCACTAACATCAATTCAAAGTGGATCAAAGACCTCAGTTGAAACTCTGAAACTACTGCAACAGAGAGTAAGAGAAACATTAGAACTTATAGGTATAGAGAGGAAGAGTCCCAGGGGCACAACAGATAGGACAGAAACTCAACAAGGGGAACTACATTAAAAAGTTTCTGCACAGCTAAGGACACATTTACAAATTAGAAAGAAAATCAACCAACTGGGAAAAGATCTTTACCAGCAATACATCAGACAAAGGCCTAATATCCAATATATGCAAGAAATTCAAGATACCTAACCCCTCCAAACTTAATACACCAATTACAAAATGGGCAGGGAGCTAAGGAGAGACTTCTCAGAAAAAAAGATAAGAATGGCAAAGAAAACACATAAGGAAATGTTCATCATCTCTGGCAATAAAGGAAATGCAAATCAAAACATCTCATCCCAGTTAGACTGGCCAACATTTTAAATCAGAAGAAATGCTGGTTAGGATGTAAGGAAATAGGACCCTACACTTCACAGCTGGTAGGAATATAAACTAGTACAATCACTCTGGAAAGCAATCTGGAGTATCCTCAAAAAAACAAAAAATACACCTTCCCTACAATCCAGCCATACTACTCCTAGGCATCTACCCTGATGATAATGAATCAGGATATGATAAGGACTCATTGCTACACTATTCACAATAGCCAAGATATGGAAACAGCCCACATGCCCCACAATACATATGTGGATCCAAAAATATGTGGTACCTATGTACCACAGAAAGAATAAAATAAAAGCCATCAGAAATAAAATAATCTCATTTGCAAGGAAATAGATGGAATTAGAACAAATGTTGAGGTAAGCCAAGATCAGAGATAAAGGGCACATATTCTTTCTGATATGCAGAAGTTAGATCTAAAACACTGAGATGTAACAAATTACACAGGATTCTAGATACTCACATACAGTGACACCAAAACAGGATAGTCTTAGAAGAAAATCACAAAGGTGCAATACCCAAGTACCTCTTCATATGTACATAAAATAATATACATACTGGAAGGAACACCAAAGACAGAGAAACTAAGAACTCTTAATTTGCTTTTTTTTTTTTTTGCTGATGATCTGTATTCTTTACCTCATATACAGTATATTCATGTGCATATCTGTAGAAGATTAGAGGGAGGGCACAAAATCTGAGCAAAAAGGGTGAAACAGTACAGCAGTGGAACGTACTGGACATTAATGAAAGTGAGGTATACAACTTGTGGTTGGAGAGGAAAGAGAATGGGAGAGAATGAGTGAAGAGATGACACTGTACACAAAGAAATATCCTTATTACTTGACCATATACTAAGCTGTAAAGCAAGACTCAAAAGTTTTTCAAGGGTGAATCATAGAATCACTGATCACGTGCATTTGCTAAAAGAGATACTAAATCATAGATAAAGAAAATAGAAATATAAAAAAACCAATATATTAGAATTTGTAGAATTTCATGAGGGTATGCTTAAAAATTAATTGTAGCTTGAAAACAAGGATGAGGGTGGGGCTCTGAAAAAAATTGGAGTCAAACATCATTCTCTATAAGATAGAAGAAAAATCATAATAAAGGAAGTAGATATTTTAGTAATAAAGGGCAGAAAGTAATGACAAAGAAAGTTTACATACTGAAGTGACTAGGAAACGTATTCATCTTTTCATTACCTTTTTGGGGGTGCCTCTCTTGGGGCTTGAATCTAGTATGAACACTATTACTGAGCTTCATCCTTTAAGGCTAGCACTCTACCACTTGAGCCACAGCCCAATTTCAGTTTGGTGGCTAATTAGAAATAACGATCTCACAGACTTTCCTGCCTACGCTAGTTTGGACCTGTGATCTGTCTCTTGAGTCACTACAATATCAAGCATGAGCCACTGATGCCTGGTATCTTTTCATTACTCTTAAGTTAATAGCCTTTTTGTAGGCTACTTTTATTAAGAATCATGGAAAAAGTATATTAAACATCACCCTGGGAAATGTATTATAAATACTAGGTATGTGTTTTAGAAATGGATTTATTAACTATAGCAAAGGAGAGAGCAAGACTGGTCCTCATAACTCAAGAAGGGTCACACCTATGTTTCATAATTAGGAGACGATTCATGTAAATACATTCAACTTGAATGACCACTGGCTTTTATCAATGTGTAATTGTGAATTACTCACCTTTTTCTCTTTCCTCATCACTGGCCATAGCTTCCCAATCATCCAATCCAGCATCCTCAGTTTCTTCTTCTTCTTCTGTAAATTTTCATTTAACATACAAAAATCATTTAAGAATATGGCACTTTTAGAAAAAAGAAAACTACGCTGTGACATTAATGTTTTCATGATTTAACTAGGTAAAACTATGCATGTACCTTTTCTTTGGAATTAATTTTTTCAATGTAGTTAGTATGTTATAATTTACTATTAATAAATATTTCACTATTTCACAATACATACTCAAATACCAGAACTTAACCTAAACTGCATATGTAAAGAATTTAAAATTGTACAAATTTAAATGCTAAACTATTCTTTTATCTAAAAAGTATATATGAATACATTATATTTTTAAGAAGAATACATTTCACATCTTTTTGAACTTTCAACTCATACTTTATTAACATAATTTATTATTCATTTTGCTTTAGCCTTCACAGATATATTCAAATAACTATTATATTTCAAAGTTGAAGATACAGAACTATTATTCTATTCTAGGAAAAAAATAAATGTGGTGCTGAAATTCTGGAATAATTTTAATATGAAAAACTGTAATACTCTGTTAGTAATTATTCTCCTTTTACTAAAAATGCAACTAGACAAAACTACTTCTAAGAAAGGAAGGTAAACATGGGATTCTATCTCCCTATAATTATAATTTCTAATAATACTCAATAAGTCACTTTAGGAAATGAGTCTCAGAAATAAATAAGTACTCTCTAAAACTTTTTGCTTGATATTACAAATACCTTACAAACCTTACAACCAATCCCCAAACTCAATTCCTCTAATGTCACTATCTTTGGGGAAGGGAGGAGAGTGTGGGTGGATGTGTGTGCACTCAAGTGCTTGTCCTGGGGCTTGAATTCAGGGCCTTGGGCACTGTCCATGAGCATTTTTCATTCAAGGTTACCATCTTAACACTTAAAACCACAGCTATACTTCTGGCCTTTTGGTGGTTAATTGGAAGTAAGAGTCTCACAGACTTTCCTGCTTTGAACTGTGATCCTAAGATCTCAGTCTCCTGAGTAGGTAAGAATACAAGCCACCAACACCCAGTTAATTTCATTATCTTAACCTTAAGCTGAGGCCTACCCATGTGGAATTAGCATATTCAATTAGGAGAGAAAGGTAAGAAAAGGAGCTCTCATTATTTGTGAACATCTTCAGCCTGTTCTGATCCTGTCTTAAAACTGAATATTCTCTTGAGTTTATACATACGTGATTATGTACTCAACATACCTTTATCTAGCCTATGGTCTTATCAATCTCATGAAGGAGAACTTTAAATTTTTTTTTAAAAAGCCAGAGATTTTTTCCTTACACACACAGTGTTAAATATAAAAAAAAAAAAAAAATGGTGTTAAAATGCAAATTTCTGTAGTTCTTAAATTTTTAGGCCTTGAGATTTTCAACCCATAGATTAAAAACAAAAAAAAATAAATAGTTACTGTTACTAAAGAAAAAAACACATTGTAATCTCATTTGTCTACTGCTCAAAATTAAAAAAAAAAAAGCTATCTAGGCTGGGTGCCTGTTATCCTAGCTACTCAGGAACTAAGAAATGAGGATCATGGTTCCTGACAGGAAAGTCCATGAGACTCTTATCCCCAATAAACCACCAAAAAAACAGAAGTGGCACTGTGGCTCAATGCTGGCCTTGAACTGAAGAATTCAGGGACAGTGCCCAGGCCCAGAGTTCAAGCCTAGGACCAACAAAAATAAATAAATAAAAAGGGGAAAAAAAGCCATCTAGACAAAATATGTATTTGTTTCCAAAATACTTAATAATATCTAAGATAACATGATACAATAACAGCATCTAACAGTAATCAATTGATCCCCTAATGCCACTGGCCTGGTTCAACAGGGGTTGGTGTCTCTTCTTTTTCTGGTACTCCTTGTTCTATAACTTCTACAACAGAATTCAATTCCACTGCTTCAGACACTGAAAAAGAAGCACACATCAAGTTAACAATATTTCTGCAGTGTGTTATTTCTGGTAACATACCCTGTTCAATATGTAATTGAAAAAAATCAGTAATAAGAGCCTATGTCTTGGGTGCCAGTGGCTCATACCTGTAATCCTAGCTACTCGGGAGGCAGAGATCTGAGGACTGCAGTTCAAAGCCAGCCTGAACAGATAAAAGTCCATGAAATTCTCATTTCCAATTAACCACCAAAAAAGCTGGAAGTAGAGATGTAGTTCAAGTGTAGAACACTAGTCTTGAGCACAAAAAGCTTAGGGACAGCACCCAAGCCCTGAGTTCAAGCCCCAAGAACATCACCAAATCAAAAAATAAAAACAACAACAAAATCCCCACAACATCACATATTTCTTCTGCAACATTTATCAGCTGATGCATTATTAAAAAACTACTCTTTTGGGCTGAGAAGATGGCTCAGTGGTAGAGGTCTGCCTTGCATGCAGAAGGCCCTGGGTTCGATTCCTCAGCACCACCTAAGCAGAAAAAGCTGGAAGTGGCACTGTGGCTCAAGTGGTAAGAGCGCTAGCCTTGAGCTGAAGAGCTGCGGGGCAGTGCCCAGGCCCAAAGTTCAGATCTCACAACTGACAAAAAAAACAACTATTCTTTCAACTCAAGGAATGAAATACAAAATCACAAAAAAGTTATTATTGTTGGTTATTAAAGTTAATAACTATTCATAGAGTAGCCCATTTTTTCAAAGTAAAGTACTTTTTCTATTAGCCTCTTATTTAAATTAAGTATGACAATAAACAGAAACAAGGTATAAGAAATTTCAAAATGCAGTTCTGGGAGTGTTATTCGGAGTGGAATATATTGCACAATACCATGCCCATGTATACACAATTGAGTTCAGTGTTTTTTAAAAGACAGTGAATTGAAAGATATGAAGAAAAGCAAACAAAATAGTTTCCAAAACAAACACAAACCTTCTTTATTTTCTAGCTGCTGAGGTGTTTTTTTCTTCTTTTTATCTTCATAAATTGGCCTTTTTTTTGGCAAAGAGTCTTTTGATGGCACTTCAACACCTGATAAATAAACAAAATCTTTAGGCTTATACACTTGACATAACACCTGAGACATAGCTTTTTAAAAGATAACATTCCATACTATGTGGAAATGAAGTATGCAACTTGTGGGCAGGGACAAAGTGGGAAAACTAAGGGAAAATGAATGACAGGGTAATATTTTCTAAAAATAATTGTATTTACTACTTGACTTATGAAATGGTAACCCCGCTATACAACACCATAATAACAACAATAAAATTACTACTTATTTCAAACCAGGTACTAATGGCTCATGCCTGTAATCCTAGCTATTCAGGAAGCTGAGATCTGATGACTGCAGTTCAAAGACAGCCCAGGCAGGAAAGTTCATGAGAATCTTATCTCTAATAAGCTATTTAAAAAAAAATCTGGAAATGAAGCTCTGGCTCAAGTTACCCTTGAGCAAAAGAAGCTCAGGGACAGCACTGAGGCAGAGTTCAAGCTGCAGGATGCAAGCACACACCCACGCACCCCATTCCAATAACCTCAAAGATATATAGCCTAAAATATAAAAGGTTATGCATGGAAAAACTACTTTTACATAAGCATCTTAAAATCTATGTTTCAGTAACAATAAAAATTTTAATAAATGCATTTTTACAACCACATTGCAACAAAGCAGCAGTTATTTCATCCTGTGCTGTTCCCTGCAGCTAAGCTTTCCTCATACACTTGGCTGCTGAGCAACACCATCAGCTCTTTACTCCTAACCATTAGGTTTTTCCCAAAATGTCAATTAAATGCAAGTTTTCAGTCTGGCTTTGTTATTTACAGGGATTTATGAGTAATC
This sequence comes from Dipodomys spectabilis, assembly GCF_019054845.1. Lineage (NCBI taxonomy): Eukaryota > Metazoa > Chordata > Mammalia > Rodentia > Heteromyidae > Dipodomys > Dipodomys spectabilis. The sequence continues at coordinate 4,671,381 of NW_024870864.1, read as the reverse complement.
CACTTTGGGGGATGATGTGGGTGCTGGGTCCTATGGCTTCATCTCAGGGCCTGGGCGCTGTCCCTGAGCTTTTTAACCCAAAGATAGCATCCTATCATTTAGGCCACAGCTCCAATTCTGACTTTTTGGTGATTACTGGAAATGAGAGTCTTATGGACTTTCCTGCCCCAGCTGGCTTCAAACCGTGATCCTCAGTTCTCAGCCTCCTGAAGAGGTAGAAGGTACCTGGCTTGTGAGTAATCCAGTTTTTGCATATATTAGTATAACATCTTCCTATTGCTGAGGAAATAACACTGTATGGATATACCAATTCGTTAATCCATTTAATAGCTGAGGGACATCTAAGTAATTTACAATTCTGGATAATTTTGAATAAAGCAAATTTGAGCATTTTTGTGTTAGTTTATTTCATGTTTACCCACCATTTCAGAGAAGTAATAAGACAAAGCAAACGTACTTAATTTTATGCTAAACTGCCTATTGTTATCCTAGTACTCATACAATTTTTCATTCTTAATAAATTTACTGTTGTGAATCTTCAACATTATGTATAGGTATATTTTAAAGGTTTTAGATTTATGTATGCTATGTGTTACTAAGTCATTTGGGATCTTAAATCTCCCTAAGGATTAATTTAGGCAATGTATGATTTTCATGTTTTTATAAGCTTCTTGGTAAAAAGATTGTTCAAACCTTTTGTCTATTTTTATATGGAGTTGTTGGTTTGTTTTGCTGAATTCTGAGACATCTTTATATATCTGGGATTTTACATACTGGATTAATCTTTTGTCAAATATATGATTTGAAGGTACTGGCTTTGAATTCCCTTAACAATGTCTTTTGCTAAGAAAAAGTTATGAACCAAAATTTCTCATTTTTCTCTCTGATTATAAAGTCATATCTAAGCACTATTTACCTAATAAAGAATAATCATGAAGACTTTCTCCTATGTTTTCCTCTAAAAGTTTGACTGTTGTAAATTTAGATTTAAGATTCACTTTGAATGGAGATTAACAAAAGGTTTTTTCTTGTTTTTTAACATACAAATGTCCAATTGTTCCAGTACCACTTGTGGCAAAGACTACAAATACTTTACCCTTTGAACTGCATTCACCTCTAACAGGAAAAATTAAGAAAAATCAATTGACCATATATAGGCTTTCTGTTCTGTTGATCTATTTGTCTATCCTTTGCAAAAAACATAGTATTAACTCCTTTAACTTTGGTATAAATCTTGAAATATGGTCTGTGCTGTCCAAATTTGTTTTCCTTTCTCAAAATTATGGCTATTTTAACATGTTAGTCTTTTTAAACATACATTTAGAAAAGTTTATAGATATACAGAAAACATGCTTTGGGTTGACAGCACTGAATATAACAGGTTAGGGAGAACTTAACATAACATTCTAGATAGGCTGGGAAGGTAGCTCAGTGGTAGACCGCCTGCCTTCCATGCATGAGGCCCTGGGTTCGATTCCTCAGCACCACATAAGCAAAAAAGAAAATAGCCGGAAGTGGCGCTGTGGCTCAAGTGGTAGAGTGCTAGCCTTGAAGAGCCGAGGGACAGAGCCCAGGCCCAGTTAGGCCCCACAACCGGACCCAAAACAAAAAACAAACAAAAAACAAAAACAAAAAAAATTCCACAGTCTTAAAATCCATAAACATGGCATCTCTCTACTAGGTCTTCTTTAATTAACTAATTAGTGTTGTATTGTTTTCCATATATACATTCTTTAAATATTAGATTTATAGTTATGTTATTTTTTTCCTTTTTGGATTGCTACTATACATTTTTTACTTTCACATATTGTTAGCATGAAGAAATACAACAAACAGTTGTATTTGCTATCTTTTTTGTCAGTCACGGGTTTTGAACTCAGGGCCTAGGCCCAGTCTCTGAGTTTTTCACTCAAGGCTGGTGTTCTACCAAAGTTCCACTTCCAGTTTTTAGTTGGTTAATTGGAGATTAGAGTTTCAACAATTTTCCTGCCCAGGCTGGCCTTGAACCATGATCCTCAGATTTCAGCCTTCTGAGTAGCTAGGATTACAGGCATGAGCCTATATAGATAGCAGCAGGCTATCTGCTATCTTTTTAATCTCACCTATTAGTGCTAAGGTTTGGGGGAGTCAAAAGGGGGATGGGGGAGTTGAGGAACCAGTACAACACAGTGTGTGGTAAAAAGTAGCAAACTTGACTCCCTCATAAGCTAAGGCTTACAACTGAGTCATTCACCATTATGTGTAATTGTTGTGCTTCCTATGTGTAAGTATCTTCTATCAAAGTGAAGAAGCTACTATTAATATCCAGGTAAGTGAATTCCTTTCTATACCCAGTTTGTAAATATTTATTAAACACTGAATGATAAATTTTGACAAATAATTTTCCTCATTTATTAAGGTAATTTTCTTTTTTTGTTTTGTTTTGTCAGTCATGGGGCTTGAACTCTGGGCCTGGGCACTGTTCCACAGCTCTTCAGCTCAAGGCTAGAGCTCTACCACTTGAGCCACAGTGCCACTTCCTGTCTTCTAGTGGTTTATTAGAGATAAGAGTCTCCTGGACTTTGCTGCCCGGGATGGCTTTTGAACCGTGATCCTCAAATCTCAGCTTCCTCAATTGCTAGGATTACAGGCATGAGCCACCAGCACCCAGCAGTAATTTTTCTTTTAGATTGTCAATATAGAAAAGCATTTTCATTCATTTCAAAATACTGAGGTCATCCTTTTATTCCCAGGATAATGTGCTTTATTATCAAGATAGATTGCCATTGTATGTAAATATGTATAAATATACATATTATTGCTAGAATAAAAGTGCAAAATATTGAGAATTTTTTAGTTCATAAGGCACATTAATCTATATATTTCTTCTCTTAAGTTGTTTTTGTCACAATATGTAATAACAGTAATGCTGGCCTCATAAAACAAGCTGGGTATTTCTGTAAGATAATGTTTATGACTGGTCTAATTTCATCCTTAATTATTTTAGAATGTCCATATAGAGTTTATCTAATTGGAAATTAACCTGATTAATTTAAATAGATATGGCCGATTTTTACAATCATAATGGGATTATTTACTTGTTCCTTTGTTTACTTTGTTTCTTTGCAAGTTTTGGTAACTCATGTCCTTTTAAAAGTCTCTCTAGCCCAGCGCTGGTGGCTCACGCCTGTAATCCTAGCTACTCAGGAGGCTGAGATCTGAGGATCGCGGTTCAAAGCCAGCCCGGGCAGGAGAGAGCGTGAGACTCCTATCTCCAATAAACCACTAGAAAACCAGAAGTGGTGCTGTAGCTCAAGTGGTAGAGCGCTCGCCTTGAGCTGAAGAGCCGAGGGACAGCGCCCAAGCCCAGAGTTCAAGCCCCACAACCGTCAAAAAAAAAAAGTCTCTCTATTACAACTAAGTTTTAAATTTATAGACATAAAATTATTCAGAGTAATGCCTTATAATTATCTTAATACCTTCACCCCTGATAATGGTTTTGATTACTGTGGCTTTTTTTCTGACAATATCTTTTTTTGGGGGGACTTGAATTCTGGGCCTGTGCACTGCCCCTCGGCTCTTCAGTTCAAGGCCAGCGTTCTACCACTTGAGCTATAGCGCCACTTCCAGTTTTCTAGTGGTTTATTAGAGATAGGAATCTCACAGCCTTTCCTGCTGGAGCTGGCTTTGAACCGTGATCCTCAGATCTCAGCTTCCTGAGAAGCTAGGATTACAGGCATGAGCCACCAGTGCCCAGCTTTTTTTTTTTTTTTTTTTTTTTGGGGGGGGGGGGGGAGTCCAGTCATGGGGCCTGAACTCTGGGTCAGGTTGCTGTCCCTCAGCTCTTCAGTTTAAGGCTAACGCTCTACCACTTGAGCCACAGTGCCACTTCCTGCTTTTTTCTTTTTGCTTATGTGGTGCTGAGGAATCGAACCCAGGGCCTCAGGCATGCAAAGCAAGCGCTCTACCACTGAGCCACCTTCCCAGCCCTGACAATATCTATTTTATCGGTCAGTTTTATCAATTTTATTGATCATTTTAAAGAACAATCTCTTCATCTAACTGCTTCTATTATTTTTGTTTTCCATTTCATTGTTTAGTGTACTTTATTATTTCTTTCCTTCTGCTCAATTTAGTCTTTAACATGGAAGTTTAGCTCATGGATTTGAAGCTCTTTCTAAAACATGTCATGCCTGCTCTCCTCTCTGCACTGTATTTGTTCTGTGCCTTTTAACATATTAACATATATTAGCATTTTTACTTATATTTAACATAATGAGTAGTATTTTGGTTTTAGGTCTACCATTTTGTTTATATTTGCTTCCTCTATGTTGTTTCCTTTTCTTTCTCTTTTATTCTCATTTCACTACTCCTGGCTTTTTAGCTATGTTAAGTCTGAATGAATACTCAAAAACTTAAGGACAAGAGATCTTGCTGACAGGCTAGAAAAGTCTACCGTATGGCTCAAGAAATTATCTACCTTGATGAAAATGTTAGGTTGGGTATACAAAGACACAAGATTATTATAACTTTTTGAAAATATAACTTTATTATATAATATGGGGAGTAGATTTCAAATTCCTGTAACTCCAACTTCCTTCTAATGTTAGTTTTGTAAACCTTTTCCTGTTCTTTTAATTTGTATGTACTTCATCTGATCCAAGGTATTTTCAAATTTCCAATTTAAGACTTTTCTTTGACTCAGGGACTAAAGTATCTTAATTTCCAAAGACTTGAGAGTTTTTCCCAAGTGTATCTTTTATTTGGATGGTTGGTTTGGTTTGATACAGGATCTTCCTATTTGGGCTAGGACAGCCTGGAACTTACGTAGCTCATGCTGGTCTTAACCCTCCTGCCACCACCTCCTGAATAATAGAATTATGGGTTCATGCAGTCCCAGCTCCAGATATATTCTATTATTTAATTCTACCTTACTTCTAGTTTTAATATAGGAAAACATATTGCATCAGCCAGGAGTAAGCTCACAGGTTTCAACTGTTGACTGAAATCCCATTCTACCTGTTTCACATTTACATTTCTGCTTTCTATAACACCCTGTACCTCTACCCTCTACCTCTCCTCCACCCTTTCTAGCTGAGAGAGAGATAAGGGAGAGTAGAGAAAATACCCTGCATATAACTAGATGATAGCAGCATGCCACCACACCCAGCTTTTTGTTGGCTGAGGTAAAGTCTCATCAACTTTTTACATGGGCTGGACTTTGAAGCATGACACTCTCATTTCACTACTCCTGGCTTTTTAGCTATGTTAAGTCTGAATGAATACTCAAACTTAAGGACAAGAGATCTTGCTGACAGGCTAGAAAAGTCTACCGTATGGCTCAAGAAATTATCTACCTTGATGAAAATGTTAGGTTGGGTATACAAAGACACAAGATTATTATAACTTTTTGAAAATATAACTTTATTATATAATATGGGGAGTAGATTTCAAATTCCTGTAACTCCAACTTCCTTCTAATGTTAGTTTTGTAAACCTTTTCCTGTTCTTTTAATTTGTATTATATTTCATGTAGAATTTCTTACAGAAAGCACAACTGTCTCATTTTCAAACAATCTGCCTTTTAACATATTAACGTATATATTAGCAGTTTTACCTATATTTAACGTAATGAGTCGTATTTTGGGTCTACCATTTTGTTTATATTTGCTTCCTCTGCCTTTTAACATATTAACATATATTAGCATTTTTACTTATATTTAACATAATGAGTAGTATTTTGGTTTTAGGTCTACCATTTTGTTTATATTTGCTTCCTCTATGTTGTTTCCTTTTCTTTCTTTTATTCTGTCTTCAGGATTATCCAACAACATCCTAATATTCTACTTTATCTACTGGTTTAGCTTATTTACTTTTAGTAAGTGGTAGAAGAATCAGAATATTTATAGCTGGCTTTTCATAGCATACTTAGAAGCAGTATTTACATGGCACATGAGTCACTCAGAAGTCAGTCTAAGTCTTGGTCATTGGTTTATAGCTCAGTTCAGTTTTAGAAGCTTGGCTATGCTTCTTTGGGTCTGTTCTAAACACAGACAATCCCTGATAAACCTAGGAGCTATGTCAGCTTGTAAATAGAACCATTAGGTCTTGGTTCTCCAGCTTTCTCAACCCTGTAATTTCCTTTACACTGTCTCTCAAGAGCTTTTTCCTGGTTCCTCTGGCCAAAACGTGAAGCTGTCAAGAGTTTTATGTTCCCAGATTGTTGGGAAGAGCCACACACTTGGGCAAAAACAGCAAGAGAAAAAGGATAAACAATAACAGAATGTCTTCTTTCTAGGTCTCCTAGCCATAATTAGGTAGCCAAATGGGTAGGTCATTCAATTTTTTTTTTAACAGAATTTTGGTCACCAGTGGCTTGTGCTTGCAATCCTAGCTACTTGGGAGGCTGACAGCAGGAGCAATGCAGATCAAGGCCAGGCTAGGCTAAAAAGCTTAAAGGGCTCCTTCTCAACAGATAGGTGCAGTGGTGATCAATGGTCATCTCAAGCACAAAGGAGGCAGAGATAGCGCAGGATAGCAATTTCAGGCCAGCTCAGGCAGAAAAACTATGTAAGACTGTCTCCATGGAAGGAAAATAAGACAGAGTAGCATGCACTTGTGATCCCAGCAACCACAGGACTCCTAAAAATGGTGATAACCTCAGGGGCACACTGGGCAGTAAGTGTGACCCTATCTTAAAAATAGCGTGAAAAAAACTGGGCTAGTGGCATGGCTATATAATGCTTCCCTCAAAGTATGAGGCATGAGTTTAAACCCTAGTAACAGCAGAAGAGGGAAATGTGCTTTTTTGAAATCTATATTTACTACTTCCAGCCAAACATACAATGATTAATTTCAGTTCTGGTATGTTAAACACGCTACTTACACCCAATGAGTCACTATCTCTACTCTAGATGACAGCAGGAAACTAAACTATAAGATTTTTATGAGGAGAAAAATGAATAATGTCGAAGTTTATTACTGTATACACCAATTTACAAACTAAGTACATCGTAAACTTGTAAATATAGTCCAAAGTATAGTCCCCCTAAGTCCAAAAATGACTATAATATAAAAATATATAAAATACAGGGATTAAAAAATTAGAAAAGATCCAACATATTCTCAGTAGTACTATTTTTACTCAGTGACTATTTTTACTCATCTTATCCGTTGGAAAACACAACTAAATGCCTAATTTGTGGTCCTAAGCCATCATTAACTACTAAAAGAACCAAGACATTTTTGTTAAACAGGTGATCCAGATTTAAGCAGAAAGTATTAGAAGACCTTTTTGGCTGACTTATACCAGAAAGTATAGAAGTCAAAGAACACATGTCATGATGTGAAAAAGTAGTAAGAAATCAGTCTGAATTAGACACCCACTGACCAAAGAGATACAATTCGAGTATGTAAGTTATCTTCCAAAATGAATAACTATTCTTACATTTTTCCTGACTTTTTCACAGAATTTTCACAGAAATTCTTTTGATTCAATTCCACTCTTCTGAACACTACAGTATCTCTACGTGAGAAAACTCCCAGATGGTTCAGCTAATTAAAAGCACCACTTACCTTGAGCCTGTAGAAGTTTAAGGGTAGCTTCAGCTCGAGCTCTGGCTTCTCTCTGGGATTTAGTTAAAAGTTTCCCTTCTTTTTTCAAACGTTCTTTTCTTTCCTTTTCTTTTTGCTTTTTCCTTTCTCTTTTTTCTTGTTCTAATCGTTCCTAAGAAAGAATGTATGTCAGATTTTAAAAATATATTAAAAAATATATAAGTATCAATGTGAACAGCCCAAACTTTAAAGCTCTTTAGATGCATAGTATTGTTAGGAGATTCCAAATGAAAATACTTAAAATGTTATGAATTATCACTAGGTAACAGATTACATAAGTAATCTGTCTCTATATGAAATAGACTTTCTGCAGCTCTTCATGTTAATATTTACACCAAAGGGGCTGGGAAGGTGGCTCAGTGGCAGAGCGTATGCCTTGCATGCCAGAGGCCCTGGGTTCGATTCCTCAGCACCACATAAGCAAAAAGAAAAAAGCCAGAAGTGGTGCTGTGGCTCAAGTGGTAAAGCGCTAGCCTTGAGCTGAAGAGCTGAAGGACAGCGCCCAGGCCCAGAGTTCAGGCCCCATGACCGGACCCAAAAAAAAAAAAAATTTACACCAAAACAAGAGTATAACTGAATTGCTATACAACTATGAACTCTTTAGAAATATAAGATTAACAATATTCTATAGGGAACAGATTTTGAATAAAACATAGTATCAATGTTAACAACTTCATGAAGAACATACCTCTTCTTTACGCTTGGCTTCTAATTCTTCAAGTCGCTTTATCCGTTCTTCTTCTTCTCTCTTCTGTCTTTCTTCTTCTTCTTTAAGTTTAGCCAGAGCTTCTTGCATAGCTTTAACAGTGGCTTTGCTAGGTCCTTTTTTCTTTTCTTTCTCTTTTTCTTCCTTTTCTGTTTTCTTTTTCTTCTTATCTTTTTTCTTTTTGTCTCCTTCATTGTCATCTACCAAAAAGAATAAAGACAAAGTGCTTTAAAAAAAAGTAGGGGTTAGAGGCATGGCTGGCTCAGCTGGTAAGAGTTCCAGTCAATGTGTGAACCAGATACAGTCTGAGGCTTAGTCCAAAGGAACAAAGTAGTTCCCTATGGTAATGAGGAAAACTGGTACAATTCAAGGACTGTCAACAGGCCAAAGCTGATGCCATCAGTGAGGTAGGACTGTGGGTATCAAGGCATTTTATGCACCTTGGTACCTAGAACAGCTTAGTTTTACTCATGCTGTCTACAAAGCTGTTGTTAAGTTAAAAGGGCAATATTGTACTTCAGGAGTCTTCATCTATGGCAACCTGGGGGAGTGACTTGTACATGACAGACACTTGCATGAAGTTCTAAAGAATGACTTGATTTCCACTTAAGTTCTATAGCTACTTGCACATCTATACAAAATCTATTTTATGACAAAATAAAAAAATACACATAACTATACTACATGAACTCAAACTCACTCCTTATTGTGTTTCTCAGATAATAAAAATTGCAGTGGTAAAAAAAAAGTATCAATTTTTTGCACTCTAAGCCAGGCACTGGTGGCTCATGCTTGTAATCCTAGCAACTCAGGAGGCTGATCTGAAGATCGAGGTTTGAAGCCAGCCCCAACAAGAAAGTCATGAGACTCTTATTGCCCACCCCCCCCCCCCCACATGCCAGAAGTGTAGCTGTGGCACAAGTGATAGAGCACTATGAACAAAAAAGCTCAGGGACAACTCTCAGACCCTGAGTTCAAGTCCTAGAACCAGCACCAAGAAAAGTTTTCTGTTGTTAAGAAAACCCATTCTGAAACTAAGATTTAATTTCTATAGGAATCATTTGATCTTCAGATCAAATAAAAAGGAATTAGTTATGTTTATTTTTAAAAGCTGGTTCTAATTTAAAAGATGTTAACTAATTTTAAAATAATATTACTTTGTATTTCAGACTGATTTCATGTTTTCATAGGAAAAGACTTAAGATATTATCTGACACTCAGTTTTCAAAAAGTATATTTTTCTCTTTGACAATATTTAAGTTGTTATCTGCAAATAGTATTCATAAAATTCCACAAAACCTCCAATGTATAAATAAATTCACTGAAAAAATATTTTATACTATATATAAATGTTGAGCAATGACATAAAAAGAGTAGTTTTGGGTGGATATATTTTGGTTAAAAGAAAAAAAAAGACAGGGTTCTCACAATTCTGTCCATACAAACTTTACATTTCAGCCTTCAATTAATCCTCCTGCTTTTGGTTCCCAAGTAGTAGATGTGTGTATGTGTACCAGTGTATCCAGCTCATTAGATGTAACTTTTAAAGTCTTTTATAATTAAGGTCCTTTATAACCACGGACAAATAATAAAGTGATACTGAGGTATAATCATCACAACTTAGACTAAGCATGAACCAACCTTCTTATACCTGCTTATTACCAACCTTCTATAGCTGTCAGAGTCTCTCCTTTCTCTTCAAAGACAGTGCCAGTCTCAAGGGTTACTTTGGATTTTATACCTTCCTCTTCAGACTTCCTTTGAGGTTCTCGTTGTTTACTCTGGTCTTTTTTACCTGTTTCTAATTCTTCCTTTTCTTTCAGCTTCCGTAGTTTCGCCTTTTCTTCATCTCTCTTTTTTCTTTCACGCTCTTTCTTTTCTGCTTTCTTTTGTGCCACTGTCTTAATTTTGAAGGAGGAGTCATCATCTTCATTGCCACTCTCTACGTTAGGACCTGGTTTGTTTTTTTGATTTTTTTTCTGCCCTTTTCTAGACTGTAAAAATTCATCTGATTCATCCCCACTTTCACCTGAAGAATTTACTCTGGAACGCTCTTTAATTTTCTTACTATTATCCTCATCCTCATCTGACCCATCCCACTTTTTATTTGATTTTTGAGCTTTCCCTTTAGCTTTCTTAGAAATTTTATTAAAATCATCATCATCATCACTCCCAGAGTATATTTCTATTTTTTGTTTCACATTCTTCTTTGCTTTTGACTCTTTATCTTCCAATTCTTCACTATCATCATCAAAACTCGGTTTTTTGTTCTTCTGTCCTTTCCTTTTTTTATCTTGTTTTGATGCAAATTCTTCTTCGTTGTTTTCTGTTGGCTAAAAGTTTCCACTGTTAGAAATATTAACAAAATTATTCTAATCTCCTAAAAAAAAAAACCCTGAGATCCCCTCAGATTCAGATTCATGTGTTTCACTAAGTATACATTTTTTTAACTCTCAAAATTATTTCAAAATAGTTTTATTTTACAAACACATAAAATTGAGCCATGGACCAATGGCTCACTTTTATAATCCTATTCAGGAAGCTGAGATTTGATTGTCGTTTGAAGCCAATCTAGGCTTATCTCTAATTAACCCCCTAAAAGCTGGAAATGGAGCTGTGGCTTAAGTGGTAGAATGCTAGCCCTGAGCAAAAAATCTCAGAGACAGAGAGCCCAGACCTGTTCAAGCCCCAGAACTAGTACCAAAAAACAAATACAAACAAAAAAAAAAACATAAAATCAAACACACATCCACATCTGACATTCACATTCACATTTCAAAATCCAAGTGCTAAAACAATCAGTAATCTCCAGCCACATTTATTGACTTTCGTTAATGACATATGAAATGCTATATGAAACTATTTTCAAAATAAAGGAGAAAGGTATCTACCATTTTCTCCATTACTCTGAGGCATATTCAAATTCAAAGGATGAAAAAGAAAATTTGTAAATGTAATATGCAGTTGCAATCACATTTCAAAAATCAGTTTTATAGACATGCAAAATGCCATTAACTATCTTTAGAATTGCAAATAAAGCATCTTTATATCTTGACAAATTTTAAAATATATTATTTCTGTCCTAAAAACGTTTTTCTATTGGGCATCATATTTTACAGAAGTTTAACGTATCTACATTTACTAGTTTCCTAATATAGCTCTCAAAACCAACATTAGAACAGGACAGGAAACATAAATAGTAATAATCTGTGTCTTTCACCTTCACTGTTACAGTTTCTCTGTCAGCCTTGATGCCTTGAGCTTCCAAAGACAATTCTTCTAGTTCTTTTAGAATATCATCTTCACTAGAAAAGAAATACAACACATTTTGAAGAACTGAAATTATTAAGTGACCTCAGAATCAAGGCTAAAAAAACTCAACTGTATTTAAGTATACTTACTCAAAGTCCTGCTTCTTTTTCTCTTTTTTCTTTTTCCCTTTTGACTTTTGAGGTTCCTGTTCCTTGGCAGCACCAGCTCCTTCAATTTCTGCAGCCAAGGCATCAAGATCAATGTCATCCTTGGCACTTAAAAATGAAAACAAGGAACTAGGTGTTACTCAAAAGCAAGTAATCTATTATATGTAATTCATAGAAAAGTATCATTTTAAAAACTTTTCATACATATGTAGCACAGGTAGGAAAAAATTCACAAAGTTCTTTCACAACAATGTGAGTTTACATCTGCTTATCAACTCCCTGAATTTACTTCAATAAAGTTTCTAGATTAGTCCAATCAGGAAGAGCTGCATGAAATCTACCAAATAAAACAAAACAAAACAAAAATACCAAGTAACCAAGAAAAAGAAGTAACTCTAGTAAATACCAAAGGGATCCGTGAGAGTGTACTGAAGTTATTCAAGTATATGAAGCTATTTATAAAACAAAAATCTTAAAAGAAGGTCTCAATTCTTGATCAACAACAATAATAATAAGTATCTGGACATTTACTTTTTATTCTGTCCTTTTATAGACTGCAAAATTTCATGATTCATCACCATTTTCACCTAAAGAATACAACAGCAAAAATCCAAACCAACTAATTAGAATACAGGCAAAAAACATGGAATATCCAATTTATACAGTGGATCAGTATATCCACTGAAGAGGATATACAGACTGCAAAAAAAAAAAAAAAAGATATTCTGCATTATTCACCATGTGGGAAATGGAAATTAAAAACACCACTACAATCAAAATGTCATCCTTTCTAAAGTGTGATAATAAACAATACTGGAAGAATATACAGGAACTGAATTATCCACACTGCTTTAGAAATATAAAATTGTTCACCCAATCTACAAAAAAATATGTGTGTGTGTGCGTGCCACATCACAAAAAAAAAATTTAGGTTCATAGAGAAACTTGTTGACAAATTTTTATGGAAGTTTCATTTACAATAGCCCAAAACTTAAAAACTGTGGCTCCCAATTCCACAGAACTATTCAGCAATAAAATTTAATGAAACTTTTGACATATACAACTTCTTGGATAGAACTTGATCCAATCTTCTAAATCTTTATGCATATGTGATTCCATGAATACAATATTATTGCAAAGATAATATTTTAGAAATGTAGAACAGATTTTCAGTTTACCGCAGGTTAGGAACCACAGGAGTAGAAGTGTACTGAGGGTACTTATGTGGTGACAAACGGCCAACTTAGAAAATCCCTGAATTATGTCCTTTATCTGAACTGTGGTAATAGATATACAAATCTACATACAGGATAATGTAAAACAAAACAAAACACTAAAAACACATAAATGAAATCAAGTGAACTTGAATGTGATCAGTGGATTTCATCATTTTTTTTTGTTATTATAAATGTGATATACAGAAGAGCTACATTTACGACCCCCCTCCCTCTCTCTCAGCCGAGACCCTGGGGCAACTTAGATAGTGAAGGGTGCCAGGTGTTCCCTCCTCTCCTGGGAAATATGGCTCCTATAATAAACATGATAATCTTTCTCCAGTGCCTGCCTGCCTCCGTGTGGTCCCTTGAGATGAATGTGAAGGATCCTTTTTTTTTTTTTTTACTGCTTTCTTGATTTTATTTCAAAAGTACACAAGGTCACAAAACTAAGAGCAAGTTTTCATTTGTGAAGGATCCTTTTAATGATAACTATCATTGTGAAGTTTAAAAGTTGTTTTTGACTTAAAAAAATACAAAAGATTAAAGCTAAATAAGACAGTTAACAAAATACAAAAGACGGACTGAGAAAATACTTGCTGAATATTTGTTGAGAATATCCTGTAATGCATAAGAAATTCCTTCAATCCAGTATCAAAGCAATATATATAGACAGACACATACACACACTTTTTTTTTTTGGGGGGGGGGGGGGGTTCTGGGGCTTGAACTCTGGGCCCTGGGCCCTATCCTTCAGCTTTTCAGTTCAATGCTAGAGCTCTACCACTTGAGCCACAACGCTACTTCTTCAGCTTTCTGATTGGTTTATTGGAGATAAGAGTCTCATGGACTTTTGTCCCAGGCTGGCTTTGAACCTTGATCCTCAGATCTCAGCCTTCTGAGTAGCTAGGATTATAGGCTTAAGCCACCATGCCCAGCTTAGAAAGCAATAAATTTTTAATGGGAAAATCTGACCAAACACAATCCATGAGATGCAAGGAGGAAAAAAAAAAAACAACATGTTAATAAGGAAATGTAAATTAAAACAGATGTCATTACACAGCCACTAGAATAATTAAAACTGGGTCAAAATTTCTCTGACACTCTGAGGTAAGGGTCTACTGTCTTCCTCTCCCCTTTAATCTAAGGGATCTGGCTGAAATGATTTAAGTTTCTAGGCTTAGACCTTAAATCAGCAGGTCTTATTGAATTAACTTGCTTTTGGAATGTCCACTGTCAGACTAATGTGCATGTCCAGGCAATATGGACATACTAGGTTTATGAAATACAGGTCTAGCTCCAATTGACCACCACCAACTACCAGAAGAAGAGAAGGAATAAGGAAGACTTTAAGATGACTCCATTACATGCCCCATGGCTAGACGCACAGGAGACCCAAAACAACACACTCTTAATTCGGCAGAACCAATGCCCAGAATTATTAAAGATAATGATTTAAAATTTTCAAGCCACTAAACTTTTGAATGTTATCACAGTAATTAAAGCGTATCCTCCATTTCCTCCTCTATCTAATCCACATCAGAGCCTGAAAAAAATGATGACATGTTGCCAGACAAGCATGTATTGGCTAAATCCAAACTACACCACTCCTTTCTGCCTCCTGTCAACTTCTAAGTTGTCAAACAGAAACTACCCCAAATGTCAACATACTGAAAGAAGGAAGGCCATGCATAACCCTCTTGCTGCCCTTTTTCACTCTATTTGGTTTCATGCCATGTACCACCAACATACTCAGAAACCTCCATTTCTTCTTACCCAGCATCAACAGTTACACACACAGAGGAAGAAGGGGGAGAGGCACTGAGAGGGATAAGCACAGTAATCATTGTTAAGATAATATCCCCCACCACTTGCAACTGCTGATCCCAACAGTCCTTATTTCCTATTTCCTCAATAGTGTTGTTTTACTGTATAATCCATTAGTAAGATAAGAACTACATCTTGGGGAAAAAATAAGGAAAAGAAAATAAGTACCACAACCTTACAACTATCTTAAGAAGTTCTGATACCTTACAAGCATTGGAAACCATAGTTATTGCAACACTGTACAATGCAATGCAAAGGGTATGTGAGATGTATCATTACTTCCATAAATTCAATCCATTGTATTTTTAAGTATCAGATACATTAGGCAAAAAAAGGAGAGTACAAGATCAAGGACAAATATCATCTAGTGGACTCACCAGTACACCTAACTTCCAGTGTATTTCAGTCCAGTGTATCTCAACAATCTAGTAGAGCTTTTACAAAATACAGTATCTCAAGAATTAAAAAGTTAGGTATTTAATGATTCAGAAGCCAAAAATTCTCTCCAGTAACTTTTGGGTTATCTATTTAAATTTTAATTTAATAAAGATTCAAGATAAGTGGTGTACATTTATAATCCCAACTAGGCAAAAATAAGAAAAATTAAAGTTTAAGGAAAATAAGTGACAAGCTATGGAACAAAGTTCAGGCTTCCAACCAGTAAGTTAGACTTCATCTCAACAAACAAGCTAGACATGGTGATTCTTCCCTGTAATCCAACTACTCATTGTTGTAAATATGCTCCCCAAGAACCATTGGAGTCACAATAATATACAAAAAAATAAAGAATTCTATCAGCAAGAAGAAATTTACTACTGCAAAAGGGTGTACTATAAGCTAAAAAAAAAAAAATCTGGCAAGCAATCATACAGAGTAGACAGTCTGCTCAGATAATTATTCCTAACACAGCAGGCCTTGCCCCTCTGCCCAGATTGGTTGAGATCAGGGTCACAATCTGCTCAAAATAAGCTAGTGTGCACAAGATAAAATGTATTTACATAAGGTGATTCTGAAGTAAGATTTATATTCACAGGTAATCTCAAAGTATACCCACACCCTCTACTTGAATAGTCTAAGGTGTGTCCTAATTCCATACAAAAAAGAAATCAGTTTAAGACAAAACCTTACACTTTACAAATCCTTTTTTATCCCAAAGCAGTTCTTTTCCTCAAAAAAGAGCCCACGAACTAGGCCAAAGCAGGAACTTTTAAGCCCTGCACTTTGGTAGAAAAGACCATTTTTCTCAAATCAAGACAAACAGGTAAAAGGATCATAATCCAAGCTGGCTCTAAGCAAAATCATTAAGACCCTCTCAAAAATAACTAAGGTAAAAAAGGGCTGGGATGAGCCAGGCACTGGAGGCTCACACCTGTAATCCTAGCTACTCAGGAGGATGAGAAGATGACAGTTGGAAGCCAGCCCAGACAGTCAAGTCCGTAAGACTCATCTCCAATTAACCACTAGAAAAGCTGGAAGTAAAGCTGGGCTCCAGTGATAGAGCGCTTAGTCTTGAGCACAAAAATGTGGGGACAGGGCTGAGTTCAAACCCTAAAACTGGCACAGAAAAAAGGGGCTGGGATGTAGCTCAAGTAGACCACTTGGCGAGCAAATATGAGTGAGGCACTGAGTTCAAACTCCAGACCTGCTACCTTGTCATAGAACATCCACCCAAGCTTTTATGTATAAACTATTGCTTCAAGTTGATGAAAAAGGTGTAAAATAAACCTTCATGCAAAGAGAAGGTGCTATTAAAGCTCAAACTCATTACTTCAAGTTGAAGATTATCAGAAAATTAAGTCCTTGCCAGTACAGGAATGCTGAACTCAAAAACTGAAATACAAGCACAGTGGCACAACTCTGAAGTCCTATCTCCTTGGGAGGCTGATAGTGGAGGATCACTTGAGCCCACAAACATAAGAACAACTTGGACAACTAGCAACATGACTTAAAAGAAAAAGAAGAGCAGTAAATGGTAACTGGATGACATCATCGGCTTCCTTTCTCACACAACTTACTCAACAGCTATTTTCACAAATAACTCCCCTGCAGAACTAACCACTAAGAAAGTTAGTGCATGTGGCAAAGTAGTAATTCTACCAAATAGCCCAGGAGTTCCAAGATAATGACAGGCAGTGTGGACTCACAGATTGCAGCCTAGAAGCAAAGGTGATGTCCTGTGCATGCAATGGCTTCTAAGGTTGCAGAAAAACCATCAGAGAAATTGCAGGCAATAGGCCTATCTACACAGAGAACCATAATACATAAATGATAGAGTCATGGTATAGGAAACAGTATAGCAGGCTATGGCTTGGTAAAGAACTGCTCCAGTGCAGACAATAGCAACTGACAGAGTTCTTAGGAACCAGGGAGAAGGAAGAAGTCACAAGTGGGAAGTGTGTGGGTCTTGGTGACTGAGAGCAGAGATCCAGAGAAACCTTATAAACTGACTTTAAAAATACACCAGGCACCACTGCTTCATGCCTGTAATCCTAGCTGTTCAAGTGGTTGAGATCTGAAGATCCCAGTTGAGATTCAGCCCAGATGGGAAAATCCTTGAGACTCTTACAGCCAGCAGAAAAGGCTGGAAGTAGAGCTGTGGATCAAGTAGTATAGCACTGTCTCGAGTGAAAAAACTAAGGGACAAGGCCCAGCCCCTGAGTTCAAGCCCCAGAACTGGCACAAAAAAATCTATATACATAACTCCAAAGTTAACAACTCAGTAATACAGGACTTAAATGATATTAAAGAATATGAACATGAAATATCAAAAATAAATTTGAAAAATAAAGATAAATGAACTTAGAGATGTATAAGCAGCTGAATGAATTAAGAGAATATACATTAATAGCAGACTTAAAGAGAATGCAGACAAACAACTGGATGAAATACAGAGTACTGGAAGTAGCACTATGGCTTAAGTGGTAGAGCACTAGCCTTGAGCACAAAGAGGCTCAGGAACAGTGCCCAGGTCCTGAGTTCAAGCCCTGCAACACACCAAAATAAATAAATTAAATAAATAAAGACAGAAAATTGAAAAAAAAAATCCTGGAAATGAATAGGTCGATAATCCAAATAAATCTTCCATTGAAAGCCTGGGTAACAGAACAGAACGAGATGGATATAAAGTATAAGCAGTTGAGGAGGGAAGAATTAGGCCATTCAAAGACAATAAATAAATACTAAGAAAATGAAAAATATACAAAGACCTCTGGGACAATATCAAAAGACCAAACCTACAAGTCAATGGAAAAGAAAAAATATACAAACTAAAGGCATAGAAAATGTAGTTAATAAAATAGCAGAAAATTTCCCCAGTCTTGAGAAAGGGTCATACAAGTGGAGGAAGGAGGCTTTCATAACACCAAACAGGCAAGACTAGAAATGAAACACCCCCAGATGACATTTATAATTAATACAATAAATGTACAGAACTGTGAGAAGCAACATAAAGGTAAACTTACCGGAATGACAAATTTCTTAACAGAAAACTCAAACAAGAAGGGCATGTAATGATACATTCTAAGTCTGAAAGAAAATAACTCAACCTAGATTAGTATACCCAGAAAATACTACATAAACTAAAACTTCCATGATTAATGCCTAAGAGAATTTGTGACCACCAAACCAGCACTGCAGAACATAATTAATGGGATCCTATACAGAGAAAAAGATAAATGCAGTCAGAAAAATACAGGAAAGAACAAGTCACACCAGATGAGTAAATCAACAGAAGAAAAATAGAATACACAAAAAATAACAAAATGACAGGAAATACTACATACCTTTTATTATTAATGCTGTCTCAATTCTCCTAGTGAGTTAGATTAAAAAGCAAACCCCAGACTATTTGTTGCCTGCAACAAACATATCTCACAACTATAAATACTGGCTTAGAGTAAATAGACAAAAAAGTTCCTCTCCAAGCAAATGGACCTGAAAAGCCTGTAGCAGTACCTATGCTTATATCTGATTAAATAAACCAGCTGGGTGCCCGTGTCTCATGTCTCTAATTCTAGTTACTCAGGAGGCTGAGATCTGAGGATGGGTCCCCATTGAAAAATCTGAGACTATAGCAATTAACCGCCAGAAAGTCATATGACAAAGTAGTAATATGCTAGCCTTAAGCTTTTAAAAAAAGCTCAGGGACAGTGACTAGTGACTTGAATTCAGGAATTCAAGCCCCAGGATTGGTAACAAAGGATACATTAAAAAAGACTTCAAATGTTAGTTTTAACAGACAAACAAGATCATTTCATATTAATAAAGGAAATAATCCATCACAAAGTTGTAACAGTGAAACATCAAACTACTTCAAAAAGTACACTCTTTGTATATATGGAAATATCACAATAAAGTCTCCTCATTACAAATATAAATTAAAACTAGAAGGAAAAATGAATTTAATAACTGTTAGTACACAAGCACCCAAATTAGTGCACTTGATTAAACAAATACTACTGGACATACAAAGCACAGAAAGGTCCCAGTACAATAATAACAAGCCCACTCTTACCAAGATAGTCATCCAGAAACTGTCCACTCCCCTCTCCCCCAAATGCCTGGGTTGCTGAGAATAACGTGTTTTGTGCTGTTACTGGATGAATTATTCTATAGAGGTCTGTTTAGTTTATTTGTTCCATATGTCATTTAATATTTAAGGAAGGATGCCGATGATGTTAGCCAGTTACCATTTACTATTTTTTTTTCTTGTGGGCTCAAGTGATATCTCCAGTATCAGCCTCCCAAGGAGATAGGACTTCAGAGTTGTGCCACTGTGCTTGTATTTCAGTTTTTGAGTTCAGCATTTCTGTACTGGCAAGGACTTAATTTTCTGATAATCTTCAACTTGAAGTAATGAGTTTGAGCTTTAATAGCACCTTCTCTTTGCATGAAGGTTTATTTTACACCTTTTTCATCAACTTGAAGCAATAGTTTATACATAAAAGCTTGGGTGGATGTTCTATGACAAGGTAGCAGGTCTGGAGTTTGAACTCAGTGCCTCACTCATATTTGCTCGCCAAGTGGTCTACCTGAGCTACATCCCAGCCCCCTTTCTTCTGTGCCAGTTTTAGGGTTTGAACTCAGCCCTGTCCCCACACTTTTGTGCTCAAGACTAAGCGCTCTATCACTGGAGCCCAGCTTTTACTTCTAGCTTTTCTGATGGTTAATTGGAGATAAGAGTCTTATAGACTTGACTGTCTGGGCTGGCTTCCAACTGTCATCTTCTGATCTCATCCTCCTGAGTAGCTAGGATTACAGATGTGAGCCTCCAGTGCCTGGCTCATCCCAGCCCCTTTTACCTTAGTTATTTTTGCATCAATGCTCATTAAAGAAGTTTTTACTTAAGTGCTATATTCGCATCAGGTTTTGTTATCAAAACCTGATGAGAATATAGAGTTTCCAAACAGTTTGGAAGTGTTTCTTTCCTATTTCTCATAATTGCAGAGAATTGGTGTTATAATAAAATTTGATAATGAATCCATTCTGTCCTGAACTCTTCCCTTTTGAGTGACTCTTTATTCTTTAACTTCATTGTTTGTTATAGAACTGTTTGTATGGTTTATTAGAAATAGTTTGGGATGTTGTGATGCAAAAACTTCAACACAGTTCTTGCAAACCAAAGCATATTAAAGATCACACAACACGACTTAAGTTGGGCTTACTCTAGGCACACAAGGCAACTCAACATGCATAAATCAATCAATGTAATATAGTATATAAACACAAGGACAAAAAATTCACATGATCATCTCAACAAATGCAGAAAAAGCCATTGACAAAAATCAACATCTTTTCATGATAAAAGTTCTGTAAGAGCCAGGCGCTGGTGACTCACACCTGGAATCCTAGCTACTTAGGAGGCTGAGATCTAAGGATGGAGTTCAAAGCCAGAAGAAGCAGGAAGTCCATGAGAGCCTTATCTCCAATTAACCACCTAAAAACTAGAAATGGAGCTATGGCTCAAAGTGGTAGACTGCTAGCCTTGAGCAAAAAAAAGCTCAGGGACAGCACCAAGGCCCTAAGTTCAAGTCCCACAATCAATCAAAAAAAAAAGTTCTGAAAGAACCTTGAAACAGAAAGAATGTATCCCAACATAATAAAAACTGTATTACCATCACTACATTGAACTGAGAAAACAAAAAACCATTTTCTCTCAAATCAGGAGAGACAAAGGTGTCCATTCGTCCTCATTTTTACTCAATACAATGCAGGAATTCCTACTCAGAACAAGTACTTCATAGTCTGATCAAGGTGAGACAAAGAAAATGGGTTCACCCAAGATAGGGACACAGGTATCTTTTTCCTATCTTGCTATTGTTTTTAACATATTTATAATGTGCCATGTGATTTTTTTTGTTTCTTTGTATGTTCCTCCCCCACGGTATAACCCTTGTTTTCACTGTATTTGATGTTGGTGCCCTGCATCTTGCATCTTGTATATACACTTCTCTAATTCACGGAGGGGAAGGGAAAAAAAACAAAATGCTTAAATAAGGATACAGGTTGACCCATTATAACAATGAGATGTACAAAACACTATGTTGAAAACAAAAATGAACTTTACAACTTGGGGGGGGGGGGGTAGTAGTGGAGGTGGGAGGGAAGGAATGGTAGGGGGAAAACAAAGGAGGCAACAGTACTTAATAGGAAATGTACTCATTACCTTGCTCATGTAACTGTAACCCCTCTGTATAGCATTTTTACAATAAAAAACGTACAAAAAAAGAAAAGAAAAAAGGAAGGAAGGAAGGAAGGAAGGAAGGAAGGAAGGAAGGAAGGAAGGAAGGAAGGAAGGAAGGAAGGAAGGAAGGAAGGAAGGAAGGAAAGAAAGAGAAAGAAAGAAAGAAAGAAAGAAAGAAAGAAAGAAAGAAAGAAAGAAAGAAAGAAAGAAAGAAAGAAAGAAAGAAAGAAAGAAAGTAAGAAAGAAAGAAAGAAAGAAAGAAAGGAAGAAAGAAAGAAAGAAAATGGGTTCAATAGGGAAAGCAGTTATCAAATGTACAGATAATCGGATCCTACACTTAAAAGCTCCTGAAGACTTCATTGAAATTCATGTTATACTGATACTTTTGGCAAAGTAGCAGAACAAAAAATTAACAAAAAAAAAACAGTAACTTCTCCATATGTCAACAATGAGTGGACTGAGAAATCAGGAAAACAATTTCATTCACAATAGCCTAAAAGAAAAAAATTACAAATAAACTTAGCAAATGAGGTGAATGACTTTTACATTGAGACTATAAGACTTTGAAGAAGGGGGGAGATGGGGTGTGGGAGTGGGGGGAATATCAAGGGATGGGAAGGGGAAACAAAAGAGGAGGCAACAATGCTTGATAAGAAATGTACTCATTACCTTGCCCATGTAATTGTAACCCCTCTGTATGGTATTTTCACAATAAAAAAAATGATGAGTCTAAAAAATAAATAAATAGCCAATGCTCATACATAAATGAAACTAATACTGTGAAAATGTAATCGATAGGTTCATTGCAAAATACCAATGTCATTCTCCACAAAAATAGAAAAACCAATCATAAAATCCTTATGGAAATAATTGAGAACCAAAAGGGCAATGTTAAGAGTTATCACAATATCTGACTTCAAATTATACTACAGAACAACAGTAGTAAAAGCCACATGATACTGGGGGGGGGGGGGGGGACACCAGACACAAAGGCCAATGGAACAAAAAACTCAAAAACTCACACAACTACCTTTGACCTTTGAGTCAAAAGCATACATTCACAAAAGCTGCTGGGAAAACTTTTATACAAAGAAAACTACTATCAGACTGAAGGGACAACTCACAGGAAGGAACTCTTCACTCACTAATCATCAAATGAGAGATTACTATATCTAGAATATAGAGAACTCAAAAAGTTAAAATAGAGCCAATCTATGGATAAAGTCCCCAGAAGTACAATTTGCTAATAATAAGCACATCAAAAATTTTTCAACATCTAGCCAGGCACTGGTGCCTCACACTTGTAATCCTAGCTACTCAGAAGGTTGAGATCTAGGATTATGATTCAAAGCCAGGTGGGGTTGGAAACTCTATGAGACTCTTATCTCCAATTAAACACCAAAAAGACAAAGTGGATTTGCGGCCCTAGCAGTAGAGTGCTGGCCTTGAGCAAAAAAGCTCATGGCCAGCTCCCAGACTGAGTTCAAGCCCCAAGAAAATGCATGCATATTTGTGTACATACGCACATGCGTGTGTGAGCTCGCGCGCGCGCGCACACACACACACACACACCTTAAAGGAAAATAACAAAATTGTAATTCGCAGAAAACACATGGAACAGAAAATAATCATAAATGAAAACTCAAAATTTTTTAATTTAATTTTATTGTGAAGATGCTATACAGAGGGGTTACAGTTATTTGAGTAAGATAATGAGTACATTTCTTGTCAAACTTTGTTACCTCTTCCCCTTTAAAATTATGACAACAATGTAGACAATAATAATGGGACATAAGTGTAAAAGACTAAGAGGGGCAAGGCAGAGAGGAGCAGGAAAGCAGAGGGTACTGCAGGGTAGAGGTTTTAATTGTATTACGTAAAAGGAATATTTTGGAGGGTAGAATAGTTAAAAGTACACTGTAAGCTGGGCACCAGTGTTTCAACACCTGTAATACTAGCTGCTTTGGAGGTACTTCAAAGCCAGCCCAAGCAGGAAAGTCCAATGAGACTCTTTATTTCCAATTAACCACCAAAAGGCCAGAAAGCACACACACACACAAGTGGCAATATCTTCCTAGTAGAAATGGTCCTTCAATTCTTGCTATTCTATTCTAGGGAAAAAAAAAAAAAAAAAAAGCAGCATCTTAAATTCACTGTGTCAAAAAGTCCAAAATCTCTGGCTCTACCCGGGTCAGACCCACTGACCCAAAATGTTCATCGTATAAGATCACCAGATAAATCTCAAAAGCACCCTTCAATAAATTGGCATCTTCGGGGCTGAGAAGGTGGCAGAGCAGTAGAGTGATTTGTAGAGTGCTTGCCTCGCATGTACGAGGCCCTGGGTTCAATTCCTCAACACCACATAAACAGAAAAAGCCAGAAGTGGTGCTGTGGCTAAGTGGTAGGTAGAGTGCTAGCCTTGCGCTGAAGAGCTGAAGGGCAGTGCCCAGGCCCAGAGTTCAAGCCCCACAACTGACAAAAAAAAAAAAAAAAAAGATATATCTTATCAGGGCTGGGAAAGTGGCTCAGTGGTAGAGTGCTTGCCTGCATGAGGCTCTGGGTTTGATTTCTCAGCACCATATAAGCCAAAAAAGCAGGAGGTGGCACTGTGACTCAAGTGGTAGTGCACTAGCCTGAAGCTGAAGAGCTGAGGGACAGTGCCCAGGCCCAGAGTTGAGGACCTACAACCAACAACAAAATGGCATCTTCCACATCAATGCCACAAATCCAATTGAGGGGGGAATATATGGAATTCCTATACATGATGTTACTGTTCTGTTTTTAATAGTAATAGCAGTTACTCAACTGTATGTATTTGTCAGAACTACAAACTAAAAAGCCTGCATTTGAACTTGGGAATCTGAACTCAAAAAGCTGAGATTTGAGCTACATCTCAACTTTGAGCTTTTTGGTAGTTAGAGATAAGAATTTCACAGACTTTGCTGTCTGGGCTAGCTTTGAAGTATGCTCCTCAGATCTCAGTCTCCAGGATTACAGGCATGAACCACCAGCCCAGAAGCTTTGAGAAATTTTAAGTTCAGAAAGTGTCAGTCAGCGGGGCGCCGGTGGCTCACGCCTGTAATCCTAGCTACTCAGGAGGCTGAGATCTGAGGATCATGGTTCAAAAGCCAGCCCCGGCAGGAAACTCCATGAAACTCATCTCCAATAAACCACTAGAAAACCGGAAGTGGTGCTGTGGCTCAAATGGTAGAGCGCTCGCCTTGAGCTGAAGAGCTGAGGGACAGCACCCAAGCCCCACGACCAAAAAAAAAAAAAAAAAGTCGCAGAATAAAAGTCTAATTTTTATGACGTTAGAAATAGGATCATACTTCAACATGACAAAGGCTACTTATGACAAACTTATAGCCAACTCTATACTGAATTGGGGGAAAACTGAATGCATTTCCTCTAAAATCAGTGTCTACTCTCTCTACAGTTATTCAACACATTGAATTCTTAGCCAATAAAGCAAAAGAAAGAAAGAAAGAGGCTACAAATAAGGAAGAATTCACATCCTTATTTGCAGATTTGGTTCTATACTTACAAGACCCTAAATAATCAAGGAAAGAAGCTTAATAGATCTGCAAAATAGCAGGCTACAAAAATCAAAATGTAAGTATTACAGTATCTATATACTAATAAGGAATAGCTTTAAAAAAAAAAAAAAAAGGCCCAGGAATAAACACAATTGAAGAAGGTAAAAGATACTACACTGAAAACAAACTACACAAGACACAAGATTGAAAGACCTATCAAGCCAATGGGTCTGATTTTTTTTATTACAAAAATAGCCATATTACCAAAAGTAATCCACAGATTAATTCAATCCTTAATATTCCAATAGCTTCCTTCACAGAAACAAAAAAAAAACCCAAAATTCAAAAATCAAAGATGAAACAGACATATAAACAATGGAATGGTCTTGAGAACCCACAAATAAAACCTGCATTATCTACAGCTGCCTGATTCTTAAGAACAGTGCCAAAAACATATGTTGGGAAAAAAGCTTCAACTGGAAAAATTGGATATCCCCACGTAGAATACTGAAACTGGATCCCTCTCACATTACATAAACATCAATTCAAAATGGTTCAAAGATCTTATTGAAGGACCTGAAACTTTTAAGAATATTAGAACACAAGTGGGAAACTTGTCTCTGTCAAGGGCCATCTGGATATTTATTAACATTATTGGAGGCTACAAAAAAGTATCGGCTGAAAAATTAGGCTGCTATATTTAGTCAAACATTTAATTCACTCTAATCATTCCTAATATGATAATTGGAATTGCTTCTCTTTGATGAAGTGTGTAATACTAGCTTGTTGATGTTGCTACTTCACAACTGCTTTTCCAAGTCTGGAGCACAGTCTGACTTTTCATAATGTAAGTTTTGAAAAGAACTGATGATGGTAACAGTAACTTGCTTCAAATATGTTCTGAACACCGCATATTTCAATATATGTCTCCTCAAACTGGAAAATTCTTCATTGTTTATTTAAAGTCTGTAGAACTCAGGCAGTGAAAGGTTGGTGTACCTACCAGCCTATCATCACTTTGCAGGTGAATGATTTCATGTTATAGATACTTTTATCTGGCTCCACATTAACTAGCATAGTAAAGATGTTCAACTACATTTATTTTCACACCCTTGAATCTTTCATTAAATGCTTTGATCAGTTTTGCATATTCACCAACATATTTGGGTGTCAAAGAAAGCTTTTGTCCTTCCAGAGTAGGAAATTATAGTTTTATTCCTATTGAGTTGCACTATCTACATTCTAATTTATTTCCACATCCTCAATTTAGCTTCAAATCATTTCACACTTGAAAATGAGAAGCTGGTTGGGACCCTGAAGCTTGCTATTCAGCTCAGAGGTATTCGATAATGTCCTCTTTCAACTCTAGATTACACATTAAATTTTTGTCATTGAGTTCTCCAACAGGAGTTTTCCTTTCAACTCCATGAATCGCTTGCCTTCATCTTGGAGTTCATAAAAATCTCCTGAGCATGTTCCCCTGACTCAGATACCACAGTTTGCAGTGGTAAATAATACCATATGCAATCAACATCATTTAGTAACTCCTTAGACATGTGGCTGGTAAACCCTCTGCTTTTGACAAAATTTATGCATGATATTACAGTGGACATCACACTGTTGAGACACAAAGACTCTTCACAGAGCTTTTTTTGGTGTATGATTCAGTGGCATATAATTAAATCACTTGGATCAAGACTAAGACAATTCAGTTTTTTTTTTCCTTGAAAGTGCATTTAACCCTTTTTTCCAGCCAACCAAGGCTGGAGTTCACTTATTTTTTCAAAGGATAGCTTAAGTTTTTTCACTGACAAAACAAGTTTCTGACCTCTTGTAGTTTCATGCATAGATAGCTTCCAGTGACAGCAGTTCAACTTGCATGTGAAATTTAACAAATACCTCAAAAACAACAGCTAGTGAGGCATTGTTATGTCCATAGTCCAGTCACAAACCAGAAAAAAAACTGAAAATCTATAGCATCCTTTAAGTTTTTTTCAGTGTCTTTTGCTAAATCAATAATCTAATCTGAGATGGTTCTCCAAGATACACATGCTGAAACAAACTTTGTCCTTAAAACTCCCCAACAGCCACCATTCTCCCTCTTCATGAGGCCTCAGCTTCATGATCAATTCACTCACTACAAAACTTATTTGAATAATGCTGAGTCTGCACAATGATACCTATAAAAGCACTTGTGATCCAAACTCTCCTGAAAAACACTGATTTTATCCAGATACATTTGGCCTCCCAACTCATTGAGTTTAGCATGTTTTGAGCTGTAATGATGCTCCAGACTGACTTTTTCCATTACTCCTAATGAAGGACCACAAACTAGGCAGAGACGACTCTTTGAATTCAACAATATCAACAACAACAACAAAATTACATCCATTTCTTTGGAAACATCAACATGCATCAATTTTTTTTTTTTTTTGCTTTGAAGTAGGATGTTACACCAACCAGTGTGTGTGTCACCTATGACTTGCTGTTCTAATCCTGTCTGTTAAGACTTGAAACATATCTGCCATTCATATCAGCAACCCTTGAGGTCTTGATCTTTTCTGTATATGATAAACTTAGTTTTCATCTGAGTTTCAGTTTGTATAAGGATTTGTTGATTGTGAATGTATGAATAAAGATTGGATTGAAGTTACTGTGTGTGGACAAAGAAATCAACAACCTTGCTGTCAATCATCAGAGGCAAGGTCATGAACATTGTGAGGAATCATTTCATCTCATCACAGAACTGCAATAGTTTCACAACAGTGTGCTACAGCATGTACAATATCAGTCTGTCTGGCACTGACTAGCCTCTGAGTAATAAATAGAGATGGGCAGCAGGCAGTCTATAGCATGTGTATCTGTCTCACTATGTTCTTATATGTACTCATGTCTATTACTAATCAATGTTCCTTGCTTGCACCTCAAAATTTACATTATGATTCACTTAATACCAAAGTTATGTTGCTA
The DNA here is from genome assembly GCF_019054845.1 of Dipodomys spectabilis. Lineage (NCBI taxonomy): Eukaryota > Metazoa > Chordata > Mammalia > Rodentia > Heteromyidae > Dipodomys > Dipodomys spectabilis. The sequence continues at coordinate 4,643,434 of NW_024870864.1, read as the reverse complement.
TGAAAAAAGCTCCTATATTTAATCTTTTATAAAGCCAGATTCAAAAAAAAATGAGGGACTTATATCCGTTTTGAGAACCTTATATGACCCAAGAACTGGTGGTTCAAAACCCTTGTACTGGAGAACAATTCAAGATACAGGCAGAGGCAGTTACTTTCTGAAAAGTATTCCAATAGCTCAGGGAATAATAGCAAGAACTGAGAAATGGCATTGCATCTCAAATGGTAGAGCACTTATCTAGCAAGCCTGAGGCCCTAAATTCTAAACTCAATACTAATAAAAGGGTAAGCTGGAACAGGAGCTGTGGTTCAATGGTAGAGCTCAAGCCTTGAGCACAAAAACTCAGGGACGACACCCATACACAGAGTTCAAGCCCCCAAGATCTGCATAAGACAAAACCAACCAAACAAACAAACAAAAAAAAAATCAAAAAGAAAATGGAGGGGGGGAAAGGCTTCTTTTAAAAAAAAAGGAAAAGAGGTGATTCTGCACAGCAAAGGAAACTTTTTGTCAGCAATTCATCTGACAAGGAAGTAATACTCAGAACATATTAAAAAAAAAAAACTAAAAAAGAATGGGCAAATGAATTGGAGAATTCTCAATGGTCAATAAGTATATGAAACAATATATGAAAAAAAGTTGAACACCTTTAACCACTGGAGAAATACAAATCAAAAGGATACTGACATTCTATCTCACTCTAGTCAGAATAGCTACTCTTAAGAAACAAACATGCTGGCAACAATGAAGGGGAGGGAGGGAATGCAAATTATTAGTTCAGCCTGTATGAAAATCATTGTGCAGATTCCCAAAAAATAAAAATAAAAGAAAATAGAACTACCAAGCAATCTAGCTAAGTCACCACTGGGAATTCAAGTCTGCTACAAGAGAAATACCTACAAATTCATGTTTACTGAAATACTATTCACAATAGCCAAGTTATAGAATCAGCCTACAGCCAGGCACCGGAGGCTGTAAGCTAATCCTAGCTACTCAGGAGGTTGAGATCTGAGGATCATGGTTCAAAGCCAGCCGGGCAAGGACAGTCCATGAGACTCATCTCCAATTAATCACCAGAAAACTACAAGTGGCGCTGTGGCTCAAGTGGTAGAGCTCTTGCCTTGAGCTAAAGAGCTGAGGGACAATCCCAGGCCCAGAGTTCAAGCCCCATGACCGACCAAAAAAATAAAAATTAAAAAAAAAAAGAATCAGCCTATATACCCACTAACTGATGAAGAAATGGAGTACATTTACACAATGGAGTTTTACTCAGCCCAAAAGAACAAAATTATGTCATCTATAGGGAAATAGAACTGGAAATTGTCCTGTTAAGAGAAATAAGCAGAATTCAGACAAATACTGCATGGCTTCTATCATATGCAAAAAAAAAAAAAGACATGAAAGCAAAAAGGGGACCCTCTAGAGTTAAGAAGGGGAACAGCAGGAAGAAGTACAACAGAAGTTAATCTGAGTAAATATGATCAAAGTACAGTGTGTGTGTGTGTGTGTGTGTGTGTGTGTGTGTGTGTGTGTAAATGTCATAATGAAATTCAGGTATGACTTTTTAAAATTATAAGCCATACCACAAAGGGATGTGGTGTGAATCTAGACTAACTCTGCTTTGAATGGACGACTGTGAAAAACTATTTTGGAGTTGAAGTGAAAATTTAAACCGAGGACAGAATATTAGGGTTTAGAGATTTGTGTTAATTTTATTAAATGGGATAAAATCATAGTAACTACACACGCGCACACACATACACACCAACACTTTTATAAAGAGAAAATATCATGTTCACTTTGGCAGCACATATACTAAAATTGTAATGATACAGAGATTAGCATAGCCCCTGCACAAGGATGAGATGAACGTTCATGAAACGTTCTGAAAGAGAGAGAAAGACAGGAAGGAAGGAAGGAAGGAAGGAAGGAAGGAAGGAAGGAAGGAAGGAAGGAAGGAAGGAAGGGAGGAAGGGAGGAAGGGAGGGAGGGAGGGAGGGAGGGAGGGAGGGAGGGAGGGAGGGAGGGGGAGGGGGAGGGGGAGGGGGAGGGGGAGGGGGAGGGGGAGGGGGAGGGGGAGGGGGAGGGGGAGGGGAAGGGGGAGGGGAAGGGAAGGGGAAGGGGAAGGGGAAGGGGAAGGGGAAGGGGAAGGGGAAGGGGAAGGGGAAGGGGAAGGAAAGGGAGGAAGAATGGAGGAAAGAAAAAAAATACCATGTCTCTAAGATAAAATAGCAAAAACAAGGTATTTGGCTAATGATTAAACCAAGCAATGAGTATATGGAGGTTCATTATACTATTATCCCCTCTACTTTTCTGGGTGTTTGATTTTATTTTTTTTTTTTTGGGGGGGGGGGGTCCGGTCGTGGGGCCTGAACTCTGGGCCTGGGCGCTGTCCCTCAGCTCTTCAGCTCAAGGCTAGCGCTCTACCACTTGAGCCACAGCGCCACTTCTGGCTTTTTTCTTTTTGCTATGTGGTGCTGAGGAATCGAACCCAGGGCCTCATGCATGCAAGGCAAGTGCTCTACCACTGAGCCACCTTCCCAGCCCTTGAATTTTTTTTTTTAAATAAAAGCTTGTGCAAGGCTTAGAGTTCAATCTCCAAAACAGGGAAGGAAGAATCTGAAAACCAAAAACTTTTGGTCTGAATCAGTTACCTACTACTCTTTTTTCCCCCTCCAGTACTGAGAATTAAGAATTAAGTCTCTATCACTTGATCTATGCCTCCAGTCCCTTTTAGCCTTGGTTATTTTCTTTTTCTTGCTTTGTTTTACCACTATTGGGTAGTGCCTACTAGGCTTTGCCTGCTCTGCTGGCACTCTCATTATTTTGAAGGAATCTCATGGTCTATTCTGCCCCAGCTGGCTTCAAACTATGATCCTCCAGATCAGTCTCTCAAGTAACTAAGATTACAGGTGTGTGCCACCTGTGCATGGCTATTATGGGTATTTTCAAGGTGAAGGGTTTCACTTTATTCTGGGCCAGCATGAGCTCCCATCCCCCTACTTCTGCTTTTCACTTCAGATGACAGTCATATGTCATAGCACTCAGCTACAGTGCTTCCCTGCAGCTAACTGGCACACAGCACCACACCCAGTTGTTGGTTGAGATGGAATCTTGGTAACTTTTATTCTCCAGGCACGCCTGTAACCCCAACTCCCTGTCTCTGCCTCCCAAGTAGCTAGGTTTTCACAGGTTTGAGCTGTACGTAACACTCAGCTACAACCTACCACTTTTGATTTATAATTTCTAGAACCTGAAAGGTAGTGAGTTTCTAAACATTTCATTCTCGAAGACTTTGGTTGGTTGGGAACAGGTCTAAAAGAGGAAATCACCTTAATTATTTTGCTGAGAGCAAATTAAAGTCCTAAGAGAATTACAGAAAAACCATCAAGTATGTTCTATCTTTTCTAAGTTCAGTCGTTCTTTTTAAGAAGGTAATATCCAGCCTTAATTAACTTTTATGTAAAAAGTCACTGATTAAAAGCAGGAGTATGAAATATAATCAAAATTCTAGACAAGAGCCCTACTGTCTTATACTGTACATTAAACATTTGTTTCCTATATACAAGGTTAAACAGAAAACAGAAATAGTTCATATAAATATACTAACCCAGATGCATACAGATGGCTCACACCTTTAATCCTAGCTACTCAGGAAGCTGAAATCTGAGGATCCTGGCTTGAAGCCAGAGACATAAAAGTCTACGAGACTAATTAACCAGCAGAAAGCTGAAAATGGAGATATGGATCAAGTGGTAGAGTATCAGCCCTGAGCAAGCCTCCAGGACCTGAGTTCAAGCCCCTGAGACACCAAAAGAAACAAAAAAACTAAGCGGTCAATAGAAGAGAAAACAATGTTAAAGTCAAGAAAAAGAAACAAAGGATCCTAGAAGTAGCACAAATAAAAATCTAAACCAATGGGCAAAAAGTTCAAATATAGGGCTGGGAAGGTGGCTCAGTGGTAGAGCGCTTGCCTTGCATGCCTGAGGCCCTGGGTTTGATTCCTCAGCACCACATAAGCAAAAAGAAAAAAGCTGGAAGTGGCGCTGTGGCTCAAGTGGTAGAGTGCTAGCCAGCCTTGAGCTGAAGAGCTGAAGTACAGCGCCCAGGCCGAGTTCAGACCCCACGACTGGACCCAAAAAAAAAAAATTCAAATATAGTCCTATGTTGCTTAATAACAGGGATATAGCTTGAGAAATGCATTATTAGTCTATTTTGTTAAGCATCATTGAGTATACTTACACAAATGTAAGTGGTATGGACTACTGTCCATATACCTAGTCTATATTGTATATAAATACACATGATTTTGATATATATAATATATTGCACATAAATACATATGGTATAGCCAACACTCCAGAGGTCATGATTAACAAAGTAGTACAAAATTAATTCGGGGGTGGGGGGGAGTAGTTGTGGTGGTGGGAGAAGGGATGGTAGGGGAAAAACAAAGGAGGAGGCAACAATGCTCCATAGGAAATGTACTCATTACCTTACTCATGTAACTGTAACCCCTCCATACAGTATTTTTACAATATAAAACGTACAAAAAAAAGTTAAAGATATGGAAACAAGAAAAAAAATTCAAACACACCAGAAAAATGATTCAATCAAGAGATGTAATGTAGGATAATGATGCCAGTGCAATGCAGCATATTACAAAACTTTTTGTATATAAGAAATGTACTCATTATCTTGCCCATGTAATTGTAACCCCTCTGTACAGTATTTTCACAATAAAAAAAAACTTTTTGTAAATATTCTATACTTTCTGTATGTATTCTATAGTCATATAAAAATAGTACAGTAAATACATCAACCAGTAACATAGCCATTTAACATCCACTATTATGTGTAGGAACACGTAATTGTACATGCTGTACCTTTAAAAGACTAGCAACACAGATTTCTTTACACAAGCATCATCACAAGCATAATACATTCCATCATGATATAATGAAGGCTACAATATCTTGAGATAATAAGAAAATATTAGCTCCACTTTAGTAAATTAGGGGGTTGCTGTTCCTGGGGCTTGGAACTCCAGGACTGGGCACTATCCCTGAGCTCTGCTGGCTCAAGGCTAGCACTGTACCGCTTGAGCCACAGTTCCACTTCTGGCTTTTTGGTGGTTAATTGGAAATAAAAACTCCCACAAATTTTCCTGTCCAGACTGACCTCGAACCTCAATTATCAGATCTGAGCCTCCTGAGTAGCTAGGATTGCAGGCCTGAGCCACTTTGACCCATCTCTATTATATTCTTTTTGTTGTTGTTGCTTTTTTGTCAGATGTGGGGCTTGAACTCTGGGTCTGGGTGCTGTCCCTCAGCTCTTCAGCTCAAGGCGAGGCTCTACCACTTGAGCCATAGCGCCACTTCTGGTTTTCTGGTGGTTAATTGGAGATAAAGAGTCTCATTGACTTTCTTGCCCAGGCTGGCTTTGAACTGCAATCCTCAGATCCCAGCCTCGTGAGTAGCTAGGAACAGGTGTGAGCCACTGGCGCTCAGGTTATATTATAGTCTTAAAGGACCACTGTTGAACAAAATGTAGCTACATGTTGACATATCATTAATCATAATAAGCAATCATAATGCAAGCAATGTTTAGTGACTTTAAATTCTCAAATTGAGGCTATGTTCAAGTTACACTTTTTTAAAGCCCACCTTCATGCTGTTTTATGCCAATTATACAAAGGTTAAAAGTAAAAAGATGAAATTTTCAATAAAATACCACCAAATCAAATCCTACAGACAATGAGCAGGCAGGATCTATCCCAACAGTGCACATAAAATTCATTTCATCTAATCTACCACATACATGGGATAAAAGATAAAAACCATGATAATCACATAGATGAAGAAATAGCATTTAATAAAATCTAGCATCCTTTCATCGTAAAACACATACTGAACTAGGAATAGATGAAAACTCTCCTAGTGATTAAGGACACGCATGAACACAGTCAACTTACTAGTAAAAACATAAAAGCTGGGGCTGGGAAGGTGGCTCAGTGGTAGAGCGCTCGCCTTGTATGCATGAGGCCCTGGGTTCCATTCCTCAGCACCCAAAAGCAAAAAGAAAAAAGCTGGAAGTGGCACTGTGGCTCAAGTGGTAGAGCGCTAGCCTTGAGCTGAAGAGCTGAGGGACAGCGCCCAGGCCCACAGTTCAGGCCCATGACTGGACCCAAAAAAAAAAACATAAAAGCTTTCCCTCCCAAGAGCAGAAACAAGAGATGGTCATTTTCATTTCTTTTCAACATTGTACTGATGGCTCCAATCAAAGCATTAGACAAGACAAAGAAAAAAATCTAGAATGATAAAAGAGGAAAACTATTGCATGCATATGGGAAATCCTAAACAATCCATAAACACAAAAATTCCTTTGTTAATGAGTTCAGTTAAGACTGCAGACTACATAATGAATATACAAAAATCAATTGCATTACTGTACACTAGTAATGAATTTAATTTCCAATTAAAATATCATTGAAAAGGTATTTCTGAATAATTTAAACAAAGAACAGAAACTCTTATAACCTAAAAACTACAAAAGATATTTAAGGAAGGAGGGACAGAAGGAGTGAAAAAGAAAAGGAGGGTGAAAACCAAAAATCTCTGGTTCATAGATGAGAAGACATAATATTTTCAATGTTCCCACCCAGTCAATAAATGCCTATATACTCTCAGGTTTTTGTTTTGTTGAAATTGAGAAGTTGCTATGAGGGCCAAAACAATGAGAAAAAGAACAAAGTAGAACTCCTAATTTCAAAATTAAATACCAAGCTATGATAATCAAGAAAGTGTGGTACTGCCTTAAGCACAGACTTATAGATCAATGAAATAGAATAAAGAGTCCAAAAGTAAACTCATGAGACATATGCTCAACAGATTTTCAGTAAGGCACCAAGACAACAGAGAATAAATATGCTAACAAATGGTACTTGAACAAATGAAAATTCACAGGCAAAGAATGAAGTTGGACCTCTACGTGTCATACAAGAAGTAAAAGTTATTACAAGGACCTAAATTTAAAAGCTAAAAACATACGCTTCCTGGAAGAAAACATAGATTTGTAAGTACTCATCATCTTGGATATGGTCATGATTTCTTAGAACAGCAAAGGAACAAACAACAAAGAAAAAATGTAAAGGACCTCATCAAAACTTCTGTGCTACAAAAGGCACAATTAAGAAAATTTTAAAGGAGCAGGCAATCAGTGGCTCATGCCTCTAATCCTCCATAGCAGAGGCAAAGTAAGCAGGATAAGGAAAGGAAAATGAGAATAGAATTAAAAGTGGGCACAGAAAATATTTAGCAATTATACACATCTGAAAAGGAATGTCTACAATATAGAAAGATCTCTTATTCTTCAATAAGAAAGATAAATAACTTTTTTAAAAATTGGGCAATTGATGAAGTGGCGATGTAGCTCAAGTGGTAGAGTGCTCGCCTTGAGCTGAAGAGCTGAGGGACAGCGCCCAGGCCCAGAGTTCAAGCCCCAAGACCGACAAAAAATTAAAAAAATTAAAAATTAAAAACAACAAAAATTGGGCAATTGAGCCAGGGGCCGGTGGCTCACGCCTGTCATCCTAGCTACTCAGGAGGCTGAGATCTGAGGACTGCGGTTCAAAGCCAGCCCTGGCAGGAAAGTCCGTGAGACTCTTATCTCCAATAAACCATTAGAAAACTGGAAGTGGTGCTGTGACTCAAGTGATAAAGTGCTTGCCCTTGAGCTGAAGAGCTGAGGGACAGTACCCAGGCCCAGAGTTCAAGCCTCATGATTGACAAAAAAAAAAAAAAAAAAAGGGCAAAGGACTTGAGTAGACAGTTCTTCAAACAAGATATAGAAATGGTCAGTAAGCCAGGATAAGATACTCAACATCTTAAGCTATCATGAATGCACAATGAGGAGACACCACATCCATTGGGATGGCTATAGCTAAGAAGTCAGCAAGTTGGGGAGGTTATGGAGAAAGAAGAACTCTATACATGGTTGGTTGAATAAGGAGCAGCTGCTTTGGCAGTTCCTGAAGACAGTTAAATTACTTGACAGTTTCTGAAAAAGTTATAGAGACATCCTATGATCAAGAAATTTGACTCCTAGGAATTTAAGTATATATAATGGAATTAAAATTATTTATCCACATGAAAACTTCAACAGTGAAGTTTGCAGTACTGTTATTCATTATTGCTAGAAGTGTTAACAATCCGAGTATTTATCATCAAGTGATGAATGGATATAGTTTATTCATGTAACGCAAGTATTACTTTGAGCATGTAATTCTAAACCTAGAATAAAATTTCATTATCACATCATCCGTTAGCCTCACCAGAGCTCAGTACTAGAAACCTAATGACTTAAAATATAATTAAGTTTAAAAAATTATATTATTCAGAGAGATGCACAAAATTACTGGCGTGGGTGAAATTTCACAAACAAAAAAAGCAAGGAATTTATGTGAAAATACCAGAGATATTTTTATGAAAAAGGATTCTCATATATATGCATATCTATTATATAATATACATATGCATATACATACATGTGAAGTTTTATTTCCAGGTCAAAAAACAGATGGAATGAAACACTATATCACCACTGCTTTCACTTTAAACAGATAAGGTGGTTATTCAATTAAGGGTAACAGAGAAAGAAACATTTTAAAGAAATTTTGGCACTCTTCCTTTAGGCTCTAAATAGACTAATACTTATTCCTGCTAGATTATTTGCAACTATAAAAATGAAAAGGAAACTGGTTAGGGAGATTTTGGGGGGAGGAGAGCAGAGAGTGTGATATAGGGTAAGATTGGTTGAATTACAGTGTAAACATATAACAATGAAACCCCCCCCACTGCAATATAACTAATAAGTCAAGAAAAAAATTAATTATCTTCACCAGTGAAAATATTTTGTAGATATGCTCCCTTTTGCAATATGAGAACTGCTTAAATCTGTAACTACAGCCAGTTTTTTAAAAAACCATACGCACTTGACACTGGTAGCTCATACCTGGATTTGAACCCACCCTGGGCAGAAAAGTCCGTAAGATCTCATCTCCAATTAACCAGTAAAAAATTAAAATAAAGCTAGACTGGAAGTGTGGCTTAAGTGTTAAGAGCTTTATCCATGTTTAAAAAGAAAGGCAAGTGAAAGTACACAGCCCTGAGTTCAAGCCCCAGTAGCGCACGCACGTGCTCACACGCACGCACACACACGCACACACGCATGCACACGCACGCACGCGCACGCACACACACACGCACGCACACGCACCCACACACACACACAAAATAGGCTACAGAGTCTTGGCTTAATAACCTAAAAGTTTGTATGATTCAAATATATTATGGGGAGGGAGGGAGGGGATGGTAGGGGGAAAACAATGGAGGAGGTAACAATGTTCAAGAGGAAGTGTACTCATAACCTCACTCATGTAACTGTAACCCTCTGTATAGTAGCTTTACAATAAAAAAAAAAAACAAAAAAAAACAAATATATTATGGTAAATTCGGTTTAGTTCTTATATCTACTTTTCCCTTCTTTTCAGATTCTCAAACTAGTTACAGAACTGGTTCTACAATTAGTAGCTTCATTATTAAAATTATACAAATATTGTGGTCACTCCTAAGGCAAACAGTGCTGGTAATTTCAACACATACAGCTTAAAATTTATATTTTGTATTTTGTACTACAATTTCTCAACAGAATTTGTCCTAAGTTAGGAAAGGAAAGGAAATAGGTTGTTTATAAATACAACACTGAACTCTGCCTTAACTCTTTATACTCTTTAGCATTATTATATATTATCACAAACTAATAAGCTAACTCATAATTTAGTCCTTATCCCTTTTAAATAACTATTTTTAATAAAAGTTCAGTAAGTTGGTCTAACAGCCATTTTGAAAATAGGCTTTACTATATGCAAATTAATTGTATTAGCAACAAACAAAACACTTGTTTTCTGGTTCTAGAAACTGAGCCTGACATATGCTAGGCAAGCACTTTATTACTTCAACTATACCCCAGTCTTCCTCCTTTCAGTTCATTTTTCCGGAGTGGGGAACCTTTTGGGGGCCATTTGGTTATTCATACCATCATTTTCAGGCCATACTAAATTACCAACACAGGTGAATGGCCTCAAGCAGCTAATGATGAAAAGCATACATGAATCATATACCAAATGATTTTTTTAGGCTTGGAAGATCCATGTCCTAGCTGCTCTCTACCCATGAACACACACGCTTCTGCTAACTATGCCAGGGCTGGCTTCAAAGCACATTCTTCCTACCTTTGCCTCCCGAGTAGGTGGGACTACAGGTATGAACTACTGTGCCTGGCTCAAGAAATGGTGATTCATCACCATAAAGATGTTAAATATAAATATCACTCTTCTTCCTCACTGCTACCTATGGAGACGGATGCCATTCTCCGTCCTTTGAAAAAGAAGACCAAGAAGTTCCACCTGCCAGAAGTTCCACCCTGCCATGGCAGGGTGTAGAGAAGATTCAAGGGCCAGATCTTGTTGCCCAACATGGATAAGACCAACAAGAAAACAAAGCACATACTGCTCAGAGTAGGGCATGAGGTATAACTCAGCATTAAGAGCATATGCCTAGCAAATGTGAAGTTCGGAGCTCAAACCTCAATACTGCCAAAAACAACCAGAGCAAGGACTGAAAGCATTGCTAAAGTAATAGAGCACCAGCCTAACAAGTATCAACCTCAATATGGCAAAAAAAAAAAAAAAAAAAAAAAAAGTTCCACCAATGTCTTATGTTGCCCTTACGTAATTCTCAAGCATACTAATTACGCACAGGACAAACATTAATGATGGTCAAATAGCTGATAAATGTCTCACAAATGTTAAATCTAGTTTTGAAATCTGTAAAACAGCAGTTCTTAAATTAGCCCAAATAGCTGATAAATGTCTCACAAATGTTAAATCTAGTTTTGAAATCTGTAAAATAGCAGTTCTTAAAGTAGCCCAAAGACTAAGACTAACATCTATCAGAGTCTATTTTCTTATTTACGTATACCATGGAACTAAGACTTCTTCCCATCAAGTTCATTAAGTATTGATATGGGAACAACATAAACCATGAGAACTTTCAGACTGGACATTTTTTAAAACCTAATTTATGCAAATATGTGTTTTAAGTTATTCAAATATATGCAAATAAAAATGAATTCCTTTGTTAAACCTAGACCATATTAACTTCCAGTTGAGTCTCCCTCATCCTAAATGCTTTTAAGACGTTATTTTTTCAGATTTCACTTGCCATATACACAATAAGATATTTGAGGTATAGAACTCTAACTGAAACATATACCCAGAGCATGGAGGTAATTTTATACAATATTTTTGGATCACCTGAGTGTTGACTATGACCCATCACGTGAGATCAGGTGTGTCACAATATTGGTGTTTAAAGAGTTTTGGACATTAGAGCATTTATGGGTTTCAGATTTTTCCAATTAGGGATATTCATTATGTATTTTCAATGTAAATTGTTCCCTTTGGGGCAATTCTTGTAGGACCTACTATAGTCATAGGTTCTTCTGGAACTGCTTTCTTAAACAGATCACCATGTTTTCTATCAAGAGAGACCTGGCTATCTTTATCACATATGATCTACTAGGATAAATGTCTGACACTAAGATAGTCATCTAAGGGGCAAAGCTGCTACCTACCTCAGACAATCAGAATCCCCACAGGAGTTTGTCAGTAATAACAGTATTATTTGTAGTTAAAAGCAAAGAACAGTAACTGTAGTAGCTCACTACTGGTATAGAGAACAGAACCCTACCAACAAATAATCTAACACTGAATGCATCCAGAATACTACTGAATCATGAATGCCTAGTTCTGAAAGACATCCTCACCTCAATGATAGCTGACTAAGAGATAAGTGGAAAAAGTTACCTTCCTTCCCTCAGAAGGGGTCTGAGTGGTTTGTTTGGCTTAGGGAGGTTGATTTCATCAAGGGTAACTTGCTTTACCACCTTTAAGTAATTTTTTAATTGATGACTAATAACTAGTGTAAACAGTAACAATAGGACATTACTGAGCACACAAAATCTGGTATAGTCTCATTATGCAAACTGATGACTGAGAAGGTTACAGGATAAATGGAAATCCTTCCCTATCTTTTGTTCCATCTGTATATTTTAAACCCTATCCTTTGTCCCATAAAGTTTCTTCAGTCAAGGGAAAAAAAAAAAAAGAAAAAGAAAGAAAAACCTGTGTAACACCCCATGGGAAATCTCATTTTCACAATTACACGAACTGGGGTAGAGTTCTTGAACTTGATCTTCAAACAAATTTCTAAAATTCAAAACTAAGACAAAATATTTTGATAAGAAACAAGTATGTGTTATACAAATAAAATTAGATAGTAAAATCTAATCAGAAATCCATGTCAGGTAGAACTTAAAATAAGGATAATACATAAGGAATAAGAACAGTCAAGCAGCAGGGCACTTGATGGCTCACATCTATAATCCTAGCAATTTGCGAGGCTAAGATCTGAGGATTCAGGTTCTAAACTAGGCAGAAAAATCCAAGAAACACTTATCTCCAATTAACCAAAAAAAAAAAAAAAAAAAAAAAAGCCAGAAGTGGAGGTGTGGCTCCAGTAGTAACGCATTAGCTGTGAGCAAAAGAAAAGCAAGCAAGCGAGACATGAAGGCTAGTATTGGTCAGAAGGTCAAGTCCCAGTACCTAAAGAAGGAAAAAAAGAAAAAAAGAGGCAAGTATTTTATACTTCTTCCAAGAAGTGAAAAATGGTCCATCCATACCTTCCTTGATAATAAGCAGCTACTTATTTCTTACCCAGTGCCATCAGGCCAGAAATTCGTCTGGCTGAGAATAGCCTGGGAGAGGGGAATGACAGAAAAATCCTTAAACTAGGGATCTTAAATTTAAAAAAAAAGTTTGACCATATTTATGTTACACAAATAATAAGGGAACTTTGCACTCCTTCTTCCCAGTCTGCATTGTCTTTTAAAAAAATTATTCAAAATATCCTTGAAGAAAGTGCTACTTAAACAACAGGGAAAAAAAGCAAAGTAACTTTCCCACCTTTCAGCATCTCATGTAGAACACCAAAGTAAAAACCAACAACAAAACACAAAGCAATTCTGGTCACAATGAGCCCTCCTGCAAAATCTCAGAAATTCTTGGTACAATTTTAAAGGCTCAAGCATAGGAGTCTACAAAACAATAACACATACTTTATATTGGCATATGAGAAAATGTTTTCAAATTACACTGCTGCACTTTCCCTTCAAAATGAGCCAAAAAAAAAAAAAAGACTATAGGTTAGTGGAGGAAGCAACACCTATACTACACCAAACCAATCACTTAATAACAAATTCCAACTTTTACGTGATCCATGAAATTATTTTTATGAATCTTAAGAGGAAGGTTACTTTTCACTAAAACTACAAAATGTCTCCTCTCAAAATAGCTTTTTTTCCACTGTGAAAGAGCACTGAAAGTAGAATAATATAAATATATAGTGTAATCCTGAACCAAACAAATGAATTGAAAAAAAACTAAGACAATCAGGAAAATTAAAATGCTGACTGTATATTGGATATTTATAAAACCACTTAGGCTTGATGGTGACATTTTGATTGTACCCTTATGCTTCTGTGGTGGGCTTGTGGGTTATCCCCCTCCCCCTTTTTTATGTTGGTCATGGGGTTTTAACTCAGGGTCTGGGTGCTGTCTCTGAGCTTCTTTGCTCAAGGCTAGCATTCTACCACTTAGAGGCACAGCTCTAGTTCTGGGTTTTAGGTGATTAATTGGAGATAAGATTCTCACAGCCTTTCCTGTCCATGATGACTTCTAACCATGATCCTCAAATCTCAGCCTCCTGAGCAGCTAGGATTACAGGCGTGAGCAAACAGTGCCCAGTTGCCCCCATTACTCAGATTATTCCTGACGGATTTGCAGGTGAAAGACCTCTGAGAATAGCTTCAGAGTTTCAAATATTCAACAGGTGGATGATTAGGGCTGGTCATGTGCTTATAATGGCTGAAGACAGGTAAGTGATACACAAGGCTTTATTGTATTTGTTTGTCTACATTTTATACACAGCTGAAAATTCTTCTCAGCAAGGAAACAAATACCATCTACATATCAAAAAACTTTTCTGTCAAACATGCATAAATTTGTGTTTCATTAAACTACCCAATTTCTGCTTTTGTCCCCCATTTTTTACTTACCAAATTCTATTCTCCAAACCAGTTATCTTCCTCCCAAAGATCTAAACCTAAAAGTGAAATACGAAGAGTCTGGGGCCTTCTCATTCCATTCATTTGCTACGCAAGTTCTAGGTGAGCGTACACGATTCAAGATTCCAACTGACAAATCTTATTTTAACTTCAAAAACCACCCACGGTGTTTTTCGTGAAGACGACGAAATAGCACAGACTGGCTCTGCTCTTACGTTTACCTTACACTCCCCTCTTACCATTTAAACTAGGTCTGGCGAGTAGCACAGCATGGATAAACTAACAGATGGCAACCTGTTCCCACGAAGTAAAACTCTTTATGAAAAAGCCGAAAAAGAATGTTAATTGAATGCGACGCTCAGGAACGTTCCAAAAACCTCTGGGTGAGTAACTTCCGGACACCCTCGCACTCCCTCGCTCCCCACAGACTTTGAAGTCGTTGGAAAGCCGCGACCCGGGGTTGGTTTTGTTTCACCTTCTCCTTTCCTTAGGGGAGGTGCTAGAGAGCAAAGAAATGACCAAAAAGGCCGGAAGAAGGAAAGAGGGGGGGAAAAAAAGCATGGAGCCTGGACAATCATCATCTAGACGGATCTGAGATAGCGTGCCCGCATTCGACCGAGAGCGAACAGCTAAAACTCTCGCTCCTCACTTCTCCATTCCTGAGCAGGTTCAGGAGCAGCGACCACCACCACCACCACCACCCAATCGACGGCACGTACGTCAGCTTCGGATTCCCTACTCCCTCCCCCCCCCAGGATTCACGGGGTACCAAAGCATAACAAGAGCCGAATACCCAACTCCCACCCACCACCTGGGCAAGGAAAGCCGACCCAGACCCTCCCCGCGCGGCCGGGTACCTCAAACAACTGCCCCGCTGCCCGGGCTCCGAGGCCTGGAACCTCCCCCGGCCAGAGCCGGCGACCCGGCAGCTTACAGGACTGACGCACGGCTAGAGGAAATGAGGCCCACCGTGTCCGCCTGGCCCGGGGTCTCGGACCCGCGCCGCCCACTCCCGGCCGCGTCCCAGCAGCCCGCGAGCCTCGACCGCAGCCCAACCTCGCGCGCGGCAGACCCGCGCGCCTCACGGAGCCGCGGCGGCTGCTGCCGGACCCACCAGCCACAGCCTACCTGTCTTCGCTCTTGTTTTTCTGTTTCTTCCCCATCGTCTGTCAGCGGCAGTCGCGGCCCCAGCCCTCGGTTCGGTTTCTCACAGACCCACTGTTTCCCCGCGGACTTCGGTCTCCGCTCGACTCCGTCCCCACTCGCGCTGCCGCCTCTCGCACCCGGCTCTCGACAGACGCGCGCACAGGGACGGGGCACATATGGTGTGAGCCTTCAATGCGCAAGCGCATCGCCCTGCCGCCTCAGCGTGAGGACGCAGGACGCGGCTCATCGAGAGCGGCGCTTCAGGTAGAGCGTCTCCGGTTGACCCGCCAGCCCGGCAGGATCCTGAGCGCCCCCTGCCTGCCAGTGTTCGCCGCGCAACGACACCGCGTGGTTTCCACATTCTAGAACCAAGTGGCGGACAATGAGACTGTTCATTCCCCACGTTTGCATTTCCCACGTCAGCACCCTCCCCGCGGGGTGATTTAGGCGTGAGGAACTGGCACCGGCTTCAAAAGTGGGTCTTTGCCTGCTTTTATGTCCATGTATTCTTAGCTGCACGAAATTCCCTAAAGAACAACAATGAACCAATGTTGAGCCCTGGGAAATTTCCGAGGGATTTTAAACCCAAGACAAAAATTGGGACTGCTCAAGCACATCCATGGATTAAAAATGATGTGCAGTTACCGACGGAAAAATTCAAGGACCTACCTATCTACCGGTGCCCTCATATGAGTCTTAATCTTTACATTCAAAACAAGAGTAGCTTCTAAAAATTAGCGTGTTAGAAGGACGGACGGAAGCTCTTGGAACAGTGAAAATGTTCTGTGAATACGAATATGAGCAGTGGTATTATGGGTGAACTATATTTAAAAAATGAAGTTATCGCTCAATTTTATAAAAAATAGAAAAGATCACTAAACACAATGAAGTTCGATTGTTAACCCTTAACAAAATCGTAGCTATTTTATTTCTGGTGTAACTTCATAGTACTGACTTTTTTTTAAGCCACTCTAGCCTGAATTTTAAAAAAAAACTACAACTCCCAGAATACTTCGCTCTCTTTCCCTAGAGCCATTTACCCCGAGAGAACTGAATTGAAATCCTTGAGTTCCGACTAGCTAAGGAGCGTGGCGCACGCGCAAAAGCTCTCGCTTCACAGATGACCATGCCTTCCGCGAGCATCTCAGATATCGCGAGAGGGCTGCAGCCAATGATAAAGCAGAGGTGACGGCCCATTCGTAGTCCGCGACGTCAGCTGCAAAGTGAAAGGACCGGCCTTCTGGAGCTGCTGCCCCCTCACTCCCTGGACACCTAGAGCTCAGGTGAGACAAGGAATGCTGTGACAGATCTGGCCACCGCGTCCTCTCAATGCTGTTGGGCACATCACAGCTGCACATCCAGTTGGGTTGGGAGGAGGGGCGCGGCCGGACGCTGGGGTCCAAGCGGTGGCAGTGGCCCTAGCGCATGCGCTCCCGAAGTCGCCGAAGTCGCTGCCTCTGAATTGCCCTTATCTGTCCCCGGGCTCTGGGAGTGGCAAAGGAGACTGTTGGAAAGGTACAGCAGGACTGTTAAAAGCGAGCTTTTGGTAGTTTTGTCTGGTGCCTGGCTTTAAAAAAATTAAAGATAGCCGGACGCCGTAGGCTCAGTACTGTAATCCTTGCTACTCTAGAGGCTAAATTCAGAGAGGATCGCGGTTCAAAGCCATCCTGGTCAGGAAAGTCTGGGAGACTTATTTCCAATTAATCATTGCCCAGGCCCTGAAATCAAGCTTCAGTACCCAGACAAAAAGAGAGACGGGGGAGGAGGAGAAGGAGAAATTTCAGGCCTCAGTATCTCTTTCCACCATTCCAGTTAACCTTAAAAGGAACAATAGAGACTTTGACTTGAAGAATGAAAAGTTAGCAACCATTACACCACTTCTTTAACATTTTCAAGAGGTTGAGACCTCCGCACCTTCACTTAGCAAAGCTCTTTATGGTTTCTGTTCTCCTTTAGCAGATAATTGAAGTTTAAGTATGTCTTGTGATCAGCATCTGCTGTGGCCCTAGTAATAAGTTCTGATGAACAAGGGATATCTTTTGTTTTCCTTCCCCTAGTCCTACCCTTAGACTCACGATCTTACATTTTTGGGGGGAGGCAGGGAGTGGAAGTATTTTGTTACATTCAAAATAGTGTTCAATTGTATTATTTATAAGGAGTTACTCATTTGATTTTTTTAACCTCAAATATGTTTTGAGCAAAAGCTAGGCACATGTACATTCAACAATAAATTGAATGCATTGAAAATATTCAAATATTAAGTATCTGCTGTGATCTGTGCACTGCTAACTTCAGGTGTATGAAAGTGAAATCAAGAATGTTTTTCAGCTGTTTTTTCTGTGAAGAAAAAGCTGAAAAGTGAAGGTTGCAAAAGCTCAGTTCAACATTTATAGAGGGCCACAGGTGGACCAAGATCAGTATCAGAAGCTTAGTAAATAAATTCACAGTTCATTTTGGTTTTTAGATACTTCAGTAGTGTTTTCTAGTATATTTTGGTTATGTATTAATTGACAAACTGTAGATCATCTTTGGTAATAACCCAGACATAAAGAATTGGTCTGTTACTAGTAGAAAATACGTCATCTATTTTGCAATATATAATTGATACAACTTCAGCTTTGTGTTAAAACTTTACACAATGAGTTGATTGGGCAGAAAAAAATCAACATTTAAGAAAATAGTAAATACTATATTGTTTTGTATCACAGAAAACATTAAATGTCAGTTAATTGAAGTCAGTATTAATTTTTGAGGATTGGATTTTGTTGCATAATAGATTAGGCATGGATACTAATGCTTATAGACGACCAGGCAGTAGTCTTTACAAAAATTATGAAATGTCTTGAGAGAAATGAACTTCCTTAGGAGAGTAACCATGAAAAAGCGTATTTTTGCTCAAGTCTGCTCAATGTTGGAGCACATCTTAATATGTTTTTGTTTTGGGGTTTGTCAGTCATGGGGTTTGAACTATGGGCCTGGGCCTTGTCCCTGAGCTCCTCAGCTCAAGACAAATGATCTACCACTTGAGCCACAGCACCACTTCCGGTTTCCTGGTGGTTAATTGGAGATAAGAGTTTCAGGAACTTTCCTGCCCAGGCTGGCTTTGAACCATGGTCCTCAGATCTCAGCCTCCTGAGTAGCTAGGATTATAGGCATAAGCCACCAGCACCCAGCCTATGTTTTTGTATATGTAAAAGCTGAGTTTGTGATCTTACTACTACTACTCAATAGTAGTCTTCACAGATATTTCTGCTTTTCTTTTCCTTTTGTAAACACTGATTGCCAGTTCATCTCTTCAGCTGATTTCTGTGTGGTCTGATAATGGTCTTAAAAAAAAAAAAAAAGCCTGAAATTTGCTCTAAGTAGGTTCATTTCAGTTCTCAATTGAATTTTGATTTAAAGGCATTTCCATTTATTTAAGTTACCTGGAAATATGTCACAATCTTGTTTCAGTTAAATAAAACTAACTTTTCTGCAGTTTTTATGTATCTAAACTTAAAAGCATTTAAGTAAAACTTTTTGTTACTATTTTCTTTCCTTGGCTATTGGCTTGTTAACAGTTTCACTTATATAAACCCAAGCTGGCTTTGCACTAGAAGTCCTCCTGCCTCAGCCTCCCCATAGGCCACCACACTTGGCTTCTTTCTTTTTTTTAAGATTTTTTTATTCTTTTGCATAGTTGTATAAAGGTGTTTTATTTTGACATTTCCATACATACATACAGTGTACCCCATCAACTTCATTCAGCAATCACTTTGCTTTATATCCTCTCATATATTTATTTTGTACCTATACTGGGGGCTTGAATCCAGGACCTCAGGCTATCACTTGATTTTTACTACTCAAGGCTGCTACTTTTCCACTTTAGTCACACTTCTAGTTCTAGCTTTTTGTTTGTTTTCTGTTTCCACTTCTAGCTTTTCACTGATTTACTGAAGATAAGACTCAGACTTTTCTGCCAGGGCTTGCATTGAACCTCATCCTCAGCCTTCTGATTAGCAAAATATTAAGCAAGAGCCCTCAGTACCCAGCTTTTTCTAATATATAGATAAAGTACTTCATCCTCCCTATTCACCCATTCCAACAAACCCTATTTTTTTCCTCTTTTGTCATCCATTTTTAGCAGATATTCATTGTACCAAGGTTTTCAACCATGCAGTTTAGCCCATACATGTATTTTATTTTGATCAGAATAATTCCCCTCTATTGCTCTTTCCTCATCTATTCACCTCCTTATTTTAACACTGAGGGTTTTTTTTAATGCCATCTTCATGCATAAGCACTATGGGTCTCTCTCTCTCTCTCTCTCTCTCTCTCTCTCTCTCTCTCTATATATATATATATATATATATATATATATAAATTCTTAAGCCTAGCAGTGTGTGTTTGGGAGTTAGTAAATGCCCAGTTACTGGAATCTTTAAGTGAAAAAGAAAATTTTTTTTTTTTTTTTTTTTGGGGGTCCGGTCGTGGGGCCTGAACTCTGGGCCTAGGCGCTGTCCCTCAGCTCTTCAGCTCAAGGCTAGTGCTCTACCACTTGAGCCACAGCTTCACTTCCGGCTTTTTTCTTTTTGCTTATGTGGTACTGAGGAATCGAACCCAGGGCCTCATGTATGCAAGGCAAGCGCTCTACCACTGAGCCACCTTCCCAGCCGAAAAAGAAAATTTTTAAATGAAAGATTTTTCGTGTTATTTGCCTTTTTTTTTTTTTTTTTTAAACTTAGTACCAAGGCTGACGAGTACCATTTAGAAGAATGGAAGGTGATGCATCTGTCGACATGTTTTCAAAAGTCCTGGAAAACCAGTTGCTTCAAACTACCAAACTGGTAGAAGATCATTTGGATTCTGAAATTAAGAAACTGGATCAGATGGATGAAGATGAATTGGAGCGCCTCAAAGAAAATAGACTTGCGGCACTAAGGAAAGCTCAACAGCAGAAACAAGTAACCTCTCTGCCCTGCTTTCTGAAATTGCTATAACAGTATGCTCCTAACAACTTATATCTATGTGTGCTGTAATGATTACATTTGACTCCTCATTTTTATTTTTATTTTTTATTTATTTGTTGGTCCGGTCGTGGGGCCTGAACCCTGGGCCTGGGCGCTGTCCCTCAGCTCTTAAGCTCAAGGCTAGCGCTCTACCACTACAGCCGCAGCACCACTTCCGGCTTTTTTCTTTTTTGCTTAGGTGGTGCTGAGGAATCGAACCCAGGGCCTCAGGCATGCAAGGCAAGCGCTCTACCACTGAGCCACCTTCCCAGGCCCGCTCCTCATTTTTAGAATTTTGTGATTTTAAGTATTCTTGTTAGAAATTTGTTCAAGAAAATTCATTAGGAGAAACAGACAAGTTGTGAGACTTGAGTGGCTGGTGTGAAAAAAGACTAAAAAATATTTTTCTCTCTAAACTTTGTCCAAGCTGAATCCATAGATAAAAGTTGTGGATCTATATTGCAGTTCAGTGTTAGAGCCTTTTTTTTTTCCTTTTTTAAAAAACAAACAAAAAACAACTCAAGGCTTTGAGCGTGCCAGGCAGGCACTTTAACACTTGAGCCACCCTTTTAGCCCTTTTTGCTGTGGTTATTTTTGAGATAGGAGCTCACTTTTTGCCTACACTGACTTGGACCTTAATCCTTTTTCATCCCTTTCTCCCTCTGCCCCACCCCCCATCCTACCCCTCTCTTCCCCAGCTCTGGTCCTGATCCTGGTCCTTGAACTCAGGGCCTGGGTTCTCTCCCTAAGCGTTTTCTTTCAAGGCTAGTTTTCTACTACTTGAGCCACAGCTCCACTTCCAGCTTTTTGAGGTTACTTAGAGGTAAGTGTCTCATGGACTTTCCTGCTCAGGCTGGCTTTGAACAGTGATCCTCAGATCTCAGCCTCCTATATAGATAGTATTACGGGGGTGAGCCACCAGCACCTAGCTGATTCTTATATAGCTGGGATGACAAGTCATGTCATTACACACAGCCTTTTCTTTTTTATTGAGATGAGGGTCTCATGAATTTTTGTCCTGGCTGGCCTTGAACTACAGTCCTACTCTCCACATCCCAAGATGTGTAGGCCATCAGTACCCAACTGTCAAAAGACATTTCTAAAAAAGTACTTAGAAGTTTAATTGAAACTTGTATCTCTGACCTATAAGCCTAGTGCTCCTTTTTATTAAAACCACCTGCCTGAAAGGTTAGCATTTCCAGTTGAGGAGATAAGCTTCCTGCCACAAGCAGGGTTCAAGAAGCTGGGAGGTCTCTCGGGCTTGGTTGTTAAGGGCAGATGGACTCAATGGGAGATCTGCATTGATTCTGGATACCATGTGAGTGAACTACTTTTTCTCTTAGGACACTTCCCTTTGTTAGTATGGAAGGTATGTATACCTGCTTCTCTGAGGTGCTCATCAGAAGCAAAGAGAACTCCCTAGCTTCTCAACTACAGTAACTCCCTGTACCCAAGACTGACTTAGCCGGTGAGGTTTTTTGGTTAGTTGGTTGAGTGGTTGGATTTTTCTGTGGTTGGAACTTTCTCTTATTTAGCATGCTAGGGTTTGAACTCATGGCTCTGTACTCAACAGCTGAACCACACCTCAAGTACAAACATTTTTTTCTTTCCTTTTTTTAGGTCCAAGACTGGGACTTGAACTCAGTACCTGATGCTTTTCCTCATTGTCTAATGCTCTGCCAACAAAGCTATGCCACCAACCCCCGAACTTTTTTTTAAGGGTAGATCTAGGGGTGTGGCTGAATGGTAGAGCACTTGGATGCTAAAAGCTCTGTGTTCTGTCTCCCAACAATGCAAAAAAAACAAAATTAAAAAGAAAAACTTTTCAAAAAGAAACATAACTTACAACAAATGTTTCTAACTTTAGTAGTTAATAACACACACACAAAATTGCAATTTGATGCTGAGTCTCACAAGTCTAACTACTTTGATATTCTGAGAAAACAAGTGTTTTAAATTACTGAAACAGTTGTCTCAGTTCAGGCTGTGGGGATATTCTCACTGCCCATGGACTAGTTAACTCTTGGACACCAGAAACGGGAAAGCTACTAAAATGAACTCATTTCTCTATAGGATATCAACTTTGTTATAAAATAATATGGTGATTGGGACATTTAAAATATCAATTGGTGCTAAAAGATTTTTCATATACAATATTTTGCTTCTCTCCAAATTAGGAATGGCTTTCTAAAGGACATGGTGAATACAGAGAAATCCCTAGTGAGAGAGACTTTTTTCAAGAAGTCAAAGAGAGTAAAAAAGTAGTTTGCCATTTCTACAGAGACTCTACATTCAGGTAACTTTGTTCTCTTAAAAACAAAATTTGGATAAATATATACTACTGGAAACTAAAAGGAACAACTTCTCAATTTGTCTTCTGGTAATCTCATACATATTTTAAGTTCTATACCACATGTTAAAGTTAAATAAGTGGGTTTTTTTTGTTGTTGTTTGTGTGTATATGTGTGTCTGTCAGTAATTAATCTTTTTCACTCAAGGCTAGTGCTCTGCCACTTGAGCCACAGCAATGTTTATAGCTTTTGGTCGTTAACTGGAGATGATTTCTCACAGAATTTCCTGCCTAAGCTGTCTCAATCCTTAGATCTCTGTCTAGGAGATAGTGGCAAGACTCTATTCCTCTTCCCATCTTTCACCCTTCCCATTCCTCTTCCTCTCCTCTGTCTTTCCCAAGGAGTCTAGAAGGACAGGTTTCCTGCCTGATAGGTTCAACATTCCAAGAAAGAGCAAGCCCACTAACAAGTGTTTTGTTTAACTGCCCTGCCAGGCATTAGTGGCTCATACCTGAAACCAGCCAGGACAGAAAAGTCCATGAAACTTCTATCTCCAATTAACCATCAAAAAGTAGAGCTATAATTCAAGTGGTAGAGCACTAGCCCTGAGCAGAGAAGTTCAGCTCAAGGACAGTGCCCAGGCCCTGAGTTTAAACTCCAGGATTAACAAAAATATACACACAAAGTTTTTTTTAAGTTTTCCTAAATGAGATGCCAAGAAACATACATAAGGAAAACAGTATCTTGATGTTTTGCTCTTTCCATAAATATTAAAAGTTTGACAACATCTTTATTACTTAAAAGCATTTTTTTTAAATCTCATTAGGGAAAATCTGACTTTTTAGAATGCTCATTTGTCTTTGGACAGTCATCTTGCAGTTAACCTGGAAATTAGGTCATCTGACATAGCATAGATTGGCTGCCACCTAGTTAGACGTATACAGAAAAACTGAAATCAGGTGTTTAGTGATATTTTTGTTTGAGGTGCTAGTCCTGGGGCTTGAACTCAGGGGTGCTGTCCCTAAGCTCTTTTTTGCTTAAGGCTACTGCTCTACCACTTGAGCCACAGCTCTACTTGCATCTTTTTGGAAATAGAATTGGAAATAGAATCTTAAGAACTTTTCTTTTCCACCAGGCTTCCAATTGGAGTTGTCAGATGTCAGCCTCCTGAGTAGCTAGGATTACAGGCATGAGCCACTAGCACCAGGATAGTGGTGCTGATTTTTTAAAGAGAAATCTGTTGCCTTACATTTTAACTTTTTGATGTTGTTACAGGTGCAAAATACTAGACAGACATTTGGTGATACTTTCTAAGAAACATCTTGAGACCAAATTTTTGAAGCTGAATGTGGAAAAAGCACCTTTCCTTTGTGAGAGACTGCGTATCAAAGTCCTTCCCACACTAGCACTCATAAAAGACGGGAAGACACAAGATTATGTTGTTGGATTTACTGACCTAGGAAATACAGATGACTTCACCACAGAAACTTTAGAATGGAGACTTGGCTGTTCTGATATTCTTAATTACAGGTAACTTTTAGCATCAAGTTAATTTTAAATCCTATCTAGTTGATCATTTTACAGAGGATTTTCATATATTATTAACATTTATGATATTAAAACTTGTAGTTTTATCAGGAAGCAATTTTTATTTTCTTTAATCTTGTTTTGTGTTTATTGTGTTTTGATGAGTCTTACTGTGTAGTCCAGCCTGTTCATGAACTCAAAATCCTCTTGTCTCTGCCCTCCTAAGGGCTGGGATTACAGACATGTGCCACCACACTTTAAGAAAATTGTATTTCTTAAATTATATATTAGCATGATATTGCAGCAAATTCAGATTTATAGACAAACCTGAGTCTTAGAGTTTTTGTGTTTTATTTTGTGGTATTGTGCTGGGGATTGAACCGCCGAGGCTTCGTACACACATGCTAGGCAAGTGCTATATGACTGAAATGCATCCCAGCCCGAAGCTTACTTTAAAACATTAAATTTTAATATATATAGCCCTATCTCACATGTAGAGATTTCTGTACTTAGTATACATTATGGAAAATAGGATCCAAATGTTGCATACTAGCACAAGAGATTCTCACTTATCCTTTATATATTTTTTTCCTCAGAAGCATTTGAGTAGATGTTAGAAATACTATATCCTTTTATTCCTGAATAAAAGGATTCCTTATGTATTTCCTAAGAATATAGACATTCTCTTACATAGCCAGAGTGCAATTATCAAAGCAAGAATTACTCAATTTACAAACCTTACTCAAATGTGTCATCACTCAATACCCAAACGTGTCAGTTAAAAAATTTTCTATTCTTCAACAATTTGTTACCAGTTCTCAATCCAATGTTTTGTGGGTTTTGAGGTTTTGAGTATGATAAGCAAGTTAGCTTATAAGATAGTTCTTCTGTAGAATCACTATCCACAGTTCAAGTTTTGCATTGCATCCTCAAAATTAGCTTCTGATCACACATCATTGTTAATTACATTAGAGGAGTGGTGTTGGGCTCTTCCATCATACCAAGTGTGCGGTAGTTGTCTTATTTCTGGTGTTAGCAGAAATAAGCTAGACAAACAAGCACAAGATTTACCATTTGGCATAGTAGGGAAGAGGTTAATGTATTGAAATTTTCTCATCTCCTACATTTATTTACTTTTTCATTTAGTGTTATTAATACATTTAGCCTGTGAATTGTTTTATTACTATTGTGATTTACTTTCCAGCTCAGAGTTGGTCAGTGAAAACTTCTCTTTCATATTAGCTTATGAGTCCTTATAACATGTCACCATAATTATCTAAGCCACTTTTTTTTTCTTGTCCTAAGAAGATGTTTTAGGATTACACTGTATTCTCCCTGTAATTGGTTCCAAGGACCCATGTTTCCATTAATAGCAAATGGTATTTCCTGTTTTGTGTGCCAGTCCTGGGGCCCCTGAGGTTTTTGTTTTTGCCAGTCCAGGGGCCTAAACTAAGCGCCTGGGCACTGTCCTTGAGCTTCTTTTGCTCAAGACTAGCACTCTACCAACTTCAGTCACAGCATCACTTCCAGCTTTTTCTGTTTATATGGTACTGAGGAATTGAACCCAGGGCTTCTTGCATGTTAGGCAAGCACTCTACCACTAAGCCACATCCCTAACCACCTAAGCTTTTTTGTTTCTTTTCTCAAGGCTAGCACTCTTATCACTTGAGCCATAGCTTCACTTCTGTCATTTTGGTAGTTAAATGGGGATAAAAGTCTCATGAACTTCCCTACTCAACCTGGCTGTAAACCATGATCCTCAGATCTCAGCCTCTTGAGTTGCTAGGATTACAGGTGTCAGCCACCAGATCCCAAATCCTAAGACACTTTTGAAAGAAAAATTATTTTTAATTAATATTGGTATAAAATGCTTATTCCAATCCCAGATTATAACAATTATGTAAGTTTTGCTAAAGTCTGTAGAAATCTAAAGATTAGGAAATACACCAAATCAATCATAATAAGCTACCAAAAGTAGAGCAGGATTGGCTATTATTCTTTTAGTTAAAGCTTACACAGGCTCACACTTACTATCCTAACTATTTGGGAGGCCTGGGTTGGGAGGGTTGTGGTTCAAGGTCAACTTGGGCAAAAGTTCATGAGACCTCATATCAACCAGTAATAGCTAGGCATGGTAGCCTGTCATCTCATTCACAAGGAAAACTGAGATCACAAAGGTTGAGTTCCAGGCCAGTCTACACAAAAAATGTGAGATGTCATCTCAAATAGAAAAGGCTGGATGTGGTGGTACACTCTTGTCTACCTATGGAAACATAAGCATAAAGACTGCATAGTCCAGGCTGGCCCAGGCCAAAGTCAGACCCTATCTCAAACATAACCAGAACATAGCCAGATAATGGTGGCTCATGCCTGTAATCCTAAATACTCAGGAGACTGAGATCTGAGGATCACCATTCAAAGCCAGCCTGGGCAGCAAAGTCCATGAAACTACTCAGAGAAAGCCAGAAGTGGCGCTGTTGCTCTAGTGGTAGAGTGGTAGCCTTGAGCATAAAGAGGCTCAAGGATAGTGTCCAGACCCTGAGTTTAAGCTCAAGGACAGGCCAAAAAAAAAAAAAAACAGAACACCAAAGACAGTTGGAACTCCAGTACTGCAAAAAAAAAAAAAAAAAGGGTGGGGGGGAGTCAGGGTTAATGGGTTCATCACAGGCATAACTAACAAAAAGCACTCTTCTTAACAATCAGAAGTTGTGTTAGCACAGCCTATAAAACGTGAATCAACAATTAATGATTAAAGAGAAAATAAAACATTGGCCTAAAACATTTAGAATACAAGAACAAGATGTAGATCTATCAGCTCTTAGTATGATTAGAGAAATTTTCTTAAATTGTTTATATTCTGTACATTATAATGAAAAAGATTTTTGTTTGCATTCTAATATACTAGGTGTATTTAAAATGGTTTTCAATTTTGTTCTGTTTTTAGTGGAAATTTAATGGAGCCACCATTTCAGAGCCAAAAGAAATTTGGGGCAAACTTCACAAAGCTGGAAAAGAAAACTATCCAAGGAAAGAAATATGATTCAGACTCTGATGATGACTAGAGCTCAATTGCACATTGTCTGTTTATATCTGCTTACATGTAAATGTGTTTTTGTAAATTCCATTAATTTCAATACACTGATCATCAAATACTAATATTCTGGGAATTTTATACATTGAAAGTCATCTTTATTGTCTGGGAAACCATGTTTAAGTGAAGGAAACTGGAGTTTTTAAATTGCTTGGGAAGGGTCTGGTTTCTCTATTTTTCACAGTTTCTACCATAATATGATTCTTACATCTTTATACCATTCACAATTATGTTTTAATCTACTGAGTTAGAAATAGAAATTCCAACTACTCCAGGACTAATTCTTGAGCAGCATTATTTACACAGTAAGTCAGCTTACATTTAATTGTATAATGCCTTGCACTTGTAAATTAATCATAAGCACTTCGGTGGTGGAAAATATTTAAACAGCTATTAAAGAACTGCTCACTTAATGTGGATGCTGCATGTTGATGGTGAATTACCTCCTGGCAGCAGGAAGATCTTTCAGGTTGTGAACATGCTGCTTTATTTAAAGGGTGTATTTTAAGATATGCATTAAAAAGTAATCAAGGAAGGGCTGAGAATGTGGCTTAGTGGTAGAGTGCTTGCCTAGCATGCATGAAGCCCTGGGTTCAATTCCTCAATACTACATAAGCAGAAAAAGCTGGAAGTGGCGCTGTGGCTCAAGTGGAAGAGTGCTAGTTTTGAGCAAAAGAAGCTCAGGGACAGTGCCCAGGCCCTAAATTTGAGGCCAAGGAAGGAAGGGAGGGGGAGGGATGAAGGAAGGAAGGAGTGGGGACATAGCTGATGTGATAGGGTATTTGCCAGCAAGCAAAAGATCCTAAATTCAATCCCCAGTACCACCCTAAAAACAAAAGACTTATAGATCCATGACAGCAACAGATCAAAAGACTTACAGATCGCTGAGCAGAGAATGAGAAAGAGGCAGCTAACAGGAGTCCTAGGGTTAAAGATACCATATATGGATCTGAATTTAAGTGGATCAAACAAGTTGGGGCTGGGAATGTTGTACTTCAGTGGTAGAATTTGTGCTTAGCACTCAAACCTTGGGTTCAATCTCTATCACATTAAAAAAAATACATAATACCAATAAAAGCAGACCAACTAGAACCCTTTAATTTTCAATTGATGATATTGGAAGTTGAACTCATAGCCTTGAAGTTTTAGACAGGTATTCTGCTACTTGAGCCAACCTTACCCCACCCCACTTCCCAGCTAGAACAGAAGGTCAGAGGAAGTAATTACTGGGGGATGGAAGGAAGACTAGAGAGACTACACATGCCCATGCTGTAGGAACACTAGAGGCAGAATGCTTTTTGTTTAAACAATCCAGCTGACAACTTAAGGGAGAAGAAGGCCTTGAGAGAGCTCAGGAGCAAAGTGCTGTTATAAATTTGTTCAAAATATCTAAAGGAAACTGCAGGAGTCTAACTGTAAGAGTCTAATGAAAGTATTTAGTCAAATACTATAATGATGGAAATTATTTTTTAGAGCCAAATGGAAATTTTATTAGAGGCTTCAATAGCTTTGAAGTTTACAATAGGAAAATCCACAAGTGTAAGATTAGCCAAAGAATAGGATAATTTTTAAGTGCCCAGAAAAATAAGGATGTAACTATGTAATGGGAATGTTAGATGTAAAGAAGAAAGAAAAAAATTAGGACTGGAAGTGTACTTACCTAACCTAGGTTTTATTCCTCTCCACCAAAAGATTTAAAATAAATGTAAGAAGACTACCAAATTGTAAGAAGGTAATAGATGTATTATTCCCCAATCTATCATAGTGAAAATGATAGAAAACTGAGAGAAAAGGAAAACCCACTTAAGGATCCACAAGTGATCTCATTGGGACTATATTTTAACTTCTCTAAAAACAGAAGCCTCAAGGCAGAGGACAACAAAGATGGAATCAAACTACCTGTCAACCAAACATCTAGCAAAACTAGATAATTCAAACCAAAACATAATACAGAATAAGAAATCAAGGCAAATAGGGCATTCTCAAGTGTATGTATGTATGTATTACATATTACATATGTAATAATAATTAAGTTGTATAATTACATAAGTTGTATAGAAATAACATTTCTAAATTTCACTGGAATTACTATAAAGCATATATATGTATATATATACATATATTAAAGAAATTGAAATACTACAATAGAGTTTGCTTTCAGCTGGAGATATAGCTGAAGTAGTAAGAGTCCTGCCTGAGAAGCATGACATCCTGAGTTCAAAATTGAAAAAAACAAGACAGGAGATTCATGAAACCCAAAGGCAAAATGACATTAATCCAATCAGGACAGCCTCAGACAAAAGGAGAAACCCTCTCAAAAATAAGCAAAGCAGGAAGTAGAAGTGTGGCTCAAGTGGTAGAGTACAAGTATTCAGCAGAAGCCACAAGCATTCAGCAGAAGAAGCCAAGGGACACTAGGAAGCTCTTGAGCTTATGCCCCAATACTGGCACAAAAATAAGTAGATTCAAAAGGGCTGGAGGTATGACTCAAAAGGATAGACTGGGGGCTGGGAAGGTGGTAGAGCGCTTGCCTTGCATGCCTGAGGCCCTGGGTTCAATTCCTCAGCACCACATAAACAAAAAGAAAAACCCGGAAGTGGCGCTGTAGCTCAAGTGGTAGAGCACTAGCCTTGAGCTGAAGAGCTGAGGGACAGCACCCAGGCCCAGAGTTCAGGCCCCATGACTGGACCCAGAAAATCCCCCAAAATCAAAAGAATAGACTGCTGAGCAAGCCCAAAGCCTTGAGTCAAACTCTTGTGCTAATAAATAAATGAATAAATTTTTGCTGTCCACAAGGGACAAACTGTAGGTCTGAAAATAAGAAAACAATGAAAAAGCTTATTCAGAGTTGACTGCAGTGACCAAATTTATCAGACAAAATAGACTGAAAAGGTGGCTCAGTGGTAGAGTGCTTGCCTTGCATGCATGAGGCCCTGGATTCTATTCCTCAGCACCACATAAAGCAGAAAAAGCTGAAAAGTGGCAATGTGACTCTGGTAAAGCACTTGCCTTGAGCTGAAGAGCTCAGGGACAGCACGCAGGCCCAGAGTTCAGGCCTCACATTCGGCCAAAAAAAAAAAAAAATTAAAATCTTTTCATAATGATGAAAAGAGACAAGAAGATGTAACAAACATTTGCATACCTAACAGTTCATAAATTCTTCACAATTCTGGGGTTTTGTTGGTGGTGGTGGTGGTCGTAGGTCTTGAACTCTGGGCCTGGGCGCCTTCAGCTCAAGGCTAGCACTCTTATCACTTGAGCCACAACACTACTTCCAGTTTTCTGGTGGTTAATTGGAGATGAGAGTCTCACGGACTTTCCTGTCTGGGCTGGTTTGAACCACGATCCTCAGATCTCAGACTCCTGAGTAGCTAGGATTACAGGTGTGAACCACTGGTGCCCAGCTAATTCTGTATTTTGCTGTAAAAATTCTGAAGTAAGAATTGATATGCTAAGGGTGTCTTAGTGTAGATGGTATGTTAAGGCATTTGAGATTTGGGTTCAGTCCCCAGTTTTCATACACATGCCATAAGTTAGAGAATACAGGGGGATATAAACATTTTTAGCAATAAATGTTGCTTTGATATACAGCACTTTCAGGAATAACTAAATAACTACAGGAATAACTAAATAGAAAATCAAAAAGGAAAAGAGTAAACAATTACCAGGTGTTCACACACCATGAGGCACAAACTGATCATTTACTTGAACCAGTAAACAATTGGCAAATATATGAAAGCAGTCAGAAACACTGGATCCAGGCAACTCCCTCATGTAAAAGAAATATTTAGCACTGGGACACAGATAAACTATCTAATATATGCATATCTAGTATATGCATCAAGGATCCACAGGCCAAGCACTGTTACTAAGACTTCAGCTCAGTTCCACCTGTCTGATAACACCTACAGCTGTTAGTCTGGATCCAGTAAGCTAGAGATGTAACTAAGAGCCTAGATCCTGCTCTGTCTCAAATAAGCTAGGCACTTCAATTTAAGAGTGCTTGGCCTCAACAGCTCAGAGACAGTTATGGGATTAGGTTCCCTACATTACAATCATCTCTGACCATCTGCAGTGACCTTTTCATCTATATCAGCTCTCTAATCTTGCATTAAACAAAAAGCCTCTTTGAACCTTGTAGCTGCCTCATCCCTTTCCTAGCCAATTGGTAACCTCTACATTTTAGGTGGGCTAGGTGATCAGAGAGTTAATAGTAATAAGGAAGAACCTGTGTTCCCTGGCACTGGTGGCTAATGCCTGTAATACTGTACTAGATACCCAGGAGACTGAGATCAGAGGATGACAGTTTGAAGCCAGTCTGGGCAGGAACGTCCCTGAGATTTTTTTTTAAAACATTTACTGGGGCTGGGAAGGTGGCTCAGCCCTGGGTTCAATTCCTCAGCACCACGTAAGCAGAAAAAGCTGGAAGTGATGCTGTGGCTCCAGTGGTAGAGTGCTACTCTTAAGCTGAAGAGCTGAGGGACAGTGCCCAGGCCCAGAGTTCAGGCCCCATGACCAGCAAAAAACAACCAAAAAAAAAAAACTTTACTAAAGAAAATGTCATCTATATAATAAAACTAGAGGTACAAGTCTAACAAAAGTATAAAATAGAATATTGAATAGGTTATGGTTTGGGAACAAAGCCAATAAAGATGATGTTCATTTTTTACTAACTTACTATAACTTTAAAATGCATATGGATCACTTGAGAAGTTGTTTGTAGCTTCTGATGCAGTAAAGATGGGAATAAGTTCACCATTCTAAGACTCCATGAACCTCCAATTGATGGCACTCTGCATGGTCTGGCGATCATTTATTGAAAGGAACAAGATTATTTTACATTCACAAGAATTCACAGTGCTGACTGTAAGGTTTTAGGTGAGGAAAGAACATGCAGGAAGAGGGAAAGGTAAGAAAGGAAAAGTTTATTGGGGTACACTCCCGGGCAAACTCCCTGGTAGGGATCAGAGAGGTCGCACAGAGTCT
Organism: Dipodomys spectabilis; assembly: GCF_019054845.1. Classification (NCBI taxonomy): domain Eukaryota; kingdom Metazoa; phylum Chordata; class Mammalia; order Rodentia; family Heteromyidae; genus Dipodomys; species Dipodomys spectabilis. The sequence continues at coordinate 4,611,161 of NW_024870864.1, read as the reverse complement.
GGTGGTAGCAGGGTTTATATGGCCAGGATCAGCAGGAACTTTTAGCACATAATTTGTTTTGCAAGCTTGAGCAGTTTCAGGCTAGTGCCCCCAAAGAACAATTGGGACAAGTGGTATATGAGGAAGTGGCTTTTCTCGGCTTCCTCTGCCTTTCAGCGGCACTGTCACTGACATTCTCAATTTTAAAGAGAAGGAAATTGAAGGAATGAGTTGTCAACGCTGTCTTAATAGATGCAGTATTAATGAGGGTGGTAGTAGCTCAAGAGTTAGTGTTGGTGTTTCCTTAAGTATGTAAGGGCTAAGCCCAAGAAATGTTTGCCATGAGCAAAGGTTTTCTTTCTCTGCTTCCTGGCTGCCATGTGTTAATCTGCTGTCTTGTAACATACTCTCTACAGTCATGGACCGAAACACCAGAAACTGTGAGCCTACGTGAGATTTTCCTTATGCCAGGTTAGCAGAGTCATGACGGAGCTAACACAAACACACATCTAAAAATTTTTTACTGCTTCTCACGGCCACTTTACTTACTTTGGATGTATATGTACTAGAACATTAACTTGAAGAAAGTAGAAACATTTCAGTTTCTAGTATTTAGAATATGATAAGCACATAAGAACTACTTCTTTGGCAATTCTGCCTTGAACATCTGTGTGTATGCACTGCAATCTCCTCTAAAGTTCCTCATATGCCTCATCCTTTTTAGTCCAAGATGCTCATTGAGGCACAAAGACAGCCATAACCAACCAAGCTAGGATCTGAAGCATTTTGGAGGATGGAAGTAGAGTTGATGACAAGACTCCCAAAGTCTGGATCTTCTAACTGCCTCCAAAACATATAACCCTTCAGTTTCTCTGGGCTCTTCTGCTAGCTAGAGACAACCTCATAACCTATAAGTCTGCAAGCCATTCATTTCCTCTGATGTCACTATTCTGACACAAAGGGTACCAACAGAAAACTACCAAGAAGCACATGGCTTATCCTGTCACTGCGACACCAACTTCCCTCCAGCCCCACCCATAGCATCATAGAGGTACTGCATAACTACAGAATCACATCCTAGTGTTCACATTCTAAACTCCAGTTGTTCACAAAATTCATTTTGTTTCAGATCCAAGAGCAAGAGACAGGGTATACACCACAACTCAATTCTAGGATTTGGAAGCTGCTGATTTTGAACTGTTTTTGTAGTTAAGGATATTTCTAGTAAGGTGCTAATTGGAGGTCAACTTAAAGAGTAGGATTTAAGAAGATCAAGTCCCTGGGCCCCCATTCAATAAGTGACCCAATTATGGGAAGTATTTGAGTACTGTGGGCCCCCAAGTAGAGGGAAGAATTTCACCATCATCATCTACTGGGGCTTCCATCTCTATCGTGAAGGAGGATTATCAGTGTAGACCTTCCTGGTTTGCAAACTTTGGCAAATAATCAGCAACTTTGTGTCCTCATAGAGAGGAGGGTGGAGCCCCCAATAAAATGTCTACTGTTGCTCCTATGTCTGGCATAGAGGACTATAATCTGCACAGATCCTCCTGGCTTACCAACACTGACAAATATCCATCCACTCAAGTCCCCATAGTGGAGGACGGATCTCCCAGGAAAACATCTATTGGGCCTCTTGTTTTGGCCACAGAGGATGGTAATCTGCACAGGCCCTCCCTGATTTTTGATCACATATGTCAGAACTTACTGTATCTCAAAGTAGTGGAGGCCACACCAGTATTCTTAAGAGGAGGAACATAATCTGCACACTCTCCTGGCTGACCAACAATGGTGACTGTCCAACCATTGTGGACTCCCAGTCATCACCTGGGGCTCATATCTCTGCCCTGAAGGATAATCTGTGCAGACCCTCCTGTATGATAACTAACAGCAATTTTTCAACCACTGCATGCCCTCAAATCTTTGACGATGTAGCCCCCAAACCGACAACTTCTGGGAATCATCTCTTCCTTGTAGGGAGAGAGATGTACAGAGCCCGAGCAATGATCAACCTCCCCCTTATGAACTTGAAACAAAATCCTGCAGGGTCAAACTGTTGTAGTCCAGGATTGGAGTGTATATCATCAACAGGGGAATGTAAACCCTGCAGAACCTCCTCAAACCAACAAGAAAGAGCATGTAACTGAGAGCCCTGAAGGAGATACACGAACCCCTGGGCTCTCAGCTTCAGCAGTTATACCTCAGTTGAGGACCCAACTGTTGGACTTCAGTTTGTCAGGGCCAAATCTGCTATTGATGAAGTTAAATTACACATGATTGCTGTGTCTATCAAGACTAGTCCCAGACACCTTCAGTGGCCAATTAATTGAGGGCAGAGCCATTAGTAACTCAGCTGCCAAGAAACATTCAGCAGCCAAAGAGACTAAACCAGGCAAGGGCAAAATGTCATCTAAGGTTGGGCAAGACTGTATAATTTGATTTGAGTACCCCCAAAAACTATTCAACCTCCGGTTGCCAGGTGTAAGTCAATAGCAGAGGGCACTAAACTGCCTAAGACCACCTCCAAAACCAAGAGGGGACATAAAGCAAAGAGCTGTCCACTCATAGACAACTATGCTGAATTCAAAGCTAGATTTAACTTTATAGGCAAAGTGAAATAGCACAACACGTCTTTACTGCCTATCACCTCAAATACACAAATATACCCTATTGACCAAAAAAACCTGTACATTCTCAAAGAGCTGAAGGCAAAGTTGTTGGAAACACCACCACAGAGACTAGCTCATTAACAGATGATGTTGTTAGGCAGATCCTCATCAAAGATCACTAAGAGGGTAAATTTTTGCCTGAGCCCCAAAGGAGCAGAGGACCCAGCCACTAAACACATGGCTGCTAGGGATATAGTCAAGGCAAGGCTGCCTCTCCCACTAATTGTACACAAAACCTCAAATCTCCAAAGAACAAAGGGAGAAACCACTAGATCCCAGGCTGTCAAAGCTACTTCAGTAGTAGAGGATTTAAACCAAGATGGGGCCATCTTGCTCAGAAAGAGCATGCAAGAAGCTAAGAGCCTTCAATTAGCTGAGGCCACAAATTCAGGCTGCTGGATTTAATCCAACAGCTGAGACCACTGAACTAGATGAGGCCACTCAGAACATCAAGACCACAGATCAAACTGTTGGCCTCCCAAAAGCACTTGGCCTAACCACTGGACTCTTACCTGCTAGAGCTAATTCCTCCCAAGAGGTTTAGTTTTCAAGGCCCCCAATAGTCACTAAAAATGCACACCTCATCATTAATCCCCAAGCCAGGCCGCTGGACTTTTGGCTGCCAGGAGTAATTTGAAAATCAAAGAAGCTAAAATATTTAAGGATGACTCCATCTTCAAAAATGGTGCACCAAACGCTGCACTTCAAATGAGTTACACTTCTGCCTGCCAGGGTTAATCCAGCATAATTTAAATTATGGGCTGCTTCCAGCAGGAATAAGACCATATTTGATCTTAGACTTACAGGTACCAACTTCAGTCCTACTCATCCCCAAGTAGAAAAACTGCAAGAACTTAGTAAACCTGGACACAGTGGGGTAAATACCCAATACCTCAGACCAGTCTACATGCCTTACCTGTCATCTTGGGTGAAAAAACACATGGATTCTTAGAACATACTTCCTCAGTGCCCCAGAAGTCATATATTGCTAACTATAAAAGAAGTTTGCACAGGGCACTGGTGGCTCACACCTGTAATCCCTGCTACTCAGGAGGCTGCAATCTGAGGACCATGGTACAAAACCAGCCTGGGCAGGAAAGTCTGAGAGACTCTTTTTTGTTTTTTTTGAGGCGGGGGTCCAGTCATGGGGCCTGAACTCTGGGCCTGGGCACTGTCCCTCAGCTCTTCAGCTCAAGGCTAGCGCTCTACCACTTGAGCCACAGCGCCACTTCCGGCTTTTTTTCTTTTTGCTTATATGGTGCTGAGGAATCGAACCCAGGGCCTCATGCATGCAAGGCAAGCGCTCTACCACTGAGCCACCTTCCCAGCTCCTGAGAGACTCTTATCTCCAATTAACCACCAGAAAACTGGAAGTGGCATTGTGGCTCAAGGTAGTAGAGCTCTAGTACTGAGAGAATAAGCTCAGGGACAGTGCCCAGGCCCTGTGTTCAAGCCCCATGACCACCACCACCAAAAACAACAACAACAAAAAAGAGCTGAAAACAGAAGGTAACTTAATAAGGAAACCAGTGGAGGCTCCCCGGAAGATATCCATTCAAGAATAATTCATATCTGTCAAGTACAGCTGCAATAAAACAGGAAGCAGCTACATAAAGAAACTTTGTTAAGAGCCATGACACATCATTTCTGGAACATTCAGTCATAAGTAATTAGCCATATTGAAAAATATCTCAGTGCAGTTGTACACTGGCATTCATGACAGACTGAGGATTGACTAGTCATTTGTGGGACTGTGAACCTTAGCCTGGGAATACAATGCAATGTTTCAGTAGTGTTCCTTCAGAGGAAAGAAGAATCAATTTTATGTGCTCCAGAAATTCTAAGTGATAAAATCTTCAAATATAAATTTCCATTTTATTTATATATAAAACACATTCATCTAAAATTAGGCTGGAAACAACTTTAGGTCCAGCATTAAAGTTGATAGATAGATAGATAGATAGATGCATATATATTACAATTTTGAGAAATTGTAAACTGAAAAACTTCCAAATTAACTTTCCAAAACTCTTCCTTTATTTGCATGTGAAATGACTTCATAGAAAATTGGATAAAGGATAACATTCTCCTTCAATGTTGTTTAGTTTCAGCATTAGCATATTTCATATGTACTTTTATTATGCTTCCAAGAATTTGTAAGGGCTGAAAAATTTCCAAAGTAGTTTTCCTTTTTGACTTCAGAAGAAAATTTGGGCTAACATCAAATTCTCCTTCAATGCAATTTTTTTTGGGGGGGGTCAGTTGTGGGGCTTGAATTAAGGGGCTGGGTGCTGTCCTTGAGCCTCTTTGTGTTCAAGGCTAACACTATGCCACTTGAGCCACAATACTACTTCCAGTTTTTGAGTGGTTTATTGGAGATAAGAGTCTCATAGGGACTTTTCTGCCCAAGCTGGCTTCAAACCATGATCCTCAGCTCTCAGCCTCCTGAGTAGCTAGGATTACAGATGTGAGCCACCGGTGCCTGGAAGCAATGAAATTTTTAATACTAGTATTTATGTACTTTGGAAATGTGTGCTGTTGTTAAAAGTATATTAATAAAATAATTAAAATCCTACTTGGAGTTACAATTTTAAAAAGAAAACTTTGCTGGAGAGTGAGTGAATGCCTTATGTAAGGAATCATGTAAAAGGGATGGAATGTGGGTATAAGGAGAGGCAGCCTAGTGGAAGACCAAGTATAAGAGTCTGGAGGGAATAGAGCAAGTTTAACAAACCAAAGACTACCATGGAATATTGAGGAATCAGACTTCATAGTAAATTTGATGGGAGTAGGGCTGTAACAAGCCCGGGAAAAGCAAGGAAGACGATTCATGAAGAGTTTACATGACAGGATAAAGTAATAAAAACTGCTGATCAGTTTCCTACTGCTGTGAGAAACCTCTGAGAAAAAAGCTTAAGTGAGGTAAAGTTTGATCTAGCTCACTATTTCAGACAAGTATGGCAGGGAGGTGAGGACAGAGCAGAGAGAACAAGAGGCGGGAAGAAATAAGAGAGGGAGAGAATAAAAGGGGAAAAGGAGGACAGGAGGGAAAGGGAAGAAGAGGAGAAAGGAGAGATGAAGGAGGGGAGCATGCTTTCTTTTCCTCCTTTTATTTTATCTGGGGCCCAGGCTATGGGAAGGTGTCACCCACATTTGGGAAAAGTTTTCCCCATTTAGTAACTCCTCACTGGAAATGACCTCATAGACATAACCAGAAGCTTTCCTAATCTAGCCATTTCTCAATCCAATCAGCTTCGCCTGCATCACAATCCACTCCATGTCAACTCTCGTGTACCCTTAGGAGACATTTGACACCTAGCCCCCCAAAAGCTCATGTTTATCTCATGCAGAATATATTCAGTTCATAACCCTACAGTCTCACAGTTCCAATATTGCTCAAATGTTCATTTCCACAATTTCTTCTGAGACTCTGGGCTAACTCTTTATTTGTCTAGCATTTGTTTGAAGTCTTTTCTAAACAGCATCCATACCATTTCCAAATTCTTCCCACCATGTATTTGCAGAGGCTTCCGAATCATATCATTGGGAATAAAAAGTCCACTCTCAATGCCAATTTTATATGTTAGTAACTTTTTCTGTCATGGTTACAAATAACTTCTGGAGACCTCTGCTCTGTTATCCTTACTCATAGCTCAAGTGCTGAAGGCTCCATCTCTGCACTGTTATGATGGACAAATCGCTTTCTCTAGCATCTCGTGGGAGTTGAGTATTTGCCCTCTTGCTTCATTGAACTTTCCAGGAAGAAGCAACATTAGTGCCACTCCTGAAACCACAGAGTTACCTCTGTGGTCTTGTGCCATGAAGTACCCTACTATCTTGTGTGGTCAGGAAGCAGAGACAGGAAAAGGAACACTTAACCCCAATTACCACTAAAAAGCTGGAAGTGGAGCTACAGCACAAGTGGTAGAGTGCCAATCTTGAGTGAAATAGCTAAGAGATAGCATCCAGGTCTGGAGTTACCTGCAAAAAAGAGAAAAAGGAAAGCGAGTTGGGGAGAGAGAAGAGAGAAGAGAGAAAATCAACAGCCGAGGCTATCAAGTGTCCTAAGTAGCACTTGGTTGAATAAATGCCAGTGAAATTGATGTAGCTTGTGAGTTTCTTGTTATTTAATAAATTCTGACATTATGGAAAGACTCTAGTATGTAGGTCTGTTTCTGACATAGCTTGCTCAGAACACTTTTTAAATGGATCACTAAGGCCCCAGTCAGCAGGATTTAGAGCAGTCCCCCATGGGAATTCCTCTGCCCATCCCCACCCCCACCCCCAACCTGCCAAGGACAAAGTATTTTACAAAGTCCACTGATGCAAATGCTAATCTCTCTCCTCTGGAAACATCCTCAGAGACAAACCTAGCCTTTGACCTGATTCTAACATGTTTCTGGAAGCACTCAGTCACTATACCTGCCAATGTACAAATAATGAAAGCAGAGCTTGAAGGCAAATGAAGACATCTTAAGGAAAAAAGGAATGTGACATTGAGGTTCAAAATCTGTCATCCTGCTCCTGAGGGAAAGTGACTTGACTTTAAGAGAATGCTCTGGAGCTTGGTTGGAAGGAAGTGTATGGAACAGAGGGTATGCCCCAAGACCAGAGAGTTGGTCTGCAAGAATCCCAAATTCACCAGTTCTGAGAACATAAAAGATACAATTTAAGAAAAATTGTCTCAGCAAAAAGCTAACATGCCAAATTGTCAAAAGAAAAATTCATGCAGAGATAAGGAACTTTAGCACCCCAACTAACTTGAGCCTTACATATAACATGCCCTACACAAAACATGACACTTCTTCTGTGACCACATTTCCAGCCTATTGGACTGTGCTTTGCTTCCTGCTTTTCTGCTTTGCTAAATACTGTACAACTTCTGGAAGTATATATTTGTTACCTTACAGCTATGGAGGTCAAATGTCTAAAATGATGCTCCAGGAAATAAGTGAAGTATTACAGGGCTACCTTCCTCTAGAAACTATACGGAAAAACCCATTCTCTTCCTTTTCCAGTTTAGAAATTGCCTCACTATTTGGTCCCTTCCTCCATCTTCAAGGAGAGAGACAGTTGCTCAGGTCTCATAGCCCATCAGTGACACACTAAATTTTCTGCCTCTCTCTCCCACATTTAAGACCCTTGTGGTTTTAGCAGGCTCACCTGGATATCCAGGATCCTCTACCTCTTTTAATATCATCTGGAGAGACAAATGGCAGGTTTTTGCCCTTACTAAGGATCCAGGGAGTAGATACTCAGGGAGTTTTCTGTTGCTGTTGTTATTGTATAAGTGATGTACAGAAGGTTACAGTTACATAAGTCAGGTAATGAGATCATTTCTTTTTGAAAAGCCTCACTCTTTCCCTCGCTTTCTCCCAGTTTTCTCCCTCCCATCCCCTGCCACCCACAAGTAGCATAGTTCATTTTCAACATAGTGTCTAGTGAGTACCACTGCTACATTTGATTACCCTTTGTTCTACCATTTCTGTGCTTTCCCCCTTACCATACCTCAAACAGATAAACTTAAAAACAAAATAATAGGCACAGAAAACAAAAACAGCAACAAAGGAAAAAGAAAAAAAACCCTTGTTTCCATTTCTTGGAGTTCATGTCAATAAATATAATTTTATATGATGCACATAACTATTGAGCCTTTGTGATCCTCTCCTAAGAATATCTTCCTTTAGCCTCACTGTGTGAATGTCTAGAGTCCTGTATAATTGATCATGTCCAAGTTTATTTTTTGTCTTTTACTATAGGCACATTCTAGTTACAACAAATGAGGGAAGCCATGCAACCTATTTTTTGGAGGGGTCTTGCTTACTTCATTTAATATAATTTTTTCAAGTCTTTCCATTTCCTTATGAATGGTACAATATCATTCTTTCTGATAGAAGCAGTATTTAAAAACTAACAATAACAGACTCTTACAGGGATGTGGCCAAAAGGGCACTTGGTGGGAATGTAAACTTGTTCAGCCACTCTGGAAAGCAGTATGGAAGTTCCTCAAAAGACCAAACATGGAGCCAGGCACTGATGGTTCACACCTGTAATCCTAGCTACTATGGAGGCTGAGAGCTGAGGATCATGGTTCAAAACCAGCCCAGGAAGGAAAGTCTGTGAGACTCTTATCACCAATAAACAACCAGAAAACCAGAAGTGGCACTGTGACTCAAGTGGTAGAGCACTAACCTTGAGCTGAAGAGCTGAGGGACAGCACCCAGGCCCAGAGTTCAAGCACCATGACTGACAAAAAAGGAAGAAAGAAAAAAGAATTACTCAAAATAAGAGGTCTGAACTTCCTGACACTGACATGGCCATTCTGTGATTCAACCCCATACACCTCGCCCTCGGAACAGCTACATCTGGTACTCCCAAATCTGTGCAAAGCCATGAGGGCTTTGCACAGCAAAGCAAAGGCCAAGAAGACAGCTGGTAGCAGCATAAAAATTGTGAAAGTGAAGAAGGAATAATGAGCCCTGGTTAAAGCATGAAACACTACTTTTCAAGGTGAAGACTTAGGAGCACATGTTATGGCAAATTGAAATTACTTCACTTCATGGGGGAGAAATAACTCTGTGTGTGTGTGTGTGTGTGTGTGTGTGTGTGTGTGTGTGTGTGTGTGTGTGTGTGGGTGTGTGGGTGTGTGTGGGTGTGGGTGGGTGGTGGGGCCTGAACTCTGGGTCTGGGCCCTGTTCCTCAGCTCTTCAGCTCAAGGCTAGCACTCTACCACTTGAGCCACAGTGCCACTTCTGGCTTTTTCTGCTTATGTGGTGCTGAGGAATGGAACCCAGGGCCTCATGCATGCAAGGCAAGCACTCTACCACTGAGCCACCTTCCCAGTTCAGAGAAATAACTCTTGTTCATAAATTGACGGTGTCAATAAATTCATTCATGGTTCACTTAAAAAAAAGAATTACTCAAAATAAATTTCTAAAAGCCTTTAAAAATAGAACTTCTCTGGTCCATGCACTGAACAGAAATCCTGAGACTCTTATCTTCGATTAATCAGCAAAAAGCCAGAAGTGGATCTGTGACTCAAGCTGTAGCATACCAGCCTTGAGCAAAAACAAAAACTTAAGTGAGATCATGAAGCCTTGAGTTCAAGCCCCAGTACTGCCATTTAAAAAAAAGGAAAATAAAGGCACATCTCTATTAGGGATCCATGTCATAAGATCAATTATATTATCACTTAATTTACCACTGAAGTACCATCCTATGAGCTTTTGGCAGTTTTCATGGAAGGAATCTAGAAAATTCTCTCTAGGTCTTGCTGGAAAAGTTTGAGGAAACCCCAACCTTTTCTAAGAAATCAGAGCTTCAACACTTCTAAAAACCTCATGCCCACAGTCCTGGCTTCCTGATTTCTTCATTCAACCCCAAGGGAACCCTTGGTTCACAACCTCCTCTTTGAGAGTGGAAAGGATGGGGATGTGAATGACCCTGTTGATGAGTCGGAGCTATGTGGTCCTGGGCCATCTCTGGAGGGCACCCAGGCTTGGCTGAATAAGATGGCTGGCAGACTAGAATTCAGGGCAGTGACCATAAGCTTGTTACTGAATATCTTCTAGGTCTTTAGTATAACTAGGTACAGTGTGGATGGGTCCTTGATAGAACATAAGGGAGGAAATAAGCTAAACAATACCTTTTAGGAAGTGATACTGCTGTCATAAACAAATGAGCATTATCAGGGCTAAAGGATATAGCTCAGTAGTGCTTGCCCAACATGCATGAGACCCTGGGTTTGATCTCCAGCACCACAAAGAGAAAAACCAACTAAACAACAAGCCTATCAGGAATAGCAAGGTGAGCAAAAATATAATTTCTATAAATATGATAAAATTAGTTAATGCAATAGACTTCTTATCCTATCTTTGGTATTTTTGGAAATCCAAACCTCACAAACTCCCACCTGGAATGTGGGAACTTTCTCCCTTCACACTACCTCATCATTACAAAGGCCTAAGGTTTAATTCTAGCCAGGCTGAGCCTGCTTGTGCCCACTCTGTTTTTCTAGGAATCTCTTATGTGAATAATGAATATTCTCTTAAACTCTCTGGCATTGATGTTATCAGCCTCTAATCTACCTATTTATTGAGGACAAGTTCCACTGCTTCTGTAGAGTGACTGCATAATAATTGGCTTTGTATAGACAGGATGGTCTAGGCTATGACTATACTTCTTGAAAATCTGGTTTTGCTCTTGGCTTCCTCAATGGGTATGAACTACTACCTACAGAGTATAGTATGTCGCCACAGAATATTGTGAACTAAGTCATACTGTGCTGAATCTATTTGTTCCCAGAGAGAATATTTTAAGTTCAGCCAAACTAAATTGAAAGTTCAGATAATTGGGAGAGAGTATTGGGTTGAATGCATCCATAAATGACCCTGTATTGTATTGGTCTGAACATCCCTGTGATCTCAGATTGAATCATGTCGCAATTGCAGCATAAATTATGACTGAGCTGATTTCAGGGGATCGATTTTGACCCTGTGATGGTTGGATATATGTATATGAATATAAATATATATATGTATGTATATATATATTGTGTATATATATATGTATATATATATGTATGTATATATATTGTGTATATATATATATATATATATATATTGTGTGTGTGTATATATATATATATATATTCCAAGCAGGAATCAGACTTCCTTCTATAAAGTGATCAGGGGAAATACAGATACCTTGTGCAATATATGGTACATTAGATGTCACTCGAGGAAGAAAAATCAGGTTTAGAGGTATAGCTTCAGTGGTAGAGTCACTTGCTTTCCTGACAAGCACAAGGCCAAATTCAAACCCCAGTACTGCCAAAAAGAAAAAGAGCCAGGGGCTGGGAATGTGGCCTAGTGGTAAAATGCTTGCCTAGCATGCAAGCATTGAACCTTGGTTTCAATTTCTCAGTACCACATAAACAGAAAAAGCCAGAAGTGTTTTTGTGGCTCAAGTGGTAGAGTGCTAGCTTGAGCAACTGAAGCTCAGGGACAGTGCCCAGGACCTGAGTTCAAGCCCCAGGATTACAAAAAAAATTTTTTTCAAAAAAATTCAAGAGCGCCTTCTCTCCAATGAGCCAGCAAGTGGCTCAAGTTGTAGAGTGCTAGCCTTGAGTGAAAAAAGCAGAGACAGTACTCAGGCCTTGAGTTCAAGTCCTGTTACTGGCAGAAAAATACGTAAATAAAAAAAAATAATATATATATATATTTAAAAAGAAGAAGCAGTCCCTATGCAACCTGCTAAGGCCACGACTCCAAAGAGCAAATGCCTCACTAAGACCCTGTGATGGTTAATTTTATGTGTCAACACGAAGGTCATGGGGCTCAGATATATTGTTATGTTGTTATAGTTTGGATTTGGAACATCTCATGTATTGAAAGTCTTGGTTCTTTGGGAGGTGATAGAAACTAACGGAGATGGGGCCTGGTTGGAGGAAGTTAGGTCATGTGACAAGTACCAGCAAATGGGAATACTAGGACTCCAGCCCTTATCTCTCACTCCCTTTGTTTCCAAGATGCTCTGAGGTGAGCAGCTTTACAGCTTTGTTCTCCCATCCTTTCCTTGCGATGATGTTCTGCTACATCACAGGGCCAGAGTAACCATGAACTGAAATTGAATCAAAATACATCTCTTCTCATTTTTTGGGGGGGGGGGGTCCGGTCGTGGGGCCTGAACTCTGGGCCTGGGCACTGTCCCTCAGCTCTTCAGCTCAAGGCTAGCGCTCTACCACTTGAGCCACAGCGCCACTTCCGACTTTTTTCTTTTTTTATGTGGTGCTGAGGAATCGAACCCAGGGCCTCAGGTATGCAAGGCAAGCGCTCTACCACTGAGCCACCTTCCCAGCCCCATCTCTTCTCTTTTTAAGTTGATTATTTCAGGTATTTTGCTATAGTAACTGAAATCTGACTGTGACAGTGTTTTTGGATGAAATTCATACTTAAATCAAGCAGATTTCCCTTCATTATGCCAAGGGACAATCACCTACCAATTCAAAGACTGAATAGAACAAAAGACTCACTGACTTTCCTTAAGTAAGAGGCAACTCTGCCTACCATTGGCCTTAAGACTTGAGCTGCAAACTGAGTCTCTGTAGACTTCAGATTTTGGGCTTTCTACTTTCCACAATTTTGCGAGGAATTCCTGAAATTAATCACATCATGGTGCATACTTGGGAACCTAAGGCAGGAGAATTGTAAAGTTGTGGCCAGTCGGGGCAACAATAGCAAGGCCTCAAAAAACTAAGCCAAAAAAATACCAAAGCAAAAACTAGGTTAAAATAAATTAACCATGTTTCAATTGTGATATCTGAGTTGGCAGAAAGTTCCTCCTATTGTCTGGGCTTAGTCCCTCCTGGAGTTAGAAATTTACTCTCTCCCCTGAGCCCTCTTCCCCTTAGAAAAGAAAGATATCCATGAGAACAAAAATGTGATTAGAACAAAATTATTGACAAAGGGCAAAACCTCTTGGTAAAGAAAAACCCCAGACAAAGGCTGACCAGGAGTCAGCTTTTGTCCCTTCCCCATCCTTGCTAAAAAGCAAAAGAACGTCTCTCTCCCTCACTCAAGTTTACCAAGCTGGGAGCTTTCCAGAAGGCTACTGACAACCTTGAGGCTTATCTCCAGCTTCACTGAGGTGCTGTGTTAGTCAGGAGCTTATAATACAAATCATTTCTGTAATAGTGTCAATAGCATTGATAGTATCGGTCATGCTGACCAAGTCAAGATTGTTTTGCCTATGCTCCTGTGACTCAAAGCTATGTTTTGCTTCTGTAACCTTGCTTGCTTGCCTCAGTAGCAAGGCCTTAAACCCACAAGTGACACCATCATTGTCCTCCAATTGAAGACCACCACCGAGTGGTCCCACTATGGGTGACCTATTGTCAATTATTACATATAATATTTACCATAAAGAACAAATAAATTGAAAGGTCATATAACCATAACCAATGAAAATGTGCCAAACCTGCCTTGTATGGCTTGTCTCTGTAACTCTATGTAACCTACCCCTATAAAAACCCATCCTACCCTGAGATCAAGGTCATTCTCCTACTTTCCCAGTAGTAGAAAATGGACCCCATGCAGCTGTAATAAAGTTCCTAGCTCCTTTAACTGGGTGTCCTGGAGTCTCTTTTGGATCCTGGATATTATATCAATAATAATAATAATAGTAAGAATAAATAAAATATCTCTCTTTTCTATATACATCCGACTGGTTCTGTTTCTTTGGAACTAATACAGAGCCATAAATGATTCTGCTACTGCCACTATCTGTGCTTTCAGTATAAAAAAAATCCAGATCTATAGTTGAAGGAAAATTGTGTCTTGTGGAACAAACGCATATGAAAGTGACCGGAATGCCCTACTTTGGTCCCTTATAAAAGGCCAAAGGACACAACGATCCTTTTGGTAATTGTGAAGCAGACCAACAGCAAATATGGGCCTGCTAACTAGAACAGACTTACAGAAACAGATGTGGAACATCTACTTCCCCAGCTTCCATAGGGCAAATCCTGGCCTCGGTGTGGCTCCATTTGGGCCTACCATCTCATATCTTAGGGGTGAGATATCAATAAATGAAAGGAAAATTGTCATGTTTCAAAGGAGTCTTATCTTCTCAATGGACAACACACTCCAGCTAGTCTTGGGAACATCTATAAAAGACAGAACTTCTTTGTTCTCTTACTCAAGAGGCCACTGCTTAAGACGCTCTGGATGACTTGGAGTTAGTGGCTACTGAAAAGCAACATCTGGGACTCAGGTCTTTGTTTCCTAAGGAAACACATCCTACTATTGAAGTGATCCTCCATCTCAGAACTCATCTCAGAACTTCCAGCATCCCCCTCCAGTACTACTGGACCTTCATGAAAAGACCCAGTATTGGTGACACTGCAACCTGGACTTCCATCATAATCTGATTTCTATTAAGAACCTGAAGATCTCTATGTTTTCCTAGTCTCCTTTCAAATGCAATATCCAAGGTGTGGGACCCACTGCTCCATTCCTTGACATGAGAGTCAATGACCAACTCCCCAGCTTTGTTAGGCATATGGCATGCCACAGCCACCACATCAGGACAATAATCCCTTATAGCTATCATGAACCATTAGCCCTCACATAATAACCAACTTGATTAATAATGGTTTCCAATTCCGGGTACCTCCCCTTCCGGAGATCCTACGAGATTTAAGAGAAGAGTGTTAATGTTCTCTAGGGAGTTACAGGACATATGATTGAAGATAAATAAGTGGATCATATGCAACCATTAGGTCCTTGTTATTTGTTAATTTGGAGAAGTCATTTTGTTATTATGTATCACAGTGTCCTCACCTATAAAATATGGGTAATTATTTTGTCTGTCCCGCCTACGTCATAGCATACATAATAGCACACATAAAAAAACACTTTGTACTTTGGGAAGTACAAAGTCAACAACAATGAGATTTAAGTGGGTGATCCCCTAGGCAGGGTCCCATATTTGAGGTATTTTAGACAAACCATGTGAGTCACAGCAGCAGCAATAGTTTTATTGTTTCCTGGATATGTTTCAGCCTTTCTTTCTGAAGACAATAAAAAACTTCACATAGCATTATCTCGTCAGTTTATTTCTTGATGGCTGATGAATTCTAAAGCACTTCAGATCTGAAGGGCTTGATGTTGGCTCAGTGATAGCTTGCAATTAACCCTTTAGCCCCACAAAAAATAGGAAATGTCAATGAATGCCTTTCACTACCTGGAAATAAGATTTTTAGAGTATAAACTGTATGATATTTAATTTTTTTAATTTCTGGGCTATAGTGTAGTGCTTGGCACAGTGTAGCTACCAAATATTTATTGGGTGGACAAATAAAAATATTTGGAAGAAAGAAGGTTGTTACTTGCTTCCAGAAATTACTTTTTGCCTAGTCTAATACTTATTACCTTGATTTTAATTAATTTAATTATTATATTTATTAATTAATAATATATTTAATAATTAATTTTAATTAATTAATTAATTTATTTTTGTCGCTTGTGGGGCTTGAACTCTGGGCTTTTCAGCTCAAGGCTAGTTTTCTACCACTTGAGCCACAGCACCACTTCCTGGTTTCTAGTAGTTTATTGGAGATAAGAGTCTCACAGACTTCTTTGCCCAGGCTGGCTTTAAACCTCGATCCTCAGATCTCAGCCTCCTGAGTAGGATTACAGGTGTGAGCCACTGGTGCCCAGCTTTAAATTGTATTTTTCATCTCATGGGGACCTAGGCTTAGTTTTAAATTTATTGAAGAGAAAGTAACATATGACTGTAAGATGAATACACCCATATTGTATCTATATCAGATTCATCATTCAAATGCCCATTTTAGTCAGCATGTAACTAGCAGAAATAAAAATTCAAAGGGCCAGACTTCAGTCATAGCTATTCTCTAGTATGCTTTGGGGCAAAGGTACTTTCAGGCCCACATAAGTTTTTTGACTACTGAAAATTATTTCCCTGAAATATATCATCAAGTTTAATAGAAAAGACAAGCATAGTTTGTGTTTACATGTCTAAATTTATATAATCAGTCTCACCTTTGTAATTATTGCTCTCAACACACAGTGGAGTTTGTATGCTTCAGGATTATGCCTAGTCAATGAAAAGTAGAAATCTAGCCAGGTCTCGTAGTACACATCTATAATCCTAGCACTTCAGAGGTTGACGCAGGATAATTTTGAGCTCATAGATAGCCTGGACCATGTAGTGAGAGACCCTTTCAGAGTGAAAAAAAGGAAGGAAAGAAGGAAGAATGGAAGGAAGGAAGGAAAAAGGGGGGAATGCAAAGTAGAGGGAGGATATGTCAGCACTCTCAATGAACTATTAGCAGAAACACAATCATACAGAATATGTAAACAAATGGAGTTGACAATATTTTTTTATTGTGAGAATACCATACAGAGGAGTTACAATTACATGGGGGCAATATTTCAATAAAACTTTATTTCATTGGTGATGGCTTGGAGCCACAGGTGGTTCATTCAGGAAGTGGAATTGACAGAACTTACTGTGGAACTAGATGCCAAGGATACAAGATCCACAAGTCAGTTTGGGAATTTGGTTCAAGAAGAGGAACTAGTAAAGCTTAGTGTGCAACTAGATGCCAAAGTTACAAGATCCACAGGTCAATTTAGGAATTTGGTGCTGTGCTGTTTTCTGGGCCATCTCAGGACACCATCCCATCCTTGATGGAAGAGACTACACCAAGAAGGGAATATTATGTTGCAGTATGGCTGACCTCATCTATAAGGCCAGAACCCAATGTCTAAAGTTTAAATCTTAATCTCTTTTTGTAAATCTGCTCCATCTTCAACATTTCAGTCTCAGCAACTCTCCAAGATGTTTATACACCCTTTCTTTCCTTCAACCTTGACATCTAGTTCCATAGTAAGTGCTGCCAATTCCACTTCTAAGATGGATTACCAACATGTCTTTTCCCTGTGTCTCTGTCTCTGTCTGTCTCTCTCTCCTCCCCCTTTAAACCATAGTCCTAGTCCAGTTGGCATCTCTCACCTGATTGCCTGCAACATCTCCCAACTAGTTCCTTTTCTGTTGTTCATCTACAATCTAATAATAGAGGACACTTTAAAAACATGAATATGAATGTCTTTTAGTATCCAGGAGGCTGAACACCTCCTTAAATCACTGGGATTCTTGAGGCTGGAGAGCCAGGTGCAGAAACACAAATTAATCACCAACAGTCTCCCAAATGAAAAGAGGCTTATAGAAAACTACCCTGCTCCTGAGAGTTACTCTACTTTTGTATGGTACCTAGTCAAAGAAACAAATTAATCACCAACAGTCCCCTAAATGAATACAGAGTTTTCTAGGAAATTACCATGAGATGTTCCAAAAGAAAGAATTGTTCCACAAAACCAAACTTCCTCAAAAAAGGCTTCTTGCCCATCTATTCTTCTAAAATATTGTAAATATCTACTCTCCCTTAATTTGTTTTTCTTCTAAAATGTGTCTTAAATGGCATTCTCCTCTCCCACTCTTCTGGCTTCCCAACACCTCTTGACATTCATTATTACCCTGGGAATGGAATTCATATCACGTGATTATACTGCAAGTTAAAAGATGGAGCTCATTGGAGGCAAAAACTCAAACATGAGCAGAGGATTCTGTTTGTGAAATAGGACAGGCATAGAGGTGGTAGAAGTTGATAGTATTTGCTGCTTACATGGTCCCAAGGCATGGCAGGAGATGTATTATTCTGTATTTAGTCTCACTTTAGTTTTTTTTCCTCCCTTCCTTTCTTTTTCTTTTTCATTCTTTCTTTGTAGCAATTGCTACAGGCAACTCTCCTGCCTCAGCCTCTCACTGAGCTGAACTAAGCTTTCTCACCAGTACCTACCTCTATGCTTCTACTGGGTGTCTAGAATCCTTCTTTTGTCTGGGACAGAGCTTGTATTTACCAGGTATTTTAAAAGAAGATTGTACATAAAGGGAGTGGCTGAGAGCTGAACAATCCTGAGGACACAAGTAGACATCATTTTTGTGAAGCTATTTCCAGGTAACGTGCTGGCTGCTAACCAGGAAAGAGCTTCCAGGACGCTAATATGGCCTTTAGTGTTGATGACATGGTACCTTTGTAGATGGGGCCAGGACATCCCCAGATTTCCTCACACTGTAATGAATTTTAATTGTCAGCGTATGCTAGTTGTTGCTAAGCAAAATAGAGAAAGGGTTCGATTTTGGAGGTTTAGGGGTATGGTCTTTAGTAGAGTGTATTGTTTTTCTACTTTTAAAAAAT
This sequence comes from Dipodomys spectabilis, assembly GCF_019054845.1. Lineage (NCBI taxonomy): Eukaryota > Metazoa > Chordata > Mammalia > Rodentia > Heteromyidae > Dipodomys > Dipodomys spectabilis. The sequence goes on along the minus strand of NW_024870864.1, from coordinate 4,592,729 downwards.
ATTGTTATTGTTAAGGTGATGGACAAAGGGGTTCTTGTTTCATAAGTCAGTAATGAGTACATTTCTTTTTGGGCAATGTCACACCTTCCCTTTCTCTTCCCCGTTTTTCCCTCCCATCCTCATTTGCTCAGACTTTGTCGCTCCATTTCTGTGCCTCCTCTTACCCTCCCAAAGACAGATAAATAAACAAGCAGAACAAAAAGAAAGGAAGACATAAACAGCAAAAAAAAAGAAAAAAGAAACACCTCTTGGTTTCATTTCTTGGAGTTCATTTTGATAAATATTATTTTGTCTGATCAGATCCCTCTTATTTTTTTTGCTTTTTACCCCAACTGCCAACAAAGAGGAGCCCAGCAATCCCATATCCCCCTCCAAAATTAAGTTTAGGAGCTTCTTGGGTGCCCAACTCTAGATCCTTGCTCATAAGCAAGACACTACCATCTTAGCCATGGGTAGACAACAACAAAATCCTAGTTCCACAAATCTGAGCTGGTAATGCTAAATCAAAGACACCTGAACTAGAACCTCTGTTCATGTCTAATATAAACCAAGAAAAAGAGTCTCTGCTATAACAAATTCTCTCTCAGTCTTCCTTCTCTCCTCCCTTCTTTCCTCTCCTCTTTTCTTCCTTCCTTCCTTCTCCCTTTCCATATGCTCTCTCTTTCTTTCTTCCACTGAGCCACCTTCCCAGCCCTCCTGAGCCAGTTTCTAGCCAAGTAAAACCACTTTGCTGGAGTTCCCAACTCTAGGAAACCCAAAGGATCAAAGTGTAAAAGAGCTGTCAGAGATGCACAGACCAAAGAAACCTCTTTTGGGCATGGTAATGCAGGCCTGTAATCTCAGAACTCAGGAGTATGGGTCAAGAGGATCACTAAAGCCAGTTTGGGATACATAGTGAGACACTGTCTTAAGAAGAAAGGAAGAAATAAGGAAGGAAGGAAGGAAGGAAGGAAGGAAGGAAGGAAGGAAGGAAGGAAGGAAGGAAGGAAGGAAGGAAGGAAGGTAGGAAGGGAGGGAGGGAGGGAGGGAAACAAGGAAAGAAGAAGTCCCCTTTCAAGATTCAACCTCCTGAGCAAAGGAAAGGATTTGCCTGTAAGAAGGAAAGAAACTCCACCAAATTTTCTGTCTTTTCCCCTGGGCTATTAATCATAGCTTACAATTCATATATATATATATATATATATATATATATATATTCAACTATATAATGTTTTCATAGATTATGTGCAGATGAAATCTGCAAGAGGAGACTCTTTTCTCCATTCCTTCATTTCTTTTTTCTTACCTAGCTGCATTCCCAGAAACAAATGTGAAGAAAGACAGATGCTGGGACCTGAGAGTGTCAATATGAACCCACAATTAGAATCTCTCCTCTGAGGTGTGGTTAACGAACTAATTGGTTAATGTTTGCAAAATGCCAGGACATTCCTGAATAAAAAGACTGTCTATATAAGTTCAAAGTATTTGTAATTCTTATGATTATTATTATAATTTATGAGATTTAGCCATAAATCTCATAATAGGATGAGGCATGTACTTTTTAAAGGAGGAACTAGAACAAAGACTCTATATAAAGCACTGTGGGCTCACTGGTTCTAAAGACAAGAATTAACTGAAGACAGGTGAGTGTCAATGGGTGAAACTGGTAACTGCTTATTGAGGATGAAAAATCCATTGTGTGATGTTTGATAATGATTGTGTATTTGTTGCTGATAAAACTAAAGAACCTTGAAAAGAAAACTAAAGTTTTAAAAGTCATATAGAACTGGGTGCCAGTAGCTCAAGCCTGTAATCCTAACTGCTCAGGAGGCTGAGATGGGAGGATCACAGTTTGAAGCCAACCTTGGATAAGAAAGGCTATGAGACCACCAAAAAGCCAGAAGTGGAGCTGTGGCTCAAGTGGTAATGTATTAGCCTTGAGCAAAACAGTTCAGAGACAGCACCCAGGTCCTAGGCCCCCCCCCCACACATACACACACACACACACACACACACATACAAATGTTATACAGATACAGAACAGTTTTCCCTGTTCATTACAGTGATTATTTTTTATGTAAATAACTTTTCTTAATTTTATGCATACGCAAAACAAATAATGGGAGAAAGAAAATGTGTATACATTTAACACTAACAGTAATAGATCAAATGGAATGCTTTCTTTGTGTGCATAAATTCAAAGCCAAGACTAAGGTGTTTGCATTTTTGCCACATGGTAAATTTATTTCCTTCTCTTGTGTTCTATTTTGTCAATGTTACTCAAACACTATAAGTGATGGGGTATCCTAATGTCCTGTTTGCTCTGGAAGCTGTAAAAATAAGGCCAACATCTCTCAGAGCTTATGTTGTAATGAACTGAGTAGTAGACAGGTTTCAAGAGTCTATGGATGGAGCAGAGAGGCCAGTTTCCTTTTGATCTGGTCTTTGTTCAGAAGGAGATATTCCTGAGCCAGTTTCTTTCCTTCTTTTTTTTTGGGGGGGGTCCAGTCATGGGGCCTGAACTCTGGGCCTGGGCGCTGTCTCTCAGCTCTTCAGCTCAAGGCTAGCACTCTACCACTTGAGCCACAGCGCCACTTCCGGCTTTTTTCTTTTTTCTTATGTGGTGCTGAGGAATCGAACTCAGGGCCTCAGGAATGCAAGGCAAGCGCTCTACCACTGAGCCACCTTCCCAGCCCTCCTGAGCCAGTTTCTAGCCAAGTAAAACCACTTTGCTGGAGTTCTCAACTCTAGGAAACCCAAAGGATCAAAGTGTAAAAGAGCTGTCAGAGATGCACAGACCAAAGAAACCTCTTTTGGGCATGGTAATGCAGGCCTGTAATCTCAGAACTCAGGAGTATGGGTCAAGAGGATCACTAAAGCCAGTTTGGGATACATAGTGAGACACTGTCTTAAGAAGAAAGGAAGAAATAAGGAAGGAAGGAAGGAAGGAAGGAAGGAAGGAAGGAAGGAAGGAAGGAAGGAAGGAAGGAAGGAAGGGAGGGAGGGAGGGAGGGAGGGAGGGAGGGAGGGAGGGAGGGAAACAAGGAAAGAAGAAGTCCCCTTTCAAGGTTCAATCTCCTGAGCAAAGGAAAGGATTTGCCTGTAAGAAGGAAAGAAACTCCACCAAATGTTCTGTCTTTTCCCCTGGGCTATTAATCATAGCTTACAATTCATATATATATATATATATATATATATATATATATATATATATATATATTCAACTATATAATGTTTTCATAGATTATGTGCAGATGAAATCTGCAAAAAGTGACAGTCTAGAACAAGCTATGTTGCCTCATGCATATAATCCCAGCCTTCCACATAGGAGGCTTAGACAAGAGGGTGATAAATTTGAAGTCAGCCTGGGCTACATAGAGAAACACTGTCTCAAAAACCAACAGTAACAACAAAGAGCTCTCACTTTGCTGCCCTATATTTTACTTTAAAATGTTAGCTCTTTCCCAAGGAAATTCAATTCTGATGACAGAAGGATCTTTGTGACCGTCATTGACTGTTATTGCTATTGCTTTAATTTAAGGACCATTGGTTCAAAGAAGCCTTCCAAGGTAATGGGCTGGGGTATTGCTGTGTGTGACAAGGGAGGGGAAAAACCAGCACAGCAAGAGAGATGACAGTGAGAAGCCCAGAGGGAGCAAATGGATAGAGAGATGTCTCAACAAAAAAGCAAGAATGAGCCAGGTTCCAGTGGTTCATGCCTATAATCCTAGCTCTTCAGGAGGCTGAGCTCCAAAGATTGCAGTTCAAAGCCAGCCTGGGCAGGAACAGGCATGAGACTCATATCTACAATTAACCATCAAAAATCCAGAAATAGAAGTGTGGTTTAATTGGTAGAGCACCAGCTTTGGTTGAAAAAGATAAAGGACAGTGCCCACTACTTGAGGTCAAGCCCTAATTCTGGCACACGTGTGCACACGCACATGCACACGAAGCAAGGGCATCAACATAGCTTTGGGTTAATGTGGTTGCGTAGAATAGTTCTTTATTCTTCCAGGTCAGTTCATGGTAGGGCCCGGGGTCGGGGAATGGAGCGATGGCGCAGGGCCATCTCTATCTGTCAGCATATCAGGGTGTTAATGCAACATAATTCATGATTGGAACATCCATGTTCTGAATCTGGGATGCTATTGTTCAAGGTTAAGGTAAAAGTCAATTGCATTCATAGAAAAGGAATGGGAGTTTTCCCATAACGAAACTATAAATAGACCTTCATTTCCACCTTTTCCAGAAAAATAAACTAAGGAAGAAATTATCCTTAGCCTATACAAATCCATGCAATGCTGCTGGAATCACAGAGTGCCCCGTGGAGAAAAGATAAGTAGAAAGACATCCTGATGGAGGCCATTAGGAACTTGAGCTAGCCCTCGAGGAGTGTGCTGTGGCTGTAAATTGTTGCTATTCCTTTGCTGTTAGCTACTGTTTTGCTTATCAGGATATAATAAGAGCTAAGTCCCTGTAGACACTGTACTCCATATCTAGCTACCATATTTGTCTTGACATGACAGTTTTTAAATACCTTACGTGCAGAAAACCACAGGAGGTATTCACAAGTTAGGCCTAAGTATCCAATGGACACTCTTAGAGCACACCTCGTGATGCCTCAATAATCCCTTCTAAACACAGAGTCCCACATTGATACCTGTACAGTTAACTGGACCATGGAGTTTGGATTGTTCAATATGCTGTGTTTATGGCTGGAATGCCCTGTACATCCATATAAAAAGTCCATTGTTAATTGCTCTTCCCTGATATAATTGTGGTAGCCTGTGCCTGGAATCCCAGCCTGGCTGACACATGCATCAAAATGTTGCTTTCAGAGACTTGGCTCAGGTTGTCATTTCTCCATGTAGAGAATCAAAGTATCTTGGTTTCTTAAAATAATTAGCCATTATCTTGACACTGTGTTGAGGCTCTAGGAACTGAAGAGACCATTCCTCATGTTTAAGCTATTCAAAAAGATGAAGCACTTGTCTTACTTTTGCTTTCTCACTATGATCCAAATCATTCATCTTTTACTTCGGTTACAAGTAAACTTATTCCATTCCCCAACAACTCTTTTATGGAAACATTATGTATTGTTGTGATAGTGGTCAGCACATCTTCAACCTAACTTGGTTCAAAAGCATTTCAGGCACTGTGGACCCAGAATACACAATATGTCTGCACTGTGGCTGCTCCTTGGTCTTCTGGCCCTGACTTGTAAGTATGTTTCATTTTCTTCACATGACCTTTGGGAATGGAAAGGAGAAGCATGGGAACTTTTACACTTGAAACTGAAGTGGGAAAGTTATTTTTTTCTCCTAAGATATATAATAAATTTTGTTAGAACAACTATGAACAAACCTCCTCCCTGCAAATGCTTCATCATTAAAAAACAAGGTACCTTAAAATTCAGGGTGATCTTAAAACAATATTGCCAAAAGTCAGAATTTAAATATTCACCATTGATAAACCTGCTCATTACCCACTGCCAAAAACTCTTTCATCAAAAGTATCTGGTATATTTATAGGCTATCAGCTTCCATAGAAAGATTAAGACTGCTGCCATAATAAGACTAATATAATTCAAATAGAAAACAGGAACAAAAGGAATGGATGCATGGCCAGGCTGGTTATGCTGAGCCTGATTCAACTACTGTGGACTCACATACCGTGCAGCTTCTGCTCTGGTCCTATGTTCTTTGCAGCTGAGCCAAAAGTGAAAATACGTGTTATTTATTCATTTTTGTGTCAGTGCTGGGGCTTAAACTCAGGTCCTAGGCAACTGTCCCTTAGTTTTTCTGCTCAAGGTTGTCATTCTGCCATTTAAGCTACAGCTTCAGTTTTGGATTTTTGATAGAAGTCTCATGGACTTTCCTGTTTGAGCTGGCTTTGACCCATATTCCTTAGTTCTCAGCCTCTTGAGTAGCAAGGATTACAGACATGAGTCACTAGCACCCAGCGATACTTGTTTTTTGATAAACAAAAAAGTTCCTTGGGAGAAGCAAACTTTTTTTTGCTCTAAATTCCAAAAAATTTCTCAGATGAGGTCTTACATGTATCCATTTATTTATTTATTCAGCCATTTATTCCAACAAATACTGTTAACTTCCTATGAGATGTTAAGCATTGGGTATATAAGGAACTTTGTGGCTGATAGAAAAACATTAGGGAGAGGTCAGAGGAAGGCAGCAGTGATAGTATCAACTGACACACGAGTAGTCTTTCTCATCAATCATAAAGATAAATATGTACTGATCTAAAAATTCAGGCTCAATGGCACATGCCTAGAATTCTAGCATTCCAGAGACAGGCAAGCCTGGGCTGCACAAAACACAAAAAAAAGAAAAAACAACAACAACAAAAACCACTTTAAAAACATCTTAATAGACACATTGGACTGTATTCTCACAAAAACTAAGTCTTTTCACTAATACGTATCTCATGCCAACTTTGTAAACTACAAGTTTTTACTCTAGTATTTTCAGATGTCAACCCTGTGAAGCTTTAAGAACATAAAACCTAAAAATGCACTCCTATAAACATACAGGATGCATACAATGATGTACAATTAGTACAATTCCAGTAATCTATAAATCATGACTCAATGATTATACCCTACCTTGATCAAAGAATAAAATAAGAATTTTAAATCACTGTAATGAGAAGTTCTTACAAGTTTATAATGATGGCATAATTTTCACAAAGAGCAATTAATTTCCTGCCTATGAAGGTACTTGCTTTTTTGTTTTTTGTTTGTTTTTGCCAGTCCTGGGGTTTGAACTCAGGGCCTGGGTTCTGTCTCGGAGCCTCTTTGTGCTCAAGGCTAGCACCACTTTGTGATCAAGACTGAGCTATAGCACCACTTCTGGCTTTTTCTGAGTAGAGTAGTTTATTGGAGATAAGAGTCTCTCAGACTTTCCTGCCCAGGCTAGCTTTGAACTGTGATCCTCAGATCTTAGCCTCCTGAGTAGATAGGATTACAGGCATAAGCTACCAGCGCCAGGCTTTCAAGGTACTTGTTACTAGCTACTGGTGTGAATTGTACATTTACAGTGTTTCCTGAATATCTGATGAGAGAGGAGTCTGGTTCCAGGATGCAGGATACTTAGATTTCAAGCTTCTTATATAAAATGGTATAGAGTATGCAAATAACCTATTTCAAGCCCTGGATACTTTAAGTAATCTCTAGACTATAGTGCCTAATGCAAAGAAAATGCTATGCAAATACTTTGTTAATGCAATATTCTTCAGGGAATAATGACAAGTAAACAAATATCTATACATGTTCCATACAGATTTTTCCCCCATACATTTTCAATTTGCACTTGGTTGAAACCGTGGCTGAGGAATCCACAGTTATGGAGGGTAGACTCTAGGTTTTAAGCACTTCCCCACTCCCTTCCTGGTGTGAGGGAGGAATGTCCTCCACTCCAATGGCCTTTGTGAAATAGCAATAGTGACTAAAACAAGACCTCTCCTTCAGAGATGACCAGAATGGCAGCAGCAGATAGATGCCAAGAAAGAAAGAGATGAAGCAGAAAGAACCCCATGTAACTGGTCCTGTGCTTAACCCGTGTGTGTTATGTTCCATCTCTGAAACCTTTGGCCCCTACCCAGAATTCATTGAGAGAAGGTCAAGCCAATCCCAGTATTAGTTTCTGTACTTTGGGTCTGGGTTGAGGATTCCAGGGAGAGTGATGCTTCTTCTTCCCTTTGGGAGGTGTGGCACATAGGGTTTGAAGTCAGGGCCTTGTGCTTGTTACTGAAGCTCGCTGCCATGTGAGCCATGCCTCCAGCTCTTTTTTCTCTTTTAGATTATGTCTTTAAGACAGGTTCTTAGGTTTTTGCCTGGGCTATCCTGAACTATGATCTACCTACCCATGTCTTCCCATGAGGCTGACACCATGAGTGTGTACCACCCTATCCAGTTCATTGGTTGAGCTAGTATCTTGCTAAGTTTTTGTCCAAACTGGCTTCTAACTATGATCCTTCTGATCTCCATCTAGCAAGTAGTTGGATTTCCTGGTGTGAGCCACCACACTTTGCTGTAAAACCCATGGTTCTAGAGCAAACATTAGATCAATGATTGAGAGTCTTTACATAAGTGCTAAGAATTCATGTAAGGAGGTAAGATAGGGACTAGGACACAAATAACCCCTGATTTGTTCCAAGACAACCACCTGTAGCCTTAAACAGCCCCTGAACTTTGCCAAGAGTATAACTGTCCTGAAAGTTCCTCATGACTGCAGGGCAGGAGGTGAGAATTTAGAATCAAAGCAGTGTCTGTGACAATTTCTTAGCACACTGTTAAATAGAAAAGAATTTTAAATGAAGTTATAGATCTTACTGATGTTATTCTATTTGCTGCTGTGTTTATCAATGCCATTTCATCCACAACAGAATAATGGAAGCTCTTCTAGCTCCATGGTTCAGGTTGACCTTTTCTCAATCTGTAGGCTCGTCTGAAAGCAGCAACTGGGGATGTTATGGAAACATCAGAACCCTGAATACACCTGGAGCATCTTGTGGGATTGGAAGACGTCATGGCCTGACTTATTGTGGTAGTTATAGTCTCTGTGCCCTTGATGCATGTTCTCTTGGCTCCCACTGTTTCCTACATCCCCATGCCCAGGGAGTGGGGGTGGGGTAGGAAGAGCACTGCATGTAGAGCCCAAAGACTTTGTCAGAGCTCTAGCTCTGTTTCACTTAGCTTCCTTGAGCCTTTATTGAAATCAAGATAACAGTCTTTCTAGTGTTATAAACTATGATCAATATAATGAATGAAAGTGCTTCTTAAACCATAAAAGTGCTTAGATGGTAAGGCTAGCCAATTTTGCCCAGCAGTCTTAGTAAAGGTTTGAATGTGATTTCTTGGTATTATTTAAGGACAAGAGTGGAAATGGGAGGGGGGATGAATTGTGAACAAATCTGTTAAGAAAAACTCACCATCAACCTACAGAAGGCATTTGGGTAATTTCTCCTTTATCCACAATGGTGGGACCATTGTAGATAATTGATGAACACTCCTCATTTTACTAGAAGTCTTTCTCTGGGAGGCTTTGGATCTTGTGGTGGCCAGGCTCACAAGATCCACTAAGTGAGGGGGAGTTGTGAGCAGTCCCCGAAGCCTAGCAGAGAGGCCTTGAGAAGCACCTTTGGATCTCCATCTTAGGAGATTCATGGGATGCTGATTCAAACTCACAGGAACAGAGTCCTAATCTCAGATCAGGAAATTTTCCGTAGGGATACAAGCTTACACCTAGGTTTCTCAATCCTAGAATGATACTCATATCCTTGGAAGGTCCTTTCTCTCCTTGGGTTCTCATTTCAGTGTAACTCAGACCAAGCCACATCCTTCCTTCCATGTTTGCTTCAGGAGTTCGAGCTTCTGAAAGGCTAGCTGAAATAGACATGCCATATCTACTGAGATATCAACCCATGATGCGAACCATTGGCCGGAGGTACTGCATGGATCCTGCAGTGATCGCTGGTGTCTTGTCCAGGGAGTCTCAGGGTGGCAATATTCTGGTCAACGTGGGTGATGGAGACAGGATGGTGCAGGTAATGCTCCATCATTAATCTGGTGTGGTCCTTTTGTTTGGTGACACAACTCTGAGGGGACACTTTTAGAGATGTATAAAATCAGGTTGTTGGGAAAAGTATGAGATTGAAGATGAAATAATATCTACTAAATTTAGCCACTTCTCCTAAAAAAAATGGCAAAAGGGATGTGAAGGTGCATAAGGAAAATTAGAAGTACTTTAGATATTCCAATCAACTGGAAAGAGCATTCAGGTGGAAAGTGCATTCAAGTCTATTTGTGAGTTGTGCTAAGGAGGGCAACCACGCTACAGTCTACATGAATTCAATCTTCTTTGGCTTCTAGTCCAACATTGAAATGACTGCTTGTTTCTTTCTCAGCCCAGACCCTGTAGTTTTACTTCTTTTGTGTATGTTGATGGTAAGAACAGTTAACATGAGATCTATCCTTTGAACAAATTTTACTTGAAATATAACACTGTATGTATTGCCATAGTGTTTATACTATAGGCTCAATATTGAATGTCAGATTTTAGAACTTTTTTACTGATAATCAAAAATTTTCACATATTAATTAGCAACTCCCTATAGCTTCTTCTGTCTAGTCACTGGCCACCACTAACTTGTTCTTTGCTTTCTATGAATTTGACCGTTCTAAGATCCTCAGGTAAATGGAATTATACAGTATTTGCCTATGACTGGCTTGTACCACTTAGCATATTGTCTTCAAGGTTCATCTGTATTGTTTATAGTACAGACATTGCTTCCCTTTTTTGGTGCCAGTTCTGGGACTTGGACTCAGGTCCTAGGCCCTGTCCCTGAACTTTTTGTTTAAGGATGACACTTGAGTCACAGCTCCACTTCTGGCTTTCTGGTGATTAATAGGAGAAAAGAACCTCATAGTCTTTCCTGACTGGGCTGATGTTCAATTGCTATCCTCAGATCTTAGCCTTCTGTGTATCTAGGATGACAAACATGAGCCACCAGCACTTAGCATTTACCTTCTTTTTTCTTTCCTTTCTTTCTTTCCTTTCTCTCTCTTTTTCTTTCTCTCTCTTTCTTTCTCTTTCTCGTTCTTTTCCTCTCTCTTTCTCTCTCCCTTCCTTCCTTCCTTTCTTCCTCTTTCTTCCCTTCCTTCTTTCCTTCCTTCTTTCCTTCCTTCCTTTCCTTTCTTTCTTTCTTTCTTTTTTTCTTTCTTTCTTTCTTTCCTTCCTTCCTTCCTTTCTTTCTTGTCATAGGGCTTGAACTCAGGGCTTAGACATTGTCCCTGAGCATTTGTACTCAAGGCTAATGCTCTACCATTTTAAACCAAAGCCCCACTTCCAGTTCTGGGGTGATGAATTGGAGATAATTGCCTAGGCTGGCTTCTACCATGATCCTTAGATCTTAGCCTCCTAAGTAGTTAGGATTGCCTTCCTTTTTAAAGCTAAATAATATCCCATGGATATTGCACAATTTTTCTGTCCACCTTTCTATCAGGGACTTCAGGCCACTTCTACCTCTACAGTATTGTGAGTATCTCTGAAATGAGGATGGGAGTACTAACATCTCTATGAGATCGTGACTTCAATTCTCTTAGACAAATACCAAGAAATACATTGTGAGGTCAGATTGTATTTCTAATTTTACTTTTTGGAGGAACCTTCATATTGTTTTTCATGGTGATTGCATCATTTAAAATTCCCCTCAACAGTGCATAAACATTCTTATTTTTCTACTCCTACACCAATACTTGAGTAGTCTGTATTTTGGGTGATAATCATCTCAAAAGGCATAAGAAGCATTACAATTTAACCCCAGGGAAAAGGTAGCATTAGTTTCACCAAAGGTAGAGGAGAAAGCTAGCAGCCCTGAGCCTATGCTGCTACATCACACTCCAACCTGGCTTACCTGCTTTCCTATAGGACTCAAGCTTTTACCCCTCCCCATCTTGGATCAACGAGTCCCAGATTTCCCAGGCAACTCAGCTTCTGACTGCTAGAATCAAAGACATTCAGACCAGGTTTCCAACATGGACCCCTGGCCAGTACCTGAGAGGTATGTGTAACTTCATAAGTCTTTTGCTTTGCAGCATGGAATTAACAGGGTCAAATGTAATACACTGTACCAGATTCCTTACCAATAGGCAGTTGGGCAAGAGAATCTAAGCTTTCTGCCAACTATCCTGAAGTAACCAGGGCTGCTGAGTCAAGGACTAACCTGTCATATGAATTTCAGGTGGACTCTGTTCCTACAGTGGGGGTCCTGGCTTTGTCAAAAGCAGTCACGACCTGAGTTGTGACTTCTGCAATGATGTCCTGGCAAGAGCCAAATACTTCAAGCAACATGGCTTCTAGCACCACAGATGAAAACCAAGTTTATTATCAGATAGGAGATCTCAACTGCTCTGCCAATAAAGCTAGTGGGGTCTGCAACTGCAAATAACTTGATTGTCAATATAACATAAGTCACATTAAAAGAAGAGTTATTACCTGTATGCTGTGGTCCAGTGTGTGTGTGTGTGTATGTGTGTGTGTGTGTGTATGTGTACTATGAGCTGTCTCTTTGAAGGTATCCCTACTGATACTATCTCCAATGTGGATTTCTGTGAAATTAACTCTATATCCCATTGATTACCGTTGCCAGATTCAGTACATCAAAATATAGGAAGTGCGTGAGACCTCCACTTTAAATGTAAATTCCAGGGGCTGGGAAGGTGCCTCAGTGGTAGAGCGCTTGCCTTGCATGCATGAGGCCCTGGGTTCAATTCCTCAGCACCACATAAGCAGAAAAACCTGGAAGTGGCGCTGTGGCTCAAGTGGTAGAGTGCTAGCTTTGAACTGAAGAGTTCAGGTACAGCGCCCAGGCCCAGAGTTCAGGCTCACGACCGACAAAAATAAAAATAAAAAATAAAAATAAATGTAAATTCCATATAAACAATGAATTTTAATTTTTTTTAACTGTTGATGCTGGAAATTGATCTCAGGGTCTCATATCTGCAAAGGATATTCTCTACCACTGACCTACACTCCAGTCTGAACAACAAAAACAGTTTTAATATAAGTCAAATGCAATATTTAGAACATGTTTATATTAAGAATTACTTATTGTTTATATAAAATTAAATGTACCGGGCAATTCTATTGTTGACTTGTTGGTTAAAAAGAAATCATCACTTTAAATTTCAATAGAAACTGTTTGTCTTATATTCTGAGTGAAACAGAAAAATGTTAACTTTAGTATCATCTGAACACCAGCGTTATTTATCACCTCCTCCTTTCCTTTGCTGGTCCACAGATCCTTTGTGCCTAAGATCCCCAGTTTCCCACTCAAAGTATTTGGATCTCATCTACCTCATCCCCTGTTTGGGAGCCAGGGCATGGGAGGGCCTCTCAAGTACAATGTCAGTACTCTAGATTGTTAAATTAATGAATTTGAGGCTTGTATTCTATAAAAAGTAATTTTGACATACTCTAGCAAATGAATAATATCATCACTGTCCAGCATCATTTGAAAACACATTAAGTCACTCACCTAAATATTTTTGAAGCAATTCCTGTGTGTTTAGTACTATATCAGAGTCCTGCCTCCAAGAACTGTCAAATCAAACAATTTAGTTAGAGATAGCAGCCCATGTAGAAGACAGAACATCCAGTCATACCTGTGACCAAGGAACATTAGGGGATAGTGTGAAGTGCTTACTCCCTGTGTCAGAAGCCTCTCCTGCAATGGTCTCTCATAACCTTTGGTGTTCCTTTTTTATTTTATTAATCTATTTTTATTTTCTTTAAGTAGTTTTACAAAGGTGTTGCCATCCAACAGAGCAGTTACCTTTAGTGTTCTTGACTTCCCCCAGGGATACTTTCTTTTTAGTATCCCCACCCTTTACCTGTCAAATTCTACTCTCAAGAATGAATCCAGGAACTGGGAATGTGGCTTAGTGATAGAGTGCTTGCCTAGCATGCATGAAGTCCTGGGTTCAATTCCTCAGTACCACATAAACAGAAAAAAGCAGAAGTGGTGCTGTGGCTCAAGTGGTAGAGTGCCAGCCTTGAGCAAAACAATGTCAGGGACAGTGCCCAAACCCTGAGTTCAAGCCCCAGGACTGGCCCAAAAAAAAAATGAATGAATCAAGTTAATAGTGTCCCATCAAGAACATGTCTGAGAAGACCTTGTGAATATACCTCTTCTGGAAATGTACACATCACTGTACATTAATGTATTATACACATAAATGTACAGTAAAATGGCACATGAGAACCTGGCTATAGCTCACAAGGGAAACATTTAGGTAAATAAGTGTTTCTGTAATCACACTACTAAGATGACCTCCTACAGCTACAACCATAGACTTATGTGTGTCCAGTAAGTAGGAGCAATTTGTGTACATGCAGGTGGTATTTCTCAGCTAAGAAAAACCCAACATGCCCCAGTGGATCACATCTCTAGTCCTAACTATTCGGGAGTGCGACGGACCAGCTCTCTGGAGCACCGGGACCCAATGACGGGACAGGGATCTCGGGATAGGTGGGCAAGGAGTAGGCGAAGTGACAAACAGACACAGATTCAAAAGAGTTGCATCTGAGTGTATCTTTATTGAGGAGAATTAACATTTTTATACAGTGTGTGATTGTGACATAGATTCTTTGTTTATTTAAGCACGTAATCAATTTTTAAGAAAAGCAAAGTATTGATGGATTACATGAAAATTGATGACTATCCCACCAAGTGTTTAAGCTATGTGGTGCAAAACAAGTCTAGCATATAGATCCTTATATATCACCCTGCACCAGAATCAATTCCAAATGGATCAAAGACCTTGAACTCAAAGCAGACACTCTGAAAACATTACAGGATGGAATAGGAGAAACCCTAGGTCTCCTTGGCTCAGGCCGAAATTTTCTGAATAGAGACCCGGAAACACAACAAATCAAAGAAAGGTTGGACAAATGGGATTGCATAAGGTTGCAGAGCTTCTGCAGGGCAAATGACATAGCTAGCAAGATCAATAGAAAGCCCACGGATTGGGAGAAGATCTTTACTAGCCATACAACGGACAAGGGTCTCATATCTAAAATATACTTGGAACTCAAAAAATTAAACCACCCAACAACAAATCCTCAAAGAAACAACTGCCCAATAAATAAGTGGGCGAAAGACTTAAAGAGAAACTTCTCTGAAGAAGAAAGAAGGATGGCCAATAGACACATGAAGAAATGTTCAACATCCCTAGCCATAAAAGAAATGCAAATCAAAACAACATTGAGATATCACCTCACTCCAGTTAGAACAGCAAAAATCAAGAACTCTAACAACAACAGATGCTGGAGGGGATGTGGACAGAAGGGAACCTTACTTCATTGTTGGTGGGAATGTAAACTTGTTCAACCACTTTGGAAAGAAGTATGGAGGTTCCTCAAAAGACTTCACATAGAGCTCCCCTATGACCCAGCAATCCCACTTTTGGGCATTTACCCTAATGTTTACAAACAAGACCACACTAAAGCTACCAGCACAACTATGTTTATTGCAGCATTATTTACCATAGCTAAGATATGGAACCAACCCAGATGCCCCTCAGTAGATGAATGGATCAAGAAAATGTGGTATATATACACAATGGAATTCTATGCCTCCATCAGAAAGAATGACATTGCCCCATTTGTTAGGAAATGGAAAAACTTGGAAAAAATTATATTAAGTGAAGTAAGCCAGGCCCAAAGAAACGTAGGTCCCATGGTTTCCCTTATTTGTAATATCTAGTATATGTATGAGTCAAGTGGAAAAGGTCAGATAATGTGATGTCAGGAAAATGAACCCGTAGATGTGTATTTTAATGTTTTTTTTTCTTTCATGCATGTGTTTCTAACACATTTATAAGATTATCTCTTTGTTGCTTTGTATGTCCCTCCCCCACAATATAACCCCTGCTTTCACTATATTTGATGTCAGTATAACTTGTGGAGGAGATGGGGAAAAACCAGTTGTTTAAGAATACAGGTGGACCTGTTGCAACAATAAGAAGTACAAGTTGTCATGTCCAAAACGAACTTTACAACGTTGGTAGGGGGGGGGGGGGGGGAAGGGGGAGGAAGGGGGAGAAGGAGAAGGATTGGGATTAGGGGGGGAGGGGGGAGGCTGGGAAGGGATGTGAAGGATAAACAAAGGAGGAGGCTGCAATGCTTGGTAAGAAATGTACGCATTATCCTGCCCATGTAACTGTAACTCCTCTGTACAGTATGTTCACAAATAAAATTAAATTAAATTAAAAAAAAAACAAAAAAAAACAAGTCTAGCATATTAATACAGTGCATCATCTATTCAGCCTTTTTATGTTTAATAATTAACAAGCCTAAGACAGGGCTGTACTTATATTGTACTCTTTTTATTTTTTCCATATATTTTCAAGTCTCTTTGAAACCATCCTAAAAACTACTTCCAGGTTAAGTCAGGCATTCTCCGTTTCCTATGATTTTAATCCCATATTTGTTCATATAAATTTCTAATTGTTATTTTAAACCATCTTGCTGTTGTTTTGATAATAAACACCATAATGGTCTAGATCTACCTAATCTTTGTATAAAATCTAATGAGTACCAAAATACTCTTTTTCCTTTTACATTAATCCATCTATTTCCATCTTTATAAACTCCTGTATAAGGCAATGGTTCATGGGTCGGCTCAGGAAATGTGATGTCACTAACTTTATATTTTGTGGGAAACCACCATCTATTCCCTATAACGTAAGCTGGACCAAACTTAGTCATAACTGTTGGGGGAATCTTTCTTTTCCTTTTATTATTAGGGGTCCTTTTTTCTAGAACTCTCTGTACTTTTGGGATAACTCCTTCTGGTTTAGTTTAATTCATTAATTCTGCCTGTTGTAACATATCTGGAAATTTTAAATTTCTATATTTACTATGAGTGAGCCGCAAAACTGCTGGTGAAGTTGCAGGAGCTTCTGGAGGCAGCGTCACATCAGATGATATACTGATTGGGGCATTGTCCACATCTAATCTTTGGTCCTAGTCTTTATTATTCAGAGAAGCTGTTTCTATTGAACTGGAAAGAAACAACAAGCTCTATTTGCAAATCAATAGAAAAATAGCCAAAACGAGAATAAAGGCAATGAATGTACAGCCAAGAAGAATAAAGGTAGAGGCAATAAAAGTGCAGCCAAGTATATAGGAAGTCTTGAACCAACACCCCCTTCCTGCAGGCATGCTTCCTTGAAGCTTATGCTTTGCCTGGCGCGATCTCTCACGCAGACTCTGCAGGAGGTGGCGTGGCACAGGAGGTAGCAAGTGGGAGGACTGCAGTTCAAAGATAGCTGGCTTGGGAAAAAATGTTTATGAAACCTCCATCTAATCCAATAGCTGCATAGTGTGTGCACCTGTCATCCTAGCAACACAGTAACCCTAGACAGGGGATTGTGATCTCGGCCAGCCTAGGCAAACAGACAAACAAAAAAATGACTCTATCTCAAAAAATTAAATAACTAGAGTAGAAAGGGCTGGAAGTGTGTCTGGGTCAAGTGGTAGAGCTCTTGCCTAGTAAGCACAGAGCCCTGTGTTCAAAACCCAGTATCACCAGAGGAAGGAGAGGAGGAGAAGAGGAAGAAGAAAAGGAGGGGGGGGGAAGGAGGAGAAGGAGAAGGAGAAAAAGGAGGAGGAGGAGGAGGAGGAGGAGGAGGAGGAGGAGGAGGAGGAGGAGGAGGAGGAGGAGGAGGAGGAGGAGGAGGAGGAGGAGGAGGAGGAGGATCTCCATGATATTTCAAAATAGTCTCTTGGGAAAGTGTTATTGAATGAAAGGTTAGTAAAAAGTAAATAAAAAATAAGCAAATTAATTATACAACAAATATCATTAAACACCTTCTCTCTTCCATCTCTTGTGTCCAATCAGTCTCACGTGCAAGTCTTCCAGGGACAATGGGTCATGATATGATACCCAGAGGCCCACATACACAACTGCTCAAGCCATGATGTTGTGATGTCTAGGGACCTGCACATAAGGTTGGTCAAGCTGTGGTGAGGTTTTCAGAACCTCTATGGGAGAGGTCATTGTCCTGATTGCCAAGCCAGACTCTTTCTGCTCTCACTTTGACCTACAGCATTAGAACCACTGGAAGATTTCCTTTCTTCCTTCCTTATTTTACTAGGGATTAAAACAGGATCTTGCACATGCTAGGCAAGTACTCTACCACTAAGTTACATCAATGGATTGGAAGGCTATATTTAAAAACAGCTCCCACTTCCCACTCTGGATTTTTAATCATAATTTCCAGGGATGGGGTCCAACCAATGAAACCATAGCAATCAATTGAATAGGCAACAATTTAATGAGCATCATTTGAATAGATGCACACTTCAAAAGATACAAGAGAATGAACTGCAAACATTTTCTTGCCATTCCTGTCTCCTAATCACTCAACTGTGGAATGAGGCAATAACTATGATATATATTTTGCAGGGAGGGAAGGGTCGGTCATGAGGCTTGAATTCTGGGCTGTCCCTGCACTCTTCAGCTCAAGGCAAGCACTCTACCATTTCAGCTCCAGTGCCACTTCCAGTTTTCTAATGGTTTGTTGGAGATAAGAGTCTCACAGAATTTCCTGCCCAGGCTGGCTTTGAACCATGATCATCAGATCTCAGCCTCCTGTGTAACTAAGATTACAGGCATGAGCCACCGGCACCCAGCAATGCCTTTTATATTTTTTTCAGACATATTCCACATACAAATGTACATAAGTATATATGTAATATACATTCTTTTGCTCTTCTACCTTCCCTATAAGAAGAAGCCTAATATATACATTTTGTTTCATATTGTTTACATTTAACTATAGTTAAATAGGAGGACCCCGACTGGAGTTTTGTAATTACCATTCTTTACCAGGCATGTATTTCCTAGATTACATTGCCATTTTGTTGAGTCTGGCTTTGAATTTTGTATCAATTAACTCATTCTACATATTTTATTTGGTATTATTTAATCATGATACGGTTTTGAGAAACAGATGTCTACAGCTATATTTTCTTTGCAGTCTGGTATTCCATTCTGGAAGTACATGAAAGTTCTTTTTTTAATTCTACTGATGATGGATATTTGGATTATTGCAGTTCTTGCCACTATGACCAACACTGCTATGGCCACGGTTGCACAAGCTGGTTACCTGTAGCTGGTGCTGGACCTGCTCTGTCCAGTACAGTACCACTTAGTCTATGTGGCCACGGAGGACTTAAACCTCAGTGAGCTACACTGCAAGCCTAAACTATCCACTGGATTTGGAAGATAGTATTTTATTTTTTTAAAAAGAAGGTAAAATATTTTATTAATAATGTTTTTATATTTATAAGTTTGAAATCATAAAAAAAACTCATGAACATTTTGAATAAATAAAATACTGTGGCTTGAACCTTGAATAAAAAATGTAACTAGAATTTGACATGTTGAAACCCTTTTGTATGACTACTCAAAAATATGTAATGTGCCATATATATGGCATATATACACATATGCATTTATATACATATATGATTACCTAAGGGTCACACTATAATCCTAGCTACTCAAGAAGCTATGCAAGAAGAGATCTCAATTCAGAGCCATCCATGGGTATACACACTTAAAACTCTTATTTCCAAATAACCAGCAAAAAGATAGAAGTGGAAGCATGGACCAAATGATAGAGCACCAGTCACATTTTGGTATTCAGTGTTCAAGCTCCCAGTAACACACCACAATGTGTGTTAGTCCTATGTTTGTTGTGGAACATGGACAGAATTACTCTTGTCCTTTTCCCATAAAGAATATAGTACATACATATCGGGCACTGGTGGCTTACACCTGTAATCCTAGCTACTCAGGAGTTTGAGATCTGAGGATCAAGGTTTGAAGGCAGCCCAGGCAGAGCTCATGTCTCCAATTAACCAGCAAAAAGTTGAAAGTGGAGGTATGGCTCAAATGGTAGAATACTAGTGTCGAACACAAAAGTTCAGGGACAGCGCCTAGGTCTTGAGTTCATATCCAGGACCAGCATTAAAAGAAAGAAAGAAAGAATGGAAGAATGGAAGGAAGAAAGAAAGGAAGGAAGGAAGGAAGAAAGAAAGAAAGAAAGAAACAAACAAACAAACAAATCTGGGCACTGGTGGCTCATGCTTATAATCCTAGCTATCCAGGAGGCTGAGATTTGAGGATCACAATTCAAAGCCAGCTGGACAGGAAAGTTCTTGAGACTCATCTCCAATCAACTACCAAAAAAAGCCAAAAGTGGGGCTGTGACTCAAGTGAGTGCTAGCCCTGGAAAAAAAAGAAGCTCAGAAACAGGGCCCAGACCCTTAGTTTAAGCCCCAGAATCTGCACCAAAACAAAGACAAAACAAAGAATACAAGTACAATTATTAACAGGTGCTTTTGAGTATCTTAATTCTGAAATCTATGCAAGTCCAGAAAACAATTCTCCATGAGTACCAAGGTGCTGTTGTGTTATTATTAACAGTTGACTGTTAATTTAAGCTTCTTTTTTTGAACCTTGCTTTTGCTTTTTTTTTTGTCCGTCATGGGGCTTGAATTCTGGGCCTGGGCACTGTCCCTCAGCTCTTCAGCTCTTCAGCTAAAGGATAGTGCTCTACTCTTTTTTTGCACTTTGTAAATGAGCTTAGTCCCTGGTGATCCCCCCCCTTCCCTTCCTTTCTTTCTTCCTCCCTCCCTTCCTTCCTTCCCTCCCTCCCTCCTTCCCTCCTTTCTTTCTTTCTTTCCTTTCTTTCTTTCTTTCTTTCTTTCTTTCTTTCTTTCTTTCTTTCTTTCTTTCTTTCTTTCTTTCTTTCTTTCTTTCTTTCTTTCTTTCTCTCTCTCTTTCTCTCTCTTTCTCTCTACTTTCCTTCCTTCCTTTTTTGTAAAAAAGGTGAGGATACAAACTACATTACATTTTCCTATTATTTTTGATGAGAAAATTGCAAATGACCCTGTAAAAGTGATTTAAGTATATAAGCTAATGGCTCAGAAAAGGTTCGACTGGAATGATCAATAAACATACATGAAAAGATGCCCAACTTCAATCAGGAAAATGTGCTTCTTGCCCAACTGAAGTCTGATAATAGCAAATCTTGATGGAGATAGGGAGCCTAGGAACACTCTTATCCTTGTTTTAGAGAGTAAATGTGGCACAACACTTTGAAGAACAACCTTACAACGTCTGCTAAGAGGAAGATACAATCCAGCTTATTTTCTATGTATGTGTGTATGTACACACACTTAAGAAATATTAGAAATAGGAAGTGGCGCTGTGGCTCAAGCAGTAGAGCAATCGCCTTGAGCTGAAGAGCTCAGGGACAGTGCCCAAGCCCAGAGTTCAAGCCCCACAACGGTCCAAAAAAAAAAAAAAGAAATATCAGAAATAGTTATTAATGTTATTCAATAATCCACTTAAGTAAAGGGCTTACCAATTACCTTATGATCAGTTTTCTGCTGTTACAAGAAAACTTAGTAAATGAACCCTCCAGCTGAGGGCATTCACCCCTGATTCCTCTCTGCCTGTGAGGACATCTGGAGTGAAGAAAGATCACCACATTTTGCATATGTGCAGAATGGCCACACCTGCACATTGTCCCACTGTCACTGGGAATATTGTGCAGCCTAAGGCCTCTGCACAAGTTCATTCTTCTCACTGGTCATCCTTACCCCAAAGAGTCCATCTGTCCTTGATTTTGCTCAAGTTTCCTTTCCTGTTTTACTTTTGGCTATGTTATCCTTATTATTTATTTATTTATGTTTTGTTGATGCCACTAAACTTCATTAGTTTTATCAAAGTCTTTTTAAAATTTTTTATTATTATAAAAGTGATGTACAGAGGGGCTACAGTCACACACGTATGTATTATTAATTTATTTATTAATTTTTGAGTTTACATATATTTGTAATCTAAAAGGGTTTGTTTCATTGTAATACTTTTAAATATGCACTTTGAAGAAATTCACCCCCTGTACCATATTCTCATCCCTCTTTTTTACTTTGTCAGTCATGGGCTTGAACTCTGGGCCTGAGCCCTGTCTCTCTTCAGCTCAAGGCTAGTCTCTACCACTTGAGCTACATCACCACTTCCAGTTTTCTGGTGGTTTATTGGAGATAAGAGTCCCACAGAGAAATAAGAATGGCCAATAGACACATGAAGAAATGCTCAACTTCTCTAGTTATAAAAGAAATGCAAATCAAAACAACATTGAGATTCCACCTTACCCCAGTTAGAATGGCTATAATCAAGAAGTCTAATAATAACAGATGCTGGAGGGGATGTGGCCAAAAGGGAACCCTACTGCATTGTTGGTGGGAGTGTAAACTTGTTCAACCACTTTGGAAAGCAGTATGGAAATTCCTCAAAAGACTCCACATAGAGCTCCCCTATGACCCAGCAATCCCACTTTTGAGCATTTACCCAAATAATCATAAACAAGACCATACTAAAACTACCAGCAAAACTATGTTTATTGCAGCATTGTTTACCATAGCTAAGCTATTGAACCAACCCAGATGCCCCTCAGTAGATGAATGGATCAAGAAAATGTGATACACACACACACACACACACACACACACACACACACACACACACACACACACAATGAAATTCTATGCCTCCATCAGAAAGAATGACACCGCCCCATTTTTTAGGAAATGGAAAGATTTGGAAAAAATATACATTAAGTGAATTAAGCCAGGCCCAAAGAAACATAGATCCCATGGTTTCCCTTATTTGCAATAACTAGTATATGTCTAAGACAAGCAGAAAAGGTCAAAAGCTATGAATATATGACCATATAAGATGATGCTAAGTGAAATGAACCCCAAGATAGGGACACAAAAGGTTTTATCTTTGTTGCTGTTGTTTTTAATGTATAATATACTTATAATATACTATGTGTTTTTTTGTTTCTTATGTATGTTCTTCCCCCATGGTATAACCCCTGTTTTCACTGTATTTGATTCCGGTCCCCTGCAACTTGTATATACACTTTTCTAATTTGGGGAGGGGAAGGGAAAAAACAAAATGTTTAAATTGAGATACAGGTTGACCCATTATAACAATGTACAAGACACTATGTTGAAAACAGACTTTACAACTTCTGGGGGGGGTAGACGGGGGAGAGGGAGGAGTTGGGGAGGGAAGGGATGGTAGGGGGGAAATCAAAGGAGGGGGTAACAATGCTCGATAAGAAATGTACAGTATCTTTACAATAAAATATATATATTAAAGAACAAAAAGAGGGCTGGGAAGGTGGCTCAGTGGTAGAGCACTTGCCTTGCATGCCTGAGGCCCTGGGTTCGATTCCTCAGCACCTCATAAGCAGAAAAAAAAAAGCCAGAAGTGGCGCTGTGGCTCAAGTGGTAGAGTGCTAGCCTTGAGCTGAAGAGCTGAGGGACAGCACCCAGGCCCAGAGTTCAGGCCCCACGACCGGGCCCCCCCCCAAAAAATAAAAGAACAAAAAGAGCCTCATGGACTTTCCTTGCCCAGGCTGGGCAAGGAATCACCATCCTCAGATCTCAGCCTCCTGAGTAGCTAGGATTACAGGCATGAGCCACTAGGGCCCTACTTATCCCTCTTTTTTGAACAGTGTTTATTGTGATTTATTATTCTATGTTTTAATCTATGTTTGACTATGTATATGATATAGTTATATGATTATATGATATACAATATATTATGTGTATACAATAAATACATATATACACATTTATGCATAATGTCCTCTCATTTCCCTCTCCTGATTTCCACTGATCCTCTCCTCAGCAGCCCCTCTTTTCTATTAATATCCTATTACTATTACTGTTAATTTAATTTTATACTTCACAAGTGAGAGCAGGTGACATTTAGAATATTGAGCTTGGCTGAATTCACTCAACATGATGATCTTTAGATCCATCAATTTTCCTGAAAATGATATGGTTTCATGATACCTTCATTATATACTGATTTACACTTCTAGTATATTTCCACTAATGGTATGATGGAGTCATAGATAGACTTTTTTTTTTGAGAAATTGCCATAGTAGTTCACTTGTTTACATTCCCACTAGTAGTGTTTGAAGGCTCCTTTTCCCCTGAATTCTCACCAGTTTTTGTTTTTATGGCAGCTATTCTGTCTAGAGTGAGATGAATCTGCCTGTTCTTACTATTATTCTATTCAGAAAAAAATTACTCATGCCTGTATCTTCCATACTTTCCCTCAAGTTTTTCTGTAGTAGTTTTGATGTTTCAGGTCTTACACTAAGATCTCTGATCCACTTGGAGTTGTTTTTTTTTTACAGAGTGAGAGGTAGGAACATAGTTTCAGTCTTTTGCATGAGGACAACCATTTTTCTTAGCCTCATGTGTTGAGGAGGCTGTCTTTTTGCTAGTGTATGATTTTGATTCCTTGTTCAAAGATCAGGGATGTAGTTGAGTGGTTTTAAGGTTGTCTTCTGTTTTATTGGTCTTTGTGTCTGTTTTTGTGCAATACCATGCTCGTGTTGTTACTATGGTTCTGCAGTATGGTTTGAAGTCTGGTATTGCAATAACTTCAGTGCTTTTCTATTCACAAGGGATTTCTGAGCTATTTGCCTTTTGGGATCTTCTATGTTTCTGTTTGGGTCTTATAATTGTTTTTTCTATTTCTAATTTTATTAATGTTTCTAAGAAGAAGAAATAGGGGATATATACAGGGGTCCAATGGTCCTAGAACTCAAGACGGCAGAAGGCAGGGTGCATGAAACTTTGGAAAGAGCCAGAGCAAAGCAAGTTGACACGGGTGATTATTTGTTGCAGCTGTAGATGGCGTCAGAGAGGTAGGGCAAGAGGGTGTCAGCTCGGCTCCATTACTAAAACCTTACATTTAAACCTGCTCCCAGCCCCCTAATTTCTACTATTTTCTTTCCTTCATTCCTTACTCAGTTTCAACTCCTCCCTCACTTTGCTCCCACTATTTCTGTGTCAACACTCCAGCTGGCTTGCCCCTGTATCCTTGTATTTTACTTGCTGAGCTGCACTTTAGCTCTATCTGTATTTTCTTAGGTTCTGGAGTCACAATCTAGCACTTCTAAGGCTCTAAACAGCTGTGCACCTCATCCACTAATCTATAGCCCTATCCCAGTCTTTTTTTTTTTCCTGGCAGTTGGAACTCAAGACCTTACGTTTCCTAGGCAGGCTGGCCCTTTGCCACTTCAGTTTGCCCTAGGATATTTTTTTCAGGTAAGATCTTCCATTTTCTTTCTCTTTTTTGTGGTTTTAGGGTTTGAACTCAGAGCTTTGGTAGGCAGATGCTCTATTGCTTGAGCCATGCTTCCAGTGAGTCTTGAAGTTTTGGCAGCGATCAGCCTGGACTGTGATCCTTCTACCTATTCTTCCTGTGCATGCTGAGCTGCCAGGCACCCAGCACCATGTACAGCTTGATAGTTAAGGTCTGGCTAACATTCTATCTGGGGATGACCTTGAACTAAAAATCTCCCAATCTCTGCCTCCTGAGAAGCTGGGATTATAATTCTGAACAAAGGATCCTGGCTACCTCAGTCATCTTTTGACTCACCTATCATTTCTCCAATTCTCCAGAGTGACTTTTCCAAATTTTCTCTTTATCCTTATTCCAAATTTTTACCCTCCACACAGGACTTTGTCTCTTATTTTACACAGAAACTAGGAGCCAGTAGAAATGGTTCCTCTCAGTTTTCTCCTATCATCTACATAAATTGAACTATAGTTGTTCTCCATTGCTATCTATCTATCTATCTACTTATCTATCTATCCACCTATTTTTGTACTAGTACACTCAAGGCCTGGGCATTGTCACTTAGCTTTTTCATTCAAGGTTTGTGACCTACCATTTGAAGTTTTTGGTGGTTAATTGGAAATAGCAATCTCATGGATTTTTCCATCTAGGCTGTCTTCAAACTGTAATCCTCAGATCTCAGCCTCCTGAGTAGTTAGGATTACAGGTATGAGCATCCAGCACCCAACTTCCCTTTACTTCTTCTTATTCATGGAAGAGGAATCATAATTTTACAATGAAACATGGACATTTTCAAAATTCACACCTTTAGAATGTAAAACACTAAGGTCAAATGCAGAACATCAGTTTCTAAAAGGCCTCTCTTCCAGCTCTTCTTTGGGGCTCTTCTCTCAACCCCAAGAGTGGCCTTGATGTGTCTCTGTCATTGAAGAACTGTAATGAAAAAATTAAAGAAGAATCACTGTCCAAGAAGGAAGTAAGTGATGAGGGAAACTGAGGCTAAGTGCATACCCAAAGAAGTAGATTTGGGTGAGGATTCCATAAGGAACTACTCTTCAGATCATAGCACAGAAAGAGCTACTATTCTGTCCTGAGCTAGCCTAGGTCAGCACCCTTAGGACTTAAGGAGTCCAACTTCTCAAGGCCCCTTGTTTCATATTTCCTCATCATCCCTACCTAAGACTGTGGTGATAAAGACTGGATTGTTTCCACCATGTTTTTTGTTTTGTTTTATGAAGCCCAGCCAGGGAAGAGCAGCTAAGCACAATGACCATGGACAACTCATTTAATCTCTCTGGGCCTTCATTTTCCACATCTATAAAATGGAGATGATAATAGTGCCCCATGACTTTGTTTTGAAGATAAAAAGAAATTAGCTGTGTAAAAACATATAAACTACAGTGCTTCCTACACATACCAGTTATTATCTTGGTGAGTTGTACTCAGATCTTGATAGTTTAGCTTCTTGTTGATTTATTCATTTGTTTGTTTATTTATGCTTGAGCTCTGGAGAAGGGATTAAGAGTTGATTTATTAGACAGAGAGTGGGAGAGGAAGCTCCACTTCAGTCTTGAGAGGAATAATGAAAAATGAAGGTAACTTCTGGGACTCCGCAGCCTTCCCGGTGGACTGAAGGAAGGACAATAGTAGAAATTGGCACATAAGTGTCTAAAGACTAAATATCTGTCTCATAGCTGAGAGATAAGGCAGCAAATGGAGAGAGGGCAGGTGGGCAAATGCAGTTACAATATTCAATGTAGCTATATGAAAATGGAACCAGGTCAATTGAAGGGCTCACTTTGTTCAAGATACATTGTACTCATGAACTGACTTGTCGAGTTGAAGCCTTTTTGTATGACTACTTAAAGATAATGTTAAAAGTCATGGAATAAAGGGTTGTCCACATACAAAGACAAAGATTCTTCAGTACCAGTGGCTGGAGGAAAGGCAAAGGAGACACCACTCCACAAATTCCCATAGGAAATTAATTCCATCTAATCCCAGAAAATTTCAACACCAGACATACATTACTGAGTGATTGTCATAGCTTAGCTTTACTTTCATATGAAAGCTAAAATACCATACCCTGATGAAGAAATCACTTTTGTATTGCTGGTCTTCCAGTGTCAAATATTGTATCACAACTTAAAAAAGAAGACAGTAAGGCTAATAAAGTCTATAGAAAATGCTAAGCATCATTCAATTTCAGAAAAATGTTAACCACAGTAACATTGTATTTCATACTGTCTAAAAAGGCTGAGAGAGCCAGATGTGGTGGTTCATGCCTGTAATCCTAGCTACTTGAGAGGCTAAGATTGTAATGATCATGGTTTGTTAACATCCCAAGCAAAAAGTTCACAAAACCCCTTCTCAACCACTATCTGTGTGCATGCTCTTGTCATTCCAGTTATTCAGGAAACTAAGATCAGGAGAATGATGGATCCAGGACAGCCTGGGCAAACAAAAAAAAAAATGTTGGTGAAAATCCTTAGTTGGTTGTGGTGCTGTGTGCTTGTCATCCTAGCCACAACAGGAATTATAAAAGAGAAGGATTGTGGTCCAGATGCAGGAACCAT
The DNA here is from genome assembly GCF_019054845.1 of Dipodomys spectabilis. NCBI lineage: Eukaryota > Metazoa > Chordata > Mammalia > Rodentia > Heteromyidae > Dipodomys > Dipodomys spectabilis. The sequence goes on along the minus strand of NW_024870864.1, from coordinate 4,565,399 downwards.
GCTAACACATACAATGTCTGCATGGCATTTATGATTTTGATGAATATTAAAATGTAGCTCAAGTTTCCACGAAAAACAACAAAGCTATAATATAGACAATCCATATTTAAGCTTCTCTGTTCAGCCTCCTATGTTTAGCCAGCTCCAACAGATTTTTAGAGGCCAGGAGGCCTCACAAGATCATCTGCTGTAGTCTAACCTTTCCACTTGAGACAATGATGCCCAGACAGGTTGCTCTGCTGCCAAGTAACAGAGCAAACACTCCAAAGGGGGTCTTTACCATACCCTACTTTTGGGTGAGTTGTTTTTGTTAGAACTGTATCTACTTCGGTTTATGCTCTATTGTTGAGAACAGTTAGATATTGATGTGACTGGAGTTCTCGTGACCAAGGCCAAGAACTAGACTCTAAAAGCTCAAGACCTGACCTGAAAATTAACTGAAAGAGAAAAGGAGTGTGAGCACGGCTTAAGTGGCAGAATACCTGCTTAACAAGCATGAGGCCCTGAGTTCAAACCCAGTACTGCCCAAAAGAAAAGTACTAACAAACAAACAAAAACACCAAGAAATAGAAAGCACTGTGAATTTAGTTAACTCACATGAATTTGTATCTTTGTAATTGCAGAAGCACCTACAAATACAAAAGGTAGTGGTATCTGTCTTTAGCTCATACTATTTATTCAGACAGGAGGAGATGCCTTCTGAGCAGATTGAATTGCATGTGTTGCAATAATTGCTCTGCAGAGTCATTGATCCTGAGTGCTGGATCCTCTGCTATAATAAAGTACATTGCTTATAGAAACTTATAGACCTGGGTTCAAATCCTGACTCCCTTATTATAACTGTGTCATTTTTTGGTAAATCACTTAAGACCTCTTAGTTTTGATTTCCTCATGTCTAAAATATCAATACCTCCCTCGCAAGGCTACTGGAGGACTGGACACTATGATGCTCAAAGGAATCTGGCTAACAAATGAATTTCCATTTTTCTTAGCATTTGAACAAAGCAGAATACTCCACATGTTTGAAATCCATAATTTAAGTTGCTAAGGGTCTAGGTCCATCGTGATCCAAGGATTCAGCCCCATTTCACAGGGAGAAATAAAGAACGCTTGCTCCTCAACAGGACTTTACATGTTTTAGTGATGCTGTTCTTCCTCAGGAGCATCCAAGGACATTTTAGCCTTCACTTACCACGTAGCTTGTGATTGTTTCCCCATTGCCTCTTTCTCCTATCCTGAGCTTTCTTACTGCACTTAGTCTAGAAGCCTCACGTAAGTGCTCCTACTTACCCTGCACTGGAGCACACCAGGAACATCATATAAATATGATGTATAATATTACCAGTGTAACCTAGGTGTTCCTAAAGGCTGCCTCAGAGTGGCTGAATTTGTGCAAAAGTCCTCCTTACTAAAGAATAGACCCATTCCAGTGGTAGTGGCACACACCAGTAAGCCTAGCTGCTTAGGAGGCTGAGATCCAAAGGATTTTGGGGAGGGGGGTTGTGTTGGTGTCCTGGGGTTTGGACTCAAGGCCTGGGCATTTTTCCTGAGCTTTTGTGCTCAAGGCTAGAACTCTATCACTTGAGCCACAGCTCCATTTCCAGCTATTTTGGTAGTTCATTGGAATAAGTCTCACAGACTTTCCTACCCAGGCTGGCTCCAAATCCTCAGATCTCATCCTCAGATCTCCTAGCTGAAGTATGAGCCACAGAGTCCCTGTTAGAGGACTGAATTGTAGGACTAGCTCAGGCAGAAAAATAAGAAAGACTACCTTCAAAAAAAAACAGCAAAAGCAGGGCTGGAGGTGTGTGGTTCAAGTGGTAGCACACCAGCCAAACAAGCAAGCTAAGTCAGTGAGTGAAAGGAACTGAGTTCAAACTTCAGTACTGTATCTCCTCTCTCCACCAAAATAGCAGCCCTGACTGCAGTGTTGATGGTCACTGTGTAGCAGACCTCAATGAGTTATTATTCTGAGCATCAAGGCAGAGCTCATCTATTGGCTCAGAACATCCTCGCCTGACCTTCCTAATGCTGAGCTTGAGGCCACTAAGGAGCAGCTGTTCTACAAGAAGGAAGGCAGGCAGGGCAGAAGTTAGTGCGGCCAGGGCATGTGCACATGATCTCCCGGCTGGCGTTTCTGTTGTCAGGCTGCTGCAAAGCTGTTTCACTCAGCATCTTCATTTTCCATCTCTTAGTAGAAGTAGGAAAGATTGTATGCAGACTTGGTAACTTCTCACATTTATGGAAGGACCCAAGAAGGGTCCTTCCTCTCTTATGAGAAATGTGCTACACCTAGTTAAAAAAAAAAAAAAAAAAAAAAACCCTCTCTTCTGTTTCCTGTATAGGCAATTGCACAATGTATCTTCTCTCTTCTTTTGGGAAGTAAGTGTAAATAAAGACACTCTAGGAATGGAAGTGTGCCACAAGAGGCATAGAACCTGCCTAGCAAAAATGAGGCTCTGAATTCAAAACCCAGTACTGAGAGAGAGAGAGAGAGGAAAAAGAGAGAAGAAAGAAAGAAAAGAGAAGAAAAGGAAGGATGGAAGGAAGGAAGGAAGGGGAAGGGAAGGGAAGGGAAGGAGGGAGGGAGGAAGGGAACATTTTGCCCATGGCTAAAACCTCTTCTCCCTCATCCTCAGAAAGTTTGGGAAATGAGGATCTGTGTTGCTACTCCCTGGCATTTTTAGGCACTCTATCAGAGGTCCAAGTGGACCAGGAGTCACATTCACCATCATATGACATGAATCCTGTAACATATTGGTACAGGGATCATATGACAGCATTTCAGGCAAACCACCAATCCAGGAATGAGAGCAATTAGTATTTCCTGTTTATTTATCTTATTTTTTTAGGCTAATCATCTGGTTCTTAGTCTCAAATTCAAATGTTTGCCTTGTATCATTTTTGGTATCCAGAAACAATCCACCAAAATAGATGCCTCTAGTACAACCCGGGGACTCATTAGATTAATTAATTAGTAGTGGTCAATAAACACTTTGAAGTTCTTTTATTAAAGGAGCCACCTAAATCCAAAGTATTATTATAACCAGGTCTAATGAGGTCAGTGGTTTAAAGAGATGGTTTTAAACCATATATAAAGCTCCTCTACCAATTGTTGGCCCAGAAGAAGGTAAGAAAAGGCAGGTGAGTCTACATGCTGGTATTTAAAAGCTTCCTTTATGGTGGTGGTGCCATACTGAGGTCTGGTCAGTTGAAGCCAGAGGCACAGTGATTTACTGACTAATGGATTCATCAGTTGTTAAACCTCTGTTATAAGACGAAGGCCACCATTCTAAAATCTTGACCTACAGGTTGCTGCTTTGGAAGACCTTCTCAGAGAGAGAGGGAAGATTTTTCTCTGGGAGGCTGCAGATGAGGTACGTGCTGGCTTTCTTATATCTTGTAAAGTTTATAGCCCCCTCCCCCTTTTGAATGAAACAGAGAAAAAGAGCTCACTGGGAAGAAACAGAATACAACCAACACCTTCAGTGTGTGTGTGGTGTGTGTATGGGGGGGGGTAGCCTACATAAAATGTGCACAGACTTGTAGCAATATGAAATTGGACTAAAATGAGTTAAAGGTTTATGCATAAAAAAGAGAGTAAGACAAGGAGCCATTTGCTGAGTGAGACTCAGAAAACAATAACCTGAAACTGGAAAAATGGGTATGGAATTAGAAATGACTCCACATTATTTATGTTTAAATCAAAGGAACTTTACCTTTAAAGAAAGTTTTAAAATGAATCACTTTCTATTTCAAACCAGAACACATCTTGTAGGATAAGACCCGCCACCATGCTGCCCTCTGTTGTGTTTTGGGGACTTATGACCCTCATTGGTAAGTCGTTGATTGATGTTTATCATTGTGCTCAGAGAGTTTGTGAGAACTTCCAACATTGTCATGAATCAGATAGAGCTGGAGCTGGGGGCCAGGCTCTGTGGTAGAGTGCTTGCTTAGCAAGTGTGAAGCCTGGATCCCAGTACCAGGGAAAGGAAGGGAGAGGAAGCAGGAGAGACAGGAACAGGGAGGGGGAGAGAGGGAGGGAGGGAGAAAGGGAAGGAGAGAAGAAAGGGGAGAAGGAGGGGAAGAGGGAAGGTAGAGGAAGAGGGAAGGAAAGGGAGAGGGAAAAGGAAGGGTTAGGGAAAGGAAAGGAAGAGGGAAGGGAAGGGAAAGAAGAAGGGAGGGGAGGGGAAGGGAAGAGAGGAAGAGAAGGAAGGAAAAACTGATTATATGCAATGGAAGTATGGGCTTTTCTGACTGCTTGTCCATTAACCAACTGCTTATTTTGGTAATTAAGAGTGTATGGTAGCTAAGCACTGGTGATTCACATCTGTAATTCTAGCTACTCAGGAGGCTGAGATCTGAGGATCACAGTTCAAAGCTAGCCCAGGCAAAAAAAAAAGTCCATGAAAATTTTACTTCTAATTAACCACCACAAAGCCAGAAGTAGAGCTGTGGCTCAGGTGGTAGAACACCAGTCGAGCAAAAAAGCCCAGGGACATCATCCAGGACTTGAGATCAAGTCCAAGAAAGAAAGAGAGAAAGAAGGAAGGAAGGAAGGAAGGAAGGAAGGAAGGAAGGAAGGAAGGAAGGAAGGAAAAAAAGAGAAAGAAGGGAAGGAGGGAGGAAGGAAAAGGAAGAAAAGAAAGAGAAATCTCAGTATGTGGAGTGTAGCCAGGTGCTGAATCCTGTAATCCTAGCTACTCAAAAAGCTGAGTTCTAAAGATTATGGTTCAAAGCCAGTCCAGGCAGAAAGGTTTTATCTGCAATTAACCACCAAGCTGGAAGTAGACTGATGGCTCAATTGATAGAGCTCTAGTCTTAAACAAAAAAGCTAGCACCTATGTCCTGAATTCAAGCTCCAGGACTGGCATGCAAAAAACATGTATGAAATATGCTTCTTGCCAAGCAGGTAAAGAAGATAGCAGTTGGGGGCTGGGAGGATGGCTCAGTGGTAGAGCGCTTGCCTTGCATGCATGAGGCCCTGAGTTCGATTCCTCAGCACCACAAAAGCAAAAGAAAAAAGCTGGAAGTGGCCCTGTGGCTCAGTGGTAGAGCGCAAGCCTTGAGCTGAAGAGCTGAGGGACAGCGTCCAGGCCCAGAGTTCAGGCCCCACGACTGGACCCCCCCCCCCCAAAAAAAAGAAGATAGCAGCTGGAATTCAATATGAATTTATCCACATACTTTCTATCTCATACTTTCTATCTGACAGTGAGCCCACTAGGATTGACATCTTATCAAGAGATACATGGAACTGTACCTTGAAATATACAGAGATAATTATCAAGGCCAGGCAGGAGATAAGAGTTAAGTTAAAATCTCAGGCAAAAACTCTAACCTGGGAGGAATTTGGGAAGAAAAGCTCTCATATCAGCTAGGAAGTTCAGATCTGAAAGCCTGGAGGGAAGACGTTAAGCTTGAAGGAGGGGGCTGGAATGTAGCTCAGTGGCAAAGCGCTTGCTTAGCAAGTGCAACGTCCTGGGTTCAATCCCCAGTACCAAAAAAAGAAAAAAAAGATAAAGTTGAAGGAGGCTTGGTGATTTAATAAAGAAGGAGAGCATCCTCTGGATGGAAGAATAAGAAAAGACACAGAGGCAGATATGCTTGAGAAGTATGTGGGAATAGGTCTGTGTGCCCCAAACAGAAGAGTCCTAAGAGTAGACTGACAACATGGTAAGGGACTTTGAACTAGGAAAGATAGAAACTTAAGCCGAAGGAAATGAAAAGCCAGTGTAAGCAATGTTGAAGTTGTCTTTATTTTAGAGTGGGAATTGAGATAAAAAAAATTTCCAAGTTTAATCCTTGACAGGTGCCAGTGACTCACGCCTATAATCCTAGCTACTCCGAGAGGCTGAGATAGAAGGATAATCGCTTGAAGCCAGACCTGGCAGGGAAGTGCATGAGATTCTTATCTCAATGAACCAGCATAAAGCTGAAGAGGAGCTGTAGCTTAAGTGGTAGCGTGCCAGCCTTAAACAACAACAACAACAACAACAAAAAAAACTCAGGGACAGTGACCAGGCTCTGAGTTCAAGATGGACATGCATACACATGTACAGTTCAATCCTAAATTTAGAAAAGTGAACCTATCTAAAAGCAATAATTTGCATTTACTTGTGGTCAAAAGAAGGCAATATAGCTTTACATTTTTACCCACTTCTAATTGCCAAGTGGGAGCTTTTATATAGCCAGCTATATGAGCTATGATACTATCTGTGTACAACTAACTGATGAGTGAATATAATTTAAAAGAACCTGTGGGGTTGGGTGTGGTGGTACACCCCTGTAATCTCAGCTATTTAGGAGACAATGATAGAAGGATCATGGTCTGAGGTTGGCCCTGGACAAAAGTAGAAGACACTATCTTGGGCTGGGCATGTGGCTTAAGGAATAGAGCACTTGAAAGGTTCTGAGTACAAGTCTTGGGCTTTCGAGCTAGATCCTGGTTCTGAAGATCTGGCATGTGAAGCCCTGGGTAGGCATTTTTAATTAGTTCTCCCTCCACATCACAGTGATAAATATGCTCATAGGTAGTGAGCCAGTCAGCAAGCAGGTACTGAGCCTGTCAATATAAATTAAATAAGATTGCTGGGTACCAGGGGCTCATGCCTGTAATCCTAGGTATTCAGGAGGATGAGATCTGAGGAACGTGGTTCAAAGCCAGACTAGGCTGGAAAATCTGTGAGACTCATCTCCAATTAACCACACCAGAAAACTGGAAGTGGCACTGTGGCTCAAAGTGATAGAGCACTAGCCTTGAGCAAAAGTGCTCAGAGACAACACCCAGGCCCTGAGTTCAAGTCCCATAACCAACAACAACAATATATATATATATATATGTATATGTAATTAAGATTGAAAATAAAAAAGAAATTAAATAAGATAATGAGGATCAGAAAATGAGGTGTGGTATGCTATGTTTTTAATATAGTTGGACAAAAAAGGCTCTCTGATAAGTCATATTTTGTGTATATTAATATTGAACTTGTGTTTACATGCTAAGCATGTAACCACTGATCTATGCTCTTAGGCCCTTTGATAAAGTAGCTTTTATTTATTTATTTTTTTTATTGTAAAGCTACTATACAGAGGGTTACAGTTACATGAGTGAGGTTATGAGTACACTTCCTCTTGAACATTGTTACCCCCTCCATTGTTTTCCCCCTACCATCCCCTCCCTCCCTCCCTTCCCCGAGGTTCTTTTTTTTTTTTTTTTTTTTTGATTGTGATTAAATGATTACATAATTTCAAAGTCACAAGTTCATTCTAACTTCCCTGGAGCAAATTGTCTACCACAGTCTGTAATATATAACAGTGTTCACATGTTATATACCATATTTGTGATCAGCAGCATGAGGATATTTAGTAGTGGTTCAACCAGAGATAAAGTAGCTTTTAAAAAGCCTTTAGCTATAGAAATTTTCAAACATATAAAACAGAAGAATTTATAGTAAGTATTCATACACCCATAATTTTCAACATCTGCCATTTAAAAAAATCTATCCTGCCAGGCATGGGTGGCTCACACCTATAATCCTCTCTACTCAGGAGGCTGAGATCTGAGGATCATTCTTCAAAGCCAGCCCATGCAGGAAAGACCTGAGACTCTTATCTCCAATAAACCACTCAGAAAACCGGAAGTGGTGCTGTGGCTCAAGTGGTAGAGTCCTTAACTTGAGCTGAAGAGCTGAGGGACAGCGTCCAGGCCCAGAGTTCAAGTCCCATGACTGACAAAAAAAAGAAAAAAAGAAAGAAAATATATCCTGCACTCTTGCCTTAGTGTGTGTGTGTGTGTGTGTGTGTACGCGTGCGTGTGTGCGCGCGCGCATGCACGTGTGTGCGTGTGCGCATGTGAGCTGGCACTTGAATTCAGGGTCAAGGCACTGTCCCTTAGCTTTTTGCTCAAGGCTGGCACTCTACCATTTCAGCACACCTCCACTTCTGACCTTTTTTTAATCTATTTTTTTATTGTAAAGATACTGTACAGAGGGGTTACAGTTACATGAGTAAGGTAATGAGTATATTCCTGTTGAGCATTGTTACCCCCTCCTTTGTTTTTTGCCCTATCATCCCTTCTCTCCTCCCCAACTCCTCCCTCCTACTCCCACGAAACCCCGAAGTTGTAAAGTTCATTTTCAACATAGTGTTTTGTACATCTCATTGTTACAATGGGTCAACCTGTATCCTTATTTCAGCATTTTGTCATTTTCCTTCCCCTCCCCAAATTAGAAAAATGTATATACAAGATGCAGGGCACCGACATCAAATACAGTGAAAACAGGGGTTATACCATGGGGGAAGAACATACAAAAGAAACAAACAAAAAAAAATCACACAGTACATTAAAAACAACAGCAACAAAGAAAAAACTTCTTGGGTCCCTATCTTGGGGTTCATTTTGCTTAGCATCATCTTATAGGGTCATATATACATAATTTTTTTACCTTTTCTGCTTGTCCTAGGCATATACTTGTTATTGCAAATAAGGGAAACCATGGGACCTATGTTTCTTTGGGCCTGGCTTACTTCACTTAATATCATTTTTTTCCAAGTCTTTCCATTTCCTAACATATGGGGCAATGTCATTCTTTCTGATGGAGGCATAGAATTCCATTGTGTATATATACCACATTTTCTCGATCCATTCATCTACTGAGGGGCATCTGGGTTGGTTCCATATCTTAGCTATGGTAAATAATTCTGTAATATATGTAGTTGTCCTGGTCGCTTTAGTATGGTCTTGTTTGTGATCACTTGGGTAAATGCCCAAAAGTGTGATTGCTGGGTCATAGGGACCTCTATGTGGAGTCTTTTGAGGAACCTCCATACTGCTTTCCAAAGTGGCTGAACAAGTTTACACTCCCACCAGAAATGCAGTCGGGCTCCCCTCCCCACATCCCCTCCAGCATCTGTTGTTATTAGATTTTTTGATTATAACCATTCTAACCGGGGTGAGGTAGAATCTCAATGTTGTTTTGATTTGCATTTCTTTTATGGCTAGAGAAGTTGAGCATTTCTTCATGTGTCTATTGGCCATTCTTATTTCCTCTTCAGAGAAGTTTCTCTTTAAGTTTTTAGCCTACTTATTAATTGGGCAGTTGTTTCTTTGAGGATTTGTTGTTGGGGGATTTAATTTTTTGAGTTCTAGGTATATTTTAGATATGAGACCCTTGTCCATTGTATGGCTAGTGAAGATCTTCTCCCAATCTGTGGGCTTTCTATTGATCTTGCTAGCTATGTCCTTTGCCATGCAGAAGCTCTGCAATTTCATGCAATCCCATTTGTCCAACCTTTCTTTGATTTGTTGTGTTTCTGGGTCCTTATTAAGAAAATTCTGGCCTGTGCCAAGGAGCCCTAGAGTTTCTCCTACTCCTGTAATGTTTTCAGGGTGTCTGCTTTGACAATGAGGTCTTTGATCCATTTGGAGTTGATTCTGGTGTAGGGCGATATATAAGGATCTAGCTTTAGTTTTCTACAAGTAGTTAATCAATTTTGTCAGCACCATTTACTGAAGAGGCTGTCTTTCTTCCATTCTATTTCCTTAGCTTCCTTATTGAAGATTAGATGGCTATAGGTCTGTGGGCTTATTTCTGGGTCTTCAGTTCTATTCCATTGGTCCTGAGGTCTGTTCTTGTGCCAATACCAAGCTGTTTTGATTACTATGGTTTTGTAGTAGAGTTTGAAATTTGGTATTGATATTCTTCCAACACTGTTCTTTCTGCTAAGGATTGTTTTTGCTGTTTGGGGTCTTTTATTGTACTTGGAAATAATTTTATAGCATAATGTATAGCTCCACCTCTTCTTTCATTTCATATCTCTATAGTTTGTCACCATTGGTTTTTGGCCTCACTTATTCAGCCAGCCATACATTGGTGACATGTGCATTGTTTCCTACTGTTATAAACATAGATGAAAGGAATAGCCTCTTGTACAATTCTCTACAGCAAGGAATGAGACTGCCCACTGTGGTTTGGATGAGTGTTCTCCAAAGGCTCATTTGTTAAACAGTGTCCCTGAGGGGCACTCTTGGGAGATGCAGTGGACCTTTGGGAGGTAAGGCTTTATTGGACATCCTTAGATCATTGAGAACATGCTCTTGTAGTGTATTGGGGAAACCAGGCTCTCAACCATTCCTGACTTGTGATGTAAATGAGGTTTCGCAACAGGACACACTCTCTATAGACTCAAAGCCATGGTGCCTCTTTATCTTGGATCAGAACTTTCCTAAGTGTGTGCTAAAATATACCTCTTTATTTCACTATAGTGACAGAAAGCTAATGAGCACACTGCTTATTAACTCATAGCTTCACCCACAGAATATGCTGTTAAACTTTTGGCTTATTATTAATTGAAGGACTGAAAAATGCTGTCTTTATAATGTTTGCTTTTTATTGAGTAGTTGAACAAAGAGGTTATATTTCTATATTTCCATAATGTTTTAATGTGGCTTTCTCGTTTTCCAAATGTGTTTGAGCATCATTTAAAATATTTAAGGATGGTTTCACTTTTGGCCTATGAACTATTCATATCTCTGATGATACAAATGAAGTGATATTTGAATATACTTGAAGGCATAAAGGCAGCCAATCATGTAGCTATCTGGAGCAATGGTATTCTAGGAAAAATGATCTGCCTACTATGTTAAAGGATGGGAACAGAGAAGAATGGGAGTGAGGAAAGGGAAGGGAAAGTCAAAAAGGAGTAAGGAGACAAATCAGATAGAGTGTGGAGGACACAATACCAACTTGGTGATGATAAAACTATGGAATGTTAAGAGAGACTAGTCTGGCTGAGTGAAGAACAGACTGCAAGAATGGAGCAAAGAGGTCAATTGGAAGCTGTCCTTATAATCCAGATAAACAGTAATGATAATTTGTATTATTCTATTAGCAGAGTAGGGAAAAGGAGTGAACTTCCAACAGATGGTTTCTGTTTTCTGCCTCATTTCCACCCCACATATATCCATTTTACATGTTATTTGTATTATGGTAATCTGTAATCTATTCACTGAGAGTTAGTATCTGAGCAGACAGGTTCAGACTCCTGCAGATATCAAAATCTGAGGATACTCAAGACCTTATAGAGAATGGCCTAGTATTGGCATAGGACCTATGCACATTTTTCTGTACTCCAAACATCTCTTGACGACTTATAATATCCAACATAAGAACAAGGCTCTGCAAATAGTTATTTGCTTAGAAAACAGAAAATTAATCTGTATAAATTCCTTATGGACATAATCTCACTCAATCTTCTGAAAACAATCTATCCCATTCATGCCTTGCAGATGTTTTCTGTGTGTTTCATAGCCACAACTTTGAGGGGCTTAGCAGGTGCCAGTGTGATTGTCGCTCTGTGAATCACACAGAAATCCACAGCTTAGTGTGTAAAATGGCTTTTCTGATGCCTGATTTCTCATATCTTAATTATCATATTTATTTATTATTGATTTATTTGATAATTTCACTGTCTAATTTGCAATTTCGTTTTCGCTATTTGTTCTATATCTAATTCTAAGGCAGTGTGCAGTGTCTTTACACTATTACATTAATTAGAACTACACATGTAGTAAGGAGAGCAAATCCATCTGTGAATAGACATTACTTTCATAGCCAAGTGTGGCAGTACACAACTGGAATTCCAACTACTCAGCAGGCAGAGATAGGGAGACTGTGGCTTAGGCCACCCTAGGCAAAAGTTAGGCAGACTTTATCTTAAAAACAAACTAGGCCAGGCACTGGTGGTTCATGCCTGTAATCCTACCTACTCAGGAGGGTGAGATCTGAGGATCACGGTTCAAAACCAGCCCAGGCAGAAAAGTCCGTGAGACTACCTCCAAGAAACCACTAAAAAACCAGAAGTGGCGTCGTGACTCAAGTGGTAGAACACTTGCCTTGAGCTGAAGCGCTGTGACTCAAGTGGTAGAGCACTTGCCTTGAGCTGAAGCGTGCAGGGACAGTGCCCAAGCCCAGAGTTCAAGCCCCATGAACGACAAAACAAACAAAAAAAACAAACACAAAACAAACTGGGTATGGTGATTCACACCTCTGGTTCTAGCTACTCAGAAGGCAGAGGTGAGAGGATTGCCATCATCTGTGTGGCCCTATGTAAAATAAAACAAACTAAAAGCAAAAGGACTAAAGGTATGTTTTAAGTTTTAGTGTACTTCATCTAGATCCTGAGTTAAGTCCACAGCACCACACACACACACACACACACACACACACACACATTTATATGTTGAGACAATATGTTTTTTACTTTAAATGATTTGTCATAATTAGTTTATTCTAACAAGTATTTATAACTTTAATGTACATATCTATAATCAATGGAATTTTGAGAACAAACTTTTCAAAATTCTGAAAATAATCAAATTTCCTTTATCAAACAGACCTGAACAGAAGTACTCAAATCATACTGAGAGTAAAAATAAGAAGAGATTGTCTTTATAATAATTTTTATTTCTAATTTTATTAACTAGACATAGAAACTTACTTTGTAACATGACATAGAATATGTTTACCTAATTATGACAGTATGCACTTATATGTGGAGGCCCTGGATTCAATCCTCAATGCTGAAAGAAAATAAAAAGTCTGTGACCATTTAATCAAAATCAAGATTGAAGCAAATTTTTGGGGGGAGGGGTCCGGTTGTGGGGCCTGAACTCTGGGCCTGGGCACTGTCCCTCAGCTCTTCAGCTCAAGGCTAGCGCTCTACCACTTGAGCCACAGCGCCACTTCCAGCTTTTTTCTTTTTGCTTATGTGGTACTGAGGAATCAAACCCAGGGCCTCATGCATGCAAGACAAGCACTCTACCACTGAGCCACCTTCCCAGCCCCTAAGTAAATATTTGAGATCTATACAAATGGGTTTTCACAATACTTTGTATGATGTTTTATAATTAAGTGCTGTATTAAAAAGCAAACCCAAAATGTTGGAAGAGTGTGAAGGGATCATTTCTGTTTTGTCTACTGAAGCCAGGTTTATCACACACACACACACACACACACACACACACACACACACACACACAAGTAATTCAGAAGGAAGTCTAAGATCTTTCTCCTTGGTTTTGGTGTATCTTTAGTAGCAGCTCAAGCAGCATTTTCTCACAGATTTCACACAAATGATCATTCTCTGCTCTGCCAGGCACTTCCAGGGCCTCATACTCTTTCACTCATGCCATGAATCCTCGCCTGCATCCTCGCCTGTACCATGGTTGCTACGGAGACATCATGACCATGGAGACCTCTGGGGCCCCCTGTGAGATAAACAATTTGATTAGCTGTGGTAAGTGAGAAAAAATACAACAGACATTTGAATTTTCTCACCAAATTTAGATTCCTTTTCTTAGTCAATTTTGAGAAGGCATCACCATTACTACAAGTAAAAAATATCTAATTTAAAAGTTATTAATAGTTTCCATATATAGAAATAAACACATCTGGGCAATGTTTGGAAAAAAGAGGGAGAATGAAAACAAATAGTTTGTTAGATTGAGTCAGAATTCTGTTTATTTATTACAAGTACTGGGACTTGAACTTGGGGACTGGCGCTGTTAGTCATTATGCTTTTATGCTAGACCCATGAGCCTTTAAAGCAAGCCTCTTGCTCTTTGTCCTTCCTCTCCTTCGAAATCTGTTCAAATACTTCTTCAAGATGTTACCCTGGTTTTAGAGAGCCAGACTGGAAGGAGCCATAAGGTCATATGTAATTCCACACCTTCAAGTCATAGATCAGAGTGTTGAGGCTCAGCAGGAAGGAGCAACTTCAGACACAAAACTAGGAGGTGGCACAACCAGATTAAAGCTGACATTGGCTCAATCCAGTGCCCTCCCTGCAATGGGCATGCCTGATAGAAAGGAGGAAAAGCAGAGCACCAGGGGCACCTGTCCCAGGTTGTGAACCTATCTGACTTTCTTCAATCAGAGATCAGAATGATGGATGTCTGAGAACGGCTGCTCCATGGTATGGGCAGTGGTTAGGGGCTATAGGAAAACTAAGTGAACTTTGAGCAAGGGTCTTCTTCTGGAGAAGAGGAAACTGTCTTTTTTATTGGCTTAGGGATCCGTGGTTCTGAAATGTTTGCTGAGATGGATCTAAAAGCCCTAAAGTCTTACCAGATTGTGATCAAAGAAGTGGGACAAAGATACTGCATCGATCCAGCTGTCATCGCAGCCATCATATCCAGGGAAAGCCATGGTGGAACTGTCCTGCAAAATGGCTGGGACCACAGGGGACTTAAATTTGGCTTGATGCAGGTATGTAGACTTTGTCATCTCCACTTCATCCTTCCTTGCAGAAGAAGCTCAGCCCAAACGGCAAATACTGTGCATTTATGGTGCTTCCAGTCCCCCCAAACAGCCTCCTGTCTGGCTCTAAGGGTTTCAGTACACTTTGATGTGGGATTTTTGTAACATATTTTTGGTATTTCAAGGCTTATCAGTTAGTGGGCATCTCTAAATGTGTTATGTATACCATAACTACAACTGAGCAATAAATACGCAACGTACTTCAATTGGGAAAATTTCATCCATATGAGTTGTACGATTATATAATTAAGTCCTATGTGAACCCATATTTTCCTCTTGATTAATTGAAGGAAGGAGGTCCAAGAAACCTGAATATTTTCTCTCAGGTTGTATTTTAAATCCCCTGTAGAAACTCAAGCTTCTAGACTTCACTGTTAGAAATAAAAGTTGTTGGAATTTTTTGTTTATTTTTGAGACTGGATCTCATTATGTAGCCTCGGCTGGCCTTGAAGTTATGATTGAAATTATGATCTGCCTTCTGCCTTGGCCTCCCAATGCTGGGGTTACAGGCATACACTTCTATGACTGTCTAGAAACAGATTTTTTAAACACTTGTATTATTATATTTTTAAGTAGTTGTACAAAGAAGTTCCCATTCTACAGAACAGAATATGAGTACAAAGTGTCTGACAACATTGTCACCCATCCCTCCTAACCCATCCCTTCTCTCACTTTTTTTAAAAAATCGAGATTAGGTGATTACATAAATTTCACATATTTCACCGTATTGCGGAATAGTGATACTTAAAGTCACAAACACATTTTAACCTTCACAAGGCAAATTGTCATTATCATAGTCTATAAAGTCTGTGAATTCTATGGGCTTTGACAATACAAATAAATTATTTCTTCCACATCAGGTGATGATTACATTTCTTTCCTTTTGCTTAGTGTAGGCTGTTCCTTCTTTCCCTCTCATTCCTCCCTTCCAATTGCTGTCTTTGGGTTGCTTCCTTCTTTTTCTTCTATGTCCAGTGCAGCTGATGGGCCCCTTTGTTGTATGTTGTTCCATTTCCCACGTATTCTAGAAACAGACTTTTGTTTAGTTTAATTTAATTTATTTATTTATTTCTCAGTTGTGAAGCTAGAACTCTGGGCCTGGGCGCTGTCCCTCAGCTCTTCAGCTCAAGGCTAGTGCTCTACCATTTTGAGCCACAGTTCCGTTAGAGACTTTTATTTGAATTAGCTAGATAATTGTTTTCCACTACAAATGTCTAGACTTTGAAACAACTTATTCCCTCTTCTTCCTCTTCCTTTTCTTCTTGTGTATTTGGAGGCTTAGCTAAAACCAAGCATGTCCATTTTCCCCAAACTTTACTTTGTTTCTCTGACTCTCTTCTTTATGAAAGACAAACCAGTAGGATTGACATTGAGTAGGATTGACTTTGGGTGAGGGGAGATAAAAAGATAGATGTCCCTGGGTGTCGGTGGCTCACACCTGTAAGCTAGCTACTCAGAATGTTGAGATGTGAGGATCACAGTTTGAAGTCAGACTGGGCAGAAATGTCCCCATGAGACTCTATCTCCAACAAACCACTCAAAAACCATTAGTAGAGCTGTGGCTCAAAATGATGGAGTGATATCCCTGAGCTAAAGAGCTCAAGAACAGTGCTCAAGCCCTGAGTCCAGGCTCCATGATCAGAAAAAGAAAGAAAAGAGGAAAGAAAGAAAGAAAGGAAGGAAGGAAAAGAGAGAAAGAAAAAAAAGGAAGGAAGGAAGAAAGGGAAGGAGGGAAGGAGGGAGGGAGGGAAGGAAGGAGAAAGAAAGAGAGGGGGAGGGGAAGGAAGGAGGAAGAAAGGGAGGAAGGGAGGAAGGAAGGGAGGGAGGGAGAGATGTGTCAGGCCAAGTCTGTTAGATTGAATGAAAGGAGGAGAAATTAAGAGCAGCAGAAAACTGTGTTACCTTGTCCAGATGCTGACATTATTGTCTGAATTTTCTAGCTTGATAAACAACTTTACCATCCAGTTGGTGCCTGGGACAGCAAAGAACACCTTTTGCAGGGCGTTGGGATTCTAGCAGACAAGATAAAGGCGATCCAGAGAAAATTCCCCACGTGGAGTGTGCCTCAACACTTAAAAGGTAGGGCTCTTTTGGCTTCAAGGGGCAGGAATGACATGATGAAATCTCAGATGTGTCCTGAGAGCACCTGGGAGCCTTCCTACTGGG
This sequence comes from Dipodomys spectabilis, assembly GCF_019054845.1. Classification (NCBI taxonomy): domain Eukaryota; kingdom Metazoa; phylum Chordata; class Mammalia; order Rodentia; family Heteromyidae; genus Dipodomys; species Dipodomys spectabilis. The sequence continues at coordinate 4,548,915 of NW_024870864.1, read as the reverse complement.
TCAGCCATGGCTAGCAGGACTTGCTGCAGTAGCAGTCTCAGAACCATAGTTACTTTGAGTGGTCTGCCTTCATCAACTTCTTAAGTCTATGTAAGATGTGGGAGTTGCTGGTATCATCTATTGAGTGGTGTCTTGATAGTTAACAGTAGTTTAAGTCAGTATATTAACCTTCTTCTCATAGGGTTTTCCATGATACAAAAAGCTATTAACCGTTTTCTAAATGGTCTGAATAAACTTTTGCTCTGTGAGCAGTCTCCAGTCTTTGAGTACCCTGAGAAGCCCAGTGGAAATTTCTGTTTGGCTGAACATAGGATTTCTCCCCCTACAAATTTTTACAAATTTGCTTTTTCTTCTATAGTTTCTGTGACTTTGGATATGTGTGTGTGTGTGTGTGTGTGTGTGTGTGTGTGTGTGTGTGTATGAATGCATGTATGTATGTATGTGTCTGAGTGAATTATTGAATAAAGGAGAGACTATCACAATTTCATACTAAAGAGTTACCGGATATCTCATTCTTCCAGGTCTACACTACATACAAACCAAAACTGGCCATTGTAGAGAGAAAAAGAAAGAGGAGGGAGAAAGGGACAGAGGAAATCAGAGAGAGAAAGCAGGGGAGGGGGAAGGGAGAACAAACAAATTAGAACCTTTCTAGTGATTATTTTTTGTCATGGGCCTGAACTCTGGGCCTGGGCGCTGTCCCTCAGCTCTTCAGCTCAAGGCTAGCGCTCTACCACTTGAGCCACAGCACCACTTCTGGATTTTTTTCTGCTTATGTGGTAAAGAATCAAACCCAGGGCCTCATGCATGCAAGGCAAGCACTCTACCACTGAGCCACCTTCCCAGCACCTTTCTAGTGATTCTTAAAACATCTTTTTAGGAAAGGAAAAAGGGAAAAAAGAATTTGGGACTGTTTACTTTGGGAGATTTTTCTGGGGGTGGGGTTTGAATATCGTGGAAATGTTTATATCTTATTTCTACTGTTAGCTAATATTGGAGTGTAAACCTCTGTATTTCATTTCAGGTGGTCTCTCTGCCTTCAAATCTGGAATTGACACCATTGATACACCCATGGATGTAGATGCTGACTTAGTTAGTGACATTATAGCCCGAGCTAAATTCTTCAAAAAGCATGGTTTCTAGGCAAAGAAGCACTGTAGGTGAGCCACATGAATAGGGTACTCAGTCCTTCTTTAAAAGTTTGATATCAACATATTGTGCCCAATATTGCCAAGAAATGACTTAAATCATGAAATGAAATTTGTTTCTTAATCATCTTAATGAAAGCACACACACACACACACACACACACACACAGAGGCTGCTGGAAATGTAGCCTAATGACAGAACACTTGCCTCCAAAGTGCAAGGTCCCATCCCAAATCCCACAAGGAAAAAGAAAGAAAGGAAGGAAGGAAGGAGAAAGAAGAGAGAGAAAGAGAGAAGAGAGAGAGAATCATCATCCTATTTCACAATATGGCATTCATAGAATGTACAGAGACATACATATAATTGTTTTGTAGTCAATATGAATGCCATGGCCACAATTCTACCTCTTCCAGTAAGGCCTTACATTAGCCTACAATGTCAGTGCTCACCTAAACCATCTACCTGAATTCTTACAGAAATGTTAAGTGAGAATCACCTGAGCCTTTGTCCTTTTCCCAGTATCTGCCAAAATCACCAAAATTTGGCTCATGAGTAGTTCCTGGCTCATAAGCCAATGATCCTATGGCCCAATGGAGAAGCTAATGATGGAATTCCAGCTTCTTAAGGAACTGAGCATGACCTTAAAGAGATACACACTACATCTCTTAAGAACCACACCAATCTTTTGCATCACCTCTTGCTGAAGGTCCATCAACCATTTTCTTTTCTCCTATTTCTCCTAGCTACTAATAAAAATCTTTAAAAATAAGTATGTGTCACCTGAATTAGATTTTTATTATAAACAAAAAATCCCTATTTCTGGACATTATAAGCAATGAGGAAATTACTAAAAAATCACTTGAAAGCTCACTGAATAGACTTGAGAAGCCAGGCATCTCTATGATATGGGGAGTAGTAATACTTGACCATACTTAATGGTTTGTGCCTAGATTAGCAACCTCCTAATAGGTGAATTCTAAAGGCTTTACCCCATCCCTTCATCAGTGTGCTTCACTTTCATAGCCCTTGGGGAAAGACTTCGGTTAGCTTAATTTGGGTGAAATATACACCTACTTCTTGGCTATTTTGCTCTTTGGTGTTGCAAGGTACTACCTCCAATAGATGGGGGCAATTTTTGACAAGGAAACTGGATGCTGATTGTAGCTTTTACTTGCAGAGTCAGAAGAGGATACTACACCATGTTGGAATGTAAAGTTCTTGCCATGTGGCTCCTGCTGAGCATTTAAGTCCCTTTGGAGATATTTGGTAGATGTCTGTGCCAATCACTTTTCCTTCTAACAAGGAATGGAATCCTCCTCCCTCAACTAGTGAGATACCTTGGAGAAAGCCAAGTAAACTTTTTTCTGCTAAATGACCTCTCAGGCAGAACTAGAAATCTCTTTCACTGGGAAAAACCCATAGTCAGCTAGTGTGTCAGTGTGCAGCACAATCTTTTGTGATTGGATAAATCCCAGGCTGTACCACTTCGTTAAATACTTTGACTCTTGTCCCTGAATAGAGTCAATCCAGGATTTTCTTCAGAAGCCTGTTTTGCTCATAGATGATTTAGTTGGGACTTTCCTGCCAAAACATATGTTTCAAATAATCAGTATAAGGATCCAGATGACAATTTTCTTTTTCTTTTTGCCAGCTCTGGGGCTTGAACTCAGACTAAGCATTGTCCCTAAGGGTTTATTTTTCTCAAGGCTAGTGCTCTACCACTTGAGCCACAGCTCCACTTCTGGCTTTTTAGTGGTTAATTAGAGATAAGAGTCTCACAGACATTCTTGCCCAGACTGGCTTCAAAATAATATCTTCAAATCTTAGCCTCCTGAGTAGCTAGGATTACAGGCAGGAGCCACCAGCATCTGGCCTATATTTTGAAAAATAAGAAATAGCAGACCAACAAATTTCCTGAACCTATTCCCCTAGTGTTTTATGATGGGGAAACAGAGATTTTCTACCAAAGACCCCATACTCAAGATGTCATTTGGGCAAAGTAGACACTAAAATAAACATGTGAGTACTGATGACACCAGTATGAAAATGTATCAGTGATTCAGGAACGGGTTGACAGCCAGCAAAATTCATCATAAACCCAACCACCACAGTGAACACTGGATCTCAACCTTGCAAGGGAACTATAAGGAACGGTACAAGCTTTCTCTCTCTGTCTCTCTCTCACACATACATACACACACCTATTATTCTATATTATTCTATTTAGGGAACAAGAACAGAAGTATTTTATTTATAATCAACTCCTGGGAATCACTGGTGGAGGGATCAGCTTGTAGATATGTGTGTGGTGACATATGTGGGTTAGGGCTACGTGATTCCTTGTTACTCTGATCTGCCAAGCAAGTATACAGAACACTCTTCTGTATTTCCAAGAACAAGAGCCTGTTGGCACACATACAAATCAAGTGAGAATTCTGAGAGGTCCAGAGACATGGCAGAATATTGACAGCATCTGCTTCATAGAGCTATACCTACAGGCTGGCAACATCCCAGCCTTGTTTTCATTTATGATTTAAGAACATGATCCAGGGCTGGGAAGGGGCTCAGTGGTAGAGTGCTTGCCTCCCATGCATGAAGCCCTGGGTTCAATTCCTCAGCATCACATAAACAGAAAAGGCCAGAAGTAGCACTGTGGCTCAAGTGGTAGAGTGCTTGCCTTGAGCTGAAGAGCTGAGGGACAGTGCCCAGGCCTAGAGTTCTAGCTCCACAACTGACCAAAAAGAAAGAAAGAAAGGAAGAAAGGAAGAAAGAAAGAAAGAAAGAAAGAAAGAAAGAAAGAAAGAAAGAAAGAAAGAAAGAAAGAAAGAAAGAAAGAAAGAAAGAAAGAAAGAAAGAAAGAAAGAAAGAAAGAAAAGAACGTGATCCAGGGCTGGGAAGGTGGCTCAGTGGTAGAGTGCTGGCTTCACATGCATGAGGCCCTGGGTTTGATTCCTCAACACCATATAAACAGAAAAGACCAGAAGTAGCACTGTGGCTCAAGTGGTACAGTGTTTGCCTTGAACTGAAGAGCTGAGGGACAAGCCCTACGACTGACAAAAAAAAAGAACACAATCCAAATAATCATAATACGAGTAACACACGAGCCTCATGTATCTATGATTTCCGTGCCAAACTTCTGCAAATCTATTAGAATTCAAAGTAATAGAATGGTCTCAGTCTTATCTCTTCTTCATCTCCAGCTCAACAACTAATTCCCAGAAACTCACTGAGAACATTGTCAAAGATGTTAAGACTCAGTTGTGGCACCATTAAACATTATATCATTGGCCGTCCTCAACTTTCTTTGTGTAGTTTTTTCCTGTGTCCCATTGAAGGATAATAATTTTTTTCATGTGTACATCGTACTCTGCCAAATACCACTTCTTTTAGTTATCCAAACACTAGACTCATAATGGATAATGAAAATTTGTGTTTATATTTGTATTTCTTTGTCTTGGCCATCAATGCCTCATATGTCAAGAGATTGTAACATAATAAGAAAGACCTATTTGGTCTCTGCAGGATTGTACAATAGGAAAGAAAGGGAAGAAGTTCCAGCTTCCATACTTTGAGTTATAATAATGCTCACAGCACTGATGTTTAAAGTCTTGTCTTACAAGACTCTTGTTTTGCCTCTGTTTTACAATACCAGTGGGGGAAACATCGTCAGATACAATGTCTATAATACGGTCAGGTAAAGCTTCACATAAAGCAAGTTCAGATATACTAATTTTCCTACAAAATTTTACTATACTTTTATCAACCCTTATGTTCCTAGTTTTCCTTCAATTTGGGCTTAAATAATAAATTTTGATTTTTTAAATTGTTTTTTATTGTGAAAATACTGTACAAAGGGCTTACAGTTACATAAGCAAGGTAATGAGTACATTTCCTATCCAGTATTGTTGCCTCCTCCTTTGTTTTTCCCCTACCATCCCTTCCCCTCCCATCTCCTCAGCTACACTCTCCATCTCCCATCCCCCACCCCCACCCCCGCCTAAATGGTAAAGTTCGTTTTTCGACATAGGGTCTTGTACATCTCATTGTTGCAATGGGTCGATCTGTATCACTATTTAAACAATTTGTTTTTTCCTTCCCCTCCCCAAACTATACAAACATCAAATACAGTGAAAACAGGGGTTATACCATTGGGGGGGGGGGGACATAAAAAGCAACAAAAAAATCACATGGTACCTTATAAATACCTTAGAAACAATAGCAAGAAAGAGAAATCCACTTGTGTCCCTATCTTGGGATTCATTTCGCTTCACATCGTCTTATCTGACCTTTTCTGCTTGTACGAGACATATACTACTTATTGAAAATTAGGTAAACTATCTTTGGGCCTGGCTTATTTCACTTAATATAATTTTTTCCAAGTCTCCATTTCCTAACAAATGGGGCAATGTCATTCTTTCTGATGGAGGCTTAGAATTCCATTGTATGTATATGCCACATTTTCCTGATACAATCATCTACTGAGGGGCATCTGGGTTGGTTCCATATCTTAGCTATGGCAAATAATGCTGCAATAAACATAGCTGTGCTGGTAGCTTTAGTAGGATCTTGTTCGGGATCATTTGGGTAAATGCCCAAAAGTGGATTGCTGGGTCATAGGGGAATTCTATGTGGAGTCTTTTGAGGAACCTCCATACTACTTTCCAGAGTAGTTGAACAAGTTTACACTCCCACCAACAATGCAGTAGGGTTCCCTTCTGTCCACATCCCCTCCAGCATCTGTTGTTATTAGAGTACTTGATTATAGCCATTCTAACTGGGGTGAAGTGGAATCTCAATGTTGTTTTGATTTGCATTTCTTTTATGGTTAGAGAGGTTGAGCATTTCTTCATGTGCCTATTGGCTATTCTTATTTCCTCTTCAGAGAAGTTTCTCTTTAAGTCTTTAGCTCACTTGTTAATCGGGCAGTTGTTTTTTGAGGATTTGTTGTTGGGGGATTTAATTTTTTGAGTTCTAAATATATTTTAGATATGAGACCCTTGTCCATTGTATGACTAGTGAAGATCTTCTCCCAATCCGTGGGCTTTCAATTGATCTTGCTAGCCATGTCCTTTGCCATGCCGAAGCTTCGCAGATTCATGCAATCCCATTTGTACAACCTTTCTTTGATTTGTTTTGTTTCTGGTTCTCTTTTTCTTTTTGTCAGTTGTGGAGCTTGAACTCTGGGCCTGAGCGCTGTCCCTCACCTCTTCAGCTCAAGGCTAGCACTCTACCACTTGAGCTACAGCTCCACTTCCCATGTTCTGGTGGTTTATTGGAGATAAGACTCTCACGGACTTTCCTGCCTGGGCTGGCTTTGAACCGCGATCCTCAGATCTCAGCCTCCTGAGTAGCTAGGATTACAGGCGTGAGCCACCGGCACCGGGCTTCTGGGTCTCTCTTAAGAAAATTTCAGCCTGTGCCAAGGAGACCTAGGGTTTCTCCTATTCCATCCTGTAATGTTTTCAGAGTGTCTGCTTTGACATTGAGGTCTTTGATCCATTTGGAGTTGATTCTGGTGCAGGATGATATATATATATAAGGATCTAGCTTTAGTTTTCCACAAGTGATTAACCAATTTGCCAGCACCATTACAGAAGAGGCTGTCTTTCTTCCATTCTATTTTTTTAGCTCCCTTATCGAAGATTAGGTGGCTGTATGTCTGTAGGTTCATTTCTGGGTTTTCAATTCTATTCCATTGGTCCTGAGGTCTGTTCTTGTGCCAGTACCAAGCTGTTTTGATTACTATGGCTTTGTAGTAGAGTTTGAAATTCGGTATTGATATTCCTTCAGCACTGTTGTTTCTGTTAAGAATTGTTTTTGCTATTCGGGGTCTTTTATTGTTCATATGAATTTTTGGATTGCCTCTTGAATGAGGTTGGAATATTGATAGGTATGGCATTGAATTTGTAGATAACCTTGGGAAGTATTGCCATTTTCACTATGTTGATCTTTCCAATCCAGGAGCATCGGAGGTTTTTCCACTTTCTAACTTCTGTTTTGATTTCTTTTTTCAGGTTTTTAAAGATTTTATCATAGAGGTCCTTCACTTCTTTGGTTAAGTTAATTCCTAGGTATATTATTTTTTGTGGGGCTATTACAAATGGAGTTTCTTTCAGCCGCACTCTTCTCATTGTTGGCATACAGAAAAGCCATTGATTTTGAGGGTTAATTTTATACCCTGCTACATTGCCAAAGTTTCAAATCAGCGCGACTAATTTGGGAGTAGAGTCCATGGGATTCTTCAAATACAAGATCATGTCATCTGCAAAGAGGGAGAGTTTTACTTCATCTTTCCCTATTTGCATCCTCTTTATGTTTGCATCTTGTTTTATTGCTATAGCTAGGCATTCTAATACTAGATTGAAGAGAAGTGGAGAGAATGGACATCCTTGTCTCATTCCTGAGTTTAGAGGAAATGGCTTTAGTATTTCACCATTAAATATAATGCTGGTTGTAGGTTCATCATATATAGCCTTTATTGTATTGAGGAATGTTCCATGGATTTCTAATTTTTCCAGAGCCTTCATCATAAAGAGGTGTTGGATCTTGTCAAATGCTTTTGCTGCATCTATTGAGATAACCCTGTGGTTCTTTTTTTTTTTTAATTGTGAAAATACTGTACAGAGGGGTTACGATGACATGGGCAAGATAATGAGTACATTTCTTATCAAGCATTGTGGCCTCCTCTTTTGTTTCCCCTTCCCATCCTCCCATCCAATCCTCCCGGCTCTCCTCTCCAAAGTTATAAAGTTCATTTTCGACATAACGACTTGTACATCTCATTGTTGCAATGGGTCCACCTGTATCCCTATTTAAACGATTTGTTTTTCGCCTTCCCTCCACAAATTATACCGACATCAAATACAGTGAAAGCAGGGGTTATACTGTGGGGGAGGGACATACGTAGCAACAAAGAAATAATCTTATAAATGTGTTAGAAACAATCGCATAAAAAACCATTTGAATACATATATTAGGGTTCATTTCCCTAACATCACCTTATCTGACCTTTTCTGCTTGACTCAAACATATACTAGATATTGCAAATAAAGGAAACCATGGGACTTAGGTTTCTTTGGGCCTGGCTTACTTCACTTAATATAATTTTTTCCAAGCCTTTCCATTTCCTAACAAATGGGGCAATGTCATTCTTTCTGATGGAGGCATAGAATTACATTGTGTATATATACCACATTTTCTTGATCCATTCATCTACTGAGGGACATCTGGGTTGGTTCCATATCTTAGCTCTAGTAAATAATGCTGCAATAAACATAGTCTTGCTGGTAGCTTTAGTGTGGTCTTGTTTGTAAACATTTGGGTAAATGCCCAAAAGTGGGATTGCTGGGTCATAGGGGAATTCTATGTGGAGTCTTTTGAGGAACCGCCATAGTGCTTTACAAAGTGGTTGAACAAGTTTACACTCCCACCAACAATGCAGTAAGGTTCCCTTCTGTCCACATCCCCTCCAGCATCTGTTGTTATTAGAGTTCTTGATTTTAGCTATTCTAACTGGAGTGAGGTGGTATCTCAATGTTGTTTTGATTTGCATTTCTTTTATGGCTAGGGAGGTTGAGCAACCCTGTGGTTCTTATCCTTGGTTTTGTTGATGTGATGAATTATATTAATTGATTTGCATATATTGAATCAGCTTTGCATCCCTGAAATGAATCCTGTTTGATCATGGTGTATGACTTTTTTGGATGAGTTGTTGAAGTCGATTGGCCAAGATTTTGTTGAGAAGTTTTGCATCAATGTTCATCAAAGAAATGGGTCTATCGTTCTCTTTCTTTGATGAATCCCTGCCTGACTTTGGGATGAGGGTTATGATGACTTCATAGAATGAGTTCATAGTGAACTTTCTCTTTCAATTTCATTGAAGAGTTAGAGGAGTATTGGTGTGAGTTCTGCTATGAAGGCCTGTTAGAATTCCACTGTAAATCCATCCGGTCCTGGGCTTTTCTTAGATGGGAGGTCTCTTATTGCTGTTTCTATTTCAATGCTTGATATGAGCCTTTAAGTTGGGCTAACTCATCTTGGTTTAGTTTCGGCATGTCGATATTTGCTAGGAAATCGTCCATTTCTTCCAGGTTCTCAAACTTATTAGCATAAAGGTTTAAGAAGTATTCCCTTATAATATTCTGAATCTTCGTTGTTTCTGTGGTGATGTTTCCATTCTCATCTCTGAGTTTGTTTATTTGGAAGTATTCTCTTCTTTTTCTGATAAGATTTGCCTTAGCAAACCAACTCTGTTTTGTTGATTCTATGGTTTTTTTTTTTAATTCTAACTCATTTAATTCTGATTTAATTTTAATTATTTCTTTCTTTCTGTCTACCGGATTGGGGTTTATCTTGCTGCTCTTTTTCAAGGAGGTTCAGATATCTCATTAAATTGTTGGTTTCAGATCTCTCCAATTTGTTGATGTAGGAACTCAGAGCTATAAATTTGCCTCTGAGTACTGCCTTTGCTGTGTCCCAGAGGAGTTGGCAATTTGTGTGTTCATTTTTCTTGAATATCATGAACATTTGAATTTCCTTTCTAATCTCTTCCATGACGCACTGGTGATTCAACAGTGTGTTGTTCAGCCCCCATGTGTTACAGGATTTTCTTTGGTGATTTTTGGTGTTGGGTTCTAATTTTATTCCCTTGTAGTCTGAGAGAATGCAGGGCATAACAATGCTTCTGAATTTAGACAAATTTGCTTTATGACCTAAACTGTGGTCTATTTTGGAAAATGTTCTGTGTGCTGCTGAGAAAAACATGTATTTGGATGCTGCTGGGTGAAATACTCGGTAGATGTCTGTTAGATCTAGTTGATCTATGCAGTTGTTTAGATCTGCTGTTTCTCTGTTGAGTTTTTGCCGTGTTGATCTATCTAGTGGGGATAGTGGTGTGGTAAAGTCCCCAACAATTAAAGTCTTTGGATCTATGTGAGATTTGAGGGATAGTAGGGTTTCTTGATAAATTTGGGTGCTCCGTCTAACTATTTATCTATTTGGTGAATAGATATTTAGAATTGTAGTATCTTCCTGAAGGAGAGATCCCTTAATTAGTATGTAGCAACCTTCTTTATCTCTTTTCAGTAATTTTAATTTGAAGTCTATTTTATCTGTTATTAGGATTGCAACTCCTGCCTGTGTATGGGGGCCGTTTGCTTGGTAGATTTTATTCCAGCCTTTCACTTTCAAAATAGGTTTGTTTTTTTTCCCCAAATTCTTTATTGGGATTAAGTGGTTACATAATTCCCCAAATTTCACAGTATTATGGGATACTGATGCTTAGTTAAAGTCATAAACACATTCTAACTTTCATGGGGGCAAATTGTCTATCATGGTTATAACATTCATGAGATCTATGAGCTTTGCAATACAGTTATTTCTTCCACATTGGGTGGTATGTACATTTCTTTTGTTTTGCATAGCATCAGCTATTCCCTCCCTCCCATTGCTGCCATTGAGTTGTTTAGTTCATTTTGATCAATGTCCAGTGGAGCTGATGGGTCCCGCTGTTGTATGTTTTTCCCTGATTCCCTCTAGTTCTGGGTTGTCCTCCTCATTTCCCACTGGTGTGCACGTATATACCATACATGTGATCAGCAGCATGGGGTTATTTAGTAATGATTCGACCAGATGAGTGGAAGTCCTTTGTTTCTTAGGTCTTGTTAATTTTGTCATATCACCTTACATTTTGGATTTAACATCCACTTATCAGGGAGACCATGTACCGTTTGTCTCTTTGCTCTTGGCTTACCTTGCTCAACATGATTTCTTCTAGCTCCATCCATTTCCCTGCAAATGCCATTATTTTGTTCTTTCTAATGGCTGCATAATATTCCATTGTGTATAGATACCACAATTTTTGGATCCATTCATCTGTGGTGGGACATCTGGGTTGTTTCCATATCCTGGCTATTGTGAACAGTGCTGCAATAAATATGGATGTGCATGTGTCCAGGATAGATGCCTAGAAGTGGTATGACTGGGTCATAAGGGAGGTCAATATTTAGCTTTCTGAGGACCCTCCAGACTGCTTTCCAAAGTGGTTGTGTAAGTGTACATTCCCACCAGCAGTGTAATAGGGTTCATCTTTCTCTGCATCCCCTCCAGCATTTGTCGTTGGCTGACTTTAGGATGTGGGCCATTCTGACTGGGACAAGGTCATATCTCAGGGTTGTCTTTATTTGCATTTCCTTCACAACCAGGGATGGTGAACATTTCCTCATGTGTTTCTTTGCTATTTTTATTTCTTCTTCTGAGAAGTCTCTCTTTAGTTCCCTTACTCATTTAGTAATTGGTTTGTTAGGTTTGGGAGGGATTAGTTTCTTGAGTTCCCTGTATATACTGGATATTAACCCTTGTCTGATATATTGCTGGTAAATATTTTTTTCCCAGTAAATAAGTGGGCTAAAATCTTAAAGAGAAACTTATCTGAAGAGGAAAGAAGGATGGCCAATAGACACATGAAGAAATGTTCAACCTCCCTAGCCATAAAAGAAATGCAAATCAAGCCAGCCCGGGCAGGAAAGTCCGTGAGACTCTTATCTCCAATAAATCACTAGAAAACTTGAAGTGGCGCTGTGGCTCAAGAGGTAGAGTCCTTGCTTTGAACTGAAGAGTGCAGAGACAACTCCCAAGCCCAGAGTTCAAGCCCCACGACTGACCAAAAAAAAAAAAGAAAAGGAAGAAATGCAAATCAAAACAACATTGAGATACCACCTCACCCCAGTTAGAATGGCTATAATCAAGAACTCTATTTTCTTGATGTGGGCACTGAAAGTGATAAATTTGCTCCTCAGGAATGCTTTTGCTGTGTCCCACAAGTTTCTTTGTGATGTGTCTTCATTTTCATTGAATTGTAGGAACTTTTTAATTTCTTCTCTAATTTCTTCTGTTACCCTGATGTTGCTTAGAAGTGTGCTGTTCAATTTTCACGTATTTGAATAATTTCTGCGGTATGCTTTGTTTTTAAGAACTAGCTTGATTCCACTGTGGTCGGATAGGATACAGGGGATTATGTCAATCTCCTTGTATTTGCTTAGTTCCTTGCATGAACTATGGTCATGTTTTCTGATCCAATCTGCAGTTCTTTTTCTTTTGATTGGTGAATTAAGTCCATTAATATTTAAGGTTATTATAGAGAGATGCATTGTGGTCCCTGTCATTCCCTGTTTTCCTAAAGTTTTTCTTCTTTCCTTTCCTCCTGTGCTTACTAAGGTAGACTTCTATTAATACCTGTCTGGTGTGGGTCCCCGTTCCTGGTTGCTTTCTTCAGGTTGTGTTCCCCCTCTTAGTATTCTTTGTAATGCTGGCTTATTGTTTATGAATTCATTTAGTTTTTCTTTACTATTAAACATTTTCATTTTTCCATCGAATGTGAATGCTAGCTTTGCGGGGTATATCAGTGTGGGCTGGCAGTTATTGGTTCTCAGGGTTCGGATGGTATTTTCCCAAGCCTTTCTTGCATTCAGTGTCTGTGTGGAGAGATCTGCAGTGATTCTCTTTTTTTTCCCATTGTAGTATAGATCCTTCTTCGTTTTTGCTGCATGCAAGATTGTTTCCTTATTATTCAAATCTATCATTTTTACTATAATGTGTCTAGAAGTATTTCTCCTGGGATCCTGTTTGTTAGGTGTTCTCTATGCTTCTGTTTTTATAGGTAAGATGTTTTTTAGGATGGGGGAAATTTTCATTGATAATTTTGTTGAATAGGTGTTGCATTCCCTTGCTTTGATATTCCTCACCTTGGTCCACTCCAATTATACGAAGGTTAAATTTCTTGGCACTATTGGCATGCTCTTGGATTTCCCCTTAGCATAATTTAAGTGATTTTTCCATATCTGTGACTTTTTGGTCCAGTTGGTGTATTCTGCCTTTGGTATCTGACACTCTAAATTCCATTTCATTCACTCTGTTAACTATGGCTTCCATTGTGATTTGCATGGAGGAAATAGACTCATTTACGGATTCGATATTGGTTCTCAAAATACTGATCTCACCTATTAGTGAGGTGTGTGCTGCCTCTATTTTTGTACTAATCTCAGCTCTTAGTGAGGTGTATACTGCCTCTATTTTTTGCATGCACCTCCTGTTTGAGACCCCACATCTCTTTCAATAGTTCGTCCCTGTGTTCTTTAAATTTCTGGTCTATTTCTCACTTTAATTATTGAGTCCTTGCCTCCAGCATCTCTTGGATGTAGCTTTTGTCTTCCATTCCTGCTTTGCTCCCATTAGGGCTCTCCCCTAGGTGGCTGTTGGCTTTTGGGGGTAGCTTGCTATCCTGGGTGTTGATAAACCTTTAATTTTTCTCTATGATTTTCACATGGGGATTCAGAGATTATTGGAGGCTAATCTGAAGTTTTGTTTTGGTCAATAGGTGTCTGTCTTTGCTTGGTTTCTGTTTCTGGGCTGGTGGAAAGAGTCTGTACCTGGTCCCAGTTCTGTAGGGGGAGAGGCCAACCTCCAGCTGCTGGTCTGGCCCATGAAGGGCTCTTGGCTGTCTGTTGTAGATCACTGAGGGTTCCTGCCTTTAGAAGGACTGAGTGGCCTAGACCACTTCTGTTTACTCCTACAGGTACTCTTAGAGAGACTGAATGTGCTGGATGTAGTCTCCCAGTTGCTGGAGTCTGCTATGGGCTCCTGATTTATTTATTTATTTATTTTATTTTTTTGCCAGTTGTGGGCCTGAACTCTAGGCCTGGCCGCTGTCACTCAGTTCTTCAGCTCAAGGCCGGTGTCCCACCATTTGAGCCACAGCGCCACTTCTGGCCCTTTCTGCTTATGTGGTGCTGAAGAATCAGATCCAGGGCCTCATGCACACAAGGCAAGCACTCTACCACTGAGCTACCTTACCAAACTGAGCTCCTATTATCAGGTGCTGGCAGCCTGAGTTGTCCAATTCCCAGACTGGGATATATGGGTTAGGTTCTGGTGGGGTTTGGGCTTCTGGTTTTCTTGCCCTAGACACCAGATCTTTTGCTGTCATGGGCATGATTCCCAGGGGGTGCAGTTCGCTGTTTTCCCCCCTCTGCTGAGGTGTATGCTCAGCTTCTGACTTCAATTGGGAGGAGTTGGTTGTGTTGCTCAGGCACCGGATCCCCAAGCCTGGTCCTGGCTCCCAGTCCCTGTCCTGGGGCACACCAGTTGGACCTGTGCTGTTGTGTATCCTGCCTGGGTTACACAGCCTGGAGTACACAGTTCAAGTTTCTTCCACTGTTTGCTGTTGTGACCCAGGGGTGCTGTTCCTGGCTTGGGTGTTTAAGCTCCCTTCCAGGGGCATTCTTGATGTAGCCTGGCTGGCTGGATGTGCTCCACAGGCTGGTGGAGCTCACAAACAGTTCCCAGTTTTAGTGGGTCCTGTAGTCCAGGTGTTGGGGTAGGGTCTTCGTCAAGGACTGTGGTTCCCACTGTCTCTGGTCTCCCTTGAGGGGTACACTGTCCCCTGTGGGGTATTCACCCTGGAGCTAGTTGTTTCTGTGTGATGTAGGTAGCTGGTTGCCGCTGCAATCAGAGTTCCGTTGAGATGCTTGTGGGCTGGGCCGGGCAGTGGTGGCTCTGTGTTTCTCCTCTGTCTCTGCCTCTGTTGATGCTGTTCAGGTTGATACTGTGGGATGGGCATCTGGCCTGTGTCCAAGGGGTGGGGTAGGGGGTCTCTGTGCAGGTTCTGAGTGCTGGGGTTAGTCTCTGTTTGTGCCCTCCGAATCAGCACCAGTACCTTGCAGTTCTTCTGCTTGGGCTTTCTGTGGGTGACTTGTGTATTTCTAAGGTTCCTGCCAAGTGGCTTTGGCAGGATGGAGCTCCTCTAATATGTTTGTTTTTATGGGCAAGGTGTGACTCTTGAAGGCAGCAGATAGAAGGATCTTGCTTTTTATTTTTTTATTTTTTTGGGTCCGGTCATGAGGCCTGAACTCTGGGCCTGGGCACTGTCCCTCAGCTCTTCAGCTCAAGGCTAGCGCTCTACCACTTGAGCCACAGCGCCACTTCTGGCTTTTTTCTTTTTGCTTATGTGGTGCTGAGGAATCGAACCCAGGGCCTCGAGCATGCAAGGCAAGCACTCTACCACTGACTCACCTTCCCAGCCCAGATCTTGCTTTTTAATCCAACTAGACAATCTATGTCGCCTAATTGGAGAGTTAAGTCCGTTAATGTTGTGAGTTAGGACTGAGAGGTATTTGGTAGTTCCTGCCATGTTATCCATCTTCTTGGGGGCTGCGATGACTGGGTTCTTCCTATGGTTCTTGGATTCTGTTTGGGTGCGGTTTCTTGGCCTTCATTGTGGTCTTGTTGGTTTTCTGTGTGGAACATCTTTAAGTATTTTTGTAGGGCTGATTTGGTGGAGATAAATTGTTTTTCTTTGCTATTGAAGGTTTTTATTTTACCTTCTCTTATGAAGGAGAGTTTAGCTGGGTACAATATTCTTGGTTGATAGTTGTTTGTCTTTAGGGAGAGGCATACATCATTCCAGGCTCTTCTTGCTTTAATTGTCTATGTTGAGAAATCTGAGGTTATTCTAATTGTTTTCCATTTATAGGTGATTGATCTTTGCTCCTCGATAGCTTTAAGGATCCTTTCCTTGGTCTGAGTTGATCCTGTGTGGATTAAAATGTGGCTGTGAGATGTCCTGTTCCAGTCTGGTCTATTTGGGGTTCTAAAAGCTTCTTGTATCTGAATAAGCCTAGCTTTTTGCATGTTTGGGAAGTTCTCTGCTAGGATCCTGTTAAATAAATTTCCTAGACCATTAACTTCTGTCTCTAGGTGCTCCTCTATAGCCATCATCCTCCGATTAGGCCTTCTGATGGTATCTTCCAAATGTTGAATAGATCTAACATATTTCTTGGATTTGTTTTGGATAGTTGTATCTTCTTTCTCTATAATATCTAGGCTGTCTTCAATCCCTGAGATTCCATCTTCTGCATGATCTAACCTACTGTCAAGACTTTCTACTTTGTTTTTTTATTTCCTTTCCTTCTAATTGCTTGACTAATGGCTCCAATTGTTTTCTTCCAAGACCTGGGATGGAGCCAGCTGCTCAGCCTGGCCTTTGTTAGTATCAAAGATGGGGATCTTCTCCAGTGCTGGGGGAGGAGCTGCCTTTCCACTGTGGCTCTGTGAGAAGGAGTGAGGATATCAGGGTTCTACTCACACCAGACTCTTGGTTCCTGGGCCATCCCTTGTCTGCAATCAGCAGGATGAAGAGTTCTGCTCCTTGTCAATTCTTGCTGGTAGTAAATCCGCTCACATGCCACATCTGACATCTTTGTCCCAGATTTTCTCTGTTGGTATGGCGGCCACCGCAGCCCCACAGCTGTTGCAGCCGAGACTACTGGCAAGTGCTCAGATCTGTCTCCTTGACCAAGCTGCCTGGATTTTCCCTCTCTGGCCAAACTCTCTGTACTGTGATGGCACACTTGGTGTGATTCTCTAGCTTAGGACTGTTCACTGGAACACTAAACTGCTTTCTTTGGGAGAGCTTGTTTAGCCTCCAGCTTCTCCTTTGCCATCTTCCTCCGGTCTCTAAATTTTGATTTGCAATAACAGAAGTGCTACCCAGTCAGATAAAACTATCCTCATAAAACATTCAAGTAAAGGAGACACAATTTCCTTACTCAAAGGCTTTCATAATTTTACTGACCTTTACATCTCTATGCTCTCTCAATTTGACTGTAGCCCATGCAAGGGCTTAATCAATGAGTTTCGATACCATGGGTCTCCAAAATCACTTAGTCCTGGGAACCTCACCTCACAGACCTTTTTACCCCCTTATGCACATTCAGCTTTGGATTCCCAGGGAAAATACCATCTAAAGGACTCTTGTCTTTTTGTCCATCTCTATTTTAAGTAATCTGTCTTATTACAACCCTAGTGATTGCTAGGGTAGATTTTCATTATAAAATAGATTTTTCATTGTAAACTTTGCCTTCCACATTTTAAAATTGCTCCTAGGGCAAATAGAGCCAATATAATCTGGGTTTGGAATGCTCCCAAAGGCCTATGTTCCCCACCTGGTGCTATTCAGAAGTGGTAGACTGTTCAAGAGAGAGTACCTCAAAGGAAGTCTTATGAGAGGTGTGCAGTGTGCACTTGAAAGGGGTAGGTTCCCAGCCCCTTCCTCTTCTCCTTGTTATGTGAGGTGAATGGTTTTGTTCTACACATATTCCCTGTCATGACGTACTGCCTTGGTCACAGACCACAAAACAATGGCCAACCAATCAAGGACTAAAATCCCCAAGAATGAGTCAAAATATACTTCTAAAACATATCAGTAGACAAATAGATCAAGAAAATGTGGCTGAAAAGGAGGCTGAGATAGCAGGACCACAATCTGAAGCCAGTCTGGGCAGAAAAGTCCCTGTGAGACTTATCCCCAATAATGACTCAAAAAGGCTGATATGTTGCTGTAGCTTAAATGGTAAAGTTTTAGCCTTGAGTACTTAGGGCTCTGAGGCCCTGAGTTCAAGCCCTCTGACTGGCAAAAAAAAGAAAAGGAAGAAAGAAGGAAAGAAAGAAAGGAAGGAAGGAAGGAAGAAAGAAAGAAAGAAAGAAAAAGGAAGGAAGGAAGGAAGGAAGGAAGGAAGGAAGGAAAATGTGAGAAGGAAGGAAAGAAAATGTGGCATATGTAAGCAATGTCTTAGAATGATACTGTACTATTAGAAAGGAAAAAACTTGGAAAAAAATTATATTAAGTGAAGTAAGGCAGACCCAGAGAAACAAAGGTTACATGGCTTCCTTTATTTCTGGTAGACAGAATACACTTATAAAGCTACAAGTAAACACACTGGGTGAGATGTGTTTACAAATGAATTGACTTAAGTATAGAAGACTCTATGGAGAGCTCAAATACTATAATCTTTTAGAAAGACTAGGATAAAACCCAACAAAATCAACACGAGGAAATGGGTACATCCAAGAGGGGTGGCACCAAGGGGCAAGGGATAGATGAAAGGGAAAAGCAGGGGAGAATGCAGTCAAGAATTTACTACAAATAGCACAAAATTAAGAAAAGGGAAGGGGTGGGTCAAAGAAGGATGAGAATGTTGAAAGGGCCCCACTGAGCAAGATAAATTGTATTTATAAACTGCTTTTTTATATGGCATCTCCATGTAAGTAAAACTACTTTAAAAAAAATCTGTTGACTGATGGATTGATTGCAGTACTGGGGTTTGAGCTCAGGGCCTCACTCTTGCTAGATAAGCACTATACCACTGGAGCCATGTATGACTTCTAGTCCTTTTGTTCTTTTAGCTTAAAAAAAAAAATTTAAAGTTTTTGCCAGGGCCGACCCCAAACCATCATTCTCCTACTTCTATCTCCCAGTTAGCTATGATTACATGGTAAGCCCTCATGTCTGGCTATCTTTTATTTTGATTTATTTTAGTATTAAGTTGTTGTATAAGAGGTCATATTTCCATAATCAGTACACTGCATCTTAAGGCTAGTCCTTCCATGGTTCTCCCCATTATTCTCCTCTCATCCCTATACTTATTATAGTTCAACTTTCCCTAATGTACAATAAATATGACATTTGCTTATCCTTCCTGTGCTCCGCCTTGTTGCCCCCACAAACACATTTCTGCTTCCTAGTATTCATTCTGTTAAACCATTCATTAGTTCAGTTACACCACTGGACTCTTTCCCCAAGTGCACCGTACTTTTAGTCACTTTGTGTGTAAATACATAGAGCCTTGAATATGTTATCATGAATATCTGTATTTTAGATCTAGCTTCGTGAGGAAAAAAATGTACCGTTTTCTCTCTCTCTGCCTGACTTAACTTACTCTAGGTTTACCCATTTCCCTACAAATGACACATTATCCTAATATATGAATAAAATTTCATTGTATGTATATACCACATTTTCTTGATCCACTCATTTGTAGGGCAATGGCCATTTCTATAACTTGGCTACTGTGGTAGTACAGCAATGAACATAAATGTGCAAGTATCTACTTTATCTCGACTTATCTGGATAGATGCCCAAGAGTGGTATTGTTGGATAATAAGGTAGTTTATGTTTATTTTTAATGTAGTTAATGTTTAATAGTTTAGTTGTCTTTTTTTTGGTCAGTCGTGAGGCTTGAACTCTGGGCTTGGGCATTTGCTGTCCCTGAACTCTTCAGCTCAAGGTGAGTGCTCTACCACTTGAAGTATAGCACCACTTCTAGTTTTCTGGTGGTTAATTGGAGGTAAAAGTCTCATGGACTTTCCTGCCCAGTATGGCTTTGAACTATGATCCTCAGATCTCAGTCTCCTGAGTAGCTAGGATAATAGGCATGAGGCGCCAGCATCCATCTTACATTTAGTTTTTTTAAGGAACCTCCAAACTGCTTTCCAGAGTTGTTGCACTAGTTTACAATCCCAACAGTGTATCAGCCCCTCCCCCACCATCCCTGCTAGCTTTTATCAATGTTGGTCAATGATATTGATATGAGATAGAATCTCAATGTTGTTTTGATTTGCATTTCCTTTATGGGCAGGGATGTTGAGCATTTCCTTATATGTTTTCTGGCCATTCTTCTGAGAAATCCTTAGTGTTCTGAAAAGATTATGAGAGGCAAAGGAACAACAGTAGAAGAATCCCACTCATCCACAGTTTCTAGGGTAAGTTCCAGAAGGGACCTCCCAGTCTAGCCTAGTAGACTAGAAGTCCCTCATGATCCCTGACTCCTGGCAGTCACTGTGTAATTGCCCTTCTTCAAGAGTGGGCCTCCAGCCAAAAGAACACAAAGATGGTGGCATCTACATGTTTGTATCTACCTCAGTATACACCTTGTTTGTCCCTCTCCAAAGCTGGTTTTGAGGATGCAATATTCTATCAATCTTACAGCCAGAAGGAAATGGATTCTGCTAACCTCAGAGTGTGAGAGCAGACTATTTAGTTGAGACCCTAATAGGTACCAGGAGGAAACCTTTAATTTGCAGCATTGGAGACCCTAAGAACACCCCGCTAATGTGTATCCACACTTATGACCCACAGAAACTGAAGTAATTGTGTGTTTAAATAAGACAGTTTTATGTTTGTTGTAACTGGCTTTACAGCAATATGAAACAAAGATGTATCTCTGAAGCCTTTCCTTTCTAGACTGCTCTGAAAATGCAACTTAACATTTAGATATGTTCCTCCAGCTATGAGCTGCTGAGATTAGTTATTTAATCAAACTTTTCTCTTTGGGTGAAAATTAACCAGTGTCTACAGAACATTCACATTAGTACAAAAAGAGAAGGCACTAAATGAGACGGGGTTATTTTTATTCTCACAAACGTCTTTCTTCAACCGAACTACAGGCAGGGACACGTGGAAGCACAGACTTCAGCTAGACTGAGCACTTGCTGAGGTGAAAAAAAACAAAGAAAGAATAACTTCACAAGACCCCATTCAACAGAAAAAGCTTGGCATGGTGGTAAACACCTGTTCTCCTAGCTATTTGGGAGGCATAAATAAGAATTTCATGGGTGCAGGCTGGCCCAGGTATAAATGTGAGGCCCTATTTAAAAAATAACTAGAATATAGCTGTGAGGACAAGTGGGGCAGGAAGACCTGCCCCATGCTGATGTCACTGCCCTGCGCTGATGTCACCACATCCCTCCAGCCCCCCCACTGCAGGGGAGGGTGTCAAAGGGGGTTAAGCTGTGGGTGGCTTGTGGAGCAGGCCACCAGATATAGATAGACAGGGGGTTTGGAGGGAAGAGGGGGAGAAACACAAATGCAGGTAGGGAAGTGGCAAGAGGCATTTCCCAGAGCAGAGTGAAGAGGTCCGTGGAAGGCCTAGGAGAGGCAGAGAGGCCTGCAGAGTGGAGAGGTGAGACCGTGGGAAGGAGGAAGGAGGGAAAGGAAAAAAATACAAACTCACCCCTTTCGAGGCTGCAGCTGCTCCTGGTTCTGAGGTAGCCTAGGATAGGGCAGTTGCAGACCAACTAATAAAACTTCCTTGTCACCCTTAATCGTGCCTCTGTGGATTTTCTCACTCCCAGGTCATTACATAGCCTGGTGCTGTTGGGTCACACCTGTAATCCTAGCTACTCAGAAGACTGAGATCTCAGGACTGCAGTTCAAAGCCAGCACAGGCAAGAAAGTCTATGAGACTCTTATCTCCAATTAACCACCGAAAGCCAGAAGTAGAACTGTGGCTCAAGTGGTATAAGCACTAGCCTTGAGCACAAAAACTCAGGGACAGCAGCCAGGTTCTGGGTGCTAGGTGCTACGTTCAAGCCCTATGACCAGCATGGTAAAAGGAGTTAGAGGGGCTGGAGCCATAGCTCAAGTAGTAGAGCATCTGCCTAGCAAATGTAAGCCCTAATTTCAAACCCTGGCAATGTCAAAAAAAAAAAAAAAAAGTCCTCTGAGTTTCTTTTTTTTTTTTTTTTTTGTCGGTCGTGGGGCTTGAACTCTGGGCCTGGGCGCTGTCCCTCAGCTCTTCAGCTCAAGGCGAGCGCTCTACCACTTGAGCTACAGCGCCACTTCTGGTTTTCTGGTGGTTTATTGGAGATAGGAGTCTCATGGTCTCTCCTGCCCGGGCTGGCTTTGAACCGCGATCCTCAGATCCTCCTGAGTAGCTAGGATTACAGGCGTGAGCCACCAGCGCCCAGCTTCCTCTGAGTTTCTATATCCTCCAGGCCTTATACATACTGGGTATACAGTAATTGTTTAATTAAAATGGTAATTGCCAAAAAAACCAACCAACCAAAATGAACTGCATTTAGGATTATTAATGCATGAGACTATGCTTCATTCCACACCCACATTTCACCTGACACTTCTGCCTCTATGCACTGCTCATTTCTGGACACTGGTGACTACCACCTGCAATCATAGCTACTTAGGAGACAGATCCAAGGACTGTGGTTTGAAACCAGCCCAAGCAGGAAAGTCCATGAGACTCTTATCACCAATAAAATACCAACAAACAAAAACAAAAACCAGAAGTAGAGCTGTGGCTCTATGGGACACAGCCCAGACCCTGAGTTCAAGACTCAGGACTAGGGCTGGGAAGGTGGCTCAGTGGTAGAGTGCTTGCCTTGCATCTCTGAGGCCCTGGGTTTGATTCCTCAGCACCACATAAGCAAAAAGAGAAAAGCCAGAAGTGGCGCTGTGGCTCAAGAGGTACAGCACTAGCCTTGAGCTGAAGAGCTGAGGGACAGCGCCCAGGCCGAGCCCAGGCTGAGTTCAGGCCCCACGACCAGACGCAAAAAAAAAAAAAAAAAAAAAAAAGACCCAGGACCAGCACAAAAAAAAGAAAACAAAATCAACACGTAGGTAAAGCCAGTTGGGCTGGTTGGTCAGTGCTGGTGCTTCCAGTGCTGAACTGCAGAAAAGATAAGGGGAAAGAAAGGGCCCCAACCATCCAGGGATATTGCATCTTCAGTGAGCTGCCATAAATTCTTCTCACATTCCTACTCCCCCATCCCCAGATATCTGAAATACAAGAAAACAGAAGTTCTCCCTTAAAGACTAATTATTTATTTGTTTATTTATTTATGCATGCCAGTACTCAGGGCTTGGGCACTGTTCCTTAGCTTGTTTGCCAAGGTTAGTACTGTACCACTTGAATCACACATCCACTTCCAGCTTTTTGCCGGTTAATTGGAAGTTAAGTGTCTCACCAACTTTCCTGCCTATATTTGCTTTGAACTATGATCCTCAGATCTCAGCCTTTTGTAGCTATGATTAGCATGAGCTACCAGCTTCTGCGTTTTCTTCTTTTAAATATTATCTCAACTACTGACAGAGGCTGCTTTAAAATTTAAGGAGCATTTATTTTGAAATGCCGAAAGGAGGGATAATCTATTGAATAATTCTGTCAGTGCTTCTATACTCTTAATGCATGATTTAAAAATGTACAGGGGCTGGGAAGGTGGCTCAGTGGTAGAGCGCTTACCTTGCATGCTTGAAGCCCTGGGTTCGATTCCTCAGCACCACATAAGCAAAAAGAAAAAAGCCAGAAATGGCGCTGTGGCTCAAGTAGTAGAGCACTAGCCTTGAGCTGAAGAGCTGAGGGACAGTGCCCAGGCCCAGAGTTCAGGCCCCACGACTGGACCCAAAAAAAAAAAATGTACAGAGAATTGGGTGGCCACTAGTGGCTCATGCCTTTGCTGCTCAGGAGGCTGAGATCTGAAGGTGCAGGTCTGAAGCCAGCCTGGGTATGACAGTTCATGAGACTTTCCTGTATAATTAACTAAAAAAGGCCAGAAATGGAGCTGTGCCTCAATTGGTAGAGCACTAGTCTTGAGCAAAAAAGTTCAGGGTCAGTATCCAGGCCATAAGTTTAAGCCACAGCATCAGCACCAAAAATAAATAAATTAATTAAATAAATTACATAGAATTGAATATGCTTTATCCAGGCACTGTATAATAACAAAGTTCAGGCCCAGTTTCATCTAAAGTAACAAAATAGACATTATTTCTGATACAAGTTTAGGAATAATATGAATCCATATGTACCCACATATTAACAGCCAGAGGCATGGAGCAGCAGTCTAGGCCATTCTAGTATCACATTCTATGTGTCTTTACTTTTCCTGCATCTCTATGCTCTCTCTGGAAGACTAGGCTCATGGAGGCAGGGAGCATGTTTGCTCAGTTTTGGATTTGCTCCAACACAGAGCAGTATTCAATAGAGACCGCTATGGTCTAGATATAGTTTGTCCACACATGTCCATGTGTTGAAAGATTGGTCTTTGATATAAAGGTATTGAGAAGTAGTAGGATCTTTAAGAGGTGGGCCTAAGCCAGGCGCCAGTGGCTCATGCCTGTAATCCTAGCTACTCAGGAGGCTAAGACTTGAGGATAGCAGTTCAAAGCCAGTCCGGGCAGGAAAAGTCCATGAAACTCTCCAATAAACCACCAGAAAACCAGAAGTGGCGCTATAGCTCAAGTGGTAGCACGCTAGCCTTGAGCTGAAGAGCTGAGGGACAGCACTCAGGCCCAGAGTTCAAGCCCCATGACCGACCAAAAAAAAAAAGGCGGGCCTAATGGAAGGTGACTAAAGGTCTTCTGTTAGGCTCGTGACATCATGGGACACCATATACAGAAAGGATTCATATCCACTTTGTGAGGGCAGGTTACTGTTAAGTGAATTAATTATTATTATTTAGCTTGTTTTGGCTAGCTCCCTCACCTCCTCTATTCCACCACCTCACCACTCTTCCATATGCAAGAAGCCATCAGCCATGTTATAACACTGCAGGAGGCCCTCACTAGAAGTTTCCTGAACTTGGATTTTTCAGTGAACCCAACTGTTAGCTAAAATGAACTTCTTTTCCTTATAAAGAAGCCAGTCTCAGGTATTTTGTTATAACAAGAAATGGACTAAGACAAAGCCAAAAAAGTTGTAGTGTTTGGTTAAATGGGGAAACAATTAATATAAAAAGTTAGCAATCGTTAATGTCAGTGGATCTAAATTTAGATATTCAAACAAAGTGATTCTTGCCTATTTTGGAGTAAAACAGGGGAAAAGGGGAGAGACCATTAGACTAAGTAATAGTTAAAACCTGGAAGTCTATAAAATAGTAAAAAGAATCATGGCAGCTTTAGCCAGTGAAAATGACTAGGGTTTAAAACACTTTAATGAGAATACTTTGTCACTGACTTTGGACAAAAGAGAATTACACGTTTAATCTGAAGCTGTTGTGGCATCAGGATTTTGCTCCTTGCTCAACAGGCTTTAGATGCCACTGCACTACTAACTCTCCTGTGCTCTTGAGGCACGTGCTGGACATATTCTCTTCTGTTGGAAGTCCTTGTGGCAGCTTCAGGGGCTTGATTCTGTGATGTAAGGAAAATGGGTTTAGAATTACATGGAATAACATATTTAAAAACTGCTGAGAAGATAAAACAACAAACCTTATCAAGTGCTTGACAATTTTTAGTTTTGCATTCACTGAAGGAATGTTCTTGTGGACTTGAGGGGTATGTGCCTATGAACAGAAGGAACAATGATATGTGTTAATTTAAAAAGCACAAGGTTCTGTTTTAGGAAAACATGGAACTCAATGCTCATTTTGTCTAAACCAGACTTACAAATAAGTATGTTAAGTAATCACTTACATTCAAGAAAACAATGAATATATACCAGAAAGTTAAAAAAATAAAATTAAAGCATAACATTTAAAGGAAATTTAACACTAATGACTAAAATAGTTATGTACCTTTTGTAATCCAAGCATCTTTATAATATCTTTTTCCCAATATGGACGTTTTTGTGTACTTTTTATTCTGGTAACAATGTGTAATTTATGTGGGTGCTGTGGATCCCCACCATACTTTTTATGGTCTTCAAGTGAAGCCTGAAACACCTAGAAAGACAATTACAAATAGAAAATTTCTTTTGTACCTCCTTACACACACAGATACAGACACAGACACACAGACAGACAGACACACACACACACATCTACATTTCATTCTTCATTCAGAATCCTTACATAATCTTCAACCTCAAACACTTCAACCAGTATAGACTGATTCCTCAGAGTCTAAGAGTTCCATATGCTAGGAAAATATCACCTAGTTAAGGATCTTATTTTCATAAACTGAATCATAAAGCAAACAACCACATTTACTAAAGAATTCAAATGCAAGGACTACAGACTTAGAATATTACATCTGAAAATCTGAAATTTGAAATGTTCTAAAGCCCACTAAATTCAGAGAAATGCAGATTTTAGGCTTTCAATTTAGTATACTAAACTCATATAGTCTATGCAAATCTTCCAAAATCTGGAATTAAGGGTTAAGATATCGAATCTTATTCTGTAAATCTTATAATTTTGTTTGGTTTTGGTTTTTTTTTGTCATGGGGCTTGAACTCTGGGCCTGGGTGCTGTCCCTCAGTTCTTCAGCTCAAGGCTAATGCTCTACCACTTGAGCCACAGCACCACTTCCAGTTTTCTACTGTTATATTGGAGTTTTATAAAAGGCTCACAGACTTTTTTTTACCATGGCTGGCTTTGAACTGCGATCCTCAGATCTCAGCCACCTGAGTAGCTAGGATTATAGGCGTGAGCCATCAGCACCCAGCTTAATAATATTTAAAAAAAACCAAAAAACAAAAACTACAAAACTGAAAGACTCCCTTCCTAAAAACCGATTTCCCTCTCAGGTTTCACAAACCTAAACATACTTTTTACTATACAACCCATCAATGGGCTCTAGGTATTTGCCCCAAGAGTAGGAAAGTTAGTCCACACAAAGACCTTCACACAAGTATTCATACAGCTTTATTATTACCAAAAATAGAAGCAATCAAGAAACCCTTTAAGAGTTAAATGCATAAATAAGCTAGGTGAACAATACACTGGAATATTATGCTGCAATAAGAAGTAAGACATAAAAAGCCACGGAAAAACCATCCTTTACAGACATACTATGTGATTTCAATGATGTGATACTCTATAAGGGCAAAAGGATAGCTGGACACTGGGGGCTCACATCTGTAATCCTAGCAATTCAGGAGGCTGAGAAATGAGGATGATGGTTCAAAGCCAGCCTGGGTAAGAAAGCATGTGAGTGTTATCCCCAATTAACCACCAAAAAGCCAGAAGTAAGCTATGGCTCAAGTTAGAGCACCAGCTTTGAGCAAAACAAACAAAAAACCTAAAAAGCCAAGGGGCAGTGCCATGGACCCGAATTTAAGCTCTCTAGTACCAGCACGAAAAAAATTAAAAGAAAATAAAACTATAGCCAGAGTGAAAATACTAGTGGTTGCCATACTGTAAACTATGATGTTTAGCTGATAATGTGTCAGAGTTATTTTGTCAGTTTTAATGATAGTACCATACCAATACAAGTGATGTTAAATACCAAAGGAAACTCTTTAGGATGGGGGAAGAAAGTACATAGGAATTCTACATCATTTCTGGTTAATTTTTCTTTAAACTTAAATGGCTTTATAAAAAAGAAAAAGGCCTGTAATTAAAATGCAAACTAAAAAAAATAATAAGACAAAATGAAAACCAAAATCAATGGAGGGCTTAGTCTATGTTTTCTGAAAGAATGATAAAGGGAAAAGCTGAAAGATTCTAAGTAGCAAATATTGACATGGAAAGGGAAAGTGAAAAACTGAGTGAGCAGGAGAGGCCACTGTTTTCTCAGGATAATGGTGAGACAAAAATGCAGGGAGCTACTTAGCTACTAGCTACTTGGGCTTAGATCTCAGAATTGCAGTTCGAAGCTAACCAGGGCAGGAAAGTCTGTGAGACTCTTATTGTCAAACATACTCAGAAAAAGCCGGAAGTAGCACTGTGGCAAGTGGTACAGCACTATCCTTGAGCCAAAGAAGCTCAGGTACAGCGCCTAGGCCCAGAGTTCACTCAGGACCAGAAGAAAAAAAAAATGCATGGAATCCAAAGGATTAAAAAAAAACACAAACCTGGGGCTGGGAAGGTGGCTCAGTGGTAGAGCACTTGCCTTGCATGCCTGACACCCTGGGTTTGATTCCTCTGTACCACATAAGCAGAAAAAAGCTGGAAGTGGAGCTGTGGCTCAAGTGGTAGAGAGCTAGCCTTGAGCTGAAGAGCTGAGGGATACTGAGCAGGCCCAGAGTTCAGGCCTCACGACAAAAAAAAAAAAAAAAAAGCCATGAACAGCAAAGAAACTAAGAAATAATAGAAACCTGTTTGTGTGGAAGGCCAGCAAGGGCAGGTTTACAGCAAGGTAAGGTTTACACTGGTTGAGTAATTGACTGCCCATGCTGGGGCTTGAACTCAGGGTCTTGTGTTCTGCCTTGGCACTCTATCATTTGAGCCACACCTCTACTTCCATTTTTTACTGGTTAACTAGGATTAGATTCTTTCGGACTTATCTGTTTGGATTGTTGGGCTTGTTGTTGATCTTCAAATCACAGTCTCTTGAGTATTTAGGATTATAAGTGTGAGCAACTGATGCCTGGTCACACTTTTTATTTGCAGTCATCATTTTCATTAATCTAGTATGTTTTATTCTGCCCTATAATCTATATCCACATACTATTTCACATTAAGAGTTCGATAATACAAAACAGGTATCCCTTAAGATTTTATTTAAAAAAAAGTATCATTGAAAAACAGAAATAGAAACCACATTTCCTACTTTATCTGGAATTCTTGATCTGGTAAATTTATGACGAATCCAATCTGTACCAATGAGGGACTCCACACCTTTTGTCACAGTCTAAAATAAGATATAAAACATTTGTACTTTTAGAACATCTTTTGTCACAAATATGATATAAAACATGTTTGTGTGTTTTTAAGAAATCTATATTGTGTGGTAATCTATACTTACCAACCTTTAGGTAACACAAGTGTGTTCTGATCTAACCTACAATCTATAGATTTACCTCAGCTTATTAGGTAAATGAACATATCCCATCTAACCCACTGAGGTATTATAAAGGGCCAGACAGTAAATACTTTCAGGTTTGGAGCTACCCAGTGTCTGTTCTCAAGAATTGACTCTGCTCACATAGAGAAAAAACAGTCAAAGTCAATCTGCAAACAAATGGGCCTATGTGTCACTAAAACCTTATTTATAAAATCAAGTGGCATTGTATTTGTACTGAAGATCATGATTTACCAATTTTTGCTTTGACAGCTTTGACAAAATAAACCCAAATAGACACAAAATAATATTGTTTTCTTTCTAGTCCTAACAATGCCACCACAATGTAATTCTTCCTCATTTCATGCCTTCTCTATATTCCTACAATCCTATTATTCTCACTCACTACCAACCTCATAATAGAGCAAGACACTTTGTGCATGGGGAATAATCATTCCCTTCCAACCTTCCCAGCATTGCTGAGAGGGCATAAACAGAAAAACAAATCGTTTAAATAGGGATACAGGTGGACCCATTGCAACAATGAGATGTACAAGTTGTTATGTCGAAAAATGAACTTTACAACTTTGGCTGGGGGCGGGGAGGGGGGGGGGGTGAGGAAGATGGGAAGGGAAGGGAAGGGGAAACAAAGGAGGAGGCAACAATGCTTGATAAGAAATGTACTCATGGGCTGGGAAGTTGGCTCAGTGGTAGAGCGCTTGCCTTGCATGCCTGAGGCCCTGGGTTCGATTCCTTAGCACCACATAACCAAAAATAAAAAAGCCGGAAGTGGCGCTGTGGCTCAAGTGGTAGAGTGCTAGCCTTGAGCTGAAGAACTGAGGGACAGCACCCAGGCAGAGTTCAGGCCCCACGACCGGACCTCCCCCTCCTCCCAAAAAAGAAAGAAATGTACTCATTATCTTGCCCATGTAATTGTAACTCCTCTATACGGTATTTTCACAATTAAAAAAAAAAGAAAAGAAGCAGGACTGGGATGAGACAGAGGACACATGAGTTTCTAATCCTGGTTCTGTTGCCTTATAGCTTTGAAATATAACTCTTAGAGGCTCAGTTTCTATGGCACTGAAGAGAAAACAATATTGATTCTTCCATAGGATTAATCTGAAGTGAAGATAATGTATTGAAGTAGCTGACATTATTATAATCCATAGCCAGTAACAGGTCTACATCAAGGCCCAGTATGTAGCTGTTGTATCCAGCCTGGTCCTTAGGGGGACATCAGTCTATATAGGTACATTTGGTAAAAGGTCAATAAGAAGGAAATACATGAAAATAATAGCATGTCTCTCTTCTCTGGGAGCTTCTATTCTGTCTTACTAAATTTTACTGCTTTTCTATGAAAATTTCATTAATTCAAGGGTATCCCCTATAACTTTAGGGGAAGATGAAGACTGACCAAAGGGAAGCCATGGTAGCCACTTTAAATTATTTTTTTTGGCATGTTCTCTACAAAAAGATGTTTTGTGATGGAAAATCTTTAAGAAGAAAGTAGACCAAACAAAAAGGACTGGGGTTACAGTTAGGTAGTGCAGCATCTGACTAGCATGAGCAAGACCCTTGGTTTGATCCCTAGGACAATAAAACAACAAAACCTAACAAAATTAACCCTCAATATTAAAAAAGACTAACATTTTAAAAGATTATACATATGTGTGTGTGTCTGTGTGTGTATGTGTGTGAAAGTTTTATAATTACAACGTTCCACCATCAACAACAACAACAACAACAAAAACAACCAAAAACCCTAAGGAATAGGGGAGGAAAAGATTCTTAAATAGACACTTACCTGCAGTCGGCCTGGGGGTGTCTGGACTACTGAACGCAAAATCCCTGCCATAAAGGTAGTCCTGTTCTCTGTAGAGGCTGTGAGAAGTAGAAAACAGACTCACCAGTCAAATATATCTTAAAAGTGGACAGATTCCCCATGCTTTTTTTAATGTTAAAAACACAGGTAATAATTGTATTTCAACCACATCCTATTTCCCATATAACTAGGAAGTGGGAGTTTTCTACTGCTTTAAATATCTTCAACAATGAGGGCAGATAGAGAATGCTGTAAGGGTACCACAGAAAATCCAATCTGAAAAAGATCCCAACTCATATAATTGACCACCCTTTTAACTTTATGTACAAGAAAAATAAATCCTATAAAATTCTCATTTATCCAAGCATATCAGGTTATGAAGAAGTTTGTGCAGCTAGGTATTGGTGGCACATGACTGTAATCTATCACTCAAGAAGCAGATTATATGCTCTAGAACCCAATTCTATATAGTTTAATCTAGTGCATTTTCCCTAAGTCATAACACCTTTCTATTCAAAGGAGAGCTTACTCTTTTGCTTATTTCTAAATCAATTCTTAACATATTTGTATTGCTTCTATAGTTTAAATGATTTTATTTAGATACACCAAAACAGCTGCAGTCCACATGCTGATGTGTTCTGAGAACAGAACAATAAGATTCACAAATTGTATTTTATCCTGGATAGGATACTTAATTTGTGTGTTTCAATTTTTTTCTGTAGAAAAGATCAGAGCACCTAGTTTGGAAATGAGCCGCTTTACAAAGCACCTGATACAGTAACCCTTGATAAATAATACTTTATTATTAGATTATGAAGTTAGTATCCACCAGATTCTAGCTCACTCAAGCTCTACGAGTTTTTTGTGATGTAGACAAAGCAGGGAGTTGTAAGAACTAACCAAGATTTTCCTAAAAGACCTAGACCTCAAAAAAAACAAAAAACAAAACTCAACCACATTCAGCAATGGAACCAATCTAATACTAAATTATTTTTTACCATACTTCCTCCAAAGTTCAGCCTTATATACTAATTCAACTCATTTAGCTTCGTACTTCCATAAATTTTCCTCCTATTCTTAAAACTTCAATGAAATCCTCTGCACTATGCTTCTTACTTCTAATCCCCTAATAACTTTTTTCTGTAACAGCAGTTAAGACACCTCATTGAATCAGGTTACTCTGATCCAAACTTTCCAAAGAGTCAGGTTTCTCACAGCTGAAGTAGGTAACACGTAAGAAAGAAAGGCTAGAACAATCCTTGTACACTTCATTAGAGGTAGAACTCTTGTTTACTTTTCCAGAGCTACTAATGGATATGGAAATAATTATACATATGTAGGCATATATGAAATAGTTCTTTTAGCTGAGAAGACTTAAATCAATAGCATCTAGTAATAACAAACACAGCATCCAAATTTTGGTTTTATTTTGTGCTGGTCCTGGGACTTGAACTCAGGGCTAGGGCACTGTCCTTTTTTGCTCAAGGCTAGTGCTCCACCACTTGAGCCAAAACTCCACTTCTGACTCTTTGGTGTTCAATTGGAGACAAGAGTCTCCCAAACTTTCCTGCCTAAGATGGCTTTGAGCCACAATCTTCAGATCTCAGTCTCTGGAGTAGCTAGAATTACAAGTGTAAGCCAATGGAATCTGGCAGCTACTGGCACCTGGCCAAATTTTGGTCTTTAACAGCATTCTCTAATAAGAGGAACCAGGATTTCAAGAAATGACTGGTAATGTCTGGTGCATCTTGTAGTACCAGAACTACAAAGCAAAATGCCAGGAATATGTTAAAGAGAGACTGAAGCCAAATGGAAAAATTCCCAACAGCAAACAATTAAAACATTAAAAACAAAAAGGTAATGAAGTATTTAGCTTATAGTCAAAACTACAAATAACCACTAAGGCCATACTGATATGACTAAGTATATTTTAAAAAGCAAACTTATGGTCTTGGGCTTTCTAGGTAGGAGCCATACCACTTGAGTCAGGCTGTCAGTCCTTTTTACTTTGGTTATATTTGAGAAGAATTTTACTTTTTACCCATGCAAAAATAGATCAATCCTTTGATTAATGCTTCCTGCTCGAGTCTGAAGCATACACCATGTCCAGCATTATCTGTTGGGATGGGGGTCTTTTTTGGGGGGGTGACGGGGAGTCTGGACTTGAACTGTGATCCTTCCAATCTTAGCCTCCTGAGTTAACTACTATTTCAGGCATGAGGCCACAGCATCCAACTAAGTGAGTAGATAAATTCATGAGGGAATAGAAACATCCTGTACAGAAGAATTCTACATAATTTGTGTGGATTCTCTACTTTCAAGGAAGTATAGCAAAGCTCTTTTAATATGAGTTATGGGTAGTAACTTGCTCTCAAATAGTAAAGTACAGAAGAGAATGCTAACAAACATTACCTCAGTCAGGCCATTAGGATTAATTAACATAAACTGATAAAAGTCAAGTGGGTAACATGTATATTTAATAGGGTACATACTGAAAGTGTACCCCTCCCACCATCCTGGGGCTTGAATTCTGGGTCTGGGTGCTGTCTCTGAACTTCTTTTTTTTTCTTTGGTCGGTCGTGGGCTTGAACTCTGGGCCTGGGCGCTGTCCCTCAGCTCTTCAGCTCAAGGCAAGCGCTCTACCACTTGAGCTACAGCGCCACTTCCGGTTTTCTGGTGGTTTATTGGAGATAGGAGTCTCACGGTCTCTCCTGCCCGGGCTGGCTTTGAACCGCGATCCTCAGATCTCAGCCTCCTGAGTAGCTAGGATTACAGGCGTGAGCCACCAGCGCCCGTCTCTGAACTTCTTTAGCTCAAGGTGAGGGTTCAACCACTTGAGTCACAGTGCCAATCCAACTTTTTTTTTTTTTTTTTGGGTCCGGTTGTGGGGCCTGAACTCTGGGCCTAGGCGCTGTCCGTCAGGTCTTCAGCTCAAGGCTAGCGCTCTGCCACTTGAGCCACAGCGCCACTTCCGGCTTTTTTCTTTTTTCTTATGTGGTGCTGAGGAATCGAACCCAGGGCCTCATGCATGCAAGGCAAGCGCTCTACCACTGAGTCACCTTCCCAGCCCCACAATCCAACTTTTTTGAGTAGTTTATTGGAGATAAGAGTCTCACAAACTTTCCTGCCTAGGCTGGCATTGACCTGTGATCCTCAGATCTTAATTAAGATTTCAGGTGTGAGCCATTAGTGCCCAGATCTTCCTCCCATTTTTAAGAGAAAACCACATTGTTCAGGACAACATTGTGAAAAACACTTGAATTATCAAATGTAATGGGGTATCCTGGGCAGGAGCCTAGTAAACAAAAGGCATTGGGAAAAGCTATGGAAATATGAATTTAAGAAGTATGAACATTAGTTAATAAGGCATTATTGGTTCACATGTTGTAACAAATGTATCATACTAATATATGATGTTAATTAAAAGGGAAATTGGGTGTGGCATTTGTAGGAATTATCTTCACAATTTTACTGGGAATCTAAAGGTAGCTCAAATAAAGTTCATTTAGCTGGGCACCGGTGGCTCAGGCCTGTAATCCTAGCTATTCAGGAGGCTGAGATCTGAGGATCGCAGTTTAAAGCCAGCCCAGGCAGGAAAGTCCCCCAGACTCTCATCTCCAATAAAACCACCAGAAAACCGGAAGTGGTGCTGTAGTTCAAGTGATACAGCGCTCACCTTGAGCTGAAGAACTCAGGGAGAGCACCCAGGCCCTGAGTTCAAGCCTCATGATGGACAAAAAAAAGTTTATTTAAAACTCTGAACTACATAATTTGAGGATAGGAATGGGAGGGAGAAGAAGGGAGACCAATGGAAGAGGTGACAATGAACAAGAAGCACTGTCCTCATAATCTGACTTACGGAATTGTAACCTCTTTGTACAAGTACATTGTCATCATCACAACATGAAACTTTCAGTGCCTTTCCATTTAATTACAATGAGAACCAATGCCCTATGTCTCCACATCTCATTCCCCTGCACATCACTGTCAACTTCCCCAGCCACCTGTCCCATCCCCTCGGCCTTTATTACTCTGTCTTTATTACTAAAAAAGCTTGACCTCAAACTAGTACAGCAGAGTACTCATTTGGCTAGAATGATACTGACCTAGCTAATCTTTTTCTTTCACTTGTTGGCTCAAATTTCATCTCAGTGAAGTCTATCTTGATCACACTGCTTAAAAATCTCGCCAATATAACTCCATTCCTAGTCCCTGTTATTCACCTTGTTTTCTTTTCTCATAGTACTTATTATGTTCTAACTTAATTATTTGTTGGGTTTGTTTAGTACGTCTGTCTCCACTCAAAGCACAATAATTCTATAGAACAAGGCTTTAAAATTTTTGATTTGTTATATTCACAGATGTATCCCAATCATCTAAGTATTTGCTCCATAGTAGGCACTCAACTTATTGAGCTGAATGAAATTACAGACATCAGAAGGTATAAATAAAAAACTACTGTTTGTTTTTGTTTTTTGTTTTTTTTGGGTCCGGTCGTGGGGCTTAAACTCTGGGCCTGGGGCGCTGTCCCTCAGCTCTTCAGCTCAAGGCTAGCGCTCTACCACTTGAGCCACAGTGCCACTTCCCGACTTTTTTTCTTTTTGCTTATGTGGTGCTGAGGAGTCGAACCCGGGGCCTCAGGCATGCAAGGCAAGCGCTCTACCACTGAGCCACCTTTCCAGCCCTTGTTTTTTTTCTGTGCTGGGAACTGAATCCAGAGTCTCATTCATGCTAGGTAAATGTTCTGCCACCAAGCTGCACCCCCAGATCCAAATGTTGTAGGGTTATGTATATGTATGCTGGCCCTGCTTCTAGAACTCAAGGCCTGGCACTGTCCCTGAGCTTTTTTTGCTCCAGGCCAGCACTCTACCATTTGAATCACAGCTCCACTTCCAGCTTTTTTTTTAAATGGTTAATTGGAGGTAAAAGAGTCTCACACACTTTCCTATCTGTGCTGGCTTTGAACTGAGCTCCTTAGATTTGTCTCCTGAGTAGCTAGGATTACAAGCATAAGCTATCAACACACAGTTCAAAGGATGTGTTTTAATAAAATAGAAGTTTCTCTTATTAGGTACTGTCCTCTACTATGCAATAACTTTTCTCCACTTGGTCTTAGCCAAAAGATGGAGAACTAATAGAACTCTTGTGCAACTGCAAAATCAGGAAAACACTATGCATCACATAAGAAATGTGGATCCATTTCAATATTTTTAATTATTATTATTATTTGTGGTGATTCTGGGTTTGAACTCAGGACTCCAGGATGCTTTAGAAGCTGAGCCATGCCCCTAAGTTCATTATTGCTTCAGTTATTGTTTGAAAAGCAATGTTTTTTGCTCAGTCTCAGGCTTTCATCTTCCTACCTATGGCCTATACAGTAGTGGTGCACCACTTTGCTAATTTTTTGCCAGGGCTGGTCTCCCACGTTGATCCTTCCAATCTCTACCTCGGAGTAGTTGGGATTACAGATGTGCAATATTGTCCATGGCTCCATGTCTATTTTTTGAATGAATAAAACTGTGCATGCATAGATAGTCAAAAACATAGGAACATACTCCTGTTTTGGCAGACTACAAGGATATTCTTTCTTGAATTGCTCCTATAGTGTCTAATAATTTAGAACGCCTATTCATGTAAATAGTTCTTAAAAAAATAATTTCTTAAGCCCGGTGCCGGTGGCTCATGCTTGTATTCCTAGCTACTCAGGAGGCTGAGATCTGAGGGTTACAGTTCCAAGCCAGCCCGAGCAGGAAAGGCCTTGAGACTCTTATCTCCCCCAATTAACCACTAATAAACCGGAAGTGGCGGTGTGGGTAAAGTGATAGAGCGCTCGCCTAGAGCTGAAGAGCGCAGGGACAGCGCTCCGGCCCCACGACCGTCACAATAATAATAATAATAATAAAGTTCTACTGATCTCCAACGCGGTTCCAGATTATGCATAAAGCAGATACACAGAAAATGGTGAATGCTAAACGTGAGTTCCCATTCCCAAGCTGTCTCCCCTGGGGACTCAGGGTTCAACCACCCCAGAGGAGGCGCTGCCGCTGGCGGGCTTTTCGGAAACCTGGGATGAGATCCGTACGTGCTCCCATTAGGTCCCCGTGATCCGCCAACTCAAATGGATAGGGAAAACTGCTCGGCGTCGGCAGTCTTCCCAGATACTCACTCTTGGTGAAGACTGCAGCATTTACAGCGTGCAGCGGGCCAAAGGTCCAGCCTCGATTTCCCACCGAGGGGAAGCTGAGCAGAGGTCAGACCACGACGTGCTACCCTCGAGTCAGTCCGTGTGGCAGCAGCGCGCGCGCGCGGCCCTCGGTTCCGAGCGCGAGCACCTCAGTTCCGGCCCAGTCCCCCCCATTCACAGAGGACTGAGGGGAGGGTGCGCAGGCGCGCCACGCGGCCCCGCCCCCCGGAAGCGCTCTAGGCGGCCCCAAGTTTACTTCGGGTAGGGGTGGAGGCGAATTCTCGATTTGTGGAAAGGATGGCGAAGTCCGGGCCGGGGCAGGATCCAGACATGACAGCAGCAGCCACAGTGCTCAAGCGGGCAACGGAACTGGACTCGGAGTCCAAGTTCCAGCAGGCGCTGGTGTGCTACCAGGAGGGGCTCGACCTGCTCTTGCGGGTTATGAAAGGTGAGCGGGGAGTACTGGAGGAAGGGGAGGACCGGAGGGAGGATCTGCTTTCCTAGGCGGCTGAGGGGAAATGAAACTTAAGAACTGTTCTTCCAAACTCCGGAGCGGAAGACGAAGTTACACTCCTGGGTAGCAGATTCATTGATTACTCCAGGAAAGGAAGGGATACCACTCTAGATTTTAAGAGCTTTAAAAGACATAGCCCAGCGGCCGGGCGCCGGAAGCTCACGCCTGATATATATGTATCAGTAATGAGATACATTGACATCGTGTATCCCTAAAACATCATGTCACTTCTGTGATTTTAGTGCTTCAAAGGCATAGCCACATGAGAAAACATCAGATCAGCCAAAGTTAGAAACATTTTATGACACATAAATAATCTTCCATCAGCAAGGTTATAAAAGATTAAAAACTGAGGAACTACAGTAGATAGAGATTAAAGATAAGTAACAAGTAAATGCACAGTGGGATCCTGGACCAGAGAAACCTTCCTGTGAAATTCAATGTTTTTAAAAATTAGAGATTAGGCCAGGTGCTGGCAGCTCACACCTTCAGGAGGCTGAGACCTGAGGATCAGGAAAGTCCAATAAATTACTCAGAAAAAGTAGGAAGTGGCACTGTGGCTCAAGTGGTAGTGCACTAGCCTTGAGAACAAAGAGGCTCAGGGACAGAGCCCAGGCCCAGGAGAGAGAGAGAGAGAGAGAGAGAGAGAGAGAGAGAGAGAGAGAGAGAGAGAGAGAGAGAGAGAGAGAGAGAGAGAGAGAGAGAGGATTAAATATGAAATTACAGAAAATATAATGTAAAAAGAAAAAAAGGAGAGAGAACCAGAAGTAATATTGTGGATGCATAGTAAAATTTGATAGATAATGAATATTGAGGAATAAGTTCTAGTTGCTTATGGCTGACACATGTAGTCCAGCTACTAAAGTGACTGAGGTCTGAGGATTGCAGTTCGAAACTAGCCAAGGCAGGAAATTTCATGAGCCTCATCTCCACTTAACCACCCAAAACCTGGAAGTGAAGCTGTAGCTGTGGTAGAGTGCTAGCCTTGAGCAAAAAAGTTCAGGGACAGTGCCCAGACACCGAGTTCAAGCCCCAGGACGAATACATCTGCTGGCTGGAATTGAGCATTAATTACAATGGGAGCATCTGCAAGAGAAGCTGGTTTTATGGAAGACTGCTACTCTTTGCTGTCTTCTAAATATATAAAATTCGAATTAGGGTAAATAGTGCTCAGACTTAAGGTTGACCTATAGTAAGCCACCTTTCTCATTTCTCACACTGCCAGATTTGATATCCCACAGTTGACAAGGTATCAGAACCTCATTCCTAAACCCAGCTATCCAGTCACAGTGACCTTTATATTTGTAGTTTTTAGGACTGAAGCAGAGCATTCTGAAGGATAGGACATTTGTAGAAAACTTGAAAAAATGGAAATAATGCCTGAATTAAACTGAAAAAAATGTTAACTTGAATTTTTTTAATTTATAGGTATTAAAGATAATAATAAGAAATGTAATCTCAAAGCAAAGTTTTCTCACTACATGGATAGAGCAGAAAATATAAAGAAATATTTGGACCAAGAAAAAGAAGGTAAAAGGGCTGTTTTATAAAATGTATCCAGGCCTGGGGATATAGTTCAAAGGCTGAGTAGTTGGCCTAGAATGTTTTACCAGGGATGGAGAACCTTTTCGTTGCCAAGGGCCGTTTAGATATAACATCATTCATGGACCATACAAAATTACCAACTTAAAAATTAATCTGCTAGATTTAGTCCAATATTTAATTACTTCAACCCAAATGAGACAAGTAGAACTGCTTATTTTTGATGAGGTATATGGTGTTAATGTGTATTGATGTTTATCCCTGGGTTCACTCCCAGTACCACAAAAGAAAAGGAGGGGGGGATGGTGGGGTAGAAAGAAAATGTGTTCATATGGTATCATTCATTATTGCTGGCTTCTGTCTAGTTCTATATGGAGTAGACCATTTGAACCTGGGGGCTTTCCAATTTACTATACATTTCTTCTCCTCTAGTCCCTTTATTTTTTAAGTGGATATAGGGTAGAGTCAAAACCCCTTCGAACATTTGATAAATGCTATGCATTATGTAGAACTTTGGCATTTTTAAAGAATTTGCAGATCCCATGAAGCTTATGTGTGAACCCCAGATAAGAACTGCTAGAAGAATACTGAATGTGGATCCTGTCTTTGATTTTTAATTCCTTAATAAAAGGAACAAGGTCATTACAGTAGCTAAAGAAACTCCTGAGACTTCTATCAGATTTTGTTGTGAATCAGAGCCTATTCCTAACCATTAGAGGTGAGGTAGGTATTTTTCCCTATGTATTAGTATTTCCCTACTCAAAAAGCATGCAGTTTCATAGATATCTGTATGTGGGCATTGCCATCCTCACACTCCTGCTTTCTACAACCAAAGATACTGTTGCTAGCCTTGGGTGTTTTTCCCCTAGTCACTGATGTGCACAATGAAACAAACCCCTTTGAACAATTAATGTATGCTTATAGATTAATAAGAAAATAAATTTGGCTGGCTTGGCTTTAAGAGTTGATGTATAGTTGGTAACATCTCTATGGAAATGCTCTGAACAGAACATGTGTGTTTCCCTTTTTCAGTGGTCATGGGGATTGAACTGAGGGCTTCATGTGTGCTAGCTAAATGCTCCATTACTGAGCTACATTATCAGCTGAGCTTTTGTTTTAAATTACTCAGAAAGCTTTCTTTTTTTTCTTGTTTTGGGGGGGGTCCGGTCATGTGCCTAAACTCTGGGCCTGGGCGCTATCCCTCAGGCTCTTCAGCTCAAGGCTAGTGCGCTACCACTTGAGACATAGCACCACTTCCAGCTTTTTTTTTTCTTCTGCTTATGTGGTGCTGAGGAATCGAACCCAGGGCCTCAGGCATGCAAGGCAAGCGCTCTACCACTGAGCCACCTTCCCAGCCCAGAAAGCTTTCTATTGTTTTTCCCTGTCAGTCATAGGTCTTGAACTCCAGGCCTGGGTGTTGTCCCTGAGCTCTTGCTCAA
Organism: Dipodomys spectabilis; assembly: GCF_019054845.1. Classification (NCBI taxonomy): domain Eukaryota; kingdom Metazoa; phylum Chordata; class Mammalia; order Rodentia; family Heteromyidae; genus Dipodomys; species Dipodomys spectabilis. The sequence continues at coordinate 4,508,973 of NW_024870864.1, read as the reverse complement.
GGCTAGCATTCTACTACTTTGAGCCACAGCACCATTGCCAATTTTCTGGTGGTTAATTGGACTTTTCTGCCTGGGATGGTTTTGAATATCAGTCCTCATATCTCAGCCTCTTGAGTGGCTAGGATTATAAGTGTGAACCACCGGCACCCAGCCATTTTAAAATATGTAGCTTTCTGATAGTGCTTGTGCTTTCATCACTTGCATAATTGTTTTCACCTTGTTAAGAAAAACACTTGCTTTTGGCAGATATTTAGCACACAAGGAACTAACTGGGCCTGCTGGCATGTTTTTTTGTTTCAGACAACCTTATAAAACAGAAGGGCTGGAGACCTGGCTCACCTAGCAGTGCCAGATGAGTAAACAAAGCTGAGAAAGCTGCACACAGTTGTTTCTAAAAGCTTTATTTTAGTTGGACACCATTGACTTATACCTGTAATCATCAAGAGGTTAAAACCTGGAGGATTGTAGTTCAAAGACAGTGTAGGCTTTCAAGATTCCATTTCTAACCAGCAAAGTGCTATATTGGAGGTGTGGCTCAAGTGCCCTGAGCAAGCAAGCCAACCAAGGACAAGGCCCTGAGTTCAAGCCCTGGTACAGTACATATACAGACACACACAGACACAGACACATACAAATTGTTTAGTTTTCATAGCATAAGCCTTTCAAAGACTTGACTAAGCACAAACCACATGCAGATTCTTGATGTTTTTCCAGCTTTCTTGGTGAAAAAGTAAACAGTAGCCTAGTTTTATTAGAAGCTGAATTGTAGGAGTGCCCATTATGGTACAGCAAACCGTGGACCATTCTAGGTGCCTCTAAATATTATCTGGTAAAGCAGAAACAGTCCACTAGAGGTCATATTTTTTTAAAAACCAAAAAGGGGTTTGAAAATTTATTCAGTTATTCATTTTGAATTTACAAAACTAGTAGAACTATCCTGTTGATCATGTGACAATCCCCTTGTTAGCTTGGGAGAAATAGTAATGCAAATTTCTGCAGAGTGCTCTATAACAAACTTAGCATGTTACAAGCCCCGAGTTTAGTCCCTAACACGAAAACCAAAGAACTAAAACAAAAAAAAACCTGAAATAAATTAAGTATTAATAAGAAAGACTTCCTAACTGTTAGGTTGTGTTTTTATTTAATAGTTTATCTGTTAAACTGCAGGTATAAAAAGACAAGTATAAAGAGAAGGACCAGATTCCCTGATTATATCTGTGGTTTTTTTCCATGGTAAAAGGAACTTACCAGATACTTTTTGCACACACAGTCTTCTCTTGAATAAACTACCTGGTCTTGCTGTACATTGCTACTCAGGAGGCTGAGATCTGAGGATCACGGTTCAGAGCCAGTCAGGGCAGGAAAGTCCATGAGACTCGTATCTCCAATTAACCACCAGAAAAACCAGAAGTAAGTTGTGGCTCAAAGTGGCAGAGTGCTAGCCTTGAGCAAAAAAGCCCAGGGACAGAATCCAAGTCCTGAAGTTAAGCCTCACTATGGACAAAAAACAAACAAAACAAAACAACAACAACAAAAACAACTGCCTGGTCTGAAGGGTCCAGGTCACGATCTGTTCCAGAAAATCTTGCCTATCCCTCTTACTCTGCCAAGGCAAAGACCACCCATGGAGTACTTTTGGCCTTCTTAACTTCTATATGTGTAGCATTTTGCAATACTGCATAACACATTTAGAGCAGGCACTCAATACATAATGAGTGAATAAGCTAAAAATTAATTTGTAACTGTTCCTGATTAATCACTGTATATGAAATATAAAATGTGTAAAAAGAAAGTGGACACTATTACTACTGAAAACTGTTTTGTAGATGGGAAATATCACAAGCAAATTAAAATAGAAGAGAATGCAACAGGTTTCAGTTATGAGTCACTTTTAAAAGAATACCTTAATGAGACAGTTACAGAAGTGTGGATAGAAGATCCTTATATTAGACAAACTCATCAGGTAAGTGAGATGTACTAAAACGTAATGAAATTGAATTTTAAATGTATAGTCGGCTGTCCATATCTGCAGATTCTTTATCCATAGACTCAACTGGGTATCAAAAGTATTTTTTTTTAATTTAATTTTATTTGTGAACATACTGTACAGAGGAGTTACAGTTACATGGGCAGGATAATGCGTACATTTCTTACCATGCATTGCAGCCTCCTCCTTTGTTTACCCTTCACATCCCTTCCCAGCCTCCCTCCTCCCCCCCTAATCCCAATCCTTCTCCTTCCCCCCCTTCCCCCCTCCCCCCCCCCCCCCCGAAATATACTTTTTTTTTTTTTTTTTTGGGTCCAGTCGTGGGGCCTGAACTCTGGGCCTGGGCACTGTCCCTCAGCTCTTCAGTTCAAGGCTAGTGCTCTACCACTTGAGCCACAGCACCACTTCCAGTTTTTTTCTTTTTGCTTATGTGGTGCTGAGGAATCGAACCCAGGGCCTCAGGCGTGCAAGACAAGCGCTGTACCACTGAGCCACCTTCCCAGCCCCTCAAAAGTATTTTTAAGTTAAACCTATACGAACATTTACAGATCTTTCTTGTCAGTATTCCCTATACAACACAGCATAATAGCTAGCTATTTGTACAGCATTTACATCATTTTAGATATTATAAGTAATCCAGAGGTGATTTGAGGAGAATGTATTCAAGGTCTATGCTGAATAATGTTATATCATCTTTGGATAAGCATCTGTGGTGGGAGGTTGGATCCAATGCCCCATGGACACAGAGGATGACCCTGCCAGTTAGTAATAACTCATCCTAATGTCTTTCAGCTCTATAACTTCCTTCGATTTTGTGAGATGCTTATTAAGAGTTGCAAAGTAAAAACTATTCACCTTCTTACCTCTCTGGATGTAGTAAGTATCTAAAAGAATTGATCTTTTTTGTAATTTACTGACTTTATTCAGTTAAAAGATGTAGTAGTCCAATCAAGGAAAACCTGAATGAGGTACTTCAGCTAGATTTATTTCTTTGAGGAAAAACTTATCAGCTATAATAAGTGTAGTACATCTTGAGAAAGATGTTGACCTTGTATTTGGTCATTTTGTTAGGCTCAATTTGTTTAAGTAGTTAGTTTAGTCTCCTGGATACTGTTGGTCATTTTATCTCTTTACCCTTTATATCTGTGATTACTAACATGATAGTAGGTATCTCTGTCTTGATTTGGACAAAAATAAGTAATCCTTCTAAATAATAGTTTCCATGATTAATTTGAGAAGTAGGCAGCCCCACTAGGATTAGTAAACATCATTGCTAAAATGCATTTAAGACACTGAAGCTAGAAAGTAACTTTTAATTTTAATCCATTTGTGATACCTGTTCGTTAAATTTATTTTGCTTTAATTTTTTTAACAAGGTTTCACTTTTTGCCTGGGCCTGCTTGTACTGCAACCCCACTATTCATTGCTACTTGCCATATCTGGGATGACAGGTGCATGCCACTATGTCCAGCCTTTGCTACTAAGATGGTCTCACAAACCTTTATTTTATTTTTTGGTCATGGGGCTTGAACTCCGGGCTTGGACACTGTCCCTGAGCTCTTCAGCTCAAGGCGAGCACTCTATCGCTTGAGCCACAGTGCTACTTCCGGTTTTCAAGTGGTTTATTGGAGATAAGAGTCTCACGGACTTTCCTGCCCAGGCTGGCTTTGAACCGTGATCCTCAGATCTCAGCCTCCTGAGTAGCTAGGATTACAGGTGTGAGCCACTGGCACCTGCCCAGTCTCACAAACTTTTTACTCCCCTTTGGCTGGCTTTAAACTGTAATCCTCCCAATCTCAGCCTCTCCATCACTAGGTGTGGGCTGCTGTGCCCAGCTAATAATGTGAAATATTAATAAATGAGGCTGGGAATGTGGCTTAGTAGTAGAGTGCTTTCTTAGCATGCATGAAGCCCTGGGTTCAATTCCTTAGTACCACATAAACGGAAAAAGCCACAAGTGGCACTGTGGCTCAAGTGATAAAGTGCTAGACTTGAGCAAAAAAGCTCAGGGACAGTACCCAGGCCCTGAGTTCAAGCCTCAAGACTGGCAAAAATAAATAAAATAAATGAAGCAGTAAATTATGTTTTTGCCATTGACAGGGAAATAGGACAGAGCAGCTAAGTGCCCTGGATGAAATAAAACTGTCACTCAGAAGTCATGGAGTGCTGTTGGAAGTAGAATATTCTTCTTCAATACATGACCGAGAAATTAGGTTAGTATACAATAATATGTTAACTTTTATGCAGTTGAAACATACTTTAAACTGCTCTCTTCATGTTACTTATATATAAATATTATATTTAAAGATTAAAAATTCAATTAAAGGCCAATATTAGCAACTTATAAAGCAGAAACTTACTTTGCCCTGTGTGTTTATTATTTCCTAGTGGAATTGAATTTATATGTTGTGTCATGTAGGAAGAGGAGCACTTTTATCTATATTATACACAGTTGTGATACTGAAATAATTCCTTCTAATGAAATTAATACTGTGTGGTTTTATTTCCTGTTGGTTAAGAAATTATTTGGGTAGGCATGATAGTAATGTGTTAATAAAACAGTATGTACAGTTAATAATACTTTCCCTCTAGCACAATGGTTTTAATATGATTATAGCAATGGAATCGTCATGTTAAGTGAAAACTTAAGCCAGATCTAAATATTCAAAACAGATGGAAATGTAGCTGCTGTTGTTAAAGCAAAAGTCAGGGTCCAAAACTCCTCCTGCTTATACTTCCTCTCTCTGGGCAAGAGAACCCTTAGAACACTACCAGTCTCCCTGAATATACTTTGTCAACTACTTGTAAGCAGGAAATTTATATCAACAAGCTGAAGTTCATATGTAAGTTTTAATTGTTAGACACAACTCATCAAAGTCAGCTGATAGTTTCTAAGACCTTTTTGTTTCATTGTAGACAAGCAGCCCACTATTAACTACAGGTTTGACTCAAGTCTTCTTGCTACTAGCAGAAGTGGGTTCCTTTCTTTCCTAATTCTTTTTTTTTTTTTTTTTGGGGGGGGGGGTCGGTCGTGGGGCTTAAACTCTGGGCCTAGGTGCTGTCCTTCAGCTCTTCAGATTAAAACTAGCACTCCACCACTTGAGCCATAGTGCCACTTCCAATGGGTTCCTTTCTTAAAGGGAAATTTTTCTGATGCTTAATAATTGTCTGATTTAAACTTCCTGTATACTAATGTCAATAGGTTCAACAATGGATGGCAGATTAAAATTGGAAGGGGACTTGATTACTTTAAGAAACCACAGGTAAGATAATTTTATGGGTAAGTGTGTAACACGTAAGACTGTATTTGTTTTGATGTTTTGTTTTTAAATGAACTCCTGGGCTTAAATAATCATTTACCTCAGTTTCCCAAGTCTCTGGAACTACAGACACAGCCCCAAACCCCAGCTTAGTCATGCCATTTTTATTATTATTAAGTAGTTGAACAAAGGGGTTACAATTCCATGTCAGGTCATGAGTATAATGCTTCTTGGCCAATGTCACCCCTTCCTTCTTAGTCATGTCATTTTTAACAGTACTCTTATTTTCTTCCTAGGGCTGTTTTTCCCTTGGATATTGTGATTTTGATTTAAGGCCATGTCGTGAAACAACAGTGGACATTTTTCATAACAAGCACACAAAAAAATTATGATGGGTAGTAGCTTAATTCATATTGCACATTTCTACCTTTTATGATGCCATAACTACATAGCACACACTGGGTAACGAATAGAGATTTATTTAGCCCTTATTTCTGGGGGCTGAGAAGCCTTAATAGCATGCTGCTGGCATCTTTGAGGACCTTCCTGCCTCTTAACGTGGGTAGACATCATGTGACAACACAATATGCGTGTCTCAGAGAGTTTGGATCTGTAAAAGCCTGTGAGGCAGAGCCAGTCATCTCTCTGGTGTCCACTTCTCAACACTACTGCAATGAGGACCACATTTCCAACATATGAACTTTTGGGGACAAATACAAATTACAGCAAGGAAATATTGGATTCTTCTTTTTACTTTAAACATTTTTATAATGTGTGAATTTTTAAATAAACTTGTATTTCTACTAGGTTTTGGATTCATTGTTCAGTTGTGGAACACTGGTCACATCTACTTATTCTGTAGATTTACAATGTTTCTTTTCAAGTCATATAGCTAATTTAAACTTTTTTGTTTTTGCCAATTTTGATTTGGCTATTGGAGTATAAGTCAGTAAGTAATGAGCATCTATTACGAAGATGAATTGAATGTTAACCTTGTCTTGTAGTCTACGGTCCTGTAAGGAAAGTAATCTACCTTATGTCCTACCATATTGGATGTATATATATGTGTGTGTGTGTGTGTGTGTGTGTGTATATATATATATATATATATATATGAAGCATAATTCAATGTTTGAGATATTGCATTGCATACCTATGTTTATGACAGCTGTGTATACAAAAGCCAAACAGTGGAAATAGCTGAAATGCCCAACAACAGATGAATGAAATATCCCACATATATACCATAAAATACTAAACAGCTACAAAAAAATACATGAAATCATGTCATTTTTATAAGAAAATGAATAAAACTGAAGATCATGTTGAGTGAGATAAGGCAATCTCAAAAAGCCATATATATGTACATATATGTATTATATATGCAAATATACAATATAACTTAAAATATAAATATGTAAATTTGCATATGTATATGAGAGATAATTCTGTGGGACTATTTAGTTTTTTTTTTGTTTTTTTGGTTTTGTTTTTTTTTTGGTCCGGTCGTGAAGCCTGAACTCTGGGCCTGGGCACTGTCCCTCAGCTCTTCAGCTCAAGGCTAGCATTCTACCACTTGAGCCACAGCGCCACTTCCGGCTTTTTTCTTTTTGCTTATGTGGTGCTGAGAAATTGAACCGAGGGCCTCATGCATGCAAGGCAAGCGCTCTACCACTGAGCTACCTTCCCAGCCCTGTGGGACTATTTAGGAGGATGAGGGAAAGGGAAAAGGGAAATTGGAAGATGGAGGGTGAATAATTTTAAAACAGTATAACTATATGTGAAGGTAACAAAATGAATCTCAATGAAAGCTGTTGACCAATGTGGAGCTATGGGGGTAAGGAAAGAGAAACAATACAGAAAGTTATTCTAAATAAAATATAACGTGCATATTTGAAACACCATAATGAAGCTCCTTGGTGGACTTAATATGCACTAAAAAAAGTTAGTGAATATTAATTGTACAAAACAATGGGTTCCATTATGAAAAGTGCCAATTAGAAACCTTGTTGATTTTTTGTCAGTCGTGGGGCTTGAACTCTGGGCAGGGGTGCTGTCCCTAAGCTCTTCAGCTCAAGGCAAGTGCTCTACCACTTAAGCCACAGACCACTTCCAGTTTTCTGGTGGTTATTTGGAGGTAAGAGTCTCACAGGCTTTCCTGCCTGGGCTGGCTTTGAACCATGATCCTCAGTTCTCAGCCTCCTGAGTAGCTAGGATTACAGGCATAAGCCACCTGTGCCTGGTTCAAGAGAAACTTGAAAATTCATATTACTTGACCTTTCAGGAGCATTTTACCCAGTTACCAATTCCCCTTTTTTGCAGCTTTCATGTAATGCATATTTTTCTTCTATCCTCCCTTTAAAATATAGGACTTTGTTGGGCTGAAGTTGTCTAGTGGTAATTAGCATGCATGAGGCCCCGAGTTCAATTCCCCAGTACTAAAACTGAAACCAAAACAAAAATAGGAAGAGTTCCCCTAAATGAGGTAGTCTTTTTTTCTTAAACCTGTACTAATCTCCTTAATGATTGCACCTTTCAGTATTCTCAGTAAAAATAAAAACTGCTAGTACTTAATGAAAGCAAAGGGATCTTTTGTAATGATAGTTAATTGGTTTGAACAATCACAAGAGCTATAGACTGAGATGTGTAGCCTACAGAGAAATATCGTGACCCAGATTAAACATATGCTACCCTGCTGCCTCAGATGGATAAAGGGTTGGCTGGGGTAGGCCGCACCACTTTCATTGGCAGTGTTAGCCTTTACTAATGGCAGCAAGTCAAGCTCCTGGACTCCAGTAGTGAAGGCTTCTAATTCAGTCAAGCCCCAGGTTCTCTACAACACCACTGTGCAATTCAAAGTCTGGAGCCAGTGTTTCTAATTGGCAGAGCCTAAGTCATGTGCCCAAATCCTGAGGCTGAGAAAATACATATAGCACACAGTGAGATGTTCAGTTTCCATGTAGAACATGGACTCTACTTCCTACCAAGTCTTAGTTGGTAGAGAATTTCCCAAGAATCTGATATTCAGATGGTAAACAAAATGTAAAACTTCAGATGAATTCCCAAAGTCTAGCAGCATTCTCTTGTCCTGTTCATATGCTCCCAACTCTCAAATATGTTAACCAAGATTTCTAGTTAGAGTTTAAATTTAGGTTGCTCTATGGCATCTCAGAAGTATTTCAAGAACAATATCCCAACTGAACTCTTCCTAGATATCTTCATTCTGTTTATTCCCATTAGTCCAGTTGCTCAAATAAGGAATCAGTCATTTCTGTCATTCTCATCCCAGTATATAAACTTCACAAAGTTCTGTGGTATGTCCACATATTCTGAATTTATCTGTACTATTCTTTTGTCCATTTGTTTGTAATGTGATCATATTTTCTCTTGAGAAGCAAAATTACTGCATTGAACACATCACATTGGGGGTTTTAATGCCTTTCTCAGAAAGTAATTTTCACACATTTCAACAGATATGTTTAAAAATATGCCCAATAGCTGGTCTGGAGGTGTAGCTCAATCATATAGCAAGGGCAAGGCCTTGAACTCAAACCGCAGTGCTGTCAAGTGTGTTTCTAATATCCAGAAGAAATCTTCAAAATGAATTATGGTCAGACATGATTTAATAATTGCTAAAATCGCACAAAAGGACCTGTCTCAAAGGAAGATCAGCTAAGGTGCCAGTCGTGTTTGAAACAACTAAAACTTAAAATTCTCACTTGTGCCATTTCCAGTTGTAGGCAAAACCTTGTATCCTGTCCTGCTCTTTCCTGTCAAACAAAAAGGATGGGATCTGATCCACTTAGGTATCTAAAAGGAAATAATTTATAAAAGAGGGCTGAAATCAATGTGAAGTCCCAATACTGTGTTACAGTGCCTCAAGTAAAATGGTTTGTAGATATGTTAAGAGTCCTGAAACTCCTGGGTTGCGGGGTGAATTGTGTCTCCCTACCCGACATGTGTTGAAGTCCTTTAGAAAGTCCTTATAGTTGGTGATCCATTTTTTAACAATGTAATTATGAAGTTTTTAGTGTAGGCTGTATTCCAGTATGACTGGATATCTTTCCATGAGGAGGAAACTTGGTTGTGAATATACATGCACAAAGAGGATAATCAATTAGGGATGCAAGAAGGTGGTTGTCTGCAAGCCAAGGAGAGCATTCACAGAAAAACAAAACAAAAAAAAACCCTGCTGGCCTTGGACCTTCATCTTACACTTTCACTGGCCTGTGGGGTCTTATGACATCCTTTGCAAGTCAGTATATTGCTTCAATATTTCCTTTTTCACCCGAGTCCAAATTAAGCCACTCCCTGAAAACAGGAGCCATACTAGCCTTCTACCCCTTTTTGGGGAATGATGCTGGGATTTGAACTTAGGCACTTTACTACTTGATATATCCATAGCCCATTTTGCTCTGGTTATTTTTGAGACAGGGTTTTGTTCTTCATGCTGGTGTGGACCACAATCTTCCTATTTATTCTTCCCATGGGAGCTGGGATGACAGGTTTGCACTGCCATGCATAGTTTTTCTGTTAAGATGCAGTCTCACAACTTTTTGTCCAAAATGGCCTCAGACTGCTTCCAGTCTAAGACTCAAAGTAACTAGGATTACAGGTGTGTGCTACTACACTCAGCTATTGTTAATTTCCAACAATTACCTAACACTCTCTCCACTTTTTTCCATGGCCACTGCCAGCACCATGTTTTGCCTGGACTCCTTTATAGCCTCTCAAGTGACTACTACCTATTGTGCACCACTTCAATAATCTTTTTTGTGTGTGTTTAAAATCACACTCTACATCAGTCTCTAGATGATCTTGATTTTTGCCCAAACAACTTCATCTTGCTGCATCCTCCTTATTCTCACAATGAGTTTGCCTGTACTTCCTACAGTGGGAGCAAGAAGCCTAGCTCATCCATGCTTTAGGGTCCCCCTTCTATATACTGTTCTGTGTGGTAAAAGTACTTTCCAAAATGGGCTACAATAAAATTTCCCATTCTGGTTCTTTTTTTACTAATGACTTTGAAATCATACTTATCTACATTCCCTTTCACTGAGCTTGAGTGTGCCTGTGACTACTGAAGTGCTACTATACCACTTCCAAGGCTGGATATAAAAGGAGATAGCCTTGCTTTCTTGGGTTAGATGTTCTGAGAATCTAGCTCCTAAGCAGTCCAAGTGAAAAGGAACTGAAGCTCTCAGCCCACAGACCCACCTGGAGCACCAGACAACGACCAGCATCAATTTGCAGCCATGTGAGTTACCCATCTTGAAAGCAGGTATTTGTGGCCTCAGCTAAGTTTCCTACCAATGCTGTTGGACCAAAGGAGATGGGCTGGGAAGGTGGCTTAGTGGTAGAGTGCTTGCCTTGCATGCATGAGGCCCTAGGTTCAATTCCTCAGCACCACATAAGCAAAAAGAAAAAAGCCGGAAGTGCTCTGTGGCTCAAGTGGTAGAGCACTAGCCTTGAGCTGAAGAGCTGAGGGACAGCGCCCAGACCTAGAGTCCAGGCCCCACGACCGGACCCCTCCCCCCCCCCAAAAAAAGGAGATATCCCTATGAAGCCCTTTTTAAACTGTAGATTTGTGAATGACTGCTCTTTTTAGCCACCAAGTTTTGGGAAGCTTTATTATGTACCAATGACCAGTATAACCTGGAATACTTTTTCTTCTTTTGTGTCAGTTTAAATGTCTTCTTCCTGATGGCTCTATCCCCTATTGTCTGTTTCCTCTTCCTCCATAGCTTCTGTTGGCTTGTAATTATTTACTGACTTGTTTTTCTACATTTTCTACTAGACTTGACTCAGAATTTGACTAGGCGCTAGCCATTACAGGAAGGATCAGGATCATTGTCAGAAGCCAGCTGGCATGTTTTTTTTTACATTTTAGACAACCTTTAAAAACTTTAGAGGGGCAGAGGGACAGAGGGATATTGCTACTGAAAGTCTTGGTTGTCAAGTGATTGGATTGAGAGATGAAGTAAGAAATGCCTAGATTAGTAAAACACACCTCTGGTGGATATGTCTGTGAATGCATCTGCAAACAAGGAAGACTCTATGTAATGTGGGCTGTATCACAATAAAGGCTAGAGGTCTGGATAGAACAAATAGTGAAGAGGAGGAAACCTACTAAAATGAGCATTCACTCTGTTTCCTGTCTGCTATGAGTTAAGCAGCTATGACATTTTGCCTCTCTACAAACAATGGATCCAGTCAACCATGAACCGAAACCTTGGAAACTGTAAGTTTCTGTTTCTCTCAGCTTTTTGTTACCATGACTAAAAAACTGCCTAATACCCATACAAAACAAACAAACAAACAAACAAAGAACTGACCAGGCACCTGTGGCTCACGCTTGAAATCCTCCTAGTCACTCAAGAGGTTTAGATCTGAGGATTGTAGTTCAAAGCCAACCAGGGCAAAAAAGTCCTTGAGACTCTTATCTCCAATTAATCAGAAAACCAGATGTAGCACTGTGGCTCTAGTGGTAGAGTGCTAGCCATAAGCTGACGAGCTCAGGGACAGCACCCAGGCCCCGAGATCAAGCCCTACAACTGACACAAAACAAAAACCCCAAAGAACTCTGTAGTTAAGACTGTCTAGTATGATATATAAAAGCTGCTAAAATATAAATGTATGCCAGATATTAAAACAATGAACAAAGTTATGCATATCCTAGAGGACAACAGAAAAGGTTACGTTAGGTGATAAACAATTTCAGGTGGGAAGCACCAAGAGACTGAGCCTTTTATTATTATGAAGTTAAAATTTTTTATTATTCCAGCTGTGTACCAGTGGCTCACACCTGTAATCAGTTACTCAGCAGAGTGAGATCTGAGGATTTTGGTTCTAAGATGAAAGGGCAGAAAAGTCTGCAAGATTCCATCTGTAATTAATTAGCAAAAATGGCAGATTGGAGGTGTGGTTCAAGAGGTAGAGTGCCAGCTGTGAGTAAAAAAGACAAACTAGAGTGTGAGGCCATGAATTCAAACCCCACTTTGAATTCCAGTAAATGAAAGTTAATTGGAGTTACATTATTCCTTTGATTTTTTCACAGAGGATATTCCATTTACTATGTAATTCATAGTCTTCTGGATATGTTTTAAGTAACATATTTGTCATCAAAGTAGTTTCTATTGGGTAAAACTTGCTGCCAATAAAACCTGAACATAATGTATCACATACTTCCAGTGGCAACCAATGATCGGGTGCTTCAATATTGCACATTTCAATTCTTCCATTCTTTATGTCTATGAACACTTTAATTTCTACACATGACTGTTCATATAATACGTTAAAAGAAGTGTTTACACTGAACTTTGGAGTTTTGCCATATATCCACTCCCAAGTCTGTAGTTCCTTGGCTTTGCTCTTTATTCCAGGAAACAGTGTCTCATCTGTTGGGTTTATTAGGTTAATATGACTATCAATTTGATGATAAGTAGCATACCTTTCAGCAACAGCGTTCATCAGTACTTCACAAGTTAGTGTGGGATCTTTTTCCAAAAGATTTTTTACTACAGCAGGAATGCTAGCAGTAGCATTGCTCTTAATCCCTTGGTAAGGACTCTTCAGGAAAGAAGTCAAAGAGGCCCCATCAGTACTACACAGTAAGGTGCAATGGTGGTAAGCAGCAGTCCGGCCAATCTTAGAAGCTGTTCCTGAGATTTTATACTGTCCATCAAGTATAAGATCAAATCTTTTGGTAGCCTGCACATCCAACTGGGGTTGGACAGAGTTCAGAGCTTGCACAATTAATTTTAGATTCTTCATTCTATCGTACTTATTTTTAGTTGTAAAGAAGGTCAAATTGATATTACCCATATCATGGTAGACTGTTCCTCCTCCACTTTTTCTCCGAGCCAGTTTTATACCTTCTTCTCTCATCTGATTCAGGTTACATTCCTGCCAAGGATTCTGATGCCTACCAATTACAACAGAGGGAGAATTTCTCCAAAAGAAAAGAATGGGCTTGCCATCTAGATTGATATGATCATGGATCCAGTCTTCTACAGCCAGGTTTTGATATATATCATTGGAGACTGACTGTAAAATGAGCCCATTTTTTGCTGTGTTTTTAAAGCCAGCTGCTGGAACCTTGTGGTTACAAAGTAACTGGAAGCAATTCTTCACTGAAAATGGGATCAGCATGCTTTTAAAAATGGAAGACAAACATATTAATTGAATGGAAAATAAAATTAGTTTCATTTTCTAGCTATCAATAATTTGTATTTGATCCAAACTTATCTAAGCACCCAAATCCATCTGTTTTTCTTGCCTTTTAGCATTATCACAGCAGGGTACTCAATGGAAATAAATGAGATTAACTTCAAGAAGTATGTACCAACTACATTTTTATATATAGCAAGGCCAAATATTTTAAATTCACAAATGAGAAAATAACAGATAAGCTAAAAAGAGAAAATAAAAGAATCCATAGTCACACCACCTAGAGAGTATCACAATTAATACTTTGGTATAAACAACCAATCTTATGTCTGACTATATATACATGCATGCACCCACACACATACGGACTCCCTAGAAAACCTTTGTTTTTTGAGATAGGGAATCACTATGTTGCTCAGGCTGGCTTTGAGCTCTAGGTTCATATGATACTCCTGCCTCAGCATCTCAGGTAGCTAGGATTACATGTGTACATTAGTGAGCCTGGCTTTCACTCAATATTAAATCTATTTTTACATCAGCTTTAATTATTATGTAATTTCATTGTTAAATATACCAGTTTACCCTATCAGTATCTTAGTAGTATTCCTCTACTTGTTCTGTGTTATGAACAATCCCTTCTTGAATATATATATATATACATATATATATATATTTAGTTAGCTAGTTAGTTTTTTGTCAGTCATGGGGCCTGAATTCTGAGCCTGGGCGCTGTCCCTCAGCTCTTCAGCTTAAGGGTAGCACTCTACCACTTGAGACATAGCACTACTTCTGGCTTTTTACTGCTTTATGTGGTGCTGAGGAATGCCTCATGCATGCAAGGCAAGCACTTTTCCACTGAGCTACCTTCCCAAACCTTCCTGAATATTTTTATGGACAAAGAGATGTTCATTTATTTTTATATAATGTTTTAAAATAATTCCTATTTGACTTTGGGATATTTGATTTACTGCTTTTAAACTGGAATAAAGCCCCTGAGGTCAGAGAGAAGCAATCATATTATGAAGAATTACATGGCAAGATTATGAAAAATTTGTTTGGATAATTTTACACGTTACTATGTCAGCAATATTTGATGATAAAAGGCAGAAAATACTAGTTATCAAAATAGAGTATTCTAGCCAGGCGCTGGTGGCTCACACCTGTAATCCTAGCTACTCAGGAGGATGAGATCTGAGGATCACAGTTCAAAGCCAGCTAGAACAGGAATGTCTGTGAGACTCTTACCTCCAATTAACCACTAGAAAACTGGAAGTGCACTGTGTCTCAAGTGGTAGAGTACTTGCCTTACGCTGAAGAGCTCAAGGACAGCGCCCAGGCCCAAAGTTTAAGCCCAGCGATCAACACCCCCCCCCCCCCCCAAAAAAAAAAAGTGTACTCTGATTACCTTGTAACTAAATCATTTCTTTTTTTTTTTTAAGTATTTATTTGATGCCGGTACTGGGGCTTGAACTTAGGGCCTCAAGCTCTTGTTTGCTTTTTCACTCAAGGCTGGCACTCTACTACTCTCTACCACTTGAGCCAAACTTCCACTTCCACATTTTTGGTGGTTAGAGATAAGAGTCTCATGGATTTTTCTATCCTGACTAGTTTCAAACCACAATACTCATTTCAGTGTTCTGAGTAAGAGTACAGGTGTTAGCTGCCAGCTCAATTCTTTTTTTTTTTTTGAAAGATGTCTGTAATCCTACTTTAGGACAATTTTTTAGGTAAAATTCTTTTTTTTTTTTTTGGGTCCGGTCGTGGGGCCTGAACTCTGGGCCTGGGTGCTGTCCCTCAGCTCTTCAGCTCAAGGCTAGCACTCTACCACTTGAGCCACAGCACCACTTCTGGCTTTTTTTTTCTTTTTGCTTATATGGTGCTGAGGAATCGAACCCAGGGCCTCAGGCATGCAAGGCAAGTGCTCTACCACTGAGCCACCTTCCCAGCCCTAGGTAAAATTCTTTAATGACCTAAAACTATAATTTCTAAGTTAAAGAATCCACATTCTCATCATTCATCATATTTTAAAATGTATGTTACAGAAAAGTTGAACTAGCTTATATTCCCTCTGTCCAAGACCTGGAGAGTCTTGCCTGGTGCCAGTGGTTCATGCCTGTAATCCTAGCTACTAGGAGGATGAGATCTGAGGATCACAGTTCAAAGCCAGCCCGGGCAGGAAAGTCTGTGAGACTTTTATCTCCAATTAACCACCAGAAAACCGGAAGTGGTGCTGTGGCTCAAGTGGTAGAGCGCTTGCCTTGAGCTGAAAAGCTCAGGGACAGCGCCCTGGCCCAGAGTTCAAGTGCCACAACCAACAACAACAACACAAAGATCTAGAGTCTTAATAAAAGAAGGGAAATATTGGGTGGGAAGATGGCTCAGTGGTAGAGCGCTTGCCTTGCATGCCTGAGGCCCTGGGTTCGATTCCTCAGCACCACATAAGCAAAAAGAAAAAAACCGAAAGTGGCGCTGTGGCTCAAGTGGTAGAGCGCTAGCCTTGAGCTGAAGAGCTGAGGGACAGTGCCCAGGCCCAGAGTTCAGGCCCCACGACCGGACCCCAAAAAAAAAAAAAAAAAAAGAAGGGAAATATTGTATTGAGTCTTAAATCTGATAGTTTACCAAGTTGATGAGAGCTCTGTGTTCCACTCACATACAAAAGTAAGAGTCATCAAACAGTCAGGCATATTCTGGGGATTCCCTCCTAAGGACAAAGTTACACTACCAATATTCTGACTCCATAGAAGCCTATAGGTACACTGTCCTAGGAATTATATTCCCAGACTGCATTTCTTTGGTTAATTTCTATTTATTTTTATTGTTTTGATGATACTGGGGTTTGAACTCAAGGCCTCATATTTGCTAGGCAGGGTAGTCTACCATTTGAGCCATACTTTTCACCCTTGAATCTTGGTTTGATGATCCAACAAATACTTTTGGAATGCTTACTAGACACTGGAAGCAAGGGGATATAGAAAACAGGAGACTAGGCCATGTAGTCCTAAACATTTGGATTCTAAGAGCAGCTACGACCTACCGAAGTGTTTCAAGCAGGAAAGTGTTAAGTCAGCCACCATAATGTCTCTGCCAATATTGAACATGTATTAAAGGAGAGACTAGGGCCAAAGACAGAAATTAATTGACTGGGGGCAGTGGGAGATTGGAAGGGTTTGAAAGGGGAAACAGAGGAGGCAACAATGCTTGGTAAGAAATGTACCCATTATCTTGCCCATGTAATTGTAACCACTCTATACGGTATTTTCACAATTAAAAAAAGATAAAAAGAAAAAAAAAAGAAACTGAATGATCCAATTGCCTAAGCTAGAGAAAATGAGAGTACAAAATCGGCTAGCAGACATAGAAAGAGAGAGGAATAGCTAAGACAAGACATTAAGGAGTTGGACTCTTCGTGCCTTTAAGGAAATTTTACTGTCTCTACAATCTAGTGAAAGGCATTAACAACATGTAATGCAATAAGTTAAATATACTTCAAGTGCTGTGATAAGAGCCATCCAATCATCTAATTAGTTGAAATGACATCACAGCTCAGATGTAACAGGTAAAGAAAAGGATTTCAACCAGGATCCTCACATAGTATTTAATTCTACTAGCTGGTACTGATACTGATGAGTGTTAATAGGGAGTTGCAGAAGCAAAGAAGACAGCAAGAGGTCAGAGTGTGAAGAATCTTTAAATTCATGTTTAATGCTTGAACTTTACTCAGAGAACCATGGGGGAAGTGCTACACAGTTTTTTGTTTGTTTGGTTTTGTTGGGCTTGAACTCTGAGTCTGGGCACCGTCCTGAGCTTTTCAGCTCAAGGCAAGTGCTCTACCACCTTGAGCCACAGCGCCACTTCCAGTTTTCTGGTGGTTAATTGGAGATAAGAGTCTAATGGACATTCCTGCCCGGTCGCTTTGAACTGTGATCCTCAGATCTCATCCTCCTGAGTAGCTAGGATTACAGGCATGAACCACCAGTGCCCAGCCTAGTGCTACACAGTTTTAAAGAAGCCAGGAACTGACTGGAAGTCACACTTTAGCATCATCACCTATAGATTTAAGTATGGAAAATCTACAGTACTTGGTACTTGGGTGAATGATTAGAGGTATGGGGGAGGTAGAAGGGAAGGAAGAGAAGGGATCATGTCCTAATGACAAGTTTACACGCTCATATCTGACAGCATTCAAATCCCAACTCTTGACATCCCAGATGGATAACCTAAAGCAAACCAGTTGGCTTTTCTGGTTCTGCTCTCTTATTATACCTGTGGATAAGGACTCAACAGTATATTAGGTTAGATGAACAAATACAAGAAAAGTTCTTAGAAGAGTGCTGAGCACACAGAAAGTACATAATATTAAATATTTTCAACCCATACCTCCTATAAAAGACCGATAGGCGAGAGGGAATGAAAATATTTCATTTATTTTGACTGTGTTTAATTCATTTAGACTTGAGAGTCTATGGGTCCAAGATGAATAGATGGTAAATGAGGTTATGGGAGATGTCCAAAAAGGGTTCCATCAATGGACAAGAGGTTTCAATATAACCCTGAGAAGATGAAGAGATATGAAGAGATATGCAGAGCAAGAAGGGAGAGCTAAACAAACAAAAACTTGAGAATTTTGCTGAGGGTAGTAATGACTGCCTGTAATTCCAGCACACAGTAGCTGAGGACAAGGCTCAGGAATGTGAGGGCAGCTTTTCATATATATAAATTTCATATGAAAAAATGAAAATGTGATATTATGAAAGCTTCAATGACAGAAGACATTGAAAATAGATTATCATGAAGAAAGTTATGAACCAGATGTGCTGAGGAAATGGGAGACTAAGGGCAGATGAATTATTTTTTTCATTACTGAAGTAGAAAAGGTAGGGCAATAGTTAGAAGAAATCCAATTAGGAAAGGATGTAAGATATAAAAGAACCTGTAGTTATTTAGATGATGATAGGTGTAGGAGAGGCCAACACTAGTAAAGGGAGGTCCCTGAGAAAGTAGTGGTGTAGGGATTCAGAGTTCAGAAAGGAAGGCAGCCTTTACCTGCAGATAGGATCCTCTTCTATTGTGATTCAAGGGGGAAATGAATAGATGCAACTGTGTGTTGGATGCTACTAAACTTCAAAGTATTTGTGGAAATGAGATTCTCAAAGACTTTGTAACATATCCTTTCCTAAGATTAAGGCTCTCATTCTTGTTTAGCATATGTAAAATGTGGTAGGATAGCAAAGTAGTTAAGAGTTTTAGTTTCAATAGTGGCTCTTCCATTTACAAAGTAAATAATTTTAGAGAATTAGTTTAGTTGCTAATTGCTGCAATAGCCTTAGAACTCATAGCATAATTGAGAGAACTAAATATTATCATTTATAAACCATCATATCTTGCCAATACGAAATGTGTTGAAATGTTAACTTGTTATAGAGTCCTATCCTTCCCATCTCTTATTCTTCTGTTCATATTGTTCTGGTCATATAACCTGAATTCGTTCTATATACAAGGATCTCCAACCAAGACATTTCAAACTAGCATTTACCTTGATGAAGTAACCACAATCTACAGTATATTGGCTAAAACTGGAATCCTGGTAGGGTTCCAGAATGGATCCAGTCCATGTATTCGTCCAATGTGTGGATCATAGATTGTGTCTTGGTCTAATTTGAATATTCTGATAACACACAAGACATCTCCACTCAAGCACTGTGTGTATAGTGTGAATGACATATAATAAAGGTATTAATTCAACAATTTTGCATCTACTACAAGGCATGCATTGCACTTGGCACTTAGGGTTCATCAGCGAATCAAAAGGTGATAAGGACCATAGGAAAAAGAAAAAGTAGGACTAGGAAAGGGATGATTGAGAATGTGTATCTGAGAGAAAACTTTAGGCTAGGTCTCATGAAAATGGTGTAAGCAAGAACAAAGGGTTACAGTAAGAATCTAATATGTGCCAGAAACAATTTCACACATTAACCAAAAAACTGGCCTTGGTGACCATGCAGTATTTCAACTGACCCTAAATGATAAGAATCAACCACATAGAAAAAGTAGAAACAAAGGTATATCTAAAACAAATGTAAATGCCAACTTACTGAAACCAGGGACTACCAACCAAACGTTCCGATCAGCCTGTCCAATTACTAGCTGTTGGATCACTAATAAGCCAAATTCTCCTAAGTCTGATGGACCCCAAGGAGAGCTCCTCCTCTCAATGTATGGATTTGAGATTACCCTAGTCTTAGGCCAGGGTATACTCTACTCTTAGAGGAGCCTTGGATTCATCTTGTTTATTCTGTGCTCCAGGTGCAGAATTATACATAATGTCTTGTTTTAGTTGTCATGATAAAGTCAGGCCTTTGAAAGCTTGGCAAAAAAAAATGTTCTATAAAATCATTTTTAAAAATTTTCCTGTTCTCCTTTATTTTTTTTGCTTAAAGGGAGGCACTCTAGTAAATGAGCCACATCTTCACATCCAGCTTTTTGCTAATTAGAGGTAAGAATCTCTAAGACATTCCTGCTCAGTTTAGCTTAGAAACTTGATCCTCAGATCTCAGACTCCTGAGTAGGAATTCAAATGTGATCCACTTGAGCCCAGCTTCCACCCATCCCTTCCCCCCCACACACCCTCTTGTTTTGTAGGAGATGCAACCAAGAGTGTGGCACTGCAGGTGTTACTGAGCCGCATCTTTTAATTACGGTTACAGTTTTTGATGGGAATCTGCTTTGTTCTCATAACTAAATATTTTGAACTTTGCTAGCCCAGTCTCAGGCCCAGCAACTTAAATCGAAATAGGAAAGCCTACTCTCCCACCCTCTCAGGTGATGAGTGCCTGACAGGCGGGGCAGGAGACTTGCTAAAACAATGGGTTCCCAGGGCCAGACCTGCTTGAGAAACTGAACATCAGAGCTACCTTAAGCATCACCTTCCTTAGAGGCTTCCAGCCCGGTCATGTCCTCCTGACTCTTCTCAGGTCACCATGACGACCCTCTTCTTCAACTTCCCATGAAAGCGGATCCGGTCTGTCGAGTTCACTTTCTGATCTGTATTGCGATACCCTCATGCCTCAGTTTCCTAACAATTTCGTTCTTAAGTTTACTTTCACAGGAACCCTCCACTGACACTATGCACGGCCATCTATGCTTCTCATTTGGGCAGAAGAAAAAAGTACACTCCAAACAAGAGCACAGACACCAACAGAATCGAATCCATTCTTCCGAGCAGGCCCGGCTTCTCCATAAAACCCTGTGATTACCTGGCCGCCTTTCTGACAAGTAACTTACCTGGAACCTCATCCCTCTTTCTGTTGGGCTGTGGGCCCGCACAGTTTAACCGTTCCTAACAGTGAGGTTTCGTCATCCCGAGAGCTAAGGCCCCGTGGGCCGGCGGGCCTTGGCAGGCGGGCCTGCGAGGACCGGGCCTCGCCGCGGCTTGCGTTTCTCCCGCCAACTACAGCGTGACCTTCCGTGCGGGTCGTCCAAGCCCGGGTTAATCCTGCTTCCGGCTTCACTCACCTGCAGCTTCCGGTCACGCCTACTGCTCTTTTTTCACTTTTTGCCGGACGGTGCGGCGGAAGCACGCGTCGGTCTCAGCTCCACCCTCAGGCCGCACGCGCCCGCCCAGTCTTTCCCCCGTTGGCCACACCCATAGGCGGGGTTAGAGTCGGGCTCTCCCGCTCAGGACGGGCGGGAGGCGTGGCCACGCCCCGAGCACGCCACGCCTCCGTGCCTTACTCCCGCCTCGGATTTCCGCCCTCTGCTGGTCTCTTAAGGGTCCTACAAGGCGAGCCAGATTCAAGACCTGGAGTGGAAGACAAAGTCCTAGTGCAGCTGGGCGTTCTTTCGTCTAACTTCCTAAATAAAGGCCACCCAGGTGTGAAGGTAGCAGAGACCAGTGTGCCAGGCAGCAGCGGAGTATTTTATGGAGTTTTGAAGGGACTCTCCAGAAACCCAGAGCAGTCAGGGTACCAGCAAGTACAGTGCCCTTTATTGAACATGTGGGCACTGTGCTGGGTCTTTACCTATACCCTTTTAATATAGGAATTTCAGATCAGCTTTGAAAGTGGATTCCAAAGAAGAGATGTTTTTATACTTAGAGTTAAGTTGGACCGAGTGGATCACTCAAGATAGTGATTAGTATACTTGGAATTAACTGTAATTGGCAAGAGAAATCCCAAGACTCAGCCTGATGGGAAGTTCTCCCAGTAGTCAAGGAGCAAGGTAATGGTTTCTACTAGTTATTGTAATAAGCTGCTTCAAACGTTAGTGCTTAAAACAATGACTTATTAGCCGTGACCATTTTATGGGCAAGTTGGTGATTTCTCTGCTAGTTCCAACAAGACTTATTCTGTGGCTTCACTGAGCAAGGGTTGGTTGAGCTGGGCTGTCTGAGGTGGCTGGTATGCATACTGTGGCAGATGGTGCTGGCTGGCTGCTGGAGCAGCTCAGTTCAGGCACTTCAGCCACATTCTTGTGTGCAAAACAACAAAGCCAGCCTAAAGTTAAGAGTAGGATAATGGACCAAGCTTCACCTGACTAGCTACTTCTCATCTCCTGGATGACCATCATCATCATAATCATCATCATCCACTTGGACAATTATGGGGTTGCAAAAATTAGCTGTCCTCCAATAACTATGTTATTCATTTCTCTGAATACTTTTTTTTCTTTATAATACACCATAGTTTATTTTTGCCGGTTGTGGGGCCTGAACTCTGGGCCTGGGTGCTGTCTCTTAGCTCGAGCCACAGCACCACTTCCGGCTTTTTCTGCTTAGGTGGTGCTGAGTAATGGAACCCAGGTCTTCATGCATGAAAGGCAAGCACTCCACCACTGAGCCAACTTCCCAACCCCAGTATACCACAGTTTATATCCTATATAATCAATGGTTATGTTCTGTCTTCGTTGGCAGACAGACAGCACTGTGAAGGCACTGAGTATTTATTCATTGACATGTCTCCAGCAACAAGCATACTATTGGCTAGGTGAACAATGAATGATTTGCGTATTTTTTTCATTCCAAAAGAATTATCTTCTGTAAAGAACTTAAAAAAAATTGTGTCTTTTGGGCTTATGTTCCATTTAACATTAAAAAAAAACTTTAGGATCATTATTCCCTACAACTACATTTAGTATTTTTCTGATTTATAAAATATTATAAAATATTTTTACTCAAAGATGCCCTTTCCTGTTCTTAGTATTAAGGAGATTAAGCAATTGGGTAATAGAGACAGTAACTATATATTAGATTATAGGAACATGTTACAAAATATACATAAGATATGCTGGGTGAATTTAGCTTGTAGCAGAGCACATGCTCAGAATGTCCAGGCCCAAGGTTCAACCCCTAGCACTCCCTGCTCCCCCCCAAAAAAACCCCTAAAAGCAACAAATCATACAGAATACAAATAGTTTAGTATATATCTGGATACAGAATAGCTTTAATTTCATCTAACATTACATAGGATAATACTGTTGTTTCAAGCTCCCAGATATTTCAAACACTGGCATATAACAAGAATTTCTTCAAAAGTTTTTTTTTTTTTCTTTAAAGGTAGTATAAAATGGTAGCATCTGAGAGATTAACTATTACACTTGGAAAAAGCTATTTCCTAATTTGGAAATAGATTCAACATGGGGAATAGGAGGTTTAAAATGTGAAATATTCCTGATGGACAATTAACTTGTCTTTTGCAGATTATCTGTAGTGATCTTTTATACTACAAATGTAAAATGTACAAAGATACACTATCTTAACACAAAAATCCCAAGCTGTCAATGCAACATACAAAAGTAGTATACTGGAAATAGGGTGAAACACTCATCAATTACTTAGACACTTAAAAAAACTACTTTTTAAAGAAATTGGATGTTTTGGTGACATTCAAACATTGTTATTAAAAAAAAAAAACCTCTGGTTTTTACTGAGGATAGAACATAATCCTAGAAAGACATATTTTGAATTTTGGGAAGGCTTTTTTTCCCTAAAGCAACTGCTTTTTGATATGGACTATCAAAAATATAGTTTAAGATGATTTATGAACTCATTTTGTTATGTTTCTGTAATATTGTTCAGACCTAATGCAAACCTCCTCTTAATCAAAAGCAATTTTTGGTTTCTTTGGTAAAATGTACAAATTACTTCATTCCACATCAGTCATTTCTATTCCATCACTTTCTTTAACATATATTACTGGGCCCAAATCTTTCTCTGAAAAACATTCTGTGCCAGTCCCTTCAGTTCTTGTGAAGTTTTCTTGGTTTCTGTCTTCTAGTCTTATTTTATTGGTGTTTTGAAATAACCGAGTCACGGGTTCCAGCCTGCTTTGCTCAGTCACTCTCATTAAGTGATCATCCACTTTTGAATTCATTTCCATAGCAGATATCTGACTAGCAGATTTACTAAGCCAAAATCCCATTGGGACAGCTGAACAAGTAGTTTAAACAGTGGAAATGTTTCTTCAATGTAATTACTGAAAAAAAAAAAAAAGGTATAAGTAACAAGTGAATACAATAAGAATTTCAACAACTTCACAGAAATGTTGGTTTAGAGGAAACATTATAGTAAGGTTAAAAATATAAAGTAAAACTGCCAATTTTTTTTCAAGTGTTACATTTTCTTTGTGGGAGGGTTTGCAAGGTTTATAATTTCTCTTAAAAGTCTTGTTACAAAAGGAATCTCCCTAGTCTTTCCTTTCAAGCATCATCTTGGGTAGCATACATAAAGGCTTAAACTTTACTAATTCTTTTTGTAAGGGAAGTACTTCTAAATTTCTCTATGAAGAATCTTTCTTTTAACCTTTAAATGTTCAACTAACAGTTTTTTTGCTCGTTTGTTTTTGGTGCTGGGGATCATAGCCTTCATTCTCCTAAACAATTAGCTCTATTACTGAGCACACCTCAAGCCCAAGTATTAAAGTTAGCACGTTCTTTTTTGTAAACTCAAAATAAGCTTAAAGTTCTAAGAGGTTACTGGATTATACATTATTTTGCCTAACACTTCAGGTGGGGCCTTGAGAGCCCATGTTTCTTCATTCCTTACTTAATCAATTAGGTGTAATTCTATTTGAGAGGAAATGTACTTCTTGATTTTCTGACACAATTAAGTTGAGGAACACTCAACTTAAATTTTCTAGTGTCTAGTTATGTTTACAAAGTTTATGGCAAATGAAAATTAAATAATATTAAGTATGATACTATATAATGACAGAAATATCGTAAAAGAATTCAGAGGCTGGAAAATCAAGGCATTTACATTTAAGTGTGCTTTTCTGAGAAAATGTTTTACCATAAAAGTTACTTATGCCTAATATTTTATGGAAAAGAATACTCACCTAAGTAAAACAGGAACTCTTAGTCTCCTCAAATGTGACCTTATATTTTGAAATGCATAGGCTTACACCATGTCTAGATCATCAGAGGACCACCATAAAAACCTACTGTCAGTGTCACCTGTGGAGGAAAAAACAGGAAACTTAATGTCATCATTATAAGTTCAGAAATTCTGCTTATTTAACTATATACTAAACATCAGGAAATATTTCTTCTTCAAGCTGAACTCCAAAACAACTCACAGAATGATGCAGTGCTCATTCTTTTTCACCTAAAAGCTAATTTCCCCACCTTTGGTAACATAATTAAAAAAAAACAATTTATTTTAATCAAACAGTCATATTTCCAGAATGCTCTTTAAAAAAATCAAATTTGTGGCCAACTGTCACAAGGTAACCCATCACAACGTCATGTACAATAATAAATTTTCCTCCCAAGTGCTTCCTTGCTCATTGGCTGGCACTCTATGACCTGTGCCACGCCTCCAAACCCTTAAAATCTGTAAATACAATTCTAACAGCAGAGTAACCATTATATAAGGTATGAGGAAAATACATGAACTATTACAGACTCAAGAGCCTATTTTCAAAATCTAAGAAAACAAAATGCCACAGATGAAAGGCAAGATGTGAAATTAAAGTGTTTCAACATCCTAGGTTGCACAGGTATCAAAAAATGTTTCGAAGGAAAAAAAAATCTTTTTGTGTTTTTCCAATATCTTAAAAGAGACAACAATTTTAAGGCAGTTGGGTCATCCAACACAGTACAGCGTTCAAGTGAAGTCAGTGCTCCCAGACTGAAGGCTTCTGAGATGGCAACTTTCAATAGTATTGGGGGGCTGGGGGGGGGGGTGGGGGGAAGCTGGGTGCTGGTGGCTCACGCCTGTCATCCGAGCTAATCAGGAGGCTGAGATCTGAGGAACGTAGTTCAAAGCCAGCCCGGGCAAGGAAAGTCAGTGAGACTCTGACATCCCAATAACCACCAAAAAACCGGAAGTGGAGCTGTGGCTCAAGTGGTAGAGCGCTTGCCTTGAACATATTGAGGCTCAGGGACAGCATCCAGGCCGAGTTCAAGCCCCAGGACCAGGAAAAGGAAAAAAACAAAAAACACCAAAATCGACACACTGTTAGCCCCTTGGGGCTATTTTTTCCTTGTTAATGGTGGCGACCTTTTCTGTAGTGGGGCGTTGGAGGGGGGAGTGACTTGGAGAAGGAATCTGGCCTTTTATTGCTAGTTTTGCCATCTGGCGATTCCATCGTGGGTCGACCGATCGTGCTGATCAAGACCGTCGGGTCTACGGGCTCCCCAGGCTTGGAGGCTGCCCAAGCTCACCAGGCAAGGTGGGCTCTCTCCCGGGGACAGCAGCAGGAGAAGGGGTACCGGACCAGGAGCACCCCGTCAAAACATTTCCCGGGTGAAGCAGGAACTGCTCCCAAGATCAGCGCTGGGGAGTGACCGTTTCACTGAACGTGGGTCCAGAACGATACGAAACCCTAGGGGAAGCGGCACAAGACCACCGCCTCCAAACAGTAAATGTTCCAGAGCAGCTGCGCAGAGGCACGCGAGTAACAGCCCTGCGCATGCGCGTTCTGCGGTGCCGCGGGAGTCGGGCGAGGGGAAGTGAGCGTGAGGATGGTTACTAGGAGACAGGACGCTCGGACGCGCGCCTCGACGCTGCGTGGGCTTGCGCCTGCGCGGCGCCGATGGGCCAGGAAGAGGACTCTCCTAGCCCTGAAAGAGGCTGGCAGGTGGAGCTTCGCGTCGCTACGTGCTTAGGTGCGCGCGCACGGCTCGTAGTCCCCGCGAGAGTGCGAGTCGAGCCAGGTACGCGTGCGCACGGGGCCTAGGGGCGCGCCGGACGGAAGTGGAGCGAAGGCGCCGGGGAGGTGGAAGAAGAGCCCCCCTCAGGTACAGAGCGTGAGGGCGGGGCCGACGGCAAGCGGGCCGGCGCTAACCGCCCCCCACCTCCTTCCCGCCAGGCCCCGCCTGTACTCCGCCTTCGCCGGGCCTGAGCCAGGTCAACTTGGGGGAGGGAAGGGAGGAGAAAGGGGCGGGAGGATGGAGACGGGGTGGGACCTGGGTCTCCAGCGAGGGACACAACCTGACAGTCGCCGGGATGAGCTCCGAGGTGGACGGTGGGCCGGAAAGCTCGGGGAGGGCCCCGGAGCTCCAGGTAGACGTCGAGGAGACGCGCCGGGGTGGGGGAAAGCTACTTGTGGGCCGGAAGGCGACTGCAGGAGGGGGCGTGGGGGTGGGTGGGGTGGGGTCTGAGGGTCGCCCCGGGTGGGGTGTCTCTGCTGGAGCCCGCTGCGCGGAGCGCGGGCGCGGGAAGACCACCGGAAGCAGATTTTCCCCGGGTTGCGGTGTCGTGAGGGGGTCAGGGTTAAACCTAGTTCCTATGGTGACCGCTCCGCTCCCTGCCGCGGCTCGCGGGTGCTGGGACTCAGTTCTGCTGAGTAGAAACTCTTTGGAGTGAAGCTGAGGAATTTGGAATCCGAGATCTGACCCCCCCGAATCGCTCACTTTTGAGCCACTTCTCTTTTACGGACCTGGAGAGGCGAAAGGCGGAACTCATGTAGGCATTTGCACGAGATTCTCAACAATTTCAATATTGTACACAAGAAAGGCAGGGCATGCTCGATTTTTGTCTGGAAAGCCCCCGAAGCCTCAAGTTGGTGGTGGCCTAAAAACACATGTGTGGGTGGGTGTATATACGTTCCTGAATCTATTATATTTGTTATGTATGTAAACATATGGATATGAATATGTGATCGGATCGATCGATCATCTCCATTCTTAAGTAAGAATTGTGGTTTCAGGAAAAGTTTGCATAGATGACAGCGTTCCGGTGTTTTCCTTCCTCCCACCCCAGTCCCTTACGTCCCAGAATTATTTGTTGTTTAAATTTCCTCTACTGGTTTTCAGCTTCTCAAGTACTTGTTTACTTGTGAAGAAATAAACAGAACAACGATCGGTTTGAAGAAAATAGAATAAATAGCATAAGGGAAGATGTTACATTCAACTGTTTCCAGGGTAAAACTAATGTTTGTTTGTATTTCAATTGCACAATGGACTCAGTCTGTCAGTCTTATTTATTGGGAAGTAGGAAGAGGATTGCATTAATGAAATATTTACTTAAAGCTCTAAACTTTGGCCCAGCGCCGGTGGCTCACGCCTGTAATCCTAGCTACTCAGGAGGCTGAGAGCTGAGGATCATGGTTCAAAGCCAGCCAGGGCAGGAAAGTCCGTGAGACTCTATTTCCAATAAACCACCAGGAAACTGGAAGTGGCGCTGTGGCTCAAGCGGTAGAGCGCTAGCCTTGGAGCTGAAGAGCTAAGGGACAGCGCCCAGGCCCAGAGTTCAAGCCCCACGACTGACAAAAGAAAAAAGAACACTAAACTTTGCTATTATCTAATAGCAACAATTCCCCAAACATACTTCATTTTGGTTACTTTCTGAAGAAAGATTACTTTTAGTACAGCATATAATCATGTGTAGATATTCTCTATGTTTTCTCTTCTGTCTTGTTTTAGGTGTTTTAGATTGTTTAGTTGTTTAGACAGCGGATGTTGTTATTTAGCGTATCACAGATCTAACAGATCACATACCCATTCCTCCATACTTTGCTGACTTCTATGATACTTATTTGCTTTTCCCTCTAGTTTCTCCATCTTTGTTTGTGAACACATATCTTATAGTTTTACTTGCTTTGTATGTAAGTGGTATTGTATATTTTATAGCAAGTTGCTTCTTTTTTTGTGTGTTCTGGACCTGAGCTTTTGTGCTCAAGGCTACCACACTACGACTTGAGCCACAGCTCCATTTTGGGCGTTTTGGTAGTTAATTGGAGATAAGAGTCTCACAACTTTACTGAGTGGGCTGGCTTTGAAACTCTATCTCCAGATTTCAGCCTCCTGAGTAGCTAGGATTACAGGCATGAGCCATCAGCACCTTGTGGCATGCTGTTTCTTAACATTGTGTTTTTAAGATTTATTCTTAACCTTACTTTTGCAGTAGTGGGTTCAAACTCAGAGCATTTTTATTGGTAAGCAGGCATTCTTCTGAGGTACACTTCCAGGGCTTTTATGCATTATGCATTTTTCAGATAGGCTCAGCCTTCCTGCCTGGCATATGTCTGAGCCATGATCTGCCTATTTTAAGCTTACCATGGTAGCTAAATAAAGGTGTGCACCACCTTGTCTAGCCCTTTTTTTTTGCCTAGGCTGGCCTTGAAGCTCAGTCCCAAGTCTCAGGCTCCCAAGTAGCTAGAATTACAGGTGTAGGCCACCAGCATTCAGCTTAGAGTTAACCTTATTATTGCTTGTACTTTGCTGGTTAGTGCTCCATTGTAAGGATCAACTCGACTTATTGCACGGTTAGTGGACAGTAAGGGACAATTATAAACAACATAACTGAACATTCTTGTACATTTTGAATCTTTTGAAGTGAACTAGTTAGTAAGTTGGTTCTTTTTGTCACTGTCATATTACTAAATCCTTTTAGTCTAGAAGCTTCCTGGAAACAACTATCCCTTTCTTGTATTTCCAAGTGTTCCTTGATAAACACTACCTCTCTTTAGGGCATTGTTTCATGCTGCATTGAAAAGACAAGTTTCTTTATACTATAAAAGAGATGGTAGAAAACAGAGTTTGGTGTTTGGATGGAATGATTGGAATGATGAGTTCTTCTTAAGCTAAACTGCAACTTTACTATTTTGTTCCAATTGAAATTCACAACATTTATTCACTTTTTTATTATAAATAAAAGACCTTCAAAATTATTCATAAATTCAGCCTAGGTTATGTCACTGAGCTTTTGTGCTCAAGGCTAGCACTATACCACTGGACTCACAGCTCCACTTCTGTTTTTTTGGTGTTTAATTGGCTATAAGAGTCTCAAGGATTTTCTTGCTTGGGTTAGCTCAAACCACTTTCCTCAGATTTCAGCCTCCTGAGTAGCTAGGATTGTAGGCAAGCCACCAGCACCCAGCCATTCATAAACTTCATAAACTTTTTTTTTTTGGCTGGTCCTGGGGCTTAAACTTAGGGCCTGATCGCTCTGAGCCTCTTTGAGCTCAAGACAAGTGCTGTACCACTTGAGCCACAGCACCATTTCCTGTTTTTTTTTCTGAGTAGTTTATTGGAGATGAGTCTTATCAGCTTCACTGGACATTGGTGAAAATGAACTAAGCAACTCAAGGGCTGTGATCAGAAGGAAGGAATGATAGAGAAAGAGGGAACAGCTGACACTAAGCAAAAGGAAAGAGAAGTACATAGCACCTGATTTGGAAGAAATAGTCTTATTGTTAAAGTTTGTGACCTTAGCTAGGTATAACTATGCAACAGTATTGTGAAATATATGTGGTCACTTAATCTCAATAAAGAAATATTAGGGGAAAAGAAAGTCTCATATTGCTGGACTTTCTTACCCAGTCTGGCTTCAAACCACAATCCTCAGATCTCAGCCTTCTGAGTAGCCAGGATTATAGGCATGAGCCACTGGCGCCTGGCTATAAACTTGTATGATGTTCAATAACCTTTTGATAGGGAGGTTGTTCCTATTTGAAAATGTCTTTAAATCTAAACTTTGTTTTTTGTTTTTTTGTTTTGTTGGTTGTGGGGCTTGAACTCTGGGCCTGAGTGCTGTCCCTCAGCTCTTCAGCTCAAGGCTAGCGATCTACCACTTGAGCTAGCGCCACTTCCTAAATCTAAACTTTTGAAGACAATTTTATTGTTTTTTTTTTTTTTTTTTTTTTGGGTCCAGTCGTGGGGCCTGAACTCTGGGCCTGGGTGCTGTCCCTCAGCTCTTCAGCTCAAGGCTAGCACTCTACCACTTGAGCCACAGCGCCACTTCTGGCTTTTTTCTTATGTGGTGCTGAGGAATCGAACCCAGGGCCTCGAGCATGCAAGGCAAGTGCTCTACCACTGAGCCACCTTCCCAGCCCCAATTTTATTGTTTTTATTTTTGTGTATATGTGCTTGAACTCAGCCGAGGAGCTCTTTTAGCTGTAGTAGGCTAGTGTTCTACCACTTAAGCCACAGCTCTATTTCTAGCTTTTTGGTGGTTAATTGGAGATAGAAGTCTCATATACTATCCTGCCTGGGATGGCTTCGAATTGCTGTCATATCTCATTCTATTGAGT
Source organism: Dipodomys spectabilis (assembly GCF_019054845.1). NCBI lineage: Eukaryota > Metazoa > Chordata > Mammalia > Rodentia > Heteromyidae > Dipodomys > Dipodomys spectabilis. Next base: position 4,478,086 of record NW_024870864.1, on the reverse strand, counting down.
ACTAAGATTATAGGGGTGAGCCACTAGTGCCTGGCTTGAAGACTGTTAAAAAACAAACAAAAAAGCTAGATGAGATTCTGTGGAACAAGATTTCTAAACTGCATACAAAGCATGCCAATATTTTCAGTAGACATTTATAGAGCAAGTGTTAAATGCTTCATTATTTTGCTCACATTGTAATACCCTTTAATATGCTGTGTGCATGTGTGCCTGTGTGCATGCATGCATGCCTGCCTGCCTTCCTGTCTGTTTGTGCCTCTGTCTGTGCTCATGCCTTGAACAGGCTTGAACAGTGGGCCTCCTGCTTTTGCTGCTTTTTGTTCACTGCTGGCACTCTTACCAGTTAAGCCACACCTCCAGTCCTAGCTTTGTTTTGGTAGTTGGAGAGTCTCTTCTATTTGTCTGGCCAGGTTGGCTTCAAACCTCAATCCTCAGATTCCAGCCTCATGAATAGCTAGGATTATAGTGAGCACCTGGCCCTAATTTATAGTCTTACCTCTTTATTGAAAAGTTAGAATCCTACATAGGAAGTCACCAAATTTCTATCTGCCCTTTCTTTTCTCACCCCTACCTCAGAGGACCATGCATACTTTTTTTTTTTTTTTTTTTTTGTCATTGTGGGGCCTGAACTCTGGGCCTGGGCGCTGACCCTCAGCTCTTCAGCTCAAGGCTAGTGTTCTAACACTTGAGCCACAGGGCCACTTCTGGCTTTTTCTGCTTATGTGGTGCTGAGGAATCAAACCCAGGGCCTCATGCATGCAAGGCAAGCACTCTACCACTGAGCCACCTTCCCAGTCCCCATGCATACTTTTTAACCTGGCTTTTCTTATGTTACCTAGCTGGTTTTCTCCATTAATTAGCACTAACACATGTCTTTGGAATTGTTTCTGTGCTTTAAAACTTCTTCACCTGCAAATACCTGAGGGAAATTGTAAAGTCTTGTGTGTATGGAATGAGTATCATTTATCCAGAGTACTATACCAGAAATATTTCAGGTATCAGGTTTTGGAATCTTGCATGAGATATCTTAATGATAGAATCCAAATGTAAACATAAAAGTATTTTTTTGGGGGGGGGTCTGGCCATGGGGCCTGAACTCTGGGTCTGGGTACTGTCCTTCAGCTCTTCAGCTCAAGGCTAGTGCTCTACCACTTGAGCCACAGAGCCACTTCCGGCTTTTTTCTTTTTGCTTATGTGGTACTGAGCAATCGAACCCAGGGCCTCATGCATGCAAGGCAAGCGCTATACCACTGAAAGACCTTCCCAGCCTCCATAAAATTCTTTTATATCATCAATTTCTGCACTTAGACTGAAGGCAATTTTACTACTTCTGGGTTTTGACAGCAGTCCCTCACATGAGGTCAGATGCGGAATTTTCCATTTGGAGCTCAGAAAATCTTGGATTTCAAAGCATTTCAGGGTTTAGATATCCAGATTATATAGGATATGTAACTTGTATTTGTGTTTTCCTTAAGAGAGGATCCAGAGGTTTTTGTTTGATTCTGAAAGGGATCCTTAACTGAAAGAGAACTCAGAAACTTTTTTTTTCACCTCTTGTAATGACCCTTCTACAACTCTGACCTTTCTCTAACTTACTTTAATTTTAACTTTCTTCCTTTTACAATCATGCTTCTTAGAAGAGGTTTGCATTTCCTAATTGGTTTTCATTAATCTTTATTCATTAATCTTTATTAGTTTCTTCAGGCTTGTTTCTACCCTAGTCTTATCACTTAAAGATTTTTTATTTATTTTATTATTATTCAATAACAAATATTTACGAATTAAACATTTTTTGAGTAAATATGAAATAAGCATTTTAGTAAATAACTTTGTAGTGGACAGTTTTTTTTGAGTAAATATGAAATAAGCATTTTAGTAAGTAACTTTGTAGTGGACAGTTTTTAAGCATTTGAGACATCATAATGATCAAAAAAGACCCAAAATATCTTAAAGTTTATTTCCAAGTAGGGGTAGGCAGATGATAAATAAATTATGTCATGTTAAATGGCACTAAATAAAAATAGTCCAAATAGAGAGATATTAGGAAAGAGGCTATGATATGTAAAATGCCAAGGAAGACCTTGTAGGGATCAATAGAAGAAGCAAGAAGACCAATAGGTAACTTGCAGTAAACTAGATGGGAAAGGATGGTTACTTGGCTTATGGAAGTGGCAATGAAAATGTATACAACTGGGTGGATTTAGGTTATATTAGGTTATATTAGGGAGCTAGAACCAACAAGGCTCTGTTGATAAATTAGATATGAGTCAGGAAAGAGAAATCAACATAATACCTTACTTTTTGACTGTAGGCATGTACACCAATGATAGTGACATTTTACCTTGAGAAAACCTGGAAAGGATGTAGTGGAGGCAGGACTGAGAGCAAAGATGCATATAAGGGATTTAAGAGGGTTATTTAGACTTACTAAAGTTGCTATGACTGTGCACATCCAATAAAAGCAATACAATGTGTTAAGTGCTCCAGTAGGGGTATGTTCATAGCTTTTTGGGAGTGGAGCATAGATCCTAAATCCATTTTAATAGAAGTCAAATACTTCTTTATAGGCATTTTCCCTGTGTTCCCTTAGCATACTAGTATATTACTCTAGCAGTAATCCTTGCTTTTATAGTAATCTCTTTCTGTTTTGTTTTGTGCCAGTACTGGGATTGAACTCAGGACCTGGCACTAACTTTTTCCCTCAAGGCTACCACAACTCTACTTCTGGCATATTTTGATGGTTAATTGGAGATAAGGGTCTCATCGTTTCCTGCCCAGGCTGCCTTTGAACCTCAATTGTCCGATCTTACTCTCCTGAGAAGATATTCTAGACATAAGCTAGCAGCTCCCAGCTTTGTGCTATAATTTTTTATTTATTTGTTGTGGTCTTTTCTAATTGAGCTAATTGAAAGTTGAAATGGCAGGGTGTCATTTTTATTTTTATCTCCATATGCTAGCATGATTGGTTTTTAGTCTAGCTGTTTATAAATTTGATTAGTGAATATATGTCACTTTTGTAATCAGATAGCATGAACTAAAGTAGTGATAATATGGATAGAAAAATGCATTTGAGAGTCAGATTATATGACAAGATCAGTAGAACTTGATGGCTGATTTGATAAATTGAATCCAAATTAGTAATAATAGTAATAGAAAACAATATATGTATCATGCTTATTATGTGCTAACTACTAATTTCAGTCTTTATAGTAACTTATTTAACCTTCATTCAATTCTATGAGGTAAGCACAATAATCATTTCTAGTTAGTAATCAAGGAAACCATATCCAGAGGAGTAGCATGTCCAAGGTCATGCGATGAAAAAATAAAAGAATTAGGATTATGACTGTAGGTAGTCTGGTGTCAAAATACATGCTGAATTATGTTTATTTCCCAATTAAGAATGAAAGTTACACTTGTACTTTATGAGATCTGGGTAGAAATGCCAAACCTTATTCTATTGGTTTTTGATATTAGAGATCACTGAAAAGTAGAAGGGGTCTGAGGTGCAAAAACTGGCAGGCCCAGCATGGGAATTTTCAGATATACTTCTCTGTTTCTACAACTGGCAGTATTGACTAGAAAGCTGGTAGGAAGGTATTAATTCCAGCATGATTGCTCACAATTGTCTTGTGGATTTGTGACTTCTCATTTTTAATTGTTAGACTTGTCCCTACTTGACTGACAGTTCAGTGTACCAAAGATGAGTTTCCACTTTAGCACACTGAATTATCATCAACCTCAATACATTTTTATTGATACTTTCCTGTTATGTTAAAAAAAACTCTGGTGGAGCTGCAGAGAACTTTCAGATGTTGCTTGATCTTTAGACTATCATACTATCATGAGGAAGAAATAGCTAGAAAAAAATAGCTGCATAAATTTTCCTATAATCACTATAAACAGAAGTCTCAATGATGTAGTAATCGTTATAATGGAGAAGACAAAGAAGATTTGAAGAATATGAAATTCAAGTCAAATGGAAAAAAATCTTAAGTATATGCAGTAAGATTGAAAGCCAGGTGCCAGTGGCTCACGCCTGTAATCCTAGCTACTCAGGAGGCTGAGATCTGAGGATCTCAGTTTAAAGCCAGCCTGGTCAAGAAAGTCCATACTTTTTTTGGGGGGGGTCTGGTTGTGGGGCCTGAACTCTGGGCCTGCGAGCTGTCCCTCACCTCTTCAGCTCAAGGCTAGCGCTCTACCACTTGAGCCACAGGGCCACTTCTGGCTTTTTTCTTTTTTGCTTATGTGGTGCTGAGGAATCGAACCCAGGGCCTCATGCATGCAAGGCAAGTGCTCTACCACTGAGCCACTTTCCCAGCCCAAGTCCATACTCTTTTTTTTTTTTTTTTTCAGGCACAACTTTTTTATTTTTTTTTTCCGTTTTGTTTTTAAATCAGTAAAAGAAACTGGGCCCTAGAAGCTGCAGTGATCTAAGCAGCAGCAGCAGGTTTGTGCATTTGTCCTTTTTTTTGTTTTTTGTTTATATATATTATCACACTGCTGGCACACTTTATTTGCATGAAATTCTGCACCATATATACTAATTGTAGTAAAGTTATTTAACCCCACTCTCGGGGTGGGAGGGACCTATTCTGGAAGATAATTTTCACTGAAATCTAATCAAACTGTTAAATGGATTGTGACAAGATTATAAATGATATGAAAAATAAAATAACATTTTAACATTTGGCCATCAACTTAAGAAAATGGGTTGCTATAGAAATTTTTTGCAATTTTAAAAGGTAATATATTCTACCCTCATTAGGGTCCTCAGAGTTAAAGCATAATGAACAGGAAAGAAAAGAATGCAACTGAGTGCCAAGGCCAACACTGTGTCAGAGGTCATGAGGGTAGAGTACAAAAAATATGGAACGCTTCACGAATTTGCGTGTCATCCTTGCGCAGGGGCCATGCTAATCTTCTCTGTATCGTTCCAATTTTAGTATATGTGCTGCCGAAGCGAGCACAAGTCCATACTCTTATCTCCAATAAACCACCAGAAAACCAGAGTGGCTCTGTGGCTCAAGTGGTAGAGCACTAGCTTTGAGCTGAAGAGCTCAGGGACAGTGTCCCCAGGCCCAGAGTTCAAGCCCCATGACTGACCAAAAAAAAAAAAAAAAAAAAAAGAAAAGAAAAGAAAAAAAAAGGAATGTCTTCCTAACAAAGGAATTTTAATTCTACATGTCATTTTATGATTACAGTGAATCATGATCAATGTCACCCTGTCCCAGAACTTACAGGGCAGATTAGTTTATCATTACAAGGTACAATAACAAAATATGATAGATTTTATTACAGGAATGGGTTGGAGACCAAAAGAACATTCTAGTATGGTCTTTTTTTAGGGTAGGTGGTAACTTTATAGAGAAAGTAGTAACACAGGAGTTGATCCCCAAGGGATATGGAGAGATATCACATTCTCCAATTCACACTTCAAATACTTTTGACTTTATGCAACTTTCATTCCAGATGCCACATAGCGAGCTCTGAACAACTCCATATAGTTTTTAATGTTAATAGATTTTGCACAGATTTTCTCCACACTTTTATCAATTATATTACCACCAGGAATGTATAAAAATACTAAGTACATGTCCAACTTATTTGCCAAGGTAACGATTTAAAAAAGGCATCTCACGATTATTAGTTTGCTTGTTTATTTATGGTAGTTCTGGAGCTTGAACTTAGGGCCCTGTCCTCTTTGTTCATCTTGCTCATGGCTGGTGCTTTCACTTGAGCCATATTTCCAGTCCTGCATTTTGATAGTTTATTGTGCTGGCTTAGAGCCATGATCCTCAGATCTCAGTTTCCTGAGTAGCTAGAGTTACAAGTGTGAGTCACTTGCACTGGCTCAGTATTATTTTAATTTGTATTACTTTAAAGCCTGAAAATTGAACATTTTTGTAATTTACCAAATTTCCTAATATTTTATTTCTCTATAAGAATTATTTACATTTAGGGGAATTATCTCTTTATGATATGGTTAACAACCTTTTTGTTACTATACAATAGGAACAGCAAGCCTGTAGATAATGATAACCATATTGGACAAAACACCTAGAGGTAGATTACTTAATGTAGTACAGACTCATATATATATATATATATATATATATATGTATATATTTTATATATAAAGTATTTTTATATATTTATTTATATATAAAATATATACATACATACATATATATATATATATATATATATTTTTTTTTTTTTTTTTTTTTTTTTGGTCTGTTGTGGAGATTGAACTCTGGGCCTGAACGCTGTCCCTGCGCTCTTCAGCTCAAGGCAAGTGCTCTACCACTTGAGCCAGAGTGCCACTTCCGGTTTTTTAGTGGTTTATTGAAGATAAGGGTCTCATGGACTTTCCTGCCCGGGCTGGCTTTGAACCGCAGTCCTCAGATCTCAGCCTCCTGAGTAGCTAGGATTACAGGCGTGAGCCATCGGTGCCCGGCCAGACTCATATTTTTTGGGAGAGATGGATTAGAGCATATCTTTGAATAAAATACTCAATATCAAATTTTTTTATTTGAAAAACGCAGTTATATAATGTAAAATTTTAAGAAACTAAAGCTCAATAAAATCCTCTTCACTGGTGGAGTATAGTTCAAAACATACCTAAGAATGTTAATAATTTTTTTGTGCATATGTGTACCTATCCTGGAGCTTTAATTCTGGGCCTGGGCACTGTCCCTGAGCTTTTTTACTTCAGGTTAGCAATATATCACTTGAACCACACTCCACTTCAGCTTTGTGGTGGTTAGTTGGAGATAAGAGTGTCATGGATTTTCCTGCCCTGCATGGCTTGCAATGCAATCCTGAGTAGCTAGGCATAAGCCATCAGTGCCCAGCTGTTACTAATTTTTATTTTTATTTTATTTATTTATTTATTTTTGGGTCCGGTTGTGGGGCCTGAACTCTGGGCCTGGGCACTGTCCCTCAGCTCTTCAGCTCAAGGCTAGAGCTCTACCACTTGAGCCACAGCGCCACTTCCGGCTTTTTTCTTTTTGCTTATGTGGTGCTGAGGAATCGAACCCAGGGCCTCAGGCATGCAAGGCAAGTGCTCTACCACTGAGCCACCTTCCCAGCCCCCACTAATTTTTTTTTTGGGGGGGTCCGGTCGTGGAGCCTGAACTCTGGGCCTGGGTCCTGTCCCTCAGCTCTTCAGCTCAAGGCGAGCGCTCTACCACTTGATTCACAGCGCCACTTCCGGCTTTTTTGTTTTTGCTTATGTGGTGCTGAGGAATCGAACCCAGGGCCTCAGGCATGCAAGGCAAGTGCTCTACCACTGAGCCATCTTCCCAGCCCAGCCCCACTAATTTTTATTGATGTGAAAAAGTACAAGCTGTTTTAAACTAACTGCCTCTAATATTTCCTATTCTTTCTACTAGGTTACCACCAAAGAACATCATTTTGGTCTAGGGGCTCCATTTTCTGAAGCTGAAAAATATCAGAATACTCTCCAGCTAGAACAAGAAGTGGGAAACCAAGATAGATTCATCTCTACACTGAAATTACAGGTTACCTTTAGTTTACATACATGTTTCTCTGAATTACTTTGGAATGGGGACCTATTTTAAAGAAAGAAGATGGAAAATAAATATTAATTCAGAACGCATTTAAATCTAATGATCTACTATCTTAATCATTTGATACACATATATTCAAAGTTAATGAGTACAAACTATGTACTAAGTATTATATCAGGGGCTTTCACATGTATAATACATAATCATACTTAATTCTTCCTAAAGTTATGAAGAATTAAGTATGATTATTATTATAAATGATGATGTTATTTCTGTTGGTTAGCATGATAACTAAAATACCAAGAGTTTCAATAATTCTGACATCCAACTAATGAACAGCAGCTAGGATTTCTTTGTATTTCCAAGTTAGAACAGATTTGGGGGCTGGGAAGGTGGCTCAGTGGTAGAGCGCTTGCCTTGCATGCATGAGGCCTTGGGTTCAATTTCTCAGCACCACATAAGCAAAAAGAAAAAAAAAAGCCGGAAGTGGCGCTGTGGCTCAAGTGGTAGAGTGCTAGCCTTGAGCTGAAGACAGCACCCAGGCCCAGAGTTCAGGCCCCACGACCAGACTCAAAAAAAAAAAAGAACAGATTTGTACCTAGTTCTCTGGGCTCCATGTTCCATATTGTTTCTGTTCCTCTGCTGCCTGACATAGTGTAACTACTAATAAAAGCTATTAAAAAGAACTTCTGGGAAAACTAAGTAGACTTAATTTTTCCTCATTTTTCCATGATATACAATTCAAAACTCAGTTATATATATGAGTATTTATTTGTGTGCATGTATATGTATATATGATATGTATATCATATATACATGTTATACATACACGTTATATGGGTATATATGTATGTTCTATGCATATAACGTATTTTATATACATGTATTTTATATACATAGTATATATAATATATAATGCATACTATATACTGTATATATAATACACAGTATGTATATGTATATATATACCATATAGTATATATATGTGTGTGCATACAAGCTATATGTACATATACAGTGTGTATATATAATGTATATATACATATATATGAACATTATACTTATATAGAGTATATGTGCATTCTGTATACATATTTAGTAGATATACATATACGCATATGTATATGTGTTTATGTGTATATGTATATCTACATATATGTATATGTGTATATGTGTATATATATGTGTATATATGTGTAGATATACATATAATATATACATATATATGAGTTTAGGAACCTCATGACATAAAGAATGATATGCTAATAAGTTCTTGTATTCTTTCTTCATATATTCTAGAGTGCTAAAATAACTTGCAACTGGAAATGACAAGGGAAAATTAAAAAGAAAAAAGGACCTGGGAAAGTCATCCCTCCCTAAACAAAGAGCTAATCTCATAAGGAGATGACTTTTAGACAATAACTTCTCCAAAAAGAAAACTATAGCCACAATTTCTTCCATCATAGACCAAATAGAGAGCTAACATTTGATCTTTACCAAAATGTAGTAAGGAACTTATTTTGGGATTTGCCTCCTCTAGGCGTTTTTCTTACCCTTTCTCCTTAACAAGATGATATCAGGGAAGGTTGAGTAGGGAATCAGGACTTCCATCCTGACCAAGTAATAAGGAGGCACTTGTGACTTTTGTTTAAATTTGTCATAACAGGTACTCCCTTCTTATTGCAAGGGTGGTATCAGGAGGTCTAGTGCAAAAAGATCAGACTTTTACCACTTACCAGCCATAACAAGGCCACACATTCGCAGTGTCAGTGGAGGCCACGTGGGATCAGTAATGAAACACCTCTTTTCTTTCTGATGGTAGTGGCATAGGCATAGTGGAGATCCTGTACTCTCACACTCCTGCCTCCCAACAAGGAGCCCATCCTCCTCAGGGATGAGCAAAGACTAAGTAGAGAAATTGGACTTCTACTTTCATCTAGCAATAATGAGGCAATATCTTTCTTTGGGAGTTGGATTATAGAATGCTTGCTAAAATATAAGATTCAGAGTATTGTAATACTTGGTCTCAAAAAAATTCATCACAAAATCAGGACTATCTGAGAAAAGATAATCAGGAGATGTTAACACTGAAATGAAACAAAGATATTGTGTGTGTGTGTGTGTGTGCGTGTGTGCACGCACGCGCGCACATGTGTGCATACACATACCAACACTGGGCTCGAACTCAGCTTTTTGGTGGTAAATTGGAGATGAGAGTCTCATGGACTTGCCTGGACTGGCTTCGAATAGCTAACTTCAGAACTCAGCCTTCTCAGTAACTTGGATTACAGGTATGAGTCACCAGTTCCCAGCTCAGTTTAACAAAGATTTTAAAGTAGTTATCTTATGTTTCAACAGATGATTATGAACCTACTGAAACAAATGAGAAAATTAGAAAGTTCTAGCTGGCAAATCAAAGTTATAGAGAAGAACTAAATGGAAGTTTTACAACTAAAAATACAACTTGCAAAAATCTTCACACATATAATGTTTATAGCAAAAAAAAAAAAAGAAAAAATAATAATGTTTATAGCAGCACTATAATTGCCAAAACCTGGAAGCAACCAAGATGGTCTTCAGGAGGCAAATAAACAAATTGTGATTCATCCATATAATGGAGTAAGACTTGGTACTAAGAAGAAATAAAGTGTTGAAAGCATATTTAAAGTAAAATAAAGTCCAAAAAGGTTATAAATCACACAATTCAATTTATATGACATCCTGAATACAGAACTGCAGAGCAGAAAAAAAAATCATTGGTGCAAGGTATCTGATGGCTGGGAGGCATGAATAAATGATGCATTAGGGGTTTGTAGGGCAGTTATATTCATTATGAGATGGTAATATCATTCTGTATTTGCCAAAACCCCCAGAATGTATAACAGTGATTTAAATAGGCAATAAATGTATGAAAGGATGTCCACAACATCATATATTAAGGAAGTATAAATCAAAACCACAATGAGCACCACATCATATTCATTAGGATGGCTATTATAACATATGACCATAGTGTATTGGTGGGGAAACTGGAGAACTGGAACATATGTGTTGCAGGTAGGAATGTAAGGTGATGCAGCCATCCTGGAGAATAGTTCAGTGTTTCTCAAAATGTTAAATGTGACTTATGTATTTCATTCATAAGCACATACCCTAAAGAATTAATAGACTCAGTTATTTATATATTTATATACAGATGCTTATAGCAGCATTATTCAAAGCAGCCAAAAGTTGGAATCAACAAATGAACCAATAAATAAAACATAGTTGGATATGGTGGCACATATGCACTAGCAGCTACTCAGAAGGTAGAAGTATCACCTGAGCCCAGGCAGACCAGGCAGCCTTGTCAGTAAAGCAAGACTCCATCTAAAAAACAACTAAGTAATGCGTTATGTCTGTACAAAGGAATACAAGCTTTTATAAGGGAATCAGTTTCCAACTAGGCACAGTGATTTCATGCTTCTGTCTCAGCTACTCAGAAGACAGAGATAAAGAGGTTCATGGTTCAGGGTCAAACTGGACAAAAGGTTGACAAGACTCCCATCTCAATGAGCAAGTTGCAGGGGGTGGTATTTGCTGTGATTCAAGCTACACTGAAGGCTTAGGTAGGAGGATTGCTGCCCAAGGCTGATCCTAGGACAAAAGCATATGAATTAAGCTAAAGCAAAAATGGGCTAGGGATGATTCCAGTAGTAGAGCTCCTGCCTAGCAAGCAAGAGGCTTGAATTTTTCAGTCCTTAGTTAGTACTGCCAGAAAAAGGAAAAGGAAATTATGAAATTGTTATACATGCTACAACATAGATGAGTTTTGAAATATTATGCTAAATATAATAAAGCAGACACAGGATAAAGATTCTTTGCCTTCACTTATACCTCAGATAGGCAAATTCATAAGAAACAGATTTATTTCTTGCTTTTGTGATATGATAAAAATTTAGGAATTGGGCTGGGAAGGTGGCTTAGTGGTAGAGTGCTTGCCTTGCATGCATGAGGCCCTGGGTTCGATTCCTCAGCACCACATAAGCAAAAAGAAAAAAGCCGGAAGTGGCTCTGTGGCTCAAGTGGTAGAGTGCTAGCCTTGAGCTGAAGAGCTGAGGGACAGCGCCCAAGCCCAGAGTTCAAGCCCTATGACTGACCAAAAGAAAAACAAGTGGCACATCATCCTTTTAAGTACTAGAAAAAAAAAGAACTGTCTTTTCGTTACTCTACCACCAACAAAATATCCTTGAAGAGGAAACTGAAAACTTGTTGTTAAGAGAGCTACCCTAAAGGAATACCTAAAGGAATTTCTGTAATGAGGAAAGAAATAGTTAACTCTTGGAGGGGCTAGAGTTGTGGCTCAAATAGTAAAGCACCAGTTGAGCAAGCAAGCTGAACAAGTTCTAGGCCTTATATTCAAACCCCACTACCATCAACAAAACAAGACAAAACAAAGTAATTCCTGGTAAAAGAGGAAAGACTTAGGAACACTATGGAGATAAAAATCTTTGGTAAATGCAATAGAATTTCCTTCTTTTTAAATTTAGTTTTCAAAATTATTTTTGAAAATGTTCTCAGTGCATATACAGAGCAGGAAGTAAGACCTTAAAAATGACCAGAGGAAAGCAAGGCTGGAATTGTGGCTCAACAGTACAGTACCTGCCTTGAAAGCAGAAGAAACCTGGATTCAAACTTCAATACCACAAAAAAAAGTGTGTGTGTGTGGGGGGGGGGGGGGGTGTGCGTGTGTGCACATGCATGTGTGTAGACAACAAAAAGAGAAAATTGAACAAATTAAAAATCAAAAGTCATGCTTAAGCCTTAACATATATACTTATATTAAATCTTATATATACTTTCAATAAATCACAAACAGCTGCAGGCTGTAAATAAGTAGCTTAAATCAATTATGATGATTAGCCAGGCCTAAAGATATGCAGACCCTAACTGAAGCAATGAAATGTCCCTTTCTTTCATATGACCTGGTTTTAAAGAAACAAGTATAGAAGGCCTTGGGTTCTGAAAAACTACAGGCCACCAATGAAAAAAATCAAATAGTTAAATAAGTAGAGAGACAGGTTCATGGATTGGATTTGTCAGTATAGTGAAGATATCAATTCTCCCCAAATTGACACAAATTTAATGCAATTTCATAAACGTCCCAACAAAAACATTTGAACACACTGGAAAGAGTCCCTCTTCTCAGTTTCAGCACTCAGTTTATAGCTGCAGTACTCAAAACCTATATTGATGGAGATAAAGAACAAACAAAAATGATACAATTCATTTTTTTTGGGGTCTCTGGTTTTGGGATAAGTGTAATGCTGGCTTCATAGAATGAATTTGATAGTGATCCCTCATTTTCTATTTCATTGAGGAATTTAAAGAGTATTGGTCTTCGTTTTGCTTTTAAAGGACTTGTAGAATTCATCTATGAAACAGTCAGGACCCGAATGTTTCTTAGATGAAAGGTCTTTTATTGCCATTTTATTTTCATTATTTGTTATGCAAATCTGTTTAAGTGGTTTACCTCCTCTTATCTCAATATAAGTATTTTTTTTTGGGGGGGGGGTTCAGTCGTGGGGCTTGAACTCTGGGCCTGGGTGCTGTCCCTCAGCTCTTCAGCCACAGTGCCACTTCCGGCTTTTTTCTTTTTGCTTATGTGGTGCTGAGGAATCGAACCCAGGGCCTCATGCATGCAAGGCAAGCACTCTACCACTGAGCCACCTTCCCAGCCCCTCAGTATAAGTATTTTGATGTTATCTAGGAATGCATCTATTTCTGCCAAAACGAGAGATACATTTCAGTGGGAAAAAGATAGTTTTTTTCAACTTGGTTCTACAAAAACTTGGGTACCTAGGAGAAGAAAAAGTGAACTTCCATTTAAACTTCACAACTTATGCAAAAGTTAACTGAAAAATGGGCCATACATTTAGGTTTAAAACATAAAACTGTAAAACCTTTAGAAGATAACAGGAAAAAAATCTTTAGGATCTTGGGCTAGATGAAGAATACCTAGTTCAATCAGGCCTTGGTGCTCAGGCCTGTAATCCTAGCTACTTAGGAGGCTGAGATCTGAGGATCATGGTTCAAAGCCAGCCTGGGCAGGAAAGTCAGTGAGACTGTCATCTTCAATAAACTACTAAGAAAAGGCTGGAAGTGGCACTGTGGCTCAGGTGGTAGAGCACTAGCCTTGAGCAGAAGAAGCTCAGGGACAGTGCCCAGGCCCTGACATCCAGCCCCAGGACTGACAAAACCCCAAAACAGTTATAACACCAAAAGCATTATTCATAAAATAAAAAAAATGATAACTTGGTCTTTAAAATGTAATCTTTTTAAAAATAAGAATAATATCAAAGTTTATTAAGAGTAATAAAGTTTTAAGTTGAGCACTGATGGCTCAGGCTTGTAATCCTAGCAATTCAGGGAGTGGAGGTCTGAGGATTAGGTTTGAAGCCAGCCCATAAGAAAACCTGTGAAATAGTTTATGATCTCCAATTAACCAGAAAAACAAAACAGATTCCCAGGAAGTGGCATTGTGGCTTAAATGGCAGTAAAAAAGCCAAGTGAGAGCATGAAGTCTTGAGTTCAAGCACATACAACATGCACCCACCCATGTACACACAAAGAATAATAACGTTTATTCAGATGTGAAAGTGAGCCAGTCTCAGAGTTGTTCTAGAACAATTATTATTTCTATGTTGGTACAAGTTTTTGTTGAAATTTAAGCATTAAGTGCTTCCCCAAGAATATTGTGGATCACTCTGTATATATCATTATCCTACCCTAGGAGAGGAGGGAGAAAACTTAAAAGTACTATGAGATTATGACGTGGAGAAAAAGCAGTTCTCTGTCAAAGCAGCCTATCTTAACAAGATTAGACCAAGCCTTTATTTTTTATCTCAGAATAAGTACAAGGGGACATAAATGTATTCCAGAACTAAACCTCCTCTTGAAGAGGATCTGGCTATATCAGGCCTTTTTCTTATCAGTTCCTCTCTTTTGGTCATATTTATATGTCACAGATATTTTGCAAGCATGTGGAGCCAGAAGCCTACATCTAGTAAAGTTTAGCTTGTGCCATATAAGCAAGAAGGCAATGGAAAACAGAACAGGGTATATCCACTGATCCAAACACTCTCCATTTTAGGTTTCCTTTGCATTTCCCCATCACTTATGGTTAACTGCTACCTATCATTTCCTACTCTAGGACTTAAGACTGAAATCTTTTACAGAATGAGACAAACAAATACAAGAGTCATACTCAATAAGCCTAACTGCAAAAAATAAGTTTATAATGGCCATGGTTAGAATTTTCAAGAAGTTTATCAACTGCATAAAAGTCTAATTATTTTGATTTATTAAGCATTTTAGGATAATAATGATGGACATTATTAGCATCATCACATCATCAAGCTGTCTTTTTTTGTTTTGCTTTGTTTTTTGCCTATCCTGGTGCTTAAACTCAGGGCCTGAGCACTGTCCCTGAGCTTCCACTTTACCACTTGAGCCAAAATGCCTCTTCTAGCTTTTTCTGAGTAGTTTATTGGAGATAAGAGTCTTAATGGACTTTTCTTCTAGCTTCAAACCGTAGTCCTCAGATCTCAGCCTCCTGAGTAGATAGGGTGACAGGCATAAGCCACTGGCACCCAGTTCATCATGCTGTTCTTATTACATTTAGGAACACAAAGACACAACCCTGCAAAAGACTAGCATCAATAGCAGTTTTAATTTGGAGGATACCAGTTTGGTATATTGTTTTCCTAAGATTTTCACTTTAGAAGATGAATGCATGAAGAACATAACTGCATTTAACATACATAGAAGCCAGCAACAGTTAGCATCATTGATGTTATATATACATATATTCATATGTATGTATATGTAAAACACTTTGGTCTTTACCTTTGGTGTGAAATGTAGACTCTTGACAATATGTGTGCAGCACTGACAAATATGGAATATTTAGATCTCATAAATTTAGGAATATGTTATCAATGACCCCAAATAGACTAATTCCTAATGTAGAAGTGTTTCTCATATATACAATAATGCTAGGCAAGCACTCTACCAGTTGAGCCACACTCTCATCCTTTTGCTTTCTTTAGTTATTTTTCAGGTAGGACCTTGCATTTAGGGCCAGCCCTGAACTGCATTTCTTTTATCTACACTCCCTTCACATAGTTGGAACTACAGGCATGTACCATTTCATACAGCTTTCTGGATGGGATCTTGCAAACTTTACCTGGACAGTTGGCAAACTATAATGTTTCCATTCTTTGCCTCCCAAATAGCTTAGATCATAGATACTAGCCACTACACCCAGTAAAAGTTAGTTTTAAAAATCCACTTGTTAAATGTGAACAATTTCACAAACTTTACATTAGCTTTTTATTTAACTACAATCTGCAAGTTTTAGGAATTCTCTCCACTTAACAGATGAGAATTAAGAAACCTTCATTTATTTTTCTGAAATCAGATACATCTCTTAGGACCAAGAAAGAATAACTTGCCACAGTTACATAACTGGTAAAGAGTTAGAGCAGGATTTATATTTAACTACCAAAATTCAAAGTCTGTGTCCTCCTTGTAACTCTAGACTGCACCTCTAAAGTACTTGTGTTTTGTAATTAAGTAAAAGTAGGGTTTGGTTGCAGAGGTAAGAGGAGTATCCCTTTATTTATTGGTACTTTATTTTATTCATTTAACAATAATGTATTAGATGTGCATAACATACAATGCATGATACAGAAATGAATGTTGTCATATTGCTTACAAATTATTGCAAGGGAAAAGGTAATAAATACTTTAATACATGTTATAAAATACCAAGATAAAACTATGCCAGATGTTTTGTGGTAGTAGTACATATGAGAAGAGAGAACCTTTGAACCCCTCCTGCTATAGGGAGAGATGAGCAAACATTTTGTGTATTTTTGCTGTTGAAAAGTGTGGCATAGTAGACATCACACAAGCAAAAAACATGTAGATAGACAAATTGTAGGCTCTTTATTTTACCCTACCTTTTTTGTTTCAGCTACTTTCATCACTAACAGATTTTGCAAGCTATAAAATATGGGATAAAAAAACTAATTTGTGACAGCCTGGGAGGAGTAGCAAAGAGATCAATCACTACATGTGGTTTTGTGCAAGTTGTTGTAGCTGAGCTACATATATTTTAAGTTCTATAAGACAATATAAAAAGGAAATATTAAATAGCCTGTGGCTATTAGAGTAAGAACAAAGTTTCCAAAAGAGGAACGTGTTTTCCTAAAATTGAGGCTATGTTGAAGTTTTCCCAAAGATATTCCTAAAGAAAGTTCTGTGCTATATAGTGTATAGCATCGCAATAACTTAACTAAACTGAGTTTAGTGTGATTGTTTCTTGTATATCTGGAGCTTAGGAATATATATTGCTGATAGTAGGAAGTTAGGTTAGACAGGTAAGTAGAACTAGAATCATAAATGATATTTTCATCATATTTAGAATATGACCAGGCCTTATAAGCTTACAGAAATGACTTCATTTTGCATTTTCAAAGACTTTTTAAAAATCAGTTTATATGAATAGACCAAAAGAGAGGAAAGTAAGAGATATTTTAAAAATTCAGGCCAACTGTAAAAAAAAAAAAAAAGACTTAAAGAGTTTGTATGTTTATAGTTTCCTTTTTGTTTTATAAACATTTTTCAACCTTTTTTCTGATTTTGATAATTCAGACCCTTTATCTTAATTCTGGTAAATTAGTGTGCTTTATTAAATGCTAAAGCAAAGGTTGGATTAAAATGACTGATCATGTATGTGCCTTAGTGCATATTAATTGGAGATAATAAATGGCATTGTAGCATACTTAGTTAAAAATAATTCATAGCCTGTTTAGAATATTCTTTAGTAACAAGATGATAAAGTTTATACTTTTAAAGTAAACTGATAATTTTAATGGTGTGGAAGGAAATACATTTATAGTTTTACTTAAGACAAGACTAAGTTAGAATTAAGAAATGTGTTTTTAGCAATTTTAGAACTTCCTTAAAGACTTAGACTATTTCTTGGTTTGGTTGGTTGGTTTTGAAAGGTTTTATTTTCCCTGTTCTATAGAATACGAACACAGTGTGTTGAACACAGTAGTGCTTAATAAGCAATTACTAACTGATATATAAGGGACAAACATGGAGAAGTGCTTGTACAACTGTTTTATCTCTTAAATATTTTCATTGTATGTAACATACTGTAATTTTTTAAGTTCTGTGAGGGTAGGTACCTAACTGTGAATTTTTAGAATTTAATATTATTCTTGACATGATTGTTGTTCATTGGGTCTAATTTGTTTTGTTTTGTTTCCTTTAAAGGCATTTGCATACCTCCGTGATAGAACAGGCCCCTTTCTTCATCTGTTGATGGTTTGGTAGTGGGTTGGGAAGGAAAGCTGTGATCTTCCACTTAGTCAGCAGATACTTGATTCAGTTGATATTTAGCTTAGTCAAGTAAGTTACTATGTTCGAAAGGTCTTTTCTAAAGAGTTAATGTACTTTGATAACAGTAACTACAAACTTCATTCTAGGAAGTGTCTCAAGTGGTAGAGCACTGATCTTGAGCAAAAAAAGGCAAGTGCAGTTTGAGGCCCTGAATTCAAGCCCCAGTACCAGCATAACTTCCTTCCCCCAAACAAAAACCCTCAAAGAAAATTTAATTCTAAAGAACTTTAATGTCATTTAATTACAGAACTATGGTTTCTTTTTTTCTTTATTTGTCACTCAGGAGGCTTGAACTCATGGCCTGGGCATGTCCCTGAGCTTCTTTTGCTCGAGGCTAGTACTCTACCACTTGAACCACAGCACCATTTCTGGATTTTTCTGCTTATGTGTTACTGAGGAATCAAACTCAGGGCTTCATGCATGGTAGGCAAGCACTCTGCCACTAAGCCATATTTCCAGCCCAGAGCTGTGGTTTCTTTATAGGAGATATTATTTGGCTATTGAGTAGTTTGGTTAAAAAATAATAGTACTTTCCCCTGATACTGGGGATTGAAATCAGGGCCTCTTGCTTGCCAAAGGCTCTACCACTTGAGCCACAACCTCAGCCTTTTTGCTTAGATAAAATCTAACTTTGCCTGGACTGGCCTTGAACTTATGGTCCTATTGTTTCTGCCTCTCATACAGGTAGGCACATACAGGTATGTGCCACCACAGTTGACTTTATGGTGAGTGTGCATGCGTGTGTGTGTGTGTGTGTGTGTGTGTGTGTGTGTGTGTGTGTGAGCGCGCGCGCTAGTGTGCATACGCTTGTCCTGGGGCTTGAACTTGGGGCCTGAGTGCTGTCCCTGATATTTTTTACTCAAGGCTCGTGCTCTACTAGTTGAACTATAGCTCCATTTCTTGCTTTTTGGTGTTTAATCAGAGATAAGAGTCACATGGACTTTCTAGCTGGGTTGGTTTTGAACTGCATTCTTCATATCTCAGCTTCCTGAGTAGGTAGAATTATAGGCATGCGCCACTTGTGCCCAGCTCTTTTATTTTTATTTATTTTCATTTTAATAAATTGGAAATTGTCTATACATTTTTTAAAATTTGAAGGTTGGGGATGTGACTCAGTCTTAGAATGCTTGACTACCACGCTCTTGAATCAATACCTAATGCCACAATAAATAAATTCTTTTAAATATTCATTAATTTTTTTTCAGATACATAATGTATTCTCGGTACAGAATTCAGAAGGTACAAAAAATTTTGTAGTTAGGTCGCCTTTCCAGAGAAGCAAATCTCCCTTTCTGACACCAGCCACCTAGTAGTTCTCCTCAAAAGGAAGCTAAGGAAATATTTTAAAGTGATTATTTTCTTTTCAATGATAACAGATTGAAGATCTCAAACAGACAAATCATGACTTGGAAGAATATGTTAGGAAACTCTTGGATAGTAAGGCGGTGGTAAGCAGTCAAGTAGACGATTTAACCAACCACAATGAGCATCTTTGTAATGAATTAATTAAAATCGACCAACTAGCAGAGCAACTAGAAAAAGAGAAATTTTTTGTGGTGGATTCCGCCAACAAGGAACTTGAAGAAGCAAAGGTACTAAACTTATCACTAAAAAGAAAAAAAAAGTTTTATATCTGTAATTTTGTTGCCATTTGAAAGTTGTTTAGGTTTGACATAACTAAAATCTATACTAAGAGTTGAATTATATTTATCACATTTTATTTCTTTTCTTTTTTTTTGGTGGTCATGGGGTTTGAACTCTGGGCATGGGTACTTTCCCTGAGGTCTGCAGCTTAAGACTAGTGCTCTACCACTTGAGCTGCAGCACCACTTCTGGTTTTTGAGTGATTTATTGGAGATAAGAGTCTCAAGGGACTTTCCTGCCTGAGCTGGTTTTGAACTGTGATCCTCAGATCTCAGCCTCCTGAGTAGCTAGGAGTGTGAGCCACTGGCTCCCAGCCTCACATTTTATTTCTTTAAAGATTTTTTTTCTGGGAAGTTTTCTAAATATTCTAAAGATTTTTAAAGCAACAGCAGTGTTTTGTAAATAGAATGTTAGCCCTCTCCCCAATTCTCTCTTTAGATATTTACAAACAGGTTTATTTCCATCTTTTATTATTTTTATGCACATAATTTCATACTTTTTGTGGTAGGTCTCTGCCACTGAAAGCCATATGTCCAGCCCATTTTTGCTTTAGTTATTTTTCAGGAAAGGTCTCATTTTTGTTGGAGGCTGGTCTCAGACCTTGATTCTCCTATATTTGAGAGCATATAGTTCGTTTCACAGGCACATAACGTTTTGTTTGTCTTAATGGTTGAGCTTGAGTCTTTCTTTTTGCCCAGCTGGCCTCTAACTATGATCCTCCTGATTTCTACTTCCTGAGTAGCTAGGGTTACAAGCATGAACCACTGCACCAGGCTGTATTTCATACTTTAAAGTTTTCTTGTTTCTTTTTACTAAAATTTCATACTTTAAAGTTTTCTTAATTTCTTTTTACTAAAATTTAAAGTTTTTTTTTTTAATTAGTCGTGAGGCTTGAACTCAGGGCCTAGGTGCTGTCCCTGAGCTCTTTTGTGCAGGCTAGTGCTCTACCACTTTGAGTTTGTAAGAGTGCTTGCTTAGCATGCCCTATTCTTTTAGTTCAATTCCCAGGGCCACACATAATGATAGATTTTACTCCACATAGTATAGTGCAGAAAATAACATCTTACCACAATCACATCTGCTCTGTCTATACATTATCTTCTGTTTATATACTACTATTTTTCATCTGTATCTAGGAAATGTGTACATGTAATGTGCTTTTCATCTCTCCTCTCTCTCTCTCTCTCCCTCCCTCCCTCCCTCCTTTCCTCCCTTCCTCCCTTCCTCCCTTCCTCTCTGTTTCTCTTTCTCTTCACTCTACCACTTAAGTCACAACTCCACTTCTGGCTTTTGTTTGCTAGTTAACTGAAGATAATAGTCTCAAGGGCTTTCCTGCCCAGACTGGGTTCAAACCATGATCCTCAGATCTCAGTCTCCTGAGTAGTTAGGATTACAAGTGTGAACCACTGGCTCCTGGCTCTGTAAATTTAGAAAGTATCATGCTACATCCAGGCGCTGGTGGCACCTAGATACTCATGAGACTGAGAGCTAAGGATCTCAGTTCAAAGCCAGCCAAGGCAGGAAAGTCCATGAGACTCTTATCTCCAATTAACCACCAGAAAACCAGAAGTGGTTCTATGGCTCAAATAGTAGAGTGCTTGCCTTGAGCTGAAAAGCTGAGGGACAGCACCCAGGCCCAGAGTTCAAGCCCCATGACTACAAAAAAAAAAAGACAAAAACACAAAACTATCATGCTAGATATGGAAATCTTTGCACAGTATCTGTACTAGACCATGTCTTTAAAAAATATAATTATTAAGCTGTTATACAGAGGGGTCCTTTTTTTTCTTTTTTTTTTTGGTCATGGGGCTTGAACTCTCGGCCTAGGTGCTGTCCCTGAGCTCTTCAGCTCAAGGCGACCATTCTACCACTTGAGCCACAGTACCACTTCTGGTTTTCTGGTGGTTATATAAGAGTCTCATGGACTTTCCTGCCCGGGCTGGCTTTGAACTGAAATCCTCAGATCTCAGCCTTCTGAGTAGCTAGGATTACAGGTGTGCACCACGGGTGCCTGGCGAGAGGGGTCCTTTCATAAGTCAGGTAATAAGTTCATTTGTTTTTTCGGACAATATCGCTCCTTCCTTCACTCGCCTCCCCAGGTTCCCTCTCATATCCCTGCCAACATGAAAGGAAAAAAACCCAAAGCAAAACAAACACTACCAACAGTAACAACAAAAAATTCATGGTTCTACTTCCTAGAGGTCATTTCCATAACTAATATTTTAAATGTTTAGAAAAGCTATACCTTTGGGTTCCTCAACCCATGTCTTTTTAAAAAGTGTCTTCATAGTAGTGTAAATTAACATTGAATACGAATAATTCAAAGCTATACACAGTTTACTTAAACTGTAAGTTATGTTCCAAACAATAAAACTCCTTACTATTTTTAAGAACTTAACTGTGACTGCCAGAGAAATCTTAGAAGAGAACTTTGGAATAAACAATAAAGAAAAAGTAAATTTGTGGGTCTAGCTTAGTGGTCTATTGCTTGCCTAGCATAGGTAAGGTTGTGGGTTTGATCCTTAGTATAGCAGCAAAAATAAGTAAATAAAATAAAGTGATAATCCTAGAAAGTTCAATTTTAAAACATTATTGGCAAGACCATAATAAATCTTAGTTTAAAACAATGAGAGAAAAATTAATGAATTTAAAAATATATTCATTGAATTTAAAAATACTTTTAACAAAAACTGTTTGGCAAAAAGCCTTCTTGCCTTGTTCTTTAGGAATATACAATGAAACATAAGATAAATATAATACATATAACTATGGGTAACTATGGTACTGGGTTATTCATAATAGTGATACAAAAAGTATGTTGTGGGTGGAATAGAATTAAGTTGTTACAATACTATTGAGTAGAAAGCATGTTCTTCCAAATGAGCAATTTGGGAAAACTTCTATTCAAGTCATTTTTTAATAGCTTCTTTATTGGCATCTTTAGAAATATAATTAGTATTAACATTTGGTCCAATGTATGAGAAACGATTTTGTAGAGATTTTATGTACAATACTGGATAAAGAAACTGCCATATTTTATCCTAAGTTCTTTTATCATCAAAGCATAAAGCAGATTACCTTTTCTTTAATATACAGCCTTCATGTTTTGTTTGGTTTGTTTGTTTTACCAGTACTGGAGCTTGAACTCAGGGCCCATCCTCTGCTCCTTAGCTTTTTTACTCAAGGCTGGCAGTCTTATCATTTGAGTCACACTAACACTTCTAGCTTTCTGCTGGTTAATCAGAGAGAAGAATCTCACAAAGCCGGCGCTGGTGGCTCACGCCTGTAATCCTAGCTACTCAGGAGGCTGAGATCTGAGGATCGCGGTTCAAAGCCAGCCCGGGCAGGAGAGACCGTGAGACTCCGATCTCCACCTAAACCACCAGAAAACCGGAAGTGGCGCTGTAGCTCAAGTGGTAGAGCGCTCGCCTTGAGCTGAAGAGCTTGAGGGACAGTGCCCAGGCCCAGAGTTCAAGCCCCACAGCCGACAAAAAAAAAAAAAAAGAATCTCACAGACTTTCCTACCTGAACTGGCTTCGAACCTTGATCTCAGATCTCCTCAGATCTCCGCCTCCTGCTAGGATTACAGACCTGTGCCACTGGTGGCTGGCTCTTTTGAGTTATTACTTTGTATTGACAGTAATTGTATTTGATGGTATAGAATTTATATACTATAAGCCTACATGTTTTTATTGTCAAATTGATTCTTTTTTGATGCTTTTTCCAATTAAACTGAAGCATATTTAAATAACAAAAACTAATTCTCATTTTTCAGATTGAAATCATTTGCCAGCAAAATAATATAATAGTATTAGAAGATACAATAAAAAGGCTTAGATCTGTAAGTACATTTTCCATAAAATATAAGTTAAGTAATCACTTTTTACTCAGCCACAAAAAATGAATATGCATGTTTTCACCCTCATTGTTTTTCATATGTTTCTCTTTTTTTGGGTTTGGTCGTGGGGCCTGAACTCTGGGCCTGGGCGCTGTCCCTCAGCTCTTCAGCTCAAGGCTAGGGCTCTACCATTTGAGCCACAGCACCAATTCCGGGTTTTTTCTTTTTACTTATGTGGTGCTGAGGAATGGAACTCAGGGCCTCAGGCATGCAAGGCAAGTGCTCTACCACTGAGCCACCTTCCCAGCCTCGCTTTCATATGTTTTATTTATTTAACAATGTGGAATGAAAACTCTTCTATTTAAACATTTTAATCTTATCATTTAAACAATCTATCAGAAAGCATGTAATTTTCCTCCTGTAAAGTATTTGCATAATAAATATAGCAAAATAGTTTAAAACATATTAAAGTGAGGGCTGGGAAGGTGGCTCAGTGGTAGAGCACTTGCCTTGCATGCCTGAGGCCCTGGGTTCGATTCCTCAGCACCACATAAAAAAAGAAAAAAGTCGGAAGTGGCGCTGTGGCTCAAGTGGTAGAGTGCTAGCCTTGAGCTGAAGAGCTGAGGGACAGCGCTCAGGCCCAGAGTTCAGGCCCCACGACCGGACCCAAAACAAAAAAACATATTAAAGTGAATTGGAGTTCATAAGAATGCACTTGAAAATATGAAATATCTAGGATCCAATTAAATTCATTTGACCAATTATTGAACAAAATACTTTAGAGATTATTAATATTATTTCAGGGCTGGGGCATGGCACAAGTGATAGAATGCTTGTATAACAAGTGAATTTAGTTGTGGTGTGTGCATGTGTGTGCGGGTGTACATGTGTGTGTTTGAACTCAGGGCCTCACAATCTCACTTGGCTTATACTCATGGCTAGGGCATTCTACCATTTGAAACATGCCTGTAGTTTCAGCTTTTTCCTAAAAAATAATTTAGAAAACTTTTTTCTTAGAGATAGAGTCTCTCAGATTTGTCTATCTGGGCCAGTTCCAAGCCTCAAGCCTCAGATCTCGGCCCCGTGAGTAGCTAGGATTATAGACATGAACCCCTAGCACTCAGTTTAGGAGGGCTACTTTTAGTCAAATTTAAACATTCAGGAATAATGAAAAAAACTATTTTTATAAAACTATTACTGAATATTTGTATTTGTAAAATACCAAATTTAATACTTTTAAAGGTCCTCTTTGTTTTCATTTAGAAAAAAATACTGTGGAGCAGGGAAGGTGGCTCAGTGGTAGAGTGCTTGCCTTGCATGCATTAGGCCCTGGGTTCGATTCCTCAGCACCACATAAACAGAAAAAGCCAGAAGTGGCGCTGTGGCTCAAGCGGTAGAGCGCTCGCCTTGAGCTGAAGAGCTGAGGGACAGCGCCTAGGTCCAGAGTTCAGCTCCACGACTAGCCAAAAAAAAAAAAAAAGAAAGAAAAAAATACTGTATTTTCATAGAAATAATGATCTAATTTTTTCCTCTTTGAAAAGATAATTTTAGAGACTGAAAAAGCACAAAATAAATCTCCTTCTAGACTTGATTCCTTTGTCAAGACTTTAGAAGCAGACAAAGATTACTATAAAAGTGAAGCTCAAAATTTGAGGAAAATGATCAGAAGTAGATCAAAAAGTCCAAGACGTCCATCTCCATCTTCCCGGGTAGGTTTGGAAACTGAAAAGTATTTTAGAATTTGTTGCTTAAGCATTGACTTTTATCCTTTGATTTACCTAATCTGGAAATTATTCATTTGTTTTGGCATGAATTGCTATGTTAATGAGTTTGAGAAACAAGAGGTCTCTTTGCTGACATAGTGGACAATATTGGTTCTTTATTCTCAGTATAATTTGCTGGGGAATATGAAAAATTTTGAACACTTTGGGATGCAAAGGAAGATTATAAAAGGAAGGTGATTTTCTTATTTATTTTCTTTATTTCCTTTGATTATATAGTCATAGTTAAGTAGAAATTGTATACAACTGTCAGTAGCAGCTTTTTATTAGTACCATATGTAAATGAAGAATTTCATATTTGTTAAATAATAATTGTAGGGTACAAACTGTGATGTCGATCTTTTGAAGAATACCACAAGAGATCGTGAAGAACTTAAATGCATGTTAGAAAAATATGAGCGGCATTTGGCAGAAATTCAGGGTAATGTCAAGGTTCTTACATCTGAGAGAGACAAGACCTTTCTTCTTTATGAACAGGTAAAATCCTTATGAACAGGTAACTTATTTTTAAGAGAACAATTAAGTACATAACAGCATTTACTTTTGAGAGTATGTAATTCTTCCTTAGATTTTATAAGGGTGCTTAAAACTGCCAGTTTACATTTACATTTGTTGTGAAGCTATATATGTAATTTTTTTTATTTTTAATTTTTTAAAATTTTATTTATTTATTTTTTCAGTTGTGGGTCTTGAACTTAGAGCCTGGGTACTATCCCTGTGCTTTTTTTGCTCAAGGCTACCATTCTCACCATTTTGAGCCACAGTGACACTTTGGTTTCCTGCTGGTTAATTGGCAATAAGAGTCTCATGGACTTTCTTGCCCAGGCTAACCTTGAACCATGATCTTCGGATCCTAGCCTCCTAAGTAGCTAGGATTATAGGTGTGAGCCACCAGCGCCTGGCTGTTTCTATTTTATTTTTTTGCATTACTGGGGATTGAACACAGGGTCTTGAGTTTGCTAGCCAAGTGTTCTATC
Source organism: Dipodomys spectabilis (assembly GCF_019054845.1). NCBI lineage: Eukaryota > Metazoa > Chordata > Mammalia > Rodentia > Heteromyidae > Dipodomys > Dipodomys spectabilis. Next base: position 4,451,856 of record NW_024870864.1, on the reverse strand, counting down.
TCTTGAGCCATATCCTTAGCCCTTTTGTTTTGTGTTTGGATTTTGAAATAGGGTCTTGCTAACTTTGTCCTATTTAGTCTCAAACTCATGATCTTCCTGTCTCTACCTCCCAAAAGGCAAGGATTACAGGTAAGTGCCACTGCATCTGGCTGAGATTTTACTTTTTATAGTGGTACTGGGATCAGACCCAGGGGCTTGGGCATGCTAATCAAGTACTCTACCACTGAGCTACATCCCTGTTCTTAAAATATTCTTAATGAAAAATAATATGGCTCTAATATAATATGTGCATGAGTACATACATATACATATACAAATAAGACATGGAAACTATTTCCATATTTATAAAAGGTCATATGCATACATAAAATTAGTCTCATTGTTGAATAATAAGAATAATAATAAGAATGGTGGGGCCAGGTTGTGGTGGCACATACCTATAAACCCAGCTACTTGTGAGTCAGAGATTGGGAAGATAGTAATTTGGGACTAGCCCAGGCAAAATGTTAGTGAGACCCTCATCTCAACATACAAACCATGCGAGTAGTACATGACTACATTCCCAGGTAGATAAACATAGAAAAGAGGATTGTGATATGATACAGGCTCCGGGCAAAAATGTGAGAAAAATAACCAAAGCATAAAAGGAGAGGGAGTTGTGCATGACTTAAGTGCTAGAGCACCTGCCTAACAATTGCAAGGCTTTGAATTCAAACCCTAGTACTGACAAAAAAAAAAAAAAAAAAGATGGGACTGAAGCTGTAGGTCAGGGATAGAGTGCCTGCCTAGCATATGTGAGGTCGTAGGTTTGATCCATAGCACCTTAAAAACAAAAAGACAAGGAAAAAAAGTGTTACATGATATGTTATAATGAATTTGAGGTAAAAATACAAATCAGGATTCAAGGTTTTAAAATGCTTCTTAAGATTATTTCTTGAGCTACCTTTTAATTTGCTCAATTTTGAAGATTTAAATCACTTTGCAGTTGACTTTTACATTCTAGTTTAAAGTTCTATGAGTTTTATTGATCATATAAATGTTTACTCTCAAAATATTAAATATTAAATCATAGCATAATTTTTTTAAAAGTATCAAAGCTTTAGTGAATGATAGCTACTATGTATTGGGCTTTAAGTTTACTACTCTAGAGGAACAGAAAAAAATGATAAGCAGACCTTATTTCTTTTGTTTCTAAGCAGACTGATAGTAGATTTCTAAAAATCTGCAATGTAGTTGGAGAGATAGATTTTTTGCTAATAGAGGATAAGTGGTTTAAAAGATTTTGTAAGATTTAAAAGAAGAGAGAATTATGTTCAAGGAAATCTTTGCTGGAAGACGTAGGATATGAGCTCTGAACAAATGGGGCTTCTGTTTCTTAAAAGGGGCAAGGAGGGAAGTGTTGCTGTGGCTCAAGTGGTAGAGCGCTAGCCTTGAGCTGAAGAGCTGAGGGACAGCGCCCAGGCCTAGAGTTCAAGCCCCATGACCAAAAAAAAAAAAGGGGGCGGGGAGAGGCCCCTTACCTATTCCATAGGTAAAGCTTTAGATTAGATTGCATGTGTCAGTGGAGCTGAATAATTTTCCAGCAGCAGCTCTAGTAATAAGAATATTCAGCTGTTGCAACTATAAGAATCTCTGTTGCAGCTATTCAGCTCTGTTGAGAGTAAAAATAGCCAGAACCCATGAGCTTTGACTGTGTTATAGTCAAACAATATGGACATGAAATTCAAATTTCATATTATTTTTACTATTAGGAAAAATTGCTCTTCATTTTTTCTCAGCTTTTTTTTTTTCAGTCGTGAACTCTGGGCCTGGGCCCTGTCCCTCAGCTCTTCAGCTCAAGGCTAGTGCTCTATCACTAGAGCCACAGTGCCACTTCTTCCGGCCTTTTCTCCTTATGGTGCTGAGGAATCAAACCCAGGGCCTCATGCATGCAAGGCAAGCACTCTACCACTGAGCCATCTTCCCAGCCCCTTTCTCAGCTATTTTAAAGGTCAAAAATATTCTTGGCTTAACCATCTACAAAACTGTAAATCTACAATAAGACCCATTTTATTTTATTTATTTTTTTAAACTTTTTTATTATTTTTATCTTTAGTTGTACAAAGAAGTTCCCATTCTATGAAACAGTATACGAATACAAGGTGAATAAAGACCCATTTTAAATGTAGATCTTAGGTAGAGCTATAAGACTGTGCTACCCAGGTACTGGGTGGCTCACGCTTGTAATCCTAGCTACTCAAGAGGCTGAGATCTGAGGATCACAGTTCAAAGCCAGCCCGGGCAGGAAACTCTGTGAGACTCTTACTCCAGTAAACCACTAGAAAACCAGAAGTGGTGCTGTGGCTCAAGCGGTAGAGCGCTCGCCTTGAGCTGAAGAGTGCAGGGAAAGCGCTCAGGCTCAGAGTTCAAGTCCCATGACCGACCAAAAAAAAAAAATCTGTGCTAGTTGTGAGCTCGATATAGTTAGCTAACTCTGGACTTCAATAGTAGGGGCTATTCATTAAACAAATTAGGGTTTTTTGCTTTTTATATTTTGTGCTGGGCCCAGGTTGGACTTCAATAGTAGGGGCTGTTTGTGAAACGAATTAGGGTTTTATGCTTTTTAACTTTTGTTTCAGAACCAGGATGGCAACTCAGTGCCTTATGCTCTGTTTTGACTTTTTCACTCACAACTAAAGCTCTACCACTTGAGCCATGCCTCTGATTAATTAGAGATAGAATCTCTCAGCCTTGTTTGCCCAGGTTACCTAGAACCATGATCCTTGGATCTCAACCTCCTCAATATCTAGGATTACAGGCATGAGCCATTGGTGCCTTGTTATATTTTGTTTTTTTAAGCAATGAACAATTTATTATTTTTTAAAAGCAGGAGAAATATGGTCGAACTAGCATTTTCTCCAGTTTATCCTGGTGGCAATGTTATCTTTCATGTGATTTTTCCATATTATAATAGTAATATTTCTCCTTCAAGAGAAGTAGAGAAGGGAAAGACTTCTCTACTGTGGAATGAGGCATTGAAGGATTATGCAAGGGTACTATCCATGGAAATAAATAAGGAAACTGATGGAAAAGAAGTGAGGGAAGACAACACAAATTTTTTTTTTAGGAAGTAGGGAAGGACAAATGAACATAACTGAGTGATTGAGAAAATAAGAGGATAAATGAGAAAGTCATTGGTAGGTTGAGGAAAAGTTGTGAGTTTGGTTTCTCAAAGAGTAGAGTGATGGTAGTGCAATCAGGTAATAATTGCTGTTAGAAATGTGGGACTAGAGTAACACAAAGCCAGACTCTAAACAAGTAGCTTTCTTCATTTTTATTATGTTTAAGTAGTTGTGAGTTTTAATTTGTGAGTACAAGACACGTTGATCAATGTCACTTCTTCAATTGTTCCTCCTCTTTTATTGTTCTCCCACATCCAACCCTACCCATTAACCTTAGTACCTGGTTCCATGCTCAGATATACATTGAATATTATAACCAAATATGTAAGAGATTAGATGGAAGGGGTGCACAATGATATTATTAGCTCAAGGGAGAAAGGAATTTTAAGAAGGGTTCAGTGGAAAACATTGTTAGATGTTACCAAAATGCCAAGGAAATTAAGAATTGATAAAAGGCCAACATATTTGATTAACTTTTTTGTTGAAATTCTTCAAAATGGTGGTGGTAGTGGATCCAGGTTACACTGAATTAAGAAGGTATACATTGTGCAGTTGGCATTTAAATGGTAAATGATGGAGCAGTATTAAAAGAAGGGTTTTCAACATAAGGGAGCTCTGTGCATGACGGAAGGTATGGTAGGAGCCTGGAGTTCAGGAGCAGAGGCAGTAGAGAGGGCACTATTCATGGAAAGTTAGGGAGATTTTAGAAGACACTTAAATGTCTGTGGTTTTGGTGAAGTTTTCATTAGAATACTGGGAAATAATATATTCCTCTGAAGCTTGGAGACTAGCTGAAGCAAAACCGAGATAAAGGGCTGGGAAGGTGGTTCAGTGGTAGAGCGCTTGCCTTGCATGCCTGAGGTCCTGGGTTCGATTCCTCAGCACCACATAAGCAGAAAAAATAAGCCGGAAGTGGCGCTGTGGCTCAAGTGGTAGCACATTAGCCTTGAGCTGAAGAACTGAGGGACAGCGCCCAGGCGCAGAATTCAGGCCCCATGACCGGATCACCCCCCCCCCCCCCAAAAAAAAACAAAAAACAAAACTGAGATGGAGGGAGGAGAATTATGTAGCAAAGTAGAATACCATACCATGTACAAACAAACAGTAGACCTGAGGAATCCTTGAACAAAGTGTACAGTGTTAGACTATCAGTAAGGACTAGTGGGCCTTTCTTATCAGGAAAAAGTTTCCAGTTTATAAAAACAGCATATATACTTAAATAGAGAACATAGATATATGGTAATGTTAATTAAACCACTATTCTGAGTTGAAATAAAATTTATGCCACAAAATGGATAGATGGAGTTCAATATTTCTTAGCAAAACATTCCCTTTTGCAGTGATTTCCTTCCAATTAAGCAAAGCTTACCAAAGAAGCTAATAAAGAAAACTTTTATTTAAATATATTGATTTAGTCTGGTGTGGTAATGTACTTCTGTAATCCTAGTACTTGAGTTAGGAGAATCACGAGTTTGAGGCCAGTGTGTGCTACATTGTGAGACCTTGTCTTAAAAATAAAAAGCTAGGTGCTGAGAACGTGGCTCAGTGTAGAGTGCTTGTCTTGCATGCATGAGGCTCTGGGTTCAATTCCTCAGCACCACATAAACAGAAAAAGCCGGAAGTGGCGCTGTGGCTCAAGTGGTAGAGCGCTAGCCTTGAGCTGAAGAGCACCCAGAGTTCAGCCCCCATGACTGACAAAAAAAAAAAAAAAGAAATGGGATGAATTTGATAAAAGCACATTATATATGCATGTTATAAAAATCAGAATGAAACCCATTTGTACAATTTATGCTAATAAAATTTTAAACCCTGTGTCTTGAAATTATAGGCACAAGAAGAAATTGCCAGACTTCGGCGAGAAATGATGAAAACCTGTAAATCTCCTAAGTCAACAACAGCTCATGCTATTCTTCGACGAGTGGAAACGGAGAGAGATGTAGCCTTTACCGATTTAAGAAGAATGACTACAGAGAGAGATAGTCTGAGGGAAAGGCTAAAGGTATGAAAGAATTTTATCTGTCACACCTTTCTTTTTAATGTGAAACATGCTGCCATGACACTGAAAGAACTGTATTTTGTTTTTCTTTAAATAGATTGCTCAAGAAACAGCATTTAATGAGAAGGCTCACTTGGAACAAAGGATAGAGGAGCTGGAGTGTACAGTTCATAACGTAAACATCACTTTTGGCTATAAACTCTCAATAACTTTTTCTCCCCTTTTTCTGCATTCAGAGAAATTCATTTTTCTATGATAGTGTTTTTATTCTTAAAACATTTAAGATGGCATTTATGCTTAATATTTCCTTCGAAAATGTAAGTTTTTTTTTTGTGTGTTAGGTTGTGAAGTGTGTTCTTTTCTAGAAACCATTAAGATGATTCTCAGGGAGGGCTATTTTTTTAATTATTAATTTTTTTTTGGTCGGTCGTAGGGTTTGAATTCTGGGTTTGGGCACTGTTCCTGAGCTCTTCAGCTCACCAGTTTTCTGGTGGTTATTTGGAGATAAGAGTCTCATGGACTTTCCTGCCTGGGCTGGCTTTGAACCACAATCCTCAGATCTCAGCCTCCGGAGAAGCTAGGATTACAGGTGTGAGCCACCAGCACCTGGCAAATTCTTAAAATTTTATTGCAAAGGTGATGTCCAGAGGGGTTGCAGTTATATAAGTCAGGTAATGAGTACATTTCCTTTTTTCCCGTCTGCCTGCCTGCCTGCCTGCCTTCCTGCCTTCCTTCCTTCCTTCCTTCCTTCCTTCCTTCCTTCCTTCCTTCCTTCTTTCTTTTCCATTCCACTCTTCTCTTTCCCCTTCCTCATTCTTTTATTTGTCTTTTTCTCTTTGAAACTGACTATCTCTCTATAGCCCAGGTTACTTGAGATCTTGAGATCTTGCCTTAACCTGTTTGCTGGGATTATCAGCATGTATCATGCAACACCTGATTCTTCTTTAATTAAAAAAAGTTTTGTTTTAGTCCTGGGGCTTGAACTCAGGGCCAAAACGCTGTCCCTGAGCATTTTTGCTCAAGGCAAGTACTTTTCCACTTGAACCATAAATCTACTTCCAGCTTTAAAAAAATAGTTTAGGGCTGGGAAGGTGGCTTGCCTTGCATGCATGAGGCCCTGGGTTCGATTCCTCAGCACCACATAAGCAAAAAGAAAAAAGCTGGAAGTGGCGCTGTGGCTCAAGTGGTAGAGCATTAGTCTTGGGCTGAAGAGCTGAGGGACAGCACCCAGGCCCAGAATTCAGGCCCCATGACCGGACCAAAAAAAGAAAAAGTTTATTGGTGATAAGAGTCTAAGGGATTTTCCTGCCACATATGACTTCAAACCAGGTCCTCAGATCCTAACCTCCTGAGTAGCTAAGATTAGGATTACTGGGAGCCACTGGTGCCTGGCCCTTTAATATATTTTTTATTTTTTTTACTTAAATTTTTTATTGAGATTAATAATTACATAAATTTCATAGTAAGTAGGATAGTGGTACTTAGTTAAAGTCACAAGCTCTTTAATATATTTTTTTTTTTTGGGTCCGGTCGTGGGGCCTGAACTCTGGGCCTGGGCGCTGTCCCTCAGCTCTTCAGCTCAAGGCTAGCGCTCTACCACTTGAGCCACAGCGCCACCTCCGGCTTTTTTCTTTTTGCTTATGTGGTGCTGAGGAATCGAACCCAGGACCTTGAGCATGCAAGGCAAGCGCTCTACCACTGGGCCACCTTCCCAGCCCCCTCTTTAATATTTTTAAAGTAACTTTCACCTCCCTATTTTGTTAAAGGTAATATTGCCAAATACGAAGATACCAAACATTTGAGATTCCATGAGAATACACACACACACACACACACACACACACACACACACACACACACACACACACACACACACACACACACACACACACTCTCTCTCTCTCACTCACTCACTCACTCACTCACTCACTCACTCACTTACTCACTTACTCACTCACTTACTTTTTGGCCGGGGGTCCAGTTGTGGGGCCTGAACTCTGGGCCTGGGCACTGTCCCTCAGCTCTTCAGCTCTAGGCTAGCGCTCTACCATTTGAGCCACACCGCCACTTCTGGCTTTTTCCTTTTTGCTTATGTGGTGCTGTGGAATCGAACTCAGGGGCTCATGCATGTAAGGCAAGCCCTCTACCACTGAGCCACCTTCCCAGCCCCCATGAATATATATTTGAGATGTTATGACTATATAAATAGAATCAAGAGAATTTTGTTTCCTGTTGTCAGGTTGAATTACATGGACTTATAAACCTATTTATAGTATTTAGTTATAAGTGAAAAATGATAGAAGAAAACCAATTATTTTTATAATTCTACTTTATGTATAACTTATTAATGTTTGATAACAAGAAATCATTTGCAAGTAGAATATTGTATATATAAATACTCAAAATGAACCAGAATGAAAAATGTAGACAAATATACTATTATAAACCTTTAGAAAAGCTGTACAATAGCTTATTTTTGTCTCTATTCTGTTCTTACCCTTACCCTTGCATCCTCCTGCATCATTCATGTCTAACTTGATCATCTCGTTATTCACAATTTGCCAGAAACCACAGTTTGTACAGAGGGAATGTGTCTCTGAAGAAAGACTACTGAGGCTTTTTTAGTGATGGCAGTAACCTACCTTGTCATTCTACTTGTGTAGCTTGATGATGAACGTATGGAGCAAATGTCAAATATGACTTTGATGAAGGAAACCATAACCACTGTGGAAAAAGAAATGAAATCACTAGCAAGAAAAGCAATGGACACTGAAAGTGAACTTGGAAGACAAAAAGCAGAGAATAATTCTTTGAGGTAAACTAAATTACCGATAAATAACTAAGTTTACTGTAAGTTGTAGTTTTGCTTTTTGTTAGTATTTTATTATTTGTTTTATTTCTGAAAGAATTATTAAGGAGTAGTTGTAGAAACTTCAACATATGAAATAGTTCCCCCAAGATTAATAATAGACTGGCAAGGGCACAAATAAGAAGTCATGATGCTAGATGACTAGTAATCTTTAGTAATCTTATTCTTACATTTGCAGATCAAATTTAACTGAAATAGCTTTCTTTTTTTTTTTTTTTTTTTGCGACAGCATTTTATGTAGCTCAAACTGACATTGTGCTCATAATCTTCAACTTCCTGAGTGCTGGGATTATAACCTTGAGTCATCACATCTGGCTTGAAATACTCTCCCCCCCCCCCCCCCCCCCTCCTAGAAACTGGGGCTGGAACTCAGGATCTGGAACTCAGGGCTTAGGCACTGTCCCTTAGCTTCTCTCTCCTCTCTCTCTCTCTCTCTCTCTTTCTCAAGGCTAGTGCTCTATTATTTGAGCCACAGCTACATTTCTAGCTTTTTGGTGGTTAGTTGGAGATAAATGTCACATAGACTTTCCTGTCCAGGATAGCTTTGAACCTTGATCCTCAGATCTCAGTCTTCTAGTTAGGATTATACCAGTACTCAGCCTGAAATACCTTGTATAAGGTCCTTTGGTGTACTGAGCACATTAATTTTGGTATTTGTTTAATTTACTTTTTGTAACTGTACATTTTGCTGTACAATATGAACAGAATAAGCAAGCACAACACAGAATTTTGACAATGGCTCAGAAAAAAGGGTGGGTTAGAACATAATGAAAAGTCATAACAAAGAAATAGGAGCATATTACAGAACTCCTATTAATTGAATACTAAGTACATTGCTAAGCTCTTACATACTGGTATGGTAGCAGGAAACTGTCAAATCAGTCTATACCTTGTAAGTATGAAGAATGTGTTTGAAAGCATCTGCTACTATTTTTACTTTTATTATCCATTGATGCAAAAACCAAAAGGTTCTACCAATTCAGTATGGTTATATTTCAATATATCTGTGAAAATTGGGGGATGTTCATTCATGTATGAAATGGATTATTAAATCTACAAGTGTTTGGTTTGTATATGAATTCCCAGTCGCTATCTGTCCAAGACCTGTAGTGTATAGGTTGGAATCACTTGTTGGGATAGATAATACTCAAATTTTGCTTTACCTAAAAAAAAAATTCTTGCTTATAAAAAATTTTTGTAAGCTGAGATAAAATGAAAGTTATAAAGCAACACAACAACAATTTAAAAAACCTTAAGAAAAGTTTGAAAAAAATTAAATCACTCATGATCCCAGGGAAAAATAATAATATAGAGCTGTTTCCAACCATAAATTTATCATGTTTGTCACATAAGCTTTCCGAGCTTATATTTCTGAGCTAAGATTATAAATATGTATAGTTTTATATGTTTTATATTTATAGTTAATTATATATTATAAGCATTTCCTCATGTCATTAGAAGAATTTTAGTAGCACCATTGAAAGCACTTTAGTTTATAATTTATTTTAGTATATATTATAATATTCTTAATAGATGTATAATGATTTGGAGATTCTTAAATATAAACTTAATCATTTAAGGTACAATTGACATACATAGTAAAAATTCACCTATTTGTTGATTTTTTGGTAAGTATTGACACTTATACATGCCTTATAGCTATTACCACAGTCAAAATAGTATCTTCATATTCTGAACTCTCATTCTACTCAGGCTTTTCAGTAATCTCACTCATCTACCAATCAACTGTTGTAATTTGATTTCTGCCATAACAATTTGTTCAGATTTCCTAAAATCTTTAAAGAAACAATATGCCAGACTACTTTTGTTCAACATATTGAGATTCCTGTTGTCACATGTAAATAACTCATTTTTGCTATAACTGACTAATGCTTCCATTGTATAGCTATACACATAACATTTAGATTGTTTCTAGTTTGGAGCTATAACAAATAAAGCTGCTAGAACATTCCTGTGTAAGTCTGTATGTGGACATATGCTTTTCTTTCTTTTGGATTCACAGGAATAAAATGTCTAATTCATATGATATACATTCCACTTTTGGAGAAACCAATAAACTGTTTTTCTATGTGACTGTTCTATTTTGTTTTATATTTGCACCAGCAGTGTGAGTTACTCAATAATTATATATCCTCACTAACATTTAGTATGTATACTAACATTTAGGTATACATTATGGTTTTAATTTGCCCTTTTCCTAATGGCTAATAATTTTGGACATATATTCATGTGTTTCTTTGTCATATATGCATCTTCTTTGGTGATATATCTGAATACATATCATATTATTGAATTACATATCAAGTTGTATAAGATTTTGTAATTTAAATTCTGTCAGATAGTTGTTTTCAGTATTTTTTCCAGTCCATGGCTTGCATATACAAATGCACATAACAAATATGTGCATATTTTCTTGACAGCATTTTTATTGGTTTTTATTTATGTTATTTGTTGTTGTTATTATTAAAGGTGATGTACCGAGTGGTTACAGTTACATAAGTCAGTAAAGAGTACATTTCTTTTTGGACAATGTCACTCTTTCCCTGGCTCCCTCCCAATTTTTTCCTTCTGTCCCCATCTACAGTTAAATAGTTTATTTTCAACATAGTATCTAGTGAGTACTACTGCTGCATTGGTTCACCCCTTGTCCCTCCATTTCTGTGCTCCCCTTTCCCTCCCAAAGACAAGACAAAAAGAAAACAAAAACAGTAAGAAAGAAAAATCTTGTTTCCATTTCTTGGAGTTCATTTCAATAAATATTATTTTATGTGATCACATGTACCTATGCATTGTGCCTTTGTGTTCCTCTCCTAAGAACATCTTCCTTTGGTTTCATGAGTGTGTGAATGCCTAGAGTCTTGTATAATTTATCATGTCCCAATGTATTTTAAATCTAGTTTCTGCATGTGAGAGAAAACATGTGCCATTGGTCCTGAGCTTGGCTTACCTCATTTAACATGATTTTTTCTAGGTCCATCTATTTCCCTGTAAATGACATAATATTCTTTCTAATGGCTGTATTAAATTCCATTGTGTATAGCTATCACATTTTTTGGATCCACTCATCTATTTGGGCTGTTTCCACAACTTGGCTATTGTGAATAATGCAGCAATGAACATGGATGTGCAAATGTCTTTATGGTATCTTAGATTGTGACATTCTGGGTAGATACCTATGAGTGGTATACCTGGGTTGTAGGGAAGACTTCTGTTTAGTTTTTTGAGAAACCTCCAGACTGCTGTCCAGAGTGGTTGTGCTAGTTTAGATTCCCACCAATAGGGTGGGAATACAATAGGGTTCCTTTTTCTCTGATCCCTGCCAACATTTGTTGTTTGAAATAAAAATATTGGCCAATCTAACTGAGGTGAGATGGAATCTCAGGGTTGTTTTGATTTGCATTTCCTTTGTGGCCCAGGATGGTGAGCATTTCTTTTAAGTGTTTCTTTGCCATTCTTACCTCTTCTCAAAAGTCTTTCCTTAGTTCCTTTGCCTATTTAATGATTGGTTTATTAGCTTTGGGAGGGGTTACTTTCTTGAGCTCTTTGTATAATTTGGATATCTGGCCTTTGTCAGATGCATTGCTGGTAAAATCTCTCAGTCTGCTGACTGTCTTTCTAGGTTAGTACCTGTGTCCTTTGCTGTGAAGAAACTTTTTATTTTGATGTAATCCCATTTGTCAAGTCTCTCTCATATCTGGTGTGCCCCTGGGAATCTTCAAAGTTTCTGCCTATGCCTATGAGTTCTAGTGTTTCTCCTACTCCCTCTTGCAGTAATTTCAAAGTTTCAGGTCTGACATTGAGGTTTTTTATCTACTTTGAATTGATTCTTGTACATGGTGACAAACAGGCATCTACTTTTAGTTTTTTCTGCATATGGGTGCTCAGTTTTCCCAATACCAATTATTGAAGAGGCTATCTTTTTCCCACTGTATATCTTTGACTTCTTTATCAAATATCAGATAACTGTAAGCATATGGTACATATCTAGGGGTTTCCTAGTTTGTTCCATTGATTTTAGGGTCTATTTTTTGTTAATACTAAGCCGTTTTTATTATTATAGCTCTGTAGTAGAGCTTGAGGTCTGAGATTATGATACTACAAGCATTGCTTTTTTTTTTTTTTTTGCCTAGAGTTGCTTTGGTTATTCAAGGTCTTTTATTGTTCCATATGAATTTTTGCATTGTTTTATCTATCTCAGTAAAGACCTTCATTGGGACTTAGTTGGGATTGAATTAAATTTTTAGGTCATTTTGGCATCATGGCAGTTTTTACAAAGCAAATATTTTAAGTTATTGATTTTAATGAATTTACATTTAGTGTTTGTGTTCTTAGGAAAAGCCTGTAAAGACCGAGGTCACTAAGTTTTCTCTTCTGCAGTTTTGTCACTTTAGCTCTCACAATTAGATACAGGATCCATTTGAAGCTAATTTTTGTATAATACTTTTTGTCTAATACTCTTTTCATATTGCTCTCCCATTGTTCTAACAGTATTTGTTGTAGACTTTCTTTTCTTCATTGACTTGGTTTTTACTTTGATAGGTCACTTGTCCATATTAAACAATCTCTTCCTCTTTGTCTTTTTCTCCCTCCATCCCTCTCCCTTCCTCTTCCTTCTTCTCCCTCTTGTTACTTCCTTCCCTTGCTTTCCTTTCACTTATTCTGTCATTTGAACCTGGGACCTCACACTTGCTAGGCAGATGCTCTACCATTTGAATCATACCTCTAAGCCCTTTTTGCTTTAGTTATTTCAAATAACTTGAGTGTCTATCTAGTCTGGCCTGGATCATAGTCATCCTAGATAGTACTTGCAACCTAGTTAGGATGATTGGCATATGCCATTATACTCACTTATAGGTTGAGGTGGGATTTTGCTAATTTTTTGCCCATACTGACTTGGAAGTACAGTCCTCCTGATGTCTTCCTCAAGATTACAGATATAAGCCACCATGCCCAACCCTTTTTTTTTCTGTTTATTTTTAGTTTATTTTTAGCATAAAACATGAAATCTACCTTGTTAAAAATTTATATAAAAATTTGTTTAAAATTTTGTTTGCTAGGCAGGATGAGTCACATCTGTAATCCTAGCTATTTGAGATTCCGAAATTGAGATGATTGAGGTTCCAAACCAGCAATAGTGAGACCTCCTCTCAACAACAACAAGAAAAACTGTGGCAGTGTACATTTGTCATTTCATCTAAATGGTGCATAAAGTAGGAGAGCTGCAGTTTAGGCTGTCCCCTCAAAGAAAAGTCAGTCCCTACTAGAAAGTAAATAAAGCAAAAAGGACTTGGGTTGATGCTGAAGTGTTAAGAGTCCCTGGCCAATAGACAAGGCGAGTTCAAATACCCCCACCCCCATAAAAAAGTGGTGTCATCAGATCTGGAAAATTTTCATCAGGTGTACCTAAATCTCTATATCCATTAACAGCACTCCTAACTTTCCATTCCCCCAGCCACTAGCAACCACCAGTTTTCTATTTGTGTTTATCTCTTTTTTTTTTTTTTTTTGGGTCCGATCGTGGGGCCTGAACTCTGGGCCTGGGCGCTGTCCCTCAGCTCTTCGGCTCAAGGCTAGCGCTCTACCACTTGAGCCACAGCGCCACTTCCGGCTTTTTTTGTTTTGCTTATGTGGTGCTGAGGAATCGAACCCAGGGCCTCAGGCATGCAAGGCAAGCGCTTTAACCACTGAGCCACCTTCTCAGCCCCTGTGTTTATCTCTTGTAAGCTGTGTACTATACAGTATATATTCTTCTGTGATTATCTTATTTCATTTAGCATAATGTTCTCAAGGTACATCCCTATTGTGGCAAGTAAAGAATTCCTTTTTAAGGCTGAATAATGTCTTGTTGAATGGTATGCCACATTTTCTTCATCTGTTCACTTGTTGATAGAGCGATTGTTTTAACCAATTGTGAATAATACTGCAGTGAACTTGAGCCTGTAGATATCTCTTTAAGATCGTGATGTCTATTCTTTTGTATAAATACCCTAGGAGTGGGAATATCAAGTTGCTAGTACTGTTTTTAATTTTTAAAAAGGTTTCTTAACTTCATTGTAGTATAAGTATTGAGTAAAAATTGTTTATGTTCAAAGGTACAATATGATATTTTGATATACAAATATTGTGAAATGATTATATTGATCAACTTTGTTGAGATATTCATTGCCTCACATAGTCCTTTTTTGAAGTAAGAATATTAAAATCTACTTCCTTAGAAAACTTAAAATATAGAACATATTTATTGTTTACTGTAGTAATTATGCAATACTTTAGATCTCCAAAATTTTTCATGTAACTATATGCTATGTCTAACATCTCATTTCCCTCACTAATCCAACTTCTCACTGACTACCCTCCCACTCTTTCTACGAGCTGCACATTTTTATATTCCATATATGAATGATATCATGAAATATTAGTTTGTGTTTGATTTATTTCACTTAGTATAGTGTCTTCTATGTTGTAAATAAAAATAAGTTTTTCATTGTTATTGCAAAAAATATTGCATAGCATATATACCGCAATATCTTTTATTATTTATTATTTTGATTCATTTTGGAAAGTTTTTTGTTCCTATTTTACATATGTTAGTTGTACGAAGTAGGTTCATTGTGATATTTCTATATAGGCTTATACAGTATTTTCATACTTATCCTCTCTACATATATATATATATTTTTAATTTAATTTAATTTTATTTGTGAACATACTGTACAGAGGAGTTACAGTTACATGGGCAGGATAATGCGTACATTTCTTACCAAGCATTGCAGCCTCCTCCTTTGTTTACCCTTCACATCCCTTCCCAGCCTCCCCCCTCCCCCCCAATCCCAATCCTTCTCCTTCCCCCGGCCCGCCCCGCCCCCCCCCCCCCCCCCCCCACCAACGTTGTAAAGCTCGTTTTGGACATGACAACTTGTACTTCTCATTGTTGCAACAGGTCCACCTGTATCCTTAAACAACTGGTTTTTCCCCATCTCCTCCACAAGTTATACTGACATCAAATATAGTGAAAGCAGGGGTTATACTGTGGGGGAGGGACATACAAAGCAACAAAGAGATAATCTTATAAATGTGTTAGAAACACATGCATGAAAGAAAAAAAACATTAAAATACACATCTAAGGGTTCATTTTCCTGACATCACATTATCTGACCTTTTCCGCTTGACTCATACATATACTAGATATTACAAATAAGGGAAACCATGGGACCTACGTTTCTTTGGGCCTGGCTTACTTCACTTATATATTTTTTGTTTTTGTGATAATACAGCCGGGGCTTTGTCATTTAGCTTTTTCACTCAGGGTTGGCATTCTACTACTTGAGCCACAGCTCTACTTCCTGTCTTTTTGCTGGTTAATTGGGGATAAGAGTCTTGTAGAATTTTACTGCCCAGGCTGGCTTCAAACTACAATCCTCAAATCTCAGCTTCCTGAGTAGCTGAAATTACAGGTATTAGCCACTGGTGCCTGGCTTGTTCTTTAATTTTTTGAGTTCTGTATGTTCTGCATATTAATACCTTTCAGATAAATAGCTGGCGAGTTTTCTTTTATTCTGTTGGCCCTCCCCCCTCCCCATCGCTTTCTCTTTCTCCCTCCTTTTCTCCTTACCTCCTTTTCTTCTTCTTTCTTGTGTACATTGGAGATGGAACTCAGGGATCACATTTACTAGGCAGGCATTCTACCATATGAACCACTCTACCAGTCCCTTTTTGTATTGGTTTATTTTGGCATAAAGTTTTGTTTTATACTTGGTCTATCTCCATCATCCACAAGTTTATTCTATTCAGTCCCCATGTCAGTCCCCATGTGTACAGGGTTTTTTTTTTTTGTCAGTCGTGGGGCTTGAACTCTGGGCCTGGGCGCTGTCCCTCAGCTCTTCAGCTCAAGGCGAACGCTTTACCAAGCTACAGCGCCACTTCCGGTTTTCTGGTGGTTTATTGGAGATAGGAGTCTCACTGTCTCTCCTGCCCGGGCTGGCTTTGAACCGTGTTCCTTAGATCTCAGCCTCCTGAGTAGCTAGGATTACAGGCCTGAGCCACCAGCGCCCGGCTTGTACAGGGTTTTAATTGAACACATTAGTTTATCAGTATCAATCCTTTTGTTTGTTCTCCCCCTCTTTCTAAACCCACCCATACTCTCAAGTTACCTGGTTCCATTTTCACATTTATACATTGAATATAATAAATTATATTCCCCCATGTGTCCTATTTGTCTGCCTCACTCCCTTTCCTACCCTGGCAAAACATGTTTCAGCCTCCTAGTATTCATTTTATTAAAACTGTTGAGTTATTTGTTCAAAGGAGTTACACAATTGGAATCCTTCCCTGAGTATACTATTCTTTAGTTAGTTTGTATGTGTGTGTATGTTACCCTATGTTTTCATATATGTTTATGGTTTAGCTCTAACTTCCACACATGAGAGAAAACATGCTCCATTTGTCTCTGAGCCTGACTTACTTTCCTTAAAATATTTTCCCCCCACATATATATGTGTGTGTGTATACATATATATATATATATGTATACACACACACACACACACACACAGATATATAATGCATTTTTTTTGGTGGTCATGGTGCTTGAACTCAGGGCCTGGATGCTGTCTCTGACCTTTTCCTACCCAAGGCTATTGCTCTACCACTTTGAGCCACAGTTCCACTTCCAGTTTTCAGGTCATTAATTGGAGATGAGTCCTGCCTGGGTTGGCGTTGAACTGTGATCTTCAGATCTCAGCCTACTGAGTAGCTGGGATTATAGGCATGAGCCACCAGCACCTGGCCTATATTGCAATTTTGCTATGTATAATTACCTATAACAATATATTATATAGCAAAATTATATAAATATGTATAATTATATAATTCAACCATATCTAATTGAATATGTAATTATATATAAGTATATAATTGTATTACAATATGTGTGATTATATAATGATTCAATTATATCTAATTAAAATATAATTATAATTATAAATTATAAGTGTACTATATAGTTTAATAATTGCATTTATATACAACTATAGTAAAATAGGTCCAATTTTTATAGTAATTATTTAATTTTATAATGATATATAAACACTATAAATAATATAGTACAATTATATAATTATATATTTTTATAAGTAGTAAAATTCCATATATTCTAAAATTATATATAATTATATAAATATTAGTAAAATTCCATTGTATAAATACATACATGCATTCACACAATGTATTTTATCATATATATGTGTATGTATATGGTATATATCATATATATATGTGAAGGCCTTCTCCAATGGTCTATCTCTTTCAGCTAGCCCTCACCTCTTAAAATTTCTTTTCAGTGTATTGTGTGTGGGGGCACATTGAACATCAACTCTTAACAAACACCAGTCTGGTCCCAAAGGCTTCTTAAAGTTTCTCAGTGCAAGATGCATTTAGTCCATCCAAGAGAATCACCAAAGTCTTAACAGTTCAAACATTGCTCAAAAATCCAAATTCTCCTTTAGGGCTCAAGCAAAGTCTTAGCGTGAGCTCCATTAAAATTTAAAAAGTAGGTTTATACTTTGAAAATATATGGTGGGACAATTTTATTCCCAAAAAAGAAGAATGGCCAAATATCAAGGAAGGATCAGATCAAAGCAAGACTAAAATGTAGCCGGGCAAACATTAAATTCTGTAGCTTAATATTTGGCACCAGAGTGTGCATTGGTATGATAAGAGCCTTGCTCCTGTGGCTTTACTGGCTGGAGTCTACATAGCCTCTGTCTTAGGCTAGTTCCACTCACTTCTTGCAGCTTTCTTTGTAACCATCCCTTGTTCTTGGCATCTCTGCTTTCCTGGGTCTTCACTGCAGCTTTGTCTTTGCTCTCAAAGATTCAGGTATCACTCTCTCAGAGGTTAGCTGTGGGATTTCTGACCCTGCTATACATGGCCTGGTCTTCCAGATCTACCTTTGAAATGTAAGTGGATGCTTCCATGACCTCATAAGTTTTGCATTTTGCATGCCTGAAAGAAAAACAGAAGCCACAAAGATCTACCAGCCTGTGCAGTTGCCAGACCCACCTGGACAGCTGAACAGAGTGAAATGAACCCTAGGGAAGCAACTTTTGGAAGACCTTGTTGAAACAAGATGTCTAGGTATCTTTTCCCAAAGCAGTCTTTTACAATCCGTTTTAGACTTTTTATACCCTGGAATCTACAATGGGTGGCATCTAGACAATTCCTAATGTTCTTCAAGGCATCTTTCTTACTGTTCTGGTGCAAAGTACTTATTATTGGGCTCTTGAATAACCATTATTTCCTTGGCCCCAATTTAACACTAGCTTTTTCCTATTGAAGCTGTAGGGTTGTTTTTTTTTGGGGTGGGGGGTCCGGTCGTGGGGCCAGAACTCTGGGCTTAGGCGCTGTCCCTCAGCTCTTCAGCTCAAGGCTAGCACTCTACCACTTGAGCCACAGCACCACTTCCGGCTTTTTTCTTTTTGCTTATGTGGTGCTGAGGAATTGAACCCAGGGCCTCAGGCATGCAAGGCAAGTGCTCTACCACTGAGCCACCTTCCCAGCCCTGTAGGTTTTTCAAATCCTTCCATTTTATGCTTAGGTTCCAATTCTTACTGTAAATCTGATTAAATGCAGCCAGCAGTACTCCTGGTATTATCTGATTGTTGTTCATCCTTGAAATTTCCACAAAAACTCCAGCTTTACTCAGTCTGAGGGTTTGTACAAAATGTAGACAAGTTCTGTGTTAGAATATAATATGAATCATCTATAGTCCAATACCCAAGAGTTCTCATTCTTGTCTAGCCTCATGGGCACAGTCTTTACTATTGGCCTTCATATCAGCTTTTGGTCTGATTAACACCACAATTGCCTGTTTAGTTCTATTTTAAAAATTCAAGGGCTTATAGCCTTTATTTCCAAACCTTTCCAAACTATTTCCATAAACTGGTTCCGTATATTTCTGAGCCATACAGGCTGGGAAAAAACAATGAACCCACTTCTCAGTATCAGTGTGTGTGTGTGTGTGTGTATGTGTGTGTGTGCTTGTGTTTGTTTGTCACTGACAATCTGACAAAGACAACCTGAAGGAGAAGACTTTTATTTTCAGCTCAGTTTCAGTTTCAAGGATTTCAGTTCATGGTTACTTGCCCCTACACTAAGGGCCTGTGGCAAAAAACAATATCATGGTAGGGAGAATGTAGAAAAGCAAAACTGCTCACATCATGGTAGTCAGGAAGCAAAGGGAGACAGCAGTACTTATACAACTTTGGTGTTTTTACTAGGGTTATAAATGATTAACATACTGTATTTTCAGCTTTAGATTATGTTATTGAATTTGTGTTAACTTTATGTATTTATGTGTTTTCATAATAAACTGTCATTTCGATTTGTATAGCTACCTTCTAGCATTTCTAGCATGCTAAGGTTGGTATGATAGATTCTCTTAGCTCTTTTTGAGAGACAGCTTTGCCAGGTTGGAGGGTTTTGTTTTTGTTTTTAGTTTTGTTAAGTATTTTGAATATATTGTCCCACTATCTATTGGCATTTAAGTACCTACTAATTCAATAATAGGTCAGGTGGTAGTGGCTCACACCTATAATCCTAGGTACTCAAGAGGCTGATATCTGGAACATAGTGTTTTGAAACCAGTGTGGGCAGAAAAGTTTAGGATTCCATATCCAATTAACCAGCAAAAATGTGTCTGGAGATGTGACTCAAGAGATGGAGTGCTAGTCATCCCGGTAAAAGGGCAAGAGCCCGAGCTCAAACCCTTGTTCTGGTGCATGTGCACACGCATGCATGCGTGCGCACACATACAGAAAAGTTTACAAAGAGCCATTTGAAAGTTATCTTACATGTAGGAAACTCTTGTGGCTTTCAAAATTCTCTGCTTTGTTTTTGATTATTTTAACATGTCCTGGAGAAGTCTTTCTTGGATTTAGCTTGATTAGGGACTTTTGAACTTCATATACCTAGATAGTTATAACTTTGTCTAGATTTGGGAAGCTTTTAGCCAGTGTTTATTTAGGTTTGACTTTCATCTCTTTATATTCCTGTGATGTGAACCCATATGCTTCATTCCTTCAGTTTTTCTTCTTGGATATTTTCAGTGTTCTATCTTAGAGCTTACAGGTATTTTCTTCTGCTTCATCAATTTTTATTATTTCTGCTCTGTATTACACTTCATTTAATTCACTATATTTTTAGGTCCATTATTCCTGGTTTATTCTTTTTAATGATTTCTGTCTTTCCGCTGAGCTTTTAGTTTTATAGTTTTCTTGATTTTATTAAGATGTCTGTTCTTATGACTTAACTTTCTTTAAACAATTATTTTGAGTTTCTTGTCTTGCAATTTATAGATATCCATTTCTTTGGGATCAGTTAATAGAAAATCATGTTACTTTAGCGGTGCCAAGTTTTCTTGGATTTTCACGCTACTTGTGTTTATGTCTGCAATTCAGATATTATGTGTAGTACACTTTATGTTTTGGCTTTGGAGGGGCATAAAATATTCACCTACACATGGGTATGGGTGCAAGGATGTTTTCTGGATGCAATAGAGAAGTTTAGACTCTGGTGAGGGTTCAGAAGCATAATCTTCCTGCAGCTATGTCAGGTGAGTTTGGTATCAGCAAAGATTTAAGGGTCCCCAACAGCCAATTCTGTGGATGCCTCCACTGTAGTGTTAAAGGCTGTTTCCTGATTTTTCTCCTATGAGACTGAAGGCTCTGTCTTGATATTGATGCGGAAATTCATGAAATGGTCTCCAATTCTGGGTCTAGAGCAGAACTGTGTGTAGCTTCTATTGCCCTTTGGATGCAGACAAAGACATGTTTGCTACAGCAGTGCGTGGTCCTTCTGAGAGAGTATAGGGTCTGGAATTCAGGCACACATGGAGTGATAGTGACTCCAGGGCCCAAGGCATTTACTGTTTCACTTTGGTGGTACCCCAAATGTCTGGGCATGGGTGTTAATGGAGCAATGGTAGGCCATACTCTATAGAGTAGGCACATGTAGAGCAACCTAGTGCCCTGCCCTAGGGAAGTGCTAGCCTACAGGAATGATGGTTCTAGTATCTCAGATGCAGCCATATACGGAGCACTTACTATAGTATATTTATAATTAATGAACTAAATAATTTATTATTGGCTGAAGTTCACAATTTATTTTTTCAGTTTTTTTCTCTCCTAATGTCCTTTTTTCTATTCCAGGATTCTACCCAGGATACCACCCTACATTTGGTTGATATGTCTCCACAGGTTTTTGTTGGCTATGACAATCTCAGATTTTACTTATTTTTGATGATCTTGACAATTTTGAGGAGTACTGCTCAAGTACTTTGTCAAATGGGTCTCAGTTGGGGTGTCTCTGATTTTTTTTTTCCCCTCACAACTAGACTGAAGTAATATATTTTGAGGCGAAAGATTACAGAGATAACATGCCATTTGAGGGTCAGTATGTATTCAAGGTGAATACAATTGGTAAGATTTGACAATGTTGATGTTTTTTCTGGTCCTGGGGCTTGAACTCTGGGCCTGGGCACTATCCCTGAGACTCTTTGTGCTCAAAGCTAATGCTCTACCACTTAAGCCACAGCACCACTTCCAGCTTTTTTCCGAGTAGTCTCATGGATTTTCTGCTCAGACTGGCTTTGAAACTCGATCTTCAGATCTCAGCCTCCTGAGTAGCTAGGATTACAGGTGTGAGCCACAGGCACCTGGTGAAGTGTCTTTGACTAGCTGCTCATTTAATTGTTTACTTTTGCCTATTTTTAATTTACTAATTACTGAGTCTTTAAAGAGTTTCTTACACATTTTGGATATATTTTCTTGTCAGATATGTGTTTTGCAAATATATCCTCACCACTTGTGTGCCTTATCTTGTTACTCTTTTAACAGTGTTTTTGGAGAGTAAAAATATTCAAACAATTCAAATTACTTTTTCTTTCAAGAATTATACTTTTGATGTATTTTTAAATGTTTTCTCTTTATATTTCTTCTGTAAGCTATATGCTTTTACATTACTGTTAAGTGATTTATTTTGAGTTAATTTTTGGGAAAGATGTAAATTCTGTGACTAGTCTCACTTAATTTACATATGGAAATCCTAATGGTTCCAGCACCATTTGTTGAAAGACTATTCTTCATCTAATTACTTTACTCTTGTATTAAAGATTATTTGACTATACTTATGAGGGTCCATTTTTCATCTTTCTATTGTTTCATTGATCCTTGTTTATTCCTTTGCCAAACCATGCTTTCTTATTCTCTCTCTCTCTCTCTCTCTCTTTCTCTCTCTCTCTCTTTTGTCAGTCATGGGGGCTGAACTCTAGGCCTGGATGCTGTTTCTCAGCTCAAGGCTAGCACCCTACCACTTGAGCCAGAGCACCACTTCTGGCTTTTTCTGTGTATATGGTGCTGAGGAATCAAACCAAGGGCCTCATGCATGCTAGGTAAGCACTCTACCACTGAGCCACCTTCCAAGCCCTTTCTGAGTTTTTAAAGTGGCTTTATTAAAGACAACCACTTTTGATTTGCCATTTAAAAAAGTCAAATTTCTTTATGCTGTACGATAAAGATAATGTATGAGAATTCAGAGTTATAAGTTTCTGTTAGTATTTTCTGATAGCATATCATAGACATTTTTGCAATGCTAGAATAAATTTTAAAAGGTCTCTTCTATGCTTTTCAGAAAGCAATGAGTAATAACAAGAGATGGCATAAAAAGGCCTTTTTCTTCCTATTTATTCTGTAATATTAGAACTTCTTTTTTGTATCATCATAGGCTACAATTTTCACTTTATCCATGTTAGTAACCTTGTCACCTCTCTGAATTCAACATCATTCAATACAAAAGTCCACATCCTGTTGCAGAATCTGTATGTATTTAGACAGCCCCTGAAACTGTTCTCACCCTCTGAGGCAATGCTGAATCTACAGCCTTATCAAACTGAAGTAGACTTGAAGGACAAGTTGGGAAGTGATCTGTTGAGCTTGTCTAGGATCTCTTGAAGACTGTTTCCCAGTATGGTATTTCTGTATAAATGATATACCATGGCTTAAGGAAAAAAAAAACAAACTTTTTCTTCAGGCTTGCATAGATGTCCACTACCTGAGGAGGAAGTGCAGGAAAGATGTGGCCAGGAACCAAGTGGAGGTGTCCCCATTGTCCACCAACTTTCTGGCCCTCACAAAAATCCATATTATTTCTTTAGATTTCCTTTTGATTCTAACTTCTTCAGTGTTTGACATACCATGTTTTTTTGTAACATAGATACATAAAGTCATACATATACCTGGGATAGTTTCTTCAGATGTATTCCACATGAACTTTGATATGTACTAGTTGTAAAAATATCACTATTCTTATTCCATTCATTAGTAATCTATAAGCATGACTTTAAAAGTCAATATCTATGCTTTATCTGTTTTTCACAAATAGTAAAGTTTTAAAGAAACATATTGACACTCTTATAATGGGATCATTTGGTTTATTTATATTCTAATTGATAATGTCTGACTTAAATCTAAGATGCTATAATGTTTTCTATTATTCCTATCATATGAGTCATTTTTCTTCTTTCTTGTTTTCAAATTGATAACAAATTCTTTTAAATCATTCCATTATTTCTATTTGCCTAGGTATCAGCTAAAAAAGTTTTATATTCTTGCTATTCTTTTAGTGATTATCTTAGAGATCACAGGCTCTTATATTGTGGACTTATTTAAATATGCTTTCTCAACTTTTGTAGTAACATTTTGTCCTATACTTTCATAAGTTTACATGTGTGGATGTAAGCTTAATATGACATTATTATTTTTGTTTTTTTGCTTACTGTTTATTTAGACTTATAAATTTATACATTTATCTTTTAAATTACATTTGTACTTTCATTATCTTTGTGTGATTTGGGATCTCTTCTGTCAGAAGAGAATTCTTATAGTTTTTTTTTACAATATTGCCTTAATTTACCTTTTTTTTTTTTTGGTCCAGTCGTGGGGCCTGAACTCTGGGCCTGGGCGCTGTCCCTCAGCTCTTCAGCTCAAGGCTAGCACTCTACCACTTGAGCCACAGCACCACTTCCAGCTTTTTTCTTTTTGCTTATGTGGTGCTGAGGAATCGAACCCAGGGTCTCATGCATGCAAGGCAAGTGCTCTACCACTGAGCCACCTTCCCAACCCCCTTAATTTACCTTTTAGACTCTAACAGTATATAGTTACTTGAAGTACAAACTTACCTGCTAGCTCTTTAATGCAGATTCATAACTGATGGGAATCATGATTAGTGGTCCTATCACTTCTTTCAAAGTATGTTGGTAATCCATCAGTAGTATGTGTTATTCAGTGTTAGACAGCAATATGTTGTGTTAGTGTTCCATTTTATATGATAGATAATTGAGAGGGGAATTGATCGCCAAGTATAAAAATGCAAACACAAAAAGCTGTAACACTGAAAGTACGACTTTAGTCAAATGTAATGAAGTTGTAGAAGAAAGAGCTGATCATGGGAACATCAGCACTAATGCCAGTAAAGAGATTCTTTATATATGGTCAGGGTAATTTAATAAAAGTAACCTTATCAGCCCAAATTAGAAGTTGAGTATAACAAAAAGATGATAATAATCTAGAGGAAGCAAAACAGGTAAAACTCATTACATTAAAGGAGTTTTCATGAAATGGAAGGCATAAATGATAGAATATACAAGTTGATCCAAATTTGAAAAGAGATGACAGTTTACTAAGACACAGAAAAGATGTTTGCTCTATATTATAATTTGTGACATAAAGCTAAGCCTTGTTCAAACTATTTTTGGTAAACTTTTATAAGGAAATAAATCACAGTAGTTCTTAATGTAGCTAATGTTTTAAATTCCAGAATACTTAATATCAGTCTAAAAATTCTCCACATATGCATTTATAACTGGCAGTAAAGAAATTCAATTTTGACAAAATTTTTAAATGTCACAACAATTCCCATTAATTATTGTGAATTCTTTTGTGTGATTATCATGTACAGTCATTTTCATGGTCCTATTTGGCGGTGAAAGCTAGGACTTTACAGTACTCTGGGCTTAGGTGCTATTCTGAGTTTTTTTTTTCCCCTCAGGGCTAATGCTCTACTACTTGAGCTTACAGCTCTACTTCTAGCCTTTTGATAATTAATTGGAGATATGAGTCTCACAGACTTTCTACCTGGGCTAGCTTTGAGCTATGATCCTCATTTCTCAGCCTCCTGACTAGCTAGGATTGTAGGCATGAGTCCTCAGTATCTGGCATAGAAAATTCACTTTTTAAAGTATTTTGCAGTCACTTATGTTTTTGTTTATGTAAATGTTTCAATCTTTCTTAAATTGCTAAGTAGACTCTCAAGATATAGCCAAACCACATTGTTCATTCTGTTGACAGATTGATTTTTGGGTTTAGTTATCTATTTTGTGGCCATGAGGAATAAAGCTATTGTAAATTGTTTTACATCTGTTTTTGTGGATATGTTTTTATTCTCTTAGGTAAACAGGAGGAGAATTGCTTGATTACATGGTGAGTATGTGTTTAGCTTCACAAGAAATGATCAGATGTTTACAATGATTATATGATTTTAAAGTCTCACTGGCAATTTACTATATAGCTCTTCTTGGGATTCCCAGAATTTAGCCCTATAAGTAATAAATTCCTGTCTCTCTTTTGATTCTAGTGCAGCTTTTTATTGTACTTGATATAATTGAGAAAATAATCACTTAAATGATTCTATTAGTTATTCTGTTACAGTACCTGATTTGAGAAAGGTTGTACATATTTAATTTGTTCCATATTTTTAATATTCAGTGTTGTCATTGTCTTTGATTGTAACCATTTTACTGGATGTGTGGTGGTATCTCATTATAGTTTTAATCTGCAGTCTTTTGATTTCCACAAATGTTTGGTGCTTTTTGTGATCTTTGTGAAGTATTTGTTCACTTGTTTTATTTATTTTATTTGGTTGTTTATCTTTTAAATTTTGTTTGTTTGAACAGGGTCTTAATATGTAGCTCACTTAGTTTTGAACTTGAGGTCCACCTATCTTGGATTAAGCCAGCATGACCAGCTTGTCTTCTCTTAAATCTTTTTATTTTCTATTAGAAGGATTATTGCATATAGAAACATTTTGTGTGAAACATGTGCAAGTCTTTGTTTTATTATTATTATTATTATTTTAAGGGAATTTGTGAGCGTTTTTATTTTTATGAAGTTCAACTTTTAATATTTTATATACTATTATTGAAGCTTGAGCTCAGGGCATGAGCACTGCTCTTGAAATTGTTTTGCTCCAGGCTGGCACTCTACCACTTGAACCACAACTCTACTTCTGGCTTTTTCTTGGTTAATTGGAGGTAGGAGTTTCACAGACTTTCCTGCCTAGGAGAGCTTTGAACTGAAATCATTAGATGTCAGTCTTCTGAGTAAGTAGGACTATAGGAATGAGCCACCAATACCTGGTTCCAACTTTTTATATTTTTAATAGTGTATTTTTTGTACTTCAAATATTTACTGATGTTGAGTCTTTGAAATTACGATATTTTCAGTTATAAGCTTTGTGTTGGTAGATGTTATATCAGACGTATCTTTCTTGAATTATTTTGTGTTTGAAGTGTGATTTACAAGTCATGTATATTCTTTTTTTTTAACATAGATATTCACCTATTCCACAAAAACTAACTGAAAAAAAGTCCTTTTTTCAATCAAATGGATGTAAAAACCTTTCTTGAAAAGAGTAGATTTATTATAGATCTAGTTATTATATATTTATTATAGCTCTAGAGCCTCTATTTCTCTGTCTTTATATCAGAACCACCCTGTTTGTATTGTAATAGCCTTGTAATACAATGAAATTTTTAAATTTAATTTAATTTTATTATAAAGGTGATGTACATAGGGGTTACAGTTACATAAGTAAGGTAATGAGTGCATTTTTTCTTGAACAGTATTAGCCCTCCCTTGTTTTCTCTTACTTTCCCTCCCCTCACTACCCTCCCCTCCAAATTGTAAAGTTCATTAAAAATGAATTTATTTTTTGGGTCCGGTCGTGGGGCCTGAACTCGGCCTGCGTGCTGTCCCTCAGCTCTTCAGCTCAAGGCTAGCGCTCTACCACTAGAGCCACAGCGCCACTTCTGGCTTTTTTTCTTTTTGCTCATGTGGTGCTGAGGAATCAAACCAAGGGCCTCATGCATGCAAGGCAAGCGCTTTGCCACTGAGCCACCTTCCCAGCCCCAAAAATGAAATTTTTTATTTTCCTTAATTTTTTTCTTTGATCAACTTTATCATGATGTGTATGTCTATGTGTGAGAGAAAGAGAGAGAAAAGAGAGAGACAGAGAGGCAGAGAGAACTGGCACTGTGGCTTGAACTCAGGAGCAGGATGCTCTCCCTTAGATTTTTAGCTCAAGACTGGCACTCTACTACCTGAGCCATACCTCCACTTCTGGCTTTTTGCTGGTTAATTGGAAATCAGATTTGTTTGCTCAGGCTGGCTTTGAATGTAATCCTCAGATCTCAGTCTCCTGAGCAGTTTTGGATTACAAGTATGAGTCAATAGTGCCTACTTTCAAGGTGTGATTTATATTAAATACTGTAGAGTCATTTATAGAGTTAATAACTTTTGATAGATTTGTGAAGCTATATAGCCATCATAAAAATAAAGAAATTGAGTATTTTTAATATTTCAAGAATTTAATATTTCCTGATTGGCCATCAATTATTTCAATCAAGTGTTGATCTAATCTGTTACTGAAGTTTTTCTTGTTCTAGAGTTTTGGATAAGTCAAATTTTATAGTACATATTCTTTTTTTTTTTTTTTTTTTTGGTCGTGGGGCTTGAACTCTGGGCCTGAGCGCTGTCCCTCAGCTCTTCAGCTCAAGTCTAGTGCTCTATCACTGAGCTACAGCGCCACTTCCTACATATTCCTTTATGTCTCACTTCTTTTAATATTTTTGAGAGTCTTCTATGTTATTGAGCATAGCAGAAATTCATTGGTATTCTATTGCATGAATTATCACACTTCATTTATTCATTCATTGATCAACGTTTTTTATTTTTTATTTTTTTTAATTTAATTTTATTTTATTTGAGAACATACTGTACAGAGGGGTTACAATTACATGGGCAGGATAATGCATACATTTCTTACCAAGCATTGCAGCCTCCTCCTTTGTTTACCCTTCACCTCCCTTTGATCAACGTTTTTTATTTTGTTTTTGTTTTTTTTTTTTTGGGTCCAGTTGTGGGGCCTGAACTCTGGGCCTGGGCGCTGTCCCTCAGCTCTTCAGCTCAAAGCTAGTGCTCTACCACTTGAGCCACAGCGCCACTTCCGGCTTTTTTCTTTTTGCTTATGTGGTGCTGAGGAATCGAACTCAGGGCCTCAGGCATGCAAGGCAAGCGCTCTACCACTGAGCCACCTTCCCAGCCCATGATCAACGTTTTTTAATAGGTCAACGCTTTATACTTTATTATTCTATTTATCATTGGTTTCATTTTTACAAGTATAAAGACAAAGACTAGCCAGGCATCAGTGGCTCACATCTATAATCGAAGCTACTCAGGAGACTGAGATCTGGGGTCGCAGTTTGAAGCCAGCCTAGGCAGAAAAGTTGGTGAGATTCTTATTTCCAGTAAATTGCTCAGGAAAAGCCAGAATTGGTTCTGTAGCTCAAGTGGTAGAGCACTAGACATGAGCACAAAGAACAAAGTATACAGTATTTGAAAATCAGACTGATTTTCTATATTTCTATAACATTCAAAAGAGCAAGCTTTCTAAGCTGATATAGTTTAGTAGCTAGAGTTTTATTTGGATTTCTGTTTCAGACAAATTAATATTGAAAAGCTTCAGAATTTTCAAAAGAGGCCCAAGTGAAGACATTTTATCTGCACTGTACATAATGTATTTTTTAAGTCTAAGACTAGTTTGTTGTACCTATGCTCAGCTATACGAGGAGTTCTCATTTCAATGTTTTGGATATCTCTGGAGATCCACTGGCTGGAAATGAGTATCTGTAAAAATTATTGGTTCTTGATGGAGAAATAAAAATTTTGCATGATAAAAGCTAAGGAAATTAATAAACATTAAGATAGCACTGTTAAAGATACTTAATGGAATCTTCACCTCAGAAGACAGAAAAATATACTAATGAATTAGTCATCATAAATGATAGATGATCAAAACAGAAAGAGAAAAGAAGCAAGCTTTATAACACAATAGGCTTATCAAAAGTAACATTAAATGTCAGTGGGCTCAATTCTCCAAAAGATGTGGAACAGCAGCTTGGACCCAAAACATGATCGAACCATTTGTTGCCTGCAAGAACATCTCACTGACAAAGACAAACACAATTTCTTAATGAGAAAGTGGAAAAAGATTTGCCAAGCAAATAAACCCCAAAAGGATGAGTAACCATATGTAATCTGATAAAGCTGATTTCAAGTTAAAATCAATCAGAAGAGACAAAGACATTCTTCATATTACTAAAGGGAATGATCCATGAAGGTGAAATTACAGTTGTGAACATATAGGCACCAAATAGTGACGTATCCAAGTTCATGAAACATGTCTGGACTTACAAGTGCTGATAGACCCCAGCACAGAAACAGTGGGAGTCTTGAACATTCTACTCTCAGCAAGAGGTTATCCAAATAAAGAATTAGCAAAGAAACTTCAGAATTCAATGATACCATAGACTAAATCAACATAGACCATAGACTAAACTAACAGGAAGGCAGCTGTGTAGAGAGCCATCAGGGAATGAATCTCTAGCTTGTTGGTGCAGAATATGGCTGTGCTTGCCCAAGTGAGTTGTAGCTTGGGCAGCTGGCGAGGCCAACCCTGCAGAGGAGGTAGCAGTGGAGTCCACTTGCTGCCATCAGAAGAGGTAGGCCTGTTGCATGATTTCTCAGGGCATAAAACAGATCTTTAAAAATTTATTCCCAAACTGGAAAATTTAAGAGAAATAAGTAAATATCTAGTTACTATGAAGGGCCAAACCTGAACCAAGAAGATGTAAATCATTTAAACAGAGCTATAACAAGCACTACGATTGAAGTAGTAATAGACTCCCAACAAAGAAAGCCCAAGGGCTGGATGGATCCACAGCCAGATTCTACCAGACTTTTAAATGAAAACTAGTGTCAATATTCCTCAAACTCTTCTATGAAATACAAAAAGAAGGAACTTTACTGAAATTCTATAAAGCAAATACAACACGTAGTCCAAAACCAGAGATGCAATAAAGAAAGAAAAATACAGACCAGTATGACTGATGAACATTGTTATAAAAATAAAATTCAACAGTACATCAAAAAATCATATACCATAATCAAGTTGGTTTCATCCCAGTGATACAAGAATGGTTCAACAAACACAAGTCTATAAATATAGTACCTACTTCATCTCAATCATGCAGATAAAAGCCTTTGACCAATTCAGCATTCTTTTTCTAATAAAAGCTCTAAAGAAATTAGGCACACAAGGATCTGAACTTAACAAATACTATATATGACAAATCTGTAACCACCATCATATTAAATGAGGAAAAACAGAAACAATTCCCATAAAGTCAGGAACAAGACAAAAGTGTTTGCTCTCCCCACACTCATTCAGTATTGTACTAGAATTCCTAGCCAAAGCAATTAGGCAGAAGAAAGAAGAGGGATTCAAACAGGGAAAGAAGAAACCAAATTATCCCTCTTTGCTGATGTATGATATTGTACTTAATGTATCCTACAGACTTTACTAACAAAACCCTCTAGAAATGATAAATAGGCTTAGAATGTTAGCAGGATATAAAAGCAGTACCCTCCCCACAATTAGTAGCTTTTCTATACACCAACAACAAACCTGCTGAGGAAGAAATCAGGAGAACAATTACATTCAAATGGCCTCTCCAAAACACTAAAATACCAGATAGCAACCTAAAAAAGGAAATGGAATATCTCTATAATGGAAACTATTAGATCTTGAAGAAAAAATTGAAGAAGATATCAGAAAATGGAATGACAGACATCCCGTGCTCATTGTTGGCAGAAATAATATTGTGAAAACAGCCATACTGTCAAAAGCAATATGTATCATCTCATTTCTCACAGAATTATAGAGAACAATATAAAAGTTAATATGGAGGCCAAAAAGACCTGGAATAGCAAAAGACATTCTAAGTAATAAGAGTACCACTAGACGTATCATTTGACTTCGAATTATACCACAGAGCCATAGTAACAAAACTAGCATGGTACTGGCACAGAAAAAGATCTGAAGACTTATAGAAAACTAATTTTTACAAAAGTACCAAGAGCATACAATGGAGAAGAGATAACTTTTCAAGAAATTGTGCTTAAGAAACTGAAGATCACTTGCAAAAGACTGAAAATAGACTTCTATTTCACTGTGCAAAAAATTGATTCCAGTTGGATTGAGGAAAATTGGATACAGGAAAATGTAGGAGAAACTGTGGAAGATACAGGCACAAGTAGATTTTTCCTGGATAGAATTTCAGATGGCCAAAGGACAGGAACAAGAATTGACAAACGGGACCATACCAACTTAAAAGTTCCTGCACAACAAAAGAAACAATCACTAGAACTAAGAGATAGCACACAGAATGGGAGAAAATCCTTATTAGCTATTCAGATAAAGGATTAATATCCAGTATATATAGAAAAAAAAGCAAGAAAACAATAGTCTTCTAATCAAATGGGCAAAGGAACTGAACAGACAGTTCTCACAAGGAAACATAAATGACTAATAGATACATGAAGAAATGTTCAGCACTCTTAGCCATAAAAAATGCAGATCAAAACTATCCTAAGATTCCATCTCACTTCAGTGAGAGTGGCAGCCATCAAGAAAACAATAAATGCTGGCGAGGATGAGAGGAAAGAGGACCCTTCATCCACTGTGGATAATGGGAATGTAAACTAGTACAGTCTCTATGGAAACTAATAAGGAGGTTTTTCAAAAGCATTAAGGTAGATCTTATGACCCTACTATACCACTATTGGGCATATATTCAAAGGAGACTAAATTAGTAAATGGAGAGACATCTATATATCCATGTTTATGGCAACAGTGTTCATAATAGTCAAATGATGGAATCAACCAAGGTGTCTAACAACAGATGAATGGATAGAGATGTGGTATAATATGGAATATTATACAGCTATAAAAAAGATCTTGCCATTTGCAGGAAAATACATGCAACTAGAGAACATAATACCATGAAAGACAAGACAAGCTCAAAAATAAAAGCAAGATATTATATGTTTTCACTTGTGGAAGCCAGATAGACCTAAAGGACATACATGCTCAAGGGAATGTACGAAATGTTTATATCCATATACTTAATTATATATTTAAGCCTTGAACTAGAATCAAACTAAGAAACTACTTAGGAGGAGGAGGAGAAGATGGGATAATGGAAAAGAGTGAATAAGTTTGTAATACACCAAGTATATATGAAGGCAGCAGATAAAATCAACAGAAGCTGATGAACTATAAGAGGATGGGGAATAAGAAAAGACTGTACAGATGTGGGGGCTAGTGAGAGCATTGTGCAGGCAGGAGGATAAATGAGGTTGAATACTATAAAAATAGATTATTTGGCCGGGTGCTGGTGGCTTATGCCTCTAATTCTAGCTAATCAAGAGGCTGAGATATGAGACTCTCAGTTCAAAGCCAGCCTGGGCAGGAAAGTGCATGAGACTCATCTCCAATAAACTATCAGAAAACCGGAAGTGACACTGTGCTTAAGTGGTAGAACACTATCCTTGAGCTGAAGAGCTCAGGGGCAGCGTCCAGGCCCAGAGTTCAAGCCCCACAACAACAACAACAACAAAAAGATTATTTGCAACTATGAAAACAGAAGGAAATCTGTTGTGTTGTTCACTTTGTGTGAAAGGGAATAGGGAGTATGGTAGAGGAGGTGAGATTGTGTGGAGAAGTAATAAATCTGCCCTCCTGTACTATTAATATAATACTTAAAAACTTCTTTGAATGCAAAGAATAGAGTATTATAATAGTAAAACAGATAAGTTTTAATCTCCACTAGGATTTCTTTTTGTTTATTGGCAGTAGGGTTTCAACTTAGGGCATGATGCTTGCTCAGCTGGCACTTTATCAATTCAGCTATGCTTCTAGTACTGTTTTTCACTGTTTTTGTGGGAGGGGGGCAGGGGGGCCGGCAGTGAGGCTCATAGATTTCTGCCTGGGTTGGCTTTGAATTGTGATCTTGTATATTTCAGTCTCCTGAGTAGCTAGGAGTCTGGCTTATGCTAAGGTTTACATAATGAAAATTTTGATCTAAAAGTTACAGCAAAACCAGACCAAAGTAAGGAAAGAAGAGCCACTCAAGACAGAAGTAGGCCACAGGTGTCCTTTTAAGGAATTTTAAGGATAGTCTGAGTAGTAGTCTGAATGGCAATAGATAGGTGTGAAAAGGTGAGGCTGAAGTGGCAAGAGATAGATATGAAAAGGTGGGAGTGTAGGCAAATATTTTCAAAGAAAAGCCACTAAAATGGTGGCCACAAGGGCTATAGTTGTAATAGACTTTTTACATAGGATTCAATGAGTAGTTTTAAAAACTATAAATAATGAAAAAAGCTGGAAAAAGCATTAATTCAGTGTCTGTTAATGAAGTCTCCTCAGTATTGAGCAAAAGTGTTTGTATCTGAGTACTAATGGAAAGAATAACTTGAGACCTAAATACCAAATCACTTTGAGAATAAATCCCTACAGAGCAATCAAGAGAGTCTTTCATGTGGAGAATTTAGAGTTTTGTGAAATATGATATATCTATATATGGAGTAAAGAGTAAAGAAATACTATTGTTTTTCTTTTTCATTTTGTCTCATTCCCAGAGCTTGATCTCAGGGTATGGGCACTGTTCCTGAGCTTTTTTTTTTTTTTGGTCAGTTGTGGGACTTGAACTCTGGGCCTAGACACTGTCCCTGAGTTCTTCAGCTCAAGGCTAGTGCTCTTCCACTTGAGCCACAGAGCCACTTCCAATTTTCAGGTGGTTAATTGGAGCTAAGAGTCTCATGGACTTTACTGCTTGGGCTGGCTTTGAACAGCAATCCTCAGATCTCAACCTCCTAAATAGCTAGGATTATAGGCATGAGCCACTGGCGCCCGGCTTCCTGAGGTTTTTAAATGAAGGCTAGCGCTCTACCACTTAAGCCA
This sequence comes from Dipodomys spectabilis, assembly GCF_019054845.1. NCBI lineage: Eukaryota > Metazoa > Chordata > Mammalia > Rodentia > Heteromyidae > Dipodomys > Dipodomys spectabilis. The sequence continues at coordinate 4,417,618 of NW_024870864.1, read as the reverse complement.
CAGCTCCACTTCCAGCTTTTTGGTGTTTAATTGGAGATATGATTCTCACAGACTTTCCTGCCCAGGGCTGACTTTGAACCACAATCTTCAAATCTCAGCCTCAGTAGATAGGATTACATATATAAGCCATAGCGTCCAGCTAAGAAATGCTATTCAGCTTCTTTTCTCTCCTTTTTTTTAGATTATTTACTCTTATTTACTTATTAATAAGTAGTTGAACGAAGAGGTTTTAATTCCATACATCAGCTTATGAGTACAATGCATTTTGATCACTCTCAATGAGTACAATGCATTTTGATCACTCTCGCTCCTTCTATAGTTCTGCCCTATTCCCTTCCCATCCCTACCCTCGTTACATAGTTTGATTTGCATAATGTATATTGAATATGACTGCATTTGCTCACCTTCCCTCCCTCCATTCGTGCCTCCACATAATTGCCCTCTCCCTTGCCCTCATTCTATACAATAGTATATTGACTTACCATGTCCACTTGTATACCTGCACTAATTAGTTTAAAAAAATTGGGATTTTTCTACCAGGTACCCCTGGCTCATGCCTTTAATCCTATTTACTGACCCAGCAGACAATTTAAGAGACTCATGGCCCAAGTGGCAGAGCAAAAGCCTTGAGCAGAAAAATGTTGAGTGAGAGACCTTGAATTTAAGCCCCGTTCCTAGCACGTACACATCATTAATTTTCAGTTTTTGAAAGAAATGTGTTTTCCTTAAGAGAGAAAGCACCTTAAACTAGACCAAAGATCGTAATTGTTACAGACAAACACAGTGAACATAAACTATGGCAGAACTGTGATTTTATTACTTTGCTTTTATTGCATTTAAAGCCACATGAAATTTACCATCATAGCTGTTTTAAATGTACTACATAATATTAACTATAAGCACATTCTTGTATAATAGCTCTCTAGAATGTTATGTTGAAAACTGAAGTTCTATATCCATTCTCCAACTCCCCATTTCTGCCTCCTCCTAATTCCTTGGCATTTATCTTTCTGCTTTCTATCTCAAAGACTTTGACTATTTTAGCTAACTTACATAGCATATAATTTTTTTTTGGGGGGGGGGTGTCCAGTCATGGGCCTGAACTCTGGGCCTGGGTGCTGTCCCTCAGCTCTTCAGCTCAAGGCTAGCACTCTACCACTTGAGCCATAGTGTCACTTCAGGCTTCTTTTTTTTCTGCTTATGTGGTGCTAAGGAATCGAACCCAGGGCCTCATGCATGCAAGGCAAGCACTCTACCACTGAGCCACCTTCCCAGCCCCACATAGCATATAATTTTTATGCCACTGGCTTAATTAGAATGATGTCTCCAACATTTATCCATGTTGTAGCATTTTTTTTCTTTTTGTGCTAATACTGGGGCTTGAATTTATGGCCTGTGTTATGTCCCTAAGCTTTTTTTGCTCAAGGCTAGCACACTATCACTTGAGCCACAGCTCCACTTCTACATTTTTGCTGGTTAATTGGATATAAGAGTCTCACAGACTTTCCTGCCTAGGCTAGCTTTGAACCTCTCAGCCTCTTGAGTAGCTAGGATTACAGGAAAAATAGGTGCCTAGCTCTGAATACTTACTTTTAAAAGTTGTATGTGTGTGCCATCTTTGCTTAATCCTTCAATGGACTGTTGTGTTGTTTCCATCTCTTGGCCATTGTGTGTAATGCTGCAGTAGATATAGGAGCATGCACATACCTGAGATCCTTTCAGTATTGTTATTATGAAGGTGATGTGCAGAGGAGTTATAGTTACGTAAGTCAGGTAAAGATTATATTTCTTTTGGGATCATGTCCTCCTTTCCCTCACTCTCACAATTTTTTCCTCTCATCCTCACCCACAAGTAGCTCATTTTCAACAGTATCCAGTGAATACCATTGCTGTATTTGTTCACCCTCTGACCTTCCACGTCTGTGCCCTCCGTACCCTCCCAAAGACATGTAAATGAACAAAAAAAGACAAAAAGAAAAACAAAAATAACAACAAAGAAAAAACTCTTGGTTCTATTTTCCGGTATTCATGTCAGTAAATGTGATTTTATATGATCAAGATAGTTGTTTTTTTACCCCCAAAATTGGCACATGAGAAAATTACACATTAGGTAGCTTTACCAAAGTCCCCCCTACATATACTTCAAAGATAAAAAAAATTTGCTTTCTGACACTAAATTGCAAGGTTCTGCAATAGATATTACCAGCTTTATTTCTAATGGCTACTTGTTGAATGCTTTCTTTTGGAGTTGGTTTATTTCTTATTAGTGATTTATTGACTTAATTTGACATTATATATATAATGCACAATAATAATATAATACATAATATTATACACCCACTTTCCCATTTTAAAAAATTAGATGTGTCTCAGTGTTTCGTGGTTGTGTTTTTTTTCCCCCTTGGTGCTAGTCCTAGGGCTTGACCTCAGGGCCTACATGTTGTCCTTTACCTTTTTGCCCAAGGTTGGCACTCTACCACTTGAACCATATCTCCATTTCTGGCTTTTAGGTGGTTACTTGGAGATAAGAGTCTCATGGAGTTGCCTGCCCACCTGGCTTTGAACAGTGTTCCTCAGATCTCAGCCTCCTGCGTAGCTAGGATTACAGGTGTGAGCTGCCAGTTCCTGGCTCTACAGGGATCTTACAACTATTTTGGAAGATACTTAGTTGTTACACAGTTTAATAACATAAGGATAACCATAATATACATTGGGTGTTTGTGCTTATGTATAAAGAAGTAAGAGACCCATACACCACAAAACCATTATCATTTGCTCTCACACATAATGCCTCCTTTGTCAGGTTTTCAGTTTTTTTTTTCCTTGATAAAGCAGTATTAGAATACCTTCCTTAGTAACTTCAGCTATATATTAGAAGCAATGGGGAATTTTTAGGGGGAAAAAAAGTGATGACTGATTTCTGCCTTCAGAAGATTTTATGGATTTATTTGTATGGCTTTGATCTGGGAATTTCCTGGTTTTACTGAAATTATGAATAATTTTGTAATTTATAAGAAGTTGAACTCAGGAACTGGGTGCTGTCTTTGAGCCTCTTTGTACTCAAGACTAATGCTCTACCACTTGAGCCACAGCCCCACTTCCAGTTTTAGAGTTGTTAATTGGAGATAAGAGTTGCATATGGACTTAACTGCCTGGGCTGGCTTTGAACCACAATCCTCAAATCTCAGCCTCCTAAGTAGTTAGGATTACAGGTGTAAGCCAACAGCACCTGGCTCATAGTTCTATTATTATTTTTATTACATATTTTCATGTAAAAGCTACCACATTCAAAATACAGAACTATTCAAGTACTACAAAGACACTGTACTAGGGGATACACCTATGCTATTCTTTCATATCACACATTGTCTCCTTCCCCCACCATGCACATCTGGCACTCACTAATCCATTTTATAACTCTCTATTTGTCATTTCAAGAATCATAAACATGGAATCATATGGATATAATTTTTGAGATTTGTTTGAAAAGTCAGAATAGTATCATTAAGATTCATCCCAATTTTTGTGTAGATTAGGTACTTTTATTGCTGAGTAACATCCCATTGTATGGTTGTATCACAATTTAACTATTTTCCTAATAAGGGGCATTATGACTGCTTTCAATTTGAGTAAATAATTTCTCCTATGCTTTGGAAGCAGGTATACTATTTGAACTGTACCACCAGCTTAGTTTGTGTATTTTTTAAACTCTTAGATTGTAATGTTTCTTAAAGTATTTTGAAATTTTGAATTGTGAGATCATTTTCTGGGTTCTAGTTTTATGTTGCAGTTGAGAGGGCAATCTCTATAGAGAAGTTTTGTCAAGTCTTCCCAGACTATATGGCCAACCTGGAACCAACTTTTATTTTGAGTTTTATCTTGAGTTTAAGTATGCCCAGAGGAAGTTAGGTGGTGGCTCATGTCTGTAATCCTAGCTACTTGGGAGGCAGAGATGAGGAGAACCATGGCTCAGGGTCAGCCAGGACAACGTTTATGAGGCTCCATCAGCCTATAAAAAGCTGAGTATGATTACATGCTGGTTATCTTAGCTATATGGGAAACATAAATTGGAGGGTTGTGGTGAAGACTAGTGTGGGCATAAATGTGAGATATTGTTTGAAAAATAATTAGCTGGGGGCATGACTTAAGTGCCTTTCTAGTAAGCACAAGGGCCATTACCATTGAATTCAAACCTTAATACCAACAAGAAAGAAAGAAAGAAGGAAGGAAGGAAGGGAATGAAGGAGGGAAAGAAAGGACAGAAAGAAAAGGAAGGAAGGAAGAGAAAGAAGGGAAGAAAGAAAGAAAAAGAAAAGAAAGGATTTCCTCGAGGGAATGTAGAAAAAGCAAAGGGGGAGGAAGAGGAAGGAAGGAAGGAAAAAGAGGGAATGAGAAAAAAGAAAGGAAAGAAGAAAGGATTTCTTAGAGGAAACACTATTGAACCTAGCAACAGTTGGCCTAGCAAGGGCTCTAATCTGGATATTTCCACATCAACATAGCTGTTAATGGCTTTATATGAGCTGACTTAATCTAATTCTATATGTGGTAGACATTTCTGAGGCCTTATTTTTTTGTTTTGTTTTTGAGTTAATACAAAGGCTATAAGCTACTAAGATAAGCCAAAGTTTATTGCTTTTATTGGGTTCCAGAGCATTTCCTTCACAAATTGTTACAAGTTTTTGTTTGTGTTTAATGACAGAATTGGGATTTGAACGCAGTCTTGCACTTGTTAGGCAAGCACTCTACAGCACAGATACACTTCCATCCCATTAAGCACTGGTTATTTTTGAATAAGGTTTTGGTTCCTGCCTGAGTACATGCCTGGATCTTAACCTATCTACTTTTGGCTTTCTGTCATAGCTGGAAAGACAGCTCTCAGATAAGAAAGGGTCCATTTCCTTTTTCTGCTTAGGCTGGCCTTCCTGCAATCATCCTGATCTTATCTACAGAGTAGCTAAGATTACATGTGTGAGCCACTAGAATACCACTCAAATTATTGTAAGTTTTGCTGTACATGTAAAAGTTGCTTTCTTCCTAAGTGTTATGTGGTAAAAGGGTTTTCTTTTTCTTTTTCTTTTCTTTTTTGCCAGTCCTAGGGTTTGGACTCAGGGCCTGGGCACTGCCCCTGAGCTTCTTGTGTTCAAGGCTAGCACTCTACCACTTGAGTCACTTCCAGCCTTTTCTGTTTATGTGGTATTGAGGAATCGAATCCAGGACTTCAAAAATGGTTTTCATATTGTCTGGTCTTCCCTATTTCCAGGAATTGAAATTTGTTTACTACCTATTAGCTATGAAGTCCATGAGGGCAGAATCAGTGGCAACCTAATTCACCATTGCTTCTTCAACATCTAGTGCTTGGTACATACCAGACACTTAACAAGTGTTGGTGTAATGAAGGAAATGTTTATTACAGATTTATGTATAAAAGTAAAACTTGAAGTGAACCTGAATGTCTTACAATAGGGTAATTGTTGTGTACATTTACTTAAAAGTAAATTATTGTTACATAAAATAATGATTCCAAGGGCTGCATCATAAGTCTTCAGATACCAAAAATTATGTGTAGGTGAAAGTATTCAATTAAAATTTTAATCTATATTATGGTAACTTTAAAAATGTGCATAGCAAAAAATAAACCTGAATAATGTATACTAACATGGAAAATAGTAGCTTATGTTAGAGTAGTCAATTGAGGATTCCTTTCTACCCTTAATTTTCCAAGCTTCCTATAGTGTGGTTTTTATAATGGAAATATTAAAAATGAAAAAAATCTTAATGTTCTTAAAAGTTTTTAGACTTAAATACACTAAAGGTTGGAAAACATCAAAATTAGAGTTATCATTAAAATATTTGCAGACTTTTATATGAAAACACAGAGAAAGATCTTTCTGATACTCAGCGACATCTTGCTAAGAAAAAGTATGAGCTACAACTTACTCAGGAGAAAATTATGTGCTTGGATGAAAAAATTGGTGAGTTTGTTTCTTGATATTTTATTTTTCTTGTCTAGTAGAAAAGTATGTTTTCTTCTCTAACATATATGAAGTTCTAACAATATGAACTTAGAAATAGGCCATAACCTTAAAATTTATAAATAAAAATATTGGAAAAGTTCATTCTTTTCTTTAAGAATAAACATTTTAAAATGTAGATTTAAGACCATAAACTTTCAATGAAATTAGCTAACCTAAGCAAAACGTTTTTTAAAATGGATTATGATTACTTTTCAGTTTGTATTTTTATGCATTACCGCTAACTCATAGTATATGAGTATGTATCCATACCTACACATGCATATGTATGTATATTATAGAACATGCACATTTATTTGGTTATATCTATTATATTATTTGTGTTTATAAATTTACTTTTATAAAGTATCTTCTTTATGTTTCTTACTAGTGATCTGTATGAAAATAGTCATAACTTAATCTTATAAATGTAAGATAAAATTTGTTAGGACTATGAAGATACCTATTCTAAGGCAGGAGAAATTATTAGCATTTAACATGTATACATGCATAATTAGATAGGTGGTATTGCTACTTTCTGAAATAAAAAATATTAGAAGTGAAATATGAAAGGGAATATTGAAGGAGAACTTGGATTTTTTTGATATTCGAGTCAAAGTAAAGATATAAGGTAAGCAGTTGAATATGTAAGTTTATATCTTAGAAGAAAACTATAAGGTAATGTTATATATTTGGAACACATCAGCATATAAATCCTGTTTTAAAACCATGGCTGGAAATGTGGCTTAGTGGTAGAGTGTTTTCCTAGCATGCATGAAGCCCTGAGTTTGATTCCTTAGTACCACATGAACAGGAAAAGCTGGAAGTGATGCTGTGGCTTAAGTGGTAGAGTGCTAGCCTTGAACCAAAGAAGCTCAGGGACAGCCCCTAAGCCCTGAGGTTAAGCCCCAGGACTGGTAAAAACAAAACAAAACAACAAAAAAAAACCATCAAAGCACCTAGGGAAAATACAGAGTGTAAGGAAAAGAAGTTCTAGAACTGAGGAGAAGCCAAAGATATATGAAGAAGCTGGTACTGGTGACTCTTGCTTATAATCCTAACTACTCAGAAAGATGAGATCTGAGGATTGCAGTTTGAATGCAGCCCAGGCAGGAAAGCCTAAGGGTGAGAATTTTATCTCCAGTTAATCACCAAAATGCCAGAAATAGAGCTGTGACTCAAGTGGTATAGCACCAACCTTGAGCCTTAAAAGCTCAGGGAGAGTACCCAGGACCCGAGTCCAAGCTCCAGGATGGTGCGGGGGTGGTGAAACCAACCCAACCCAGAAATGAGTGTTATTTTGGAAGGCAAGAAAGCAAAGTATTTAAAGAGAGGAGAATAGAGATTGTGATCAATTATCAGAGACTTTTCAGAGTGAAATGAGAAGACAGTGAAAGAATTTGATACATTGGCAATTTTAGTAATACTGATCCAAAATACTTTTGAGTGTTGGATGTGGGAGATAGTGTTGGGTTTAAAAATGAAAGGGGAAGTAAAGTAGTGGTGGAAAAGAATAGAGATGTCTCTTCAGAGTTTTGCTATTAGAAGGTACCTGGAAAATAAGGTGGTGGCTTCAGTGGCTAGGAAATTATATAACTTTTTAAGAGATTGATTATGAATCTAAAATTCAGACATCAGAATACCCAAAATATGGGCTGGCTTAAAGGCATTTCTGCCAGTAAAAATAATATATGAAATTTGAAAGTATGCCATTGCTGCCCTTATCATTGCACCAGAATAGCCCCTAGCAGGGACTTAATCCATGGGTATTAACCTAGCAGGAGTCTTAAAGTTCTACACCAATAGTTCCCAAACTGGAAGCTAATAAAGATCATTGCAGAGAGAGACCTTGAAGTAGGACTGGACTAGAGCTTTTGTATTTTCACCAATTTCTTTAAGTGATTCTGATGTCCTAGAACCTCTGCCCTGGGACAGTGGTTCTCAACTCTCACTGTGTATTAGAATAAGTGTGGGCTACTAGAGGAATGTGCTTGTTAAAGCATCAATAGCTGGGTCCAATCCCAGAATTTTTGATTCCGTAGGTCTGGGGTAGGGGATTTAAAACTTTGCATTTCTCAAGTGATCCTGATAGTGCTAATTGATAAACTACAATTTAAAAGCCACTACTCTATATCAATTATTCAGGCCTTCAGCACTGACATTGGTTTACCAGCATTCTCACATATAAATCAGACTTTTTGATTTTGTTTTGATTTTGTTGATTTTTTAATTTTGTTTTCCTCTGAGAAATTTTGGAAAAATCCAGGGAAAATCAGAATACTAAAAAACATTTGACTGAAGAAGACTTAATAGACCTTTTTTTATGTTTTGGTCTTAAGGCTTAAACTCAGGGCCTGGGGCATTGTGCCTGAGCTCTTTTGCTCAAGGCTAGTGCTCTACCACTTTAAGCCACAGCACCACTTCCTATTTTCTGGGGGTTAATTTCCTGCCCAGGTTAGCTTTGAACTGCGAGCATCAGATCTTAATCTCCTGAGTAGCTAGGAGTGAGCCCCAGGACCTGGCTTAATTGAATATTTTATTATGATTTGTTACTTACCAATTTTACATGCAATGCCCTTTCTAGACTAGAGGGAAGAAGAAAAATTGAAGGGGCAAAGATCATTCTCATATTCTACCTATCTCATCCAGTATCATACTTCCTCCCCATCACACTTAAATCTGAGACTTATGATATACAGCTTTCCTTTGCTGTTCTGATTCAAAGTATTAATTAATTTTACATTTATGAGCCACTTAGAATGTAATGATTCACTGTAGTTTTGCATCACTAACAATAAAACCATTTTGAGGTTTGAACTCAGGGCTTTGTACTTGCTAGGAATAAAGCCATTTTTATTTGGAATATAATACTCTTATTTTTAGCTATTAAATATTACACAAGAGAACTTACTTTGAAAAGTATTTCTATCTACTTAAACAGGAAAATAGATTTTTATCTTGATCAAAATAATACCTTTATGATTATTTAGATAATTTTACAAGGCAAAGTATTGCACAAAGAGAAGAAATCAGCATTCTTGGAGCAACACTCAATGATTTGGCTAAAGAAAAAGAATGCCTTCAAGCATGCTTGGATAAAAAATCTGAGAATATTGCATCCCTCGGAGAGAGTTTGGCAATGAAAGTATGTTCTGAGAGCTGTGATGAACAAGAAATGTTTAATTGAAATATTTAAATATTAAACTGTGTCTCATTTGAATCTGAATAAAATAATAGGATGGATTTTCTCAAAGTTTCTTTCTAGAGAGCTGAAACTTTCAATCTGTGTATGAAATATTTTAGATAGTCTTAGGACATAAGTATGTAACTCTATGGCTAATATTTTAATGTGGTTTTATGTCATAATTTGGTGACTGACATTCACTGATAATGATAAATTCAAACATAATCATAAAGTAGGTAGGCTGATTTTTCCTTAAAAACATTTCAGGTTTGTCACCTTGGTAGGGAGTATCTTTATTGCGTTGAAACTTCGTGATTATGAACTAGAGACATGTTTTTTTTGTAGTTAGTATATGAGTTGTACAAGGGGAAGTATTATTGTAATATTTCTACACATGAAGACATTGTATCCCAATTAACCTCACCCCTCCATCACTCTCCTATCCTGCTCCTTTTTCTTTTTTTTTTTTTTTTGGGTCCGGTCGTGGGGCCTGAACTCTGGGCCTGAGCGCTGTCCCTCAGCTCTTCAGCTCAAGGCTAACGCTCTACCACTTGAGCCACAGCACCACTTCCGGCTTTTTTCTGTTTGCTTATGTGGTGCTGAGGAATCGAACCCAGGGCCTCAGGCATGCAAGGCAAGCGCTCTACCACTGAGCCAACTTCCCAGCCCTCCCGCTCCTTTTTCTTAAAACAATTTCAATAGGTTTCATTGTTGTCTTTTCATACATGTAAATAAATTGTGTCAATCATGTCCATCCTCATTTACCCACTTCATTATCCCTCCACACCCACTCTATGAAAGAACTTGTAGAAACAGATTTTTTACATCATCCTTGCCCTTTGAGAATGTATTAAATGGGCCAAATGCATAAAGTTGGATGCTCATTCTAGTCCACAGTTTTGTTAAACTACAAAAAAGCTTTGCTAAGAGGACACAGTGATATTAATACCATTTTCTAACTCATCAATGAATTTTGAAGATAATTCCTCACAAATTTCTTAAGCAAAGACTACATCATTGGAGTTAAGGTCTTTCCCTACTCTTAAGGGAATAATTCATTAGTGTGTCCATATGTCCATTCTATCAAAAAATACTTAGTGACACATACCATGTATTTTGTTAAAACTAAGGGTGAATAGAGCTATATTGTAATATACAGAGAAGATCCTATTATAGAATATATTGTCATAAGGACCTATGCCTAATGTGTTATTGGAGTCTGCCACACCCGATTCAGTCTGGGAGTTGGGTTAGGGGAAAAGTAAGATCTAGGGAGCCTTTTAGGAAATAGTAAAAGGAAAGAAGGAAGAAAGGAAGGAAGGAAAGAAGGGAGAGAAAAGAAAAGAAAAGAAAGAACAAAAGAGCCAGAAAATGACTTAGGAGAAGATGGTATGACCTTATAAAAATAATAACAATAATAGTGAGAGAAATAATTAAGGAGATAAAGCTGATAAGGTGTATTGTCTGTCTTAGAAGCTCAAAGAATGGTTCCTATTCCCAATGTAGGAAACACAGGAGCTAAGAGAGGCTGAGAGAGATTATTTACGTGTTGAATTTTATTTGGCTTTGAGATGTGTAGATGCAATATTCATAGTTTGTTAAAATGAGAAAATTGAAGTTAATAAATTTGGAATCATAAACATAATTGAAATAATCAAAAGGCATGAGATAAATTTCCTTTCTGAATGTTTGTGAAAGGCTGATTTATTTTTTAAATTTAATGATTTTAGGTGCAATTTTGCCTTTCCTTATATTCAAGATATTTTTAGTAGCTAAGCATGATTTTCTTTTAGAACACTAACATTTGAAGCAAAAATGTTTACATCTTTCTGAATCTTATTTCTCCTTTCTCATTTCTTTCATTTTACTAGCTGTATTGACATTGTCTTTCCTTTACAAGGAATACTGAATTGCAAATTCATTTCAAAACAAAAATGTTGATTTTATGAAAGTAAGCATATCCATCCTCTCAAAGGAAAATAAGGCATAATTTTGTTGGCTGAATATTTTACAATACTCCTAGAAAAATCTTACTTTTTTTGCCACCCAAAAATCTTACTTTTAATGTTAACTTCTATTGACAAAAGAAAAGCCCCCTTTAGGCTTGTGAAGTATTATTATTTCAAGCTTACCCAAGTTTAATCTGTTTTTTAGAAATTATTTTAAAATGTAATAAATTACCTTGTGTGTGTGTGTGTGTGTGTGTGTGTGTGTGTGTGTACACATTCTGGAACTTGAACCCAAGGCCTGGGCACTGTTCCTAAGCTTTTCTGCTCAGTGCTAGTACTCTACCATTTGAGCCACAGCCCCACACTTCAGGCTTTTTTGGTGCTTAATTAGAGATAAGAGTCACATGGACTTTTCTCTTGAGGCTGATTTTGAACTTAGCTCCTCAGATCTCAGATTCCTGAGTAGTTAAGATTATAGGCATGAGCCCCCAGCGCCAGTTTACATTATGCTTTTTAAAATTATGTATACATTCCATTTTAAGCAGCATTTTCGGTTTGAGTTTATTCTTCATGGGTTTATTCTTAAAAAGGATTAACTATTCTCCATTACTGCCAGATGTATAATATTTTTCTATCAGAAAGCAGTGAGAAAGTAAAAGTTAAAGCACTCTAGAGAAGAGTACATGAAGAAAGGAATATAGTGCATGCTCAATGAAAGTACTAAAAGAAGATATGAGAATAGGATTGAAAGCATTAAGAGTTTCCATTTCAGCTTGGACTGAGCAAAGAGAATATTAACAATTTATATTGCTATACCTTTGGTCTAGGCCCAATGTTTATCACCTTATTATCTCACAGCTAAATATTAATAATATACTTGTGATATTTTCAAACATGCACACAGTGCACTTTGAACAAATTTACTCCTCCCAAGAACATACTTTTAAATTCCAAGGAGTAACTTTTTATTACTGATTAACATACATAATATATTTGACCAAAGATAATTTCCTTAAGAACTAAATTTAGTTACCCAAGAATTGCTTCTCTGGGTTTTATAATATGAAGAATATAAGAAATTGAATCAGGAGTAAAGAACGTTACAATGCCAAACTATTGGTTTACTTCTAAAAATTGGGTAGTTATGTAAGATAGTATTATTGGGTGACTGCATAAATTTTTTAACAAAATATTTGATATATGATCTCATACTAGTATACTTAAGAGTGGCTTTTATGTCAACGATTATAATCTATTGTTTTTGCTCAGTGCAAATAGTCACATAGATAAAAAGGATATAAATGTTTAAAACCAAGTGGAAATCAAAAGGGGAGAGGAATTTTTCATTTTTAAATTTAATTTTAACAAAACTAACAGTTTAAGATAATTTTTATGCAATATCTGTATTACTTTTCAAGGAAAAGACCATTTCAGGCATGAAGAATATCATTGCAGAGATGGAACAGGCATCAAGGTAAATCAATCCAAAAATATTAGAGTACTTACTTGAAGCAAAGTGATTTTAAGATGCAAAGAGTAAGAAATAAGGGATTTAGTGTTATGTATAAGGTAATAAACTCTCTAGGTAATAAATATAAGGTAATAAAAATTCTCATACTCAAAGGAGGCTTAATTAAGTCTGCCTAGAAAAGTAAAAGATGGAATAGAATTTGCCAAGCAAAATGAAAGAAAGGGCATTAAATTAGAAAAAAAAATAGAAAAAAAAACCCAGATCATGTTAAATAAAGAGTTTCTTGGACTATAAGTAAGTGACTGCTATTGAAACCTGAAGTATAAGATAAGCCAAAGAAGGAGAAGCTACACAGGCCAGAAGAGACATGTACTAACAGCAGATGAATCGTGATTATTTTTATCCCCCCCACTCCTTCTTCCTCTACTCCCCTCTTCCCATCCTGTTCTCCTTCCTTCCCATCCTCTTCTCCTTCCTTCCTTCCTTCCTTCCTTCCTTCCTCCCTCCCTCCCTTCCTTCCTTCCTTCCTTCCCTTCTTCCCTCCCTCCCTCCCTCCCTCCCTCCCTCCCTCCCTCCCTCCCTCCCTCCCTCCCCCTCCCTCCCTTTTTCTTCTTCTTCCTTTCCTCCCTTTCTCCCTTTCCCCCTTTCTTTCTCTTTCTCTCCCTCTCTCTTTCTCTTTCTCTCTCTCATGCCAGTACTAGGACTTGAACTCAGGACTTGCTCTCTGTCCTTCAGCCTTTTCACTCCAGGCTGACAGTCTACCATTTGAACCACAGCTTTACTTCTGGCTTTTTGCTTGTTAATTGGATATAAGAACTCTCATGGCCTTCTGCCAGAGATGGTTTTGAACTGCCATCCTCAGATCTCAGTCTCCTGAGTAGCTAGGATTACAGGGGTGAGCCACTGGGTCCTGCTTATTTTTATCCTTTGGGGAAAGTAATTTGAGAACTTTCAGGAAAGTTTGGTATTTGATTAGCCAGACTGAAGAGGTGATGTTAAATTGCTTTAGCAACTCGAGGAGAAGAAATGAGATGTTTATAAGGGAGGGCTCTAGGAAAATTTCAAGTTTCCAGCTAAGCATGGATACTGAACATGACAGAAGTGTGAGGAGAAAAGTAATTTTCATCTCAGACGTGGAAGAACTTTTGAGACTTTTTTTGGGGTAGAAATATCCATAAGCATGAATCTGGATTATTTACAAGGAGGTGGATGAATGCTGGAGTTTATGATTCTGGAGTCATCTGAGTATAGATGGGTTTGGAAGCCATGAATATGACTAGAATCCTCTGAGACATGGGCTGGAGGGGATAAATCATGAGGCTAGGTTTTGAACCTTGAAAAACATTAACTTTTAAGAGGACAGAGGAAGAAACTATAGAAGAAATTAAGCAGTTAGAGTTATTGTGAAGAAGGCTTTACTTTTTTTTGTGGGTGGTGGGCCTGGGCTTTGTCCCTCAGCTCTTCAGTTCAAAGCTAATAACTCTACCACTTGAGCCACACCACCACTTCCGGTTTTCTGAGTGGTTAATTGGAGTTGAGTCTCACAGACTTTCCTGCCCAGGCTGGCTTTGAACCGTGATTGTCAGATCTCAGCCTCCTGAGTAGCTAAGATTACAGGCGTGAGCCACCGACTCTCCTGGCTGGTTTTCCTACTATTATCAAGTATCAGAAATATTAAACATTTAGCAAATCGTTGATTATTTGTATATTTAATACACTTTTTATAGTAAATGTTGGCAAAGAAGAAAAATCTAAATGTGCTGTCTTTGTAGTATTTAAACAGTATGCCAATAAATTTAAACATGTTTTAAACTTCTTCAAATATTTCCATGCTAACTGTTCATCTTCTGTCTTGTGAGAATTTGTTATTCTGTTTCAGTAAAATGACTCTTCTTATGTACTATTTGATTTGTGGAATAGACAGTCTACGGAAGCCCTAATTATGTGTGAACAAGATATTTCCAGAATGCGCCGGCAACTGGAGGAAACAAATGATGAGCTGGGTCAAATTGCTAGGGAAAGAGATATCTTGGCTCATGAGAATGACGCTCTCCAAGAACAGTTTGCCAAAGCCAAACAAGAAAACCAGGTACATGTTATCCTAGAATCTTTTTATCCAACAACAACAAAATTCTTCTGTGACAGTTTTTACTTTGTAGAAAAGCTTAGACACCAGAATAGCCATTTCATTTTCACTTTTTTTTTGTCAGTCCTGGGACTTGAACTCAGGGCTTGGGCACTGAGCTGCTTCTGCCCAAGGCTAGCACTCTGCCACTTGAGCCACAGTGCCACTTCGGGCCTTTTCTGTTTATGTGGAACTGAAGAATTGAACCCAGAGCTTCATGTATCCTAGGCAAGCACTCTACCACTAAGCCACATTCCCAGCCCCTCATTTTTACTTTTATAGCAGAATATGCCATATTATTTTTAGATGAATTTTCTAGAATATGAATTCCTAGATATAAAGTGTAATACAATAAAGAAACAAGAATGAACATTTAGTAGAAAGCACTTTCATACTAGAGGATATGCATGTTTGAATACACAAACCTTCTTTGGTTTTACTTTCAGTATGTTTACTTTTCATTATAAGAACCTACTTTTAAAAGATTTAAAATTCATATAAACAACTATAAAATGGAAAATGTTGTTAATTATATAAAATGACCTTAATGTTAAGCACCAGTGGTCCATGTCTGTAATTCCAGCTACTTATTAGGTAGATGTTGAGAGGATTCAGGTTCAAAACCAGCCTGGGCAAGAAGGTAGAAAGACCTCATCTCAGCCAATAGCTGGCGTGGTGGAGCACAACTGTCATCCCATCTACCATGGCAAGCATAAAAGGATGATAGTCCAGGCCATCCAGGCATAAATGTGATATCCTATCCTCAAAATAACTAAAGCTCAAAGGACCACAGCTTAATTAGTATTATAAAAGATTTGGAAAATGGAAACTTGAAAAACTTTTATCTTTGATGCTACATTTTTAGCAAAATGAAATAATGAGTTATTTGTGAACTCTGGAGCCTGACCTTTTAAAAAGATGCACTGAGGATGACATTTTCTTTTATTATAAATGACCTTAAATATTTCTCACAGATAAGTACTATTCTGTAATATAGTTATACCACCATGCAGATGTACTACATCACACTAAGGTGACTGTTTTATTAAACAGTGCCTTAATGAGCATTTTCTTTCATCAAATTTTATTAGACGTATCAAATTGAATCAAAGCCTATGAAGTTTCTTTTAAACTTTTTTGTTTGAAATTTGTTAGAATCAGGATTGAACCTAAGGCCTTGCACATGCTTGATAATTACTCTATACTGTTTCTTTTTTAACTTAAAAAATTTAGATTAGACATATTTTCAAATTTTGTGAACTCCTATGTACCTACATCCATCTTTAACAATAATCAACATTTTCATATTTGTTTTATGAACATTTAAAATGTTTCTTCATGCACCATCATATGGTGGATCATACATTTGCCTCTTGCAGATTTGTGTTTGGAGCAGACACTAAATAAAAATGCCTATTCTTTTCTATAACCAAAGTTTTAAATCTATACTAATTTGGTAGAAAAAATAATATTTGTTTTAATTGGTTTTTCTTTTGATTAGTAAAATTTAGTTTTCAAGCACTGTCTACTTATGTTAACTTTCTGTGGACTGTCTTTTTGGGTTCTTTGCCCATTTACACCTGGGCTTTATGTTTCCTCACCATTTTTATGTATTACATATGTGGTATATTAATTTTATTTATTTGTTGCAAATGTTTAAATGTTTGATGTGTTGTTTTTATGTGTAGAAATTTTTATTATTTATAGTCAAATCTAGCTATCTCTTTTTTATAGGCACTGTCCAAAAAGTTGAATGATACGCATAATGAACTTAATGACATAAAACAGAAGGTCCAAGATACTAATTTGGAAGTTAACAAGCTGAAAAATATATTAAAGTCTGAAGTACGTACATTTCTTTTCCTCTTTGCTCATGATACCTAAACATTTTCATAAATATTATTTTAGTTATCACACTCATAACAGGTGAATCAGGTCTTGCCTCACTATATAAAATATTTTAATTTTGAAAATGATGAATTAACATATATTTAGTCTCACTGATATCTGGGAAGGTAACTTAAGAATATCTATGTACCTTTCACACTAGGATAAGGAACCTTTTTTATTTGTTTGCTAAGGGCCATTTGAATATGTATAACAGCTTTCAGGGCCATACAAAGTTCTTGATGAGGCAGATTGGCCACAGGCACCCTTATTTTCAGGAAGTTTAGAAAGTAATAGTAAAAAGATTAATAATAAACACAGAAAAGAATTACCTTCAGAAAGATGATTCTGGAGATGTGAGAAAGAATTAATTAGGAGTGTAAGGCTAGAAAGAACAATTAAGAAATGTTATGACCACAATTCAGGCAAGTAGTACAAAGAATTTCAGTTGAAACAGGTGGAACATTGCAGAGAGCTTTGTGAGTGGCCAGAGAGAACTTTGAGTACAGTATGTAAGAGGCACCAAGTAGAGGAATACAATGAACAGCTTCATTTTCCTTGTGATGTTGTCTATCTCAGGCCCTGCAATGCTCGGAGAGGATAAAAAAACAGTATTAATATGACTTCTGAATAGAGATGGAGAACTACAGGGGGGATTAGAGGACAAGAGGCACATTTTATGAAATCCTTCTTATTACTTGTTCACAAAATCAAATTTAATATTAAAAACAGTCCCTATCTATGATAAATAGAAGTGTTATTGGGGAGATGGTATATATATTCCTAACTACATAAACCATATATATATATGTATATACATATATATATATATGGCAGTTTTAAACAAATAGCAGAGATAGTAAGTCCTACAGAAAGTTAAAGAAGAATGCATCCCTTTAACTTTAGCATGGGTAAAATTCAGTGTACATGAATTATACCAGTTATTTTCCAAGCACATATTCCTTAGATGTTAGTATTTTTATTATGGCATGGAAAAACATATATTAGGTTACTATGGCAAATGTGAAATATGTAAACCTTGAAAGTCAATGAAGGAGTTTAGTATATAGGTATTAGGACTTGGCAAAAATCCTTCACATTAAAGGCCACAAGGTGGCAATATTAACTGGATTTGAATCAGTTTATTACTATTAAGTGATGTTAATTGTGAGAATGCAGATCTGATCCAAAAGACTTATATGGTGAGACATATTGCAATTTTGCTATTTTATTTAGTCCAGGATCTCTGATAGAGAAATGCAGTATTTATTAAGAGGAGAAACAGATCCAGTGCCTTTTATTAATTACTGAAATTATAATTGATGTTTTAGAATGAGTTGGCCAAACCATACTACTAAGATATGTCACTATACAGATCCAGTGCCTTTTATTAATTACTGAAATTATAATTGATGTTTTAGAATGAGTTGGCCAAACCATACTACTAAGATATGTCACTATGGAACTGAAATTTTCCCTCAAGAAAAACATCTTAGCCAGGCGCTGGTGGCTCACGCCTGTAATCCTAGCTACTCAGGAGGCTGAGATCTGAGAATCGCGGTTCAAAGCCAGCCCGGGCAGGAGAGACCGTAAGACTCCTATCTCCAATAAACCACCAGAAAACCGGAAGTGGCACTGTAGCTCAAGTGGTAGAGCGCTCGCCTTGAGCTGAAGAGCTGAGGGATAGCACCCAGGCCCAGAGTTCAAGCCCCACGATCGACAAAAAAAAAGAAAAAAGAAAAAGAAAAACATCTTACTTCAACCAATACAGTTATAACCTTGAAGGTTTAAAAAAAATTGGTCTCACGGGGCTGGGGATGTAGCTTAGTGATAGAGTGCTTCCCTAGCATGTGTAAGGCTCTGGGTTTGATTACCACTGCAAAAATTGTCTGGTTTGTATTATAAGTACAGTTTATGCATGAATGCATATTTATAAAAGTCTTTATTGGTATTGGTTTGATATTTTATTTCTGAGTAATTTTAAGCAAGTAATATTAAGATAACAAGCAAAGGTGAATAATAGACCATAATAAGGAAAATTAAGGCGAGGGCTTTGGATGAAGACAGAAAACAGAGGAAATGCTCTAAATCAAGAGTCATCAGAAATTGACAGATGTATAAGAATACAGAGAAGCTTTCAGTACTACCCAGTAAAGTAGTCAGGAGCAGGGAATTAACAGATGCAAAAGTCTAGAGGCTCAGAAACCAGACCAGCAAGTAGGAGATAATAGGAAAAAGAGGCAGTGAGAATCCCATTTGAATAAAGGAAATATAAGAACATGTTTATCCAGGTTTTCTTTTTAAATTTTATTGTAAAAGTAATGTACAGAGGGGTTGCAGTTACATTATTCAGGTAGTGAGTACATTTCCTTTTGAACAGTATCACCCCTCCCTCATTCTCTCCCAGTTTTTCCCCTCCTGACTTCCCTTCCCACAAAGTTGTATAGTTCATTTCTAACACAGTGTCTAGTAGGTTTCACTGCTGAATTGGTTCACCCTTTGGCTCACCATTTCTATGCTTCCCCTTCCCAAATCAGATAAACTTATATACAAGACAAAGGGTACAGAAATAAAGAATAGCAACAGTAGAGAATAAGCCAAAGAAAAAAGGAAAGAAGAAAAGAAAAAGAACTGAAAACAGTTTAATAAAAAAAAACCCTCTTACTTCCATCATTTCTTGGAGCTAATTTTGATAAGCATCATTTTGTATGATCTTATACACATAGCTATTGAGCCCTTGAGATCCTCTCCTAAGATAGTAATGAACTTAAATTTACTAAGGGGATAATCGAGGCTGAAGCAGGGCAGATTCTAATGGCACTATTCTCTAAGATAGATTTTCTCAAGGTTATGTTACAAATGTGGGAAGTGAATTATAAGTGATTTAAAAATAGTATTTTAATATGCATCATTTATTGACTGTCTAAGAAGTTTTAAGATGATACCTATGATTTGCTTTTCAGGAATCTGAGAACCGGCAAATAATGGAACAACTCCGAAAAGCCAATGAAGATGCTGAAAACTGGGAAAATAAGGCTCGTCAAATGGAGGCAGATAACAATACCCTCAAATTGGAACTTATCACTGCTGAAGCAGAGAGTAACAGATTAAAAGAAAAAGTAGATGCCCTCAACAGAGAGGTTGAGCAAGTAAGTTTGGAAAAATGTGCTTATAATATATCCTGCATCATATTTAAAAGAAGATTTTTTTTTTGGCTCTGTGAAATGTAGCCTCCTTTTATCTACCCTGGTTTTCCTCTAATTTCTTATTTACCCTAAAACCATAATCTTATAATTTTATAATTTAAATTAGAAACTATTCCAAATATACAAAAAATGGCAAAAAGTGAGGGGCTGGAGGTATGGTTTAGTGGTAGAAAACTTGCCTACTAAGTGGAAGACCCTGAGTTCAAATCCCAAAACTGCCCCCCAAAAGTAATAAAATAGACACACCTATTTCCATCCTCAGATGTAAGTATGCTAGCATTTTGATGTATTTGTTTATTATATTTCTGCTTAAAGAAAAAAAGCATTACTATATCTGTTATATCTACTTCTCATCTTTCCACTCCTCCCTTCCTTCCCTCTAATAGTTTATGAATATTCATATAACTATGTCTATCTCTTTTGCAAGTATGTATACTTTTTCTAAATATCTATCTCCCATTAATGATACATATTGTTTTGTTTTTAAAAGTTAAGCAATAACATACTGTAGATATCTATTTGAAACTGGTCTTTTTTCCCTCAATATTGTAAATTTGATGCCTTCTTTTTTTTTTTTATGCCAATTGTGGGGCCTGAACTCTGGGCCTGGGCGCTGTCCCCCAGCTCTTCAGCTGTAGAGCAATGCTCTACCACTTGAGCCTCAGCCCCACTTCTGGCTTTTTCTGCTTATGTGGTGCTGAGGAATCGAACCTAGGGCCTCATGGATGCAAGGCAAGCACTCTGCCACTGAGTCACCTTCCCAGGGCTGATGCCTTCTATTTTGATTCACATAGTGCCTATACTTTATTCAACACTAGCTTAAATATTTTCTATTTTGATACTTATAGTGCTATACCTTATTCAAATACTGACATATTTTCCAGTTTAAGTCATTACCATATTGAAGGAAATTTAATTTTCTCATTTTCTATAATAAAATGCTTGTGACAAACCTACATTTCCCTTGGCTTTATTTCTAAGAAGTTCATTTCTAGAAATCAGTAATTGGACCTAAAATATACTTCTAACTATTGCTTTCTAAAGTTTTCATTTCCCTCCAGAAACCATAAGTTAAAATTTTCTCAAATACAAATCTGTGCTTTATATAATTAAGACCTTACAAGTGAATTAAGGATCTTTTCATGTTCCTTGGCTACTCAGGATTATTTGATGAATTTTTCTTGAATTACATTGTCTTAAACTTCACTATTTTCTTTAATTTCACCTTTCTATTATTTTTAAACACCTATTTATAGTAATTCTTTATGTGTTCTTGATAATAAACCTTTTGAAGATATGTCTATTACCTCTTATTTGTGTCTTGCCTTTTCTATTTACTTGCAGTATAAAGACATGTTAAACTGATGCATTCAGGATTATTAGTCTTTCTATGTGCTTCATGCTTTTATGTCATGTTTTAGATATCAGTTATTGTTCCAAGGCCAGAAAGGTATTTTTCCTACATTTTATTTAATTTTTTTTCCTCTGGAGTCTGGGAAGCATAGGAGGGAGGGAAAATAGAAAAAATGTGGGTAATTGATACCAAAGTAGTTAGAGGAAGAATAGTTCTAAAGTTCATCAGTACAGAGGTTTACTAGAGTGTATAACAGAATATCTGGAGGAGAATTTGAAGAGTCCAACACAGAAATGATACATACATATATATCTATGTGTGTGTGTGTGTGTGTGATTTAAATGGTTATTGCTCTGATTTAATTCTTATACATTATATACATGTATCAAATTATAGTACTGTGTCCCATAAATAAGTACAAATGTCAATTAAAAAATCAAAGTTAGGGGCTGGGAAGTTGGCTCACTGAGAGAGTGCTTGTCTCATACACATGAGGGCCTGGGTTTGATTCCTTAGCACCACATAAACAGAAAAAAGCCGGAAGTGGCACTGTGGTTCAAGTGGTAGGGCGCTAGCCTTAAGCTGAATTGCTGAAGGACAGTACCCAGGCCCAGAGTTCAGTCCCCATGACCGACAAAAATAAAATAAAATAAAAAACCAAAGTTATTCAGGCCTGTAATCTTAGCTACTTGGGTGGCTGAGATCTGAGGATTGTTCAAAGCCAGCCTGGGCAGGAAAGTCCTTGAGTCTCATCTCCAATTAACTGCCACAAAACCAGAAGTGGTGCTGTAGCTCATGTGGTAGAGCAAATATTTTTTGGTCTCTCCCTTATGTCTTCTCCTTTTATAATTCAAAGTACTAGTACTAAGATCACTCAATAGTGTTCCACAAATTACTAAAAGCTCTATCTGTCCCCCCACCCCCAGTGGGTTTTGTGTATATGTGTGTGTTTCATTTTGCATAGTTATCTCTTTTTAACCTAATTTACGATTGACATCATTCAGTATGGTATTCATTTATGATACTACCTTCTTTATCTCCAAAAATTGTACTTGGTTATTTTTAATGTCTTTCCATTTTCTTTTATTATTTTTATATTTTAATTCTTGATGTTATTGAGCATATTTATAATAGCTATTTTAGTGTCCTTGTTTGCTAATTCTATCATCTCTATAATATTTGCTTTTGTGTCTATTGACTGATTTTTTTCTTAGTTATTAATCCCATATTCCTAGTTTTGAGCATATCCAGTTAATATCTGATTAGATTTTAGACATTGTTAATTTTAAGTGGTGGTTTTTTAAACTATTATATTTTATCCTGCCAAGCAGTTAAATTATTTGCTAGTCATGGAATCTTTTTAAATTTTTAATTGTTATTATAAGGGTGATGTTCAGAGGGGTTATTGTTTTGTAAGTCAGGTAATGAATACATTTCTGTTTGGACAATATTACCCCTTCCTTTGTTCTCTCTCAGTTTTCCCCTTCAGTCCCTGCCCACAAGTTTCATGCAATCTTTTTGATCATTTTTAAGCTCCTTAAGAATGTTATTTATTTTATGCTGGAGCATTGTTACCATTCCTTCCCTCCCCACCTTCCCTACTCCTCCCTACCCCCTCATGGAAGTTGTAAAGTTCATTTTCAACATAGTGTCTTGTACATCTCATTGCTACAATGGGTCAACCTGTATCCTTATTTCAGCATTTTGTTATTTCCTTTCCCCTCCCCAAATTAGAAAATGTATATACATGATGCAGGGCACTGGAATCAAATACAGTAAAAACAGAGGTTATACCATGGGGGAAGAACATACAAAAGAAACAAAAGAATCACATAGTGTATTATAAGTACATTAAAAACAACGGCAAAAAAGATAAAAACCTCTTGTGTCTCTATCTTGGGGTTCATTGTACAGTATCTTTACAATAAAAAAAGTATAAAAATAAAACAAGCTTAAAATTGTTTTTTATTTTAGAGTTTAACTTATCCTCACTGCTAAGGGGTATGGAATTTCTTTGCATCTCTGTCAAATGCTTTACATTTTCAATACAGTGTTCAAAATATACACATTCTGGCTGATGAGATATTAAATGATTTCTGGTCCTACATGAAATGTGGGAGTTGCCTGTCTTACAGTTTTTCTGAATTTTTTCTTTCCTGGGAAATGTTTTGTTTCTTTTGCATGGCCTTAGAGAATTTTACTTATGAGTATACAGACTTCTGGCATTATTCTCTGCATGTCTTCCTTCTCTCCACTGCTCTTTAGAAATTCTAGTCTAAAATTTGAGCTTTCCTAAAATTTGATTCTTGTCTCTTAATCACAGTGAGATCATTGGACTGTATTTTGATTCCTACTTCCTAAATTTTCATCCAGAATTTACAACTAGGCAAGACATTCTGTTACTTTGGGGTTTACCTTCCTTTTTGTGATGATCATATTCTGTGCTATTTTCTATCTGTTATTAGTTTTTGTTTTTGTGCTGGTCTTGAGGCTCAAGCTCAGGGCCTGGGCACTGTCTCTGAGCATTTTTGCTCAAGGCTGGCACACTACCACTTCAGCCACAGCTCCAGTTCTGACTTTTTAGAAGTTCATTGAAGATAAGAGTCTTAAGGACTTTCCTGCCTAGGCTGGCTGTGGACTGTGATGCTCAGATCTCAGCCTCCCAGTAGCTGGGATTACAGGCAAGAGCCATGAGTGCCCAGCACGAATGCCCAGCACTACTGTTATTTGAAAGCTTTTCCCCTTGTATTTTGTCTATATTTTTGTTTATAGAAACATGGAAATTCAGACCTTTATTCCCTCTAATCTGGATAATATTTGCTCGTAAGGCTTTATCTTCTAATACTATAACATCTCTTATTTTTGCATGTTTACACTGGCTTTTTGTTCTGATCATGGGGCATGTTTTTCCTCAAGTTTATATGTCTAGAATTTTTCTCCCCAATTACTGAGGCTTGAACTCAGAGCCTAGAGCACGGTATCTGACTTTTTTCACTTAAAACTAACACTGTGTACCTCTGTGGCCCTTTGGGCCACAGCTTGACTTCTGGCTTTTTTGGTGCTTAATATTGGAGATGAGTCTCACAGACTTTCCTGCCTAGGCCTCCTTTGAAACATGATTCTTAGATCTCAGCCTTCTGAGAAGTTAGGATTACAGGCATGATACACTAATGCCTAGCCCAACTGCTCCCTTTCAGATTGTTCTTAAACCTTGATGGGTCAGGTCTTAAGTAGCCTTTCCTATACAAGTGGTTTAGCTTTTCAGTTTAAGTCTGGCCTTTCTGAGGCATCTATAAAAAGAACACTGCCAAAGGTGTCCATTAAGGACTCACTATTCTGACAGATTCAAACTCTGCAACTGTTTATCATAGAGCTCCATGTATGTATATATATATATATATATTTTTTTTTTTTTTTTTTTTTGCTGGTTGTGGGGCTTGAACTCGGCCTGGGCACTGTCCCTCAGCTCTTCAGCTCAAGCCTAGCGCTCTACCACTTGAGCCACAGTGCCATTTCCAGCTTTTACTGCTTATGTGGTGCTGAGGAATCGAACCCAGGGCCTCATGCATGTAAGGCAAGCACTCTACCACTGAGCCACCTTCCCAGCCCCTCCATGTATGTTCTTAACCCAGCCTTCAGGAGTTTGCCCATAGACATTCATGTCTTAGTATTCAGCAGACTCAAGACAACTATTAGGTGCATTCTGGGGATCCTGTGTGTGTGGGTATAGATTCTTTATATTTATGAAACTCTCAGCTGACACACCTTGGCAAAATCACTGTACTCTGATTGGAATTTCCCTCCCTAAACAATGGACTGGAAAGTTTCTCCAGACAGAAAGCTGGGTGATCATAGGGATTGTCCTTGGTTCTTTTTCTTCTCTCAAACGTGACAGCTGCTTTTTGTTCAGCGTCTGAAAGTAGCTTACGCCAGGATTGTTTGTTTTTTTTTAATGATGAGAGGATATGTTCTATCCCATTTATGCTGTTGTGGAAACAGAAGCATGATATATGTTTTTTTTTTAAATTTCTTTGCTCCCAGCTGTTTGTCTCGAATAAACATCATATAACATGACTTAAAAATCCAATCCAATAATATTTATTAACTGATAAGCTTAATCATTTGTATTTATTTGTATTATTAGTACATTTAGATTAAATACTTTCCTATTTATTTCATGTTTTCTACTTATTATGGTTGTTTTCTTTACCTCTATCCACCACTGCTCTTAGGTTTGGAAGTTATATATTTTATATTTATTCCTGTAGAATTTACAATTGTAATGTATATTTAACAAAGTCTATTGTTAATATCACCAACTCTCCTTCTAAATAATGTCTATCTAAGAATATTTAAACAATGAACACTCAGCTCCCTATCCCACATACTTTCTTGCTCTTTCACTGTCACACATACACTAATCTTTCATGTAATGGTTTTTATACTTCTTTAGTTTCAGCTTGTCTTTTTGTATTTTCCCAAACAATTCATTATTATGGTTCATTTGGTCAATACTTAACTGTATCTACCCATATGTTTACAAAATCTTTACTCTTCATTACTTCTTTTTTCTTTTCTTTTCCTCCCTTCCTCCCTCCCTCCTTCCTTCCTTCCTTCCTCTTTTTCTTCTTTTTCCTTCCTTCCTTCCTTCCTACTTTCTTTCTTTCTTTCTATCTTTCCTTCCTTCTTTCTTTCTTTCTTTCTTTCTTTCTTTCTTTCTTTCTTTCTTTCTTTCTTTCTTTCTTTCTTTCTTTCTATCCTTCCTTCCTTCCTTCCTTCCTTTGTTTTTAGTAGTACTGGGGTTTGAACTCAAGGCTTCAAGCTTGCTAGGCAAATACTCTACCTTGTGAGACATGCCCCAGTCCTTCATCATTGTGACTTGCGTTCTATTCCTTCCAAGTTTAATTTTTTTCTTTTTTCTTTTTCTTTATTGTGAAAATACTGTACAGAGGGGTTACAATTACATGGGCAAGATAATGAGTACATTTCTTATCAAACATTGTAGCCTCCTCTTTTGTTGACCCTTCCCATTCTTCCCCTCCCCCCCTCCCCCCCCCCCCCCCCCCCCGTCCCCTCACCCAATCCTCCCCCCAATAAACTTTTTTTTATTGTGAAAATACTGTACAGAGGGGTTACAATTACATGGGCAAGATAATGAGTACATTTCTTATCAAGGATTGTAGCCTCCTCCTTTGTTTTCCCTTCCCATCCCTTCCCATCCTTCCCCCGCCCCCCACCCAATTTCTTTTTTTAAAAAGAACTTTCTTTAAACAAAACTCTACAATTCATTTTCTCAATCTGTGTCTAAAAATGACTTTGAATTACCTTCAAGACTAATTCCTTCTTCAATCTTGAAAATTAGTTTATTTGAGCATAGAGTTCTAGGCTGAGAATATTTCTTAAAACAAAAATAACTTTTGCCTTTTTTGTTGAAACATCCATTTTTATTCTAATTGTTATTCTTTGTAAGTCTGTCTTTTGTTATTGTTCACATTATGATCTTTCTATGAGACTGAATGGATTCCCTCCCCTGAACCCCCTTTCATTTATAATATGGCATTCAGGGATCCCAGATTATGTAGCTCATTTTTGTTTCATTTTGTCTTGTTTTGTGCTCTACCACTGAGCATACCTTAACCCTAAAGTTCTCAGCTCTAACTCTCCAGTGGTCCTAAATCCTTATTTCCTATACTTCCTTGATAAAGGTTTGCTGCTGTGGGGGCTGGGAAGGTGGCTCAGTGGTAGAACGCTTGCCTTGCATGCATGAGGCCCTGGGTTCCATTCCTCAGCACCACATAAGCAGAAAAAATAAAAAAAGCCGGAAGTGGTGCTGTGGCTCAAGGTAGTGCTAGCCTTGAGCTGAAGAGCTGAGGGACAGTGCCCAGGCCCAGAGTTCAGGCCCCATGACTGGACCCCCCCCCCCCCAAAAAGAAAGATATGCTGCTGTGTTATTGGGTCTTTTCATCTTTAAACATAGCTTCAGGTCTTCCTTTTTTGGGGAAATGGGTTTTTCTGTTTTCTAAATATGAATTGAAAAAGATACTTTTATTATTCAGTGTTATCCAGACAGTTCTGCTTTTAACTTAATCAACCATCTTATTAGAGCCTAAAATATCTCAAGCAATCTTCTCAAAACATGAACCTGGTGACTATGAAACTTTGAAGACATTTATAAAACTTGAATCTCATGTATTATTTATGCTATCAGGGTTTGAAGTCAAGGCCTTGTACTTGTTCTACCATTTGAACCATGCCCCAAATCCTTTTTTGCTTTATTTTATTTTTCAAGTAGTCTGATTTTCTTCTGGGGCCATCCCTGGACTTCAACCCTCCACCACAGCACTCAGCTTGTTTGAGATGATATCTCAATAACTTGTTGCCTGGGCTGATCTCCACCTCCCAAGTAGCTGGTATTACATGTGTGAGTCACACAAACCTCAACCACCACCATTCCTCCTGCTCCTTTCTCCTCCTCTTCCTCCTTTCTCCTCTTCTCCTTCACCTCCTCCTCCTATCGCTCCTCCTCCTCCTTTTTGTCGGTTGTGGGGCATGAACTCTGGGCCTGGGCGATGTTCCTGAGCTTCAGCTCAAGACGAGCACTCTACCACTTGAGCCACAGAGCCACTTTTGGTTTTCTGGTGGCTAATTGGAGATAAGTCTCACATACTTTCCTGCCCAGGCTGGTTTTGAACCACAATCCTCAGATCTCAGCCTCCTGAGTAGCTATGATTACTTAAGGCATGAGCCACTGGCACCTGGCTCTTATTTCTTATAATTGCATATATTCTTAGTTTATTCTTGCCCCAAATCCCTTTCCCTTGGAAATATTAGTGTTAGAGAATTATCAGCCCTCATTTTATGATACTGTGATTGATATCAACATATAAGATGAGAACAAAACAAATGGGTCCTATGAATGAAACAGTGGCTAACATTTTGTGTTTGCCAACATTTATATTGCTGAATGGTTAAAATTGGAAATAGAACTGTAATCCAAACATGAATTATATCTCAGTTAGTTTTGGGCCTGGAAACTTTCAAGTAGGAAAGGTTTCCTCCTAAGAATATTTTTAATGGCTAGGTGACCACCTTGCTCATAAATTTTATGTAAAGAAACCTTAAACCTGAATGTATCATTTCTAGAGGGTTTCATAACATAGAGTCACCACCAGTATTTTCTATGGTCTTCCTATGGTCTAAGTGAATTAGTATTTTTTTAAGGTTTGCCCCACTTTATGTTCCATGTTGTAGTTTAAAAAAATTATATATATGTATATTTAGCAAATGTTTTGTCCTTATAGCACTTAAATGCAGAAAGGTCTTACAAGTCCCAGATTTCAACCTTACATAAATCTGTTGTGAAGATGGAAGAAGAGCTTCAGAAGGTTCAGTTTGAAAAAGTGTCTGCACTTGCAGATTTGTCTTCCACAAGGGAACTCTGTATTAAACTTGACTCAAGCAAAGAGCTTCTGAATCGGCAGCTGGTTGCTAAAGATCAAGAAATAGAAATGGTATGTAATACATTTTACAAAACTTCTATAAAGAATTACTGTTGCTAGAAGTATCTAACTTCCATTTCTTTTACGGAGAGCAGGAAGAGTTTCTCTATTTTTCTGTACTTTAATCCTATCATGCTAAAATAAATCCTTACTAAAACATTCTCAAATTGCTATTTCTGTAATATTACTACCATACCACAGAACAATTCTTTATAGAATAGTATAGCAAGCCATTTCTTTCGATTTAAGGTTTTAGCTGTTATTTTTTAGATTTTTATTAGATTTTATTCTTAAAATATAAGGAGTAAATATATGACACTATGTTCCAAGAAATTAAAGAACATGAAAATTGTTCCTTGAATGTATACAGTTTGCAGCGACTTTTTATTAGTAGAATTATAAAGCTTGTTGACATAGCAGTCAGCAGAGTACAATGAGGTCAGAGGTTATTCAGCTAAAATTATAATGGTATTCCTTTTTTTGTTTGTTTGTTTTTTGTTGATGGTCCTGGGGCTTGAACTCAGGGCATGGACACTGCTCTGAGCCTCTTTGTGCCCAAGGCTAGTGCTCTACCACTTGAACCACAACACCACTTCTGGCTTTTTCTGAGTAGTTTGTTGGAGGTAAACACATAATTTTCTGCCCAGGCTGGCTAAGAATCACTATTCTCAGATCTCAGCCTCCTGAGTAGCTAGGAATACAGGTGTGAGCCACTGGTTCCTGGCTAATGATATGCTTTTAATCTCTATTTACTAAGTTTTAAAAAATTATAATTGAGTTAATTGTATCCACTTTGTGCCTGATAGAATGCCTGCCACTTAAAATATAACATTCAAAATATATAGGCTTCTGACCTAAAAGATCTTCCAGTGTTGACATATAAATTGGAATAAAAGTTTTACTAAGAAGGCTTTGTAGAGGCAATTCTTCAGCCTGCATTATGTCTAGCTCAAAATGTTTTTCCCCTATCTTTTTATAGCTGTACTTGGCATTCCCTCCTAGTAATCTTATTTTTATTAATATCACTGGAATGTTGAGATTATCTTTTTTGAATATTTTTATTATCTTTAAGTATTTGTACAAAGGAGTTGCCATAATTTTAGGTTATACATTGAATTTTTTTGCCATTTAGCAAAGCAGTTCATATATACACTGCATCTCGATTGGTCATTCCTTTACCATCTTCACCCCCTTTGACCCACCCCTTATTTTTCTCAATTCTGTGGTATATACAATGAATTCTTGCCTGCATTCTCCCCTTTTCTCCTCTTCATTCTTCTACCCCTCTTACCTTGGCCCCACCCTCCCCTCTTGCACAAGTACTCATTTTCATGGCATTTTGTTGGTTTTTGACTTAGCTTTCCTTAAAAAGAATTATATTATTTGAACTCTCCATAGAGTTTATTATACTTCAGTTAATTCATTTGTAACCACTTGCATACCACCTAGTGTGTGTACTTACAGATTTATAGGCACATTCTAGCTCCCACAGATAATGGAAACCATGCAACCTGTGTTTCTTTGGGTCTGGCTCACTGAGCTTAATAAACTTTTCCCCAAGTTTTTCCATTTCCTTATGAATGGTACAAGTAGAATTCTATTGTGTATGTATATTACATTTTCAAGGGCATCTATGCTGATTCTATATTTTGGCTATGGTAAATAATGCTGCATTAAACATGGTTGTGCTGGTAGCTTTAGTGTGGCCTAGTTTGTGCTCTATTGGATACATCATACATTTCATTTTTAGTATATGATTTATTATATTATGGGATAAGGAACAATTTTTTATAGTGTTTTCTGAATATCAATATTCCTCTTTAAGAGAAATATTTGGCTTTCAGTACATAGTTTTGGCTCATGATAATCTTCAAAAAGAAAAGTTCTCTGCAGGTCTAAGCAAGAGAGGGAATATAAATCTGTTCTGCATATTCTATATCTATACAGTACAGGCTTATAGCCCCTTTACTGAAAGTGAGAACCACAGATATTATATCAGTTGTACAGAAATGCACAAAGAAACATCAAAACTGGAAATCGAAATTGATTGCATGTGAAGTTGATGAATTAATAACTTTTCTGATGATCAGAGGATGTGAAAGTTGCATTGGATAATAAATGTAGTGTATGTATTTGCTAAGGAGAGAACATAATTTCAAATTCAGATATTAAAAGTGATTGTCTGTTTATAACATATGACAAAAATTTATAAGTCCTTGATAATATATGTCAGTTAAGTGAATGAATGGAAATAAGTATAGATGTCTTTCTATTGTTATATAGATGGAGAATGAGTTAGATTCTGCTCGTTCTGAAATAGAACTCCTCAGGAGTCAAATGACAAATGAGAGAATCTCCATGCAGAATCTAGAAGCTTTGCTGGTGGCCAATCGAGACAAAGAATATCAGTCTCAGATAGCACTTCAAGAAAAAGAATCTGAAATTCAGCTTCTTAAAGAGCACCTTTGCTTGGCAGAAAATAAAATGTGAGTTGGCTAGCAATATAATAACAAAGTAATACTTAAGTTTTTGATACTTTATGGATTATTAGAATAGAATTATTATTATTAGAGTAAATTATTTGAATTCTAAAGCTTGAATCTAGAGATTTTAGTCCCCATAATTTGCCATTAATTAAACTGAAGTACAGAAGTATTGTGATTTGACTAAGATATAGTATTATTATCTATTATTTTTTCCTTTTTAAGATATTTAAGTTTAATAATGCTGCTGATTATTTCCTCTAGGATTTAGTGTATGATAGGATGTCCAATCTAAAATAACTGCTTTTAAGAAATATAAGCAGAGTAGAAAGAATTAGGCACTGGGAAACAAGAAGAATTTGTATATTTATGAACCATCTACTATTGCTATCTTAGCCTTTCCATTTGCCACATAATATTTCCTTATGTACCTATAAATATATACTTGATACTTGAAAGAGCGCTGAACATTCTGAAGAAATACTAAACATTTCCTAGAACATTGATTCTGGCTTTTTCAATAATCTGTAGCAACACTATCCCTTAGCACTTTATTTGGAGAAGACCTTGACTGGAGATTTGGGGTAAAATGTCTGCCTGTATAGTCAATAAAAATTTCTTTTATTAAACTTGATCGCCTCTAACAAAAACTAATGGGAATCCTTAACGTGTGTTCTTATCTGCCCTATCTATGGCATGCTTTCAGTAAGCCACTACCCTAGGACCTAGGACCTAGGAAATAGAGAACACAGTCTCAGCATTCAACAGCTCCTAGAAGCCCTAGGTTAGCAAGGACCACAAAACCAGAGCCTGTTTCCATCAAAAGTTGATCACTGGTGCTGGCAGATATGACTGAGTCATTTTTTTCAGTTACTGTAGCAGAGCTATTTTGATACCTTCGACCAGTTATGTGAGCCTCATTTCTCAAGCTGGTAGGAGGAAATTTCCCACCTCAAGGGGTACACTCTGTATTTAGACTGGCTGGTAAGTACCATTACTTAAAACTAGCAAGCATGATAAATTTTTCTTAATCTTTCACATTTATATTTCAGCAGTCTGTACTGACATCCTAAAAGCAAGCAAAGAGGATAGAATGTTCTGTGCAAGGAGCATTCATCTGTCACTATCGTCATGATGTGACTATCACAGGGCTTTTGAAGCATTGCTTAGGCATAAGGAAAATCCTGTTAAAATGCAGAGTTTTTATGTTTGTAATGCTGTATATTAAAGTCCATCTTAAGTAGAAAGCACTCAATTGAATTAATAAAACAGACCATATCAATCATAGTGCTAGCGAATTCCAGTATTAATTTGATCATAGTAATGATGAACATATATGTGATACTTCAAGGTACTTCTAAAAAATTATTTGCACTAAGTAGATAATATAGCTAGATAATACAATACTTCACTATACATAGAGAAATTAAAACAAAATGTTTAATTGAATAAGAGTAGTTTTACTTAAGTTTTTTAAACTAGTTTACATATTTAATACATGTAAAATAAACCTGTCTATAAAAATCACAGTGTGACTTGGATACAGCTGAGAAACCATTGTCAACATAGTTTAATATATTCTAGGAGTTGCAGCCATATTTTGAGTTTAATTAACTACCATTATTATCTTCATTTACACAGGGCCATCCAGAGTAGAGATGTGGCCCAGTTCAGAAATGTTGTAACACAATTGGAAGCGGATTTAGACATTACTAAAAGACAGTTAGGGACAGAACGCTTTGAAAGGTAAGTTTATCTCTATGTAATATTTAGCCTAGAAAGCCAAAGTAAAAATAGGTTCTATTTGGGCTTTTTTGTTTATCTTTTGAGACACGTCTCACTTTGTAGCCAAGG
Organism: Dipodomys spectabilis; assembly: GCF_019054845.1. Classification (NCBI taxonomy): domain Eukaryota; kingdom Metazoa; phylum Chordata; class Mammalia; order Rodentia; family Heteromyidae; genus Dipodomys; species Dipodomys spectabilis. The sequence continues at coordinate 4,384,595 of NW_024870864.1, read as the reverse complement.
CAGGCCTCAAATTTGTAATCCTCCTAAAGTGGTCTCCCAAGTGCTAATATATATTGCAAGTGCACACTACCACATCCAGCTCTACAATAGGTTTGGTTATCTCATGATGGATTTTTAAAGTATGTACTGAGCTGCAATGATGTGACAGTTTTATTAATATGAGTGAATATGAAATTTTAAAACATCACCATTTTGCTTTAGGGAAAGAGCTGTCCAAGAACTTCGCCGCCAAAATTACTCAAGTAATGCTTATCATATGAGTTCAATGAAGCCAAATTCAAAATGTCATTCACCAGAACGTGCTCACCATCGATCTCCTGACCGAGGACTAGACCGATCACTAGAAGAGTAAGTCCGCTCAAGGATCTGTTCTCTTGAGAATATGTAGTAATATACCCAGTGATTATTGGAGCAAGTAAGGAAACATGTTTAAACATGATTGCCGGGATGTGTGGATATAAAAATAAAGATTTCAATAATTAAATTATTTCAATGTCACATGTCTGTATGAATTTTGTAAAAAAATCCTTTTACTTAAAAATAATTTAAAATTTGCATGAAGTTACAAAAATAAATGTCATTTACTTAGACTTATTGTTAAATTGTTTCCCATTGTTTTGATCATATATACAGGTGCTATCTCCTGCACTCACTCTCCTGCAGATCCCCTTCCCTCTACATGCAGACACACACATGCACAATCAATACCTCTGATTTCAAAGCACCCTCAAAAGTCTTAACTTCTTTCTTCTATGGTGAGAACCCTAGTTCAACACCAACACATTCACTACATTGATGTTTTCTCATCAATGTAATTTACTCATTTACTTAGCTCAAGAAGGTATCAGTGTCACTACAGTAAACAGACTAACTTGACTTTGAAGTTCACGATCAGTCTGCAATCCTTTATTCCTACTCCCATATACTATCTTGACAAAGAACTGTATGTATGTAATATGCATATATGTAGAGAGAGAGAAACAGAGAGAGTCAAATACTGAGTTCAAATATTACTAAAATATTTTTCCCTTCTATTGTGGTTATGGTTATATGCATTCAAAATAACATTAGACTAAGTTGTTTCATTTTGCATTTTTTTCTTTTTCTTTTGTGCCTATCATGGGGCTTAAACTCAGGGCCACGGTGCTGTTTCTGAGCTTTCTCGCTTAAGGCTAGCACTTTACCACTTGAGTTACAGCACCACTTTTGGCTTTTTGTGCTGGGCAATTGGAGATAAGAGTCTCATAGACTCTTCAGTCTTCAGATCTCAGCTTTTTTTTTTTTTTTTTTTTTGAGTTGCTAGGATTACAGGTTGTGAGCCACTGGCACATCTTTTTCTCTTTTTAATTTATACCTTAAGTTCATTTTTGAATATATAGACTATCATGCTTTTAAAAGTCAAATTTTGTTAAAAATTAGTACTTACAAAAATGTCATCTTTGCTTGTATGCCCTCCATTCTCCTCTAGGCCATTCCTTTGTAATCATTTTTATAGTAAAGTATATATAGTTCTTATTTTTCCCTTTTCATGGAAATTGGATGCTATGTATGGTTCTTTTTTTGTTTCACTGGGGCTTGCAATCAGGGCCTCTTATTTGCTAGGCAGGTGTTGTACTGATACAACACAGTACCAGCCCATTTTTTGAATTGGTTAAGATAGGATTTTGCTTTTTGCTAGAGTATGTGCTTTGATCTCTATCCTCATATTTTATGTTTCCCATCATAGTTGAGATGATAGGCATCCTCTACTTCACCAACTTTTGTTTGAGAAGTCTTACAAACATTTTGCTCCAAGTGACCTCAAACCACAATCCCATTACAACGTTCTGAATAACTAGCAGGTTTACAGGTGTAAAACACTCAACATGTAACAGTGTTCCCTTAACATCTTCTTTCATATTGATTCATGGAGTTTTTCTTTATTCCTTTTTTAGGGCTACTTAATACTCTATTTTTTGAATGTACCATAGTTTTGCAACCAACCTTTTATAGATGAACATACATATAATTTACAACAATTTCTACTAAGAAACAAGGCTGTCATGGATAATTTGCATATATGTTTTCATATAACTAGAGAAGTATCTTCAGAAGAAATTCCTAGATATGGGATTTCTTGGTCAAATACATATGTATTTATATGTATACTTAAGTAGTGTTAAATCTCCCCCATACATGTGGTACCTTTATTACACTCCTTTCAGTGTATGAGTGTCTGTTTCTTGTTAGCCTTACCAGCAGAGTACTATACTGTTAGACTTTGAATTTTTGACAACATGATGGATGAGAAATGGTATTTCAATGTAGTTTTGAGTTTCTGTTGCTATGATTCAAGTATCTTTTAATAGGCTTAATGGCTTATTTAAAAATATTTTTCTGCATTACCCATTTCTTTTACTAATGGATTTTTTATCTTTTTGATAAATTAAAAAATAAATGTTGGAGATTATCCCCTTATCAGTGATACATACTACAAGTTTGTCATTTGTTATTTTAATTGTACTTGTGATTATTTTTTCTATATAAATGTTTTTATTTTTATGAAGTCAAATTTTAAAACACTTTTCCTGAATAATATGGATGTATATTCATAGTTAGAAAATCTGTATACCCAGATAATATTCACCAGTTTTCACATAGTTTTATTTATTTATTTTTAGTGGAACTGAGGTGTGAGCTCCTACCCTTGCCCTTGTTAGATAGAGCTTAAACTGCTTGTACAATGCTCCCAAACAAGGAAGGCCTTTATGGCCTTCCTGGCCAGCATGGACAGCAATCCTCATACTTTATGTTTCTCACTGTAGTTAGAATAACAGGCACATACCATCACACCTACCTTTTTATTGGTTGAGATGGAGTTCCATAAACTTTTTGCCCAGGCTGACTTTAAATCTATTTGTTTCCCTAATAGCTAGGAATATGAGTATAGTTTTACTTGTCATGTTTAGATGTCATATTCACTAATAGTTTGTGTATGGATTGGAGATCTGTTTTTTTTTTTTCCAAAGGATTATCCAGTGGTCCCAAAATAATTTATTTACAAACCTCTGTCCCAGTGATTCAAGTCTCTTTCTGAACTTTCTGTGCTGCCTATTCATGTGCATGTTCCTACACTATTTTAAACTTCAAAGGTTTACTTTTATAGAAATATTGCCCAATAGTATACTGGTATACAGGTTCTACAAAAGAGGAGGAGAGAAGCCCCATCTGTAGCAGTTAGTTTCTATTATGTAAATACTTCCACCTAACAAGCTGACAATGGCTTTAACCATAAAATCACAGAAGTTTTAGATATTTACAATCAGCTGCATGCCAGTCCTAGGACAGCAATGGGCATGTGCTGCCTAAGACCTCTTCCTGTATTTTTTGAGTTTATATTTCCATGTGGATTTTAGGGTCATCTTGTCTAGTAAGATTTTGAAAACCATTTGAAATTTTTCTTAGGATCACATTGAGTTTACAAATTAAATAAAGGAGAACTGATATCTTGATAATATAGGGACATCCTAATCAAGAAGAGGTGTTGTCATTTTGTTCGTTCTTTTCTGTTCTTCAGGAATTTCTTGTGCTTTTATTTATATTGGTTTTGGACATTCTTTGTTAAGGTTATTCTATTGTAGCTGTTCGTTATTGTAAATGTTGATTCCATTCATTATATCTTCAAAAGTACTATTTATGTTTTTAGTATATATTTTTATTGTAAAGATACTGTACAGAGGGGTTACAGTTACATGAATAAGGTAATGAGTATATTTCCTATCCAGCATTGTTACCTCCTCCTTTGTTTTTCCCTACCATCTTTTCCCACCTCACCTCCCCAACTCCCCCCTACCACAAGTTGTAAAGTTCGTTTTCAACATAGTGTCTTGTACAGCTTATTGCTACAATGGGTCAACCTGTATCCTTATGTCAGCATTTTGTTATTTCCCTTCCCTTTCCCAAATTGCAAAAATGTATATACAAGATGCAGGGCACTGGAATCAAATACAGTGAAAACAGGGATTGTACCATGGGGGAAGAACATACAAAAGAAACAAAAAAATCACATAGTACATTATAAATACGTTAGAAACAACAGCAAGAAAGACAAAACCTCTTGTGTCCCTATCTTGCCCTCAGTAGATGAATGGATCAAGAAAATGTGATATATATATATGTATATATATGTGAGATATATATGTATGTATATATACATATACATATACATATATATACATATATATATCTCTATATATATATGAATTCTATGTCTCCATCAGAATGACATTGCTCCATTTGTTAGGAAATGGAGAGACCTGAAAAAAATTGTATTAAGTGAAGTAAGCCAGGCCCAAAGAAACATAGTTCCCATGGTTTCCCTTATCTGCAATAACAAGGCCAAAAGTTTTGTACATATGACCATATAACATGATGCTAAGTGAAAAATATTATTTATTTTTGTGTATTACATTTTCTATCCTGCTACTTTGCTAAATTATTTTATTTTGTTGTTAAGTTTTTTTTTTTTCCTGGCCCTGGAGCTTGAACTCAGGGCCTGGGTGCTGTCACTGAGCTTCTTTGTGCTCAAGGATCGTGCTCTACCACTTGAGCCACAGCTCCACTTGAGTGGAGTGTTTATTGGAGATAAGGGTCCGACATGGATTTTTCTGCCTGGGTTGGCATCGAACTGTGATCCTCATATCTCAGCCTCTGAGTAGCTAGAATTACAGGTTTGAGCCCCCAGTTCCTGGATGTCATTATGTTTTGTCTTTTATTTTCTAGGTTTTTCTAGGTGTACTGACATGTCATCTGTAAAGATACCTCCTCAACCCTATTTTTATGTCTTCAATTATATTTTGTCAGCTTTTGAAACCATGTTGGAACTATCTGAGCATTAAAGATTTGGTTGAATTCACTTGTCAAACCACATAGCTTTTGTTATATTTTTTTGTCTGAGTATTTCCTAGATAATGTTATGTTTATTCTCTGGGAATCTATCTTTTTACAAAATATCTTTATTGTAAAGCTGATGAATGGGGGTAATGAGTAAGGTAAAGTAAAATAAGGTAATGAGTGCATTTCTTTTTTAAACACAGTTACCCCCTCCCTCATTTTCTTATTTCTGCCTACCCTTCCCTACTCCCCCCCCCCCCAACATAGTGTCTAGTGAGTACCATTGTTGCATTAGTTCATCCTTTGTCCTGCGCTGTTTCTGTGATTCCCTTTCCTTTCCATGGATCAGATAAACTTATACAAGACAAAAGGTACAGAAAACTAAAACAGAAAAAAAAGAAAAACTGCATACAGGACATAATAAGAGCCTCTGTTTCCAATCCTTGGAGTTCATGTCGATACTCTTCATTATACCTGGTCCTGTGCACTTAGCTATTGGGTTAGAGAGATCCCCTGCTAAGAATATCATAGACATGGAATCTATCTTTTTAAGCTATTTTTACTTTCATTGGCCAAAATGTACTCATTTCATCCTGTTTAAATTTATTTGAAAGTATAGCATCTTAGAACTTTTCAAATTTCTTCTGTATCATTGATCATATCCTTCTTTTCATGTCTTATTTGTATCGTGTACTTTCCCCCGCCACATTCTTTTTTCTTGATTACATAAGGTAGTGTGGTTTGTTTACTCCGTTCATTGCTTCAAAATATTGGAATTTTCAATGACTAGTTTTGATCTTTTTATTGTAATATACTTTCTTTTTGTTATTTATTGTGTGTTTCTTTTTTTATGGTCATCGAGCTTGATTTTATTTTACCTTCAATATTGCTGCATTTTTAAAAAACATTAATAAGTTCAATTTTTAAAAAAATTAAGGATACACACATTTTTATACTCCTAAAGTGATTCCACAGTTCTTTAGCAGTTTTTTATAACAGATATTTTTGAAATTTAATTTTATTGTCAAGGTGATGTACCAAGGAGATAGATTTTTTTTTTTTCTAGTCTTGGGGCTTGAACTCAAGGCCTGGGCGCTGTCCCTGAGGTTCTTTTGCTCAACACTAGCATTCTGCCACTTGAGCCACAGCAGCTTTTTCTGTGTGTGTGGTACTGGGGAATCAAACCCAGGGCTTCATGCATGCTAGGCAAGCTCTCTACCACTAAGCCACCTTCAGAGAGGATAGTCTTAATTGTTCATATTCTTTCTCCATATAAATACCAATGATCATTGTGTCTAGTGAACATTAGTGATGAAAGATGTTTCCTGTGTTTTTAATTAATTCAAGTTTTCCACTAGCTTTTTATTGCCACATTTTATTTTATTGATAGTTTATTGATTTTATTGATGTAAGTGTTATTGATGTAGATATTTTGAGGTTGTGTTTTTTTATTACTATTTAAAATGTATTCCACAGATTTGGATATGTATCATTATTATTTTCCTGAATTTTTAAAATTGGTTTTCATGTTCACTTTTTCCATAGTGATGATAGAAAATCACTTAATTTCTAGGAAGAAGGGTTTTTGTTCTTTTGTTTCATTTTTAATTTCTGACATTATTGAACTGTGGTTATTATCTTTAGCATTTGTGTTGTATAAAACATATAATATTCTTTAGGTTTTACTAAATGACCTTTTATGAATAATTAACATACACTTGAGAATGTATATTCTTTCTTACGAAGGTATAGTATCCAGTATATATTGGAAAACTTTACTTTTATTATGAAAACTTTACTTTTATATCAGTGTTTAATTATTTTATACTTGACCTTTTTGTACTGAAAGTAATGTTTTAAAATCTCCTATTAGGAGTAATTTTTACTTTTTGTTTCTATAAAATTCTATATAAGTAGCCTGCTTTTGTGTTTATTGCATAGATAGATAGTTTGGTAGACATTCTTTATTATGGACCAGAGTTTTCATAAAGTATCATTTTCAGATCCATTCACATTTTTGTTTGGTACTATGATGTTAGAGTTCACACTCCTGTTTTCTTATTGTCTCCATTTACCTTTACTTAGCTTTGTGAATTCCTGCATTTTAAATATACCTTTTTTATAAGATATGGATTTGAGTTTTCCTACATAAGCTGTGTGTGTGTGTGTGTGTGTGTGTGTGTGTGTGTGTGTGTGTGTGTGTGTGTGTGTGTGTGTGTGTGTGTGTGTGTGTGTGTGTGTGTGTGTGTCCATATGTGTCCCAGAGCTTGAACCTGGGCCTGGGTGCTGTTCCCTGAAATTTTCCATTCAAGGCTAGCGAGCTACCACTTGAGCCACAGCTCCATTCTGTCTTTGTGGTGGTGAATTGGTGATAAGTGTCTTATGGACTTTGCTGCCAGGGTTGACTTCACATCCATGATTTTCAGATCTCATCCTCCTGTATAAGCTATTTTAACATATTTCTTAATAGGCAAGTTAAAATCCTTCACGTTATTGATATGACTTATGTTTGGCAGTAGTATATTATTATTACTGTCAGTATCTTGCAATATTTTCTGTGTGTCCATTTGATTAGTCTTCTTTGATTTTCAGTAAATTACTTGTGATGTTTGGAAAGGTTTTTACTTTCTTTTAGTTGTTTCCTTTCATTTAGTAATGTGCCCTTACTGCCCTTAATTTTTTACTGTCAGTTTTAGATACTGCCCTTTGACAGCTACCCATCATCTGCAATAGGCAATAAGTTTAATTTACTTTTCTTAACCACTATTTTTTTCTTTTCTAAGTTGATAGTGATCTATCTATCTATCTATCTATCGTGTGTGTGTGTGTGTGTGTGTGTGTGTGTGTGTGTGTGTGTGCGCGTGCCTCTGGTACCTGACTTCTGTTAAGCATAACATGTTAAGATTTATCCAGATTGTTGCAGGATTAGTTCTTGAATGTTCCTTTTAATTGCTGAATAGTACTTCAAATCATTGTATGGATGTGCCCAAATGATTTTTTAAATGATTATAACCCTGGAGATAGTTCCTAAACTACAGAGTTTCAGACATCCTTTTCTCAACTTCTAAATAGTAAATCTTACAAACCAATAAATTGGTAATTGGTATTCTTATAATGTGACTGATAGTGTGTAGAAGTCCCTGATGTTCTTTTTTCACATGTGCGTATTTGTGTGTGTGTGTATGTGTGTGTGTGTGTGTGTGGTATTTTAGCAGTAGCAAAGATACTGAATTGTTACATCAGAACTAAAAGACTCACTTATAACTAGTTATAATTGTGGTCTTTTTCCCTTCCCCTATCACCTATCATCCAATGTCTTTTCTACTGCTAGAATTATATCATTTTAAGGATGTTATATAAATGAAATGGTAATTCCATTTCAGACTGGAGCCTTTTGAGATTTTTTTATTCAACATAATACTCATTACACCCATCCAAGTTTTTTTTTATACATATCAACAAGTCTATTCTTTTTTATTGTTAAATAATATTCCATGATCAGGTGCTAGTGGCAGCCTAGGCAGGAAAGTCTATGATATGCCTATCTACAATTAACATAAAAAAGACAGAAGTGATGCTGTGGTTTAAGTGGCATAACACTAGCCTTGGACAAAAAAGCTCAGGGACAGTGCTCAGGCCCTGAGTTCAAGCCCCATGACCAGCACAAAAAAAGAAAAAAGCATTCCATGGAGCTGGGAGAGAAAAAAAAAATTCATGGTCTCACTATGTAGTTCGGGCTGTTTTTAAAATCACCATATGATTCCTTGAACACACAGTCCTCCTGCCTCTGTCTCCCAAATGTGGAGATTACAGGTATATGGCATGATGGCTAGCCAAAAAAAAACAAAAAACAAACCCCCAATCTTAAGTTTTGCCAAAGTAATTCTAGAATGCATTTTAACACATGATGGGTTAAATAGGTTAAACAGCATTATTTTTTTTCTCTTATAGGAATCTTTGCTATAGAGACTTCTGACATGTAGTAAGATTCTTCACATCCTTGGAAAGGTCAAAGTTACAGACGGATTTTTTTTTTTGCTATATGATTGCATTTATCTTTTGAATGCTTGACGGTGTTAAATTTTATTAATTTTGTGCTTCTGAATCTGTTCTCATGTGCCATATTGCAGTGATCTGAGATGACATATACAAACAAAAATGCATATGGCTCTTCTATCCATACAGTAATAGTGAGTGTAAAATCTGCTTACTTCACTATTGAACACTGTTTTGTTAACTATCCGGAGTAAATAAAGAAGCTTAAAAAAAAAGAGGGAAAAGTGTTTTTACAAAACTGATTTCCTTTACTTTCTTGGTATCTCAAATTACTGGTTGGTTAAATTTTTTCTTTGTGATTTATGTTTTCATGGCCTGAGAAATTGTGCCAAAATAGGCAGTTTGACAACACTGGCCTGGGACCCAATATTGCATTTTGGAACCAACCTGACATAAATTCCATGCCACAGTCTGACTTCAAAGCAGCAGAAAGAGGAGTGTGTCAGGGTTTTATATCTGTACTATTGTACCATTCTAAAACTAATTAACATGCATTTTCTACAATTGTGTTTACTTCTATTTTTAGAAAGGTAGGTGATGATATATCTGTCAAGAATGTAAGATCTTTAAAAATTTGTATTTTTAAGAAGTTTTCTTTAAAATATTAAAGTACTGCAATCAACTTAATTGCCATTTTATTTTATTATTTGCCTATAGCAGCTGTCTGTAATACAGAAAGTTGATTGATGTTCTTTTCTTTTCCTTTCCTTAAAATCTACATAATCTCTTTTCTTCCCATAGGCTTTGGTTGATTTAATGTTTCTATTAGAGCCTGAATGCCATTGTATTTTGCTGATTTACTATTTGTATTCCTGTCATTTTAATAAAAACAGAAGTCCTGTCATTAATAGTATTATATAATATAGACAGTTTCTCATTTTATATAGTCATTGTTCAACATGATGATAGTGATATAGAATAGTGCCCAGATACAGATCTTGTTTAATCATTAGTATTCTGATATTTAACTGTAAATTAATGCTATTTTTTTAAACTTCAGGTTTACTCATATAGTTTAATTATAGGTTGTTAAAAATGAATAACTTAAAATAAGATGTCTATAATGATTGTGAAGAATAATATGCAAACCTAATTGTTCTAATATTAAGTAATACACTTAAATTTACAAAATTAACCATTACTTGGTTGCCCAGTAACCTTAGTACTACATCATCACAACACTGATTTTAGTCTGTCACCTAGAACCACCAAAGAGTTGAGTACCACTTCTGATATACACTTATGTGAAGAGGCAGGATGCTAGGAGACGGATGTATGAGGATCAGGAAGAAAATAGGTAAGAAAATATTTCCCCAGTTGATTAAAAGTCTATGACTCTTATACCAGTAAGTATAAAATATTTAATGGAAAAATTGTATGGTAGCATAAAGAGGCCAACATTATACAGAGGTAGCAAAAAACTTCAATTGTGTTTTATGTTAAAATGTCAGATTTTTTTGCTGTGCTAATATTCAAGAACATTCATTGTTTTAAATTATATTCTAATCACTCTGACATAAATGTGTAATAGCTTATTGATATAGTTGAGACTGCCTAGAATTTTACATTACCAAAGCTATACCAAACATATATTTTCTTGGATGACTAAAAAATCTAACAGTTTTCAGTTTTCAAATATGTTTAGTACAAATATGTTTAGCTAAAGTAAGGGTGTTGTGAAGGGAATTGCTAGCCCTCTGTGTAATTTAAATACCGAATTTGTTGTGTAAAAACATTTATTGAAGTTCTGTGCACCATCATGAGTCTCTCTCCACCCCCTTTGGTTAATCTAAGTTATCATCCAACTTTTTGTTGGAAGTAGAAGCAATCCATTTGCATGAGGATCTATAACTTTGTAAGCTATTGCTTTAAAGGGAACAGATGTTATCTTTTTGGTCTTTAGAATATTACTAGTGATAATATTATTCAAACTGTTGGTACAATTTAGGAAGAACAAACATACTAAGCTAATTAAATATGTTTTGATTAGAATATCAGCCAAATAAAACTTGGAATCAACTAAAAATGTTAATGATATAAAGATAATTTCCAGTTGAAACTCAGGAGTATTGGCCACAGTGATTGCAAGTAATTATCCTGAGAAAATAAACGAAGAAACAAGAAAAAAATGGAAGTCACTGGATTTACTCAGTTATGATTCCTAGCAGTTACTACTTTATGAATTATTTGAAATTACAAGTCCAGGTATTTAAAATTTTTTTTTTGGCCAAGGCACTGATGGCTCCCACCTTTAATTATATATAACTACTCAGAAGGCTGAGATCTGAGAATCACAATTCAAAGCCAGTCCAGGCAGGAAAGGCCATGAGACTTCTATCTCCAATTAACCACCAAAAAGCCAGATGTGGAGCTGTGGCTCAAGTGATAAAACACTACTAAGCCTTAAGTAAAAAAAAAAAAAAGCCCAGAGATAGCACCCAGGCCAGCACAAACAAAAAGTTATATAAGTCTGCCATTTTCTTTTGTTTTGTCTTCTTTTTTTCTCATTAAACTTTGTTTTAATGGGCCTCAAAATTCCATAGCACAATTTTGGTCATGTTGTTTCCATTAAAAAGTACTGATTTAAAAAGAAAAACTATTAACTTAAAACTGCCACACCAAAAAAAAAAAAAAAAAAGGATCCCCAAAGTATTTTCCTTTCCTTCAGAGGGCTTTACAAAGTGTCATACTGTACCAGTCTTATACTATTAAACTTAAATGGCTAATTGAGACCAACAGTTCTGAGACTGTTCTACCACTGGTTAAGATTGAAGTGGCAGGTATTAGGAATAATATTTATTTAGCCTTCTGAGCTTTCTGGGAAAACTTGGTGACTTTTCCAGCTTCTGTAGGCTTCTTGTCCACAGCTTTGATGACACCCTGTTTTACCTCATGAACAACAAAATGACCCAGAGTAGGATAGTCAGAGAGGCTCTTCACACACATAGGTTTGTCTGGAACTATACCAATGATGAGAGCATCACCAGACTTCAGGAATTTAGGATCATCTTCCAGCTTCTTACCAGAATAGCAGTCAATCTTATCTTTCAGCTCAGCAATCTTTCAAGCAATGCCAGCAGAGGGGCATAGCCAGCATTGATTTGGCCTGGATGGTTCAATATGATCACCTGAGTAGTGAAGCCAGCTGCTTGTATGGTTGGATCATTCTTGCTGTCACCAGCAACATTGCTACAGCAAACATGTCCTTGACATTGAATCCCACATTGTCTCCAGGAAGAGCTTCACTCAAAGCTTCATGATGCATTTCCACACAATTCACTTCGTTGTGACATTGGCAGGAGCAAAGGTGACCACCAAGCCAGGTTTGGGAACACCAGTCTTCCCTTGGCCCACACGGGTGGTTCCAATACCACCAATTTTGTAAGCATCCTGAAGGGGTAGGTACAAAGGCTTGTCAGTGGGACGAGTTGGTGGCAGGATGCAAACCAAAGCCTCTAGCAAGGTGGTTCCACTGGCACTGCCATCCTTATGGGTGATTTCCCATCGCTTGAACCAAGACATAGTGGAACTTGGCTCCCACATATTGTCACCATTGCAACCAAAAATTTGCATAAATGCTACTGTGTCAGGGTTGTAGCCAATTTTCTTACTGTAGGTGCTGATTTCCTTAGTGATTGCCTTGTATCTCCTCTGGCTGTATAGTAGTTCAGTGGAATCCATTTTGTTAATATTGACCATGAGCTGTTTCATACTTCTGTAAAACAGAAGGCCATGCTCACCAGTTTGCCCATTCTTGGAGATATGAACTTCACATTCACCAACACCAGCAGCAACAATCAGAACAGCATAGTCAGCCTGGGATATGCCTGTCATCATGTTCTTGATAAGGTGTCTGTGCCTGGGGCATCAATGGTGGGCACATACTTGCTGGTCTCAAATTTCTACAGAGAGATGCAAATGGCGATATCACACTCATGCTCAGCCTTCCATTTATCGAAGACCCAGGGATACTTGAAGGAGCTGTTTCTTATCTCAGCAGCCTCCTTCTTGAACTTCTGTATGCCACCACATTTGTAGATTAGATGTCCAGTAGTGGTGGACTTGCTGAAATTGATATGTTCAATGATGATGATGTTGATATAGACCTTTTCCTTTCCCATTTTGGCCTCGACTTGTAGTTTTCATGGCACCTGCATTCTGCCAGCAAATCTGTTGGAAAAAGCTTGTTTCTTCTAACAGATTTTTCATGAGTCCTTACTATGGCCTTTTATATAGTTTCCTCAGCTCCCAGTGCTGTGCTCAAAGCCGCATTTCTTGCATAACCAGAAATACTTTACAACTTACTTTATAAACTTTATTTACTTGCCATGAAATAAGGTGAGAGCTACTGATTGGAAAAAGAACCTTCAAAATTCATCTATAGTATTCTCTTAAAAGTAACCATAGCCAACCATAGGTTATCAGATTAAACAAGCTGTTATTCAGAGCAGAGTCATAAACTATCAAGATTTAACTTTTCAGCTAAGTACCAGTGGCTCACACCTGTAATCCTAGCTACTCAGAAGGCTGATATCTGAGGATCACATTTTGAATCTATGAGACTCTTATCTCCCAGTTAATCTGCAAAAAGATGGAAGTGAAACTTCAGCTCAAGTGGTAGAGTACCAGCCTTGAGTGAAAAAAGCTAAGGAACAGTGTCCAAGGCTCCCTTGTATCAGCACACATACACACATGCAAATGAATGCAACTTTTCAGATTTTTTGTGCTTATTTAAAAAGAAATTTATTTAATGAGAGTTTTGTTAGTGACTTCAGGATTCTGAGAAAATCAGATTCAGGAGATTGGGTCATACAGTCAGGAATCACAAAACCGGCTCAGTGAGCACAATACTTCCGGGCAACATGGGCCAGATATGGAACATAGCACCACCTAGCCCATTGCCCTGGATTCAGGAGCCATCACTGTACCTGCCAGTACTGCCAAAGGGCCTGGTTTCCACAACCACTCACTGCTGCCTTGCCCCAGAGAGTGCCCTGATAGTACTCTGTTCTCATCACTAATTCTGCATGCCAACTCTGATCATGCAAAATACTGGAGAAGCCTTGCTGTCTGAGCTCTAGTTAAAAGGCAGATTGCAAAACTAGTCTTTAGACCTCCATGTTTATAAGCAGGAGAACTTCTTAAACATACTGGGTGGCCAAAAAGGTTTTGTTAATGTATGTTAAGGAACAAAGAAGTTTCAATGTGGTATGTACATAGATACATATAGTGTGACTTTTCAGATTTTTTTCTCAGCTTCACTTCATAATTTGCTTCATACAGTAAAAAAAAAACAAAACCTCAAGATAATTAGACCAATTATTCACCCTCCTAGATGTATTAATTAATTCATTGCCCTTTAATATGTTATTATAAAACAGCAAGTTAGACTAATTATGTTTACATTTTCTGTAATTTCCCAATTAAATTTAAGAATATTTAATATTTTTAATAGAAGGAGATTGAATTCCAAAGCAAATTATTTCAAGATTTTATGATTCCCCACAGAATTCTCACAGTGTCCTTTGAAATAACACCTATTAATACTAATAAGATAATAAACTTGAGCTAACTTTCCTCCAGTATATTATCGGGGTGTGTGTGTGTGTGTGTGTGTGTGTGTGTGTGTGTGTGTGTGTGTGTGTGTGTGTGTGTGTGTGTGTGTGTGTGTGTGTGTGTGTGTGTGTGTGTGTGTGTGTGTATGCTGGTCCTGGGATTTGTGTGTGTGTGTGTGTGTGTGTGTGTGTGTGTGTGTGTATGCTGGTCCTGGGATTTGTGTGTGTGTGTGTGTGCGTGCGTGCGTGCGTGCGTGTGTGTGTGTGTGTGTGTGTATGCTGGTCCTGGGATTTGAACTTAGGGCTTAGTCTTTATCTCTGGGCTTTTTTGCTCAAGACTATCATTCAATCACTTGAGCCACAGCTCCACCTGCAACTCTTTTGGTGTTTAATTGGAGATAAGAGTATCAAGTACTTTCCTGGCTGGGCTGATTTTGAACTGTGATTCTCATATCTCAGCCTCCCGAATAGCTAGGATTACATGAATGAGCCACTGGCACCCAGCCCCCCAGTATATTCTTTGTGTGTGTGTGTGTGTGGGTCGTGAGGCTTAAACTCTGGGCTTGGGCACTGTCCTTACACCTAAGGCCAGCGCTCTACTGCTTGACCAAAGTGCCACTTCTGGTTTTTTAGTGGTTTATTGCAGATAAGAGTCTCACGGACTTTTCCTGCCTGAGCTGGCTTTGAACCGTGATTCTCAGATCTCAGCCTCCTGAGGAGCTAGGAGGGCTTCATGCATGCAAGGCAAGCGCTCTACCACTGAGCCACCTTCCCAGCCCAGCAAGAAGAAGTTAAATCTGTTTCCTTAAAACATAGATTGAAATATGATAATATTTCAACAAGATAATATCATTTGTTCATTGTCCCATCACTTCAGTAATTCCTAACCCTACATTCACTTTTTTGGGGGGTCGGTCATGGGGATTGAACTCTGGGCCTGGGTGCTGTCCCTCTGTTCTTCAGCTCAAAGCAAGTGCTCTACCACTTGAGCCACAGAGTCACTTCCAGTTTTCTGGTGGTTAATTGGAGATGAGAGTTTCACGGCTTTTCCTGCCTGGACTGGCTTTGAACCACGATCCTCAGATCTCAGCCTCCTGAGTAGCTAGGATTACAGGCGTCAGCCACCAGCACCTGGGTACATTCACTTTTTACTGTGGCATGTAAACTTTTCTAAAGCATGCAATGAAGTTATGTGGGGTAGTGATGTGCCTAAAGCAAGGCGTCACTTGATAATTTGTAGAACCAAGGAGCGATTCTTTCTGAGTTTTACAGACCTAACTACAAATAAATGATCACTGGGTTAATATAATCATATATGTTGTGCTTGTCTCGTATATTACAGTATACATTATACTTGTCGCTTATAAATTATAATTATTTTCTTATAGATCTAGTACAATTAACAGATTAATTAGTACTGATCTCTTTTGCTTTGCAGCTTGTTCTTAGCTTTTGACATATTACATTAACTGCACTTTTCTAGTCTATGTGAGTGAAATTGTGTTGTGTGCTATGGTGGTAACCTCAGAATTAATTTGAGTAAGACTTGACTTGTTATAAATGTTATTTAAATTGACATAGCCTGTCTCCAGAGGGGACTATTGAAGGGCATTATTGAGGTCACACACCCAAGTTGAACATTCTATTGATTGGTTTGTGGAGACTATACATCTTTTTTTTTTGTCAGTTGTGGGGCTTGAACTCTGGACCTGGGCACTGTCCCACAGCTCTTCAGCTCAAAGCAAGCACTCTACCACTTGATCCACCGCGCCACTTCCAGCTTTTTCTGCTTATGTGGTGCTAAGGAATCGAGCCCAGGGCCTCATGCATGCGATGCAAGCACTCTACCATTGAGCCACCTTCCCAGCCCCAAGACTATACATCTTCATATGCATTCCAAGCCAATTTGAAGTATACTTGCCTAATTTGCATAATGGATATCAATCTAGGACTATTTTCAAGTTTATTCAAGCTATTTAATGCTATATAACTTTTTGAAATGTTTCCAGCTTCTATTATCATAAAGCTTAGAAAAGTACCACAGTAAAGTTTTTGAAAAATCTTAAATATTATATACTACCCATTTCACTTATCCCATAGAGAAATTAGAAAGGACACAGAGTATTTCCATATTCTGTTTATTATTATTTGCAAATGGAAATACTGTTTAAAATACTTAAAGGAATAAACTTACCAAAGATACTAAGCATAGCTGTCATTCACTACTACTAAGAATTCTAAAATATCATAATGTATCATAAACAAAGTTAAGTCTCTATATGTGCTAAAATGTAGTAAATGTTCAATGGAGAGCTGACCACTAGATGAAATAGCTCAAATCCCTTGTAATAGAAGACCCAATGAAGGTCTTTTATGCTTTCCCAGATTGCTTGGCTTAGTACCCCAGCATTTCTCAAGTGAGGCATGCTTGGCTAGACTTATGCTTGTACATACATCTTGTGAAATACTGTTTCCTCAGATGTGGTCATTAAGGGACTTTAATACCAAAACTTAGATAAACTGAGAGGTAAGTCAGAATTAAATTGCGTTGTTTCAGTGTTTAGTGATGCCTCCTCCATATCATTACTTTCTCAACAGTCTATTATTTCCTTCAATGCATTTTGTCTGGCAAAATGGTTTGCTCAAACTGTACTTTTATAAAATAAGTATCAAAACACTAAATTATACATGAAATTAATGTAACCCTCTCAGATTAGAAACATATGGTCTCTAACACTTTCAGATACAACCCATGGGTTACAAGACCATTTGAAAAGAAAAAGAACACTATATCTCAGCCAAATCCCAGAACATTGGTATTTGTGCATTATAAAAAGGAAGAATGGGGGAGGCTGGTTAAAGGGACCTCATGGGGTTGCTTGTAGAGCTTCAACACAAGCATTGTCTTGAATCCCAAGCACCTTCTCCAAAAATAATCTTTGGAGATAGATTCTCCATGGATATGAGATTAGGAACTTTTGGAGGGCTCAAGATGACTAACAATAATAAGTAGTAGTAGAAGTGTACATGTACACTTTCTATATGTTTGTTCATATAGTTATGTATACCTGTATGTATAAATATACACATGAAAATAAGACTTATATGTTTTAAACTTGTTTTTGTTTAGATGCAATCCTCAAGAAATTAACAGAGGATACCATCCACTACAGTTTGAATGTATTCCCTGAAATTTATGTGTTGGAAACTTTATCCTCTAGTTTGGAGGTAGGGCCTTTGGAAAACAGGAATAGGTGATGTCTTGAGGGAAAATCCCTCACCAGATGAAAGCACCTTGATATTAGACTTTACAGCCTCTATAACTGTAGAAACACATTTATCATTCTTTAGTAGTCTGTCAAAACAATAGAAAACAGACTAAGGTGTTATTCAAAAGATAGATGATACAAGCATTATATAATCATGTTAACCCAGTACAAATGTACCTCCTAAAAGTAATACCCCTAAAAAAAGGTAATGCTATTATTTATTAACGAAGAAGCAAAAGCCAGGGCATAGTAGTTCATGCTTGTAATCCTGGCTACTTGGAAGGCCAAGATTGGGAAAATAACTGTTAGAGGTTAGTTAGGGCAAATAGTTCATTTCAACCAAGAAAAGGTTGTCATGGTGGTACATACCTGTCATCGTGAGTGTTCAGGAAACATAAATGAGAGGATCACAGTTCAGTCCAGCCAGGACATAAATTTGAGACCCTATTGAAAAATAAGTAAAACAAAAATAGCTGAGGATATGGCTCAAGTAGTAGAACACTTGTCTAGCAGTTACAAGGCCCTGATTTCAAACCTCTTGTACTACCAAATGAAAAAGGAGGAGGAGGAGAAGGTTCAGTTCAAGAACAGTAATATCGCTGTTATTACTTTCTGTGAAAACAATGGAGAAAAGGATGCTAACCATTGTTAAAGACCGGCAAAGTGGAAGAACAGGAATTAGAAATGGTAGTAAAAGGGTTGGGTACCCAGTGGCTCACCCCTGTAATCCTGCTACTCAGGAGTTGGAGATCTGAGGATTATGGTGCAAAGCTAGCCCAGGCAGGAAAGTCCGTGAAACTCACCTCCAATTAAGTACCAAAAAGATGAAAGTGGAGCTATGGCTCAAGTGGCAGAATGCCAATCTTGAGCAGAAAAAGCTCAGGGTCAGTGCTCAGCCTGGGTCAGTGCTCAGTCCCTGAATTTAAGCCCTAGTACTAGGGGAAATAACAAGAGTTGGGGACTGCTCAAGAGAGGAAGTACCTTCCTTGCTTAGCAAGTGTGAACTGCTGAGCTCAAATCCTTGTATCATGGTCAGAGCCTTGTACTACTGTTCACTACTCTATTCCTCACACACTGCACTTCCTAGGCCCTGGAACTATTTCAGTTGTTAGCCTGAATGAAAGAGCCAGAAATCCAAAGTCTTTACGTGACATGCCAGTACAGGACTTATACTGTACCGCCATAGTGAGCCACTATTCACAAATACTCTAAATAGTTTCACACATTGCACCTGGTTCATACTAATTATGATATCTTCTGAGCCCTTGCTCATCAAAATCCTGCTAAGTTTAGAGTTCTAGTCATTTGAAATACACATATAAAAGATATAGCATTTGCCTGGGTTTGTGATCAAGTCTAGGAACAGATAATTTGGAATGTTCTATGGTAAAGCTGAAAAAGGTTGCTATAGAAGTAGAGAGTAAAGAAAAGATCCCTTCTCTAAGATTAAGAGAGAAGCCCAGAAAAGAGCAAGTAATGCATGAGCTGAGTTATAAAAGATGAATGAGAAAAAATGTATTCTGGGAGGACAGCCCAATATGTAGAAAGATACCAAAGGCTGAAGGGGTTGAGCAAGTTATGTGGTAATAGTACATGTAGGGGATAGTATGAGTGTGGGCTAGGTGATAGAAAGTTGTGGTCAAAGAATTTCAGTATTCTCTAGTAAGCCATTGAAAGGTTTCCAGGTGCTACTGAAGAATTTTAGATAGGGAAATCATCTATTCAAGTTTGCATTTTTAAGGGTTACTCCAGATATGGGATAGTGTAATTATTGCTACAAGCCTTAAACTTAATACAACAGGAGTGAAAAAGTACAGCAGATTTCAGAAATGGTCAGCAGTTAGGACTTAATAAGCAATTTGATGAAGGAAGTGAGAACTTTAAGATTATCTCCAAAGTTTTTGGCATAACCTGTGTGTGTGTGTGTGTGTGTGTGTGTGTGTGTGTGTGTGTGTGTGTGTGTGTGTGTGTGTGTGTGTGTGTGTGTGTGTGTGTGTGTGTGTGTGTGTGTGTGTGTGTGTGTGTGTGTGTGTGTGTGTTGGTCTTGGGGTTTGAATTCAGGGCCTGGGCACCGCCCCTGAGCTTTTTTGCTTAAGTGTGTGTGTGTGTGTGTTGGTCTTGGGGTTTGAATTCAGGGCCTGGGCACCGCCCCTGAGCTTTTTTGCTTAAGGTTAGTGCTCTACCACTCTAGGCACAGCTCCACTTCCAGCTTTTTACTGGTTAATTGGAGATAAGAATCTCAGAGATTTTTCTGCCCAGGCTGGCTTCAAACTGTGGTTCTCAGATCTCAGCCTCCTGCGTAGCTAGCATTACAGGCATTAGTCATCAGTACCTGGCAAAATAATATTTCTTTTCTCTTTTCAATACCAGCATTTGAACTTAGGGCCTCACATGTGCTCAGCTGGCACTCTACCATTTGAGGACTGCTCAGGCATTACTAATTTGCCACAATAGAGAATAGATGATAGGCAGGGCATTTAAGCCATGCCCTGGCTCTTTATGCTTTAGTTCTTTTTAGACATTCTCAGGCAGCCTTGATTGCAATCTTTCTATCTATGCTTCCTACATATCTGAGTTAACAGACATGTACCATTACACTCAGCTTATTGGTTGGTAAAGAGGTCTTGCTAACAACTACTTTGGGGGGGAGGGGTGGGTCAGCCCTGGGACTTGAACTGAGGGCCTGGGAGTTGTTCTGAGCTTCTTTTTTTTTTGTGCAAGGCTAACGCTCTACCACTTGAGCCACAGCGCATTCCAGCTTTTTCTGAGTAGTTTATTGGAGATAAGAATCTCACAACTTTTTTTTTTTTGTCGGTCGTGGGGCTTGAACTCTGGGCCTGGGTGCTATCCCTCAGCTCTTCAGCTCAAGGTGAGCACTCTACCACTTGAGCTACAGTGCCACTTCCTCTCACAACTTTTCTGCCCACTAGCTTTGAGCCATGATCCTCAGATCTCAGTCTCCTAAGTAGCTAGGACTATAGATGTGAGCCACCAGTGCCCAGCTTCTTGCTAACTTTTTGTTTGGGCTGGCATCAGTCTTCTCAATTCTTCCCAATGAGCACCTGAGATTACGGTTTAAGACACACTGTCTGGGTTTATGGTCAACTGACTTTCAGCAAAATTGTTAAGACTGTTCAGAGAAGGGAAAAACAGGATCTTTAACAAGCGGTGCTAGGACAACTGGATATTCCCATACAAAATAATGAAGTTGAGCACTTACCTCACACTGCATACAAAAACCAACTAGAAGTGGACCAAATGCCCAAATTTAAAATCTTAGAAGAAAACATAGGAGCAATTCTTCATAACCATAGATTTGGTGATGGTTTTTCTATAAGATCCAAATCATAAACAGCAAAATAAAAAATAAATCAGACTACAAAACTTTCAATTTCTGTACATCAATAGACTACCAAAAGAGTTAATGACCACTCACACAACAGGAAAAATATTTACAATCATATCTGATAAGGGTATAGTATTCACAATATATAAAAATTCATAACTTTGAGGCTGGGAAGGTGGCTCAGTGGTAGAGCACTTGCCTTGCATGCCTGAGGCCCTGGGTTCAACTCCTCAGCACCACATAAGCAAGAAAAAGCCGGAAGTGGCGCTGTGGCTCAAGTGGTAGAGAGCTAGCCTTGAGCTGAAGAGCTGAGGGACAGTGCCCAGGCCCAGAGTTCAGGCCCCACGACTGGACCCCCCCCCAAAAAAATTCATAACTGAGGGCCTTGTATGGTAGCTGCAATCCCAGTAACTTAGCAAGCAGAAGCAGAAAGTCCCCAAGTTTGAGGGCCACCTCAAACTTGGCCCTCAAACTTGGGGTACACAATGAACTCAAAGCCATACTGGACTACTTAGTGAGACCCTATCTAAAAAATAGCTTGATAACAAAATACAACTCAATTAAAAATTAGCAAAGAACTTGGATGGCTGTCCAATGGAGATAAACAAATGACCAACACACACACAAAAAGATCATTATGGCTGGAGATGAAAACCACAATAATATGGCACTTCACATTTCACTACAATGGCCATAAGAAAAACATATACAATAATAAGAACTGATGAGAATGTGGAGAAATTGGAACCTTCATTCATTGCTTACAGGAATGTAAGATGGTGCAACCATTGTGGAAAATGGTTCAGTAACTCATCAAAAGTTGAATATTGAATTATCCCATGACCCAGAAATTCTATTTCTAGGAATATGCAAAACACTTATACCCAGATAGCTATAGCAGCTGTTTTTACAATGGGCAAAGGTGGAAAAAAGCAAAATATTAACTCAGAAATGCGATAAACAAATTGCAATATATCTGTGTAATGGAATACTACCCAGTCATAACAATGAAGTTGTACAAACACTACAACTTAAAAATCTTATGTTAGATGAGAGAATTCAGGCATAAAAAGCAACTCATTGTAATGGTTTTATTCACACAAAAATTTTAGAATAGTTAAATTTATAGAGACAAAAAAGGATATTAGTGATTTCTGGAGACCATTGGGAGGGACTGCTTACTTAGTAAGTAGAACTGACAGCAAAAACAGCAGCTGACAGTAAGTCCTCACAGCTTCCAAATTGTAGCAAGAGCAGCCTCTGTCAGTTGGCCATCAGGCCCATTACAAGGGGCTGTAGGCCAGTAAAAGCAGCAGCAGTTTGGCAGGAGCCTGCAATGGGGTGGGAGTAGCGGAGCAGAAATTAGGCTGAAGGGGCTGGGAAGGTGGCTCAGTGGTAGAGCGCTTGCCTTGCATGCATGAGGCCCTGGGTTCAATTCCTCAGCACCACATAAGCAAAAAGAAAAAAGCCAGAAGTGGCACTGTGGCTCAAGTGGTAGAGCACTAGCCTTGAGCTGAAGAGCTGAGGGACAGCACCCAGGCCCCACGACCGGACCCCCCCCCCCAAAAAAAAATGAGGCTGAGGTTCCTGGAGGGAAGCCAACAGGAGCAACAGGTGGAGCAATGCTCTTATGTGCCAGAGGCTGGGAAAACAAATGACTTCAGTTACTGACAGTGAAATGAAACTGACCAGTTAAGCTCTTACACCATTGCCTTTGAGTCCTCTTCAGCTTCATAATTCACCCTTCCTACCTCTTAATTTTGTTATACTTAACTAAATTTCTTCAGTACCTTGGACAGTCTACAATCTTTTGTCTCAACTTTTGCCTATCTGTTTGTTTTCTCTGCTATATCATTTATTATTCTTTCTCCAATACCTTCTCCCAGCATTGTGATCCCAGCACTTACCACTGTGCCCAGCAAATAGTATGTGTTTAATAATCATTTGTTTAAAAATGAAAGCCATCTTGTTTCTTGTTTGGTTTCTATGTGTTTTTCCACTTGTATTATGATTTTACATATCCTCCATGCTCTATTCATTTCATAGGATCTTGTTTGCACATCTTCCCTGATCAACTATGAGTGCCATGAGTTCAAGGCTTTGGAATACCAATGCTTTTTCACATTGTGTCTCTACACTTACTGTGCACTTGGGCAAGGTAGCACTTAAACTTTCTAAACTCTATTGTCTTTATCTGTAACACATGTAACTATATAAAATCATAACACTGTTGTGTGGATTAATGGAGACAATGGCTAAAGTGCTCAATGCAATACTAGGCACTTAGTAAAGTGATTTGTATATGTTAACCTTTATTATTTGTTGAGCTCTATATAGTTATATATCAGTTTGAAACCCAAAAGGAAACTGGACTGAAGAAAAAGATTTGGAAGTCATTAGCATGCATGGTTTAGAAGATCAAGCACAGGGAAAACAAAAAGCAGTTCAGGAAGACAAAATAGTTTACCATATGGTAAATAGGAGTTCCCAGTCACAATGATGTAAACCCTGACTATAAATCTAAACAAAACCACAACTTGATTAATGAGATATGAAAGGAATGAGAGAGCACGTGTGTGAAAAAGGGCTTGGAATCAAAAGAAAAATGATCATTTATAGTGGGAAGTCAATAGACATTGCCTAATAAAATATGAGGAAATAGCTATGTAAGGGTATTAATTAGAGACAATGATAACAAAGGAGTCAGCTATAAAAGCTAAAAATGGGGAAATTCAGGGGTGGAAATGAGACTGTTGTCCTAACCTATTTAATGAATCTTTTGTAACCTCAATAAAAGTTAAATAACAAAGCACATAGATAAATTTTTGTTTTCATTTGTTTGAAGAGAGGCACATTAGTTGCTAGAAAGCTTTTTGAAGTCTACTTTATCTCTCTCTAAACCTCTCATTAAAACATTTATAGGTACTTATTACAAAATATCTTACAATGTACCTATTTCGTATATATTTTATCTTCTAATAGGTTTTAACCATTTTGAAGAATGGAAACATAATGTTACCCACTTTTATCATTATCCTCATACTTCCCCTACTCAAGTGTTTTATATATAACAAAGTGATGTTTAAACATATGTTGAGATATAATATGAAACATTCATCGAAGAATATGTAGTTTTGGGGCTGGGAGGGTGGCTCAGTGGTAGAGTGCTTGCCTTGCATGCATAAGGCTGTGGGTTTGATTCTTCAGCACCACATAAGAAGAAGAAGCTGGAAGTGGTGCTGTGGCTCAAGTGGTAGAGTGCTAGCCTTGAGCTGAAGAGCTGAGGGACAGTGCCTAGGCCCAGAGTTCAGGCCCCATGACCAACAACAACAACAAAACATGTGGTTTTTGCTTCATTTAACCAGATGTAAAACAGAGACTCAGTTTTAAGTTTCTATAAATCTCATCATTCTTGTCGGATGATTGTCAAGGACAGGGTCAGAGCTCGGCCCTTGGAACAAAATGACCGGTTTTAGATGTCAAAACAGTTTCCAAAACAACTTCCATTGTGGTATTGTGTCAGGGACATAAAGGAGAAAGTGGACACTGGACACATTTTTTATATCACTAAAACACTTTTGTAAATGATCATTTACTTGATAAATGTTCATTTGTTTGAACATACCAATGTCTATTTGTGGCATTTCCTGGTGCTTTAACTGCTATTGAGAACATACACACTTTTGTTTCTGTCCTTCAGAATGCTTTCCTCTGAATTTATTCTACTCTACCTTCTTTTCCTTTTCTCTCTATCTTTATTGAGATATAGTGTATACTACTACTACTGCTACAGCCTAACAATATAGCCTAATTTTAGAGCATTTTTGTCACCAAATGAAGAAACCAGCTAATAGTCATCTATTCTCCCATTCCCCTCTCCATATACAACCTTCTGTCCTTAACAGCTACTAAACTACTTTGTCTCTGATTTGTTAGTTTGATAATTTCACATTAAAAAATGATAATATGTAGTCTTTTTTCCAACTTTCACTTACAATATTTGCAAGGGCTATCCATCTGCTATCAACAGAAGCTGATATTTGATTTTTATGGCCAAATTTTATATCATTATATAGATATATTTCTATTTATCCATTCATGAATTGATATATATTTGAGGTGTTTTCATCTTTTGGCTATTATGTATAAAGCTATAGGCATCTATGTAAAAGTCTTTGTATAGACATAGATTTCCAATATTATTGTGTACATTTCTAGAAATGGACTTGCTGGGACATTGAGGAATAGTTTTAGGAATCAACTGTGTTTTTCAAAGTATCTTGTACTATTTTGCACTCACATGAGAATTCCAACTCCCCCAAATCATCTCCAATACTTATTCTAATGTATTTTAGTCTATTTTCTATGTATCTTCTTTTTGAAAAGTATCAAGATCTACCTATTATCTTTTTACTGAGTCACAAGTATTCTTTATATATTGTGGTTACAAACTCTTATCAGTTATGTAATTTTTATTTTTTCCTCTCATTCTCTACATTGTCTCTTCACTCTCTTAACAACAGAGTTGGTAATGCATAGTTTTTAAGTTTTACTTGCTTATGTTTTGCGCTCGATCACTTGAGCCATGCTTCTAGTCTAGCATTTTGCTAGCTAATTGGAGATGAAGTCTCTATCTGTCCATGCTGACTTCTGACTTCAATCTCCCTTATTTGAGCTTCCTAAGTAGTTAGGATTACTGATATGAGGCTCCTGATAATTTGCTAGGAGTTTTAGTTTTGCATCTAATTTTAGATATTTTACTATGGCATCTTTGTTTCAAATATCAAAGTAAAAATAATGAATGAATTGGAAAGTATTTCTACTTTTTCTAGATGAGGTTGTAAAGGATCATCATTAATATTTTGTTAATTTTACCAGTTGGCTAGCCTAGTCTAGGCTTTTTTTAACGAAAAATTCTAAATTACGAACTAATTATTCACCAAACTTAATTGTTATAAGGTTAGTTTATATTCTATATTCCTATTTTTTATTTGAAAATAGGTTTTTGAATTCACACATATTAATGCAAGAGAGTTTCATTGTGATAATCCCACCCACAAGCTCCCTTCCTTCATTGTACTACCATAGCCCCCTTTCCTCTTAAGTCCTTTTCAGAGGTGAGCTTCATTGTTTCCTTATATCCATACCATCTACATCTCTAACTATTTTTCACCCTTAGTATCCTTTTCTTTACCACTTTTATTGATCCTTTCTAGACAGTTATTCTTTTTAATATTCATATCATCATCATAGTCATTTGGTCATATTAGATCAATTTTCCACAAATAAGTGAGGACATGTGGTATTTGGCTTTTAGAGCTGGGATCCTCTCACTCAGCATGATAACCTCTAGTTCTATCTGTTTTCCTGCAAATCACATAAATTAATTTTTCTTTATGGCTGAGTAATATGCCATGTTTATACAGGCTATGTTTTCTTTATACATTTATTATTTTTGGGTCTATCAGCTGATTTCACAGTTTTAGCTCTTGTGAACAGAACTTCAATAAAAATGAATATGCAGGTACATGTCTTACATATTTTTATACCCCTTTTGATAGCTGACCAATAGTACTATGACAATGTTATAAGGAGGTCTATTTTAGTTTTGGAGGAACTTCCATGCTGATTTCCTTAATAGTGGCATTAGTTTACATTCCCAGCAACAGTGTATCCGAGTTCCTTTTTCCCCTCACATCTTTGCCAGCATTTGTTATTTATTTTCTTGATGATAGCCATTGTGACTGGGTGAGAAAGAATTTAGTGTTTTTTTATTTGTACTTCCTTTATGGCTATGGATGTTAAGCAGTCTATATGTATCTTATTAACGATTAGTATTTTTATTTGAGAACTGTTCATTTTCCATTGCTTGTTCTTTTATTGTTTAATTTTTTGTTTTTTTTTGTCCGTCTTGGGGCTTGAACTCCGGGGGCCTGGGCACTGTCCCTGGGGCTTGAACTCGGGGAGCCTGGGCACTGTCCCTCAGCTCTTCAGTTCAAGGCTAGCACTTTACCACTTGAGCTACAGCACCATTTCTGGCTTTTTCTGTTTATCTGGTGCTGAAGAATTGAACCCAGGGCTTCATGCATGCGAGACAAGCACTCTACCACTGAACCACCTCCCCAGACCAATTTTTTGGCTTTTTGTACATCCTGCAAGTTACTCTTTTGCATATTGAATAGCTAGCAAAGATTTTCTCCCATTTTGCAGGTTTTCTCTTAGTTCTGGTTATTTAATTGGATGCAATCCCTTTAATCAATTCTTGCTTTTATTTTCTAGGCTATTAGAGTCCTATTCAGAAAATAATTACCCATGCCTGTATGTTCTAGTAGTCCGAGAGTTTCAGATGCTATCTTTAGATTTTATTTCCATTTGGAGTTGATTTTTGCACATAGTGAGAAATTGGGGTGGTGGATAGTTTTTGCCTGCTGTATATAATCAGTTTTCCCAGCATTATGTGTTGAAGGGAGTGCTTTTGACTTCTTTGTCAAATATCAGATGATTACAGTTGTATACTTTATTTCTGCATCCTTTGCTCCACATTGGTCTACTTTTTTTTTTTTTTTGTTCCATCACTGTGCTGTTTTTGTCACAACTGCTCTGTGGTATAATTTGAAGTTTGATATTGTGGTATCTTCAGAATTATTCTTTTTGTTTACAGTTACTTTTGTATTTGATGCCTCCATAAGAAATTTTATGATTGGCTTTTCTACTTTCATGAAGAATGACATTAGGATTTTGGTGGGAATTGCATTGAATTTGTAAATTGCTTTACAGCAATTTTTCATAGTCATTTTCATGATATCCTGCCAATCCATGAGCATGGGATCTCTCTCCATCTTGTGTTATATTCTTCTATTTATTTACTCAAGGTACTCTAATTATTTACTCATTGTAGATGCCTAAGTCCATTTTGTCTATAATGTCATTTAATTGCGAGGTTTCTTTGCAGATTTTTTTTTTGTCTGAGTGACCTATTCATGATGGTGGGGTATTGAAGTACCCCATCATTGTGTTGGATCTATCAGTCCTTTCAAGTTTTATGATGCTTGTTTAATGAAGTTAGGGTACTGGCACTGGCACATATGATACCAGTTATTTCTTCTTTGTCTCTTTCAACTAATTCTTGCTTGATATGATATCAGATATAAGACTAGCTATTCCTGCCTGCTTTGGGGTTCATTTTCTTGGAAGAGAATGTCTTTGTAGACAGCAACTATTTGCGTCTTGCTTTTTAACTCAACTCACCATTCTATGTCTTTTGATTGCAGGATTGAGACCATAAACATTAGTGTTAGTATTGAGAAGTACATAGTAATTACTACAATTGTATTGTTTCTGTAGTACTTTATTCTATTCTTTTTTGAGAGGGATGGAGACTGAGTGCTGTCTCTGAGCTTCTTTGTGCTCAAGGTTAGAATTCTACCACTTGAACCACAAATGCCACTTAAGGTTTTTTCTGAATTTGGTGCCCAGGTGGGCTACAAATCACAATCCTCAGAGCTCAGCCTCCTAAATAACTAGGGTTGCACCACCAGTGCCTGGCTCATTCCTATCTTATTTTTTAATTTATTCATCTGGTGAGTTGTGGGATTTTTTTTATAACTGTATTTTCATGGTTGAATTTATCCTCCTTGCTGTGTAGGATTCAAGTATCTTCTCCAGTGCTGGTTTAGTGATGATAAATTGCTTTAGTTTTTTCTTTATCATGGAAAGTTTCTATTTTGTCCTTTAGTTATGAATGATAACTTTGCTAGATAGAGTAATCTATACTATCAGCCTTTTTCTTCCAGTGTTTGAAATACATCATTCCATGCCCTCCTTGCTGTAACATTTCTGTTGATAAATCTGTTGTTATAAGTCACTTGGTGCTCCTCTCTTTCAGCTTTCCATGTTATTTCCCAGTTCACCATACTTTGTAATGTTTTAACTATAATTTGCTCATTGGGGATCCTAGGGCCTCATATTAAGTATGCGTTTTTATCCTGAGATACTTCCTCAGTCCCCTAAGTAGTATTTTTTAAAGTCCATTTTGTCTGATATTTTATGTAGTCATTTTAGTTATTTTATGGCACTCTTTTTGCTTTCAAATGAATTATATCTTTAAATCTAAAATCATATAATTAGATTTTCTTGGATTTTATATCATTCTATATCAACCTTTGGTTGAATTAACTTTCTTTTATATTTATGTTATTGTTTGTATGGTTGTATTTACCACTGCCATTAAACATTTAGGTTCCATAGACCTCATGTCTTGTTTTCCCTGTTGATCATTTAATGTCTTTCATTAAATATTTTTATTAACATTTAACTCACTTAATTATTTATAACCATGTTTTAGCTATTTTTTATGTTGCTCAGTGAGTATAGTAGATATTATTAGAATTTACTTCCATTTTTCATTACTATTTATAATTTTATGTTTTTAAATTGGCTCAGAGAAGAAAGAATATAATTTTTATATTTATAGATTTCTGTGTGGTGTGTGTGTGTGTGTGTGTGTGTGTGCGTGTGTGTGTGTGTGTGTGTGTGTGTGTGTGTGTGTGTGTGTGCTGGTTCTGGGGCTTGAATTTGGGGCCTGGGTGCTATCCCTGACCACTTTTTTGCTCAAGGCTAGTGCTCTACTACTTGGGCTACAGCTCCACTTCTGGTTTTTTGTTTTTGTTTTTACTTTATTGGAGATAACAGTCTGATGGACTTTCCTGCCAGGGTTGGCTTCAAATTGCAATCCTCAAACCTCAGTCCCCTGAGTAGCTGGGATTATAGGCATGAACCACTGGTGCCTGCCTTATTTATAGAATTTTTATTGAATA
The DNA here is from genome assembly GCF_019054845.1 of Dipodomys spectabilis. NCBI lineage: Eukaryota > Metazoa > Chordata > Mammalia > Rodentia > Heteromyidae > Dipodomys > Dipodomys spectabilis. The sequence continues at coordinate 4,354,681 of NW_024870864.1, read as the reverse complement.
TTCTATTTCTTTCAAATTTTGATTATCCGGAGTTTTTCTTATGAATTTGAATAACCTTAACCAATTAGTTTTTCATTCCAGTATAATTTATTCACAAAACTCACCTACTTAGTAATGGTATTGTCAATTATGTTGCATTTCTATATCTTATAGATCCAATAACACAATTTTATGCAGGTTATTTATGGCACTAGAATATAAACTCGGGATGGATGTGAACTTTGCGAGGTAGGTGTTCTACTTGAGCCATGCCTCCAGTCTTGCATATCGGTTTTTTTTTTAATATAAAAATACCTTTTAAAATCAGTTAAGAAATAAAAAGTGACACTGTCTTTTAAATTACCTATATGATTGCTTTTACTGGAATTGTTTTTTGGTGGGATATTTTTGGTATGGTTTGAATTGTTCTCTAATGTTACTTCCTGTTCCTCTAGCATTTTTTAAAAAGGAAATCTTGGCATCAACAAATCTCCATTTCAATGTGACTACAATGTCTTTATTTCTCATTTTATATGTGCTTTTCTGATATGTGAATTTAGGTTGGTAATTTTTTTCTTATAGTACTTTAAACATATTATCCCACAGACTTATGTCCTTCATTGTTTCTGATGAAAAATAAGCTGTTAGTTCCTGTTTACTAGCTGAGAGGTGAACTGTTAATATTACTGGGGTATTTAGTTAATTATTTTAATTTTTCTGCTTTCAAGATTTTTCTTCTTCAACATTTTGACAATACTGAATATATCTTTGCATTTATCCTACTTGCAGTTGAATTTATGTTGATTAATGTTTTACATCAAATTTGTGACTTTTTGTCATTGTTTAAAATATATTTCCTGCATCTTTTTTATCAACCTGATATTTCCATTACACATAGGTTACTGAACTTAATGAGGTCTCACATGTCTTTGAGGCTTAGTTCTTATTTCTTCTTTTTTCACTTTGTTTCTCAGATTGCATGTTCTTCATTGGTTTATTTTTGTTTGCTGATTTCTTTTTTTCTGCTGCCTCAAATCTACTATTGAATAACCTTCTAGGAGTTTTCCATTTTGGTCATTTTCAAAACTAAAATTTCCAATTAGTTCTTTTCTTTTTTAAAAATGATGTCTACCTATTCGTGGTATTCTTTGTTTTATAAAACATTGTTATTATATGTTACTTTATTTTCTTGATAGGCTTCCTTCTTTTAATCCACTAACCCCAATATCTAGGAACCCTCAAAAGCCAATCTATTATTGCCTGCTTTCCCCTTACCTGTGATGGTCAAGCTCCTCACACCTACAAGTCCTGACCTAGATGTTCTTAAATACATCTTATAATTCGATCTTCATTATATTTTAATTTAATTTAATTTTTATTGTTATTTTTATTGTTATTATAAAGATGTTGTACAAATCAGGTAAAGAGTACATTTTTTTTTTTTTTGGTCGGTCATGGGGCTTGAACTCTGGGCCTGAACGCTGTCCCTCAGCTCTTCAGCTCAAAGCTAGTGCTCTACTACTTGAGCCACTGCACCACTTCCTGTTTTCTGAGTAGTTTATTGGAGATTAGAGTCTCACAGACTTTCCTGCCCGGGCTGGCTTTGAACCACGATCTTCAGATTTCAGCCTCCCGAGTAGCTAGGATTACAGGCATGAGTCACCAGCTCCAGGTTAGAAACCTAAATAAATGAAAGCCACTGCTGCATTTGTTCACCCTTTGTCCCTCCATTTCTGTGCCCCTTCCCCCTCCCAATGACAGATAAATAAACAAACAAGACAAAAGGAAATGAAAACAAAAGCAACGAAGAAGAAAACCTCTTGTTTCCACTTCCTGCGGGTCACTTCAGTAACTATTATTTTATAGGTATTGCACCTTTGTGCTTTGGATTTAAATTGGTTAAATTTCAGTGTATGTCAGAGTCTGTTGTTCTTTCATTTGTATTCTTTCAGAAAAGGTTTTGTTTAGGGATTTTTTTTGTGTGTGTATGTTTTTGCTGTGCCCCTGATGAAATATAAGAATGAATGATAGAGAGTACAGGTTGCTGATGAATGGTGAATAGGTTCAGGTCTTGGGAGAGAATTTGCACTTGGTGATCACTAAGAGAGGATCCCAATTCATGAACTGGTAAAAGATCTCATCTTCATTACTTTCAATGGAGGTAGGCAGAAAGGAACCAGTAGACGCTGAAACTGATAAGAACAATTTTAGGGGCCATCAACAAGTTTGTGTGACTGGTATTCAGGTAAAACAACTGTAGGGTTATGTTTTTAACATTCAGGAAAAAATGCCCATCTTCTTTTTACTACCAACTTACATATTTCATTGATTTCAACTCAATTTGTTTTATCTCAGCTATACATTATACTCTTATCAAATAACAAAATAATATTAATCAACATAAACTAGAAAAATAGACATTACAGTAAATATTAATGCAACTGTGTCCTCTCTAAGGTATATGATCTAATATAACAGAGGTGCTAATCTGTAGTATTCTGTCAGAAGACATTTGACTCTATATGTCAGAATTCCCTTCTGCTTCCTCAGTTTCCTTAACAGGTTGAAGAATATCAGGTAAGGGGGGGGGGGGGTGGGAGATGGGAAGGGATGGGAAAGGGAAACAAAGGAGGAGGCAACAATGCTTGATAAGAAATGTACTCATGGGCTGGGAAGGTGGCTCAGTGGTAGAGCGCTTGCCTTGCATGCTCAAGGCTCTGGGTTCGATTCCTCAGCACCACATAAGCAAAAAGAAAAAAGCCGGAAGTGGCGCTGTGGCTCAAGTGGTAGAGCGCTAGCCTTGAGCTGAAGAGCTGAGGGACAGTGCCCAGGCCCAGAGTTCAGGCCCCACAACCGGACCCCCCCCCCCCCCAAAAAAAAAGAAATGTACTCATTATCTTGTCCATGTAACCCCTCTATATGTTACTTTCCACAATAAAAAAATAAATAAATGAAATAAAAAAAGAATATCAGGTGTTGCTATTATAGGGCTAGTTTCTTTAATGGTGTTTCTATCAAAGACAGGACAACTGGGGGAAAAAGCTAAGTTCAAGGACAGCTAATTAGCTCCATCTGTGCATGGCTATGCCTTAGGATAACAGAATACACAGGAAGGCTGGGTTTGGCTTACATCTGATGATAGTAATGGAAGAAATTAGGAACATATCTTGTGGTTGCCTTGTTCTATTTCCAAAGGAAAATATTTTTGTCTGAATTTAAACATAAGCCAAAAGTGGCATTTACTTTTATATAGATCTTGACATTTTTCTTTCACTGAACTGTTGTAACTGTTTCACTAATTCAGCGCTGGGCACTAGTGATGTTCTTAGAAATCGTATTTGTTGAATAAAGACATAAGTGAAACTTAGTTTTTACATTAGTGTAAAAGTGTTCCTCAGCTGTTCCTTGTCTGTAATGCTAAGGAATCGCTGAAATTGCACCTAGTGCACTAGTCTCAACATGCTCCTGTACTCGGCCAAGAAGCTGACAAACTGGCAGCATAGAATCAAGTCTGCAGAGGGCGTCTTATTGCATTTACATTACCCTACTTCTCTTACCATGTAAAACTTCCTACATGCAGCAAAAACATTTTCCTTCAAAAACAAAATACAACTTTAATAAGTTACTATGATGATTCATATAATTGCACATCTAGAAAGAAGTAGATGTGGGTCTTTGCAGAAGTGAGATAAAGGCAGATCTAAGGACATCACATCAAGAAAACAAAGACTACTTCCTGAGGAGCCTAGAATAATCAAATTAAAAGTTATGTTAACACATGGTAAAACAAGTCCCTTTGACCATTTCAGGATTTCTGTTTGAAAGACAATAACTATTCATTGGATTAATAGGTATTAATACATGGATTTCAATACATAAATGTTAAAGCCATATGAAATGCCTCAAAAATCCTCTCCTTAATAACAACTGCACAGACTACTCTGTGTGTGTGCATGTGTGCATGCATGTTAATAGGGAGGGAAGGTGAGAGGGAGAAATGGAAGGAGTGAGGGCAAGTTAGAATTTTCAGTTACCTGTTTTCAAAAACATCATGTGTTTAAAAAAACTCTTAACCGGAAGTGGCGCTGTGGCTCAAGGGGTAGAGTGCTAGCCTTGAGCTGAGCTGAAGAGCTGAGGGACAGTGCCCATGACCAACAAAAGAGAGAGAGAGAGAAAGAAGTCTTAACTGTATTTACGATCAGAACGTTACACTTTCTCTAACCCAGGAAGCATACAATTCTGTACTTGGATTGAACTATGGCTGTTACTCTCATTGTACCGTCTTTCAAATCCCTCTGCTTATCCACAAACCTCAGGTATTTGTGTAGTTGGATTGTCCAGAGGTAAAGATTTTTAGAGTCAATCAAAAGATACATGGCTTCAGGTTTTCACAATAGAATAATAACCTTAGAAATTTTTGAAATAAGCTCTCTGTGGCAAGTGAGTAATTCTTAATAAAGCAAGATTTTTTTCCTATTGTAGAACAAATGGTATCTATATAGAAGTTAAGGTTTAAAGAGAAGGGATGAGTAGAAATTATCTATTTGAGTTTCCACACCATCAAAACCAGACAGCAGACTGCTCTTCTTCTGGCTGCTTCTCTGATCTATCTGCTCTCTTGCTGTGCTGTGCTTATTGTTTAAAAACTCTCTGGGGTAAAACAGAGTAGACATCACTGGTTCTACAATGGGAAGGAGACATTTTACTTTCTCTAGATTACAGTACTCAATCATAGGTCTGACATCTCATATGGCAGATCCATTGACAAAAACTAAAAAAAGTTACATATTGGGATGACAGGAGAATTATTTGATTCTAATTTTCTCATTAGAAATATATAATAAAAAGTCTTAGCAAAACTTCACAAAATGGACTTTATTATGGTGAATTGCAAACATACAACAAAGAACACAATGCAAATGTCTTATAAACTCAGTAAATGAGAATAACCATAAAACCATAACCTGCGTAAAAATACAGAACATATCAAGTTTCAGTAGTTCCCTTTATTCCCAATTTCCATCACCTATTCCTGTGTGCTCTAAAAAGACCAATGCCATGATATCTAGGCTTATAATTTAGTTTGGAGATTTTGAACATGGAATCATATTATTTCCTTTTTTCACTCATATTTTTTGTTTACAAGACTTGTGCATGTATGTAATGACAGCTTCAATTTGTTCATTTCCATTGAGCAGATAGGACATTACTTATTCATTCTGCCAGAAAAGATAGAAGTTATTTCCTACTTTGAACTCTCAATAACAAAATTGCTAAGGACATTTGTGTATGTATGTCTGGTACACATAGGGGTTTACATCTACAAATATAATTACTGGATTAAAGAGTATACATATGGCCAGGTGTCAGAGGTTCATAATACCAGCTACTTGGGAGGCTGAGACTGGGGAGATGGGGTTGGCTGGACAGCCCAGGCAGAAATTGTCTTCACGACTCCATCTCCACAGAAGCAAGCTGTGCACCTGTGATCTCAGTGATGATGGAAAGCCTATAGTAGGTGAATAATGATTCAGAGACACACCTGGTTAGGAAGTGAGTCCTTATTCTAAAACTAACCAGTGAAAAATGGGGTTGGAGGCATGGCTCAGCACTAACACGCCCGTCTAGAAAGCATGAGGCTTTGAGCAAACTCCCAGTACTATATGAATATGCCAACTATGGTAGACTATGGTAGACTATGGTAGTGCAATTACCAAAGTAATTGCACTAATTTACACACCAACTGTACAGGGCAATTCATGTACTTTACAAGCTTGGCATTATCAATGTATAAATTTCTGTCCTTGTAGTAGGTGTAAAATGGTATTCCAATATGGTTATAATTTGCATTTTCCTAATGACTAATGGGGTTAAGCACATTTTTAGATACTTTTTCCCAGTTGACAAATGTATTTTGAAAATATATTTCTGAAGTTCCAAGTCACCTAGTATTTGAATTATCTGTGCTTTTAAAATTATGTTTTTTTTATCTTTAAGTATTTGTACAAAGGGGTTACCATTTAACAAATCAATGCGTAACTACAATGCATCTTGGACAATATCTCCCTTTTATCATTCTCCCTCATCCCTTTCAACCAAACCACACTCGCCTCAATTTTTCTAGTTTCAGAAGATATGCCTTGAATGTTATAACTGCATTTCCCCTCTTCCTTTCTTCATTTATCTACCCTCTTCCCTCTGACATCCCGAGTTATTTGTGATTTTAAGTTGTAGTTTTTGATAGTCTTTGAATACAAGCCCATTAGCAATAATGTTAGAAATGCTTTTCCATTTGTAGCTCACTTTTTATTCATTTAATGATGTATCTTAATAAATAAAATTCTTAATTTTAGTAGGTCATCAATAATTTTATTTATGAATTTATTTTCTGTGATAAATACTTTTCTACCTTATGAGTATATTATTTCTATGACTTTCATTATTTTGGTTGTTACTTTTAGAGGTAAAATCCATTTTAAAATTGTTTTTATATATAGTATGAGGTAGAGGGTGAAATAATGTTTTTGTTCAATATTTTCAGTTAACTCAGCACCATTTATTGAAGACTGTCTTTTCCTCACGGCTGGGCATCATCACCATGCCCTATCAAGTGTTTAAAAGTCTTTGGCTTTGAAGGGAAGGGTGACATTGTCCAAAAAGAATTGTATTCATTACCTGACTTATGAAATGGTAATCCCTGTGTACAACACCTTAATAATAACAATAAAATTATATTTTTAAAAGTCCTTGGCTTTGTTTCTGGGCATTCAAGAATATTCCATTGATCTGGTTGTCTATTTGAAGAATAGTAGCTCATTATTTTATCATCACAAGTCTTTTATGTTTTTGGCTATTTCTTTTTGTGTGTGTTTTTGCCATTCTTGGGGCTTAAACTCAGGGCCTAAATGCTATTCTTGAGTTGTTATACTCAACACTAGCACTCTAACCTCTTGAGCCACAACTCCAGTTCTTTGGTGCTTAATTCGAGATAAAAGTTTCATTGACTTTCCTGCCTAGGTGACTTTGAGCCACATCCCTCAGATCTCAGCCTCCTGAGAGTAGCTAAGATTACAAGCACGAGCCACTAGGGCCTGGCTATCTTGGCTATTTCTGACTTCGCATTTCCATATCATTTTTGGTGAAATTCTATTTGAATTTATTATACTGCAGCAAATCCATGGATATTTTTTAGGAAAAAACTGGTGTGGGAAAAACTGGATATATACATGCAGAATTCTGAACAAAATCCCTGTCTCTTACCTTGTATGAAAGTCAATTCAAGGTGGATCAAAGACCTCAATGTAAGTCTAGAAACCTTGAAACTGCTACAGAAAGTAGTAGGGGGAACACTAGAATTCATTGGCATAAAGCAGAATCTTCCTGCTGTAGAATTCTAGAGAAATTCCTAGGGGAATTTTAGAGGCTCACCAAATAGGAGAGAGAATTGAGAAACGGAATAGTGTCAATCTTAAAAGCTTCTGCCTAGCCAAGGAAACAGTCTGTAAGCTAAAAAGACAAGTCTACAGCAGGTTCTGGTGGCTCATAACTATAATCCTATTTACTCAAGAAGCTGAGATCTGAGGATCACAGTTTGAAGCCATGAGATCTGAGGATCACAGTTTGAAGCCAGCATGGGCAGGAAAGTCTATTAGACTTTTTTTTTTTTTTTTTCCAGTCGTGGGGCCTGAACTCTGGGCCTGGGTGCTGTCCCTCAGCTCTTCAGCTCAAGGTGAGCGCTCTACCACTTGAGCCACAGTGCCACTTTTTTTCTGCTTATGTGGTGCTGAGGAATCAAACCCACGGCTTCATGCATGCAAGCAAGCATTCTATCACTGAGCCACCTTCCCAGCCCCCTATGAGACTTTTATTCTTCACTGAACTTCAAAAAGCCAAAAGTGGAGCTATGGCTCATGTGGCAGAAAACTAGCCTTAAGATAAAAAAAAAAAGCTCAGTACTATGTGATTTTTTTTTGTTTCTTTTGTATGTTCTTCCCCTATGGTATAACTCCTGTTTTCACTGTATTTGATTCCAGTGCCCTGCATCTTGTATATACATTTTTCTAATTTGGGGAGGAGAAGGGAAATAACAAAATGCTGAAATAAGGATACAGGATGACCAATTGTAGCAATGAGATGTACAAGACACTTTGTTGAAAATGAACTTTACAACTTTGGTGATGGGGGAGGAGTTAGGAAGGTGGGAAGGGAAGGGATGGTAGGGGAAAACAAAGGAGGGGGTAACAGTGCTCAATAGGAAATGGATTTGTTACCTTACTCATGTAACTGTATCTCCTCTGTACAGTATTTTTACAATAAAAAAATATATATATTAAAAAAAAAAGCCCAGGACAGCACTTCAGGCCATGAGTTCAAGCCCCAGGGCAGCACATACACACTGAAAAGCCTACCAAAAGGAAAAAAATCTCTTTGCCAGTTATGCATCTGACATATTCTAATAACAAGAATATACAAGGACTTTCACTGTAATTGATGTTGGTAAAATTTGTGGAGGGGAAGGGAAAAAACAAATCGTTTAAATAGGGATACAGGTGGACCCATTGCAACAAGGAGATGTACAAGTCCTTATGTCGAAAAACGAACTTTACATCTTTGGTGTGTGGGGAGGGGAGGATGGGAAGGGATGGGAAGGGGAAACAAAGAGGAGGCAACAATGCTTGATAAGAAATGTACTCAGTTATCTTGACCATGTAATTGTAACTCCTCTGTACGGTATTTTCACACACAAAAAAAAAGAATATACAAGGAACTCCAAAACTAAAACCTCAAAGAATTAATAACCCAATTAGTAAATGGATAAAAGAGCTAAACAGAAGTACATATGGCCAATAAATAAATGAGGAAGGCTCAACATTTCTGGTCATAAAGGAAATTAAAAAATTAAAAACAACACTGCGGTTTCATCTCACCCCAGTGAGATTGGCCATCTTCAAGGTTATGAACAAGCCGAGTGTTGGTGGCTCATAGCTACTCAGGAGGCTGAGATCTGAGGATTGTGGTTCAAAGCTAGCCTGGGAAGGAAAGTCCGTGAGACTCATCTCTAATAAACCACCAAAAAACTGGAAGTGGCGCTGTGGCTCAAGCGGTAGAGCACTCGTCTTGAACTGAAGAGCACAGAGACAGTGCCCAAGCCCAGAGTTCAAGCCTCACGACCAACCAAAAAAATAAAAGATTATGAAAAATAGTCATATGCACTGGTGCCTCACATCTGTATTCCTAGCTACTCAAGAGGCTAAGATCTGAGGATTGCAGTTAGAAAGCAGCCCAGGCAGGAAGGTCCATGAGACTCATCTCTAATTAACCACACACACACACACACACACACACACACACACACACGCAGAAGTGGATCTGTGGCTCAAGTAGTAGAGTGCTAACTTTGAACAAAAAAGCTCAGGAACAGTGACCAGGCTCTTAAGTTCAAGTCCCAGGAACAGCATCCAAACAAAAACAAAACAAAACAAAAAAAGAACAACAAATGCTGGTGAGGATGAAAGGAAGAAAGTACCTACATACTCTGTTGGTGGTACAACCACTATGGAAATCAGTATGAACATTCCTCACAAAACTCAAAATAGAACTATTCTATGATTCAATGATACCACTCCTGGGCATTTATCTGGAAACTACATGACAAAATACAACAAGGTACCCATGTTCCTTACAACACAGTTCACAAGAGCCAAATGATGGAAATAACCCAGATGCCCTACAACAATAAAAGGAAAAATATATGCATATTATATATATATATATCATATATCATGCACATATATATCACATATCATATGCATAGATGCATATAGCTTGCATTATATAATACACATACTTATTTGTATATGTGTATGTATTTGTATATGTGTATATATAATGTATATATATATAATGTGTGTGTGTATAAATACACACACATATATATTTTCCACCAGGAAAAATGAAATTAATGTAATTTGCAGGGAAATGGTTCAGGAAAATATATTAAGAAAAGCAAGCCAATCCCCAACTGGCACATGTTTTTCTCTCCTAAGTAGGTCTTAGATCCAAAATACAGCCTTCTGTCTAAATACAAGCAGGAGCATATGCACATATATACAATCAAGCTAAAATACAGCACAGGCAAGAGTGGAACTCCACAGAATAAGTCCTTTGAACATTAACAGTTTGGCAAAGTATCCGGAAGCTGAAACATAATTTTAGCAGTGGGTAGTAGAAGGGGATGTATCAATGGAAAAGAGAACAAGGGACAAATATGGTGATAATAATGTACATATGTGATAAAGGAAGAGGGGACTGTGACTCAAGTCCAAGAGGAAGAGGTGGAGGGAATAGGAAAGAATGATAGAAGGGATGGCTCTGCTCAAGAAGCAATGGGCACATAAATGGATGTTAAATTATAAGCATTTGTATAACAATTTAAAGATTAATAATAGGAATAAACATGTCACATAAACATGTGCAGTCCTCTGTTTGATTTTTCTCAGTAATTTTTTTTAGTTTTGTGTAAAAATACTGACATATTTGATTTAAAATGTTTGTTATGGAAGTGGAGATGTGGCTCAACTGGTAGAGTTCCAGCCTTGAGTGGAATAAAGGCCAAAGGAGAGTGCAAGAACCCCAGTTCAAGCCCCAGTACCAACACAATGATTTCAATGTTTTTATAAATAAGTGTGTAGCATTTTAAAATTTGCGTATTTTAATTCTTGATGACATATACAATTTTTACAATACACTTCTAGTGTGTAGCTTTGAATTTCCTTTCACTAGTGACTAAGTTAAGCAGCTTTTCATGTATTTATCAGCCATTTGTGTCTTTGGATGAATGCCTATATAAGAGTTTTGCCCACTTATAATAAAGTTATTTTTTTTTTTTGAGTCCAGTCATGGGGCCTGAACTCTGGGCCTGGGCGCTGTCCCTCAGCTCTTCAGCTCAAGGCTAGCGCTCTACCACTTGAGCCACAGCGCCACTGCCGGCTTTTTTCTTTTCTCTGCTTATGTGGTGCTGAGGAATCGAACCCAGGGCCTCATGCATGCAAGGCAAGAGCTCTACCACTGAGCCACCTTCCCAGCCCCTAAAGTTATTTTTTTTATTATTGAGTTGTAAGTGTTCTTACATGAATATTCTGGACATAAGTTCTTAACAAATCTATAGTTTATAGATAATTGATTTATCTGACTTTTTGATGTTATACTTTAGAACACAAAACTTATGATTTTGATAAATTAATGAATTTTGTGTTTTGTTGGAATGATTAAATCAATGCCTAACTCAAAGGCTTACTCTTGTGTTTTCCCCTGAGATTTTATAGTTTAAACTCTTACATTTACATCCTCCCTCCATAGTGACTTTATCTTTTTATAAGATGTGAGGAAAGGATTCAAATTCATTCTTTAGAACATGGATATCAAGTCCCTCCATGAACATTTGTTAAGACTTCTCTTTACTTCATTGGGTCTTTTTTCATATCATCAGAAATTACTGAAGCATGAATGAGATTTACTTCTGCACTATTAAATCTATTCCTTCATGTGGCGAAAGTGGGGTACTAAAGTTTCCTACAATCATTCTATTGGTCTATATGTGTTTTAAGTCCAGAAGTCTTTGTGTAATAATGAAGTTCCATACATTTAGTGCATAAATGTTAACAATTGTTAGATTCTTTTCGTGGCTTGTTCCCTTCATTAATATGAAGTGACGTTTGTCTCTTCTAATTTTGATTTAAAGTTTACTCTGTCAGATGTAACTACACCTGCTTGCTTTGGGGGTCCATTTACTTGGAAGGTCTTTTTCAATACTTTCACTGTAAATGAATGTTTTTGTTAGTAACGTGTGTTTTTTTTAAATTGTGAAAATACTGTACAGAGGGGTTACAATTACACGGGCAAGATAATGAGTACATTTCTTATCAAGCATTGTAGCCTCCTCCTTTGTTTCCCCTTCCCATCCCTTCCCATCCTCCCCCGCCCCCACCACTGAATCCTCCTCTCCCCCCTCCCCACACCTCACCAAAGTTGTAAAGTTCATTTTTGACATAAAGACTTGTACATGTCATTGTTGCAATGGGTGCACCTGTATCCCTATTTAAACGATTTGTTTTTTCCCTTCCCCTCCACAAATTATATCAACATCAAATACAGTGAAAACAGGGGTTATATTGTGGGGGGAGGGACATACAAAGCAACAAAAAAAAATCTTATAAATGTGTTAGAAACAATTGCATGAAAGAAAAAAACATTTGAATACATATTTTAGGTTTCATTTCCCTAACATCAACTTATCTGACCTTTTCTGCTTTACTCAAACATATACTAGTTATTGCAAATAAGGGAAACCATGGGACCTATGTTTCTTTGGGCCTGGCTTACTTCACTTAATATAATTTTTTCCAAGTCTTTCCATTTCCTAACAAATGGGGCAATGTCATTCTGATGGAGGCATAGAATTCCATTGTGTATATATACCACATTATCTTGATCCATTCATCTACTGAGGGGCATCTAGGTTGGTTCCATACCTTGGCTATGGTAAATAATGCTGCAATAAACATAGTTGTGCTGGTAGCTTTAGTGTGGTCTTGTTTGTGATCATTTGGGTAAATGCCCAAAAGTGGGATTGCTGGGTCATAGGGGAGCTCTATGTGGAGACTTTTGAGGAACCTCCATACTGTCCTCCAAAGTGGCAAAAACTCCCATACTCCTGGATTGGACAGATGAACATTGTGAAAATGACAATACTTCCCAAGGCAGTATCTACAAATTCAATGCCATACCTATCAATATTCCAACCTCATTCTTCAAGGAAATAGAAGAGGCAATCCAAAAATTCATATGGAACAATAAAAGACCCTGAATAGCAAAAACGATCCTCAACAGAAAGAACACTGCTGGAGGAATATCAATACCAAATTTCAAACTGTACTACAAAGCCATAGTAACCAAAACAGCTTGGTATTGGCACAAGAACAGACCTCAGGACCAATGGAATAGAATTGAACACCCAGAAATGAACCTACAGACCTATAGCCATCTAATCTTCGATAAGGGAGCTAAAAAAAAATAGAATGGAAGAAAGACAGCCTCTTCAGTAAATGGTGCTGGCAAAATTGGTTAACTACTTGTAGAAAACTAAAGCTAGCTCCTTATATATCACTCTGCACCAGAATAACTCCAAATGGATCAAAGACCTCGGAGTCAAAGCAGACACTCTGAAAACATTACAGGATGGAATAGGAGAAACCCTAGGTCTCTTTGGCACAGGCCGAAATTTTCTTAATAGAAACCCAGAAACATAACAAATCAAAGAAAGGTTGGACAAATTGGACTGCATGAAATTGCAGAGCTTCTGTATGGCAAAGGACATAGCTGGCAAGATCAATAGAAAGCCCATGGATTGGGAGAAGATCTTCACTAGCCATACAACTGACAAGTGTCTCATATCTAAAATATACCTGGAACTCAAAAAATTAAATCCCCCAACAACAAATCTTCAAAGAAAAACTGCCCAATAAATCAGTGGGCTAAAGACTTAAAGAGAAACTTCTCTGAAGAGAAAAGAAAGATGGCCAATAGACACATGAAGAAATGCTCAACCTCCCTAGCCATAAAAGAAATGCAGATCAAAACAACATTGAGATACCACCTCATCCCAGTTAGAGTGGCTATAATCAAGAACTCTAATAACAACAGATGCTGGAGGGAATGTGGACAGAAGGGAACCTTACTGCATTGTTGGTGGGAGTGTAAACTTGTAACGTTTTTTTGTAGACAGTAGATGGATCTTTCTTTTCTATGTGTTTGGTAGGAGAATTGAGGCCATTGACATTAAGTGTTAAAATGGGAAGATGTGTAATAATTCCTGCCATTATTTTCTTTTTCAAATTAGTGTTAGATTCTTCCATTATCTTCCTTTACCTCCCTTCTTTCTTCATCCTTTATCCACTCAAGTGGGATTTGTTTTCTCTACTATTTTTAAGTTTATATTGGTCTTCTTTTCTATGTGCAGGATTCCTTTGTGTATCTTCTGTAGCACTGGATCCCATGGTTATGAATTCCTCTTATTCTTATCATGCAAAGTTTTTATTTCTCCTCTATTAGATATATCATTCTAGGTTGGCAATTATTAGCTTTGTGTGCTTGAAATGCATCACTCCATGCCTCTTTGCTTTTAAGGTTTCTGTTGAGAAACCTGCTGTTGTTCTTATGAGTTATCTTTATATGTTATTTGATGTATCTCTCTTGCAACGTTCAATATTCCTTCCTTGTTATATTTACTCAATATTTTAACTATATGTATAACGATTCCTTTATGGACGATGTGTTGGTTGTTCTAAAAGCCTCCTTTACCTAAATGTCCTGTTTCACAAGATTTGAGAAACTTTTAATTATTTTATTGACTGTTTTAGGCCTTTAGCTTATGTCTCTTCTTCTGTTCCCATGATTCATCCTATGTACTGTAACAGCATGTCCCTAGGCTCCTTAAACCATTTCTAGCTCCTCAGAGTAGCTCTATCTTACAATAGTACTTATCTCAAAATGGTGCCTGGTCTTTGAATGGAGTTAAACATTTAAAAAAATGTATCATTCACACCTTTAAATAGTTTTTCCTTATCTCTATCTATAGGTCCCAATTCATCAGCCTTGTCTTCAAGCCCTGATATTTCTGTCTTTCAACTTGATGCAGTCTAATAATAAGCTCAACTGAGCTTTTTATTTGACTTACTGAGTTTTCCATTTCTAAATTTCAATTTGTTTTTTCAATATTTCTAAATTTTGATTGAATACTTCATATTCTATATTGTATTCCTTTTTTAATTCAGCTATTAGGAATATATTCAGGTACTTACCAATGTCTACTTTCATTTCCTTGATCATTCTTATATCTACGCTTTTGAAGTCAAAGAATTCATTTCACTATCATTAGAGTCTATTATTATGGATCTGTTGAATTTGGAAGAGGCATGTTGCTTTTGTTTCTACATTGGAATTTGCACACCCAAGGCCAAAGTTATTTAACCACCTGTAGTCTTTTCGTTGAGGCATTCTCAATGTCCAGGCAAGACTAGGAGGTGGCAGGGTTGATATGCAGTTTCACTATAGCTTATTAGCCATGCATTCATCCATATGTACTAGGCACAATCTCCAGCACTGTTCAGAAGAGAAAACTAGCTGTAGTCTCTTCTAGTTCCTAGAGTATATGTTGGCACAATATATGGGATGAAGGCAGCATCATTCAGAGGTAAGTTGTCCACTGCAGAGCACCTTTACTTCAGAAGCTTCCTTTCTTTTTGTATTGTAATAGGATGCTGGCTACAAGGATTTTGCAACCTGAGACAGGCAGGTTCCCATTTGGCCCACAGAACCATCATTAGGGGCAGGACTATCCCCAGAGTGTATTCAGAGAATGGAGGGAAGCACAGAAAGCACTGAATTCTGGAGTGGAGAACTGAGGGACTCAGATACTTTGTCTGAAGTTCTGTGATTCAGATTCTGCCCAGCACTTAACACACCTCTGAGAAGGAGGCTGGAAAAATTGTATGGCCTGCAGGACCTAGGCTCGGAGCTCTTTATCCAACTCAGTTTAAGAAAAACACACAAAAAACCATGCAGGAGGCTGAGGCCAAGTACTGCATCTCAAAGGTGGTGTGTGTGTGTGTGTGTGTGTGTGTGTGTGTGTGTGTGTGTGTGTGTGTGTGTGTGTGTGTGTGTGTGTGTGTGTGTGTGTGTGTGTGTGTGTGTGTGTGTGTGTGTGTGTTGGTCCTCAGGGCCTGGGTGCTGTCCCTGAGCTTTTTTGCTCATAGTTAGCTCTTTGCCACTTGAACCACAGATCTACTTCTGGTTTGGGGGTGGTTAATTGGAGATAAGAATTTCATGGATTTTCTTGCCTGGTTTGGCTTTGAACTGCAATCCGCAGATCTCAGCCTCCTGAATACTTAGGATTACAGGTGTGAGCCACTGGCACTCAGATCAAAGGTCTTTTTTAAACAGTGATCCTCAGATAATAGAGCTCATTCTTCTCCAGAGAGAACAGGACTACCAATCACTGTTCCCATTACTAACTGGACTTCTTGATGCTTAAGTCCTCATCCGGTCCGTGTTAGGTCCTCCTCTCCATCACCCCTCTCATGGCCATCTCCCACTGTGATGGTGTGTCTCCAGGTTCCCTAAGCCATAATTGTTGCTTATTTCTAAGTTCCCAGAGTGGCTTCCTTTCACAGTAGGTCTCTTCTCAAGATGGTGCTTGTTATCATAAAATACCTTTGTTCTTCAATACTAGCTTGCTATGCAGGATTAGTGACTGTCACACCAAAGTTACCACACTGGGCTTAAAGCTTGCAGAAAGTATAGTATTATTCTGCAGCTAATTCTGCTAGTTTATCACCAGGCTTCCTCACTTACCTTTGTGGCTGGGTCTTCAACTTTTCCCTTCTTGAGTAATTAGGTTTGGGGCTTCGGATCCTTTCCCACTTTTCCCCATAGCCTTTCTGTGTCTCCACATCGTTTCACCTGTCCTGTCCTTCTTTTGTGATTCCAGTGCTATTTCTAGTTTTCCTCTTCAAAAAAATTAGTCTCTCTGTGTGTGTGTCTCTGTCTCTGTCTGTCTGTCTGTCTGTCTGTCTCTCTCTCTCTATATATATATATATATTTATTTTTGCTGTCCTGGGGCTTGCACTCTGGGCCTAGGTGCTGCCTCTGGACTCCTTTTACTTAAGGCTTTACCACTTGAGCCACAGCACCACTTCTAGGTTTTTCTTTCTTTCTTTCTCTCTCTCTCTTTTTTTGCCAGTCCTGGGATTGAACTCAGGTCCTGGGTGTTATCTCTGAGCCTCTTTGTGCTCAAGCGTAGTACTCTATCCCTTGAACCATAGTGCTACTTCTGGTTTCTTTCTGTGATTAATTAGAAATAAGAATCTCACAGACTATTCTGCCCCAGCTGGCTTCAAACTGTGATCCTCAGATCTCAGCCTCCTGAGTAGCTAGGATTACAAGTCTGAGCCAGCAGCTCTTGGCTTCTTCTTTGTTATCTTAACTCTTCTCATTCATGGAGTCAAATGCAGAAACTTTCTAATCCACTATCTTGTCTCATACCTACATTTTGCTTTTCAGACAGGGTCTCATTAATTTTACTCAGGCTAGTCTCAAACTTGTAATCATACTGTCTGCCTCCTGACTAGACGGGATTACAAGCATGAAACTACAATACCTGGCTGAGAGTATTATTATTATTACTATTATTTTGTTGGTCGCGGGGCTTGGCGCTGGGTGCTGTCCCTGAGCTCTTCAGCTTGAGGCGAGTGCTCTACCACTTAAGCCACAGCGACACTTCCAGTTTTCTGGGGTTAACTGGAGAGAAGAGTCTCTTGGACTTTCCTGCCCAGGTTGGCCTCAGATCTCAGCCTTCTGAGTAGCTAGGATTACAGGCGTGGGCCACTGGCACTCAGCTATTATTATTTTAAATGTAAACTTGTCTGGCCAGTACATAGCCTTGAGGCTTGTAGCAATCTCCACTTCCTGCATTCTCCAATGTCCATACCTTCCCCACATCTGTTTTAAAGATTCTGTATTAGTTTTCTATGGCTATCATAACAAATCATCGTAAAGTGAGTGGCTAAAGCAATAGAAATATATTATCTCACACAGTTCTGAAGGCTCCATATCCAAAGTGAAGATGATGGCAGAAATGGTTCCTTCTGAGGGCTATGAGAGACAATCTGCTCCATGCCTCTTACTTAAATTCTGGAAATTTGCTAACAATCTTTGACATTTCTTGGCTTGTAGATGCATCACTCAGATCTCTGCCTTGATACTCCCATGGCATTCTTTCTATGTCTGTGTGTCCTTTTTATATCAGGGACCAGTCACATGGGTTTAGGGATCTACCCCACTCCATTATGACCTCATCCTAACTAATTACATCTACAATGGCCCTTTTCCAAATAAGGTCATATTCTAAGGTACTGGCAGTTAAGACTTCAACAAAAGATAGAAATCACCAGCAGTTCACATCTTGAATATTTTCTTACCACTCTCTGTGTAAGCCTTGGGAAGAAAGCAGTTAATAAGACCTTTTTCTGGTCCTGTTCATCTCTTTTCTCTTAAGAATGACTTCTTTCTAGAACCCCACCCTAAAAATTCCAGTTTCTTTATTCCTCTTGTGCTCTGATCTCTATTTCCTTAACTCAGCAAGATTTTCAGACTCTGAATTCCTTCTCTCTGCCCACACAGTCCAGAAATCACCTTCAGGCAGGAAGCCAAGGTGATCCCAGGACTCAGCTCATTTGTTTCTCTTTTCTCAGAACTCATAGTCCTATGCTGCAGGGCCTCATATGAACATAATAATTTCATACCTTTTTTCCAGCTTCCTAATAGTTCAATCCTATTTCTCCCATTATACTCAAGGCAAAATTCCAGAATGAACTTTAAAAATTCCCTTTGATTTTTCAAGCTGAGCTGATAAGGTCACCTAAGTTGATATAAAATCTATAGCTTTAGCACATCCAGTACTTAGATACACTACTAGATCATCACACTTGAACTAAAAGGACCATAGAGCTGCCTTCCCAGAGTCTGGAGAAGACTCATTAATGTTATTAATCACAAAGCCTCTCTGAGCCAGAGCCTGTATGTGTACCAGCAAGCTGGAATATGTTAGTTTAGCTCCATTTGTTCTCTGGCTATAAGGAGAAAAGAAATTGTGGCAGAAAACAGAGTGGTGTCCCTAACTTCAGGCAATCCTAGGAAAGCATAAAAGTCTGCCTTACCCCAAACAGCCCACACTGCTCATTGGCTTTATTGTTAATGACCCACAGGCTAAAAGAAGCTCATCAAGTTTCTGCTAAGCATTTGAGCTCAGTAGCATCAAATTACCTTAACTATCAGAATTCCCATAAATCCCCCTAAATAGGATGAGAGGTAACTTCTGAGTGTCTATGCATCAGGCCTCACACAAAATGCTTTGAGACTAGACCTCTGTAGGTCTCACTTGTGGCTTTTTCATTTACTAGCACTTAAACTTCAGCAAGTTCCCTCTTGGTTTTCTAATGACCAAAATGAAGATTGGGTTTATTGCACAGGTGTATTTGTGAGTATTAAGTAGGAGGGCATGTTTACCACCAAAGCCTGTTATGTAACAGACTCATGGGGAAGCAGCTCGGGCTTGGCATTGTAATAGGATTTCAGAAAGGCCTGCACCCTAACATCTCCCCAAGTAATGTGCTTTTCATCAATGGGCTACAGCTTTTTCTTCAGGATTTTTAGAAAACTACACAAACTCATATTAATGGAGAAACATCAAGTCAATGCTTTCTATTTATCTCTTTGGGGGGAGTGGTTTGCTAACATGTTGACTTATGGAATGATAGACTTGAACAAAGGCAAAGAGGTAGGCAAAAGAAAAGAAAAGAAAAAGAACAAAAGAGGACCTTTAGTACAGGTGAGTCTCAGGCATCAGTTGTATAAGTTCTGTAGTTGTGAGGGGACTCTTAACAGCACCAAAAACCAAGCTTCATTTCCACCAACCCTAGGAAATTTTGCATAGAATCAGAGATAGGCAACTAAGAATAAAACATAGCTAATGAAAACTTCCCATCTACACATGAGAAAACTCACAGACATTAGAATGGAGGGAGGTGATAGAGAGGTGGTAAAATGATTACCAGGGGTTGAGTTATCCCCTAACCCATAACTGATACCATTCTCATTCTTCCCCGCAAGTCTTCAAATCTGCCTGGGTTTCCTAGGCACAGTCAGACTCTGGAGACATCATTCTCTCTCTGCTGGTTTTCCATGGAAACAATGAAGAAATTATTCTACATCCTACTTTCACTCCAAACACTATTTTTAGTGCTACCGTTTGCTATAGAAACATTCGCTTAGTTCTTTCACCTTTGTGTCATAGCATTTCACTGGCAGACGAGGAAGAGAGTTGCTCAAGCAGTTTTCAGAAGACAGTATGTGGTTTGGTTACCAAACAACTGTTCTCTGAACATGGTTTTGTTTGTAACTCGGCCACAAATTAGGAACTATCCAAAGATTGACCATTATAAAATGTGTGGTTTAAAAATCCTTTTTAAAAATGTAGAACAATAAGATGCTATTTTCCTATCAGATAAAAATGCTTCTAATTTGCATTACTAAAAAAAAAGATAGTTGTTTGTCAGAACTTGGTGATGCCTGGTACCTGGCAAGCTACAGCTTTGGACTGAGACTGTCTATAAAGAAGGTGGCAGAGAGGTGCAGGTAGAAGAGGCTCCAGCATCATTGGGTAACCTTGGGCTAGTAATTCTCTCGTCCCTCCAGAAATGGAAGCTGAGCTGATGAGTATGTTCGCTAAGCTACTGGGCAGATCTAACCTTCCAAATCTGAATTCTTGTCACGTAGCACATCGTGCTGGGGAGGAAGACAAGCGCCACTCCAGGAAGCTCCATCAGAACGAAAATCGTGAACGGCATTGGATACTCAGAAACACAGCAGTGTGTTCATTGGCAGAGATTATCACTCTTACTCAGTGCCTTACATTTATACTCCCACATTTGTTCTCCTTGCTTCTAAATTAGTCAGTATAAAGACTTTTTAAAAGATTAGCTGGTTTAAAGCCACATTTGCAAAAGGAGCTAGCTATGTGGGCCAGCACATAATCAGATACATGCTTGTTTTATCTCTCTGCCCGAAGAAAAGTAGAGGTTTAGACTTCTCTTCATTACCATAATTAGAGTTTCATTTCTCTCATTTAAAATATTATTCCATATAAACATAACATGGCATTGTTCCAAAATTGTCTTCCAGGTTTATCCACCATTCAGGAAGCAGACAGTGCCAATAGACAAACAAGTAATAACAAATGTTATGAGAAATAACTAAGGGTTAAGCATAAAAACTCAGACTTTTATGGAAAATCACATCATCACCATCATCATCATCATCATCATCATTGTCATCATCATCATCATTATATGTGTATGCTGGTCCTGGGGCTTGAACTCAGGGCATAGAAGCTGTCCCTGAGCTGCTTCAAGGCTAGCTCTCTACCATTTGAGCCAGAGCTCCACTTGTAGCTTTTTTTTTTTTTTTTTTGGTAGTTAATTAGAGATAAGAATCTCACAGACTTTCCTACCTGGGCTGGCTTTGAATCATGATTCTTAGATCTCAGCCTCCTGACTACTTAGGATTACAGGCTTGAGCTACCAGCACCTGGCTACATTTTTTTTTGAGGAAAGTATTATTAATATACATCCTATTAAATTTGGGTAGGTTAAAACAAAGTGTTTTTGTGTTAGCAGAAGAAACTCTTATAGACATTGCTGGAAGAATCTATAAATTGCTATATGTAAATGACCATCCAAGATTCTCAATCAGTGTAAACAGTGATTTATAAAACAACATCAACAAGTGACAAGTGCTGCTTCTTAGCTGCTTCTGGATTCCAGTAGAGCAATTTGAATGACAAACTTCCATTTAAAATAATAGGCCTATTTGGGCTGCATTCACTTCTGGCGTATCTAACAAGTCTCTTCTATAGATTCTGCCAGTGAGCAATAACACTAAAGAAAACTAACAAATTCTGTACTTCTCATTGCTGTGATAATCCCATTTGTATTAAACCCAAAGTGTCTAAAGGATTGTGTTCCCTCTGTAATCTCTAAGGAAGAACCTGGTTTCTTGCCTTTTGAACTTTTGGAAGATGCCTACTTTCCTTGGCTGATGGCTCCTCTACCCTCAAAGAGTAGCATTTAGCTGAGCCCTTGTGCTACAATCCTTCTGGACCTCATCTGTTTACCTCGCTAAAATACTTTCATGTTTCCATCCAGATAATTCAGGGAACTTGCCCCAATGAAGGTCAACTAACAAACATATTTCAATCCCTGCAAAATTTAATTTTCTGTGAAGAAGGAAGCAAAATTACTTATTCAGAATAGGACAGGGTGAGGGTGGGAATGGGAACCTATAATGCATGAGAGCAATCAGGGTGGGCTGCAGGGGAAATAGCAAGAGGAGCTGCCCAGGAACAAATAAAAGCATGTCCAGTCTTGGACATTTATATCTGGGTGTCATAGTGTGAACTTTAGACCCACGCAAACCATGGATTCAGGAATTCCTCTCTGAATCTGCTCCAAGGAAATAAATATGGGCAAACTACATGCAAAGAATTTACATACAGGGCTGGGAAGGTGGCTCAGTGGTAGAGCACTTGCCTTGCAGACATGAGGCCCTGGGTTTGATTCCTCAGCACCAAATAAACAGAAAAAAAAAAGCCGGAAGTGGCGCTGTGGCTCAAGTAGTAGAGTGCTAGCCTTGAGCTGAAGAGCTGAGGGACAGGGCCCAGGCTCAGAGTTCAGGCCCCACAACCAGACCCAAAAAGAAAAAAAGAATTTACAGATATGTCAAAGAAATGTATCTGTTTATCTTAAATTGGAAACAAGGCAGTAGAGAAATGGTAAAAGTTAAATTATTATATATCCAGATAATGGGATATTAGCCAGTTATTAAAATTTATATTTATGAGCCGGGTGTTGATGGCTCACGCTTGTAATCCTAGTGAGTCGCAGTTCAAAGCTAGCCTGAGGAGAAAAGTCCATGAGACTCATCTCTAATTAACCAGCAAAAAAATCCAGAAGTGGAGTTGTAGCTTGAGTGGTAGAGCACTAGCCTTGAGCACAAAAGCTCAGGGACAGTGCCCAGACCCTGAGTTGAAGCCCCAGAACCTGTACATGGGAAAATACTTGTGTTATAATGTAGTTGAAGGAAAAAGGTTTGTATATTTTCCTTAATCTCAACAACATAAGACGTAAGACATTTACATTTCCAAGCCAGGCCAAATGCCTTTTTTATAAAAGAAAACAAAGTCAAGAAAACCAGTAAAATGGTAATAGGGATAAGCACTGGGGTTCAAATTGTTGGTAAACTTTCCCTTTTTTCTCTTTCTGTGCCATCTGTTCGTTTTTCATGGAATGACTGAAGACACGAAGGCCCAAGTGAGGTTGGAGACTTGTAGTTTTAGTCAGTCTGCTTGGTTCTTTCTTGGCCTTGGTGGCATAAGAAGGCTTGGTTCCAGGAACAGAAGCTTGCATAGGTTGAGGATTCAACCAGGAAGGTATGACAGAAAACAAGGGCTCAGTGGACCGAGGTTACCTAGAAGAGTGCAGGTGGGTAATGGGCATGAGGATAAAAGCCTAGAAGGCCGGAGGGTGGAGTGGGAGGTCTCATAATATAAGACAGAAGTCATGATAGAAGGTAGCTGAAAGATAAAAGAGTAAAACTTTGGGAAACTATTGAGAATAAGACAGCTATATTGAGAATAAGAACTAGAAATGGAGAGTAGATAGTGTAGCTTCTTCCTACAGTGGAGTTGTGATAGGTCTGACAGGGGTCTGACAGGTCATTCATTAATGATATTTGTCAGGCAGCGACAATGCCCACTCACTATAACCCTATGCTGGCTATTTAATAATGCTGGAGACAGATCAGGGCTCTGCTCTCCTAAACATTCTATCCCTGTGAAGGAACCTGGCATAAGACCAAAAATAATCCACTCATCCTGTAACTAGTGTTTTACGGGAAAAGAAGACGGGCAAGGAGGAATTACAGGTCAGAAAGAAAGGAAGTGATGTTTAAGCTAAGACCTGAAGGATGAGTGGGAGTTAGCTAGGTACAGGATAGAAGTAAAACCATTCAATAGAATGGCAGCTTGGGCAAATGCTCTTTGGCAGAAAAAAGTTTGGAATATTCATGGAACTTTAGGAAGGCTAGAATGGCTGGAGTGGAGTGAGCGGAGGGGTGGATTGAAGCAGGCCCAGGAATGAAGAAGGAGGAGGTGAGGGCCTTTTAGAGAGGCTGGACTCAGTCCTACTGTGGTAAAGCCAGGGAAGGGTTTTGAAATAGGGAAATGCCGGGGTCCAATCCATATTGCCAGCAGTGGCTGGGAAGGGCTGTGGTTGAGCCCAGGGTACTACTGTACAGCAACCCTGAGGACAGGGTCTGTGTGATAGTGAGACAGCTCAGTTTGATTTCTGTTCTGAGAAGGCTTATTTGGGCAGTGGACCTAGTATCCTGAGAAGGGTACTATCTTTTCTTCCTAGCTAGTTCCTGGCTGGCTTTTGGCACCAATGCTTTTTCTAGGTAGATGTGCCCTTGCCTACAGGATCTGTGGTTGTTGAAAACCCATGAGCAACTCTCAGGAATGAACTTTGTCCTAAATAACAGTGCCCCATCACTAGCCTGGGTTAAGAAGCCCATTGCTCTTGTCTGAATCCTCTCTTCGTGAAAACCTCTGCTTTGACTTAAAAGATTTAGAAGAATAGAGTTTTGATTTGTATCTAAATCTAATTTTTCTTGGGAGCAATGGTAGGTCTTTACTCAAGATTCTGCTGGACACCCAATGATTTAAATGAGTGACTATTTGCTAATGGCTTAAAATGGTCCTTAGCTCTTTATTGAAATGAGTTCCCAGTGATACAATCTACTCAGAAGAAGCAGAGCAGAGGGGAGAGTCTTAAGGGACATTCTGGCTCTCATATTAAACAGCTAACTCCATGTTCTTAGCTTTTCTTTTCTTTTTTTTTTTCCACATAGGGACTGTAAGAAACTGCCCATGAGGGCTGTTGCCTTTGAAGTTTTGGCAGAGGCTTGAATATTTTAGACGTTTCTCAATCATATCTGCAAGGTTTGGTCCAAGAAGCACTAAGGAAGGGAAAAGCCTCTTTGACAGTTGCTCAGCAGAGCCTAGGGAACCTCCTGGAAGGTAGAAATCACATGGGCAGTGGGAGGAGCAAGCTTCCTTTCTGTACCTTCGGATCTCAAAGGTGCTTGCTCTCCCAGCCTCCAGATAATTTTCCATTTCCCTAACCTATTCACAAAACTCCCCACCACTTTCTATTTTGGGTGTTGACACCATGTTCTCAGCCTCAGTTAATCACCAAGAACGTGTGTTTTTTGTCCTTCTCCAACCCTCCAGGAACTTCAAAAGCCACCCACGGCACAACAAATAAAGCCACAGAAGCTTCACTATTCTGGAAACAAAATTCTTAGGTTAGAAAGGCAGTCCATGGAATCGATAAATATGTGGTGGTGACTGCTGGACAATATAAATGCGAATTTGAACAGCAAGCAGCAAAGAGCTCAGGGCAGGAGAGGGTACATATTTGCTTGTAGTTGTTCAGTTTAAGGATATGGAACAAAGCAAACACTATCCACACCTAACCGACTCATTGTCTCGGCTATGAATCATCTGCCCATTGTGAATGCAAGTTATTAATTTGGGGGCTGTAAGACTGATTCACAATTTATTTGTGTTCCTTTCATGAGGAGAATTTAATCCGCGTAGCTCTCAAAAGGGGCTTTTAAGGGACGAGCTTGCGCCCAAAGGATTACATCCAAACATTGAAAAAGGCAATCTCCTTTCATACCCCCATGTGAAGAAGATCTCCTATTTGGGATTGTGGATCCCATCTTAGGCCAGCGATGGAGAGGCTCTTCCAGGGCCTGCTCCACTGCCCAGCGCCGTGCTGCATTCTCGGCTCCCCAGGGTCCGCGTGGCGAGACCCCGAGGCCCCGGAGCAGGGCTCGGCTTCCTCCTGCCCCTCCAGACAGCATTGCTCTGTGGGGTGACACTCGAGTGTCCTTGTCTGACGCCAGCGATCCTCCCGCCGCCGGGGCTCCAAAGCCGCTCGGGGGTACGCTGTCCGGCCTGGTCAGGGCCCCCCGTCTTTCCCTCCTCCCCGGGGCCGGGAGGGGCGCCGCGGCCGCCGAGCTGCGGGGAGCGGGGCGCGGGGAGGGGGCTCGGCCGCTGACTTCAAGACCAGCCCCCTCCTTAAGACACTCTCCCTACCTGGGCCGGCTGCGTCCGCGCCAGCCTCCCCTTCCCACACCTCGCGTGTCACCACAGTGATTCACCTTAAGACCGGGCGGCAGCTTCCCTCAGGAGCCTGCAGACGCTCCGGACCCACAGGGTTACAAAGACGACGAAGACGACAACAACAACAAAACTTTTACTCGAACGCACGCTCCTCTCCCGCGGCTCCCGCCCTCTCCGCCGGGGGGCGGGCAGCGGGCCGGGGCTGCGCGCGTGGCACAGCCGGGCGCCCAGGCCCGGCGCCGCGGGGCCACCCAGGCCCAGGTGACCAGCCAGGTGGCGCTAGGGTCGGGCCGCCAACGGTGTCCCCCGGGGCGCGCAGGTGTCCGGGCCCGTGAGCGCCGGCTTTCGGGGAGCCCCCGAGCCGCCGGGCCGGGGAGGGGGGGTTGTCTGTGGGAGGCAACCGGGCCTCGTCCAGGTAGGGGCGGGCTGGGCTCCGGGTCCGACAGCGCCGCCGCGCGGGCGGGCCGAGGCGGGGCGGCGGGTGGGCAGGGGTCTCACGAGCGCGCGCGGCCGTCCTGTCTCTCACCGCCCCCCCACAATCCTCCGCCCCAGGTCTAGGCCCGCCGCGGCCCCGCGGGCGGCAGCGGAGGAGGCGGCGGGCGCCGTGCGCCGCGCGCCGCGGGGGAGGTGCGCGCGGCGGCCGAGAGCCGAGCGGAGCAGCGCGGCGTCCGCCCCCGCCCGCCGAGCCGAGCGCCGCCGAGCCGAGCCAGCGCTGGGGGCTTGGGAGCCGGGAGCGCGCGCCGAGCGCAGGGCCAGGGCGGTTGCCGCTTGCTGCTTGTCGGAGGAGGGTCGTGCTTCGTGCCCACGTCCAGCTCTCCGACCGAAGACCCCCCTCACACCGGGCTGGCCCCGCGCCGGACGGCCACCTGCTGCGTCGCCCCGCGAGCCCTCGCGGCAGCGGGCGGGGGGTCGCGCGCACACCCCGGAGGGAGCAGCCCCCGACCCACCACCGCCCCCCCGCCCCGGGCACGGTGCCCTTCCCCGCGCGTCCCGGCGAGCCCGGCCACGCTCCGGTGCAGGTACCTGGGATGGTCCAATAACGCGTGCCCACAAGGCGCGCGTGGGGCGAAGACCGGGGCAGCACGGAGGGGGGGGAACCTGGGCAGGGGGCGACGCGGTCCCTAAGTCGCTTCCCGACGCGGGTCGTGGGGGCGAGGGTGGCGGGGGCCGACCTCACGGAGCCCCGGACTCTTCGGGATGGGCCACCGCGCCGCCACCCCCCTGGCCACCACGTCCGGCAGCGCGGGGGCCAGTGGGGCGGAGAGGAGCCGGCGCGCGAGTGCCCGAAGTTTCCTTCTGCTCACTTGGCCGGATTTAACTTTGAATTGTGAGGCAAAGCCGAGCAGTTCAACACACCAAGGAAGTAGAGGGATGGAGTGGTGGTGGGAGGTGGGGGTGGGGGGGACAGGACTCCCTGGACTTAAATTGTTGGGGTAGGGGATATTGGTGCGTGTCATTAAAGGCCAGTGCAGGCGGGAATGATGGACAGGTCCTTACGCTTCAGGTAATGGTTTAAGCGGTTTGGACTTTTGTTGCAAGCCACCCTAAGGGCTTTAGGGTTTAATCCAAGCAGTATTCCAATTTGCAGTCAACAAATATTTAGCAGTCCCTGAGAGGCAAGGCTTTAATAGGAGGTTCGCCTGTGATCCAAGCTTAAGTAGTTTATCAATTGAGCTAGCATTTGGCTTTTGAAATACAAGTGAAAAGGAATACCACCGTGCAAATTGGACTTGTGTAGGTACAGGTGGACAGCTGGCATTGTGTTGCTACTGAACACTTAATTTTGAACTAGAAAATCCAAGTCGGAGACAAACAGCTTGTGTGATCCCTTTGGAGGCTACCATACACCTCCCCAATTTACCTTGAAATTCTTTGGCCAGAGCCGGTAAGCTTGCCTCCATTTACCTAAACTCAGGGCTGTGGTTGAATATTCACCTGGGAGTCTCCTTGGTAATCAGTCATACAGGTACACCTTTGGGGTGACTGGGGACCAGTTCCTGCAGGTTATAAAATGGAGTGCATCAGGGTCCCTGCATTGGGTGAAGAAAGGTTGCATTGGACTGAATTCAGGCTCAGTCAGTCCAGTGCTGTGCTGATCCCTATTGGAGCACCAGACAAGAGGGGGGAAAAAACCCCAGTAATACTGATCCTGTCTTTGTTTAAAAGTTGTGAGCTAGGAGCATTGCTGGCTCATGCCTGTAACCATAGTTACTCAAGAGGCAGAGATCTGAGGATGCAGGTTCAAAGTAAGCCAGGGCAGAAAAGTCTATGAGATTCTTTAATTAACCTCATAAAATCTAGAAGTGGAGGTGTGGCTCAAGTGGTAGAGCACCAGGGTTAAGCAGAAATTGCTAAGTGAGAATGCAAGACCTGGATTTCACACCAGAGTACCTGCACACAACAAAATATTGTATCTTGCATATCATGGATTTTTATATTCATTTTGATGCTTTAAAATGTGGGTAGTCTCTTAACTTTTGTACCTGCCACATCCTTACTCTGGACTTGCTGTTCAAGGTAAATTCCTTAATCTCTCCAGGCAGTCTTGCCCCACTCAGAATAAACAAAATGTGTGGCCCATGGTATTGCACAGCTAGCCCATTGCAGCTGGGTGGGATCAAGCAATGTGGCACACTAAAGGCGGCGCTTCTGTTCCTACCACCACTTAGCTTGACCATTTTAGACTCATCACTAAGTCCAGCTGAGTCTATTTGCCATTCAGGGAAGTGGATGTAATATTAGTCCTATGGTCTGAATGTTTGTGTCCTCTCCAGGTTCTGACTTTGAAACACTAACCTCCCGTGTGGTGGTATTATGAGGTGAGGCCTTGGGGAGGTGTTTAGGCCAGGAGGGATTAGTGTCTCCATGAATGGAGTTAGTGATTTTACAGAAAACACCTGAGGGAGCTTCTTCCCCCATTCCCTGAGGGAGCTTTGCGACGTCACAGGGAGAAGGTAACTCCTGGGAACCCGGAAAGAGTTCTAGCCAGACACCAAATATACTGGTACTTGGATCTCAAACTTCATAGAGCTGTGAGCAATGACTTTCCATTGTTTATAAGCTGCCCAGCTTATAGTGTTTTGTCATAATGGCCCAGATGGACTAAGACAGCCAGCCAACTCTCAGAAATGCTCTCAGCTAAAATGAGAGACTCTTGGAGGGTAGGTTTTCTGTGATGGTCTGGTGGGTCTGGGTTTGACTTGGCAAGCTTGAGACTGCTTGCTTTTCTTCTGGTGGTTAGCCCAGACACACAGTGTTAAAAATACTGCTTGAAGGGTGTGTAGATGCTGCTGAAATGTTTGAAACAGTAGAGATGTTTCCTGCCCAGGATTTATTGTGGAGGGATATGGCTTGTGTGTGTGTGTGTGTGTGTGTGTGTGTGTGTGTGTGTGTGTGAGTCATGGGGTTTGAACTCTGGGCCTGAGCACTGTCCCTCAGCTCTTTAGCTCAAGGCTAGCACTTTACCACTTGAGCTACAGTGCCACTTCTTGTTTTCTGATGGTTTATTGGAGATAAGAGTTTCACGGCTTTTCTGCCCGGGCTGGCTTTGAACCATGATCCTCAGATCTCAGCCTCCTGAGTAGCTAGGATTACAGGCGTGAGCCACCACTTGGGATATGGCAATTTTGCTATCCCAAAGGATACTGATTCCCTTTCTTTTTTAGACTCAGTCTTAGTGCATAATTCCATTTCTCTTGAACCTAATTCAAGTGATATTTCAGTCATTGTGAAGCATGAAAGCAGCTTGGTCCTTAAGAGTCTGTTTCCATGTCTATAGGAACCCCCAGGAAACTCCTTGCTGTCATGTTCTCTGGACAAAGTCACATCAGAGCTCAGGGAGTGTAGCCTCTTGCAAGATGGTGCTCTTGCTGTTCTCCATTGAGTTCCCAGCCCCACAACCCCATTTGTCCCCCTTAGCCTCCTGCTCAAGTTCTCACTGTATCTTGTCTACCTGGATTTCGTTGGAGTGAGAGCTACCTGGGGACCTGTCTCCTGTATTGGCCCTGAAGCCCTCTCCCTCTGAGATTCCTTCAAAGCCCTCTTGGGCAGATGAGAACCTGTTCAGGGATGGGGAACCATGGATTGCTGTTTTGCTGTTCAGAACCATTTCTGTCATTCTGAGCCATCACTTCCTCACATTCTCTATAGGAAGCTGGACAAGATTTCCCCATGTATAGGACTTCCTCAACAGCCCCTCCCTCCTGGGTTTTTATTTCCTCCCCTCCCCTTTTCCTCCAGATTATGTACAAAGTTGTGGGGGCCAGGGCCTCCCAGTTCTTCTCCCCAGGACCAGAGAACTTTGTCTACCTATGGGTCAGGAAAGAAAGATTCTTAAGTTATATCTCCTGACCTCTCCATGGTTTTAAGTGGAGTGTAGGCCTTGACTTCCAGGCTTTGCCGTCGATATATAAAAGGCAGTTCAAATATTATTTATATAAGAAAAATAAATTCTGATATTCTATAGCACAGTTGGGTGACTATAGATAATCATTTGTTTTATATTTCAAAATGGCTGAAAGGATTTTGAGTGTTCTTAGCACAAATCATAAATACTTGAGGTGGTAGATGTGCTAATTCCTCTGACTTTGTCATTGCGTATATATTTTATACATATATGGAAATATCACATTGTGCCCCATAATTATGTGTCAATTAAAAATAATTTTAGCCAGATGTACTTTGCACCTGTGTAATCCTAACAGGCAGAGATGGAGAGGATCACAGTTTATTGCCATCATAGTCAAATAAATTTGCAAGACCTCATCTCAACCAATAAAGGTTGGGTACGGTGGCACATGCTATCATATCCAAGCTATGTGAGAAGGGTAAATAGAATGATTGTGGTCCCAGCCAGCAGGGTGAAAAGCAAAACCCTATTCAAAAAACAATTAATGCAGAAAGGATGGGGGCCTGGCATTATGGTAAATTGCCTGCCTAGAAAGTACAAGGCAGTCAGTTCTAACTCCAGTTCTGTCTAAGGATAAGAATTAAAAAAGTAGTTTTCTAGCTAGGTGCTGGTAGGTCATGGCTGTTTTCCTAGCATCTCAGGAGGCTGAGATCTGAGGATCATGGTTTGAAGCCAGCCCAGGCAGAAAGGTCTGTGAGACTCTTATCTCCAATAAACTACTCTGAAAAAGCAGAAAAAAGTGGTGCTGTGGCTCAAGTGGTAGAGCATTAGCCTTGTGCAGAAGTTGCCCAGGGACAGTGCCTAGGAAAAGAGTGCAAGCTTCAGGACTGGGAAAATAATAATAATCATCTGATTATTATTATTCTGTATTAACTGCCTCCCTCCTCTGTCCTTGGAGAAACTGAGCACCCAAGAAAACAGGAGCATGCTAGGAAAAGAATGTCCCTTCTTGCCCTCATTTCCATATTTCTGGGCAGGCTCCACCTGGGTCATGTGCACCTGACATTTTATTCCCTGAATCACCCTGGAAAAGCTGTAGGATCTGCTGGAGATTTCAGCCAAGGGCTGGGAGGAGACAAGTGAAAGAGCTGCTGGGAAGTATGGAGGGGGAGAAGAGACTTGCTTTCTGCTTGCACATCTCTGAGCCCAGCCCAGCCAGCTACTTCTGGATGGATGAATGTCTTCCCACCCATCACTCCTGGTGCTGCTGCAGCTGCTGCAGTCTCATAACCATCCATGGCGTTCTTGGCATTTTGTGCAAGAGTAGGAAAAGGCAGAAAAGCCCAAGACACAGTTCCTTCTTCTGCATGCTTAGGCAGATGGATCCTGGAGGTGTGTACTCAAGCCCTGGAGTTTGTTTTGTGCTGCTCATGCTGGGCTTTGAAGGGAAAATGGGCAGGAAAAGCTTTTGGGGAGGGTGGGACTTGAAATAATATTAAGACTCAACCTTCTGGATATGGATGAGTGAGGACTGCCTAGTAGGAGACAGACCTGCCAGGACCAACTCCTTGTGTCCACCTGTGGTATCCTTGGCTGGGGGTTACACTCATCTTTCTAGAACTAGTCTAGAAAGGCATTTTCTGAATGTGGAATGTAGAAAGGCCATAGGGTTTTGTTTAGTGCTCACTTGGCTTATTTGCTTGATTGGTGCTGTACCACTGAACCATGCCCACAATGCAACATTTTGCTGGTTCATTGGCGATGGAATCTCCAGGGTCATCTGTAGGTAGGCTACAGGGCCAGCTAGCATTGAACACTCCTTTCATTTTACCTGCACTGAGCAGAAATCTGATGAACTCCCATTGAATCCTGTTATTTTTATATCTCTGCATCTGGAAAATAATTTCAAACTTTTAGCTCAGGTTAAGGGTCGTTAGGACTCATTTATGATTCTGAGCAATTTCCCCAAAATTCTTTATATTGCTCTAAAAATGCTCTAACCTATCATCCTGAGCACAATGGCTCTCCAACAACAAAGGTCTTGTCAGTGCTCAGCAAATGTAGCAAGGAGTTTCTGGAAAGTGATGGTATAGGTATGCAGGTGTCTGCAGGCCCCTCCTCACCCTTGTCAACCTCCAGTCTCCAGTTCCCCAGCAGAGTCCTGTGTGGAAACAAGCTCAAATATTTTTCTCATGATTAAGGTATCTGTGAAAAGAAATTACCAAAGATCTTTTTGGAAGGTGAGGAGTGGAAAGTTGTTTATCGCTCAGGCCTTTTCCTAGCTGTGGTGTGGAGGACTGGTTTTTAAATGTATGCAGTTGAAGAACTTCCAGAAATACTTGCGCTCACCTCTGAGGTCTGTGCACCAATCTCTCCATGGTTTCTGCTCCTAAATTCTCATGTCTGTGGGAGGCTCTGGAACTGTTAGCTGTGTTGTACACAGTTCTTAAGAATTAGTCTAGAAAGGCAGGCTCTGAAGGTGGGATGCAGAAATGTCATAGGGTTTTGCTTAATGCTCACTTGGCTTGTTTGTTTGACTGGTACTGTACTGCTGAGCCATGCCCACAGTCCAACATTTTGCTGGTTAGTTGGTGATGGAATCTCCATCCTCCACTTCTCATCCTCTTGGGTAGTTAGAATTACAGCTGTTAGCCACCAGTACCTGACAGGTGTTCTCTCTCTCCCTATCTCTCCCCTTCTTCCCCATTCCCCCCTCCCCCATTCCTCCCTCTCCCTCTTATTCCCCCTCCCTACTCCTCCCTCCCTCCCTCCCTCCCTCCCTCCCTCCCTTCCTTCCTTCCTTCCTCCCTCTTCTTTTGTACCTTTCCTTTTATCCCCTCCCTCCATCCTTCCCTCCCTCCCTCCTTCCTTCCATAGTTATACACAGAGTTTTCAATTCAACATGTCAGTTTTTCTTAAAGCAGGTGATTGATCCCAGGGCAACAGTCAGGGCATGATTTCTGCCCTGCTACTGAGAGGCCCTGTGACCTTAGGCATCCTTTAGAATAAGATGATCTCCCCCTCCCTCCCCCTTCCTCCCTCTCCCTTCCTCCTTCTCTCTCTCTCTCTCTCACACACACACATACACATACATATACACACATACACACGACACAGAAAATGCTTGATTAATTATTTGTAGGTACTACTCTTCCATTGTCTATCTTGTAAGGAGAAAGAACATTCGTTACAATTCCAAATTAGAGCTCCTTGTAAAGTACTATAAAGGTCCTGCAGTCCACTAGAAGTCATGTGGAAAACAACTTTGATGCAGTTTAAATCATGTAGTGCAAAGCTCTGG
Source organism: Dipodomys spectabilis (assembly GCF_019054845.1). Classification (NCBI taxonomy): domain Eukaryota; kingdom Metazoa; phylum Chordata; class Mammalia; order Rodentia; family Heteromyidae; genus Dipodomys; species Dipodomys spectabilis. The sequence continues at coordinate 4,321,192 of NW_024870864.1, read as the reverse complement.
GATGGCGTAGGTGAACAAGGGCAGGGCAGGATGGGGAGACATGCGCCACATCTGCACCCCAGAGTATAAAGCACTCACATGCCCCATCTCTGCAACATCATCCTTTTCCAGTATGTGGTTCCAAGGACCAGACTGAAGTGCTAGGAGCTAGGTCACAAGTGAGTAGTGCTCTGTACAGACACTCATGCACACAACCTTCAAACAAGATCTATAAACCTACCTCACCTGTGAGTCTGAGGAACTGCCTTGAGCGTAGAGGACCAGAACAAATGTCAGCAATGGATAACCAAATAATGACCAATTATTAGGTTCCTTTTACATATTTTATCTCATGCATATGAATATTAAGTACCTTTTCTGTATTTAGGGTGTCTTGATATTTGCTGCCTAGTTGCCTTGAGTATATTTAGTGCCCCCAGGGGTCCTCCATCCCTTCCTATGTATGTGAACACATACATGCTTTACTTAGTATATATTTACTGGAGTTAAACATATCTTTTGAGATTCTTCTATTGCATTTCCTCTGAGTGGAATATTTTCAACCAGTACAACAAATGGAAATTAAAGATTGACATTCAATTTGTTTCTCAGGATTGGTTTCCAGATTGGGTAGATATTTGTGAACCAGTTGTTTCATAGGGATGGATTAGCAGAGGTGCCTGGACACTTCTGAGAGCAGATGTAGGTCTGTATAGGTGTGTGGAGCTTGCTCACATTCACCTCAGGTTCTGGTGCTAAACTGGGCTCAGGGCTGATATCTGCTCTTGGCTCTTTAGGAGATGGCAGTGACCCTGAGAGGCTGTTCATCTGTCAAGCAGATGTGTATGCTTCTTTGAGTCTTATGCAAGCAGGTCTCAAGTTTTAGCTGTTCTTGGTCTGGTTGTAGCTCAACTCATTACTCAGTGTTCTAGGCTTGAGGTTCTGTGATCTTGCTTTAATACCCATAGTCATCTATATTTTTTTCTGAAGGGATGATGTCAGGAACTTTTTTGTGGGTCTTCTGTGTGGATAGTTTGCAACTTAGTGCTAACTGCCCAATGGAGGTGAGGAGGGCAAAGAACGGGGCTTTGTGGCTGGGTCAGGCTCAGTCATGGAGGTCTGAATCATACCTCTCCATAGGGTTCTGAGTCAGACTCTCTAGATTGATCATTTCTACAGGCCTAAAGTCAACGGGTTTTGGGCAATTGCTATATGTTAGCTGTGCGTACTCTGTTGGAAATCAGTTTCTTAAACACTCACATACGAATGCTTCTAGCATGCTGTCAGGTGAAAATGAGGTCTAATACACAAACACAAGCATTTTGAGGGTTTTCTGATGCTTGACTAGTGTTATCTTGTTCCTTGAGGCTTGACCAGTGTGACCTTTTTCCTTCATGACCTTCATGGAAAAGACAGTTCTTTGAGATGACGTATTGTGGTAAGTGAGGCTCACCTGGTACCAGATTATAGAACACAGATAATGGAGTGCTTGGATGAGCTCTGAGCCATCTCAGACACGTCTGCTTACATGGAGGAGGAAACACCTGAGTATGAGACCCGGCCAGGCCAGCAAGCAGAGAAGGCCCAGAAATGAGCAAAATCTTCATGGACTAGGCAGCTGTCAACCAGCTGGGGCTCCAACCAGACTTTGTGATTTGGCTCAGTTCTGTTGGGCTGCTCTTTGGCTGCTCTCTGGCTGCTTTCTTCTGTGGCACAAGGCCAGGTACTGGCAGAACTGAGGGTCTCTATCATCAAGCAAACCCTGGGGCTGAATAGAAGTGGGTGTAACATTTGGGGTACATCCTTTCAAATACCTGTCTGTGCGACTGTAAATACATGTGTACAGTGTGAAGGAGTAGAGGCAGCCCTCCATAGCTGTGGGTTCTATATCTGTGAATTCAACCAACTGCAGATTGAAAATCTTTAAGACTGTACTGAACATGTACAGACAGTTTCCCCTCACTGTTCCCTCAACAATGCAGTATAATAACTATTTACATTGGGTAGGTATTACAAGTAGTCTAAAGATGATTTCAAGTTTGGGAGGATGTGTGTAAGCTCTATGAAAAAATACCATGTTATTATACAAGAGATCTGAGCACCCAGGTTTTGGTATCAGTAGGATGGAGTAGGGTCTTGAAGCCAAACACCTGCAGATACAAGGCAAGGTTGTACATACTGAGAAATGGTATTGTTTGGTGGGCTGCTTTTTCAAACTTAATAGTACACATTGCATCTCTTTTCCACATGATTGGGTTTTGTCTGTATCAAATCAGTTTTTGTGGCCAGGGGAATTATATGTGTAGGCCTCAGTTTCCGCATCCAGGATTAATTTTACCTTTTCACCATTTAGTAGCAGCTTAACGATATTTATCTGGTCAGTTCCTTCCAAGTAGTGTCTCTGAAGTAGAAGTTTGCTGTGTGCATAACAAGACTTCCCCTTTCTAGCTAAAACAGTATTTTCCCTACTGAGGTTCTTTCCCCATTGAGATTTTGTGCGTCTTAGTTAATAGCATCTGTGTTATTCAGGGTTCATTCTGACCAGTGTAAATAGAAGAGAATTTAAGGCAGGAAACTCAGGGTGAACAGAACTATTGGAAACCCAGCAATGGACCAGACAGCCAGGAGGGACCCCAGAACAACACTGCAGACCTGGCCCTTTGGGGAGTGGTTGCTGGCTCCATGTCCCATGTTATTAGCTTTCTATATCTGCCTCATAGAGGTGCCATCTGCTATTCAGAATTTACAGAGCTGTGGATCAAAGTCTGGGACCTCTATCACCATCACAGAAAAATTAGATGTTTACAGGGAGATGCCTCTTGACATAAACCCTGAAGTCCTCTTTGCTCTTTCTTAGAAGTCAGACTGGAAGCTTCCAGATCGAACTTCATAAACAAGGCAAAGCCATGTGCAAATAGTTCCCACAGACTTACCTTGTATGTAAGCCAAGTGTTGGGAAATCAGACCCCCAAGATTCCTGCCTCAGAAGATAGGAGCTGAGCCTTAAGGGGAGTGTCCAGTTCTTTTATCTCAAAGTCAGAGAACCCTTTGCTCCCTTCACCCTTTCTTGGTGGTGAGCCCTTCATTATCAGGTGTGAGTAGGAGCAGGACTTAACGTACTGCTAAGTTAATAACCAGTCCTTTTCACACATCATAATTGAACAGCAGTGTATGAACAACATTTCTTTTAAACAGCTTTGTGTACCACCCTTGTGAATTCAGTTGTCTGTGTAATTCCAAGCTTTCTCCCAGGAGGTGACTGTATTATTCAGGAGGAACATTGCTGAGGAAGGGCTGGGGGATATGATGTTCTACAGCCCAGAGCACCGCCAGGGGCTGGGCATGCAGGAGACTGTGAAGGGGCAGCCACCTGCCTGATGGTCAGACTGTTTTGACTCTCAACAGTAAATGTCATCCCTGAGGCATGGACTAAGATGTCCCGAGATAGTGGAAGGAGAAGGAAGGAAGAGCCTTGCCTTCTCTGGGAATAAGTCCTGAAGGGCTACAGCTTTTAGCAAGGCCCATCCAGAAAAACTGTATACATTATGCATTTTTTTTTCTTTCAAGAGAAAGTAGAAATGATTAGATACAGAGAAGTCTCGCCTGCCTGGTCATCATCCCTCCTCACTCTCTCCCTTCCTTCACCTTCCTTTTTTTATTCCCTGCTTTTAGTCCTGGAGAGGGAATCCAGAGCTTCACACATACTAGGTGAGTGCTCTACCACCGAACTACATCCCTAGCCCTCACCTGAGGCTTCGGTGGCACTTTCTGTTTATAAATTTGAAGTAGGATTTAATCTATGTTCAGCAGCTGTTTTTCTTTAGTTTGGGAGTACGCACTGATCGTGTATTATGAAATAAGCTGTAATAATGATTTTACTGTCAGCAGCTGTTTTTTTTAAAATTCTTCTTACCATATAAAATGAACTTTTAGGGGGTTTGTGACAACTAAATACTGGATAATCCAGGTTGCCTAATGTACTTCCTCATCTTACAGTTTCTGCTTTCACTTTCTTTTCTTTCTTTCTTTCTTTTGTACTGGGAATTTGAAATCAGGGCCTTATGTCAGGGCAGGCAGTGGGCTGAATAAGCCATGTCTCTAGCCCTTTTTGTCCTGGTTATTTTTGAGATAGGGTCTTGTTTCCTGCCTGTGTGTGTACAGTCCATATATTAAAGACATTTTGTGTCCTAGATGGGATGAAAGGTGTGTACAACCACATCTACTTTCTTTCCATAGAGATGGAGGCTTGTGCTTTCCTGCCCACACTGCTCGGAATTGCTATCCTCCCAATCTCAATCTCACGTAGTTTAGCATGACACATGTATACCACTGCATCAGCTATGGGATTGAGAAGGGGATCTCACATACTTTTCCGCCCAGGCTGGCCACAAACTGTGATTTTCCCATGCTCAGCCTCCCAAGTAGCTTGGATTACAAGTGTGAGCCACCTTTACCAAGTTAGTACTTGGTCATTCATGTGGTGTGAGGGATAGAGAGTCTCATTCCAGATTAGAGGTTCTATGATACCACTTGCCCAGTATTATGCATAGTTTTGGAAAGTTTCACCTCATCATCTCATTTAACATTTTCACTCATCCTATAGATTTAGAAATGAGGAAACAAAGGCTCAGGGAAGTGAAGTTCATTTGCTAGGGCTGCTCAGCTGGTGAGTGGTAGCTTCACACAGCCTCTGATTTCCTGTGTGGACTAAAGATGCTCTGCTCCTCTGCTTGCTCAAGTGCCCTGTAGGTTTTTCTTTATATTACCTTTGTAAGCTGAAATACAAGAGTTCCAGCATTGCTTTACCCCTTTCTGTTTGGCCCCTGCTTTGCAGGGAAGCAAACTGAAGCAGGAAGATCTTGTTGATGTGACAAGAACTTGTCTATGTGACAAGAACTCATCTATGTGACCGATCACAGGTTAGAGCAGAGATTTGGACCCAAGATCCTTTTCTCATCTCCTTGTTTTTGACTCTGAACTTTGAAACACCCAGGTGAGGATTGTCCTTATTAACCTGCCCAGTGTTTGATTTAATGCAAGTGAATTATTCTATGATGTGGTGGTTGCATAGGGCTGGAGGAGAGTTGGTGTATGGGAGGAGCTCTCACCTGTATGGAACCCTCAGACTGGGGTGTAGCTAAGATCCTGCTGTTTCTCCCTGCCTCTCCTGGCCAACAGCAGCTTTCACAGGCAGGTGGAGCTGGCCCAATCCTGACCACACCATTTGATCCCTAGCTGTTTGAGTGGCTTTGGGTGAAGCCCTGGGTCACTATCCTCCCACATTCCATAAGATGTCTGCCTCCTCCTAGGGCTTTTGGGAAAAGTGGCACTTTAGTTTGTGTGGAAATGGCAGATAGGTTGTAAAATGTGTCTTAATAGCGGACAGTGTTGGAGACATTGTTATATTTGGGATGCTGGACAATGGGCACTTATGAGGTGGGAGCAGTAGGAGTGGGATGGCAGGCTGTGCTTTGGGTAGGAGCCAGGCAGGACTCTGCTGCAGAGAGAGAGAGAGAGAGAGAGAGAGAGAGAGAGTGTGTGAGAGAGAGAGCATGAGTGTGTCACACACTGGAGGTCTCATCTGCTTCTAATCTAAACTGGACATGCAACCTCTCACATTCTCCAGCTCTGAGGCGCTCAGTGGGCTTGTTCCCCATCTGAAAATGGGGCTGCATTAGTGCTGCCTTCCAGGATGGTCATGTGATGAGATGGGGTAATAGTGCCTGTGAGGTGCTTCACTTCGTGCCAGCCCCAGAGTGAGCACTTGTATTAGTCCATTTTCTGTTGGTGTGACAGAATATCTGAGTCCAGGTAAAGAAAAGAGAATGACTTAGCTTGTGAGTCTGGAGATTCAAGAGCACGATGCTGGTCTGCTCAGCTCTGGTGAGGGCTTGCTGACGGTGTCACAGCATGCTGGGGGGCATCATGGTGGGAGCACGGTAAGAGAGAACATGGTGAGGCAGGAAGCCAGAGAGTCAGGCTAGATTCACTTCAGTCTTATTTTAATAACAACCCATTCTTAATGCAAACTAACTAGGGTCCTACAAGAACACTTTAATCTCTTCTGACGGTGCTAACCGCTCCCCCCCCCCTCCGCCATGACTTAATCACTTTCCACTAGTTGTCCCTTTTAAGGGTTCTTCTACCTCCATAACACCGCACAGGCCCACACCACTAGCACAGGAAGACCATCCTGAAGTGCACCATTAGCCCTGGCTGCTAACTCCTTCTTTACCTTCTAAAGGAGTGACAGTCAAATGACTACTGTCTAGGAGGAGAAAACCTGGAGTAGGAGAAAGGAGTAGACACACATTTGGCTGAGTATTCTCTATGTTACAGCACTGTTAGGTACTTAAAGAATCCTTTATACCCCTAAGTACTAGCCCTCTAATTAAAAATACAAATTGTAATCTTATTCCAAGGTGAAGAACCTGCAAATCAAGGAGGTGAAAGTGACTTTCCTGTCCCCAGCAGGGCAGACCTAGGTGGGGCTGAGGGGTAGGAGGTGGCCTAGAGGCCCAGGGTTTGTTGGTCAGATCCCGGCTTGACACTGGGTGAGTGGCACAAGGATAGCTGTGTCTCAAGTCTTCTCTCTCTTCAAGTGATCCCAGATGAACTGCTGGTCATGTGCTAGCATGATTGACTGAAGGAGCAAATACTTCCCAAACATCATCTGTTCTTGTTTCTCCCCAGCTCCTGAATAAACACTTCTGTTGTAATAGCATGTTGGTATTACAACAGTTCTTTGCTCTTCTAGTGGACAAAAAGAAGTCTTTGGTAAAAAGTTTCAGTTTAGGCTTCTCATTGTCAACCAAAGTTGGGGTTCTTTCAAGGCTGTTAGTCAACGTGGAGCCATTATAACAAACACCTGACCCAAGTAATAAAAAGAGGAGGTTTATTTGGGCTCATAATTTTTGGAGGTTCTAGTCACTGATCAACCTAAGACTTTTAAAGTCTAGTAGGGATGCTGTATGGCAATGATGAGGGGGGCATGTGACTGAATAAGTCTGATCATTTCATAGCCAGAAAGCAAAGGACATAGCAAGCAAGATCAATAGAAAGCCTATGGATTGGGAGAAGATCTTCACTAGCCATACAACGGACAAGGGTCTCATATCTAAAATATACTTAGAATTCAAAAAATTACATCCCCCAACAAATCCTCAAAGCAAAGGTTACTACCACTCAATCATGTGTGTATGTGTGTATGTATGTATGTATGTTCAAGTCTTAGACTTGAACTCAGGGCCTGGGCACGTACTTGAGTTTTTTTTTTTTTTTGCATTCTACACTTGAGCTACAGTTCCATTTCTGGCCTTTTGGTGTTTAATTGGAGATATAAAGAGTCCTGTCTAGGTTAGCTTTGAACCATGATCCTCAGATCTCAGCGTCCTGAGTAGCTAGGATTACAGATGTGAACCATTGGCACTCAGCAGCATAGATCCATATTTAAGGCTTGGTCCACAGTGTGGTGATCCTGGAACACTGTAGAACCTTTTAAGAGGTAAGAACTAATAGGAGATCCTTAGATCACTGCGGTCATGGCGTTGAAGGTGGTGTTGGAGCATCCTGTGAAGAGGATATCTGGGAACTGGAGGACCTTCAGAGTTTTAACTAAGCTAGAAAAGGAAGAGCTTCTCAATACCACACAGGCTAGTTTTGGCCCTAGTCCCAGATAGACACTCAGAGATGAGACTTCCATCTCTGTTTCCTCATCTATAGGCAGGGCTGGTCATTTACACAGGCTATTTATTGCACCTCAGGAGTGAACCTCAGGAGGGCCTGACCCCAGCACCCTGGATGGTGGTTTTCCTTCTCCTTTGCCTGTTGGCCCTATGCCAGCACCTTGTAGCTGCTTGGCCTCACCCCAGGCTGAGTCAAGAGACCTGGGTGGAACCCACTGGGCCTAACTAGCTTTGCAGGTGGATCTGCTATGCAGCTCAGCCTTCACCAGCATGTCTGGGCCTTGGCTAGGCACATGTGATTACCAAGGACAGGTTCCTACCTTCCCCCAGGAGAGAAGAACCTGAGAGAGACCTTGTTGGGAGGTTCTTGAGAGTGGGGCTGGCCAGGGGCTGGCAGTCACTCACATTGCTTCCTGGGTAGAAGCATAGCCCTCCTTTTGTCCTCAGCTCCCATCTTCCCAGATTATTTCTTTCTTTTGGCTCATGATGTGAGCAGGGGGGAGCAGCCCTTCCAGACCCAGGGCACATGTTGCCAGGTCTCTTGATCTAGTCTGTCAACACTGGATCCAGTTTATTGGCAGTCCTTGCTGCAGCTGTGTGCACAGTGCTGAGATCTGAGGCAGGGTGCAGGGTGAGGCCTTGCCATCACTGGATAGGGAACACAGTCACATGTGTGAGTCTCAGCACAGAGTAGGTTGAAAAACGTGCTATCACAGAAGATGCAGGCCAAGTGGTATTCCTGCACTTGGGACTTTGGAAGGTAGGTCCATTTCTGCTATTAGTTTCTGGTGTGTTATGTTTGTGTGGATGATGGAGCTCAGTGTAGGTGAAGGGGTGTGGCAAGGACTCTGTTCTAGGCCTCTGGGAGCAGGCGGTACAAGATCTTTGCCAAGCAATTTGGCAATCTATCTAAAACCTTTACAGGAATTCCTCCCTTTACCTTGATGAGTCCATTTCTAGGAATTTATCCCAGGGAAACAGTTAAATATGCAGTTAGAGATTCCTGTGCAAGGATGTTCATTACAGTGTTGTCTATAATGGGAAACATCTGGAAGCCATTGGCACATGCAGTCACTGGCAGGGAGCCATTCACACGCTGCAGTACGGCCAGTTCTCGGGAAGGTTTGCGAGAGTTGCTTTGTTACAAGGAACCTTTACTATCTAAGATCCATTACTACTTCTGACTTTGCATTTCCTGTACTTCTGTACTCTTTTGCTTATTTTAGCCTATAGTTTCATTGTAATTCATCTGTGTAGTTGTGGGAGCCAGCACTTCATTCCTTTTCATTACTGAGTAGTATTCTATCATACAGATATAGCACCATGTTTTCAATACAATGAATGACTTGGTAGTTAGGAATGTCCCCATTTTTCTAAGCACATCCTGAAATTGGCTAGTGTCTTGGGAGTTGGGTCCTTTCCATCTGTTCCTTTCTGGAAGTTTGGAGTGGTTTGACCCTGAAAATATTAGTCTGGTAAATCCAGAGGGCTGATGTACTATACCAATTACAAGGCTCTTCCAAGTCTTTGAACACTTGTGCTGCATATAAGTTATGTCTTCCTGATCAGAGTTTGATTTTGGTGCCAACAAGACTTCATGCTGGTCAGTAGTGTTCTGAAGAATTGTCTTTGTGTTTGGCCTCTGTCAAATTGGAAGAAAGCCTTGTTGATTGAGCATGACCTTTTGGTGCCCTTGCCTGACACCAATGTATAGCTGTTAACTCTCTCTCCCCCTCCAGCCCCACCCAACATTCTGCCTCTTTGCAGAGTGCTCCTTTGTCCCACCCTGTCACCCTGTAGCTCTTATCTTTCACCTGGACAGGAATTGTGGCCCTCTTTCTTATATTCTCTGGTCATTTTCATGAGATATCCCTGCTTCTTGAATTACCAGGAACCCAGACAGTGTCTCCTGGACTCCTAGGTCAATCCGAGGCATCCCAGGTCCTTTTGGGCAGGCCAGTAGACTATAACATGCTCCTGTGTGTGTGTGTGTGTGTGTGAGAGAGAGAGAGAGAGAGAGAGAAAGACAGACAGACAGACAGAGACAGAGAGACAGAGACAGAGACAGAGAGAGACAGAGAGACAGAGACAGAGAGACAGAGACCCAGGACTGACTTTCATGTGCTCAGGAACAAGTCCACCATGATATTTGGCTCTGGCTGCTTGCCAAACACAGCCCAGGCACAAAGAGAGGACTGGGCCACTACTGGTTCCATGTAAAAAGAAGGCAGCCCGGGGCAGCAACTCTCCAGCACACTGTCTTGTAAGTTTTGTGAGGTCTGGCAGGTGATGTGTTTTACTGCCCAAACTCCATTCACAAGTAACATCCAATCCCTGGGCCTGGACAGGAAGTGGATATATTTGTCCTGGCTGGCCTCCCTTTCCTCCTCATTTCTTCATGCTGAGTACTCCATTTCATCCCTTAACCAAAAGGAATCATACTAGTAGAGAACTGTGACCATGCTGACACCAGGGCCTATGTTTCCTTGTTGTAAACCATATTCCTGGTGTCAACTTCAGACAATTGTTCTACAGGCCCTGCTCTGGGAACAGCCTTCCTTCTTTGCTCCAGAGGTCCTAGATTCCTGGATGATGCTAAGGCAGACACAGGAGTAAGGGGTTCTGCCAAGGCCTCCTCTAGGACTGGTGCTGCCAGCTCCAGAGCCACCTGGAACAGACCTCACTCCTTGTTTAATCAGAAACTCTAAGGAAGGGCCTCTAGGTATCCAGGGGTTCTGGGCAGGGGCACCAATTGGAGAGTCAGTTCTGGAAACATGAGAACCAGCTCCCTGTGAGGCAGGCATAGGCTGGGAGGGGTCAGGGCTCCTTTCTGTCCACAGGGGCTCCTAGTTTTTCAGAAGTGTCCCTCGGAAGAGTCTCCCTCAAAGAGGATGGAAACAAAACAGTAACCTGTCTGGCCTGTGGCCAGCCATGTAACCTTAGAGCCACAGTCAGCAGTGACAGAACCCAGCTTATATAACCAGAAGGCTGGGGTGAGAGGTGAGTCAGGAGTGGTGGGGCCTGTGGGCTCTGTGGGAAGCTCCTACAGGGCTCTGCCCTCCTGGTTCCCATTGGCAGTGCTGATCCTTAGCTTGCTGGGAGCCTGAGGGGGTGGACAGGCCCCTGCTGGGTTTCTCAGTGCCTCCTTCCTGTGGCTGAAGATACCCAGGTGTGTGGTTACACGTGTCTATCCACGATGGCGTCCACACTGCACATGGGTATGATGTCTCCGTTTCCCTGGAAACCTGCTCTGGGATGCTTTGCCTGGGGTGGAGGTGCAGAGGCTGACTCAGTGAATTGTGATGCTACTGTCTGAAAAGGCTGGGTAGCAGCCTGGAGCTGGAGAGGGTTGGGGGAAAAGCCTGCCACTTCTTTATGAAGGGCTTCACTGACAAGGTTACCAGGGCACTTGGCGTTCCTGACCATGAGTGAGGGACATGGTGAACTGGCCAGACCACATGGCCAGGTGGTGTCAAAAGCCTGTGCTACAGATATGATGTTGTCTAAGCCTCTGAACAGGGCATGTGTCATGCCCATCCTTGGGTGAAGGAAGCCAGGGCTCAGAGGCACAAAAGTCTTTTCCCCACATCCCCACTTGGTCACCACAGGATCACCTGCTGTAGGCTTGAACTACATGGTTTACCTCCTTCTAGAAAAAGCACTGTGAGGCATGGAGGTTTAGAATGAAAGCTTGTCCATCCACATGCATTCTTCAGGCTTTCTGTGTCTAAAGACCTCAGTTCTGGTAACTCTCTGAATATACATATTTGCCTTTAGAGAGAGATGTGGTCCTTGGTGGCTCTGCCAGCCTGAGCCATGGGGTTCAGTCCTGTCTCCTCAAAGCTAGCTCCATTGGCCCTTCCCAAGTGTGGCCAGAGTGTTCCTTGTGTCTAACCACTTCAAATATCTCTTCTCATACACCACACAGGGGCCAGGCTTGATCTCCCTGTTCTCCAAACACATCTATACACAGCAAGCCTACACCAGCGTCCTCCCTGCCCGCAGGCCAGGCTCACCTGGCTGACTGCCTTCAGGGTACCTTAGGCAGCTTTGCTGGCTCTCCTAACCTCCTGGGTAGCAGTGGCTATTCTTGGTAACTTCTCCTCTGCACATACCTTTTACAGGTAGACTGGGTTCTTGAAAGTGGGCCTGTACTCGTGTTTCTGGAAACAGGCTGAAGAGTAGCATTAATAACTCAGTAGAAAGTGAAGAAGCTGTTAGATGCAAATAACCTTCTTTTCTTCTGATATAATGCTTTTATTCATTTATTTTATTGGCTGATTTTTTTGTGTGTGTGCTGGTACTGGGGATTGAACTGAGGACTTGGGTGCTGTCCCTTAGCTTTTTCACTCAAGGCTAGTGTACTTGAACCATATCTCCACCTCTGGCTTTTTGGTGGCTAATTGGAGATAAGAGTCTCAAAGCTGCCCAGGCTAGCTTTGAACCTTCATCCTCAAATCTCAGCCTTATGAGTAGCTAGGATTATAGGTGTATACTCCTGATGTCTAGCTATAATACTTTTATGTTTGAGAATGCTGGAAATATTGTCAGACTTTCCCACTTGCCAGAGTGGGTCTGGTGTTTAATTCCATGATTATACATACACTGTTAATAGATGTTTAAGTTTGGGCCCAGGTACCAGTGTGAGGTAGTGAAGGTAGTTAGAGGCCTTGGGGCCACCTCTTGATCCCACTGTCAGCCTAAGGCTGGAGACTAGCTGTCCATCACTGCCTGGGTACACTGCAGCCATTCTCCTGGCCCTGTTTCTGGGTGCCTCAGCATGAGTCAGAGCATGTGTAGCGTGGGCTAGTGCAGGTGGCAGGGAGCCCAGAATTAGCTCGGCTCTGCTTTACCAGGGCTGCGGGGGGCAAGGGGAAGTTGTGCTAAGCAAGGGGCCCTAGCTTCACCCTAGGGTCAGATCTCAGGAGCTACCACAGACCCCAGCATGTTCTTGGTGCATGTCCAGCTGTCAGTGAGTGGTGGGTCAAAGAGCAGGTTTTATGTACCCCTCTAATGTGAACCCAGTACTCCTGAGACAAGTGACCAGGCATGGCCTGGTCACCTCTAGATTGACAGGTCTCCAAGGTGACCTCCAGGGTTGCCGAGATCAGTGCCTTTATACTAGGCAAGCAGAGCCAGAGCAAACCCACCCAACACTAGACAGAATGGCACCTCCTCTGTCAGATATTCTGCTCTTTTCTGCTTTGTTAAAACAGAGACCATTGTTAGTACTTGAATAAATTGCAAAATGTTCATTCTTCCTCATGCCTTTTCCTGTTTGCCTCAATGTGTTGCCAAGGACGCCAGTGGCTGTCACCAGAGAAAACAGGGAAGAAACCCTCATCACTCTGCCAGTCACCACGATAAAACATAGGGGCTGACTCCATGCCTTCAGGGGTGTGAGAGGCCAGGCCCTTGTGAAGCCACAAGAAGAATCAGCTGGTAGAACTGTGAAATGTTTAATCACAAGCGTGTCAGCCTTGTTCTAGGAAGAAAAACCATCTTTATGGGTCCTGGTATGCAGCATGGGCACCCAATGTAGTTTTGTGGTTTTCCTGTTACAGTGAGACTTGGGCACTGAGTGATGGATGTGCTTGGAGTTTCTTTGGTTCGGTCATGTGAAGAGAACAATTTGGGATGAAATCAAAGCCTCTGGAGGCTCACTGGGTACTCAGCGTGGAGTCTGATCCAGGTAACTTTTGCCTTCACACCAGGCCTTGGTCACTGGCATCTGGGTCCAGGAGGCCATGTAGCTGGCTCAAGTATTGCTGAGTGGACCCGTGCCTTGCCTTCCTGCTCTGGCTCTTGCCCCTAGATCGGATCTTGTCCTTCCTGGTGATCCTGGGACACAAGAAGGTGTTAGACGTGGTGGTTCCATGGCATCTGGGCCTAGCCATCCACATGAAATAGGGATTGGAGAGCAAGACAGTCTTCCATCAGCTTTCTCCTGACTGTGCTGTGTAGGTGGAGGCCCCTCACTAAGTGCTGGGCTCTTCCAACTTTTCACTTCCCTGTGCTGGTATCCTGCCAAGGTGCATTTGTGCCAAGGGTCTTGTAGATCTTGAGAAGCCTTCCATTGCTGTGTACATCTTTCCAAAGCACAGCATGCACCCAGCAGTCTTGTTTGAGCCCCAGACCTACTGTGAGGTGGGAGAGCCAGCATGAACGTGCCCTCTATGCAGGATGAGATACCTGAGTCCCAGAGAGCAGAAGGCATGTGCTTGAGTTAGGGACAGAGTCTTGGGCCTGTTGGGTCTCTTCTGCCTTTCCATTCACCACTTTGTCCAAGTGTCTGCTGCTTAGCTACTGCTTGGTGAGATGTGCCAAGATATGTTCCCTACACCTTTCTAACTCTTCTTTGAAGTGCAAAGCCTTCTTGGCTTTCTTTATTCTCCATGCCCAGCAAATTCATTGGAATGTGAGTCCTGAACTGTGACTTTTGTACTGAGAGGTGATTTTGTGCAACTTTGAGCTATATCAGCTCGTTTAACCCTCCTGCCTACCGTGAGAGTAGATTGAGTGGTAGTAACCTTTATAGACCCTTCTTGAGGATACCCAACAGATAAATAGACCCAGGATGGGAGGACTCCAAACCCACACTTGGATAGCAGGTGGGTGTGAGAGGAGGGGTTGCCTTAATTCTGTCCTTCTCAGCTTCCAGGCTGTTCCTTGTTTAAGGGGGAATGGTTTTTATTGTGGGCAGAGAGGCTGGCTTTGTTGGTCCTAGAAACAGTGATTTGGGAAACAGGAACTCTTCAGAATGCATTTCCAGAGGAGGAACTGTGGTCTGCTATCCTTAGAATATATGTAGGTATCCTGCCTGAGGGTCACCACCAGCCTCCAGCTCTCTTGGCAAGAGCCAGGTGTTGGAAATCTATTTCTGCTTCCAGGAAGTAGAAGCCACTGGATGGAGCCATTGTGGGATCAGCCCCAGTTAGAGGTGAGGGAATGGAAGAATTCTCCCAAGTGCAGTGCCATGGGGAAGAAGGCAGATGCTTTTGGAGAAGAATTTAATGCAGCAGGAGGGTTGAACATCTGGGCAAAATGTGAAAGTTTCCTCTCTTAGAATTGATTTACTCCTTTCCTGAGCTGCTGAGCCCAGCCACCCACTCCTTTTGTTGTTGGCTTCCCCAGCCTTATCTCAGACACTTTGCCCCTCCCACTGCTGGGCTTTGTGCCTGGGGACAGGCTCTGTGAGTTTACTAGTGGTGAAAGGGAACCAGGGAGAAAGAGCTAGGTGGCCAGGTGGCCTGGGGCATGCTTACAGATGGGGTGTTCAGTGCCAAGCTTCTGCTTCCCAGTGGGGAGTCAGGTTTCCATGAGCCTTAGAGCCAGCAGGTAAGTTGCAGCAGGAATGTGCTAGAAGGGGGAAATGCCATTCACTAGTCAGTGTTGCTCTTGTCCTGCAGCCTGACAGCTAGGTTTGTTGTACTTTCAGGTTGCATGAATAGAGGTTTCATGATGGTTGCTTAGATCCAAGTTACAAGAGGACCTTTAGTACCTCCTCTTGCATTCTTTCTCAGATACATACTAGGGGTTTTTCAGTACTGCCCTTCTCTTCTGATCAGCTGTAGCATGTACATCATGAAGATGTTGCATGTAAATTAGAAGAAAATTGAACCAAAGTAATATAATTTTCTGAACAAATCAGTACCCCTTGAACACAGAGAATCTACTGCAAATACTGGAAGTGAAACTTAAGAATCTGCTGTGGTTGCTGTCTGGGGCTTCTGAATTTCATGGTGTGCACAGAAAACTTACCCGGAAGTTATCTGACAGCTTTCTGTCAGGCTTCTCTGAATCTTCATGGGAGAGGCCTCCCAGGAGCCTAAGGTGCTGATTCACTGTGTAAGGCTTTAAATCAGGACACGATCAGACACTCTGTACTCTTCATGTTTGCATACTGGGTTAGGCAAGTTGAATTTCAAGCAGCTTTTTTCTGCATATAGCCCTCTGAACCTTTAGGATTTTTCTGGCTAGTTACACAAGTGAATACAGAGCCTCAGTCTAGGCTGAGAGCAAATAGAGTGAGATGTTAACACAGTTCATTTCTGTACACAGTGGACACTGAGGCTCAGCCTGTTTCTTAAGTGCAGTGCCTGGCCTTTTGTAAATTCCGAATGTCTTTGTACTGCTGATGGAGGCGACACCAGAGAAGGGAAGGTCATTGGACTGTAAGCCACCTGGGAAACCTGAGCCCCAGTCTCTTGTGCAGGGCAAGTGGCAGCTTGTACCAGGGAAGGGAAGGAACAGCCCTTTGAGGTATTTATCTGCCTGATAGGCACTTACAGGGATAGGCTTGAGTTTGGCTTTGAATTTTTATTTGAGCTGATAAAATCTTTCTGTTTACTTGAATTCTGTTAGGTTTAAAAGCCATGCACACAGGGTATGAGGTGGGAGAACTGGAAGCCTTGGAATTATCTAGCTGGATGGCCTCTCCCCCACCAGTCTTCTTTGCATTTGCCAACCTTTTAACTTTGGTTAGAAGGTTGACTTGTGTGCTAGGCGTCTTTCCATTGCCATAGCAAATACCCGAGGATCAACTTATGAAGAAAAAAGGTAGATTTTGAGTCTGCTTTAGAGATTTCAGTCCAAGATTGATCAGCCTCTTTGCTTTTGGCTCGGTGGCAAGGTAGCACATCATGGCACTTCATGACGGGGTGCAAAAATCAGACACAGGAGGAGTCTGGGGTCCCATACTCCCCTTTAAGAACCCACCTTCAACCTTTCTTTGATTTGTTGTGCTTCTGGGCTTTATTCAGAAAATTTCGCCTGTGCCAAGGAGCTTAGAGTTTCTCCTATTCCTTCCTGTAAGTTTTCAGGGTGTCTGCTTTGACTTCAGGGTCTTTGATCCATTTGGAGTTATTCTGGTGCAGGGTAATATATAGGGAGCTAGCTATAGTTTTCTACAAGTGTTTAACCAATTTTTCCAGCATCATTTACTGAAGAGGCTGTCTTTTTTCCATTCTATTATTTTTAGCTCCGTTATCAAAGATTAGGTGGCTCTAGGTCTGTGGGTTCATTTCTGGGTCTTCACTTCTATTCCATTGGTCTTCAGGTCTGTTCTTGTGCCAATACCAAGCTGTTTTGATTACTGTGGCTTTGTAGTAGAGTTTGAAATTTGGTATTGATATTCCTCCAGCACTGTTCTTTCTGCTAAGGATGGTTTTTTGCTGTTTGCGGTCTTTTATTGTTCCATATTAATTTTTGGATTGCTTCTTCTATTTCCTTGAAGAATGAGATTGGGATATTGATAGGTATCGTATTGAATTTGTAGATAGCCTTTGGCAGTTTTGCCATTTTCACAATGTTAATCATCCCAATTCAGGAGCATGGGAGGTTTTTGGACAAATGGGATTGTATGAAACTGCAGAGCTTCTGCATGGCAAAGGACATAGCTAGCAAGATCAATAGAAAGCCCACGGATTGGGAGAAGATCTTCACTAGCCATACAACGGACAAGCGTCTCATATCTAAAATATACCTGGAACTCAAAAAATTAAATCCCCCAACAAATCCTCAAAGAAACAATGGCTCGATTAATAAATGGGCTAAAAATTTAAAGAAAGACTTCTCTGAAGAGGAAATAAGAATGGCTAATAGACACATGAAGAAGTGCTCAGCCTCCCTAGCCATAAAAGAAATGCAAATCAAAACAACATTGATATTCCACCTCACCCCAGTTAGAATGGCTATAATCAAGAACTCTAATAACAACAGATGCTAGAGGGGATGTGGACAGAAGGGAACTCTACTGCATTGTTGGTGGGAGTGTAAACTTGTTCAACCACTTTGGAAAGCAGTATGGAGGTTCCTCAGAAGACTCCATATAGAGCTCCCCTATGACTCAGCAATCCCACTTTTAGGCATTTACCCAAAGGATCACAAACAAGGCCATACTAAAGGTACCAGCACAACTATGTTTATCACAGCATTATTCACCATAACTAAGATATGGAACCAACCCAGATGCCCCTCAGTAGAGGAATGGATCAAGAAAATGTGGCATATATATATATATATATATATATATATCTTTTATATATAAAATGGAATTCTATGCCTCCATCAGAAAGAATTAAATTGCCCCATTTGTTAGGAAATGGAAAGACATGGAAAAATTTCTATTAAGTGAAGTAAGCCAGAGGTCGCATGTTTTCTGTAATAATTAGTATAGGCCAAGCAGAAGAAGTCAAAAAAGCTATGTACATATAACCATATAACCTGATGCTAAGCGAAATGAACCCCAAGATAGGAACATAGAGATTTTATCTTTTTTGTTGTTATTTTTAATGTAATTATAATGTACTATGTGATTTTTGTGTGTGTGTTTTTGTATATTCTTCCCCTATGGTATAACCCCTGTGGTCATTGTATTTGATTCCGGTGTCCTGCATCTTGTATACATTTTTCTAATTTGGGAAGGGGAAGGGAAATAACAAAATGCTGAAATAAGGATACAGGATGACCCATTGTAACAATGAGATGTACAAGACACTATGTTGAAAATGAACTTTACAACTTTGATGGGGGGAATTGGGGAGGTAGAGAGGAAAGGGATGGTAGGGGAAAAACAAAGGAGGGGGTAACAATGCTCAATAGGAAATGGACTCATTACCTTGCTCATGTAACTGTAACCCCTCTGTACAGTATCTTTGCAATAAAAATATATATTAAAAAAAGAACCCAGGCTGGGAAGTTGGCTCAGTGGTAGAGCGCTTGCCTTGCATGCCTAAGGCCCTGGGTTCGATTCCTAAGCACCACATAAGCAAAAAGAAAAAAGCCAGAAGTTGCCCGGTGGCTCAAGTGGTAGAGTGCTAGCCTTGAGCTGAAGAGCTGAGGGATAGCGCTCAGGCCCAGAGTTCAGGCTCCACTACTGGACCCCCCCCAAAAAATTAAAAAAAATAAAAAATAAAAAAAGAACCCACCTCCAATGACTTCACTCTTCCAATAACACCAGACTAGGGGACTAAGCCTTGATAGCTAGGCCTTTGGAAGACATTTATTTTTTGGGGGGGGGGTCCGGTTGTGGGGCCTGAACTCTGGGCCTGGGTGCTGTCCCTCAGCTCTTCAGCTCAAGGCTAGCGCTCTACCACTTGAGCCACAGCGCCACTTCCAGCTTTTTTCTTTTTGCTTATGTGGTGCTGAGGAATCGAACCCAGTGCCTCATGCATGCAAGGCAAGTGCTCTACCACTGAGTCACCTTCCCAGCCCCTTGGAAGACATTTCTAAGAGCCAAACTGTGCTCACACCTGTTAAGGATTACAGTTGTCTCCAAGAGATCTTACTCTCAGAGCTCTCCAGGCAGTCCAGGCCACACATTTCTTCTGTTCTTGTGGCTGTTGTCACAGACAAGACAGCCAGTTGGTTTACCAGTTATAGCTTCCCATGTGGAAGGAGCTTTAGGGATTGCCATCTCCCTGCTCCTGCTACACCTGTGGCCAGGCTTGGTCCCTTCACTCCAGCCTTCAATACCACATGTTCCTGCCTGCTATCTGAGATGAGAGCTGGCCTCAAGTTCCGAAGCTTTATCTGACTGTACACATTTTACCCCGATGCCTCATTTGCACAGGCACTTAACAAGTGTCAGAGCACTATAATTTTCTGATTTGAGGAAAACATCCTCATCAATCTTCTTTATGTGGTCTTAGAGTAAATAGTCCTTTGTACTTTCTGTAGAAGAAAGTTATCTTTTGAAATGTAATCTGACTTCTACTCCCAGACATGATAGAGCAATATGTACTGGTTTTGCTTTCTTTTCCTAAAACAATTAAGATAATGGAAGAAATGTGCACAGCAGCTATGTGCAAGAATGGGACAACTCTCAGAGCAAGTCTTTGATGTAATTGCTGGAATGTGAGGTACGAGCCACAGTCACCTGACTTCATCTGAGAATGCCCTTAAAACCAAGGCACAGGAGAACAAAGACCACCAGAGAGCTGAGCAGAGGAAACAGATCAGGGGATGCTAAGGCAACTGGCATTTGTAGAGCAGAGTATTACAGAGGTGCACTCTGAGTAGAGAAGGGACTTGGTGAATCTTCAGTGTCTGTGTGTGTGTGCACACGTGCGCTTGTGTGCGTGTGCATGTGCTAGCATGTTGCACACTGCTCCTGAGGATTGAACTCAGAGCCTACGTGCTGTCCTTGAACTTTTTTGCTCAAGGCTAGTGCTCTAGTGCGTGAGACATACCTCACCTTCCAGTGTTTTGGTGGTTAATTAGAAGTCTCATGGACTTGGCTGCCCGGGCTGGCTTCAAACCCAGCTTGTGTCCTTGGTTTCTAGAGTAAGTACTACGCTGTGATTACACAGAGCAAGACTCTTTGAAGCCAGAGGGTAAGTGGGCATGGTGGAGGGGATAGTGAACTAAACAGAAAATTGGAAGTTGAACAGTCACTGTGCTGAGGATTCAACCCTGCTAGAATGAGGCGACCTTACTGAACACTTTGATCATTTGCCTGCAATCACAAAAGGCCACACATATGAGTAGGGGCACCCCAGCTTAGAGTAAAGTGCACAACATCCCCACCCCCCCCAACAAAACTCTGAAAATGATCTTTGTTAGGACTGAGGTGTTTCATCAGTCAGTTGTCTGCCCAAGTAAAACTCAACACTTCAAAGTATTAACGGCAATGTACAGCATGCAATAATCACTATACCAATGAGTGATAAAGGGGAAAAAACTTAGCTAAACACGATGAGTAAGCAGATAAGAGTTTCAGTAGAAAAATGAAAACCAAATGGAATCCCAGAACTGAAAAACACAGTCTCTTGACTAGAACTCAGTTTGGTTTCTTGGAGGAGAAAATGTCAGTGAACTTCTAAGAGACAAGAGAGAGACTGGGAAACAAAAAGGTTTGAGGGAATTTTCCCTCATTTGATGAAGAAAGCACAGCCTTAGGATTTCAAAGAATCCTAAGCACTGTAAATCTCTCCCAATCCACATTTAGGCACATCAGAATTAAATTGCTGAAAACAAAAAGATACTAGCTGCCAAATGAAAGAGGGCAAAATTGCATATAGAGGAACAAAGTGCCACAATGGCTAACTTTCATTAAAAGCAGCATAAACTAGGAAACAATGGGACAATATATCTTTAAGGTTCTGGGAAAATACCTTTTAAAAACAAATGTGAGCCAGATGCCAGTGGCTTATTATGCCTGTAATCCTAGCTGTTCAGGAGAATGAGATCTGAAGGTTATGGCTCAAAGCTAGCCTACTCAGAAAAGTCCACAAGACCCCCACTTCTAATTAACCAATTAAAAAGCTGAATTGGAAGCAGGGATCAAATGGTAAAGCGTCAGCTGAGAGCAGAAAAAGCTAAGTGAGAGTTTGAAGCCCTGAGTTTAAGACTCAGTACTGGAAAATTAAACTCATAAATATATAAAGGAAATGTTAAGCTGAGGAAAAATGTTGGGAGACAGAATATGGAAACACACAAAGGAATGAAAAGTGTCAGAAATGGGAAATAATGTGATATATAAGAAATCATTTGTTTTTTTTTTTTAATTTTAAAATTTCTTTAAAAGACAATTGGCCAGGTGTTGGTGGCTCAGGCCTATGATCTTAACTACTGAGGAAGCTGAGATCTGAGGATCAAGTTTCAAAGCCAGCTCAGGCAGAAAAGTCTATGAGACTCTTTACCACACACAAAAACAAAACAGAATTGGAGCTGTGGCTTAAGTGGGCAGAACCAAAAAAACACAAAAACAAAACAAAAAAACCCCAAAGACTAGGAGTGTAGCTTAAGTGGTAGAGCTTCTCCTCCCTAGCAAATTCAAGGCCATATATTCAATAACACAGGACTGAAAACATTTTTAATAAATTTAAATTTAATAAAATTTTGTTGATTTTATTTTATTTTATTTTTTGGGGGGGGGGGGGTCCGGTCGTGGGGCCTGAACTCTAGGCCTGGGCGCTGTCCCTCAGCTCTTTAGCTCAAGGCTAGCGCTCTACCACTTGAGTCATAGTGCCACTTCCAGGTTTTTTCTTTTTTTGCTTATGTGGTGCTGAGGAATCAAACTCAGGGCCTCAGGCATGCAAGGCAAGTGCTCTACCACTGAGCCAACTTCCCAGCCCAATTTTGTTGATTTTAATCAGCACAGCTATTCTTTTTGAAAATAAAGTATTTTATGTGCCTGAGAACACAAAAAAGAAAATATTTTCACATTAAATATATATAAACAATAATACATCTGTCTTAAGCCTTAAGTGGATACTTGAAGGAACATATTCAAATTGCCAGCATCATTACTGTAAATAATGTCCAATACCACCACAGTCTATAGTGAAGATGACTTATAAGCAGGAACATATGCAGTGTGGATGCATGAGATGTCATGTGATTCATGTCACCTGAGGGACAAAGCAGCATAATAGCATACTCAGAATGGCACACCATTTAAAACTTACTACTTCTTTATTTCTAAAATTTTCCCTTTAATATTTTTCAGACCATAGTGGAATTATGGATCACTGAAATCTTGGAACTCAAAACCACAGATAAAGGAGGTCTACATTAATTTATAAAAATGCTCTAAGAACTAATATGTGCATTTAGGAAAGAGATAGGATATATATTCTGTTAGCAAAAATTGTGTTTCAATATACTAGCAAGAGTAATAGAAAAATGAAGTTAAAATTATAAGTCACATTTTGTCTGTACTCTGCTCAGAACCTTCCGATGCCTTCTGATTTGACTCATTGAAGTCCCACACCTTGTCCAAGTGATTTAAGACCCCAGTTGTTGTTTACCCTCTTTCTCCTCACTGCAGAGTGTCTCCCTGTTCTCTTCCCTACTCCACTGTTTCCAGGCCTTACAGTTTCCTTTATGTCTGCATACTTTCCCCCCACCTATTTCAGATTCAACACTCAATTCATTCAGGTTTGGCAGGCTTGTCACCTCAAAGACCATCTCTTCCACTTATGAAATAGAACAACACCTCTTTTTAATTTTGCTTTGGAAGTTAGGGTGTTGGTTGATGTGTGTATTTTTTTGTTTTTGTTTGCAGTGCTGGGCATGATTCAGGGCATGAGTATGTAAGAGAAGCACTCTAGCCCTGAGCTTCATCCCTAGCCCTACCTTGCTTTGTAGTTTGTAAGAAATCACCACTTCTCAACACATGAGATATGTTTATCATTCTCATTGTCTTTGTTGGTCATTGCTGCATCTACAGTGCTTCAAGTGATGCCCTGAACTTAGTGGTAGTCTGGAGGTGAGCATATTGAAATGAAAGCACTTAGGATGGTAGGGTTTAGGGATTGCGTTTTTCTATGTAATATTACTGTGAAAGAAAGAAACTTCTCAGAGGATTATTTTGATATGGTGCAGAGTATCAAAATTACGGCAGCATAGGGACATCTTGAGGTCAGGACATCAGGAGGTACCCATTGTTTGAATGTCACATGATCTTTGCAGAGTGCCTTCCTGGACATTGTTACACAGGATCTACTGGACATGGTGATACAAGTGGACAAGATGTTGAGTCAGAGAGACCCAGGTCCCTGCACAGGGCTGCATAGACAAGCGAAGTCCAGGAATACTGGCTTCCCATTGAATCCCATGGTGAGAAATATGTCCCATGATGGAGACCAGATGTTACAGAGACCCCCATGAGCCCCCAGGTTTAATTTTATGAGGGCAATTGTGCTACAATCTCTGTTTTGTGAACATCTACTTAGTGTGAGGTGGCAGACTAAGAAAGGATTTTCTGGTTTTACAAGATCTGTTTTGGAGGCAGGACCTTGTTAGGATGAAGGTCTGGCCCAGCATCAATCAGAACTGAGATTATTTTTATGTATGGAAGGGCCCTGCTGGCTCCTTAGACCCAGCCCTAAGCATCTCCAGCAAATGGATTGGCCTCAGCAGCAGACAGGAAAGCTCAAGGAGGCCATGCAGGGCATGAGCCTGGTTTTTGTCATATAAACCAACTGGACCAGTACAAGGTCCGGTGCAGGAAACAAAGATGGTAAAGGTGGCATTGTCTTCTCTATTGAATTTGTGTCAATAAATACTCAGATGTCAATAAATACTAGATGACAGACTGGGCATACAATTGCCTCATTGGATACTCAAAATTAACCAAGAAGGGTATCTTCTCCACCTGTTTCAATGAAGAAACAGGCAGAGAATAATGGATGGATGGATGGATTTCTATGCCCATTCCTATATTAGATGGCCCATTCAGGACAAGGATCTAAGTCTCAGAACTAACTCCAACACAGGGTGGGGGCATAGCTCAGTGGTAGAATACTTACCTCACCCAGAGGTCCTGGGTTCCATCCCTATTTCTGCAAAAGAAAAAATAAAATTCCAAGGCAAGTATGTTCTCGGAAGGCCCCAACTGAGAGACTTCTTGTGTGGAACAAATCGCCTAGGGGAGTGACTGGGACAAAGAGAATTGTACAATGGCTGTGCTAGCATAATAATTTCAGTGGAAGGTTTCCTGCAGATTCCTTCTGAGGCAAGGATGAATGCGGGTGGGCCAAAAGCAAGGACGGGTACTTAAAATGAGCTCACCTAAGGGTGAAGGGAAAGAAGTGGACATGCTTCACACTAGTTTGCATTCTGTTCTGTTATCTCTGGAAGCCCTGTGTTTTTACAGCTCTCTCTTTAGAGATCACTTTACCTTGTCCTCACAGGGTCTGAGGCTGACAGCATATCCAAGTATTGCTGACCCAGGGAATGAGAGAGGCTCAGTGCTCTCTTACAGGAGGTGCTATCTCTGTTTTGCAGATGTCATTCTAGCACCAAGTGGCTAGGACATGTCAGAGATCAGAAAAAGGCATGCCCTCTCAACTGAGCTTTAAGAATGCAGGGTTCCGGGCTGGGAAGGTGGCTCAGTGGTAGAGCGCTTGCCTTGCATGCCTGAGGCCCTGGGTTCGATTCCTCAGCACCACATAAGCAAAAAAGAAAAAAAGCCAGAAGTGGTACTCTGGCTCAAGTGGTAGAGCGCTAGCCTTGAGCTGAAGAGCTGAGGGACAGCACCCAGGCCCAGAGTTCAGGCCCCACGACCGGACCCCCCCCTCCCCCCAAAAATTGCAGGGTTCTACCCAAAGCAGCCTATGTTGTAGACCATTAGAATTTCAAGATCACAAGTATATTTGGGATGAAGGATAATGCTGGACAGAATGTTTTTCCTTATAATTTTGTGGCCTATCTGAAAATTTAAAAATGCAAGACCAACTTGAACAAGAACAGTTACAGAGGGAGGCATGCTAAGAATTCTAGGGCATCCTCAGAGTTGGGGTTAATCAGAACATAGATGCTTTCCATCATTTGTCTGTGTGTCCTTTTTTTTTTTGGGTCCGGTTTTCCACAGTGTAATTATTTAACAGAATGAAGTGTGATGCCCACTTTTAGGCCTCACTCAGAATTTTAAGACAACCCCTTTATTTCCTACACGAGGTTTTTAGCAGCAGGGTAGGGAACAGGATGGCTTTTTAAGTTGGAGAATTATTACAAGTGATGTGTTCTGGAAGCAGCATTTGACAAGCTTAGGATAGCTGGCCTCTCCTACTTGAGCACATTTCATGTGCTCTCATTGATGGCAGAATGGTTCATCTCATGTATTCTTGCACTGAGTATTCTGTGGCTGAATATGTCCTTAAACTTTCATGTGCTTGAAGCTTTGTCCTCAGGGTGATGATGTGGGGAAGTGTTGGAACCTGTAAGAGATGTGGCTTAGTACGAAGTAGTTAGATCATAGTGGCTACTGTTTCTGATCATGGAAGAGGTTATAGTAATACTTGTAGGACCTTGATTAGTTCTCATGCTATCATTATTAAAGAATTGTTATTAAACAATGAATCTGGCTCCTTCTTCTTTCTGGCTTCCTGTCTCTAGTGAGACAGAAACAAGGCCCTCACTAAAGATCAAACACCTGGGGCCCTTGCTGGCTTGGGTTTTCAGCCTCTCTTTATATTACCTACCCTTTAGTGTTTTGTTATGGCAGTAGAAATAAACTGCAACACCACCAAGGCGAAGTAAGGCAGGTCCTCATCACCCTATGTTATATGCTTTATGAATATGGTAGTGCAGCCCACACTGAGAGGAAGAGTTTTCTCATCTCAAAGTGCCAAGCTTTCTGGTAAGAGAACATTAAATGATGGCTATAGACACTAGGACATTAACTACATTTTGCTTAGTAGAGCTGTTAATTTGAGGGCATCTTTTCTGGGGGCTCCTATGGGCCACAATGTGTTTGTTGAATCTGTTGAACCTGGAATACCAACCTCACAGGTGAGGGAGGGCCTAACCCAAACTCTCAAGAGTTAGGAAGACCAGGCCATGGCAGTTTGCTAGCTCTGGGCTATAGTGTGCTTTTTCCCAGCTGCTGAAAACCCTCAGTCCTACTGACCTTGCTCTACAACTAGTAGGATGATTAGGCTCTGGCAGGAACCATGACCCCTCCATGCTCATTCAAAACTGGTTTGAAAGCCTGAAATCTGCCTATTGGTCTAGAGATCCTCTTAACACCAGTACATTGGGAAGCCCACTTGATAATCACAGATTGTTTTCTGAGTCTGGCTGCACATTTTAATGTGTTGATCCCGTCTTTTATCCTGGCTAAGGGGTACCAGGGGCACCACTTTCTTTCCCTCTGAGCCTAAGTTTGAGCCTAGCACAGAGATAAATTTGATGGGTATCCCTCCACTATAGGCTGACAACAATCTCAGAGAGGAAAGCCTACTTCTGCATCTGTTCTTCCTTTCATTGACAACATCCCTTCCCTGATGTCCTGTGGATTCATGCATAAGTGTTAAAGCAGGGCTGTGTGTCCAAGTCATGTTGTAGGATTGGCAAGCCTCCAAATAGCATTTGCAAATCTTTGGAAACTCATATATTCAAGAAGAGCCCTTTATGACCATGCTAGTATAAGGGGCTCTTCTGTCTCTCAGCTGGTGTCTAGTCATGCTAGACTGGACTTTATTTGGGTCATGTCTTCACTGAACTCACAGGTTCTCGTATTTGATTGTGACTTGTATAGATAGGCAGTGATGCTGGGTCACATGATGCACACACAGATAGGGTTCAGTAATTTTGCTCATTGTGGTGTCAGATTCTGAGCCCTGCACTTATCAGAGCTTCTAGGCTTTGGATCTTTTTGTTTTGTTTTGTTTTTGGTGCTGGTTC
This sequence comes from Dipodomys spectabilis, assembly GCF_019054845.1. NCBI lineage: Eukaryota > Metazoa > Chordata > Mammalia > Rodentia > Heteromyidae > Dipodomys > Dipodomys spectabilis. The sequence goes on along the minus strand of NW_024870864.1, from coordinate 4,294,394 downwards.
TGGGGCTTGAATTCAGGGCTTGTATTTGCTAGGAAAGTGAGTTAGTACAAAGCCACACCTCCACTCTATTTTCCACCAGGTGGGGGTCCCCTATTTTGCCTAGCGCATGCCTGGACAGTGATCCTCTTACTTTACTCTTTACATCATAAGTAGGATCGAAGAAGCATACCACTAACCCTGCTTTCTTTCTCTGAGATAGTATCTCTTGAACATTTCTTGCTGTCTGGCCTAGATACTGCATTCCTTCCAATCTCAGTTTTCCATGCAGCTGGGATTACAGGCCTGAGCCACTACTGTGACATCTTTATGTGTCCCCAGCATACACAGACGAGCATCCTGAAGAAACTCTGTAGGATCTGATGTCAATCCATGGCTGCCTTCTCCGAGGTGATGGTGCTGTATCATGAAGGGGTGCCTGCTGGAAGGGCAGGACTTTTGTGCTGAACTGAGCAGGATATCTGTTCAGCCTTCCAGGCCTCTGAGCTCTGAAGCACAGAAGCTTGTGGAGCACGATTAAAGTTCTCCCAAATTCTCAAGTCAGGCAGACCTTTGTTGGGAACTGAAACCAGATGATCTGAGTGCAGTGCTGGCAGCTTTTCCTGCTACAGCAGGTGCTCCAGAGGCTCCTCTTGGTCAAACAGGCCTCTTTATGGCCAGGCCCTGTGCTGAGTTTTTGGCATTTAATTCCCATCAACTCATCAACAGGATGAGTTCCATTTCACGAGTGAGGGGGTTGCCCAGGGTCACTCTGTTGTAAGTAGCAGAACCAAGATGGAAACTCAGGCTTTGCAAAGTCACATGATCTTAAAAGTCCTGATGACTGTACTCTTATCTCTCTTGTCGGATCACTTCTTGTCTTGAGCTGCTTTGGTGGTTATTTCTCTGGAACTTGGACTTCTTCACTGGATGACCATCTGCATTACAGAAGGTAGAGAGTCCAATGAGCTGTTTCATGCTGAGGTTCTAACCTGGCAGCCACACTGGAGTCCCTGTTTGTCTACTTCTCTACAGTGATTTGTGGAGGAAAGTTAAGTCCATGACTGGGATTAGGTCCACACATTGTGTTTGGGGTGCTAAGTAGGGTGGCAGGAGTATGCTTGGCTTCTTGGGAGGTCAGTCTGTCCTCCCACCCGGCATCTCTCAGGGCAAAAGGATAACAAATAGCAGGAGCACGTTCTTAGCCAGCTCGCCACCATGTATATATTCCCACGTGTGTGGTTGACTTTCTGGCCCTGAGTTCCATCTTTGCTCGTTTTCTTGTCTGTTCTCCAAGCTCCTTTGGACAGCCAGGGGAGGTAGGAATTAGTGAGGGCATTGCTAACTGAGTTTTATGGCTTGGTCCTGGCTGTTGAGGAGACCAGGACACCCCTCTTACTGAGCCTTCCATCCACTCCTGCCTCCTGTCTGGCTGAGACAACTTTTCCCTTAGGCCCTTAGTCCTCAGGCCTGTCCTGTCTCTCCGCCTCTATATCTCATTTCCTCCTTACACACATGCTTCTTTCTGCTCCAGTCTAGTGTGTCTTTGTCAATAGCCACCCCAATTCCTTCATCTGTACCTTTTCTGCCTGTCCTTCAGGGATCGGCTGCTGTCCCTAGTGTTCCAGACTGAAAGCAGTCTTGGCTACTGGAGCATCCATTTGGCACCTGCTCCTGTTCTGTCTTAAGGACATTTTATTTCTTTCTCTTGTAGCCTCATTTGACTTACGCCTGTCTTTGCCACTAAACCACAAAACATTGTACAAGGACTTCTGTCCTTATCATGCTTAGATGTTTATGCAACCTTTGACATAGACATCATGAGGTAAAGAAATCTCACGTTGCCCCCTTGTGTTTCCCAGTGGCCAGTATTATGCTAAGCCCCCAGGAGGCCTTCAGCTGCTTGTTGGTGGACTCACAGACTGTAGGCTGGGTGGGCCCATGGAATTTCTGTGGTTGGGAATAGGGCTGAATGGGTAGCAGATGAGCTACATCATTCTGCCTCAGGGTGGAGGGGAAGCTCCCAGACAGGTCACCTTTTGTGTGATCAGACCTCTTGTAGGTTCCATGAGGTAGAGCATGTGTTTCTTGAGCCTGGTGTTTGGGGGTGAGAGCTGAGAGATATGAACTGTCACTAGATGCTGTCCAGTCAGCATGAAGGAGAATGTTTATTGTGATTCTTTTAGATTCCAATCGCTGTCTACCTCCTTGGGATAAACTAACCTCTTGGCAGAAATGAGTGCATCCCTCTCTTAGTTAAGAAGAAGAAAAGAAGAAAAACAAAACAAAAAAGCTTGCCTTTTTGGCGTAGGCATTTGCCCTTCCATATTCCTGAACAGCTCAGCTTCTGTGCCATCTGAGCAAAGCGAAAAGCAGCTTTGTTGGTGCTCTTGGCTTTGTGACATTGTGACTGGATTCATGCTTTCCTGCCATGCATCTGTGAAGGTTCTGCCTTCATTCTGTGCACCAGCAGGTGACAGCTGTAAGTTCACCTGAGTCAGGTATGTGTACCTTGGTAATCACTATCACTAGGTAAAGGAGCTTTAGTTTCTGCTTGGCCAAGATGTTTAGAGCCGGCTGGCCACTCCACATGCATGTGCACATGCACACACGCATGCGCGCACGCGCACACACACACGTTTTTCTGAATTTTTGTGATATATATATATAATCTGAGCCTTGTGACTGTCACTGGTCACATGATACTCCTTTGATGCTTTTATTGTGGGCATGTCCAATCTCTCCAAGAGTGTGGGGAAGTGAGGACCCTGTTCTCAGAACTCTGCAAGGCTCACATATTGCCTACCAAGTTGGCTTCCCATTGGCTCTTTACATGGGTATTGTTGACAATACAATAATATGTGACAACTAGCAGGAAAGCACCCAGTTCTAGCTAGGGGATTAGGTGATGTTTTCCTTCAGTTGATTTCAGTCTTGGTATCTTTGCTATTATAGAAGCTAAACCAGAGTGAAGTCAACTCTCAGTCGGTTGTGTATGATTCCCTCTTTTGGATTGTAACTGACAAACTATAACCTTATCAGTTCTTCTACCTGTACTGGCTTTGGGAGTTCCTGACTCATTCCATTGGTGGTGAAAACTGAGGATCATTTTGAACAAATCCTAAGCAAAGTTCAGGGGGAGGAGGGATAAAAACCAGCTGTGGAAATCTCACAGTGGGCTCCATAGTTTTGGGATCATCTGGGGCCATCTCTCTTGAGGGCAAGGGGACATGCTACCTGTCCCTAGTGCAGGCACTAAATAAATGGTTGCTGAATAAATTAACAAGTAAAGGTGTCATGTAAAATTGCCTTTTAAAGTTCTCAGTAGCAGAAGATATGAGTGATTTGTATCCCAGTCCCTTGTTACTTTTACAAGAATGATAAGGAACAAAGCAGTAACTAAGGTTTGACCATATCTCCTATGTAGGATTTGTAAATATTTAAACTTTAATTTTGGAGCATCCCTACTTTAAGAATTAAAAATGACCTGGAAAAGCCTTCTTCTGGGCTTTATGTTTCACCTATCATTCAAACAGAGGCTGTGTATTTTCTGCCATGCTATAAATTCAGTTTGCTGCAATTAGAGCACCTGAGACAGACAATTTCCTTGGCATCTGTGCAAGACATCCTGCTGAAGATGCTAAAAAGAGGAAGGCTAATACATATATTTAGCAGCACTGCTGTGTTTTCTTATTTAATAGGAACGGGTAAAAGGGTAAAGCACTGATGCATGCAGCAGCTTGGAAGAATCTCAATAGCATCACGCTCAGTGAAAGAAGCCAGTCTCAAAATGTTACTTACATACTGTACTATTCCATTTCTGTGACATTCTGGAAAAGACAGAACATGAGTGATGGAGAACAGATTCCTGGTTGCCAGGGGTGCAGGAGGGTGTGCAGCTCTAAATGAGCAGAGGGGGAGGTGTTTGGGGAGTGATGGAACAGTTCTCTGTCCCTTATCCCTGACCATGTGGTAGCCGTGTAACTCTACATGTCTCAAACCTCATGGAACTGTTCACCAGAAACAAATCAGACTTGCTGCATGACCATTTAACAACAAATAATACCAGAAGGATGAATGATTCCATAGCCACTGACAGCAGGCTCAGCCCCGCTTCCCCTCAGAGCTTGCCTCCTCTGACTATGGTTTTAGGAGCACCCCTGGCCCAGGCTGGCTTCATCATGCTGCCAATAGGTTTGGGGGCTCACCCAGGGCTACAATCTGACTTCCTCTGCTATATATGGATTGTGCAGTTTGCATCTCTGCTTCAACTAAGATATACTGATGTAGATTTGGATGGAGTTTTGGGGGGCAGTCTTGGTATTTTTTTCCTCTTGTGTTTGGTGAGTATTTATATGAACGTGTTTTCCTATATGAAATTGATTTAAAACTATTACCTTTCAGCACTGCTTTATTCCTGTGAAGCATTTTCTTCTCTGAAGATGGGCTGATGTCCCATACTGTGATTGTGTCTTCTTTGCCGTCCCCAGCACAGCTTTTGCTTCATCTCAGTGAGTGGCTTTACCTTCTCACTTGCTCACATTTGAAACTTGGGTTCCTCTTTGGGATCACTTCCCTCCCTTCTCAGCCCTACTTCAGACCCATGGCCTATCAAACCTGCTTCTTCTGCTAGGCTGCCACTCCAGCTGACCCATCATAGGCCCCTCCCTACCTGGTTGAACCATAGTCGCTTTGGGCACTCATAATAAACTATCGACTGAGTGGATTATAAATAGCAAAAGTTTGTTTCTTACCATTCTGAAGGCTGGAAGTCCAAGATCAAATCACTGGCAGATTTGGTATCTGGTGAAAACCTGCTGCCAGGCTAATAGACAGCTGTCTTCCCTATAACCTCATGTGGCAAAAAGGGCAAGAGATTTTACCAGAGTTTCTTTTGTAAGGATTTGCATCCCACTTGTGAACACTCCACCCTCATGGCCTAACTAGCTTCCCACCTGCTAATACCCTCTTAGGGTTAGGATTTCAACTTGTGAATATTGGGAGAACAGAACACAGACCTTTGGGCCTATATCCCAGGGCACTTCCCTAGCATTCAAGTTTGATCGTGAGATTCTCCTGCTGACAATCTTATTAAAAAATCTTATTATACTCTCTCATCTCTGGATTTTTTCACATGCTGTTTCCTATGCCTGGACTCCTACCCCACAGCATCACCACATACAGTATTGGTCCAGTAAATTTTGTATTTATTTCTCCATCTTCTTCTTCCCTCCAATTTCCATCTAGGTTGAACATTCTTCCTTCCTCTCCTTATAACTACCCTATTCTTCTTTCATGGTTATCTGCCACTGTGTCCTAATGGCCCTTACCTCTACTTCCTGTGTTGGGATTATGTGTGTGCCACTACACCCAGCTTGAGAATACATTTTATGAGGAATACCTATGAAGTCCCTGAGTCAGTGACCAACAGGATTGAATGAATGATACCTAGGTACCATATGATTCCTGTCTTCTGAATTGTTTACAGTCTGATTAGGGAGATAAGTGTTCAAACACTTGAATAATAATTGTGTTGAGCCTTGTGACATGGACCCCAAATGCCATTAAGGGAGGGGACAGAGATTGTGAGACTGTTAGATGCTAATAAGAGATTTTTGGCTGCAAATCAGCCTTTACTCAGTTTTCTTCAGAGTATGGCTCTGTCTTATTTTTTCAGACTGCATAGACTGCAGTTTCTCCCCTCCCAAAGCTGGACTGAGAGAGCTGGTTCCTGACCCTTGGGCACCTTCAGACAGCCCAGGGAATTACTATCCCATCTATGACTATTTTACATGGTCACTCTGACTAGTATCTTACCTGTCTAGTGCTTCTGCACAGTCTGTGTTACTGCTCTTCTGCTCTCCTCAATGCTGAAATACTTCCCAGTTTGGCCCCTCAGGAGCTGTCACTCTCCTGCAGAATGCATCTGCAGCCAAATCCCTCATAGAGATGTGATGGGGGCTCCTACTCCACTTTACTCCCCCACACTGGCAAAGATAGCTTTCCTCTGGGGGAAAATGGTATCTTTAATCAGGTTGGAGCAGAAGTATTGCACTTGGGAGCCCATGAGGCCAGTTCTGCTGGGCATGGAGGAGGAATGGTGTTGACCCAAGGAGGAAGGTATTGGGACAGGGCAGCTGAGTCTAGTTGACATCTTGTTGAGAAGAATCAGTGAATTGCTTTTTTGCCTGGGGAGCCATTTGAATCATCTGGGGAACTTGAACACACTGACCCTATTATTTAATCAGAACCTCTGGAGGCACATCCAGTGACTCTTGTATACAGTTGTGTAGAGTACAGGTAATGAGCTCCAGCGAGCTTGATTGGACACGATTCAGGTCATTGGCTGGGTTACCATTGGTGGCCTTGGTTTCCTCAGGAAAAAAAAAACAAAAAAAACAGTGTTCAGAATGAGATGAGGTATAGACTCTAAAGACTTTCTCTCTGTGTGTTTGTGTGCATGCATGTGCATGTGCATGTGTGCATGCATGTGTGTGTGTGCAAACTGGTCCTGGGCCTTGAACTCAGGCTTGGGCATAGTCCCTGAGCTTTTTTGCTCAAGGCTAGTGCTCTATCACTTGAGCACTTCTACTTTCAGCTTTTTTGGTGATTAATTGGAGATGAGTCTCTCAGACTTTCCTGCCTGAGCTGGCTTCAAACCACGATTTCAGCCTCCTGAGTAGCAAAGATGACAGACATAAGCCACTGATGCCCATCTTCAACTCTGAAGACTTTTAAAAAATTATTTTAATTACATAAGTAATTGGAAAAAAGAATAGTACAAAATAACATAAATCTAAGGTAATAATCCCTTCCATAGAGGTAACTGGATGTGAAACAGGCTGTTCTGCCCCTAAATTGGAGACAGTGTAGTTGCCCCAGGTCTGAGGTACAGTGAAAGAATCTCAGCCATCTCCACCTGCTGGAAAGGTCGTTTGAGAATGTTAGAGCAAGCCTTTTTCCCCCTATTACTAGGTCTACTAATCTGGTGATGTGCCTGCCAGGAGTAGACTCAGTTTGAGGGTTTTCACAAGAGAGCAGGCCAAAGGGAGCTGGCCATGGGGAAGACCAGGCCTGACTCTCAGAGAGAACAGAGAAGCTGTAGCGGAGATCTATGCAGGTTGCAGGAGCCAGTCTACAAAGTAAGTTTTTTGAGAGTGTAAGGAAGGACTCAGACGCTCCTGCCTGCACTCCAAGGACACTAGCTGGGCCTATAACTGGCTATAATTTATATAAATGTACATATATATTGGATGCCTCCTCACCTATATAAAATCTTACAGATTGAGCACCTCTAATCCCTAAACCCAAACCAAAATGTTCTAAAACTTGCAAGTTTTTGTTGAGCACCAGCATGGTGCCACAAGTGGAAAATTCCACACCTGATGCCATGTAGTCGTTTGCAGTCAAAACACAAGCACATACATACACACACACACACACACACACACACACACACACACACACACAAGCACACCAAGCTGATTGTTCCTTGAGCTTCTGAATGTAAGGTGTGTATGAAAAATAAGTCCATTTTATACTTAGATGTTTAATTATGTATATGCAAATATTCCAAAGCCTGAAACACTCCTGGTCCCAACCATTTCAGATAAAGGATAATCAATCTTTGTTTTGTTTGTGCATAAGTATCTACATATATAATTTACATACGTATAAATTACAGTTTAAAGCATATGAAATTTAAAACATATAAAACCTTTAAAAATAATTTAGAGGGCTGGGAAGGTGGCTCAGTGGTAGAGCACTTGCCTTGCATGCATGAGGCCCTGGGTTCCATTCCTCAGCACCACATAAGCAAAAAAAAAAAAAAAAGCCGGAAGTGGCACTGTGGCTCAAGTGGTAGAGCGCTAGCCTTGAGCTGAAGAGCTGAGGGACAGCACCCAGGCCCAGATTTCAGGCCACACGACTGGACCCAAAAATAAATAAATAAATAAATAAATAAATAAATAATAAAAATAAAAATAATTTAGATATAACTCACATATCCTAAAACAAAGTTGTGAACCATCAATTTCTGATTTTAGAACATTTATCTCACCCCTCCCGAAGAAATCATGTATCCATTTATAATCTTCTATAAACATTTGATACAATTCACCCGTGAAGCCATTCTCTTTAGTAACAACTATAATTCCATTATAATTTCCACTTTTTCTTGAGTCACTTTTTGGTAGTTATTCCTTTCTAGGAGTTTACCTGTTTCATCTAGGTTATCTAGTATGTTGGCAAACAGTTGTTTATAACAATTTTTATTTCTATTTCATTGGTAGTGGTGGCTCCTCTTTCATTCTTGACTTAATACTGAAATGTGAGACCTCTATCATATTTTTCTTTGTTAGTTAAAAAGTTTGTCAAATTTGTTGATCTTTTTACAGAACCAACTTTTGGTTTGCTTTGTTGGTGTCCTGTATTATTTTTCTATTCTCAATTTCATTATTTTTTAACTTTGATTCTTTTTTGTTTTTGTTTTTGGTTGGTCTTGGGGCTTGAACTCTGGGGTCTGGGCACTGCCCTGAGCTCTTCAGCTCAAGGCCAGCGTGCTCTACCACTTGAGCCACAGCACAACTTCCAGTTTTCTGGTGATTAATTGGAGATAAGAGTCTAACAGACTTTCCTGCCTGGGCTGGCTTTGGACTGTGATCCTCAGATCTCAGCCTCCTGAGTAGCAAGGATTACAGGCATGAGCCACTGGCTCCTGGCTAACATTTCTTCTTTTACTTCAGCTTACTTGCACTTCATCTTGTTCTTCTGTTTTCTCTAATTTATTAAGGAGAATTTTTGACAATTGATTCAAGAGTTTTCTTTCTTGATATAGGTATTTTCAGGTAGAAATGTTCTTTTAAGCACTGTTTTAGTTATATACTAACTTTTGATATGTGTTTGTTTTTTATATGTTTTTGCTTTTGATTTTAATTTTTGTTTTTATTTTTAAACTTGAGGTATTTTCTAATTTCATTAATGATACTTTGGCTGGTTGTCCATTTGGGAGAGTGTTGTTTATTTTTCATGTATTTGTATTTCTCTTGTTTCCTTCTGCTATTGATTTCTAGTATAATTTTGTGTGGTTAGAGAATATACATGGTATATTTTCATGTCGGTATAATTTGTGGAGGGGAAGGGGAAAAACAAATCGTTTAAATAAGGATACTGGTAGACCCATTGCAACAATGAGATGTACAAGTCGTTATGTCGAAAACGAACTTTACAACTTTGGTGGGGGGGGGGTGGGGAGGATGGGGGGGCGGGGGGAGGATGGGAAGGGATGGGAAGGGGAAACAAAGGAGGAGGCTACAATGCTTGATAAGAAATGTACTCATTATCTTGCCCATGTAATTGTAACTCCTCTGTACAGTATTTTCACAATATAAAAAAAGAGAATATACGTGGTATGATAAGCATTTTTAAATGTATTGAGACTTATTTTATTGCTGATAGGTATGTATCCTAGAAAATGTTCCATGTACTATTGAAAAGAATTCTACTGTACAAGTATATCTTAGATGTCTGCTAAGTCTCATTGGCTCTTCATATGTTTCTGTTCTTTTTCTTGTTGATCTATTTTAATTTTTCCTTGAGGACTTGAACTTAGTGCCTCAAATTCTCATTCACTCACAGCTAGTGAGAGCTGTACCACTTGAGCCATATATCCATCCTGGCTTTTTGCTAGTTAAATAGAGCTAGTGTGTCAAACTTTTCTACCTGGGCTGGCTGCAAAATGAGATCCTCTGGATCTCAGCCTCCTGATAATCTAGGATACAGGTATAAGTCAGGGTACCCAACAGTGAGCTAAGTATGAAAATGAGATATTGAAAATTCCAACTGAATTATCTGTTCTTCCTTTCTTCTGTAAGTTTTACTTCATGTATTTTGGATGTATGTTATTAGAGGTGTATATGTGTATAAAGATTGGCCCTTCTGTAATTATGAATTTCCCTTTGTCTTTCACAGTTTCTGTCCCAGACTATTTCATGTGACAGTAATATAGCAACTCCAGCTATCTCGGTTACTGTTTCATGGTATATGTTTTATGCATTCTTTTGCTTTCAACTCAATAGTGTTTTTTAATTTAAAGTGTGTCTTTTGTAGACAACATACAGTTACATCATTTTGTTTTTATCAATTCTGTCAGTCTGTATCTTTTAGAGTGTTTAATCTATTTCATTTAATGTAAATATTAATATAGAATTCATCTCTTCCATTTTGCTCACTGATTTCAGTGTGTCTCAGGCTTGTTTTTATTTTCTCTTACTCTATTGCTACATTCTTTTTTTTTTTTTTTTCTTTGTCAGTCGTGGGGCTTGAACTGTGGGCTTGAGTGCTGTCCTGTAGCTCTTCAGCTCAAGGCAAGAGCTCTACCACTTGAGCCATAATGCCACTTCTGGTTTTCTAGTGGTTTATTGGAGATAAGAGTCTCATGGGGGGCTGGGAAGGTGGCTCAGTGGTAGAGCGCATGCCTTGCATGCCAGAGTCCCTGGGTTCGATTCCTCAGCACCACATAAGCAAAAAGAAAAAAGCCGGAAGTGGCGCTATGGCTCAAGTGGTAGAGCGCTAGCCTTGAGCTGAAGAGCTGAGGGACAGTGCCCAGGCCCAGAGTTCAGGCCCCATGACCAGACCCCAAAAAAAAAAAAAAAGAGTCTCATGGACTTTCCTGCCCCAGCTGGCTTTGATCCTCGATCCTCAGATCTCAGCCTCCTGAGTAGCTAGGATTACAGGCGTGAGCCACCGGCACCCAGCTATTGCTACCGTCATTTTTTTGAGTAGGTATTTTCATTTAGCAACTTTTTTTTTTTTTGGTCAGTTGTGGGGCCTGAACTCTGGGCCTGGGCGCTGTCCCTCAGCTCTTCGGCTCATGGCTAGCACTCTACCACTTGAGCTACAGCACCACTTCTGGCTTTTTTCTACTGATGTGGTGCTGAGCAATTGAACACAGGGCCTCATGCATGTGAGGCAAGCACTATACCACTGAGCCACCTTCCCAGCCCTCACTGAATCATTTTAAATTTTTTAAAAAACTTGTAAAGGTGATATATAGAAGGGTTACACTTACATAAGCCAGGTAGTACTTTTTTAACAGAGTCACCTTCTCCCTCATTCTTTCCCAGTTTTCCCCCTCCTGACTGCTTCCCCCAAAGTTGCATAGTTAGTTTCCAGCATAGTATCTAGTGAATGTCACTGCTGAATTGTTTCACCCTATATCCCACCAATTTCTGTGCTTTCCCTTCCCCTCCCCAATTCAGATAACTTATATACAAGACAAAGGGTACAGAAATCAAAAACAGCAATAAAAGGAATAAACAAAAAAGGAAAAAAAAACAAACAGTACGTTAAAAAAATCTCTTGTTCCCATTTCTTGAAGTTCAGTTTGATAAGCATCATATGATCATATGCAGATAGCTATTAAACCCTTGGAATCTTCTCTTAAGAATAACCTCCTTTGTTCTCACTGTGTGAATGTTTAGCATGCTGTTTAACTAATTGTATCCAAGTGTAATTATTTGTCTTTTACTATCCATTGAGTTTTCTTGTAAATTTATAGGTACATTTTAGTTATTACAAATGAGGGAACCATGCAGCCTATGTTTCTTTGGATCTGGCTTACTTTGCTTAGTATATTTTTTCCCAAGTCTTTCCATTTCTTTATGAATTGGGGCAATATTGTTCTTACTGATGGAAGCATAAAATTCCATTGTGTATATATACTACACTTTCTTGATCCATTTGTCCACTGAGGTAGCTATGGTAAACAATGCTGCAATGACCATGGTTGTGCTGGTGACTTTAGTGTGGCCTGGTTTGTAGTCATTTGGATAAATGTCTAGGAGTGGGATTGCTGGGTCACAGGGATCTCTATGTTTTGTCTTTTGAGGAACCACCATACTGCTTTCCAGAGTGGCTGGACCAGTTTACATCCCCACCATTCCCTTTTGGCCACATTCCCGCCAGCACTGATAGTTTTCTTGATAATGGCCATTCTAACTGGGGTGAGGTAGAATCTCAGTTTTGTTTTGATTTGCATTTCTTTTACAGCTAGAGATGTCAAACATCTCTTCATGTGTCTATTGGCCATTCTTATTTCTCCTTCAGAGAAGTCTCTCTTTAAGTCTTTAACTCACTTATTAATTAGGTTGTTGTTTCTTTGAGGATTTGTTTAGGGGAGATTTAATTTTTTTGAACTCTAAGTATATTTTATATATGAGACCCCTGTCTGATGCATAGCTAGTAAAGATCTGTGTGCTTTCTGTTGATCTTACTAGCTGTGTCCTTTGCCATGAAGAAACTCTTCTTTACTGAATCTTTTTTCTGCCAGTTCAGTTATGCTATTGAACTCCTTCTCATTTGGTCCTCTTATATACCTTTCGTCTCTTTATTTGTATTCTGTTTAGTGAGCTTTGTCTTGGATTTTCTCTTATATGTGTTTGCTTGATTATTTGAATATATTTAAAATAATTGATTTAAATTCTGTGTCTAGTATGTCCAACATCTGGACTTCCTATCTATGGGACATACTTTGTCTCTTTTTATATCTTTTTGTTGAAATTAAAAAATATATAATGTGGTAACATTATATATCATATTTTTCATCTCTTTCCAGAATCTGTTATTAATGTTTTATTGGTTGTTTATTGACTTTTCTATGAAATTCTTCTATCTTGTCATGTGTGATCACTGAAATTTTTATTTGGTTAGCTTAGGGATGAACTATTGTACATAATTTTTTTAAACATTTGGAAGCTGTGAGAGACTCTGTACATTAGGACACTTCTTTGAACACAGCTGGATAGTTGACAAACCTGTTTGTACAGACAGGCTATCAGCCAGAAGTAATATAGGACCTTCTCAGGACTTTGCTTAGTATGTGTACAGCCTACACATGGTCTTCTTGATTCCCACGGATATTCTGGCCTTTTAAGCTTTTTTAGTTAGCCTGTTGTTTGATACAACTGTTATTGACTGCTCAGGCACCCATGAAGTTAAATATTTGCCTGTAATTGTCTTCACAAGTACCTTTGTGGGAGGGAAATGACTTCTCATATTTTCTGAGCTCTAACTCAGGTCAGGATGAGCTTTCCCCCTTGCATATGTTTTTCCAGGGAACCACTATATAGGTCAGTTAATGACAGTTCTCTAGGAATGGGGCTTTGAAGAAGTTTCAACCCAGTTCTCCCTCCAGTTGCTTCTAAGCTACTGATTTACACAGAGGTTGTGACAGTACTGGTTTTCAAGGCTGTCATGGAGCTGGAGAGCAGGGAATTGGAATTTGAAATACAGCAAGTTAAAAACCCACCATTTAAAATGGAATTTGGATATTTCACTTAAATATAGTTTGAATTCTTGAATTAATTTCCAGAATCCTGACAAAGTTAATTCTCATTGCTTTTGGCTAGTTTTCTCATTACACTTAAGGATTTAAGGGTTTAAATAGAGCATTTTTGGAGGTCCTTATTCTGTCATTTTTGCAGCTATCACTTGATTTTAGTGTTTTATTATTAAAAGTGTTTCAAATCCCATTGAGTGTTCAGTATCAGATTTGATTAGATTAGAGAGCTCAGTTTTGCCACTTACTTACTTTATGCCCTGGGGCAAGGTACAGAACCTGTCAACCTCAGTTCTGCTTGGAAAAGTTTTGGTTGGATGCTGGGTGAGAACTTCTGGTTTTACTGCTTCCGAGTTTCTAAAGGCCAAGTTATCATTAAGTTTGTTTTTCTAATTTTTACCGTACTCTGTCAGTTATATTTTTGTGATAATTATTTCATTCTGGATTGTAAACATTCTTCCATAATGTTATAATGGCTTTTGGCTGCTATTTATTCCTGCTGCTGAGAAAATTTTAAAATACAGTTTCTCTGTATTTTATAACCATTTAAAAATGTGGAAGAGGGGCTAGGAAGGTGGCTCAGTGACAGAGCGCTTGCCTTGTATGCCAGAGGCCCTGGGTTCGATTCCTCAGCACCATATAAGCAAAAAAAGAAAAAAGCTGGAGGTGGCACTGTGGCTCAAGTGGTAGAGCGCTAGCCTTGAGCTGAAGAGCTGAGGGACAGCACCCAGGCCCAGAGTTCAGGCCCCACGACCGGACCCCCAAAAAAACAAAAAACAAAAAACAAATAAAATAAAAATAAAAATGTGGAAGAATACAGTTGCTCTTTCTACCAATATCTTCCCTTTGGTTTAGCAGCTCTTTGAAATGAAGTTCAAGTTCATAGAGTTCAAGGGCTACGTTATCGAAGCCATATGTTTCCCTTTATAGCTACACTTTGTATATTGTCTTGAAGAAGTGATCTCAGCCGCTGAAGATTTTAATCATTGTCATGTTTTGTGTGTGTGTGTGTGTATGAGAGAGAGAGAGAGAAAGAGAGAGAGAATATATATACGTGTGCCAGTACTAGAGTTTAAACATTTATTTGGCTTGCTTGCTCTGTTGGCTTGCTCTGTTGGCCCTCTACCATTTGAGTCACACCTCTAGCTCATATTTCTCCTAGAGACATTCTTGTTTGAGGAATGGGTTTCAAGATCTGAGGCCATTCTCTAGGAGGCCTAAATTCATTCTCTCATTTTTCTGGTGCCAGTATATGGCAATCTATTGTGGTCAGCTTCGAAAGCTGTTATAGAAGCCAAGGACTGGTTGACTTCGAAATAGAAAGCTGAATGCTGGTGGCTCACACTTATTATCTTAGCTACTTGGGAGGCTTAGAAACACAGTCCAGGCCAACCTGAACAGAAGTTTGTGTGATCTCGTCTCATCCCATAGCTGGATGCAGTGGCCCACATCTGCCATTTTACAATAATGGAAGGCTGAGTGGAGCACTGTGGTCCTAAACCAGCTCAGGCAGAAAAATCTGTGAGTCCATTTCAATAGAGATAAGCACATGTCATACCAGCAATGCCACTGTGAAGCCTAAAACATGGCCCAGGAAGGAAGGAAGACCCTATCTTAAAAATAACCAGCAAAAGGTGGGCGCCGGTGGCTCACGCCTGTAATCCTAGCTACTCAGGAGGCTGAGATCTGAGGATCGCAGTTCAAAGCCAGCCCGGGCAGAAAAGTCCATGAGACTCTTATCTCCAATAAACCACTCAAAACCAGAAGTGGCACTGTGGCTCAAGCGGTAGAGCTCTTACCTTGAGCTGAAGAGCGCAGGGACAGCGCTCAAGCTCAGAGTTCAAGCCTCATGACTCACCAAAATAAATAAATAAATAACCAGCAAAAAAATAGGACTTGGTGGTGTGGCTCAGCTGTAGAGTTCCTGCCTACTAACCATGAGGCCCTAAGATCAAACCCCAGTACTTACACAAAAAAAGAAAAAAGAAAAAGAACTTCATTGTTTACAGTTCTGGAGGTTGGAAGTTCAAGATCAGGGTTCTGGCAGCTCAGGTGCCTGGAGAAGGTCCATTTCCTGGTTCATCACAGGTACCTTCTTTGCTGTGTCTTCACATGGTGGAAAGTGGGAGGTCTATGGGACATCTTTAAAAGGGCATCTTTTAATGAGGGTGCTAGCCTCATAATCCAATGACTTACCCAAGGCCACAATTCCTTGGACATTAGAATTTCAACATAAGAATTTGGGAGAACACAATCATTTTGTTTATGGGAGTAAAATATTAAAACACTTGTGTTCCTGTCTTTATTAGAATTAGACTCCTGGCAGGCATGGCAGCCAGACAGGCTGGCTATCACTGTGGGAGAGATAAAGATTCAGGTTCACCTCTGCCATCTTAACCTTTCTTCTATTTGCTTCTAGGCCTGTGTTCCTTTCCCAAGGCCTATGCATGAGGCTGTGGTAGGTCCCTATCCAACCATTGCAGTATCTGTGTTTGTGTTGAGCCCTCATTTTTGGCTCTTGGAATAATATAGGCCTCTGAACTGTTTAGTACAAAGACTTTGTTACTCATCTGGGCTCCTTCTTGGGTTAGCAAGCAGAAATAGAGGCTGGTTGTTTGCTCCCAAGGCCTTCCTAGCACCAGATTCAACCCCCCACCCCTCCCTTCTCCTGCCCTCTGCTGGTCTATGGGCACTGTGAATCTGCTTTCTCCTGTGCCCCAGCACAGGCTGCTCCTCAGCCACTAATCATCTCCTGTGGGTGGCACTATTTCTGAATCCCAGTGAGTTAGGACAGCCAGCCAGAGCAGGCCTGTGTGGAGGTGGTGTGGGTGGGTCCCCATGTGCTGCAGTTTGAGAGCTGCCAAAAATATCAGTGAGCAGTAATCCTTCCATTAGCTCCATCCCTCCCTTAAACATGACTTCATCTCATGTGGTCCTGCACAGTTGCCTGTCCCTCAGTCCTTCCCATCCCCTCTCCCCTTGGTGATAAACTTACCAGACACAGGCAGGCTGATGATGATACCATACTGCAGTGGATTTCTTTCTGCTCTTTCTTCCCAGGCCCAGGTGGACTGCTCCACTTGGATGGTGAAGTTTGATTATTTGTGATTGCTCTCACTAGTTGCATTAGCTTTGTTAAAAAACTATTTTCCCAAATGTACAGAACTAGGGACAGCATCTTGAGCTGCTACTGGTACAGAACCTCTGGCAGAGCTCTGCAGGTACCTGAGAAAGACATCTCAGCCTTGGGAGGTTAAATGTGGGAACCTGTGTATCGAGATGGGAGAAACAGCCCTGGTTTCCCACACCATCCATGTAGTCCAACAAGACACCCATCTTCCTGCTACACCACCACTCCAGGTTGGCACTGGGTCTTCCCCTGCTGTGGTTCTTTTGTGCTTGATGCTTCATCCCCCTCCAGGCCACCCATGGTGTGCAGCATTCATTCTACTATTCTGTTCCTTCTGGGGCTTAGTATCCATGAAAGACAGTGAAGGCTCATTCTCCTGAGCAGCACTTCCAATTCTCTCTGCTTAATGTTCTTGTTGCCAAAGTAGATATAGGAGTCTATATATAGTAGAGTCTGCCCTGGTGAGACTCTTCTCCACCTCGTAGAAGTGATGCCATCAGAACACATGGGACATGTTCAGGGAATGGACCAGAGTAGGGTGGGAGCTGGCTCATTCTGCTGGTTACTGAGCAAATGTGATGCAAAAGGATCGTGCCTCTGCATGTAAACCACAATCAAATAACACCTGCCTTATAGTCTGCCGCCATCTGGACAGGGTGCAGCTGACCTGAAAGAGTACCAAACCTCTGTCCTGTGGATCTCCAAACTGAACCTGAGAAAGTATATCTGGGGAACTTCAGAAGGATCAAATGATATGACATTACTCAGCCCATTTGCTCGGCGATTTAGTTGGGGATTATTTTTTTTTCAGGTAAGGTTTACAAATACTTGTTTAGCTGTTGCGGAGGAGGGGATTGGAAAGTCATAGGTAGCCCTACTTCAGGAATAGCTAGATCTGGGACTCTAAACAGAGTTCCCAAGTACATTGACTTTTCTATCTTCATTTCTTGATCCTGCTTCGCTCTACAGACTCATATATGGCCAGGCATGGGAGAAAAAAATACACATTTCCAACAATTCTATAAAGCTCTTAACTCAGTAACCTTGTCGTAGAACCATTCTCATTCCCATTGCTGAAACAATCACCCTTGCCAGGAGGTGAAACAGCATTGACAGGTTTATGGCTAGGCCACGTCTGTATCTCTTGTCTTGGGATACATGAAATGTGGCCTTGGCAGGTTCCTTGGGTGACTATTTCCAGCCTTGTGGGAAGGGTGGTCTCCCTGTCCAATAGTAGCTGGGAGGGGAGCTTCTGCCTTGACCTCTGTTTCTGGTGGGATGCAGTCTAAGCACATAAATGGGTTCTCCTTCCTAAGATGTCATAGCCCTCAGCACTATTGTTCTGGAGGTTGGCCCACACTGGATGCAGAACAACCTGCTTCACTTTGTGCTTGAGATCTATCATCCTGCTGTTCCTAGACCCTCAGTTGGGGTTGCAAGGGCATCATGTCTCATCCCTGGAAAATTCAGTAATCCCATCCAGATGGTAGCTCATGCCTGAGGGTGCAGCTTCCTGAGCTAACCTAACCCTGTATGGTAAGAAGCATCTCAAAAGTGGATTGGAGTGAGGGTCCTCTGTCCCCCCCAATGTGCATTATGCTCAGCTTCCAGCTCATGCCACAGGAAACATTTGTTGACCATTATTGGCTTCCATCTTCTACACAGCAAGGCAGCAAGCTCATGGCAGTGCCACATCCCTGTGCTTATACCTGGGATACATCTAAGGTCTTGACATTCCTCAGGAATGAATGGTGCTTCTCTACCCTGGCTGCATTTGGAAGACACCGCTGGGAGCCCTGCTGATCTAAAGCCATGATTCTTTCCCATGAATGTGGAAGGAGTTGCTTAGGGGTCTTGTGAAAGTTCAGGTGCTGATTTGTCCAAAAAGAGTCTGAGGGCCTATGATTCTGCCCAGCTCCCAGGAGGGCTAAGATAATTTCATAGAGGTCAGTGTTCTTTCATCAAAAAGTCCACAATGCCAGGTACTGGTGACTCACACCTGTAATCCTAGTTACTCTTGGCTGAGATCTGAGGATCATGGTTCAAAGCCAGCCCAGGCAGAAAAGCCTGTGAGATTCTTATCTCCAATAAGCCACCAGACAACTGAAAGCGGTGCTGTGGCTCAAAGTGGCTCAAAATGGTGGAGCACTAGCTTTGAGCAAAAGAGCTCAGGGACAGTACCCAGATCTGAGTTCAAGTTATACTGACAAAAAAAAAATGTTACTAAGCCCCTATTGTGCATCAGTAAGAGGGATACAAAGATGAGAAGGACTGGGCTCTGCCCTTATGGAGTTCTTTGTCTAGGACAGAGATGTTATACTGGTGATTGGCTAGGGACACAGAAGAGGTTGCCCAAGGAGTGGGAAGCCTTCTCAGGTTACAGTGGTAGAAGCTTCTGATGTATATGGATGAGGCAAAGGGCTGAGCATCAGGTATGGTTGTATATGGGCATACAGTGGAATGGCCATTCATTTGTCTGGATCACCAATACCTGAGAACTAGATTTTGAATATATGTATTGGTCTCAGCTTGATATGTTTTATTTGCTGGCTAAATGAAACATCTTTACATAAAAAGAAGTTCATGTTGATTTTAGACTTTGTTGTTTCAGAAGTAATGCAGTAGGGTCCCAGCTATTCACATCATAGTTGAAACCAAAGAGTGAATTGATTAGTCACAAGTTGTTCTCCTTATTAGTAATTTATTAGTGGCAGAGCCAAGGCTAGAATCCAGTTTTATCTATTCATTGTTAGTTCTGCTAACATCAATGACAGTTTTAGCCATGTGCCAATCTAAGCAACTGGCATTCAGTAGCTACTTGGAGCACTGTGCTGTGAACTATCCTGGAAATGATGCTGTGATTGATTATTGATGTCTGCCAAGGACAAATACTAGAAGAATGGCAACAATTGTTCCAGTTGTTATCATTTTTTTCTTTTTGTGGGAAAAATGAAATATTTCCAGGCCATACACAGGTGGTTCATGCTGGTAACCCTCACCATTCAGAAGGCTGAGATCTGGAGAGTCATTATTTGATGCCAGCCCTGGCAGGAAATAAAAAAGCAACCCTCAGGATTCCACCTTCAAAATAACAAGCAAAAAGCCAGGCTGGAGATATGGCTTAAATGGTAGAGTGCAGGCTGAGCAAGCACCAGCCCCTGAGTTCAAATCCTAGTATAGGGGGAAATTTTTTCTAAAAGCAAAAGCTGAGGTTAGTGATAACTTTAAACATTAACTAAAAGTACATTCCTTCAAGTCTGTAATGATTTATTGAAGTCTAACATGTCTTCTTCGTGTTATTGAACACAAAGCTAAATCCTACATAGCCTGGCCCTTACTAATCTCTGGCTCAGGGAAAAAGCTCTATTCCATAAGGAACCTTCCTTAAACATCTACAGCTTGTGATAGGAAAAATGAACAGCATATTTAAGTTGTGTAGTGCATTCATATAGATTGTTTACACTATTTCTAATTAAGTTAAATGGTAACTAATTACATTTTTAACTGCTCAACTAGCAAGATTTTAGACCTATAAGTGCATTTAAATGCTACCTATCTCTTGCTCTCAGTTAAAAATGACAAAGACAAATAAATGTAAATAAACAATATGTCCAGTAATACCAGACTTCCTTGAAATCTCCACCTCCAACTCTAAACCTGAATGTCCACCCAGGTCAGGGGAGCCGCTAGAGTATCCTGGCTCCCCAAATGTGAGAGGCCAGTCTGCATGTTTACGTCTTAACCTGGAATCAGGTTGGCTAATGGGAAACATAGGAGTTAACAGGTAGGCAGGTTACATATCACAGTAGTGTTCTTCATGTCCAGGAGAATAAAGTATTGACATGAGTGGCCTCCGTCTAACCCTGTTCCCAAAGTGCAAGCTCACCAGGGAAAAATGCACAATTTCAACTGACTGATTCTTGTCATTTTCTTTGCAATACTTGGGTTTGATTTGAGGCCTCATGCTTGAGAAGTCAGTGCTCTATTGCTGATTCATGCCTGCAGCACTTTTATATACTGGTTGGTTTCAGACAGAATCTTTCTCTTTACTTGGGCTTGTGCCTATTTTATCTTCCCCACCTTAACTGGGATGACAGGTGTGTGCCACTACACCCATCTTTTTCTGTTGCTGCCCAGACTGTTGTGGAACTGTGATCCTCCCAATCTCAGCATCCTGTGTGTTTGGGATGACAGGTAGGCGCTTGCCACCAAAGTCCAGCTATTGGTTGAGAAAGTCTCTTGAACTTTTTGCCTGGGGTGCTTTGAACCATAGTCCTCCTGATCTCAGTCTCCTGAGTAGTAGAAACCACTGCACACAGCTTTCATGTATTTTTTTAAATAGATACAGTACTAGCCCTTACTAAGCTCCATGACTTAGTGGAGCATCTATGTGGCATCTCTTCATTTCTGTTCGCAGTGCTAAAAAGTCTGTTTCCTTAGCGTCTTGCAACATGTTATTTTCCAGTGATTCTTGGTCCTCCTGGACGAATTGTTTATGTCTACATGTCTTACTCACTAGGCCACAGGGTGCAGAGTGCAGTTCTGCACCAAGCTACTAGCAGCTGGAATGTTGGATAACAGCCTGTTGTTCCAGGCTTGCTCCTTCCTTCTCTCTGGTGTTGTCAGCTCTGAATCCTTCTTCCCTCTGTCAAGGATAACCTCCTCCTCTTCCCCCCTCCCCCCTCCCCCCCCACCTCGCCCTCCACCACAGAGTGACTGCCCAGTGCCTGAGAGGATAAAGCTGGGGTGCTTAATCCTCTGGGCTTCATGGTGGGGCCAATCTTTGGGAGTTAGGAGTCCAGGTATCTTCTTGTGCCTTTGCCACTAACTAGGATCATGATGAATAGCCATGTCTTTCTCTGCAGTCTGTCTTCATCTGCTGAGTGAGGGGCTGGACCACATTTCCCTGTGACTTGTACAAGTACCTGAGGGCCCTGTTCACCCCTGACAGGACTATGCTGGACAAAGCATCTTGGGAAAGGATGTTTGCATGGCATCCCTGCACACCTGTGTGATGCTTTGTGTGCTAGCCATGATTGCCTCCAGTACCTAATCTCAGGTGGGAATGAAGTGGGAACAAGTTGGGTATCCAGACCTGGGGCTGGGGACTGTGATGGTGCCATTGTGTGGAGGGTACCTTGCCTTCTTCTGGATGGTCTGTGAATTAGGTACCTGAGTGCAGTGAGGGCCTGAGCCCCAGGCCCCAGTAAGAAGTAGTGCTGCAGTAGAGAGGATGAGCCATTCAGCATCTTTGTCATCCTTGCCTTCAGATGATGGGGTGACAGCTAGACAAGGGAAGCCTTACCCCAGGCCAGAACAGAAGGTACCCTCAGCGGTGTTAGGCCTTACTCAGGGATGTTCCAGGGGCCCTAGCAGCCTCTCATTTCTGGAGTGTGGATTTCTGGAAGGCCTTAGAAGAAGCCTCTCCAATCCTCCCATGGTGAAGAACAAGTTCTCAAATGACTTCTGTTTGTATCCTAGGAGTGAGATGTGCCAATCCTGTTGAGAGTGACTGTCCCCAGATGGAGGGGACTGAGGGGGAGGACTTCTGCTTTGAAGTATGTCCACTCAGTCTGACTCCAGCCAGCGCTGTCCTCAACTTCTCTGCCAGTCTCTCTGAGCTCTATGCAGCTGGAAGAGTTGTTCATAGCTGGGATATATGTGGTGCTGTGTTCTGGCTGTTCTTTCTTTTGGGAAGCAGATGGAATGTGAAGGGAGGCTTGTAAAAGCTGATCCTGAACAACACACAGCCAAGTAGCTCACTCATCTCTGACCTTTGTAAACACTCAGGCTAAGGAATTTAAGATCCCAGTTGGGCTTTAAGTAGTAAGTTTTGGACTTAATTGATTTTGCAGCTGGGAAGAGCTTCCAATCAGCAAACCTGTTTCCTGTCTGGGAGTTATTTAAACAGTATGAATGGTCCAAATTTTGCATGATGTAAAGCCAACGTGACATTCTTAAAATCCATGAGAGGGGGTTGCCTGAAAGTGTCAGTGGGCTGAGTAGCACATGGTGTAGAATTCCCCAGCCCTATGCCCTGTAGGGACAGACTCCAGTTTCTATCCAGGGCAGTTCAGCTCAGGACCTATTTTTGCCTTGCAGTTGGAGCACAACCACTGGAGCTCCTTTGTAGGGTGTGTCAGGAAGCCATGCCCCAGGAACAAAATTCTGGAAGGGGCCCCAGGTAAGAGGCATTGTCCTGTAGGCCAGTGGCTGCCTCCCCTGTAGTTTGGTGCCCTGAATCTCTTCACTGGTAGTCCTCCTCTATGCTTGTCACAGATGCTGCGACAAATGAGGAAGTCAGTTCAGGAATACTTTGGAAGAGACAGGCACCAGTAGCTCACACCTGTAATCCTAGGTACTCAAAAGGTTGATATCTGAGAGTTGCGGTTTGAAGACAGCCTGGTCAGGAAAACCTGAGACACTTATTTCCAGTTAACTACCCCCCCCCCCCCCAAAAAAAAAATCCAGAAGTGGAGTTGTGGCTCAAGTGGTAGAGTGCTAGTTTTGGGCATAGAAGCAGACAGTGCCCAGATCCTGCACTCATGCCCACCCAAAGACTGGCACACACACACAAAACTTTGGAAGAATGTC
Source organism: Dipodomys spectabilis (assembly GCF_019054845.1). NCBI lineage: Eukaryota > Metazoa > Chordata > Mammalia > Rodentia > Heteromyidae > Dipodomys > Dipodomys spectabilis. The sequence continues at coordinate 4,271,358 of NW_024870864.1, read as the reverse complement.
TCATTTCCAACACCAGGGAACTGACAATGAGTCCTTCTGTGTGCTGGGTACCAGGTGAAATTCACACAGGATCTTGAGTCCTCACTACCTCCTGCGGGTTCCAAATGAGGAACTGAGCCTAGAGATGGAAGGTAACTCATTTCCAAAAGCTTCTAATTAGGGAAAAATGACAAATCATAGAAATGCACAGTGAGAATGTTTAAAATGTATGTGATTCCATGATCCAGAAACAACTTTGTATTTAAATGATTCAATTGTATGTATTGAAAGATTTTTTTTTGTAGTTCTTGTGGGTGGAACCTAGAGTACTAGCCAAGCACTCTACCACTAAACTACATTCCCAGGCCAAGACGATCGATTTAATTTAATTTTCTAAGACACTGGGGATTGAACTCAATACTTCACAGAAGCACTCTACTACTGGAGCAATACCTCTGACCCTTCTTGCTTTAGTTTACTTTCCAAACAGGATATTGTGCTTTTGCCTGGGCTGGCCTGGAATTAGAATCCTCCTTCTGCATGCTGCATAGTTGGGTTAACAGATGTGTACTACCATGGTTGAGATAAGGACTCACTTTAACCTGGGTTGGCCTCAAACAAGATCTTATCTCTACCACCCAAATAATTGGGACTATAGATGTGAACTCCCATGCCAGCTGGAGATATTTTTAAAATAATTTTAGTTATTACTAAGATATTATACAAAGGGGTTACCATTTCATAAGTTAGGAAATGAGTATATTTCTTTTTTGTATAATCTCATCCTTTTTCTGTCTCCCAGTTTCCCCTCCTGTCCCTGCCTACAAGTTGCATAGTTCATTTCCCACATAGTGTATACTGAATACCATGATTGTATTTGTTTACCCTTCTTCCCTTTCTAAGCCCCACTTTTGCCCACTCTAAAAAGAAAACTCAAGCTGGGTGCCAGTGGCTCACACCTGTAAGTATGTCTACTCAGGAATCTGAGATCTGAGGATCATGGTTCAAAGCCAGCCCAGCCAGGAAAGTTCATGAGATTCTTCAATAAACAACTCAGAAAAAGCTGGAAGTGGTTCTGTGGTTCTGTGATTCTGCACCCAGACCCAGAGTTCAAGCCCCAGAATAGGCAGAGCAAACAAATGAACACCACCACTACTACCAAAAACTCATGTTTCCATATCCTGAAATTCCTTTTAATAAGAATTTTAATTTTAAGTGTTCAGATGAGTTACAGCTTTGGGTTCCTCCCCTAAGGGTAACCTTCTTTAGTCTTGACTGTGTGTATGTGAATGCCTAGTGTCCTTTATAGGTTATTGTGTCGAGTTATATTTTAGATCTAGCTTCCATATATGATAGAAAACATGTGGCATTTGTCTCTGAGCTTGGCTTACCTCACTTAACATTATTTGTTCTAGGTCCATCCATTCTCCTGCAAATGACATAATTTTATTGTTTCAAATGGCCGTGTAAAATTCCATTATATATAATAAGTTCCACATTTTATTGGTCCATTCATCTATTGAAGGGCATCTGGGCTGTTTCCATAACTTAGGTATTATGAATAGTGTAGCAATGACCATGGATGTGCAAGTGTCTTTACTATATGTAGATTTTTTTAAAAAACTAAAACTGAGCCCTTACCACACACACCAATTTTGTACATGATGCTCATCAAAGGAAGGTCTGTGGGTGGTAGCAGGAACAGCAGCAGTAGCAGCAGTAGCAGCAGCTGGGAGCTTAAAAATGCAGGAATTTCAGGCTCCAGCCCAGAGTGACTGAAGCATAATCTGTGTTGGGCAACCTTTTTGGGTGATGGCACTCTGTGCTTACTCTGAGGAACACTGTGGTATCCTCATTTCCCCCACTTGGTCCTGGGCTGTGCACATGCTCCCATGTCAGCGAACATTTTTCTATAATGCTGTTTTCAGTGACTACAGGTCTGTCCTGAGCCCTGTGCCTGGTTGCCACTGTTGAGCCTTTAGAATGCTCCCTAGGCACTGTTAGAGGAATCATTTATCTCCTCAGGACAGGACAGATTGCCCAGAATTGGAGTGATTGGCATGTGCACCAAGGTAAAGCTGGATAGTGTTTGCTAAGTTCTGGAGATTGCCAGCTCAGAAGACACAGAAGTCGACCCCTGCCTCAACCCCTTGCCATACAGGAAAGGGCTCGAATAGGCCTTGATGTGAGTATCAGGTTTCATACTCGGCAGTTCAGTGATCCTGTGCCAATGGCTTAACCTTTCTGATCTCCTCTTTTACCTGCAGAATGGAGATGCACGTGTAGCTCCTTGGTGGTTATGAGCCTTAGGCATGATGAAAACACCTGGAACCTGATTCCTTCATTCCAGTCTTTCTAAGTAAAGTGAGCTCCTAGGGGTTATGGTTTGAGTGCCCCACCAAAACTCAAAAGTCAACTTACACTTGTCTCTTACATGTGTCCCTCTCACCATGTGATGGCCCCTGCTACCTCTGTCTTTGAAGAAAGTCACCTACCTCACAACAGGAACATAAAAGCCTTCAACCTTTCTTCTTTATAAACTACCTCGTCTGCATTCTCTACTGATAGCAACAGAAAGTGGACGGAGACAGAGGTCTTACCACAAATCCTTAGACATTCTTGTAAAAAACTACCTGTTACAGATTACAAATTTCACTTTAGTAAGTACACATAGAAGTTACTGGCCTTTCTGTTAGGTTCTCTGGTGTCCTGGAGGAATATATGGTGTGGACACTGCAGCAAAGGACGCAGGACACCTGTAATCCTTGCTACTCTGGAACCTGAGATCTGAAGCTCGTGGTTCAGAGCCAGCTCAGGCAGAAGAGTCCTTTTATCTCCAATTAAACATTAAAAAGCCAGTAGTGGAACTGTGGCTCAAGTGGTAGAATACAAGCTTCGAGCAAAAAAGCTAAGATACCATGTGTAGGCCCTGAATTCAAGCCCCAGTGCCAGCACAAACAAAAACGAAAGGGACTTCCTGAATACTTGAGTTAAAATTGAGTAGATATATAAAACATGCAAGCCGTGCTAGTGGAGAGTGTGCTGAGAGGTGGCTGTGGCCATGTGTACCTGGGACTGCTGCAAGACCTGCACCTGTCTCACCTGCTCTTCAGGGAACCTTGTTTCCTGGACATGCAGTCATGCAGCCACAATATGTGGCATGGCATCCCCTTGTGGTGGTGTGTATGTCAGCCTCATGTGCTCCATGAAAAGCACCATCCCAGTGCTGAGCCACCACAGCGACAAGGCACTGTTGAGGCTCCCGAGCGAAGGTAGTTAGTTGGCAGCCAGAGCAGGCTCCGCCTCAGTTCACCAGGTAGACTGTGCTGCTAGCTGGGACTGCTCCTTAGAAACATGGGCCTTCAGGCTCCATCCCTGTGGTTTCAGTAATCCATGATGCTGGAGGAGCCCCTGGACTGCCTCCCCACCAGCCTACTGTCCCTGGTGCTTGGCAGAAGGCTGAATAAGTGGCAGCATGTCTTCCTGCCAGGATGAGGGCAGTGGCCCTGCAGACTCCAACCCTACACAAATGCCATCAGTCACTATGTGACTGCTCTCTTTTGTTACTCCTAACTATACTTATTTGTTTTGCTTTCTTCTTTATAACCCCTTTGACTAGGGCTCTGTATACAGTTGGCTTTTGGAAAACAGCACGCTAGGACTTTTATAGAACCTCCCTCAGAAGTCCCTGTTCTGCCTGCTGCTCCTGGGTTTTAATAACACAGCGTCACACCCCTCCATTGCTTGGAGCCTTCTGTCAACACTCCAGAGGTTGCCTGGAAACTGCTGACTGTAGCCAGCCCGCAGACCTGAGACTGAGTTGCGTTAGGTGGCATAGCAGTGCTCATTGCAAGAGTCTATTATTTTGAAGTGGCAACTGCAAGTAATGAGAGAGGCTGTCACCAAGGTCCTTGGCTGTGTCACGTGGAGAGGCTGGAGAGTCCAGCCAGGAAGGCTTCCTTGGTGATTTTTCTTGGGTAGGTGTGACCTGTGCACCTGCCAGGTGTGTTATCCATTAGTAAGGGCCACAGGGTGTGGGGTAAGCAGGTGCCTGGCCAAAAGCAGCATTTGTAAAATCCCAGAAAAGCATAAAACACATCTAGGATCTGAAGTGGCACAGCGAGCACTGAAGGAAAAAAAAAGAAACAACAGAAAATGAAAGCTAGACAACAAGCATGCAGAGGCATGGATGAGTCCGAGCCCCTGGCTCTGTAGAGAGTGAACGTCCTTGAAGGAGGCAAGAGGGTCTGCATGGCTTTGGTGTTGTCATGGGCTTGGATGTGTTTGACTGAATCTGTTTTAGCTTTTCTCAGTATTAGGGTCTTGTTTCTTTTGTGGCCCTTCCCCAGGTGGGGAGTACGGCATCATGCTGCCCTCACCCTTTGCCTGCTTCCATGGTGAGCACAGTAAAACACTGCCCGAGTTTGTTGTGTTATGTCCCCAGCTATTCCGTGGTGAGTCTCTAGCCACAGGGAGATAGGTGACGTGTCTCCAGAGCAACTCCCTGAAGAGGCAGGCCACCCCCACTCCTCGCCCTCAGGGCTTGGAGTAGAAGGAGGAAGTGTGTGTGTTTCTGACATAGCTTTTACTGCCCTGTGCCTGCACACCTGCCCAAGGAGCTCACAGAGCTCAGGAGCAGAAGCCCCACTTCCGCCTGGCTCTGATGGACTGAGGGCTTGTGATCGGCACCCAGTGGTATCCCAAGAGCCTTAGGCCACTTGCTCAGGGCCCAGAGGTCCACTCTTCTCCCCGCTGCTAGTTTCCAGGAAGATGAGAGAGCCAGAGGCCCACTGCACGTTCAGGAAGATGGCTGCCTTTTACCAGTGCGTCAGGCCTGACCCCAGGTGGGCCCCTCCCCTTCCCTGGGCAAAAAATTGGTGGTGGAAGGTTTTTTGAGACTGGAGGAAAGAAAGGCTATGCTATCACTGCAGGGCACAAGGTTGGGGGAGATCGCCATCCCTTGGGGCTAAGGCTAGACCTTCAGCACCTAGTGCCTTATATTCTTGAATGTTTGTAACCTTTCTATTTACAGACTTATCTCGTCTTCTCCAATTGTGTGAAATTTGGAACAAAATAATGACTTCCTTTGTTTCCTTTAACACTAGTACATGTATTCAGAGGGCATGAGGAAGACTGGGAGATGAGAGGAGGGTTGAGCACACAGAACATTTTGCTTTTACTAACCTGGGTTTGCACCTTGGATCCACATGGCACAGGGAGGGTAAAGACCAAGGTAAGAGGACATCAGAATTATCACCTAATCTCAGCACCAAAGGTTTTTGTATCCAGCTGACAGACCCAGCCATGGCCGACTCCCTGCTGGAGCTCCCACACAGCAGCACCCAGCGGCCCAGCACACACCCACCTCAAACTGCTGTAGGTGACCTTATTCCTGGAAGCTGTTTGACTCAGTACATTTTAAATTCTGTGCTCAGGGGTACAGAGGGAAGTCGAGCTTAGTCTTGATTTAAATTCATTTGCTCAGCATAAGTAAATACATAGTGTGTGATAACCCACACAGAAAATTTCCAGGGTTATAGCTTGTGTCAGTCCAAGTCACCATTACATCCCATCCCTGAGGTTGGATGGACAATCTTGGAAAATTGCATCTTTGGAAAGTGTCACCTGCATGAAGTGGGCAGAGGTATTTGAGTTGGTGTATTTTCTTCTCACTTTATTCTTTCCTTACCCTGTAATTCAAGGATTCCTTGTGAACACAGGGCCTCATGCCAGGAATATCCCAGTGCATGGAAGTCATTATTGCTCCTGTTTCATTAAAAATTACCAGTAAAATGGGGCTGGGAAGGTGGCTCAGTGGTAAAGCGCTTGCCTTGTATGCATGAGGCTCTGGGCTCGATTCCTCAGCACCACATAAGCAAAAAGAAAAAAGCCAGAAGTGGTGCTGTGGCTCAAGTGGTAGAGTGCTAGCCTTAAGCTGAAGAGCTGAGGGACAGTGCCCAGGCCCAGAGTTCAGGCCCCACGATTAGACTCTCCCCCCCCAAAAAAAAATGATCAGGAGACCCTATCTCCTTGGAATGGCCAGAATAGAGTAGTGGCTTCTTATATTAGGCTTTGGGCATTCTAGTATTTGTACCAGAAAAACCTCAGGTCTGCATCTGCCATGCTACAGAAGTATCAGCCACACGAGTATCTCTCTGGATAAATCAAATCTTGAGTTGTGTATATACAGTATGTGTAGAAGGCAGGCAATGTATTTATTACCTTAATAAATGTGTGCATCCAGCCCTTCTAAAAATGTGCTTTGTGCCCTCTACTCAGTCTTATTTGTTGTGTGTTTAGCAGTTGGCATCAGGTACAGCTTGCACTTTGAGACTGAAAGTTTCCAACTTACTGTAATTGGCATCTTTGTGAGATACTCCCCAGCAGTAAAAGGAATTCACATAACAGTTCCCCAGTCATTATGCAAATAGGATTTCTAAAATAAGGTCATGAATTTGAAGCTCTGATGCTTAGCTATTCTTGAAATAACAGTTTTATAAAAGTCTCTAATAGATTTTTTTTATTCTAATAACTTGAAAATGTCCAAATGAATATGTTTAAAATCTCATATGAAAACATACAGTTCTGGATGAGAAATTAACAAGTTGGTCTTGTGAAAGCTGTCACACAGTGCCATCTGAGATGGGACTTTCTCCTGAGTGTGTTTGTGAAGATGTAGGCTGCCTGTGTGAATCCAGACCTCCTGTCTACCTGAGTGAACACTGTAGTAAGCAGTGATACACCTCCATGGCTAACTTCATAAGGACACTGAATATACTAAATCAACTATTATGCAAGTAATTTTCTAAAGGTGGTTTATCTTATATAAGATCCTATTTATACACCCTGTCTAAACAATTCTGTTTATCCCATGGATGGCTGAGCTTGTGGGAACGAAGCTGTGGTGTTACTTTGCAAAGAAACAGCTCCGAAAATGTCTTCATCCATCTCTCCTCCATCTCTAGATGCTCTCTGTCCCTGTCCTGCCCTGGCTATTAGGAAGCCTGGAGTAGGGAACAAGCCTTCTCTACAGGCCTCCTCTGCATCCGCATAGCTACAGGGTAGATAAGAACAATTCAGCCTACAGAAAATGTGACATAGTCTAGCAAAGTCAGATTTTAAAGAAGTCTGTCCTTGAGACATCAAATGTTTTCTGGAAGCTGTGGATGACTACTGGATGCCATCTCACTTTTAATAACAAGCGAGAGAAGTGTCTGCGGTTCACTCCTCCATTCACTCCATAGTATTTCTGAAGCACCTACCGTGTGCCAGTGCCAGGTGGCTACCTGATTCCCATCTTCATAGAGTTACCACACACTTAATGCAGTTCTCTAGACCAAGCTTTATTTCATTGTTGTTTTTTTAAAAGATGAACAAGAAGTGTTATGATACTATGAAATCCTCAGGCTGACCAGCCAGTGGGTTCTCTTACTCTTGTCACAGTGTTTGCAAGTTCTCTGCGTTCAGCCCCTTGCTTAGGAGATTCCTTGGCTTCCTTTTCTCTCGTGTCCATGCTCTAGACATGGCCCTGTCTCCTCCTTGCCCTTGCTGACAGATGGCAGAGGAAGGTGTGCAGACAGCTGTGTGTCAGCTTGGGAGCAGGCAGGCAGCTGGCACCCGCAGGGAGGGCTCAGTCTCCACACCACTGCCTGTGTGTGGCGGCCACAGCAACCAAGTCCCTCTGCTCCTAGGGATAATAATATCATTAAGCAGCAGCTGGCACTGTTTTTGAACAGAGATTTCTCACAGGAACTTTGTGAGCATTACACATTCCATTTGCCTCAATAATGTGAAACTTATTTTTTCTAAAAAAAGGAATAGGCAGATCCCAGCGTGACTCACTAGAGAACAATAGTTAAGTCATAACTTATTTTTGTCTTTTTCCCCCAAGAAAAAGGAGGAATTGGTTAAATGTATAGGGAATGTAAGCAGGCGTACATTTGCATAGGGTGACTTGGTGGAAAACTTATACAAGTATACATACCATTACCCAGGCCCAGGTGAGTCTTGTGAAGGAAAGGTTCAGGGAATCGTGTAGTGACTTTCACTTATCTGGAAGGGACAGAGAAGTCCTCCTGAGGAAAGGGAGATGAAGCCAAAATCAGAAGAATGAGTAGGAGTTGGTAAGACCATAGTGGGGTAAAAGGGCAGGAGCCTCATCTGCAAATACCCTGGATGGGAAAGAAACTGAGTTCTGTGGGCAGAGGGAGGAGAGTTAAAGTATTCATTTCTACCACGTATGCCTGGATTAGAATCCAGCCCACCTCCTCTTGTTGCTGTGTGGATGTACTCACGCTTAATTGCTTCCCATTCTTGCTTCCATTTCCATGCTTCCATCCCCTTCATTCTCATTTTAGTGTAAGTTTGCTGGAGACAAATAATATCAGATCTTCTTTTCTGAAAATGCCTTTTCTTCTTTTTGAAAATTTTCGGGTAACACTTTTCTCCCTAACAACTTTTGATGAAGCTCCTTTATGCGAAGTATCCAATCAATGGGCCTTCAGAGCTATATACCTGTGAATACTTTTTAACGCCTCATTTCACACATTAATCAGTTTGTTCATCCCTCCCTCGCTCCCTCTTTCTCTCTGTTAAGTTGATTTTTTGGTAGTGAAATGTTTCAATTTCTCCCTCCTTTCTTTTTGTGCATATTCTATAGCTACTTTATTACCATGGGGATTACCTTTGACATTCTAAAGTTGTAATACTCAAATTTAAACCAGTTTATCTTTAGTCGTGTACATAACCTGCTCCTTTGCATTTCTTCCTTGCTTCCTTTATTTTATTTTATGCTGGTCCTGGGGCTTGAATTTAGGGCCTGGGTATTGTCTCTATGCTTTTTTGCTCAAGGTTGATGCTCTACCACATGATGCGCAGCTGTACTTTGGGGGTTTTGGTGGTTAATTAGGGATAAAAGTCTCATGGACTTTCTTGTACCTAAGATCCTCATATCTAAGCTTCCTGAGTAGTTAGAATTATAGGTGTGAACCTCAAGCACTGGCCCCTGCTTTTTTTTTAGTTGTTGGTGCTACGGTCATACCCTTTCACATTGTTTCAAAAAAATAGAAATCAATTTTATTATGTCTAGTCCTAGGGAATGACCTCGGAGCTTGGGTGCTGTCCCTGTGCTTGTTTTGCTCAAGGCTAGTACTCTACCACTTGAACCACACCTCCAACTCTAGCTTTTGCGGGGGGGGGGGGGGGGCGGTACTTAATTGGAGATAAGAGTCACATGGATTTTCCTGCCTGGGCTAAATTCGAATCATGATCATCTTCAGCGCTCAGCTTCTTAAGTAACTAGGATTACAGGCATGAGCCTGTAACCAAAGTTACAGTAACAGTAGTTTAGAGTAATAATTCCTATAGGAAGTACCCCCCTTTTCCTCTTTCCCTCTCTTCTGGCAGCACTGGGGTCTAAACTCAAGGCCCTCTGCTTGCCCTTTTTGCTGTAGTTATTTTTTCAGATAGGGTCTTGTGATTTTTGCTTGGGCCAGCCTCGAACCACCATTGTCTAATCTCTGTCTCCCATGGCACCTAGCCCTAAGTTTCTTAAATCAGGTAGAATGTTTTTAATGGAGTTACAAATCATTATTGCAATAATACTTTCCTTTGAGGGAAAAACTAAGAGAGAGCATTCTAAAAGGAATGTACTCATGACCTGACATATGTAAGTCTGTACATTACCTTTAAATAATAATTTTTTTTTAAAGGGAAGGGATAGGAGAAGGGTGCTGGCTCAGTAATCCTCCTTGAGCTCTGGGGAGTCTAATGGCAATAAAGGAAGTTAAAATAACAATGGTCCCTGAATTGTGTTCACACACCATGATCAGAAGCAGCAGTCAAAGCATAGATCCCTAATGTTTCGGGGCCAAGGCCCTTTTTGCCCTTTCTGGGTCTTATAAACTCAGTACAGGCAGTTCCTGGGGCCGAGGACTTGGCACATGGTTAGATGCTACTGTGCTAAGAGCTGAGAGTGACAAATTAACAACAATTTACCTTCCAGTCCTTTCTGGAAGTTGCAAGCCTTCAGTGGAATCCAGAGTTCCAAAGAAATGAATGTGAGACATTTTCCATGTGGAGAAACAGTCCTGGTGACTCTTCTCTTCCAGAATGCCCCCATGGACCTATGTTTTTATTTCCATTTAGTAGTTGCTTAGGAATGGAATAGTAGACCGTGTGGCACAGTAATTTTCTTTGGGTGGAGGAGCAGTACTGGGGGGTTGAATTCGGGGCTTCACACTTGCTAGACAGGTATTGTACCACCTGAGTCAGATCTCTAGCCCCTCCTTGTGGTAATTTTATGTTTTCCATTTTGAGTAACTCAAACTTTTCCAAAGTGGCAAGAGCAGGTGAACATTCACATTCACATCCCTTCACATTCTTTCTAGTAGAGGGGGAGAGTTCCTGGAGCTTGAACTCAGGGTCTGGGAGCCACAGCTCTACTTCTAGCCTTTTTGGTAGTTAATTGGAGATAAAAGTCTCACAGGCTTTCCTACCTGGACTGGCTTCAAACCACTATCCTCATATCACAGCCTTCTGAGTGCTAGGATTATAGGTGTGAGGCACCAGCACTCAACTACTAGTGTTTATTATTGTCTGTTTCTTTGGTCATAGCCATCCTAGTGAGTGTAAAGTTATATGGCCTTTGACTTGCAGTTCTCCAGTAACTAATAGTATTGAGCATCTTTCCATGTGATTATTAGCATTCATTTGCCTTGTTTGTACAAGTTCCTACAAATTCTTTGTTTTAAATGGGTTTCTTAAAATAGGTTTAAATAGAATTTTTTATATTAGCATTCTAGATATTAGTCCTTTATCAGATATATTATTGGAAAATATTTTCTCCCAGTCTGAGTTGTCTTTACATGTTTTGATAGTTTATTTGAAACTAAAGCTTATAATTTTTGACAAAGTCAAAACATACCTATCTTTACTTAGAGTGTGTTGATTATCTGTCTGGTTGCCTAACTTAAGATCACAGATTTTTCTTCTAAGAGATTTATAGTTTCAGCACTTACATTTAATTCTGTGATGCATTTTTGTGGTAATGAATACATATGGTGTGAGGTTGGGAGTACAAACTCTGTTTCACATGTTGATGTCTACTTGACTTAGAACAATTTGTTGAAAAGACTTCTGTTGTTGGCATGCCTATTAAAATGAATTTCTATACTTTCTTGCATTTATTTCTAGGCTCTTAAGTTCTATTATCTTGGTCTATGTATTATGATGAAACCTTACTTCTGTAGCTTTGCAGTTTTGGAAGTAGAAAGTATGAGTATTCACCTTTATTATTGTTTTTCAAGATTGTATTAGCTCTTTGGTCAAAACTGATAGAATAGAGAAAGACAGATCAACAATAACAGTTTTATATCATTGTTAATTTTCTGCTTATTCTAGCCATATTTAAAAGTGATACCTCTAATTTATAGTGGAATCATCTCTCCTTTTATCAGTTTTTATGGTTTTACCTTCCTGAAACGCCTGCCTTGCCTCCTTTCTAACAATACTTTTTAAAAATAAAAGGTCATTGCTATAATACAAAACTCAAAGCAAAATCACATGGTATTAGTAATTCTCTGTGTAATTTTTGGTCAGATTCACCAGTTTTTCACATTTTACCTCATTTGCTATGTTATTGTTTCTTTGTATGTTTATCTATATATTCATACCATTTCACTTATATACAATTTGATAGTGAACTAGATAAATTATATGTATATTTCCTAAAAGCAGGTATTTTGCCAGATCTGGGGCTTGAACTCATGGCCTTGTCCTCTCTCTTGATTTTTGTGCTGAAGGCTAGCACTCTACCACTTGAGCCATGCCCCATGTCTGGGTTGTTTTTTTTTTTCAGGTTAATTGGAGATAATAGTCTTCTTTGATTTGTCTGCCTACCCTGGCTCCAAACAGTAACCTTCAGATTTAAGGCTCCCGAGTAGCTAGAATTATAGATGTGAGGCCACCTGTGTCTAAGACTGGGATTAGATTTCAGTACCTGTCACTTTGGCTGGTGCCTTACCAACTGAGCCATACCTCCAACCCCAAACACTTGTAAATACCATAATCACACTGATCAAAATTGGGGAAATTTAAATTATACATGATTATTATATAATCCACAGTCCTTGTTCAGCTTGTGTTATGGCAGTTTCTCATCCATCAGTTCAGGACTATCTGTTGCCTCTGCTCTAGAACAAGTACGTGTTTTCAATAGTACAGAACAATCTTACAAAATCTCTCTCATATTCATATGACTGAAGTTTCCTTATAATCGGATTCTTTTTCAGGTGCCATTGTGATATTTTCTGTTCCCATTATTTGCCCACTTTTGGAGGAGATAGATTATTTGTTTTTCATTTATTGGATTATAAGGACTACAAATTTGTAGTCCTTCTGCTTCAGCTTCTTGAGTGTTGAGATTACAAGCACGAATCAATATGACCACAGTAGAAATTACTGGTTTTCTTCAGATTCATTTTCTCCTTGTTTGTAAACAAGGTTCTTTTTGTTTGTTTTTAAAATAATCATTTTTAAGTTAGCCATGCGCATTATAGACAACAAAAAGCGGTCAGAATTAATTTTTTACAAATATTTTCCCCCTGCCTGTCTTACCTATTCACTTTTTCAATGTTACCTTTCAATGAGCAAAAATACTTCATTTTGATGAAGTGCAAAATATGTAGTGTTTTTCTTTTTCTTTCTTTTTTTTTTGGGGGGGGGTCTGGTCATGGGGCCTGAACTCTGGGCCTGGGCACTGTCCTTCAGCTCTTCAGCTCAAGGCTAGCGCTCTACCACTTGAGCCACAGCGCCATTTCTGTCTTTTTTTCCTGCTATGTGGTGCTGAGGAATCAAACCCAGGGCCTCAGGCATGCAAGGCAAGCGCTCTACCACTGAGCCACCTTCCCAGCCCTGTAGTGTTTTTCTTTTGTGGGATTTTAAGCATGTCTGAGACATTTTTGTTTATCCAAAGGTAAAGAAAACAGATTCCTAAGTTTTTTTAGAAGCCATACACACACACACACACACACACACACACACACACACACACACACACACACACACACACACACACATTCCTTTATATTTCTATTGTTTTACCACTTTTTTGTCTTGTCTAGTTAATTTTCTTTCTAACCAACCTTTTTGTGTTAATGAAATGTTTAGCGTTCCATTCTTAGGTATATTTTGGCTATTTATTTATGAGACCGTGTGGTGCTATACAGCCAGGCTGGCCCTTCAACTCTCCATCTCACTGACTCAGCTTCCTGAGTACACCACCATTCCTGGCCTCTTTTGACCTTCTTTTTTTGCTGAACCTCTGCATTAGATGTTTTAGTGTTTTAATCTAGAGGATCACAATATTGATTCTTAATGTCACTGTCTAGCTGAACACCAGTAGCTGAGGTTTGTAATCCTAGTTACTTGAGGCTCAGATCAGGAGAATTGTTGTTTGAACCCAGCCCAGGCAGAGCATTCCATGAGACTACATCTCCAAGGAGGAAAGCTGGACATAGTGGCATGGACTTGTGATCCTAGCAAGGACAGGAAACTCAAGTAGATAGATTGCAGGCAAAAAAAAAAAAAAAAAGAGACCCTGTCTCAACTATAACTGGCAAAAAAGAGGACTAGAGAAATGACTCAAGTGGAAGAACACTAGCCTATTAAATGTGAGGTTCTGAGTTCAAACCTCAGTACCACCAAAAAAAAAAATCACTGTCTACATAAGAATTAACATGTGCAATGGCATATAAAATGCAAGAACCTTGTGATAATCTCTGTTTAAAACCTCGATTTTTACAGTGTAGTCACATACCACGTCTACATGTGCTATGAGGTCACACCATTGAAATTTATGCTCTGAAATAAATTGAAATAAGGAAAAGATGCTATGTTTGCCCACATACTTACTGTCTTCAGTGTACTTCATTACTCCTGTAGCACTCACCTCATCTGGGCTTATTTTTCTTTAGAACTTCTTTTTTACATTTCCTGTAGTATATGTGTGCTGGAAGCAAGTTCTTAATACTTTTCCCTTTTCTAAAAATACCTAGATTTTTGTCTTTGTTGAGTGATAGTTGGCTGCATATGGGTTGCTTTATAAAAATGGCATACCATTACTTTGTTGGGTTAATTGTTGTCATTCATATTGTTGCTTTTCAGTATATGTATCATTTTCCTTTGGCTATTGTCAAGTTTTTTTTCTTTGTCTTTGATTTTAGTATCCTACATGGGGTCTCATGTTGGTTCAGACTTACATTGTACATCCTGCAGGTATTCCTGCCTCCATACCTTCCTCTCCTACTTCCGGGACTTGGTTACATGTATGTGTGGTCCATTGACCTCATGTCACTCGTCAGTGAGACTGTGTTCTGATTTGCTGTTTCCCAGTCATTTTGTTCCTGCTCTTCAGATTATGTTCTTTTTATGTTTCCAATTTTCCATGAAGCCCTTTTTGTGAATATTTCATTTCAGAAATGATACTTTCCATTGGTTTTTAAGTCCTCAATATGTAATTAGTAGCTTCTTTGAAGTCTTTCTCTGCTAATGAAGCATTTGATCACTCGGGTGCATTTTCTTTTGAATATTTTTTTCTATTGCCTTTGTTTCATTGTCCTGTTTCTGTAAATGATTAGTAAATTTTGATTATATGGTAAACACTGTGAATGATACACTGTACAAACTCAGGAATCTTGTTATATTCTCTCCTAGAACTGCTGATTTTGTTCTAGCAGGCTATTAACTTGACTGGACTCAAACCATTAACCAACTCTATCTCTCCTGAAGGGGGTATTAGAACAATTTTTAGCTCATTTGTCTTACTTTCACAACTGTTAGCTCCTGTATACTATTTGTCATTTCCCCATTATGTGCATATGAACTAGAAAAACAGTTGCCTTCAGTTGGGTGTTCCTCTCTCTAGTGTTCTTTTTGTTCTTGTGATAGCCCTCCTCATTTTCCATCTGCTGTGTGGCACCCTTAAACTTTATTCTTTGATCACAGGTGTGCCGAGGCTGCTATACAACACGCAAATCTGTAGGTTCCTTAGGTCTCTCCCTGTGTAGTTCTCTTTGATTAAGGTGAATGCTGTTCTAATCTCTGTCTTCTTCAAGTTCTCACCATTGCTTTCAACTTATTACTGTTAGTATTTTGTTTCTAATTTGTCATTACCATCTGCACAAGATAATAATGATATAGGCTACTCCACCGTTACTGGAAGCCTAACACACCTGTAGTTTCAGGTTTTTTTTTTTCAGAGTTTAGGGTTCATATTAGCAGCTATTTTCTTTCATTAGAGTTTTCTACTTAAAATACAGTTACCTCTGACAGGACAACCCCATTGCTGATGCTGACTAGAAAATAGGCAAGTGTAGAAATCTTGGAAAAGATGATGGGGAATCCATGCAGATTCTGCCATGGGAAGAAAATAGGAGGGAGGAATGTGGAAAGTGGGGTGAATAACATCAAATTCATTTCTTTGCCAGTCTTGGGACTTGAACCCAGGGCCTGGGCACTGTTCCTGAGCTTCTTTTGTCCAAGATTCTACCACTTGAGCCACAGTGCCACTTCTGGCTTTTTCTGTTTATGTGGTACTGAGGAATCGAACTCAGGGCTTCATGCATGCACTCTACCACTAAATCACATTCCTAGCTCCTCAAATTGAATTTTTAAATGTAACCTTCCCTAAGGGTAGCCCCACATGGATGAGATTATCTCTGGAGAAGGGATGGAAATGGGGCCTCTTTTTGGACCTTAGTACAACTCTGAAGTTAGGCAACTTGGTATTCAAAAATCTCAAAGGATGTTCCTACCCAGAAACCCCATTTCAGTTGTTTCTCTGCCCCAGGAAGTCCAGGGCACTGTTAAGAAAGCAATGAAAAGCTGCAATGGATATAAAAGCATAGAAACTCACCCCATGGAGCGAGCCTACAGTCTTGGGAAGAACAGGTTTCAGAAGACACCTCCCCAACAAGTTCTTGACTTGAGTCTTGGAGAGTCAGTGAAAGAAAGAACCCACAGGGATCCGGGCACAACCTGCAGGGTAGTTCAGCATTAGTCACTCCGTAGGGCAAATGCCAAAACTTTCATCCATAATTGTATCATTGATTATATGTACCTAGCATACAGGCATTTTTTTCTTTGCATTGTGTAGGTAAATATAGGGGACTGAAAAATTTTTTAAGTGTGTTAAAATCTATTCACACTCTTTCTGTGAGCACACTTTTGTTCCAGTTTTCAATAGAAGCTGCAGGTAATGATGGAGCTTTGCCATGAGCTGGGAGGAGCCAGAGGTCACAGCTCAGGTGGCAGGGAATGGGACAGCCCCCACAATGAGACTTCTTTAGAAACAGGATTCTGTAGATACCCAGAGACACACCAATGAGCACTGTGCACCACATAGGGGACTGGAGAGCATATGACATCCTTGTGAGTTTATTAGGACTCCTGAAGAGGTCCTTCAGGTCCAGATTTAGTCTACAGAACAAGTTTTCCTGGATTGAGACTTATAGCTATCAGAAAGACAAGAAGGTGGAGGGTAGATGCTGGCTGGTCCTTAGGCCTTGGGTTCCTACAAAGCTACTTGTTTTCATGTGAGAAGCCAAAGATGTGCTTAGAGAACATGGTTGCCAGCATGGTTTTCCTTCTGGATTTTTCCATGGATTATTTTATTTTAACCAGGGGTGGGGAATGTATATTCAGAAGGGCAAGTTACTTCTCCTAGTGGTGATAACATTCTGTTGTCACACATTTCCCCTGGAATGTTGTGCAAAGAGGACCCCTTGCCATCTGTGCACACTACAGTCTTAGAGGGAAGACATTCCTTTGAGATTCTGGTTATTTTATCAATTACCTGGCAGCAGTTTGACTCCATCAGGTTTTGGGGATGAGGGAGTTCTGTTCAGCCATTCTGTGATTGATAACAGTGACCCTAAAGAGAACTGTTTGCACAGGAGCCTGTGATTTCAACACCTACCTGCTGCTGGTGCTGTATTTGTTCATGGATGGGAACACCTGTGCAGAATGAGCAAGTGCTTGCTGTGTGCTGTGCTCTGGCCCCAAATTGGATTAAAATGTTAATGGCCTCCATTGTATATGGGAAGACTAAGTCCCAGTGCTGATAGGTATTAGGGTGAAGTTTTAACCCTAGGCCATCTTGACAAGAAGACTTAGCTCTCTTCCTCTTCACCTTATCACACATTTGTTAGCATGAAGACATTTGGGATATGAAGCATGAGCAGAACTCAGACCTCCCATGTGAGCCAAGCCCATTTGTTAACCTTTATATCCCCATCAGTGGGCATCTTTTGCCTCAAGAGTCTGCTGGCTCTGCTGGCGTCTGGCAGAGATCTTTCTATCAGCTCTTAGGAGAAGGACCCACAAAGGTGTGACCGGTCTGACTCTTGACCTTCCACCTACTCCTGAGTCCTCTGCTGTCAGTGGCCTTGTCACAGCCACTTCATTCAACCTCAGGAGAAGTAAGAGTGAGCCTCTGGACTACTTCAGGCCCATAGGATAGAAACTGGGTTCTCTCTTGGGGCTTCCCCACTGGGCCTTATACCCAACTCTCTCCCACATACCCCTGTACACTCCCAGCACTTCCTAATATTGGTCTTTGAATTCGCTACAGGTGACTGGATACTTGGAGGTAATATCACAGTTCCTCTAGTTATCCTTTCCCAGTTTGTTGACACATGATGGCAATATCTAATTCCTCCCTTCAGACTGAGACTCCCTGTCATCCCCAATGGATGGTCGGTCCCTTCTTCTTGGAAGGTAGAGGCATTTCAATGGGAGATTCCATCCTTTGATTTCCCAACTTTCCTTGAGCCCCTTTGGACTCTGCTGCTTTCCAGGTCAGCACCTACCTGTAAGAGGCCAGAACTATGCTGGTGTCTTCTGCCACCAAATCATAGCAGTTCAGAAGCACCAGCCTGAGTGGACAGTCACGTGGGTGTTCCAGTTGGTGTCTGCTTCACCACCTTGGGCAAGTTAATAAACCTAACAATGTTTATTCTTATCTCCAAAATGAGAGAGCTCAAAATTCTTGGGGAATACTTGAGAACATTCAGACAATAATCTGTGCCCTCAATAAATCACTTACAGTTGTGGTTAACCCCAAATTCAAGAAAAGGAAAGCTTTTGTACTTGTACTTTTGAATTCAGTGCTAGCCTTGGCAGTTGGTAGCCCAGGTTAACCATCCCTCACATTCTCCTGGCACTCTTTCTCTCCATTGCCTCCTTTGATCATCATTGAGCAACAGGATACCCAGGCATCAGGAGGTTGCTACATCTTGGAGATGTAAAGTGGTGACTTGGCAGCACTTGGACCTTTTGGTTAGAACACAGCTGTAACTATTACAGTCCTGCTGATAGACTACCTCATCTGTTGCTTTTGACAGTGAGCACAGGTAGGGACAACTAAACTGTTCTTTCAAGGCTGTGATGGTGGGTGGGGATTTGAACAAGTTCTATTTCTGCCCCACTGCCATTTTTTTTTTTGTTTGTTTTAAATAGAATGATAGGGGACATGATCATGAATCAGATTTGGTAAAGTTCCAACAAAGATTTTGGCATTGCTGATGGAAGACCAGATGTGTTTATAAAGCTAACTCATAAGAAAATTGAGGAGCAAAGTTGACAAAGCTTTTTTTTTTTTGGCTTTTAAAGAATGGCTAAGAGGGAGGACAGACATTCTGACATTAATATTAAAGGACACTATTAAAGATTAGCACCAGCTCTGACACAGCTCTTATTCTGTTCCTTTCCTTCCCTTTGTATTTTCCTTGTATTTCTCCCTTCATTTTTCATTATGTATGAGTTGTAAATGTGAATTAGCTAATATCTGAGCCCTTTTTTCAAGTGTGAGAATTTGGTCACTCTGAGTAAGAAAAGCTTTCTAGATAAACAATGTGTTGGTTTTCATAAGAAGAGTGCACTCTTTTAAGTAAGCATTTATCTGATTTCCATGAGAAGTCAGATTTTTTTAACAGTGTCTGGGATGATTTGATTAGAGAAACTAGTGGAAAGGCTGTGGGATAGAGGTAAAGATGAAGCAGGAACAGCTTTCTGTAGGTTCATCATGTTTTCTGAACTTTTATATCTGCTTGGAATTTCTCATAAGTTCAAAAGAGAAGCTCAATGTAAACAATTACAATGCATTGAAATAATTGGATAGCTCTTAAAATAACATGTATGAAGAATTTTAATAAAATTATGTAAGGAAATGAGGACATCAACCATCCTAATATGTCACCTTATTGACTGGTAACTTCTGCTCACCATGTTCCTTTAACATGAATTTCCGCCTGCTTTCAGCGAGCTGGACATGATTTCCACAAGGGTGACGGACATTAAGCTTCGGGATGCAGCCGAAAGCCTTGGGGAAGATGGCACAGGTGAGGCCCTGCTTCCTCTGCTCTGGGAAGAGCCCTGGGGTTGGGGTGAATGAGGGGCTGATGGACTATGCACTTAGTGGGAGTATATCCAGTCCCTAGCATGTTCAGGTAAGCCTTGTCCTGCACTGTGACCCCAGGCACATTCATATTACTTGTGGGAGGGACTCCCTCTCTTCTCTGTCAAACATGGAGACTTTGGACAGCATTTTCCTCTTACTGGAGGTGAATATGTCTCTGACTTGAAAGCAAAGGAAACAGTGCTGAATGGATTCATTTGTCCAAGAATGTCCCAAGGCATCACTAGAGGCCTTTGCAGGATGACCTGATTATATAGAAAAAAATACATAAAAAAACAGCCTTTGAACTTCTCTCTCTTGTGACTTTTCTCCTTCAGGAGGTCTTTGTTATCTTCTGAGCGAAATTCCAGACCCATGAATCATTATCTCAGAGCAAGGTCCAGGATTACTCTCCTATGTGACTCGTCCACTGTTATCCACACAGTGCTATTTAAGGCTTGATAGACTTGTGAAATTGAGATTAAAAGTCTTCAAGCTCCACATAAAGTCCCTTTTCCTAGATTAGATATTTGTATGGCTCTTGCTTTGCTAACAGAGGCCTCCATCTTCTTTAAAGTCAAGATGCCAATAATGATTTTCTGTGATGTAGTTCAGTTAAGAAATGCTTCCATCAATATTAAATTCTAGCTACTAGCCATTAGCTTCAGACTCCCTTTCATATGTTACAGATGAATTTTTCTTATTATTCTGTATAAGAACCACTTTCCCCAAATGTAAGGGTAGGAAAGTAGTTTCAAATTTCTCATAGTATGGGACACAGAGAATTATTGCTTACTTTAAGTCAGAAAATACTCTTTGAACAAGTATTTTGTTCTCTGAAATAACCTTGGTAAATACTAGTTCTGGATACTTACACAGTCATCAAGAAGAATCAATTTTAGAAGAAGGAAAGAAACTAAATTTTCTCCATTTCAAATAAGAGTGAGCTTTAAGTATTCAGACCAACCCTCTCCACTTAAAATAAACAATTTTAGATAATAACATTCTGGGGCCAGAATAGAAAGAAATATTGTAACCCAAAAGAATAAGGGAGCACTTTGCCCTCAGATCATATTCAAATTTTGAATTTCATTTTCATGTCTTTGTGGGGTCATAGGTGAGAGGGTCAGGAAACAAAGTTGGGGTATATACAAGGTGCCTCTCTTGTAGAAGACCTTTTACAATAATCTGGGAGCCCACAGAGATACAAAATTGGAATAGATGTGAACTAGGGATAGATCAGCCCTCATTTGGATTGGTAACTTCAGTTTGTGTCACTTGGTAATTAATTAGGAGAACTTCAAGCCCTAAACTTGATTCAATTGTGTTCCTAGACTGTACACACCTCAGGTACGTTGCAGAAGCAAACAATCTTCTCAAAGGGAAACCTCTGTCTAAACTTCAAATTATTATAGAACATAGTATTTTCAATTCCATGACAAGCATGTCATTAATGATAACCAGGTGTGTAAGGCAATAAGGCTCCATAAATGAAAATCAACATGCTGTGCACTGAACTGTGTTCCCAGAATTTATATGCTGAAGTCCCTAGCACTTCCAAATGTATCCTTATCTGGTATTAGTTAAAATGAGTTATGTGGAATAGGGTGGTCTTAAAATACAATGGTTGAGTCCTTATAAAAAATGAGACATTTACGAGGATTCTATATCCATGAGGATATAAGCAGAGGACTTATGGGAGTTGGGGCAAGAGACCAAGAAAAGGGGTATAAGAGAGGGAGATGAGTAGTGAATAAGATCAAAACACATTGGATGCATGTGTGGAACTGTCATAATGAACCCCATTATTTCATGCAATAAAAATACAGCATATAAACTTTAAACAAAATAACAATGGGGGGATTTGAAGATAGACACATGGGGAGAACATCCCTGAAAATGTAGGCAAAGAGTGGGGTGATGCATCACTATTGTGTGCCTCTCCACAAGAGGTCAGAGCTCAGATGAGAAACAGATTTCTCTCCATCTCACCCCTGAAGGATCCACGTGTGTCTGCACTTGATTTCAGCCTTCCTTCCTCAAGAATTAGGAGACAATTTATTTCTATTGTTTAAATTACCCAGTTCGTGGTGGTTTGTACCACAAAGCATATTTCTTAGTTTTGCCAACAACCTTGGCAAAGTAATAAATGCAGAAATAAGAGAATTCACATAAAGTTACCAAATATCAGGATTAACAAATACATGCAATAGAGTACTATTGTACTACTTTGCAAGGTAATAAAAAAATGTTTGAAACCATCTAGAAGTGTCAGGGAACCTTAAAAAGTGGCATAGAAAACATCCTGTGCAATAAGTTAAGAAAAAGAAAGGGTTAAAAAAAGATGGAAGGAAGAAATAACACTTTTAAGATTGTTAGTTGCTTTTTGCAGCTAACCAAAATGTATAAGAAAGTACCCAAACTCATATATTTGTACGTACTAGCTAGCAAAGAACAATTGAAAATTGAAAATACTTAAAAGGATTGTTTACAATAGCACAAAAAATTGAGATCCTTCAGTATATATCTAAATACATAAGTGTAGTGAGTTCTAGACCACCCTAAACTACATAGAGACTCTCAAAAAGATTAGTTAACCCACAAATAATTGATGAAAGAAATTAACAAGGACTGAATATATGGAGAGAGATATTGTACTTTTGGATTGGAAGACTCACTGTTGCAAGATGTTAATTCTCCTAAAATTGAGTTGTGACTGTGTACGTCTAGGTACAGTGCACTGTTTAACATGCAGCTATGTTTTAGGACATGGCTCAAGTGGTAGGGGACTTGAATAGCATGTGCAAGGCTCTGGGTTCAATCCCCAGTGCTTGGAGGGTTGGGGGAAGAGCAGAAATCAGCTGTGAAGCTCAGATAAACAACCTGGGATTCTTGACCCCTAACAACTGGTTTGACTTGATTTTCATAAAGGTTTAAAGATTTTTATTTAGGAAGAGGTTAAGTCTATGTAGATAAAATGATGGTAATGCTGAAATAACCTAGGGAGAACGGCAGGAAGTAGGTAAATGTGAAACAATCAAAATCCCATCTGAACTATTTGCAGGCATTAGAAGCTGTTTCTAAAACTCATGTGAAAAAAGAAGGAACTAACATAGGACAATTTTGAAAAAAGAACAAGATTTAGAAACTTACAATGCTTTATTTATTTATTTATTTATTTTTTTGGTCAGTAGTGGGGCTTGAATTCATGGCCTAGGCACTGTCCCTGTGCTTTTTTTTGCTCAAGGTTAGCACTCTACCACTTGAATCACAGTGCCACTTCCAGTTTTCTAGTGGTTTATGGGAAATAAGAGTCTCACTGACTTTCCTGCCTGGGCTGGCTTTGAACCACGATCCTCAGATCTCAGCCTCCTGAGTATCTAGGATTACAGGTATGCGCCACCGGCGCCTGGGCCGCTTTTGATTTTTGAGTGGTTAATTGGAGATAAAAATCTCATGGGGACTTTTCTGCCCAAGCTGGCTTCAAACCGTGTTCCTCTATCTCAGCCTCCTGAGTAGCTAGGATTATAGGCATGGGCCACCAGTGCTCAGCTTGTATGGTTCTCTTTTCTTTTGGTGGTTATTAGGGTTTGACCTCATGATTTCACACTTCCTATGCACTTTACTACTTGAAAAAAACTCCCCAGCCTTTTTTGTTTAGTTATTTTTCAAATAGATACACTTTTTGCCAGGATCCAGCCTGGAATTATAATTCTCCTGTCCCTCCCCTCCTCCTATCCCTTGTAGCTAGGATTACAGATATACTCTATCACACCTGGATTATTCTGGGATATAGGGTCTCACTGAGTTTTTGCCTCGGCTAGCGTTGAACCAAGCCTCATATCTCTGCTTTTCTCTCATACATGTATGAATGCTCACACATGACCCTTATAGTTCTACATCTGCATTGTGGGGATAATTATGCTATTCTATACACACTTCTTCAGAAAGAGTGACTTTTTTTTTTACTGAATTTTAAAAATTAGAATATTTTAAGAACAAAGGCATTTCTAAAAGTAAATATAACCACTAAAATTTCAATGTGGGTTTACATTAGCTTGAGATCCCAATAAATTAATCAGAATATAGGATAGTATGAGGAAATAATGAAGGGAAAGACAAAAGGACAAAAGGCATAGACATATACAAGGCTGTAGTGTACATTTAGCAGAGTCTTGAGAGGAAAGAGTGGCTGAGAATGTTCTGGAATTGGTAAAATGATGATGATGATGATGATAATGATGATGATGATGACGACGACAACGATGATAATGATGATATAGATGGCCTGGTCCTCAGATTTAATGAACAAGGAGGAGAAGTAAAAGATAACACATGTAATGTGTGTCTGCAGAAAGCCCAAAATAAAAATCTTAAAACTAGTACAGGAAAAAATTAGTAACTGGCTTCTTAATACAACAGAACCCAGAAAACAATGAAATAATAGCTTTAGTATATTCTTAGAAAAAAAATTAACTGCTGACCTAGAATGCGTCACCTAGGACACAGCTTTGGTTCTGCTAATCACTGAAAAAAAAAGGAGCAAATAGTTAACATGAGGAAGGAGAAGGGAGCCACCAGTACAGATACTGTGGATTCTAGAACCATAAGAAAATATTAGTGCTGGAGGATCTTAACCCTCAAAAATGAGAGTTAAGAGCAAGGCTGAAATCAGGAAAGCAACTCCTTTGTAATATCCCCCCCCCCCCAAATAAAATACCTAGGAATTAACCAAAGACGTGAAGGACCTCTATGATGAAAACGTTAAAAACCTGAAAAAGGAAATGAAAGTAGAACTAAGGAAATGGAAAAACCTCCCATGCTCCTGGATTGGGAGGATCAACATCGTGAAAATGGCAATACTTCCAAAGGCTGTCTATAAATTCAATGTAGTACCCATCAATATCCCAATATCATTCCAATCCAAAAATTTATATGCAATAATAAAAGACCCCAAATAGCAAAAACAATCCTTAGCAGAAAGAACAGTGCTGGAGGAATATCAATACCAAACTTCAAACTCTATTACAAGGGAATCGTAATCAAAACAGCCTTGTACTGGCACAAAAACAGACCTGAGGACCAATGGAATACAACTGAAGACCCAGAAATGAACCTGCAGACCATGACCATCTAATCTTTGATAAGGGAGCCAAAAATTAGGATGGAAGTAAGACCGACTCTTCAGCAACTGGTGCTGGCAAAATTGGTTAAACCCCTGTAGAAAACTAAAACTAGACCCTAATATATCATCCTGGACCAGAATCAATTCCAAATGGATCAAAGACCTCAAGGTAAAAGCAGATACCCTGAAAACATTACTGGAAGGAATAGGAGAAACAATAGGGCTCCTTGGCATAGACCAAAAATTTCTTAATAAAGACTCAACAAATCAAAGAAAGGTTGGACAAATGGGATTGCATTAAACTGCAGAGCTTCTGCATGGCAAAGGACATAGCTAGATATATCAATAGAAAGCCCACAGATCGGGAGAAGATCTTCATTAGCCATACAACAGACAAGGGCCTCATATCGAAAATATATTTAGAACTCAAAAAACTAAATCCCCAAAAAACAAATCCTCAAAGAAACAACTGCCCCATTAAAAAGTGTATAAAGACTTAAAGAGAGACTTCTCTGAAGAGGAAATAAGAATATCCAATGGACACATGAAGAAATGCTCAACATCTCTGGCCACAATAGGAATGCAAATCAAAACAACATTGAGATCCAGCTCATCCCAGTTAAAATAACTATCTAATAGCTATTTTAATGCTGTTTTTCTAATAGTAACAGATGCTAGAGGGGATGTGGTCAAAAGGGAAAGCTACTACACTGTTTGTGGGAGTGTACATTGTTCAACCACTCTGGAAAACATGATGGAGGTTTCTCAAAAACTACACATAAAGCTCCCCTATGACCCAGCAATCCAACTTCTGGGCATTTCAAATGACCACAAACAAGTCCATACTAAAGCTACCAGCACGACTATGTTTATCGCAGCATTATTCACCATAGCTAAGATATGGAACCAACCCAGATGCCCCTCGGTAGATGAATGGATCAAGAAAATTATATATATATAGTGGAAGTCTATGCTTCCATCAGAAAGAATGACACCGCCCCCTTTGTAAGGAAATGGAAAAACTTGGAAAAAATTGTATTAAGTCATACTCAAAGAAACAGATCCCATGGTTTCCCTCATTTGTAATAATTAGTATATGTCTAGGATAATCCCAAGAGATGAACAGAATAGCTCAATAGCTACATACACATGACCATATAGGATGATGCTAAGCAAAATGAACTCTAAGACATGGACACAAGAGGTTTTCCTTTGTTGTTTTTAACAATGTGATTTCTTCTTCTTTTGTGTTTTTTTCTTTTTCCTATGGTTTATCTCCTGTTGTCACTGTATTTGATTCTGGTACACTGGGTATTGTATATGTGTTTATCTGAATTAGGGAAGGAAAAGGGAACAACAAAATGGTGAGACAAAGTACAAAGGGTGAACCCATGCAACAGTGATACTCACAAGACAATATGTTGGAAATGAACCGTACAACTTGGGAGGCATGGGGAGGAGGAAAAGTGGGAGAAAAATGAGGGAGGGGATAACAAGTTCAACAAGAAATGTACTCACTACCTTACATATGTAACTGTAACCCCTTTAAACATCACCTTGGCAATACATTTTTAAACAGAAATGTAACCAAAATTTTTT
Organism: Dipodomys spectabilis; assembly: GCF_019054845.1. NCBI lineage: Eukaryota > Metazoa > Chordata > Mammalia > Rodentia > Heteromyidae > Dipodomys > Dipodomys spectabilis. Next base: position 4,245,202 of record NW_024870864.1, on the reverse strand, counting down.
AAAAGAATATATTAGTGATGACTTGTTGCCAATAAATTTGGAAAAAAAGATAAATTCACAGAAATGTATAAATGAATAAAATAGGTTCAAGAAGTAGAAATCCAGACCATCCCTGTAACCATTAGAGATATTAAATTACAAAGCCTAGCACTAGAAGAAATAGACCACAAATGGACAGCTAACATAAGTGGCCCAGGAAGCACAGAGTTATACTCAGGGCCTTGGCTGCTCCAGTCTTACCCACACCATCATTTGGTCAGCAGCATCTCTGACTGTCAGGAGAGGAACTGTATTTTTCACAGCTTCAAGGACACCTACCAATATTTTCCCCCATTTTTTATTTTATTGTTATTGTAGAGGTGATAGATATAAAGAGGGGTTACATAAGCCAGGTAATGAGTGCATTTATTTTTGGACAATGTCACCTCTTCTCTTGCTCTCTCTAAATTTTTCCCTCCCATCCCCAACCACAGGTTGTATAGTTCATTTTCCACATAGTATCTAGTGAGTACCATTGATATATTAGTTCATCTTTTGTCCCACCTTTTCTGTCTAAGCAAAGGCCAGGTGGTTTTCCAACCAAGTGCAGGGAACTCAAAATAACTCTCATAGAAAGCTATCCTTTAACAACATGAACATTTTGTGATTATTCCCACTAGACATTAAGCAAACTATGCTGTAGAATTTACCTACTACCAGAGAAAGGTTCTCTCTATTCCTGCTAGAATAATCCTAAGTAATTCTCCTCATGAATTCAAGATCTTATAATGTTAACAAAAATGAAATAGAAATATCCTGTCATATTTTAAAGTAATTTAATTTATAAAATATTTACTTATAGCCAGGCACCCATGGCTCACACCTGTAATCCTGGCTACTTTGGAGGCTCAGATCTGAGGATCATGATTGGAAGCCAGCCAGGGCAGGAAATTCTGTGAGATTCTTATTTCAAATTAAGCACTAAAAGTCAGAAATGGGGCTGTGGCTCAAGTGGGTGAATGCTAGTCTTGAACACAAAAGCTCAGGGACAGCACCCAGGCCCTGAGTCCAAGTCCCGGGACTGGTACATGTACATGTGGGCACACACAAACACACACACATATACAAACACACAGAAGTTTACTTGCTATTTGAACTAAATTGTTTTAGCAAATTCCCATGATGTACTGGGCAGCATTGTGGTGATCTCTGATGTTGCATCTTTTCGCTGTGACTTTTCAAAAATACTCAGAGGGAAAGGAAAGAGCTCCTATTGTGAAGTCACAGATATGATAGAATCTATGGGCAAGGATGAAGGTGACATCAGAGATGTATCACAAAATGTTCAAAAGTCCCTCGAACTGCAACATTGAGGAAGCATAGATGAATCAGGCACTCCTGACCGCAACCTGCCCCTTCCACTATGGGGATAACCACCATCTGGTGCTTCAGTAGGCCATCTTCAGTGATTGTCCTTAGTGTAGTGGATAAAGAGAATGTTGATTCTGGACACACTGATGCACTCTTGTAATCCTAGCTCCTGGAAAAGCAGAAGCAGGAAGATTACAAATATGTATCACACACATGTATTAAACTATCACATTATCTCCAAGTTATATCCCATATATGCATACTGTTATCACATGTTAATAAAAAGATTAAATGTTTAAGGAAGGCTTGGCACAGTGGCCACTGTTTGTAAATCCCAGCTACTTAGGGAGCAGAGATCAGGAGGAGCAGGGGTTGAGGCCAACCTGGCAAAACATTAGTTAGACTCGGTCTCAATAAGCCAGGTGTGGTGGGACGTGCCAGTCATTGTAGCTACACAGAAGCTATCAGTCATGATCTGAGGCCAATCCCAGGTGAAAACATGAGGCTCCACCTGGAAGACAACATGAAGCATAAAAGGTCTGTGGTTTGGATTAAGTGCCTAACTAGCAAATACATTGAGTGCAAACCACAATAGTACTTCCTCCAAAAAGTTTTAGGATATGGAAATGTTAACACCCATATTTTAATAATTGCAAACAATATACATGTATCAATTATCTCAAAATATGCTATAAATCTGTACAATTGAAGTAATATTTTTGGTTATATTGGGGTTTGAACTTAGTGACTCATACTTGTATGCAAGCATTCTACCACCTGAGTCACACCCCAAACCTTGTTGCTTTAGTTATTTTTCAGATAGAGTCTAGTACTTTTGTCCGGGGCTAGCTTTGGACCGCAGTCTTCTACCTCTGCCTCCAGTGGAGCTGGTATAACAGGAATGTAACAGCATGCTCAGCTTGTTCTTTGAGATGGAATCTCGGCAACTTTTTCCCAGGCTGGTCTGAAACCACAGTCTTCCTATTTCTGCCTTCCAAGTAACTGGAATGACAGGCATGCACTACCACACTGTCCCCAAATAATGTTTTTAAAAGAAAATAACTTGCATTATTACATAACCTTTACCTCATCCAGACTTTTGTTGTGGCCTGTATATATTTCAGAGATCAGTTGCTTGGGCTTTGATTCTGTGCTCATGCTCCAAAGAGTTCATGGCCCATGTGCTTAAAGATCCTAAAGAAACAGAAATCAGAGACCATTTCTGAAGCAAATGATTGAGAAACCACTGGATGGTGGGGATACAATTGTGCCAGTTTCCCACCTGCACATAGACACACAGTCTTTCTCATCTTCTTTTCTTTTAATCTGTATAGGAAAGAAAAAATCCAAATTCAAAACCTTCAAGAAGCTGTTTGGGAAGAAGAAGAGAAAAGAATCCCCATCATCCACAGGAAGTAGCACTTGGAAACAAAACCAGGCCAAGAGTGAGGTCATGGCCATCGAGTCGGGGCCTGTGGGCTATGACTCTGAGGATGAACTTGAGTAAGTTGCTTTTCATGCCCATTATCCTGTATGCCCCAGCCAGGAGATGGTTTCTGGGCACAGGAGGACCCAAAGTCTTAAAAATTTGCAGGGTCCCTGAGCCTTCCCTCCTCCCAGGTAATATCCATAGAGCTTACCACACGTACTGTATTTTACCATTGCAAACATAATGTTGGAGGAAACCTAATTAAGTAGTTGCTGCATAGATTAAAAGTCCACGATGGCTAGACAGAGGAACCATGCACCAATACCAGCTATAGAGCCAGACTTAGGAGCCTGCCCAGCATTCTACTGAAAGTTGCAGGATTGGGATGTGGACTGACACTTAATTTCACATTTCATAATACCGGACACATATATCTCTGAACTTGAATGCTGAGTAGTCTAGTATCTGGATGGCGGTGAGGTGGGATGAAGAAGGGAAGATTTTCCATTGTTCAGTCTTAGGAAAATCACCCAAGAATACCGTTGTGAGGGCAGACCCAATTAGGGATGAAGATAGTTAAATCGCTTGATTTTTGTAACTTATTTCACCAGACTGTGGTTATGCATAACTTGATGTTCTAGCAGTTCTTTCTGTTGGGAAGAGAAACACATTTGTTGCAGTGGCAGCTTTTTCACTTTCTTCTACACATTGACCCCCTCACTAGAGAAGCATGATATTCCTCACGAGTCAGCTGACATGAGGTCCTAGGTTTTAGTATCCAGCAAGGATGTCCTGTGCCTGTCTCCTCAGCAGCCTCCCTCCCCACGCACATCAGCTTTGGGAGGTGTAGAAAATATGTTGACCACTTGGTGGCACCAAATGACTGAAGAGAAAAGATTGAGTTTTGATTGACTTTGCAGTACTAGCTGGGATCACGCCTGAGTAGTGGCTATGCCTTATGAAGCATGGTGGAAATGCTTTGCACATGTTTTTAAGTGCTGCACTCTGAGCCTTTGGGGAGACAGATTTAATGGTGATGACATTACTAATCATTCATTGTTTTCACTAGCTAGTTTAAGAGGAACTCTTTTAACACCCACCCACGCCATCCCACATCCTGAGGATCACACTGTTCTCCCAGGGGCAACAAGTCTGAGAGTGACCTCTGCAGCCACAGACAGGAACATAGTCATCTAGAGGGCTGAAGGGGGAGAAATGGCCTCCCTCCCACAGTAGCCCAGGGCAAAAAAGGGGGGAACAGACCCTTTAAATCTTTCTGTTCACAGCATTTAGCAGAGAAGCTATCCTCAAGATGATTATTTATCAAGGTTGACATTAGCTACTGAGAAAGGAAGTTTGAGATACCTGATCTGATGAAGCTCAGGAAGTGAATGGTGTTTTTCAAGAGTGGCACTAAGGAAGAGACAGTTCTCTAGCTCTGTGAGATTCTATGTCTTTCAGCCACTGCAACAGTTTCCCACCATGGCCACAGGCACTGGCACGGGCAAGAGATTCCATGTGCTAAGATACCTTAGTGCTGGCAGAACCCTTCTGGAGCTGTTGGGTTTCAGTTGATGGGTGTTTATTACCTCCTTGTCTTTATCTATACCAATTCTCCAAGCCCTCCTTCCTGTTTCCTGTCATTGGTCTGTAGAAGGAGCAGGATCCTTTGTCTTGCAGAATGTCCTGCACCATGGATACTTCTCTCTTGGTACAATTGATGGTACAATTGAATGTGTGCCTATATTCTCTGGATTCCTTGTGAACTCATTGATCTAGATGTGTAGCTCAAGTCAATGTCCCTGATGTATCACATACTTCATATTTAGCAAGCCCTGGATTACAAGGATACCAGTGTGATCTCTCCACCAACCTTCATCAGTGCTTTTAACATCTGCTACTGATCCATTGATTCTCAGCGAAGTGGTACTTTTCATAATTCCAGCATTAGTTTTACATTTGCTAACTGGATTGCTCCTTTGTTTTCATGGGGTTTTATTTGCCTGATTTTGCTTTTGGAAAAATTCAGAGCCTTGCACTTGCCAGGCAGTTGCTCTACCACTTGAGCAGTTGCTCTTTGCAGTGCTTTTTGCTTTAGTCACTTTTTAAATAGAGTCTGGTGCTTTTTACCCAGGGCCTGCCTCAAACCAGGATCTGCCAAATCTCTGCCTCTTAAGTAGCTGGGATTATAGGCACGAACCACTACATTCAAGCTAGATTTCTTATATGAAGAACTATCTTTCATCAACTTAATGACACTATAAAATATAGTCTGCACAGGAAATACAGGCCAATGATTATTCGCTCAGCTGACTCAGCTCTCTTACTAGTGTGCTGGCACTCCAGTGCCTCCCAATGGGCACCATCAGGGTTTCTTTTTTTCCCAGACATGAGTGATATATCCGACCTTGCTCTGTGCTATCTGTGATAGTTTTGCTTAGCTTTATCCCATGAGACTACCCCAGCTTAGAGAGCTCTTGTCCCATGTGTAGGCTATAGTGTCCTTCATCATGTGATGCTTTGATTTACTACTGGGGTAGAGGGGTTTGATTGTGATTCCCAGAGGGTGGCCACAAGCTTTCCATGTTAAAGGGAAATCCAGATGTGTATTTGACCCCTGGGTTAAGAGCTGCTGTTGGCAATGAGGGCCAGGTGTTTTCACTGGGCTGCTTGCTTCCCAGAGCTGTGAGGACACACCCTTCTTGGAATCCTGGGTTCCCACTTGCAGGCTTCCAGTAGTGAACTAACAAGTTTAATTAAGAGGATATATAGAGCATGATTTGTTCTGTAGGAAGGCAGGGCCACACATCAGTTCCCAATGCCCCATCGAAGACAGGATGCCCAGAGACGGCAGGGTGGAGCTGGTGTGCACAAGATGTCCCATGTGTGCATTGGCGGCTTTCCTTCCTTCACCAGCAGTCTCTTGGTCATCTCCTTCCACCTATTGTTCAAGTTGCTAGGAAAATCTGACAGCTAATTCCCACATCCTCTGAGCATGTTTCATGAATGTCCTGTGGGTTCAGATCCAAATCAGATCCTTGAGCTAGAAGCCTAGGATGGTGATGATGCTCAAGACTAGAAGCACAAGTAATATGCACAGATCAAAACAGATCATAGAATAAGGTGTGGCTTGGCAGATGTGCAGATCTCATTCTAAAGGAGCCACGGGTAAATAGTTTTGGCCATCTTAGGAGGATGCTCTGTCAGGCTTGCCCTGGTACAAACAGCCTCCACTTCCACAAGGGGCTGACCTCATCTTCTCAGGACATCCAAAACAAGTTTCCACAGAACCCAGCCAAAGCCAGTCCCTCCTTTCTGCAGGCTTGGACCTCACACCTTGATCAATCTTGGGTTTTTTCCACCATAAAAAGATTTCCTACAACTGTTAGATGTCTTAGGGAAATACCCATTTGTATGAGGCTCCTGACAGTAACTTGTGATGTTTAACAGCAAGGGGGATAAACTGAAGTAGGAGGCAACTATAAACTAAACACAACAGAGGGCTCCTTGTATGCTGCGGTGCTAACCCCCACCCCCTTTCACACTCCGAGTCCCTCAGGGCTCAGTGAGATTCAGAGCTGGAACCAGGATCACAGTGGTTCTTTTACCCTAGGGAGTCCAGAGGCACGCTGGGCAGCCGGGCCCTCTCACATGACAGTATTTTCATTCCTGAGGCGGGGCAGGATCCTGCTCGACCTGTGAGAGTGTTTTCCCAAGAAAATGTGTGTGACCGGATTAAAGCTCTGCAGGTAAGCACCACTTGGTATATATGTCAAATATCAATCCGTATGTTTCTAAATCATTTGTGTTTGGTCCCTGATGTATTGAAAATAGATTTACAGACACTTCACAGCTCTCCTAAGATACACAAATTAGCATCTAAGTTATAACTTAGATGAGGATGGGTGCATCTAAGTAATTTTCATGGCTCATGTCTGTAATACTGACTACTCAGGAGACTAAGGTCTGAGGACCAAAGTTCAAAGCCAGCCTGGGCAGGAAAGTCCATGAGACTCTTCTCTCCTATTAACCAGCAAAAAGCTACAGGTAGAGCTGTAGCTCAAGTGGTAGAGTATCAGCCTTGGGTGAAAAAAGCTAAGGGACAGTGCCCAGGCCCTGAGTTCAAGACTTAGATGAGAGGAAACAGGGAGGGGGAGCAAGTGGTGAACAGAAGCCCTTTCAGTTCTTGCTCCGTACCACACAAGGGCATTGTAGGTATTTCTTGATGAATGAATCAGAACAGGAAGGTTTGTTAGGAATCTTGGATGAAAATAGTAAGAGCAGATGTTCTTTATTTCAATCCAGTTAAAAATACAATGTAATGTGCGAATGGGACCACCACCTCCAGGAGGGATTCCTGCCAAGCGGGCAGAGGACACCGGCATGAGTTCTGAGGATGACGGGCTGCCCCGGAGCCCCCCAGAGATGTCCCTTCTGCATGACGTGGGCCCCAGCACCACCATCAAGGCAAGTACAGCCTGTACCCTGCATGTTTCCATCTGCACCTGCGGCAGCTGGGGCTCTTTGTGCTTCCTCCCCTCACCTGCCAAGTTCTCCAGGAGGGAGGGCAGTGTCTACACAGAGTGCGGGCTCAGGTCAGAGAGTCCACCATATGCTCTTGGATTGTGCTTCTTTTCATTTTTAGAGCAGTAATTCAGATCTGATGAGGAGATGTGGTTTGAGTAACTTCTTTCCTCAGTGGTAGGTCTGATACAATCAGCCTTTCTACCTCAATTTTCCTGTCTAAGCAGACAGCTGGACCCAGAATCCCATTTAAATGAAGGGAGATACCTGTTCTCATGACATTGACCAGTGGAAGAAGTAAACATACGTCACCACCATGAGAAACTGATGATTTGAGAAGTGATTTGAACCTAATGCTGGTGAACAGGGTGCAGGCAGGTTTGACAGTGGGAAGGGTTATGACCTCAGCAGGGAGAAGGACCTAATTCTAGATACCACCCTCCCCCTGGTATCTAAGAGGAGGCACCTGAGGAAGTGAGAACTAAACTCTTTCAAGTGCCAGCTCACATTCATACCTATCAGCCCTCTTATTTTATTGTGGAAAGAACCTTTAACACATACAATGTTTTTGTACAGGAGTGATAAAATAAATGGTCATGTAGATAAGCCTTTCTATAGGGTGGATGCACTTGGTGTAATCGAGTTATATTGACCCATGGAAAATAAATGAAGGCCAGACTCTATGTCTTATAACAGCTCTTGCCCTTAAAGGTACTTTCATCTCTAACCTGGACAAGAGGCTGCTCATAGTGAAATGGGGGCTTGTAGCTTCTGTATTTCTCTGAATTACATTCAGTAACCATTTCAAACCCCACACATCTTGTGTTTTGTTGTAGCAGGAAGCACCAGGCATGTTACTGATAAAAAGACAGGACTGAGTTTCAGTCAGCTCTGGGATCAGTTCCTACAAAGTTGGTTAGAGAAGTCTCTTCAGGGTGAGCATGGCCCTACTCACCCCAAGAGCAGAGTCTCAGGACAGTGGGGCTCCCCACTACTGTTCTCCAGCCTCCAGAAGAACTAGATACTGAAGAAGTTGGTCTGCCCTGCTTCTGGATTCTCCTAAATGACCCTGTAGCCCTTGGTGCCTTAAAACACTCTGTGTGCACTTTCACTGGCCCCCTCTCAAGAACCAGTGTGTGTGTGTGTGTGTGTGTGTGTGTGTGTGTGTGTGTGTGTGTGTGTGTGTGTGTGTGTGTGTGTGTGTGTGTGTGTGTGTGTGTGTGTGTGTGTTGGGCCACATGGTGAGAAGGCACCTGTTGGTTGGGAGCAGCCTCCTCATTCATTGGCGACTGACTCTCCTCCTGTCCACTGGTCTCTGACTCACAGAATCTTGGTTCTCTGCCTTTAACAAGGACAGGCAGGAAAGATGAACAGATGATTTCTAACTCCATTCTTAGAAAGCAATCCCAGCTCCAAACTTGCTCAGTCACCATGATTCCCAAATTCCAGTCTACCAAGTAGGGGTCACTTGTCTTGGATCAGGGCTGACTTCATCTTTCACTTGTTAATTTACTGAGAGAGAGAGAGAGAGACAGAGACAGAGAGAGACAGAGACAGAGAGAGAGAGACAGAGACAGAGACAGAGAGACAGACAGAGACAGAGGGGGAGAGGAAAAGGAAGGAAGGAAGGAAAGAGCCAGGCATTGACTTAATCTTGGCTCAATTCTACAGTCCAGGCAGGAAAATCTATGACTCTTATTTCCAGTTAACCACCAAAAAGCTGGAAATGGAGCTGTGGCTCAAGTAGTAGAATACCAGTCTTGAGTAGAAGAAAACTAAGGGATAGCACTCTGACGCCAGGCGTCATTAGCATATACCTATAATATTAGTTACTCAGAAGGCTGAGATCTAGAGGATTATGGTTCATGATCATCCTAGGCACAACAGTGCCTGGTTATTCTAAAATAACCAGCAGAAAGCTAGACTAGAGGCATAGCACAAAAAGTAGAGCACCAATGTAAGAAACCCTAGAGTTCAAATCCTACTAACACCAAACCCAAAAAAATTCTGAAGTTTTTATCAATTACTGGGTATAGGCACAATGTACTAGCTTCATAGGAAACAAAGCTTGGGCTATTGTTCTTTTAATTTAATTAATTGTGAGGGTGATATCAGGGGCTACAGTTACATAAGTAAGGTAATGAGTACATTTCTTGTTGAACATTGTTACCTCTTCCCTTGTTTTCTCCCACTTCGCCTCCCCTGTGAGTTGTAAAGTTTATTTCCAACATGAATATCGCTGTTGCATTGGTTTTGTCCTTTGTCTCACCATTTTATTCTCTTTCCCTTCCAGTTTGGGCTATTAAGAAGTAAAAATATAAGTACTCTTTGCCATCATGATTTTGAGGGGACAGTTATTATATTTTATGTCCAGAAAGTTTATTGTGCAGTTAGCTTGCTGAAAAGAGAAAAATGCCCATTTTAAAATGTGCTTAAACAACAAGGTATTGTTTCCTTTAATCCTGTGAGATACCTTCCCAGGACCACATGCTTAACAGAGAAAGATTACCGTGGAAAAGAAAATGTCTTTAGTAGCAAATAATTGTGAAAAAGTCCCAGGCAGTATTTCCTGACAGAATAACTTTGTCATGAATTTTTTTGAAAGTCATTGCCACATGAATTAACATACAATGAGACTGTGCTTGGTAATTGTGGTTAAGATTATATGTAGCTCAGGGATAGAACACTTGCCTAGCAGGTGCAAGTGTTCTGAGTTCTATCCCCAGTACTACCAAACAAAAAAGATTGTCTGTGTAATTGGTCATATTCTAGGTTTCCTGTTGTTAGGGTGTTGGGCAAGTTAATCACCTCTTCTGTTCATCACAGAGCAGGGCAGGTTCATTACCTTTTCTGTGTTTCTTCAGAAGGTTTCAGGAAGGATTAAGTGAGTCCACATAGGTGTATGGCTCCCCTGTACAGCAAAGCCAGTGGCTTCTCTTTGCCCACTGGTGTGGCCAGGGCCAGGTTTGGCCCTGCTTCTTCTCCTTGACTGGCAGATGTTTTCAGGTATGCCACCCTCTGCCTAATTCGCAGTGTTTGAGCTCTTCATTTTGTGGACAAAACATCAGAAAGCAACTTTCATCCCTAAGAAAGGATCGTAAGGAATCTCTTCGGGGCCTTTGAGCCATATTCTCCTCAATCAGAGGCCATAGATTAGACTTTTAAAAAAAAAAAGCCTCTTTCAGCCAGGCTCTACTCAGGAGGATAAGATCTGCAGTTTGAAGCTAGCCCAGGCAGAAAAGTCCCTGTGAGACTCATATCTCTAATTAACCACTCAAAAACTGGAAGTGGTGCTGTGGCTCAAGTGGTAAAGCACTAGCCTTGAGCATAAAGAGGCTCAGGGACAGTGCCCAGGCCCTGAATTCAAGCCCCACAACTGACAAAAAAAAAATCCTCTTCTAGAATCATCTAGGAGCACAGACTTCAAGAAAAATCAGGTGATTGGGATGTGAATACTCTCTGGCTACTGCCAACCCTGGACCCATGTTCCTCCTCAGAGACCTTACCAGTCCTACCCCATATAGTTACATCACTTATCAGCTATAGAACTCACAATTCTCCTTACTCATGAAGGAGCTGATCTTTCCAGGACCCAGGAACCTTCAAAACAACAGAGGAGATAGAAGGTAAGAGTTATAATGTCAGAGCAGTTGAGCTCCCTAGTGGATAGATAGGCTGTACCATGAAGTAGGGTGTGCTCATAAGCAGAGGTCAGGGAAGTTAACCTTCTTGCCAGGATCCCAAGACTATTAGCTCCTCCCATGGGGGAGGGGCAGCAGTTGTAGATGAAAACGGAAGACTTATGCTGGTACAGATGTACTCACTCTCTTTCATGAAATGACTGCCTCTGAAGCTCATCTTTCTTGTTCTCTTGAGACTTGGTCAGTGAGACTTTTTTTTTTAATAAGTCTCTATATGCGGTTCCTCTAGACAAGGGCAGCAGTAATGATTCTGTGTGATGTACAATAGGAACACCCTGTTTGAGAGCATCAAGGAGGATTATCTGGAAAGATATCACTTGTCTACTCTAAGACATCTTTCTGAATCACCAGCTACTACAGAAGAAGCCAAAGATACAGGCACAGGCACAGTTATATCTAAGAGTTAACTCATTTGTTTTAAAAATAATTTTTTTTATTCCCAGAAGTATAGGAGTAGCTAAGAAAAAGTTAAAATAGATGGTCTGCTTCTAACCATTCTCCCTTATTTCAGTAATTACTCCCTTCCAGCTTATAGGAATAAATTTCATTCTGCTGTTAATGGAAAAGAAAGAAAGAAGGAAGAAAGAAAGAAAAGGAAGGAAGGAAGGAAGGAAAGAAAGAGGAAGGAAGGAAGGAAGGAGGAAAAAATAAAGAGAAAGAAAGAAAGGAAGACGTGTGAAAAGAGGAAAATAAGTTCTTTAAAGTTATTCCTTTGCAAGGTTAGTCTGAGTCAGAGCTAGTCAGTATGAGAGTGTCATCCAGTTTAGTGAGGACCACTGTGCACCTGCATGGGGTCAGAGCTGTGGAAAAGGAACCAAGCACTCATAGCTCTGAGAGCTTGCTTCTGGGGATGACATTGGCCTCTAGTTCATTACTTCTTTCTCGAAGAGACTGTTTCCATGAAACCCTACTAAATCATTGTGTGGTGAATAAAATCATGTACTTAGGAGGTTAAAAGATAAATGTGACCATCTCTTTGACCACCATGCTGAATTAGAAAGTTTGGTTTAAAGATCATAGGGTTGCACTCCAAACCTAGCGCCTCACAGCTTCTCCCTCTGAGCTTGGCCCTTCTTGGGACTGAATGTGCTCAGGGTGCTCATGGTACTGGCTGCTCTGTGTGCTGCTGCCCATCTTTGCATGACAGCATACTGAGACTGTCTGCGGAGACACCAACTTCCTCTTGGGTCTTAAGGGGTGACCCTCCTTCTTCCATATGGCTACTTCTTCTCTGTCAATGCTTTGTACTTTGCCGACTTTCCACTCCTCCCTGCTGAAGTGTAGAGTAGTAACAGATCTGGTAATAGACCACCATCACCAGATGGTTACTTACAGACAGACCTCTCCATGAGGATGTGGAGAAGGAACAGAACTTCAGTGATGGGATGCTGGGCGGAACACTTGAGCCTCTCTGCGTCACTGACTCCTAAAATTCCACCCCTGGACCACTGTCTCTGCTTCCAGAGGCAGGAGCAGTGCCTCTGTCCTTGGAGACACTGTGCTGAGCTGTTTCTTTGAAGAAAATAATGATGGAAACAGGGAGCTGAAGGAGCAAGGGCACTAGCTCTCTGCATTTCCCCGGGGGTTTAACCCAACACTTGGAATCCCAGCCGTTTTTAGAAAGTTTCCTGTCAAGAGCCAAATTGAAATATCCCTCCCTGGTAAAGCCTAGAGACAGCATGGAAGCAAAATAAAAGGAAAGTCCAAGTGTTGGCTACTCCTATTTCTGGTCATGAAGTTAACGTTTGGTATTTTGCTCCTTGTCCCATGAAGATCTCTTTAGTGCCCTCATCCCGGCCACAGTCTCCAGACCACACGAATGATGCCACCGTCTCCTCCCGGACTTCAGACAACAGCCTGGCACCCGTGGCTGATTTCAGCTGCCCTCCAGAATTCTCCTCCTGCCTGGACAACTCTGCTGCTAAGCACAAGCTCCTGGTCAAGCCTCGCAACCGTAAAATGAGGCGACTGTCTTCGGTAATTTGGCTTCCTTCTCTGCATAGGGGCTGTGTAGGGACAGGCAGACTGGCATCCCCCTCGCCTTATTCTGCCCTTCCCGTGGTTAGGTCCATGCTCCCTCTGAGCACCCCCAGAGTCGATGAACCTGTGCTGCACGAGCCGAGTTGCTCACCTTCTTCAACATTGCATAAACATGCCATTCATACATCCATTCATGAATGCTTTCATTCTACACACATTTTACCAAGAATCTAGTCTGTACTGTATCAAGACACTTTATTTCTCCTTCAGTTTATTGGCCTCCTGTCATCTGCCTGAGCTCTCCATCCCCAGGTCTAGGCATATTATGGCTCCTGCCTGATAAACTCTGCTCCTCAATGGCTTCTTCTTAGCCACATGTACTCAGCTCAGAGTTCCTGTTCCTACAGTGGCTCACCATGGTCTTACATTTTAATAATTTACCACACATAGAAGTGACCTTTGTAAATGTATGTGCTCACCTTGTGCCCCGTCCCCAGCTGTGCTTCCCAGCCCCCATCACAAGGCCAACACAAGCTGGCATTCAGTAAATATTTGTTGAGTGACCAAATGAGTGAAAGAATAAATGCATGCATGAATGAGTGAATTATAGAAGACAGCTGAAAGAGTAGAATTTACACCTGCCTTGGGCAACTTAGTAGCATGGGGATCTAGGGTATTACCTGAGAGTTATCACCTGTGGAAGGTGATCATCTGACTTACAGATTACATTGGGCTCATGGTGTCAGTGGATTTGACATCCCATGGTAAAGAGCAGAGGGAGAGCCAGCCGGCCCACAGAAAGAGAGAGAGACTCATAAACCATCAACTTCTCTTTGCTGCCCTTGAGACACAATTGTGGTGTAGATGGAGTGCCAGGAAAAGCTTGGTACCTGTGCTGCAGACATGGGGTAGGCCCACTCAGGACTTAAAGGACTCCATGGGGAATGAGTTTTCTCTTGGTCATGTGACACTTTGTAAACTTGTGCCAACAGGGTTGGTTTTCAGGGAACTAAAGACAAAAGAGGGGGCTGGGAAGGTGGCTCAGTGGTAGAGCGCTTGCCTTGCATGCATGAGGCCCTGGGTTCGATTCCTCAGCACCACATAAGCAGAAAAAGCCGGAAGTGGTGCTGTGGCTCAAGTGGTAGAGTGCTAGCCTTGAGCTGAGAGCTGAGGGACAGCGCCCAGGCCCAGAGTTCAGGTCCCACGACCGACAAAAAAAAAAAAAGACAAAAGAGGGCACAGGTGGGCTACTTACAGATTGGTGTGCCAGCTGTGGATGAGGGCACTTGTGCACATACATACCTGTGTTTCTGGTACACTGATGAAGTTTTGTGCTATGGAAACTTGAGGAGGTCCAGCCATACACATCTACCTGGACTCATGCAGAGTGGGGCCACAGCGCCAGGGTCATGACCAGCCCCTTCTGGGTTCACATCTGCTCCTACTGAGTGTCTTTTGCTCTGGCAGGGACATATGTAAGTAGACACAGCCTAGTGACTGAGGAAAGCCCAGCTCATATGCTAGAATTCCCTCTCTCTGCCTTCCTGGGCAGGGCTATAACTCTCTTTCCTTTCCTTTGAACTTGACTTGGTCCTTGAATCCCATTTTGTAGAATAACAAGAATCTATTCTGGGGAAGCATTTACACATTGTCAGTCATTCTTTGATTTAGACTGTTATTTCCTTTCTGTCCCTCTCACCTCCCCTTCCCTGCTTGGGTAGGAGCAGGCATGGTTATTGTAACTTCTCAGTGATGTCTATATTTTCCCATTAGTCTCCTTGAGGGCTTCTGTCCATTGGTGTCCTTTGGCCCTGAGGCTAATCATGCCCTGGCCCCTCTCAGAGTTGAAGATGCTTCCAGATGCTTCTTCACTGCTGCACACTGCCTGCCCACCCCTCCACACTGCCTCCCCACCCTAGGCACTGGTGTGGAGGCTTGCTGTCCCTTTGCACTTCACAGGAGAGAGAGTGAGGTCTGGTGAGGTTTTATGCTTGGTTCCCCCATAGCATTGGTGCTGCCTTCTTCATACTCTCCCTCTACCCCATTCCCTAGTGTTGGCATCTTTAGAGTGTCTATTGAAATGTCTTCCTGCTGCTGTCCCTGCCCGCCCACATGTTCTACAGCTGTGTTGTGGGGAGGGGCTGCACTCTATTGCATTGGAGCTCTAGAGAAGAAGAGGAAAATTTGTCCTTCTTATCTTAAAAATCCCATCTTGCACAGTAAAAGCTTGACTGTTAAGACTGATATTAGTTACAGATTTGAAATACATATCTGAATGCCTGGCTGAGCACAACTGTCCTTACCACAGCAGGGATAGGGAAATACATCACTAGCTGTTACCTTGGCATTTTATCAAGATGCCCAGTGTATGGATCCAGAGGCAATAGAAGTAGAACACGCATAAACGTGTACACTCGCACCTACTACACCAGTTGGTCCTCAGTCCAAGGCAGGCAGTGCCAGGAACATAGGATATTGTCAACTCCATTTTAATAGCATCAGTGTGATTAGTTAACTAGCTCTAGGCCCCAGAGCTAGAGGAGTCAGCAAATATAAGCCACAAGTCTGAAATGGAGATGGATACTTTCTCTTTCCATCACACCCCCACCCCTTGCCCTCATTGATTGGCAGTGTTCTCTGCCCAGAGATGAGTGGACACTGATCCAAGAGGATTGATCCTCATGTCTTTCTGGCAGGACACAAGGCAGATGAGCTGTCAGCTACAATATCATCTCTATCTTGGTGCAGGCTAAGCAATGTGCCCCCCCTTTCCATGTTCCATATTCTTAGCATGCTTCAGAATGCTGATCCACGTAGGGGCTCAGACGAGGGGGGAGGCTGCTGAGATAGAGTGAGTACAGCACACCTTGAGCTCTTGCCTTTTGCACTAGAGAGTCTGGGCCCCCTTAAAGCCTTTGCTAGCATTCAAGTCTACCTTCTGGAGTACACACTCCTGCCAGCCTGTTTCCTGACCTGTCCCTCCAGTTACTCCCTGTAGCTGCCAATGGCTCAACTGTGTGTTGCCCAAACCAGACCTGCTTCTCAGCTTTCTGCTGACTTAGCCTGGGTCCCACAATTAATGGTTTTAAGTTATGACCACATCTTAAAGAGATTTTAACATCAATAACTAACTTTCTACAGTAGCAAAAGGCTACTGATATGGCAAAGCCAAGAACCTGCAACTTGGAAAATCCTTTTGCATATTTCTTTCATTACCTGTTTAAATAAAAGGAATAGTGTTGTATGTTTAACTTAGGTAGAGTCGCAAACTTTCCAGTCTTCCTGTATTCTTAGCAAGCAGATGCCACTTGGAAAAGGCTAAAACACCATGGCCAGAGGTTATAGCTTAGTGGTAGAGTGTTTGCCTAGCAGGAATGAAGCTGGAGTTTCATCTCCAGCACTAAAAAAATAAAAATAAAAAATGACAACAAAAACCTGTTGAAAACATGGCCCCAAGTGTCACATTTCCTACTTTAGAAAAGGAAAGGGCAGATCATTGTTTATACAACAGCCCAAGTACCCCTAAGAACTGACTTTATGAACCTTTTCAAGGCTCAGCCTTGGTACCCTCCACCTTTGAGCTGTTTCCGCATACTGTTTTTTTTGAGTGAGTTGTGACTACCTTCATCTCCATTCTTTATTGAGAGGAGGAGGAATGGACTTCGTGGCAGTAAGGAGAAAACTGGACTAATTATTGAGTTCCAGAGACCTTTCAGAAGAAAGGTTGCATACCCCAGGGGTGCATGGGAAGGGATAATCCTCCGAGACTAGAGCCTTGGTTTGACTTGAGTAGAGAGTGGGAGAAATATCGTTAAGACCAGAGAATATAAGATTTTAGTTTTAACTGAACTTTGGGGATGTTACTTCAAGAGACACAGTTAGCTGTTGACATAGTCGATATTGTATGAATTGTGTTTTAGGAAAGTCAGTCTGGCTTTGTTATGTGGATCTGTCCCTGGAGAGTGTTGACATGGAGACTGGCCTGGAGGCAGTACAGGGTCATAGAATGAGCACTATCTCTTCACCTGGGCCACTTGTTAGCTACCATCTAACTCAGCCTTTGGCAAGGTTTGATGCCTCTGGAGCACTTGGTTCTCCAAGTACAAAAGTGAAATGAAGGCTACAGGAGGTATTTATTTTAAGGTCCTAACTTCCATTGTTATGTGGAATTTATGAGCCAGGGATCCAAGAGGAAGATTAAGGGGGAGATTAAGACACCTGCGTGTGGTTGTCTACTCCAGTGCCAGCTTTAGAGATACACTGCTTTCTCTAAACCATAACCAGCCTTGACAGGGAAGTCATAAGCTGTCTAATATTTGCTGCAGTGATGGCGTCTTTGGTTTTTTGTATCTCGTAGAGGGCCCAGTCTGAATCACTGAGCGATCTGATATGTACCCCAGAAGAGGAAGAATATAATGAGAAGCTATTTTACCAAGTCAGCATGGAAGAGAACATCAGCTTTGGGCATCAAGAGTCAATGCTGGACAGAGAGCCTGAGCCAGGGGTACCAGTGAACCTGTTCCCACCCGGGGGACCCCGTGCCAGACGCGCCCGCCTGCAGCACTGCCCAGCGCTGAGTGCCAGCATGGAGGAGGCGACCTGCCCTGGGGATGAGCCCTCCAGCCGCCCGGCCACCCCAGAGGTCACTGAGCCCGTGGCAGGCCCCGGCCCTAGCTTGGAAGCCCCATGGGAGTCAGAAGGTATCCCTCACCCTAGTCCCCACATAGAAATCCAGGAGGAGGAGCCGTCCACCCCAAGCTCGCGTCCCCCCGCCGAGGACCTGGCTGAGGAGGCGGTTTCTGCTTCTGGAGAGGTGGAAGGTCCGTCATCCACCTGTGCGTCTCCTGAGACTGTCACTGTCACCTTGGAGACGCCCCCCGATACCGATGGGGCAGCCCACAGTGTCCAGGAGGAGGAGGAGGCGCTGACGCTGGAGGTGCCTGGTCCTGAGGGCGCAGGGGACGAACCCTCCCCGGGCCCTGTCCAGGCCCCGGCCCCTGTCCCGACCCCGGCCCCGGCTCCAGCTCCCGGCCCGGACCCAGCCCCGGCCCCCGTCCCAGGTCCCAGCCCGACAGCGCCCAAGAGCTGCCTGAAGCACAAGGCCGCCACTGCTGTGGACCAGGGCCCCGGCGGACGCCCCCCGTCCCCCGCGGAGTCGCTCCCGGAGGAACCCAGTGCCCGAGCCCAGGACGCAGAGGCCGTGCCTGCGGAGCCCCCCAAGGCCAAGCAGGCCGAGACTCCCCACTTGGGTCCCGAGAGGGCAGCGCCGCAGGGACGGAAGAGCGAGCCGAGGGGCGCCAAGAAGTTCTCGGTGTCCTCGTGCCGCGCGCGCTTGCGGCCCGGCAGCGCCCGCCCGCCGGAGCGCCCCGGATCCGGGCCCGCGGGGGGCCGTGTACCCCCGCTGCGGAGCGCGGCCTGGCGCAGCGAGGCAGCCCTGGACGACTTGCCGCTGCTGGTTCCGGAGCCCCAGCCCGGAAACTCGGAGCCTCTGAAACCCGCCGAGTGCGACTCTCAGGACCCCGGGGACCCTAGGGCCCCCCAGGCTGGACCAGGCAGTAGCCTCCAGGATGCAGGGGCCACCACTGGCTCCGGGGAGCCATCTGCGAGGGACGACAGGAGCCCCTTCCCGGTCAAGCTGCGGTCCACCTCCCTCTCCCTCAAGTACCGAGAAGGCTCTTCTTCCCAGGAAGCAAAAGGAATCAAGAGATACAGTGCTGAGGTCAGGATGGAAAGAGGAGGGCTGACTCTGCTCCCCAAAGAAGAGCAGTGTCACACGGGGTCCGCCCCTGCGCTTCGAGGTGCCAGGTCCCCGAACAGCCAAGGAAAGGGGAAGGCCCGGTCTCCCGAGCAGCCCAGCTCTAAGCCACCCCTGCCCAGGAAGCCGCTTCTGCAGAGCCTCACCCTTCCCTACCCGCCTGCAGGCCTGGACACCAGCCCAGGAGAGCCAGAGAAAGTCATCCCACAGCGCGACCCCAGGAGGGAGAGCAGGATGGCAGAGCAGAAGTCGCCTCACAGGGGAGCTGGTAAGAGCCTCGTGCAGGATGTTTGGGAATGGGCAGGACAGAGGGAAATCCCTATTAACTATAGTTGCTTGCTGGATGGCCACAAAGTAAACTATAGGTCTAAACCTTGATGATGCCTGGCATATTCAAGGCCCTGGGCTCCACTCCCTCCATCCCCCAACACACACCGTGCAAAACAAGGAATAGAGCAGACAAGGAGAGGTTGATAGCAGGATTTTGTCAGGTGTGTAGACATAACAAGGAAAACGTAAAAACTGATGTATAGTATCCTTCCTTAAGAGATGATGGGATCCTTGGTGGATTGTTCAAGTGCTTCTCTCACTTAATCTCAAAATTCAGCAAAGCTCCCAATTCCAGGACTTGTACGTTTATTTTGATGCAGTGTTTCTTAGGGCCTAAGCTACTTTTTTGGCTGTAATAGTACTTCTGACCTTTTCTCTGAAGGAAGAATTTCTTCTCTTTCATAATAAGACCCATGTGATCTGGCTTCACATGAAAGCATCCTGTGTGTGATTGGAGTCACACATCTATGTACAAATATAAGCCCTTCAGAAGGTCAAGAATCACTCTGCTTCCTGTCCCAAAGTAAGAGCTCTTGTTAGGATTGGAGTAACATATAAGAACTTTACAAGGCTCAGCTATCATATAGAGTGAGCAATGATAAAATAGATGGCTTTTCTTTCTGACATTCTTCACTTACATTTCAGACAAAACGAATATTTACAAAATAAAAATAACATTGCCGTCTTTACTAATGGAAGTCTGCAAGCTAGATAAGCAATACTAAAATAATTGTGTGCACATGTGTGTTATGTGTATGATGAGAAAGTTTTCCATGGCAAATTTTAGTTTAAGCCTTTTTTAAGTGGCTCCTAAAGCAGATATTCAGGGGTGCAGAGAGTACCCTAAAGTTGATGGCCCTCATGAAAAAAAAGGAAGCTGTACACACAGGAGGAAATTTTAGCTCAAAGCAATGTAAACACAGGTCCAGAGATACTTTAATCTTTTCTGTCTGTCACCTAAGAAGTTAGGTACAGTATATAATACCCTTTGAGATCCTAAGGTGCAGCCCAAGAATTCAGGCATTTCCACAGAGCCTGCAGTTCTGGCCTTGCTGCCACTGAGCCCCTGGGCTCAGCTGCTGCTTCTACTGCTACTGTATTAGCATAATCAGGGAGAGTGCTCAAAGGGAGGTTCAAGTCAGAGCTGATGATCTTCTGCAAATTTCCACCACTTTATTGGAGCAACTATAGAGTGGTTCAGAAAGCCATTTTAATAGCAAGGAGAGTTGCTCAGTGCAGATTAAACCCTGACTTCAGCACCATCTACCTTCATGGCCCGGAACTAAAAATGTCTCTCAAGGGCTTACTGAATGAACAGAACTTAACAGCAGGAGACTCAGGGTCATAGTGAGAGCTGGAAAATCAGCTCTGCAGAGCAATGCTTGGCCCCTGAATTACTATGGCCTCCATGGCCCAGGCCTGTAGTGAACTGTGTTGTCTTTTTCTTGGACTTATAAAATGTAATACCATATTTATTAAAGGTGTTGCTTGAGTAGTAGAAGTAGTAGAAAAATATTATCTTGCCCATGTATTAACATTCTAAGCCACAGAAGTAACAAAGTAACAAAGATGAATTGTAAAGTGAAAGAATCTAGATTACTTTTATGGCCACAGTTAATGAGTTTCATTTTAATGCAAAGGGAGGAGGAGAGGAATTACATTCTGTTAGGAACCTCCTTAACACCCTTTTCAGGGTGTTATTTGAAAGGCCAGTGCCAGGACAGGCTGTGGGTACTGTCTTATCTAAACCCCTTGGTCTGGTCTTGGGTTGTCCCCTGTAGACCAGTATCTCAGAATCGTGTTATTGGGCTCCATCCCCTCATCTATGCAGCAGCCCCCACCCCACCTTCCCTAGAAATGGATGTGTTTGTAGTTCAGTTCATTAGTATACTTCTACTCTCATTGCTCCCAAATCATAGCAGCTGGAGGCAATTTGATTCACATAAACCATATAGATAATAAAAGTTTTAATAACAGTGTTCATCTGTTCTCCAGAAAGGCCTAATTGTTGCTATTTATTATCTTCTGGTGGCAGGTACTTTGCACAGAGCTCCTATATGGGCTGCCATCATCCTCACTCCTGAGCATGGACCATGAAAGTTAGGTTATTGAAGTGTATCATATGGATGAATGATTCTGCCTTGAAGGGACTGGGAAGGACACAATGGCTGCAATAAACACAGGAGCCCAGTTTGTCAAAGAGTCTGGGCTTCCTGGCCCTCCTTGGCTTGTTAACTATAAGCCCCATTGTGTCTGAACTCCTTAACACAGAAGGGGCCTGCTTGTATATCTGGCTGATGGTTTACTTATCTGTCACTAGAGGAAAATGACCCAAGGTTAGAAGATTTGGGCAGTTTGCAGGACATTCATGTGCTCCTATTGGACCATTCCATCCTAGATCACAAATTACAGGTCAGGAAGCAACTTTCTGTGCATAGGGAAAGTTTGATAACTTATTATCTTAGCAAGGCAACAATGGCTCATGTCCGTAGTCCTAGCTACTTAAGAGGATGAGATCTGAGAATCTTGGTTCAAAGTGGACACAGGCAGCCAAATCCTCAAGACTTAAATCACCAATTAAATAGCAAAAAGCTGAAACTTGGAGGTATGGCTCAAGTAGTAGTCAGCCATGAGAAAAAAAAAAAAGAGAGAACACAAGGCCCTGAGTTCAAGCGACCATATTAGAAAAAGAAGTGTTTTGTGTAGAAAGATCTTATAAAAGTATACTTTAAGCTAGGACCTAGGCACCTTGGCACTCATGGAATCCCAGCTACTCAGGAGACAGACATAGGAAGATGGTGAATTTGAAGGTGGCCTCTGCAACTTTAGCAAGATCCTCTCTCAAAAAATATTTTAAAGGGTGGGCTTGGGGGTAGAGTGCAGTGGTAGAGTGCTCACAATACCAAAAATGAGAAAAATTATTACAAGTGTTCCCCAGGTATCACCTATTGGCCTTCCTTGATGGTATTTTTTTCTGAGTGTGAGATTGATTTTTGCACATAATTATGGCCACATATTGCTGTTTTGGAAGCTGATGCAACAAAGTGCTACTCTCACCTAGGGAATTCATCCAATAGCCAGCATCAGCTCCAGTCCAGCCAGCATTTCTCCATGGTGACATGCCCCAACCCCTGACCCTCTTTTTCAAAGATTGTCCTCATTCATTCATGCATTGGTTTAGTGTGTGTGTGTGTGTGTGTGTGTGTGTGTGTGTACGTGTGCACGCATGCCTGGGTGCATATGTGCACACATGTGCACACACTGGTAATGGAGATTAAACTCCAGGACTGGCCTTGCTCTCCGTTAGCCTTTCTTTTTCTTTTTTAGATGAAGTTATACATTTCTATTAAAACTGCAGAATTCCCTCAAGACCCTACTGTCCTCTGAGTGGTAGACATGGAACAGCCATGGTGCTGGCACATGGAACCAGTCAGGGGCTTGTGTCCTTCCTTCATCTCAGAGCCCCAGTCTACTAGCCTGGCAGAGCTCTCAACAGAGCAAGTAGGAAGGGAACAGGTTTGTCAAATGTGTGGGATTGCCCTCACATCTCTAGGTCCTGCACAATCGCAGCTATAAAACTTAGACAGGAAATGTCATAACGCTTGGTCATCCTGGTCTTGAGGTGTGTTTCCCTCAGTTTTTCACTCAAGGCTGGATCGCTACCACTTGAACCATACCTCCAGATCCATTTTTTTTTTGCTTAATTGGAGATAAGAGTCTCGTGGATTTGTCTACCCAGGCTGGCTTTGAACCCCAATTCTCAGGTCTCAGTCTCCTGAATAACTAGGTTTACAGGCATGAACCACCAGCAACATGCATTCTTTCTTTCAGCAAATATTTAGTGTACTCCTGTGTACTGTGCTAGTAGTCCCAAATGATAGAGCACAGGGCTTGATTTTCAGGAGGTCATTTTTTCCCCTATAAGGGGGCCAGTGTGGAGATTAAAGATGCCTTTTTGTGTGTGTGTGTGCTGGTCTTGAACTCTGAGCCCGAGTGCTATCACTGAACTTTTTTAGTACAAGGATAGCAATCCACCACTTGAGCTAAAGCTCCACTTCTGGCTTTTTTGGTAATTGATTGGTGATAGTCTCATGAACTTTTTTTGCCTGATCTAGCTTCGAACTGTGATTCTCAGATCTCAGCCTCCTAAGTAGCTAGGATTTACAGGTGTGAGCCACCAACACTCAATAGGATATGCCTTTTTTGTCTCTGGATATCAGAGCGTTTGTGAAGGAAATGGACTCACAGACTGTCACTCTTCTCTGATAAGACTTATTTTAGATACATTCAAGCTTCTTTGGGTAGATTATAGATTTGTATGTTTGAGTGTGTGCACATGTATTCTAACAATCCAGCCATGTATCTCTTAAATTCTTTATTAAATATAACTTTATTGTGGTAAGAACATTTAATATGAAATTTCTCTTAACAAATGTTTAAATGTACGCTATTGTTGTTGACAATAGAAAACAATGTTGTACAACCCTCTCTAGAACTTTTCATCTATATAACTGAAGTTTTATACACGATTAGTAGCAACCTCAATTTCCTCCACCCTAGGCAACCACCATTTGATGCTTTGATTCCACGAATTTCATTGAGATTCCACAAGTGGGGTCATGACCATTTGACTTTTGTCTTTCTGTGACTGATTTGGTTCTCTTTTAACACAGTGTCCTTCAAGTTATTCACGTGGCTACTTAGGGCAGAATTTTCTTCCTTTATGAGGCTGAATAGTAGCCCATTGTACATAAAGAACACTTTCCTTTTCTTTCTGTGCCATTTCTGGGGCTTGAACCTAGGACCTGGATTCTGCACTCTGAGCTTTTGTGCTCAAGGCTAGTGTACTACCACTTGAGCCACAGTTCCACTTCCAGCTTATTGATGGTTAATTGGATATCAGGATGTCACAGACTTTCCTGCCTGGACTAACTTATAACCATTATCCTCAGATGCCAGCCTCCTGAGAAGCTAGGATAATAGGTGTAAGCCATTGATATCCAGCTTAGAACACATTTCTTTATCTGTCATCTGTAGGACACTTAGATTGTTTCGACATCTTGGCTAGTGTGAGTAGTGAAACTAGAACACAGGAGTACAGATGCTTTCTATGAGCTCCTGACTTCAGTTTGGTTTGGTTTGTATGACAAGGTTTTACTCTAGCCCAAGCTGGGTTTGAACACCTAAGTGTTCCTCCCAAGTACAGACAGAGGTTACTTAGCCTTGCTCAATTATTTGAGAGAAATAACCACCTATCTTGAATTTTTAAAGAAAAACACTTCAGTTTGCTAACATTTTCTTTTTGGCCTATCCTTCCCTTCTCAATCCCTTTCCAAAAAAAGTCATCAATCCTCCAACCTCAATTTCCCCATCTTTCTGTACTCTTCAATCCCTGTGTGTCTTCTTATCTTTACACCTTCTAGCACAACAACCACTCCACAGTTCCCCTTACACAGACAGACCATGATTCCTTGCCTATTTTCTCAAGGTCCTTCTTCCATTTTCTTCCTTTCTCCATTTTCTAACCATCTGATGGGTCCCCTCACTTGCTACTTCACCATTCAGATTCCATTTCCATTCATACATGTTCTTTGTTCTTGGTGATCCATCTCTCTAGGTACTCCAAGTAAAACACCTCAATCATGGGGTTACTACAAAGGCTCAAGTATGGAATGCCTGCCTAACAAGCTGGAGACCCTGAGTTCAATTTCTTTTTTTTTTTAATTGTGAAAATACCGTACAGAGGAGTTACAATTACATGGGCAAGATAACGAGTACATTTCTTATCAAGCATTGTTGCCTGCTCATTGTCTGGGTTCAGTTTCTTGTACTTCCTTGAAAAAAGCCAAGAAATAAAGTCAGTCACTGAAAATATTGAAAACCAACTGGGCACCAGTGGCTTATGCCTGTAATCCTAACTATTTAGGAGGTTAAGATCTGAGGATCGCAGTTCAAAGCCAGCCTGAGCAGGAAAGCCGGTGAGACTCTTATTTCCATTTTACCACCAAAAAAGCTCAAAGTGGATCTGTTACCCAAGTGGTAGAACACTAACCTTGAGCTAAAAGCAGCTCAGGGACAGCACCCAGGCCCTGAGTTCAAGCCCCAGGACCTGCACAAAGAAACACAATAAAACTAGAAACCCCTCAAAAGTACCTACTGCTCAAAAAAATATTCACAGTGAGGCCAGGTGCCAGTGGCTTATCTTTATAATCCTAGCTACTCAAGAGGCTGAGATCTGAGGATCAGGGTTTGAAGCCAGCCCAGACAGAAAACTGAAACTCTTATCTCCAAATGACCATCAAAAAGTCAAAGTGGAGCTGTGCTCAAGCATTAGAGCACTAGCCTTGAGCAAAAAAGCTAAGGGATAGTGCCCAGGCCCTGATTTCAAGCACCAATACCCAGCACAACACACACACACACACACACACACACACACACACACACACAAATTCATGGTGGGGTTGGGGTGTAGCTCAGTGGCAGAGCACTTGCCTCGTATATGCAAGGCTTTGGGTTCAATCCCTGGCACTGAAAAAAAGAAAACAGTTTGGAGGCTCCTCAAAAAACTAAACATAGATCTTCCCTACATCCCAACCATACTATTCCTGGGCATCTACCCAGAACATCACAAGCCAGGATACCATAAAGACACATCCATGTTCATTGCTGCACTATTCACAATAGCCAAGTTTTAGAAACAGCGCAGGTGCCCTATAACAGATGAGTGGATAAAAAACACACGTGGTACTTATACACAATAGAATTTTACACAACCATGAGAAAGAACAATATGTCATTCAGCAGGAAAATGGATTGATCTAAAAACAAATCATGTTAAATGAGGTAAGCCAAACTCAGAGAGACAAAACGGTACATGTTTTCTCTCATATGCAGAAGCTAGATCTAAAATACACTGGGACATGATGAATTATACAGGACTCTAGGCAGTCACACAGTGAGATCAGAGATGGATACTCTTAGGGGAGAAACACAAGGGAGCAATACCTCCGTGCCTCTGATTATATAATTTATTGAAATGAACTCCAAAAACATGTGTATAATCATAAGAAAGGATTGCGGTTCTTCCCAAGAGGAAGTGAACACATACCACCCTATCTTACTCCCTGATAACTCAAAAACCCCAGGCAAAATGCATAAAGTGAATAGAAGAAGACTCTGAAAGTAAATTGCAGCTGGTGGAGTGGGGAGGGAAACAGGTACACACCTGTAATTCCAGCACTGTGATCCAGGAGGTGGGAGGCACTGTGAAACTGTCTAGAGAGAACATAGCAAAACCGTTGAGAAGCCTTAAGATTGCCAGCATAATGTTCAAAGTAACTAGGATTAGCTAAGTATGATGATATACACATGTAATCCCAGCATTAGAGAGGCAGAAACAAGAGAATCGAAAGTTTGAAGCCAGCTTGGACTATGTAATGAGACCATAGCTCAAAAGAAAAACAAAACAAAAAAGGAAGATAGAAATAAAAGCTGTACAATATATGAAGAAGCAGGAAAGCCTAAAATATTCTCAAGGAATCTCGAAAGTTCTAGATATGTTAGAATATTGGAAATAATAGATAAAGATATTTCATCGTTTCAAGAAAGAAGAGAATTAGAAGCTTCAAAGAATTTGAAGCTGGAAAAGTGACTGGAAGAGTGGCTGTGTTAGTATCACACAAAGACTCCAGAAATGGGATAGTTTTAAGGATAAGCAAATATGTTCCCTTATGATAATTTTAGCAATATTAGTAATATTTAGTAATATTTTAGTAATATTAGTAATAATAGTCAATTGCTAAGGGCCAATTTTCCAAGAATATGTAACATTCCCAACTGTGCATTTTCTTAACAACAAAGCTTTAAAATTCATGAAACAGAAGTTGTTGGAACTGAAAGGAGAAACAAACAATCCCATGATAACACATAGAAACATTAGTGTTTTTCCTCTGTCAATAGTTAAGGAAAGTAAAAGGCACAAAACTCAGAAATTTGTAGAAGTGTTGAGCAATAAATGCTCTTGGCCACCTTGACATATTTATTGGACATCTCAACTCACATTCCCTGTAAGCGCACATGGAACATGCATGAAGATAGACCATATTCTTGGTCACTCAGAAACCCTTGTTCAACTTGAAATTATTCCAAGTTTGTTCTTTTCCCATATCAAATTCAACAAGAATTCAATAGTATATCTGGGAAGATAATCTGAAAAATCATTACATATTTGAAATTAAACATTGAACCACTAAATAATCCATGGACCAAAGAAAAAGTCTCAAGAAAGAGTGAATACTGAATTAAAATGAAAATACAACATACCAAAATTTGTGGAAAGCAGATTATATATTATAAAGACAAAATATTTGAAAGATCATCAAAGTTTCCATTTTAAGGAACTAGAAAAAGAATAGTAAGCTAAATTCAAAGCAAGAAGGAAGATATTTACAAAGACAAGAGCAAGATATCAATGAAGATGAAATGGGGAGGGGGAGGGCTCTTCCAACAGCTTACTAAAATGGATAAATCCCAAGCCAGGTGCAATAGATCAAGCCTGTCATTCTAGCTACGTGGGAAGTGGAGATAAAGGGAGCAATTTTTGTGGCCATTCTAGGCCAAACACACACACACACACACACACACACACACACACACACACATTCAGACTCTATTTCAACCAATGGCTGGTGCATGCATGCTTGTTTGAGTAGGAGGTTTGCAGTCTAGGCTGGCCCAGGCATAAAATAACCAACAGAAAAGGGCTGGCAGAGTGACACGGCTAGACAGACTTCCCCCCTAAAAAAGACACAAATTACTCAAATCAGAGAGTACCATTATTCCAGATGTCAAAAATGACCATCAGGAGTTGGGTTCAGTTGCTCATGCCTGGAATCTTAGACTCTCAAAGGCTAAAAACTGAAAAAGCATGAGTAAAAGCCAGCCTGGCCAGAAAAAAATCTGTGAGACTCCATCTCCAATTAACCTGCTAAGTGCTGGTCTAGAGGTATGACTGAAGTAGTAGAGCATTAGCCATGAACAAGAAAACTGAGATGTAATATAAGATCTCAAGTTCAAACCCCAAGCACCAGTTTTAAAAAATAGTAATAAGGGAATACCCTGAATTTTTTATGCATATAAATTTGACAAATGAGAAGAAAAAGGCCAATTCTTTGAAAGACACAAACTATCAAACTTAAAAGAAGAAATAATCTGAATAGTCCTGTATCTGTTAAGTCAGATCATTACTTTAAAGCCTTTCTGAAAATACTCCAAGCTCACATAATTTTACTTGTGATTTCTACCAACTATTTAAAGTAGAAATAACAATTAATGCAATTCAATGCAAAAATAAGAGGGAACACCTCCCAACTCATTTTATGAGACCCAACATCACTTTGATGTCAGACTTAAAGACAGTACAGAAACTGTAGGTGGATATCCCTTCTTAATCCAGATGCCAAAGTCTTTAACAAAAAGTTATTAAATTGCCCATCATGACCAAGTGGTTCTGGAATATAGGAACACCCTTAGGTAAAAGTATAAAATTTGTCATTGTCTCCCATCAGGAAAATTTAAAGAGCTCCCTTCCACTTCTGGGTGGTATAAGGGAAAACCTCTGTTGTTCTAAGCCTCCAAGGGGGAGACCTGACAGACCTCTTGGGAAGCTGGAGAAGTGTGCCCTGCCTCTGGGGGATATGGTAGACTGATGCTGGACCCAAGCCATCTGTGCCATAGGGAAGACCAGGCTTTTGTGTGATTTGCCTGCATTCACAGAGTCCTGCCTGATAGGCTACCAAGAGACAAGGGAACACTGGGGAGCAGAATTCCAGTCAGCCCTGCACTGGTAGGAAATTGCTTAGAGTTCGTCCTGGACATTCATTAAGCTCAGACATGAACAAACTCACTGACACAGTGGCAGGTGCCAAGCAAAGGACGGTCCTGCCTAATCTCTCCATCAACTCGTATTTTTATCTGGCCCTCACCTCAGCCTAGACACCCTGCTTTTGGGAAGCAAGGGACTTAATTTGACTCAGAGGCTTTGCCTTCTAATTACTTAATTAAAACTGGCTATAGTAAAGTGACTGCTGGGACCTGAAGATAGGGAAGGAAAAGAATTAGGAATCTTCATTCCATCTGGGACAGAGGTGCTCTGGGAAATGAGGGTGGAGCTGTGCTTTGCTCTATCTGGACGCTGTAATGCAGCCTACCTCTGAAGGGAATATGGGCTGTCAGCCACCCCAGTACCATTTCACAGGGGCTGCTTCAGTACTTGTCTAAGGCAGTCATTAACTCTTAGGGGGATGAGAGTGGAACCCCCAGTGCACTTAGTCCCAGGGCTCAGGAGGGAAGTTGGTTTGAAGAAGACCAATTGACAATTGTTCCAGACCCCTCTGATAGAGGGACCAGAGAACATGGCAGGAAGTAAGGCCAAAGGCAGGGACTGTGGTGCCCAATGTGGACAGCCCAGGGGGTGGAAGTCCTGCAGACCAGAGGTTCAGAGGAGGGTTCCTCTGCCTGCAGACAGAGGTCAGTATTCTAGACACTTTGCATCAACCAGCAAGGAGAGGCAATAGACCCTCCTTTAGCAAGCTTTTGCCTACAAACCAGGGATATATGGAAGCCTACCTCCACAGGTCCTGACTGACTGGTTCAATTGAGTACCAGCCAATGATGAACATGTTAAAGGCTCCCAGGAAGTTTTCATGTGTGGCAACATTGGTTCTTGATGTTAGAATATAAATAGGAAATGTCCCCCCACAGACTCAGGTTTTCAACTCTCAGACCCCAGCTGGTAGGAGCTATTTGGGACATGGTCAAAACTTTGGGAAGTGAAAGCTAGCTGGAGGAAGTGGGTCATTGGAGGTGTGCCTTTGAAAAGTTCTGCGGGGTCACCAGTCCTTTCCTCATTTTCCTCTTGTCTGCATGAGGTGAGCAGCTTCCTCTGTCACATGCTTCTACCACCACAGTAGACTGACACCTCTGAAACTGAGCCAACAATATTCCTTTCCCTTTAAGCTGTTTATGTCAGGTATTTTGCACATGAGAAAGCTAGCACATTTAGGAAGTACTTCTTAAATTTAAAAATGCCTAGGAATGTGATCAAGATGGTGCTTCTGAGTCAGTAGAGGTGATTGATGACTGTTAGTCTGAGTAGCAAGGATCAGGGGTACACTGTCCAATATTGAGCCCCTGGCTACATTTAATGTTTACATGTGAATTTAAATGTATAGAAATTAAACAGGAAGATGGTGCCTAAACAATAGGGAATCACCCTAGCTCTCTCTCACCAAACAGAGAGTTGTGGTCCTAACATACAGTTCCTCCAAACAAACAAGCAGAGAATCACAGGAACTGAAAACTGGTAATTTGCACACTCAAGGATGGAAAATCTTGAAGATCCCTCCCCAATCCTGCATGGGCAGCTCGGCTAAACCTCAAAAGCAGCCCACCACTGCCTGGGACTCAAGGACAACCAGCAGACTACAGAATCCAGACATAGAAAACTCCCACAGCGCCAGACCTAGACACACAGAAACAGAGACCAGAGGTGAGGCACTGAGACCCAGACCCTGACAGCTCCCACGGCCTCACTGCTCTGTCCACAACCAGCACAGCAGAATGTGACACCAGACTTGGTGAGCTGCAATGCACAGAGACAGAGATCTGACACAGCACTGCTGGTGAGCTCACAGCCAATTCCAGGAACAGTGAGGGCCGTGCCAGGGACACTGCCCCCCACCCCCCAGCGGAGACCACCAGTGCTGTTGGTGACCCACAGAGCTTGACCCCAGCCCCTCTCCCTCCCACCCAAGAAGGAACACCACACTTGAAGAGGCCAGAGCTCTTCCTTACTCCCCACAGCCCTGGCTATCAGGAGAGTGACCAGACAAGTCTGAGAACAAAAGTCTCCGGAGACCAGCCCCTTCATCCCAAAGTGAGAACCTCTCCTAGCCTTCTATAATGGACAGGTTCGAGCACGCAGTGGCTGGCAGAGAGCTCCCAACCTCCAAACCTGTGTGCACTGGCCACTGGTGGACCTTTCCTTCACTGGGAGCCGCCAAGAGAGGATGCACACCAGCCCCAGCTGGAGCCGTGAATTGTCTTTGCAAGGGCCCATGTTGGGAAGCGCAGGCCCCTGAATCGCTTGCGGTCGGCCCCTGTCAGGAGCTGTGAATCACAGGTACTGACAGAGCACACCGCTGTTGGGAGCCCGAAACACGTGCGTGCACTGGCCTCTGTTGGGAGCTGGAATTGTGTGGGCACCTGCAGCCAACAGAGTACCTCCCTGCTGGGAGCCATGAAATGTGTGCACACTGGTTACTGTTGAGAGGTGCAAAACTCACATGCACACAAGAGGTGGGCCACATATCGGACACTTGTGGGCCAAGGTATCCATGGGGACCTCAACCCTTCCGAAGCCAACACCTATCCTGGAGGTCTGAATCTAACCTTCCCAGCCCTCACTGCAGACTATACTGAGCTCCTTTCATCTAGCTTGGGGATAAGGGCATGCACAGGCACTAGCTGGCCTGGGGTCCCAGTGTGGGTTAGCCTACCCAGTGTGAACTAGCTCAGGCCAAACAAAGGCTGCCACCTTTTGGTGGCCAAGCTCAGGCCATAGCCCTGATAATCCCTGAACCCAAGTGGGTAAATCACAATGAAAGATTATAAGATTCATGGACAATCAAGACAACAATCCAAATCCAGAAGCCAACAGCAATCCAGGAAAGAACTCCAGTGAGAGTGAAGAAGAAATAGAGGACAAAAGAACCATTACAGAAATGATGACAGAATTGGCCAACGAAATAAAAGGGGAGTTGCAAAAGCAATTTCAAGAGCACAAAGAAAATGGCAAAGAAGTTCCACAACTTCAAAAAAGAGGTACAGACAAAAATAGACATAATATACACCTCATTAAAAGACAAAATTAACATTTTGAGAACTGATATTGTAAGCATAAATAGTTCAGTTTCCACAATGCAAACCACAGTAGAAGACATAGGTGACCGAATAAATGAGATGGAAAATAGAATATCAGGAATCAAGGATAAAACAAAGGAGCTGGAACAGAAAGTCAAATGTATGGAAAAAAACTAAAGGGAAATCCAAGAATTGGCAGACTCAGCCAAGAAATCAAATCTACATATCATTGGGATTGACAAGGGGGACGGCATGGAAAACCTAGTCAGTAAGATGATTACAGAAAACTTCTCCCATCTAAAGAGAAAAATCTCACCTGCATAGAAGCATCTTAGAACACCTAGTAGACAGGTGTAGAAGAAATACTTCTAGACACATTATTAGACTTGAATAGCAAGGAATTGATTTTAAATGCTGCAGAATCAATGAAGGAACTATATTACAATGGAAAGATCAGAATCGTTGCAGACATCTCCACCCAAACCCTCAACACAAGGAGAGCCTGGAATCATATTATCCAAGCTCTGAAGATCAACAACTGCCAACCCAAACTAGTATACCCAATGAAGCTATCATTTACATTTGATGGTGAAACTAAAACCTTTCATGACAAAGTAATTCATGAATACTAAACCAGCAATAAAAAGAATACTAAAGGAAGGAATACAATCTGAAGAAAACAATCAAGTAAACACATCAGACAAAAGTCACTTAGTAAGACCCACTTAGTAAGCACAAGAAGAGTAAAAAGAAGCAAAATAAAGGAAAACAAGAAAATGACAGGAAACATCTCTCTATAATAACCCTAAATATTAACAAACTCAATTTCCCAACCAAAAGAAAAAGAACAGGAGATTGGATCAAAATACAAGATCCATTTGTTGTCTTCAAGAGACCAATCTCACAGCCAAAGATAAAAACAAACTGAGTGAAGGGATGGAAAAAGATCTTCCGTGGAAATGCACCCTGCAAGAAGGCAGAAGTAGGCATATTGATATCTGATAAAATAAACTTTTCATTAAAATCAGTACACAAAGATACTAATAAAGGGAATGATCCATGAAGAGGAAATCACAGTGGTCAATATCTGTGCACCAAGCAATTGATTATCTAGATATATTAAACAAATACTCTGACTTTCAGAACAAGATAGACCCAAACATAATAATAGTGGGAGATTTTAAGACCCCACACTCACCAAAGGACAAGTCACCTAAACAAAATCAATGAAATGACACCATAACCCAAGTAGAGACATAACAGACATCTACAGAGTTTTCCACCCAACCACAAATGCTCATTCTTCTTAGTAGCCCATGGAACATTCCCCAAAATAGATCATATCATAGTTCACACAAATAACCTAAGCAAATACAAGAGGATTGACATAATCCCTTGCATCTTATCTGACCACAGTGGAATCAAACTAGTTCTTTTTCTTTTCTTTTGTTGGTTGTGGGGCTTGAACTCTGGGCCTAGGCGCTGTCCCTGAGCTCTTCAACTCGAGGCTAGCACTCAGCTACTTGAGCCACAGTGCCACTTCCAGTTTTCTGGTGGTTAATTGAGGATAAAGGTCTCATGGACTTTCCTGCCTGGGCTGGCTTTGAATCGTGATCCTCAGATCTCAGCTTCTGAATAGCTAGGATTACTGGCATGAGCCACTGGCCCCTGGCTTCAAAGTAGTTCTTAACAGCAAAACATACTGTAGAAATTACTCAAATACATGGAGGCTGAACAGCACACTACTGAATAACACCTGGGTCACAGAAGAAATTAAGGAAGAGATTAGAAAGTTCTTACAACTCAATGAAAATGAAAACACATCACAATGGAACCTCTGGGATACAGCAAAAGCAGTGCTGAGGGAAAAGTTCATAGCCCTAAGCAAACACATAAAACCAAAACAGCTCAAGTAAATAACCTTATGGTGTAATTAAAACTGCTGGAAAGGCAGGAAAAAAAGCTACTAGATGTAGAGAGAGAGCAAAGATTCGGGCAGAAATCAAGGAGGTAGAAATGAAAAACTATATGTAAAATCAATGACACAAATGCTGTTTCTTTGAAAAAATAATATTTATAGATCACTTGCAAGATTAACAAAAAAAGGAGAGAGGATTCAAATCAGTAAGATCAGAGATGCCACAGGAAGTATTACAACAAACATCCAAGAAATCCAAATGATTCTAAAGAATTACTTTGAAAATCTATACTCAATAAAGAAAGAAAACCTAGCAGAAAAAAATGAATTTCTAGAAACACACAAACTTCCTAAACTGAACCAAGAAGATATAAACCAACTAAATAAAACAATAACATACTAAATAAGCCAATAACATACGAGATAGAGGAAGTAACCAGAAGTCTTCCAACAAGGAAAAGTCCAGGCCCAGATGGATTCACTGTGAAGTCCTTTAACATCTTTAAAGAAGAACTAATACCAATACTCCTCAAGCTTTTCCATGAAATAGAAGCAGAGGGAGCAATCCCAAACTCATTCTATGAAACCAATATCACACATCCCCAAACCAGGTAAGGATCCAACAAAAAAAGAACTACAGACCAATGTCTCTGATGAACACAGATGCAAAGCTCCTCAATAAAATATTAGCCAATAGAACTCACAATAGCCAAGTTATGGAAACAACCTTGATGCCCTACAATAGATGAATGGATCCAAAAAAATGTGGTACCTATATACAATGGAATTTTACATAGCCATTAGGATAAAATAATGTCATTTGCAGGGAAATAGAAGTAGAACAAATCATGTATGAGGTAAGCCAACATCAGAGAGACACGCATCTTCTCCCTGATATGTGGAAGTTAGATTTAAAATGCAATGGGATATGACACCCATATTATACAGGATTCTAGACACCCATATAAGTGAGAACAAAAGAGGATAGTCTTAGGAGAAAATCACCCAGTTGTAATAACCAAGTGCCTCTCTCTCTCTCTCTCTCACACACACACACACACACACACACACACACACATAAATGAACTCCAAAGATACGGAAACAAAAGACCTTAATTTGTCTTTTTGTTTTCAGATAACTGTATTGCTTACCTCAGTACAATGTATACTCATATACATCTGAGGGTAGGGCACAGAATCAATGGGAAATGAGTGAAAATTTGTAGCAGTGGAACCCCCTGGTTGCACTGGACATTGGTGAATGTAAATGAGCAGATGACAGCCACAACTAAAGTATACTAAGTGGCAAGTATTACATTAAATGCTTTACACGCTAATTTCCAACAGTAATCCCATAGGTTGAATGGGAAGTTTAGGTTGAAGAACTTGCCAAAAGTTATATAGTGAATTTGGAACCAGAGATGGACTGGGTGGTCCATGCTCTGCACTCTTAAACCATGATGAGATGGATCCCAACTGAGGCAATTTGTTCCCCAGTAGACATGTGGCAATATCTAGAGACAGCTCTCATTGTCACAATGGGTGAGCACAGGAGGAGGGAAACACTGTCAGATTCTTGTAGGTAGAAAGATGGTGAATTTTCTACAGTACACAGAACAGTCTCCACAATGTAAACATTCAACCCAAGATGTCAGTAGAGCTAAGGTTGTATAACTATTATTTGCCACTCAATCAGTAAGTTAAATGGGGAGGAAGCCAAGATGAAGTGTTTGTATACATATTAACTTGTAGGGAAAATCATTCAATGCAATAGTTTCCCCTCTCTGTTTTTGTCCATTCTTCTGCTGTATATCAAAGCTATTTTCAAATGACAGTACCTTTCCATCCCTGTCTTTTAAGATCCCAGCTATGTCTCTGAGGTTATGGAGACCAGCTGTCTGGTCAGAGGTGGACTTGAGTCATTACCTTCTTCTGAGAGTGTAGCTTGAGTTCTGCAGGCAATAGCAGTTGAAGAGATGTGCTCTTGACTGAACTCCTCCACTGACAACTCAGGCCTGGCTGCTCAATTGTTCCACTAAGGTGAAGGGGTTGGACTGGGCCACTAGAGTCTGCCTATTTTTTCACACTAAGGGTTAGGTAGTTGCACCGGAGGTTGGCACAAGAGCCTGGCAAAGTATCTGTCCTTGGGATGGCCCCCAATATATGTCCCAGCACATTTATTCCCTCTTTCACAAATCCAAATAAATATGATTTGTGTGTTGATTTTTCTATATACATGCCTTCCCAACACATTTTACCTATGAACTACTCAGCCCTAAACCACAGTTGAAAAGAGAGCAAGAAACAATGCAAACTCTAAGGCTACCATTTGGGGAAAAGCTCACAGAATTTTTTTCCTCTGGACACCTAAAGCAAATCCCAGCCCTTGGACGGGACTGACCACCCCTACATGATGAACAGGCCTTCCTCCTGAGAAGCCTGACTCTGTTAGCCTTCTTCCCCAGGCTGGACTCATCCATGATGTCATGCTAATAGCTACTGAGGTTTAATTGTGTGTTCATTGCATGTACGAATAGGTGTCAGCTATTTCATAGAAACAGACCATCATATAGAAAAGACCACCCTGGCCCTCACTGACTCTTACCTCCTAGGATGTAAACACCTACTGGGACTGTGTTTTTGAAGATTGTGAGCAATGTGCAGGTCAGGGAAGAAATGAGCTAAAAATTAGCCTGAGGCTGGAAAGGCAGAAGAATCAGCCAAAAAGCCCCTAGCTATGATTTCTGAACTGAGAAACAAGAGCAGATTTGGCCATGGTGATTCATTTGCATGGCTGGAAGTGGCTGCAGATTCCCTAGTTGTTTTCCTTGAGAGCACCATTTTGCCAGAAGACTGTAAAGTAGATCTGTTTGTAGAAAAGCCAAATCCAGCTGAAGAAGTTCAGTGGTACAGTGATTTTGTTGTATGTGGAAGGCTTCAACCCCTGCACAGAGTTTTAAAAAAAACAACAACTGGGTATTGCTGGTTTGTACTTGTAATCAGGAGGTTGAGATCTGAGGAATGTGATTCAAAACCAGCCAAGGCAGGAAAGTCTGTGAGACTTTTATTTCCAATTAAGCACTATAAAAACCAGAAATGAAGTTATGGCTCAAGTGGTAGAGTGCTAACCTTGAGCAAAAAAAATCAGGGACAGCACCCAGGCCCTGAGTTCAAGCCTTGGGACCAGCACAAAACAACATCAACAGAAACCTTGATTTTGCCTATTTGGGTACAGAAGCAGGAGGAGGGAGATTGCATGAAATCCAAAAAGGCATGTGGATATAATTGAATCTGAGGGGGTGAGGTGAATGGGGGAAAATGGAAAACTAGGAAGAAACTGCCAACCAAGAGGAGTGTAGCCCTTAGCTTGTTCCTCACCTTAGCTCACTGCAGTGTGGAAACAGCTTTGTGGTGGAACTTGCCATATTTCTCTGTATGGACAGGCAGCTGTGCTTCTCTTCTTATCACTATGAAGAACCTAGTGAGTCTTCTGATTTAAAATTGTGTGTCTGTATTTATATGCGCAAGTGCGCCAGTACAGGGGCTTGAACTAAATGCTTTATGCTCCTAGTCTGCCTTTTTCATTCACAGTTGGTGCTCTACCACTTGAGCCATGCCTTTACTTCTGGCTGTCTGATTAATTGGAGATTAGAGTTTTACAGATTTTTCTGCCTGGTTTGGCTTTGAACCTCAATTCTCAGATCTCAGCCTCTTGAGTTGCTAGTATTATAGGTGTGAACCACTGGTGCCCTACTTGTTTTCATTTAACTTTTTTTGAGAATACAAATGTAGAGAAGGACAAAGATGATATATGGGCAGCCTAGTGAATTTCAAGGTTAAGGAACAAAGCAAAGTTCCTGTAAGCCTCTGGTCCCAGTATCAACCTGTCAGTATATAACCTGCTCTACTTGTACTTCTGTTCAAAGGCATCTTTCTTAATATGTATTGTTTATCCGCTGAACTTGCAGGCAGCAGCATTACAACTCATGTGTGAAAAGCTTATGTAACATATATATTTTCTCTGTTAGGCACATCACAGCCTCCTTAGGAAGGAACATTAGAAACATTAAACAGCACTTCAGCATGACACTTGGGGACACTTAAAATGGTCAAATCACCAAGAATTAATCCCAAATATGGCACAAAAAGGACAGTAGTAGCCATGTGCCAGTGGTTCATGTCTGTAATCGTAGCTACTCAGGAGGCTGAGATCTGAGAATCACTGTTCAAAGCCAGCTTGGGCAGGAAAGTCTGTGAGACTCTTATCTCCAATTAAATACCAAAGAACTGGAAGTGGAGCTGTGGCTCAAGTAGTAGAGTTCTACC
Organism: Dipodomys spectabilis; assembly: GCF_019054845.1. Lineage (NCBI taxonomy): Eukaryota > Metazoa > Chordata > Mammalia > Rodentia > Heteromyidae > Dipodomys > Dipodomys spectabilis. Next base: position 4,206,968 of record NW_024870864.1, on the reverse strand, counting down.
AGAGAGCGAGAGCAAGAGGGGGGAGGGGAGAGAGAGAGAGAGGAGAAGAGAAAGGGAGGGAGGAGTAGGGGGAGAAAGAGAGCGCAAGCCCAGGGTCAGTGCCTAGGTCCTGAGTTCAAACCCCAGACTGGCACACAAAAACAAACAAAAAGAACATTTGTATTCATCATGAGAGCTGATACAAAATAGCAATGTCTTCTTGCTTAACTGTGGCTAGGAAAATTAACATTCAGATTTTCTGTAGCCCAGTCCCTGTGTACAGATGAACTGGAAAGTATTATGAGTTGGGCTGCAAACACCTATTAGTGAGAATGCATGTAGAGAATCAGCCAATTATAAGGAATGACTATTTGTTGAATGGAAAATGAAAATGAATGGCATTAGGTAGGTTTAATTTGGAGGTGATTAGGACACAGTTTCATCTCGTGTCTTTAAGAGTGGGAGCTTCCTCTGTAAAGAGCTCTTTCTCACTTGCAGAATGCTCTAAATGTTGATATAAAGCCTCAGGCAAGCACTAAAAGCAGGAATTGTGTGGTAAAAATCACTCAGCCTAACTCCTGCCCTGACCTGAGAGCCAATGTAGACTCTGTGCATGTCTATCGACCCATAACTGTTTGTGTGAAGCAGGACAGACAATAGATCCATAAAGGCCTTTATAAAAAAAAGATGAAGTTCTTCATGCAGGAAGCCTAATAAAAACCCTGCAGCATGCCTGAGGCCTCATGTGTCTCTAGGATACAAATCACATGTCTATTCTGGAGATCCCCTAGGTACACACCCTATCCTCACCAGATTAAAAGGGCAGCACCTGAGGACCCAGAACTGACAGAGACACGACTGGGCTGTGTTTATAGAAGAAACTGCCCTGGCCTTAACTACTTGTGAGAATTGGTGATGTTACTGCCATCTTAGTTTTACTGAGCAGGCCCTTTTTCCAGAGAGAATGTATAAAAAACCTGGGGGTGAACTTTGAACATGCATTTTTTTAGAGGCCAGCATAGCAGGGAAAGATTGGACAGAAGTTGCTTAAGTTTTTACATAGTTCTCTTGGGTTGTTGACTTTATAGGAAACTATTTTATCCTGTTTTATCCAGGATAAAATGTTGGTACAAGTTGGTTTGTACCAACATTGTACTTTCATAAGCAAGAAGGAATTTTATGAAAGAAGCGAGATGCTTAAAAGTTACTGCTTCTTTGCGGGCACTAGTGGCTCACATCTGTTATCCTCGCTACTCAGGAGGCTGAGATGTGGAGAATTCAATTCAGAGTGATACTGTCTAGGGGATGTTCAGGTCCTTTTCTCTGCCCTTCAACAAATAAAAAGACAGGAAAGTGTATAAGTTAACCAGAGTAAATATATTTGAAGGTGAAAATAAAACCATGAAAGAAAGACCAAAAAGAAAGAATGATCAGGCTTCCTAAGTGGGGAGGAGCCTCCTTGTCATCCCATGAGAAAGAAAGTCCAAGGCTGTTTCAGTGAGGTATTTGGTCCTTAGTCTCCTCCATCTAAGAGTATGTATCTTTCATTTGATTTGTTAAGCAGTGATTACTCAGCGTCCAAGGCCTTTCTGATTGGATGTGAGTTTTTGTCTGGTTGCTCATCCTGGGAGAGCTTGCCTCCTGCTTTTGCATCTGATCTAAGGACATGTGCCTGGACTTATAACTAGCAGGAACAAGAAAGATGATTCACATCCTTTGTTTCTCACCATGTGAGCCTTTATTCCAGTTGCCTTCTACCCCTAACTGCCCACTGGAGTCAACTACCTGTTCCTCAAAAGCCAGCCTAGACAGCCATGTCTCTGAGACTTAACTCCAATTAACCAGCAAAGAAAACCAGAAGTGGAGCTGTTGCTCAAGTGGTAGAGTGCTAGCCTTGAGTGGAAAAAACTAAGGGAGAACATGAGGCTCTGAGTTCAAGTTCCAGTACCAGCATCCCACCCCCTCAAAAAAAAATACTACTCTGATGCCTCTGATACCAGCCTTAGGCAAGCTGAGAATCACTGATTGTGAAAGACCCTCCTCCTTCCCTTCATATACATTTTCCCCATGCAGCCCCTGTGTCTCCAGGCGCGATGTCTCAGGACTTGCAGGTGGAGATACTTGGACTCCAGGTGAGAACAAGGATGTTCCCAAGAACATTTAAAGTCAGCGCCTGCTGAGCCTCATGGTGAACAAGCTCCATTATCTGTCTCTCATCTTCTCTTCCCTGATGGGTTTGACTGGAGTAGTTGCAGTTTGTTCTGTGGAGCAACCCTGGACAGTGTCACCTGTGGCCTTCTCTCCCAGAGGGAAGCTTAGACAGGAATTAGGAAACAAAGGGAGAACCCTGGCAATGTCTTTTTCCTTTTCCAGGGTCTTTTTTTTTTTTTTTTTGGGTCCGGTCGTGGGGCCTGAACTCTGGGCCTGGGCACTGTCCCTCAGCTCTTCAGCTCAAGGCTAGCGCTCTACCACTTGAGCCACAGCAACACTTCCGGCTTTTTTTTCTTTTTGCTTATGTGGTGCTGAGGAATCGAACCCAAGGCCTCAAGCATGCAAGGCAAGCGCTCTACTGCTGAGCCACCTTCCCAGCCCCCAGGATCTTATATTATTGTTATTATATTCTAATTACTATTAAGATTAAGAAGAAACATAGCAAAGGGGGCCTTTTTTGCTTTTTTCTTTCAGGTTTAACTCCTGGCACTGGCTAAGATAGTTGGCATTTTAATACTCAGGAAATTGAGAGACTTTGGTAGAGAGGGAAGACCCGGTATAGATTGATTCCACTGGATGACCTGTTCCTGGAACCAGGTGGACTGAAAAACTCTTGCTGTGACAGTGGAAAAAGAAAGATTATTTTCTTGGCTGCACTCCTATCAAAATTCTCTCCCTTGAAAAGAAAATGTATGGTGGCTGGAGTTTTAGTTTGGTGGTTAAATTTAAAAATCAATTGTCTGGCATGTGTGAGGCTCTGAGTTTAATCCCCAGTACTGAAAGCAAACAAATAAAAAAGTATGATAAAGAATAATTTAGTGGGGAGGGGGTGATGTTGGTGGCTCACAGCTGTAATTCTAGTGACTTGGGAGCTGAGATTTGCCAATTGAGATTTAAAGCCAGCCTAGGCAGGAAAGTCTATAAGACTTATTTCCAATTAACCAGCAAAAACCCAGAAGTGGAGCTGTGGCTCAAGTGTTAGAGTACCAGCCTTGTGCAAAAAAAGCTAAAGGACAGTGCCCAGGCCCTGATATCAAGGCCCAGCACCAGCACACACACACACACACACACACTTGCATGCATGTATACACATGTGCGTACACACACACACTAATAATAAAAATTTTGATTAAGTCAGATTTGGTTTTTTTTGTACTGTAAATCAGATACAAATCCAGTCAGGAGAAAATAGAGAAGCCACATTTTGAGAGGCCAAATTTGGAGTCTTTATTAAAAGGTTGATGACTGCATGGTTGCCTCCTGCCTCAAAGACAAGCAGCCAGCAAATACATTTAACACTTAGGAAACTGAGCTCTGCAGGCTGGAGAGGAAAGAACAAAAACAATACCAACAAACCAACTCAGCTCCAATGGAGGGCTGAAGCGGGATGCCACAGTGACCAGAGAAAAGCCAGGAAACAGGAGACAGGACACAAACATGGAGTCTCGTGGCATGGCATAATGGTGCCTGAGCTGGTCTGGGCCTAAATAGGGTCTGGACAGGGGGCAGAATCACAGGAAACCAGTCAGTCTTAGGCACTAGACCAACAAATTTAGTAACCTATCATCCAGGTCCCTGCCCCTGCCTCCAGGGATTCAGGAAAGCCTCTCACCTGGGAGGTGGGGGCTTCACCCTCCCCCACCAAGAAGACAAGATGCCAGATCCTACCATCCACCATGTGGCCAAGAGGTACTGCCCAGACCCAGATCTCTCCACTTCAGATTTAGAAAATGTTGAATTTCTCCAGGACTATTTCTTTAAAGGTATGTCCTTTTGGCATCATTTTGTCCTGCAGTGGCCTGAACATACCCTGCACCACAGTGCCAGGCTAAGGAACACAAACATGAGCACACATGCACAAAAATGAAGCCATGCCATGAGGATAAGCAAGTTCTAATGGGTAGGATAAAGGATTAATTTTTTTCTGAAAAGAAATGCTACTTCAAAGAAGACAGCACACACCCTGTGATCAAGATGCAAAAGATACTCCTATATATTATGTTTTTGTCCAACAGAGCAGGCAGCCATTGGTGTTTATAACCTAGACTTCATGGCCTCTCCCTCAGAAGACTGTGCTCTTGACAGTTCCCAGCTTCCAGACTCACACCCCAGGTGTCAGATGGGGTATTATTCACCCAGGCCCCACAGCTGGGTAAACAATGAAACAGAGGCTGATCATAATAGGTACCACAAAGACAGGAAAGGAGAAAAATAACCACTACTAATCAGTGAATTAAAATGAAGTGATGAAATGTCTCTGTCTGATGAAGTGGTCTTTCTAGAAATTGTGCCATATTGGAGATTTTTTTGAATAGTTATAAGTCGTCCTGAATACAGATAGACCAGTTATAATGCCAAATAATCTATCTGGAAACTGTGGTTCTCCTCTGTAGGGTATTCTGTCTCTTGTCGGGTATGTGTATGAAAGAGTAATAAATGGGCATGGTTCGGGGACAATGGATGAAACTAGGGCTACCATCCTTGGCAATATGTTACTACACCCAACCCTACCAGGGTTTCCATAACACACAGTGCTATTCATGGGGACAGAGAGCTGAGCTGGGTGACATGACTCCATGGTGCAATGGTGTGTCATGTACCAGGCTTCTCCATGGCCCTGCAGGGTAGTAGGGCAGAGAAGCCTTCTTCACACCCTGATGGTCCTCATACCCTGTACCCCCACCACCTGCCATGTTAAACACAGTGGCTCTAGAGGTGACAAAGATGAGGGATCTGCCTTTAGAGGCTTCCAGGCTGATAAACACACATACGGCACACAAGCACGGTCTTAAAGAACTGCTATGATTACTAACTTCAGGAACTAGAGTTTGCTGTCTGCCCTAGCAAGAGACCGCATCATTACTCAGCACTCCCTATATAGTTTCTTACCAAGAGAAGGGAATTAGGATTCATTTCCTGTTCAAAGGCACACTGGTCTATGAGGCCTGGAGGGAGACTTGGCCAAAATCTGCATACTTCCTCAAGCAGTTAAAATAACATGAGCGACAAGAAAATAGACAGCAGTGGTCGTGCCAGCAACTCATGTTCTAAAGCACACACAGGGCAGGCCCTGTGCAGGTGGCACGTTATCTCATTGAATATTTGCATTGTTGTTCTCAGAATTGAACCCAGAACCTTGAGCCAGACTCTACCACTGAGCTATAGTCCCAGCTCTTGTTTTTTTTTTTTTTTTGTTGTTGTTGTTTTGACACATTCTTACTATTTAGCATTAGGCTAGCCTTGAATTCAAGAACCTACCTCAGTGTCCTGAATGCTGGGATTAGAGGAATGTACCACCACACCTTGGAGGTGTGCTGTTTTCCTCATTTTACATTAAAATTGAGTCTTCCAGAAGGTCTAAAAATTTGTCCACAAGTCAGCTGCTAGCCAAAGACCTTAAACCTGGCCCTAGTAGCCCCAGGGCAAGTTATTAACTGCTCTGCTGCACAGCCCCAGGGAGGAGATATTCCTCATTACCACCGCCTACTGAACTCAGCCCAGAGGACAGGCTCTCTCTAAAGTTGTTGCTTATACATTATACCTTATCAAAATAAATCCTTAAGGCTCTAGAGTGTGTAAGGAGAAGGAAGAAATTTGAAGGACAAACAATAACTTAGAGAATCTTCTCTTAACCTCAAAATTTTCTTTTTAATTTTCTTTTCCTGTGAAGTTAAACTGTTTGCCATGAGCTTTCTGAGCACTCCAGTACCTAGAGTGATTGCCTTCAGCAAGAGTCTACCCACCTTTGTTCTACAGCTGGGCAGATTGCCTTCTATAAGAATCTCTTCCAGACCTGCACACAAATACTGACATAGTCCCCATCTGTGATGTGCTCACAGGCTGTTGGTTGCAAATGCCAGGCATACTGACAGCCTAAATTCCTTGACATTTAGAAAGGAGAAATTGAGATGTCAGAGGCCTTTAGCCATAGCCCCAAGAGTTTAAGGTTGTCTGCATATTGAGAAAAACAAAGGAATGTGTTCATTTCATTTGAAATGAACCCACATTTACATTATCCTAAGATTAATAACATCTTAAGCACATTTAATTTCAGAAGCAATTGATCCTGAAAATCTTGAAGGCTGCTTTATCCTACACATTTCCTGTGTTTCCATCCCTTCTCTTGTTCTACCCAGATTAAGTTTAGCTCAGACTCCACAGCCCAGTTCCCAGTGTGGGTGCCAAGTGTACAGTGGATGCCGAGTAGGTGCAGATCAGAGGGGCCTCCCCTGCCAGTGCCACAGAACACTGTGCCATGCTTATCCAGGACAAGGGTGCAACTTCTCTGAGATGTCACATGGTAGGAAATGCCCAGCCTATCACTCCTTTCTAAGCTCACATGTTGATAGACCACAGGTGGAATTTCAGGCCTCTGTGAACCAAACTAGGTTGCTGTGGGTTTTCTCCTTCCCTCTTGGTTGTCTTCACCCTCATACCTTGCTCCAGCTTCTTCTGCGCAGGATACTGGTTGGTCCTGGACAGTCTTTGCTAAAGGGTTAGAAGAGAATCTGGGTGAGTCCCTCTAACCCATTCACATTGCTAACAGGGAAGAAGGTTGAAAAGAAGAAAGCACAGAACAGAGAATGTCCAACACTTTGTAGGGCAAAGCATGAGCCAAAGGGAGATAAAACGACTGGCATGAGATCTTGGTCATATGTCTGACCCTGTACTAAGTAACACTGCCTCTGTGTGATATAGCTACAGAGCTTAATTACACCTATAGGTCTGTATGCATACCTAGATGTTCCACACACAGTTTAACTGAAAGCATTGCTACCAAAGACAGACAGCACAACTGGTGCCTGGAATCGAATGCTGGAATAGTCTCTTGATACAAGGGGGAACATCTTTACCTCTTTCCTAACATAGCCTTTCCAATGTTGTGTGGAAAGACTGTAATTCCCATGAGAAACTAGGGAGGGGGAAGATGAGCTGCATCAGTCCCCATGAGATGTCAGCCTGCTACCTGGTCCACTGGGGCCCTTCCCTGGTCCAGCCTTGGATCCTCAGCTTCTCCTTAGGGCCTCCTCCCACTGCAGTCTTAACCCATGCTGGCTATGCCATCCATATAACCTTCTCTACTATTGAACTATTTCTTTTAGAAGCTGATGCCATTGGCTCCTGCCTACAAACCTAGCTACTTGGGAGGTTGAGGGGGGGTGAATCACTGTCTATGGCCAGCCCAAGCAGAAAAGTTTATGAGATCTTATCTCAAAATAACCAGCAAAATATAGGACTGGAGATGTGGCTCAAGTTGTAGGGCACCAAGTAAGAAAGTGCAAGACTCTGAGTTCAAGGCCCAGCACTACAAATATTTCTTTTAGCTTAAATAGAACGACCCAAATATATGGTATAAAGAACTTTCCAGAACCACATCTTGTGACCTTGAAATTCCTATCTTCAGTATGCAAACATAGTAAGGTAGCCAGCCTTGTCTGCACACACAAGGAGGGGATGATAAGAGGAGAAATAATAAAGGACTAGCCACCAGTGGCTCTTGCCTGTGATCCTGGCTACTCATGAGACTGAGCTGTGAAGGATCATACATAGTTTGAGACCAGTCCCAGCAGAAGAGCTTGTGAGGGCCCATCTTCAAAATAACCAGCAAAAATTTCAGGCTAGAAATGTGGCAAAGTGATAAGAGTACCAGCCCAGAAAACAAGTTGAGCATGTACAAGGCCTTGGGTTCAAATCCTGGTACTGGGTGTGGGGAAGGGGGGGAATGAACTCCAAGTGAGGCTATGAGAATGCTGAAACTCTCATTGAGAGTGGAAGATGTGAAATACAGCTTATGTTAAACACACAGCCATCTGGCGCCCCTTCCATGCCAAGAAATATTCCAGACAAGGAGCAAAACATGAAATGACCTTGTAAATTGAGCCATTTTTCCGCAAAGGAAAGGTTATGCTTGCAGTTGTTAAGATAAAGACAATAGTGTGTCTATAGCTTCTGAGAACCAGGCAGTGTGTACTGATCTCAAACAAGAATTGTATTAAAGAAATCTTATCTATGTTTGCATTTTTATCTCCTTCCAGGAAGATTTCCAAGAGGAAGTTGACTTTAAAATGTTCATTGACCTTAGAGGAGTAGTTGTATTTAATATTTTGTGGCTCAGGCCAGAGGAGCATAATCTCTTTGATGCATCTTTAGAAATAAAGTCCCATTGAAAACATACATAATAGTTTGACCAGAGAGCTCCCAGACAGCTCTCCTCCCCTGCCCCTGCCACTTGGAGCCAGAGCAACACAAGGTCAGAGGTGAAATTGAAGAGGACAGAGCAGGACTGTATTGCATAACCTTGTGTTTCTGCCCACAGAAAAGGGTCTGCCTCCTGCAATAACAGGTTCTACAGTGGATGGACAGCCCAACCCACCCTGGATCACCATGGCCCGGCAGAAGCGGCGGGGTGCTCCAGACCAGACCCCCCACCAAGAAGACAAGCCTGGGGTGCAGATCACAAAGCCAGAGACAGGAAAGCAAGCCAAGCCACCAGAGAAAGCCCAGGTGCTTTTTTCCATGGATTCTGGAAGGAGCAGGTGGCCAGGATTGGGGTGAAGTGAGGACCTTCATGATCACTGCAGGTCCTCATGGGCACCATAGTGTCTGTCACCTGTGCTGATTGCTGGTGTGTGGTTGGGGGTCTGTAATGTGCCAGGGGGCAGCCTCCATGCTGGAGCAGTCTGCCCATTTGGCATATGCTGGGCTGTTAGGCATGCAGAGGAGCACGCGCATCACTCAGGCAGTGGAGGCAGCTCACTGTTCCCTGCCTCCTAGGCAACGCAGCTCGGCATCTGGAAAAATGGAAGGAGGCTAAAATAACTTCTTGCTTAGACACCCAGTGACACTGTCAGCAGCTCCATCTCATTGTGTAGCAATGAGCGATCCCGCTCATGCTGATACACCAGCTGCCCACTGAGTCTCTTTATTCCTTACCAGGGGCTGCAAGGCCTGAACCTGGGGTTCCATTTGGCACTCTGGTCTGAAAACAGCTTTCACCAACCCAAACAACCATGCTTAGGTACAGACCGAGATTCAGAGGTTTTGTGTGCTCCAGAAGCTACCATGATAAATCTCTGAAAGGTAGCCTGAACCTGCAGTAGCACCTACATCCAGACCTCAGAGGGACTTTAGAAAGGAAATGTCAACCAACTTATAGCACATGTCATAAAAGTCACAAAACTGCCTTGTATCCCAGTGGCTCACATCTGTAATCCTAGCTATACTCAGGAGGCTGAGGATCAGGGTTCAAAGCCAGCCCCGGTAGAAAGGTCCATGAGACTCTTATTTCCAATAAACTACACACCCCAAAAACAGAAATGGAGCTCTGGCTCAAATTAGAGCACCAACCTTGAGTATAAAAGCTCAGGGACAGCACCAGACCCAGAGATCAAGCCCCAGTGCTGGCTCAAAAAACAACTCACAAGTTATTTTTAAACTAAATCCACTTTTACTTCCCCATGGAATCCCTCACATACAACACCTGGAGACGGGCATGTAGGGACACAGAAGCCACAATGCATGTGCTGGCCAGGATTAGCCTGGTCTGAACTCCGGTACTATGCTATGCCTCAGTGAGTTGACACACTAGAGCGCCCCTCAGATCATGGCAGCAGCATGACTTATTTTGGACAGACACTTTGTGGCTCATTCGATTTGGATGTGTTTGCTCCTCTCTGCGTATGTGGCTGGACAGTGTGTGTCTTTCTTGTATCATAGGAGCCCGTGAAGCAGGCTGATTTTGTCCGCAGCAAATCTTTCCTGATGACCCCAGCTAAGCCCGCCGTGACCCAAAGGCAGGGGGCAAAGCTCAGTCTCAAGGAGGGGCTGCAAAGAGGAATCTCACTGTCACATCAGAACTTGGGTATGACATCAGCATGTATTAAATACACTGAAATCATTGACCTGGATTCTCCCTGTGGTTCGGATTTGTTTTGCTGAATTACTTGCCACATTGAGTTTTTCACACAGCTTATATTGAGCTATAATTTACATAACCATAAAGCACCATTCAGTATGTCTTTACAGTGAATATGAATCTGCAGAGTTGATCCACCCTTGTGGGACTCTTAAGTGTGAAGCATTTTCCTCACACTGAAGAGAAACCTTATGCCTACTTGCATGTTCCCACACCAAGCTCTAGGTAAACACTAATCGACTCTCTGTCTCCATAAGATTTGCCTTTTTGGAACATTTTCTATAAATGGAATCGTAAATATGTATCTTCTTGTATCTAGCTCCTACACTGGCATTCATAGCAGTAGCTTTTTAGTAGGGCTGGGGATCAAACCAAGGTCTTGCTAAGTATAGGCTCTATCACTAAGCTCCACTCTATCCCCAAGACTCCTTTCATCTTATACTTTTCACTGTGGTAAAAGATACAAAACAAGAAATTTACCTTCCTAACCATTTTTAGATGGACCGTGGAGTAAGAGTTAAGTGTATTCATGCGTTGTGCAACCTACCACCTGCACCCACATTCCTGCCGGTTCAGTTCCGAATGTCTCTTGCTTACCTATATTGCCAAAACTGTTTAAAACTGCTCTTAAGCCTTCTAAAATCACATCAATTGCATATTCTATGCCAAAAATCTTCCTTACACATTTGCATATTGATGTCTTTTGTTAGGGAACACAGTCAAGACTTGACACGTTTAAAGAAATGGGAAGGGATTAAATGAAAACCCATACTCCTGCCTCATCTTTCTGTTTGCTCTGTCTCCCTTCTAGCAGCTCAGGCTGCAGCGATGACGGAGAAGGAGTTGCATCAGCTAAAGAGAGCCAGTTATGCCAGTGCAGACCAGCCATCCTGGATGGAACTTGCCAGAAAGAAATCTCAAGCTTGGAGTGACATGCCTCAAATCATAAAATAGATTGGCAGGTGTGCTTGTGAAGAAGGTCCACTGTGTTGACAGACCACTTAGTTTAAAACTGCCAATAAATCATGGCAGACAGACTGTGAAACTTCAGATTAATTTTTATCACCAAGGTACTAAGAACTTGGGAAGAGGAAAGAACCAAGCAAAATAATGAGAACAATCACATAGCCATAACCCTGGGCTGGAGGGGCCTCAGACAAGAACAGCATTGAAAAAGTCAGGAATGGGTAGGTATGAATGTGAGCCTTTTAGAAGTCCCTTGGCAAAGAGTCCTTGGACAGGGCAGACATGGAACGGAAGCAGGAATGCATAAATTGGACGCCCTTGGGAGACCAGAAAAAGCCAGTATCTGCGCTGCGACTTGCAATGAGCCTGGGTCTCTGGCCACTGTCTTGCCCGTGGACCCCGTCATCTTTATGTGTTTACTACTAGGCATGACATGTATGGTAAAACAGAGATGCTGTTCCTAAGAGCAGCCATAAAGCAATCGGATTTCCTGTAGATAGCTGCTCGGAGGAGAGGAAGGAACACAGCAGGGTTTATCAATTCACAGACTGTTTCCAAAAATAATTTTTAAACTTTTTCCACTAGGCATCTGTGTCCTTAACCCATTGCACAATGCATTGCCTGTTTAATAAAAGGTTTCAAACATGCCTTCGTTGTGTGTGTAAATGTTATTTCTATTCACAGGTAACATCCTCTAGAGTTTCCAGGGGGCTGTGTGGACTTCCCTCATATTCGTTGGAAATCTCACTTGGATTAGTTTGAGAATCTGAGGTTTCTTGAGTTTTGTTTTGAGGTTCTCCCTCCTCTAATAAAATTGAGAAAATGTATTTTTTTATCTTTTCATCTTTATGGCATAATTCAGGGGATATATAACACTTCCTTGAAAGTTACCACTCTGAAGCAATGATTTGTATGATCTGCACATTTCTCTGATGGCCGGGTTAGGGTGTACTAGTTACTATGAACCCCCAAAATGCAGGAAGTGCTGAGGCTAGTCAGGAGAAGATACTTGGTTGTCCTAGAATTGTACTTGATCTCTGTACAATATCTCTTCATTGTTAATCAACAGTTCCAAACTGTTCTCTTGGACAAGCCAGTCCTCTGCAGGAATTGTACATTTCTGATCAATATCAGTACAATATCATACTATAATTTGATTTGCTTTGATGCATCTTAAGGGCTACTATTTTAATTATAGCTCCTACTTTCATGAAAATTATTTTCTAGCTGTTAGTACTACATGACTTTATTGAGTCTACCTTTATTGAGAAAGTCCTGGGACAGTTTCTCCCCTAGCCAAATTGAATTATTAATTACATTCTCTTAGAGACCATCAATACCAAATTCCATGGTGAATATGTTCTATACAAAAATGCCATCTAGCCTTGCTCTAAAGCTTAAACATGAATAGTTTTAACTAGAAAAAGTCATTTCAGCTACAATTATCCTAAATCATTATTTCCTCTGTTAGGAGATTATTTTAGAGGCTGTAGATTTCACTGTCAGATCAAGAAGATTGTATTTAGTTTTTTTCAGTCATGTTGGGTCTCTGCGTTTCAGGATGTGGTTTTCTTTTCCTCTGGTACCAGGTGAGCTAGCACAATGCAGATATTTAGGACACTAAGAGAATTCACTGACTGGTAAACATTTCTGCAGCTGCTACTCCCTGCATGGTTTTTCTAAGAAGAAAGATGAACAGTAATTACTGAGCCAGACTCATTCAGGGTACTTTATATATTATTATCCTCTCTACGGTCCTTAGGGTAAGTACTTATGTCCACTCTGAAGGAACCAAGGCATGTTAACATTAAGATCATTGTCTAAGACCCCATGGTAAGACAGTAATTCCAGAACCTATGTTTTTAAGTCCTACCCCAGGGTGACATTCCATCCTTGTCTCTTATTTATTCACTTCTTTATTTTTCAGTGGCCCTGGAGAATGAACCCAGGGCCTGGAGCTTGCTAGGCCAGTGTTCTACCACTTTTCCACACCTCCAGCCCTTGTTGCTTTTGAAAAAATAGGGTATCCCATTTATGCCCAGGTTGTCTTGGACATAGATTCTCTTCCTTAACACTTTCCCATGTAGCTGGAATAACAGACATACCAGGTTTTAATTAGTTGAGATATGGTCTTACAAACTATTTTACTCAGACAGTGCTGGAAACACAATCTGCCTCCCTAAGATTACACCAAGCTTGACATTCCTATTTCTAAAATGCATTGAGTGCATGTGTGAATCAGTGTCCTCAAAGACAACAAGGCAAGAGAACATTGAACTTGACCTTGAGTGCTGCTCTATCCTGAAGACAAGCTTGCATCTTGCATTGCCTCCTAGTAACTACCTTTATCCTCATCCTTCAGTTCCTGAGAAGGCCTAGACAGTATGTGAGGGGATTTCTGTCTTGTGATCTTGAGTTATGAGCACTAGTCTGAACAGTGCAGTGCTTCAAACCTGTGTAGGCACTCTGTCAGAGCCTTGGGTACCCCAAGAAGAAAATGGATGATGGTTTATCCTTGGGGCACACCTATTTTGGAGGGAGGGAACATAATAGACATAAAATATGAAAAAATTAAAAGTAGTAATAAATTACAGTGATGATGTAAAATGGCACTTGGTTCTGGCAGAAAAGCTACTTGAGCCTAAGTTGAAAGGTCTTGCTGAGGAGGTAAAGCCATTATAAAGGTTAGCATGGTGACCTGCCTAGAGTAATGGTGGAAGCAGAATGAAGTGAAAAGGTTCCGCCACATTTTAAAAGCAGTGTGATCGTCAAGCTTCAAAGGTATTTAGTGTTTTAAGTGTAATTGTTACCAGGTATGGTGGCCTCTGATACTCCAGATAGGAGGCTCCTAAGAAGAGGGAAAAGAAAGTGTATTAGTCAAACAAAATGAAAGAAAAATAGTACACAATCCAAACCTGGGTGTAATGAATGCTCTCATACCACAGGCATTTGTGGTGAAAAAGTGAACCTACTAGAGGTTTTGCTCTCATTTACCTTAGCGTAAGTGCTTCCCTTTGTCTTAGGTCCTGGTGCATTGCCTCATCCTTACTCTGTTGTATCAGCTGGACTTGGAGATCAAGGTTGGCCTGATAAACTTGAGTCACTGATTAGTTGGGATTTTCTTACTAACTTGAGTTGGTGGCAGGGAAAAGATTAATTCTATCACAGCTTTTTAAGACAGGTATTCATTCCTGAGGTAAATATTTCTCTCAGCAAACACTATTTTTGTCTGAAGGAGTTGTTTTGCTATACTAAAGTGTCAGTAATCAGCTGGACATGCAGGCAAGGTCAGAGAGAAAGAGAAACTTTAATTGTTTTTACTAAAGGTTACAGCTTATGAAAGAATGCAAGGCTTAAGACAGAAGTAGTTCTTCTGTGATTTAAATGAAGCTCTTCATTAATACAATATTTGTCTCTGAATTCCTGGCTACTATGTCCCATGCTTCATTTCCCCTGATCTATCCTCTTCAGTGAGAAGGAAGAGATGGAGGTAAAGATGATACGTAGAAGCTGGGTTCCAGTGGCTCACACTTGTAATCCTAGCTACTCAGGAGGCTGAAACGTGAGGAACCAGGACTTGAAGCCAGCCAGGGAAGAAAAGTCCCAGAGACTCCATCACCAAAATAACCATCAAAAAATTGGGCTGGAGGTGTGGCTAAGTAAGCCACACCTGAGCAAGAGTATGAAGTCCTGAGTCTGAGTCCCTGTACCAGCACAACAGATAGGTAGGTAGGTAGGTAGATAGGCATTTGTTTGGTTGGAACACCTGGGTGAGTGGGATATTATTTACAGATGAGGGGGCTGAAAGTGAAATCTACAGAGAGAAGTTATGTTCTATGTGGCATTTCCCATAGACATCTAGCTGGAAATACCAGGTGGAGATGAAGTTATAAAATTGGGAGTCACTACTATTTAGGTGCTAGAAGAATTCAGAGCTTGAGGGCTGGGAAGGTGGCTCAGTGGTAGAGCGCTTGCCTTGCATGCATGAGGCCCTGGGTTCGATTCCTCAGCACCACATAAGCAAAAACAAAAAAGCCGGAAGTGGCGCTGTGGCTCAAGTGGTAGAGTGCTAGCCTTGAGCTGAAGAGCTGAGGGACAGCGCCCAGGCCCAGAGTTCAGGCCCCACGACTGGACGCCCCCCCCCAAAAAAAAAAATAAAAAAGAATTCAGAGCTTGAAAGAGGAGAGAAAACTGCCAAGACTGATCTAGGATTGGCCTCTCCTATAGATCCACAAAAAGAGCATCTATACAAAGGATCTACAAAGCAGAGAAGAAGCAGACAAGAGAGGGCAAAAAAGAAGTGTCAAAGAGAACAGCTGTCCAGGTTGGGATCTACCTGGTTGGTGTGTGTGTGTGTGTGTGTGTGTGACCACATGAGCCATATCTCTACTTCTAGACTTTTGGTGGTGAATTGGAGATAAAAGTCTCTGGATTTGTCTGTCCAAGCTGTCTTCAAACCACAGTCCTCAGATTTCAGCCTCCAGAGTGGCTAAGAATGCAGGAGTGAGCCACCTGGCTTGAGCCCCATGATTTGATCTGCTAAGCACACAGTGATGGTGACTTGGTCATATACTGCTATTCGAGTTTTCATATAGAGGGTGTTATTTGGATGTTGAGAACGTTGGCAGCATATATAGTTTGTATCCCATAGTTTCCTTTTTATCTCAGAAGAGCTATGTAAAATCTTCTTAGGTGCTAGCAGATTGGATGCATGGGGAAATGCAAAGCGTCCCTCATGATTCTAGGCCTTCCACACTCACGGCCCCCTCAACCCTTGGAACTCATGGTGATTGGTTCCTTTTTCCCCTCAGAATGTGGTCCCCTTTTGCAGACTGTGCATTTCCCTGCACACCTGACATTCTTTGTCTTGGTCAAAGCAATTAAATATGGGGGTTGGAGTCCCAGGAAGGACACATCTTGGCAGGTGATGTGACCCTCTCCAGCTTCCTAGGGCTGTAGCTCCAGCCTCTGGCAGCAAGACAAATTTCTCTTGGTTGTCTCAAGCACATCAGTCTTGCTTTACCCTGCAGTCACATGCCAATTCAGGCAACTTAACAGAGAACCTCTTCTAAATAGATGCCTTGAAGAAACCTTCCCCATCTTATTCAAGCCAAGCCTTTGATGAATGCTTCAAACAGGATCTGTGGTTCTTAGTTCTTATGACTGCACACATCCTGCATTGTCACACTTCTCAGAACATCCATTTTACAGGGCTAAATGCCAACACCCTGAAGATTTTTTTTTTCTACCCTGCTCTGTCCTCCTCCTGTGGCTCCTGTCTCTGGCTTGGCCAGGCTGCTATCTGGTTAGCCAGAGGTTAGCCAGAGCTCCTCATGTGCACAAGGTAAATTAATAGTGGCAGTTTGAAATTTAAATATTTAGGCAGTAGGCCTAAAATATACCTACAAATTCTTTAACCGTCCTCTCTTCTAAAAGTGGAGTTTAATTCCCCTTTCTTGGAGGATGAGTCAGAATAAACACTCATCTCTTTCACCCACCCCTCAGACTGATTTTTCCTACCTACAAGCCTCTTATATAGGTGAGATCATAGGCATGTGTCACTATATACCAGGCTTCTGTGTTGAGAAAGGGGTCTCTCTAACTTTTTGCCCAATCTGGCTTCAAACTGCAATCTTCCCAATCTGCCTCCCATGTAGCTGGAATTACAGGTCTGAGCATCTCACCCAGCCCTAACCCATTTCTAATTACTGTTTTCAATTGTTACTGATACTACATACAGTATCAATCCTCAGGTATGCTGTTTCTTATGTATCTACCTTTTCACTTAAAGGAACCATTTTAAAGGTTCTCTTTGCATCTCTAAATTGCCAGCATCATCACTCTTGGGACATTTGTTAAGTAAAATAAGGGCAACTTGACATAAACACTGTACCATCATAGCAGCTAATCAAATCAAATCAGTTACATAACTGACTAATGGGTGTGTCAGGTGTACAGCATGGATCCGCTAGACAAATGGATGATTCACAGGCGGGAGGGAGCAGGAGGGAGCAGATTTCTCATTCTGTTCAGCTTGGTGGGAGTACAAGTTAAATCTCTGAAATTTTTCCATTAAAAAATAGGCCCATTGCTGGGCCTGTCATGACTTCATTTCACTGAAATCTAGAAATTGAAAAGAGAGCTACTGTATAGAATGTAGCAGAGGTAACAGTGGGTGACATGTGATGCTAAGTAACCCAAAACATTGCTGTGTGACATCACATACTTGAGAACGATTCACTCCCAGGGAAGTCAGCCCCCATGTCTTGAGAATATTCGCTCTGTGGAGAGGCCCATGTGGTTCTCTCATGTGTATTAGACAAGGACTTTTGTCAACCATTTGCACCGATTGAATATTTTGCCTTGGCATTGGCACCCCTAGCCCCGTTGATCTGTCAGATGACAGCAGCCCAGCTGATAGAGCTCACACACCACACTGCTCAGCTAGGTGGTTCTATAACCCAGACCACTGAAATTTATGTAATAATTGCTTATTGTTTTAAAGCCACCACACTGGGCTGGGAAGGTGGCTCAGTGGTAGAGTGCTTGCCTTGCATGCATGAGGCCCTGGGTTCAATTCCTTAGCACCACATAAGCAGAAAAAGCCAGAAGTGGCGCTGTGGCTCAAGTGATAGAGCGCTAGCCTTGAGCTAAAGAGCTGTGGGACAGTGTCCAGGCCCAGAGTTCAGGCCCCACAACTGACACCCCCCCCAAACAAAAGCCACTGCATTGATGGCAGCATATAGGTAACTAATACAATGATTTCTTTCATATTTTTTTTTCATTTTTCTGTGTCTGTTACAATTTGGGTATTGAATATCTCAGAAAAGTCCATGTGTTACAGACTTGGTCCCCGACTGTGGTGCTATATGTATGGTGGTAGATTCTTTATGAAGTGGAGCATGAGGGAAGGAAGTAAGGTCACTGAAATCTAGAAATTGAAAAGAGAGCTACTGTATAGAAGGTAACCGAGGTAACAATGGGTGGCATGTGATGCTAAGTAACCCAAAACATTGCTGTATGACATGACATACTTGAGAACGATTCACTCCCAGGGAAGTCAGCCAGTCACAGGGAAGTGCCTATAATGTTGATACCATACTTGTGGTCATTAATACTTCTTTCTTTGCTGCTTTTTTTTTTTTTGGATTTTTTTTTAATTGGGAAAATATTGTACAGAGGGGTTACAATTACATGGGCAAGATAATGAGTACATTTCTTTTTTTTCTTTCTTTCTTTTTTTTTTAATTTAATTTTATTTTATTTGTGAACATACTGTACAGAGGGGTTACAATTACATGGGCAGGATAATGCGTACATTTCTTACCAAGTATTGCAGCCTCCTCCTTTGGTTTACCCTTCACATCCCTTCCCAGCCTCCCCCCTCCCCCCCAATCCCAATCCTTCTCCTTCCCCCCCTCCCCCCATGAGTACATTTCTTATCAAGCATTGTAGCCTCCTCCTTTGTTTCCCCTTCCCATCCCTTCCCATCCTCCCTCCGCCCCCCCCCCACTCAATCCTCCCCACCCCCCCCCAACCAAAGTTGTAAAATTCATTTTCAACATAACGACTTGTACATCTCATTGTTGCAATGGGTCCACCTCTATCCCTATTTAAATGACTTGTTTTCCCCTTCCCCTCCACAAATTATACTGACATCAAATACAGTGAAAGCAGGGGTTGTACTGTGGGGGAGGGACAGACAAAGCAACAAAGAAATAATCTTATAAATGTGTTAGAAACAATCGCATGAAAGAAAAAAAAAACATTTGAATACATATCTTAGGGTTCATTTCCCCAACATCACCTTATCTGAACTTTTCTGCTTGACTCAGACATATACTAGATACTGCAAATAAGGGAAACCATGGGACCTATGTTTCTTTGGGCCTGGCTTACTTCACTTAATATAATTTTTTCCAAGCCTTTCCATTTCCTAACAAATGGGGCAATGTCATTCTTTCTGATGGAGGTATAGAATTCCATTGTGTATATACACCACATTTTCTTGATCCATTCATCTACTGAGGGGCATCTGGGTTGGTTTGTGAACATTTGTGTAAACATTTGTGAACATTTGGGTAAATGCCAAAACTTGGGATTGCTGGGTCACAGGGGAGCTCTATGTAGAGTCTTTTGAGGAACCTCCACACTGCTTTCCAAACTGGTTGAACAAGTTTACACTCCCACCAACAATGCAGTAAGGTTCCCTTCTGTCCACATCCCCTCCAGCATCTGTTGTTATTAGAGTTATTGATTCTAGCCATTCTAACTGTGGTGAGGTGGTATCTCAATGTTGTTTTGATTTGCATTTCTTTTATGGCTAGGGAGGTTGAGCATTTCTTCATGTGTCTATTGGCCATCCTTCTTTCTTCTTCAGAGAAGTTTCTCTTCAAGTCTTTAGCCCACTTATTTATTGGGCAGTTGTTTCTTTGAGGATTTGTTGTTGGGGGATTTAATTTTTTGAGTTCCAAGTATATTTTAGATATGAGACCCTTGTCCGTTGTATGGCTAGTGAAGATCTTCTCCCAATCCGTGGGCTTTCTATTGATCTTGCTAGCTATGTCATTTGCCCTGCAGAAGCTCTGCAACTTCATGCAATCCCATTTGTCCAACCTTTCTTTGATTTGTTGTGTTTCTGGGTTTCTATTAAGAAAATTTCAGCCTGTGCCAAGGAGACCTAGGATTTCTCCTATTCCATCCTGTAATGTTTTCAGAGTGTCTGCTTTGACTCCGAGGTCTTTGATCCATTTGGAGTTGATTCTGGTGCAGGGTGATATATAAGGATCTAGCTTTAGTTTTCTACAAGTGATTAACCAATTTTGCCAGCACCATTTACTGAAGAGGCTGTCTTTCTTCCATTCTATTTTTTTAGCTCCCTTATCGAAGATTAGATGGCTATAGGTCTGCGGGTTCATTTCTGGGTTTTCAATTCTATTCCATTGGTCTTGAGGTCTGTTCTTGTGCCAGTACCAAGCTGTTTTGATTACTATGGCTTTATAGTATGGCTTTAAATTTGGTATTGATATTCCTCCAGCAGTGTTCTTTCTGTTGAAGATCGTTTTTGCTATTCGGGGTCTTTTATTGTTCCTTATGAATTTTTGGATTGCCTCTTCTATTTCCTTGAAGAATGAGGTTGGAATATTGATAGGTATCGCATTGAATTTGTAGATAGCCTTGGGAAGTATTGTCATTTTCACAATGTTGATCTTTCCAATCCAGGAGTATGGGAGTTTTTGACACTTTCTAAGTTCTGTTTTGATTTCCTTTTTCAAGTTTTTAAAGATTTCATCATAGAGGTCCTTCACTTCTTTGGTTAAGTTAATTCCTAGGTATTTTATTTTTTGTGGGGCTATTACAAATGGAGTTGCTTTCCTAATTTCAGCCACACTTTTCTCATTGTTGGCATACAGAAAAGCCATTGATTTGGGGGGGTTAATTTTATACCCTGCTACTTTGCCAAAGCTTTGAATCAGCTTGAGTAATTTGGGAGTGGAGTCTATGAGATTCTTTAAATACAAGGTCATGTCATCTGCAAAGAGGGAGAGTTTTACTTCTTCTTTCCCTATTTGGATCCCCTTTATGTTTGCATCTTGTCTTATTGCTATAGCTAGGCATTTTAATACTAGATTGAAGAGAAGTGGAGAGAGTGGACATCCTTGTTCCTGAGTTAAAAGGGAACGGCTTTAGTTTTTCACCATTAAGTATAATGCTGGCTGTAGGTTTGTCATATACAGCCTTTATTGTATTGAGGAATGTTCCATGGATTCCTAATTTTTCCAAAACCTTCATCATAAAGGGGTGTTGCATCTTGTCAAATGCTTTTTCTGCATCTATTGAGATAACCATGTGGTTCTTATCCTTGCTCCTGTTGATGTGATGAATTATATTAATTGATTTGCGTATATTGAACCAGCTTTGCATCCCTGAAATGAATCCTGTTTGATCGTGGTGTATGATTTTTGGATGAATTGTTGAAGTCGATTGGCCAAAATTTTGTTGAGAAGTTTTGCATCAATGTTCATCAAAGAAATGGGTCTATAATTCTCTTTCTTTGATGAGTCCCTGCCTGGTTTTGGGATGAGGGTTATGATGGCTTCACAGAATGAGTTCGGTAGTGAACTTTCTCTTTCAATTTCATTGAAGAGTTGGAGGAGTATTGGTGTGAGCTCTGCTTTAAAGGCCTTGTAGAATTCTGCTGTAAAACCGTCTGGTCCTGGACTTTTCTTAGCTGGGAGGTCTCTTATTGCTGTTTCTATTTCAGTGCTTGATATGGACCTGCTAAGATGGTTTAACTCATCTTGGTTTAGTTTTGGTATGTCAATATTTGCTAGGAAAAGGTCCATTTCTGCCAAGTTTTGAGAAGTATCCCTTATAATGTTCTGAACCTTGGTTGTTTCTGTGGTGATGTTTCCATTCTCATCTCTGAGTTTATTTATTTGGGTGTGTTCTCTTCTTTTTCTGATAAGATTTTCTAAGGGTCTGTCAATTTTGTTAACTTTTTTGAAGAACCAACTCTTTGTTTTGTTGATTCTTTCTATAGTTGTTTTTTTTTTGGTTCTAATTCATTTAATTCTGATTTAATTTTAATTATTTCTTTCCGTCTACTGGATTGGGGTTTATCTTGCTGCTCTTTTTCAAGGAGGTTCAGATGTCTCATTCAATTGTTGGTTTCAGATCTCTCCAATTTGTTGATGTAGGAACTTCAGAGCTATAAACTTGCCCCTGCATACTGCCTTTGCTGTGTCCCAGAGGAGCTGGTAATTTGTGTGCTCATTTTTGTTGAATAGCATGAACACTTGAATTTTCCTTTCTAATTTCTTCCATGACCCACTCTTGATTCAGTGTGTTGTTCAGCCTCCATGTGTTACCGGACTTTCTTTGGTGGCTTTTGGTGTTGAGTTCTAATTTTATTCCCTTGTGGTCTGAGAGAATGCAAGGTATAACTTCAATGTTTCTGAATTTGGACAAGTTTTTGCTTTGTGGCCTAAAATGTGGTCTATTTTAGAAAATGTTCCATGTGCTGCTGAGAAAAACGTGTATTCTGATGCTGCTGGGTGAAATATTCGGTAGATGTCTGTTAAATCTAGTTGATCTATGCAGTTGTTTAGAGCTGCGGTTTCTCTGTTGAGTTTTTGCCGAGTTGATCTATGTAGTGGGGAAAGTTTCTTTGCTTCTTGACTGTCATGATGTGTGTTGCACCTTCATTATCTTCTGCCACAATGTATTGTGCTACCACAGACCCAGATCAACACAGCCAAGTGACCATGGACAGAAACCTCTGAAAACATTAGCTTTTTTCTCCTAAGTTGATTGACTCGAATATTTTGTCATAGCCACAGCTGTCGTCTTGAAAAGTACCTACTTGTTTTAAAGATAATATTTCAGTTGAGGTTAAGAATATAACTTTAAGGTCAGGGGCAAAAGGTTCATACTATAATCTCAGCCATCTTGAGTTAGAGGCAGGAGGATCCTGAGTTCATGGCCAGTTTGAGCTACTTAGTGACACCCATTCTCAAAAATAAATAAGCACCTGGTGACTCATGCCTATAATCCTAGCTACTCTGGAGACTGAATTTGGAGGATTGTGCATCAAAGCCAGATCAAACTGGAAAGTCCTTGAGATTCTTCTCTCTAATTACCATCAAAAAGCCAGAAGTGAATCTGTGGCTCAAGTGGTAGAGGGCCAACCTGAAGTGAAAAACAAAAACAAAAACAAACCAAGGCCCCAAGTTCAAACTCTAGTATCAGAAAAACAAAAAATAAAAAATAAAAAACCCAAACAACCCAAAATTCTCTAAAAGAATGTTTTAACTTCTCCCAAGCTGCAGTCTTGGCAGAGCTAGGAGAGGGGTCCACCAAACTCCAGCAGTCACAAAGCATAGTTGTTGCAGTTGTTTGTAGAAGTGAGTGCCCAAAGACCAGAGCTCCCTCCCACCCAGCACACACACCTATCTATATGTGGCACCTTATGAGTTCTGGCTAGTGAGATGTGGGCAGAGTAATGAACACCCAAGATACAAATACCTACTATCTTATTGCGTTCAGGAGAGGACAACCAACCAGGATGGCACATGAGATTTCCAACAGGAAAGACATCAGAAAAGGAAGGTAGATGTTTGACACAGAGAAACCAAGGAGAAGCAAGAGAGATTTCTTCATCTGATGCTTGAAGAAGGAAGAAAGTTTCTTGGCCAGGCTTGGTGGTGCACACCTGTAATCCCTACTCAGTAGATATAGACAAGAGGTGGCAAAGAAACAAGCCAAGACTATGTAGTAAGATCTTTACTGAATAAATGAGGGAACTTATTCTGTGTGTTTCCATTGGAAACTAAATAAAAGAATCTGAGAAGGACAAAAGAATACATGGCTCAACCTTATATCCAAGGTGAGCAAGTTGAGAAAGGATGGTCACTGCTCTAGGAGGCTGGACAGTGGGGGATGTTATCAGTTTGATGGGATTACATAATACGTGATTTTTTTTTGTTTCTTTTTTATGTTCTTCCCCCTATGGTACATCCCCTGTTGTCACTGTATTTGATTTTGGTACGCTGCATCTTGTACATACACTTATCTAATGCTGAAACAAGGACACAGGATGACCCATTACAACAATGATACAAGACACTATGATGGAAATGACCTTTACAACTTCTGGGAGGGGGAGGAGTCAGGAAGGTGGGGGAGGGAAGGGATAGTAGGAGACAAACATAGGAGGGGGTAACAATGTTCCATGAGAAATGTACTCATCACCTTACTCATGTAACTAACTGTAAGCCTTCTTTACAGCATCTTTACAATAAAATAAATTTTTTAAAAAAGAAACATCTAGGTAGGTCACTCCCCTGGCTGTGTCTGTGAAGGCTTTTCCAGAAAGAATTAGATCCTGAGGGCCCTTATGAAAGATTCATTCCTTGCTGCATTCACAATAGATGGCATTATTGTCAGGTAATCAAAGGTAGGAGATACTGCGGAGTCTGCCTGAAGGAAGTAGGTCACATGGATCATATCCTTAGGGGTTACATCTTGCCCTGACTCCTTCCTGTTTGGCCCTGTCTCAGCTTCCTGTGTGCCATGATGAAAACTGTTCTGCCCCACTATTACTCCATGATGAATTGACATCTCCAAAAACATAAGCCAAGATAAACCCTCTCTCCCTTTTGTTGATGTCAGGTGTTTGATTACAGCAGTAAAGGGCTAACACAGCTCCCAGGTCTGGAAGAAACTGGCAGTATCTTATGGAATATTTTGGAGTATTTTACATGTTTCTCTTAATACTTGTAATTATCAGGAAATAATCCAAATAGGCTTTTATATAGAATGTACTTTGAAAGCTCCCCTCCTTCCTTCCTTCCCTTTCTTTCTTTTCTTCCTTCCCTTCCTTCCCTTCCCTTTTCTCCCTCTCTCCCCCTAACCCTCTCTCCCCCTCTCCCCTCACCCTCCCTTTCTTCCCTTTCTCTCTCTCTTTCCCTCTTTCTCCCTTCCTTCCTTTCTTCCTTCCTTTCCCTTCCTTCTTTCTTTCTTTCTCTTTCTTTCCCTCTTTCTTCTTTCTCTCTCTTCTTTCTTCTTTCTCTTTCTTTCTTTCTTTCCTTATTTCTTCTTTCTCTTTCTTTCTTCTTTCTCTCTTTCTTTCTTCTTTCTTTCTTCATTCTCTCTTTCTTCTCTTTCTCCCTTTCTTTCTTGCTTTCTCTCTTCTTTCTTTCCTACCTTCTTTCCTTCCTTCTTCCTTCCTTCCTTCCTTCTTTCCTTCCTTCCTTCCTTCCTTTCTTTCTCTTCCTTCCTTCCTTCCTTCCTTCCTTCCTTTCTCTCTCTCTCTTTCTTTCTTTCTTTCTTTTCTTTCTTTCTTTCTTTCTTTCTTTCTCTCTTTCTCTCTTTTCTTTCTTTCTTTCTTTCTTTCTTTCTTTTCTTTCTTTCTTTCTCTCTTTCTCTCTTTCTTTCTTTCTTTCTCTCTTTCTCTCTTTCTCTCTTTCTCTCTCTTCTCTCTCTCTTTCTCTCTTTCTTTCTCTTTCTTTCTTTCTTTCTTTCTTTCTTTCTTTCTTTCTCTCTTTCTCTCTCTTCTCTCTTTCTTTCTTCTTGAACCTGAACTCAAGGACTCCATGCTTGCTTGGCTTACTTGCTCATAAGATGACTCTACTATTTGAGCTATTCCTTCAACCCAGTTTTTTTATGGTTATTTTGGAGTTGGTGTCTCAATGACTATTCTGCCTGGGCTGACTTCAATCTTCAGTCCTCTAGATCTTACTCTCCCAAGTAGCTAGGATTACAGGCATGAACCACTGGTAACAGGCTTGAAAACTTTTTATGATAGTGTAGAACCAACCAGTCTATGGCTTCTTTTCTGTAGAATACTTAATGGGAAAAGAAATATGGAGATAATTCCTAGGCCTCCTCCCCCTCAATAAAGAAACTTCCAAGTTGGTTCAGTTTTCTTCCCGTAGAGGGAAATATTTATTTATTCCTTGGTAGATGAAGATAATCACTAGTGTTGGCTCACTAAAGCCACTATTACACAAGTCTAGTGCAGTCTGCTTTTAGGGCTAGGGTTACCTCCAAGAGTTTGGACTAGAAGAGTTGATTTCTTGTTCTCATCAGCTCTGGGCCTGAACTTGGAGAAACAATTAAAAGTAAACATTTGCATTTTGTCATTTCCATCATTCTTAAATTTCATTTTATTATTTTATTTTGTGGTACTGGGTGTTGAACTGAGGGCCTCATGCCTGGTAAGCAAGTATTCTACAACTTGAGTGATTATCCCCTTCATAGCCACAGATGCTTGTATTTGGAGCAATGGACAGATGTTTGGGCAAGGTTGACATTTCCTTTATCTGCATTGTCTAGCTTCATTCCTGCCTTCTCCATTAGGGAATTATCTTCATTAACATAGAAGTAAAGGAGGGATGTGTTTTTGATGTCCAGATTATTAAAAACAACAGTAGTAAAGCTGTTGTTGGGGTGTTCTGCAGGAGCTTGCTTATTAACTTCTGAGAGCAGCTGGCAGTGTTGGCAGGGAGGCCAGAGGCCTTGTAGACTGAGTCGTCCTTCCTGCTAAATGCCTAGTTTCACAGGCCCTATTACATTTGCAAAACCCCACAAGTTCCACTTTTAACCCTGTTTATATGATGAGGAACAAGTGGCCCCTGCAAGATTCCCCATGGGGATGAGAATCAAACTTAGGAAAATGCCAAATTGCTACTGAGACAAATAAAACTAGAACAAAATCACTAGGGAGTCCTTTAGATGAAATAAACCCAGTCTTTTGGAAGCAGAAACCTTTAAATTTAGACTCTCTTTTTTTCCCAAGGAGGAGGAAGAGAGAGATGATCCAACTGTGTCTATTAAGGCTTACTCTGACATGCCACTTACCGTGTCATGATGAAGATCTCTACCAGATGAGCTCCCATGAGGCCAGAGCAGGCAGCAGACGTTGGACATTCATAAGGATGCTGAGTGTAGGATAACCCCCCAAGAGCGAGGGCCTAAATGTGCCCTGCCATGGAGGCACTGCCTACCCTCAATGCTGACATTCTCTGAACACATGAGGAGGGTACAATGGATGTTGCGCTGGGCATGAAATTCAAAGCAGGAAGCCACTTTCCTGGAAGTAGCTGGAGCCAGACATGACCCTGACTGCAGCCCTGTCTTTCTGGGCTGCATCCACTGGATACCTCTGCTCTGGCCGTGGCAGGTGCACACACACTCTTCTCTTTCTCATAGCTTCCCATGCTCACTGGCTTTCCAGGCTGTCAAACTGAATTGTGCCCTTCCCCAAATCATATATTGACATAACTTCCAGTGCCCCCAAAAGGTGATTATTTGATGATAAAGCCATTAAAGAAGTAATTCATGTGAAACGAATTACTGCAATGAAATCACTGCAATAGGTCCTAATCCAACATGTCTATTTCTATCCCAAGAATACACACAAAAACACTACCAACTACCAGCTTTCACAATTAAGAGAAAATCAATTTCTATTGTTTAAGACATTCAGCCTGGTTACTTTGGTCTAGCAACCTGGGCAAACTAACACACAAATCTAGTGTGATCTACACTTAGGGTAGGGGTTGTTGCCCCAAGTGCCTCAAAACTCAAACTTCTTTTTGTTTTTGGGGGGAGGTCTAGTCATGGGGCCTGAACTCTGGGCCTGGGCGCTGTCCCTCAGCTCTTCAGCTAGTGCTCTACCACTTGAGCCACAGCACCACTTCCGGCTTTTTTCTTTTTGTTTATGTGATGCTGAGGAATTGAACCCAGGGCCTCAGGCATGCAAGGCAAGTGCTCTACCACTGAGCCACCTTCCCAGCCCCCAAACTCAAACTTCTTGAACCTGAGTACAAAACCATCCAGGAAACATTCACCTTGACCTCTAGTTGGTTGGTATACACAAGTTACAATATTTTATAAAATTATCTTTACACTATATGCATAAGGAATGTACAAATATGATTGGATTTCAAGTTTAGACTTAATTCTTATCCCCCAAGATTCCTCTTTATGTATATACACATGTTCCAAATATCTGAAAACATCCCAAACCCTAAACTCTTCTGGTCCCAGCATTTCAGATAAGAGAACCTCAACTTGTATATCTTTGCTCACATTTTTTTGGAGTCTTTTGGTTTATTTATATTTTGTCTTTGATTCAGTTCAGTGCTGGCAATCAGATACAGAACCTTGCACCTCTAGGAAAGTGCTCTACACATGTGCCACATTACCCAGAACCATCTTCTTAATGTTGGGCTTGAACTCAGCTTTTTCACCCCACAGTAGTGCTATATCATATCACTTAAGCCACAGCTCCACTTCCTGCTTTTGCTGGTAATTGGAGATAAGAGCATCATACACTTTTCTACTCAATCTGTCTGTGAACTGTGATCCTCTGATTTCAGGCTCCTGAGTAGCTAAAATTTCAGGAGTGCCACCAGTGCCCTGCTCCAACCTCTTTTAATCTATGTATGTCTTGATTTATCATACACAACATGGTTGAGGCCTGTTCTTTAATTCATTCTTGGTCATTTAATTCATGTGTTCAGACCATTCCATTTTAAATTGTTACTACTTTCTATTCCTTGTTTTGTTTCATTTTTTCTTTTTGTCTCTTTTTCAACCATCTATGGATTTTAATAAGTAGATAGGATCTTGCTGTGTTATCCATGGCCTTGAACTCATTGGTTTGTGTTTTTCCTACCTCATCTTCCCAGTTAGCTGGGGCTACAGGATGCAGCACTGTCCTCGGCTTGAGTATTATTATACAAGTTAACGCCTCTATTGATACATTATTTATTACTCTTTTTAAATGTTTTAGTAAATTTTCCAGGGTTAACAATATACATTTAAAAATAATATGAGTATGTCTCCAAATAAGGTTAGACCATTTCACACTGACTACAAGGGTTTTATAAGGATAAGTTCTCAATTCTTCCCTCTCATCTTTTGGGCTATTGTATATTTCATTTTGGTGGTATACTATAAGCATATATCCTATGGTTTCTACTTTTGTTTGTAACAGTTTGTTATCTTTTAGAATAAATAGTAATAAATAAAAATTTACTTTGCCTTCATTCATCTCATTTCTTATGCTCTGCTTTATCATACTCCTTCTACCTAAAGATTTTTTCTTTAACAGTTATGGTGGAGTAGGTTTAATGGAATACATTTTTACATTTTAAAATATTTATATGACTGTCTTCATATCTTCCTTTTGTCTTTGGTTTATGGCAGTTTGTACA
The DNA here is from genome assembly GCF_019054845.1 of Dipodomys spectabilis. NCBI lineage: Eukaryota > Metazoa > Chordata > Mammalia > Rodentia > Heteromyidae > Dipodomys > Dipodomys spectabilis. Next base: position 4,178,171 of record NW_024870864.1, on the reverse strand, counting down.
TCAAGGTGTGCTTGTTCCTTTGGCTCTGGTGTTGACTTTTGATGTTCACTGATATTCTTCCATCTGTCAGTTTGTGTCTGTCACTAATTTTAGAAAGTTCTCAGCCATTACTTTTTTTCAAATATGTTTTTCACTCCATATTGTCTTTCCCATCTTTCTGGAATTACAATTGTGCATATGGTAGAATGTATAGTATTTTTGTTATCAATTCTTAAGTGATCTGTACTGTTTATTTTTTCCACTTATTCTTTTCACTTCACTTCCCCTTCCATTTTGCTTCTATTCCTATCTTCAAGCTTATTGATTGGCTACTCAGCTCTGACAGTTATACTCTTGAGCCCCTTAAAAGCATTTATGAATCTCTGTTCTTTCTAATGGTTTCCATATCTGGTCTTGTATGTTGCTAACCTTTTCCTTTAGATCCTTTAGCATATTAACCATGATTAATGTCTATAGTTCCAACCTGTGTGTCATATGCTAGTCTTATTCAAATGCTAGTTTCAGCTTTTTAAACTTGAGTTTCCCTTAACGTTTTGGATACCACGTCATTTTTCCTTGTGGCAAACTGAAAATACTGAACAGAACAGGTAAATGTGGCTTACGGATGAACCTGCCTTTCCTTGTCCTAGACTTTTAGTGACGTCAACCTATGGTTTTTGTCACTCTTCCTTTAGGCTTTGTTCCACAGTGAAGGAAGACAGAAAATATGTGTCAAACCAATCTAGAAAGTGGCTGTTGTTCTCTCTCCCAGCCAATTTCCTCAGGATGCTTTTCCAGGAACTGTGAGTTCCTGGGATAATTCCTATGGGAAAATCCAAAGAGAGGAATTGGCACCATCTCATTAGCCCAGATTCAGCTCTTACAATTTGTTAAAAATTTCTAACCTGCTGGAGACTGGTAGCTCATCCCTATAATCCTAACTATTTAGGAAGCTGAGATCTGAGGATCATAGTTTGAGGCCAGCTTGGGCAAGAAAATCCAACGAAACTTTCATCTCCACTTAAAAAAAAAAAAAAGCCTCTTATCTCCAATAAACTTCCACCAAAAAAAAGCCAGAAGTGGAGCTGTGACTCAAGTAGTAGAGTATTAGCCTTAAGCAAAAGAAGCTCAGGGATAGCACCAACCCCCCCCCCCCCCATTCTAATCAACTCTTGCTTGTTGATTTATATTGTCCAGTAACCATTGTCCTAGATGAATAAATACTCAGGTCCTATTTTACCTTACAACTTCTGTTCTAAATGAGTCCAAATTTAGGCATCAGCTTGTGGTTTGTCTTATTAGCTTCTAGTTATAAAGCTGTGATCACAGCTCTCTATATCTTGGTAAAAAAAAAAAAAAGGAAGTTTGTGTTGGCATTGTCATAAGCAAAAATAAATGAGTAAATATACTGTGTCAGATTCCTAGTGTTTCCTGTTGCACATATGAAAACTCAGGTACTGAAAAGGCAAGGATGTGTCCAAAAGGGTACTCTATTATACTGTTGGTGGGAATGTAAATTTGTTCAACAGCTCTGGAAAGCAACATGAAGATTCCCCAAAAGACTAAACATGGGGCTTCCCTCTGACCCAGCAATTCCACTCCTGGGAGTTTATCCAATAGAACACAAGGAAGGCCACACTAAAGCTACCAGCATACCTGTTCATTGCAGGATATTTTTTTTTACCATAACCAAGTTATGTAATCAACCCAGATGCCCCTCGGTGGATAAATAGATCAAGAAAATGTGGTTTGTATAGACAATGGAATTCTACTCATCCATCAGAAAGAATGATATTGTACCATTCATAAGGATATGTAAAGACCTGGAAAAAAATTATATTAAATGAAGTATGCCAGACCCAAAGAAACATAGGTTGCATGGTTTCCCTCATTTGTAGTAACTAGAATGTCCCTATAAATCTACAAGTAAACACACTAGATAGTATAAAAACTTGATAATGGGACATGATAAATGACACCGGTCTTTAGGCATTCACACAGAGTGAGACCAAAGGAGAATATTCTTAGATGATCACAAAGGCGCAATAGCTATGTACATCTGATCATATAAAATGATATTTAAATGAACTGTAGGAAATGGAAATGAAGGTTTTTTTGCTGCTTTTGTTTTCCTTTTGTTCATTTGTTCATTTATTTGTCTTTGGGAGGGTAAGGGGGGAGCAGAAATAGTGGGACAAAGGGTGAACAAATGAAGCAGTGAAAATGAACTCTTGAACTTGTGAGTAGGGCCTGGAGGGAAACACTGTGAGAAAGTAATGTAAGGGGTACATTGTTTAAAAAGAAATATATTCCTTATCTGACTTACATAATTGCAATCATTCTGTACATAATCTTTACAATAACAATTTTTAAAAAAGAAAATGGTTTCAGTTAGCATAAAGGCACCTTGACATATGCCCCCAAGACTAACTTTCACCTTTATATCCCAATTATCACTTCAAATTATATGCACTGAGTTCCTTTCTCAGAGCAAGCAGGTGTCCACTAATAGGTTGTTAATACTGTAGATGCCATTCTGGTCCTCCCTACCATAATTTACTGTAAACCAACATTTATGGTTTGATTATTAAGCAATAGCATCTTATTTACAATCTCTGTTTTCTTGGATGTCTCTTGTTTTTATTTCTTTTGACTTAAAAATTTTTTGCAAACTTGTCATAAAGATTAAAATAAAAACTGACTTTCTAAAGACTTTCTGGAAAACAAGGTTGAGAAGGCAAGCTAACTTCTCTATTTCAATATCCCCTCATGACCTCCATAGTGAGTAGTCCGTAACTCTGGTGACATTCCTGTAATCCCATTCCTGCAATCCCAGCTACACAGGTGGCAGAGATAGGGAAAATCGCTATTTGAGGCCAGCTTGGCAAAAACTCAGTGAGGTCCTATCTCAATCAAAAGCTGGAACACTGACAAAGCTTGTAATCCCAGCCACTTGTGAGGCTCTACCCAGGAGGATCACGGTTTGAGGTTCAACCCTGGGTATAAACACAAGATCCTATCTGAAAAATAACTAAAAGCACATAAAAGTCTGAGCGTGATTCAAGTGATACAATGTCTCAGAAGTACAAGGCCCTGAGTTCAAATCTTAGCACTATCCCCCCACTCCAAAAAAGACTTACCCAACTTTACATTGTTAACATAAAATCAGCCATAGGCAATATACATGAGTATAACTCTATTTCCATAAAACTTTATTTACAAAAACCTGTGGACAGAGTTGGCTAATTCCTGGCATATGAAATAATAGTAAGTGAAAAAAATGAAAGACTTCCATTCTAGGAGGTAGCCCACACTGAACTATTTTCCTGATTACTTGAGTGGCTGTCTCTACAATTGTAGGTAATAGGCTTAAAATTCTATTTCTTGATTGCTAGACTTGACATGGTATCTTTTGAGTCTTAGTTAATGTGGGAAAAATTGTCTGACTTACCTTTATAGCTGCCCATGATTTGTCTTTTATAATCATATCTACTTATATAGTCTCTGTGCATTTACCCTTCTGAGTTGGCTGTTTCTTTCTTGACTAATGGGGGGAGGGGGAGGGGAAGATCTTGTTATTCCTTGTCACTCTTCTACTTCCCCAAGCTCACCTGACTGCTGTCAGCCCACTGGTAATTTTACAATACCCATGTTACAATGTTTGCATTCTGCTTTGCAAATTAATTAAGTCTCTGGCATTCTGCCAGAAGTTGACTCTAAAAATTGCAAACCAAGAAACAGCACTCACCATAATTTAATTATGTAAATATTAGTCATTGCAGAACTAAATATTAGTCATTGCAGAACTAAACAGTATGATTGGAGAAAGAAATCTCTCTCCACAGAGATATTCTAAGCATTAAAACCATGTAGATAATGTTCTCTTATGCTCTAGCAAATTCTCAAGGTCATGCGGCATTTTAGCTTTCAGTCTTATCCTACCAATAATCTTCCAAACATGTGTTCTCTGTTCCTTTTTTAGGTTAATCTATTGTTCCATTGAAACAATGTCCTCTCAGCACTCGGGCTTTTCCACTTCCTAAATTCTGTCTCCTTGCCCTGAGAATCAACCTTGGGTTGTCTTGGTTCTTCTTCTTGAAGCCATTGGCTTTTCTCAAGGCTGCCTTGGCTCTGGAAAGCTGGATGAAAACCAGACTAACTGGGTGCTGGTATCTCATACCTGTGATCCTACCTACTCAGGAGGCTGTGATCTGAGGATTGTGGTTTGAAGGCAGTTTAGGCAGAAAGGTGTGTGATACTCTACCTCCAGTGAACCAGCACAAAGCTGTGAATGATGCTGTAGCTCCAGTAGTAGAGCACCAGCCTTGAGAAATAAAGCCAAGCCATTTGCAGGGAAATGGATGGAGCTAGAAGGAATCATGTTGAGTGAGGTAAGCCAAGAGCAAAGATACAAATGGTACATGGTCTCCCTGATAAGTGGATGTTAAATCCAAAATGTTAGGTGATACGACAAAATTAACAGGACTTAAGAAACAAAGAACTCCCACTCATCTGGTCGAACCACTACTAAATATCCCCATGCTGCTGATCACATGTATGGTGTATATGTGTACACCGTTATATGTTATAGACTGTGATAGACAATTTGCTCCAGGAAAGTTAGAATGAACTTGTGACTTTAAATGAGCATCATTATTCCACAATACTGTGAAATTTGGGAAATTATGTAATCACTTAATCACAATTTAAAAAAAAAAGAACCTCGGGGAAGGTAGGGAGGGAAGGGATGGTAGGGGGAAAACAATGGAGGTGGTAACAATGCTCAATAGGAAGTGTACTCCTTACCTTACTCATGTAACTGTAACCCTCTGTATAGTATCTTTACAATAAAAAATTAAAAAAAAAGAAATAAAGCCAAGCAAGAGGCCCTGAGTTCAAGCCCCAGTACTGGCGCACCCTCAATTACACACACACACACACACACACACACACACACACACACACACACACACACACACACACACACACACACCAAGCCAGGTGCTAATGGCTTACACATGCAATCATAGCTACTCAGGAGCCTGTGATCTCAGGATCACAGTTCGAAGCTAGTCTGAGCAAGAAAGACCATGAGACACTTTTCTCCAATAAACCTCAAATGTGTGTGTGTGTGTGCGTGTGTGTGTGTGTGTGTGTGTGTGTGTGTGTGTGTGTGTGTGTGTGTGTAGCTAGGGTAGAGCTGTGACTTGAATAGTAGAGTGCTAACATTTTGTTCAAGGATAGCACCTGGGCCCTGAGTTCAAGCTCCAGTGTGCAAAACAACAAAAACCCAGACTACTCTGAGGAGTAAGTTGTTGACTCCTCTGCCCTCATATAATCCTTTCTCTCTTAATTCGCCTTCTGGAATAAGAAGACAAAGTCCACAAGCAGGAACAATTACTTTGTATAGACATAAAGCTACTCTTCCCTCCCACAGTTATAATACCCAAATGAACTTTACAACTTGGGGAGTAGGGGCGAGGAATGTGGGTGGGAAGGGATAGTAGGAGAAACAAAGGAAGGGGTAACAATGCTCAACTAGAAATGTACTCATTACCTTACTCATGTAACTGTAACTTGTCTGTACAGCGTCTTTACAATAAAATGAAATTTTAAAAAATCACTCCGTGACATTTGAGAGCAGCCATCCTGAGTTGGTAGTTCACAGGTAGCAAGCATAATACAAGCCTGGCCAAACTGCAGTTCTTGAAAGACTTTCATGAATCAGTCACATTCCAGTCACTCTTCTGTCTGGAGCCAGGACAAAGTTTCTGTCTCCAGCTAGTTTCTTCGTTGCAGTTTTCTAAGCTGTAGCTTCTCTGCTATAGGCAGTATCATCATGGATATGATATTTTCTGCCTTCCAGAATTACATCAAAACCTGATCTGCTTGCTGGTACCTTCTTCTGGACTTTATGTTTCTATGGATAAATGTTGTTTCAGACTCCATTTGACAGCAGTCTCAGGAGGATTCTGGGAAGCAAGCAAGGTAATGAGTGTTAGCCTTCTGTCTTAGCCTGCTTTTGTTTTCAAACCATCAGATGGCTTCGAGAACCCCTGAAACTGGTTGAAGTGAACAAAATCATTTCACCATTGGCAAAAACTTAAACCAAATAATTCCTACAAATATACACTATGAATAATATTAATTTCATAAAAACAATTATTTGTGGGGCTTACTGGCTAAAACTAAGGACTAGTGTTTTACTAAAAAGAAAAAGGATCAAAAGAAAAAGATCTGAAAACCTAGCTGTTTGAGGGGCTGAGATTGGGAGAATTGCAGTGCAAGGTCAACTCTGGCAAAAAAATTTCCAGACCTTGTTTGAACTATGTAAAAATCTGGGCACTATTGCATGTACCTGTCCTCTCAGCTACTTGGGAAGCATAAATAGGAGGATCACAATTCAGGCTGGCTCCAGGAAGAAAAAAAAGGTATAAAAAGAAGTGAGAGCCTGTTCAAGAAATAAGGAAATCTAAAAAGGCGGGGATGTGGCTCGGGTGGCAAAGCATTTGACTAGCAAGCATGAGGCCCGTGTTCAAAACCCAACACTGACTTGGAAAAAATTATATTAAGTGAAGTAAGCCAGGCCCAAAGAAACATAGTTTCCGTGGTTTCACTTATTTGCAATAACTAGTATATGTCTGAGACAAGCAGAAATGGTCAGATAAATTGATGTTAAGTGAAATGAATCGCAAGTTAAGGACTCAGATGTTTTTTCTTTCTTGCTCTTGTGTCTAACATATTTATAAGATATTTCTTTGTTGCTTTGTATGTCCCTCCCCCACGGTATAACCCATTTTCACTGTATTTGATGTTGGTATAATTTGTGGAGGGGAAGGGAAAAAACAAATTGCTTAAATAGGGATACAGGTGGCTCCATAGCACCAATGAGATGTACAAGACGTTATGTCGAAAATGAACTTTACAACTTTGGCACCGGGGGCGGGGGATGAGGGAGGGGTCGGGGGTGGGGGGGAGAGATGGGAAGGGATGGTAAGAGGAAACAAAAGAGGAGGCAACAATGCTTGATAAGAAATGTACTCATTACCTTGCCCATGTAATTGTAACCCCTCTGTACGATATTCTCATAATAATAATAATAATAAAGAAAGAAATGCACTCATTACCTTGCCCATGTAATTGTAACCCCTCTGTAAGGTATTTTCACAATAAAAAATATATATAATAAAAATAATAAATAAATAAATAACCCAACTCTGCCAAAATTTAAAAAATTAAAACTCAGTAGTACAGCACCTTTTATCCACAAGACTGGAAAAATAAATTAAGATTTGCTAGCTTGTAAAGGTCTCCCAGGGGCTGGGAAGGTGGCTAAGTGGTAGAGCACTTGCCTTGCATGCCTGAGACCCTGGGTTTGATTCCTCAGCACCACATAAGCAAAAAGAAAAAAAAAACGGAAGTGGTGCTGTGGCTCAAGTGGTAGAGTGCTAGCCTTGAGCTGAAGAGCTGAGGGACAGCGCCCAGGCCCAGAGTTCAGGCCCCATGACCGGACCAAAAAAAACCGGTCTCCTAGATAGCATTTTAACCAAAGAATAAATTATTGAAAATAGCTCTTCATAGCTTGGGGGTATTTAAAAAACCATGATTAATCCATTAGGCAGAGTTGTTTTCTCTTTCTTCCCTGTATGTTGATATCATTGATCATTTCAACAGCCTGGAAAGCTAAGAGGGATGCCAATACTAAGTAAGGAATGGAGTGAATCATTCCTGTAGGAGTTTTAAGCTCCAACACACTGGCTGGAATGATCTTGGCCTTATGTTCCCAGTAAAGGCATGGAAAACTTTCTTTATACCTCTATCTACATTTGATGATAGAGTCTGTCAGCCTGCTGGGTTCCTTTCTGGGGAACAGTCCCTTGGTCCCTTTTAAAGTGCTGAAGGGGTTAATTCCTTGACCATTGAGATGGAGAAATCTGCATTCAAGGGGCTGAGTGTAATGCACAGGGATAAAAGATGTGAGTCACTGGTTCCAGGAATGGAATATTCCTGACCAAGAATCATCCAGAGCAGCAAGGGCCAATGAAAGCATTTTTAAATTAATTGGATATCCTTATAAATCCAAAGGATAAATTAAATAAATGAATTATCTGAGACCAGTTGCTTTGTAGTTCACATTTTCTCTGGAAAGACTCAACTGCAGATTTATTACTGCATTTGTGAAATGGAGATCTTATGGGGCCTTTGATGATTGTCATGATTATTAAGGCCTAAGTAGGTGTATAGATGTGTTTTCCACAGCAGCTACTTAGGTCTTCTTTTCGACACACAGAAACATTGCCAAGATTGTTACATAAAATAGGGATAAAGCAAAGGGTACTTTATTATTTTATTTTCTATAAGGCATCACTTAAATATTATCTGCAAGTGGTAACTGCCCAGCTTGCACTACATGCTGAGTTGTACTGAAGAATTGAAATCACTCTGAGGATGGATATATGGACAGGGAGTCTGCTTTCCCAATACTAGGAAGTGCAGGTATTCACTTGTTTTCTTGGTAATGGTGTAAGAGCTGCATCATCAACCTTTGTTTCAATTCCCTGGAGGGAAAAAACAAAAACAAAAATGACCCACCATGACCCCTTGTGATGGCGAATTTTTTGTGTCAACTTGACTGAGCCAGAGGATGCCCACCTAGCTGTTTAAACCTTCGTTCTGGATATGCCTGAGAGGGTGCTTCCTGGAGAGATTAGCATTTAGATAGGGAGACTATGTGAAGATAGCCGTAGGACCAGTCTACTGGGGACCCGAATAGAACAAAAATGTGGAGAAAGATTCACTCTCTCTCTGCTGACTTCTTCAGTTGGGACATGGATCTTCCCCTGCCCTTGGTGCAGTTTCCAGACTGTAAGTAAAGGCTTTAAAAAGCCACTGGAATCCATGCCATTGGGTCTCAGGCCTCTGAACTATACCATGGCTTTCCTGTGTTCCAGTTTGCAAAGGGTAGGTTATGAGACTTCTCAGCCTCATAATTGTGTGATTCAATGCCTTATACAGAGAGAGAGAGAGAAAAAGAGGATAAAGAGAGAAAGAATGAGGTATCAATTGATCTAGCTTATGATGGCTAATTTAGGATTTTTTAACTTTCCAATGATGCAAAAAAGCAGTAAGCATTCAATAGAAACCACACTTTGAATTTTGAATGTTGATATTTTCTTTCTGTGTGCATGTATGTGTATGTGTGTCAGTACTGGGCTTGAACTCAAGGCCTTGGCGCTGTCGCTTAGCTTTTTCTGCTCCAGGCAAGTGCTCGACCACTTGAGCCTCATCTCCACTTCTAGCATCTTGCTGGCTAATTGGAACTAAGAGTCTTAAGGACTTTCCTGCCTGAGCTGGTTTCAAACCAGGATCCTCAAGATCTCAACCTCTTACGTAGCTAGAATTACAGGTGTGAGCCACAGGTACCCTTAGTCTTTTTGCTTAAGGCTGGTGCTTTCTACTATGTGAGCTAAAGCTCTACTGGCTTTTTCTGTGGTTAATTGGAGAAAAGAGTCTCAGACTTCCCTGCAGGAGCTGGCTCTGAACTATGATCCTCAGACCTCAGCCTCCTAAGTAGCTGCGATTACAGATGTTAGCCACCAGTGCCCACCTGGGCTTTTCTTGGGGTAGCCATGTGAAGCATAATGCTCTTTTACAATGTTCAGCAGTTCCCACCAAAACAATCATGGCTCTGCTGCTGTAGCATCATCACCATGAAGCAATTAATTTCAGTTCAATGCTTTTAGCATCCTTCAGGCCCAGCATGCTTGAAGCTGTGGGCCTTGCATGAGAACCCATATAAGCATTGTTTTTCACTTCCAGTATATCATATGCGATGTTTTTTTTTCCCTCCTGCAGACAAAATGGAAGTGTTCTTAGCGTATCCAACATAGGCTAAGCTGTGATGTTTACTAGGTTAAGTATAATGAATGCATTTTTTACTCACTATTTTCAACTTATAGTGGTTTTATGAGAACATAACCCTGTCCCTAAGTGGAAGACTGTGTGTGTGTGTGTGTGTGTTTCCTGTTAGTTTTACTTTTCTGGAGAACCCTGAGTAGTGCAGTAGTTTCTGATCCACTCAGAACAATAACTACCTTGTCTGTCCATATACTGACACTGTGTTGTCCAAGCTGAAATTTTTTCCAGCTACAAACCTCCCTCCCCTTCAGAAACAGGTTGGTGAATCATGGTCAGCAAAGAAGCAGACTCACTGAGAGGTGAAGTCACCACTACACAGACTTAAGTATGGCACTGTGGTGACAGGAAAGTTGTTCAGGAGGTCATGACATCCACTTAAAAACCAGAGGCAGGCTACTTAGATGGAGGCTGAGACCTGAGGATCTTGATTCAAAGCCAGTCTGGGCAGACAAATCCAGGAGACATTTATCTCCAATTAACCAGCAAAGTTGGAAGTAGGGGAGTGACTCAAGTGGCAGAGCACCAGCTATGAATGAAAAACCCAAGCAAGAGTGTGAGGCTCTGAGTTCAACTGAGTCCAAGCCTCAATGTCAGCACAAAACAACAAAAACAATGACAACCACACACACACACACACACACACACACACACGTATTCTCCAGGATTGTATTTCATGGCCTCTGAAGTCACCCAAATCTGTAAAACATAGTTGGCCATGGGGCTTCTTAGGATAAACTTCTGGAGTCTTCTGCCTTCATCAAAATCAAACCCCAGAATGAAGGCAGTACAACAAAATTTACTGAAAGCTGTTGAATAACAGTGGGTAAGGAGTTGAGGAAAGCCAGAGGAAGTGAGAGGTCATTCTGATGAAAGTAGTGTGCATGTATGTGGGAAATCCACAGGGAAACCCCTTTGAACAATGCACAAAATGAATAGTAGGAAGATGAAATATGTTCTGTTCAGAGTGTGGGAGGGTGAAGGACAGTGAATATGATCAAAATACTTTGTGTACACAAGTGAAAATGGAACAATGCTGATTGGTTTGGAAAGGGGGGAAGAGGATGAGGGCGAGTGATGGAGGGGCTGAGTCTGATCAGGTACATTGTATGCATAGATAGATGTTACAAAATGACCCCCCACCTTATAATTGTCATTGATGCTAGTAAAAATATGGGGAAGGGGAAAACTGCAAGGCAGCAGCTTAAGGATCTTGAGCTTGAGGTCAATCTAGGATACATACTGAAGTCTTGTTTCAAACAAAACACACCAAGCCACAGCCCAAGGGGATCTGTGATTGCTTCCTCCATTGTCAGCAGAAATGGGGCCTGGGTGGTACAAGAAGGCAGGCCAGGAGCCCCACCCCCTCGCTCACACACACACACACACACACACACTCACACACATACTCATACACACACACACACACACACACACACACACACACACACACACACACACACATTCTCATCTGCACGGTACTCTCCTGGAGTACCTCAATGCTGAACAACGAATCCAGCTTAATAAAGGACATGTATGTGGCCAGGGTTGTCACTCAGTGGTGGCTCTTGCCTAGCATCACAAGGTCCTAGGTTCCATTCCCAGTTCCCCTCTCCACTTCCCCGCCCCCTGCCACCACACAAGGAAAAAAAGCAGCCACAGAGACTCCCCTGGGAGAGCTGGAGGGGCCTGTGCCAGACACTAAATCCCTAAGTTCCTTATAAGAGCAGGCAAACCAGTACCTTGCTGTGTACAGCCAAGCCATAAACGAGTAAGCAATAAAAAAAATACTAATAAATTACAGCACAATGGGTGAGAGAGGGGCCGTAACAGCTGTGTATTTACCCAAGGCTGGCCTGGGAAAAGCTACATGGAACAGTCAGGTGTGAGAGACTTGTTTGAAATGTGGCCGGAAAAGGTGAGGCCCATGCTGAAGGAAGAAATGGCACAGGTCCCTGGCACCTCTGAAAGTCCTCTTGCCTCTCTGGGTACACAGTGTTCAGCATGCAGGGGAATCTAGCCAAGAGTCAACCAGGCACTTCCAACACCAACAGTTGGGTTTGCGTTCTCTGGGGCTCAGAAAATTCATCACATGATGTCTTCTTTTGATAGGTAATTTTTGAACAGCCACATAAGCCATATGCTGGGGAAACCCAGAGGGCAGTGATGAGGAGGGCCTTGCTGTCAGTGGGCTGTTGGCTCACAGGACACGGGAGTTGGACAAATCCCATGGCAGAGATGGCATAGTCTCCCTATTCAGTGACACACGTTGTGAGCAGAGGATCCTGTCCCAATAGGCAGGAGAAACATTACTGTGGTCTGAACATCTGTGCCTTTGAATCTACATATGTACCACCTAATTTACATAGGCACCACCTGGAGATCTTGTTGGGCTGATTCTGATTCAGTAGGATCTAGAGTAGGGCTTGGGGTTTCTAACAAATTGCTGGTAATGGAGAGGTTATAAATTTGGGATTTCAAAGTAGCCAAGTGTTCAAAGTCAATCAGAGCCAGCTTGGCCAGAATGTCTTGAGAAAGGGGAGAATGGGTCAAGAAGGGCCTGGAGGGACTGGTGGGTTTTGCACAGTCAGGGCCTCGGATATAATAAGAAGCTTGGCTATCATGCTCGGGTGACAGTGTGATTCCCTCAAAGGGTTGTCTGTAGACGGTTTCTTTCTAATCACTAGCTGCAAGGTGGGTAGATAAAATGACAGTGGGGAGACCCACTGGGAGGCTGTTGTGAATCTCAGCTGGAGATGATGGTGGCTGGACCAGTGTGGTGATCAAAATGGCCAGGAGTGGATTGCAGATGTTTTCTTGTTGTAGTTCTGGGGTTTTGAACTCAGGGCTTTGTGTTGCTCACCAGATGCTTGAGTAATGTCAACAGACCTTTTGCTTTAGTCATTTTATTTAGTGGCTTCTTACATTTATGTTGAGGCCATCCTTGACTGCAATTTTCCTATTTACTCTTTCTATCTAACCGGATAAAGCACATACCACCACACCCAGCTTTTTATTGATTGAGATGAGGTCCGGTGAACTTTTTGCCCATGCTGGTCTTGAAATGTGATCCTCCTGTGTAGCTAGGATTATAGATGTCAGCCACCACACCTGGCTTCTGGATAGATTTTGAAGGAAGAAAAGAAAGAAATCACTAATGGGTTGTACACAAGGAGTGGGGGATAAGGAGGAATGAAGGAAGCCTCTTGGGGCTTTATCTTGAAAAATGATTATCTGTTTACTGAGATCAGAGGAAGAACGAGAGACAGAGCTGCCCAGCTAAGAGATCAAAAATAGGGTGTGTGGGCTTGGGGCTCAGAGAAGCACTTTCACTTGAGATAGAAAGTATGGAGTAGGGGTTTGCCACGGTAAAGCATGTGCCTAGCATGTATAAGGCCATGGGTTCCATCTTTATTGCCTGAGGAAATGAGAGCTGTCAGCATAAGTTTTTCTTCTTCTTCTTCTTCTTCTTGTTTTTGAGGAGTACTGTTAGAACTTAGGACCTTCCACTTTCTGGGCAAGTGCTCTGCACTTTGCTCTTAGTTTATCAGCTCATTTCAGACATTTACTTGAAGCCAAGCCTGTGATCCAGATCCTCCTGCTTCCAGCTCCTGAGTAGCTGATAGTACAGACCTGCACCACCACATCTAGCGTGTTTTGAGAGATAGAATTACACTAACCTTGTATCTGGGCTGGCATTGTTCCTCCTCTCTCTGCCCCCTAAGTAGTAGTAGCCTTTTTCTTTTCTTTTCCTCTTGTTGGTGTTCTAGAGATGGAGCCCATGGCCTTGTGCATGCACTCAGCACCACTGAGCTGTGAAAATGGCACTTTCAAGGCTTTGAGGAGGATGTATCAAGTGCTGTGGTTGGACACCCTGCGGGACTTGTATATTTTGAGAATGACTGGAGAGAAAGGGGAAGTGGAGGTGAGAGTGACAGACTACATGGAAATGTCTTCACCAGAGATTTGAAATGAAATGAGGAAGCCTTAGAGGGCTAACAATGACTCATAGTTTGCTTCACACCTTTTACAGTTGTTGTTGTTTTCCTTTCCTAGTGGCTTCACTTTAATAGAGAAGAGAGGGGGTAGAGTTCATCAGGAATGCATAGGGTTTGTGAGCCTAGTGCAGTGTCTGAAGGCTAACTAGAAGGGTTGCTTGCACCCAAATCCCTGGGGTCAGCGCACAGTAAGAGGCCGGACCAGCTTCTTCCACATCCTGTTCTGTACACATTCTTTGTGTTGCCCCACAACTCTAATAATTTATTCATTGTGTAGCTCATGATTGTTGTCTTGTAATTTGTTGATTGCACTTTTATTTTTGTTACCATATTAGAATGTGACACATGGGATCCCTTGGGGGACATCTCTGTTTATTCGTTTATAACTTAAAATGAATATTTTATACTGGAACGTTTTAAACAGGCAGAATAATTCTTAGCCCAGTTTTATCATATGCTAAAATTGTATTATCTCCATTTCTTGAGCTTCTGTGTACCATGCAAACAATCCTGGAGGAATGGTTGTCATCAATTATTAATACCTGTTAAATTAGCATGGAGTCTGATTTTCCCCTCAGTGTGTTTCATAAATGTGGGACACAGACAGCCTCTGAGTCATCTTAGATCTAATGCTCAAAGTAGAACAAGCCCAGGCGTTTGGGCACCCTGGGATGGACAGAAGCCTAACACCTGGACTAATACTCACTCTGCCTTAAAGGTGGAGCACTCCAGGCCTGGGACATAGTCTTAGATTATTACTTGGGCTAGGGATGTGGCTCAGTGGTAGAATGCCTGTCTAGAAAGCTTGAAGCCTTGAGTTCAAATCCTTGCATTGCCAAATAAATAAACCTATCTTCCAGAGAATTCCTGGCAGAGGCATATGGCATTGATATAGGGTTCTTAAGCTTGAGAAGGAAGCTATGTTTGGAGTTTGTCCCATCACCATCTGTTAGGGCTGCCATTGTTCCCCTCACCTTCCCCGAATTCATATGTTGAAACCCTGAGGTCAGTACCATGATCATATTTGGAAAGAAGACCCGATGGTAGAGTTAAGATAGTAGAGTTAAAATGAATCCAATCTAACTGGTATCTTTATAAGAAGAAATTGGACACAGATGCATACAGAGAAAAGACTATGAAAGACACCCAGAGAAGACCACCATGGAGAAGCCAAGGAGAGTTCTCAGAGAAACCAACCTGCCAACATCTGAATCGCCCTTTACATCTAGAATTAGTGAATACAGGTCTCTATGTTGTTGAAGCCACCTCATCTGTGGTTGTTTGTTGGGGCTTCCCAAGCAGAACAATATACCATCTGTGCTTGTCCCATCCTCCCTCCATGCCTGGTGACCTCCTAAAAGTCCTTCCAACCTGCCTCATTGCAAGGGGGTCCCATCAGCCTGTGGATATCACTCCTTCCTCTCTTTAAAACACCACCTAGCAACGGGGTTGTGGCTGTCCCCTGTGAAAGAGATGTCTATCTTACTGTTCCGGTGAGTGCAAGGTGATCCAGCCCCCACAAAGTGAAAATCCTAGCTGAGATACTGATCAAGGTATTGTTGTGGCTTCTTTTCCCAGCTGCACAGAAGCAGAAGATTAGGAGAAATAGAGGATTCCCCCCATTCTGTCCCTTCCCATCCAGTCTTGTGGAAACATCTCACGCAATTCACCCCAGAGCATGTCCATAAGCCCATTCTGTGTACAGGACATGGTCCTTCCTGAGAAACCTTTGAATTCAGGCCCTGTGATAAAGGAGTTGAATATTAACTGCTGCCAGGCCCCACTTCTGGTGGGGGTGAGAGAAATATAAAAGGACACCCCATCTGGGATGGCATTGGTAGGAGTATGATTGTATGACTTTTTTAATTACACTTTATGATTGGAGAGCATATCAGCAAAAAAAACAACACCCACTATCTTTGACATATTATAGGGTTTGCTAGGCAGACACTGTACCATTTGAGCCATGCTTTTAGCCCTATAGTTTTCTTCATCTAGTTCTACCAGCCATGAAAAAGCATTCTTAAACACTCTCCACGGAACTCACCCCTCCATGACAGTAAAAGCAATGAGATGTAGTTGTTATTAGGCTACTGTCAGCCCTGTCAAATTGGCCTGTCCCAGAAGGCCAGGAAGGTTGGGTAAGTCCAGATGGTTTCCCGAGCAGGAGGAAGACATGAATGATGTGTGTGAAATCTATTGCTGAGCTTGCTGGCTCGGCACATACTGGAGCAGCTGGCCACCATCCTCTTCTCCCAGGATAAGGAAGAAACCTGCCTGATCCACCAGGGAGTGCCACCTCGGTTGAACTTGCCACACTATACAAGCAGCTAGGACAGGACTCTTATTTCCCCCATTCAGAGCACCCTTGGAGACAAGGAGACAGATGGCTCTAACCAGAGTGAGGGCTGATCTTTTTAACACTCCAAAGAGACTGAGAAGACTCCTCTGGCCTCTGGAGTGAAGAATGGCAGGAGAGGAGGTGGCCCTTTTCTGAGGCCACCTGTCCATTCTCAAATCCCTGTGGGGAAAGGGAGGGAGAGCTAGATAGCCACAGTCAGAAATCCAGCCACTACTAGCAGACTACCAATGACTCACTGTTGGTAAAAGCCATTTTGACAAATCTCAAACCATCAACAGCTAAGATGGTTAGAAAGCCCAATAAAACTCCTTCAGTGCTCCTTCAAGTCACTCCCCAAGAGCCAACTACCTGATTAAGGCTTAGGTTGAAGCATCTTCCACCATACATCTATCTACCTGTTAACTGTGGGACCACTAAGACCCTCTGCTGTGGTGTTAGTGGACAACATAGACATGAAAAAGACAACTCTGAAATCATGCTTGTTTCTATCCTAGACATGATTTAATATGTGTGACATTGAACTCATTAGTTCATTATTTTGTTCTGGGCCTCAGTTTGCTAATATATAAAATGGGATGACAGTGGTAACTTTCAATAGGATTTGGTGAGGATTAAGTGGATCCTGTGTGGCTTTTGCTCAGTGTAAGGGCTCATGCACCTATCTAGTGCATGGTACAATTGCTACTTACTTTCTGATTATTGTAAATACTGGGTGAGATCCTGCATGCCAGACATGTGGCACAGAATAGGTGCTCTCAACGGGTGTTTGTTACTTTTCCTCTTTTATTTTAAGAAAAGTTGCTCATTAAAGAACATTGCTCCCATGTAATTTTAACCCCTCTGTATGGCATTTCCACAATAAAAAATAAAAAAATAAAGAACCTTGCTTTGTATGTTCTTTCCCCAAGGTATAACCCCTGTTTTTGATGGTATAATTTGGGGAGGGGAAGGGAAAAAAAACAAAATGTTTAAATAGGGATACAGGTTGACCCATGGTTGACCCATTGCAACAATGAGATGTAGAAGACACTATGTTGAAAAACGAACTTTACAATTTAGGCAGGGGGAGGGGAGTATAGTTGTGGAGGTAGGAGGGAAGGGATGGTAAGGGGAAAAACAAAAGAGGAGGCAACAATGCTTGATAAGAAATGTACTCATTACCTTGCTCATGTAACTGTAACCTCTCTGTACAGTATTTTCACAATAAAAAACTTATTTAAAAAAAAAAAGAACCTCCAGCTGGGCACTGGTGGCTCAGAAGGCTGAGATCTAAGCATCAAGGTTCCAGCCCAAGCAGGAAAGTCCATGAGAATTTTATCTCCAATTACCCACTAGAAAACTGGAACTAGAGCTGTGACTCAATGTGCTAGAGCACTAACCTTTAGCAAAAGAGTTCAGGGACAGTACCCAGGCCCCATGACTGACAAAAAGGAAATTAAAAAAAAAAATAGAACCACATTTGGCAGGAACTCTTATTGATAGTGGTGACTTTGATTGCTAAAGGAATCATAGTTTATGGTACTTTGTGACTGGCTTCTTTGACTTAGCCAGAATGTTTCCAAGACCTGGTTTTAATATAAATAAAAAGTGGCCAAAGACAAGCAAGATGTGGTGGTGCTCATCTTTATCTCAACACTCAAGAGGTTGAGGCAGGAGAATCATGATTTCCTGGACAGCTTGGGCTTTATCGTAAGACCTTGCTTCAACATTCTACCCTCCAAAAGAAAACTGACAAAAGTCAACATGCAATACTTGGCACAAAGTAGGGAGAGTCAATATGTGCTTATTGAATTGAGATACAATTTTTGGTCATAAATGATTGCCCTGAGTCAACAAGAAGAGTACATTCTACTCATTGTATTCTTTAAGAAAGAAGAGAATAAAATGACATGTTTTGGAAAACAAATCTGTTCAGAATAGATAAAATCTAAGATGAGTGCTTGAGGGTATCTCAGCTGCTAAAAACATGTTTAGCGTTCTAGACAGATCTGAATGTGGGTACTCCAGATAGTAACTGTTTTGCTGTACTGTGTTTGCTCCATTTGATTTGCTTAATTGGCTCATCTTTTCATATATGTATTTGTATGTATTGCCAGTACCAGGTCTTGAACTCTCACTCGGCTAGTGCTCGGTCATTTGAGCCACACCTCCAGACCAGCATTTTGCTGGTCAATTGGAGATGGAGTCTCACAGACTTTTCTGCCTGGACTGGCAAGGCACCTTGACCTTTTGGATCTCAGCCTACTGAATAGCTAGGATTATAGGCATGAACCACTTGTAACCAGCTAATTGGTTCATCTTTAAAGGTATCTGATGCTATCAAACTCATTCTATATATTTGTACTTATGTCCTGTCTTCTTCCTTTCCTCACCATATTATATGGTTGCTTTACTGTTAGTAAATTTAACTTCATACTGGGATGTCTCTTCTGTTTATATATTTACTCTCTTCTCTCATCACAGATGAGAGATATTCTAATCCAAGAGAATTTATTTCCACAGTTCTAGTGAAGAATATTCTGTTTATTCTAGAGACAAGTAGAGAATGACCCACTGTGACCACTTATAATCAAGTATTAAAATTCTTCTCACTGTGTATTTTTAGTGACCTTGGTAATTCTTCCAAAGTTACCAAAACAATGGCAATCATTTAGTTATTCTAAATACCTGGTGCTTGTGATTTGTGCCTATATCTAGTTTCAATAAATATGCAGTAAATCAATTTTTTCTCTATTTCCATATTATCTTCTCCAAATTACTAATTTTATGCTATTTTATTTTTTAATTTTATTTAATTTTATTGTAAGGGTGATGTACAGAGGAGTTACAGTTACATAAGCAAAGTAATGAGTACATTTCTTGTTGAACATTATTACCCTCTCCCTCATATTCTCCTACTTTACCTCCATCCCAACTCCCTTCTCCCCCAAGTCATAAAGTTCATTTCCAACATATTGTCTTGTGAGTATTGCTGTTGCATTGGTTCACCCTTTGTCTCTTTCCTCACCATTTTGTTATTATTCCCCTTCCCTTCCTCAAATCAGATAAGTGTATATACAAGACACAGGATACCAAAACAAACAAACAAACAAAAACAGTGACAATATGGGATAGAACAAGGGAAAAAAATGAAAGAAAAAAATAACTTCATACAATACATTAAAAAATGAAACAAACAAAAAACCCTCTTGTTTCCATATCTTGGAGTTCATTTCGATTAGCATCATTTTATATGGTCATGTGTACATAGCTATTGAGCTGTTGGGATCCTCTGCTAGGATTATCCTAGACATATACTAATTATTACAAATGAGAGAAACCATGGAGCCTATGTTTCTTTGGATCTGGCTTACTTTACTTAATATGATTTTTTTCAAGTCTTTCAATTTCCTCATGAATGGGGCAATGCCATTCTTCAAATTCCTAATGTTAATGTTGGATTTGCACATAACCTGGAGCTCACCATTGGTAGCAACAGCAATCTGCTGGCCCAGGCTGAACTTGACCTTGGAACTGCCTCAGAAGGAGTCATGTTGGGCAGGATCCCTTCCCAACAGTCCCAAGAAAAACCAACAACGGTTCCCCACACCAACCTTGCTGTTGGTTTACTGCTTCTCCCATGGTGCACTGCTTCTTGTTGATTGGAATTGGCAGGAAGCCAGAAACTTCTTTTGCCAAGGGTGGAGGTATATATGTTATAGAGCAAGTTTCCCATTCAAGGTTGTGAGCTGACCCAGCATCTTGAAGTTTTGTTGAGGACTTCCTCATTCTTAGTATTTAATTGTATCTGATCCCCCGGGGCTGACAAATATCCCCCAGCTTGGTACATTTCCCTTCTCTGCAAACTATCTGGCCTACTCCCAAGTTCCTACAGCCCTGCATCCTAATTACAAAAATTGGAAAATTATATCTAGAATCCCATAGAAAAATAAGCAGAACCTTCATAATGCATCAACAATCCATCCATTCTCACTCCATTCCTTTGGAAATGTGGATGCATATTCAGTTCTGATGCCAGAAGGCAGAAAAATTATACATGGCAGAATAGTCAAGTGTTAAAATTTTTCAAAAAAGTGATTTTATAATATGTATCAGGGTCACTTAAAAACCCTTAGAACTGCTTGTCCACTCTTAGTAATCAATCCTAAAGACATCAACAGATATTCATCAAAAGTTACACACAGGCATTATTTACCATAGCTAAGATATGGAACCAACCCAGATGCCCCTCAGTAGATGAATGGATCAAGAAAATGTGGTATATATACACAATGGAATTCTATGCCTCCATCAGAAAGAATGACATTGCCCCATTTGTTAGGAAATGGAAAGGCTGGAAAAAATTATATTAAGTGAAGTAAGCCAGGCCCAAAGAGACATAGGTCTCATGGTTTCCCTTATTTGCAATAACTAGTATATGCCTGAGACAAGTAGAAAAGGTCAGATAAGTTGATGTTCGGTGAAATGAACCCCAAGATAAGGATTCAAATGTTTTTCTTTCTTGCCATTGTTTCTAACATATTTATAAGATGATTTCTTTGTTGCTTTGTATGTCCCTCCCCCATGGTATAACCCCTGTGTTCACTGTATTTGATGTTGGTATAATTTGTGGAGGGGAAGGGAAAAAACAAATCATTTAAATAGGGATACAGGTGGACCCATTGCAACAGTAAGATGTACAAGTCGTTATGTCAAAAAAACGAACTTAACAACTTTGGCAGGGGGTGGGGGATGGGAAGGGATGGGAAAGGGGAAACAAAGAAGGAGACAACAATGCTTGATAAGAAATGTACTCATTACCTTGCCCGTGTAATTGTAACCCCTCTGCACAGTATTTTCACACACAAAATAAAGTTACATGCAGAATTTTCATTTGTGGATGGTGTTATACTGGAATTCAATTGTGAGACACAGAGAAGCCACATTTTGAGAAGTCAAATTGGGGGTCTTTGTTAGAAAGCTAGTGATTGCATGCCGACACATGTCCCCAAAAAACTTGCAGCCTCGAATACACTTAACAATGTTAGAAAATTGATCCATGAATGCAATAAAGCAAAGAAAGAGAAGAAAAACAATCCTAACAAACCTGACCAGCTCTAATGGAGAGCTGACCAGGAGTACCATGATGACCCGAGGAGAGTCAGCAGATGGGGACAAGTATAAAATGGTAATGAGCTGGTCAGGGCTTAAATAGGATCATGGTTGGGGGAAGGGTCACAGGGAGCTCAAAAGTCTTGCGAGTTCATGGCACACATCTGGCAGGTCCAGTAACCTATTGTCCAAGTTCCTGTCCCTGCCTTTAGGAATTCAGGCTTACTCATCACCTGGGGATAGGACTTCACCTTCATCCACCAAGAAGACATGATGCCACCAGTTAGACCCAGTTCCCTATCATCTACCAACTGCCAAGATGGCACCAGTTAGAGCTAGTATGTTTTGAACACTTATTTGTGTGTGTGTGTGTGTGTGTGTGTGTGTGTGTGTGCATAGGCTGGTACTGGGGCTTGAACTCATGGTCTGGGTGTTGACCCTAGTACTTTTTTGCTCAAGGCTAGTGCTTTGTCACTTGAGCTACAGCTCTACTTCTGGCCTTTTGCTGGTTAATGGAGGATAAAAAATTCTCACAGATTTTCTTGCCTGGGCTGGCTTTGAATTGAAGTAATTAGATTTTGGCCTCCTGAATAGCTACTTGTGCCTGGTAAGCAATTTTCAAGTAAGACAAATTCCAAAAATTCTAAAGAATCATTAAAAAAAAGTATATCGGGGGGAGGCTGGGAAAGGATGGGAAGGGGAAACAAAGGAGGAGGCTACAATGCTTGATAAGAAATGTACTCATTATCTTGCCCATGTAATTGTAACCCCTCTGTACAGTATTTTCACAATAAAAAAAATAAAAATTTAAAAAAAGTATATCAGCAAAGAATGGGGATTTAATACTCTAGTTGATAATATCCCAATTCTGGAAAAGCAAGAAAAAAAGCCCATTTCTACGTAGGGATGCTTAAAGCTAAAACAAAAACATGTATATATTTATCCCTAGGTGCTTTTAATTACTGGCTATTTTTTAATGTGTTGTTCTGAAATTTTTAATATATTGGTAGTACACACCTGTAATAACAGCCACTAATATCAGGAAGATTTTTAGATCAAGGTCAACCGAGGCAAAGTTAGTGAAACTCTCTCTGAAAAACAAAATCGAAATAAAAAAACTTGGGTAGGGGGAGTATGGTTCAAAAAACTCTTGGATAGCATACAGGAGACTCTACTTTTAATCTTCACTACTGCCAAATACACATATAACATACAAATATGCATATATTTACATATTTCTACAATGTATTATTACTTTCCTAGTCAGAAAAGCAATTAATGTTATTTGTTAACATATATCAGGTCACCAAAATATAAAACCAAAACACTACAAGATCTTAGCCCTTGCTAGGCTGGTAGAATAAGCTGAGCCCTGGTTATTTTTAGGATAGGATTTTTCTTCCTGCCTGGCCATGTGCCTGAGCTACAATCCACTTTTAGGCTCCCTGTTGTCACTGGAAACATAGGCACAAGCCATCAAGTCCAGCTTCCCTTCTGTGGAGACAGAATCTCATGGACTGCCTCGGCTGGCCTGGTACCATGATCTTCCCAATCTCAACCTCCCATGTATCTTGGGATGAATGGCTCATAGAACTGCACCCAGTTATGGGTTGATAGGAGGTCATGAGAACCAGTCCCCCAGGTTATCCTTGACCATGACTTTCCTGTTCTCAGCCTACCAAGTAGTTAGGAATGTAAGTGTGAATCACCAACCAGTACTGGCTTAACTGGATTTTTTTTTCTTTTCTTTTTTAATTGTAAAGGTGATTACAGAGGGGTTACAGTTACATAAGTGACTTGTTTTGAACATTGTTACTCCCTCACATTTTCTCCCGCTATCCCTCCCCACTGACTCCCTTCCCCCGCCAAGTTGTAAAGTTCATTTTCAACATAGTGTCTTGTGAGTACCACTGTTGCATTGGTTCACCCTTTGTCCTTTATCTTACCATTTCTATGATTCCCCTTCCCATCCTCAAATCAGATAAACATATACAATACAAAGGTACTGAAATAAAAAACAGTGACAACAGGACAAAACAAAGGAAAAATAAAAAAAAGAAGAAAGAAATAACAGCATACAGAACACTAAGAGAAAAAAAAACTTCCCGTTTCCATATCTTGTAGTTCATTTCAATTAGCATCATTTTATATAGTCATATGTACATAGCTATTGAGCTTTTGTGATCCTCTACTGAGACTGTCCTAGATATATACTAATTATTACAAATGAGGGAAACCATGGAGCCTATGTTTCTTTGGATCATGCTTAGTTCACTTAATATGATTTTTTCAAAGTCTTTTCAAATATGAATGGGGCAATGTCATTCTTTCTGTGAAAGCACAGAATTCTATTGTATCTACATACCACATTTTCTTGATCCATTCATCCACTGAGGGGCAGCTGGGTTGGTTCCATGTTTTGGCTATGGTAAATAATACTGTCGCAAACATTGTGCTGGTAGCTTTACCATGGCCTTGTTTGTGGTCATTTGGGTAAATGCCCAGGAGTGGAAGTGCTGGGTCATAGGGAAGCTCTATGATTAGCCTTTTGAGGAACCTCCATACTGCTTTCCAGAGTGATTGAACCAGTTTATATTTCCATTAACAGTGTAGTAGCGTTCCCTTTGGCCACATCCTCACCAGCATCTGTTTTCTTGATAATGGCCATTCTAACTGGGTTGAGGTGAAATCTCAATGGTTTTTTGAGTTGTATTTTTTTATGGTCAGAGATGTTGAACATTTCTTTTTGTTTCTTTGTTTGTTTGTTTTTAGTCCATCGTGGGGCTTGAACTCGGCCTGGGAGCTGTCCCTCAGCTCTTCATCTCAAGGCTAGTGCTCTACCACTTGAGCCAGTGCCACTTCCGGTTTTCTGAGTGTTTTATTGGAGATAAAGTCTCATGGGCTTTTCCTGCACAGGTTGGCTTTGAACTGTGATCTTCAGATCTCAGCCTGTTGAGTAGCTAGGATTATAGGCATGAGCCACCGGCACCCAGTGATGTTGAACATTTCTTCATGTATCTATTGGCCATTCTTATTTCCTCTTCAGAGAAATCTCTCTTTATGTCCTTAGCCCATTTATCAATGTGGTTGGTTGTTTCTCTGAGACTTTGTTTTTTGGGGCATTTAATTTTTTGAGTTCTAAGTATATTTTAGGCATGAGGCCCTTGTCTGTTGTATGGCTAGTGAAGATCTTTTCCTAATCTGTGGGCTTTCATTTTATCATGCTAGCTATATCCTTTGCCATGCAGAAGCTTTGCAGTTTAATGCAACCCCATTTATCCAGCCTTTCTTTGATTTGTTGTGTTTCTGGTCTTTATTGAGAAAGTTTCAACCTGTGCCAAGGAGCCCTCGTGAGTCCCCTATTCCTTCCTGTAATATTTTCAAGGTATCTGATTTTACATTGAGGTCTTTGATCCAGATGGAGTTGATTATCATGCAGGGTTATATATAAGGGTCCAACTTGAACTTTCTACATGTGTATAGCCAATTCTGCAGCACCATTTGTTGAAGAAGCTGCCTCTTAATTGCTTCAACCAATACTTTTTCACTTAATTGCTTCAACCAATACTTTTTCACTGATGTGGAACAATGAGAACTAATATTTATGGTGCTAACAATTTAAATCCTTCCTATAAACGGAAAGCATACATTTTCCATTTTCATGGTATGTGTAAGGTTCAGCCAAAAGGAGACCACCATATGGTTCAGGCAGAAAAGAATTTATTGGGGGAGGATCATACTACTGGCCTGCACAAGGTGGAGGTATGCAGGGGTACAAGGATAACAATTCGAATAATTATACTTATTGTTCCATGAAACAGAACAATTTGAATTGTCCAAGTAAGTTGAGTGCAACATATATCTTATTTTGGTACAGAAGTCACTGTGATCAAATGTGTAATAAGGTTGAAGAAGTTGTCATCTCCCAGTCCCTCAGAAATAATGTTCCTAGCTGGTGGCATTCAAATTTGCCCGTCCCGGTGAAAGTCTAACAAGTTGCAGGAAGTTTCTGGTGAACACTGACCAGGACTTGGAATGTTACTGTGCCACTTCCAAGGAACATTGAGATAAATGTGGTTTCGAAATCAGCTTTTAATGATCCATATTATCTGCAACTGAGATCTAAAGTCAGATTATGTTAAAAATAAAGTCGTGCGGTTGTCTGAATTGACGTGTGTAACAATGACCCTTGTGTCCTGCTAATCTGTTATCTTGTAACTTAAGAGGAAATGAGCAGATATACCTGAATTGGAAAAGCATAACTACTATTCACATTTTATGATGAGGAAATGGGGATCTAAAGAAGCTGAGCAGGTTGTCTAAGACCATGAAACTTGGAACCTTTGACTCAGAGCTACAGCTGTGTGGCTACTGAGAAACAAACAAACAAAAAGCACATAAAATACCTTGTTAATTAATTAACTTTGAGACAGAGTCTTGCTATGTTCCCCAAGCTGGCTTCACACTTGCAATTCTCTTGCCTCAGTCTCTGTTGGTATTATAGGTATATGCTACCTCTCACAGCTATTATCTCCTTAGTAACTTACAAAAAATCAACTATATATTTAAATATTTACTTTTTTATTACTGAGCTAAACAAAATAATTTAAATTAGTTTCACTCTTCAACTGTTGCCTTTTTTGAAAAGTGGTTAATAGAAATTTGGGTGTGTGTGTGTGTGTGTGTGTGTGTGTGTGTGTGTGTGTGTGTGTGTGTGTGTGTGTGTGTGTGTGTGTGTGTGTGTGTGTGTGTGTGTGTGTGGTACTGAGGTTGGTGCTCTACCAATGAGCTATATCCACAGTCTATGGTTCCTAGATAATTTTAAGTTCAATCATTTTGAATTCTATTTCTATTGGATAGCAATGTCAAAGGATTCTATTTCTTCCTCTGTTAAAAAGGCTGAGCAATGAAAATTATAGTCATACTTCATTTTACTACATTTAAAATTATTGTGAAGATATTGCATTGTTTGTGGAAACTCTGTCAGGCAAATCTGTTGTCACCATTTTCCAAAAGCTCAGATGATCATTAGAATTAGTGTGTGTGTGTGTGTGTGTGTGTGTGTGTGTGTGTGTGTGTGTGTGTGTGTGTGTGTGTGAGTGTGTGTGTGTGTGTGTAGCTTGAACTCAGGGCCTGCGCACTGTCCTTTTAGCTTTTTTGTTTTTTCTCAAAGCTGGTCCTCTACCACTTGAAGCACACCTCTACTTCCAGTTTTTGAAAGGTAGTTTATTGGAGATATGAGTCGTATGGCTTTTCTTGCCTAGGTTTTGAAGCAGCCTACTGAGTAGTCAGGATTACAGGCTGGAACCGCTGGTACCTGGCCACTAGCATTCCTTTAAGTTTTTATTTGTTTGAGGGTTTTTTGTGCTGGAGAGAGAATGTAGGGCCTTATGCATTCTAGGTAAATGCTTAGTGGAACTCTCATTCTTATGAAGTGTGTTTATATTGAGGAGTGTATACTATTTTTCTGTAGATATAATACTACTATGCATGTAATAGGCCAAAGTAGAGTGTAAACTATCTTTTTGGTGCACTGCAAAATGAAAACAATTGTGTGACTTATTTCACTGCAAGTTCTGTTGTGTTTTTTTTTTTTTTCCTCTAATGGTCTGGAACTGAACCCACATCTCTGAGGTCTGCCTAGTTCCCTACGAAGACAGTAAGTGTTCTCTAAGTTACTTCCCACCCCTCTTCCTCATCAGAACACCCAAGTCTTCTCGTACCTTCACTTTCATGATCCAGATAGTTAATAATCATTATTCTATTTCAATCCAGATACCTGTTTAGGAGGGACATGATTTTTTAATTGTTTACATTTTTTATTGTAAAGATTTTGTACAGAGGGGTTACAGTTGCATGAGTAAGGCCATGAGTGTATTTCTTATGGAGCATTGTTATCCCCTTCCTTGGTGCTCTTCCCCTAGGGACATGATTTTTTTAACTTGTATATTACTTGAAATCTCCTGATATACAGTTTGAGTAACCAGTTGGAAATTAGAAACTGGAGGCAAGTTCCTGTAGCTATTAAGAAAAGGCATCAGAGAGGCCAATCATTTATAAGCTCACCACAGCACCAATAAGGTACACTAACATTTAGGGAGGAGGAGATGTACACAAGGTAATTTATCCCCATTGAAGTTCACAGAGCATCGCACTGGTTGTGATGTGGCCTTGTTGTTTCTCCACATACTCCTCATTTTGAAGGCTAATGTCAGGGCCAGAGTTCCACCTGCTCTGCTCTGCATGAGTCAACACTGCATTGTAGAGTCCTCTCCCTGGCAACAGCCCACTTGAGCCCTAATTGGCTAGTACAGTTGGTGTTACCAGTGGTTGGAGTGTTCCAAATGTTTCAATGTATCTGCTGCTCCAGATACATTGAAAAGTAGGAAGATAATCAGGAGTGGTTTATTAGTTAAGCAGTAGGACATTTGGAGAGGAAAGGCAATCTGGGCTTGAGGTTTTATTATCCAGTAGGGTAGGAATACTAGGTGTTGAGAAACCAGGGCTCTCCCTTCATGGCCCTCCCACTGCACGCCAACCCAGGTGTGGCAGGTCACATACCGGTGCATTTGAGAAGGTGAGGGAAGGTCATTGTTGCCCTTCTAGGTTTAGCTTGTCTTGTTGAAGGTCATATAAGTCATTTCAACCTCAAGCTACATGCGTGACCTTGACATAGGGAGTGGGCTACCATAAAAAAAGGAGGACCATTATCTTTTTTTTTTTCTTTTTGGTGGTACAGGGTTTTAACTCAGGGCCCCCCTCTTGCTACGTGGCATGCTACTGCTGAACTACACCTCTAGTCCTGTTTTTGGTTTTTGTATTTTGCTGGTTATTTTTAGGATAGGATACTTCCTTTCCTAACATGCCTGAACCATGGTCTGTCTGCTTTAGGCTTCCATTATCACTGGAATCACAGGCATGAGCCCATTGTCCACCCTCCTCCCATGGAGATGAGGTCTCATGAACTTTTCTTCATGGCTTGGCCTCTACGTAGTTTAGAATGACAAGCATACACCACTGTCCTCAGCTATAGGTTGAGAAGGAGATCACAAGAACCTTTTTCCCACTGGGGTTGAGCTTTAACCCTCCCATTCTCAGGCTCTCAAGTAGCTAGAATTACAAGTGTGACATTGGTACCTGGTTTAGGATTATTTTCTGTGCTGGTACTGGAGATTGTACTCTGGGCTTCAAGTTCTTGTTCACGGCTGGCATTCTACTGCCTGAGCCCTGCCTCTACTTCTGGCTTTTTGCTGATTAATTGAAGATAAGAGCTTCTTAGATTTAGCATCAGGGGCTGTACTCCTAGCTACTGAAGAGACTAAGATATGAGGATCATGGATCAGATTTAGCCGTGGCAGGAAAGTCCAGGAGACTCTTATCCCCAGTTAATCAGCTGGACGTAGAGCTGTGACTCAAGTAGTAGAGCACTCGCTATGAGAAAAAAAAAAAAATTCAGGAACAGTGCCAAGGCTGAGGGCAAGCCCCAGGACTGGCATAAAGAGTCGTTCAGATGTGTCCTTACAGACTGGCTTCCGATCATTATTCTTAGATCTCAGCCTTTTGAGTAGCTAGGATTATAGACTCGAACCACCGGCACCCAGAAGAGAGTGTACTTACTTGTTAGTCTAGGGTGTGGATCCTATGGGGTTTTATGGGTGTGATCCATTTCGAGTCTTAGCACATAGAATCTTGTAGTTCTGGACATTTTCTTGGTTCTGTTCATGCCTACCTATCTGCCTACCCTAATATTAGGTTTCCTTGTTCAACTGCCAGAAGACAAATTTATCCAACAGCCAACCCATTACTCCTGAGTAAACAGCTCAAAATAACGTATGAAATTGGCACATACTGTGCCTCTTCCCACAAAGAATTTATGGTAGCCATGTAATAATAGGGTGGCCATCTAACAATACTTTCCTTTTTGGTGAATTTACAAAGTTGTCTTATAATTTCATGTTGCATATGTCCTGTTCAGAAGTTACATATTCCTATAGGACTCAAACAGTTATATTGAGGCGGCATAAGACAACAGGGAGTAATGGAAAATCTGTATACATGAAGAGGTAGAGAATGGAATCTAGCTGCCATGGTAGCTATTGCCTGACTCAAGTAAGTTGCAGCCTTACAATGATGTGCCCAGTTGTTGAATGAACACACACACACACACACACACACACACAAATTCACAGATTTTTAAGGTAGAAATCTCTTGAATTTTGAAATGTTAGGCTCAATAAACCTGCCAAATGGTCCAGTTCAGCCAGATGAAACTGTCTCTGATCTTGCTTGTTTACTTATGTAAATGGCAGGTTTTTTTTTTTTTTTTATGGGAAGCATCTCAATTTCTCTCACATTCATTTTCATTCCTTTTACTTCTTACCCCTCTTTCCATGGAATTTTGATCAACTGTGAGTTTGAAAATTAGGCACCAACTTACCACCTTGATGATTGTTGTAGATTATATTCTTGCGTTCTTGCTTCTCAAAAGTCTCCTGACACTGAAAGGAGGGGAAGCATGAACAGGAATCAGGATTGTCTCTTCTCTGACTACATCCTCTCATCTCTAAGAAAATGCCCATGAATCTCTCTTTCTGTGTTTCAGTGTCCACCATCAGGGTATTATGGGTAGCAGGGCTCAGGAGAGGAGAGGGGATAGGGTCCAGAAGGTCTCTTCTCAGTTTTAAGGCAGCAGTAAGCATGTAAATACCTTCTTCAGACAGACTCATCTCCACACCCATTCTCTACTGAGTGATTGTCATACTCAGCTCTCCATAGGATGTCATTTTTGAGAACAGTTCTTTCCCCACCCTTTTGGGGGGGGTCCGGTTGTGGGGCCTGAACTCTGGGCCTGGGCTCTGTCCCTCAGCTCTTCAGCTCAAGGCTAGCGCTCTACCATTTGAGCCACAGCGCCACTTCCGGCTTTTTTCTTTTTGCTTATGTGGTGCTGAGAAATCGAACCCAGGCCTCATGCATGCAAGGCAAGTGCTCTACCACTGAGCCACCTTCCCAGCCCCTCCTTCCCCTTTTGTAAAAATCGTTTTTACTTTAAGTAATTGTACAGAGGAGTTTCAACTCAACATGTCAGTTTATGAGTACAATGCATCTTGATCACCCTGTCAGTCAGAACACTTCCTTTTCTGAGGTTTGTTTTATGATGAAAGCCAGTCTCTACCATTCAACCATATAATTTGTCTTTGCTGACAAGCCCTGGAGTCCCAGAGTTAACTAGGCTGTTGATGCTCAGTATTGAAAATCCTGAAGTAGAATTTAGCTAGGGAAATGTATGGGTCTTTTTTTTTCTTGGTGGTATAGTGGTACCAAGAGTTGAACTAAGGGACTCATGTTTGTGTGGCAAAGTTTCTACCACTTAAACCATACTCCCAGTCCAGCTATGTTGATTTTTTTTTGTGGGGGTCTGGTCATGGGGCCTGAACTCTGGGCCTAGGAGCTGTCCCTCAGCTCTTCAGCTCAAGGCTAGCACTCTACCACTTGAGCCACAGTGCCACTTCCAGCTTTTTTTTCTTTTTGCTTATGTGGTGCTGAGGAATTGAACACACGGCCTCAGGCATGCAAGGCAAGCACTCTACCACTGAGCCACCTTCCCAGCTCCCATGTTGATTTTTAATAGGTGGTTTCTTTGATTTCTGTTAACAGGAAGGAGATACAGATTATCTTTTTTTTTGTCAGTTGTGGGGCTTGAACTCTGGGCCTGAGTGCTGTCCCTCAGCTCTTCAGCTCAAGGCGAGGGCTCTACCACTTGAGCTACAGCGCCACTTCCTATCTCTTATTTTTAATTGATGAATAAAACTGTACGTATTTATTGCATACAGTCTGTTTTATATATGTATATATTGTGGAATGACTAATTAAGATAATTAGTTTTCTTGTTTCATTTGTTTGAGGGTTTTATTGTTGTTGTTGGCAGTACTGGGATTTGAACTCAAGATCTCAAGCTTGCTAAGTAAGCTGAAGCCCTTTTATGAACTAGTTATTTTTGAGAAAGGATTTCAGAATTATTGCTTAGCATGTGCCTAGACTGTGCTCAGCTTCTTTCTCTGAGAGGGAGTCTTCTGCCTGATTTTTTCCTGACCTCAAACTCTCACATAGCTAGGATGCCAGGTTTGCTCCACAGTGCCCAGCTATTTGTTGAGAAGGGATTTCACATATATGCTTGGGTTGGCTTCAAGTCACGATCCTCCTAATCCCAATCTCCCAAGTGCTCAGGACCATAGGAGTAAGCCGTCATCACTTGGCTAAAGCTAATTAATATGTACAGCATTTTAAAATATATAATACATCATTATTAACTAAGTCATCAGGCTACAAAATATACCTCTAAAGTATTTTTCCTGTCTAAATGAAATTTTGTAGCCTTTGACCAATATCTAATCATTTCCTACCCTCCCACGCTTAGCTCTTTTTACCTTCTAAATATAAGTAAAATTATCAAATGTTTTCATTTGGCTTATTTCACTCAACATAGCATCTTCCAAGTTCATGTACTGCTGCAAATGACAAGATTTCTTTCTTTTTCTAAGGTTGAAAGTATTCCATTGCATGTATATGTGTAAATATACATATGTATATGTATGTATACACACATCACATCACATTTTAAAGCAAGTTGTCCATTGGTGGATGCTTAGATAGCTTCCATATCTTGGCTATTTTGAATAATTGTGCAAAAAACATGGAAGTATAGAAATTTCTTTGACACAGATTTTATTTCCCTTAGATATATACTTATTATTGGGATTGATGGATCATAAGATATTTCTAGTTTTAATTTTCCGAGGAATTTCCGAACTGTCTTCCATAATGACTAATAATTGATTTGACCACCAGCCGTAGAGTGCAGTCCCTCTTTTTCCTCATAAATGATTCTTTATTGATGCTCAGGAACTACAATATTACTGTAGTAACAATTAATGCAGTTTCTGGGAATTGAAAGAAGACAGATGTATTCTTAGGAAATGAATTGAGAAACACTGAGTGAAGCTACATTTGCTTCCATCTGACCCAAGTCCTGATATGCAACAGGAAGTCCAACCTGTTCATCCACTCAGTGAAGAGGTAGGACACCGCTGTTGTCACCAAGTGAGGTGTTGTAAATGGGTCCACTTAGGTTCCCATTTTCCAAGAATAAGTCAGGAACTTAGAACCATACATGAAAACAAGGGAACAGTCTAATCATTAGTTTTTAGGATTTGATGTGTTCAGAGATTGTACTTTATTGTTTCATACTTTTGGGAGCACATTTTGTGTGTGTGGAGGGGTGGGGTACCAAAGTTTGAACTCAGGGCTTCTGCTTACTAGATAGGTGTTCTACCAGTCTTCAAGCCTTTTTTATGTACTGATATTTTTAAAAATATATTTTATTTTTATTGTAGAGGTGATGTACAGAAGGGTTACAGTTACATAAGTCAGGTAATGAGTACATTTCTATTTGAACAGTGTCACCCATTCCCTCATACTCTTCCAGTTTTCCCTTCCTGTCCGCACCCACAAGTTATGTAGTCCATTTTCCACATAGTGTATAGTAAGTAGCAATGCTATGTTCACCCCATGCCTACCTTTTCTCTGCCCCCTTTTTCCCTCCTCCCCCAAAATACTAACAAATAAGACAAAAGGAAAAGACAGAAAAAACCAGCTACAACAACAACAAAAAAACCCCAGAAACAACAACAACAAAAAATCTCTTGTTTCCATTTCTGGAAGTTCATTTCTATACTGATTATTTTACAACAGGGTCTCATGTTTTTGCCTGGTCTGGCTTAGTTCATGTTCCTCTATCCTCTATTTATAGCTGAGTAGGGTTTTGAAAACCTTTTACTTGTGCTGGCCTGGAACTGCAATCCTTCTGATCCTAGCCTTCTGAGAAGCTAGAATTACAGATGTGATCCACTGCACATGGCACAAGGACATAGATTTTTGACCCCATAGCTTGTCACAGTTACAGGCTGTGTTTGTAATCTCCCAACTTGGCTACCTTTAGAGAATGTATTCCACGCTTTGGACATATTCTGATCTCCCCAAACTTTATCAGACGAATCCTTTGTTATGCAATACTTTGTAACTGGGCTTCAACTAGCCCCCCTGAAGTACTAGTTCAGAACAGAGTACATGGTCTACATTGTTTGATACAGGGGATGCAGTATACACAACAATTTGTATTCTGAGCACATGCCCTGTCCCAGTCCAGTGATGTAAGGCACGTTTTATAGGTTAATGAGTGTGCTGTGTTTTAGGTATCCCAAGTTCAACCAGGTCATATCTCCAAGTATAGATATCCTCGGCTGTGACTGATTTTCTGCTAGCTTCAGGCCTAAGCAGGGCTACCATGGAGATCTGATCACACAGAAAATCATAAACACATAGCTGTGGCTTGAAGAATACAATCTGAAATTCCCTGAGATGAGTAGTCTCCCTTCTGTTGTTTAGTCATTGGGTGCTCTGGTTCTTGGCCTTGCTTGGCCACATGCTCATCTTGCCTTCCTGATATCTCTGGAGGAGGCATTTGAGGAATCTGCCTCCTAGCCATGGCCAACTAGCATAAACCTGGATGCCTGACTGGAGCTGGCCTTTGACAATGCCTTGCTATACCTCACTCAGGTGAAGTCATCCAAGGGTGGGATCTTGACCCACACTGAGCTAATCAGCCTCCTTCCCTGTGACTTACAAACCATGATTGAGAAAGAATGATTATGTGTCCAGTGGGTGTAATTCATAGTAGACAGTAGACAGAGGCAGGTCTATAATTAAAGTGAAGAGTGAGGCCACACTGGGTGATGCAGAGCTGGGGGGAAAGGACATCTCAGAAAGTTCAGATCCGGGTGGTTAGGAGGTCATGTTGGTCATGCCTATTATCTAGTAGCTTCTAACCTAAGATCCACCCTTTGGCTTCATTTTATTTGAATTGGGGTCTGCCATTTGCAACCAAAGCTATCCTAATATAAACAAAGTATATATCCTGTCAATATAAACAAGGTAGATATACAAGCAATTGCATGTTCTACTGAGATATGTTCACAAAACCTTCCATGATCTATCCTGAGGGGTTGGGTGAGGATGTTTCTGTCTCCCAGCCAAGATGGCCCTGCTATGTGTCATTGCTCTAAACACCATGTGAGACTGAATCCTCTGATGTTGACTGTGTCAAAAGTTTGAGGGTTGCTTTTTCTTTCTTTTTAAAGTATTTTAACTTTCAGGTTAGGGAAAAGACTTTTGGTGGTTATAAAAGATGTCCAAAATTATCTCACATTTTTCTTTTTAATTTTTTATTGTAAAGATACTTTACAGAGGGTTACAGCTACATGAGTGAGGTAATGAGTACACTTCCTATTGAGGATTCTTACCCCCTCCATTGTTTTCCCCCTACTATCCCTTCCCTCCCTACCTTCCCCGAGGTTCTTTTTTTTTAATTGTGATTAAGTGATTGCATAATTTCCCAAATTTTCACAGTATTGTGGAATAATGATGCTCATTTAAAGTCACAAGCTCATTCTAACTGTCCTGGAGCAAATTGTCTATCACGGTCTATAACATATAACAATGTAGCACATATACACCATACATGTGATCAGCAGCATGGGGATATTTAGTAGTGGTTTGACCAGATGAGTGGAAGTTCTTTGTTTCTTAAGTCCTGTTAATTTTGTCGTATCACCTAACATTTTGGATTTAACATCCACTTATCAGGGAGACCATGTACTGTTTGTCTCTTTGCTCTTGGCTTACCTCACTCAACATGATTTCTTCTAGCTCCATCCATTTTCCCAGCAAATGCCATTATTTTGTCATTTCTAATGGCTGCATAATATTCCATTGTGTATAGATACCACAATTTTTGGATCCATTTATCTGTGGTGGGGCATCTGGGTTGTTTCCATATCCTAGCTATTGTATCTCACATTTTTCTTTTGAAGATTTTACTTTAATAGACAATCTTAGTTTTCTAAAGAAGTTGTATTAATTACTCCTCTACCAACATTGTAGGGGATATCTGGTTATTTTGGGCCACATTTGGTATTATCAGTTGTGTGTGTGTGTGTGTGTGTGTGTGTGTGTGTGTGTGCACGTGCACGCGCGCTGGTCCTGAGGCTTGTACTCAGGGCCTTGGTGCTGTCCCTGAGCTTTTTTTGCTAAATGCTAGTGCTCTACCACTTGTGCCACTGCTCCACTTCCAGCTTTTTTTTTTTTTGATGGTTAATTGGATATGAATCTCACTGACTTTCCTGCTTCATCTGGCTTTGAATAGTGATTTGAACATGTAGTGAGTCTCAAATTTTGAAGTACCCAGAATTATCTGGAAGTTTTGAAATACTGCATTCCTGGGCTGCATTTTGTATCAATTACATCAGAGTCTTTTGAGGTAAGATGCAGGTAGCAATAATTTAGAAATCTCCTCTATCATGTCCTGATTACATTCCAAAGGTCAAATGTGCAGAAACACTTCTTGGATGTTAGGGCTTCTACATGGGAATTTAGAGGAGATATAAATATTAAAGACCCAGCACCTTTACATCATGAACCTCGTTAGTACATAGTGGAAGAAACTTGTATTCCATACAGTCTAAATTATAAATAAAACAAAGTGTGCTTTCTAAAAATGCCAGGGCATTGTAAATCTCATATGTGAAAAAGCTTTGCTGAATGAAGTCTTCATCTTCAAAAGACCTTTATTTCCTTATTTCATAAATTAGTGATAATTCATAAAACATCTTAAGAGTTTAGACCTTAGTTTTCTGAACGATAGGATGAAACCCAAGCAAGCATGTTTATGGTGTTTTTGAGACAATGTGCATGAGACCCTAGTGGAAAGGTAGGAAATTCCATCAGTGGCAGGTGTGGGCGGACCCATCCTTTAAAGTGGTGGAAGCTTTCCCAGGCCACATCCCCCAGGCCTCTTCAGTGAAGGGGAACTTGTTATTCCTGGATGCTCCTCCCAGAGTTGGGTTCCAGTTCTAGGTTTTAGTGCCTCATGATGCCACATGTACTCCCTTCCTAAATTTAAGCTAGATTTCAGGGGTTCTTGTAACTACCAGAGGCCGAAGTCATGAAGCTCTGTTATAATGAGGAGACTGAAGATCTGAATATATGTCCCCAAGACAGCTAAATAAAAGCATACTGATGGGAGCTGGCAGCTGATTCCAAGTACAGGAGAAGAAATTCAGAAGAACAAAGACCTAACCTGAGATGTGAGTTGTAGTGTTATGAGCAAGAGACTGCTATACTCTTGGGCAGGATGTATTAGATTATTTGCTGTTGCTATAACAAAATACCTGAGGTTAGGTCCTGTATAAAAAGATAGGCTTATTTAGCTTATAGTTTTGGAGACTGAAAATCTGAGATTGTGTGGCTCTATCTATGTGGCTGCTGATAAGGACTTCATGGAGGGATCACAGAGTAAGTTAGGAAGCCAGTGAGGTGGAGTCAGGCTTACTTCTTTAGTGGAAACTCACATGAAACTAACTGGAATCAAGAACTAAGTTCTGGAGCCAGGTGTGGTGGTGTATACTTATAATCCCAGCTCAGGAGACTGAGATAGGAGGATGTTATGTTGGAGGCCACCCTGAGCTATCTATAACTATGTAGCTTGGG
This sequence comes from Dipodomys spectabilis, assembly GCF_019054845.1. Classification (NCBI taxonomy): domain Eukaryota; kingdom Metazoa; phylum Chordata; class Mammalia; order Rodentia; family Heteromyidae; genus Dipodomys; species Dipodomys spectabilis. The sequence goes on along the minus strand of NW_024870864.1, from coordinate 4,141,226 downwards.
CTATATAGTGAGACCCTTTCTCAAAAAGCCAAGGGCTGGAGATGTGGTGCAGTGGTAGTACAGCTGCCTAGTATGCATAAGACTTTGGATTTGATTGTCAGTACCATAGAGGGAAGAAAATTCAGTTAGTCCCTTCTAAGAGTACAATCATCTTCCACTAATTGCCACTCCTTATACAGGCCACTGCTGCTTACTACTGCCACACTGGGGACCTGATTTCCAGCACATGAGCCTCTCTTGGACACACCCCATCCAGTCATAGCAGAGGAGATGTATGTGGCGGTGAAAATGAGCTTGGGCTTATAGGAAAGATGATGGGAGTCTGGATCTCACATGGCCTGAAGAGCAGGCCCTTTATGCTCGCTCCATGTCAGACACTACAGTGAGACACTCAGATAAAGAGGCAGCAAATATCTCTTGTTCTAGATGCACAGATGAAGGCAGAAGTGGGATTGGAAGAATGCCCTGAGAGAAAGGCAAGTGACAAGGGACACCTGGAGCTGAAGCCCTAACGTCAGTGTCCATTGACAGGGCAAACCAGAAGGAAAGAATAATGTTTAAGAGGAAACAAAGGAGTGGCTGGCTCAAAATCAGGGGGGCCCAGCCCAGCTCAGCCAGGTGCCAGGCTCAGCATCAGCAAACAGAGGTCCAGGAAGGGCTAGGAAGAACTCAGTGCTGCTTGGGGGGAAGGGCAGAGGGGAGGGGAAAGGAAACCAGACAGGGGAAGATATCAGTTTTGGCTATTCATAGGTCTTGGAGCAGTCTTCCCATTTTTCCAGCATCAAAGTATAACTGGAACTCTCCTATCGATCCCCTCACCCACATTTTTGCCCTCTCCATACAAGAGGCTTTCTATGTGTGCATATATACACATTTCTTCCTGGAGTTAGATTGTATTTCACTCATTGATTATAACTTTATTTGACTGAACATCATGGGATCACAGTCTGGATGGGTCTGGGCTAGAGCAGAGGACAGGGAGACAGGAGGGTGGCACGTACCCCAGGCTGCACAGCATAGAGAAAGATCCACCAGACTGATTGGAGCCACTTTCTGGCCCCAACCCTTCTCTGCCACTTCAAACCCTTCCTATTAACCTTTGTCTCATTGGAAGGGGAAAAAGTCTCCTGGAAATTGCGTGCATTACTGCAAGACTCCTTCAGACAGATATAGAAACAAGAGCCATGACATGAAGATAGCAAAGCAGGTCCAGTCTTCGGCATTTCTGCGGTGGTTGCTCCAAAATCTCACTATGTCTGCCAGTCACTGCTCCCACTCCTGCCTGCCTTCTGCTACTCTTAAGACATGTTTTTGTTTTTGTTTTTTTTCATAGAGTATGGAGTCTAGGAGGCCTTAGGTTTCAGTACTTGCCCAGAGCATGTAACCCAGAGGGGTAAACAAGATTTCCAAGAAACATCTTTAGCCGGGCGCTGTTGACTCATGCCTGTAATCCTAGCTACTCAGGAGGCTGAGATCTGAGGATCATGTTTCAAAGCCAGCCTGGGCAGGAAAGTCCGTGAGCCTCTTATCTCCAATAAACCACTAGAAAACTGGACGTGGCGCTGTGGCTCAAGTGGTAGAGAGCTTGCCTTGAGCTGAAGAGTTCAAGCCCCACGACCGACAAAAAGAAAAAAGAAAAAAAAGAAAGATCCTTGAGAGGAGGCTGCTATCATGCCTAAATGTGTGGTTTGGGCCCCAGAACTCACACAGGTCTTGAATGCCTGATGTTAATGGTATTAAGAAAGAGGAAACATCATCCTACCATGATGTGTAGAGGTGGAATCTTTAGGAGATGATACCTTTAGATTAGGTCGTTAAGAGTGTGCTCACAGGAATGAATCCTGGTAACTATATGTAGAGGGAGAAAGATAAGACCACGTAGAGATACACACATTCCTGATACTCATGTGATTCAGCCCAGGGTAGTCCTCCCCACCCCCTGCATCATGCTATTTGGACCTTATACATCTAGAACTGGGAGCCAAAGTAAACCTCATTATAGTAATGAAAAGATGACTAATACAGTGACTGATACCATATTTATTTCCAGATGTAAAAAGCAGGCTCCTAAGAGTTGCTAATTACTAGTGTGTTAATATAATAGAAACAATGTAGTCTGAATGATGTAATTACTATAATATGTAATAAAATTGTATATTAACCTATATTCTCATAATCTAGAGAATACATATTTTGCTATATTAATATAAAATATACTATATATTAGCATATTAATATCATACAAATTGTAACATATAGCATCACTATAAACACATGCGTTAGTAACCTATGAGCAATTTTTTTTTTTTTTTTTTTTGCTGTTCCTGGGGCTCGAACTCTGGGCTTAATGCTGTCCTGAGCTCCTTTTTACTCAAGACTAGCACTTTACCATTTAAGCCACAGTTCCACTTCCTGCTTTTTCTGTGATTAATTTGAGATAAAGAGTCTCATGGACTTTTCTCCCCAGGCTAGCTTCAAACCACAATCCTTAGATTTTAGCTTCCTGAGTAGTTAGGATTACAGGCGTGAGCCACCAGCTGGCTATGAGTGATATTTTCATGTATAACCCAGATACTGAATGGAAAGCCTATTCAAACAAGGTCTAAGGACTCCATTCACTGGTTCATGTTAAGAAAATGACAACTAAGAGAGTTTCACAGGGGCTTCAAGCCAAATAAGGTTATAAAATGTGTCCGGTCTAGTCCTGTTATTCATTTTTAAAAATGAACTTTAGTTACAATTTAGTTTTGTAAGTGGTCCAAAGCTTGATGAGAACAAAGACTATCACTGGCTGTTAAAGAATTAAGACAAGCTGAACATGGTGGCTCACACGTGTAATCCTACCTACTCAGGAGGCTGAGATGTGAGCCCAAAAAGCCCCTGATACTCCCATCTCCAATTAACCCCCCAAGAAGGCAGAAGCGGAGCTGTGTCTCAAGTGATAGAGCACTAACCTTGAGCATAAAAGCTCAGGGACAGTGCCCAGAGAACTGAGCTTAAGCCCTAGTACTGGCACCACACACACAAACACACACACACACACACACACACACACACACACATCTTTTATATCTTTTATTTTATATTCTTTAATCCTGCCACATTAAAATAGGGGAAATTAATATTAGAATCAAAATTTCAATTTCTTCAGAAAAAGCAGAGGATTCAGCTCCTCTGGGCTTCTGTTCCCAGGAGGTAAAAATGGGTCAGGGCTTTGAGGCCGACAGGACCTGTGTTGACCTGTGACTGCCACCTCCAACTCCTTACTGCCTCGCTGACTTGGGGTTGGTCTCAGCTGTTATTTAACCTTGTGCTAGGGCTAGAAATGCTCTTATTCCAACAGCTCTCCCTATTTGTTTTGCTGATCTGTCTGCATCCACAAATAGGAATTGTCAACCATGGAATACTGCCGTGTCCTTCCTTTCTTGTGCTGGGCCTAGGGCTTGAACTCAAGGCTTGCACTCTAACACTTGAACCACAGCTTTATTTTCAGATTTTGTTTTGGTTTAATTGGAGAGAAGAGTCTTATGGACTTCCTACCTAGGCTGGCTTTGAACTGTAATCCTCAGATCTCAGCCTCCTGAGTAGCTAGGATTACAGGCATAAAAGCCTGTAAGGACTTTTCACTCCTGAACTAAGGAAAAACCTTAAACTAAGGTTAGAAGCCTAATGAAGTGTACACGAATAGGGAAATCATGACAAATATTATTTTTCCTTGGGTTGCCCTAGTGTCCCTAACTAAACTCATATACTGTATACTGTCAGAGGGATGCTAGAAAATAGTTATATTTGAAATATTAAAAACAAGTGCTTCTAGAGTTCCTTAAGTCATTTAACTTGATCTTGCAAGTAGAACAGCTTTCAAGTTGAATACAAAAGATGATCCCTAGATAGATAGTAATCATTTCTCCCTTTCTTCCTCACAAGATTTAAGCCCACCCTCCAAAAAAACTTGTAGAGTTTTAGGAGAGGAGGTTCTCTTGCAAAATGTGTTTTTTGTTTCTTGGCCTATGTGTAGGGCCATTTAAGGAACAAGCATGTTTGCACAGTAGATCTTTTTTTGGAGGAAAGTTGTTTTTACAGGAGACACACATTTAGTGTTTTCACATTACTGCATTCCTACTGGCAGCCAGATGAAATGCCATTGAAAGGTGAAACTTACCTCTCAGACACTGGACGTTTAATGTTAAAAAGAAATAGAGGCTTAGGCACAGTGGCATGCCTGTCATACCAGCTGCAAGGGAGGCAGAGATCTGGAGGATTGCCATCTGAGGACAGCCCCAGGAAAAACACAAGACCCTTAAAAATAACTATAGCTAAAAAGGGCTGGAGGCTTGATTTAAGTAGTAGAGTGCCTGCCTGTGTAACTACCTGGAGGCTCTGACCTCAAAACCTCTGAACCAACAAGAGAAAAGTGAAAGTGAATGAGTCTTTCAAAGACCAGCATGAACACTGCATAGTTTTAATCACTAGTTCTGTTACTTTTGATTCAAAGAGATTCTATTCTTGCTTTCTTGCTAGATCTAGGGGAATTCCATGGAGCTATTTGTTTTTTTCTCTGAAACTCTCCTTTGATCATTTCCTCATGTGTGAACTAATTAATTTAAAAAAGTTAACGTGCCAGATTTTCCACACTTTTTCTGGGACCAGATAGTGTAAGGGACTAGGACAGAGAAAAGAATTTAGAGTTGTGCTAAATGGCTAGAAGGCACATGCAAACTCGAGACAACCTCTCAGGTATTATATTTTGGAGATGAATTATATTTTGAGGCCTGATGTGGGTTACATTCCAATGAGCAAGCCAGTGACACGTGCTCCTACCCAGAGTTGGGTTCCACGGTTCAGTCCCATTCTAGTTGTCATCTAATTCTCTCACAGCACCCCTCTTCTGTGTTTCCTACCCTCTTCAGCCCCTTTGGGTGCAGTAGAATTATTTCAGACTCAGTTCTAGTCTGCTGGTTTTTAGCTATGATACAACATTGGTCAAAGCCACTCTTCACTGCTTTACATGATAGTTTCCTCTTATGAATTCTTTTTTCAAAAAAAGGCACTTGACCTGAGAGTCTTCAAGAGTCCACAATTCTAGGCTTAAGATGCTGGCTGGTTTTATAGCTCTTTTACATAACCATTTGCTACAGTGATGTTCAACTTAGTCTGTGTTACGCTCTAAAATCATACAGTATATAAACAAAATGAATATTTAAAAGTTTTCTATGTGTTTAGTTTTTGCCAAACTCCTAAAGACTCCTTTGCAATGGTTGGAAGTAGCCAGCACCCTAATGAAGAGCATGGAGCCAAGCATGGTAATGCATGTCTGTAATCATATCTCCTTGGGAGATAGAGGTAGGAGGATCTTGAGTTCAAGGGTAGCACCTGTAAAGTTAGGGAGACTTTGTCTCAAACAGGTTGACCCATTGAAACAATGAGATGTACAAGACACTATGTTGAAAACGAACTTTACAATTTAGGCAGGGAGGGGGAGAGAGGGGAGGAAAGGCGGAAGCGGGGAGTGTAATTGTGGAGGTGGGAGGGAAGGGAGGGGAGGGGAAAAACAAAGGAAGAGGTAACAATGCTCTTGATAGGAAATGTACTCATTACCTTGCTCGTGTAAATGTAACCCCTCTGTAGTACTTTTACAATAAAGAAGTATTTTAAAAAATGAGGTAAGGTGGGTGTCAGTGGCTTATGCTTGTAATTCTAGATACTTGAGAGGATGAGAATGGAAGGATTGCAGTTTGAGACCCACCTGTGTAGAAAAATCTGTGAGGTTCCATTTCTATGTAGGGAAGCTGGATATGGTGGTATAAGCCTGTCATCCTAGCAATGGCAGGAAGCCTAAACTGTGTGAACCATGGTTCAGGCACTTACCTAGGAAGTGAGACCTTATCTCAAAACATAACTAGTGAAAAACAGGACTTGAGGTGTGGCTCAGTGCCCCTGCCTGACCAATGTGAGACCCTGAACTAAACCTTCCAGTACTGCCAAAAAATAATACATAAACAGGAGTGGAGAGCAGAGTTCAAATGATAGAGTGTTTCCCAGTAAATGGGAGGCCCTGGGTTCAACCCTCAAAACCAATGAATGAATGAATGAATGAATGAATCAATGAATAGAAACATGCAATCCAGCAGATTGCTTGGGCCAAATGCCTACTTAGCTACTCACTAGTTGTGGAAATGAATGTAAGTTCTTTAGCTGTGCTCATCTGTTAAACAGGCAAAGTGATAGCTCCAACCTTTTAGGGCTGTTGTAAAGATTAAATTAACTAATATGTTCAATTTTGTATGTGTAGTGATCCAGGGGCTTGAACTCAGGGTCTGGGCACTGTCCCATCCCTGAGCTTCTTTGTTCAAGATTCTACCACTTGAGCCACACCTCTGCTTCCAGCTTTTTTCATAGTTTTAGTGGAGATAAGAGTTTTACAGACTTTCCTACCAATGCCGACTTCAAACCATGATCCTCAGATCTCAACCTCCTGAGTAGCTAGGAGTATAGGAGTGAGTCACTAGTGCCCAGCTATGTGTAATGTTCTTAGTGCAATGCCTAGCAGAATGTGAATACGTTTGGAATGTGAGGAAATTCTACTGTGATGTCTTTCTTACCTACAATTACAGAAAAATAGCAGAGGCATTGGAAATGGTTAGGAAGACTAAGCTGGCAAACTCAAAGGGAGAGGAGGAGTTATGTTCCTTCTTTCTTACTCTTCAATTATTTCTTTTGTATGTGTGCCAGCCCTGGGACTTGAACTCAGGGCCTGGGTGCTTGTCCATTAGCTTTCTTTCTCAAGGCTGCTGTTGTGGCTTGTGCCACAGCACCACTTGTAGTTTTTGATGGCTAATTGGAGATGTGTCTTGTGGTAAACACCAGTGACTCACGCCTATAATCCTAGTTACTCAGGAAGCTGAAATCTGAGGATCACAGTTCAAAACCAGCCTGGGAAAGAAAGTCAGTGAGACTCTGATCTCCAATTAACCACCAGAAAACTGAAAGTGGCGCTGTGGCTCAAAGTGGTAGAGGGCTTGCTTTGAGTGAAAAGAACTCAGTGACAGTACCTAGACCCTGAGTTCAACAACCAAAGCAATAATAAAAGTCTCATGGGCCTTTCCTGCCTGGGCTAGCCTGAGCTAAATCTCAATCCTCAGATCTCAACTTCTTTAGTAACTAGGATTACCAGCCTGAGCCACCGGTACCTGACTATCTGTTCTTAATGTTGGGAAACCTTCAAACTGTCTTTGCCTCCTTCTATCCCCATGTCCTTGAAAAGTGGCCATATTTTTAGCTGTACTGAAATGGTACTTATGAAGGTCCTTAGTGACCAAGAAGGCAAACCTCCTAGCCTCTACTCATCCTCCATCTCTCTTCATCTTTTATAGCTTGTATGACTAATCTTTAAATCCTAATGCTCATTTCCCACTCCTGCCAAACAGCAGCACTGACATGGCTCTTAGCAATCAGATTCTGTAGAACAAGCCTCAAGTTATCTTCCTCCTAGATTAGAATGCTTCTATGCCCTCAAGCAGTTCTGAGTCAAGATTGCTTAATTTCCACTCACATGCCCCTTCCATTCAATGACTGTCACCATGAAGATAACTGTCACCTGACCACAGCTCTCACTTGGTCATCCAAGACACTCAATGGATTCTTAGTATCTACTGAATATAGTGTCCCTCTACTCCAAAAATCCAAACCTAGATTCCCCAGTCCCTGGCTTTCTATGAGAGCTCATTTCTTGTCATATTTTTGCCTTACCCTTGTACCTAGACACAATCAAAGACAGCATTCAGCTGTCTGTGTCACACACTGTCTGGGCCAGCACAAGGAAGCGGCTCAATAAATACTTGAGCAGAAAAAGAATATGATAAATAATCAAAAGATGATGCCAAGTTCTAAGTTCATGAGGAAGAAGCTTCCTAAATATTTGTTCTTCCCTATAGAGTCTAAGGTTGTGGCTTTTCCAAGGAAGTGTACAGAAGATGAAGAAATCGCCCTGCAGCCTTACATTGCAAGACTGAAAGTTTTACTTGAAAGCAGACACTAGTTCAGGTTTCTGGGTAGAAGGTACTTTTGAGCTGAGCTTCTGTGGCTCATACCTATAATCCTAGCTATTCTGGAGGTGAAGATCTGAGGATTGTGGTTCAAAACTAGTCCAGAAAGGGAAGTACAGTTAACTAGCAGAAAGCCAGAAGTGGAGCCATGGCTCAAGTGGTAGAAGCCCAAGCTTGAGTGAAAAACTATGGGATAGCAGTGCAGTATCCCTGAGTTCAAGCCTCAGTACTGGCACGCACACACACACACACACACACACACACACACACACACAAGATAGTAATGAAACAATAAAACATAAAGGCTATTAGATGATTGGGATGAATATATGTATATTTTTTACTCTTATCAGGTTTTTCTAATAAGAAATCAGTTCTCATTTAAGTTGAATCTTTTGGGTATTTTCCCAATATGATTTCAATTTACTTTTCCACTAGCTGGGAGCAGTTTTTATATATATAGTGCTAAATCCACATCTTGCTAGAAGAGTAAGAGCCCAGCTCCCCAATGTGTCTAAATATCACCCTGATGTTATTGCTGAATGGCAGCACAAATGTGGCCAGTGAGATAGGATTCAGGTTAGAAAATTAGAAAAAAATATTTCTAAAAGCATAACAAATTGATGGTTCCTGTGAGTGTTGAACGGAAAGGATTTATCTTTGTGATTGGATCATTTTATGGTGTTTAGGATTTGGATAAAATTGCTAGAATAGAAACATTATGATCCTGATGATTAAAAATAGATTATTTCTATTCTCTGTGTGCTGGGGTTGGAATCTGTATTGATAAGCCACACATTTATGGGACCTTGGCCTGATGGGAACTCCGGCAGCCTTGATGAGATTTGGATACTTGGTTTCTCTAACCCTTCACTTCTTGCTCAGTTGTCTCAAATTTGAATTTTATTTTATTTTTTTTGGGTCCGGTCATGGGGCCTGAACTCTGGGTCTGGGTACTGTCCCTCAGCTCTTCAGCTCAAGGCTAGCGCTCTACCACTTGAGCCACAACGCCACTTCTGGCTTATTCTGCTTATGTGGTGCTGAGGAATTGAACCCAGGGCCTCAGGCATGCAAGGCAAGTGCTCTATCACTAAGCCACCTTCCCAGCCCCTCAAATTTGAATTTTAAATGAAATTAAGTGTAGTAGGTATTGTGGTTCATTCTTATAATCCAAGTAGTCAGGAGGTTGAGGCAGGAAGGCATCAAGATCCAGGAAGTCTGGGCTACATTATGAGAATTGTCTCAAAATTAAAAAAAAAAAAAAAAGTTGGGTACTGATGGTGGCTCCTGCTGTAATTTTAACTATTCAGGCTTAGAAGCAGCCTCGGTGGGAAAGTCCATGAGACTCTCATTTCCAATTAGTCACCAAAAAGCTGGAAGTGGTAGAGCACTAGCCTTGAGCAAAAAAGCTCAGGGACAGTGCGCAGACCCCAGGATTAGTGAGCATGCGCGCACGTGCATGCAATGTGAAAAATGAAATTAAAAATAATCACCTATTTCTTTTTTTTTTCCCTGGTCATGGAGCGTGAACTCTGGGCCTGGGCACTGTCCCTCAGCTCTTCAGCTCAAGGCTAGCACTCTACCACTTGAGCCACAGCACTACTTCTGGCTTTTTCTGCTTATGTGGTAGTGAGGAATTGAACCCAGGGCCTCATGCATGCAAGGCAAGCACTCTACCACTGAGCCACCTTCCCAGTCCCCACCTATTTCTTTTCTCCAAGGAATCGGTAACAGGAATATGGAATAATAGGATACATTATGGGTAAAATAAAAAGCATGGGAATTCCTTTGAATATCGCTTTGATTCTGGAATGTTTTGCTTATATTTGAATTTGCATGTATTAGTGTAAGAAGTGACAGCCCCTCACACACATAAACAAAAATATCAAATCTAGTGTGAGAACACAACGCCTTTTCTCAACAATCAGATCCCTCTCTGCCACCATTAATGTAGAGTAGATCTTGAGAAGACCAAGAATCCAAGGAGGAATGTTCTGCAGCTTTATGGACAAATTTAAGTCTGTCTGTCCCTGTCCTATGGTAGCAGATACCCCTGGTGTCTTGCAGCATCTCAGTCTCAAGAGCAGCTCTACAAAACAGCCTCATTGTTTTTCTTCCTGGAGGACAGGGTGTTACTGTGGAACCAAATTGGTCCCCAGCAGATCCTCCTGTCTCAGCCTCCTAAATGCTGGGATTATAGGTGTACACCATCATGCGCAGTTCACTTATTTCTTTGTCTTGCCTTCTACCTACAGTTTTTCCCCGATGCATTGACTTCCTTCTTTCTGCTTTAACTTCCTCTATGCCTTTTGGCTTCATGGGTTCCCTCCTGGCTTCTGCCTGTTCATTTCTCTGTTTCTGCATCTTCTTCGACAATGAGTATGTATGTCTCAAGCCTTCAGAGGTTAGAGTGGAAAAGTCCTGTTGGTCTTAGTCCAATCATAATCCTTAGGGGGAAAGGGATCCAAATGTTAAAATTCTGTATTCTGTAAGTGGCTGGTTATCTTTGTGACAGAACTACCATAGTTACAAAAAGAACTCCTATGATCTGGCTGTGCTGACAATTTGGTCAATAACAGGAAAATGACACTTGATAAATTTGCCTGCTTGGTGTGCAAAAGAAGCTTCAGCTCACATGGAGCCCACAGAAGGGGAAGCAACAGGAACAAAATGTTCATGGTGATCTAAGGATGGAACAACTGAGAAAGACAATCTTTTCCGGAAATGAGGGTGGGCTGCTGGAGGGTAGCCCACTACTAGGAACCAGAAACAGGAACCCTGTTGGTGAAAGACTTGAATTTCGGTAGAAAACATGCTCCTGTGTTGTAATTCCACTGTGCTCAGGTTTTTCCACACTGCTTTTAAAATTTCTGTACTCCATAATCAGGGAAGGCCTTGCTGACATCCCTTTCGGCTCCAGGACCAGATCTGAATGTTATTCCTCCATTCCATCCCCAGGCACAGCCAGAAGCAGTTCACTCATACAGTGTCCATCTCTGATACACATTTATTACGGACAAATTGCTACCAAGAAAGCCTTTAAGGAAAATCTTAAACTAGGTTTACTATCCTGTGGAGATTACCTCACAATATTTTATTGATACTTCTATAGACCAAGATGTTAGTTTCAAAACATATTTTTTTTTTTTTTGTAGTATTGGAGTTTGACTCAAGGCCTTATACTTGTTAAGCAGACATTTGGATTTTTTTCCTGGGTGCTAAGTACTAGAATTACAGATGTGTGCCACCATGCCTAGCTTCAGGGAGTATTCTTTTTTATTCAGTATAAGGACTCAAACCCAGGGCTCTTCACATGATAGGCACTCTACTGAGAACAGGACTGTAGGTCCTGCTCTATATTCCCAGTAGAGAACATTCGTGGTTTCTTATGCTTTTCCTACCTTTCAATATTGCTTATATAGATACATAATTAAACAAGTCTCTTGAGTGGTATGTTCATAATTCAGGAAAATCTTTTTTTCTCTGGAGATGCCTTAGTTTTCACTACGTTTCACTTCTGAAGTGACATGGCATTTTCAAGGCTCTTGGAGACACTAATCTTAGAACATCCAGTCTTACCCTGAGGAGAGCTACCTTTCTGTACTCTTATTTAGCCCATCCTAAGCCTTATGGAATTACTTCTAGACCACTGTAAGATTTGTTAGAACAAAATAAAGCAAGTCATTGACAAGTTACTTTCTGGGTGCCTTTCTTTGAGACACAGAAGGTATACATACTAGAACAGTTCAGTATGATGAGCATCAGACTTATTTACTTAGGTTAAAATATAGTAACTCTCTAGTTGGCATCAATAACATCAGGCATCTTCTACCCAATCTGTTCATGTTAAAATATTCACCACTGAATATGTTTGTTCTATTGGGAAATCTCCAACGCTCGCCCCTTACTGATACTTAGGTGCAAATTTTCCCACATAGCTTCCATGACTGTCCTGTCTCTTGTGATGCTTCTGTTCATGTCCCCCATGGTCTGTCTATCCTAGCCAGGCACCAGCAATAACAAAGATGCCCCTTGTCTTTATGACCCTGCCCTGGTTAAATGTGCTTCTTTATCTTCTTCTCCACTCAATCTATCTGAATCCTACTCCTGTTCTTTAAGGCTCAGATCAAGTCTTTCTTCTTTCACACAGTCCTTCGGTTTGTCAACAACCATTTGTAAAAGGCTCCCTTGTACGTGGAAAACACCGATGAATACACTGAGACTCTCTGGCTTTGGTACTGGGGATTATGCGCAGGGCCTCACACTTGCTACCACTTGAGCCACTTCACCAGTTCCTTTTTGCATTTTTTTGGGTCAGTTGTGGGGCTTGAACTCAGGGTCTGGGCGCTGTCCCTGAGCTCTTTTGTTAAGGGCTTATGCTTTAAGCTACAGCTCCACTTCTATTTTTTTGAGTGGTTATTTAGAGATAAGAGTCTCATAGGGATTTTTCTGCCTGGGCTGGCTTTGAACCTTGATCCTCAGATCTCAGCCTCCTGAGGAGCTAGGATTACAGGTGTGAGCTACAGGCCTATTGCCTATTTTTTGGATAGGGTCTTACTTTATACCTGGGTCAGTCTGGACTGTGATCCTCCTACTTTCTTGTCCCTGTGTCATTGAAAATGACAGGCAGGTGCTACTGTGCCCCGTGCCCAGCCATTGGTTGCAATGGAGTCTCAGAAACTGTTTTTTAGGCTTTTTTTTGTTGCCAGTACTGGGGCCTGAACTCAGGGCCTGATCTCAGGACCTAGGCACTGTTTCTTAGCTTTTTCATTCAAGGCTGGTGCTGTACAACTTGAGCCACATTTCCAATTCTGGCTTCTTGGTGGTTAATTGGAGATAAGAGTCTCAGAGACATGGCTGGCTTGGAACCATGATCATCAGAAAGAAAACCCAAAGCTCTCTGGCACACAATTCTCTTCTAAACGTATATCAAAGATAATAAAGACAAGCGAGTCAGCTTTAATGATATAGCTAAGGAATGCACAAGGGAAGACCAATTGCCCTAAACTTCATTGGCCATGTTGGCGGAGACCTGCTGCCACACAGAAATGTTGATTGTTCTAACAATGCATGGAAGGGAACTTGTTCCCAATAAGGTAGTTACGTCCATTTAGTATTGGCTTGAAAATTTTTAGCAATTTTTGGTGCACCTTCTATAAATACCACTGGCCACAGCACTTAAGTATGGCAAGATCTTATAATTCCGTCATTAGGTAGTCAAACAAGTCTGGCTTTTCCATGAATAACCTGATAGGTATATTTGAATATCAATATCAATATGAACTAGGAAAGATGTCTGCCCTCCTCCCCCCTCCCCGCCCCCGCAATACTGGAATTTGAACTCAAGACCTAATTCTTGCTAAGGAGACTTTCTACCACTTGAATCTCTCCACCAGACCCTTCTCATGTTCTTATGTTGGTCTTCCTTTCTTTCTTTTCTTCCTTCCTTCCTTTCTTTTTTCTTCCTTCCTTCCTTCCTTTCTTCTTCCTTCCTTCCTTCCTTCCTTCCTTCCTTCCTTCCTTCCTTCCTTCCTTCCTTCCTTTCTTTCTCTCTTTCTCTCTTCATTTTTTTTTTTGGGGGGGGGGGTACCTGAAGCTTGAATAGTGGCCTGGATGCTCTGAGCTTTTGTACTCAAGGCCACCACTCTACTACTTGAGCCTCAGCTCCACTTCCAGCTTTTTGGTATGTCTTGTGACTTTTCTGCCCAGCTTTGAACTATGGTCCTTAGATCTCAGCTTCTTGAGTAGCTAGGATTACTACTGTGTTGATTATTTTTCAAGGTAGGTTTTTATACCCTGGCTGGACTAGAGGTCTACATTCAGTCCTCTCATTTGTGCTTCCTTGTTGCTGAAATGATAGGCACCCAGCCCAAACACTGATTGAGACTGAGTTTCATACTTTTTTTTTTTCTATTTTGCTGGTCCTAGGGCTTGAACTCTGGGCCTGGGCACAGTCCCTGCACTTTTGTGCTCAAGGCTAGGGCTTTATTACTTGAGTCACAGCTCTGCTTCTGGCTTTTTATGGTTAATTGGAGACAAGAATCTCATAAACTTTCCTGCCCAAGCTGGCTTCAAACCATGATCCTTTATTGCAGCCTCCTGAGTACCTAGGATTACAGGCATGTCACCAGCACCTGGTTGAGTCTCATAAACTTTTATGCTTGAGCTGGCCTCAAAACTTCTATTTCCACATCTCCACCTCCAAAGTAGCTAGGATTTTAGACTTTGGACATGGATCCAGTTTAGAATGTTGCCCTTCAAAGATACCTTTGATGAACAAAGCTATGAGGAGGAAGAATAAAAATTTTAAAATATAAACAATTTAGCTCTCCGCTGTCCTTTATATGAATAGACTTAAATGTCTGCATGGAGTTGAATGTAAAATGTGGTGGTTGGTTCTACTTGTATTTGCTCATTAATTTCTTGGACCTATTGTACCTATTATACAACGGAAATGGTTTGTACATAGTGTCTTAAATACTCTGTAGCTAACAAAGGGTTAATAAATATTATGACTGTATCTTGGACCAGGTCCACTATAGCTTCTAGATGTAGGTAAAAGAGCCATGTGTATAAATTAAAAAGAGATGTTTCCTATACCTCTTCATAGACATTTTTTAAAAAAGAGAGGGAGAACAACTTAGTGTGATTCCTTTTGAAGCTCAGACACTAAAGGAAGATGCCATCTGAGCCAGTAGGCAAGACATCAAAATTACATTTATAAACACTCATAAATGATGCAAGTGTGATTGCTAATGCATGGAGGGGTAGAGTAGAAAAGCAGTAGTGATTGTGTTCATTTCTTGGAAACTGATTGATGTAAGCCCCCACCACCAGCTACTCACCCTCAAAGAGATAAAAGGAAAAGATTCATTTCCTGTGTGTGAGCCTGCTTTTAGCTTGAATGTCACTTCCAGGAAGCCTTCCTTGCCCTGAAAAATCTGATTAATGGCCCCATGTTATCTGCTGTCCTAGTACTTCGTTCTTTTGGCACTGTCTTGTAGTTTAATTACTTAGCAGTGTCTCCCAGTAGTCTACCAGCAGCACTCAGCAATGAGGTACCAGTTGCCTCAGTAAGCATAGGCAGAGTAAGCTTCTGTGAGTGAAAAGGTTTGTTGAAAGCTGAACGGCCACACCCTGAAACTTTGCTGGGGACAGAGTAGAGAATGGTGAAGTCGCAGGCAGAACTTGACTACAAGTACACTAACAATGTGAATTAAAGGTCCAGAGGAGGGTAAACAAAAAAACAAAACAGTAGAAGTAGAGAAGAAACAGGAAGGGAAGGCATTGCACACACACACACACACACACACACACACACACACACACACACACACACACACACACAGCCAGGCCTGGCAATGGTGGCTCACACCTGTAATACTATGTAATACTAGTTACTCAGGAGGCTGTGATCTGAGAATAGAGGTTCAAAGCCAGCTCTAGCAGGAAAACCCAGGTAGCTCAAACTCTAGAGCACTTAGAGCAAAAAAGTTCAGGGACACTGTCCAGAACCTGAGTTCAAACCCCATGACCAGCACAAAAAAGAAAAAGGAAAAGAAACAGATTGATAAATTGAAATTGTGGAGTTTGGATCAACTGCTTCTGATTATTAACTAAACAGATGCCTAGATTGTATACTCTGTAACATTAAGATGGATGCATTTTAACCCCTACCTGGGGCATTCTAATTTCTTAAGCAAAATAACAGAAATCCATACTTTTCCTCAGCAATAATATGAGTAGTTTAAGGTGAGGGTAATTGTATTTCCAGATTTCTTAGAAAACCAGCCCTTCTGGGGCTAATTGGAGTAGCAATGAAGTGAAACAAAGGGCCCTAAAAAGGAAGGCCATTGTTTTCTGTTTTCTTTTTGTCTTCTGTTATATTAATCGATGAACCAGAGGGCTGCGGGAATTTCTGCCCTCTTCCCGAATAAACCAGCTGAGTTTTTCCTTCTCCTCGGACATATGTCTCTGCTCATAGAATGTTGGTAAATGCTTTCATTTCCTCCTTTTGCAGAGAAAAAAAAGGAAATTGGAGAGAAATACATCTTTTAAATACTCATCTGCTCAGCAAAATTTTGTCAGTTGCTAAAGATGCGACCAGACATTGTATAGTATAGTGTTATAAAGGTTCCATAATCAGACAGGGATTTGAATTCTGATTTGGCTACTGGTAGTTACCTAAATTACGGTTAGTATCTGCCAAATTATTTAATTTCTCAGGGCCTTGTTTCTTTCTTTATAACATAGGAATAAATAGTGCTTTTTTTTGTGGTTGATCTTGTAGAAGTGCCTTGAGGGCTTTTCCTTCTCTTTCATCAAATGGCAGTAGAATAGTCTGTACCTCTGTCATTAAGATATAGCAAGGACTAGGCTATTCTACTCCTAGGTATTTTAGGAACGATATATCCAACAATATATCAAAAGTGTATCAAGGAATGGACTGTCACTGCTTGTATCTGTATCTGTCAGGAAATCTGTTGCCTGCTTGCTACTCGGAAGTATGTCAGCAACTGCAGAAAACCTGGCTCTCTGTTCCCCAAAGTAGAGAGCAAAGTTGTCATTAGGTATCATAGCAGTCATGCCCAAAGTTTCATCCACAAGAGCTGGATAGTGGACATAGTTGGGGGTCATGGAAGAGGTCATGTGTCTTGTTTGGGACAGTTAACAATGAAAGAAATCTCACCATGGGAAAACCTAGAAACCCATGCATAACAAAATTAAGTATTAACTACTGTATCTTGGAGATTAAAACAAAAAGGAAATTCACTGGCTGGGGGAATTCTGATTGGTGTTACCAGTTTTCAACCTTCAAATTACTGTTCTTTGATCAAGGCATATTTTAATGTATTTATTACCTTGAGAAAGTTTGGCAGGAACAAAGCTGACTCGATCTTTGTCTTACACACACACACACACACACACACACACACACACACACACACACACTCATCTCCTGGGAATTGAACACAGGGCCTGGGTGCTGTCCCTGAGATTCTTTTGCTCAAGGCTAGTGCTTTACCACTTGAGCCACAGTGGCACTTCTGGCTTTTTCTGAGTAGTTTTATTGGAAATAACAGTTTTACAGACTTTCCTGCCCAGGCTGGCTTTGAACTGTGATCCTCAGCTCTCAGCCTCCTTAGTAGCTAGGATTACAGGTGTGAGAGCCACCAGTGCCTGGCTCATATGTGTGTGTGTAAATAAATATATATATATATAAACACATACATATATATATGTGTATATATATGTGCTTTGAAGGATTGTTGTAGGGATTATTGTAGCAGTAAATATAATCATTCAACATCCTTTGAACCCAGGTCTACCACTTGCCAGCTGTGTAGCCTGAGGTAAGCTCTTCAAACTCTGAGCTCCAGTTTCCTCATATGAAAAATGGGGATTCAAAAGATGATTTAAAATTAAAGATCTTAACTCTGTGCTTGATGTATGTAAATATCTAAAAGATGATGTCCTAGTTACTAGTAGCATAAGCCACAGTACAGATACATATATATATTTAAAGAAAAAGCACAATCAGGCTTTCCTTTACAGATAACTGTTTGGGTCAAACCTTATGGAATGGTAACAGGTCAGAATATGGCTCAGGAGGAAGGGGTAGAATAGCGTGGTGTTCTCAGTGAAACAATGTACATTTAAATCCTAATGGGCCCCCCACCACTCTACAGTTGCTTAAACTAATTTTCTGAATCCCGGTCTCCTCGTCCTTAATTTGGGGATAAAGATACCGATCGCTAGGGCCGCCAGTGAGACGGGTGCTCAGGACTGCGGGGCCCCGGTAGCTTTTGTTGGATTAGGGTCGGAGTTGTCATCTGGACTGTGTTGCCTAGGCTGGATGGCGAGCAGGACAGGTCCCAAGGCTGGAGGAAGAGGCCGGAGAGGCGCAGGCGCGCGCCGGGGGCTAACCCGGGCCTTTGTTGGCAGCTGAAGCTGCCTCCACACTGGCAGGAAAGGATTAAAGCCAGATGTGGCGTCGGGAGCTCCTGGAGCGCCCCGACGCGCGGCCGAAGACCGAAATACAGCTGCAGACCCCGTTGAAGCATCAAATCCAAGTAGAAGGACTCAGGTGCCTTATATAGGCTGTTTGACGGCGCCCTTGAGTGACAGCTGGGCGGACCACTGGCGGCGAAGAAAGGGCGCGTGGTGGCCGGCGTGCAGGCGCCGGCGGCCAATGGC
The DNA here is from genome assembly GCF_019054845.1 of Dipodomys spectabilis. Lineage (NCBI taxonomy): Eukaryota > Metazoa > Chordata > Mammalia > Rodentia > Heteromyidae > Dipodomys > Dipodomys spectabilis. The sequence goes on along the minus strand of NW_024870864.1, from coordinate 4,122,984 downwards.
TGGCGGGGTCGCGGGCGGAGCCGGGGGCGGAGCTCGGGCTCAGCGTTAGGGGCGGAGCTACACGGGGAGGGCGGGGCGGCCGGGAGCGGCGGAGGCGGCGGCGAAGGCAGCGACGCAGGCAGCGGCGGTTCTAACTGCTCTGCCCGCCGTAGCGGCAGAAGTGCCCACGCCAGGGGCAGGTGAGGGGCTCTCGAAGGCGGCGCGCGGAGGCCCGGCGAGGGGAGCTCGGGGCAGCTGCGCGGAGGGGCACGGGGTTGAGGGGCGGCGCCGGCGGCCGGGTTCTGAGGCGCCCGGATTGCGGGAGATCCACCTGCTGGTAACGGAGCCGCCCGCGCCGCGGCTGGGCCGGGCCGGGCCGGGCCGGGCCGGGCGCCGGGCTCCCCCGGGCTGCCGGCTCCTCAGGAGCGCGAGGCCGGCCGGGGTCACCCGCCTGGTCTCTCCTTGGCCCCTCGGAGCCGCGCGCTCTCCCGGTGGCCTGCCTGGCGCCTCGTGCGTGGCTGGCGGTCTCGGGACTCGCTGACTTTGGGGGAAAGTGGAGCAAAGTGTGCCTGGACGTGGGGGGGCACGGAGCGGGAGGGACTATTGCCTGCGGGCCCCGGCGGCCGGCGGGCCCTAGTCCGGAGTCGGCGCTTTGGGGCAGGTGGGGAGGGGGTTGCTTCCGCCGTGGGGACGGGGCGCACGGCCGGCGGGAGCGACACCCGCCGTCCCGCGGTGGGAGCTCCCTCGGCTCTCCTCGCTGCTCCCCAGGCCTCGGTCCCCCCAGGTCCGGAGGCAGCCGCCAGCAGGACCGGCTGGATCTGGGTGGTTTCTCTTAAGGTGTGCGGGATGACATCTGAGAAGCGTGCTTTTGTGATGGGGCACCGGGAATCCTCACGCTCCCGCTTTTATTTCTGGCAACGTTGAGACTATGTGGAGCCTGTTCATTGCTTACATTTTTCGGATTGCGAAATAGAAGTAGGCACCCATGTACGGTCCTGATCCATTCCCGCTGCTTTATTGCTGACGGACATAGATGGTTTGATAGAACGATCAGCAGCGACCCAGTCATTCGTTTGAATGTTAAGGGAAAAAAAAAATCTAAATTTACAATTAAGTAATTGGCCCTTTGTGGTCGATTGTCTCTTTTCCGGACTGTTTTAAAAAACAGTTTTACTAACAGGTAATGGTGACATATGTTTCTTTAACCTACAAGTGTAAATTCGAAAATGCACTGGAATGGAGAAATTATGTAAGCTAGATTAAGGAACTAATCCTTTATAAATGGGAAAGAAATGATATTTTACGTAATTGGGGTGTATGAAGTTGTACGGATTTACATCATGATTGTGGATAGCATGAATTGAGGCTTTTATTCCTGAGGTACCTCTTTTATTGTTCATTCTATGGGTTGCTGACTGAGGAATATGCCAAATGTTGAGTAAAGTATTCTCAGAACCGTGGAACATACTGAGTATTTTAGGGAACTTTTAAAAATGAAGGTTTTGTAGCCAGTAATGTAAGACTCTTGCCATATAAGATTGACACAAGATTAAGTCTGTTAACAAAACTGGTATTTTATTCTGAGAAAGTTCCTTTCATCTTCCATTCATTTGGTGAAATGACTAGTGATTTTTTTTCCATTACCTTTTTTTTGTTGTTGTTGTTTAAAGATTTGTATTTGTTAAGTGATGGTCTTTTAGTGATACTACATTCAAGTGTTTGCAAATGTGGACACTGATAAAAATTATAGGTCACCTGTGCCTAACAAGTCAGCCTGTGAGCTGCCTGTTTATGTTCTCTAAGTATGTAGCTTGTTAAATTTTGCCCTCATCTGGAGATTTCATTCACTTGTGCTGTGCAGTTAAACTTCATCCATTTAGAAATTCTAATTAAAAATGCATGACTGCATTCATACAGAGTAAAATGCTCTTGTCTTTTTCTTGTGAAATTTCAAGTTTCCTTACTGAAGTCTATTCCTTTTTGTTTGTTGTGTGTGTCCTGGGTCTTGAGCTAAGGGCTGCAGTGCTGGTGCTGAGCTTTTTTGCTCAAGGCTATATTAGTCTATCACTTGAACCTCACAACTGTACCTCTGGCTTTTTTGGTAGTTAATTGGAGAAGTCCATAAGGGTAGTCCATAAGACTACCCTGCCTGTGCTAGCTTTGTACTATGATCCTCAGATCTCAGCATCCTGAGTAGGATTATAGGCATGAGCCACTGAGCCTAACTGATTCTAACTATCTTCTTATAATCAGGGTTTACTAATTCCTGGACCCAGTACTTACTATTCCTTATGCTTTTCATGTATTATGGCTAATACATCTATAGTATTGTTTTATGTTTGAGTATGTTTTTCTCATCTCTATGGAATTATACTTAATTTTTTCTAGCTTTATTTGTACTAAAACTTAAAAAATATCCTTAACTATAGAAGATGAATTATATTTGCTCTTAGCAACACAAACTTGAAGTGAGAAGTCTTAGGAACCACTTTTGCTCAGAAATTTGTTTATAGTTGTGTTTAGATTTGAAAATTGCTGTGAAGTTCGCTGTGAAGTTAGATCCATGTTTGTTATAGAATATACAACATTTCAAAAGTTCACTGTTTTTTTTTTTTTTTTTTTTTGGTGCTGGTCCTAGGGCTGAACCTAGGCCTGGGTGCTGTCCCTGGGCATTTGTGCTCAAGGCTAGCACTCTACCACTTGAATCACAGCTCCACTTCTGTCTTTTTGGTGATTAATTGGAGATAAGAGTCTCAGGGACTTTACTGCTTGGGCTGGCTTTGAACCTGGATCCTAAGATCTCAGCATCCCAAGCAGTTAGGATTACAGGTGGTGAGTCTCTGGTGCCCAGTACAATTTCATTTTATTGTTGGGCAAAACTAACATGCCTGGAAGATTCCTCAATTATACCTGAGCCTTAGAGTGTCCCCTGGTACTATTGTTTATATTGCTGAGATGTAGGTAGCTGAATTTGAGGGGAAAAAAGTGGTAGATAAGAGCTTGAACTTCTTTTTTTTTTTTTTTTTTGCTGTTGTTGTTTTTTTTTTTTTTTCTTTCTTTCTTTCTTTTTTTTTTTTTTTAAATTTTATTTTATTTTATTTGAGAACATACTGTACAGAGGGGTTACAATTACATGGGCAGGATAATGCATACATTTCTTACCAAGCATTGCAGCCTCCTCCTTTGTTTACCCTTCACCTAAGAGCTTGAACTTCTGAGTCATACAACAAAACCCCTGGGTTTGTTTCCTTATGTGCAAAATAAGGCTAATAATGTTTGTCACACAGGATTTTGTAAAGATTGAAACCATACAATGGACTCAGCACATAGGAAACATCTAGTGAATTGTATTGCTGTCATCATCCTTATTATCAGTAATATGCCTCCATGATTTTTCTTTGCTAGATTTCTAGTAATGTTCAGTGGAAAGCAGCTGAGGTGGTAGTTTTTGAATTGCCTGGAAATGGCTGCTTTAATCCACTATGCTCTTTCACTGAGAGAATTGTCCCTTGGGTTTATTAGGAATTTTTAGAGGTGCATTAACTTACCCCACTAGAATTCATTTAGTATATTAGCAAGACCATCTTCTGGTACCCTTGAGACCACCGAAATCAAAGCACATCTTGCATTGCCTGAAAGGCCTCTGGGGAATGAGGCCAGTTATGCGGGGTAGACTGAACCAAGGCTGGCTGCATTTGCTTGTTTGATTTTTTTTTTTTTAATGCAGTGAACATTTATTGAGAATTTATTATATGTGGGCACTATGGTTAAGTACTTGTTTTTTCTTTGAGATAGGGTCTTGCTGTGTAACCCAGTCTGGCCTGAAGCTTGCTTTATAGTTCAAGCTGGCCTTGAACTTGTGATCCTCCTGCCTCAGCCTCCAGAATGCTGAGATTCCAGATGTGCATCACCACATCAGATTATACTTAACATACTTCCAACAACCCCATTTCTTTCTATTTTTCTTAGCAGTTTTGGTAGATAAAGATCTCAATTTCCTGAGTTAAAGCAATACAAATGACTAATGGGCCCTAGCTGAGAATATCATTGGAAAAAACAGGATTTGTTTTATGATAATAATAAATAGTATTAACAACTGTAACTTTGTACTGTTGATAATTTGTGAAAGAGGAGACAGGACCTGTAGTTTTCTTATTACATAGATGAAAGTTGGAACTCTGGATAGGAGACCTGCTGAGAGTCATATTGGAGCTGTAGCTGGGATTCAGGTCTTTTAACCCTAAAAAATATTGTAGTTTGTCAATTTTCTTATTTTTTTAAAAAAATATTGTTTGTTATTTAGTTTGAGGAGTCTGGAGATGGTTACTCAGAGCAGTTTTCTCTTTAGTCGGGTAACTCTCACAGACAAAAGCAAACTGGCAAGGAAGGAATATAGTTTGAAGCTTTTTTCCTTGAGGAGGACTATATAATTCTATTGTGTTAAATGAGTGGTTTAAGCTGGGTGTCGGTGGCTCACTCTTGGTCTGTAATCCTAGCTATTCAGGAGGCTGAGATCTGAGGATCGGGGTTCAAAACCAGCCTGGGCAGGAAAGTCTGTGAGATGCTTATCTCGAATAAACCACCAGAAAACTGGAAGTCGTGCTGTGGCTGAAGTGGTAGAGTTCTGGCCTTGAGCTGAAGAACTCAGGGACGGCACCCAGGTCCAAGTTCAAGCTCCATTACTGACAAGAAAAAAGGAGTTGTTTAGTTTTACGGATGATTTCATAAACTATAGTCCTATCAAAAGTCTGTCTATAATGTTGAATAATAGAGACTTATGTATTACATTCTTAAACAAGATTTTCTTTCTCTTTCCCTCCTGAACAGGAAAAAAACCCTGAGACATCAGCATTTGAAAACTGCGAAGACAATCCTGAGTAGCAATTGTGAATGGGATTGCTGGTAGACACCTTCTGCCAAGCATCTGAAATGAACATCTCTTACCAAGCCAGAAGTACTGGATTCAGTTGACTTCAGGCTAAAAAGAAGAGTCTTGGTTGTCATCACAAACATATGAACCAGTGTGATGGTGAAATGAGATGAGGCTCCGAAATGGAACTGTAGCCACTGCTTTAGTATTTATCACATCGTTCCTTACTTTATCCTGGTACACTACATGGCAAAATGGGAAGGGTAAGGAAGATGGCTCTGGAAATGTGTATGAAGTACAACAGGCTTTTGGTGTGTGTGTGTGTGTGTGTGTGTGTAAGTGTGCATGTGCATGCACATGCTTAGCTTGGGCTTAAACTCAGGGCCTGGGTGCTGTCCCTAAGCTTTTTTTGCTCAAGGCTAGAGCTCTATCACTTGAGACACAGCTCTACATCTACCTGGCTTTTGATAGTTAATTGGAGATGAGAGACTCATGGACTTCCCTGCCTGAGTTGGCTTTGAATTGTGATCTTCAGCTCTTAGTCTCCTGAGGAGATTACAGGCATGAGCCACTGAAACTTGGCTGGCTTTTGACTTACTCATTGATGCAGAAATGCTTATGTTCAATATAATAGCAAGCTGCATGTTGCTTGCTTTCTGCTGGAAGTTTACTTGAAACAAAAACAGTATTCTTGGACAGAGGGAATAGAATATCTATGGGATTTATTTTTTAATTTTTTATAATTGCACTTAGAAAAACATACTGATCAGTGGTATATAGTACACTGGACAGCTAAGTGGAATGACAGTGACTTTTATTTTGGCCTAAAAAAAACTAATCACAGTAAATGTTTAATAATCTCTCTTGGTCTGGGCATTGTATAAAGCACTTAAAAAAAGACACATTCAGGGTCTTCATGAAGTTTACGTGTTGATTACACTAGTGATTTGACATTATACAGTTAATCAGTTAAACTGAATGCCTTGAAAAATTGCTCTTTAAAAGTATTTAAGAAGTGGGTGAGGAAAATTCTCATTGGAATATTAAAAAATATCAAAAGAGTTTTAATTTCTTCTACTAAGACAACCTACTAAAGGTAGGTTGTCTGCCATTTGGATTTCATGATGCATTTCTTCTCCCTAACCCACCATAGGCCCCCTCCCTTTTTTTTTTTTTGAAGAGAAAGTATTTAGAATAAATTCCTTTTACCTGTCTCCTTATATTTAAGGAATGTTGACAGCAAGAAAGGTGGAGAGGCAGAGCATTTGAAGATGCTATTGTTCTCCTCATTCATGTCACAACTGAAAGGACTGTTGGATGACCAGTATATTTCTGATGTATATCTATATAAACATATTACATATATACTCTGTCCATATATATTTTATGTGTTATATATATAAAATAAGCAGATACAAACGAATACGAACTGCTTTTGGCAAGTATGGTATTCTTTTCTCTTTTTTTTTGTCTGAGTTGGGCTCTAATTTTGGGCTACTTAGGGAAAAATAAGCCAAAAATTTGCTAAAGACAAATGTATATTTGTACACAAAATATTGAGTGATCTCAGGGTTTTTTGTTTTGTTTTGGGCAGTACAGGAGCTTTGATTCAGGCAGGACCTTGTGCTTGCTAAGTGAGTGCTCTACTACTTGAGCTACAACTCTCGACAGATTTCATTTTTTGTTTCAAGTGAAAATAATTATTAAGAAGACTCTTGAATACTTCATTTACTCTATTGTTTGTCCTAGGCACAAATAAAATAAATGTCTGCTAAAAAGTCTGCTTACTATGTAAGAGAATTTACCATAGCAAAAGTTTACTTTTTTTTTCAAAATCAAAAAACTTACCTATTCAGAAAATTATAGTAATGGAGAAATTGACTCAACTCTCTGTATCTGATTGAAGAGAGAAATTTTTGGACTTTCCATTTTATTGATCTTGTGTCTTAGATAAAGGCATTAGAAACATTTTTTTTCCTTATAAAGCTGTTTTTAACATCAAAATGAATTTGAAGAATGTAAAGGTTCTTTATATGATCATTACCCTTTGAATAGCTCTATTTCTTTTTTCATCAATGGTAATTAATATGATGTACAATATATAATATTTAAAATGAACATATCACAATATATAAGATAAAGGAGAAAATTATTCTCATCACATTTGTGAATTCTAGTAACATACAAACTGATTTGTACAACCATATACTAATATAGAATAAGCAGGGTGTCAGTGGCTAAAACCTATAATCCTAGCTACCTAGAAGACTGAGACAGGAATATCAAAGTTTGGACCTAACCCAGGCAAACAAATATATAAGACTCTTAACTCTGATAACTAGCAAAACATTGGAAATCAAACCAGAGCTCAAGTGGTAGTAGCTCTACTGTTTCTGTACATGCTCTTCTGCTTAATGTTTTGTCCAAACTCTTTCAGGGATCAACACAGGTCTTCTGTTATGGTTGTGTAAAAAATCCCCTGTGTTGAATTGCTGTTATTTAGGCAACCACTCTAACTGTATAGTATTTGGATTTCTTTCTAGACAGTTTAGACAGGCAGCCTGGATTCTCTAGGGCAGGCCAGATTTCACATGTTCAATTCTGTGTGCTCTGATTTTTGTTATGAAGGTATGACTTACATAATCATTGAGATTGCTGGACTGATAATTTTGTCATTCTTTCATTAGTCCCTTGCACAAATCTGTCCTGTGCCTAGCACTATTATGCATATGAAAAGAATAAGAAGCATAATGCCTTTGAGCAGGGACTAGGAAGGAGAGAATTCATTTAATCATATGATGCCAACAGATAGATGAGATAGAGGCAATGTTTCTAAACATATGTATCTGTCATTTAACAGGTTTACATGACATGAATCTTATAAAGAAAAGAACTCTGGGAAATATTGCTTTTCCTTTGTAGATGAGGAAATCAAGGCAAAGTGGTTGAGGCCATGCGTTAAGTGGTAGAGTTGCTTGAATTCAGGGAGGCAGATTTCAGAGTTTGTGTTCTTAGCTATTGAGATATAATTTACAGGCTAAACAAATTCACCCACTTAAGTGTTTCTTACTCTGTTCATTGATAGTGAATCCATTACCACAGTCAATTTTAGAGCACTTTCACCACCTCAAATAATTCTGTTGGGCTAGGGATGTAGGGGAAGGGGAAGATAGGTCAAATGTTTACCTAATATGTGCAGGGCCCTATCTTCCCCCCTCCCCCAGCACTGAAAAAAAATAAAAGGAAACAAAATTCTCTACCCTTTAGATATAACCTCCTTAGGTCTCACCCACTCCTCCTTGCTATACCAGACAGCTACTAATCTGCTCTCTATCTCTGTAAATTTGCTTATTCTGAGTTTTCATAGAAATGGAATTGTATTGTGTGTGGTCTGTTACAACTGCCTTCGTCTTTTCAAGGTTCATCTGTGTTGTGACACTTTTCAATCTTTTTGTTTCTTTTTACAGTGAGTAATGTTCCCATTTGTGGATGAAACATATTTGGCTATCCATTCATACATTGATGGACATTTGGGTTGTTTCTACCTTTTGGCTCTTATGAATGAATAAAAATGTTATAAATATTTTTTATATATTGAGGAATGTGTATATGCCCATGCATATGTGTGTGTGTGCATGTTTTGGTATGGACATTACATTCAGGTATTTTCCAAGGAGTAGAACTGCTGGATCACATGAGAAACTCTATGATTAATAATTTGAGGAATGGCAGACTATTTATCATAGTGGCTGAATCAGATTGGTTGAAAATTGTACATTTTTAATTCATTATTTTACTTTAATCTATTGTGTTTTTGAATCTGTAATATGTTTCCTGTACACCATATATAAATGGATCATACTTTTTTTGTTGTTGGTTTTGGGGCTTGAACTCAGGGTCTGGGTGCTCTCCCTGGGCATGTTTGTGCTCAAGAATAGTCCTCTACCATTTGACCACAGTGGCAGTTCGGGTTTTTAGTGATTAATTGGAGATATGAGTCTCATGGAGTCTTTTCAGTGTTCACTATGATCCTCATATCTCAGCCTCTAGATTATACTTTTTAAATCCACTCTGACAATCTCTTGCTTTTGATTGGTTTATTTGTATTATTATTATTATTATTTTGTTGGTCATGGGGCTTGAATTCTGGGCCTGGGCACTGTCACTGAGCTCTTTAGCTCAAGGCTAGAGCTCTACCACTTGAGCAGCAGTGCCACTACCGGCTTTTTCTGCTTATATGGTGCTGAGGAACCGAACCCAGGGCCTCATGAATGTGAGACAAGCACACTACCACTGAGCCACCTTCCTAGCCCATTGTTATTTTTGATGTAGTGGGATTTATTTCTGCCATTTTTTTGCATGTCTTATACCTTTTATTTCTGTTTCTCTCCCTCCCTTCCTCTCTCCTTCTTCTTTCCTATGTTCCTTTCTTCACAACCATCCCCCTCCCCCTTTTCTTTCTGTTTTTGGTACAGGTCCTGGGACTTGAACCCAGTGCTTGGGTTCTATCCCTGAGCTTCTCTCCCCCCCCTCCCCCCCCAAGGCTAGCAATCTACTACTTGAGCTGCAACTTTATTTCTGGCTTTTTGATGGTTAATTCGAGATAAGAGTCTCATAGACTTTCCTGCCCCAGCTGGCTTCAAACTCTGATACTAGATATCAGCCTCCTGAGTAGCTAGGATTACAGGCCTGAGTCACCAGCACCTGACTATGCCTTATTTATTCCTTAAAATTTTCCTTCATTGCTTGATTTTTATGACTTTTAGAATTTTTTTTTGTTTTTGCTTTTGTTTGTCATAGTACAAAGGATTGAACTCAGGGACTTATGCCTATTTTTTTTTAGATAGGGGTCTTGTGATAATTTTGCTCAGGCTAGCTTTGAATCATGAACCTCCAATCTTCACCTGCCAAGAAGCTGAGGATTACATGTGTATATCAACCTGCCAAGCTTGGAGTATTTTCTTGTAGTTTTTGAACTTACCAAAATCAGCTTCAGAATTATACTATAAGTTGAATTCTATTAATGTTACCCCTATATAGTTTTGTTCTCTTTACTGTTTTTTCCTGGTGTTCTTTTTTCATGTATGTACATCTATTAATGTTACAAACTGAATGGAGTATTGTTATGATTTTACCATCTGTCATTATGTATTGTTATAATTGTGATCTTACCATCTGTCATTGTTTCCTTAGTCTAATTTTATTTACACTCTTCTTTGTGCTGTTATTGATAGTTATATTATTCATGTTTTCATATGTTACACAAAAATACACTATATCTTTATGCCATTTTATACACTTGTTTTTAAAAATCAGTTAAACAGAAAAGGAGCAAAAAATGTAGGCATTCATAGTGTGTTAGTTACGTGGTTACTGATGCTCTTGGTATGAATTAGATCACTTCTTTCAGTCTAAAGGACTCCCTTTGGTATTTCTTGTAGTACCGATCTGCTAGCAGTGAATTCTCTCAGCTTCTGTTTATTTTGGAATGTATTTATTTTACCTTTAATGATGGTGAAGGATATCTTTCCTAGACATATTCTTGGTAGACAATGTTATTGTTTTGTTTTTGAGCACTGACTTCTAAGTTCTGTGTCTTCTGAGAAGTCAGCTATTAATCTTACTGGATTCCCTTGTAAGTGATGTGTCATTTTTCCCTTGCTGCATTCAAGGTGTTCTTTTGTTAAACTTTTTATTATTTTACCATTGTATGCTGGTGGAGCTCTGTGTTTATTCTCCTTGGATTTTTTTGAGCTCTCTAGATGTACAAGTTACTACTTCTCAGTAAATTTGGGCAGTATTCCATCATTTCTAAGTATTTTTTTTGTGTTCCCACTACAAATACAATAATGCTCTAAATCTGAGGCTTTGTTCATTTTTCTTCATTCTTTTCTCCTTAGCTAATATAATATTTATGCTACTCCTTTCCTCTGCCAGTTCAATTCTATTGTTGTATTAGTCAGGGATTTTGTTTTATTTTTATTTTGTTTTCTTGTTACACTGGAATTTGAATTAAGAGCTTCATGCTTGTTTGGCTGGTGCTCTATCTCTTAAGCTATACCTCTAGGCTTGCTTTTTGCTGGTTATTTTGGAGACTAAGTTTCACAGAATTTTCTGCCTGAGCTGGGCTTCAACTTCAATCTTCAGATCTTAGACTCCTGAGTAAACAGGATTACAGGTGTGAGCCACTCATGCTTAGTTTATCAGGATTTTCTTGAGAAACTATGTATGATGGGTGAGTATGTGTGTTAGAAATCCTTATGGTGAGTATTTTCCCCAATATTACTGTTCTTTTCAGCTCTAGAGTATATAGTGATGTGTGATAATCAGGTCCCCAACACTGTGATAAATATTTGAGAAAACCCAATTTGTAAGGGTGACAGGTTTATTATAGCTCAGGGTTTCAGAGATCTATCCATGGTTTTGTGATTCTGTTGCCTTTAGCAGTGCTGTTAAACCAAAATGGGGAGTGCAGAGTGGAGGTGGCTTGTTAAACTAATGGTGGCTAGGAAGCAGAGAGAGATAGGAAAGGGGGTAGCTCCTTTAAGGACATTTCACTAATGATCTAACTTACTTCCAGGAGGCTCCACCTCCTAATGATTCTCTCACATCAGCAGTGATACAAGCCTTGGGACTAAGCCTTTAATCTGTGGACTTTGGTAGGTGGGGGCAGTTAAGATCCAAACTATAGCATGAAAAACTTAGGTCATGATGATAAAGTCTAATCTGCTACCTCTGAGTTGAGGAATAAGAAAGCTGGTGGTGTAATTTGGCTAGTCTAAACTCCTGAGGGCCAGGAGAATTGAAAGTATAAACCTGTCTTTATTCAAGTCCAGTGGCACATGAACCAGGAGAAGGAGATATCTTTTTCTGTTTTAGCTCAAACAAATTTGACTTTCCTCCACTTTTTAAAAAATCTATTCAGGGTAGAGACTGATATATTGCATGTTTACCTACACGATAAAAGTGACTTTTCTTCAATCCACTAATTCAAAAGCTAGTCTTTTCCAGAAATACCTCATAGACAAACCAAGAAGTGTTGTCTGATTAGCTATCCGGGCATCCCTTAGCCCAGTTAAGTTGACACATAAAATTACTCCTCACAAGGCTCTCTAGTGAATTTTTTATTTTTATTTTACTTTGTATAAAATTCTAGATTTTATTTATTTCTAAAGCTTTATCCATATTCTATATTTAATGTAATGTTGTCATGCCTTCTTATACTTCTTTTGTGTGTTTGTGTGTGTGTGTGTGTGTGTGTGTGTGTGCGCGTGCGCGCGTGCACATGCATGCATGCATACTCATGCATAAGCATGTATGTGCCCACTTGCTCATCTTGGAGCAAGTTCTTGGGTGGACTAGGTTCAAATTGCAATTCTGAGTAACTAGGATTATAGGAGTGAGCCATGGGCACCCAACTTCCCCCTCCCCCCACCTCCAGTGATACCCAGGCTTGAACTCAAGGATTTGTGCTTGCTAGGCAGGTGCTATACTGCTTGAGCAATTGCATGAGCCATACTTTTAGTCTTTTGTGCTGTGGTTAGTTTGTTGTTGTTGTTGTTGTTGTTGGTTGTGGGGCTTGAACTCTGGGCCTGGGCGCTGTCCCTCAGCTCTTCAGCTCAAGGCTAGCGCTCTACCACTTGAGCCACAGCACCACTTCCCTGTGGTTAGGTTTTTTTTTTTTTTCCAGTCATGGGGCCTGAACTTTGGGCCTGGGTGCTGTCCCTCAGCTATTCAGCTCAAGGCTAGTGCTCTACCACTTGAGCCACAGCTCCACTTCTGGCTTTTTCTGCTTATGTGGTGCTGAGGAATCGAACCCAGGGCCTCATGCATGCAAGGCAAACACTCTACCCCTGAGCCACCTTCCCAGCCCCCCCTGTGGTTAGTTTTGAGATAATCTTGGCTTTTTTTTTACTGGGACTAAACTAGGCTTTAATCCTATTTTCTGCATAAGTGAAAGGAGCTTGCCACTGATGAGCTTTTTCTGTTGAGAGAAGATCTCACAAACTACTTTTTCTCCAGTCTAACCTTGACTGTCATCCTCCTGATCTCAGTCATCCTCCTGATCTCAGCCTTCTATGTAGCTAAGATATCAGGCATGTACCACCATGCTTAACTGTTGGTTGAGAATAGATCTTGTAAACTTTCTGCTGAGGCTGGCCTTGAACCATAATCCTCCTGGTTTCTGCTTTTTGTTTTTGCTGGTCCTGGGGCTTGAACTCTGGGCCTGAGCATTGTCCCTGAGCTTTCTGCTCAAGGCTGGCTTTCTACCACTTGAGCCACAGCACCACTTCTGGCTTTTTCTTTCTTTCTTTCTTTCTTTTTTTTTGAGTCCGATCATGGGGCCTGGGCGCTGTCCCTCAGCTCTTCAGCTCAAGGCTAGCACTCTACCACTTGAGCCACAGCGCCACTTCTGGCTTTTTTTCTTTTTTCTTTTATGGTGCTGGGGAATCGAACCCAGGGCCTCAGGCATTCAAGGCAAGTGCTCTACCACTGAGCCACCTTCCCAGCCCCTACTTCTGGCTTTTTCTGAGTAGTTTATTGAGAAGAGTCTTGAGGACTTTCCTGCCTGGGCTGACTTTGAACTGTGAGCCTCAGATCTCGGCCAACCCTGAGTAGCTAGGATTACGGTGTGAGCTACCAGTGCCTGGCTGATTTCTGCCTCCTGATAAGCGGCGATTATAGCTGTGAACCAATAGCTTTTGGTTTTGGAGCACACTCCTAAATACATTATCTGGTTTTAGTCATGGGCAGTTTCTGTTGTTCGATTTTTTTTTTCTGATTTATAGGTCATGCTTCTTTGCATATAATTCTTTGCTACATAGTGGACATTTTACATAAATACATTTTAGTAATTCTCCTTTTCCTCAGGACTTTTTATTTGATTAGTGATTGGCTTGAAAAATTAATACAAGGTCTGCTCCTCCAAAAGTGTTGTATATATGGTGTTGCTTTTGAGGGTGGCACAGCTGTGGATTTGTCCACAGTCTTCTTGATAAGCCATTGTTTTAGTAGAGTTTTCTTCCATTTTACTGGCTGATTTTTTATAGTAATTCAGCTACAGATTAATCATATTGTGGTTTCATGTTTAATATTTATTTGACCTGACAGGACTCCTAGCTTTTACTTTTTCCAGTTTTCTCCTCCAAGCTAGCTATTCCTTAGACTGAGTATTCATTACATGTCTGTTTCTCCACATTCCCATCTTCTTCATGCTGTTTCAAATGTAGCCAGTTCCTTTGGGAAGAGAATAGTAATTGCTTCAGGTAATATTTTTGAGCCAGGAAGTAGGGACAGTGACAGGCATTTCTGAGTTGACATTACTCTGGGGAGTTGAGCACTAGATGGGCATACAAGTTTTACTTTCCCCTGACTCTGCTTCTGTAGTATGTAACCACTGTCCCATGAGCCCCTGAGAGGGCTGTTCATGCCTCAGTATTCTCAGTACACTGCATACTCAGTACTCAGTATACTGGTAGACTTCTGTTACGTCCAAGGGAGATGGGTGAGAAGGGAACCCCTAGGTCTTAGCCGCACTCACCTGGAACTAAGCCTCAGCACCAAACAGGTATGAGAGTGCATAGAAAAATAAGATACATTTTCTGTTATAAACATGGAGCTATTTTATTGAAAGTGATCTTATTTGTAAACAAAAGCAATAAATAAAAGTTTTTAGCATTTTTCTTTTAAAGGAAATGAATAACAAGTATAAGATTTGGAGTATACCATCATCCTTCTGGATCACTGAAATTGTCTGCTGTGTTGATGTCTTCTGTGTGCTGGGCACTGTTAGGTTCTGGGATGCATTAGTAAACATGTCCGAGACTGGTCTTGCCAGTTGTAGGAGAGGAGAGCTGAAAAACTAGGAGGAACTGAATAATTTGAACAATAGCATGTGTTGAAACTTTTTTTTAGTTTGAAATATACCATACATTAAAAAGTTAGTAGAGCCGGGCGCTGGTGGCTCACGCTTGTAATCCTAGCTACTCAGGAGGCTGAGAGCTGAGGATCGCGGTTTAAAGCCAGCCCAGACAGGAGAGACCATGAGACTCCTATCTCCAATAAACCACCAGAAAACTGGAAGTGGCGCTGTGGCTCAAGTGGTAGAGCACTAGCCTTGAGCTGAAGAGCTGAGGGACAGTGCCTAGGCCCAGAGTTCAGGCCCCACGACCGACAAAAAAAAAAAAATGTTAGTATACAAGGTTCCTTTGTACTTTCCCCTCAAGCTTTCACCAGTACTAACAACTAATATAACCAGAGTGCAGTTTTCTAATCATATAACTAACTTTGATACAGTACTATTAGCTCATCTGTAAATCTTACTGAATTTCATTAATTTTCCCACTAATGACCTTATGTACAAGGCTCAACCCATGATCCCATATTGCATTCAGTTGTCAAGTTTCTTTCCTTATGGGAAATTTCCTCAGGGGTGTGTGTGTGTGTGTGTGTGTGTGTGTGTGTGTGTGTGTGTGTGTGTGTGTGTGTGTGTGTGTGTGTGTGTGTGTGTGTGTGTGTGTGTGTGTGTGTGTGTGTGTGTGTGTGTGTGTGTGTGTGTGTGTGTGTGTGTGTGTGTGTGTGTTGGTACTGCTTGAGCTCAGGGACTCAGGCTTTTCATTCGTGGCTGGCACTACTGCTTGAGTCACACTTCCAGTTTGACTTTTTTCTGCTGGTTAATTGGAGATAGAGTCTGATGGACTTTTTTCCCTGGACTAATTTTGAATCATGATTCTTCTATGAGTAGCTAGGATTACATTTATTAGCCACCCATTCCAGGCTCCCATACTCTTTTTTTAAATCTTGTATGTCCTTGGAACTTTAGCTAAGATTTGGACATTTATGTTGTAGATTGTCCACTAATTTGCATTTATCTGATTATTTGCTGGAGGAGATACAGTTTCGGCAAGGATCTCACATAATTGGTGCTATGTCCTTCCCAGTGCATTGTACTGTGAGGTGCATGGTGTCCATGAATCTTGATCTTGAGTATGATGACTTGGAGCAGTTGTTAAAGGTAAAGATTATGTCCTGATTTTAATAGTAACTGCAAAGTTACTATTTTTTTGCCTTTGTAGTTAGTGAGCATTTTTGTGGAGGTATCGCATCACAGATTTTTTTTTTTTGCCCACAGATTTTAGCATGCATGATGATTTTTTTCTGCAACAGTTATTATTGAACACTGGCCAAATATGTTTTCTACCATTCATTTTAATTTATTCTTATTAATTGGAACTATGGAGTCAAGTGAAAAGTAGTTTCACTAGGGTACAATATTTATACAGTTTTTTTTCTTTTTAGTTTTGTGATACAGTCTACTGCAGTTTCCCACAATTACTTGCTGTTTTTTAAAAAAATCTTAGTCACTTTTTCTCTGGTATTATTCATTTATAATCAATTTAGGTAATTTATTACTGTTTGTAATCCATTTTGGGTTCCCCCCATTTTTTGTCTAGTTGAAACAATTTACATTTTGGTTCTGTGAAACAAAATCTTCATAAAAGAACTGTAAAAAAAAAAAAGGCATACCGCCTCCCTTCTTTCTACATAGATCCTATCTAACTATATATATATATTTTTTTTTTTTTTTTTTTTTTTTTTTTTTTAGGGGGTCCGGTCGTGGGGCCTGAACTCTGGGCCTGGGCGCTGTCCCTCAGCTCTTCAGCTCAAGGCTAGCACTCTACCACTTGAGCCACAGCACCACTTCTGGCTTTTTTCTTTTTGCTTATGTGGTGCTGAGGAGTCGAACCCAAGGCCTCATGCATGCAAGGCAAGCGCTCTACCACTTAGCCACCTTCCCAGCCCCCTAACTATATTGTATAGCTATTCAGTATTATTATTATTTGTTTTAATCTGCCTAGATTTCTTGTTGCACAAACTGAGAGATACTGAACATTTCCTTATTTCTTCCTCTTTTTTATATGAAGAGTAGCATACTGAAGACCTTTTATCCATTGCCTTTTTTACTTGGCAATATATCCTAGAAATCACTCCATATTTATTCATAGAGTTCATCCTCATTTTTCTCAGCTACGTAATATACATTTATTCAATTTTTTTCAGTGTTTTCTTTTAAGCTTTGTGCTAGGGCTTGAATAATGGAAATCTAGTTTACAGTTTTATTTTAAGGTCTAATTTTGGCCTTAATTTTCATGGGAAATTAAGAACTTAATTTTTGGAAGAAGAGTTGCCCTTTATGTTGCAAACATGAAATTCTGGAGAGAGTTGATTTGTTTAACATTTCAATTTAAATGCCTTGTTTAAGAACAGCAGAATCTATATCATTTTTGCTGAAGCATATTTTGTTTAGCTATTAAACATGACTTTTAGTTTGCAAAACTAAAGATAAAATTGGGTCAAGCTAGGCATGCCTGTAACCCTAGTACTGAGAGGAGGCTGACGCAGGAGGATCATGAGTTCAGTGTCAATCTATAATACATAGTGAAACTCAGTCTCAGTCAACTAATCAACCAAAATTTTACTATCTCCCAACTTCCCTAACAGGAAGTTAAAAAGTAACAAAATCATAGTCATTATTCCATTTTTTGAAGTTGATTTTTCCAGTTTTAAAAATGTTAAATGTTGCTGGGCTCCAGTGGCTCACACTTGTAATTCTAGCTACTCAAGAGACTGAGATCTGAGGATCAAACTGTGAAGCCAGACTAGTCAGAAAATTTTGGGAATCTTTTATTTCCAATTATCTACACCAAAACAAAACAAAACAAAAAAGAAAAGAAAGTGGTATAGCACTAGCCTTGGACAAAAAAGCTCAGGGACAACATCAATGCTCAGAGTTCTAGCTTTGGGATCAGCACACACACACACACACACACACACACACACAAATACACAAATATTTGCATACTGTTTTTTTCTCTTTTCCTTGCACAGTTGAGATGATGTGATAGGGTATTCTAGTTAAGAGAAAGAGAAGTTGACATACAAATCTGTCTTTTGTTCAATAGATGCAGACATTATTGTCTTCAGAACAGTTTTTTTTCTTTAAATATTTTAATTCAAGTATAACATAAATGTGAAAAACACACACATCCTGAATGTTCAGCTTGGACATGTATTGTAACCAATAGAATAGTCTAGTGCTCCCTTCTCCTTTCTGAGTTCTTTGGGTTATCAACTTCTTTTAAAAAAGGAGTCTTTCTCATAGTGCTTCTCTGAAGGAACCAAGTCTTGGGTTTTATTGTTTTTCATGAAGTTTGTATTTAGCCTTCCTACCTACCCTTTCCCCAACATTGATAGAACTCTGTCTGCTCTTGCACAGTGACAGAAGGCAAAGAGGCTGAGTTGTAAAACCTGCCTCCTGAAGTAGGCCACTGTGCAGGGGCAACTGGAGTGATGAGAATAAGTAATGTTACTTTTTCAGAGGTACAGCCAGAGGGCTGCCATAGGACTGAGATAAAAGCAGCTCATTCTGAAAGGGATTCTGGGAAGGTTTCTTAAAAGAAGTGATATTCAGGGGCTGGAAAAATGGCTTAGTTGGTAGAATACTTGCCTAGCCTACATGAAGCCCTGGGTTTGATTCCTCAGTACCACATAAACAGGAAAAAAAAAGCTGGAAGTGGTGCTGTGGCTCAAGTGGTAGAGTGCTAGCCTTGAGCAAAAGAAGCTCAGGGACAGTGCCTAGGCGCTGAGTTCTCAAGCCCCAGGACTGGCAAAAAAGTGATATTCAAGTTTTCTAAAAGGTGAATATGAATTAGAAGATAGGCATTCCCTGTAATAATAGAGAAGGTGGATATTGGATTGAAACAAGAGATGTCTAAGTGGTGGAATATTGAATCACAGAATTTGACCAGGTAGGCCAGAGTTTGGCCTAGAGTTTGGTCAAGAGTCTGAAATATATTCAGGAGTCCTTTCTTTAATAGAAGGGGAGCTGGAAATGAGAGGGATAATAAGGAGGTAATAAGGACTAGACATTTCTGTTAGCTCTAAGAGTAGGTGTGATGACAGTAATGGTAACAGAAAATCTGAAGGGCTCTGGAGGGGTTTGTGATGGAGAATGTCATTATTATCTTTTCTAAAGTTTCTTGTAAAATATCTCTATACTAAGTACCTTTCGGGAGTGGGGAATTGATGCTGACATGGCACGTATATACATACATACATACATACATATATATATATATATACACACACACACACACATGTCTTTTTTGCTGTGTATTGCTTGAAAGTACAACTCACTGTTTTGAACTTTAAAACATTTTAATCAGTAAACAAAACAAGTTCAAATACTGTAAGACTTACCATATTTATATTTAATTCAAAGTTATTAACACCATAGGTTTCATTCTTTAGTTTCTGAACATTCTGAAAGTTATGATTGTAGTAATTAGTATTTTTATACTTCTCTGTGATTTTAGAAATCTTAAGCTGATGACAAAAACTGATGTCTTCTAAGACTACTTAAGCTAAGCAGGATCAGATTGAGACAATATTGAGCAAAACCAGAGACCTGTTTACTTTTCCAAGATAATTCTCATCTGGGCTATTTGTGATCTAGTTGGGTTCTGCTGTGGTTTGAACCTTAATTCCTCAACCCTCCCCCCCCACCCCCACAAGGCCCCAGCTTGGCTTTATTGGGCAATAGTAGAACCTTTAAGAGATGGGGCCTGGTGAGAGGTCCATAGTTCACATAGGCATGCTCCAAAGGTGCTCCTGGGCCCCTCCTCTTTTGGCATGAGATGAGTGGAGTTTTGTGTTGTTTTGTTACTGGTCCTGAGGCTTGAACTCCGAGCCTGGGCACTGTACCACTTGAGCCTCAGCCTACTTTCAGATTTTTGGTAGTTTAATGGAGATAAGTTTCACAGATTGCCCCAGTTGGCTTTGAACCATGATCATCAGATCTCAGCTTCCAGTCGCTAGGATTACAGGTTTGAGCCACCAACTTCTTGCAAGTTGGGTATTTTCATTCATTACGTGCTCTTGATATATGCTATTTCACCAAAGGCCCAGAACAACAGGATCTGAAACTTCTAAAACTGTTTACTGAAACAACCTTTTGTGCTTATCAGTGGTACCTGTTATAGTAACAGAAAGTTGACTAACACAGATCCTTTTTGCATTTAAACTTGCTAGATTACCAAGTCCTTCAGAGCTCACATTTTATCCTTTCAGATATGAGTCATTTTCCTTTGGTCATTATCCTGACCTGGTATTCTTTGGGAGTTTCTACATAGACAAACATGTTATCTTCAAAGAGATTTTTATTTTTTTCTACTCTGTACACATTTTATTTTGCTTAATTGCATTAAATAGGACTTCTAATATGATAGTATTATACTGGAATATGATGGAGGGCATGTATCCTTTCCTTGTTTTTGATCTTAAGAGGATAAGTTTGTTTTCTCAAGTGGGGAAGCATCCAGTTTCTCACATTAGTGTGATGTTAATGATCTTTTTTCCTTCTCCCATTACCAAGGTTTGAACTCAGAGCCTTGCTTTGCTAGGCAGTGTTCTACCACTTGAGCCTCACCTCCAGCCTTTTTTTTTTTTTTTTAAATGTTGTTTATTTTTGAGGCAAGGTCTTGCTTACTGCTGGGCATGCATCTGAAATGCAACCTCCCTATTTATGCTTCCCATGTACCTGGGATGGCAGATGTGTACCACTAGCTATTAATAGTTGAAATGGAGTTTTTAAACTTTTTCTCGGACTGACCTCTTAATTTCAATCTTTCTGATTTTAGCTTCCTAAATAGGTAGGATTACCGGCATGAGTCAATGTGCTCAGCTACTCTAAGTCTTTTATAGCTATATTAGGTATCTGTTTTTATTACTCTTTCTTTCTAGGCACACTTGATACCTCACACTCTGAAGCTTTCTGTTCCAATTTCTTTTGATCTATTTTTCTTCATGTTCTTCAAATTATTTCTAGTCTGATTCCAGGTTCATTGATTGTTCTGTTCATCTGCCATCTAAAATTATCTGTTGAGCCTAGCTAGTGAGTTTTAAAAATTTTAATAGCTGTAATAAGTCTAGAATTTGCATTTTGTTTAATATTTTTATATTGTTTTAATATTTTTCCCTAATTTTATTTTCATTATACTTTTCCTTTAGTTCTTTACAGATAGCTTTATTTAGTCCTTTTAGCATGTTTACAGTAACTATTTTGAAGTCTTCATCTTCTAGGCCCACAGCTGGAGGTAGTCAGAAACCATTTCTATTGACTACTGCCTATGGGTCACATTGTTTTTTCCTCAGCCTCTTGTAAAAGTTTTGTTGACATTTTATATTTGTAACTTAGATATTGATTCACCTCTGGACTATGACTTGGTGCTCCTGAAGATAGTAGTGAATTTGTTATTGTTCCCTTCCCCTTACCTCTTCTCCCTTTTCCACCCTTCCTTTCCCCTCCTGTGTGTGTGTGTGTGTGTGTGTGTGTGTGTGTGTGTGTGTATCTGTCTATGTGTCTTCTGTCTGTCTTGTCTGTGCGTGTGCTCCAGAATACATTTTTGGCTGTTTCTTCTTCTCTTCTATGTGCGTGCACATGTTCTGTTGGCCCAGTAGTTGTGGGTAACTTGGGCTTGTCTGCAAGCTCCTAGCCTCCAGTCAGCGTGGGATTTGTAAAAAGATTTTTTTGTGTGTGCTAGTACTGGGCCTTGAACCCAGGGTCTGGACATTGTGCTTTACCACTTACCATTGTGCTTTACCACTTAAGCGAGCCACAGCTCTATTTCCCAAGTTTAGAGGTGAGAGTCCCAGGGATTTTCCAGCCTGGGCTGGCTTTAAACTGAGATCCTCAGATCTCAGCCTCCTGAGTAGCTAGGACTATAGGATTGAACCACCCGTGTTTGATGGTAAAAAGATTTGAAAACTCTGTACAGCCTAAAAGTCCTATAAGTGTTTAGCTAGTCTGCCAGTTAGTTCATTGCTTGCCCCAAATAGAACAGTTAACGCCAGGCTAGTAGAGCCTCTGGCACTTCACATCCACTTGCCCCCTTTATTGTTATGTGGATTGCCAACATCCAAATTAGTTGAGTCCCCACCGCAGTACCTTTGAAGCTGGTGTTCCAAGTCTGCCCCACCCTTGCTGACCTTTTTAGAGTGACAGAACTGGAGAGAGCTGAGGACAGCTCCTGGCAAGAAAGTCAGAGTTTATGCTGTTCCTAGTTCAAGTTTAGTCATTTTTATAAATAAACACTTCTCAGTCTGTTGAATGCCTTTGCTTCATTTCCAGAGTACTGAAATGACTGCTTTTTACTATTTTGACCAGCTCTGTAATTGCTTTATGAGGGAAGAATTTGTGGGCCTCCTTTTACCTTTAGGCCAGAATTGAGTAGTTCTTAATGTTCCTGCAGGTGACCAGAGTGGAGAACCTTGCCCCTAGCTTTCCTAGGCTTTAATATATGCACAAAAATCATAGTATAGTAAAGCTTTTGCCATAAACACTTTCCAAAATAGAACAGTATAAGGGCTGAGACACCATAAATTAAAACAGGAACTAAATAGGGGCCAGAATATAGACCTTGCCTCTGCTGTTATGGCCAAAAGCTTTTCTTATTTATATATTAAAGTTGAGGGTTTGATTTCTTGGACTTGCTATGGTTATTATTTTGTGTTCAGCTCAGTTGACTAGCATCCATTTGCACAGCCAACTAATCTAATTTTTTCAGATTGGAAATCTTCTTAAGCATGTGCTATGCTCAGAGGTTGTCTGGAATCTATGCTTGTTGTATTCTTAACTTTGAGAGGAAATTATTCATGGCTGATATATTAGAGGAGACTAAATTGGGAACATTATGTTATTACAGAACATTAGCTAACTAATTTTTTGATGCTAGTTTAGAAAGACTGCCTATCAGACTTTGGCTATAAGAGATTTTGTCCAGCCATTAAACTCAGCATGTACTATAAAATACATAGATAAAGATTGCATTCTATTCTTAAGCTAGTAGTGGGTGAACACAACATTAAAAGAAGGGACTAATTAACCAGTCTTACTTAATAGAATGTAAATATATATGTAAACAAATGAATATATAGTTGGTTTATTTTTAATTTTTTTTTTTGGGGGGGGGGTCTGGTCGTGAGGCCTGAACTCTGGGCCTGGGCGCTGTCCCTCAGCTCTTCAGCTCAAGGCTAGCGCTCTACCACTTGAGCCACAGCAACACTTCCGGCTTTTTTTTCTTTTTGCTTATGTGGTGCTGAGGAATCGAACCCAGGGCCTCAGGCATGCAAGGCAAGCGCTCTACCACTGAGCCACCTTCCCAGCCCATAGTTGGTTTATTTTTTGTTTTTTTTGGTGCCAATACTGGGGCTTGAACTCAGGGCCTTGTGCTCTTGTTAAGCATTTTTTTTCCTCAAGGCTGGCCCTCTGCCACTTAGACACATTTCTGCTTCTGTCTTTAGGCTGGCTTTGAAACTGTGTCCTTGGATTTCAACCAAGTTTACAGGTGTGAACCCAGCCACCTGCACCCGGCTCTGTTTAACTCTTAAAGTACAAGTGAACTGAATCTAGTTACCAGATGAATGCTACTATTTTTAGTATTTTATCTTTCATTTTTCTGACTAGTAGTTTTCCCAGGATCCCTGGAGATTTCTAGGCTTTTTCAGGAGAGGCTCAGGAAACATGACTTTTAAAAATAATAATATTGATATTGATGATTTGCCTTTTTCACTCTCATAAGGTATAGAAGCAGCTGGGTGCTGATGGCTCATGCTTGTAAACCTAGTGATTCAGGAGACTGAGATCTGAGGATCACGGTTCAGAGTCAGCTTGGGCAGGAAAATCCATGAGACTCTACTCCCCAATTAACCACCAGAAAATTGGAAATGGTGCTGTGACTCAAAGTGGTAGAATACAAGTCTTGAGCAAAAGAGCTCAGGACAGTGCCCAGGCTCCAAGTTCAAGCCCCACAACTGACAAAAAAAAAAAAAAAGAACCAGATTTAGAAGTTAGCTGTTTTCTTTTCTAATTATATTTTTATTATCTTTATTTGCACAAAGGGGTTACAATTGAATATGTCAGTTTATGAGTACAATGCATCTTGATCAATATTACCTATTTCATTGTTTTCCCACATTCCTCCCAACCCCAGTGAAGTCAGACATTAAAAGGTTTTGAACAAATAGCACTCTTCACTATTTTTTTTTGTTTTAGAAAATGGTTATTTTTCATGGTCTTTATGCTAATGTGATAGGCTTTAAAATAAATTTTAAATATTTTATAAGTTTATTGGCTTTAATTTCTAAAATCATAAATGTTCATGGATAAAATTCATATAAAAGATCTTTGGAGTCTACTAATTTTGAAGAGTATAAAGGAATTCTGAGACCAAGCAGTATGAAAATGATTATTAACACACATACCAGTATATCTCTTTTACGATGTAATTTTCCTCATGCTGTGCATATTGTAGTCTTCAGTTTTTGCTAACTATATCACAAATGTTTCCCATGAATTTTTAATGGGTCCTAGTATTATAAAATTATCATATGAAACTGTATAAATAATGTTGTGATAAACTGGCACCAGTGACTCATGCCTATAATCCTAGCTACTCAGGAGGCTGAGATCTGAAGATTGAGGTTCAAAGCCAGAAGAAAAGTCCATAAGACTCTTATCTCTAATAACCTCCAAAAAAATAACCAGAAGTAGAGCTGTGGCTTAAGTGGTAGAGCACTAGCCTTGAGTAAAAAAAACCTCAAGGGCAATGCTCAGGCCTTGAGTTCAAGCCTCTGGATTGGCGTAAAAAATGTGATACACTTTGTGATATTATTGATCAGTTTCTTATAATTTTAAAATTTAAGATTATTTTCCTCAAAGTGATTAGTTGCTAGAAATTGCTTCATATTCTGCAAGACCTTGCCATAAGAGAAAGAAAAAGAACTGGTAAAATACCATTTCTGTTGAGCCCCCAAAAAAAGTCAATGTAGTATTTCCATCAGAAAGGCCTTCTGCAAGGTTTGGCTTTGGCATCTGGAAACTTGGCTGATAAATACTGATAAGGATACTTTCCCTACATAATATGAATGGCTTCTTTCGCCTGAACTATTTGTAGAGGTCTTGTGGCTTAACTGAACATTTACTTTCTGTCTCAGAACCTGGAATTTTGTAATGTGCTAAGCAAAGGCTGCTACATGACCAGCTCCCAGTGATAGACTCAGGTGTTGAGTTGTTTAAACTTCTCTGGTATTTAGTGATTTGAGTGTGTTTGTGTCCTGCACAACTCCACTCCAGTACAACTTCTAGAAATTTTGCCTGGTATCCTTCAAACTTGTATCCGTGTGCCTTTTCCTTTTGCCAGTAAGTATCTCTTTAGTCCTGAAGGAGAGAGTTGGTGGAGGGTAGCCTTGGGTACTCCTGCCACAAGGAACTCATAGTTCAGTAGTGGAAAAGAAATAGGTGTGTAATTATGGTACAGTGCCACAAAACAGGTGTTCAATTAACAAGGTAAGAGGAGCTGGAGAACAGATGAGGAATAAAACATGGGCTTCTGGTAGCATCTATGTGGAGAAGAAAAGTAGATGAGCACCAACCAAAATAAGCAAATGGAGTGAAATTTCAATTTACAATTTAATGGGAGCTTGGCACTAGTGGCTCGTGGTTGTAATCCTAACTACTCAGGAGGCTGAAATCTCAGGATTATGGGTTGAAACAAGCCTAGACAAGAAAGTCCTGAGACTCTTATCTCCAGTTACTCAGCAAGCTGCTGGAAATGGAGGTGTGGCTCAAGTGATACAGCACCAAACCTGAGCCAAAGAGCTAAGGAACAATAACCCTCAACTCAAGTTCAAGCCCCAATACTAGCACACACACACAAAGGTGAAAATCAGGAAGATAGATAAGCAAGGGCTAAGGTATTTCTGAGACCTCAGTCTACATATGATTTCAGAGTTTGTGTATTTATAGCAGTTTCAATCTGTTACCTATAAGCAAAAGGCCATCTTCTTTGTCCCCTTTCCTCAGAATTAGAACTGGCTTAATAAGGTAGAGGACCATGTAGGAACTGTTAGGATGAAATCATGAAGTGGTGTATTTCTAGATTCTTCCTATTCTTAGACATCATAGTTCCAAAGGTGAGGACTCCCAAATGCTGATGTAAGCTCTGAGTACTGTGGGAAGAGATGGATAGGGGGAGTTTGATAGCTTCCCTAAGCTCAATTTTTAAAGTCCCTAATTACACTAGGAAAAACAAAGTGTCATTTACTGTATGGGTTCAATTAACTTACTTTGATTGTAAGTAATTTTGTAAATACTACAGGAATAAGATAAGTGATCATGACAAAAAAAACCACTTTAAATTGAATAAGAATTTGAAGATTGAGAGCCAAATTTTTTTCTTCATTAGTTACTAATTTTTTAAATATTTTTTTATTGTGAAAATACTGTACAGAGGAGTTACAGTTACATGGGCAAGATAATGAGTACATTTCTTATTTCTTATCAAGCATTGTAGCCTCCTCCTTTCCCCTTCCCATCCCTTCCCATCCTCTTCCCCCCCCCCCCCCCCGCCCCGCACCCCACCCAATCCTCCTCTCCCCCTCCCCCCACATGAAAGTTGTAAAGTTCGTTTTCAACATAACTACTTGTACATCTCATTGTTGCAATGGGTCCACCTGTATCCCTATTTAAATGATTTGTTTTTATTCTGCCTATTTCTTGTTTGGTAGATATATCTAGGCTGAAGTGGACAATTTGCTCATTAACTGTCATGAATGAGCATGGAACACATCTTTGTAAATTCTAATTCCAGTGAGTCTTCAGTAGATTCTAGCTTCCCATTACTTCTAGTTCTGCTCTAGAAACAACAGGACACACAATTTTTGAGCTGGGTGCCAGTAACTCATGCCTATGATCCTAACTACTCAGAAAGCTGAGATAAGGATTGTGCAGTAAAGTCTGTGAGACTCTATCTCCAGTAAATTACAAAAGAAGCAGAAGTGGAGCTGTGACTCAAGTGTTAGAGCACTAGCTTTGAGCAAATGAAGCCCAAGGATAGTGCCTAGACTATGAGTTCAAGCCCCAGAACTGGCAACACAGACATACACACAACTTTTGAAAACTGACATTTCATAATTATATTGAAGAGAGAAAGGGCTTTGTGCTGGAACTGCAAAAATACCAAGTAGAATAATCAGTGAAGTAGTTTTTATTTTTTATTTTTATTGTGAACATACTGTACAGAGGGGTTACAATTACATGGGCAAGATAATGAGTACATTTCGTATCAAGCATTGTAGCCTCCTCCTTTGTTTACCCTTCACATCCCTTCCCAGCCTCCCCCCTCCTCCCCACCCAATCCTCCTCCCCCCACCAAAGTTGTAAAGTTGGTTTTTGACATGACAACTTGTACTTCTCATTGCTGCAACAGGTCCACCTGTATCCTTATTTAAACGACTTGTTTTTCCCCTTCCCCTCCACAAATTATACCGACATCAAATACAGTGAAAGCAGGGGTTATACGGTGGGGGAGGGGCATACAAAGCAACAAAGAAATAATCTTATAAATGCGCTAGAAACAAATGCATGAAAGAAAAAAAGCATTTAAATACATATCTTAGGGTTCATTTTCCTAACATCACCTTATCTGACCTTTTCTGCTTGACTCATACATATACTAGATATTGCAAATAAGGGAAACCATGGGACCTATGTTTCTTTGGGTTTGGCTTACTTCACTTAATATAATTTTTTCCAAGCCTTTCCATTTCCTAACAAATGGGGCAATGTCATTCTTTCTGATGGAGGTATAGAATTCCATTGTGTATATATACCACATTTTCTTGATCCATTCATCTACTGAGGGGCATCTGGGTTGGTTCCATATCTTAGCTATGGTAAATAATGCTGCAATAAACATAGTTGTGCTGGTAGCTTTAGTGTGGTCTTGTTTGTAAACATTTGGGTAAATGCCCAAAAGTGGGAATGCTGGGTCATAGGGGAGTTCTATATGGAGTCTTTTGAGGAACCTCCATACTACTTTCCAAAGTGGTTGAACAAGTTTACACTCCCACCAACAATGAAGTAAGGTTCCCTTCTGTCCACATCCCCTCCAGCATCTGTTGTTATTAGAGTTCTTGATTTTTGCCATTCTAACTGGAGTGAGGTGGTATCTCAATGTTGTTTTGATTTGCATTTCTTTTATGGCTAGGGAGGTTGAGCATTTCTTCATGTATCTATTGGTCATCCTTCTTTCTTCTTCAGAGAAGTTTCTCTTTAAGTCTTTAGCCCACTTATTTATTGGGCAGTTGTTTTTTTTCCCACACATATATTTTTATTGTGAAAATATTGTACAGAGGGGTTACAGTTACATGAGTAAGGTAATGAGTACATTTCCTATCGAGTGTTGTTACCCTCTCCTTTGTTTTTCCCCTTCCTTCCCCCCCTTCCTAACTCCTCCTTGTTGTAAAGTTCATTTTCAACATAATGTCTTGTATGTCTCATTGTTACAATGGGTCAACCTGTACCCTTATTTCAGCATTTTGTTATTTCCTTTAAAAATATGGAACGTTTCACGAATTTGCGTGTCATCCTTGTGCAGGGGCCATGCTAATCTTCTCTGTATCGTTCCAATTTTAGTATATGTGTTGCTGAAGCGAACATGGGCAGTTGTTTCTTTGAGGATTTGTTGTTGGGGGATTTAATTTTTTGAGTTCCAAGTATATTTTAGATATGAGACCCTTGTCCATTGTATGGCTAGTGAAGATTGAAGTAGTTTTTATACCATCTTTTTCTAAACACATTTGTATGTCTACCAGCTTCAGCATTTGTATACTTATGAACCTATCAGGGAAATCTTGTTGCACAGATATGTAATAAATGAAAGAATTATTATTATTATTACAAGTTTGTTATAAGAACCCAGGGTGTTTGGGTCCTTATAACTTTATGATATAGGACTTCCAATTGAATGATGAAATAAGAAAATGTCATATATCCACTTTTTCCTTAAAACCACTGTTAATTCATTGATTCTTTTTTGTTTGTTTGTTGCTCTTGTTAGTATTATTGTTCCAGTCCTGGGGCTTCAACTCAGGGCCTGGGTGCTGTCCTTGAGCTTTTTGGCTCAAAGCTAGTACTCTACCACTTGAGCCACAGCTATATTTCTGGCTTTTGGAGTAGTTAATTGGAGATAAGAACCTCATAGATTCTCCTACCGAGGCTGGCTTGGAGCCCTGATCCTCAGATTGCAGCCTCCTGGGTAGCTAAGATTACAGGCATGAGCCTGGCTTGGTTGGCTTTTAAAAGACTATTTTAAAATAGGTTTAGCAAGACATTAGTGCAAAACAATGTAATCTTTCATCTGCTTTCCTCTGACTTTTACTTCTTGTGGTAAGTTATGTTTATATACTGTAGATGATCAGAATCAGGAAATTGGTGTTGGTGTTATGTTGCTATAAGCATTTTGTCTCATGTGTAGATCATTTTAACCACCATTTCAGAGCAACTACAACATTACAGAGGTCTCCCTTGTCACACCTGTGGCCATCACTATGGTTTTGTCATTTTGGAAATGTTATATGAATGGAGTCATTTAGCAAGTGAGAGATTAGCATTTTTCATTCTGAATATATTGACTCTATCTCAAAAAAACAACAACAACAAAAACAAAACAAAATGAGCATGGTGGTGCAGGTCAATTATCTCAGGCCCATGGGAGGTGGAGGTAGGAGGTTTGTGACCTAAGGCCAGCCCTGAGCAGAAAAATAAGAACCCTATCTGAAAACTAGGACTAAAAAGGACTAAATGTACTAGAGTGCTTGACTAGCAAGTAAGAGGTCTGAGTTCAAAGGAAACCAAAAAAATGTAAAATGTCTTCCTTTGTCAGTTTCTTTTTCCTTTCCACAATGAGTGCAAAAAGAAAATTTTAAAAAATGAAGGAGAAAGCAACCCCAAATTCTCAATTGTCTTCAGCAAAGGTTACAAAAAGATTTGCAAGGTTAGTTTCTTCAAACTTTTTTGCCCTCTTCAAAGATGATGCAATCGTTTGCTCAATAGGAGAAAACTAAAAGATTGGAGATGATGTAATAGTGGTTAATTAATGGCACTGTGCATCATTCTGTGTGCGTATGTGCACGAGCCAGTACTAGGACTTAAATCAGGGCCTTCTTGCTTAGCTTTCTTGCTCATGGTTGGTGGTCTACCACTTGAGCCAGTCTAGCATTTTTTCTGGTTAATTGGAAATGGATTCTTATTGACTTTTCTGCCTGAGCTTACTTTGTACTGTAATCTCCTAGGTCTCAGCCTCCTGCCAGCACCTGGCAACTTGTGCATCATCTAAGTGTTTCTGACATTACTCTATTTTCATTTTCTTTCTTTCTTTTTCTTTTTGTCAGGAATAATTGAAGAGTAGTTACAATTCTTAGGACAAAGAGATTGCAGAAAGCTTTAAGAGATAAGGAAAAGAAGATCATTGAGATCCCATAATATATGTGCATTTGTTACCTGTGGATGCATTATAAATCACCATAAGTCTAGTGGCTAAAAATGGCATGTACTTTTGATCTCATGGTTTCTTATCACCTAGCTCCTTGGTGCTCTGAAAGCTCTAGAGTCTTAGAGAGCTGGGCTGAAGATGTCAGCTGCCACATTATTCTCTTGAGACTGGATTAAGAAAGAATATCCAACTAAGTTCATTCAAGTTGTTGACTGAATTCATTTCTTTGTGGCTGTGACTCAGAGCACCGATTCTTACTGGCTGTTGGCTGGAAGTAGTTCTAACCTTTTTGTTGTAGACCTTCCAGTCTACTTGCTTATTTCTTCCAATACAGGTTTTTTTTGCGGGGGGAGGCGGGGGGGGTGTCTTTAGAGAGAATGCTGGCAAGATAAAGTCTCATATACAATATCCCAGAAATGGTGCCCATTATATTTGCCATATTTAGTTCATTGGAAGCAAGTGACAGTTCCTGCTTGTACTTAGGGCAGGGTAGAGTGGGGTGGGGTTGGGATGGGGAGTGGGGCTTATGCCAGGTTGTGAACACAGATGGGCAAGGACCACTGTATTACTTTAGAGACTATTAGATTTATTAAATTCTAATGGCAGCTGTAAACCTAATTATTTTATAGAACACCTTGGAAAGATTAGAAGTCATGAAATATTTAATCTTTAAAAATGAAATTTTAAACTGGGGTAATAGCTTACACCTATAATCCTAGCTACTCAGGAGGCTGAGATAGGAGGATTGCAGTTCCAGGTCAGCTCAGCGCCCCTCCGCCCTCACCCCCCCAAAATTTTGAGATGCCATTCTAACCCAAAAAGCTGGACTTGGTGATATATTTCTGTCCATCCAGTGGAATGTGTAAAATAGGACAATTGGCCTTTTTGTCAGGGCCATCCCATGCAAAAAGTAGGAGTATATCTCAAAATAACTGTGCAAAAGGGATGGAGATATGGCTGAAGCACTAGAGTGTGGGCCTAGCAAGCACAGTGCCCTGAGCTGAAAACAAAGTTCTACCAAAAACAACAAAAACAGAAAGACCTGAAACAAAATAGATTTCAAAATAGAAACTGAATAGGTAAATTTGGATGCATAGACTGGGGCTTACTGAGGGCTAAAAAGGAACAGGGTGAGGTGGGAAGGAAAAGCAAACTCCTACTAATCTGTACTCTTATGGGTCTACTTGATTTTTGCATGTGAGCACTTGGACAAGGGAGGCCAGGGCTCTAGTAGCTCACTGTTGTTTCATTCAGACCCTTATTTGGTTTTTGTTTGTTAGCTGGGCATCTTTGGGTTTACCAGGTCCCTTTTATAACACTGAAGAATCTGTTGAATTCCCATAGTTAAAATGGGAGAGCTTCCGCCTAGAAGCACTAATTGGTGTTGGAAATGATATCTGCTATGATTTTAATCTAGTAGATGGGGCAGAGGGACTACTTAAATCTTTTAGTTGGAGCTACGGATGTAGCACACAGGTAGGGTGCTTGCCTAGTATGCTCAAAATTTTGGGTTCAATTCCCATACAAACTAATTGTAGAAAAAAATCCTAAGTAAAGGACCACACAGGAAGCTTGTCCAATTAGTGGCCCAGGCCAGCCTTTTCTATATAGTGAGATCTTGTCTCAAAACCAAAATCAAACTTAACAATAACAACAACAACAACAAAAAACAGAATAGATTGGGCATTGGAACATTGTGAGGTAGATGGGAGTTGGGGTGCAGAGCAGGAATAATATGAAAGAAAAAAGAGGTAAAGGAAGCTGAAATATGCTTTGTCAGGAGTGAAGGTAGAGTTAAGGGTCCGGGGGAGACAAATGGAGAGAGGAAGGTTTGGTGAATACAGTCGTAATTTCAATGTACATATGTGAAAACGGAGCCAGGTAACTTGAGGGGATAGATGGGTTTGGGAGGAAGGGAGGAGAATGATGAAAGGGTGACATTTATCAAGATACATTGTATCTTGATAAATTGAATTGAAACTCCTTGTTCAAATACTTAAGGAGAATAAGTAGAAAGAGCAAAAAAGAAAAAAAGGTGCGAGAAATGAAGTTTTGTAGTTAAAATGGAAAGTCTAGAGAAGAAATGGGGTGGATGATTTGAAAACGATTTTGCAGAGTATTAAAAGGAAAAGGTGGAAATTAAGAAACAACAGGAATATGGGGAGAGGGAAGAAGAAAAGTGTGAAATAATAAAAGAAACAAGGAGATGTAACTAAGGGGAAACAAGAACATCATGTATATTGGTAGAACTATTCCATAGTGTGGAATTGGTTGTCTGTGTTCTGCTTTTTAGATAAAAATGGTCCTAATGTGAAACAAAATGCCCAGACTTAAGAATTATTCATAAAGATAAGGTGATGTTAGGGAAATGAACCCTAAGATTTGTATTCAAATGTTTTTTTT
The DNA here is from genome assembly GCF_019054845.1 of Dipodomys spectabilis. Lineage (NCBI taxonomy): Eukaryota > Metazoa > Chordata > Mammalia > Rodentia > Heteromyidae > Dipodomys > Dipodomys spectabilis. The sequence continues at coordinate 4,090,341 of NW_024870864.1, read as the reverse complement.
TCTTTCATGTGATTGTTTCTTACACATTTATAAGATTATTTCTTTGTTGCTTTGTAGGTCCCTCCCCCACAGTATAACCCCTGCTTTCACTGTATTTGATGTCGGTATAATTTGTGGAGGGGAAGGGGAAAAACAAATCGTTTAAATAGGGATACAGGTGGACCCATTGCAACAATGAGATGTACAAGTTGTTATGTCAAAAATGAACTTTACAACTTTGGTGTGTGGGGGGGAAGGGGAGATGGGAAGGAATGGGAAGGGGAAACAACGGAGGAGGCTACAATGCTTGATAAGAAATGTACTCATTATCTTGCCCATGTAATTGTAACCCCTCTGTACAGTATTTTCACAATAAAAATATTTACATAAAAAAGAAAAATAATAAGTAAATAGTAATAAAAAATACAAAATTACTTAAAAAAGAATTATTCATAAAAAGACAGCATTATGTCTTTTAGAATGCAGAATGTTTTATATTTTCCTATGAGAATGAAACATCAGTTTTATGGAACAATGCTTACAAAAAAGTTTGAAGTACTCAAGGATAATTTTTTTCTGATAATTTTTTAACCAAGTTTTTTATGGTTGTTGCATTGCAAAAAATAAGACTGAGTAAAATCATCTTTAAAAGTAAATATTTTAAACAATAAAGAACTGTTAAGACATACTGCTTAAGGGGCTCAGTGGTAGAGCACTTGCCTTGCATGCCTGAGGCCCTGAGTTCAATTCCTCAGCACCACATAAGCAAAAAGAAAAAGCCGAAGTGGTGCTGTGACTCAAGTAGTAGAGCGCTAGCCTTGAGCTGAAGAGCTGAGGGACAGCGCCCAGGCCCAGAGTTCAGGCCCCAGGACCGGACCCCCCCCCCCCAAAAAAAAAAACAACAAAAAACGTACATCTTAAGTATATTCAAGTGAGTATTATCCTCAGTTACACGACTTACTTTTCATCCTCATTTCACTATGATAATGGAATTTGTGGCTCCTTAATGAAATTACTAAAAGAAGATTTTCCTTTCCTCAAGGGAAATCAAGGAAAATGACTGCCTTCATTTAGATTAAAAAATATATTTCTAAGGAAGTGTCTCATAGGCATATGTAGCATCATTTGTTTGTCATAAGGTATGCTTTATAAGGTCACTAGATAGATTTTTAACTTATTAAACCTGTACCTAGAAGTTTGTTTTTAATTATACTGTTAATGATTATATTACTTAAGGGACAACTTAGAGAAATAGTGATTGTGTTCCAGAAGCTTTCCAATCATACATTCACTAGTTCAAACTCTGCTTTGTAAGTATAATGAAGTTATCACGGAGGGGAGACGATAGGCTGCATTATGGTCTTTATTGTAACTTGAATAACATATATGATTCTGTCTAACTTTGAACCCCATTTTCTCTTTTGATCTCAGAGAGGCCTTTTGAGAGTCCTTGCTTATGCGATGGATTTTAGTGGGAAACAGAGAATGGCAGGGATAATTCCATGTAACTCCTGAAGACATGAAATAGGTGTCCACTGGATACTTTGAAACCCCTCAATGTCCCAAATATAATCTTGGAAATTTTGGCCTTGAACATTTTAATGAGGTCCCTTGACATTTGGACCAATGGGAAGGAGGAGGAGAAGCTGGGAAAGAACTCTACTTCTAGGCTGCTTGGGTCTAGCCTTGGGGACAATAATAGCCACCCACTCTTTCTGAGCGGGTGGTCCAAGTAACATCAACATCACCCTGGAACACGTTAGAACATTTTTGGCCTCACCTCACACCTATAGAATCAATACCTCTGGAGGTAGACTCCAGAATCCTGTTTTTACAAGCCCAGATGGATTCTGTGTAGGAAAGAATTTAGGAAACAGAGATATCTGCTCTTGTTTTAAATTTTGACTCTCTGTTAAAATAGTCTATTCATATAATTCTGTTTTTTTTAATTTTATTTTGTTTGGATTCCTGCTGACTGTGTCATTGCTTTTTCTAGTCTTCAGTCCTTCTAAATCTCCTTTGGAATCTAGTTCTTATTTTTGCATTTATTTTGTTATTTAGAGGTTGTGAATGTGATCTCATCCAGACCCTTTTCTTTCTGTTTTAAATTGGTTGTAAAAATGGTGAATGTGAAATTAAACAAATGAAGCAAACCCCGTTCCCCCTTTGTCATGAGACTTGAACTCAAGGCCTGGGCACTGTCCCTGAGATTTTAAGCAAAAACTCTTTTTTAAAAAAAATTGTTATTACAAGGTGATGTATAGAGGGGTTACATTTATGTAAGTCAGGTAAAGAGTACATTTCTTTTTGGACATTATCACCCCTTCCCTTGATCTCTCCTAGTTTTCTCCTCATCCCCATCAAAAACACTTTTAAAGGTAGTAACTTCCTAAAATGTAAAACTTGTTAAATTTTGGAATTTTAACAACTGTGAAGAAGTCCCTCCCTACCTCCCTCATTCCTGCCTTTCTTCCCCCTCCCCCCTTCTTGTGCCAGGGTTTGAATTCAGAGCCTTACACTTGCTTGGCTTGGTTGCTTGGCTGCCCTCTATCACGTGAGCTACATCTCCAGTTAAAGCTTTTGGGTAATTAATTGGAGATAGAGTCTAATGGACTTTTCTGCTCGGACTTGCTTCAAACCAAGATCCTCCAGATCTCAGCCTCTTGAAGAACAAGGATTATAGATCTGAGTCATTGGTGCCTGGTTCCATTCATATCTTTTAAGAAAATTGTTTATGTGTGTGAAGTAGTTTAGTCTAATATTAAAGAACAGATGATATACCAACATCCTTTTGAGCTAGATTTTTTTTTTTTTTTTTTGGCAGTCATGGGGCCTGAACTCTGGGCCTGGGTGCTGTCCCTCAGCTGTTCAGCTCAAGGCTAGCGCTCTACCACTGGAGCCACAGCGCCAATTCCGGCTTTTTCTGTTTATGTGGTGCTGAGGAATCGAACCCAGGGCCTCATGCTTGCAAGGCATGCACTCTACCGCTGAGCTACCTTCCCAGCCCCTTGAGCTAGATTTTTACTGTTTATTAAGCTTTACATTTTTAAAAATTAAGAAATTAGTGGTAGATCACTTGCAATGCAAAGTGCAAGACTGTGATTCATACTTTAGTACTAGCAAAGAAAATTAAAAGTGGTTTTAATTTGGGATAATTTTAACGTTTGGTCAGAGGATTCAGTAGTATTCCCCATATCTCACTAATTAGAAATTATTGTTTGAAAAATCAGATTTTCTGGTTTTTTTCTGTAGTGTTCATTTGATGATCTTTGTGCTTATGTTAATTATTAATCATCTACATTATTGATACGCTTTTTTAAATTATTGAAACCAAAGCCTCATTTATTAGTTTTTTGATAGTACTAAAGTTTGAACTCAAGACTTCATGCTTGTAGGTAGGAACTCTACCACTTAAGCCCTCTGTTATTAAAAGTGTCATTTGTCAAAGAAGGCCAACTATCCACAATTTCATGTTTTGGATTTTTTGTGTGTGTGTGGCACTGAGGATTGAATTTAGGTTAGGGCCTTGCTCTTGCAAAGCAAATACTGCCACTTGAGGCATGTCTCTGACTCATTATTTTGGACTTTTTTTCCTTTACAGTACTGCGCTTGTATATGCTAGGCAGATTCTCTTCCACTTGAGCCACATCTACAGCTCCTTTTTTTAAAAAAAAAACAAAAACTTTCAGTTAATTTTTGGTAGAGTTTTAGGTTTTTGACTAGGGTCCAATCTCCAACCACAATCAACCTAAGTAAGCCTCCCCAGTAGCTGGGATTACAGGCATGTACCACCACATCTGGTGAATTTTTATGTTTTTGAACCTTAGATTCACAAAACATGATTTGTACTTTAGTTTTGTAACCTGGATGTATAAATTTTTAGAATTAAAAACATTTTGTCTATAATAACAAAACTAAGCGGAACCAGGTGCTTCCTGTTAAGAGAGTCCCTAAGTTTCCTAGTATGATCCCCCATAGAAACTGAAATGACTCAAAGCAAATATAAGGGATTTCTTACTAATATTGAAAATAGGGAGTTATTTGAAAACTTAATAGTAATTGGAGGAACTTTTTGTATATGATACTGACGTTTGAATGAAACTGCCAGGAGCTAATTCATGGCTTTCCTTAAGAAAGTGTATAAGGATGGAAGGTATAGCTGGAGAAAATTCTAGAAACTTTTAAGAAACACATTTGGCTTCCTAGGTGTTTTGTGACTGTCTCCCAATGTTGTGGAAAATTCTTCTAATATGAAAGGGTGGAAACTAAGGAGGTGGTATACATGAGAAATAGCTTTTCATAACTATAGACTTCAGACTAAGAACAGCATCTGAACAGAAAGAAAATCTGTGACTTTAGGTAGATAGTAAGAGTCCATAGGCCCATTTCCAAAAGTGTATTCAGGCCCCCTCAGATCAGAACATTTTAGAATTAGAGGTGGGAGTCTTCCTCTAAAAGCATTGGTTTTTTTTTTTTCTTCCTCCATGAAGCTGTCTTCTCTGGAAGTCTAGTTTCAGAAACTACCAAGAAAATGCATGTAGACAGAGTACACTTGGATTCATATTTCTAACTGCCACCCAAGAACTGATCAAAGACCAAAGCCATCCAATTTTCCTGCTCACTTAAAAAATGATTTTCATGGAAAAAATTTGAAGAAATGAAGAGTTACATATTTTTGCCTGCTATACACTCTTTTAACTTTCTGTCACATAGATATTTGTTTCTTTTAAGAACTCTTTGAGAGTAATTAATAGAAACATGTCTCTTTACTCCTATATGATTTAGTGTTTATTTCCTAAGAATAGGGGCATTACTCTTACATTACCACAGTACAACTGTCAAGTTCAGGAGATTTAATATAAACTCTTGACATAGAAGGATAGAATAGAAACAAAGGTTTTGAGAGAGGTAGAAAATGGCTTTTTGTGGCCATGGATTTTGGATTAAGAACAGCATCTAGGACCACAGTGGAATCTATGTGATTCAAATTCCCCAAGGGAACTTTTCAAACATTCCAAAATCTATTCAGGTCTCTCAGAATCACTTGTACTCTCTATTTATTTGTTTTTCAATAGTTTCTTGTTATCATTTATCCACTTCAAGATTGAGCTGTCCATTTTGCTGTTTATTCCCCTTAGTCTTGGGCATTTCCTTAGCCTTTGTCTTTAGTGACCTTCACACTGTTTAAAGTATAAGCTATGTGTTTTATACATTATCCCTCATGTTTGCTGCTTCCTTGAGATTAGATTCAGATTATGCATTTTCAGCAGAAATGCCATGTGCCAAGCCTTTGCTGTGTGTAACTTCAGGAGGTGCTTGATGTGTTAACATCTGCCATGTTTCTCTACTACTGTAAAATTAACATCTGTCCCTCCATAAAAATGAGTACTTTGTGGGGAGAAACTTTGAGTTGATATACTCTGTTCTTCAGACTTTCACCTACTAGTTACAACATTTTTTTGTTTTGTTTTGCCAGTCCTCAGGTTTAAACTCAGGGCCTGGGCACTATCCCTGAGTTTCTTTTGCTCAAGGCTAGCATTCTACCACTTGAGTCACAGCACCACTTCCAGCTTTTTCTGTTTATGTGGTACTAAGGAATTGAACCCAGAGCTTCATGCATGCTAAGGCAAGTATTCTACCACTAAGCCACATTCCCAGCCCACAACATTTTTGTAAAATACTAGTACTGGGGTTTGAACTTGCTCTCACAGTTGGTGCTTTACATTAGAACCAGGTCTCCACTTCTAGCTTTTTGCTGATTATTTGGAGATAAGAGTCTCTTGGATTTGTCTGCCTGGGTTGGTTTCAAACCAAGATCCTCAGATCTCACACTCCTGAGTAGCTAAGATTATAAAGTAAGCCACTAGCACCTAGCTGTGTAACTTTTTTTTGTGTGCTAGTCCTGGGTCTTGAACTCAGGGCATGGGCACTGGTCCTAGCTGTTGTGCTCAAGGCTAGTTAGTGCTCTACCACTTTGAGCCATAGCAGCATTTCCAGTTTTTTTGATAGTTAATTGGAGATAATGTGTCTCACAGATTTTCCTACCTGAGCTGGCTTTGAAGGTTCATCCATAGATCTCAACTTCCTGAGTAGCTGGGATTACAGGCATGAGCCCCTAATGTTCCACTTAGAGGTTCACTTTTTATTCTTGTTCAAGTATTATTATTTTTGTCGGTCATGGAGCTTGAACTCTAGGCCTGGGCCTGGGCCTTGTCCTTCAGCTCTTCAGCTCAAGGCAAGTGCTCTACCGCTTGAGCCACAGTGGCACTTCCGGTTTTCTAGTGGTTTATTGGAGGTAAGAGTCTCACGGACTTTCCTGCCTGGGCTGACTTTGACCTGTGATCCTCAGATCTCAGCCTCCTGAGTAGCTAGGATTACAGGCGTGAGCCACCAGTGCCCAGCGGTAAGTCATTTTTATGGTGATTGAAATGGTGATTTTCCTCTGTTCATCATTCCTTCTGCATTTATTAATTGACACTCAGCTGTAAGCAATGCTTTCCCTTTATCTGTTAATTAAAAAAAAACTTTTTTTTTTTGTCAGTAGTGGGATTTAAAATCAGGGCAAAGTTTGCAAGACAGGTGTTCTATTGTTCTATCACAGAGCCATGCCTCCAGTCCTTCTTTTCACTGATAGTTTTGAGATGAGTTTTGCTTCCTGCCCAGGTACATGCTTGGACCATGATACACCTATTTTACACTTTCTGTCATCATGGGGATGACAGGCATATACCATCACACTCAGCTTCTTTCCATTGAGATTGAATCCTGTGAATTTTTCTGCCTGAGCTTGCCTGGAACCTCTGTCTTCCTAATCTCACACTGCTGGGATGACAAGCTTTTGTCACTGTGCTTAACTATTGATTGAGAAGGGATCTTTCTGTATGCCTTAGGCTGGCCTGGACTGTTGTCCTCCTATTTGTGTTCTCTGCATGGCCATGTCCAGCTTTTTTTAAAATTTTATTTTGGTTGGTCATGAGGCTTGAACTCTGGGCTTGGGCACTGTCCCTGAGCTCTTCAGCTCAAGGCTAGCACTCTACCACTTGAGCTACAGTGCTACTTCCAGTTTTCTGGTGATTAATTGGAGGTAAGAATCTCATGGACTTTCCTGCCCAGGCTGGCTTTGAACTGCAATACTCAGATCTCAGCCTCCTGAGTAGTTAGGATTACAGGTGTGAGCTACCAGCGCCTGGCTTATGTTCAGCTGGCTTCAAACTGAGATTTTTCTTGATTTCTGCCTCCTAAGTATCAAGACTATAGATAGGTGTGAGCTACTGTGCTTAGTGGACAGTTTAAGGCCAACTTTACCAAACACGCAGATTTAATTTCATAAGTCTGTTTCTTATAAATTATCTTTGAATAAGGTAGAGATTATAATATTAAATAAAAATAGCCTTTCTAAGACTTTAGTTTCAGTGTCAAAGTAGTAGCCTTAGGCTAGCAAAATTGATAGAAAAGTTGCAAACTATTGTTTAGGCTTTTCTTAATTTCTACTCCCACTGCCTCAACTACTGTACATCCACTGCTGGTATGAATATGAATACTCAGTTCTGTCCTTGGGCCTTTTCTTATTGTGTACTTGTCTCTCTGTTTCCCATTTATACTTATTTTAATGCCTATGTTCATCCTTGTAAGTCCATTTTTATTTCCCAGAGCAGGTTTTCTTGACTAATGATTGTCTCAAATTATTAAAATAAGTGGTTTAATTAAGCTTGTTGTACATGTAAGCTCATTGAGGTTTTCAGAGTCTCTTTTTATGGACCTAAAGACTGAATTTTAGACTTCACACTTGCTAGTATTATACTTGAGCTACTTCCCAAGTTTTAGTTTGTTTTTTTTGGTAGAGGTTCTAATCAACTTTTCCTGAACTGGCCTGTAACTGAGATCCTCCTAACAACACCCTCCAGGTAGCTAGGATTTTAGATGTGCATCACTATGCCCAGATTCCTTCTTTCTTTCTTTCTTTTCCTTCTTTTCTTTCTTTCTTTCTTTCTTTCTTTTTCTTTCTTCTTTCTTTCTTTCTTTCTTTCTTTCTTTCTTTCTTTCTTTCTTTCTTTCTTTCTTTCTTTCTTTCTTTCTTTCCTTCCTTCCTTCCTTCCTTCCTTCCTTCCTTCCTTCCTTCCTTCCTTTCCTTCCTTCTTTCCTTCCTTCCCTCTCGCTCCCTCTTTCCTCCCTCCTCCTCCCTTTCTTCTTCTTCTTCCTTCCTTCCTTCCTTCCTTCCTTTCTCTCTCTCTCTCTCTCTCTCTCTCTCTCTCTCTTCTTCTTCTTCTTTCTTCTTCGCTGGTCCTAGGGCTTGACTCTAGGACTGGGCACTGTCCCTGAGCTCCTTTTCACTCAAGGCTAGCACTGTGAGCAACAGCACCACTTCCAACTATTTTTTCTGTGATTAATTGGAGATAAGAGTCTCATGGACTTTCTTGCCCTGGCTGGCTTCAAACTGCGATCCTCAGGTCTCAGCCTCCTGAGTAGCTAGGATTACAGGCGTGAGCCACTGGCACCTGTTTTTTTTTTTCTTTTTTCTTCTTTTTCTCTTTTTAAAGAAATACACAAATCTCCTTTGGTCGGTCAATGTAAGAGCTGGGCATGATGGCATGTCTTTGTAATCTCAACACTCAGGAGGCTGAGATAGGAAGATTGCAGGATTAAAGTCAGCCTGAGCAGCATAGTAAGAAACTGTCTTGACCCTCTTCTCCTCCTCAAGAAGAAAGAAGATACACTAAAACTTATTTTTTTGGTTTTGCTTTTTATAGAAAAACTAATTGCTTATCAACGAGAATTTCTTGCTTTAAAAGAGCGTCTCCGAATAGCTGAACACAGAATCTCCCAACGTTCCTCTGAGTTAAGCACCATTGTACAACAATTCCGACGTGTAGGAGCAGAAACAAATGGAAGTAAGGATGAATTGAATAAGTTTTCAGGTACAAATGATATATTTTGCATTATGCAATGATTATGTTAAGGGGTTATTTGGAGTATGTTATTAAAACTTGTATAATTTATCAGCTCTCAGAGCAGGATGTAGGAAGAGAAGCACACAAAACTTTCTGTGTTAGTGAGTTGTAAAGGGACTCAATTGCTAAATTTGATGTTAAGAGAATACTAACAAGATAAGTTTTCAGTTTTATAAGTTTATTGACAATGGTGAAGAACATATCTTTTAAGGCATTCAAAATGAGACTAAAATTTAACTTTTTGTTTATGCATATTGCTGTAACATGTACATATATATGTATGTATATATGTATATACACTCTCTATATATAATGTATATACATTTCAGAAGTCCCTTTGAGAATTGGAGTATTTAAAGCAGTTAGTACTCTTTTTTTTTTTTTTTTTTTTTCTTTTGGGTCAGTTGTGGGGCTTGAACTCTGAGCCTGGGCACTGTCCCTCAGCTCTTCAGCTCAAGGCGAGCACTCTACCACTTGAGCCACAGCACCACTTCTGGTTTTCTAGTGGTTTATTGGAGATAAGAGTTTAGCGGACTTCCTGGCTGGCTTTGAACTGAGTAGCTAGGATTACAGGCGTGAGCCACCGGCACCTGGCTTAGTTAGTACTCTTAATCTAAATTTTAAGGAAGATACCTGGTTTCATAGTGTACACTTTTTTTTTCTTTTTTTGGTCGGTTGTAAGTCTTGAACTCTGGGCCTGGGTGGTGTCCCTGAGCTAGCGCTCTACCACTTGAGCCACTGCACCACTTCCAGCTTTTTTTTCCGTTTATGTGGTGTTGAGGAATTGAACCCAGGGGCTCATGCATGCAAAGCAAGCACTCTACCACGGAGCCACCTTCCCAGCTCCATAATGTACACTTTTTGGGAATGTCTAACCTGTTCCTTGTCTGAGATCTTCAAGTCAGAGTAAAATGAACACCAATTATTTTTACTGTTTCTGTGCCCATCTCAGGTAGTAGTTAGGATGAAACAAATTTCTAATCAGTTGTCTCTAAAGTTGTGTGATCTTTTGTGATTACCCTGCTAATCTAAACAAATTGATAAACCAAGTGTTACTCTAATCTTGAAATTATTACCTTACTTTTGAACCCTTTACATCTTTTGCTTCCCTTCCTGATGATAAGTATGTATTTTGTCACAGTATTGGGTAGGATTATGGAATAGTATAGATAATAAATCACCCGTGAACCAGTCAGATGTTTTTCTGTTAACAATTTTTTGTTTCTTTCTAGTCTATTTTTCCATGCATTTTTTTTCTTTTCTTGAAATTGTACAATGAGAAATTTTCCTATGTCATTAAATATTCTTCAAAATACTATTTGAATATCTATAAATGACCATTGCATAATATACCTGAAAATACTAAGCATCTTTAAATAATTTGTTGGTGACCTTTCCTCTGTCTTTCAACTCTGTTAGGATATATCACATTTCTGGTAGCCTGTGGGTTATTTTCATGAATTTATAAGTTTCTTTAAGGCAGGATCTGTATGTGTTTTGATGACTGTTGATTTTCATATGCATGGCACAATTCCTAGAACAAGATAGATAACCAATAAATATTTGTTTAATATTTAAAAGATAAGCTTTATAAAAAGAAGTTAGAGGTAAAAAGAATGTTTGAATACCACTATCTTAAAAATGAAGTCAGCAAATTCTGTAATTTAAGATGTTCCTGTGGCTTGTGGCTTAATTGTTTCTGTATTTCAGATAATACCTTAAAGCTACTAAAAGAGTTAACAAGCAAAAAATCCCTTCAAGTGCCAAGTATTTATTATCATTTGCCTCATTTATTGCAAAATGAAAAAAGTCTTCATCCTGCTGTACAGATTGGAAATGGAAGAACAGGAGGTATGTTTATTTAGTGATTCCTAATATGGTTGTACCTTTTGTCTGAATTGTAACTTGGCTTATTAGTGTTAACCACTGGCAGATAAGAGAAAAAAAGTCTTTATCTGTGCTCAGTAACTTGGGATTCATTCCAAACTCCATGAGGAAAGGAGTTGTGCATTTCTTTTCACAGACCAGAATAAGATCAAGGAACCCTAGTTTAGACAGCCAAATATTTAAACCTTTGTACTTTTTCAATTTGAAAATTGGGGTGGTGGATGATTTTCCACCTTGTATCTTATTTCAACATTAGTAGTTTATACAATCATATCAAGGTTTGTTTTATGTTTGCCCTACTTTTATTAAAGATGTAGGTAGATAGTCACTTTCATTTAACTTGTCATGGAGTAATACTTGGATTTTCTTCCCTATATACTAAAATCATAATTTATGGCAATTTTTCTCTCTTTGTCTCACCAGGGCTTCTTGGATTTTCCTTATAGGATTTGTTGACTACATCTTGCTACATTTTAATCCTACATTTGAACTTCATTAACTTTTTCTTTGTAGGTTTTAAAATGCTAGAGAATTAAATGATATTTCATTCTCTTATATAACTCATTACTTCACAGCCATTGAATTGTAAATTTTATTTTGTTTATCTATCTTTCTCTTCTTTCCTCCCTCTTCCTCTCCTCCTCCCCTCCCTCCATTCCTCCCTCCCTTCCTCCTGCCCCTCCCACCTTCCTTTCCTCCATTTTTCTCTCTCTCCTGTTGCTCTCTCCCTTTCTTTCTCCCTTCCTTCCTTCCTTCCTTTCCTATCTTTCTAACTTGCACTTTTTCCTCCTTTTCTTGAGTCCCAAGGATTAAACTCAGGGCATCATGTGTTCTATGCAAGCACCTTACTATGGAACTATACTTCTGGACTAGTTGGCTTTTGATTTAATAAAAATCTTAAGTATTTTCCTGTCATTTTTGGGGGGGGGAGGGTCACATTTTTTCCATACTATTTAACCTATTAGTATATGCTTTTACATCTATCTTATTTTAGTTCTGTCATCTTTCTATTAGTCATTTAAAACATGCTATCCTTCTAAGTAGGCAGTAGTTTAAACAGTCATTTTCATATTTATTCTCCCATTTTTTTTATTGATTCAAGAAATACTTAAGCCTGCCATTCTGCATGTATCAGATATACAAAGATTAATATGTAGGGTAACTCTAAATTACTTTTCTTAGATTGTTAATTATTTTATTTATTGGGTCCAGTCGTGGGCCTGAACTCTGGGCCTGGGCCCTGTCCCTCAGCTCTTCAGCTCAAGGCTAGTGCTCTACCACTTGAGCCACAGCGCCACTTCTGGCTCTTTTTTCTGCTTATGTGGTGCTGAGGAATCGAACCCAGGGCCTCATGCATGCAAGGCAAGCGCTCTACCACTGAGCCACCTTCCCAGCCCCTGTTAATTATTTTTTAAGCTGATTTTATATCTCTCCATTTAAAAACCAGAATTTCAGTAAGAAACATCAATATTAATAAGAATAGCAGGGGTCACAGGAATGAAGGAAGGAAGGGTGAGCAAATGCAGTCATTGTATTCAATGTACACTGTAAAAGATGAACTATGTTACTTGTGGGTATGAGTGGGAGGGGAAGATGGGAGAAAATGAAGTGAACAAGAAGCATTATATTCATAACCTAACTTATGGAATTTTACAGCTACTTAATAATAACATCCTTTTGTACAACTACTTAATAACAACCAAAAAAGAATAACAAAATGAAAATTGAAATTTTGTTTTGGGGGGGGGGGGTCTGGTCATGGGTCCTGAACTCTGGGCCTGGGCACTGTCCTTCAGCTCTTCAGCTCAAGGCTAGCACTCTACCACTTGAGCCACAGTGCCACTTCCGGCTTTTTTTTTTCTTTTGCTTATGTGGTGCTGAGGAATTGAACCCAGGGCCTCATGCATGCAAGGCAAGCGCTCTACCACTGAGCCACATTCCCAGCCCCGAAAATAGAAATTTTTGTAAGGCACAAGTGGCTCATGCCTGTAATCTTGGCTAATCTGAAGGATTGCAGTTCAGAACCAGCCTGAACAGAAAAGACTCTGAGACTATTTCAGCTAATCAGTGAAAAGCCAGGCTGGAGGTATAGTTCAAGTAGTAGAGTACCAACTGTAAGCAAGTAAGCCAAGCAAACTTGAGGTCCCAAGTGAAAACCATAGTACAAGAGAGTAAGGAGGGGAGAAAGGAGAAGTTTTCACATCATTTAATAACTTTCAGTTGGCATACATAGTGTCATACACCCGCAACCCCCAGCATTTAGCAGCTAAGGCAGGTGGATTATGAGGTCTAAGCTAGCCTGGGTTACATACCAAGACTATCTTGAAACAGCCAAAAGCCAGAAAATGAAATGAAATGGGAACATTGTATCACTTTTGCAACTCTGCAAAAACAAAAATGAACTATCAGAAAACCTTCAGAATACAAAAACAAAGAACCCAACTGAAAAACTCCAAATAAGACAACAAAAAACCCTAACAAACTTTAATTACCTTTATCAGGCTCTTTAAGAATAGCCTGCTTTTAATAATTTTGTGAATTTGACATTTCTTTTGAAGATACTTTATTTTATTCCATTTACTTACATGACCTTATCAACAATAGTAATGTAACAAAATCTCGATCAGCCAACTTTTTAGTAGTTAACATTTTTATAAAATTGACACTTTTGAAAGGTAGAAAAAACCCAGCAGGAGTAGGGGTAGGGGAAGTGGAGGGCTGGAAAATGCAAATTTGCATTAAATTTTTTTCCTTCCTAAATTCTCAGTTTTTAATAGTTTTGAGCTGCAGAACTCTTTACTGTCCTAGGAAGGCAATTAACCTATGTTTAAAAAATGCACATAAAAACATTTTTGCACATAACTTATGGAATTTTATGCAACCCCATAAGCTGTATAGGGACTTTGTATTATAAATGACTGCTTTTTATATTAGTGGAAAACTACTGCTTTCTAAAAATTCTGTTTTTTAGTAGTTTGGGAATAGAACTTAGAGGAGCAAAGCCTTCCTAAGATTGCAGTGGTTACTGACCCTGAGAGAAGACTGGAATTCTGAAGTCCAGAACAAAATTCTGACCACTTACCCAGCACCACCTTGAATCCTCCTACATAATTTCAGAGGTAGCTGCTCTGATTAGACATGGCAACTACAGCTAGTAAACGGTGCCTTCTGTAGCTGGAATGGAGCACTGCAGTAGTATGTTTGTCTAGCATGAGTAAGACCTGTGGTCCAATCTCTAGGACTACAGAAACTAAAACTACCCAGCCAAACAAAAGTGTATCTTCTACAAGTAGAAGTTTCCTGGAATCAAAGATCAATACCATGGATGACAACACTAAAGAAAATTAAAATAGACTTTCTGGAGCAAATGATATATGATGAGTCATTAGATAGGATAAAAACCAAAAACAATATTATAAAGGACCAGTTATTTTTCATTTCAGTGATTATATTCACAATTTCCACATACATACCCTGATTAAGAATAGGTCCAGCTGAAAATGACTTTAGTGGTCAAAAAGGTTAAGTCATAGAGTTCTTCCAGAAAACATCATAAAGTACCTAAAGAATGGAAGGAAATAAAAATGGTACGTCAGAAGGAGAAAACAAAGAAAGGGAAGGAAATCAAATACTAGAAAACAATTTCTTGGGTTGAAGAAATACCCAGGTCTTGATCCATTTAGTGCCAAACATGATGCCTGACAAAAGACTCTTGTAGGTGAACAACCAAAATGGAATTCCTGGTTGGTGGTGGACAACAGTATTTGCTGAAATCAAAGTCCATTAGCTACTCCCCTGTGCCAGACACTTTAATTTGTGAAGTTGAATGCTACTCTTGTGAATGTTATAACTGCAAAATAAGCAATTACACAAGTAATTATGTAATCACAATATTTAGTGATGTAAAGGATGCTTTGAGGATATATAAAAAGGGCTTTGACCTAATTAAGTAGATGTGGAATTATATGTATTTGATTTCAGACCAGTAAAAAATGTAGTTTGCTAAATAAGTGGGCTAAAGACTTAAAGAGAAACTTTTCTGAAGAGGAAAGAAGGATGGCCAATAGACACATGAAGAAATGCTCAACCTCCCTAGCCATAAAAGAAATGCAAATCAAAACAACATTGAGATACTACCTTACCCCAGTTAGAATGGCTATAATCAAGAACTCTAATTTAAATAACAGATGCAGAAGGGAAACTTACTGCATTGTTGGTGGGAGTGTAAACTTGTTCAACCACTTCGGAAAGCAGTATGGAGGTTCCTCAAAAGACTCCACATAGGGCTCCCCTGTGACCCAGCAATCCCACTTTTGGGCATTTACCCAAATGATCACAAACAAGACCACACTAAAGCTACCAGCACGACTATGTTTATTGCAGCATTATTTACCATAGCTATGGTATGGAACCCAGATGCCCCTCAGTAGATGAACGGATCAAGAAAATGTGGTATATATACACAATGGAATTCCATGCCTCTATCAGAAAAAAATGACATTGCCCCATTTGTTAGGAAATGGAAGGACTTGGAAAAAATAATAAGTGAGGTAAGCCAGGCCCAAAGAAACATAGGTCCCATGGTTTCCCTTATTTGCAATAACTAGTATATATCTGAGTCAAGCAGAAAAGGTCAGATAAGTTGATGTTAGGGAAATGAACCCTAAGATATGTATTCAAATGTTTTTTTTTCTTTCATGGGATTGTTTCTAACACATTTATAAGATTATTTCTTTGTTGCTTTGTGTGTCCCTACCCCACAGTATAACCCTTGCTTTCACTGTCTTTGATGTTGGTATAATTTGTGGTGGAGAAGGGAAAAAACAAATCGTTTAAATAGGGATACAGGTGGACCTATTGCAACAATGAGATGTACAAGTTGCTATGTCGAAAACTAACTTTACAACTTTGGTGGGGTAGGGGAGGAGGATTGGGTGGGGGGGTAGGGGGAGGATGGGAAAGGATAGGAAGAGGAAACAAAGGAGGAGGCCACAATGCTTGATAAGAAATGTACTCATTATCTTGCCCATGTAATTGTAACCCCTATGCACAGTATTTTCACAATTAAAAAAAAATGTAGTTTGCTGGTGAAGAGGTATGTTTCCTATGGCACAAGCTCAGTGTCCTAAAAAAAGAGAAGTTTATTGTCTAATAGTTTTGGGGGGCAAAAGTTCTAAAATTAAAGTATCTAAAGGGTATATTCCTTCTGGAACCTATTGGGTTAATCTTTCCTCACAAAAGGATCACAGTCAGGGAGGGATTTGTACTATGCTTTGAACATGAATAAAGGCCCACAAAACAATGTAGGCAGCCTATAGAAGCTAGGAAAGGCAAGGGGTTATCTTCAGAGGCTAGCTTTTTCAAATCTTTCCCTGTAAACCTCTTGCTTTTATTGTTACATTATATCTTCTGTCACACCTACCCTTCTGCCTACCTCTTATAAAGCCCCTTGTGGTTACATTGAACATACTGGTAGTTCAGAATAATCTTCCATCTCAAGGTGCTTAACTTAGTCAAAACTGAAAGGTTCCTTTTGCTATGTAAAAGTCATGTATTCTTCACAGGTTCCAAGAATTGGCACACGGTCCTCTTTAGGAAGTCATTATTTATTTTTTTATTTTTGCCACAAAGGGAAAAAAATCATAAGAGCACTACAACAGCCCTATGATGGACAGAAGCATGTACTAGTCTAGAAAATGACAGCAGGTCACTTTAGTTACAATATGTTGAGTGAGGAAACATGGAACCAGATGAGGCTACCGATGTTAGTTAAGGCTAAATAATGTTAGGGTGTTCTAGATAGTTGTAGGATTTTGGTTTTTATCCTAACAGTAGTAGGAGTCTACTAAAGGGATTCTAGGACTTATTAAGGATGACTTTTTAACTTAAAATTTAGATATCACGTATTCTCCCATAGAAAGAATGTTTGAGGATCTAAGAGGAGCAGAAGGGAGAGACCAGATTGAGAAGCTATATATATATATATTTTTTTTTTTGGGGGGGGGGTGTCTGTCATGGGGCTTGAACTCTGGGCCTTGGCGCTGTCCCTCAGCTCTTCAGCTCAAGGTGAGTGCCCTATCACTTCAGCCACAGTGCCACTTCCAGTTTTCTGGTAGTTAATTGGAGATAAGAGTCTCATGGACTTTCTTGCCTGGACTGGCTTTGAACCGAGATCCTCAGCTCTCAGCCTCCTCAGTAGCTAGGATTACAGGCATGAGCCACCAATGCCCAGTTTAAGACGCTGTTTTAAGTGAAGCCTAGTGATACATGCCAGTAATCCCAGCACTCAGGATGCTGAGGAGAATTACAAGTTTTCTGTCAGCCTGTCAACATATTGATACCATATAACAAAAAAACAATCAACCAGCTTGGCACTGGTGGCTCTGGAGGCTTGGCACTGGTGGTTCACACTTATAATTCTAGCTACTCAAGAGGCTGAGAGCTGGGGGATTGTGGTTCATAGCCAGGCTGGGCAGTAAAGTCTTTGAGATTTCAGTTAACCAGCAAAATGCTAGAATGGAAATGCAACTCAAGTGACAGAACATTAGCTGTGAGAAAGAAAAACCAAATGATAATATAATACCCAGAATTCTAGTATCAAAAACAAAACAAAAAATGACAAATCCTAAAATAAAACCCAGCCAACCAAAGAAACAAAAAATAATGTTACTTTAGTGATCCACTTGAGATAGGATGAACTTGGACTAGATCGGTAGGAGAGATAGAAAGATGATTTAGGAGAACAGAGGCCATTTGTCTTTTACCATTATATGCTTAACACCTAGAATAATGCCTTGCTTTCCATAGGTATTTACTGAACAAATACAATACAGAGCCTATCTCTGAGTCATTGATAGCTCTTCATCTTGAAATGAAAGGGAGGAATACAACATGGAACCTTTGCTACCTTAGTATCTTATTTATAGAATAGTCCTAGTAGGTTAGATGGTCTATTACCTTTAGCCTTCTAACTTTAGAATTGCATGACTTCTAATTATTTTGCAGCATCTCTAATTTTTCAATATTAAGATTAAATTTATTATTGTTATTATTATTATTATTATCATTATTATTTTGAACTCAGGGTTTCACTGTTGGTTAGGTAACACTCTACCATGCATATTCTAGCCTTGCTTTTTTGGTAGGCTGGCTTCATGATCCTCTAGATCTCAGCATTCTGAGTAGTCAGGATGATAGGCATGAATAACTAGCACTTGGCAAAATTATTTTTAATATGTACAAAACAAATAATACTTATAATACTAAAACTTTTGAGATATAATTTTTTAAAAATATAAAACTTTGAAAAACAGTTCTTTAACACAGTATGTGTTCCCCAAAACCTTTGCTATGAAACATTGCTCAATAAAATGAGAAAAATGGAATTAGGATCACAACACTCAAAAAATTTGTCAATTACACATAGAAAAGATAAGAACCTAATAATCAGGGCTGAGAATGTGGCTTAGTGGTAGGGTGCTTGCCACTCTAGCATTCATGAGGCCCACCCTGGGGGCCTTGATACCACAAAAACAGTAAGTAAATAAACAAGCAAAAAAACGATGCTGGGAACTGGAGGGTCACCTCTGTAATCCTAGCTACTTAGACTGAGATATGGGGATCACAGTTCAGAGTCAGACTGAGCAGGAAAGTCTGTGAGACTCTTAGCTCCTATTAAACACCAGAAGACTGGAAATGATGTGGCATAGTAGTAGAGTGCTATTCTTGAGTGAATGAGCTGAGGGATAGCACCCAGATCCTGAGTTCAAGTACCATGACTTGAACAACAACAAACAGGCAAAAAACTTTAAACATTAAAAATTAGAACCTAATAATTTTACACATGCTAAAGGATTAAGTGATACATAAGTACAATAAATACGGTCCTTTAGAAAGACCTGAGATTTTGTTTGTTAAAATGGAGGCAGAAGGGCGTTAGCTAAGTTACTGTAAAGTCATACAAAGTGGTTTGTCTGAAATGTGACCGAATGTTGTCTCACCTCGGGATGGATGTGCTTCATTGCACATTGGGAGCACAGGGAGCTGGTATATGTTTGAGTATGTGCCTTGTCTACATAGTTAGTTCAGTTTTTTTTAAACTTTTTTAGCTGGGTATAAGTTCCATTGTCCACCTAGATAATGTCTCAGGATTAAATGTACAAAGAAAACATGAAACTTATTACACCAATATCATTCACTATTAGGAAGTTTGCATTCAAACCAAGCAATACAATGTAGTTGACTATAACTTTAGACCTTGAAAGTATTGTACAAATGCCAGTAGTAGTCCCTATTCACGTTATTACAGTGATCCAAACCAGAAAATTAACTTTGATGCTATACTGTTCATTAACCTTGTCTCTATTTCAGATTTTTTCCTTTTAAGTTTTCTTCTGTTCCAGAGTCCAACATAGGATTTCCTAGTTCATTGTTTTCTTAGTCCCTTCCAATCTGGGACAGTTCTTTTTCTTACAGGACCATGGCACTTTAAAAGAGTAGGGACTGGTTATTCTGTGGACTCTCTCATTAGAATTTACCTGGTGTTTCTATATGGTTAGATTGAGGATTATACATTTTTGGCAAGGAAGCTGTAGACATGATATTGACTCCCTTAGTTACTTGAGGTTGATATGTAAGAAATTTTTAGCATGTGTTTATAGGTTTAAGCTGTATAATAAAAATTTGTCAAATATACTTCATTGTCACTCTTTATTGTGAGATTTAATCTCTTACCACATATTTTTCCTTCCTCCTTGCCCTTTTCCTCTTTGCCCCTTTCCACTCTCCTTCCTTTTCTCCTCCTTTCAACCTTCCTCTCCTTCTGCACCCTGGTTAAGCCAAAGGAAAAGAATAACACAGCCATGCCCTTTTTCTTTCTTTCTGAAATTGATATTGATTGCTTCAGTTATTCTTATGAATTTGAGATGGTATAATACTTTGTACAGAGGGGTGTTTTTTATATTCTTGTAAAATATTTTATATATTTTTTTGTTTCAGTTTCAATAGTAATGGGAATCCCCACAGTGAAGAGAGAAGTTAAATCTTACCTCATAGAAACTCTTCATTCTCTTATTGATAATCTCTATCCTGAAGAGAAGTTGGACTGTGTTATAGTAGTTTTCATAGGAGAGGTAAGTATTTGTTATTTTTCAACTATATATGAGTTACAACTATAGTCTGAATATGCTTTTATAAGCATTTGAAGAGTGGTAAGTAAATTTGGGTAATGCATGCCATCTAATAGTTTAATGTCAGTGTAACTTATAATGTTTAACTTTTCTGCAGTTACAAACAGGAATAGTAATCTTTGTTGTTAGCAGGATACTATCATCTATGTAGATCTTAAAGAGTAAATCCACATTTTTAGCTCTGAGGCCTAAATTTGGAAAGGTTTAGCTTACTCTGGGGTTTTATCATGTTTATTCTCTCTACCCCTTTTTTGCACTGTCAAGCTGCAACCATGATTATAATTCTTAAAGAACTCAAAAATCATGTGAATGAGGATTTTATGTATGCTATATTGTTACTTATATTTTTATTACCCAAGATCACTTACGACAGAATATTTTTTTCAGTGTACTCAGGATTTTAACAAACCTTTTTGCCCCGCCCCATTCTTATATGTGGGGAATCACTCAACTAATCCTGGTGGGATGAAGTACTTCTTTCTATGGAAATTAAAAGTGCCTACTTGTTTTACAGTTCAGGCATGTGACTTGGACTCAGCCACTTGTATATTCTCACTCTGAACTCTGAGTGCAGCTTCATTATTTTCAGATCACATAGAAAATCCCGGAGAACAGAAAGGCAAATTATTAGCATATGAGGAATCCAGCAACATGGTTAAATATATGACCAATGCATACTCTTTATGTCATTAACAAAAGAAAATAAGAAAATTAAAGGTAATGAGGATTGTGGACAGTTATTCTGGTGATAGTGATGGCAGAGTAGTGTCTGTCCCAAGACCTCAGTGCAGGTACAGAGTGAAGTCTCTTAAGTTGTGGCTCTGGAGCATTCTATGATTCTTGGCTGCAGGGCAACCTTATTTATGTACCTTCCTAGCTGGGTTCTTTAGCCCAACCAGAGATCTGATGAACTCTTCTCTGTCACCTTTAGTAAGTCATTTTTTCTGACTCTTCTGCCAGAGGCTGTTTCTGCCTGTTGTCCCTAAGATTGTGACTGAGACAGGTTGTATCTAGTTAAAAGAAAATCCAAATATTTTTGTAACTACCACTAAACAAAAAAGCCACTCAATAGGGATGGCAGGGGTAGATGTGTAGGTGCTATTCCAGTGGTTTAGAAAGACACAGATCAGGATGAATATAATTTGAACCATAACAAGCAGGTTATGTTGGTAACAATCATGATGATGGCTGAGAATTTGTAAAGAGAACCTTAACTAGCATGTCTTTCATATCACCCTGTTTGTTCACGTTGTTTCTGCAGTTTGCCTAGAAGCATTCCAAAGTCCTCATTTATTTTTAAAGTAGAACTCAAGTTGAATGATATAACCAGTTGACCATGTTGGAAAAGCACTTATAGTTAGTCTCTGAAAATCTGAGTTTAGAGAATTTCTAGCTTCAGAGGCTTTTAGTATGCAGTGTGAAAACAGTTTTATTTTTTCAGTCTTTTTACTTGGTGCTTTGCAGTAAGGGTGCCTGAGGCCTCTATGCCTCTTCCTTCTCTCTTCCCTGTAGGCTGGGGATTGAATTCAAGGCCTTAATGGGCTCATTAGACAAGGCTCTATCCCTTTAGCATGCTCCTAAGTCCTTTTGCTTTTAGTTTGTTTTCAGAAGGGTCACCAACTAACTGCCTGAGCTAGTCTTAAACCACCTACCTTTGCCTCCTGAGTATATATGTGCATTACCATGCCCAAATGCTTTTATGCCTGTTTTCAATCCTTTGACCTAATTGGTTTGACAAAGCTAATAACCAGACTGTGGGCAAAACATTGTAAAGGAGATAAATTTGTAAATGAATATAGAAGTTGAGTAGAGAATTAAATATCTGTGTCATTTTTATTTTTGTTGTGTATTTTACTGATATTAGGAACCATTATTTCCTATGTTTTTAATTTTTTGAAAGATAAAGTCACATGATTTTTACAAAGTGTGTGTGTGTGTGTGTGTGTGTGTGTGTGTGCGCGCGCGTGCGTGCGTGTGTGTGTTGTGTGTGTGGTGTGTTGTATACAGTGAAAGCTCCTTTGCACTGTTTCTTAGCCATTGGGTTTGCTTATGCACGATAACAATTATTATTGTTGTTAAACACATTCATGTAATGTTTTCATTTCCATGATAAGTTTTTGTTAGGGTATAAAGCTACTTAGTTTTTTTTTCCAATTTTGATAAAATACTTTCCTAGAAAATTTTCATCTAAGTTTTAAGAAATTTCTTTATATAAAACTGAGCAAAATAGATTTCCTTCTATTTGTGATTATTATGCATATGTGTGTTTGTTCCTTTTCCCCCTTCTTGGTTAGTGTATCTATTTTTATATGTATTTCCCAAGCCCATTTTGGGGTCTGTTTTCCTAATTCTTTAACACCCACTTAACATGTTTTTTCTTTTTTAATTTTCATGCATCGTGGCCCAAATGCTAAACATTCATTTTCATTATTTTGTTAAAAAAGAATTTGTATGAATATTCTTCTGAGCATTGTTAGCTAATTTGTAATGTATCTGTACTGTTATTAGCTTGCAGTTTTTAAAATTGGTATTTTGTCTTTGGCGAAGGAAATGATCTATATATTTTTTACAATATCTAATTGGTAGAATCTGCTTGCTGGGTTTTTTGTTGTTTAGAGAGTGTCACATTTCACTTTCTAAAACTAGTTTGAAATAATTTTTAACTGACAAAAAATTACAAAAAATAGTGGAGAAATTCCAAATATTACAAGAATACTTCGTGTGCTGGTGTCAGCCATATTGCTTTATGTTAAATATTGAAGTCAAGTAGAGTGAGTCCTTCAGTTTTGTTTTTTTATAGGTTTGCTTCAGGTATGTCCTTAGAATTTTCATACATATTTTAGCATTATTGCAATCATTTGTAATAATTTGATATCGCTTCTTAACTGCAACTTTTGTAATTGTTTTTCTTTTAAATGAATGTTGAAAGATTTGGCAACAGTTTTTCTTCATTTCTGTTCTTTCATTTCATGTGTATGACAAGGGGAGAGATGTTTTGTTGCTAGGTTTTTCTGAGCTTCTCCTTTTAAAAAATTTTGTAGTTCCTGTTCTCATTCTTTTTTCTTTGTGTCAGCATTGAAGCAATTGGCTTTTAGGCTACTGGCTTGCTGTAGGGTGAGGGAGGTATTCTAGTCTAATTGCTTTTTCATTTTTTCTTAAAACAACAAAAAAGCACTACAATGAAACAAAGACTAACTTCTGTCACAGAGCTAAATCCATGCAGTTGCATATGTTACCTTTGACTATTGGAACCAAATTGGATTCTTTTGAGCTTCAAAATTTCAGTTGCTAATATTTCAAAATGAAATTTGTAGTTCATGCATCTGATTCTCACTGATACTTGTACATGAAGGAAGGAAATGAAAAATACTGTCAGATCTCTAAGCTTATCCAAATTCTAAGCAGTTTAGTCTTTTCTGTTTAGACACTTCTGTGCACTTTCATCAAGGATATAGTTACCTTGATAGTTTTGGGAATTTTTGTTTACCTTGAGTCACCTGAGAACAGCCTCAGAAACATGGACCTCACTGTTTTTTCTCAAGCTCCCATAATTAACTTGTTTGACTTGTTTTTAACAGGGCAAAGTACAAATTTCACCCCTGGTATTCTTTTACTCATTGACCAAGGATGTATTGAAGCACTGCAATGAGGAAGATGCTGGAGATTTAAAAAAAAAAATCTTAAAAATTCATTAACAAATAGGTGGTGCCCAGAAATTAAAGTCTAGCATTCCACAAAAATATTTTCATTTGTTTGTTTTTTGAGACAGAACAGTGTTTTTCTATGTAGTTCAGTCTGACAAAGAACCCACAGTCCTCCTGCTTCATTCAGCCTTCCAACTTCTGAGATTACAGGCTTGAACCATTATACCCAGTTCAAGAATATTTGTTTCTGTGCCATAGCCTTTTATAAAATTTTTGTGTTGGGGGAGGATTGAAAAAAATATTAATTGCATATGCTTATTGCTGAAGAGTTCAGTAGATCTACAAAATTTGTTGTGTCAGATTAGGCTTCTATTCTACCCACTTCCTTTCACTATTTTCTCCAATCTGTGACCCTTTAGGTCCTCTAAGTGGTTGGCTAGCAGGTCAAATAGAAAAACTTATTATTGATACTTATCATTTCTCTATTTCCTTCTTCATGGATTACTACTCTAATCTTATCTCTTTTTTAATTTATGCACATTGTTATGGGTAATTTTTCCAACATGTCACAATAATACAGTGGCAATAACAATAAAGCAAAAACATTATCTTTTTTTGTTAGATGCTTTTTGAAACTTTAGTATTTGTTCTAAGTATTATTTATTTTAATCTTCACTACTGTGATTTAAGTACTTTATTGGTGAGCAAATTAAATCTTTTAGAATTTTATTTTCTAGGTTTACACAACTCTTTAGCATTTAGTCTAGGTTTCTGGACACAAAGTCTGTGGCAGTAATTTTTTTTATCCATATCCTTAGTTTATTAAATATGTCCTGAAACATTCTGTAGAAATGTCATTAAAGAAAACATCATAGTTCTTGCAGCTACTCTTCACAGAATTTCATCTCAGATAACATTCTAATGCAACATATTATTTAAACTCAGCTTTTCAATAACACATACTTCTTGTAATTTTTCCTTTTTAATTGATTACTCTTCTCAGTTTACATTTGTGTTAGCAATTCTGAGCTAATTCATTAACATTTCTGTCTCAAATTTTATACCCCTTCAAATCTCTGAAGCTATTGATGCATGGTTGTGAAAAGAATGTATGCTATAACACAAAGATAATAACAAAAATGCAAGTTCAGTAAATACAAGCAGCAAAATATCAACAACCTGAAGGTGTACTTTCTGTGATAAATTGTCCCCAAATATTAAATAAAGGCCATGGTCCACTAACTGACTGGTTCCAAGTTTGAGGCATAGGTGTACTTTGAAGAATGTACAGGAAGAGAGTAAAAAGATTTCTGTAAGGATCCTATAACTAATTTCAATATAATACATTTTAAATTTGTGACATGTTTGTGCTCTCTCAAACCACTGAAGTTTCCTATAGTCTACTTAAGGGACTTTGGGGAAACAGTTCTTTGACTTTGTATCTTGAGATCATTTTAGATTGATAGAATAATTACAAAAATAGTTCAAAGAGCTACTTGTCATTTATCAGCATCTCCTAAGGCTGAAAACCCACAGAACCTTAGTATAATTATCAAGAGATGTAATGCTTTAAACTAAACTGCTTTTGCTTTATTAGTACTCACCAGCATTTTTTACTAATCCTCTGTTTCCATCACAAAACCTAATCTAGCTGCTTAGTTATCCTGTCTACTTAGTTTACCTAATCTGCAACCATTCCTCTGTCTTTGTCTTTCATTAACTGTGGCCTTGAGGCTTTCAAATATTGACTATTCAAGTGAAAGGCTGGAAAAGTCTTCCAAGCAAATGGCCCTCATAAACTGGCTGTTGTAGTAATACTAATATCGGATAAAACATATTTCAAATTACAATTAGAAAAAACAAAGACATTTCATATTAATAAAGTGAACTTTTCATTAGGTTTCTGTCTGATGTGGTTCCCTGGTTTGATTATTTTCTTCGGGTTATATTTCTCTTTTAGTATTTTTTGTAGTGCTGGCTTCTTGTTCATGAATTCCTTTAATTTTTCTTTATTTTTGTTTCTCTGCCGAATGTGAATGCTAGTTTCTCTGGATATATCTGTCTGGTTTGGCAGTGGTTGGTTTTCAGGGCTTGGATGGTACTTTTCCAGGCTCTTACTGCATTGAGGGTTTGTATGGAGAGGCCTGCAGTGATTCTAATTTTCTTTCCATTGTAGTATAGTTCCTTCTTTGATTTGACAGCATTTAAAATCAGCTCTTTGCAATTCAGGTCTAGTGTCTTTACTACAATGTGTCTAATAGTATTTCTTCTAGGGTCCTGTCTTCTAGGTGTTCTGTATGCTTCTGTTATGTGGTTTTCTCTTGAGATTGGGAAAATTTTCTGTAATAACCTTATTGAATATGTGTTGCATCCTTCTATTCTGGTATTCCTCTCATTCATCAATTACAATTATACAAAGATTAGATTGGCATTGTCTGCCAGTTCTTGGACTTACCTTTGGTAATTTCTGAGTGCTTTTGCCATATCTATGACCTTCTTCTCTAGCTCCTCTGTTTTATCTTCAACTCCTGATATTTTATTTTCCATCTCTCATATTGTTACCTATGGCTTTCATTGTGGTTTGCATTGCAAAAATTGATATATTTATGGTTTCTGTATCGATTTTCAAAGTGTTAATTTCATCTTTTAACAAGGTATGTACTGTGTCTATTTTTGACTGCATCTCTTTTTTTAGGCCTTGGAATTCCTTTGGTATTTCTTCGTTGTACTCTTGAAATTGCTCTTGTATCTCTTTTTTTTTTTATTTCTTTGGCCAATTCTGCCATCATCTCTTTATTTCATCTTTGCCCTCCATTTCTTCTTGGCTCTCACTGGAGTTCTTCCCTAGGTTGCTGCTGGCTTCGGGGTTTGGTTTGTCTTGATTGTTCGGGCAATTTGTAATCTTTCGTTGTGATTTATGCATTTAGGTTCAGGATTTGTGAGTTCTGTGGCCTCACAAGCTGTGCCTGTTGGTGTTGCACAGCAGTGCCTGCCCCGGGCTGGTTTGTGGTGGGTCGCCTGACCTTAGGGCCACTGTAGGTACTCTTGGCAGCTCCCGGTGTCGGTGGGTGCTCCTCCAGTGGCAGGAGCACGCACATCTTTCTTGATACCCGTCAGGGTCCAGGCCTAGGCAGCTTAGGATCCTGATTGGGGTGTACTTGCTTGTCAGTTCCCAGCGGGCTGGGGGCACTCCTCCAGCAGCTAGAGCTATGTGCGATTCCTAGCTCTACTCATCCTGGGTCCTGTGGCTGAGGCCGCTCCATCGCAGTCTGGGGCACCCGTGGGGCTGCTGGGCCCTTACGCAGTTACAACGGAACTCGCTTCGCAGGCTGCTGGAGCCCAAGCGTGGTTCCCGTGGCGGGGCAGGTGGGGGACTCCCTTGTGGGATGCTCACTGGTCCTAGAACTGGTTAAGGTCCTTCTAGAAGTGCTGTGGCAGATCTCTGTATCTATGTGCTGGAGTTTACTGGTTGCCAGTCATCACACGCTCCATTGTGATGCTTGTGGGCCGAGCAGCGCGGCGGTGGGAGCTCTGGGTCTGGGTACCAAGGCACCTTGCCTCTGGTCTCTTGTCTTTGTCTACACTTGTGGTTCTGAGGTCCCAGGCGGCTGCCTTTGCAGCTTGGTGGAGTGGATTGAGGGGTTGTGGAGGAGTCTTTGAGCTTTTCCATCTTTGTGCAAGTTCTGAGGCTTTTTCTTTCCTTTTTTTTCAGTTCCTGTATTTTTTCTGATTGTTTGCCTTTTTGCTGTTGTCCATCTCTTGGGAGAAATGCTTATTGAAGCCTGAATTCTCTGTTTAGTTGGAGAGAGCTATGGTGTTTCCCTACTGTTTTGTCACCATCCTGGATCCTTTCTCCTAAATATCTTATTCTTGCTGCTTGTTTGTAGCCTTTCTCTAAGATGAATGGTTGGATTATAGGTTAGCAATCTATTTTCTAACATAGGCTATTTAAGGCTACAGATTTTTCCCTAAAGTACTACTTAAGAACTTGAATTCAAGACCTGGATATTGTTTCTGAGCATTCTACCTCTTGAGCCACAGCTCTTCTGTCTTTTTGGTGGCTAATTGAAGGTTAGAGTCTCATGGACTTTCCTGTCCAGGCTGACTTCAAATCTTGATCCTCAGATCTCACCTTCCTGAGTTGTTAGGATTATCGTAGTGAGCCACAAGTGCCCAGCACATAAATGCTTTTTTAAAATGACCCAGTGTACATTCTACCCTGGCATATCCATGTGTGATTAGGAAGAATGAATTCTCTTTTTCATCAAGGAGAGTACTCTATATAAATGTTTATTTGGTCAGATTGGTGAATAGTGTTACCAGAGTTTAGGACAAGAGCCCCCCAGCTCTGGGAAAACTAGGCTTGATCTCCTACACCAATGAGAAGTGATGAAGGGCATAGAAAAGAGCTTTAATCAACATGCCATGTTGGGCAGAACAGACTAAAGGGTTTCAATGACCCCTACGTCTTCATGAGGCTGGGAAACAAAGGGAAGGGGGTTGGGATGTGCATAACTGGTCCAGGTCAGTGATCTGATGGCTATCTCTGTTCTGGTTCTACAATGGATTCTAGATACATTATTAACCCTGTCATCTGGGGTACCTACAGTTTCACCATCCTTGATAATTGCTCTCATTTGGGGGGTGATCTCATCATGGAATAATCTGTCTTCTGAGGCTTGTTGTTGTAGTTTCAGTTCCTTGTCATAAAGATGTTTATTGGTCAGTCTTGTTCCTGGAGTCCAAGATAACTGCAGAAAAGTGAGGTTTTGGTGGAAAAGGATAAAAAGGCAAAATAGAGCTGGAGAGGACAAAATGGAGTTTGTCCTTTAATAGTATCATTTAAGTCTTTTGTGTACTTGTTGATTATCCTTTTGCAAGTTACTTCTGTTCTTGATTTTAAGTTATTACTCTATTGGGTATCAGTAATAGTTTGGTCTTTATTCAGCAGCTAGATTTTAAGACATTTATGCAGGCTAGGCCACCAAGTGGCTCACATCTGTACTCCTAGCTACTTGAAGCTCTGGCAGACAAATTTGTGAGAATCTTATCTGCAGTTGACCAGCAGAAATCTAGAAATAAAGGTGTGCCTCAAGTGGTAGAGCACCAGTCTTGAGCGAAAAAAAAAAAAAAAAGCCAAGCAAAGCCAAGCACTTGAGAAACCCTGTGTTTGAGCCCCACTTTGGCATGTGTGTGCACATTCATGTGTGCACACACAAAATGTATGCATTTATCATAGATCATACAAACGGCTATTGAGAAAGTACACATATAAAATATTCCATAGACCTTGCCTGCGCTTAACCCATATTTACTGAAAGAATGATAGGTGCTAGGCATACAAATGAATAAATCAAAAACTCTACCCATTAAAACTTACATTGTAATGGAGAATACCAAATATGTAGTACATTGGATGTAGTGAGGATAAGTGGAGGAAAAGTCAGGGCGAGGAAGGTAGTTATTACTGTGTGAAGGTTTTATTAGGGTATTTAGGACATTTGAGCAAAGACCTGAAGGACGTGTTAGTGGAAGAATATAAGCAGAACAACTTTATATGCAAAGGCATTGAGGTAACAACTTTGTTGGGCACAATTTTGAAATAGCAGAAGAGACCTGTGAATGTCTGGGAGTAGAAATGACAAAAAAGGGGATCAACCATAGAAGACAGTCAGAAAAGAATAGGGTGGGCAAAATCACAAGGGACACTAGGTCATTGTAAGAACTTTACTATTGTTCTAATGGAGCCAACACACATCTTTTTTCTTTTTTGAAGGAAACACTAGTGGTATATAGTTGAGGCTTGGAGTTTCTTTTGAAGCGATTTAACTGCCATTTTAGCCTGAAAACAGCATAAATAATACATAAGTGAATTTCATTCATTTAAAAATTTATTCCTGCCAGGTGCTGGTGGCTCATGCCTGTAATCCTAGCTACTTAGGAGGCTGAGATCTGAAGATTGAGGTTCAAAGCCAGCCTGACAGGAAAGTCGGTGAGGCTCTTATCTCCAATAAACCACTCAGAAAACCAGAAGTGTCACAGTGACTCAAGTGGTAGAGCACTAGCCTTCAGCTGAAGAGCTGAGGGACAGCGTCCAGGCCCAGAGTTCAAGCCCTACAACCGACAAATAAATAAATATAAAAATAAATTATTCCATTCCAATAAAATAGTAATTTAGGATATCAGGTAGAGTATGCTTAGAATTTGCTCTAATTAAAATAGGAAACCATTTCAGAATTTCAGGTAAAAAAGATAATTCTTAACTTTTTTTGGTTGTGGGGCCTGAACTCTGGGCCAGGGTGCTAGCACGTCCCTCAGCTTTTCAGTTCAAGGCTAGCACTCTTCCACTAGAGCCACAGCACTGGCTTTTTCTGCTTATGTGCTGTTGAGGAATCATACCTAGGGCCTCATGCATGCAAGGTAAGCACTCTACCACTGAGCCACCTTCCCAGCCCCAATACTTAACTATTTTTTAAAATGAATTTATTAAAGAATTCTCTTAGGAAGATAACCACTTTTGATTTATCATTAAAAAAAGTCATTTCTTCATGCTGTATAATAAAGGTAATGTACAAGAATACAGAGTTATAAGCTTCTTTCTGTTGGTATTCTCCGATAGCATAGCACAGTATAGTCATTTTTGCAATGCTAGAATAAATTTAAAAATTCTCTCCTATGCTTCTCTTCAAAAAGCGGTAATAACAGGAGATGGCATAAAAATGCCTTTTTCTTCCTACTTATTCTGTCGTATTAGAACTGGTATTTTTACCATCACAGGCTACAATTTTTACTTTATCCCCTTTAATAAGTTGTCAGTTCTCTGAATTCAACATCATTCAATACAAAAGTCCACACATTATCACAGAATCTGTATATATTTAGAGAGCCCCTGATATTGACTCTGTTCCTGACCCTCTGAGACAGTGCTGAGTTTATAGCCTTATCAAACTGAGGTAGAACTTGAAGTTCAAGTTGGGGGGTGATCTGTTGAGATTGTATGAGCTCATCTAGGCTTTCTTGAAGACTGTTTCCCAGCGTGGTATTTATTTCTGTATAACTGACATGCCATGACTTAGGAGGAAAAAACTGTTTTCTTCAGGTTTGCATTGATGTCCACTCCCTGTGGGGAAAGGCATTTCCCACTGCTGATAGGTTAGGAATGGCAGGGCCAGGAGCTGGGAGGAGGCACCCCCTCTCTTAACTATTTTTTAAGACATTAAAATTTTTGTTTTGAGATAATTTTAGATATAGGGAAAAATTCGATTTAGGGAAAAGTTGCACAAGTTAACTGGAGAGTTTCCCTTTGCTCAGCTTGCTCTAATGTTAATAACTTAAATAGCTGCAATTTCAGGTAGTAATAATCATCTTTAAGCATAAATTTTATTTGAATTTTCTATGTTCCAATTAAAGCTATCTTTCTGTTCTAACATACATTACAGAATCTCACATTATGTTTAGTTATTCATAATTTTCAGTTTCCTTTTATCCATAGCAACAATTTAGTATTTTATGAACATGAACACTTTTCATTGTTTTTGTTGGTGGTCATGGGGCTTGAATTAGGGCTTGGGTGCTGTTCCTGAACCCTTTTGCTCAAGGCTAGTACTCTGCCACTTTGAGCCACAGCCCCACTTCCTGAACATTGACATTTTTTATGAGTTTTAGTCAATTATTTTACCAAATGTCTGTTTGGATATCTCTGTTTCCCTCATGATTACATTGTTGTTATGGTGAAAATAATGTGGCATATCTCTTGGGCGGATTACAACGGCTTCTTTTTTTTTTTTTTTTAAATTTAATTTAATTTTATTTGTGAACATACTGTACAGAGGAGTTACAGTTACATGGGCAGGATAATGCGTACATTTCTTACCAAGCATTGCAGCCTCCTCCTTTGTTTATCCTTCACATCCCTTCCCAGCCTCCCCCCTCCCCCCCAATCCCAATCCTTCTCCTTCCCCCCCCCCCCCCCCCCCCCGCTTGTTTTGGACATGACAACTTGTACTTCTCATTGTTGCAACAGGTCTACCTGTATCCTTAAACAACTGGTTTTTCCCCATCTCCTCCACAAGTTATACTGACATCAAATATAGTGAAAGCAGGGGTTATACTGTGGAGGAGGGACATACAAAGCAACAAAGAGATAATCTTATAAATGTGTTAGAAACACATGCATGAAAGAAAAAAAACATTAAAATACACATCTGAGGGTTCATTTTCCTGACATCACATTATCTGACCTTTTCCGCTTGACTCATACATATACTAGATATTACAAATAAGGGAAACCATGGGACCTACGTTTCTTTGGGCCTGGCTTACTTCACTTAATATAATTTTTTCCAAGTTTTTCCATTTCCTAACAAATGGGGCGATGTCATTCTTTCTGATGGAGGCATAGAATTCCATTGTGTATATATACCACATTTTCTTGATCCATTCATCTACTGAGGGGCATCTGGGTTGGTTCCATATCTTAGCTATGGTAAATAATGCTGCAATAAACATAGTTGTGCTGGTAGCTTTAGTGTGGTCTTGTTTGTAAACATTAGGGTAAATGCCCAAAAGTGGGATTGCTGGGTCATAGGGGAGCTCTATGTGAAGTCTTTTGAGGAACCTCCATACTGCTTTCCAAAGTGTACAACGGCTTCTTAGGTAAGGGCAGAAACTGTTAGAATCCAAGTAAGGCTTGGACTAGGTTATTCATGGAGGTGGTTAGAAGTAGTTAATTTATGAAAAAACTTTGAACTAAATGAGTTCAAATATTTGAAAACATTGCTGTAGTGTCAACATATTGGGAGAAGGAAAAGGTATGACAGATGTATTCGTAAATGTTGTCTTTTGTCTAATGTTTGAGCTTTCTTACTCTAAATATTTTTTAACATACTATTTTAGAAACTAGTAAAGTGAACTAAAATACTTGGGTAATTGTTTGCCTTTGTTGGTATATATATATATTGAACTTAAAGTATAAAATCAAGTATTATGTGAAGAATAATTGCTTTTCCTTGGAGTTTAGGGAAATAAAATGTATTATGAGCTGCCAGGCCCATACTGGCACATGACTGTCATTTTAGTCCTGTTATTTTGTCACATATTCAAATCATCTTTGGGAATTTTCATTGATTCCTTAGTATGTAAAATGGTATTTCCAGCCATGGTGGAGTTAGCAAGAACTGGACTTGTCTTCCTGATAAAAGCAACTAGGAAGCTGAACAAGCTCTGTGAATCAGCCATGCTCAGCAGACAGTACAGGATGTGGTTACCCAACAGAGGAGTAAGCACAATCATTGCCTAACCTTCTACCTGGTAACATATTCCATATCACAGTTTAGAAAGGGAAAAACCAAACAGAGCCGCTAAAAATTGCAGAACAGAGTTCTAGAAAGGAAAATACTACACAGAAAGTGTTTACTGTATTGGGCCATCCATGCATGACAAGTCTTTAGTGATCACTCTTACTGTATGTACTCCATCCTTTGCTTCAGATACTTCAATATTGGTTTAGGAATTCTCTGGTGGGTGCATATATATTCACAATTGTTGTATGAATAGACCTTTATCGTTATATATTGACCGTTGTCTCTTCTGATAGCTTATTAAAGTCTATTTTGTCTGATGTAAGTGTAACAACTCTTATTATTGGCTTTTGATATGGGAATCCCTTGCATAGAATATCTTTTTTATTTCTTCATAATCTCTCTATATAGTTAGATGTGAATTGATCTGAGTGCTGGTGGCTCATACTTTTAATCCTAGCTACTCAAAAGGCTGAGACCTGGAGAATCAAGTCTGTGAAACTTCATCCCCAAAGCAACCATCAAAAAGCCAAACTAGAGATGTAGCTCAAGTGGTAGAGATCCTACCTCTCTAGCTTCTCAAACAAGCTTAGTGAGAGCATGAGGCCCTGAGTTCAAGCTCCAGTACTAAAAAAAAAAAAAAAAAGAAAAAAAATAAGCGAATTGAGTATCTTATAGATAGCATATAGTTGTGTAGCTGGGCCATGTTATTTTAAAAATTTATTTAACCTTTCATTCAACTAAGTCTTTTAATTGAAGAATTTAATCCATTAATGTCCAAGGCACTTACTGATAGATAAAGAGTTACTACTATGATTTTTCTAATTGTTTTTGATTATAAATATTTTCCCCCTTTTCTTCCTGTCTTCCTTTGTAGTTTGATGTTTGTAGTTTAATGTAGTGATGTGTTTTCCGTACCTTTTTCTTTTGTTTGTTTCTGTTAAAGATTTTTGCTTTGCAACTACCATGAGGCTTACATAGAACAACTTGTACTTGTAGCAACCTTTTTCAATCTGATAACAACTTTGATGGCATAAAATAACTCTACACACTTATTCTCTTCTCACTGCTTATGTTTATGACATGAGAATTTATATTATTCTGTAATTTGTATACTTTGGCAGTTTATTTTATCTGTAGTTATTAATATTCATACTAGAGAGAAAATTTCTGTATACATCATAAACTGCAGTCCTAGTGTTCAGAATATGGCTGTTTCACTTCTGTCGTTGAATTTTGTCCTTTTGTATATTCCATGAGATTGAGAGGCCTTTTGTTTCAGCTTAAAGATCTCCCTTCAGCAATTATTGTAAAATTATAAACTCCCGTAGCTTTTATTTGGGGAAATTGTAGTGTTCTATTTCTGAAAGACTACTTTTTTCCTACATATTTTTGAATATAAAATTATACTCCTTTGGGTTTTCTGCTGAGAAATCAGTTGATAATTGTATTGGCAATCTTTTATATATGATGTGTTTCTTACCTCTTTGTGCTTTCTCTCATTTTAAAAGCAGTTCTCAGGTTTGAACCCAGGGCCTTACATTTGCTAGGCAGGCATTCTACAGTTGCCCCAGGCCTCCAGCCTGTTTTTTGCTGATGATTTTTAAAGATAAGATGTTGCTTCTTTATTGACTTACATAGAAGCACAATGTTAAGCCAACAGACAAAAAGACTCACTGTTGCTTTATCCCCATGCCTAGGTAGTCCAGAACAATGAGAGGTTTTAACACTGGTGATGTCATCAAAGGCTTTAATGTTTAACTTTTATGGTTTTCCAAGTTTTATTGACTTTCATAACAAATATTTATTTATAAAAAAAGATGTTGCTTCTTGCTCAGTGTACACCTGGACTGTGAGTGATCTACTTAAGGCTTCCTGTAGTTTCTGGAATTGACAGTTGTCACCACATCAAGCTTCCTTCTAAAGAGATGGAGTTTTGTGAACTTTTGGCCCCCCCCCCCCGCCCCGCCCCACCCCAAAGTTGTAAAGTTCGTTTTCAACATGACAACTTGTACTTACAGTTGCAACGGGTCCACCTGTATCCTTAAACGACTTGTTTTCCTGGTTTCTTATGTTGAGTAATTTTCTGTGCATTTGAGGAGACAGCTCCTCTTCTGGCCTTTATAGATATTCTTTATAGATATTCCTTTACTATTGCTTATCCAACTGTGGTTCTGAAGAAAAGGCTGGTGATGGTGCTAGACAGGCATAGTTATTTTGAATTCTGTAGTTGGATACAATGTTGGCTGATTCTATGATAGTTTCTTGGCAAATCATAATTCCATTATTTGGGATCTGCACTTGGGTAGGACTTTAGACTTGGCTCCAAGTTTTGGCAAAGTTGCTATTCAGTATTGGCGGATTGGAGGCTATATTCCTGATAAATGCATGGGTGAGGACTGCTTTGCTATCAGGTTGGTTCCATGGGCTGAGCATTTGATTGAGTTGAGGTCAAACAATTTGGCCCTGTCTTCTCTGAAATGTTGGGGAATAGGAATCTTTCTGCCTTTAGAGAGTCTAAGGGGGCTTTTTAGCTAAGAGGAGCCACTTTTTTTGTGTTCAGGCAGGTCTATTCATTCCTATGAAGGTATAAGTTATGGTGAAGTGTGCAGAGATGGATGTTGTCCTTGGTGTTGGCTATGAGGCTGAGCATGGAGACTCATTCAGTGACTCAAGCTAGGTTGAACAAAGATGATCAGTTTAGCTTTGTGGATAGGATAGGAAGTTAACTGTTATCTCTGATTAGGAACCATAGTTAGTAGGAACACAGAGTAGCTACTACAGTCCAAGTAGTAGTCCCTTTAATTTGTATCCTTTCTTTGTTCTTACCTGACCTTGGTGGTTTGGTTGTGCCACTGTCTCTAATATTCCCTGTGAGGTGAAATCAGAGTGGATTTACTGGGGTATCTCCCACTATGTTAAAGATGCTGGATGAGGGGTTGGTGATTTGGCTTAGTTTAAGATTTTCTTAGCAAGTACAAGGCCTTGAGTTCAATCAGAAAAAAAAATGCTGGATGACTGTCTTCCCCCTCAAAGAAACCGTGGATCTAGGGAAATCCTCTCTATCATGTTAATAGGACCAAAGGGCCTTGGTAATAATTTTCTAAATAATTGGATTTTTCAGAAATCTGATCTGTAGATAGTTAAAAGTTGAACTTTCTGTGGTGGAGAGTGGAGCCTGAGACTTCTGATTCCACTATTTAGCTGATATCATTCCTTCTGCCTTTGTATATTCAAGTTTTACATATAGACCCCCTCCATGACTACGTCCTTCATATTTTCGTATGTGTTGCCTGAAATGTTTGTTTCTTTATGTTTAATTTCATTCTCAGTTTTATATTCTTCTCTTTTTTATTTCTTGCTTGTACTTCAGATAACTCAAATTTATCCACTTAATGTCAGGGTTATGCTGCTATCACCTAGTACCATTTTAGAACATTTTCATCACCCTAAAATACTCCTAGCCTTACCCATCAACTCTTCCATTCCCTTTAATCCTAGACATCCATCAATCTACTTCCTACCCTTATAGATGTTTTTCTTTATTTTTATTTTTATTTGTTTAGTTTTAAATTTTTATTGTTATTATAAAGGTGATTCACAGAGGGGTTATCATTATATAAGTCAGGTAAAAAGTATATTTCTTGGATGGGAAGGGGAAACAAAGGAGGAGGCAACAATGCTTGATAAGAAATGCATTCATTACCTTGCCCATGTAATTGTAACCCCTCTGTATGCTATTTTCACAATAAAAAAAAGTCCATTTCTTTTTTGATAGTATAACCTGTTCATTGGCTCTCTTTCATGTTTTCCATCCCCACCCACAAGTTGTATAGTTCATTTTCAGCATAGTATCCAGTTAGTGCACTTGCTTTATTTATTCATTCTTTGTCCCTCCATTTCCTTTGGGATATTTCCTATAAAAAGAGTCACATTTTGTGACCTTTGCAACTTTTTTCTTATTCAGAACTTTTTTTTTTTGGTCAGTCGTGGGGCTTGAACCCTGGGCCTGGGCGCTGTCCCTCAGCTCTTTAGCTCAAGGCAAACGCTCTACCACTTGAGCCACAGTACCACTTCCAGTTTTCTAGTGGTTTATTGGAGGTAAGAGTCTCATAGACTTTTCCTGCCCGGGCTCGCTTTGAATCCGGATCCGCAGATCTCCGCCTCCTGAGTAGCTAGGATTACAGGCGTGAGCGGGCGCCTCAGAAGGTTCAAGTTTTTGTTTAAATGTTTCATTTAAATGTTTATGTTTCAGCATACATGTATAATCTATTAGTTTTAATATAAAAATATTGTACTTAATTGTGAGAACACTTAATTCTCCAGGAATAAATGTTATTTCTTCTTTTGCTTTTTTTATTTCTATTTTATTTCCTGTCCATGTATACTATTCCTATATTCCTGAAATATATATACCCTGGTTTGAAAATCACAGATACATTCTCGTACTTGGCTAATAGTACTGTCTTTTAAAGTATGACATGCCTTTTAAAAAGAACTAGTAGCAACTGCTCTCAGCTTAATCTGAGCAAGCTACAGGATCAGCAAATGATTGCCTTTCTTCCGAACCTGTGCTTCTAGATTGGTTATAGGTTTATCTTCCTTTAGTGTTGTCCAGAACAGTCCTGTTAGCAGAAACCAGAAAGAATCAATCTCTTATATAAATGTGATGTGAATTGCAGTTGTTTAAATGAATCTTTTGCTAGGTATGTCAATTAGCAAGCAACATAAGGATTATGAGTTTTATTCTATATAGATCACTTTGGTTCATAAATGGGATTGCACATAGCATAACAGATCTGTATTCATATAACCTTATTCTTGATTCTTTTCTTTAGTCAGCTTACTAGGGAGAGGGAGCCAGTCTTTGTTTTGTATTCCCTTTTCTTTAGACAGGCAAAATTTAGTACTCACTAAGTGAATTTCAGATTGTTGCTAGGTATATTATTATTTACATGAACATGGTTAACTTCATATTCAAAAGTATAGCCTACTCAGTGGCTATATACATTTTTGTAAATGTCTGTGCTTATATAGGTTTTCATCTATATGTGTTTTGTGTTTTCAAAGTTCCTTTTACAAAATTTGAATATGCAGAACTAAGATTTCTTTCTCTTAAGTCTTTAAACTTAATAAAAAATTGAAATTCCAACAAATAAAAATATAGCTAAAATACTTATACAGAATACATCTTAGTTACTTTCTTTTGGGAGAGTAGTTCTGGGCTTTTAACTTGGGTCTTATATTTTCTAGGCAGGTTCTTTACCATTGAGCAATTTCCCCAGCTCATGGTTGTGTGCTGGTCATGGAGCTTGAACTCTGGGTCTGGGTACTGTCTCTAAATTTTTTGTTGTTGTTGTTTAAGGCTAGAGCTCTATCGCTTGAGCCACAGCTCCATTTCCAGCTTTTTGGTAGTTAATTGGAGACAAGAGTACCATGACCTTTCCTGCCTGGGCTGACTTCAAATTATGATCCTTAGAATTTAGCCTCCTGAATAGCTAAGATTATGGGAAAGAGCCATCAGCACCCAGGCTAAATGATTTAATTCTTTATATTCCAGGATCTATCTGTCTATCTATCTATCTATCTATCTATCTTTTTCCCCCTCAGGTAGTAAATGCTTGAGCCTTGAAATGAAGTCATTTTATATATCTTGAATATGCTTTGACAGATGAGCATGTGCGACTTGTCACAAAATTTATAATGCAGAATATTGGATTTTTTTAGTCACCAATCCTTTGAACATTATATAGGTCTGATAACCATTTATTTCTGAATGTGGATATAGTGCTCTTGATTTGGGATCTAAGTATCAGTATAATAACAGAGTATATAGCAACTTATTTTAGACTTTCATTATTGAATTTCATAGTTCCTGAAATCACCTTTTCTCTTACATTTTTAATATAAAAAGCTACAGGTCAGAGAAGTAACTAACTTTATACAGTATAGTAGTTAACAGAGGCAAATCTTGAACCTGTGTTTCTTGATTCCAACTAAGATTGCTGTCTCTGTCACTATGGTTACTTGCTACTTAAAGTTTCGATGTTTCAGGAGAAGCTGACATTGTTTCTGCGTTGTTTTTGTAATGAACATTGCCATTCAGAAATAATAATAACTTACAAGTTTGCTTTTACTCTATTAGTAGGTAGTCAGTGACATAAGTGCAGTGTAATAGAACAATATAGAAAAGCAGATCCCATAAGTTGACTAGAAGTCTAATATAATAATTTCAGTGTGTTTTATCCTTTATCTCTTGTTCACTTAATTATGGTAGGTTAAACTAAACATTATAAAAGCATGAATGTAGGTATAATTTTTTTTTCTTTCCCAGACAGATACTGATTATGTGCATGGTGTTGTAAACAACCTGGAGAAAGAGTAAGTCCTTCCTAAAATGGAAATTGAAACATTTTTGTTGCTATTATCTTTCGATTTTTTGCTATAACAGCATGTTTTTATTCATTTCTCTGTGGAGTTCATTGCTCTTTGGACTGTCAATGATTTTTCAAATTGTCATTTAAAAAATTCAGTGATCTGAGGGGATAAAATAGGCATATTGCATTTGTAGAGGAGATTTAAATATCATATGTATATAACACTGTTAATTTAAAGTCTATGCTTGAAAGCAGTGAATGTGGAGAGTAATATGAGATTGTTTAAAATCTTTTACCCTCTATCAAGTAATTTTTTAAGCTGTCAGGACAGCTATTAATGTAATCATTGTAGACTTACGTGCTGTAAACCATGTCTAAATCTGCTCTGTTTGGAAAAGATTGGTTACCAATTTCCTGTGGGCAGGGATCATAGTAGGTAACTTAGGTAACTTATAGAAAGCTTAGTATCTTTCAAGCATTACTACTTTTTATAATGTTGCCTTAGTTGTTTTAACAATATAAAGATTAGAATTGATTCAACTCTAGATTTAAAGTAATTTGACTCTTCATCAAAATGCTAAAACTGGAGACTTAAAAAGGATCCATAGTTTATCACCCGAGGTGGAAGAAATAACTGTATTATCAAAGCTCAAAGAATTCACGAACTTTATAGACCATGATAAAAGCAGTTTGCCCCATGAAGATTGGAATGTGTTTGTGACTTTATAACTATCTCACAAGACTATGAAATTTGTGAAATTTATGTAATCACTTAATCACATAAAAATTTTTTAAAAATCCATAGTTTAGGATTAAATTGTAATTTGTTAGATTTTCTTTAAGTGCTAAGTTTTTTTGGTAGTCTTCATAGAACACAATAGTATAAATACTTAAATAAGGAACTAGGATAATAGTTCCTGATTTTCCTTCCTAGAGACCACTTGGCCAGGTTTGTGAACATATGTAGTTATTTTGTTGATTTGCCTCTTTCTAAATATGCAGGCAAGGCCAGGAGAATAAAAGTACAATTAAGCACCAAGAAATATTGTGCAAAGGCAGATACATACTCATTTTGTGGAGAATTGAAAAATGAGAATACAAAAAGACTTATGTTTGAGTCAGTGAGTTGAATTCAAAACTTTGATTAACTTTTAAGTAGTTATGCAAAGGAGTTGCCATTTAATAAAGCAGGTTATGAGTTCAGTGCATCTTGATTAATGTCACTCCTTTCAACATTCTCACCTATCCCTCCCCTTTCCATCCCTTCCCTCCATTTTCTTAATTTTATAGGATATACATTGGATTCTTGACTGCATCCCTTGACCCCATTCCATCCCTTTCAATACCTGCATCCTAGTGTTTATTTTGTTGAACTGACTGCCTTTCTAAGGAATTAAATTATTTGAGTTCTCCCTTGAACCTATCATATGTCAGTCAACACATTTGTATGCACTTGCGTAACACCCAACATATTTACTTACAAGTTTATACACTGAATAGAGCTTCCACATGGAAGGGAAAACATCACCCTTTATCTCTCTGGGCCTGGCTGGCTGACTTGAGATTCCACCTCTCCCAGTTAGAGTGGCTGTCACCAAGAAAACAATTAACACTTGCTAGTGAGGATGCAGCTAAAAGGGAACCCTAATACACTGTTGGTGGGAATGTAAATTTGTTCAACCACTCTGGAAAGCAGTATGGAAGTTCCTCAAAAAAATTAAACATAGAACTACCCAATGATCCAGCAATTCCATTCCTGAGCATTTATCCAAAAGATTCCAAATCAGCATACAGTAAAGCCACCAGCACAGACATGTTCATTGCATCACTATTCACCATAGCAAAGGTATGAAATTGGCCCAGATACCCCTCAGTGGATGAATGGATCAAGAAAATGTGGCATATATACATATATGGAACTTTTCTCTTCCATTAGGAAGAATGATATAGTACCATTTGTAAAGAAATGGGTATTTATAATGTGCCATGTGATTTTTTTGTTTCTTTGTATGTTCCTCCCCCATGGTATAACCCCTGATTTCACTGTATTTGATGTTGGTGCCCTGCATCTTGTATATACAGTTCTCTAGTTTGGAGAGGAGAAGGGAAAAAACAAAATGCTTAAATAGGGATACAGGTTGACCCATTGTAACAATGAGATGCACAAGACACTGTGTTGAAAAACGAACTTTGCAATTTAGGCAGGGGTTTGGGGGTGGAGGTGGGGTGAGGGGGAAGTGTGGTTGTGAAGGTGGGAGGGAAGAGATGGTAGGGGAAAAACAAAGGAGGAGGTAACAATGCTTGATAGGAACTGTACTCATTACCTGACTCATGTAACTGTAACCCCTCTGTACAGTATTTTTACAATAAAAAGTATATAAAAAAAGAAATGGTTTCAAAACTTTTAAAAAGGTTTTCTCAGCAAAAGCCCGTTCTAACCCAAAGGGCTAGAGAATTCTTTATTGTAGGGGGTATCTGTGCATATGGAATGTTGGACAAACTCTGAGTGCCTATCCATAAGGGTGTTAAGGGTGTTATTGCTCATCAGTTAGGACAACCACAGTGTCCTCAGGAAGGATGAAATTGTCCCCACTTGAGAGGAACTAATTTAGAATACCCTGAATACTATAACCTTACAACTAAAGTGTCCTGAAAATAAAACCTTGAACTTTGCATGAACAATGTATTTGGATGCACACAAATATTCATTTGTTGTCTTTCTTCAATTCTTTATTTCCTGTGAGAACTTCATATGTTTGCTTTAAATTCTGATTAGTTTTAGGAATATAATGCCTACAGTTTGCCCAGGGTTTTTTAATGCTACTTTAAGGATAGTGGCATCTCTACAGTGTTTTTAAAAGCATTGTTAGAAAAAAAACAAAGGCAAAAACTTAAGCTGTTACAGAAACCTGCATTTTCTAGTAAATGATATCAGTCAGGGATGAACTACTTCACCGAACACTTTGTGATCACATAACCTGCTACACATGCCTACAGATGTGTTATGTTAGATCCAGTACATTGAGCATTAGACAAATGAAATCTCATAGAATTTAAATAACTTAGTTGACCTTTCTCACGATAGATTTTCTAAAGAAATCAGCTCTGGTTTGGTGGAAATAATATCGCCTCCTGAAAGCTATTACCCTGACCTGACAAACCTGAAGGAGACATTTGGAGACTCTAAAGAAAGAGTAAGGTGAGCCGTATGTCATTTAAAATACTCTGTTCATGTGAGTTTGATGTCTACAATAGTTGTTGTTCATCAAAGCTTAGAGTATTTTGGGATTATGTTTGGGAAATACTCTAGGTGGCCTCATTACTTTTAAGTTCAGGATTGCTTGTGAAACATATTCCGGAGGAATTTTCTTAATTTGAATGAGAGCATAGTGTGAGCCTTGATATTACTGTGTTTCCTTTTCCTTTTCTTTCTTTTTTTTTTTTTGTGCCAGTCCTGGGTCTTAAACTCAAGACCTGGGCACTGTTCTTGAGCTGCTTTTTGCTCTACCACTTGAGCCACAGCTACTACCCTTCTGTTTTTTTCTGAGTAGTTTATTGGAGTTCAGAGTCTCAAGGACTTTGCTCAGGCTGGCTTCAAATCCAGA
The DNA here is from genome assembly GCF_019054845.1 of Dipodomys spectabilis. Classification (NCBI taxonomy): domain Eukaryota; kingdom Metazoa; phylum Chordata; class Mammalia; order Rodentia; family Heteromyidae; genus Dipodomys; species Dipodomys spectabilis. The sequence continues at coordinate 4,047,414 of NW_024870864.1, read as the reverse complement.
TCCTCTGAGTAGCTAGGATTAGAGGCATGAGCCACTGGTGCCTGGCTTCTTACTGTGTTTTCTTGAAATGACTTAGAACCATTGTTACTCAACACTAGTCAATGTGTTTCTATAGGCCATCAGAAATTCTCAGAAAACTGGTATTATAAGTTTAATATATTTTTTAGCATTCAGTTCATATTCATTCTTTGTTCATTGCATACACCTATTTTAGGCAGTACTGATTTTTTTGGGGGGAGGTGTGGGCTGGAACTCTGGGCCTTGTACTTTTGCTCAGCATTTGTGCAAGTAGATGCTTCACTACTTGAGTCATGCCTTCATCCATTTTGCTGGCTAACAAAGTTAAGAAATATCTATGAGATGTTTTTTTCTGCCTGAGCTGACTTTGAACCAAAATCCTCCAGGTCTAAGCCTCCTGAAGAGCTTTTTGTAATCTTCTGGATTGCAGGTATGAGCCACCAGTGCCCAGCTAGTACTGGGATTTTGAACTCAGGGTTTTGTGCTTGCCAGGGAGATGCTATACCACTTAAACCACACACCCAGCCCTTTTTTTTGCTTCAGTTAGGGTCTCAAATCTATGCCCAGAGTTAGAGTATGATCCTCCTATTTATTAGTCTTCCTGTATAGCTTTGATGACAGGTGCAGTCAACATGCCCAACTTTTTATTGGTCTCATTAGCTTTTTATACAGTCTGGCCTTGAATCATGATACTCATGATTGTTACTTGCTGTGTAGCTTACTTGTGTGAGCCACTGTGCCCAGTTGAATACATACCATTGTACTCAGCTCAGTGTGTATTAAGTGAAACCTGTTTGCAAAACGCAGCCCTGGACACCAGAGTAACAGTCTTTAAAATGTAAAGGCACTAGATCAATGAAATATCAAGAGGCTACTAAAAGAAAGACCTATGATCAAGGAAGTTTGGAAAATAAGTGATTTTTTTTCTTGGACTGATAGGGAATAGTTCAGAGGTTGAACACTTGCATAGCATGTATGGAGCTCTAGGTTCTATTGTTAGCACTACAAAAACAAAAAACAAAATGTTACATCTTTCCTACTGGATCTTCTAATGGCTCTAATGTTCTAAAACAGTTCTAGAAGAGGGTTACATATAGTGTTTTCCATACTGACTTTATATGATACTCCTGTTTTATTCACACATCTTGAGAATTAGTGTTCTTAGGAATATACCCTCATTAAGGCTTCATTAGGGAAAATGAATTTTCTTTGTCTATCTTGTGTATGTTTATTACAATAGACTCTTGAGGCCAATGCATTCAATCTTATTTTACTAAATTTGAAGCTGATCCTTTTTTTTTTTTTTGCCAGTCCTAGGGCTTGAACTCTGATTCTAGGTGCTGTCCCTGAGCTCCTTTTGCTCAAGGCTAGCACTCTACCACTTGAGCCACAGCACCACTTCCAGCCTTTTCTGTATATGTGGTACTGAGGAATCGAACCCAAGGCTTCATGCATGTTAGGCAAGCATTCTACCACTGAGCCACATTCCCAGTCCTAAAGCTGATTCTTAATTTATCTTGTGAAACTATTTCAGATGGAGAACAAAGCAAAACTTGGATTATTGTTTTCTAATGATGTATGCTCAGGAAAAGGGTGTATATTACATTCAGGTAAGTATGTTTTTTTTTTTTTAATGTTTTTCACATCTCTAAAGAAAAAGTATTACTACTAAGGGCATATTTTCATTAAAACAGGAAGTTTCACAACCATGGTAAATCCTTCTAAGCAATATATGTTGCTAATTCTATCTTAGAGAGCAGAGGCTCTCCATGGTAATTGAGAATGTGGCCTTCAAGGTCCTTGGCTCAGCAAGTACAGACGCCATCACCTAGGTGTGTAGTGAACATGTGCACAGCTCACTGAGTCTTGGCTTCTCTTTTGCTCCCCTCCGCTTCTGCTCTTTCCTTCTTCTTCTCTCCACTGTTACAGTGAACTCAGATTTAATTGTTTCACAAGTTTTAAAGAATTTTCTTACAATAATTTTAGTGGTCTCATGGTAGAATAATTGGTGTTAGGCTACAGTAGTTTCATTTATATAAAGGTAATAGAATTGGCATTCACTTCTGGCATCCTAATTTTGACATTATGGCCCTAATTCTATGCAAGCACAATAAATGTGTTTCTTTGGCCTCAGTTTATCTACCTTCCCTGTGAAGTTAGGCTGTTTTCTTCTCTTTTCCTCTCCCAGCAGCTCCCCAGCCATTTCTTTTTTGATTCAGGGACCTAGAGTGTCTTCTGACTACTCTCATCAAAATCTCCTAGGAAAGGATCTAAGAACTGTGGGTTAGCTAGTTAGACAACACTTTAAAGACTATTTTGGACACTTGTAGCCACTAGCCACTACTCAGGAAATCAAGATAAAAGAATCATAGTGTGAGGCCATCGAGGGCAGAAAAGTTGGAGAGACTTTGTCTCCAATCAACATGCAAAATGTTAGAGTAGTGATATGATTCAAATGGTATGGCACCAGCCATGAGTAGTCAAGCCCTGGTACTGGTACACATGTGCACTTACACACACAAACACACGCACACAACCACACTTAGGAAGTTGTTACTTTTTTCAAATATCATTTTTCTTAATGACTTAAGCCTAAATCCCACAACTTGAATTTTTATTTCTTTAATCAATGAGAGTTTATCCCTTGTTCAAAATGTAAATTCCCTTGAGTATGGCAGTAAGGCTTCCAGTTCTTATTTTTTTACTGTAGACATCCTTAGATACTTTCTTAGGAGATGATTTTGATGAGAGTAGTTAGAAGACACTCTGGGGCCCTTAATCAAAAAGGAAATGGCGAAACTTCAGGGAGAGGAAGAGAGCAGGAAACGGCCTGACTTCACAGGAAAGGAAGATAAATTGAGTTTAGAATATCTCTATGACATTTGACATAGGCTAAGTGTATATCAGCTTCCCAAGATGATAAACTTAAAAAGAGAAGGAGTTATTTTGACTTACAGGTTTGTAGGTTTCAGTCTATGACTGGTTACCACACCACCATCTTTTGGACCTGTGGTAAGGTTTCACATCAAGGCAAGAGTGTGTGCAGAAACCACCCACTTCATGACTAGAGAGTAAAATAGAATGAAGGAGCAGCTAGGCACCTACAATCCCCTGTTAGGCATGAACTCAGTGACCTAAAGACTTTTAGCCAGACCCCCACCTCTCAAAAGTTCTATTGTTTATAATTTTAGCTCTTCAGTTTATGTTTTTAACCTATTTTGAGTTATTTTTGTATATGCTATAAAATATGGGTCCAGTTTTACTCTGTTTTTTTATTGTGAAAATACTACCAGTTTTACTCTTCTATATGGACTATCCAATTTTTTTCAGCACTGTTGAAAAAGACTGTGCTTTCCTATTGTGTATTTTTGGCATACTTGTGCAAAATCATTTGTCCATATATATATGTAATGGTTTCTTTCTGGGCTTTATTTCACCCCGTTGACCTGTATATCTCTTTTTATATTCTACACTAGAATACTCTTATATCATAGTATATTTAAAATCAATTAGTGTGAGGTCTCCAACTTTATACTTTTCTAAGATTTGGCTATGGAGTCCCTAGAGATTTCATATAAAGTTTAGGGACTTTTTTCCATTTCTGTGAAACTTCCATTGAGTAGGGATTACATTAACTATGTAGGTCACTTTCAGTAATGTGGATTTTTTAATAGTAAGTCTTACTATCCATGTACACAGAAATTTATTCATTTATGAAAATGCATAAATATCAGATGAGACTTTATCTGAAAATCAAGCTAAAAGCAAAAGGACTGAGCCAGACCCTGGTGGTTCATGCCTGTAATCCTAGCTTCTCAGGAGGCTGAGATCTGAGAATTGCAGTTCAAAGCCAGCCTGGGCAGGAACGTCCGTGAGACTCTTATCTCCAAATAACCACAAGAAAACCTGAAGTGGCGCTGTGGTTTAAATGGTAGAGCACTAGCCTTGAGCTGAAGAATTCAGGGAGAGCACCCAAGCCCAGTGTCCAAGCCACACGACCAACCAGAAAAAAAAAAAAAAGACTGGGAGGTATGGCCTAAATGGAAGAGTACTTACCTAACAAGCAGGATCCCTGAGTTCAGTTCCCTGTACTGCTTCCTCCTCCCAATAAGGGGAGGCCCCTTGTGTGTTGGGTCCTTTTCTCTGTCCTGTTTCCTATTTTTCTTTTCTTTTTTTTGTAACTCTGGAAACTTGATTATGGTGTTTATTAGTGTTGGTGTCTTTAGATTTAACATAGTAGAGAATTTATATGTCCATTTTCTATTTGTATTTGATAAGGTTTCAGCCATTATTTCTTCAAATGGGATGTTTTTTCTTTATATTGTTTTACGGTGCCCATAGTTCCCTTATACCATCATTTTTTAAATTCTTTTTCCGTCTGTTCCTCTAAATCATTAGTTTTGTAAGTTTTGTCTCTAAGTTTGCTGATTCTTTCTTCTACCTGGGTAGGTCTGTTGTTAAAGACCTTTATTGAAATTCTCAGGTTTTATTTTCTTCATATATCTAGTTTCTATATGCCTCTCCTCCATAGTTTATGTCTGTTGATGCTGTCAGACACCATTTTTCATGATATTTAGCTGTCCTTTTCAATTCACCAAGTATCCTATGACAGTATTTTTTGTTGTTATTTTTGGGATTTTTGCATTTACAAATTCACTGCTTATTTTAGCCTTTGCAGTCTGATTTTACTGCAAGGCATTATTTTAGTCATCTTATGAAAAGATTATTGAGCCCTTTAAAGCCTTTTCTGGCACTCTGTCCTCTGATTTCTGTTGTGGTGCTCCCTCTCCTGTTCCTTGATGGTACTGAGGCCTCTGATGGTCTACTAAACCAGAGTACTGGAGCTAGTGTCTGTTGTTACTGAGGCTTCTGGTGGTAATAGCTTTTGTTCTTAATCTCTAGTTCGGGCCTATTCCTGTCACTGCTTGGTGCCCTATTTCTGTTACTGTTTGGATTTAGGAAAAAGAGAAGTCCCTTGGGGTGTACCCCCAGAAGCCAAAGACATTGAATGTGTTACTATCTTCTCTCCTATAGAGAACTCAGCAGTTGGTGTTTCTTCCCAATCATGCTAATTCCCTTTTCAAGGAAAGGGGCTCTGGCTATTGAATGCTCTAATTTTATTTAATAATTTAAAATATATTTAAAATAGTTGTACAGGGCTGGGAATGTGGCTTAGTGGTAGTGCTTGCCTAGCATGCATGAAGCCCTGGGATCGATTCCTCAGTACCACATAAACAGAAAAAGCCAGAAGTGGCACTGTAGCTTGAGTGGTAGAGTGCTAACCTTGAGCAAAAGGAGCTCAGAGACAGTGCCCAGGACTTGAGTTCAAGCCCCAGGATTGGTTAAAAAAAAAGTTGTACAAAGAAGTTTCAGCTCAACATGCTAATTTGTGTGGACAATACATCTGGATCCCTGTCATCCTTCCATCATTCTCTTCCCATATCTCTGTCAACCTCATCTCTTCATGTTTCCTAGCTCCATTTTCATATATTAATGACCCACTATTCTTTTGCCCATTTATCCACCTTCTTTCCTTAACTCCCACCTACCTCAGATGTATTTCACCTTCAGTATTCATTTTGTTATACTGTTAATTGTTCAAAGGGGTTACACCAGACAGATGGTGTATATGTTTTCATATACATTTATATTTAGATTGAGCTTGCACGGAACACTCTAAATTTTAAAACCATGTCTCTGGAAGAAGGAAGGCTGGATTTTCTTGTCCCATGATCTTGGTGATGTCTAAGATCATCCATTTACAGCTACAAGAGACTATACATACTGACTGATAACCTGTTTTTATATTATTTAACATATTTTAGATACCATAAAAGGGATTGATACAATTTTTAATAATTTCTTAAAAGTGTTATTCAGACATTGTAGTAATTGGTGTTGGTGATTAGATTGCTTCTACATTTTCAGCTGCACCTAAGATAAATTAAATGAATTTTCTTTAGTGCTGTTTGCCCCCAAATTATATAGTAGGTTGTACATTCTGTAGGAGCCCTTCCATGAGTCTGTTCAGCTCTGCCTGCAAAATTAGAAAATGATTTAACCTAAGAAGTCCTTAAATCCTGTTAGTTTTGAATATTTACAAAGTGGTTACCTGTAGAAAACTTGGCGAAGAGATGGGGAAGCTAAGATTACCCCAGTCTTTGTAGAACTTGGTCCCTAGAGATGGGACTTTATGGTTGCATGGGTGATGGGGAAGGAGTGTTACAATATAATAAATGGTTCTTTAAATGGGCTGAGGATGTAGCTGAGTGGGAGAGCCATTGCCTAACACATTTCCTCACACTTCTCCCAACCCCTCAAAACAGTGCATGTCAAAAGGCAATATAGAATTGTTACCAAGGACATATATGTAAAGGGAAAGAAAAATACCAACTGTCCTAACACCATGCCGATGACTTGGAATGAAGTTTCTAGGGACAGCTTCATGTGCTGCTTTATTATAAATGACTTGAATTAGAATACTCTTCCAAAGACATGATTCAGGCACTCCTGAATCATGGACTCCTTACAATGTCACATAATGAGGCATTCTATCAGTGGCCCCAGCTGTGTGATGCCGAGAGAGAGACAGCAAATTCCACGTTGCCAGCTCTTGTCTTAGTTACCACCAGGAGCCGTTCTCTTCCAGTTTCAGTATCCATTAGTTATTTTTGCTGAGGCCTATTATTTTAATAGAGAGTGACAGGTAGCAATATTCTAATTCTGTAATTTCTAATGCTGTCCAAAACTGAGTTCCTCTATAAAGAATTTTTTCCCTTAATTGTTTGGTTACTTATGATGGAAAGGAGTTATAAATGCTTAGTTCTATCTATTAGTTTTTTTTTTAAATTGGTACTCTAGTAGTCAGTAGTGGCCATTTATTTTATATTTTTTCCATGCGTTCCTCATCAGTGATTTTAATTTAAAAAGGTGGGGTGGGAGAAAGCTCCTGAGTGAGAAGAATCTCACTGGTGTCCTTCATCGAGGCCAAGTAGTTCCCAGTAGAGGGCTAAGTATTGCAACTGCCAAGGGCATAGTGTTTTCAACATGGCTTCATGACCCTGCACCCTGAGACAAAAATGAGTCTTTCTCCTGTTTCACCTTAGGAGGAATGTATCTACTAAGAAGAGATGCCAAGCTCTGTTTTTCACAGATCATTTTACTTTGAGCTTCATTTTCTTCTTGTCAGGATCAGCTACCACAGCATGTCTGGTTAGATTTCGTTTTGCCATAGCCATTTGTTCACACACTAATGGGTGATTTTCCTCACGGAAAGAGAGAATATGACTCTGGAGATTGAACACAGTTGTGTAGGTCCGACCATAGCCTTCTCTTGGACACACATCCCTTTCTGAGATTTGAGTTTTCATGTGTTACTTTGTATTATCATCTCTGGCATCCTTCACATGTTATTACCTTTATAGGTTTCTCTCACATATTTTAGAAGTTCAGTCTGTGTTTTTGTCTTCGCGTGTCATTTTAACCCAGTGGTGTGAAGCAAGGGGCTTCCCACATCCTGGGGACATCTGAACAGAGGCTCATTGGTATACTGTCACTGATGTATTTCCAGCTGCTGATATTTCTTTACAACCTTCTTGCATACATACTGTTTTTGCTGGGTTTTTGTTTGTATTCAACGTGTTTCTTCAAGTTGGATTTTGTGTTGAATCTCGGTCACAACCACTAACTGTACAACTCACCAGCTTCCAGGCTTTGTAGTTAGCACAGCAGTCCTGGAAGGAGTGGGTGAAGCTTCTAGTGAATTTGAGGAAGGGAGGATGGCAGAGCTGGGCTCTAGCCAGCTATGGTCTAAGATGACACCACCCCTGCCATGGTGCGTGGCTCCAGGGTACCTATCTCCCCACCCCAGGCCCCTTCTAGTTTCACTGGACCAAGTCACTTACCATACCCTCTGTGAGATCTGGCACATTTAGTAATGCACAGCACATTGCAATTATTCTTAGTCATGTTCACATTGATACATCATAATCAAGTGGGAGCTGCTTCACATCTACTTTATGTCCTTCCCATTTAAGTCCTCTGATCTCTGATAACTTCTTTGTTGACAGATATAGCTTGTTCATTTCCTGTCCCAGATCTGCAGTCAGTCACTTCCTGAAGGAGCCCCACTGTTCTTGGAGGCTGTGGTGTAGGCTTGTGAGGTGCTATTTCCTTGTCCTTGCCTCTATCGGTTTGAGCAATAAAAAGGGTATTTTTTCAAAAGCTTTTATTGATATTTTAAGTTATATATAAAGTTATTAGAATCTTTTAAATTTTAAATATTTATTTGGTTTTCCCTTACACTGAAAGTCTTGTTTTATTTTTTAAAAAAATAACATCCTGATAAAACAATTGTTTTTTTTTCTGGTGTCTCTAAAATACAGTGTCTCTATTGAGAAGATTACTAAACTTTTTTGCTTTTCCCCTTTACAATATATTTCTGTTACAAATAGATGCACAGCACCACATGTGAAAATGATTTCACCTGAGAATTACCTGAGTAATTCTTTATCCTGTGTGACCATGCCACCAACTTGATGTTAAAACTAGTTCCACTTATTTTAGTTTATATTCCCTTGTTAGGGTTGTTTTCTTCCCTCTTAGCTATGTAAAACAATAGCATTCCAAAGATGAAGCTTGCATAAAGCAGGTTATATTCCCACTCATCTCACTTTGATCCCTGTCCCCCTGCACCTTGTTTCCTTTCACCCCCATTAGTTTTTATTTTCTCCTTGCACTTAAACATTTTGAAGTAAATTCATATATAGAATAAGCCCTTTCTCTGGTACTATGTTCTGTAGAAACATTATTTATTTATTTTGGTAGTATCAGGGTATGAACTCAAGTCCTCACATGTGATAGACAGGCACTGTACAATGAAGCCATACGTCTAGGCCCTGGAAAGTGTTTTGCATTTTGATATTTAGCTTCCCTCTGTAAACTACCAATCACTAAGGAGAGATATGTTAGAATTTTTCAGTGATTTGCCATGATGTCTGAGAAGCACTTAGATTCACTAATACCTTGCATGTAAGTGTGCATAGCAGCTCTATTTGCAATAGCTCCTAACTGCAGATCAATCCCCCCAGTGTGCTTCAGAAGGTGGCTTGTTAAACTATTACTCATCCATAGGAAGGCTATTAAACAAAAGAAAGTATTGATGCACCAAATTGGATCCCAAGGGTATTAGTCCTACCATAAACAGTCTCAATAGGTTATAAACCATATAATTCCATAAATAGTTCTACTTATGTTTTTTGGTGGTGTTGCTGTTTCTGTTTTCAGTTGAAGTCTCCATGTAACTCAGATTGGCCTCTAGCTCGAGAACTTCCTGAGTGCTGAGATTACAGACCTGGGCAACTAGGCCCCACTATATAGGATTGTTAATTTGGCAAAAGGGTAGTGACGGAGAATAGTTGCCAATCTCTAGGTGTTGGGAAGTTGAGGAAGTAAGTAAAGTGGCAGAGGGGATATAAACAGGCAGCCCAAAGGATCTTCAGGACAGGGCTTCTCTATGTCCTTGTTGTAGTGGTGGTCACACAAATTTACATATATGGTAAAATTGCATAGAACATACACAGAACTAATTAGAGTAAAACTGATGACATTTGAATAAATGAATTGTATCTGAGTGCTGCTGGCAGGGATCTCTTCTGTGAGTATGCTGGAAGATCTGGATGATGGATATTCAGGACTTCACTGTATTTTTTCCTACAGTTGCATGTGAATCTATATGTGTGTATATATATGTATATATGTGTGTATATATATGTATATATACATATATAACAATATTCTATACAATGTATTATATATGTGTGTGTATATATATATAAAATTTGGTGCTAGTCCTGGGGCTTGAAATCAGGGCCTGGGCGCTGTCCCTAAGCTTTTTTTTGCTCAAGGCACTTAACCACTTGAGCCACAATTCTACTTCCAGCTTTTTAGGTAGTTAATTTGTGGTAAAGAGTCTTATGGGCTTTCTTACCTGGGCTGCCTTTGAACCATGATCCTCAGTAGGTGGGATTACAGGCAGGAGCCACTGGGCATGGTTTTAAAATTTGATGAGCGTTCAGTGGAAGAGTGCTTGCCTAGCACGCATGAGACTGTGAGTTCTATTTCCAGCTTTGTTAAATAGGTGGCGATGGAAGCCTTATATATGCATCTGTGTCAATAACAAAAGATGTCTGTCTAGCTGGCACAAACCAACTTTTATGTTGGTGAACTCAGCTATCGAGGTACAAGTAGGAAAATGAAGGGACCTGGCCTATCTTTGATCTTCTCTATGAGTAGGTATGGGTTTATGTAAAAAGGACAAAAATGTAAATGCTTACAAAAATTATTTTTCTTCAAAAGATGGAAAGATAGTGTGGAATCTTCTTGAACATTATAAAATGTAAAAAAAAAAAAAAGGAGCAATTCACAGGATTACATTGTTATTTTCCACAGTTAAGGAGTGGTTTAATTGACCTACAGAAAGCATCTTATTTTCCACATTTCTTTTTAATAACTTCTGAGTTTTAATTTTCATTTTAGGCCATTGTTTGTTTATTTTCATGATGAAAATGTGATTTTTCCCATAATATGTTCTTCTTTCTGTATCTTTTTCTCCAATTTGATTTATTAATGATGTCCTATTTTCTCTAGCTTGAAGATGATATTATTGTAAAACAGAATTATTTTAATACTATAAAAAATTTTGCACTTCAACTTTCTTCTGAGGAATGGATGATTCTAGAGTTTTCCCAGCTAGGCTTTATTGGTAAGAAAATTTTCTGACTCATTTACCTTAAGCTAATTGTCTTTTCTGTCCTAAAACTTTTTTCTTTCTTTCTTTCTTTTTTTTTTTTAAATTCTGGGCCTGTGCACTGCCCCTAAGTTCTTCAGCTCAAGGCGAGTGCTCTATCACTTGAGCTACAACATCATTTCTGGTTTTCTGGTGGTTACTTGGAGATAATAGTCTATGGACTTTCCTGTCCAGGCTGGCTTTGAACCGTGATTCTCAGATCTCAGCCTCCTGAGTAGTTAGGATTACAGGCATGAGCCACAGTACCTGTTAAAGCTTTTTTCTATGGAAATGGATTTCTGAGAAAAATTTAACTTAGGTAAAGCTCTTTGTATAAAATGATGAAAATGAACAAGACAGAATTTGGAGGTTTCTAAGGTTCTCTGGAGAGAATTACAAGTTCTCTAGAGAGCTGCTTATGCCAATCACAGTCCTGGAAACACATGGGATTTCTTTTCTTTCTTTTTTTTTTTTTTTTTGCCTGTCATGGGGCCTGGACTGTCTCTGAGATTCTTTGGCTCAAGGCTAGTGCTCTACCACTTGAGTCACAGCGCCATTTCAGGTTTTTTTTTTTAATGTGGCACTAAAGAATCGAACCTGTGGCTTCATGCATGATAGGCAAGCATTCTCCCACTGAGCCACATTCCTAGCCCCTGGGATTTTTATTAATGTATGAATTCTTGATATTTTATTCACTGTGTGAAGTTCTCATTGAGTGGTTACTTTTTTTTTCTTTCATTAAATAGTTGGGATGCTCATTTTAAGAACTTTTGGAGGCTAATTTTCCTAAATTCAGCTATGAAAAAGAATGTTTAAAGCTGAAGAAATGAAAGAATTTACAAATGTTTAAAATTACTCAGAAGTCAGCTAGCAGTGGCTTACCTCTGTAATCCTGGCTACTCAGGAAGCTGAGAACTATGGATCAAGATTGAGAGCCTGCCTGGTCAGATAAATCTGAGAGACCTTATCTCTAATTAGCCAGCAAAATGCTGAAACTTGGGGCATGGTTCACATAGTAAAGTGCCCAACCATGAGCAAAAAAGCCAAGAAAGAATGTGAGGCCTTGAGTTCAGACCCCAATACAAGCACAAAACAAAACAACAATAAAAACCACACTCAAACTGGATAAAGTGATGTTCAACTGATCCCAGCTACTTGAAGGTAGACACCTGTCTGAAAAACACTAAAACAAAAAGGACTCGGGGGGAATGGCTCACATGGTGGGATACTTGCCTAGTAAATATGAGACCCAGTTTTGGAGGAGGAAAAAAAAGTAAGACCTGGTCATGGTAGCACATAGTCTGTCTAAAAACAACTAAGGCTTTTAGTAGAATGCTTGCCTGTCATGTGCAAGGGATCTGGGTTTGATCCCTAGTGCTGCAACAAACAAAACCTAAAAATATAACACAGTAGTATTCTTGAATAGTACTGCCTATAGTACTTTGCAGAGAGTTTAATGTTAGTACTTGGGCTGTAGTTCAGTGGTAACAACACTTGCTTAGCATGTGTGAAGGCCTGAGTTCTGTCCCCAGCACCAAAATAAAATAAAACTTACTTGAGATTTAGGAAATACCTCTGCTTTTGAAATGTTGAATGAAAACAAAATGAAGAGACGTTTTTGTTGTTTTGCTCCTCATTTATTGATTTTTATATCTTTTTAAAATAAATCTAAACCTCTCAAGTTCTTTTATGGGAAGCACCTCAGTAAGATGTGAAAGCAAAAATTTGCTTGCTATTTCCATTCCAATCCTATGAGTCAGTAGTTGTAACTTTTGTAATAGTTTCAGAAATTCATTGTCTACCAGATGTCAGTTGAAGAGAATGTTTAGCTAAAGCATGTTTGTTTGCTTTTGATAACTGTTCATGATGACTGATAGTTGAAAACTCTAAAGTTTCTTTATTACAGCTATTGACTGGGAATATCTTTTCAGGTAAAATGTTTCAAGCACCAGATCTCACTCTGATTGTAGAATTCATCTTTATGTTCTATAAGGAGAAACCCATTGATTGGCTATTGGACCATATTCTCTGGGTGAAAGTCTGCAACCCTGAAAAAGATGCAGTAAGTGAATTCTTCCTGAAGGTGGAAAGGAGCTACTTTTCTATATTTAACTTACAGAAGGGACTTTTAGGGAAGTTGCAGGGGCGGGAGGGGCAAGTAGGAGAAAAATAAGGGGAGTAACAGGTTTGAAAAGAAATGCGTTTATAATCTTATATAACTAACACATCTGTATATCACTTTGACGATTAAAAAATTATAAAAAAAAAAAAAAAGAGGTCTGGGAAGGTGGCTCAGTGGTAGAGTGCTTGCCTCACATGCATGAGGCCCTGGGTTTGATTCCTCAGCACCACATAAGCAGAAAAAAGCTGGAAGTGGCGCTGTGGCTCAAGTGGTAGAGCGCTAGCCTGGAGCTGAAGAGCTGAGGGACAGCGCCCAGGCCCAGAGTTCAGGCCCCACGACCGGACCCAAAAAAAAATTTTATAAAAAAAGAAAAAGAGATATGTGAAAGGACAGAAACAGCAATAAAAGGATAAATAGATCCAGAAAAAAGATTTCAGCTAATTATATAATAATGATGTCTTTTCCCCCCCTCCCCAATATTTTTTTATGTTTAGAAACATTGTGATAGACAGAAAGCAAATCTACGAATTCGATTCAGACCTTCCCTTTTCCAACACGTTGGTCTGCATTCATCACTGTCTGGGAAAATTCAGAAACTCACGGTTGGTTGTTTCTGATGGATGTACAATTTGTTATTTAGTGTGGAACTGTTACTTTTCTTCTTAAATATAAATGCTATTTAGTGCAAATATATTCTCTCCCCTAGGATAAAGATTACATGAAACCATTACTTCTTAAAATCCATGTAAACCCACCTGCAGAGGTGTCCACTTCCTTGAAAGTTTACCAGGGACATACACTGGAGAAAACATACATGGGAGAGGATTTCTTCTGGGCTATCACCCCGACAGCCGGAGACTACATCCTGTTTAAATTTGACAAGCCAGTTAATGTAGAAAGGTTGGTAACTATTGAAGTATATTTGGTCTTAGATTTCAGACCTAGATTTCACAATCATATTTATAATGTAATTTGTGATAGGATTTTTGTGCATTACAGATGTGAAGAGATAATAGTTCTTAAAATGTTGGGTTATAAATTATATTTAATACAACTAGCTAGTTGTATTAAAGCCATGTTTTCAGATATAATGTCAGCTTTGAACACTTTTAGTAGATTCTCTTGATATTTCTGGGCTTACATTTAATGAACTTTTTTAGTATTAAAGCATAGTCTCTCAAAAATCTCTAATAGTTTTCATGTCTACATTAGTCAGTTTTATTGTCACCATGATTAAATGTCTGACACAAACCACTTAAGGGACGAAGAATGTATTTTAGCTGGTGGCTAAGAGGGTTCATTCTGTGGTTACTTATCCCATTGTGAGAAAGAATGTTATGGCAACATGTCAGGAAGCAGAGAGTGAGTAAGGGACTGTGGACCAGGTTAGTACTAGAGACATGTCCCCACTGACATATTTCTACGAGTCCACATTTTCTGAAGTTTCTAGAACCTCTCAAAATAACATTAGCAGAGAACCAATTGTTCAACACATAAGCCTTGGGGGAACATTTCATATTCAAACCATACCAGTGTTCTTATCTCAGACAAATACTTAGACCCTGAGAACAAGTTGATTATCTCAGCAATTTGGTTGAAGTGACAAATTTGATATACTATGACTATTCCTGATACACTATGACTACTTGATGGCATTTATAACTTTTATTCTGTTTTTAATATTTGTGTTTAGTTTACAAAGTTTAGGACTTTTTTCCCCATTTTTTTAATATAGCAATCATGGTTTATGATTCTTTTAGCCTTTTATTTTTTGTTTCTGGGTATACTTAACAGAATGCAGTGGAATATTTAATAGAATGTGGTTTACTATCCTATAACATATGGAAATGCCCATTGGCTTTTGCATGTTCATGCTGTTCGTGCTTTCTTATTTGCTGAACTTGTTTATATTGGGAATTTTTGATAGATTCCTATCAGCCTCAAACAAGAATAGTTTTATATTTTTCTTCTCCTATCTATATGCCTTTTACTTCTTTCACTTATTGCAGAGACCGGATCTGCAGTGTTAGGTTGACTGATAGTAGTGAGAGAAGGCATCCTTTCTTCTTGATAGCAGGGGAAATGTATTAAACATACAATTAGCTGGATGAGTCAGGTTGTTTTGATGATACTGGCATTTAAACTTGGGCTTTGCACTCTCCTATCACTTCACCTAATCACTTCACTTTCTAGGTGGCACTGAGTTTTTCATTGTGAATAATTGCCTGGTGAATAAATTTTTTTTATTATAAAGATATTGCACAGAGGGGTTATAGTTACATAAGTATATTTCCTATCCTCCTTTGTTTTTCTCCTGCCATCCCTTCCCTCCCTACCTCCCCAACTCCTCCCTCTCCTCCCTGCAAGTTGTAAAGTTTGTTTTCAACATAGTGTCTTATAAGTCTCATTGTTACAATGTGTCAACCTGTATCCTTGTTTCAGCATTTTGTTATTTCCCGTCCCCTCCCCAAATTAGAAAAATGTATATACAAGATGCAGGGCACTGGGATCAAATACAGGGACAACAGGGATTATACCATGGGGGAAGAACATACAAAAGAAACAAAACATAGTACATTAAAAACAACAGTGACAAAGATAAAACCTCTTATGTCCCTATCTTGGGATTCATTTCCTTTATCATCTTACATGGTCTTAGGAACATAACTTTTGACCTTTTCTGCTTGTCTGGTAAGATTATCCTAGATGTATACTAGTTATTGCAAATAAGGGAAACCATGGAACCTATATTTTTTTGGGTCTGTCTTACTTCACTTAATATAATTTTTTCCAAGTCTTTCCATTTCCTAACCAATGGGGCAATGTCATTCTTTCTGATGGAGGCATAGAATTCCATTGTGTGTGTGTGTATGTGTGTATATATGTATATATATATATATATATATGTATATATGTATATACACATAGATGTGTATATACACATCTATGTATATATGTATACATATATATATGTATATACACACGTATACATATATACACACACACACCACATTTTCTTGATCCACTTATCTAATGAGGGAAATCTGGGTTGGTCCTTTAGCTTTAGTATGGCTTTGTTTGTTACCGTTTGGGTGAATGTCCAGAAGTGGGATTGCTGGGTCATAGAGGGGAGCTCTATGTGGAATCTTTTGAGGAACCTCCATACTGCTTTCCAAAGTGGTTGAACAAGTTTACACTCCCACCAACAATGCAGTAGGTTTCCCTTTTGGCCACATCCCCTCCAGCATCTGTTGTTATTAGATTTCTTGATGATAGCCATTCTAACTGAGGTGAGGTGGAATCTCAATGTTGTTTTGATTTGCATTTCTTTTATGGCTAGAGAAGTTGAGCATTTACTCATAGGTCTATTGGCCATTCTTATTTCCTCTTCAGAGAAGTCTTTAAGTCTTTAGCCCACTTATTAATTGGGTGGTGGTTTCTTTGAGGATTTAATTTTTTTGAGTTCGAAGTGTATTTTAGATATAAGGACCTTGTCTGTCGTATGACTAGTGAAGATCTTCTCCCAATCCATGGGCTTTCTATTGATCTTGCTAGCTATGTCCTTTGCCATGCAGAAGCTCTGCAGTTTCATGTAATCTCATTTGTCCAACCTTTCTTTGATTTTTTTTTTGTGTTTCTGGGTCTTTATTAAAAAAAAATTGTCCTGTACCAAGGAGCCCTAGTTTCTCCTTTTCCTTCCTGTAATGCTTTTACTTTGATCCATTTGGAGTTGATTCTGGTGCAGGGTGAGATCTAGCTTTAGTTTCCTACAGATGTTTAACCAATTTTGCCAGCACCATTTCTGGTGAACACTGTTTAATCAGTCTTCTAATCTCTAGGTTATGTCCATGTGTACCCTACTATATCTTCCACTAACTACCATTTATAACTATTACTTGGCTATTTTTTAATATGAAGGGTACTTTTTAGTCTTATAAAATCCTTGGAACAGTCATGATAGGAAAGACTATGACATTTAGGCTTGAAAGCTAACTCAACTTTCTAAAGATCAAAATTCTAGAAAATAAGGTGTTTCTTACTCTTAACTTAAATTTTTAACTAGTTAATATAACTAAAGTTAGATTTATACTTTGTCCTCTCTATTTCCTACTCTTCCCACTAGTTAGTGTTCATTGTCAGAATGTAATAACATTATACTCAGATCCAAAATGTATTTTAGATTATGACAATATAGAATTATTCTTTATGTGTTTTCTAACAATGACAAGTTGAATTTTTCAGATGTTTGAGAGAGGTTAATTTTCAAATGCCAGAATTCTTTGTATTACATAAAGGTAATCTTTGTGGTGGAGGAGGTGGCTGCTGGGAATTAAACTCAGGGCTTTGCACTTTATGGGCCCCAGGCAAGTGTTTTACCACTGACCCATATCCCAAACCTAAAACTAGTCTTTGAATTCACATGACTTGTGAGTGTCCTAGTAAAAACTTTCTCTGATACAAGGCATTATGGTGCTATGGTTAAGATACTTTGGTAAGAAATTTGTGTTTTTAAAGCATTGTATTAATCTTGCTAGCTATGTCTTTTGCCATGCAGAAGCTCTGCAGTTTAATATAGTCCCATTTATCCAAACTTGCTTTAAGAAAGTTTTGGTATGTGCCAAGGAGCTCTAGTTTCTCCTATTCTTTGTGTAATATTTTCAGGGTTACTGCTTTCACTTCAAAGTCTTTGATCCATTTGGAATTGATTCTGGTGTGCGTGATATATAAGGATCTAACCTAAGATTTCTACTCATGTATGGCCAATTCTACCAGTACCATTTGTTGAAGAGGCTGTCTTTCTTCCATACTTTTTTGGGATTGGTGGCCATAGATCTGTGGATTATTACTGGGTCTTTACTTCTATTCCATTTGTCCTCAGGCCTGTTCTTGTGCCAGTACCGAGCTGTCTTTATTGCTACAGCTTTTTAATAGAGTATTGATAATCTTCCAGCACTGTTCTTCCTGCTAAGGATTCCTTTTGCTATTCAGGGTCTTTTATTATTCCATATGAAGTTTTGGATTACTTCTATTTCATTAAAGAATCATGTTGAGATATTGATAGGTATTGCATTTGAATTTGTATTGAATTTGTAGATCGCCTTTGACAGTATTGCCATTTTCATGATGTTAAATCCTCCCAATCCAGGAGCATGGGAGGTTTTTCTACTTTCTTAGCTCTGCTTTAATTTCCTTTTTCAGGTTTTTAAAGTTTTCATTATAGAGGTCCTTCACTTCTTTGGTTAAGTTGGAAGACGATCTTTACTAGCCATACAACAGACAAGGGCCTCATATCTAAAATATACTTAGAGCTCAAAAAATTAAATCCCCCAAAACAAATCCTCTAAGAAACAAACACCCCATTAACAAGTGGGCTAAAAACTTAAAGAGAGACTTATTTAAAGAGGACACAAAATGACCAATAGACATATGAAGAAATGATCAACATCTCTGGCCATAAAAGAAATGCAAATCAAAAGAACATTGAGATTGCACCTCACCCCAGTTAGAATGTCCATTATCAAGAAATCTAATAACAATAGATGGCTAGAGGGTATGTGGCCAAAAAGGAACACTACTGCACTGTTGGTGGAAGTATGAAACAAGTTTACACTCCACAGTATAGAGGTTCTTCAAAAGACTAAACATAAAGTTACTAAACACAGAACTAGATGAGTGAATGTCTTGTGTTGGAGAGGACTCTATGGATGAGACAGGAATTTCTTTTGAACAAGCAATCCCACTTCTGGAAATTTACTTAAATGACCACAAACAAAGCCACACTAAAGATACCAGCACAACCATGCTCATTGCATCATTATTTACCATAGCTAAGATATAGAACTAACCCAGATGCCCCTATATAAATGAATGGGTCAAGAAGATGTATACATGCACAATGGAGTTCTGTGCCTCCATCAGAAAGAATTACATTGTCCCATTAGTACAGAAATGGAAAGACCTGGAAAAAATTATATTAAGTAAAGAAAACCAGGCTCAAAGAATTGTAGGTTGCATGGTTTCCCTTATTTGTAATAACTAGAATATGTCTAGCAGGGGATCACAATAGCCCAATCGCTAAGTGCATAGGACCATACATTATGAAGCGTATCAAAAGAAACTCCAAGATACGGAAAAAGAGGTTCTTTTAATGTCCTGTATGCAGTTAATTTTTATTTTTTCTTTCTGCTTTTGTTTTCTATACCCTTTGTCTTGTATATAAGATTATCTGATCCGTGGAAGGGAAAGGGAATCACAGAAACATCAGGACAAAGGATGAACTAATGCAACAGAGATACTCACTAGACAACTATATTGGAAATGAACTTTAAACTGGGAGGAGGGAAGTGGAGTGAGGAGTGGTAAGCAGAAGAAAATGAGAGAGGGGGGTAACAGTGTTTAAGAAGAAATGTACTCGTTACCTTACTTTTGTAACTGTAACCCCTCTGTTCATCATCTTTACAATAAGTAAAAAATATTTTTAAAAAAGCATTCTAAACATAAAATTATTGTCATTCTGGGTTTTTTTTTAAAGTCTTTTAAGTACATTGTTATGTTAGATTACAAATATTTCAGCATCTGGCAGAAAGAATTAATGCATTTCCCTATGGGTTTTACCCTCCAATTTTTAAGTTCCTGTCTTTTTCAGTGAACTGAAATTCAGAATTCTTAACTTGTGCTTTCAAGTTCTACTATTGTTGGTTCTGTGAAGTTCAGAATTCCATTTGGGGAAGGGAAAAAACAAATGGTTTAAATAGGGATGCAGGTTGACCCATTGCAACAATGAGATGTGCAAGACGCTATGTCAAAAAACTAACTTTACAATTTAGACAGCGGGGGGGGGGGGGCAGGGGTGGGTAGCTGAGGAGGTGGGAGGGAAGGGATGGTAGGGGAAAAACAAAGGAAGAGGCAACAATGCTGGATAAGAAATGTACTCATTACCTTCCTCATGTGATTGTAACCCCTCTGTATAGTATTTTCACAATAAAAAACTTAATTAAAAGAAAAGTAGGAATTGGTGCTGTGGCTCAAGTAGTAGAGCACTGGCCTTGAGCTGAAGAGCTCAGCGACAGCACCCAGGCCAGTTCAAACCCCACGACTGACCAAAAAAAAAAAAAAAAAGAGTCCGTGTGAGCAAATAAATAGTATAGCTTCTAGAAGATTTCATATTTGCACCATCAAAGTTATAGATTTACCAAAAAAGTGTTAGAAATCTTCTACTTGCAAAACTTCAATAAAAACTACTTTCCATAAAAAAAATCTGTGTGTGTTTTCTTGAATCTTTGTAAAAATCTGTTTTGACTCACTTTGAACATTTTCTGTCTGTATTTTCAGCTATTTATTCCATAGTGGCAACCAAGAACATCCAGGAGACATTCTGTTAAACACAACTGTGGATGTTTTGCCTTTAAAGGTATGACTGTTTATTCCTCTGACTTTTTGCTGAGGACCAAACCAGGGAGGCTTAGTTTGAGGGTAGTCTATTTATGAGATGAGTAAATGTCTCATGATGGAGAGGACTCTAGGGATGGCACAGAAATTTCTTTTGATATGTGGACCACTTGGTTATAATATACCCACCTGCTTCATTCACAGAGCCTTCATATTGTTTTCTATTGGAAAATACTGTGGATGTTTACGCTAGTAAATGGATCATAATTTTACCTCAGTGTTTTCTTCCTATTTGTATAGGCATCTTAATGCCTATTGATAGATAAACAAAGTTAATTTACTAGTCAGTAAAGGAATACACAGATTTTTTTCCAAGTTAACACATAGTTCTTTACCTCTATATATTTTAAATAGGACATAATGTTGTACTGATTTATTACGTCTTTTTTCAACCATTAGTATTTTAATGTACAGAACACTTTTACTGGCGTACTTTTAGGCTTAGAGAGAGGTTCCCTTTCTCTGTTTAGAGATTATTATTTAACAAAGGTTATAGACAGATAAGTGAATTATATTTGTTTTAAATAGAAATAACTACTTTTAAAATGAATACTTTTATTTTAGAGTGAAGGTTTGGAAATAAGCAAAGAAACCAAAGAGAAACGATTAGAAGATGGCTACTTCAGAATAGGTAATGTCTAGGAAAATGTACTCCTGTTTTCTGGACTTGTTCCTAAAGCAATTTTCAATTATTTACAGATGTTAGTAAATTTGCTGAAAGTATTTTAATGAAGGTGGTTATACTATTTATTTGCTCACACGGACTCAGCTATTAAGTTTTTGTTAGACACAGGAAATGAATATTCTGACCTGCCCTATTTCATAGTTCTTACTGACTGGTAAGCTTGCTGTAGTTTTTGAGCTTAGGACAAGATTCAAATTTTCCCAAATAAGTGCCCTCACACATTATCATCACCGTGAAACTTAGTTTTTGCTGCAAACCTTGTTTCTTCATTAAGTCCATCTAAAATAGTGTTTCCATACAGAACTATGGTGTCCAGTCACTTTGGTGGCAATCAGCGTTGTTAATTGTAAACTGAACCCTTGTACACTTCTCATGATATCAAACGTAATAGGAAGCATATAGATTTATTGTCAGGACATCTTCTAAGTCAGAACTATATTCCCAGTAGAGATTTTGGACCTCAGTGAAAATGAAAAAGAAATTTCCATTTTTCAAAATCCATTTAATGGCAACTATTTCCCCAGTTGTCGAGTGGAAGTGATTTATGTATAGTGAAGTAATATGCCAGAAGGTGAATATGAGTCAGGTTTAATTAATTCTATAAATAACTTCCAGGAGATGAATATGCTTCATGTAGACCAAGTTTGTGGATTGACATCAGTACTTGCTGTCTCTAAGCTGTGATAGGGCATTTCAAAAGTAGATCAGCATTAATGTGAACGTTTGATGACAGGGAAACAATAACTTTGCACTTTTAGTGAAATGTTATCTTAAGGAAAAGGAATTGCAATCTTCTTAGTACATATACACACTTGTTTATTTATATTTAAAATATACTTGTGTTAATATATATTGAATTAAATCAATAAAATTTGGGAAATTGCATTTTCTCTTTGTGTATGGAAATACCAATCTAATATCTTCAGTTTCCTTTTGGCTTATACAGACTGCCCTTTAAGGAAAGTTTGCCAACCCTTGGCCTGGAGAAATTTTCCCCAGAAGGAAACCATTTTCTTGTCACTTTTCTGAGCACTTTTTTTCTTGTTTTTTTTTAAAAAATATATATTTTATTATTATTGTAGAGGTAAAGTACAGAAGGGGTACAGTTACGTAAGTCAGGTAGTGGGTACATTTCTTTTTTAACCATATCAGCTCTTTCCTCATTCATGGTTTTTCCCTCCTGTCCCTACAAGATGTTCAGTTCATTTTCCACATACAGTTTAGTGAGAACCACTGTTGTCTTTGTTCCACCTTTTTTATGCCTTTTTTACCCTCCCAAAGACAAAAGGAAAAGAACAAAAACAGCAACAACAAAATATCTCATTTCCTTTCCTTGAAGTTCATTTCACAAAATATTATTTTATATGATCATATGAACATAGTTACTGAGCCATTGTGATCCACTCCTATGAATATCCACCTTTGGTCTCATTGTGGTATATGTAGAGACCGGTATAACATCAAATTACACCTCACCCCTGCTAGAATGGTCATTATTAAGAAAACTAACATGCTGGTGGGGATATGGCCAGAAGGGAACCCTACTGCACTGTTAGTGGGAATGTAAACTTGTTCCACCATTTTGGAAAGCAGTATGGAAGTTCCTTGAAAGACTAAACATGGAGCTTCCCTATTAACCACCAGTTCCACTCCTGGGCATTTATCCAGTAGAACACAATGCCACATTAAAGCGACCAGCACAATGTTCATTGCGACATTGTTTACCAAAGCTAAGATATGGAATCAACGGAGATGCCCCTCAGTAGATGAAGAGATCAAGAAAATGTTGTGTTACATGATGTAATTCTGTGCTTCCATCAGAAAGAATGATATTGTACCATGTGTAAGAACCTGGAAAGACTTGGAAAACATTATATTAAGTAAAGTAAGCCACACCCAAAGAAACAGGTTGCTTCATTTCCTTCATTTTTTTTTAAAAAACAATATTATTCCTCCATCAAGAAGAATTAAGTACAGTAGAAGTTCTTGGTCCCTGTTACTACAAGGGAGTGTTCTTAGCTTCTCGTTTTTGACAGTACTTTATGTGACAATTGCATGATGTGCCCTTGAAAAGTATCCCTGCTCAAGGTTAACTGACTGAAACACTGAAGTTGGTCACTACTCCCTTATCCTTCAAAGTAGTCAGACAGAGTGATGTTACAAATTAGATTTTGGTACACAATTTGTTAAAAATCTGTAGGTTAAAAATTGTTGAAGCCAGAAAAAAATAATTTTTTTTTAAATTTACAATAAATAAAAGTATACCTCTGCCTAATAAGCTGGTTGTTTCAATGTTTTTAGGCATACAGTACATTAGTGACTATAGAAATAGTGTATATATTAGCGTATATAGAAAAATTGAAAGTTGAATAAAAGAAAAAGGGGAAATCATTTATTCACTGTCTAAGGATGCCTATTAGAAATACTTTGGTGAATTCCCTCTTGCTTTCAGCCAGTGATACTTAATATGTGTTCATCTCATAGCTAACAAATACTCATTTTTGCTTTGAAGGAAAATTTGAGAATGGTGTTGCAGAAGGAATGGTGGACCGTAGATTAAATCCCATTTCAGCCTTTCGACTTTCAGTTATTCACAATTCTGCTGTGTGGGCCATTCTTAATGAGGTAAGAATAAATCAGTGAAACTGCTAGCTACTATATGCTCATTAGGCCTTAATTTTGCATGTAAGGACTTTGTAAAATTAACTGCCTTATCATTATTTTCTGTTTCAGATTCATATAAAGAAAATCACCAATTGATCTTCTAAAGAACCAATTTTCCTCCCCCTTGAACCTGTCATTTAAAGATAGTTAAGCATGTACCTTTTTTTAAAAAAACAAACAAACTTGAATACTACCTCTTGTGAAATCTACTGTAGATACGACAATTGTCATTTCCACTTGGAAAGTAAACCTCCCATGGATAATTGTATTCATTTGAAACTCAGCTGTCCTCCAGTTTTAACTTGTCACAAACATTTTACAATTATGACAGCCTGTTAATATGACTTGTACTATTTTGGTATTATACTAATACATAAGAGTTGTACATATTGTTACATTCCTTAAATTTGAGAAAAACTAATGTTAAATACATTTTATGAAGGGGGCACTTTTGATGTTCATTTATTTTACTATTATAGACCCTCTTTTATAGATTATCAGGGATGATATATATATATATATATAAATATATAAATACACATAAAATGTTATGGAGTTAATTTATTAGAAATACTTAAAAGTACATATTTTTGTGCAGTAAATTTTTGAATCAATACTTTTTTTGAAAACAAGTTACCTTGCTTTTTTAAGTTCTTTCTATATTTTTCTTTGGAAATGCAAACATTACAGATCAATTCCATTTTTCAACTGCACTGCCACTTAAGGTTGATTATAGGTGGATTTCTTAACTTGAAGTACTTTTATAATTGCTGTGATTCTGAAAAAAATATTTTCAAAGGCATTTATCATTCCTTAAAGCCAAGATTTTAAAGACCAATGTTCTTCCTGAGGGTTATTTTACTGTATTGTATATGGCATGTGACCACAGAAAACCAGTCTGATAAATTTCAGTGTTTTCAGTATGATGCCCTCAGCCTGAATCACCATACACTTCACTCATTACATTTCCTCTGGTGTGGCAGATGAGACTCTTTTTTCCTTTTTAATCTTTGTTTTTAATCTGTGAGTCAGATACATTGTTTCCTGTTCATCCTTTTATATCTTCAAGTCTAGTTCTGACTGTTTTCTAGGCAATGCTACTGTATGAATCAATAATGGATATAATTTTAAAGAAAAACAAAATTGTAATATTGGTTTTTGGTGAAAGGTATTGTAGCAGTTGTATGTTTTGCCAAGATAATTTATTCTATTGCATTATAAACTGACAAATCCTATGTCCAAGTGAGTGCTTATTACTCCTAAACAGTCAATTTCAAATAGTCAAATTTCAGATGTATAAAAAAAGAATGTTATCAGATACTACTAGTTACATGAAGATGCTTCAACAATCAGTAATCTTTACAAAAGTATTTCATTTTAAATAATTATAAATTCTCACATTGGTTCCAAGCCAGTCTGCTTTGACAAAACCAGTAGGTTGCAGGTGTCTTGCCAATGTTGAGCCCTGAGCTTTCTGGGCAGCTCAGGTGATGGTCTAGGGCTGTGGAAAGTTCCAGCTGGTGGTTGACAGCCTGCAGGGGCTTCACTCTTTACCAACTATGTAGAACAAAAGCACCAAACAGCCTCATTTTCTGTCTGGTGTTAAGACAGGGAGGTTCAGGAAACATGATAAGCGTTGAGGTTCTTCTTTTTGTCAGTTGTAGGGGCTAAACTCTGGGCCTGGGCGCTGCCCCTCAGCTCTTCAGCTCAAGGCTAGTGCACTACCACTTGAGCCACAGCACCACCTACGGCTTTTTTATGCTTATGTTGTGCTGAGGAATTGAACCCAAGGCCTCATGCATGCAAGGCAAACACTCTACTATTGAGCCAACTTCCCAGCCCCAAGTTTCAGTTCTTTTCCTTCTATCTTGTAATCATTTTTTCTTTTCTTGATTAAAAAGTTAATCTAACTGTTAATAATGATTTTTATGTCAAATGATTTTGTGTCAGGCTTTATATCCGGCTAGAATCTTTATTTGGGCTTATTAGGCTTCATTTCCTTTAATTTACTTTATTTTCTTCTATAATTAACCTAGTGTTCACAAACAAATTTCTTCAAAAAGAGGAATAATTTTTTTATTATAAAATGCTGGCACCAGCTTAGATTATTACTAAATTACTGTTAAGCGACTTAGTAACAGAAGGTAAAAATTCTTGCCTTTGAGTCTGCTTGGTCTATAGGTCTTCAGTAGCCAACTGAACATTGCCTTCAAGAAAGGCAAAGTTCTGAAAATCTAGGGTGGAGAAAGGATTGTGCTCCAGATGCCATTTGTTATGGCTTCTTGAACAACCCTGCTTGAACAAACTTGTTAAGCTTGCTTTTTCCTGCTGCCACACTTGGCTTCCACTCAAGCTCTGTGCATCCCTCTTGTTCCTAGGAATCTTTTCCACCAAATCTTTCATTCAAAGAATTTCTTCCCTCCTTTCGATAATCTTGGTGGGCCAATGGGCTGTCCCAGCCATCTTTCTTTTGCCTAGCTTCTTTTGCCAGCCATACTTGCCACACATGAACACACACATTTAGGTGTCCAGCTTTGATTGTGTATGGTGTGTGTTCTCTCTTGACACACTTAGAGCTCAAGGGGACAGCTCTACTTGTGTCCTCCACTACAGCAGATAGGCTGACGCATGGCTGCTTTCTGCAAGCACCGACAGTGCAGGAGCAAAGATTGGAGGAAGGGAAGAGTGGTGGGGCTGGAAGAAGATAAAAAGGTAAACACTTGGCCTTGAAAAGATACAGAACCATTCTTCCCAAAATAATGAATGGGAAAAGTATCAAATGGTAAGAATTCCACACACATGCATGCACACGGACACGCGCGCACACACATGGCTTGGCATCTGGTGTGCATTTCAGGTAAACTATGTAAATCCTTGAACAGTGCTGGCAGCCACAAGGCACATGGTAACTCTAAATTATTAATGTAAAAATTTCATTTTTAGAGTATTATTTATACTTTTAAATATACTTTTAGTACTCTTAAATGTTTTTTAAACATTCATTAAAGTATTCATTATTACATAAACTTCATTCAAGCACTCAGTGGCCACATGTAGCCAGTGGGTCAGCACATTAGACACTAGAGATACAGAACATAACCATCATTGCAAAAAGTTTTGTTGGCTAATACTGTGAAGAATACAAATGTGAACATTTTAGAAATTAATCCTGATAATGAGGGCAGATGGGCAAAGAATTTAGTGGCTGCACCAGTAAATGATTAGGCATAGCCATTTTTAAAAATCATCAGAAAGGCTGGGTGCCAGTGGCTTATGCTACTCAAGAAACTGAGATCTGAGGATGGCTGTCCAAAACCAGCCAGGGCAGAAAAGTCAATGAGACTCTAATCTCCAACCACCAGAAAACCAGAAGTGGTGCTGTGTTTAAAAGTGGTAGAGCATTAGCCTTGAGTGGAAAAACTTAGGGACAGCTCTTAGGCCCTGGATTCAAGCCCATGACTGACCTCCCCCCCCCCAAAAAAAATCATTAGCAAAATTGTAAGGGCTTTCCTTTAAATCTTTCATAACTATAAAGAACAAAGTTGTCTCCCAATAATGTTGCCTCTTAAAAAAAGCTTTGGTTATAAGAAACCCATAGCAGTTTGGTTATATGTGAACAGCATGTTGCTTGTTCCAGTTAATAGCAGTGTATATTTGTAGTAAGCAGAATTCTCACAACACCCCTGTGACCTTGTATAATACCTTCCACTTTGGTTGTAAGTGGAACTGTGAATTATGATCCATGCTATATAGTGAAAGGAAGGTTATCTAGGGATAACTAGTTGAATCTCATGATTCCATTAAAAGCAATTTTCTCAGGCTGGCAAAAGTCAGACAAAGCACCCTTGCTAGTTTAAAAAGGGACTACAGGGAAGGAGTACAGGTGATGATGAGCTGACAGCTCTGGCTGACAGCCATGGAAGTGGGATCTGCTGCCCTACAAACACAGGAACTGATTTCCACACTCAGAAGATGAGTTTGTCTCCAGAAAGTCTACCCAGGTCAGCACCTTGAGTACAGCTGTTGGAGACCTCAAACCTGCCTGGATTCTGACCCACAGAACTGTAAGATAATGGATAGTGTTTTAAGCTGCTAGAGATATAGTGGTTTATTATGTAGGAGAAAATGAATATATTGTTAAAAGGTTGAATTCCAAGAAGTCTTATTTGATTCCCTACATTGTCCCTCTCCCATTTGGTTTTTTGAAACAGAGGATTTGCTCTGGAGCTCAGGCTGGCCTTGAACTCAATCCTCCCACTTGAGCTTCCCCAGATTTCTTAGAAATCAAATTTGTAACATCATATGTTGTGATTTTATGCCTAGTTCATGGTGTATGCCTTGCTTAAACACAAGGTCCTTACTGATAAATCATTATTTCTCGGTTACAGCTAGGATTCTCTGCAAGAGATCTGTCTCTACTGGTAGTAAAAGTTGCAGTGTAGAGCTGGGGGACATGGCTCAAATAGTAGTAGAGTGCCTAGCAAGCCCAAGGCTCTGAGATCAGATCCCTATATCACAAAAAAGAAATAAAGGTCCAACATTTGGGTAGTGTTCTGTGGAAGAACTGCTAGAATAAGATTGTGGGATGTATAGGATATTTTCCAACATGAGGATTTAGACAGGCTGCTTTGGGGGGGCCCATTAGAAGTATAGTAAAGAATGATAAACAGTGCTATTTAAAATCAGACATTAAGAGGAAAAGTAACTTATGCCTTTAGGTAGGTAGGTTATATGAGGATTTAGTTTCCTTTAGTACAGATCAAACCTACTTGTGTCAATCAAATTGTTGATATTTGAGAATGTTTTCCAAAGTACCCCTGCTTCTGTGTCATGCTAATGAAGTTCATTTTTGTTTTGTCTTATCCATTAATCTCTGTGCTTACTTCTGCTATATTGCCAGACTCTTAATGAAAGACAAACCAGAATTAAAGGAAAGATAATGAGGCTAAATACTGTCAAAAGATCACCAATTTATGTAATAACCTTATATCTATGTTATAAAAGATTTTAGATTCCCAATCCAATCTTTTGTAGAGAAGGACTTTTGCCAGGCTATGTAACAATGTTTATGTAAAACTAAAACTTCGATAGTTGTAAAATTTTAAATTATTGATCTTAAAATATATGCTATGATAACTAGTATGCTTTAGTTCTTTAATGCATGTGAATATACAATACTAAAAGACTACAACAGTATTATTATTAAAGGAAGAATTTAAAAAAGCATCCAACTTAAGATTTTGTTACACATGCCCCATGCCATCACGCCATCACAGCATCTCACCTGAAACCTTCCCTTCTCCAGTTGGAATACTAACTTGATGATTGTCAGGGAACAGCAGGGCAGCAGGAGCTGGCTCTCCAGTCTGTGTGAGATTAAGACTGTTCCAGACAGTAACAGAATGTTGAAGGGAAGCAATTGTGCAAAGTATCATCCTCACTGTTAACACTGCAGTAAAAATGTACAGACTAGTGGTGCTAAAACTGTTCTAAAATAAGGATTATTTGGTGTGGGGAATATTTTAATACTTTTGGATATTAGGGAGGCTATTTTGTATCACTTGTTCCTAGCTGTTTCATTGTTTTAGTAATTAGCAAATTGTCCTGGAATCAAAGGTTTGGTGTTTTAGTAGTTAGCAAATTGTCCTGGAATCTAAGGTTTGGTACTTAGCTTGATTGGCATTCCATTATGTGAAATGCTGTTTGCTCAAATTTGGTGACAATAACTTTTAAAGATATGTACATTGAGCCTTAAAAATGGCTGATACCGACAGTACTGTAAGATGCACTGCCAGCAGATTTGATACTTTTCAGTATAGACAGTAATGTTTTCTAAGGAAGATTTAGAAGTCTTCTAAGCTTAATGATTAACTCATGGGATAAAAAAACTAAAAAAAGTGTATTTCATTCAGAACACTTCCTTTGGAAAGGCTGTCTTTGCATTTGAGGATATTTCTGGAAGCACCCTCTGGAGAAGCTGCCTGAGGACTCTCTCTGCTAGGGTTTGCCAGATTTGTTTTTCCTTCTTAAATGTACTGTACATACTTTTCTTAGGATGTCTTCATGGGTTAAACAGTTAACATCCGTAGTAATATTTTAGGTACTTGTTCAACTTTTACAGGAAGATTACTTTCAAGTTTGCTGCTATAATGAAAACGGAATACCTGGTCCTGTTGACTGTGCCTTCCATCACTGTTTCTCTGTGCCACAAATGTTCATGTGTATTTGAATAAAGAAGTTTATAAAGCCACACTGAATGCAAGATTCCTTCTAATAAAATGGGTAAAACAATAAAGTGGTTGTTTTTAAACTTCTGTTTAGCACTGATAAAGTAAGTCTGGAAGGCTTTAAGCAATGTTTGCTTTATTACTTTAGTCTCTTGTGCTCTATTATGTGTTGTCAGAGCCTGTACTATGGTGGTTCTTGTGTGAGTTCTACTTTCATATTACTGAAGGTGAGACTAGGGTTGCATGGCCCGTGTTTAAGGTACATGGGGATAGACTACAGGCATGACTGCCAATAATCCTGGTGACTTGGGGAACAGAGGGAAGAGGATACATGGTTGTCTACTAGGCCACCTCCCACTCCCAGATGAACCTCAGCATTACCTTCCCCACCCCACAAAAATGAGGCAGACTCTGTGCCTGTCAACAGGATTGGGTATGTGTGTGGTATTACTATGTCCAAAAATATTTCATATTAAAAATTTGTATTTTTCCCCATACCCTTATTTTATCTACAGCATATATGTGCAAATAGTACATCAAAAAGTATGCTTTAAAAATATTTATTACAGAAATGTACATTTAATTAGTCTTAAGGAATGTTGACAATAGTGTTAACCTGTCACCTTTACAGCTAAAAGATATCTACAAAGATATTTACAAGCTTTACAAAAACTCACTTCCCCAATACTGCAGACAGTAGTATTGCCACTTCTTCACTTCACTCTGTACTTGTAGAAAGAACACAGAGCATGGGTAAAGTTCCATCCTAGGGCCAGCGACAGCCCATATAGTAGAATGAGAGGTGCAAACGGGTAGAGAAGAATTACTGTGTTTTTCAAAAATGGCAGTGCTAAAAAAGAAAAATCCAAATTGACTTTTTAAACAAGGAAACATGAACATTCTGAAGTGGTATCCAAAATGAAGGCATCTTTTGACAAATTTACTTTTCTGCTGTTTTCTTCTCACTTAGGACTGAGGACAAACTGTTTCAATGCACAAGGCTGAATGTGAAGCAAATCAGGACAGAGAGGGACCAAGGTCACAACTCTTAATTGGCAGTGATTGCCTATCTTTGACAGCTCTGTTTGAAGAAGTGAGGAAAAAGAGCCATTTGCAATTTCTCAGTATGACAAGTATCAAAGCTCCACACTCGACTAATATTCTACGCTTTAGGAAAGAACTAAAGCTTCAAAATATAAACAACCATGTTGCCTATTCATTGCTTAGTGAGTGGGACCCTGCCCCACATTCTGACTGAAAATATATGGGCTGCTCTTAACTGCAGACTAAACAGCACACTGTTCTACAGGCAGAAGCATCAAA
The DNA here is from genome assembly GCF_019054845.1 of Dipodomys spectabilis. NCBI lineage: Eukaryota > Metazoa > Chordata > Mammalia > Rodentia > Heteromyidae > Dipodomys > Dipodomys spectabilis. The sequence goes on along the minus strand of NW_024870864.1, from coordinate 4,016,140 downwards.
AGTTCACTTAGAGGGCTAGGAAGGTGGCTCAGTGGTAGAGTGCTTGCCTGGCATGCATGAGGCCCTGGGTTCAATTCCTCAGCACCACATAAGCAGAAAAAGCTGGAAGTGGCGCTGTGGTTCAAGTGGTAGAGTGGTAGCCTTTAGCTAAATGGCTGAGGGACAGCGCCCAGGCCCAGAGTTCAAGCCCCACGACTGGCAAAAAAAAAAAAAAAAGTTCACTTCGAGAACCTAGTGCTTCCTTAAACAACAAAATGCTTTCTCAAAAATACGTGAGGTCATTAGAAATGTGAATATAAGATCCCAGACCTCCCCTCTGGACTAGAGAAATGACCCCAAACAAGGTGGTACAGTGAGACTACTCCCCAAGTACCTGGGATCCCAGGCATGCATTTCTTAAGTGAGTAACGTAAGACTTTCTCATTCATGTTAAGAAAAACAAACTGACAAGACTGAAGAATAAATACAGGAAGACAGTTGTGGTTCATGGGAAATAACACCAGCCCTGAGCCAAAAAGAGTAAATACAACTGGGCAAGGCAGCTCATACCTATAGTAGTAGCTACTTGAGAGGTTGAGATTGGGGATCAAGGTTCAAGGCCAACATGAGACTAAGATCAAAAGGCCATATCAACCAATGGTTGCGCATATCCTGTTATCCTAACCACAGGGGAAGTACAGGTAGGAGGATCACAACCCAGGCTGATCCAGGCATAAGAGGAGGACCCTACCTTGAACCCCTTAAGCAAAAAGGGGCTAGAGGAATCAGTTCAAGTGTCAGAACCTGCCTTGCAAGCATGAGGCCAGGCTATTCAATCACCAGTGCTGCCCTCTACCCCACAAAAGTAAATGGAAATATGTTCTGAGATTAGGAAAAGTTGGACCTGATCTTTTGTGATCTTCAGTGATCACAAAATGAAATGAAGCAAAAGTATTTCAGTGCATATAAAGTGGGCCTATACTTTTCCCTCACCCCAGTTTATTGTTAATAACTTGGAACCTGAACCTTGGAGAAAAGAAAAACATTGTCCTGGCCTTCTGCCAACACCCTGGAAATACCACGATGTGTCACAGGCAAGTTAGTCTCTCTGCTTAAGTTTCCTTATTTTTCAAAGGAGGAAGACATGAGATAATTCGTGTAAAATTCTTGAACAGGGCCTAAAGCTTTTCCACTCTGTTAAGTTCTCAATCAACCAAAACATCTTTTAAAACTACTTACCACTGTATCCTAGGAAGGTTACGTAGATATAATAGCCAACTGCAATCAACCATAAAGTATTTCCAACTAAATATCCAATAAATGTATCTGTTAGGATAACATCTGCCAGGAGAAATGCACACCGTGAGTCTGATGTACATAATGAAGACTTTGATAATATTTGAGAAACTACTACTTACGGTTGATGAAAAACAACTGGATAAAATGCAAGATCACTAGGAGTGGATAAAAAGCATTCAGATGCACGTCAAAGGCATAGCCCCACTCTACATCATAATCTCTGCTCTGCCGTTTCACTAAATACTTGTTGGAGATGAACCTGAAAAGCAATATTACAATTTCTTGCATTATACAATAAAATTAGTTCTGTTAATACTTACTACCTCCTATATGCCAGACATTATACTGAACTCTGGAGCTACAAACCAAAATCCCTTTCAATCTGGTGGGAGAAGACTAACATTAATATAAATAAACATATGAGCCAGGTGCCGGTGGCTCATGCCTGTAATCCTAGCTACTCAGGAGGCTGAGATCTGAGGATCGTGGTTCAAAGCCAGCCCAGGCAAAAAGTCCATGAGACTCTTATCTCCAATAAAACCACCAGAAAACCGGAAGTGGCGCTGTAGCTCAAGTGGTAGAGCGCTCACCTCGAGCTGAAGAGCTGAGGGACAGTGCTCAGGCCCAGAGTTCAAGCCCCACGGCGGACAAATAAAAATAAAAAATAAACATATGTCAGACAGTAGCATAGACAAAACTACAGCAAAGCTGAGATGCATTAAATAGGATGGTTAAACAGTGATGTTCAGGTAAAATAGCTAAGGACAGTGAGGACTGGGTAAAAAGACCCAGTGTGCCTCTAAGAAGTGATGTCAGAAAAGAGCCAAAGAGCCACATTGTATGGTGCCTTTGATTTCTGGAGCTGCAAAAAAGTATCTGAAATTTTTGAGGGGCTCCTTGGTGGCCAATCTGAGAATAGATCCTAGGGACGAGTCGGAGTGGAAACAGAAAGCTACACTGCATAGAAAGCAAGCAGCAGCCTGTAACTATAGGCAGCTGGCAGCGAGGTGAAGTATGACACATTATAGAGCTGAAGGATTAAGTACTGGATGTGAGGAATGAACAAGAGCAGTCAAAGGTGACAAAGTTTTGCCTTGGAACAAATGGAAGAGGGAACAAGTCGATTTTTGTTCAATTATGTTAAACATGCTTATTCATACAAAGAAGTGTAAAGTCTGCAGTTTAAAGGAGAGACCCAAATGGCAGATATAAACTCATCAATGTGTATATATTTAAAGCTATGGACTGGAATGACATCACCAAAAGAATAAAAAGACAGTAAGTAGATCCAAGACCTAAGACCTAAGATCTATGCTAACTCCCTATTAAAGATGAAGAAAACAGAAACAGAAAGCAAAGAGGGACTAATGACATACTAGCCATAAGAAGTTATTCAAGCTTATGTCACTTTCTACCTATTAAATGAAGAGTGAAAGAAAGTATAACACACCAACATACAAAACAACAACATGCCAAAGAAAAAGAACATCACTTGGTATTGCACGTCTATAATATCAGCATCCAGTTCAAGGCCAGCCTGGGCTATATAACAAAACCCTGTCTCTTAAAAAAAAAACCAAAAAAACAAAAAACAACCCACAAAAGATCATTTTTACTATAAATATATCTGTTGAAACTCAATGTACCTTTTTATGTCATTGCATTTCAATTCAAGGATACAATTAAGAAAATGCTCTTCCTACAATGGAAATAAAGATAGACAATAAAGAAATAGGGAAAACATGGTATAGAATCCTAAACAGTCCTGGACTTAGTTATCTAGCAATGTTAAAATAATACTGCTTCACTGGAACTTCCCAAAACATTGTTTTAGCCAAGAACATGTGCCATAAAAGTTTACAAAATGAAATAAGCTACACACAGAAAGACAAACACCACATGTTTCCCATTCACGTGTAAGATAAAGTTCACCCATAATAATGTGGGATAATGCATTGCCACTAGAGATTGGGGAGGTGGGGGTGATGAAGGGCAATTAGGTCACAGTTATCAGAATAGACAGAAGTTAGTTCTAGTGTCCCACAGTACAGTAGAGGTTGACTATAATTCAAAACAATTCATTATACATTTTATTAAGAACCATAAGTTCAATATTTCCAACACTAAAACATTACTTTTGAGATGGAAATGCTAATCACCTTGATTTGATCCTTATACTGTGTTATCACCCAGAACTCCACACATACGTACAATTAATACAAACTTTGAGTAAGAATATAATTTTATGGAATTACATGTAACTTACCAGGAAATCCAGCTGCTGCTTTTGTCCCTCTGCTCATCCCTTAAGTGGAACACAGACATTCCTTCAGAGAAATGCCAGCTGCCTACTTCTCCCACCGCCATGTAAGTAACACCACTCATGCTCAGGATCCTAGGCCAGACTGCTGCATCCAGGCTTCAAACCCTCTACCAAAAATACTCAGCTCCTAGCCGGACGCTGGTGGCTCACGCCTGTAATCCTAGCTACTCAGGAGGCTGAGATCTGAGGATCGTGGTTCAAAGCCAGCCCCGGCAGGAGAGACCGTGAGACTCCTATCTCCAATAAACCACCAGAAAACCGGAAGTGGCGCTGTAGCTCAAGTGGTAGAGCGCTCACCTTGAGCTGAAGAGCTGAGGGACAGCGCCCAGGCCCAGAGTTCAAGCCCCACGACCAGCAGAAAAAAAAAAAAAATACTCAGCTCCCTGAACTCAGCACAGCCACCACAAAAGCTTCATTTACACCTGCCTCTTAGTCACCTATGCCCAAAGCTTTCAGACCATCCCAAGGAGGCCTCCGGCAGCTGCTGCCTCTTCCCAATTCCTTACTACATCATGGTATAGCAAGTTCTTAACTCCATCTCTATTACCACCGCATTGCTCTGGAGGTCTTTTGCCAGGAGCCCCTGGCAAAGGTATATGGCCTGCTCACTTCTCTAACTTCTCTTTCACAGTCATGGGGAAGATTCTTTCCTAAAGTGTGAATTGAATGTTTCTTTCAAAACCATCAAACTATCTATCTCTTCTACCTTCAGCCACATGCAATTCTACATTTCACCAAGACACCTCATACTAGTTCCTGTGGCACTTCTGGTATGTTATCATTTCCATTTCTAATTTCTCACATGGTTTACAACACAAACTTCCAAAAATGGTATAAAGTTCTTTTCTGTTGAACTCAAACTGACACTAACTGTGCTAAACTCTACAATGACTTGTGTTTGGTCTCTTTTGCTCCATCGCTACATTTATGGCTTGCTATAACTTATTCCCTTGAAAGTCATTATTTACTGATTTCTTTTCATGAGTAGCTTGATAATGCATGTGCGGAGTTACATTAGTTAGCTGTACTAATTTTACAATTTTAGATTACGGGTGTATAGTATTTGTTACCTACCTAGTACAAACTAAACCTGTGCCTTTTTTAGTCAGATGTTACAAAGGAATAAAAGGTTGATATAACAGAGATTAAAGTCTTGGGGTTTTGGTTAAAATGTTAAGAGCTATTATTCTACATATCACAATGATCTCAAAAGTTGACAAAATAACTCCATTTCATGGAAGACATTAAGAGTCAAGCAATGACTATACAAACACAGGTCTCTGGGACTGCAGTGTTCTACTGAGTTTCTTTTGAGATACAATGACCACCTCCGTCCCTCAGCCACTGGTGACTCTCTACTGAGATCACCTGCCTCTCTATCCAGCAGGCCAATGACCGAGGAATTTGGTCTATGAGAGAGATGAAAAGCCAAACACTAGAAGGCACTTTTTTTTGGGGGGGGGGAGGGGAAGAAGAGGGGTTGTCATGGGGCTTGAACTCCAGGCCCAGACCTTGTCCCTCAGCTCTTCAGCTCAAAGTGAGGGCTCTACCACTTGAGCCACAGCACCACTTCTGGTTTCCTAGTGGTTTATTGGAGATGAGTCTCATGGATTTTCCTGCCTGGACTGGCTTTGAACCACAATCCTCTGATCTCAGCCTCCAGAGTAGCTAGGATTACAGGTGTGAGCCACCGGCGCCTGGCTAAGGCACCACATTTGAAGTAATGATGAGTCCTTTTTTAAAGTGTGCTTGTCTGAATGTAAAAGGTTCAAAGTAGAGTTCCCTGAAATAACCCTCTAGATGTAAAAAATCTAAACTGTATGGAACACACATACACCTAGAAATGCTTCCTCACATACAGACAACTTTATCAGAATTAATAAATGTGTGATTTTCTGTAAATTAGGGATTTTTGTTAACATGCCATAATCATTTCATTGATTTTTCCTACTGTGGCAATATAGAGCATCCCTTAAATATTATTTTCAGATACAGGTACTGACACACATAATGATGGTTACAATAATCTTGGCAGCCAACCATGATGGCTTCAGTTAATTGACTTTGGTTTCAATCAACTACTGTACTTTAAAAAAAAAAAAAAAAAAAATGGAGGCACTACAATATCTGAAAATCCACGTTACAGTACTTACCACATTAAAGTTGATATCAGAAGGCCAACGCCTACACAATCTATGAATACCACCCATAGAAGAAGCTTTATTGTCTCAAAAAATCCCATGTCCAACACGAAGCCAAATCCTATAGTGGACACTGAAAGAAAAATTTACAAGGTTTATAACAAGAGTCACTGGAGGGGCTCTAATAGGTTGTAGGGGTACAGGACACATTTCCTGACCACCAGAAGCCCATAGTACAGTAGGGACCTTTCACTAATGGTTAGGGTGCTTTTTAACTTCCTTGTATTACCTCATCATGATGGTAACCAGGTGTATAAAAAAAAAAAAAGAGCCTACCCCTTAGCAACAAGGAGAAGAAAAAATATCACCTCTGAGGTTAGAATAAAAAATGAGCAGACCACCCTCCCCAGTATGATTGCCTAGCTATGAAGAGAATAATGGCAGGACACATTTCTGAAAAGGCAGGACATACCTCTGTACATCAGTAAAATACCTTGATTAAATCTCCTAAATCTCTGTATGTCTATTCATTTTCTGACACCAGAAGGCTGTGTGTTTCCAACAATAGAGCCTTGGGTTCTATCCCAGAATAGTAAACTAACAAAACAAGAAACAGACTGAATTCTGTTCTCTGCCTTGCTAAGGCTTTAAATAGTGGCTTACTTCTCTTGGGATGCGTAGAACCAAGAAGGCAACTTACTTTTCTGTGAGATTCTTCAGAAAAAAAATAAACAAAAAAAGCCCACACAGATTCAAATATCCCCAAATTCTAACTCACAAGATAATATAATGGAAGATAATCCAAATGACAAGCCTAATCTGAAACACTCAATTTGTTCAACACCATGGCAAATAAACAGGCACTTACCACATAGCCAGACACTTAATAAGACCAAGAAAGCAGGGTCATCTCTGGCCCACTGGTCCTTTGTCTGTTTCCGGTAATGAAAGTTCCTGTAAACCCTCTGTGGAGAAGTGAACAGGTAGAGCATTTGCCAGGCAGCAAACTCAAAATCCATCTGCCGAAAACGAAAAAGCCTTCTGAGGTATTTGTAGCGTTTGGCTCCAGCTGTGTGTCTTGCTGCATCTCTGGAATTCAAGACTCCATTCCCCTGCACTGAGGAATTCACTGAAGTACTTGGTAGCATCTTTCTACAAGGAAGAAAAAGATATTTTTTTTTCATGCAATCTGAAGAAACATTTGGCAACTAGCATGCCTCTTCTGAGTTGCTTAGCTGGAAACTTATTTTACACTTTCTCCTTCACCCCTCAGAAGAGCCAGGGGCCAAAGCAATGAAGCTGGTTCTGAGGCTTGTCTTGGGATTGGAGGACTGCTGGATTGCATTCCATAAGGGCAGCACCACGCCCTTCAGAACTATCTAATAACACTTAATCCAGGGCCCATGTTTCCAAGCTTGACCTCACTCAATCTTCACACACTCCTCCCAGATAGATGCAGTCCGTGGAAGGTGAGGAAAGGGGCACCGGTAGGTGAAGACAACGGTGAAGAATGGAACTCTGGCCAAAATTCCGTGTGGTTAACGACCAAGCCTTTGAGGCACAACTTAAGGCTGACTAGAAAGCAAGATTGATGAAATGGTGAAATCGCTTATTCACCCAAGTCCGTCCACGATGGCCGGCAAGCTGACCAGACGTGATCCAGCAGTTCCTCAAAATGTAATGCAGCTGGGGATGGGGATTCAGAATCTGAGGCCGAAGAATAATTTTTTTTTTTTAAAAAATGTAACAACAAAACTCCAATCAATCCCTGGTTTTTAACACAAAGAACAGTTAAAGGAGGAGCGACCCAGTGGGAAGCCAGTCCACACGAGTCCTGGGCTGGGGCAGCCGCGGTCACCGCCGCCGGCCAGCAGCGCCCCGCCCAGCGGCTCGCCATCGGGCCGGGGCCGCGGAATCGCCGCCGCGGGTGACGGCTGAAAACACAAAGCGGGAAGAAGCCACGAGCAGGCTCTGGCCTGTGCACGCGCGCGTGTGTATGACGGACGTGTGTGTGTGCACGGATCGGTGGTGGGTGTGAGTGTGAGCGCGCGCCGTCCAGCAGCAAGGACACGCTGAAACCAAACCTGTCCCTGCACCGGCGGTCCCGGACCCCGGGCGCCCCGGCCGGGTCTCCCCGACGCCCGGGCCACCAGCAGCCGGAAAAACAGCCCCGGAGACAGCACGGGCTGCTGCCGGACAGAGCACTCCTCGGGCCTTACCTGACCCTGTGGTCGCGTCGACCTGGGTCCGGAAAGCCCGCCAACTCCGCCACAAGCCGAGCCCACCCAGGGCCGGGGCCCACTTCCCTCCCCGCGACGCTCCCGGCGCTCCGGCGCCCCGCCTTTACGTCACCGGCGCCCACTTCCGCCGCGCATGCGCCGACTCCTGGGGACGCGCAACTCTTCCGCCCTGACCTCCGCTTACCTACCGGAAACTGGCGGTGACCCCTCCTGGTTCCCTCCGGGTTCCCTCCTCTGTGGGCGTCGCGTGTGTCCCGGGGGGGGGGGCTGTAGTCGCCGAGGACGTCGAGGGTCAGGCCTGCAGCTGGCCGGGGGCGCGGTGATGCCCCGGTATTACGAAGACAAGCCGGAGGGCGGCGCGTGCGCGGGCGTGAAGGAGGACCTGGGGGCCTGTCTGCTGCGGTCGGACTGTGTGCTCCAGGTAGTGCGGCGGACGCTCCCGGCCCACCCTGCCTGCCGCCCCGCGCGGCCCACCCGCCCAGGGGGGAGATAACCTCCACACCCGCTCCGTCGGGCTTGGCAAAGGCTCGCGTCGCCTCGGGAGGCGTTTCTGGACCCTAGAGGAGGAGGGTGGGGTTCTCTGGGGCTAGGAAGTGAACATCCCGTGGCATGAATGAATATGCGGTACCTCGTACACCTGTCCCACGGGCAAGCAGGGTTGTTGGTGGTGCCTGGATGGGGTACCACGATGTGTTTTTGGCTCGTTCGAATTTGTCTCTGAGGTGAAGGGCTCTACATTTCGGGATGTAGAGCACACTCCCACCCTTAATTCTTCGCTCACTGCAGCCTCCTCAGCATCTTAGAATGAAATTTAGTTGGCCCAGATTCTGATTTACAACCTAAGTAAAGCACTGAAGCCCTTTCTAATTTGAGACCCATCGGGAGGTCAGCGATGATTTTTGCATCTGCAACTGCCCTTTCAGAAAGCTGCTCTCATTTCAAAGAACTGTCAGCAGCACCAAAATGAACATCCACCCTGTCTGTGTCAGTGTTTCTGTTGGTCCCGATTTACATTTGAGTCGCTAATTTTAGCAGTCGGCCACACTTGATTCCCAATGTCTTCATAAGGCTCCATAGAATATCCGGTTAACCCTGGGTGATCACGAGAGTCTAGGGAAGAGCAGATTCAAGAGACCTCTCGGGACTTGATACAGGGTTTTATGACTTCTGGGAGATCAAAAGATTGGAACGGCCACAGGAAGCTCACCACAGGACTCCTATTTGTGTCTCCATTAACAGCTTCCAGACCTGCTGACTTGTCTTCAAAAATCATCTGGCAGTGGAGACAGGAGAGCTTTAAAGCAAATTCCACTGTTATTCCCACCGTGTCTCTCAAGTCAGTTTTTAGACATAACCAGGTTTTGACCTCAGAAGGCAAAGTTGTTATAATTAGCATCCTAATTATAACTTCAAGTATATGATACAGACACCCAGATAAAGTAGTTATTTCTTTTAAGCGAGGCATGGTGGCACAGGCCTATAATCCCAACACTCAGGAGGCCGAGGCCAGTTAATTGTGAGTTCAGGCTACATAGTGAGATTCTACCCCCAAATAAGCAAATAAAAATTCTCACTTTCACATATAAATAGGGCCCAGGAGTTTCCTTCAGTCTTCCAGGGATTCAGACTGTTGATTTTGTGACTGCAAGTTGTGAGGTAGGTTGTAAGGATTGTTTCATTGGTCCAAGTGCCAAGCCTCCATATCAGACTCCCTAACCTTATGGAGTATAGTGGAAGGAAAGGGCAAGCCTCTTTCCTTTAAGGACTGACCCAGAAGTTTTGCATCTTTTACCTACACATTATTATTACCTAGAACGTAGTCACATGACAATATCCTGTTGTAAGGCAGCCCAGCCACATGCTTGATAAAAAGGATATTAAGGAACAACTAGCAACCTATCACTGGGGGGTAGGAGGTAAGCATCAATCTTTTTCTCTTGACTTGACTATCTAGATGGATCTTTTCACCTGGTAGTAAACGTTAAAATGTAGTGGCTAAGATAGTGTTTGGGGAGGCATCAGCTTACAAATCATACAGTCTTCTACATAGGTTAGTTTTTTTTTTTTTTGTCTGACTTCACATTGTTCATGTGGGCAACAACCCCCATCAGCAGTTACAGAGCTGGAACTTAGTGCAAGGAAGCTTGCTACTAGGATAGTGAGAGAATCACTATTTCAAGTTGACACTTGAAATCTAGGTCCCAAGCATACAGACTAGGAAGTGGCAATGTTCCCAGTAACAGAAATATCAAAGACATGGTGCCCTGTAGCTTTTTTCAAGTTGAAAGAATGGCTATTTCTAGCAAAATAAGGGTGTAGGGAGTAGTTGGGCTGGTAGGACTGGTGAGTCAAAATTTGCTTGATGATTTGCCTGGCATCGGTGGCTCATGCCTGTAATCCTAGCTACTCAGGAGGCTGAGCTCTGAGGATTGCGGTTCAAAGCCAGCCCAGGCAGAAAAGTGCGTGAGACTCTTATCTCCAATTAACCACCAGAAAACTGTTAATTGGCACTATGGCTGAAGTGGTAGAGCTCTTGCCTTGAGCTGAAGAGTTCAGGAACAGCACTCAAGCCCCACAACCGACAAAAAAAAAAAAAAAATTGCTAGATGAGACAATCCTGACTCTGAATTTCAGCCTGACAATTTGACTTACATTTTCCTGAAAATAATTTTCTAACCTACTTCATTAAAACCTAGGAAATGATCATTAGCAGCATTAAAAATGTTGTGATTCTAGGGTTTCTGGCTCAGTTTTCACCCATAAGAAGAAACAAGTTTCTAGATTTTAATATAAGCATAATAAAAATTTTCACATGGAGACTAGTGTTTTCCAAAGTTCACAGACTTCCTTAAAGTGCCTAAGGTCAAAAGTTTTTTATTCTATCCTTTTTTAAGTACCAGCAGTCAAAATGAATTAAGATTTCTTACATAATTGTCTTCCTCTTTTAATATTTTATTTAAAAAAAAGCTTTTCAGGACGGTTGTTTTGTGCTCTGTGCAGAGCTGTCCCTTATGTTTATGTTGTTCTGTGTGTCGCAGGAAGGAAAATCCCCTCGGCAGTGTCTGAAGGAAGGATACTGCAGAGCTTTGCAGTATTCATTTTTTGAGTGTAAAAGATCAATGGTAAGTGATTAAAGGGTTTTGCAAACATGTTAAAAATTAGCTACGTGGAATTACATGTGAGCAATTTAATAGTCATAAGTAATGATAGTGTTTGGGGGAAAAAATGATGTGGATATTATTTCTTATTGCACTGAATTAAATGTGAAACGGCATTCATAAAAGCTCCTAACTTGTAATCTCTCACCTTGCTAACCACAGCTGCGAACCTTCAAGGGTTTCTTAAAAGTACAAGAAAACAGAAAGGTATAGAAGCAGGTGGTTACTGTCAATTCAGATCATGTATCAGTTATACATAAACTTACAATGTCAAGGTGTGAGGTCACATACTCTTCCTTCTGCTTTATGTGACCAGAGAGAAATGTCAGTATCTTGGCTTTAATTTTAAATTTGATGGATTGTGGAAGATATCACTAATCTGGAGCTCTATTACATTCTTTGATTTGAAAGACGTACAATGATCTTTGGAATGGAAAATAAGAGGCTTTTCTTGAAGAAAGAAAAATATGAAGTCAGAAGTGTGAGCACCCTCTAAAGAAAAAAAAAAAACTTGGCCCAAAGTCTACATTTAGAAACCATATGGTAAAGCCTTTCCTTTTGTTCACAGAGGACAAAGATTACAGGTATTTATGAGCCTGGAGGCCAAACAAAGAACATGAGGATGTCAGCTGATCATCTAGCAAAGATATACTTAATTTTGGCCATGCTGTGTTTTTTGCCAAGTGGCAGTTCTCTAATGTATTTTCCTGTTATTTAAGGTATAGAAAAGAATATTCTTGCCGTCCTTCACTAGTTTTGTTACTCACATAAATGCAAGCCTAAACTTATTTCTTCAGTTTACCTTTTAAGAAATTTTTAACAATTGAATAACCTGTGCCAGTGCTTCTGGCAAACATCACTTTGCCCTCTGACATCAGAAGAGCAACCTGGGGAACTGGGTGGCCTGTGCGCAGATTTTCACATGCTTCCTACTAGACTGATTCACTCCTTGTTTCCTCCCTCCCCCCCAAATGAATGGAGTGTTGCCACACTTAATGCTGGCAACTTACAGGCTTGGTAAAATTGAAACATTTAAATCTTGTAGGTACTTTTGCCTACTGTTTTAGAGATTAAATCCTGTTCAGAGTACATGAGGATTCAAATATGTTGTTAGTCTGTCGTGGGGCTCGAATCTAGGCCTGGGCACTGTCCCTGAGCTCTTCAGCTCAAGATGAGTGCTCTATCACTTGAGCCACAGTGCCACTTCTGGTTTTCTGGTGATTAATTGTGGATAAGAGTCTCATGGGGATTTTTTTTCTGCCTGGCTGGCTTTGAACTGCAATCTTCAGATCTCAGCCTCCTGAGTAGCTAGGATTATTTATGGTCACTCTTATGTTCCATTGTTTTCTGAAAATATGGGTTTTTTTTTAAATTTTATTTTATTTGTGAACATACTGTACAGAGGGGTTACAATTACATGGGCAGGATAATGCATACATTTCTTACCAAGCATTGCAGCCTCCTCCTTTGTTTACCCTTCACCTCCCTTCCCAGCTTCCCCCCTCCCCCCCCCCAACCCTACCCCCCCTCCCCCCCACCGACATTGTAAAGCTCCTTTTTGACATGACAATTTGTACTTCTCATTGTTGCAACAGGTCCACCTGAATCCTTAAATGACTTGTTTTTCCCCATCTCCTCCAAAAGTTATACTGACATCAAATATATTGAAAGCGGGGGTTATACTGTGCGGGAGGGACATACAAAGCAACAAAGAAATAAAGTTATAAATGCGTTAGAAACACATGCATGAAAGAAAAAAAAACATTAAAATACCTATCTAAGGATTCATTTTCCTAACATCACATTATCTGACTTTTTCTGCTTGACTCATACATATACTAGATATTGCAAATAAGGGAAACCATGGGACCTGTGTTTCTTTGTGCCTGGCTTACTTCACTTAACAGATGCTGGAGGGGATGTGGACAGAAGGGAACCTTACTCCATTGTTAGTGGGAATGTAAACTTGTTCAACCACTTTGGAAAGAAGTATGGAGGTTCCTCAAAAGACTTCACATAGAGCTCCCCTATGACCCAGCAATCCCACTTTTGGGCATTTACCCAAATGTTTACAAACAAGACCACACTAAAGCTACCAGCACAACTATGTTTATTGCAGCATTATTTACCATAGCTAAGATATGGAACCAACCCAGATGCCCCTCAGTAGATGAATGGATCAAGAAAATGTGGTATATATACACAATGGAATTCTATGCCTCCATCAGAAAGAATGACATTGCCCCATTTGTTAGGAAATGGAAAATATGGTTCTTGTACTCAGACCACTAATGTCTGCTCCACACTGGTTGCATTGACTCTTTGATAGAGCTAAAAAAATTTCTATGGCATTTGTGGGCAGCAGTACTGTCTAGACAAGTCTGTCTTAGACTGCTTTTAGAACCTTCCACTCTGCCTACCACCCTTCAGAAATGGGTGCATTGTGAGGCTGAAGTCAGTCACTGTCAGCGCAGGAGGAAACTCACAGTGAAGATTTTAGATCCCAAGATGACTGTGTAAACTCAATTTTTTCAGGGTTCTTTCCTCTTTTCTCGGTTTTTTATTTAAAGATGTAAAATGCATTTGCATACTAACCTGAACAAACTGGGAAAAGATAAGTGTAATTTGAATTCTCCTTGGGATGTTCTACTAACCATTAAGTGATTCTTAACATTTTTTTAGGGGGGGGAGGAAGGGTCCGGTCGTGGGGCCTGAACTCTGAGCCTGGGCGCTGTCCCTCAGCTCTTCAGCTCAAGGCTAGCGCTCTACCACTTGAGCCACAGCGCCACTTCCGGCTTTTTTCTTTTTGCTTATGTGGTGCTGAGGAATCGAACCCAGGGCCTCTGGCATGCAAGGCAAGCGCTCTACCACTGAGCCACCTTCCCAGCCCCAATCTTAACATTTTTAATGAAACTTTATTATTGTATTTTTCCTTAGTAGTTCTGACAGATTGCCTTTGTTGTTGTTTTTGCTGTTTTGAGACAAGATCTCACCATATGCCATACTGGTCTCAAACTCACAATGCTTGTACCTTTTACCCAGGGCTAGATTTCAGGTACCACCATGCCCAGGTACCTTTTTAATTTTGTGGAAAATAGTGTGCTTTTCTCATGTAGTGACTTAACAACTCATTACCAAAGGTGTACCTTATTGTATCAAATTTACTTTTGTAATTGTACACTTTATTTTCAGTTGGATGCCAGAGCAAGATTCAGAGGAAGAAAAGGATATTAATACCACCATGCTAAAAGCAAGAATAAGAGAATATTTTCTTTGGTCATTAACATAGAAGAAGCCGAAATGGGAAACATGATGTGTGCTACAGCGATTTGGTGGGACCAGTCATTCCCTCCACGGAACACTGGGAAAAATGGATGAACACTTGTTTTTATGTTTTGAGTAAATGATTCTCATGGTTGAAATTATTTTTAGAAGATAATTTTCATTGAACAATTATGGACTAGAAATAATGTATTTTTGAGAGTTGTCCTAAAGTACAAAGAATGGAAAGATGGTTATTTTCAAACCTAATTCTTCATACTAACTTGAAGATCTAGAAGGCTCCTGATGTGATTGACACCATTGATATCTCAGAGCTTATGTAGATAGTGTTTTGGGGGAAAGTTCAGGATAAAAGTTTTTCTTTTATTCAGTTGGCTCTATTTAGTTCTAAAGTAATTGTGATTACTTGGGGAAGAAGGGCTTCAGGTGCACTGATTGAAGTAACAAACTGTACAACTCTCTAAAGGCACAGCAGGATGCAGAACCAGGGTTCTTCACTTCTACTTCTTGACTCTTTCTGCTGCTTCCTAGTTTCATTTTTAGTCTTACCCTCTTCAGTGGTCCAGTATCAAGCGTAAGTCCACATCCTTAAGAACTATGACCCAAAAAGGGAACTTCCCTTCCCAGAGTCCACAAATCAAAGTTACTACTACTGGTCTTCCCTGGATCACTGGGCCTTGCATCTCACTCTTGTGATCTTAGCCAGGCTAAGGATCTCCCATCAGAAATCACGTTAGGTGAGTAATGGGACTCATCCTTTGAGGAAAGGGATTAGGAGAATATTGAAACATTTGCCATGACATGGCAGCAAGTGTAAAGACATGAAGTGGTTGAGAATGCTTAGAATTATAGTAATGTTATTCTGATCACTTAGCAGATAGCCAGGTAAAAATCCAAACTTCTAACTTGATGTTTGGAATTGAAGAACAATTCTAAAGGAACATAGCTTTTTACTTCCACAGTTTATTGGAGATAAAACAGTCAAGATATTATGTAACTCACTTGCTGTTCTAGAAGTTCATCTAAAATTAGGATTCCTGAGTATCAGTGAGTCTGCTGTGTATACTGCTTTCTACCTTTCCACCATGAGAAAATTGATTTTTTTCAATACTGTTGTATACCTATTTAAGGGCTACAACGTGTGTGCGTGCGTGCGTGCGTGCGTGTGTATGTGTGTGTGCGTGTTGCTGGGAAGGAGCTCAGAGCCTTGTGCTTGATAGGCAAGTGTGCTACCATTTACAGTACCCAATTCCAAGTGCTACAGATTTCATTAAAGGTAATTTTGACAAGAAACTGTCTAAAATGCATTTTTACAAGATCCCATTGCTTTTGTTTAGTAACATTTATTGGGAGCTTTAGTTGAAAATTCACGCCACAAAATTCACTATTAAAACATGATTCATTATATTTAGTGTATCCACAATGTCGTCATCACCATCAATTCTAAAATATATGTGCCACTCCAAGAACTAATGTCTATTAACACTCATTCCTCATTCTCCCTTTTATCTCTAGGTCTATTTTTGATCTATTAGAAAAATCAAATTAAATTATAGCCTCTTGTGACTGGTTCCTCTTACCTTAAGGTTTCACTTACCTTCAAGATTTATCAATATATAGCATCTCCCTGTACTTCATCCCTGTTGAGAGATAGCATTCTGTAGTTATAGACATGCTACCGTTCATCCAAAACTCTTGAGTTGTTTTCACTTTAGGCCTATTATGACTAATACTGTAAGTCTTGAACAAATTGGACATTGCAAATTTCACTGAAGTGTCATGAACATTCTCAGTGGCTACACCAAGGTTTTATGCTCTCATCAATATGTGAGGATTCTTGGATCTTAATATCCTCACCAACAGATTACATTTGCCTGGCTATCAAGTGGTATCTAACTTGCATTCCATAAGGTCTGTTCCATCTATGACTGGTCATTTGTATGTCACCTTTAAACAAAGATGTCTATTTAGCTGTTTAGCACAGTTTTCAATTAGAGTAGCATCTTTTTATAGTTGACTTGTAAGAGTTCTTGATACGTTGTAGATACAAGTGCTTTAAAGATAATAAGCAGATGTACTTTTTCCAATTTGATTTATTTCCTTGTTGATTTTTGAAGCAGAATTTTAATTTTGGTGTATTAGTTTTTCCTTGTGTATCTAAGAAATCATTCTTAATCGTAGATTACAGAAAATTATTCATTTATGCATTTTATAACTTCACATCTTCCATTTGGGTCTGATTCATTTTTTTTTAATTTCACATACCTTTATTAGTAGCCATAACTGTTTCTTGATATGGAGAATTAAACAGAGAACCTTGTTCGTGCTCAACAAGTGTATATTTTGGTAGTGTTAAGGGTCTTGACATTTTTAACCCAACCCAGAAGCAGTCGCTCATCTTGCAAAACTATTCACTAAGTAACTCTCCCAGCCATCCCCATTGCATCCCTCCCAATCCTTAGCAACAATTGTACTTTCTCTGAATTTTTAGTACTGAATGCTTCATATGAGTGGAATATGTCTCTTATTAAGTGGCTGGTTTCACTTAGTAATAGTTCTTAAGGTTGAGTAATATTGTATCATAATTACCTTTTTTGGCAGTATTGAAGTTTTTAATTCAAAGTCTTTTCCTTTTAATGCAAATCAAAATTGAGATTTTTAAGAGAATAACCAATGGTAAAATAGGAAAAAGTGACTGCTGTTAGAAATATAAATTAGTGCAGCCACTATGGAAATCAGTATGGAGGTTCCTCAAAACTATCAGATGATCCTGCTATACCATTCAGGCATATACCCAGTGGAATGTAAGGCAACTTAAAATAGACATTTGCCTATTCCTTTCTTTGATCTGATGAGTCTGGTTCCTGATTCATCTAGAATAACTGATTATGTTGAGATCTGAAAAGCAATATGGTTTAGTGCTGAAATTGGAAGGATTTTAATTATATACCACAAAACATCATTCATTTGTTATCTCATTAAATGTTTTGACTAGCAACTTTATAGTATTACACTTGCTCTTGTGAATACAAAGATAAATGGCCAGAGGGAGAGGCTACACACAGTATCATAGTCATATTTAAAACTGAATGAAAGGATAAAAAGTTAAAGGGACAACTCATTCTGTGTGGGAGAGAAGTCACCAAGTAAGGACCTGCTAGGGTGGGGCTTTAAAGGAGAAATAAGGAGGCTGAGGAATGCTCCACACTAAAGGGACATGGACATAGATCAGGGTTGTGTGTGGACACAAACTATGGAGTAGACTGGAGAGATACTGAGGTAAACAGTGGTTGATGGTTCCTTGTGAAGGTTAAAATCTTGATTGTCAACTTGACTGGACTGACAGCTGCCTAATGGATTATTAAGGCATTGTGTCTCTGAGGGTATTTCCAGAAAGGATTGACGTGAGAGCAACTGAGAGTGAAAGACCAGTCATAAATCTGTAGCACCCCCTAGTAAGTCTAAGGCCTCGATAGGATAAGATCCAGTGTTAGAAAAGGTCAGCATGTGTATGCTCCATTCTTCTGAGTGTGAATCTATTCCTGCTGCCCCTGCCAGTGGATATCAGACATCAGCTTCTTCAGTCTTTTGGTATGGACTCCCTCCAGTCACTCTCTAGGGAACTCCTCTAACCTTCAGACTGGGACTACATCATTGGTCTCACTTGTTCTCAGGTGTCCAGTTTCATGGACAGTGACTACCAGGGTCTCCTCCTCTCCAGCATGCAGTCAGCATGAGACTGACTAGCCTCTACTCATGTAACTTGATCCCGTAAGTCCCATTTGACAGTGATGCATATATTCTAATGCACACCTTGGTATCAGTGTCACTGGAAGCAGCATTTGTTCAAACCCAGAGAGGTTCCTAAAGAGCAAGGACCTCCACCAGTGGTATTCAGTTTATGACCCATGATGCTGTGTTCAGAAAATGGTGCTGACTTGAGTTCATAACACTTCATAGAAAAGAACTTAAAAGATGAGTCTAGTAAGAAGTTTTATTTAGCAGCATACAGAAGAAAGAAAACAAAGCAGAACACAAAACACATCCCTGGAGATGTGGGCACATGAAGAGTGCCAAATGCTTGGTTAAGATATATTTATAAGGCTCAAGTAATCCAGGAGAATTTAAACTTTCCTCCAAATAAGCATCTGGTTATACTCAAATCATTTTGCTATTGTAAAATTTTAGCTTTATAACCCAAGCAAGGAAATAGTGAGTCCGAGGTGATTCTGCTAACTGAAGGGTCATGGGCACCTGTTCTTGTAACTGGGGCAAGGTCAGAGCAACTATTCTCTTACACATTGTTTAATTGGGAGTGTTTAGAAAGAAATGTCTACTCTTTATAGTATTTAATTTTACCATCTTACTCTTCTAATTATATCTTTATGTTTGAAAATATGCCATGTTCTTCCTTTTATGATTCTGATTTAAGGCAGGAGATCCCATCTGTAGGAAGTAACTGTTTTTTTTGTTTTTTTTTTATTGTCAGTCATAGGGCTTGAACCCTGAGCCTGGGCACTGTCCCTGAGCTCTTCAACTCAGGGGGAGCACTCTATCACTTGAGCTACAGTGCCACTCCCAGTTTTCTGGTGGTAAGAGTCTCACGGACTTTCCTGCCCGGGCTGGCTTTGAACTGTGATCCTCAGTCTCCTGAGTAGCTAGGATTACAGGCATGAGCCACCAGCTCCCAGCACTATTCTCCTTTTAACAAGGTCTCCTCTTAGTCCAAGGATGAGTTTGTATCAGATACTCTTCTTGAGATAATTACAATGTATTTACCTAAAGCAAATCATTAATGTATGGTTGAAAGTACTGTTATTGTAGTGAGGAATGGGAGACTTCACTGGTTTATTGGTATAGTGCTTCTTAGCTCCTGGTTCTTTTTATTTTTTTGTCTCATGCTTCAGTATTCCTAACTTAGCCTGTCTCCCCCAGAGTGGTTCTAGAGAAACAGACCTGTGTAATTGGTTTGTGGTTCCTGGAGTTACCACTATAACTGGACTAGATGTAAAGATGCTAAAGACTCTCGGGTAATGTAGGGAACACTGATAACCTATGGCTTGGGCTGCTTACAGAAATCTAATCAATCACCTGTGAGAGTCAAGGAATTTGGTGACTCTACAAATGATACTTTTGTGTTACTTTTGAACATTATTGTAAAATTAAGAAATATAGTGATGGTGTCTGGTTGCTTCTGCCACCAGTTTAACAAAAGGAAAAGAACTAGCTCTGAGATACCAATTTCTCAGCTACAGATGTGCACAAGCAAACTAAAGGCCTCTAAGTGTGCCTTGAAGGAAAACTTCTCCCGTAGACATAGGGCTGAGTTGCCAAAATCCAAATACAAACAACACATCAACTGGCTGGATTGCAAGGCAAGTTTAAATGGTGTCTGCAGTTCAAATGAGGGCACTGCTTTTTAAAAAGATGGGATCCTGTGGCTGGGATGTTATGGGGAGGGTCCTGATGAGACTGGGGACATTGAACTCTCAAATTGTGATGGCTTTACTTTGCCAAGGAAGTGACCTTTCCACTCCTCTACAGTGTGGGCCTCTCCACCTCTATCTGAGGAACCTAATCCTGCAGCAGGTCAATCGTGCCAGAGACATGTTACTTCCAAGGTTTGTCAGAAGCACAGATCCTATTAAGTATGTCTTCATTGCTGTTTACTTCTCTCTTCTTCTGCAAATCTGTTCTGCTTGGTGCTCATTCTTCTCATAAAAAGAGTTTCTTTTCCTGTCTTCCTTACTGATCTTAAATATTGAATCATATCCATTGTATACGTCATTACTTTCTACTCTGGGAAACAATTCAGGTTCTTTGAGAAAAGGCTGAATTTACAGTATAAAAATAACCATAAACACCTGTAAGCCAAAGCTCTGCCTCTCCTTCTGGGAAGCCTCCCAGCCCTTGGTGCTGGATCAGGCAGCCTGGGCTGACTGCACTGTCCCCACCTTGTCCCACTGGCTGTCATCACTACCATCACTGCATGCTCCCAGAATTCCTGGGATTCTGGGTGGGGTTTTATACACGTTGAAGTCTGTACAACTTCCTGAAAACTCAGCTTTCCACATGGGCTTGTTAAGAGGCATTTGGGGGTGGGTGGGGGGGAAGTGACAAGAAAAAGGATTTTGTCTTTCTCCTCTAGGAGCATTTTGCAAGCACTTGCTTGCCAAAGGTGGGTGCTGGTCCCAGAAGAGCCAGCCTAGGAACATGGCAGACTATCCAGGCATGAAGCCAGGCCTTTCTGGCACTGAGAAAAGCTCTTCAGTGTAACTGAGGAGGTCACAATGTGCTCATAAAGGAAGATCTACAGCTTAGGAAGTCCCATGGCTAACTACTGCAGCATGAAGAACACATGATATTGCCTCACACTTTGTGAGACCTCTAGAAAAATGAGGCCAATTTGCTATTTAATGTTGCTTATAATGAACCGAACGGTTTACCCATCAGAAGAATCTACAAGGTAATAGCAACCATCTCAGTAGCTAATAAAGGAGGACGCTCCATTCTCCAGCCTGCTTTACCTTCCTCTAATATAAAACCTCTGGGAAGCTGTTAGTCCTGGGCAGCCAGGTTGCATCAAGCTCTCAACTAGGCAGAGGCTGAAAAGAAAAGGATACAGCAGGATAAAATCCAGGCTGACAAGACTTCCCCATGACTTATCCTTAAAGAAACAAAATTAAGTCAGGCTGAGAGGAAGAAGTCACTCTCAGCAAATTCTAAATACAGCATGGAACTTAAGCCAAATAATTCCAGGTAAATTGGTCACTGTGTAAAACTTAAGCCACAGCAAAACAAGAACAATAAGTGAATACTGCAAATCTTGGACAGAAGAGCTTTGACAGAGATCATGTAGCATGAACACACAGACGACAGGCCGAGCACCTGGGCACAGCCCCTCAGGACACACCACCATCCCTTGCAAGACAAGGACAGCATTCCCCATAGGCGTCACTTTTGGTGTGGAAGCTGAAACAATTTCAGAACAAGCAGCAATTATGGAAAGACAGGTAAATTTGGCTACATAAGCTTTAAATTTTTTTTTTGGCTGATCTTGGGACTTGAACTCAGGGCCTAGGCACTATTCTTGAGCTTCTTTTGCTCAAGGCTAGCACTCTATCCCTTGAGCCACAGCGCCACTTCTGGCTTTTTCTATTTATGTGGTACTGAGGAATTGAACCCAGGGCTTTATGGATGCTAGGCAAGCACTCTACCACTATGCCACATTCCTAGCCCTAAGCTTTAAGCTTTTTTGTATATCCCTTGTATATTCATAAATGAAGCGAAAAGACAAATAGGTTTAAAAAATCTGCAACACATGACACTTTTTAAGTATTGCATATTTTTTAAAACTTAATATGCAGCCAGCCTGACACCTGTAATCCTAGCTATTCAGAGGGCTGAGATCTAAGGACCATGGTTCAAAGCCAGCCTAATCAGGAAAGCTTCTTGTTTCCAATAAAGTACTCAAAAAAAAAAAAAAAGCAGCTAGAAGTAGAGCTATGGCTCAAGTGGTAGACTGCTAGTCTTGAGGAAAAGAAGCTCAGGGACAGTGCCACACACACACACACACACACACACACACACACACACACACACACACACACACACACACACACACACACACACAAGACCAACATTCTAACTGAGTCACAGAAACGCAAACATCAAGCAGTCACTGGTGTCTCACACCTATAATCCTAGCTACTTGGGATACTGATTGAGAGGATCACAGTTCAAGACAAGCCTAGGCAGCAAAGTTTGAGACCCCTTCTCAGCCCACAGCTGGTGCAGTAGCATGCATCTGTCATTCCAAACTCTGTAGAAGGTAGAGATCAGGAACATCGCAGTTCCAGGCCAGTCTGGGCAGAAGACTCTTCGATACTCCATCTCCAGAGAGAAATAGTGGATCCCACCTTTGATCCTAGCAATGACAGGAAGGCTAAAGGTAGGCAAATCACAGCTCATGCACGTTTGGGTGAAAAGAGAGATCTTTTCCAAAAATAACTAGTAAAAACAGTAGTGGAGATATGGCTCAAATAGTAGAGTGCCAGCCTAGCAAGCATATATTCTGAGTTTTAAAAAAAAGAAACATTGAGAATTAGGGAAAAAAATAAATTCTCACCAACGGTTGCTGTTACAGTTAAATCAACTGGAGACCTTGAGTGTCAAAAAAAGAAACAAATATAAGTAAAAATAGAAAAGATGTTTGATGTTCATGAAGAAATGGAGACTGAACAAGATGCATCAATGAGGGAGAAGAAGCACCTGCTCCAGGTAATAACTTAACTTTCTGGGACTATCATGAAATGTTAATTCAGATAAACCTATGGCTTATCCCCTGTTGTCACTGTATTTGATTTTGGTACCAGGGTACCAGGGTATTGTATATACATTTATCTCAATTAGGGAAGGGAAGGGGAATAAAATGTTGAGACAAAGGGGGAACCAATACAACAGTGATACTCACAAGACTGTTGGAAATGATCTGTACAACTTGGAGTGGAGAATTGGAGAGGGAAAGAAAGGGAGAAAAATTAGGGAGCAGTAGCAAGTTAGACAAGAAATGTAATTACTACCTTACATAACTGTAACCCCTCTGTGTACATTACCTTGACAATAAAATTCAAAAAAGAAAATTAAAACATTTGAAAACATTGAAGTTATTGTCACTGTATACTCCCATTGCCAAGAGTATACATATATTGCCATATGCCAGGCATGTAAGCCTAGACAACAATACAGAGATGCCTTATGCAGTCCTGGCAGTAACAAAGGAACAAACAATGAACCACATTTTAGCAAGTTAACAAAGGGCTAGGGAGATGATGTGATCCACATTTATGGACAGGAAGAAACACTTACTGTCATGGCACCTCACAGCTTTGCCATCTGGAAACCTACCATTGTTGTCCATGTGTTGCACATGTTGAAACTGAGGCTCAGAGAGGTCAAGCAACTTGCTCCAAGTAATGGGCCAGTGAGTGGAAGAATCTGGACTGCTGCTGTCTGCTGCTGTTGTCTAGGTTCTTAACCCCACATCCTGCTACCCCTCTGCTTCAAATTAAGTGAAAACGAGGTTATAAAGCATTAGTTTCTTGTAGTCCCAATCCTGTCCATACAGCACTCCAGCACTCAAAACAATGCCCAGTGATTGTGGTCCAGTCAAGTGCCAGCTGTACAACTAGTCCTTCCAACAAAAGAGAATGAATCAAACAAGACCAAGTTTAATATTCTTGTCAGTTATTTATTGTTAATCTAAAGACTAGCACATTTACAGCATACATGGCTCTGAATGAGCTAAGAATATATAAAACAGAAACTATATATTCATATATATTAATACTGCCCAAAACAAATAAATAAAAGTATTTTAAGACACTAACCTTGGCAAATACAGCTGTGTGTGGGAAACTGTACTATACAATATCTTTACATTTTTAAGGGGAACTACAGGCAGCTTGCTTCGGGAGCTCTGATAGAGCCCACATGGCCTTCCCAGCTGTCCACACACCTCAGCTTTTCTTTACAAATGGTGGGACGTGCTGGAGGGAACCTTTACTTGACAATAACCTGTACAACTGTCTTCTTGGTACAGCAAACAGCTTATCGAACCTCCATGCAGCCAGAGGGGCCTGAGCCCTCATTGTGCCCTGTGCCCTGTGCTACATATAGGTCACAAAACCTTCCGAGAGAATACCGAAGACTGAGTCTTTTCTGTGTGAGTAACCAAGTTCGAAGAGTTTTATGGTGACATGAAGCAAAAATTGGGAAAATAATTCATGTAAAGATACTACATGCAAAACTGCTGTCACATGACTGTCACATGACTCAACATTTGCTAATATTCCCTTTATAAACAGAGTTAATGCTCTTTGGACAATAAGAAAATCAGAAAATAATGAGTGACATTTAATATTGAGGGTTTGTTTTGTTTTTTGTTTTTTTTTGATGCTGGTCCTGGGGCTTGAACTCAGAGCTTGAGCGCTGTCCCTGAGGTTTTTCCTCAAGCCTAGCACTCTAGCACTTGAGCCACAGCTCCACTTCCAGCTTTTTTAAAGTAGTTCATTGGAAATAAGAGTTTCACAGACTTTCCTGCTAGGGCTAGCTTCAAATGGCCAACCTCAGATCTGAGCCTCTGGAGTAAATAAGATTATAGGTATGAGCCACCAGTGCCCAGCTGAGGAATCCTTTTTTAAAGCAGTGATGTCAAAATGAGAAAAGATGGAACTAAAAAATTACAAATCGAATGAAATGGCAGGGAGGGAAAGGGCTAACTCAGCCATATTAAGGAAAAATAAAAATAACCTTTGAATAGGAGGAAAACCAGACACAAGCAGTCACCTGTGAGGAAGGACCTGGTGGATAAGAGTTCTCCACTGACTCTCCACTGCCAGCTCTTTTAGGGAGGGACAGTAAACTGCAACCATCGGCTATTACAGCAGGCCTTCCTCCTGGCAGGCATCAGGAGACAGCAGGCTGTTTACACACTGATTTCTGAATACCTGATGCCAGCCTTCTGTACCTGCCAAAAACTGGTCCTGCCTGTGCCTCAGCCCTAGGTAAAGTTCGTTACATTTCTAAAGGAACCAAAGAAAATGATCTAGACCTTTAGGTTTAAGAGTTTCCAAGGTGTTTACAAATCATCAATATGTGCCACATATATTTCTTTTACAGTCTTAATATGTAAACATCATGATAAACAGAATTGATAAGACATATAAACTCCTCTAAGAAAGAAAATTATACTATGTGCAGACAAGACTCAATTACCTCATAACAGATGACCAGACATAAGTTTCCTGGCCCATAATCCCTTTCAAAATCTCATTTGAGAAGATAATTTCCACCATTTCTCAATAGTCATACAACAGCTGAGAAAAGTAACAATTATTGCAAACTTAAAAATAAGACACTTGCATCAGGCATTCAAACATGATTGTATTGTCTTTTAGAAGATCTAACGTAAATCTTGCAAAAGAACATTTGTTTTGAAATACTGTTTCCACTACTTCTAATATAAATTATTTCTCCATCTGAGTCTTTTCTCTCAGAAGTTAGACATGCCACATTTCAGGTCCCTGCTGTAATTCAACATCCAGAAAAGGGAAGGATGCCCTGTGGGCATAGCCAGTTGTGAGCTAGCTAGATCATATCTGGCTTTGTCTAAGCTGACACCTTGTTCTGCAGCTCATGAGGGACAAAATGAGTGGCCCCAGGTGTGTGAGCCCCTTTGCCAGTGACATCTCATAAAATCTTAGCTCATGGTGAAGCCCAGCTTTTCCTTCAACCTTGAGTTTCACAGGCAGCAGGTGTTGGGTGATTCATTAGAACCAGTTGTCTCACTGCACAAGACAGCTCCAGCTTGACTTAATATTTGTGGGTCTGCCTGGAATCTAACTAATGTATTACTGTTTTACATTCAGATTTTTAAAAAGGAGATTTTGAGTCAGTGCTCACTTTTGAGTACTCTGTAGAAAAATAAGTTAGGTGAGTAGTGCCTGTAGAGGCATTTGAAAAAGTCTTCTGGCATTTCAGACAAACCTAGCTGGATTCTTATCAGTAACTATTGATGCGAGCCATATAATTACAGCTGACTGCTAATTATATGGACAGTCGATGTTTTCCAAGTTATTGAGCCAAACATTACCTCTTATTACCTTCCAACAGGAAAAATAAAAACATGCTCCATAGATTATTTGGTGAAATATTTTTTTAAAATCACAAAAATGAAAGCAATCCTTCAGGTCTTCTTGAAGAATTCGTATGTGCACTAGAGGGTACCCACAATTATTATGTAACAGCTAATTAGAGGAAACCGTGTGTTCATGTTTCAACTTTTCCATAAGTCCCTTCGGGAGGCCTGTAATGCTTGGGGAAAGCCTTCAGCTGCAGGGAATTAAATGCATATTTGCGACTTCCAACATTCTTCATTGTATTTTCTCTTCGACAACCCTCACTGGGGAAAAAACAAGCACAAGAAATGACAGCAATAAAAAAGGAAAAAAGAAAAGACTTAAACTAAGATGAAATGAACTGATTATTTTCATAGCATTAGAAAAGACTGACTTAAATGGGTGCTGAATTCACCACTTCAATGAATACAGACATAAGATGGCAGGCTTCTGAATGAGGCAAGGGAGAGGCACAGGGATGCGCACATGCGTGTGGGGCTGTGAGGCTGCGTTTCTGAAAGCCTTGTGGTATCTATGTGGAAGCAGGTTTTCTGTTTAAGTTAATGGTTATTTTGTGCTTGTGGGCTGATTATTTGGGGTTCTATTGTAACTTGAGGTTCAATGGTTCTATTTACAGCAAATTTAATATGAAAAGAGAAACATTGCTACTCTTACCAAAGACTTTAAAGAGCTGTACTTTCAGATATAAGCAAGCACTATAATCACGTCAAACTCAAAATGCTCATTTTGCTTGTCTGGCTCTCAAGGCTGATATGACACCCATCCCCAACTAGGAGACAGCTAGCTGGGTATAAAGCAATCCCATAGGCCTGTGCAGTCTGCCTTGCAGGGCGTGTTATGTAGGAGTGACCTTACTGAGGTCTTTGGTGGTAGCTAGCTATCATTGTACAAGTGGAAGTCACCTCTAAAACAAATACTACTGAACCAGAGAGCCCACTGGTGCTTTTCCCTGGGAAAGTCACTGCTAACAACATTCCTATTAAATTTGATTGAGAGTTTCCATGGCAACCTACTGGCAAAACAAATGATGCCCAAGAGGAAGAGCAGTAGACCTCACATCCCCAGTGAGAGTCTCAGGGAAGTTCTCTGAGAAATGTTCTGGGGTAGACGTAAGACAGGAAAAAGCAATTTTCAATATAAATGCCTTCTCAAATCACAGTATAACTTGATTTTTCCTACTGTTCTAAGACCAGCAATGAAATCAAGTAGTTATTAAGTTCAGTATAAAATCCCCCGTATGAGATGGAGAATTTGCAATCACCAAGAAATGGTGTTTTAAAAAAAATTCAATTTGTATCAAGACCATGTTATACATATAAAAAATCATTGGCAACTGTTCACACCTTTGTAAGTGAAAATGACAGTCCCATTACAGCTTTTGGAAAGACAGTAATTCTTTTTAAAAGATAACCGTACGTATTT
Source organism: Dipodomys spectabilis (assembly GCF_019054845.1). Lineage (NCBI taxonomy): Eukaryota > Metazoa > Chordata > Mammalia > Rodentia > Heteromyidae > Dipodomys > Dipodomys spectabilis. The sequence continues at coordinate 3,988,597 of NW_024870864.1, read as the reverse complement.
TAGAAAAGCATCCTCCTAGTTGCTATTAACCAATATATTGAGTTAAATATTTTCTTATCTCAGAACCTGAAGCCTTCACCTGGATAAGTGCTACCTGAGTAAAACACCTGGACCATATCAGTAACCACCCGCCCTCCAACAACTGATAATGATCACATTTAAACATTCTCTGCATCTTGTATATACACTTCTCCAACTTGGGGAGGGGAAGGGAAAAAACAAAATGCTTAAATAGGGATACAGGTTGACCCATGGTAACAATGATATGTACAAGACGCTATGTTGAAAAACAAACTTTACAATTTAGGTGGTTTGGGGGGTGAGTATAGTTTTGGAGATGGGAGGGAAGGGATGGTAGGGGAAAAACAAATGAGGGAGGAGGTAACAATACTTGATAGCAAATGTACTCATTACCTTGCTCATGTAACTGTAACCCCTCTGTACAGTATTTTCACAATAAAAAAGTATTAAAAATCAAAAAAATATAATTCTATTTTTAAAGCAGAAGCGATAAGATCCTATGTACAGTTAATCTTTAATCCTTGGAAGCCCTTACATTGACATACTATTTCACATATGGCTTCTCCATTCCATAGATAAAGACAAACTTCTGAAAACCTAGCTATCACTAGAAAATACCAAACTCCCCTGAGAAGGAAGAATAATTTGTGAATTTTGATATTTTCTTGTATTATACATGAAAGGAGCTAATACCTGGTTTTGAACACTGAAAATAATGTACATGAAACTATAATCAAGATTACCAGCTGATTTCAATTTCATTTTTAGATCATTTTTCCTATATGGTTGTTTATAAAATCTGGCTGCTGTACTAGTTCTGCATCCTGCCAGTATCCTTGTGTGAGCTCAGCTATCTGTTAGTTGGCACTCTGTCAGCAACAAGGTAAGGTGAGAAAGACAGGCCTTGGTAACTGGCATTTCCCGCTACAGAGCCAGCAATGACCGTGTGGGATGCCTAATTTTTGGGAGGCAATAACTCATGTTCAGAAGGTCTTTCCAGTCTAAGCAAGATAGATTTAATTATCCTGAAGCCACAAGTTTAAAATAATTATCAAAAAATTATACTTTTTTCAGTACACCCATCTCTCCTCCTCCCCCAGGTACTGGGATTGATCCCAGGGCCTAACATTTGCTAGGCAAGTGCTTGCCACTTCAGCAATGGCCACATACTTTTTTTTTTTTTTTGATATTTTGTTGAGATAGGGTTTCACCAACTTTTGATCTCACTGAATTTTGCCTGGGCTGACCTTGAACTCAAGATCCTTCTGCCTCTGCCTCCAGAGAGGCTAGGATCACAGGTGTGAGCTACCATAACTAACCAGAGGATGTTTATTTTTCTTTTCTTTTTCTGGTGCCATGGTCTTTTTCTTTTTTAGGGCCAGGGTCTTGCTAGGCAAGTGCTCTTCCAACCCCATGAACATTTATTTTTGAAATGAAAATTCAAATGAAAACCCTAAAGAAATCTCTAGCTTTCCTTTCCAGGAGGCCTTAGCATCCTACCACTGCCACAGCAGATTCTAGGAAGTTGCTTTGTGGAGGGAGAATATAACATCATTTTAATATCTCTGTTTGAACCAAGGCACAGGAGTAAAGAGTAAGCAGTGACAGTCATACTTGCTGAAAAGCTGAATGATATCACTAATACTTCAGCATGAACATGATTTCAGAAGCAATCTAAAAGCCATAACAAAAAAGCAATAATCCGCTTCTTGAATGATCTCCCTATCCCACTTTCATCTTACTGACTTTTTGTTAAGGCAAGTAAGATTTTGAATATGTATTTGTCCTGATTCATTAGTAAAAGGTCTTAACAACATTGAAATTCAGCATAAAGGGCAAACAGATATTTAAAGAACCTCCCCACCTCAATCACCTGCAGCAGTACCCTACCTAGCACTGGCCCCTCTTTAACTGGAGGCTCAGAGTGGTTTATTACCTTTTACCCATCTCTTGGGGGAAAAGAACAAAGAACTTACTCCTTTTTTCCTTCTCATTTCTTCCATATAGGACAGGAAGGTGGTACTGGCCATCTCCATAGGCCATGTGGATGTCAGGTTATGGTGTCCTGGAGGGCCTTGTCCTGGAAGAGCTCTTCTAGCAAGCTATGGCTAGCCATTTCTGGGCAGTGGGTCCTGAGAGGAGCCCCACAAAGTGCCACAGAGCTCTCTGGGGCTCTGAGACAGGAAGACTGTCTTATAATCAGAGGTCTACCCTTATCTAAGTGGGGTCTCTGCTCTGCCAGGCCAGAGTATGTACTGAGGCCAGAACCATGGGCATCAGGAGGGCGCCATCCAGCGCAGGAATCACACTGCTGATGAAATATGGCTGTGGACGCTACCCTCCCTCTTTCAAATGATGCTAACAAAATGGTTCAGAGCTAAAGTATATACTTTGAAGTAAAAGAAGGTAAATATGAAACATGCCTTTCAGAGAATCATAAATTAAATAAAACATTGTCAAGTGACTAAGGCATGTTGCTATAACTTGCCACTAACAACTGATTAACAGTAAGACTCTGCTAAAGGATGCCACAAAACAGCCACCACAGTTATTTTAGAAAAGACAAATATACTCACCCACAGGGTAACACAGAGGTCCCTGGGGATCTTGCAGTAATCAGCAGGTCTATAAAGAAGTATGTTTCTAGGATGGCCTTATACTGCAAAATTTAAACTGTATGACATTTGTCATTTGTTGTCAACTGCTTCTCTGACTCCTAGAACCTGTACCCTAGGTGGTTCCACAGAGTAAGAACTGCAAGGCTAGAAGAGAGAATGGAGAGACCAGATTCTGCAGTGAACTGTGTTTATGTGTACAAGGGCGATGATTCTGGAAACATAAGCTTTTCTAACTCACTCCAGTTCTTTAGACTGGTAAAAAAAAAAAAATCCATTGCACAAAATACAGCAGATGGGGGAACTAGCTGAAGGGCAACAAAATAGAAGTACAAGGTATCATAAACCAGAAGACAGAGAAGCCACTGCATTTCCTCTCAGGATGTGGGGAACATTCCCTCACCACACTTTCTGTGGCTCTCTTCGTAATTACCCTCTGCCACGTATGAATGCTAAAATCTCAAGTCATCCTGTTTTAGGACATTGTAACACAGCAGAAGTGAAAGTGAGCCTTTCTCTCTCACAGCTCTACCTGACACAACTGCTCACAAGTTAGGCCTCCTTTGTTTAATTTTTTTTTTCATATTTTTGGTTGATTATTATTAATAATACTTGATTAGTAAAAGATAAAAGATGTATGATTTTAACCTGAAATTAGGTAATTTTAAATGAAAAATGTTATTTCAAGAAAAATAAATGCATGTAACTTTAACAGCCTTTTGTTACTGTGTGCACTAATTCCTGGAAGCCGTTTAATAATCCAGTCAAGAGTAAATCTGAAGCCACATGCAACATGTTATCATTATGTGCTCCTGACATTGTACAATGTGTTATTGTATTCACAGCTGTATCATCCCCAATTAGAAATAATAAACATAAGCAAGGAGATGTTATAATGCCACAAACTGTTTGCTACAATAATCCAGGGACTACGCTTTAAAATGAAAGCAGAAAGTACATGTCCTATTAAATAGGTTTGTCAAGAGAAGCCAGTTATAAAGCATCTATCTTTTTCTTTTCATTTTTCTTCAAAAGGAAAGGAAAGGTTACCAATACACTTAAAGAACAGTATCAAATATACAAATTCTTTTCAGACAGAATCCCTTTTTCTTGGAAACAGGGCACATGAGATGTACAGGAAATAATAATAAATAGTTTTACATAAAAAGGCCAGAGATTTGGTACAAGTAATTCCAGGCCAGTTAAATAATGCAGTAACAGGGCACCGTAAGAACATGTTACAAGCACTGGAGACGCTGCATGATTGAAATGAACAAGTCCTCTTGGCGAAATAATTTGGCAGGTATTTACAGTTCAGAAGAATGAAACGTCAAACTGTAAGGCATGAAATATTTCTTGGCAGACCACGCTTTGACACCTTCCTTCTGTCCAATTAGGTACACGGTGGCTGGACATATGCGGGCACTTTTGTTATTGATTTTTCACAATGATACTCATTTACAACGCAATTTGGTCACCAGGTATGCTATGCTCAAGAAGAGCCACACAATCAGTAAATTGGGGCTCAGAGCTAATAGAGGAATGGAACAGAGGAGGCTGGGGTCTAGCCTTAAGTCTCGGATGGGCACCAGGCCGCTCAAGTTCTTCTGGGTGACTACCTCCCGTGTTCCAATGCTGTGAAAAGGAAAAAGGTTGGGAGAAAGGAAAAGAAAAAAAGGAAAAAAAGAAAGAAAGAAAGAAAAAGAAAAGATACACATGCGATGGATTTTACCCAAAAGTATGCAAAAGGAAAAAAAAAGGAGAACCAAAAGATAAAAAAAAAAAAGAATGGAATGAAACCACAAGAGAAAGAAAAAATGATATGCAAAGGAGGGTATAAAAGGAAGACCAAAACAAAACCAGCACAGTTACAGGAAAGGAGGAGAGAGAGAGAAGTGAAAATAAGAAAAAATACTGCAGTCTACTGAAATTAAACACATGTAGGTTGAAGAAATGGTTTTCCATGTTCACCCTCTCTCAGTTGGCCAAGCACAGCTCCATGCCGCCCACCATGCCCCCACATGCTGCAGATGGGCATTTCTGAGAAGCAAGCTGAACATGAAGAACCACAGGGGTTTGACCTTCTCACAGATGCCTGAGCAGGAGCTGGAACAATGGAGTTGGCCAAGACTGCCCCTTGATGAACACAAACAAAAAGCATTTATCCCAGGTCTGAACCCTATGCATATTCCTCCCAGCCTGGGGGTGGTCTCAGGCTGAGCAGTGGCAGGGTGTACCTTACAAGATTCTTTTCTACAAGATGAGCCCCAAGAAATTCAACCAACTCCACATTAGACATTTTTTATTTTTCCTTCGTTTGGTGCTGAAGAAGAAATGAAAATGTGGGCATAGGTCAGTGATAAAGCACATCAGGCCTGGGCTCAAAAGGGGGGGTGGGGAGGGAAAGGAAAAGAAGGAAAGGAAGAAGAGAAGTAAAGAAATGTACTGAAGTGAAATGGAACCCAGAAGCTCTGGAATGGCCTTGCTGTTGTAATAAGAGACATTTTCCAAGCTGGCAAGCATTGCTTGATGGTCACATTCTATGCTAAGCTAGTTTGGTAGTCACTGCTACTCAGGAAGGCCCATTATGTGAGGGTTTCAGCCCCTGACAGGGGACAAAGGGACAATTTTGCTTGTCCCATTATCCTCAGCACTAGACAGTCAGTCATGTTTGCACTTTTTAGAAGTTAAGTATGTGATTCTCTTCCCAACCTCATGTTGAGTAGTGCCATTCTGGGAGCTTAAAATGGGTCTAGCCCACCTATTTTCAAATGGGCACCTATTTATGTCACAGAAATTGGCATCCACTGTAGATCAGTGTTTAGTGTGTTGGTTGCTGAACAGCCTAACTCTGGCCATTCTTCCCCTGGGCCTCCAAGAGTCAGCAAAGTGTAGGCTTTGTTCCTATATCTACCTCTCCCTGAATGCTCTACTTTCCATCTGACAAAGATAAAAGAAAGCCAAAATGTACTCCTCTGCTCAAAAACATAGGTGAGATTAATTTGTCCCCGCTAAGGGTTCTCAGGTGAGCTGCAGGTTCTATCTGTAATTTGTGGCAAGGGGTAAGAAGCAGAGCAAGGTTAGGGAATGGTGCCCCCTCCCATATAAGGAAAGTTCTTTCCTGCTCAGAATCTTGGGTTCCTGTCCCCCACGAAATACAGCCTTCTGAGCTCAGAATGGAGAAAGTAATGACAGGACCAATGAGGGTAGAGGTGGATACTTCAGGAAACTTTGGACAGGAGTGTGACTAGTATGGAAGCAGCTTGCTAATTTGTTTTAAATTATTTAGTTACAAAGGTGTAGGCTTTTTAACCTAAAGAACTATTTTAGCAAACATGGTGTGTGGTTTAGATATGAAGTGTTCCCCTAAAAAGTTTTTAGAGTGGGGTTCGAAGACAGTCCAGAAAGTCCATGTGACTCTATTTCCAATTAAGCAACAAGAAAAAAGAAATCACATAGTACATTAAAAACTATAACAACAACAACAACAACAAAGTTTATAGAGTAAGGACTTTGTCCCTGTAGCAAGCAGTGTTGAGAAGTGGGTATTGGGGAATTAATTGACTGGATCATGAGGGCTCTGATTTCATCATCAGGTTAATATACTAATTGGATGAAAATGTGCAGAATATGGGGGTGGGGGGGGAGAGTAAAACTGTGGAAGGTGGAAGCTACTTGGAGGCAGTAGGTCACAAAGGGAAGGGTTTATCTTGTATCTGACCTGTTCCTTTGTGCTGCTTTCTGCTTCCTGGCAACCATTAGGTGAGCAACCTTGCTGTACCATGGTCATATACCATGATGTGTGTATCTCACCGTGGTCCAGAAACAACAGAGCCAGTTAATCATGCACTGAAGCCTCTGAAGCTGACAGGAAGAATAAATCCTCCTCCCATCAATTGCTTTTCTCAGGAACTGTGTCACAGCAGAGATGGAACAGAAAAATGAGGTCACTGCAGTGAAAAACCTTGACAAATGTGGTTTTCATGAAGCCTTTGTAACTGGTTTGTGGAAGGAATTTGGAAAAGCCTGAAGAAATGGGCTAGAAAAATCTTAGTATGCCATAAGTAGAGTTTAATTGGCAACTAAATGGGAACTCTAAACACCAGAATGCTTAACAGGAATGCAGACAGTAAAAACTATTCAGGAAGTTTCAGATGGGAGCCAGGACTTAGGAAATGAAGTGGAAGCCACTCATATTAAATTCTAGCAAAAAAGTTATCTCCATTTTGTCCTTTTCCCAACACTTGTAGAATGATGAACTAACTTATTAAGCAAGGCCTTTCAAGGCAGCTCACCATTCTGGCTATTATATTGGTATAATGGTTTTGTCTCTCTCTTTCCACACTCCCCCTAAACAGATCTGCTCTACTACACTTCTCCCCCACGGATGTTCTGCCTCACAGCCTGAAGGCCCTGAAGCAATGTAGTCGGCTGAACATGTACTGTTCAGTTGAAACTTGAGCCAAAAATAAAGCTTTCCTTCTTTAAGTTGTTTTTCTCAAGAATCTCTCACAATAATGAAAAAGTCTATTGCACATGAATAGAAAAATATATATTGACTGTACTACCTTTGATTAAATACTGAAAATCAAATACAATTTAATCAGTGAAAAGTTAGAAAAATATGGGATGTTAAAACTGACAAGAACTATACTTATTAACATAAAAGTACACTTACAATAGTTAAGTGGAAAAAGTAGGCTAAGACAATAGGTAAAACTGTAAATATAAAGCCAGGCACTGGTGGCTCACGCCTGCAATCCTAGCTACTCAGGAGGCTGAGATCTGAGGATCACGGTTCAAAGCCAGCCCGGGCAGGAAAGTCGGTGAGACTCTTATCTCCAATAAACCACTAGAAAACTGGAAGTGGCGCTGTGGCTCAAGTGGTAGAGTACTCGCCTTGAACTGAAGAGCGCAGGGACAGTGCCCAAACCCAGAGTTCAAGCCCCACGACCGACCAAAAAAAAACAAAACTGTAAATATAATTGTGCTTGTACATATGTATGTCTTTATGTGTTATTCAGGGACTGGATTAATGATCCCACACCAATATATATGTCTGATCATATCTATCATCAAAATAATGTCAGCAGAGAAAACAGTTGGAATACAGATATTTGTTTGCAGAAAAGGAGAGAAGGAAGAGGGAAGGATGAGAGAAGGAGGGAGGGGAAGGAAGAGAGAGAGAAAGAGGAGACTTAACTTCATATATTAATTTTCCTACTAGAAGCATCAGTTACGCATGTGATAAAAATGCGTTTTGTGTTACAATACTTATAATCGCTACCTGTGCTGGGGATGTAGCTCAGTGATAGAGCTCAAGGCCTTGGGTTCCATCCACAGCAGCGCATATGTGCACCCACGCACCCACGCATATGCACACACACACATGCATGCACAACACACACACACACACACACACACACAACACACACACACACACACACAGAGCTGTCCTATACAAAAAGTCCAGATGGGCTAAAGTGAGTGAATAAGGGGGCACTCCTGTATGCGAGGCTTGGCAGGCCTGGCATTCACTTAAGGGAGAGACCTTAAGTCACTCCATCCCTGGCTGCCTGAGACCTAGATGCCCAAATGTGGCCTAAGAGCTCAAAACTGGAGGGCGGGTTAAGCCTAACTTGGGTCTTGTCTACTGACTAGACCCGATTGTGAGCTCTACTTCTATAAACACAGGGATCTCTATTCTAGCTTATCCTCACTTCTCTGGCAGTCTGCAGCTCACCCCAACCATGCAGCACTAATGGTATAGATGCATGCTTTTACCCCTCCAGCACCAGGGTTACCTTGGCCATGGAACCTAAGGGTACTGAGGTTCTTGAGGGTGGGGTTCTTAAGTCAGTTTTTAAGAAGTACCCTGAATATCCCTGAATTTCTGAATCTCCATTGCTTCTCCACTGCTATAAGCAAAGGAACAAAGGGATTAGGAACTTTAACAGAGGTTTTAATGAACTTCAAGTGACAAAACAAAGACAAAAATGTGCCATTTTTACAAAATGCTATTAAGAGGCAGGAGTTCATGCATCACTTATGCATTATTGTGAGAAGGCCAAACAGCAGAAACATACAGAAAGGATAAGAGAATCACAACACTTTAAAGAATTTGGTGAGAGGACAAATGATACAGAACGTTCAGTAGAAGTGACCGTTAGAAACAAGACTTTAACAGCATTGGTGACTACATTGAAGGAGACAGGAAAACCAGGTTTCTTATCCTTTCTTTTGGTATGTGAGGTAGGGAGCTGCCCAGCAGTGCTTGAAACAAGGCATTGATCAACAGTAGACAGTTTGAGTTATGGGTTTCATTCTGCAAACACTCCTGCTGCCTCAAAATCAGGGTGTCATTAGGGTGAGGTGGCCAGGGCACACTGATAGCTGTCACCATAAAACACTCAGTAGACACTTTGCTCATAGAAGCAAACTGTGTCCACGACTAGAATGGAAGCATAGCAAACCAGTGCAACCTGCAGACGTACTTCCTCACTCAAAATTGGAACTATACAATGTACAATAGCAAACAGCAGCTGCCCGCTGAGACAGTGTGAGCCCTAGACCCCACCCACATCCAGGCAAGGAGGCCAAATGTCATTTTCCATCCCCACCAAACTGCACGACCCACAAGCCTGCCTCTCTCATTCTGCTTCAGTGCAGTCCTGCTCCCCCTGCCTTGCCCTCTAAGGAAATGCTGCCTGAATTATACAGGGCCAGCTGTTTGACTAGGGGTTAAACTACAATGTCAGGGCATTGGGCCCCATGTGGGGTAAGGGAACCGGCACCATCTCATCTGCAGTTTACACAGGCGGTGGATGGGCGGGCAGCTAGTCAGGCAGGCGGTAGCCTGACAGAGCACTCACCTGCGCATGCACTCAAGGGCCTGTGTGAAGACCTGTGGGGCCATGCCGTGTTCATGCTGCAGGATCAGGCACTGTTCCAGTGTCACAGACATGGCTGTGCGGTCCTTAGCGCTCTTGCAGCTGGTGAACCGGACCCCATTAAGGCGGCGGCAGACCTGTCAACAGGAAACAAGATGTACTTAGGATGGCAGAGTCCACAGAAGGGCAGTACATTTCTATAGAGGGAGGCTCTCAAAGGCCTATCAGGGACATAGGCAGTAACTCACATTCAATCCTAGCCTGTCTCAGCTTTCTTCCAACTCCATGTTCTCCTAAGCTGGTATCAGAAAATAAGTCATTTACAAATAAGCGCCTCAATGGGCCAGGCTGTCCAAGGGTCCTGTCTCCATCCCTACCACTCTACCCTTCCTGTGTCTGAGCTACTACCTATACACTTTATTGCTGTTCTGCACTGATTCTTACCAGCTATCCCCATCCAAATCATACTAGAACCTTCCTGGGACACCCAGGATTTTGCTGTCAAGTCCCACTTGGGAGGCCAAGGCCACCTGAAGAATCCCCTGGTCCCTGGCCAGATCTCCATGCCATTGAAAAAGGACAGACCTGCTAGTCTCCACAGATTGGACCAGTTCAGAAAAGCTGCCTTCTGAGTACCAGGCCCCACAGGCCCTTCTCATTTTGCCCCACCTCCACACCTGTCAGGGCCCTGCATGGCTCATATAGGTGAGAACAGGGTAGCCCCAGACTACCCTGTAGCACACAGAGCAGCTCCTCTACACTCCTAGGTTACAGTCTCCAAATCCAGCAAGCTTTTGTCTAGGAAGGAATCTACAGTGCCAGGCTTCCATCCCAATGGGCCAGCAACCATCCCTGATCAGAAGGTCAGGACCGCCTACCTGTTAAATGAGGAGTTAGTCTTGACCGAAGGTATTCTAGCCATTTAGCCACGGACTCTTTGTTTATACTCAGAAATAAGAAGAAATAAGACCCTGAAAAGAAACTCTGTAAAATTTGGTATTTGAGTGGTGTGGCATTATTTTTCCCCCAATCATCCAACCCCAGGGATGTCCAGGGCTCAGTGGGCACTATGAAAATGGACACATCAAGAGTCCCCAGTAGCCTCATGAATCTATGCTTTGATACTTCAGTGCTCTACTGGGAACAAAGACAGACTGTCTTTCTGGCCTAGTGACAGGGGATGGTTAACAGCCCCTATATTTAATCTAATGTATGGTAATAGAGAAACAGAACCATGGTTCCCAAACAAAGCATTCCCAGGCCTCTGTATCTGCTCTCAGCTATAGAGCTATGTGTTTTTCCTAAAGAGAATAAATAAGGAAATACATGTCCCATGCTAGTGTCCAGGGGTCTGGCTGTTACATCTCTGGACTCTGAAGTTCACAAAGGCACTTGTTTTATGAAGATGTTACAACATGGCCAGTCCCCTCTTCTAAATGGAATAAAAGAATGTTAAAGGTACCCTCTGCACTGATGTGAATGTCCCACATCATCACATCTACTGGGCATAGCCTGAGCAAACACTAACAAATGAGCCCTATACCAAGAGAACCCCTGAACACTGAGGCTATGAAAGCTATGAGCTTCCAGAACTAATGCTACAAAAAAATAGCTCTATTGTAATTAAATGTCAAAGGTCAGGGCTAGTACTAGTGTCTCATATTTGCAATACTATTTACTCAGGAGACTGAGATCTGAGAATCTTGGTTTTAGACTAGCCTGGGAAGATGAATCTTCGAGACTCTATCCCCAATCAATCAAGCCAAAAAGCAAGAGTATTAGACCCTGAGTTCAATTCTCAGTACTGGTATGCATGTGCACTTGCACGTACACACACACACACACACACACACACACACACACACAGAGCACTGTCAAAGGACAGCTTGGCCAGAGAGGGGAGATCTTAACAATCATCTAATAACCTAGTTCATATTTTCCATTACACACACACACACACACACACACACACACACACACACACACAGCACTGTCAAAGGACAGCTTGGCCAGAGAGGGGAGATCTGAACAATCATCTAATAACCTAGTTCATATTTTCCATTAGTGTGTCTTGCAGCTCCAAGAAGATAATGAGATCATACACAAAAGAGAATGTCTACTCTTCAAAGCTTCATTCAATACAAGAGTAGGAGCAGTCATAGCCATCAATAATCTAGCTATATAACAGCCAAGAGCCTCATATAAAAAATACACCTAGAGCTAAAAAAACAATTAAACCCCCCAATTAAAAATCCTCAAAGAGACAAGCATTCCATTAATAAGTAGGCTAAAGAATTAAAGAGAGACTTCTCTGAAGAGGAAATAAGAATAGCCAATAGACACATGAAGAAATATTCGACATTTCTGGCCATAAAAGAAATGCAAATCAAAACAACATTGCGATTCTACCTCCCCCAAGTTAGAATGACCATTATCAAGAAAACAAATAATTAGTAGATGCTGGCAGGAATGTGTCCAAAAGGGAAAACTACTGCACTGTTGGTGGGAATGTAAACTGGTCAACTACTCTGGAAAGCAGTATGGAGGTTCCTCAAAATAATAAACGTAGAACTACCCTATGATCCAACATTGCACTCCTAGCATTTACCCAAATGAACACAAACAAGGCCATACTAAAGCTGCTAGCACAACTATGTTCACTGCAGTAATATTTACCATAGCTAAGATATGGAACCAACTAGATGCCCCCAGTAGATGAATGAATCAGGAAAATGTGGTATATGTACACAATGGAATTCTATGCTTCCATCAGAAAGAATGATACTGCCCCATTCATAAGGAAATGGAAAGACTTGGAAAAAATCATATTAAGTGAAATAAGCCAGACCAAAGAAACATAGGCTCCATGGCTTCCCTCATTTGTAATAATTAGTATATGTCTAGGATAGTTGTAGCAGAGGATTACAATAGCTCAATAGCTATGTACATATGACCATATAAAATGATGCTAACCAAAATGAACTCCAAGATATGGAAACAAGAGGCATTTTTTTGTTGTTTTTGTTGCTGTTGTTTTTAATGTACTGTGTGAAGTTATTCCCTTTTTTTCCCGCTTTTTCCCCCTTTGGTTTATCCCGTTGTCAGATTTTTATTTTGGTACCATGTGTCTTTTATATATATTTATCTGATTCGGGGAAGGGAAGGATGAGACAAAGGACAAAGGGTGAACCAATGCAACAGCGATACTCACAAGACACTATGTTGGAAATGAATTTAACAAATTGGAGGGGGGCACAGAGGGAGAGGGAAACTAGGAGAAAAATGAAGGATGGGATAACAATGTTCAACAAGAAATGTACTCATTACCTTACTTATATAACTGTAACCCTTTTTATACATCATCTTTACAATAAAATTAAATTAAGTTTAAAAAAAGAAAATGGCTGTTATGACAACAGAGTCTTGAGCTGAGGCCACGGCTCAAGTGAGAGAGCATTTGCATAGCAAGCAGGAAGCCCTGAGTTCAAACCCAGTATTTAAAAAAAAAAGAAAAAGAAAATAAAAGGGGGGGTAGGTCTCAAACATGTGGCCTAATAAGCATACAGTCTGGGAATGGCTGACAAGTACTAAGACCAGCTATAATCAGTAGTTACTAGGTCAGAAAAATAGTTTGCTGACAAGAAGGACCATGATATACACAGATGAGCTGTTCAGGGAAACTAAGTTGGGGCTGGTCTCTCATTGTGATGGAAAGAATCAGGCCAGCTCCTGCTTGTGCCTTACCTTCCCCATCCTCTGGTCTAGGCTGAGAACTGGATTGTCAGTGCCGGCCCCTTATAACCTCAAGTCCCAGTGCCAGGCAGAATATGCTGCTGTTGATATACCTGCACATTCAGGCCCAGAGCTTGGAATTCCATGAGTTTAAGTTGTGAGAAAATGTGTGCAGTGTTAAGTACTTGGGAAAGATAATCAGAGCAGAAATGTAGGATAAGGATGTTTAAAAGAGCTATAAAAGACTACCACAGTCTCCCTTGAACCTACTTAAAACTGCAGCAGGCAGCCAGACTTATCAACTGCATAGGCTTCAGAAGGTGACAATTACTATCAGCCTGGCTTGGAAATGCCCCAAGGACAGACTGTGTCAAGCTTATCAGAATCCAAGCAGTCTTAATGGATGAGCTCACAGGCAATATCTATGTCTTCCAGAGCCTCTCAACATATTCAGTAACTGTCTCATGTGTTCTGGTATAGAGAGCAATTTGTTCTTTCCACCCTGGCTCAGATTTTGATCTGTCCCTATTTTGTTACAATGGATGGTAGCAGACACACTGTAACCTCCCTCCCTCACTGTAACAAGTACCTCAGCAGCCTGCCACAGAATATCCACATTCTTATTCTTTCGGGCATGGACGTTCTGGCCTAGAAAGCGCAGTAGTTCAGGCAGGCAGGTCTGACTCCGAGATCGAGGTAGACCTAGAAAAGAGAGGGAGTGGGAGCTCACTCAAGGATGCCACAGCAAGGAGACAGACAGGTATTCATGGAGTGGATATGATTACTAAGCATGGTGAGTCCTGCATTTCCTTTACTGACACCTTCAAAGGGAAAGTTACTTCATCTTTCTGCAAACCCAAAGGGCTAGATAGCAGACACCTAAGGAACTTCTTTCTTGTGCTTCTAAAAGAGGCAGTTAGGAGGGAGGGAGGGAGGAAGAGGGAGAATCTGTCTCCAAAACCACCAAGGATTTCAGGATAGCTTATGTAGTGAGTACTGACCACTAAGTGGACCTGAAAACCTGGAGAATGCAAATCTGAAAATTACAGCCTCCTTCAGGGGAACCTTAAGCCATAACTGGAGGGACTTATTTTAGAATGGCTCCGAGAGAGCTCTTTGCTCTTTCTAATAGCGTTCCTCTTCAACTCTGGCAGTCTTTCATCCATTTCAGAATTTCCTGGACTCTGAAATAAGTCTGTAAGATCACCTTACCTAAAAAACCTAAGACTAGGGCTAGAAAGGTAGCTTAGTGGCAGAGTGCTTGCTTAGCATTCATGAAGCCCTGGGTTTGATTCCTCAGCATTACATAAACAAAAAAGCCAGAAGTGGCGCTGTAGCTCAAGTGGTCGAGTTCTAGCCTTGAGCAAAAGAAGTTCAGGACAGTGCCCAGGCCCTAAGTTCAAGCTCCAGGACTGGCAAAAAGAAAAGAAACCTGAGACTGAAACCTGAGACTAAATTGAGAAAAAAAGAATCAACCATTCCCAATGAACCATTCAATCAATCAAGCACTCTAGGGATAACCACATATTGAGTTACTAAAATATAAGAGATGACTTGACCCTCAAGGCCAGAGCTAAGGAAAATAGTGCCTGGGGCCTCAAATTAAATCTAATACATGGACTATCTAACCACATACAGCTTCCAGCCTACAAATTCACTCTGGTATATACAGGATCCTTCACGAAATACTTCATGCTCCTATCTGTAAAGTGCATCAGTATATGGGAGCCCAGAGGAGGAGAGCTTAAGGTAGGTAGATCAGGACATTCACCCTCAGGAGGAGAAAGCAACCACAACTGTCACCTCTATCTGACCTCTATAGCCTTCATTTTACTGGAAACCTGCCCCTGAGGATACATGGAGGAAATGGGGAGTATTCAGGTGAGTAAGCGCCATCTTCTCAGTCTCACAGACCAGCAATTCACTCTCAGAAATAAAGATTATCTGGGTCACCCCTGCAGCTTCCTGGCTTTAACTTCTATAAGCCTCACCCTTCCCTGGCCTTCATCCTCAGACTACCTTAACTTCTGGGACCTCAGCAACACTGGAAACTGCTCAAGTCCAAAGTGTTGGACACAGAAAGAATCTACTCCCTAAAGCATCCTTCACTGCTCCCACCTGCATTACATCCTCAATGTGTCCCTGGTCCCTCTCCTGTGCTCACTTTCAGATCCTGTAGTCCACAGCCTGTCACATTCCCTTATAGTACCCAGAATGAGGTGTGCCAGGCTTGATGTGGCTTCTTGGGAGATCCACCAAGTTGGCCTAAGTGTCTTAATCTTCCAAATGTGTGTGTGAGATCAGTGCTCACCTTAAAGGGCTGCAGTGGGAATCAGATCCTGGCACGGGGCAAGGGCATGACAAATCTGTTGTTCCTACTAAATGGTACTGAAAAATACAAGGATGCCTCTGTGACTGCATCACAGATAACCTGCAGCTGAGTCTTTGTAGGGTCTTTTTTACCTTGGTCACAGCACCTCAGGATTATCTGGGGTGGGCTGGAGGTGTTCTGAGATCTTGCCAGACATCTTGTACCCATCATACTTGGGCCAAGACTCAGGAATCAGGTAGCCAGGTTCTCCCAGGCACTCTGGTATACCCAGAGCTGAGCAACTGGGCCCTGATAATTCTAATCACACTCATGCTACATCTTACTCTGCTCAAGGCTCTGGCTCTGTGTGTATCTCCCTCACATCAGTATAAAAGAATTCCTGTTTTACTGGGGACTGAGGGCATCAAGCTAGAGCTCTGACTCCTACCTCCCCTTTCCTCTTTACTAGGTCATCTCCAACTGGCCTCTCCAGGACCCTCGTCTGTTCTCTTCACACATCTTCTTGCTCCTCTTCCTCAGACCTTAAGCAGACTGATGTCAACCATAGAGATGGTGTGTTTCTAAGCTCTCCTAGCCCTGTCCCTCTAGTCACTACCCATATTTGTGTCAGAAGAGTCCATTCCAAATAGCCCATTATTACTGTGATTTTGCTGAGAAATCACTATACAGAGGCCAACCTGTACTTGGATATTCTCAAGGGTTCTGCCCTCCTTCTGTGGCCTTTCAGCAGAATCTCTTCCATATTATGTCCTAAGCCTTTTTCCTGTCATGTCACATACTTGGAACCTCTACATCTGTATATCCAACAGGCCATTTACATCTGGAGCTCAAGCTATATTGGTCTGTCAGCTCCTTTGCTTTTAGCAGGAACACCAATCTGCTACCACCAACTATGGCAACCTCTTTTAGTATCAGGTCCTTTAGTGTCCCTCACTTTCAAGCACTGGCTTTAGGGACCAACTCGAAGCTGATTCTCAGTCAGAGCCTTTCTGAATATCTTCTCCCCCATCCACGCTATGTCACTATCAGTTAAAAGAGTCAAAGAAGGAAATTCCCATTCCTCCCCAGGAAAGCTTCCTCACTCTTCAGAGCCAGGCATGCTTTCTTCATTTGGACACAGGCACTAAAACTAATGGTTATTGTGGGACTGACAACAATGAGTATGGAAAATGTTCAGGGCACTTAGCCCAGCCCCTGGCTCAACAGCAACCTGAAAATGTTCACTTTACTTCTGTGCTCTCAGCTCTAAACCCTTAAAATCTGCTGCACTTTCCAACAGTATGTAAAGGAAGCCTGCCCACATCTTCCCAGCCCACGTTCTCTTCCTTCTTTGGGTCCCCTTTAGAAGATTTCATTTTAGCTCTGTAACAGGAGTGATTACTTTAGCTCCTGTGTGATTCTTCTAGTGGCAGGAGCTAGCTCTCACCACACTTGAACCTACTGGATTTCCTAAACTGAATTCTGGAGACTTGAACATCATCCCTGGGTTCTTCCCTGAGTTCTGAGGCTGCCAGTAGTGTCTTTACTAAAGAGGGAATCTGTGAGAAATCACAGATATGACAGAATTCTGTCTGCCTCTAGGTGATACCCTGACAGGGACCACACTGACCTCTCAGACAGTAAGAAATATCTTCTCAGCATCTTACTCTTTAAGTGCCATGGAAGTAAGTTCATGGAGAACTCACAGAAGCTTGGGCTTGGCTCTAAATGTACTAGTGAGTGGAAGTGCCTACAATAGTATAGGGGAACCCCCCCATCATGTACAGTGGAAGATAATTGATACAGGAGACAACCAGAGGCTGCAGCACCAGGGAAGAATTCTGGGCATAATTCAAATGAGGCAGTGCTTGACAAGATGAATGGACTGTTGGGCATGTGTATGTGAGAAACAGGGAAGGAACAGCTGAAACACATGAACATACGCACATATATACATGAACATCCATGGCAGCAAGGCAAGCTAGGCAGCATCTGGAAGGTCAATAAGCAGGCAGCTTCTCTCCAAGATTCAAAGTGAAAAATAGGCTGGTGGAAACCACTATGAGAAAAGGAATACTTACAATCCTCCGGCAACACTTCCTTAAACTGTTCAAAGTAGGAATTTAGTCGCACCAAACTCTCCACATTGATGACTTCTTGTAAAGACGTATCACCAAACCTTTGGGCATTAAGGGGATATCATTAGCTGGCTCATATCACTTCCTTCTAACACACTCCAACAGAGCTAACAAAATGAATATGCTCAAATATTTATTGTGAATGTCTAAATCATAGGCCACTTTCATACTCCTGAGCTTGAAGTCATCTTTACAGTGTTGGTAACAGCTTAAATATATTTCATGGGCAGAAACCATGTATAAGTTGTTAGAGATGTAACTAAGAAATGATCAGAATATGATCTGTACCTGTTATATTATATTTGGATATGAAGTTTGCACAACAAACTTCTTGTGTGTTAAAGGTTGGTTGCCACTGGTAGTGCTATTAACTAATGAGAAGGAACTAACTTCATTAATCCAAGATATGGCCAGGTAGGTAGGGCTTAGTTGGAGGAAATAGATCCTTGGTGGCTTGCCTCTGAAAAGCAGACCTTCTTCCCAGGCCGTTCTTCTTGCTCTTTTTCTGCCTCCTGTCTACCTTAAAGTAAGTCCCTTTACCTCATACACTCTGCCATGGTATTCTGCCTCACTCATCCACAGGCCCCAAAGCCAAGGAGTCAAGTGACCATGGACTGAAACTTCTGACACTGTGAGCTAAAATAACTTCTCTGAGTTGTTTTCTTAGACATTCTGTCACAGTGACAGAAAGTGACTAACGTAGTACCAGACCCAGAACCTGAAAGATCTGCCTTGTGTGGCATAGAAACTCCTATCTATAGCCACAATGGTCACACTCCCCATGTCTTGCAGCCTCAGAAGGACTTAGGAGAGGGATAAAGTTAATGTAATGTGCTTGGGGAGTGAAAACAGCCCTGAACTGGCATTGGAAGATCTTCTGGGAATACCCTGACTATCACCCTAACTATTCCTCTGGAATGCCCAGACACTCATTGTTTCCTCTGCATACAGGTGTGCCCTGTGTACACTAGCATGTTGCAAGTGCCTTTAAACCAAATACTCATAGGAAGAGGCAGTGGATGCCACTTGCAAGGAAGGCACAAGGTAGTCATTTAAAAAATGTAGGCTATGAAGCCTAAGAACTAGCTCTCTAGTCCAGCCTACAACTTCCCTGTTTCATAACCTGCCTAAGTTTCAGTCTCTTTATGAGACATCCCTCAAAAGGTACCCAGATGACCTCTCATGGATCATAGCCCATCCACCCTAGTGCCCATGATGACTTGTCTTTAGTTGGCTATTCCCTCAGGACTTGGCCCTGTCCCTGGGCCTACAGCCTTCATTCTCTGTGCAATCTCCCCAAAGCTCAGAAACCCAATGCACTAGTGTAATGGAACAAACAAACAAAACCAAGACCCTATACTCTTCAACTCTTCTTCTTCCAGTTCTCTCCTCCACCACCCTCCCTTCTGCTCAACATAGCTGCCTTGCCTCAATCCTTCCCAGAAACAGCTCAATATCTGCCAGATGCAGGGAAGGTCATTTTATCTCCCAGGGCATCTTTAGTGGTGACTCCCATAAGAAGGCCACTCTCCTAGTGATGAGCTTTTCAACTCTGCTCCCGCCTCAGAGGACTCTGTTTCCTGGCATGGCTTCTCAGCCTGAGCCCAGCTCACCATCTGCCCTAAAAATGAGACATCTTCCCTCCTCCCCCCCATCAAGGATTGGAGTTCAACAGGGCACTGATTCACCTGACTTGAAGCCTGGGGCCACAGTCTACTCTCCTCACAAATAAAGACCAAATCTTCCCAATAATACTTAAACACTGTTCTCCTGTTGGTCCTTTCTCAGAATTCCTAAACCAACCTCTATATCATCCAATCCAGGGTGCCTGTGGCCTAATCTGTCTAGCAACCCTCTCACATGTATCTCTAGCAAATCCTGCTGACTCATAGCCAGCAAAGTGACCTATTTAACATGTAAACATCACTGTGCCCCAGCCTACTAACAGTTCCTCATTGGAACTGGAAATGTGCTCCTGTGACCACAGGGTATTTCCTAAGTTGAGGTGAACCCATATCCAGGGATCCATGCACACTGATCACTGATCACACCAGTTACAGAGGTCCCAGAAGGGTAGCACATACCTCTCAGCCAGTGTCTGTTGCTCATTGATGCCTACATTAAAGAGGACTGGCTGCACTCGAAGCAACATGCCACTCTGGATTTCCCGGGGCAAGGTATCAAAGAGTGGGCCTGGCAAAGGGATCCGCACATTAAACCCATCACTGAAAGAAAGCCAAGGGAGGATGAACAGAGGTGAGGAGTTGAGACCCAGATACTAGAAAGGCAATCAGGAACCCCGAGCAGGGTTCAGTCTGAGTCCCTGGGGTAGCCTCTGGCTTAGTGACATCCAAACCCCAAGCAAGAACTTTAAAAGGAGGTGATATTAACACAAGGGGCTATAACCTTCATTTTTAACAGGACCAAACGGAAGAAAAGGAAAGGAACATGCAGCTCAAAAGATTAACATAAGTGAAAACACTTCTCTGGCTGACTGGAAAATTTAAATAAATCTTTCTACCGGTTTCCTGTGATGACAGGCAGCATGTCAGTTGATGCATTGGAAGTGGCCTGTGTGACTTTAAAGGTCACATTCCTCAAGTCCATGATTCCGAGGCTCATGTCCTCCAGCATCGCCAGCTCCTCTCCTGGATGTAAGAGAGAGAAGAAGGCTGTCAGGCAGAAGCCTTCTATTCTTCTGAGGGACAGCACAGAGAAAATGGCTGAGGTGTAAGACAGAGGACTAAGCCCCTTCCTCTGTGGCTCACTACTGTCTGAATGAACTCTGACACTGACTTTTCCCCTCCATGCTGCATTACAAATGCAGCTGGTAGAAACAGGTACCCTTCTCAAGCCTTCCATGGTCAAGCTCAGGACTGTGGGGAGGGACAGGAAAATGCATGGAGCTCAGAAGACAATACCCACAATTTGAGAATGAGAAGAGAAGCAATATATAACTTTGCTGTGGCCACATGGCAAAGGATATCTATTCAATAAGTATATCCCATAACTCCATGATTAGCAAGTACTTTTTAAAAATTATCCATTTTTACCTTTTTAGAAGGAATAATAGGAAACAAGGCCAGGGAAAAGAAAGGATCTTTCAAGACCAATTTGGAAATAGATAATAAATTTTAACACATTCCTACTCTTTGACCTAGTAACTCTTAGTAATTACTGGCTGAGGAATGGGTTTGTATGCACCTTCTGTGAACAGGTGTCACTGCACAAAAAGTTTAGTAGGAACAATTCATAAACAAGTGCCTGGTTAAATAATCACCATCTATCCTCAACTAGGAAGATCTTTAAGATATAAAACAAAGATCAACAGCACCATAAAGCTAGGAGAGTTTCATCGGTTCTTTGTCACATATTCTCATGAAATTTAGATTCATTTTAATATCTGAGAAGAGTAGAAATCACAAATGAAACTGCCACTGTGACCCCAAGTCTTGGAAAGCCCAGATGTATGCAGTCACTCAAGTCTCACCATAGGTGCTTAGGAGGCTTTCAAACTGGGCCAGTAGTCCAATGGTGTAGAGCTGCCGCAGGAAGCCATCATCATGCAGGCAGTTCCTTAGCTTGATGATGAAGCCACAGATGAGAGCAGTCAGCTGTGGAAGACATAGGGTGTGGGGTATAGACACCAGCTTCCCAAGCCCTGGGACTTGAATTTGTCTGCTTCACTGCTCAAAGGGATGTCAGTAGCATTTCATCCCCGGGGGGATAGAAGGTGGAGAGAAATGGAGTACTGGAGAGCTAGAGATGTCTTGGCTCTCGAGTCATATTGGACAAAGGACATTGAGATAATGTGAAATACTTTGGGCTTGCTTGTGCCTGTAACTCCTAAGGTGAGCCTGGTTTTAACCCAGCCTTTGTCCTGAACTGCCTGGGATTTTTCCTAGGTTGGAAACTTCTAGAAGCCCAGAATCAATACCAAAAGAGTCTGTCTATTTATAGACCCACATCATCTAAGAATAGGCATAAGAGATAGCACAGTCCCTCAGCTCTAAATGGGAGGTTTCCTATGGGATGAAAGGCCTCCTAGCATGAGCAGGGACTGCACAGCACCAGCCTACCAACATGACTGCACATTACTAATGTATAACTGGCATCTTTTAACTTATAACATTTATTTCAACTCTCATCTCACTGAAAGATAACTGATATCATTAAAGCAGAATTTTTCAAAAAGCCACAAGAATTAAGTACTTACTGTTTTATTAATGAGAAAGCAGGCCATAAATAGCAAGCACCTATATTGCTCCCATTAGATTCCTTCCCAGGGGAAAAAAAAGACAGCAGAGTCCTATACCTTCCACCACCACCCTGTGTAAAGCCTACCCATCATTGCCAGCTCTTCAGGAGAAACCAACACTTATCAATGGAGTAGTGTCTATCCAGTGTTGAAAGCTAGCCTCTCTATTAAATACACTGAAAACCAATAGGAAGACAACACTATCTGCGTTTTTCACAAATGAAGGAGATGGAAAGGGCCTTCTGAGGGTGTTATTTTCTGAGGGCCACCCTCTTGGCCCAGCCCGGCTTACGGTTTGGCAGAAGACTACGTCGCGGCGGTACTGCAGGCTCAGGTAAGAAGCTATGGTGGGGGCACTGTCCTGCATGAGCAGGAAGACCATGGCCTTCTTGGCCTTGTCACTCATCATGGACACGCAGTCTGTGAGGGTAGTCAGCAGGGGGTATAGGGCTTCACTCCATTCACCTGGGCACAAATAAAGGAGTTATGATTAGAAAGGAAGATCTTATAGATTAGGTCTGTAAGTTAGTACATTCATCCCCTAACCATTGTCCCATCTTCCTATCCCTTACCCCCAACACTTCTACATCTTCTGACCCTGTTTGGACCACCCTCTATCCTGGGACTAGAACCAAGTTTGGCCAGACACCAGTCCTGACTCTAGCCCTGTAGCCAGTAGCCTTTCTAGTAACTTCAAGCAGTTTAAAGCTACCAACTCATGCCTGGTCTCCTGAAACCATTGGGGACCACCTGCTCAATACCCAAGACTGTTGTCTGAGGAACAACGAAAACCTTCTTCATATCATGATGACCCCAAAAAGCACCATAGGTTCCTCAGCCTGAATAGCTATCTGTTATCTCACTTTTCCTGTCTCTGTCCTTGTCCTTCCAGAGTAAAGTACTAACTCTGCCTCTGTTGGCCTTATATGCATCTGGTTCGATTCTCATGTTCCCCACAGCTCTCCTGACTCTCCTACACTCACTTTTTTCATCACCTCTCTGCCTGATACCAATTATTTTGAGCTTAGTTTTCCTTTAGAAATATGAGAAACCTTTGACCCTTTACCAAAACAATATTTTTAAAAATAGAATCTTGAGGGAGAAAACAGGGTGAGGGTATCTTTGGTTTTGGCTCTATTCTCATTCCTATTTGGAAGACATTTAAAAAAGAAAACATGCTCTCATCCATTATATTTTTAACAAGTCATTAAGCCCAAAAATAGGCATTTGCTCATCCTCACTTGGCGAACCCACCACTCCAAACATGGCTTGAAGCAATGGAGTGATGCCTGACAGGTTGAAGTGCAAGTCACAGAGGTTCCTTACACCATGCCCTGGACTACGAAAGGGTGAACCCTGTCTTTGATACACAGAGTATAAAAAAATGACAAGGAAGGAGACTTGGCTTAGCTTTCTCAAACCATCAGCACTTCATTGGGAAGTAAACTCAAAGAAATACCTGGCATCTGTAAAGGACCTGTTTGGTTAGTGGGAATTAAGTACAGGTAACAGGTCTAAGGTTGGAAATGATCTAACTGGATATGGAGGTATATTCCATGTGAATAAGAGTTTATATCTGTAATGAAAAAGTGCATGCTAAATTTAGAAAGACTATAGTAAAAGATCTTAGTAAAGTAAGTCAGGAGACATAAAACACTGGACTGAAAAATGGAAAATTTGAGTCCTATGCCCAACCAACCACTGAGCAGTACTGGACATAGCCACATGGAGCCTTTTCAGGGAAAGGAGACCGTCAAGCCTCTTTCTCCCCTAGAATTCTCAGAAAACAAGTTTTCTGGTGGGTTTTTTTTTTCCTTTGAAGAAGTCTGTTGAATGCAAGACAATTGTAGCAAATAGAAATTAGGTTTTACTAGCCAAATCATTCAGGGAAGAATAACAGTTTTAGGGAAGAGTAGTCATTAAAAATCTTTTTAGTGAAGAGAAGTCACTAAAACTTCTCTTCAGTAAGGAGTAAACATGAATAGAGAAAATGCTGCCAATTTTACATTATTTTCAAATCATCCATATACAATTAATATTCAAATCATGATCACTTTAACTGGTAAATGATGAGGTTACATAAGTGGTGTTATTTGACAAAGTAAAGATCTCTAGAAACAACTTGTTTTATTTATTTTATTTTGTTTTACAGACAAGATCTTGGTGATAGCCCAGGATGGCCTCAGCCTTCTGAATGCTGGGTTTACATGTATGCATCATGGCAACCAGCTTCAATATGCAAGTTTTTTCAATTTGTCTACTTCTCTTTAAACTAAATTCATGTGAGAATGACTCTCTTGCCAAGTTAGAAAAAGTTGGAGTATAGGAAGAATGTTTAAAAAGCACCAGGACAATTGTCTTGGTCAGCATGAACTTGTTGAGTGTGACATTTGCCCAGAGAAGCATCCAAAAAGGGCATCAAGCAATGCTTATCAATACCTACCTGCACTTTACTTTCTGTCTTCTTATTAAGCAAGAGAGTGCTTAATTAAGAAGAAGAAATGGGCTCAGAGAGACTAAATGTCAATCCCAGATTCAGAAAAGAACTGGCATTTTTACAATGATTGAATCTATACATTATGTTATTTCTAGTGGTTAGCTTGCTTGTGTTAGGGAAAGAAGAGGAGTTAAAAGATAGTATGTGTTTTCAATATGGAGGAACTTACAACTTAAAAAGTGTATTTCAGGGGCACTACCACCACAAAGGTCCTACTCAAGTAAAGGCCCCTGGGATACTGGAGTTAGTGAAGGTTTACAATCTGATTCCTTCAGTGAGAAAGTCTTGTTATTCAAAAACATCCATTCAACTAAGCAATGATCCATTACACAGCTGATCTACTTGAGGGAATCAGCTTACCCAATTGTTAACCTATCATATTCATGGACTGATTGTCCATCCAATGATTGTATCACTAAAGATAACTTTAAGGGGCTGGGAAGGTGGCTCAGTGGTAGAGCGCTTGCCTTGCATGCATGAGGCCCTGGGTTCGATTCCTCAGCACCACATAAGCAAAAAGAAAAAAGCAGGAAGTGGCGCTGTGGCTCAAGCGGTAGAGCGCTAGTCTTGAGCTGAAGAGCTGAGGGACAGTGCCCAGCCCCAGAGCTCAGGCCCCACAACCGGACCCCCCCCCCAAAAAAGATAACTTTAAAAGAGTCTTTCAAATAAATCCATATTCTGCATTTGCATTTTTCATTAATAGGGGAGGGAGGGAGTCAGGGAGACAGGGTGTGTTTGTGTGTCTTATGTTAGATTATATATTGTTCTACAAAAGCTTATGGCAAGGGACCTAATCAATGTATTTCATATCAACTGTAGGAAAGCCACTAGTGACTCTGGAAATGACACTACTGACAAAACCAGGATAGTTATATGAGCCAGAGATAGTCTGTATGCTGACAAATCCTTAGGGCAGAAAAGAACTGAGATTCTGAGGGCAGGCTCATGGGCCCTTCCCCAGTCCTCACTGCTGGATGTGGCATGCCAGACACTTCTATATGGGGCTAAGTAAAGTCACCTCTGTCTGAAGGCTCTAGCCTTCTGCCTGATGTGTAGGTATGCTGAGGGGAACCAGAAAATGGAAATAAAGAAAGGTAAGTCTAGGCCCAGGGTAGGTGCTAGAGAGGAAAAGATCATATTATTTGAGGAGTACATGCACACTCTGGAAAAATCATAAGCCATATCAGGAAGCTCATCAGTGTGAACCAGATCAGGGGTTAGCACACCTTTACTAATAAGGCTTGATAGTAAATATTTTAGACTTCAAAGGCAACAGAATCTCTATTGCACTTGCACCAACTCCACTCTGGGATTGGCACACGATATGTGAATAGGTGGGCATGACTGGTTTTCAGTAATGCATTATTCATGACAGCAGACTGTGGCCAGGATTTAGCTCAGAACTGCAGTTTGCCAACCCCTGAACTAGAATAATAAACATTGGGTAACATGCAAATATAGCAAATAGATTCTAATTTCTAGCACTAATTCCATTCCAATTAAGGCCCATAGAAATGCCTGATAAAATTTCTAAAGCTGCATCCAGGCTTAGAAGAAAGGATACTTCATAATTAGAAATGTCACAACTTTCAGTGGATATACATTAGCTGATGTGTCTTTAGAGTTCTACTTACAAGTTCAGGTGAATATAAAGGCGTATCATTTACCAATGTGTAATTCTCTAATCCACCTCAGGAAGCCAATACACTCATAAATATTAATCATCTGGAAAGGTCTTGTAAAAGTCAAAACACAAAACATGTGACAGCCTACTTCAAGTTACAATTCCCTCAACCCCACTGGTCCCTTATCAAACCTCATGACAAAGTCCTAAAATATTTTCCCCTGAGTAGGGAAACTTAAACTAACTTTTGATTCCTGAGCTTTGGACACTACCTGAATATCAAGAACACACCCAGCAGGAGCTTTGAATGGAAACCACATACCTGGGCTGGACTCTTCAGGAGGGGGACTGGTATCTGCACAGAAATGGAGGGCAACAGGGATGATTAAGGAGCAGCACACAATTCAAACATGAGCAACTCAATCTCAGAGCTGCTGCAGCAGCAGCCTGTAAGGTGACTAAAACACACAGAGAAGAGGTCTGGGCCTGAATACCTCTTCCCCAGAAGTTTCACAAAGGCATTCCAGCTGCTGTGAGTAGCTGGGCTCTGTCACCAGTAGACAATGCAGATTCACCAGTGTCAACATTCACGTTACTAATGTCTCCACATAAAACACACTTCAGGATGAGTGATCCAACATATACAACGGGATGCATGCCACATCAATGATGTTGTAATAATGGATCCCATGTTAGCTCACAACATCAAATGAGAGAGACTAGCTCATTGATCATGGCCCCTGTCAGAGTCCACGTGCCCTGACTCACTGGGGAAGCTTAGGATCAAGACTGCCTACTGAGATCCAAAATGTTAAGATCCAGTAATAAAACCAATATTCCAAAAAGAACACTATTCTCCATCTTTAAGATTTAAACTAAATGCAAAAGTTGTATGTTTGGGGAGAACTCTCCAATTAAGATATCTTGCAGGTTTTCAAAAATCCAATTTTTATTCTATTTTTTTATTGAGTCATAACTGACATACATTTCAATTTTGTTTTCTTTAAAAACTCTAAAATTCCCAGTGAACTGGGTGTGCTACCTGAAAGAAAACAAGTTTGAGAAGGAATCACAGGAATAAGAATTGGTTCTTTTAACTAATAAGTTCAAAGAGTATCTTCAGATTTTTGAAACAAAGTAGTTTCATATTCTCAAAACCAAGCAGAACCAGCTTTAAGGGGACTTTTCCATATTGTCGAGTCTAGGTCATTCCTCTCTAACCTTTAGACATGGCTTCTTAAAACTAGCATAGGGGATACAAAGGCCTCTATGAGTTAGAAAGCTCTGACTTTTGTTGGAACTCACATACCCAAAGAGCATCTAGCTAACAAAGATGAGAATCCCATAGATGTAACTTTGAGTAACTTTGAAACTTCTGTCTGTCTGATCAGAATTATCTGGCCCTTTAAAAAATACAGATTTTGCCTCCTTTTTACCCCTCCATCAAGTCTGTGAGCAAAGGAGAAATGTCTTAAGAGCCTGTTTTATGAGCTTCTGTGGTGATTTTGAACTGCTGAGTTGGGAGCATACCTGTGAGAGTTTTATCAGGGTTCAAATTCAACTTTCTAAAGCTCATCTTACAATCAAAGAGAAGAAATAAGTCTCCTCTGGTATTCTGGACCAGTGACTTTCTAACTTGGTTTAGATTATGAAGTCCTATGAGGTTTAACAGCCACTGTGAACTTTCCCTTCAGGTGCATGTAAAATGCAGCATATAATCTTAGAGATCCATGAACTGGGGTGCAGCCATAGAAACCAAGGTTAACCTCGTTCTTTCTGATCCTCCTGATTTGATTACACTGGAGTCTAAAGAACTTTCTGACTCTTGTAAGATCTGAAAATTAGGAAGGCTCCATAGTTGTGATTCTTACTCTCCTTTGTGACTGATCAGCAGAGTGAGGCTCTCTCAGGTACATGCCTTATGTTCCTGTCATTACACTCAGCTGATGTGGATGGCACACGTAAGTACAAGTCAAATGCAAAATAACATAAATGCTCATTTATGTAAAATGAATCTAAGTGTGTCTATATTTAAGCAATACAGGATATGTCTAAAGTATTTTTTATAGATACCTAGCACATCTGACTAAACCAACTAGATCCTAAATTTTAAAAAAAAACATCTAGGGCTGGGAATGTGGCTTAGTGGCAGAGTGCTTGCCTTGCATGCATGAAGCCCTGGGTTTGATTCCTCAGGAACATATAGGCAGAAAAAGCCGGAATTGGTGCTGTGGCTCAAGTGGTAGAGTGCTAGCCTTGAGAAAAGAACCCCAGGGACAGTGCCCAGGCCCTGAGTTCAAGCCCCAGAACTTGCAAAAAATAAATAAGTAAATAAAAAATTTTAAATGAGGGCAGGGGTAACAAGTTGAACAAGAAATGTATACACTCTCTTATTTGTGTAACTGTAACCCCTCTGTACATCACCTTGACAATAAATTTTCTTAAGTTAAAAATCTAAAAAATTACTCTTGGTATCTGCCAAGGAAACATAAAGTTACAAACAAGATGGTGTGTGGGGCTGTGTGCGCGCGTGTGTGCGAGCACTCATGTGTGTATATCATCTTTCTTCTAATGAACTTTCAGAAAAACTGCAAAAACAAACACAACTTACAACTTAATGTTTTTTTAAAAAAAAACAGATCAAAAAGAACAAAACAGAGACAAAAGAACCATGAACCAATATAGGTTTGAGAAAATTCAAGCTTTAACCCTGGTGGATAGAGAAGTGGATGATGTAGACTCTGCTGAAATAGTGGAATAGTACCCTAAGAAACAGATTGCAGGCAAATTAAAAGAAGTGAAGGGCATCTCCTACACAGAAGAAGGAGTTATCAAAAGCCTTTGACAAAGTAGCACAATTCTGCCTTGAATGGAAGTTGCCCAATTAAGAATTTGAAAATCCTCATCTTTTGAAGTCTAATCCTTGGTACATCTTGGTCATAATTTATATGCCTTAAAGTTCTCCAACAAGAGCAAAATGGAGGCAGAAGATCAGTCTGCAGCCAGAACTCAACTGACTGGCCCCAAATCCTTTCCAGCTATCACAGGAAAAAGTGAGAAGGGCATCTGTGAGGAAGGGACAAAGGATCTGCTTACTTAGAAAGCACATAGTCCCCAGTTTTAAGGCCACTCACAGAACAGATGTCTCTCAGGTCTCCGTAGACAAAAGACTATTTGAAGAAGGTTGTCTCATAGCTTTATTCAAGATCCCCCTTGAAAGGTGGTGCCAAACAGGTAAACCTAACTCAGCCCCCACAGACCAGAAATGAAGATCCACCATCTTCCTGAATTACAAATTACTAGATAACATGTCTCTAGTAGATCAGAGTATGCTGGGCCAGTGATAAGTAGCCTTTGGGTAAGGCTGTAGAGCATGTTAACACCTTCATCTAGCAGTGTCCCTGTAAAACTCACCCTTCCCTCATCTACCAGTTCCTAAAGCAATAAACATTGCAACAGAGAGGCATCTGCAACCATGACTATGATGGTGTCACCCAGATGGGCCTGAAAAGGAATTCAGATTCATGTGTAGTTTACTCTCACATTGACTGACCTGCCAACCCTCCCTTCAGTCTACCTAGGAGAGGGATGCATGGAATCAGAAACAAAGACAAGTGATACAGCTCGAGGTGGAGAGAGCATGAGAAGCATGAATGCATACGCACGTGTGCTTGGGTGAGGATGGCATGCAGCAATGGACATGGAAGAGGGGCATGGTGAGGAGGGGGTGTTGCAGAAGGGGTCCTCCGGTCTGATCCAGTAGGCGTGGCTGTTCCGGTTACCTTTCTTGCTGGTGCAGCTGCCTGCACAAGGAAAGACATCCTCACAGCCCTCGCCATGCAGGCGCTCCTTCTGCAGTAGCTTGTCCACTCGCTGGATGATGCATTCCAGGCTCTTGTCCACGTTCAACCACACTTTCTCCTTCCAAACAAAGAGAGCGCACTGGAATCAGTCATCCCAAAGGGAAAAAAAAAAAAAACCAGCACAAACCAAATCCCTCTGTGATACTACACCTCAGGCCACCATGTTCATTAACATGATTAAGAAATATCTAGATGACTCTTAATTTCCCATTAAAGTTGTATTTGCTCTTCAAAGATAAGTTTATGTCACTTTTTTGGAAGTTTGAGATTGTTTATAATTGTATAGAAGACATATAGCCTTTTAATACCACCAGAAATATCACACGGCACTATAAGCCTTCCCTCCACTGCAGGCACACATATATACACACACATACCTACATACACACATGCACAGAAGATGAACATCTCTTTCCCAAGGAATGAAATGGAAACAGCTGTTCAGGGAAGATGAAGAAGTTGGGAGGAGGAAATGGAAGGTGGAAGTAATTTTCAGAAGCCCTCCCAGATGGATGCCATAGCTGAAGGACCACTTTGTGATGATTACTACTTGATTACTTTAGTGTCAAGCTCTAGTCCCAACAAGTGACAAGTTGTATAATGTGGTCTTTCTCTCAAGAGACACATATCCTGCTCTCAAGGCCATCTTTGTGAGGAACAGTAATGTGATACAATGTCAGGGTAGTTCTAGCACCTAAGCTCCCACAACTCCTAACAGTCCTGAAAAGGCAAAGAGCCAGCAGAGTACCAAAGAAATAGAAGTATGGCTAACAGGAGCCACAAAAGACACAGCTGTCAGGGAGAGCAATGAAGGCCTTTAACAACACATTCAGAGGGTAAAAAGAAAACCTTCTCTACAGGCTCCCACTTTGTGTCAGATAGTCCCAAAAACATCAGGGAAGGAGACCTGGAGCTTTCTCACAATGGAGTCCATCCTTTATATACCATCGAAGGGAAGAACTGGCAACTGGTTCTGTAGTTTGCAACCCAAATTCAGCAACAGGATAACAGGCCATGGGCAGTAGACTTACCCACTCCTCCTCGTGCCAGTCCACTTGCAGGGAAGATCGGCTGTTCCTCCCAGTCCACCTGGCCATGAGCGTGTCCTGGTCATTCCGAAGCATCACCTGTTCCTCCTCTGTTGAGGTCGGGGAGGCCTTAGAGGCGATATAGTCAGGTCGTGCAGCATTCAGTCCATGGATGGAGCTGGCCAGCAGCTTGCAATCACAAACTGTGACCAGCTGCCGGGTCTGCAGATGTACACAAACCAGAACTGGAATTCTGACCCACAACAAGGGCTACAAAGGTTTGGATATGAGGAAGTCCATCATTCCCCATTTCTGCCCTGCTTCATGGTGATAAGCAACTAAAGAGCTGCAGTACCCCCACCCCCTCAGAATGTCTGAGTTTTCCACAAGAATTCCCCCTAAAACTAGAAAACACAAGGAAGATGAGAGGAGGCTAAAAATCTTCTCTAACATTCTTTGTCCCCCACCTGCCTTTGACCCTGCTCACAAGAAGAGACCTGAAGAGAGTCAATATTCCAGCCTTAACCAGCTCATAGCTCTTTCCATCCTCAAAGGAAAAAGTCTTGGGGGATCAGGCATTATTTTGGTTCAATTGCTGGAGTTTTTTCTTTTTGTACCTAAGCATTTAATACCTAAATTCCTTGGCTTTGAACAGCTAGATTCCTGGAACTTCTGGTTTTAGAGAATTCTATAGGCAACAGGAGTTCTTTGATTCATAATTTTATTGCTGATATTTTATCTTTCCCTGGGATCTAAGTTCTCTTTTTGCTGTATTAACACCTATGAAAGACATAACACATTCTGGTTAGGAACAGGAGCTTACTCTCAGCAAAGTGTGGGAAGGAAGTGTGACCAGAATGATGTGTGTGTGCTCTGAGACTGAGTAATATGAAAAACTATCACCCACCAAAATGGTCTAATAAAAATAATGTCTTACATATCCAGTCCCTCAATGTGGACCAACATTTACAATTATTTTTAAGACAAGACCAAGTTATGGCAAAAAAAAAATCTGGCTCATGTATCTGTATATGCCAATGAATATATTATGCCAATTAAGATAAATAGACAGATATGCCACTGAGATTATATTACTGAGATTATATCATTCTTATGTCTGTTTTATAGTTCAGGTTCTTTTTAAATTCATATACAAAAGAAATTTTTTAAAGTACTGGTTAGGCCATCACTAAGAAATTACAGGCTGCATCAAATCAAACACAATAAGCCAGAGCCCAGACTTTAGAGTCACCAGCCATGGGTTCCTAGGCAAAGAACAAAACCTTCCTGGGCCTTTGTAAGATAAACTTTCAAGAGCATCACAATGTCACTCTCTTTGGGACTACTCTAGGCATACTAAGGTTGCTCTAGTGTACAAAGAGGGTTATAGAAACCCAAGGGAATGCCATACCCCACAAGCACCAGGAAAGCTCTTCCTACCTTGTCTGCCAAGATGGCAAGTGTCCTTTCAAGGCCAGTGGCAGACCTGTCCTTGGCTGCCCTTGAGAGCCGCTCTGCGTAGTAACTAACTTGGGTTTTCAGGGTGTTGATCTGGGCGATAATCTCTTTGGCTCTGATGATGTCTTGTGGTATGTAGATGATAGACTGGCAGCTAGATGATGTACTAAAAAGGATAAGAACAGATTCTAAGGCGCTCTCTCTCAAATCTGATGAGGTCAGCAGCAGCATCTCAACCCCAGCTCACAACTAACCTTAAAATAAAGTGTTCTGCTACTTGGGGAGGGGATGTTTCCCCGAGTAAACATTTAGTTACTAATGGACAAAAATAAATCTTAGGAGAAAAAGCTTTTAAAAAGATGGTTTTGTTTTGTCTTAAAATAATCACAGCTCAAGCTTGCCTTGAACTAAAAAATCCTCCTGCCTCTACCTCCCAAGTGCTGACATTACAGGGATGCACAACCATGCCTAGCTTGGCAGAGACCTTTTATCTAAATAGTAGTAGCATAAAATACTAAAACAAGACTAAGTCTTTTAATCTACATCTGTATGGGTCTATGTACATAGAAAACGTATTTAAATACACAGGAAACTTATGTGAATATACATTTATGTGTGTTTATAGGCACTGGAATATCACACCCAGTAATTACCCAAATGCTCACCATCTTTACCTAAGAACTTCAACTATCCACTTACAAGCAGTTCTTAAGTCGAGAGTATCACATGAAAGTTATGTATTGGACTTCAAGAGGGTGGAGGGGAAAAGGGGAACTTTTGTTAAGACAAAACAATGGTTTAAACTCTACTTTTTTTGCTTGTCCAATAAGGACTTCAAATTTTCTGTGAGCAGACTCAGTATTCCTCTCTCACATGTCTGACCCTAGTGAGTCCCCAGAAACTGGGCTTCCTTCTTTTCCCCTGCTCCAGGACTCCTTTACTTTGAAAAATAATATGCCATCAGAAGAAAAAGTGGAGAATGTGCCAACCAGAGGCTAGGCACCAAGATCTCAATGTCTTTGAACTATGGTTCTAGCTCCTTCCCACCTCCTCATCAACAATCAGCAGGTGTACCTGAGGATTTGAGGTCAAGTGACAACCCAATCACACTGCAGCACAAATGGAGCTCTGGGAGTCAACTACCTCACTCTATGGCTGCATGGGGCTGAGTCAGCATGTGTAGTTCTCCTAGGTGGCAATGCCAAGTTGCATGTTATTTAGCTCATGTCTCAATCAATCCAATATTTTACACTTATTCTTCAGGTCATCTGAAGCCAAGCAAACCAAAGTACAAGTTGTCAAGGCAGAGATCTAAAATTTGAGCTTGTGAGATATGCATGGAATAATGCCCCTTCCCTCCTGGGAAGAGGAACCTTGTCTTGTCCCTCAAGGATTACTCTTAAGTTCTGGGTATGAAGAAGAAGGTGGACAGAGGGCAGCCCCCCCTGACCCCTTCCTCCATTTACTGAAGATAAAGGTCACCTGGGCCTTTTCCAAGGAAGGCCAGAAGTGGGTCATGAAGAAACTGCTGCTGTCCCTCCTTTTGTTGGACTACAGAGCAAACATGCAAACACCATAAACCAAAGTACCCCAGAAACACTACCACCACAAGCCCATACACCACAACGAAAACTGATGGATTTGCCAGAAGCCCATGCAGCAATGGCAATTGAGCCTGTGCACACATGTCATTCCACAGCACCATGTGCACGCAGCTACCTTCCAATCTGCAATCACTCTTCCAAATGAATAGCTGCCATATATAGTAATTTAGGCTTGAAAATAACATCTCAAAGTAAAATTTTTTAAACCTATTCTTCCCAGGCTCTCA
The DNA here is from genome assembly GCF_019054845.1 of Dipodomys spectabilis. Classification (NCBI taxonomy): domain Eukaryota; kingdom Metazoa; phylum Chordata; class Mammalia; order Rodentia; family Heteromyidae; genus Dipodomys; species Dipodomys spectabilis. Next base: position 3,954,331 of record NW_024870864.1, on the reverse strand, counting down.
ATATTTAAAGTCCAGATAGAGTATGTGTTGTATATACATCTACTTTTGTGTATGTACGTGGTTGTGCACACTCCAACAGGTACATACCCACCTCAAGGCATACTCCTGTGCTCTGACAAGTCATTTCCTAACAATAGCACCTGGGTCTGATCTTAGAAAGCATGTGGTATGGGTGCGAAAAGGAAAATTTCAAAGAGCTGCTGTGCAAGGATAACAGAGATCCACAAGCACATGTGCTCAATACCTAGTTTTAAAAACAGGCAGCCACATGAAGAAGGTGGGATGGGGCTGCAGAGGAGTTACTGCTTGGCATCACAGACCTTCATAGAAAGGCTTAACTTCAGGGAAGAGGCCTCTCAGTCCCATTAACTGGGCTAACTAGTTCTTCTTGGGGCAGCCCCAGGAGACAGTGGTTTGGGGGGCTTTGCACTAGGCCTCCATGAGGCCCACTGACTCAGACCTATTCTGAGAGGGCTCAGGGGCTAAACCGCAGGTATATGTAAATGTAAGTGTAGAGCAGTTGGGTGTGGGCCAGAACTGTCTGGCAATGGAGGAGCAACAGTCATTCTGTGGAGACTATACACCCATGGAGCTAGGTCCCACACAGGGTCCCAACTGCTCTTGGCCTGGGATTTAGTCCTCAAGACAGAAATTTCTGTCTGTCTCCCAGGCAGAAATGTCTTTCCTCCCCCACCTGTCTCAGGAATATCTTCTATATGAAAAAGAGGATGGAGGAGTGAGGTAACCAGGTCCCAGCTGGGCTATGAAATGTCAAGTTTCCTCAGTTGAGAGAGAACTTGGAGAACTCCCATGTAAGAGTCACTTAAAATATTGGAGCTGGACTTCCCAAGGAGCAGTCGTGCCTTTGACTCTCAGCTTCCCATTGCCCATTGCCACATCTTTCAGAGCCAACCTCTTAGAACTTGACTCATCCTGCTATTGGAAAGGCAGAGCCTTCCATGGGACCCCAGCAAAGAAGGGAGGGAGCCTGCACAGTAGCCTCACTGAGCCAGAAGCAGCGGGAGCCCTTTCCAGATGCCTTGCCCACATGTCCTCCCTTGCTCTCTCAAGGGGAGGCTTAAGAGGCCTTACCCTGGATGTACTGGGGTCCTCAGAACTTCCTACTACCAGATGAATCCAGTCCTGGCATCTTAGGCAGGACCCAGTCACAGCTTTGGAGCCTCATGAGTCACTCAAAGGTGGCAGCATTTCCCAAGGGCTACAGAAGCCTCTGAATAAAATGCCTGGGGAACCCTAGGTCTAGACATGATGCCCTCTGGTTGCCAATTAATGCTAATAAATGGCATGAAAACGTAAGCTGACTTCATCAGTACAGAGGGGAAGATGAAGGGAAAGCTGAGAATCCTCAAAGTTCTTAAAAGGATTTTCGAATACCATACTGGTGGGTTGATGTGACATCCTAGCACCCAGGCCCCTCACTGGGCTGGGCTATCCTACCGCCTGGAAGAAACAGAACTGGGTCCTATTTTAAAGATAGCACAATAATGACCTTCTACCAGGTTGGGAAGACAAGCAGTAGACTGAAGAGTGGCTATTCATTATCCAAGAACATTGCAGTTGGAATGGAGAGCTCAGTAACTAAGAGCACATGGCACCAGGGGGTAAAATAACCCCTAGGCAGGGTGCGGGACAGCATAGGCTTTCTCCACATGAGAGCGAAAACCAACAGACACTCTCTCCACAGACAGAAAACTCACCAACACTCCTCAAAACTGCTAAAGAAAAGAACCAAAATGAAATATTAGGAGTTAGCAAATACCAAACACAAAACAAAAAATTAAAAGCCAAGTTACTTTTTTGAAGATGCTTTGAATTATTTGAGGTCAGGAGTATAAGGACAGCTAAACTTAAGAGCCCAATGTGCTTATTTACTCCAACAACTCCCTGGCCTGTGCTCAAGCCACAGAGGACATCCCATTGAAGGCAAGAAATACCTGCTTTGAAGGAAAGCTCACATGATGAGAACCCTGTCTGTAAGGGCTTTTATGACACTAATAGGAAATAAAACAACTGCATTACATATTGGAAAAACACTACAGCTAGACTTGTGAAGATAAGTTGTTCTTATGCTAATATAAAGAGTGAAAGTGTCAACACTGACCTTCCTGGGGACAGGGACAGTCAGGAGGCCCCTCTTGTTGGCCATATGGAATGAATAAACTTTCTCTTTTAGGGTCCCCACACCATCCCAAATCACACACTCACTGTCTCCACACAGCAACAAGCAATGGCACAGGTTCACACTTTCTGGCTGACTGTGCAGAGATGGAGTGGGCACAGCATACAAAGCTTCATCTTCTTCCTATTCCTTAGAACAACACTGAGGACAGTGAGTACTGAGGCAAGTTTGATCACCTGGTCTGCCTGCTTGGTGGGGATTAATCAAGGTCAAGTAGGCTTTCTGGGGACATCTCAGAAAATGCTGAGATTCTAATGCTGACCCCAGCCCTTCCTCACTTCCCCCATCCTCTGGGCTCACTCAGCTCTGGGCTAGCATGGGACAGCCTAGGCACACTTTTGAATACTGAATTCTCAGAATGTACTTCCTTCTGCTCCCTGCTTAGGCATCCATCCTTGCCCACATCAGGAATGCTGTTTTCTCTCACCCTTCCCTCCCTCCTCCTGTCTCTTGGCCACAAATCTAATATTCTCCTCCATGCTGCAGTTTATGGTCAATTCTCTCAAGCAGTGTCCTGGCAGCAGAATTGGGCAATGACACACTCCATGTGTGCTATAGCTCTCCTTCACCGATCATCTTTCAAGATTCTTTGGGTACTCCCTGAGTTTTCTCTCAAAGCATTCCATTCTCAGTTGGTAAATCAGAACCTTTCAAGATCATATTCGACAGAGGTGTTTCCACTGATAGTTTTAGATTGTCCCTTCTCACTTCTCTGCAACCCCATCTGCTCCTCTTCTCCTTTCTGGGATGAAGTGCCTGGTCCTGCCTCCTCATCTTCTTCACAACCCACCCCTCCAGTGCTCTTCTACCTTAGCGTTATTCATGTGCATCTTCCCTAATAGCCTACACATATATTATTCTCTCTGAGAACTTTGTGCTGCTTCCTCTAATTCAATGATTTGTTATTTGTCCAAGGTCCTAATATCCCCATTTCTTATTTGTACTCATCATCCCCATTTTTTTATTTGTACCCCCTTGGCCAACTTAAATTGAGGCCAGTGACATTCTAGATCAGCAGGGAATACCTCCTGCATGCCTAATACAACAGCTTAGATTTGTGGCACTCCCCAACAAAGACTTGGTCAATACCTTGATCTATATTCCCAGTACCTTCTTTGGCTAGTTCCAGGCACTGCTTTACCCAAATGATGTGTGCTGATATGACCTCTTGGGTAGGAACCTGAGCTCCCCAGGGTCATACTTAGATCTTGTTAGCCTGTCTCCCTGCTGGCCAGAATCCAGCTCATCCCAGAGTAGGCTAGCCATGTTCAGCTTTTCTCTCATTGCATGCAATTATCTATCATGTCCTCATCTGAGACACCTTTCCCCATACTGCCTACCTGGAAATTTTCTACTCAGGACAGAAGCTGCAGGCAGCTTCCTGCATCTTTTCAACATTAGGAATGCTTATCACTGCTGTCTTTCAAGGAAGGACAATGTATGATTCTGGTGCTCCACTGACTAATGAGTGACTCCAAAAGACACTGAGCCAGCAGTCCAACAGGCCTTCTGCCTGACCACTCAGAGGTGGACTGCAGTGTGCTGCACATTTTGAAAGGATGGTATCATTAATGAGGTGTTTTATTACCAACTCAGCTGTCACTGTCTCTCTCTCTCTCTCTCTCTCTCTCTCTCTCTCTCTCTCTCTCACACACACACACACACACACACACACACACACAGAGCAGCACAGGGTCTCTAAGGCAGCTCCTCCGCCACGCAAAAGCAGATCGAATAGCTGAATGTTTTATGTTCATATACTGAATTTTTTTTAACTGGGAAGCATCAGACAGCTGTACAAGGACCACAACCCCCCTCCCTCCTACTTACTGTTTCTTGGTTTCTTCAAATTTGTGTAGTTTTTTGCGAAGACCTCCTGACTTAAAACCTTGGCAGTGTGCTGCTGGTGCTCCGATAGTGACAACATCATAATTCTGATCTAAATGACAGAAAGTTCTTCTGTTACTCCAGACTCAGGCCTGCAGACAAGCCAGTTACAAGGATGTGCACAGTTCTCTGGGATTGTGCCTTCCAATCTATATCCAAGCAGCCTTAATTCCCTAATCTTACACCCTAGCCACTTGAGGACCTGCTGGAGTCCAGCACCATCATCTCAGCAAAAAGAAGAGCCTCGGGTTTCAAAATGAAGTCATGTGAGGCTGCAGGAAGCTATGAAAATGTTCATTTCTATGCCTCCTGGGAAAGGATAACTGATGGGCAACTTTCTGCCACAGAAACAGAAAAGGAATCTGGGAAGAGGAGAGACATGAAAAGGGTTTGGGGATCATTTTATTTTGTGCTGGTATTAGGTCTTGAGCTTCAGTACCCAGCTTTTGCTTGGCTTTCTGGCTCACAGTTGGCACTAAACTACTTAATCCACACTACACTTTGAATTACTTTGGGGGAGGCAGGAGGCAGACTGGCTGATTACAGGTAAATCCCATAGATTTGTCTGCCTGGACCAGTTTCAAAACCTTGTTTCTCAGATTTCAGCTTCCTAAGCCGTTAGGATCATAGGCATAAGTGGCTTTTTAGTATAACCCAGCATCTTTTTCATTATTTGGTGGTACTGGAGTTTAAACTCAGGGCTTCATATTTGGTAGGCAGATATTCTACTGCTGAGAAACATGACACTAGCTCTCTTCTGCACTAGAGCTAGCTTCTCACTTCCTACCTAGGAGCAAATCTGGATAAGATATGCCTACTTTAGGCTTCCCAGATGGGAATGACAGGCATGTACTCAGTTACTTCTATTAAGAGAGTCTTGTGGACTGTTTTGCCTGGGATTGTCCTAGAGCCACCACCCTCCCAATCTCAGCTCCCATGAAGCTAGGAATAATGGTGCACACCACCACACCCAATCAGGTATTGATAAGGGGGTCTTGGGAACTTTTCTTGCCTGACTGTCCTCAAACTACAATCCTCAGCCTCCCAAGTAACTAGGATTATAGGCATAAGTCACCAGCATCTGCAGGTTGAGGTTCTTTAACTGAAACCTTTAAAAGTCATCTTGATGGGATATGTATTTTTTTTTCCCAAAAACCCCCAGTGGCAGGAAAACTGGAGCAGATTTGGGGTAGCTCAAAAACCAAGTATGGAGAAAGGAGAGAGAGGAAAGAGAGGAGAGAGAGAGAAATGAAATGTAATTCAACCACAAGAACAGAAAAATAGGTACCTGATCCTCCGTCATCTTGAACTCTCATCCTTTGTATGTGAAGGTTTGTGGGAACAAATTCTAACTTTTTATCTGCTTTCAAACTACTTGCTTTAAAAGAAGGACCTGAGAAATGGATTAAGAAAATAAAGGTCATCAACATTTATTATGAACAGCAAGGAGGTAAATGGCTCTTCAGTTCTGTTAATGCATGTTGGCTGCAATAATGGCCTAGGGTTGTCCATGAACACATTCCATTTCTATATGGTAGGTTGGAGGGCTACTTACTGAAGGCTACTTACTGGCCACAAGATTGATTCTGAGTGCTTAGGTGATAAACAGAGCCAGGGGAAACCAGCTCCTCCTAAGACTCAGCTTGAAACTCAAAGACTTGCCACACAGATGTGATCCTGGACAGCACAATGCCAGCACCACTATAAAAAGTGAACAGGTCCAGGACAGAAACTACCTGTCCTCACTCCAGAGTGCCAGCACCCAGGATCTGAGAAACTGGATCACCTAGTGCAATGCAACTCAATTCTGAAAAGTGATGGAAAGGTGTGCTCATCATTCCAGGTCCAAGCAGATGAGTAAATGCAACAGAATACAGACCTCAACAAATGTCTTTGGGTATGCTTGGTTGGGTAAGAAGGTTGGGTGATATTTTATAATCAGTATCTAAAATCTTAGTTCTTTAATCAGAATTCAGAATCCATAACTACTTAAGTGAAGAACCATAGACCTAACCAAGAATTAAAATGACACAACTATAGAAGAAATAAACATTGCAACTCATATAAAACAGTAAAGTTTGATTGTCACTGTGCAGATCAGCAGCCTATGCTTTATGTCTTGTCATAGGAATTAGTCTCTAGGGCCTGATACTCACACTGTGGCCCTCACACCAGCAGTTAAGGTGAAAAATACCAAGATGCTGTGAGAAATGAAAACTTCCAGACATGCATTATACAAGGTTCTCAGAAGATTGGGATAACATTTGAGAAGGTCTATTCCAGAAAACTTAAAGTTATATGACTTTCACACTTACCCAGGGAGCATTTGTCCAGCATTGGTCGATTTCTTGCTTCTTCAGACAAATGCTATTATTTCTCTTAGCAATGCACTTAAGACTTATTCTTCAGGATCAAATCAACCTCATATACTACCATCTTGTCATACCTATATTTAGCTTTTCTTACCCAAGTTTATGGACATGTTTTTATGTTCTGTGTCAAAACCGCAATAAGGGCTTATATTATTTCCTTAAACCCTGAAATAATTTAAGGAAAGTATACAGTGGAAGAAAGACAGAATAAGAAGATAGAGAATTATTTGAAATACTGAAGCCATAAATGAAGTAATGAAAACCAAAAAATACATTCTATTAAGTGTTAAGAACAGTTTTCTAAATCTAACCTGAAAGTTTTAGAAATCAAATGGCATCTTTCAAGAATAAAGAATGTAGGGCAAGGGCTGCAGCTCAATGGCAGAGTACTTGCCTACCATGTGCAAGACCTCAGGTTTGATCCTCAGCACTGAAAATTTTTTAAAAAGAAGAAAAAAAAAACAGTGTTTACACTTCCCTTTCTATCTTTAGCCTTAAAATATAGAGTTCTATTCTGACAATTTATATGCTCAATAAAGTAGAAATGCATAATTAAACCAGAAATTCTATAGAACTGTTTCATCTCAAGGCAGATGGCCTATATGCTTTTGGTCATTTCAGTGATATTAAAGCAAGATGAAGATATTACATAAATAAAGCTATTAATAAATAAAGCTATTAATGAATAGCTTGTGGTTCTGTCTCCTCTGAATCTTACCCTGTAGTGATTGTGTTGGTAGATGGCATCAAGAAGGGCTTTCAGTGCAACTCACTGATTTGTCTTTTTAATTAAAATCTGAAAAGGTATATTTGAAAGAATTCACACCTATATGAAAGCTATTTTTTAAAACCCACTCAAGATTGTTAGTAAGAGTGTGCAAGTGATCCTAGGCTCCACCCCTCTGGCCAGGAAAGTAGGGAGTACATGTGCTTGGAGAAGATGGGCCATACCCACCTTTGTACTGATGAAGGTCAGTCAGGTTCTCCTGGTACGTGAGGATAACTGTCTGATACTGGGTGACGATTTGGCGCCGAAGGCTTTCCCAGCAAGGAGACAGCTCCCCTAACTCCTCCAGCTCACATACTCTGCAAAGAAGACACAGTTGTCAGGTCTTGGGGATAGCTCACCTCGTCAGAGAAATCTAGGAATCTTGACTAAAAGAACAAGATGCACATGAAAGGAGCACTGATAGCAGAGTACTAGCCAACCTAAAAGCAACTGAAGGGAAGGTAGACAAACAGCTACCTGAAAGAGAGATCACATGAGAAAATGTACCAAAAGGTTTTTAGGAACTCAGTAGAATGTTCCAGAGAAACAGTGGAAATAGTGAGAGGGAAGAGGCTGTCAGGAAGTTGGCTCTGGAGTGGTATCCTGGTGACCTTGCAAATACCACTCTGACACTGGCACAGCTTTCCTGAAGCTGAGTAAGATGATGTGTGACTGTCCAGAAGAAAGGGACTGAAGACATGTCAGTAACTGCCATGAGGGAATTTTCCACATGCCTCCCCATCTTTCTCCTCAGTGGCTATCAGGACAGTGTCTCTTGTTTTCCAGGTTCTGATCAGGTGTAGACTTTCTACTCCTACCCCACTACTGGGCTGAAGCCTAGAGCTGGCTCTTCAGCAATGGATGCTGTAGTCAACAGTCCCTTTGGACTCAATGTCATCATTTTGGGGAATGGGAAAAGGACCATTATGAAATGGTACCTTTGGCTGTTCTTCCTTTTGCTGCCTATGAAAGGAAGACAAGGACTGGCTCCAGCCTTGACTTCTATGTGTATGCCTGACAAAGGCATGGAGGACAGGGGAAAAGGAGAAGAGTGACAAATTATCTCCAGAAAAATGTAGGCTGTAAGTCAGAGCTGAATATGAACTCCTTAGCTCAGCAATAGTAACTACACAATTAAAACAACAATAATACAAGATATATTTTTAAAACTGTACAACTGGGCTGGGAATGTGGCTTAGTGGTAGAGTGCTTGCCTAGCATGCATGAAGCCCAGGGTTTGATTCCTCAGTACCACATCAACAGAAAAAGCCACAAGTGGCCCGGTGGCTGAAAGTAGTATAGTGTTAGCCTTGAACAAATGAAGCTCAGAGATGGTGCCCACACCCTGAGTTCAAGCCCTAGAACTGCCCCCCCCCCCAAAAAAAAATTTAATTAATTGAAAAAAAAAACTTGGTTTCTTAAACAACAACAACAACAGACAACAGATAACAGATAACAAAGGCCTAAGTACCTCATCGCAGGAAATCAGTAACTAATCACAGAAAATGATAGAGGGCTCTTTAAACGCATATATAAAGACAGCAGGTAAGCCGGACACTAGTAGCTCCTGCCTGTAGTCTTAGCTACTCAGGAGGCTGAGACCTGAGGATTACAGTTTGAAGCCAGCCCAAGGTAAGAAAGTCTGTGAGACCTATATCTCCAGTGAACCAACAAAAAGACAGAACTAGAGCTGCAGCTCAAGTGGCAGAATGTTAGCCATGAACAAAAAGCTTAGGAACAGCACCCAGGCTCTGAGTTCAAGCCCTAGGACTAGCACAGAGAAAAAAATTTAATATATAGCAGTAAACATAACAACCATTAAGTGATTGCCTGCAGGAAATAGAAATTACAGGGTGCTATGTCTTTGAAAGGAAAAACAATTAGACAAAAGTTTTTAGGAATCAAATTGTATAAAGTTTTTTTTTAAGTTTTGTCATTTTATTATTACTAAAGTAGCAAACCTAATGTAAAATAAAACCCAATGAAGGTGGAGCTACACTGAAACCAAGATTCTCATTCCCTGCCAGACACCAGTCTGCTGGTCTCAGGCTACTACAGAGCACAGGAGCCCTGTCTATCTCTGCTGTTAGCCACTCTCTTAGGATGTCTTTACCTCTGTGTTGCACATGGCTTATTCCCTTTGCCTTCAGGTCAGCTAATGCTGCTATATCCCAAAGACCTGCCTCACCTCTCTCTTCCCCCAGCTCCCTTTTTCTTTTTCTACTATGGGAATGACAGCCCTGGGGCTTGGCTTCAGTGTCTAGGCACACTGTCCCTGAGCCTTTTTGCTCTACAACTTGAGCCACAGCTCTGCTTTCAGCATTTTGATGATTAACTGGAGATAAGAATCTCAGATCTCAGCCTCCTGGGGAGCTAGGATTACAGGTGTGAGCCACTGGTGCTCAGCCACAGCTCCCTTTCAGTGTTGGGCATACAGTAACTTATCTAGCACATCTGAAAGTGGTTCCCTTCTCCCTCCCTTTCTGACCATTCCTGGTGACCACCCAGAGTATAAGTACCCCAATCTAGAAAACAACTGGGCAGCTATGACTAAAGAATAACCAGCTATCTGTAACATTCTGAAGGATATGTGAGAAGAGAATGAAGAGGCACTGAGTGTTGGGCACACCTCTGGGGCTTCAAGCACAATATCTAATGAAATCCTTATCAAGGATGAGAAATACACATGAACTACTGAGACTCTGGCAAGCTAAGGCCACAGGCAAGCAGCAGAGGAAGGGTTTGCAGCCTAGCCTGTCTTTGCCTACTGTATCTTAGATAGGAAAAGATATGTGTAATGGGGTGATGGGTGGTCACCCTTTCCATGTGACCTTACCTGGCTGCGTCTTCTTCTAGTAGGAGCTTCACAAACTGCCGGGGCACATGCAGGGAGAGCACACTCTCTGCCATCTGCTCCAGGATCCTCAGGTGGTTGCCATCAGTGGTTGGGAATCGGTACATGCGGCAGATGGCGCCTCCAAACACTGAGGTAGGAAGGCAAGGGAGACAGGCTCTGGGTAAGCTGGCCAAAGACCCATGGGTCCTCCCATTCAGGCTTTCAGTGATGCTGGCAGCATCAAGTCCTCTCTCCAGTCTTCTCAAGGGAGTTTAAGCGCATAAAACAAACCCCATGAACTGACTATACCTGATGCTCCTCCTCTATTACATGCAATCTTCTTGTCCCGGAAGATGACTAACTCTAAAGTGCAAAAAGCTGAGGCGGGGAGCGTATCACTGAATTCAACATGAAAGGAGAAAGAATGTCACATTGATGAGCAGGAGACAGGTAATGATCAGGATGTGGCTATAACAATCACAGAAAGTAGGAGCAGGAGGTGACCATAGGACTAAGTGAACACTCACAAGAGAGGCAAGAGTACCCACCCGATTTCAGTAAAGTGTCTTTTCGCAATGAAGCATATTTGGATCGGATTCCCAATGCCTCAGTCAGGCTCTCATCAACAGGCAGAACCATCTGATAAAACACAAGAAATCTGAGACTCAGGTGACTGCAGAGCCCAGAAATGGAGATCCCATACATAATACCTGAACTCAATACATGCAAATCATTAACCCTACAATGAATATGCTGCCCAAGCCACACACACATTAATTCCCCTCTCAGTATTCTGAGCATTTTCCAAACATGGCCAGTTTTCCTCACACCAATGTCTTATAAGTAATTTCACCTTGTGTTTCATAATTCTAATGTGCAAAATGATGACAAGGGTTTCTCAGGATAGTGTTTTAGATGAAACAAAATATCTTTATAGCAATGACTACTTAGTGTTGGGGCACTTAAATTAGAATTTTCATCTATGAGAGACTGTGTGTATAGGTGCATGCAGGAGAGAAGGAGAGGAAAGATGGAAGGAAAAGATGCTGAAAAGAAGGCAGTATGCAAGGTGACTGGGGCATGTCGATGTCTGGGAGAGACAGTTACTACCAGATTATAATGGAGGACCCAGGTCTCTATCATCTCTTCATTGGCATGCCACTCACCACACCCTGGGGCCAACTTCCTGTCTTCTTGTTCCTGCTCATTAAAAGTGGCCAGTATGGTGCAGAGAGCAGAGGAAAGCTCTAGGACACCAGAGTTTCGTAGGCCAGGGCAGGAGACCTTTCTACCTACTAGGAGCCATGCCTGGAGAGGACCAGAGTACTCCAAGGGGTGCAGCATTAATCAGCAGGTTCTGTCTTTTGCTGAGCACAGAGGCTATCTCCACAAGGATAGATCCACAAGGCTCTGTGGGAGAAGAAGAAAGCATCTACTTACCCTTCCATTGACTGTGTCTACAGACCGGGTCACAGGGGGTTGCTGGTCTGACTTCTCCTCCATCTGCCAGCCAATCACTGTGATGTTACCCACACGATCACTCTCTGCAGACCTGCAACAAACAGTATGTTTTGATGAGCTGCACTGAGACTGTACTTGTTTTCTGCTTAAACTCAAAGCTCAACCATCCCGTGCCTTTATGGTCCTAGAGCAGCAAGGCCCAGCCAGTTGATCAACCGGTCACCACTCACTGTTATATACCTTTGAAGGGAGGCAAACACAGAAACCACAGGACACAACAGAGATCTATGTCTGACTAGGGCTGGGAAAGACTTGCCTGGTGAAGTCAGAGGAACTTCCCACTGGAGGAGTTAGTGGTGCTCCAGAGATGCTGCCAGCCCCTGGGACCAACTTATCGTAGGCAACCAGGGGAGCCTCAGGTGTTCCTTTACATTGCCTAATTCAGCCCAGTTCTAAATGTTTTTATCATACCATTTACTTACCATTTCCTTTATGACTTTCTCTCATTCTTACTGTTCTCAGGCTTGGGAAAGTCTTTCCTGTGCCATCTGTTCAATCATCTTTAAGTTCTTTCTAAAATGAAGATGTTCATTTCTCTGACCCGACTAGACTTAGTTCTGGCATATAATCTATGTAAATATTTTCTCAAGCAGCCCTTTCTCTCACATGATCCCTCACTTGACCTAAGATTCCTAAATCCAGTTCTCTGTACACACTAAGGACTGCTGCAGGGCTCTTGTCCTGTCAGCAGTCAGGATACCCAATTACAGCTGGGCTTATAGCTCCTATGGATATTCTTAGCACATTGTCCTACAGACATCTGCTTGCACTTTTCTATTGTGACAGGCCCTCTGATGGGTGGAGAGGTTCATCTTGCCTCACCTCAGAGAACAACCACTGTCCCACTCCAGATTAGTTCTGGAAAGAGCCTGTGTATTCTCTCAGAATAAGAATGGGGTCTTATTCTGTGTGTCCTTGGACCCTTGATTCCAGATCAAAGGAATAAAACTGAATACCAACCTTAGTGTTAAATGTAACCTGTGATGCCTGTCCTGGAGCAGATCTTTGACAATGAATGTTCCAGAGCCCAGTAAATACATCTGAGGAAGAGGAGGGAGATGCAGCATAAGCATACTTGTTTTGCCTCTGGTCAAATTTTTGTGGCCCATGGGAGTCTGGTTAGTTCTCACCATATCTCCCACCTTCCTCTCAGAAATGCAATAGGCATGCTCAGAAAAGAATTCCCCAAGACAAATACGTTTATAGGCATGAGTTAATTTGTGAGCCAATAGTAAAATAACTCTTGTGATCAATTCTCACTCAAATTATTGCATATCTGTAGAGAAAAAAAGTCCCATGAACCCCGTGTTACTTAACTGTTCCCTGAGATCTATCTTTGACGTCATACACAGATAGTTTGATTTGTGTCATCTGATTGATAAGTGAGTCTTGAAAGAAGGCAATACTGCTTAGAAATATAGGATTGTTGGTTCCCTAGAATAGAAAAGAATATTATCAGAGCTAGATTTTTTAAGTAATTGTTTTTTAAATATACTAACATTTTAAGAATGAGCAACCAACACTTTTACTTGTTTGGTATCTAAATGCTAATGGTGGCGTAAGTGAATACATATAAGCAAAAACCTTTCCAAAAGAGGAAAATGTAGTCTGACCTAGCATGTTACAGACCCAGACACAACCAATAGGCTCACTACATGAGTTGTGCTGGGACTCATTTCTAAGGGCTTCATACAAGAAAGAAAAACTTTCTAAAACTGAAATGTTTTTAAGATCCAAGAATGTTCTTAGTATTACAACTTTGTAAATTATATATTTGGACCTACAACTTGGGACTGTTAATTTAAGATGTACAAACAATCACATAGAAGAGGAATGAATGGCCTAAGTTGCTTATTTCTAGAACCCTATGCTTGGAATAATTAAAGCTGACTTTTTAGAAGTTATCCAGGACCAGCTGCTAGTTTCCAGATCATAGATAGCTATTTCTTGGTAGCATAGCCTTGCCCACAAATTCCTTAATATGTATATACCCCTTCTCAAGAGTAATGGTTACTTGGTCAGGTTTGAATCTATTATAATGTCTCTGACTGGGAGCTCCCAACAACATAAGATGTAGTGTCTCAATGTCTGCTGGACAGCGCCACCTGGGGGAGGGGAAGATTGCTGGGGTCTCCCTTGACTCAACAGCTCTCCCTAATACATCCCTGGTGAAGGCTGCCTCTGACTACCCAGGCAGAATAAAAATCCTGGCTTACATTTTGGTGCCATCTCTACCATGTCTGTAATCACACATTCTTATTTCTCTTGCAGGTATTATCTATAAATAGCATATCATCTTCAGAGAAAATGACCAAACAGGTGAATATACAAAAATAAATACTCTGCTAAGAATCTGGAAACTGGAAAAGCAAAGGAATTGAGGAAAATTGTTCTTTGGTAATAAACCAGTTGAAAGTTAGTCTTTGAAAACATATATTTCTGTCAAGAAAATGAAGTAGAACAAAGGCTGTTTCATCCAAGATAAAAGTAAACTGAATCCACTAGGACATTCTGAAAATGATATTCTTGGATCTGATTTAGGATTTCAAAAAAGACCTTTTCTCAGTTGTGGACTTGGCCACTGTCCCCGAGCTCTTCAGCTCAAGGCTAGCACTCTACCACTTGAGCCACAGCACTACTTCTGGCTTTTTCTGCTTATGTGGTGCTGAGGAATCAAACCAGGGACTCATGCATGTAAAGCCGAGTACAACTCCAGCTTCCTCCAGGAAAGGATACTAACAGCACCCACCTCAATGATCTCTGTTTGTGCATGCTTTGTCCAGAATGCCTGAGGAGGGGTAGTAACACTCACTGCTACAAAACTATTTGGTTTTCGATCTAGCGATGGAGTATTCAACTCACTGCAAGCTATAAAAGGAAGATGGGGAAAAAATGTCAGTTGTTTTAGACCAAGCTCTACTTAGTTATCAGCTCCAAACAAAATAAAACAAAAGTAACACTCAAAAGGATCAGATAATCAATTTGTCAATTATTGTTGTAGAGAAGTATTTTAAAAAAACTTCCTCCTTTTCCTTCACAAGACAGTTGGACAATCAGTACAGGAGAAGGCTCATTAAGGATGGCTTTCCATGTCCTAGGAATGGAACACAGAACTGGCAGTCTCAGACAGGACTGACTGTATACCCTACAACTGGAACCTTAATAACTAATGGAATTCTACCAAACTAAGCCAAGGGATCACAAAAGTCTAAGACAGCTCTACATGTCTGTGACCTACAGGTAATACAGCTGAGTGTCTGGAGTCCCACAAGCTTTAGTGTGTGGTTGGATGAATGCTAAAATAAATTTAAATTTTTACAGCAAAATAAAGCTTTAAAAGGGTAATTCTAGTTATTCTCCTTCTAAAATTGATATCAAATGCAAAGTTAATAAAAGCTACTTTTCAGAACTAACAATACCTTGTAGAACCAGTTCAGTTAGGAAAATGCATCAAACTTTGAAACAGATTACAAGTCTAAGATATTTCTATCACAGAAGTGTCTCTAGAAAAAAATTATTACATTTCACTAACACACTCCCTAATTATAAAAGACACTATAAAAAAACAAAACCCACTGTCATTAAACTATGAATGTCATCAATAATAAGAAGCTTCCTTATTAAAGAGCCCGGGGCTAACACAACTTTCATTTTTATTGTTTCATTCTTTCAGCTTTTATTGTTTCAAAGTATCTTTACTGTACCAGAATTTCCAAGGATATTTCCTCTAAGTAATTATTTTCTGTAAGACCTTTAAATATATTGTCTCTAGATTTCTATCTGTTCTTTTATAAAACCACAAGTCAGTCTAAAATTAGTGCTACTAGAAGGGGGTGTGTGTGTGTGTGTGTGTGTGTGTGTGTGTGTGTGTGTGTGTGTGTGTGTGTGTGTGTGTGTGTGTGTGTGTGTGTGTGTGTGTGTGTGTGTGTGTGTGTGTGTGTGTGTGTGTGTGTGTGTGTGTGTGTGTGTGTGTGTGTGTGTGTGTGTGTGTGTGTGTGTGTGTTTCCTGTTTCACTATGTAGTATCTAGGAACATTTTATTAACTTTTCTGGTTCTTTGTTTCTTCTTGAGCACAAAATTAATTAAATTAATGCATTGGATAGTCTCATGTTTATTTTATTGTTTCCTCTTTCTCTTTGTCTCCTCTGCCTCACCTTCCCTTCCTCCCTCTCCATTTTTTTTATTAACTTGTATCTAAAAATTATCAGATTTCTTGTGTCAGAGAGAACAACAAAGGAGGGGGTAACACTGCCCAACAAGAAATGTACTCACTACCTTACTCATGTAACTGTAACCCCTCTGTACAGCATCTTTACAATAGATCCATACAGATTTTTAACTTGTAATTTATTTTTAATCCCAAAGTATCTATTTGATACTTTTATGGTTTCAAGTTCTCCAGTGAAATAGTCAATATCTATTTTTAGTTTTTGTGCTGGTCCTGAAGCTTGAACTCAGGGCCTGGTCACTGTCCCTGAATTTTTTTTGCTCAAGGCTAGCACTTTACCACTTGAGCTACAGCTCCAATTCTAGCCTTTTTGGTGGTTCACTGGAGGTAAGAGTCTCATGAGCTTTCCTGTGCAGGATGGCTTTGAACCACAATCATCAAATCTCAACCTCTTAAATAGCTAGGATAACAGGTTTGAGTCACCAGTGCCCCACTGATATCTTTATTCCCCTTTAGCACAACGTTACAGACTGTATGTACCTCTCCCCCCCAAAAAAATGCATTAAAATCTTAACTCTCAGTGTGATAATACTAGGAAGTAAGGCCTTGGGGACAAGTAGGTCATCAAAGTAGAGGTCTCATGATGGGATTGATACCTTTAAAGAAGAAACAAGAGTACTTGCTCCCTCTGTTCTGCTCTCTGCAACATGTAGATACAACATGACAGCTATCTGCAAAGACAGCAAGCCAGCTCTCACTAGATACTATATCTGCTGGCACCTTGACCTTGAATTCCCAGACTCCAGAACTGTGAGAAATAAATTTCTGCTGTGGAAGCTACCCCATCTATAATCTGTTACAGTAGCCCACACATTAAAACACAGAAAATAGTTATTTTAGCATCTGGAGCTAAATTAACTCTAATATCCAGAGCACCCTTTGCATTTGTACTGCTTGTTATTTCTCTTCATGTTTCTTATCTCCTCATATTTATAGATCTGTGCTTAATAGAACACTTGAAAAACTGTTTAGTCAGGCACCAGTTGCCTGCATCTCAGGAACCTGAGACCTGGAGGATCACAGTTCAAAGCCAAACTGGGCAAAAACTTCTGTGAGACTCCACCTCCAATTAAGCAGAAAAAAGAGAAAAGGAAAAAAAAAGCCAGGTTGTTCAGTGTGGCTTAAGTGGGAGAGCACAGCTGAGCAAGGAACTTGAGCAAACGAAAAGCCCTGAGTTTGATCCCAGTACCAAGGGGGAAAAATGTTTTTGGAAACTAGATGAGGCCTAGACTGATGCTGTCTTTCTCCTGGTTCTAAGCAGCTCTGGCACTCTAGGGTACCTTCATTTATTTCAAGACTAGGATAACTTGAAGTCCCTATGATCATCTGATTCTTCTTCCCTCTATTCTAAAAGTGCATCCTTCTGGATTTTAAATATACGGGAAAGTTGAGGCATCAAGCATTGTAATCTGATGAAACAATGCTTTTAGTACTGTACAATTACTTTAGTTCTGAGAGGCTGTTTAAAGCACTGCTCAACCTCTGGATCTTTTAGCTCACTCTTGGAAGTCACTATAAGCCCTTGAAAGAATAACTGGGCCTCCAACTACAGATCCTTTACTGTCCTATCAGCTCTCTGGAAACTAAGGTCAAGGTATTCCTTAGATTTTACTTCTTTTTTAAGCTATCTTTAAAGGTGAGATTTTATTTTTGCCTATCTGTTTTTTACTCAGAAGCATGTAAGTTTTTTCTTCCTGAGAACGCTGAAGTTTCACAAGAAGAAGGCTAGCTGCTGGTAAACCCATTGGGTCTTAAATATACCCTTCTCTTGGAAAAGATTCTTCTGTTACTTTGAGCCTGTAGCCCCTCTTTCTGTCTACTCTTCTGGGTCTCCTAGCAATCAAACAGTATAATGTCAGGTTGTGTCACAACTTTTCACTCACAATTTCTGGTTCTTGATGTCTTATTTTTAAGCTGTGAGACTGTTCCTTCATTTGCCTTTGTGGATTTATAAGGTGTTTTTTTTTCCAACAGATTACCATGGCTTTTTTTAATGACTACTATTAAGACATAGTCAATTACTATAAAATTCACACAATGTGTATAATTTAGGAGTTTATAGTCATGTAACCATTACCACTACCTACACTTACTTAACATTAATGCTTCAAAAGAAAAAAAATCCATATCCATTAACAATATTCATCATCTCTCATCCCTAATCCCTTAGAAACCACTAATCTCTTTCTGTATAGATCTATCTTGTCTACTTTGGAAGTTTTATATAAATGGAATCATGCAATATATTGCCTTTTGTGTCTAGCCTTTTCCATTTGGCCTATTTTCAAGTCTCACCCATGCTATTGCAAGTTCCAGTACTTCATTCTTTTTTACTGATGAATAATGAACATATTGTGTATTGTTTATCCATTCAACTGGTAGGTATTTTGATTGTTCCCACAATTTATTATGAATAATGCTTATGTAAACATTAGTTTTTGTGAGGACGTATGTCTTCATCTCTTATATTTTAAGGGAATGTTTTCTGGATATAAAATTCCTTGTACTATCTTTTTCTTTCAGGAATTCCAACATCATCTTACTGTCTTCTAAACATAATACTTCTGGTGAGAAATACCCATTACTCCTATTGGAGATGACTTGTGCATAGGAATTCACTTCTCTCTTGCTTGTTAAAATCTGTCTTTGGCTTTTAATGGTTTAATTATGTTGTGTCCAGCTCTGGACATGTCTCTCTGGAGTTTATCATTCTTGGAATTCATTAGGGTCTTTGGAAATACTTTCCATTAATGTGGAAAGTTTTTGGCTATTATTTCTTCAAATATTTTCTCCCCTTTCTTTTTCCTCTCCTAAAACTCCCATTAATCCTAAATTGGTGTATTTGATGGTGTCCAACTAATCTTTCAAGCTGTTCTTTTTTCTTCATTCTTTTTTCCTTATGTTCTTAAGCTAAATCATCTCAACTGAACTCGTGTTTTTAAGAATACTGATTCTTTTTCTGTCTGCAGTTGAGCCCCACTTAATGAAGCTTACACTTCAGTTATACTTTTGTACTCCAGACTTTAGTTCTTTTTATTAATTCTGTTTCTTCACTGATATTCATATGACTCAATAATACTCTTCATTGGTAGTGATTATTATTTACTAATTTGGTTCCTTAGAAATGATTTTGTCTTTGAGCATTGTTTTTAAATAGCTGGTTTAAAATCTTAGTCTAGAAAGACAAACATTTCCTTGAGGACACTTCTTACTATGAGTTGTTTTTGTTTTAAATTTTCCTGTGTATGACATACCGTATCTCCTTGTGCCAGTCCTCAGGCTTGAACTCAGGGCATGGGTACTGTTCTTTAGCTTTTTTGCTTAAGGGTAGCATTCTGCCACTACTTGATTTACAGCTCCACTTCCAGCTATTTGGTGTTTAATTGGAGATAAGAGTCTCACAGATTTTCCTGCTCTGCTGGCCTCAAACCACAATCCTCAGATCTGTCTCTTCAGTAGCTAGGGTTAGAGGTGTGTCACCAACACCTGATGGACCTTTGATATTTTGTGATAAAGCTTTTGCTAGGAATCTCTGTGTGCACATCGGGGCATATGGTCAATGTTCAGGCAGGCGGGTTATAACAGATTGTCTTCGCTGCCTGCTTATGCTAAGTCTAAAGATTGATTTCTTATAGCATTTTCAGGTCTTCCCTGAGAACATACATAGCCCTGAACATGAGTACAGCCCCATACATGTGCTGGCATCCATGAACATATCAGAGATTTCCAAAGTTTCTGGTGGAATACCATTCTCACCTTTCTTTTTAAGTTGTGGAGTTGTGGTTATTGCCTTTTTGAAAGAAGAAGTTTGTTTCTTATTTGCCTCAAGTGTTAATACTGACACAATTAGCTGCAAGGTTGTAGTATTTTTTCCTTTAATGCCAATGATTTGTTGTTGTTAGATACAGTGTTAGACACCAAACGAGGGCCTCACTTATAATAAACATAATAAACAAATTGCCGAGCTACACCCTCAGCCCTGGTCACTGTTTTTTATAAACACATTTGGGGAAAAAAGCTGTTCCCAGTGAGTATTTACTGAACTAGGGCAATTAAGACCAAATCCTACAAGTGAGGTTTTTAGGGAATAGTCAGGCCATCAAATAATGATAATTCCCTAAGAATGAGGCTTTGTAGGATATCTCCATTCTGTCTCCCAGTGATTTCTAGGCTACTGGTTTTCACTGAGATTTCAGGTGATCAAAGAGTAGAAAGACAAATACCATTTTAAAGGCCAATAGTCCCAAGCCTAGTTTCCAATTACCTGTATCCTTTCTACAAGTGACATTTTCTCTGGTTTCATTCATCTGCCCCTAGCCTACCTAAGTCTCACTCCATGTTTAATTACTAGCCAAATGCTAACTAATAGGCTCTCCCACATTTTTCTTTCACCTGGCATGTTCTATATCAACGTACATGTGTAGCCTCCTGACTAGAGGCATATGCCTGTCAGAGTAAGGATGACAGCAGAGTTAAGGAGTAGAAGCTTGTTGGTCAAATAAGACAAACTTTTTGTCTGACCAGTTATCTCTAATTTAATGTGTTGATGACCCCAGAGAAGGACTAGAGTTGAGTCTTGGGAATAAGGTCCTCTGCAGTCAGCTTACTATCTAGAAACAAATTATCCAAGTCTTTCTTAGGGAATGGAGTTTGATTGCTTTCATCTTTGTCTCTGGAGCAAGCAGTAGAGCTCCTACATAGCAATGAGAAAAGTGGTTATACGAGGTCCCGTGGCAGCTTGAAGCTATCCTACTGATTTGGCACTGTGTACTACAGTCTCAGTTACTTAACTCCTCAGAGGTACCTCTTTTATGCCACTCCACCTCATGGACATTATTGCCAGGCTACCAGTCAATCCTGATCATTACCAAGGTTCAGGGGTTGGGAAGGAAGAAGAGCAGGGGATAGTGTGAACTCTGGAAGATAAGGTCTCCAGACTCCTAAGTAGAACTCAGCAATGTCATGAACCCTGCATGGTAAAATCCTCTCATTTGATCCTCACTGAAAGGGATAGCACATAGATGTCATCTTCTTCTTCTACAGAGGGGAATCTAAGGGCTACAGAGCTAAACCTTTTTTTGGGTGGTGAGCGGGGGGGGGGGGGGGGGGGGGCGGGGGGGATTACTTGTACACACTGAGGTTAAACTCTGGCCTTGTGCTCTCACTCAGCTTTTTCGCTCATGACTAGTTCTGTACCACTTTAATCACAACTCCAGCCCAGCTTTTTTTGCTGGTTAATTAGAGAAAGAGTTTCTTGATTTTTTTCTGTATACTGGCTTTGAGCCTTGATTGTAAGCAGCTACAATCATGAGTGGGCCACTGGTGCCTGATTAGAAAGCTAAATTCTTACCATCAGAGAGCACAAAGCAGAGCAAGAAGCCCATTTTTCCCAATCTTTCCTCAAGAATAAAGCAGGCTCTCTGGTGGCTCTGGGTGGGCTAACTGGCCACTGCAGAGCTAAAAGGAAAGTAGGCCCGTTGAATAAACAGGAGCTCTGTGGGCTCTGTGTCCTTCAAGGTTCTTTCCTGCCCACAGGAAGTTCACAGCCGCATCTTCTCAGAAATACTTCAGCAGTAGCAGCATCAAGTTGTCAGAGACAAACTCATACCAATGGTAGGGTTTATGTTTTTCCTCTTAAACAGCATATTTTTTAAACAAAAGCAAAAGTAAGGTACCTACCTAAGCTGAATTCTAAAATGGGTTCATCTGGATCTTGTATATTTCCTGAAGAAAACAGAAACAACAGAATTTCATTCTCAATAAACTTTTTTTTCTACTTTGTTTTTAGTGCAAAAAAACCCAACAACTCTACTTTATTCCTCTCCCACTCCAAATTACAACAGCCTTTCACATATTTTTAATCTGTTTTTTCTTTCTTTCTTTCTTTCCTTCCTTCTTTCTTTCTTTTCTTTCTTTCTTTCTTTTTTTGAGGCAGGTTCTCCCTATGTAACCCACACTCTCCAGAACTCACTACATAGTTAAGGCTGGTCTTGAGTTCACAATCTTCCACCCTTAGCCTCCCAAATGCTGGGATTACAATCATACACAACCATACTCAGCTTGACTTCTACATTTTCAACATATTGCTTCTGAGATTCCAAAGATGTCTCAGACCCAAAGAACAAACCCATTCCTTCTCAGTTCTACAGGCCTTACAGTATGGAGGGCTTTTTTCACACAGGCACAGTGGATATTCCTATATCACCTATTGGCAGGTAAGTCCAGAAGTGCTCACCTAAACTAACTAGCTGCAATCAGATTCCAACACACCAGTTTGCAGAAAGAGAGAGGCTTTCCTCTCCCAATTTCCTAGTTCAACTAGTAGGATGCCACATCAGGGCATGCTGCTTCTATCTGTCCACTGGGTAATCTAGGCTAGACTCTCCCAGGATTGCTACAGTGTAGAACTTTCATGCTGAGAGCTTGTACCAGGAGCCTGGTACAGGCCCTGTGAGGCTCACCTGCCAGAGAGAGGCCCAGCATGTCAGCTGCCACATCAATAGTAGATGCCCGCTGCATTGCACGGGCCCTGGCACCATGGCGAGGGCTGTGCTCTCTTGCTGTCATGATGTCATTGGTAATGATGTGTTTCTTGCTTCTGGGTCAAACCACATCAGATTCCCTGGCAAGTGCTGTTAGTAAACCCAAGTTTCCTAAGGTGGCAGTAACCCTACAAAATAGAATCAAATACTGGTAAGAAGCCAAGGATGATGACTGAGAACACTGTATTCCCATAAAGAAAAAATGTGACCTAATATGGGCAAGATGCTGTGACCATGGTCTTCTGGCAAGAATCTGGGGTGGACTGTCTGCCACTCTGCCCCTTTTTGTTGCTTCTTCTTCCTCACTCCCCAACGTATGCCTGTGGGAATCTCATAAAGCAATCATGCCTTACCACACTTAAGTGATGGACTAAATGTAATAAAAAAAATATGATTTTTTTGAGATTTTTGTTTTACTATGCTCTTCTTTTGGCTAGTCTTAAAAATTTTTTGCAACTTTAAATGAATTCATCACAATCTCTGACAAAAGGACAAGACGTGCATGAAGACATGTACTGCCCACAGGTACCCCAGCATGGCAGAACACCGCAGAGATAAAGTTCATGCTCCTAACCTGCCTGTTCTTCCCTGAGCTACACAAATTTCCTATGTATAGAAGTCTCAGGCTATAATTCCTGCAAAATGTCAAGTGAAGGCACCCAAATGAAGGGGAAGTACTAAGAAAGAGAGGGCATAGTGGGCAAAATAGTATTGAAATCTGAGTTACACTGAGGTTGTCTTGGTGTAGACAGCACTCTCAGAAGTAGGTTAAGCACTAATAGAGGAGTTTCAGGTTTGTCCAATCCTGTGTCCTAAAACTCCTGATAGCTCTAGAAGGAACCAATCTTTACAGGTTAAGATAACAGAGACATTAAAAACACCATCTCAAAGGTCTCTGTATATCCAGAATCACCCCAATCTTCTCCAGGAAAGTCCACAGCTCTGTGCTTGAAGAATCTGGGCTATGGCTCTTAAGTCAATTGATCAAGTAACTTACTGGACATTCCTGCTCCAGGACCATGTGGCATTTCTTCATAGTAGCATGTCCAAATTTATCATCTACAAACAGAAAAGCATAAACTTGATAAGCTGACCAAACATGAAGTTCTCAAAAACACAATGCCTAAAAAAGGTGTGGAGCCAAGAACTACTACTCTATGTTCATTGGAATGCTACACCTTCATCCAACTTTTGGCTCAAACCCAAAAGAATGATAAAGTAGCTCTCTGCTCTTTTCTAGCTCTTTCTCAGCTCTTTCCTTTTCTTCTCTTTCCCAGCTCTCTTCTCTTTCCTAGCTATCTCTTTCCCACCTTTCCCAGACACTCTCTTTTCGAGCTCTTTTCTCTCTTTTCTAGCTCTTTTCTCTCTCTTTCCCAGCTCTCCCAGCTCTCTTTCCCAGGCCTTTCCCCACCATGTGGAGGACCAAGATGGCCTGGTGCCAGCCCGAACGATGAATAAACCTACCCCTTACCTGAAAAAAAAAAAAAAGAATGATAAAGTACACAGTCATCTTCCCTACTTCAGGGTGATTGTTAAGAGAGCATGTGTCTGCTCTAAAGAAACATGTTAACAGATGAGGAAGGTTTAGGGGAAACAAGGTGAAGCAGAGACCTAGCTTTTCCACTCACAAAACTTTGCTTTCTGCAAAGACAAATGTGTAATAACAGGAAGTGCTCTACAGGCTCTGCGAGTACCCCACACACTGCCACTCTGCCTGGGGGACTAGGTGCATTCCTTCAGAGAAGAATGCTCAGGCCCCATTCCCACTCAATCGCAGAACTACAAGGAAGACTCCTGGTTAGCTGGCATCAACCAGACACACACACACGTAAAACTAGGAAAGCACCTGAAGTACTAAAAAGTGCATTTTAGCTGGGCAATGAAGGCTCATACCCATAACCCTTACTACTCAGGAAGCTGAAATCTGAGGATCGTTGTTCTAAAGCTAGCCAGGCAGAAAAATTTGTGAGACTCCTATCTCCAGTTAACTGCTCAGAAAATGTCAGAAGAGGAGCTGTGGCTCAACTGGTAGAGAACTAGACTCAAGAAGAAAACAAAATAAAACAAAACAAAAACTCAGGACAGTGCCCAGGCCCTGAGTTCAAGCCCAGGGCTGGCACCCAAAAAAAAAAGAAGGTGCATTTTAAGGTAATGCTGGCACAAATTAACAAAAATCTCACCGGTAATTCAACTGGAAAATGGTAAGAATTCTGGAGAAAAATATACATGTTAATATTCTTTTAAAAAGAGGCCAAATTCTGGGCTGGGAAGGTGGCTCAGTGGTAGAGCACTTGCCTTGCATGCCTGAGGCCCTGGGTTCGATTCCTCAGCACCACATAAGCAAAAAATTTAAAAAGCTGGAAGTGGTGCTGTGGCTCAAGTGGTAGAGTGCTAGCCTTGAGCTGAAGAGCTAAGGGACAGCACCCAGGCCCAGAGTTCAGGCCCCATGACCGGACCGAAAAAAAAAAAAAAAAAAAGAGGCCAAATTCTATAATAAAGCAATTCTAAATATACTTATCTTCACATAAATTAGTCCTCCAATTAATGCTGGTCTCTTCTTCTAATAAAAATACACATTGCTGGCAGGCATGAGGAAAACTATATAGAGCTCTCTTTTATTTATAATAATATTTTAGAAGTGTGACCACTGTGGATACCTGCAGACTCTACTCAAGCTGCCGACAGATATGAGCTGATGAACTGGTGAACTGAACAACTCAGGGTGCACCCACTAATAGAAATGCATCTTAACTTGACCATAAAACACAGAGAATGTTTACTGCAATGATGATCATAACAGTAAGATCCTAAAGACAATCTAAATGTTCATCAATACTAGATGGATGGAACACCACAGATGAACCTTAGAAACAATGTCATGGGAAAAGCCAGACATAGAAGACCCCATTCTAGGCAAGTCTGCCTGTGGGAAGTGCAGGCAGAGACCAAACAAGTCTGTAATATGAGAAATGAGGAGAGTGGTATTGTGCAGAACTGGGTACACAAGAAGGTTCCTGGATCCAGAAATGTTCTAGAACTGGGTGCTAGGTCTAGGAGTGACTCTGCTGCCTGAAAACATATTGAGCTGTAGACTAGAGGTTTTTGTAGCTCAACAAAAAGTACACTATTTGCTGAACTTTGATTTTGCCTAAGGAATTACACTATTTGAGATCACCCTTGAATCTACCATATTTCAGTTAACACATTATATACACTTGTATACTAAGAAGTGGGTACTCAAAAGGATGAAGTCAAGGGGAAAGGGATAGATGAATGAACAGAAGAAGGAGAAAATGTAGTCAAGAATCCAATGTGTATCCTACAAAATTAGTTATGAAAGGGGTGGGTAGGGGAATGATGGATGAGACTGTTTAAAGGGGTAATGTTGATCTAGATATATTGTATTCATGAATTGCTTTGTTAAATGGCAACTCCTTAGTGCAACTACTTAAAAGTAATAAAAATAACATATGTTGAATTCTTCTGATGACTATAATAAAGTCAATGTTGCATAAACAACTATGTGGCAGTTCTGCATATTTTTAAAATAAAATATCCTTCCTATGCTCTGGTGACACCCATTGAAAGACATGTCAGAATGAAAGAGCCTGCAGGAGGACCACATGACAGGCTGGTCAGATCCAGAGTGTGATCATGGGGATGGTTTCCTGTCTTCCCAATGTTACCCTCATGTTTTCCAGAAGGCTGAACCCATTCTGGGCAGCAGAGGCAGAGCTGTGTGTGACTTAGTGTAAGGAAGGAATTTTTGCCTCTTGGCCTCCTAACAAGTCCACACCACTTGTCTTGCTGCCCAGCTTAGCCCTACAGTATAGGTGCCCAGTCAGCCCTTTCACTTGGAACAACAAGCGTACCATCTAAGGGGAATGACACACTTGTACCCTGAGATCCTGCTCTGGAAGAGGAAGGGGCTCTCAACCCACCCATCTTACCTCTCTTCTCCTCCACTGTTGGGCTCTGCCTAATCTACTGAACTCAACTCTTCCTTCAGGAGTGCAGTTTGTATTGTAGACATCATGATATCATTAGAGATAGAAATGTTTTAAGAGGAGCATCTACAGACCAATTTTGCACTGGTTCATAAGTCACAGAAACTTTTAGGTCAAAAAGATCTTAGCAACCACTACATAGTTATTTGGGACATTTAATTATAATTTGCAAATTAAGTTATGGAGACCCAGAATGAGAAGCTAATTTGCACAGCTGAACTTGATTTCCCTTTTTAGTATCATTAATTTAAGGTAATTCACCAAGGATTCCTATATTCCCAAAGTCCCTATTTTTACTCTCAGTTCTGTTTGAAGATATGAGTTCATTAGGAAGAAGAAAACCTATACTTACATGAAGGACAGAGAATGTATCAGAGTTGTTTTGAGGGCTGGAAGAAAGAAAGCAGTAACATTTCATAAAAACTCACTGTTCAAGCCGGGTGCCGGTGGCTCACGCCTATAATCCTAGCTACTCAGGAGGCTGAGATCTGAGGATTGTGGTTCAAAGCCAGCCTGGGCAGGAAACTCCATGAAACTCTTATCTCCAATAAACCACCAGAAAACCGGAAGTGGCTCTGTAGCTCAAGTAGTAGAGTGCTAGCCTTGAACTGAAGAGTGCAGGGACAGCGCTCAGGCCCAGAGTTCAAGTCCCATGACCGACAAAAACAAAAAACAAAAAAAAACCCTCACTGTTCCTTTCCCTATTCTATGGATACAGGTTGTCTAAGGGATAGCAAATGCTGAGTTCCTACGTGGCAATGGCCATGGTGGCAGAGGAAAGCTTTGAGAGCAGAGAGGTATTAGAATTCATATAGAGAATGGGGTTCACGAGGGGTAGAGAAGCATCTTCTAAGCCAGTCTTGGTAAAGATTTGCCTGCCTTCTTCTTCCATGGTATCTCAGGCTAGGAAGGAGTTCAGAAGGCCCCGGTGCCTCAGCAATCTTTTAGGGGCTGCTGAGCTAGAACTAGGAAGGAGGATGAACCATAAGCACTCTATTTTGGACCATTTTACAAATTGGCATTCTTCCTTTTGATCCATCTTATACACTGATATTCTTCTGAAAATAACTGCACAGCTGAGAGCATGGAAGTACAGACAGTTTTATCAAGGTCATATGGAAGTGAAAAATGAAATATTCAAATCAAAGCAAAGCAAAAAGCCCAAATAGGAACCCAATCCTATTCCCCTCAGTCCCATTGCTGGTCCTGTGTCTGCAAATAGACTAAGAAGCTTCCTCATACCTCAGCTCTCCACACACAAAGGCCAGTACCAGTGGGAGAGAAAGTATCATGAAAGTCCTGAATGAGTCAGTGTGAGTAGCAATCCTGGAAGGATAACTTACTTTAAAAAGGAGAAAGAAAAGGAATTTTCTCTCCAAACTCCAAATCTAGGATAGTTAAAATCACAGATCAATGAAGTATCTGTCACAGCACTCTCTAGCACCAAAAATTACTATAATAACCGAAAAAAGATAAGTGTCCCTTTTTTGCATGAAGCCTTTCTTTTATATATATTTTTTTAATTGTGAAAATACCGTACAGAGGGGTTACAATTTGCGTGAAGCCTTTCTTGTGACAGATCTTTCCTTACAAGGACTCCCCTAACAGACAAGCTCTCTATACTTCACTTCTTTGTGTGGCCATGTAAGATCATCAGGGAACTTGTATCTTGAAAGGGATAGAATTAAACTCTTTACTCCTTCTATATCTTCCCAGATGTCCAATTCAAGCCACACAGAATAGGTGTCTAACACATACCTGTTGAGTTTAAAAAAAAATCACCACTACCTGGACTTACCTATGTCTGAGTTATCCTGCCATTCCTAGGAATGCAGAGAAGTGCTATTCCCTATCTTCTTCCCACATACAACATATAAAAGCTTAATCTGAGTGAGAAATAAGAAGTAACTAGCTTAGTATATGAAGACACGGCTATGGTTTGGGAAGTTTTGTTCTTTAGCATCAATGTTAGTTAAAAGTCTGGCCCATAACAAAGCACTCAGTAAGTGGCTATAATGAATACAACTGATGCATTCTGCACACTGTTTGAGGGGAATGTTACTTGTTCTGTGAATAAGGTATAACTAGTTCATGAGAAAAGAGCTCACAGGTAGTAAAGGGAGTTTGAAGAGGCTCTGAGATTATAGGAATAACAGAGAGAAGGAAAAAACCCCATTTTAGTGGGAGATCAACCAGACAAATCTTTTGCCCCCTGAGAGAAGTAGGAGAGAAGAAAAACTAAAGCCTCAAATTCTCCTACAATCCTTTCACAACACAGAACACACTGGTAACTCCACATTAATGGGGGTACCTTCCTACATACCAAGTAATCATTTCTTTAGCAGTCTCTAATAGATATCAGCTGTTTTGTCTTCTAATTCAACATAATTCTGATACTATCTACCTAGAAATGAAGCCAGATCCCACAAGTTGAGAGCTCGGTCCAACAAGAATTCCCCCATTTAAGATGCCAATCACAAACGCAGACAGTCACTTACACTTCTGGCCCACCAGCTACAAATCGGGAGCTCCCATGACCACCTCTCCTTGAGTTCACTTAATTTTCTAGAGTACTCACAGAACTCAGAGAAACATCTGCTTACATTTACTGATTTACTTATAGAAAGGGTATTAGAGAGAATACAGATAAGCAGCCAGATGGATGAGATTTGTAAGGTAAGGCATGTGGGAGGGCATGGCACCCTCTAGAAAGCTCTTCTAGATGATCATCTATCTAAAAGCTCTCAGAATTCAATAGCTTTCTGTTTTTAATGGAATATTCATTAAATAGGTATGGTTCATTAAGTCACTGACCATCAGTTAATCCAAATGTCTAATCACAAGTTTGGTTCCTTGGCAATCATCCTGACTCAGACTATCTAGGAGTCTCTAGTCCCAGCCATCTCATTAGTACACAATAGATATGTTTCATTCTGGACATCTCAGGGGGGTTAGGAGTCAAAGTCAAGAGTGAGAATACAAAGATCAAATACACACACACACACACACACACATACATATTTCACAGTATCATACCTCTACTCTAACTCCAGATCAGGCTCAGAACACCCATAAAACATCTCCTAATCCTCTCCTACCCCAAACTTGCACTGAGATATGAACCTCATTGCTCCAGGTGCTTCAGGGTATAAGATGGCCTTAATGTTGTCAAGAAAGTAGGCTCACCGAAGTGGTTCTTAGAACTGCCAATCCATTCAAAGAACAGAACACAAAACAACCACCATGCTCAAGAGTAGCTTCTGTTTCCATGAGTTCCCCAGAGCCAACTGGGAACAGAGGCTATGCAGGACTCTATTCAACAGGGGCTGTGGAACCCACTTCAGACTCACCAATTTATTAAGACCAACAAATAAACAAAAATAACATGGGTGCAAATTCCACACGTAGGCACAAATATAGAAAGGGGTACAAGGTAGGACTCTGATGCCACAGACTGAATAGGTTCGAGCTAGAACAGTTATAGTGACAGAAATGGGCCAAGGTAAGCATGATTAGCAAATTGGAGGATCTATTCATCATAAAGGTGGTACTGGCCCAGGTGAAGGTCTATCACATCCACTGTCCCATAGGTCACATTTCACCCCAGCAATAACCAAGGTCAGTCACCAACAAAGAAACATGTGGCAGGCACCCATAGGGACCAGGAAAGCCTGACTACTGAGTATTTATATTTGGAATGAATAAATATCTCTACATGACAACACAGAAATTGAAATCCTACAAATCAAATGTTGATGCAAAGAATAGAATGGTTGTAACGAGTGTGACTAGAATGAGGAAAATACAATCCTCCTTCCTTAAACAAGGCCAATTTGAGAAAGCCACCAAGTAAAGCAAAGCAAAGCAAATGGCCAACAGTGGAGAAAACTGTCATGAGATGATGAAAAGCACAGAGGTATGGGGTGGGTATGGGAAGCAGGGGCATCAGGAAGTAGACCTAGTTATAAAGTGGCAATAAGGAGTCCTTTATTTCTATTTTGGACAAGTCTTTGCCCAATACCTGCCTCCAAAGCAGCCTTTACCCACCCTAAAATGCATGAGAATAGTGGGATGCAAATTGGTATTTCATTTTTTCCTTTTAAACAAAGGGCAACTACCTAGCAAAGTTTTTAGTATTTTAAATAAAGTTAAAAATGTCTATCATAAAAAGCCAGGAATGCTGCCTCCCACGAAAGTTCAGGTAATAACTAGACAACAAAGACCAGATACTCCAGGACCAAGGACATGAGTGCAAAGGACCTAGAGAAGGGCACATAAAAGCCTTCATCATGCCGGGCGCTGGTGGTTCATGCTTGTAATCCTAGCTACTCAGGAGGCTGAGATCTGAGGATCACGCTTCAAAGCCAACCGGGGTAGGAAATTCCGTGAGGCTCCAATAAACCACTCAGAAAACCAGAAGTGGTGCAGTAGCTCAAGTAGTAGAGTGCTAGCCTTGAACTAAAGAGCTGAGGGCAGTGCCTAGGCCCAGAGTTCAAGTCCCACAACCAAAAAAAAACAAAAAAAAACCTTCATCATGTCCTTCCTGTGCTCTAGTCCCTACCCCACGAAGAGTACCTCTCTCCTTTTGCAACCAGGATCTTGAATGAACCTGTGAATACAAGGTCCTTGAGTCCCACTGCTTGCTCAATTAATACAATGTCAGACCACCTTCCTCTGTGTGTGACTGCTAGAGATGCCAAATATTTAGAACCTTAGTTTTACCATCTCTCTAAGGAGAAAAGCATC
The DNA here is from genome assembly GCF_019054845.1 of Dipodomys spectabilis. NCBI lineage: Eukaryota > Metazoa > Chordata > Mammalia > Rodentia > Heteromyidae > Dipodomys > Dipodomys spectabilis. The sequence goes on along the minus strand of NW_024870864.1, from coordinate 3,923,223 downwards.
TATCTCACCAGGACACACTAAGGAGCAGCTCCTGAAACACTCACATAAAACTGGTGCTCAGACTGTCAACCAGACTGGGACTTCTCCTCCTCTCTCCTCAGCCACTTGTACTATGAGCCAGGAAGACTTTCCGTTATTTTACTCAATTTCCTGGCCTTCTCTAACTCTTCCAACCAGAGTCTTCACCAAGGTCCACAGCACTTGGTTTGAGTTGCCATTAACAATGATGTTTTCTAAATCAAAAGGTAAATCGAATGGGTATTATTGGGAAGAAACATGTAAATGGGAGGCCATTCCACAGGCACTGTTTGGTGGGAGGAGTAAGCATTGGTACCACATCTAAAGAAGCATGTCAAATCTTCTATCAAGTATGTCCCTGTGAATCCATTTACTCAATTGTAAAATGAGGGTATGAGTATTAGTAGAAAGAATCCATGGCCCTCTAAATAGGGGGGTGTCAGGAGAAACCAGCCTCCAGGAAAATAGATTCTGTTCTGAGACAGCAGAGTCTCACCTGTTCTGGAGAGGTCTCCGCCCTCTTCTCAATAAGCCAGGGCCCAGCTCTTCTCCATTTCTGGCACAGAGTCTCAGCCAAAAAAATATAACAGGGCCACTCTTTTTGGGGTTGTTCTCTCCCCACCCCTTTGCCCAAGGTTGCTTCCCCTCAGTAATTATTTTGCCAGTCTTATATCACTCCTTTTGCCCAGCATTCTAAAGAGAAGCCCCACCTAAATAGTTATTAACTGCAAACTGAGCTTTTTTATTTATATTTAATCATTTTAATAAGCCTTTTATTGTGAAAATACTGTGCAGAGGGGTTACAGTTACATGGGGAAGGTAATGAGTACCTTTCTTATCAAGCATTGTTGCCTCCTCCTTTGTTTTTCCCCTACCATCCCTTCCCTCCCAACTCCACAATACACTCCAAATTATGCTTCAATACATGTTCAAAGAAGTTTTAACTCAGCATGTGAATTTATGTGTATAATACATACTTTCATTAGATGTAGAGAATCCAAGACATCAGAAACTGTGATATATGTAAGAATCGTCCTTAGTCTCTAGCTTCACGCATCAACTAACACACAGCATATAAACTGTTGTGAGATTTAACTTGCAAAAAAGGTTAGGGACAGGCGAGAATAAAAGGACAAACATACTCTGGATGACTCAGCAAGTGGCTTTCTGGACCACTGTCTCATTATACCCTCTTTTCCCTCCCTATTAAAGTCCTTTATACTCCCTCAGTTCCCCCAAGAGATGGTGTTCTGAAACAATAGTCCTTATGCTGGCCTTTAAATGTGATTTCTTTTTAACAAGTCTTGGCTCTGGACTATTGGCTTTCAAAAGTGAGTAATCTGGACAGTAGTCCAATAAAGAGCAGGAAAGGAGAGGTGAAAGTTTAAAAGGTAGGGAGGAAAGGGAGAGGAGGAGATGTGTGTGCATTTGAGCAGTGTTCAAAACGCTGACAAAGAATAGGACCATGCTGCAAACATTCTAGCACTGCTAGTGCTTATAAAGGAGGAAAACAGGTACTTTAGAAAATGAAGCACAGGCCGGGTTCCGGTGACTCATGCCTGTAATCCTAGCTACTCAGGAGGCTGAGATCTGAGGATCATGGTTCAAAGCCAGCCTGGACAGGAAAAGTCCGTGAGACTCTTATCTCTAATAAAAACCACTAGAAAACTAGAAGTGGCACTGTGGCTCAAGTGGTAGAGTGCTAGCCTTGAGCTGAAGAGCTGAGGGACAGTGCCCAGGAAGCACAGGAAGACAAGAAAATGCTAGTGTTGCTTACCTTCTCACCAATAGGCACAAACCATCTCACCCAGCACCCTTCTAGTTTTCTGCTTGTGGGAGATACTAAATCTTTTACTTATTGTTTCCCACTTCCCCAGGCCTGTTCTCTGCCATATGAACAAATAGCAATGAAATGATTTAACCACATTTAATTAGCAAATCTCATCAGCTTAATGAGTGTAACAACTGATATAATGTAATACTCAAGCCCAGATACAAATGTTTATCTCCAGACTCTAATTCAGGAGGCCAATCACTTTGTGCTTCGGTCTGTATGGGTCCCCTTAAGTTTCATGCATTGAAACTAAATGATCAATGTGTTGGTATTAACATATGGGCCTTCAAGAGGTAATCTGATCATTAGGGCTCCCACTCTCATGGATGGTATTGGTGATTTATGAAAGTGCTAGAGGGAACTAGCTAGGCACTTGTTGCCTTTCTCTCTTCTGCCATGTGAAGGCACAAAAAAGCCTCCACTAAACATGAAATACTGGCACTTTGACTTTGGACTTCTCAGAACTATTGTTAGCTATCAGAACTAACCATTTTCTAGAACTATAATAATGTTTGACAAGAAATGTCCTCATTACCTTACATATGTAACTAACCTCTATACATCACCTTGACAATAAAATTAAATTTAAAAAAAATATGTGTTGTTTCTGAATTACCTAATCTCAGGTACTTTGTTATAGTAGTTCATACTGACTGGGACATCTTTGAAATGCCTATGGACATCTCTTTAAACAACAGAGCAGAGGAAGTTCTCACGAGTAGAACAAATCCAGACCATCTTTAGCTTTCTTTCCCTATCCAGGACCCGAAGTTTTCCCATCTCAGTCTATGGCAGTTCCATCTTCTCCTTGTTCCAGAAAAGAAACAAAACAGCAAGCTTACTCCTCTTCTCATACCCCAATTCTGTTAGCTCCATCATCTCCACAGATACAGACTTCAATCTGCTCAGCTGGGCTGTTGACCAGCATCCCTTCCCACAGCATCCACAATATGTCTGCAATACCAACTCTAAGGCCATGAACCTTCTAGGAGCATCTTCATCCTGTCTCTACCTGGCCTCCTTGCTGGTTAGACCTTACCTAATGTGCCTTGGATCAAGCCACCATATTTTTCCTGGGAAGACAACAGGACAGTTCCCTTAGTTTCTTTATGTACGTCCTGAATCTCAGCTTCTTTGAGAATCTTGAGGGGCGCCCCAGTCTACAACTACAGCCCAGCCACTTGTGGATACTCTACAAACCATTAACCTTCAGAGAATTTTCTGAGGAAGCAGTTTGAAAACAATCTGCTCTAAAAAAAAAAAAAAAAAAAAAAAAAAAGTGCTTTAAATTGTGTGAGCAACAAAGATGCCAAGTCCTGAATATTGAGTCTAGAAGATGAGAGTGATGGATTCAAGATGGTAGATGTCATATTGAGGAGTACCAAGCAGTTTGCGGATGGTAAAGAGGGAGGGGCTGCCTGGACTCCTATGCTATAAAAAACTCTCTCACCCCGCACATTTCACCCACTGTTTCTTAAATACCTACACTTTCTTGCTTCTGTACCTCATGCTGTATTGGTGTCCATAAACTGGCAATCATTTCAATGAAAAGTTGAAAGAAGGCCCATTATGAAACAGGTCTTAGAAACAGAAATATGAACAGAAAGGCTTCATCAGGAACATGACACATGCACACACAAAAGTAGTAAAAATATGAAAGGTGGACAATCTGAGGTCACATTGGAGTTGGTGAATCCTTTTCTAAAATCTTCCCAGTTTGAACACCTAGCTTGCTGCTCCTTTCCAGGCAGGGCACCCAAGTCCCCAGGGGCTAACACCAGGGACTCTGTAGGCCTTTTCTTAGAATGAATCACTCTAGTGTTCTTATCCATTCCCTCTGACTCCAATGCGCTCAACTTCATTTGTCATTTGATTACCATGTAAGTTTCCCAATAGTGCAAAGATAATGAAAACACTGTGTGGAGACCAACAGTCCATTGTCAAGGACTGTCTATTTAGTCCTAGAGACAACGCCTACCAATGTCACTGCTGTCTTCTCTCTCCTAAAGCTGCCAATGACTCAGGACAAGAGTTATTTCTTGTTCCATTGTCAACTCAAGTCACTTGAAACACAATTAACTGAAAGTTCCTCTGTTAGTTGGCCAGAAAGGCCTTCCAGTAAAGGCATAGAAATTTCCAGGTAAGAGTATAAAAAGACTAAACTAACTAGCATTTCAATTAACTCCTATTTCAAAGAAGGCAAGCAGTTACCAGAACAAGAGCCAGTGAAGAAGGAAATGTGGATTAGCTTATCTCTGAGTGTGGGTCCATAAAGATCTCACATAAAGATCCACACATTGTACTGTCACATACTCAAATGCACCTTACCTACCTAAGCACTTATTAAAGTTGGGTTCTAGGAAGACTATAGAATGTAAACCCACCATGGTTCCTCTGTGGCTGGTGGGGGTCTCCAAACTCTAACAGTAGGCTGGGTATGCCCCCATTCTTTGCATGAAACAGGTCCTTCTCCTTTCATTCTTTCATTTACCCAACCCTAAGGCCTGACTGAGCAGAGGCTCTCTTGGTGCCTGCTTCTAACATTCCTTAACCAGAGATGATGAGGCTCCAGACCTCCAGACACCAGGGGGGCCTCCACCTCACACTTTACTTTTCCTCTTTTCCTTCCCCTTGGGGAAGAAAGGGGCCACAGTTGTTCTTGCTTCCTCAGGACAACTCAAAAAGAAGGAACACTCCTGGGACAGTGATCTGCCCTCTTCCATAGCAATGCCCTTTGCCTTATCCTAATAGTACTTCCTATGTACCCCAGGCCTATACTCTCTGGGTTCAGCCATGAGACTGTCATGGTACTGAGGACTCTTGTCCTCCACAAAATATCATACACATCAGTCCCCCTTATCTGTGGTTTCAGTTTCCAAGGTTTTAGACCGACTATAGTCTGAAGATATTAACTTCCAGAAATATTTCATAAATTTTAAACTGCTTAACATTCTGAGAATAATGAAATCTCCAACTGTCCCCCTTGACACTATCTAGAATATGAATCATTCCTTTGTCCAGTCTCCTCTACCCCTCCTCTCAATGTATAGGCTACTTGCCTGTTAGTCACTTAAAAGCCATCTCAATTATGAGACCCACTGCATAATATCAAAGAGCATGTGTTCAAGAAATCCTTATTTTACTATAACAATTCCTTTATATGGTAATAGTCTATTTGTTACCATATATAGTATTTTAGTATTAGTTATTGTTGTTAGTGTCTTACTATGTCTAACTTATAAATTAAGCTCTGGGCCCACGACCGGACCCAAAAAATAAATTAATTAATTAAGTTCTGTGATAGATTAGGAAAATCATGGTCTGGGTATACACAAGATCCCCTTCTCAAACAATAGTTTGATGCAATAACATGCACCTATCACCCAGGTGCTTTGGAAGCTGACATTAGCAGAACTGAAGTTCCAAGCGAGCTCACACAGAAAAGTTTGTAAGACTCCATCTAAATGGAAAAAACTTGGGCATGATGGTGCATGCCTATCATCCTAGCAACAAAAGAAATCCTAAAATAGGCAGATGATGGAACAGGCCTATCCCTGGGCAGGAAGTAAGATCTTATCTCAAAAATAACCAGTGTAAAAAAGGGCCACTCTAGGTAGCAATCTCAAGACGATGCCCCGACTCCTTTGTAGTGTGAGCAGCCATAATTCCTCTCTCGTCTGTAAATGTTCCTCCAAGGTTTAATCAATGTCTGCTGCCAAGTTTCTCGTAATATTTCCAACTCTTTGGAGAAGGCTAGAAAGGAGACCAAGGACTACCAAACCAGTCATGCTTTCTGACAGCCCCCCCTGGGCCTCATCTGGCTTTCAGAGAGAGATATACCTTGCCTAAAAATCTCTTTGGATAGAATTCTCACTGGGGAGGAAGTGTAACCATGACATGGCTTATAAATGCCTTCCCTGTCACTTGATTCTTTGGCTTGACCTTTAAGCATACTATAGAGCATTGAAGTTTTTGTTTGTCCATCTTTCTGTCTGTTTTTGTGGTGCTGGGAGTTATAGCTAAGGCTTCTCACATGCTAGCCACGAGTTCTATTAATGACTGAGCTATATCTCTTGCCCAGGATAATGATACTTGGTAGAGAGCTCCCTCAAAGGCATGCTTTACATCCTAAAAACAAGCCTTCCTAGGCAGGCACTGGTGGCTCACGCCTATAATCCTAGCTACTTAGAGGGCTGAGCTCTGAGGATCACAGGTCAAAGCCAGCCCAGAAGAAATTTTGTTAAGACTCTTATTTGCAATTAAACATTAAAAAGCCAAAAAGAGGAGGTGTGGCCAGGCACAGGTGGCTCACACCTGTAATCCTAGCTACTGAGAAGGCTGAGATCTGAGGATTGCAGTACAAAGCCAGCCAAGGCAGTAAAGTCCATGAGACTCCTCTCCAATTACCCACCAAAAAAGCCAGAAGTGGCACCGTGGCTCAAGTGGTAGAGCACTTGCCTTGAGCTAAAGAGCTCAGGGACAGCACCCAAAACCAGAGTTCAAGCCCCCAACCGACCAAAAAAAAAAAAAAAAGGAAGAAAAAAAAAGAGGAGGTGTGGCTCAAGTGGTAGAGAACTAGCCTTGAGCACAAAAGCTCAGGGACAGTACTAGGCCTTGAGTTCAAGCTCTTGGACTGGCACAAACAAAAACTAAACAACAACAAACAAAAAGGCCTTTGTAGTCCAGTGTTCTTTCCTGCATCCAAAATAGACCACAAAGCCAACATTCAAGCTATAACCAAATGCTAACAAAAAAAAAATTTATCTTTTTCTTTCCTTTTTTTTTTTGGCAGTACTGGAGTTTGAACTCACAAGCTTTACCGTGTTGTTCCCAGCCCCTTTCGCCTTGTATTTTTCAAATAGGGTCCCACATTTATGCTTGGGTTGGTCTGGGCCAAGATAGTCCTATTTAAGCTTCCCTCATAATTTGGATGGACAAGTGAGCACTACTACCTGTTGATATTGGATCTCTTGAATGTTTTGCCTGGGGTATCTTGAAACTGAAATCTTCATGGTTTCTACCTCCCAAATACCTAGGATTACAGGCATGGCCATGCTTAGCTCATTTTTCAAGCATGTGCACGTGCATTACTTTCATCCTACATTGTTTGCAAGAATATTATTTTCCTCTTCCTACCACTTTCATGACCGCCTGTAAGAAAACACTTCATATTCAGGACATAAAAACAGTTATTTCATTACCTGTCCCTACTCATCATCTTATAGGTGAGGCACTCATGTGGTTGCTCCTGCTCTGATCAGATCTCCAGCCTTCTCATTAAGCAACATATATATCAAGAGGAAATGAGTCTTCAGAGAGAAGACAAAAGATAGGACTTTAGGATGAGAGCAGCTTCTTTGTATCATTCATAATTTTCTTTTCTTAAGCTGTAATTAAACTCTGAAAAAATGTTGCCAATATAACTCCCCCACTTTTTTTTTCCTTTTTCTGAGAAAGGATTTCACTATGCAGTCCAGGGTAACCTATAGTTTAAGATCCTATTGCCTCAGTTTACCAAGCATGGTAAATACAAACCTGGGCCACCATTCCTGGCTTGTCAATTATTTTTGTCAAGAAATGGTTCAAAATATACATTAAAAAATAAGAATTTGTGAACAAGATAGACAAAATCTAAACAATACCAATGAAAAGTAATGCAAAAAATGTCTTCTATTTCTGACAGTGGAGATGGCACTATCAGTTTCAGTGAGTAACTAGAATGGTTAATGTACTGCCCCCTAACTCCAGGGCTGGGTGTCTCTGGTGACAAGGCTCTCTATTTTTTCTGTATAGCATTTAAATTTATTTCCCTTTACTAATTTCAACAGATTTTATTCATTCACTAGAGAATGTCTAGGTTTGGCAAATGAGAATTGTTGTCAAGGTCCTTTGAGAAAAGAGCCTTTATTTCCCTTTTTCACACTGAGCCACACATACTCCATATTTTAAGAAAAAACATGTATTCCCTTTCCTTAAACTCCCAGCCCTATGTCCACAAAGAAAGTGAACCAGCTGACTACTTGAGCCTTGGTTGGCCATAAAAATGGCAAGCTAAAGGGATGGAGGCTTGGCTCAGTGGTAGAATTCCTGCCTTGTAAGTACATAGCTCCAAGTTTAAACCCCAGTATCACCAAAACAGTGACAGGCCAATGTGGGGAAACAGACCTTGGCCACAGTTGGCCTGCTCAAGAAACAAGAGAGTCACAAAGACCTGTGTGTAATACCTTTTACCAAACCTAAAGCTAAAGTACACTTTTGACAGGGCAGCTAGGTACCTTAACCTTCTGAATAAGCTGGTCAAACCAGGGCTTGATGAAACTCAGACTTTTCTGATGAGAAGTTACACATTCTGGAAGTTCTGTCACTAGAACCTTGAACACTGAGCCTTGGTTGTATTTTCTTTTTTCTTTTTTTTTGGTTGCATTTTCTTGAAAGCAAGTAATTATCTTACTATCTGTACATAGTAATAGAGCTTTGGAAAAACAAAGGGAAGAGACTTATTTGATAAGATGGTCTCAATCTCACTGCAAAAGCTGGTGTCTGTGTGCTGCATCACACCACCAAGAATTGCAATCTGGCCAAACCTACCAGCAACCCAGTTCCTCACACTGTTCCTGCCAATCTCCTTCATCCCCTTGACACTATCTTTGCAGTAGGAGGGCACATGGGCCTGAAGAAGCACTAGCAGATCCACTCCAAAAGCATCGTTTCCTTATAGACTACTACTGAATGAAGATAATTTATAATAATTTAAAGTTAATTGTACCTGAGTGACTGGAGTTGGGTGAATTCTGTTTATCTTTATAATCATTAAGGAAGTCTTTTTTCTTTTCTTTTTTTGTGTATGGCACTCGGGGTTGAACCTAGGAACTTGCAACCACAAGCCAAATGCTTTACCACTAGACTAGATTCACCACTGGAAAGCTTATTTTCTAATTCATAAATAAGTGTCAAAATCAGAGTCATGAGAAAACACAACATTTTCTGAGTAGCAACAAAATTCCATAAAGGGTTCTAAATGTGAAGAAACAGCCACAGATCAATGAATTGATGGGAAGACAGTTGTTTTTGGAATAAGGCGGGAGCCAGAAGACTAGAGATAATCTGCTAAGGCCTTCAAGTTAGCAGCATCAACCAATTCTGTTTTCTAGACTCCTCACCAAAAAAATCAAAATCAAGGAACAATGTCCTAGTCCTCTAGGTTAACGGGAAATGAAGGGAAATATTTTGCATGCTTTATTGTGCATAGATCTCTAGCAAAGCGGTGTTACATGCTTGCTTTAGCTTCAAAAATGGAATATTGTTTGACTGTTCATTGTTGGCTGAACACCTGGTTAAAACCTGAAAGGACTTTAGTACTACATGTTTAGGAAGGAAGGCAGGGAGAAAGGAAGGGAGGGAGGGAGGGAGGGAGGAAGGGAGGGAGGGAGGGAGGGAGGGAGGGAAAGAAACAGGAGCAGCCGCAGCAGCAAATGACAACAGCATGAGACTTTATTCCAGGACATCTCTGGAGAGAAATCTAAAGCTTTAGCTATAGTTGTATTGTTTAGTTGTCTGATATTGTCTGGTGAAGGATTCTTCTAGATGTCTTTCCCTTGGTAGCCAGACTATAGCTCTTATTTGCAAAGATGACAGTGACAGGGATGATAAAAACTTAAGAAGGAAAAAAAAAATTTAGGAAAAGAGGCATGAGCAATGACTCTAAGGCCTGTGTGTTTTGGGGGGGGGGAATCCTTCTGAAATGCCAGTGCTACGGTTGCTTCAAATAGGCAGGTACAGGTGCCAGATGACACTTGCTCAAGAAGCAACATCGTTCAGCTCCGCATCAGATGCCTCAACTCAAACATTAGTGAAGATAAGGCCAACAAAGGAGGGACTTAGAAGCAAAGAACAAAGAGTAGCTCTGAGGGCTTTGCCCTGTAGGAGGTGATATTTCTATTTTTCACTAACAATCTGGCTCAATGTTCAACGCCCTCTAAGACTCCATAAAGGCCTAAAATTTGGAATCAAAGTTGTCTATTCATTTTTTTAAACAGGTGCCAGCCAAGCCAGGCACATATAGGAGACACACAGTTAAATAAAAAGTAATCCCTTCCTACAAGAATCCAGAAGTGTAATAAAGAAGTAAGGCACTGAAATAATCGGAGCCAAGATACAAACAAATCACCTACTCAGTGCTATGGAGCAAGTGAGAAGGAAGCCTAAAGCCTGGCAAAAAATGACCCAGGCAAGGTGGGGAAAGATCTAACTTCAAAAGCTCCAGGCATGCTCAGTGAAAATAATTAATTGAAAGAACAAGGAAGTCCAGCATTCTAAGAGACAGAAAAACTGGGGTTGAAAATTAAGGACAGGGTGACTTCTGGAGAGTTTTACATATCAGATCATCAGGCTGGGTTTCATCTTATAGGCAATGAGAACTCTCAAGAATCTTAATCATTCAAATAAATCTGTAAAGTATTGAGGCTCTCCTAAAATTCTCCAACAGGTCTTTTGAAAATAAACTTGCTGTTCACTCAGTGGAAACTTGCCCAGTCTACAAGGATCACATTGAGCATCATGACTCCTGCTCAGCCTCATCCTGATAAGGCTGGATTGAGATTGTACTCACTAAAGAATAGACAGGCAACATTCCCAACCAACACAGACAGGGCAACTCCTGTGTCCCAGAAGGCCTCTGGAGAACTCCGAAGATCAATCTGGCATCAAACAAGTAAGTCTCAAGTCAGATTAAGCTTACTAGCTCTGAAGGAAGCTATTATAATTCTTTAAAGTAAAACCCAACAGTATCAACAGCAACAAAACTAAAATCACACACTGTTCAATTTTAGCTTCATTAGCAAAAACCTTATACTAGGGCCACTTTTTACCTTTGAGCCAGGCCTCCTATCTAGATAAACCTTAAGCAGTATAACAATAAGCCTGCTCAAGAAAGTTGCTAGAACTATCTTCATTTTCACTGTAGCCTTATTCCAGAAAGATTCCTAAGCTGACTATATTGTTTCCAAAAAGAATGAGAAAGTCAGGATACCTGTATAATCGTAAGAAAATGTCAAGAGATATTTTCCCCATTTATTTCTTCTCCAAAATTTGCAGCTGAGTTCTGAACTGGGAAGAGTGTGCTGAGAATAAGGCCCCAACGAAGTGTCTCCCTGTCATTTACAAATTACATGTAAAATTGCTGTCACCAGGAACAGTGACGGTAGAGGCTAATTAAAATCTCTATGCTTTTACATTTTTAAAACATTCCTGGCAGTTTGCAATAAAGAGAACTGAGAAATTGTACCTTCAAAATTATTTTTTTTTAGAATTGTTTCCATCTCCCACAGGAAGAAACCTGCAGAGAAATTAAAAAGTGTGAACTGTAAGGTAGCAGGCACATCCTCCAAGTCTCTCAACTCTCTCTCCTCATCAGCCAGCTTCAGCTTACCACCTCAGTGCCTGCCAGACCACTGATGGGAGAAGAGGGCGGGCCTCTATCAGGTGGGATGTTCTCTCTCATTTGAGGAACCCAGCCATCCCAGGAGAATATGGATATGGCCTAATATAGTAGGACTATCATCAGACCCTGTAACCCAGGTTTAGGGAGAACTAGGCTCTTGGAGGCCAACTGCACACCCACTGAGCTTGTGTGAAAACATCTGCGTATCATTCTAGAATACTGTTTAAGGAGCAGCTGATGTATGAAGACAGAGAAACTCTGTATTGAACCAAAAATGGTAATACCAGTGCAGTTAAAATCTCATGCAGCATCACTCAGCTCAACACTACAGGGCATGTTCATCAACTACAAGTGAGAGGCAGAGCTGACAGACAAGAGATGATACACAAGTTGGGCCCGTGAGCTCTTGGTTTGGTTCAGGCTTTAATTTAGCTCACCAACCTCAGGCAAATCACAACTGGGAGCACTTAGTGCCCCTTGCCAGATGTGGATCCTTCCTGTCCAAACATCATTCACCACCTTCCTCCAAAATACTATGACACATTAGTAGGATACACAAAGTAACATCTTCCTCTGCTTTGCCATTTGCTCCTTACAGAAAAGCTTGCCAGCTCAGATCATTACCCTGTGTCTCAGTGAGGCCATCAATGTTCAGCGGTTGGTGAAATCTTGACCTTAATCATTCTGTATATAACTCCCAAGGCTGAGACAGACAGGACTTTGCTATGCTGTTATCTCCCACAGTTGGCATAGACACTACAGTATTTCTGAACTGCAGCACACAGGGAGCTATTGCCTCCATCATAACTTTGCACTGTGGTTTGTGGATATTCTTACAATGCATTTTTAAGATATTACATGGAATATTTGAACTAGCTAAAATATAAGTATAAAATATACAAATGGGCTGGGAAGGTGACTCAGTGGTAGAATGCTTGCCGTGCATACATGAGGCCCTGGGTTCGATTCCGTAGCACCACATAGCAGAAAAAGCCAGAAGTGGGGCTGTGGCTCAAGTGGTAGAATGCTAGCCTTGAGCTGAAGAGCTGAGGGACAGTGCCCAGGCCTAGAGTTCAGGCCCCACAACTGACCAAAAAAAAAAAAAAAAAATACAATAATGATCAAAAGACTTGAAGAGACTTTTTTTTCAAAAGGAAATACAGAAATGTCCAATAAAATACAAATGTACAAAAAAATACAGTTAGGAGGCTACAATGCTTGATAAGAAATGTACTCATTATCTTGCCCATGTAATTGTAACCCCTCTGTACAGTATTTTCACAATAAAATAATAAAATAAAATAAAATGGGCCTTCCATTAAAACAGGGGGAAAAAATACAGTTAAAAAAATACTCCAGCCGGGCGCTGGTGGCTCACGCCTGTAATCCTAGCTACTCAGGAGGCTGAGATCTGAGGATCGCGGTTCAAAGGCACCCGGGCAGGAGAGACCGTGAGACTCCTGTCTCCAATAAACCACCAGAAAACTGGAAGTGGCGCTGTAGCTCAAGTGGTAGAGCGCTCGCCTTGAGCTGAAGAGCTGAGGGACAGCGCCCAGGCCCAGAGTTCAAGCCCCATGACCGACAAAAAAAAAAAAAATACTCCAGGGGCTGGGAAGGTGGCTACGTGGTAGAGTGCTTGCCTTGCATGCATGAGGCCCTGGGTTCGATTCCTCAGCACCACATAGCAGAAAAAGCCAGAAGTGGGGCTGTGGCTCAGGTGGTAGACTGCTAGCCTAGAGCTGAAGAGCTGAGGGACAGTGCCAGGCCCAGAGTTCAGGCCCCACGACCGACCCCCCCCCCAAAAAAAAAAAACCAAAAGAAACAAATTTGACTACTCAAATTTAATAGATGGCAGCTATCCCACCAGAAGCAATAACAAAAATTCTCTACTTGGCCAAACTTAGGCTCCTAAACTTTCTCTGTGCACTTCTTTATAAAATCTAGTTTAGCAAAGTGAGTTTAGCAAGAATTTCCCATCTTTGATATCTAGCCATCATCCATATCTGATCTGGCCTTAGGCTCCAGTAACCTCCACCCCTATACCACAGGAGATGCCTGGCAACCTTGGTGTGTCAAGAATCCTGGTAGTCCAGTTTAGCTAGGATTCCCTGGCCCCTGATGTTGCCTCTCTATAATTTTCCACCCACTGATCCCCACCCTATTCCTTGGCTATATATTCTATATCTATGCTATATTCAGAGTCACTCCAATCCCATTCCTGCCCAGTAACACCGTTACACTAGTCCTTAGACCTATTGAGATGGTCCCGTATAATGTCTTCTTTACTGTGCTTTAGCCTTCAACAATGAATAACTTTTTAACAGCAGACAAGCCAAATAGCACAATCTAGTCTAGTCTAATCTAGAGATGGGTTCTCAGTATGTACAGGCTGGCTTTAACTTGCTATATAACCCAGTTTGGCTTCAAACTCAAGATCCTTCTGCCTCTGTCTCCCAGTGCTGACATTAGTTATGTGTTTACCATATCCAACTCCAGACATGTCCTTTAAGAGACACTGAATCTGGAGCAGCATGCCATATCTATCCCCAACTCCAATCAGTAGTGTTTCTATGAGAAAGCTTATCTCTGAGTCCATATGCAACTATCATAAAATAGAGAAGACATTCCTACACTTAAGAAAGTGGAAATGGTGAGACCAAGGACAAAGGGTAAATCAGTGCAACAGCAATACTCACAAGATACTATGTTGGAAATGAACTTTACAACTTGGGGGAGAGTAGTTGGGGGAGAGAGAAACTGGGAGCAAACAAGAGAAAGGGTAAAACTATTTGACAAGAAATGTACTCATTACCTTACGTATGTAACTTGTAACCCCTCTGTACATCACCTTTACAATATTTTAAAAGGGGGAAGGGTTTTATAAGCCACATGTCACTACATTTAATGAAACTAGGCCTTTGCTAAAGGTTAAATGACTAAGATGTGAGGTAAGAGTTAATATTTAAATCTTAAATTGAAGTAAGGAGGTCAGGTCTGGCCGGTGCCATATTGGCACCTTGTCTGGCACCTTGTCTGGTCTGGCATCTTGTCTTCATGCTGGGGAAAGGAACCCCCTCTCCCATCACCTACCTCCCAGGTAATGGGCATGCCCGAACCCCTGGAGGCAGTGGTAGGCACTTGGCTGATAGGTTACTGAATCTGTGGTCCAGTGCCTGGGACTGGGAATTTCCTGAGGATCTGCCCCCTGCACCCATCTATTTAGGCCTGGACCAGTCTAGCCACCAGGGGCCATGCCATGTGTGTCTCTGTGATTGTGTCCTGTGTCCTGTCTCCTGGTTATCTCCAGTCATCATGGAGTCCCATGGAGCTGAATTGGCTTGTTGGTATTGTTTTTGTTCTTTCTTTCCTTTTTAGCATGTTTCCTAGCTGTGTTATGTGTATTCGCACGCTGCAGGCCTTTGTAACAACTGGCTAGCTGCAGCCTGCTAACTGTGTAATAAAAACTCTAATATTCTATATTTTAAAATGTGCTTCTGAGATGATTCACCTTACAACAAAATTCATGTTCTAAAGAATGACAACTTAATGTGACCAGTGGGAAGACTTACCTAGGAATTAGATCTGGTCCTGCCAACGATAACCATGGTTTTGATGGGTTGGACCCTACCCTATAAAACTACAAACCAGGATGGACAGTTTGATACCTGCACCTCTTGATCAATGAAGGTCATCAACCAAATCAAGAAGAAGCAGCTTACAGCTTTTCTAAAAGAGAGTCTCTTCCTGACCTTGAAAGGTTTACAACGGCAATCAAAAGACATTGTGTGATAATCTCCCCGATATATAGAAGTTAAACTCTAAATACAAGGAAATATGACAAACAGGACTCAAGAAACAAAGGACCTCTTCTTAATTTGTCATATCATTTATAGATGACCCCATGTTCTTTACCTTATATATGGTATGTACATGTGCAGCACATCTGAGGGAAGAAGGAGAAGGGCCCACAAACAGAGGGAAATAGGGGAAAATACACAGAGGGACCCATCAACTGAACTGGACATTGATGAAAGTGAACTAAGCAACTCAAGGGCAGAGATGGGAAGTAGGGAATGAGAGAGTAAGGGGAAACAGCTTACACTAAAGGAAAGAAACGTACATATCACCCTATTTGGAAAAAAATAGCTGTAGTGTCAAAGTTTGTAGAGACCATAAGCTTTATAGACCATGATGATGACAATGCACCTCATGAAGGTTAAAATGTGTTTGTGACTTTAAGCATCACTATACCATAATACTGTGAATTTTGTGAAATTTATATAATCATTTACTCTCAATAAAGAGGGAGAAAAAAAAGAAAACAAGATTTTGTGTGGATCCTAGCTACTTTCCCCTCAATTTTGCTATGATCCTAAAACTGCTCTAAAACATTAACAATATTAAAAGAATTAATAAATAAATTCCAAGTGGGTTTTAGCTTGCCTACCCTAGATGGCATAGAAAATGAAGAAATAGGGGCTGGGAAGTTGGCTCAGTGGTAGAGCGCTTGCCTTGCATGCATGAGGCCCTGGGTTTGATTCCTCAGCAGCACATAAGCAAAAAGAAAAAAGCCGGAAGTGGCGCTGTGGCTCAAGTGGTAGAGCACTAGCCTTGAGCTGAAGAGCTGAGGGACAGCGCCCAGGCCCAGAGTACAGGCCCCACGACCGGACTCAAATAAATAAATAAGAAGAAATAAGCCTCCAGAGATATCAATAGGTCAATCTTTTAAAGCATAAATTCTAGAATTCTGTACTCATTAGATTACTTGGAGCAACACTCAGAAAAGCCTTAAAATTTCAATCAATAAGTATAGCACTCTGTAGATCTTTAGCATGAGTGCACAAGAGGATCAAACCCCATGCCAAAACAGAGAAAGTATAAAGGCATTCTAAAAATACTCTCTGATGAGTGATAAACCATTTTGGGCTTTGGGGGGGAAATAAGGGGAACAAAATCCAAAACAAACCCAACATTTCTGGAATAGCTGCTGACATGTTCTTGTTCCCACATGCCACTATGTATACCAGTCAGCCCCACAGCAAGTGGACAGATGGCTTCTGTCACCAGGCTGGCCAGTAAACAGATCTGAAAGAGACAGTTTCCCAAACAGCCTTCTGCTTCTATCATTCATACACACACACTTATAACCTGGAAAAAGGCTGCTTTCCTTGTTAGAAACTGGCAGCAATGCTAAGAACACTGAGACTCAACATCAGACATGCATTAGTCTACTCAGGTTGCTGTAATAAAGAGTCATAGACGAGGGGTTTAAACAACAGCAATGTACTTTCTCATGGTTCTGGAGACTGAGAAGTTCGGCTGATTCAGCTACTAGAAAGAGCCCTCTCTCTGACTAGCAGACAGTGCCTTTTTGCTATATGGTGTTATCTTTCTTCCCTGTCTTTTTTTGTGGCATTGAGATTTTAACCCTCCCCCCACCTTGAACCACACCCATAGAGCATCAGGAGAGTTTTGTGGGTTTGCCTAGGACTGGCCTCCAACCATAATTCTACCCTACAGTTCCCCAAGAAGTTGGACCACAGGCAAACATCACCACACCTGACGTACTGACTAAAATGAGATCTTGCTACTTTTGTGGTGGGCTGGCCTCCAATCATAATCCTCCTGAGCTCCACCTCCCAAGTAGTTGGAACAACAGCTGTGTGCCACCATAACTCACCCTAGATATCTCTTCTTGGAAGGACACCAGTCCTATAGGATTAGGGTGCCACTCTTATTAACTCATTTATCTTATTTCTTTATAGACCCAAGTATAAGCAAATTGAGGTTTGAAGATTCTTCAAGTTAGTCCATAACAACATATCCTAAGAACAGTGGCTGATATCTTTTATCTAGTGTTCTGAGTACAAATCCAGTTCCTGAGGAGGTATATGTTGCCAGCGGGGCCAGAGGAGCTCAGAGAGGGTGCATGGTCTCTACCCTGAGGCTTGAAACAATCAGTTTTCTCCCCATGTTCACATGGGACTGCTAAGGTGTATGGAAGGGGTGGAGGTGCACCAAGCACTTCCCACTGAAAGTTCAGAGCTGACACTAGAAACCCAGTGTCAGTGACAGAAAAGCTACCAGCTCTAGGTCACAAAGCAAGCAGCAGAAGCAGAACAGCCCAGCCCAGTCTGTAAACTCCAGGCCTCAAATATCTCCCACACTACACACTCCCACACTACCTTTACAACTCCAGGTCAGGTGTGCACATGGACTGATTAGAATACTTAAACACCTTTGAAAACTGGACCCACAATAAACAAAAGAGGGCTGAAAGCTATATCCAGAAAGCTGACATTTCTTTTCCAATAGGATTTTTTTTAACACAGTAAAATTTTATTACTTAATTTTACATTTTCCTTTATAATACATATCCTTTGAGGATGGAAAGAGTATAGACTCTGCCTTGTTTGTTTCTCTACTCTCTGTGTAATGCTGTCCCTTGCATTAAGATGACTCTCTAATGTCATCTCTTGTTCCCTCCTCCAATCCCAGTAAGATGCAGAAACATCACTCCCATGTACTTGAATTCTACTTTCCCCTTTACCATTTGTTATTGTTACACATGTTACACCTAAACATGTTACAAACTCCAAAATATAGGTCCACAGTTGTTACTTTGCATGACTTGATGTCTTCAGTGCTGATAAGAGAGGAGAGCAATTATAAAGTTACAGAGTTAGTGATATGAAACCTCTTGGGCACCACATCTGGATCTCTTCATTCTAAGGATATGCTATCATTTCCACTCTAATACAGCTTTGGTCCATCTGCCTCCCTTATGCTGCTTTTGTCCGATCTACTTTTCTAAATGTTGTAGGCCCAACAACATAATTATGTGCATATTAGTTTATAAACTACTTTTTTAAATCATTTAAAAAGACAAAAGGAAGCAATTATACATTCAAAATGTCTTTTATAATTACACAATTACTTTATTGGCACTGTTTCTTCATTCTCATCGAAATCTAAATTGCTGTTGATGGTCAATTACTTTTATCCTAAAAAGCTTCCTTTAGTATTTCCTACTAGGCAGGTCTACTCAACAACAAATTCTGGGGTTTTGTTTTCTTCTTCTAGTTTTTGTTTTGTGCCAGTACTGGGGGTATGAGCTCTATGTCTCTCATTCTCACTTGTGTTTTTTGCTTATGGTTGGTGCTCTACCACTTGAGCCACACCCCCACTTCTTGTTTCCTTTCCCACAGTCACAGTTAACTGGAGATTAGAGTTTCATGGATTTGGCTGCCTGAGTTGGCTTCAAACTGAGATTCTAAATATCAGCCTCTAAGCAGTTAGGACTATAGGTGTGAGCCACCAGATTCAGCTTTTGTTTATATTTTGTTTTGGCTTTGTAAATTCTGAGAATGTCTTCATTAGTTCACCTTCATTTCTGAAAGGTGTTTTTGCTGGGTATAAGATACTGGTTGACATATTTTTTGTTTTGCTTTGTTTAGTTTTTTTTTACGAGTTTGAATTTGTTATTCCACTATCTTCTGGGGTTCTCTATGTCTAATAAGAAATAGAGGATTCCTTCCTACCTGAGTAGTTTTTCTCTTTATCTTTCAAACATTTTGCTATGATGTGCCTTGAACTCTGTTCATTACTGGATTTGTAGATGAATGTTTTCCCCTAGATTTGGGGAGTTTCTATCCATTATTTCTTCTAGTATCTTTTCTTGCACCCTCATCTCTTTCTCCTCTCCTCATATTCTTTTTTTTTTTTTCTTTTGGTCCGTTGTGGAGCATGATCTGGGCCTGGGCGCTGTCCCTCAGCTATTCAGCTCAAGACATGCACTCTACCACTTGAGCCACAGCGCCACTTCCGGCTTTTTTTCTGCTTATGTGGTGCTGAGGAATCGAACCCAGGGCCTCATGCATGCAAGGCAAGCACTCTACCACTAAGCTATCTTCCCAACCCACTCCTTGTATTCTTTGTGTGTGTGTGTGTGTCTGTCCTGGGACTTTTTTTTTGGGGGGGTGGGGGTCCAGTCATGGGGCCTGAACTCTGGGCCTGGGCGCTGTCCCTCAGCTCTTCAGCTCAAGGCTAGCACTCTACCACTTGAGCCATAGCACCACTTTTGGCTTTTTTTCTTTTTGCTTATGTGGTGCTGAGGAATTGAACCCAGAGCCTCATGCATGCAAGGCAAGTGCTCTACCACTGAGCCACCTTCCCAGCCCCCCTCCTCGTATTCTTAGTACATATTACTGTCCCTATGAAATACTATACTTCTCTGGGATTCTGTTCATTGTCTTTATTTTTTCCTTTTCTCTGCATTGCATAATCTCTATTATTTTATCTTCAAGTTCATTGATTCTTTAGTAGCTAACATGTACTATATCAACATCTGGGCCTGTCTCAGACAGCTTCTGTTAACCACCTTTTTCTTTCCTGTCATATTTCCTTATTTCATTACATGGCTCATAATTCTGTTGAACTGAATTGAACTGAATTGTGTTGAAAATGATACTGTAGCAACTCTGGATCCTTGGCCCTCTCCTCCAGGGCTTGCTTTTGCTTTGCATATTTTTTAGTGACTTGGCTGGCCAGTTTAGTGGAATCTATTCTCATTAACCCCACTACCACATTGTACAGTGTCTGATGATGCTAACAGAAGGTACAGCCTTGAATGTACACAACATTTTCTCTTGAGTGACAAGGGTTTTACATGGGTTCTTTTTTACTGTGCTCTTCCTAAATTGTTAAGCTCCCTGTCTCTGATGTTACCTCACCCAGCCATTAGTCCCAACAAATTGCTGGCTGATTTTTCTACTGTTTTTGACAAAGCAGTGTGCATAAACTGCTC
Source organism: Dipodomys spectabilis (assembly GCF_019054845.1). Classification (NCBI taxonomy): domain Eukaryota; kingdom Metazoa; phylum Chordata; class Mammalia; order Rodentia; family Heteromyidae; genus Dipodomys; species Dipodomys spectabilis. The sequence continues at coordinate 3,903,126 of NW_024870864.1, read as the reverse complement.
TAAGTCTTGTCAAATTATATACAGGTGTTTTCAGAGAAAATCCTAAGTCCTTGAGGTTTGTTCTGATCAAGAATGATTCTTGTTAGTGGTTTCTTTCCTTATTGTCTGGCCATGGTGTTTTCTGCTGCTTTCATAGAGCAGCCAGCCTCTTAACCACTTACCACCAAAATCTCTGTATTGGTTGAAAGTATTTTTAGGCTCAAACTCCCCCTTCACTGTATTATAAATAAAGCCAATGTTTCAGTGCTTTCTGCTTGACAACCTACCTCTCCTACTTGACATTGCTCTTAGTCACTGTTCTGGAGGTGGAGGTAGGGACATTGGCCTCAGAGTGACACCTACATATCATAAAAGGGGTACTGGATAGGAGTGTCAACCTAGGTGCTAAGTGGTCTTCTTAGCTTCACTTTCCAGGGAAGAAACCTTCACCCTGTAAGTAAGTTAGGCTGACAGATGGCAATCGGGACCCCAGAGTAACCAGCCTGGGATGGAACCTCTGTTCATGAGCAGAGACTCACACTCTCCTGGAACTTAGCCTCTGCCACATGGAGCTTGAGAAAAAGCAAAGATTGTGTGATGGTTCAAGTCCCCAAGACTCCTGCTGTTCTTACTGAAATTCAAAAGAGTTTCAATGAATGAACAGATGTTTATTCATTTACTATGTGTCATTGGGACATTTGCCAGAGAATTGGGTACTTCCTGAAACAATCTTCACCAGTTACTGTGGTTTCACTGAGAATAAATTTGCAGATTCTTAATACTGTCATTTCAGAAAAGGATCCCAAAAAACATATTCTTAATTTCTTCATTTTTTTAAGGAAAAGATTATATTCAAAACATAGAGAGAGAACAAAATGTTGTATGTAAAATTCCTTCAGCTTCATTTTAAGGAAGCTGGCATTAACCAGCAGAAAATAAATATATACACTGTGAAGAAACTTTCCCCCAGCTGGAACTAAGCCATGACTTTAAAAAGACATTTTTGTTAAAAAAAAAAAAAAAGTCACTCAGACATAAATTCTACTTAGCAATTGATTTGTAAAATGTGAGAAAAATATGCCACCATGAGATTTGTGAGATCACAGATTATCAGACAACAAGACAAGCCACACATATCCCCAAAACAAATTGCCCTCAGGTAACCCTCTATACAGAAAGGTTATTTCATTCTGGGTCACTCATCTGAGAAAGCCAAAAGTGTTCCAATCAGCATTCAAAAAAAAGATGGTGGGGGCTGGGAATGTGGCTTAGCAGTACAGTGCTTACCTAACATGCATGAAGCCCTGGGTTTGATTCCTCAGTACCACATAAACAAAAATAGCTGGAAGTGACACTGTGGCTCAAGTGGTAGAGTGCTAGTCTTGAGCACAGAAAGGCTCAAGGACAGTACCCAGGCCCTGAGTTCAAGCTCCAGGACCAGAAAAAAAAAAAAAATGGTGCTCACCCTTCCTAATAACAACTGGCTTAAGATAGGCATGCCAGGGAAAAGGGAGTCACCAGTATGTTCTTGCAAGTCACCAAGGACTATCTAGTTCCAGGGAATAGATGGTATTCTCAGAATCCAAATTGAGGAGGGAGCTGGAGACATGAAGATACTTAGCCAACTGCTATCACCTAATGGGCACTTGGTGGGGTGTGTGTGGATATGGGGAGATGGTCCTCAAACTGAAGCTCTAGGACAAAGCTATTGGCTCACAGTATTAGGAGAGAGATGGACACTAGCTTCAATGCTACCTCATCCCATCCAGATATAGATTCCTCATCTAAATATGGAAATCTTCAATAACTAAGAAATCAGTATTTAGCAAATTACAGCTGCTGTTTTACTGGATAGGAGCTTCCTGGGCTCTATTTCCCATATGTGTTATCTCCACATATGAAACCGATACCAGAAGATCCTAAGCTCCTTACATGGGACTTATGCATATACATTACAGGTTCAGCTCCTGTAGACATGACTGTGGTCACTTTCATGATCACACCAAGCCAGTCATCCCTGAAGGGCCTCAGGGTCTCCAGATTCCTGTCCTCTTTGAGATCTCTCAGATAGCTAGTAACATAGGCTTTAGAATAAAATGAGAATGACTGTCAAAAGGTGTGATGTACTGGTCCTTCCAGAGACAGTGTACCAATAGGGTCAACTCCTTCAGACACAACAGATATTATAGTAGGGAACCTTCTGGCCATGGCTTCTGGCCACAAGATACAATTGGGGTGGCAAGGTTTTGAAAACAATCCACACTAGAAGTTTTCCTGAATATACTGTTCTTCTCTGATTTTAAGAAATATTCTGAACAACAGTTAAATTGGAATACAGATCCAACCCTACCCATCAGTGGTATGTCTGAGGGTCATTTCCCTGGGGTTCCACTGTCCCATACCTATGATATGGGGCAGAAGAGAACCTAGCTCAGGGTTGTGACTATACAAAGGGGTCCTCTCTTGGGATGTACATGATCTTGTTTCCATATAATATGCACCTGGCTTGCTGTCCCTTTTCAGTTTTCACCTTTAGGCATTAGATAGGCTCACTCTTTTCACATGCCACTAACTTAACAGCTTTCAATGTTCTTATCAAATGAAATGTGCTGTGTCTCCCAGGTTAGAGTCTTGAAAACCAAACTCTCCAAATGAGTTTGCAAAGACTTTAAAGTGAACAGTCCCTGGATTATAACTAGGCTTCAAGAGCTCTGGGTTTCCTTTCAGTTTCCAGGTCCGCCATGACCTAAGGTCATAGTTGGCACTTCATGGGATGCCATGAGGTCAGAGTGCAGCAGCCCTTTCAGAGGAGGCCGTTTCTATAAATAGAAACCTTGTCAAAACTCAGAAATACCTGTCATCTATGTTACTTGCAATACATACATTAGATTCCCCTGGAAGGGCCCAAAACCAAACCCTCACTCCTTTTGGAAATACATTTTTTATTAACTGGGTCTTGGCTGCAATTAGATACAAATAGAACTTATTGTTCCTACTATCTTCTATCTGACCCAGTTTGGGTTTTCATTTTTACTCCATTAATATAAGGAAATATATCTTTTTTGGAACGTGTTTCATTTTCTAAGCAGAGTTCACACACTGTAAAATAATGGGGGGAGGGCAGTAATCTCCTATGATACATCATCCAAAGCTAAAGCTCCAACTGTTACTTGGCCAGATCCAGGCACAGTCTCTCAACCCTTCCTTGCTGTGGCTACTGACAGGAAAGAGGGCATCAAGCTGTTTCAATCCATCTACAAGAAGCCCTGAGGGTGGGGGATGTCTAGGAAGGTATGACCCGAAGACAAGGTAATGTGGAGTACAAGCTTCACACAGAACAAGAGAGGGAGGAATGAAACCCCTTGAGGATGATAAAAGGATCAGGACTGAAGCAGACCGTACCTCTGAAAGGACCTCACACATTCCTCATTGTCAACTCTTGCTCAGAAACCCAAGGCTCCACCTCCATATCTAACCATGAGATCACAGGCACAGGACTTGAGGATACTATTCTATAGCCAGTTTCATCTTCACACGGGCTCCTTTCTCCAAAGCAGATGCTATTTCTGAAAACACCTACTTTGGAGAAATTCTCGTGGGATAAACAGTAGTCAAAAAAGTAGGAAATCAACAAAAGAGAAACTCAGCCCTTCAACTTTCTGTGAATGTCCATGCTGCTCCCATGTCCAGCCTGCTCCATACCTCAGAAGATGGCATCACTGTTCTCCAGAAGGGCATGCCAAAAATGTAGTCTTCCCTTCCTGCATCAATGGCTCCCACTCTCCCATCCAGCCCTTGCATGAATCCTGATGGTAGAGTCAGGACTGGGGAGCACTTCTTCCCATGGTTCTCACACTTTAGTCCCAGCCATTATATTTGAAAAGGTCACAAGTAATTCTGGATAAGCCCCAATACCCTTGGCCTTTATGGATTGTCTACACCAGGAGGGGAAAATACAGTCAGAATTTGGTGACAGCTTAGGGGGAGATGTATAAATCCTATGTTAATCACCCAAGTCACCCGAGAATAAATACGCAACCAAATCCAGAAATATATTATACCATCTTAATTATAGGAACAAAACACATTTCTATATCCCTTCAGAAAGAAAAGGGAGCAGTTTGCTGTACTTAAAGAAATAAAAGCATTAGTGACAAATTTCCTCTCAGAATGGGACTGTCCAAGGAGAAGAGTACTTTGAGATTTCAGCACAGTAGCCCAGACTCTCCAAAGTTTAAGAACCTAAACCATTTATCATCAGTGGTGTCCATGGGTGCTGAGTTAAAAACAACAGGTCTCACTTGGTGCCTCCGTGTCCCAAGGCCTATTTGATTTACTCAGCATGATCTCACTTTTCCTCACATCAAGGGACAGGGACAGGTTTGGACCAGGACTGGTCTTTAGTGCAAGCCTCTACTCTTCACCTTGCCAACTTGATCTACTAAGGCTATCCAGCATACCATATCTAAATTCTTCACCATGGCCCTAATAACTATCCTATCGCCCAGTACCATTTCTAAGTCATCTAGACACCTACCAAAGAGGTACGTGACTGAGTTCCATCCTTCTTCCTTTGAGACTTTTCTACTATTATTACCCTCTTATTGCTATTCCTATCAGCACTCCACTAAGGGCTAGGGCAATAGGCTCTACACTGGCCCCATTCTGAGGCTAACTGCCCACAAACTGTATTATATACTTAAGCCATCGGGTTGGAGCACAGTCTTCCATATAACACCTGTAGCATTACAATACTCTTTACCTCACTCCACACCACCTACAGGAAGAACAAGCCCCAGCCCCACCTCATAGTCTTTTTCCTTTAAGCATCCTCTCTAAGGCAGAGGCTCCCACTTGCTTCCTGTCTACTGAGCTCAAAATGTGTAGGAAACTCTTTCTCTCAGGCTTTTTCCCTCAAGTTAAATCTAACCTGCAGTTAACCAAGAGCCAACATAAGGACTCAAAGCAACAACCAAGACTTGTTGTACAGCATTATTCATTCAAGACCTGGGTACTGCATCTTCACCAGGAGCCCATGAGTGGGAATGTGACAATCACACTACACAGACAACTTCAGGTACAGAAATCAGAAGGAAGTACACACAGTCTGCAACTGTGTATAGAGGAGTACAAGAAGTGGCTACACAGAAAGGAATTCTCAGTTGTTTTTTTTTTGTTTTTTTTTTTGTTTTTTTTTGCTGCTTTTGTAACTTAGAAGTTTTGCACTACTTCTCAGTTTGGAATATAGAAATTGAGATTATCGTAACTTTAGCCCCTTGGTACCCAGATTTTAATTTCTAAGACTTTACTCCAATGAAAGAAATGAAGATTCTTAGGAGAAATAGCTCATTCTAGAGGTTGTACAACAATGGCACCAAATGAACCCGGAACGTCTGACAGTATCAAAAAATAAGAAAGTGCTTTAAAAATAAAAAGAGCTGGGTGCCGGTGGCTCACTCCTGTAATCTTAGCCACTAAGAAGGCTAAAATCTGAGGATCGAGGTTTGAAGTTCAATTAAAATTAAACACCAGAAAAAGCTGGTTGAGCTGTGGCTCAAGTGATAGAGTGCTAGACTTGAGCAAAAAAAAATTCAGGGACAGCACCTAGGCCCTGAATTCAAGCCTCAGGAGCAGCACAAAACTAACTATATAAATAAATAAATAAATGCTCCACAATAATGGTGGCACATCGAAGACAACACAGGAGCCAATCAAGTTTGCAGGCAAAAGAGCAATGTGAGCAACGAAATAAATAACCTAGCAGAGAATTATAACCCAGAGACTAAAACAAATGGCCATGAGTCATATTGATATGAAGAACTAGAAAACAAGTAGAAAGAGGTAAATCTGTATAAAGAATCATTCCAAATAATTTATGTCGATATTCCTATTCAAAGAGGCAGACTCCCATCCCTTACCCTTGAGTGAATGTTAATTATTACTTCCTTTCAAAGGGAAAAGAAGAGTGTGACTTTACAGTGGAGGTACCTGACAAACACGACCTGGTCAGGTGGCCACATCATAATCATAGTATACCTTTTGATGTATTTTAATGCAAAAGACACTTCCTGTTTATGGTCTTCTTCATAAAATAATTACAACTTAAGGATTTTAGGAACATCAGTCAAAGCCAAATATACAGGTGTTCTACAAATACCTGAATATTTGCCCTCAAAACTGTCAAGGAAATTTTAAAAAGAATGGCATCCTGAGAAACAAGAACCAAGAGAAACCCAAGGAGACTTGACAAATAAATGCAATGTAGTAGGCTGGATTGAATCCTGGAGCAGGAAAAGCTCACTAGGTAAAAGCTAACAAAATCTAAATCTAAATAAATACACTTTGTTAGTAATGTATCAATTTTGGTTATGACTAATGTACCACGCCAAGAAAGAGGATAAAAATAGGGGAAAGGGGGGAAGAAGGGAATCAGAGGATGACTTTATACTGACTACTGACTGGGAACTTTTCTGTAAATTTAAAACTACTCTAAAATTAAAAGGTCTATTTTTAAAATAACCTTAGGTCTGAATCAACTAGCCTTTCCTCTTTGCAAAAAACAAAGATGGTAAGCCACACTTTATCTCCCACTAGTACTTAGCTATCTTTAGCCACTCTAAGAGCCAATCAGTGCATATTTATGGGCTGGCATTTCCTTCCAGACTCACCACCCTTGCCCACTCCCTGCACTAGCTGAAGTCAATGGTGCACAAGGCTCAGGTCAACATGGTAGGTCAAGCCAGGCAGATGTCCTTCTGCCAGTTTCCTCTGGCCATCAAAAGTAGAACAACCAAGACATCTGAGAAGCAGCTGGTGTTTGCAGAACCCCTTCTGCCTTGTCTTAGGCAACCAGACTTCCAGGATTATTGTTTTCCTCTGTCCAGCCTCCCTGATGTAACTTGTCTGCAAAAATCCAGCCTCACACAGAAAAGCCCTTGATCTGGACCCCAGTTCAGACTACAGGCCCTCTGCATAAGTGTGAGGAGCTTCTGTCCAGCGTAATATGAACTATGTGATTTTCACACCTTTTTGTAGCCATTCAGATGCACCAGTGCCTTTAATGAAAGGAGTATAGGTTCAAAAACCCCAACTTGCAAATACAAAAAAAATCAAAATGTTACGAAATCCAAAACTTTTTAAGCAACAGGTTGATGGTCAACCAGTTTAAGTATTTGCAAATATTTCAATTCCAAAATTTTGAAATCTAAAAGTCTTCTGGTCCCAAGTATCTTGGATAAGGAATAGTTAACCTTACATAGCTGAGAGAGACCAGGAAAATCAAAGGTTCTCACCTTTCAGAAGATCACCAAGAACAAGGAAAACAAGTAGACAGAGAGAAAAAGAGGATGAACATCAGGGAAGTGTCAAGACTGGAAAGGAGAATGATTTCTAAACTTCCTGGTCTTTCAGGACACCAGGAGATTTTATAGCTCCTTCACAAGGTTCTAGTTAGACATACCTGATTCTTAAACTGTTTTAAGAGTGCCCACAATGTCTGTGCATTTCTATAGCTCCAATATATAAATGAGACTCCAGGAAAGAACACTGATCCACGAAGTAGTCCATGAAGAAATTTAAAAAAAAAAAAAAAGCTGGTAAACAAGCCTTTTAGGGAGTTGTAGGAAGGAAATCAGGAAAGAGAAACCTCTAAGTGAAACATGTTTCAAATAGCTCTCCCAATAAGCCTGTGCTCCATTGTGTGGACTCTGGCAAATTTTCCCAATGAAGGTTATGATTCAAAACTTTTAAGTAGGGCCAGGCAAAACTCTAATCCTCAATAGTGGGGGCTGGGAAGGTGGCTCAGTGGTAGAGCGCTTGCCTTGCATGCCTGAGGCCTTGGGTTCGATTCCTCAGCACCACATAAGCAAAAAGAAAAAAGCCAGCAGTGGGGCTGTGGCTCAAGTGGTAGAGCACTAGCCTTGAGCTGAGTAGCTGAGGGACAGTGCCCAGGCCCAGAGTTCAGGCCCCACGACTGGACCCAAAAAAAAAAAATCCTCAAAATCCTCAATAGTCAAGAGGCAGAGATAAGGAGATTCGGGATTTGAGACCAGTCAGAACAAAAAAGTTAAAGATTGGGATGTTGGGATATCACATAGAATAAGGACACCAACTCAAAAGGAAGTTGGCAAGGTAAAGTTTACTTCTGCAGAAGGGTGCACCATTAGCCAGAAAGCTGTCAAGCAAGCACATAGAGCAGGCAGGCTGCTCCCTTTTTATCCCAAACCCAGCAGGCCCTGCCCCTCTGCTCACATTGGCTGAGCTCAGGTTCATAATAGGCAAAAAGATGTGGCTTAATTAACAGGATATAACTATATATAAATTCAAGGAGCTTCTAACAGGATGTCTTAATTAAAGTGCTCAGGAAAAGGATGTGTGTAAGTAAAATATATAATTAACAAGGCCTACCCATCTATATGAAGCAGGAACCCTTCAGGAAATTATTCTCTCAAGATTAACAGAAAGGAAGCAAACTACTTTGATAGAAAAGATGCTTTTTGCAAAGCAAGACTCCATCTCAACAAAAGCCAGGTGTGGCAGTTCACAGCTTTCACCCAACTATATTTGGGAGACAAAAGTAAGAGAAGGCTGGTCAGGGTAAAAGAAAAGCTTATTAACCTACCTAAGAAATAACTAAAGTAACCAATGGTTTTGGCTTCTGGGTTGGCTGGCCTCTTGCATCCCCTTTCAACCCCCCAGTTCCCTGCACATGTCTCCTCCATATAACAGCTCATAAGGAAACCCTGGGCTCATAAGGAGAATAATGGGTTTGGTTATGCTTATTCATAAGGCCAACAGAAACAAAGCTCCAGTGGGCCTGAAACACAGAGAGAAAATAAGAGCCTAAAACAGGCCACAGAGAAGGAAGTTCGCTGGTCCTTCAGAAAACTGGAATCTGGGGTAGGCCCCTTCTAATTCTAAGGAAGGGGCAGTTCTGGAAATGGCCGTGGAAAAGACAGCTAAAGCCATAGGACACTAACTGGTGGAGAACCACTCAGCTAGGCTATAAGCTGGCTCAACCTCCACTGCCATGGATTCCTTCAGGTTCCTGGATAAATGACCAGGTCCTTACACCCACAGAGCATCTGCCTAGGAATAGAACACTGTCAAAACTGGATGTGGAGTTCCAAGCCTCAAGTTGAGCCATAGGCCTTTTTTTTTTGTTTGTTTGTTCACCTCCCTCATCATGATGAAGCCTTCATCAAGTGCAGTGTGTTTCTGTTTAGGGTTGTCTTGCTGGTAGGACAGAGATTTAAACACAGTATGGGTGAGCCAGAAAAGGGAAACACCCACAAATTTAAAATTGTAGTCTCTTTTAGCTTCTCAACATCTCTAACAGACAGCAGTGCCCAGATCTTCCTGTTTAGGTAGAAAAGTCAGCTCCTAAACTGACCATTTAAACATACATAGGGTTTTGAGCTCAGGACTAAAATGTAGGTAGTGTGTGACTTCAACTTCATTTTTGGAACCAGGACACAGAGGCCCTCGAAGCTAACATGGCTGTTTGCAATTCTCCTGACCCAAATATCATCCTCTTCACTCTTGACCTATGCCATACATAAGAGCAGAGTCTGAAAGTCAGGCTCTGGCTCTTCCACTTAGGTTACACCTGACAAAGCTTAGCTTCTTTAACCCTGGAACCATTGCTCTCAGGGGGTAGTAGCAAGAATGGGACACTTTAATCCCTATAAATGCACTGGCACATATTGTTACTATCTCTACAGAACAGCTGACAATCCCAAAAATCTCATTACTTTTCCATCTAGCAGGAAACAGGGGTTCTAGAAGCACTCCAGACACACCACTGTATCAAAGATAGCCAGGAAAGTTTTAAGTACTCAGGTACGCAAGGCCTTGGATGAAGCTAACCAACTCGTGAAAGTACAAACTTAGTCCACTGTACTCACAAGGCAGGAAGAGAATGGGGCTGGATGATCTTTTGAGAATTTCTAGACGAGGCAAGACAATTTTGACAATTTCTAGGTGATTCTGTTCCACTGATGCCACTTTGGTAACAGTGAACTCACTTAGGAACAAAGAGAAGCCTCCAGGAAACCCATCCTTGAGTTCCCCTTGAGTAGCTCTCCTCTATATACATACTGGATGCAGAGTGGCAGCTGAGAGACCTTCCTGACCCTATGAATGGAGGGAGGTCTCTTCCCAGATCCATTGGTTCACTCAGACAGGAGAGTCCCTGCTCTAAGGAGCACTTGGGCTCAACCCTCCTGAGGACAATTAACCTTTGCTACTCATACACAGGACTGCATTTTAGCCTGACTGAACAGACACTCAGGTGATATGTGTATATATACATATATTTGTATATGTTGTATATATTTACTGTATATGTACATATATATGTGTGTGTGTGCATGTATTATGTGTGTATATGTTTATATATTATTTAAATATATATATTTGCATGTACACACACACACACACACACACTGGCCTGGCCTGTATGTCCTGGCAATACCTGACCCAAAATGGGAGTCACCTAACATCAAATAAGCAAAAAATTCTAGAAACTATCAAAAGTTTAAATAAATTCTATAGTATTATTTTCATACTATATGAAAAAATCATTTCTTTATGTGATTTTCCTCTGTACTGATTCTAATTAAATTTTGTAAAGTGTTTGAGATTAAACTTTTTTTTCAGGAAGCAAGTCTTTAGTTATCTTAACTGAAACAGGAAAACATGAGGGGGTAAAAGCTACATGGAGGTGATTTTTAGTAAGATTCTTCGATCAAATCTGGCTTAGTTGTAGCAGGATTAAATGTCTGTAGACTAGCCTTAGTAAACAAATAAGAAGACATTTGTGGGAAATGTTTGAAAATATAAGCTGTTATCATTGTACTCCACACTATTATTTGGAATTACGGTAACCAAGGGATAATACATGGGGCCTATCGAGGCTATCCTCCACCACCACAGAGGGTTCTGCTTTCCTTTCTCCACACTAATGTAGGCCACCACAACCAACATCAGACCATTTCTGGTCTGCTGCCACCTAAAGTAGAAAACCCCCCTGAATCAAAATATAGTATAAAATAAATTTAATCTGTGTAAAATAATGCATGAAATTCAACAGCACAATAGCCTGTTGGGGGGGGGGGGTAGTCATGGAGCACTGTCCCTGAGCTTTTTCATTCAAGGCTAGTTCTCTACCTCTTGGAGCCCCAGAGCCACTTCCAGTTTTCTGGTGGTTAAATGGAGATAAAAGTCTCACAGAATTTCCTGCCCAGGCTGGCTTTGAACCTCAATTCTCAGATCTCAGCCTCCTCAGTAGCTAGGATTATAGGCATGAGCCACCAGTGTTTGGCTCCTTTTTTATTTTTTTTAATATAATGGTACTAAAGTTTGAACTCAGGCTTTCACATTTGCTAGACAGATGCCATGCTTCCAGTTCTTTTATTCTGGCTATTTTGAGATAAGGCCTCACTTTTTGCCAAGGCTGGCCTAGGGCATAATCTTCCTATTAACAACAATCCTATTTGATGCCTTCTCTTTGAAACTGGGATAAACAGGTACTTCTATGCCCAACTACTGGCTGAGAGGGGTCCTTAGAACCAGGATCCTCCAACTTTCAGCTAGGATTATAGACTTGAACCTACTTTACAAAGCAACAGAATTCCAACACTAACTACTTCAAAGAATGCTTTCACGGTTGGATCCTTCTTTAAAAATAAATAAATAAATAAATATAAAACTTGCTGGTGAGCCTTACCCAATACCCAGCAGCATAAAAGGCTGCCTGATTCACCATGGAAAACAACACCCTTTCTCCAGGAACCTGCCATGCCCTCTCTTCCTCTGCTGGTGCAGTCTCATAGTGCTATGACACTGAGAGGCAAAGTGTGGCTCTCAACAACCAGCTCTGCTCCCCAATAAACTTGCAGACTTGGGCAAGCTTCTCGCCCTTTTCTGGGCCTCTTCTAAGGGAAAAGGGAGTAGCTCTGAGAGCTAAGCATCACTTCCCTTTTCCATAGATGCTTTATGCCGAGGGTGCTTCAATCTGAACATATACCACAGATCATCATAAAGCCTGCGCTGAGGCTGTGGGAAGTGACACAAGTGTCAGCCACTCCCTCAGGAAGTCATTGTTCAGAGGATAAGAGTAACCATGAAGAAAAATTAAAAGAGGGTATTTCTTCAGCAAAAGGAGCCAAAATAGCCTGGCTCCTTGAATACTCAATACTGGGCTCATCTCTCCATGGCAGATTGTCTCCCCAGAGGACTGTTACTTCATCTTCCTTCTGAGGCAGAGCCTGATACAGCAGAGAACATCTGCAGGTCTGCAGGAAGAGTCAAGTCTGTATGTGCTGCCCTCTGTATGTATTCATTCCCGTGTCCCTTCTTCTCTGAACAATGAAAGAGACATTAGGAACAGTTTGGTAGAACCCTCCTGTCTCACCAAGAACCCACATTCACTACTTCCATAGCCCAGTCCTCCTCACCCTCTGCTTCTCCCTCCAGATCTCCATCCATGTGGATGGTACTGTTACATCAGGTAAGGCAGACATGAAAAAATGGAAGCACACTAGAAATGGAAAAGAAGCCTTGCTGGAACCATGCCTGACCAGAAGCAACAGGAAGGATGTAACCACTCAACTTTCCACCACTTTTTTTCTCTGGTCGTGGCATTAGATTTCTTTCCATTCCTGCTCCTACAGTGCTTGGCCATTAGCCAATCAAGGAGATTGGCCACCCTGTGAGGGAGCCCAAGTACAGGTGCCTCACCTTTCTCTGGAGAGACATGAATATTATGGGCAGAGAAAAGAACCTTTCTCTTACCAATCTAAGAAACTAAGCATTTAGAAGCCTGAGGTGTTTCCTCAAGATTGCTAGAAAATATGCTTGCATGAGACAAGTAGTTTAAAAGAGACATGAGAGCCAGGTACTGGTGGCTCACACCTGTAATCCTAACTATTCAGGAGGCTGAGATCTGAGGATTGTAGTTCAAAGCCAGCCTGGGCAGGAAAGTTCATGAGATTCTTATCTCCAATAAACTACTTAGGAAAGTGGCTCAAGTGGTAGAGTGCTAGCCTTGAACAAAAGAAGCTCAGGGAGAGAGCTTAGACCCAGAACCGGCCAAAAATAAAAATGGGGGGGGGGGGGGAGAGGTATCATGGGTTTCCAACACAACAGAGCTCGGAAGGTGGCTCAGTGGTAGAGTGCTTGCCTCGCATGCATGAGGCCCTGGGTTCGATTCCTCAGCACCACATAAGCAAAAAGAAAAAAGCAGGAAGTGGCACTGTGGCTCAAGTGGTAGAGCGCTAGTCTTGAGCTGAAGAGCTGAGGGACAGTGCCCAGGCCCAGAGCTCAGGCCCCACAACCGACAAAACAAAACAAAACAAAAAAAACAGATATTGTCCACTATAGTTCCAATCCTCTACCCTATGAATTTGGTGGTTGATCTATGCCTACACATACTCACTGGCAATAACCAGCAGTCTGAGCTTTGTGAATCCTGCTTTGCCACTGAGCAGCTGGGAGACTCTAGCCTCTTGCTTATAAAATGGGATGGCAGACACTTTATCAAACAGGATGCTCAGAAGTAAATGAAGCTGTGCTTGCTGGGGTTGAGTACAAAAACCAGAATTGGATGAGGTTCCAAAACACTTAAATGGTCCTAATGTTCATGGTGAGTGCTCGTTAAGTTTAGCTTAAAATATTCGAGAGAAGGTCCCTTTCCTAAGCAACTGGAGGGAGGATGGGAAAGAGAGTGAACACAGAAATGCCGGCAGGGGTCAGCATGGGCACTCAGCTAGAGAAGCAGAAAAAAACCACCCAAGTGAGCCCTAGGCCACATGAAAGCCAAAGCACTCTCACTGAAAGTCCCAGCAGAAGCCAAGAGAAGCTAGAAGCTAGAAGCCTCAACAGGAGCCAGAGCCAACCACAGAGCTGAAAGAAGTAGTCGCTTCCATCATTCTAAGAAAGAAAAATGCTCAGTCAGCTCCTTTCAGAGACCTGAAAGCCAGCCACTGGAGACTTCAGTAACTTATAACCAGTAACTAAGGAACTCTGAGCACTGAGAAACAAAAAACTATGAAACAGATTCAGGAACATGAACTATTGTGAATTTTCAATAATATACACGTTTGTAAAATATACATGCTCATTTCAAGAGTACTTTTCTTCAACTTTTTCTAGAATTATATAGTGATTTTCTTTTCACCTTTATCCTTTGATTATCATCCACCAGGGCAAGAACTGTGTGTTTTATCTACTACTTCTCTTTTACCTGCTGGGCTGCCTAGCTAAAAAGGCATTCAGTAAGTTGAGTCCACACCCCCTCCTAATGCACTACTTTTTTGGGTAGAATCACAGTCTGTCGTATAAGTTACCTGACCTCACTCACGCAACAGCTGAGACCAAGAACTCACATTGGGTAAGAACCCAGGACAGACTTTTACTGGGTTACCCTTTCTGTTCCATACCATGTATGTAACACCATTTCCTTTCTTCCATGGCTGACTGGTTGTTCTCTTATTACTACGCAAATGAACAGAAATAAAACTATAATTTGTTTATTCAACAAACAAGTCCATAGAACCACCACAGTACCTGACTTGGAAACTCATTTTTTCAGATCAATATAACAACTCAGAAAAATGAAAGGGGATTTTCATTCAGCAAGGCCCAGCAACATAACCCTACCCAGGAGACAAGGAAAGAGTCATGGCCATCACTCAGCCTCCCAAACCTCAGCTTTCTCATTTCTCATTATGCCCACTTTATGTTGGACAAGACAGTCCTCATAAACCTATACTGTGAGTCAAATAATGCTTTTAGCCCATAAGTATTTATTTCCCTTCCACAGGGAAAAAAAACTACCCAGGTAATTAAACTGGAGATTGTAATACAGTGAGGTTATTTTAGATTAGGTTGGTAGGCCTTAAATTATATAAATAATAAAAAGGAGGCTGAGGGGGATTTCAGAGAAAAGAGAACAAGGTTATAAAATGGAAGCAGAGGAAAAGAGAGTCACAGAGAAAAGACAGTATGACTCTGAAGATGGAGGAAGGCAATAATGAGCTATGGAATGTTTGAAGCCACTAGAAGACAGAAGAACTAAGGCATGGCTTTCTCCTGCAGCTATCTGGAAAGAGTATGGCTACACTAACACCTTGATCCACCTATTGATACTGATACTGGACTTCTGCCTCCAGAACAAGGAGAGACTACATTTCTGTTGTTTTAAGCTACCACATTTGTTACAGAAGCCCCAGGAAACTGATACAAAGGTTCAATGTATGACATATGGTAAAGCCTCTAGAAATCCAATTCATGAAAGATACTACCCTAGACTATCAGTCCATCCCCCAAAGCTATGTAAAAACCTACAGCCTTTTGCTAAAAAAGCAAAAGTGCCTTCCTAGAGTGTGCCTCACTTGAATCTGTCCTAAATGGAGGTAGGGACAGTTCTCAAGGCTACTCAAAGACTCTTAGCTTGTTCCCACATAAACCTAATCTTGCCATATACAAAATGTCCAGTTCAATTAACTTAAAGAGTTCAAAGGATGGCCTATGCTGAAATCTCATTTCAGGTATAACAGATTGTGACCATAACCACCTCACCTGAATAAATAGCCCAAATCCTCCCTGCAGTCCACAGGCCTTGCAGCTGCCAAGAAGACTGGCCCACACTGGAGAAAGACAAAGTTGACAAGCAAGAGACAGGGTCAACTAACAACTAACTGTCTCTCCAAAATGCTTCTTAGCATCTTTTTGTGCAAAGAACTTTCCCTCCCCTCTAAAGCTTCTTCCTATTAATTTCTTCAGCCCTTGATCCATGCACACCGACTCTCTATTTTCCTTCTTGAGGAGTAAGTCTAAGTGTCGAAATCTGCTATTTGCAAAATTTCCACTTCCTCGTTGTTCTTGGTTTCCCTTGTGTAAACTACAGGCTCAGTTTCCTGGATTGCTAAAGCATGAGGCCCCATGATCCTAAGGACCCTTCTGATCCCTTTGGTTTGATGGGCATTTCTCTCACTGAGTCAGCAGCCCTCAGCATGAGTTCAATATAGAGCCTTAAAACCTCAAGGGTATTTAAAAAAAAAAAAAAAAAAAGAACAGAAAGAAGCAAGCTGCCTCTTTCCTGGAAATTGCCATCTGCAAGCCCTCTAAGCTATCTTCTCTGCACCCAGACTTCTGTGGCCTTCTGCCAGAGCTGGGTTCACTCAACAGAGACCTTGTGTTGCAAGCTAGCTGATGTTTACTGCCAGAGCAGTACTCACAGAGTGGGCCAGGCCAGGAGCAAGAGCTGCCTCAGTGTTCCTCAGCCAACTGCATTCATGAAACAGACTTTGGAGGACTAATGGCCACAGTTTGCTAGATCTTTACTCACCCACAGAGGCTTATTTAGGGTTCTAATCTACCTGAAGCAGTCTCATATGCAAACACTTGAGAGCTCTTTGGAAGGGGTTATCCGATTCTGCTCTCTGGTGTATCTGCATGGTCAGCTAAAAATAGTGACTTCCTTTGTACCCCTAAACTACTTATTAGAAAAGTAAGAATAGGCAGGTGTGTTCCCAGAAGCTTATCTATCTCCTGGTCCTGAAGGTAAACTACATACAAGTCTTCTACCAATCACCATGCTGCTGCTATGTGACATACTTTCACACAATTATTATTATACCATCTTGGAGATGTAGCAGCTGAAGTCAACCTTTCCATGTGGCTCTGTAAAATGTATCTAAAATGCCAAATTAAATCTAAGCCCACACCCTCCTTCTAGCTGGATGATAATCATTCCATAGCAAGGGAAGGAGAAGAGGGAGCAGCCTTTTCAAAAGCTAACAGCCAAGAAGAGGTTGGTAAGAGCCTAACGTGTACCTAGAAAGCTCTGGGTAAGGCACCTACCACACAGGTGTCAGTGGGGAGACATGCAACTGGACAAAAGAATGCAAAACTTCTTATGTTCCGATGATCTATTGTAATATAAAGGTCAACATGTGTAGCAACTGTGCAGCTTGACACCATGAAAATAAAAATTGTTTAATGTATGTTTATGCATGCCTACTAGCTTACATATAGATTACCTTGAGAAGCACATGCCATTGGCATTTCTGAGGAGGGGATCTGGAAGGCTAAAGGATGGGACAGGAAACAGACTTAGCCATATAACCTATCATTTACATTTTATTTTTGGTCAGTCCTGGGGCTTGAACTAAGGGTCTGGGTGCTATCCCTGAACCTTTATGCTCAAGGCTAGTACTCTACCACTATGAGCCACAGTTCCACTTCCGGATTAGTAGTAGCTAATTAAAGATAAGAGTCTCACAGACTTTCCTGCCTGGGCCGGCTTCAAACCATGGCCCTCAGATCTCAGCCTAGGATTACAGTCGTGAACCACCAGTGCCTGATCTAATTTACCATTTTTTAGCCATGAAAATGTTTTTCCAACTGAAAAAAATAAAATATTACTAGCCAAGTGCCGGTGGCTCATGCCTATACACCTAGCTTCTCAGAAGGCTGAGATCTGAGGATTGTGGTTCAAAGGCAGCCCTGGCAGGAAAGCCCATGAGAATTTTCTCTCCAGTAAACTACTCAGAAAAAAGCCGGCTCAAGTGGTAGAACACTAGCCTTGAGCACAAAAAAAAGCTTAGGGACACAGCCCAGGCCCCAGGATCAGCCAAAAAATATAAATAAATTATATATGTGTGTGTGTGTGTGTGTGTATATATATATATATAATTACTAAATTTGACAAATCAAGCTAAGAACCAGCAGGTTTTAAGAACTCTCACCAAGTGACATTAGTACAATGCCCTAAAGAGAGGGCAGAAGACTTTAAGGGGTCCTTGTCTGGATCACTGTCCACATACACTCAGGTGAGAGAAGCAAAGAGAGAACCCCACCACTGCTGGTGATAACTGCCATCGCCTGACCACTGACAGCATCTCTTGCTCTTGGCCCTTCCCTTCCTCATTCTCCAGCACAGCTCCTTCCACTGTTTTCCTTCTCCTGCTGTCACATTAGATAACAGTAAATTCTATGCTCCAAGTCAGAGTCTTAGAAATGGAGGGTGGCGTAGCAGAATCACAAGTTATCTTTCACTATCAAACCATCCTTCACAGCCACAAGCCTAAGGACTTCACTGTGCTTTATGTCCACACTGTACCTTCTGCAGAGACCCAACAAGGTCACAGGAAGAGTGATGATACTGGAAGGTGTAGAAGTTAACCTCTCAGCTGTTTCTCTGTGAGGACAGCCCCTACAACAGTTGGTGCTATCTAGGAACCCAGATAGCTGAGGTTCTTTACAACCCAGTGCTGCTTCTTCCTCACAATCAGCAGTGTTTCACAGGTGGTTTGAAGGGGTATAGAATATTCTTCTCTAGGGCTGGATTTCACAGACATGGCTTCAATTCCCACACTATGGGCATCTAGGATACCTTGCATGTGGCTTGGCACTGCATCCACCCTTATCAGGACCCATCACCATTGAGGGCTCAGTGTGCTGAGGACCCATACCAGTAGAAGTGACCCTGAGTGCAGACAAGGAAGCCCAATCTTGGCCCACAGAGACCCAAGATGAGTAGTTAGAGCCAGGTATGGTTTTATATGAATTGTTATAATCCAAGAAAGGATCACTTCAAACTACAAGAATGACTGTAGAATAGCTTCTATCATTTAAAACAATAATACAGACAAAAGCAAAACCATGATATAAATATAAAAAATGTCTAAAGACTTTCCAGTGGATAATTAAGTCCCAAACCTTTTAAAGAGCTAACAAGCCTCAAGCTCCTACGTGAGCAAGCACCTAGGCTCTTTTTATCACTTCTCTCTTGAAACCCCATTTCCTGTCTTGACACAGAACTCATCCTTCATTGGAGTCTCATGATGCTACCTCAAACACATGAGGGGAGAAGACCACCTTTGCTGGTGCCCTTATTTTTCCAGGCTTCTCTTTATCTTTTAGTACTTGCATACATTTGCATACACACAAGTATATGGGGAGAAATTTACTTTAAGTTGATTACATTTAAAAAGCAAATCCAAAAACAAGATGCTTAAACTGTAAGAAGTAGCACCTTCTGACCCAAAAGAGCAGAGCAGATCCCAGGCTCTAGTCCTCTGGATGAGAGGGTTAATGTGCCTAAGACAAAAAGAGCACAGCTTCTGCCTGTGACAGGCACATGGGATAAGGTAAACATTCTGGTTTAACCTGAAGAACTTATTGGGGCTCCTTCTCCTCAGATGGACTAAAGCCCAGCTCAACCTCTAGTAAGTGGCTATCTTCTCAGAGGACAAAAGATTTTCCTTGTTACTTACAATAATGACTGAATGACTTTGTTCATTCATTTACCACAACAAATACTGACTATATGCCTACTTTATGCCAGGCGCTGTGGGTCACTCTGGAGATACAGGAGAACTGGGTTATTGTCCCTGCCTTGATGGACATGCAAGTATTATGCAACCCAGATCCACAATGTTCAAAGAGCATGTCCTCAGAAAGCTCTGGCAATCTTCACCCTTGTGAATGCCATTGGGGGCCACCCTGTTCCCCAAGAAACACAGAAAGACTAACATAGTAAGTGATTTCATCAGGCCTTTCAGGAATAACTGTGAGGGGTCACACACCAGGAGGCTAAGGGAGCTAGCCAAGCCTGGGTATGGGTGAGTCAGGTTGTGCCTGACAGAGCGTGTTACTTTTATTATTTTGCCTTTTGGCTGCCCAACACTGACCACCATCCCTTTTCTCCTAATAACACTTTCCTAAACCATGTGACTTCTTCCCCTTGGCTACTCCAAATCTGTACCATCTAGGTTGTTCTCTAGGAGCATAGCTCCTGAATGACAAAGCTCTGCCTCAACATGCTATGATCCTGACCTATTACAATATTCCGTGTCCTGTGGAACTTCCAATCACACTTGTGCCAAATAGGTCACTAAAGACCAAGAGCTTCAGTGTCTTTACACTTCTTGTGTCTCCATCTTGATTCTTCCCAAGGGTCCACTATATATATATATATCTCCAACAAATGTGACCAGAGGGGAATGGATGGAACTAGAGCAAATCATTTTGAGCAAGGTAAGCCAAGAGCAAAGGGATAAACAGCACATGGTCTCCCTGATATGTGGATGCTAAAGCTAAACTGCAAGGAGATATGACAAAGTAAACAGGACTCGAGAAACTAACGACAGCCACTCATTTCTTCGTATCATTGCTAAATGACTCCGTGTTCTTTGAACACATATATAGTATATATATGCACACAATGGAGGGAAGCCAGGAAAAGGACCCAGAATAAGTGGGAAACGGAACAACATACATTAAAGGGGCCTATCAGCTGCACTGGACATAGAAGAAAAAGAACTAAACAACCCAAAGACAGCAATGGGAAGGAAGGGATGAGAGGGAAAGAGGGAATAGCCTACACTAAGCAAAAAGAAAGAAATGTAATCATCACCTGATGTGGAAGAAATAATTGTATTGTCAAAGCTCATAGAATTCACAAACTTTATAGACCATAATGACAATATGCTTTGTGAAGGTTAAAATGTGCTTGTGACTTTAACTAAGTATCACTCTCCCAAAATACTGTGAAATTTATGTAATCACCTAATCTCAATTCTTAAAATAAAAAAAAAAAAAAAAGAAGAAGAAGAAAAGTGAGAGAAGGGTTTGGTTAGGGGGAAAAAAAAAAAAAAAAAAACTGTGACCAGAGCCAGTAGCCACACAAAGTGGTGAAAGTCACCTTCCAAAATGTGCCAAACATTTGAGAATCACAGCCTCATCGGCACTTTTCTCCAAGTCAACCTCCATCAGTGCTTCCTTTCCCTTTAAGAATAGCAGACAGCAATAGCAATAGGATATGGACTTGTTACCTTGCTCATATAACTGTAACCCCTCTGTACAGTATCTTTACAATAAAACATACATATGAGAGTAGAAGACAGATCTACTTCCTTCCTGGCCCTGGCCTTTCGCTTTCTACATATCCTAACTGCTACTATTAGCTACTAAAACCACCTGGAAGATAATTACCAATTCAAGTACTGTTCAGTGGCAACAATTCATAGCAGGATACTGAGAAAGACATGCTCATTTACTGCCTATCAGATGCTATTCCAAGGCCAGATAAAGTGAGTGAAAGGATTATTTGTTTGAGGCTTTTTAAAAAGTAAAGTTACCCAGACTCCAGTGACTCCTATCTGTAAACCTAACTACTCAGAAGGCTGAGATCTTTAGATTGTGGTTTGAGATTGCAGACAAGAAAGTTCATAAGACTCTTACCTCCAATAAACTACTTAGAAAAAGCCAGAAATGGCACTGGCTTAAGTGGGAGAACAGTAGCCTTGAACATGAAGAGGCTCAGAGACAATGCCCAGGGTCTGAGTTCAAGCTCCAGGACCACCTCCCCACCCCACCCCCCAAAAAAGCCAAGTTAAGCTGGACGTAGGAGGCTCACACCTATAATTCTCACCAGTCAGGTGGCTAAGAATCTAGAATCAAGGTTCAGAGTCAGCTTACATAGACAAATCCACAAGACTCTTATTTTCAATTAATCTGCAAAAAAGGTGAAGGGAAGTATGTCACAAAGTGATAGAGTACCAGCCAAGTAGAGCAAGAGTGCAAGGCCCTGAGTTCAAGCCCCAGTACCAAAACTTAGAAAAAACCTACAAAAGCTGGGAAAAATAGTTATTACAGATTAGCACATTTTTATCATTGGTTTTACAAACATAATCCTTATTTTAGAAACATGAATTTAGGGACTGTTCCTTTACATAATTCTGGAGATTGAACTCAGAGACTTGAGCTTGGTAGGCAGGCACTCTACTACTCTACCCCACTTTTGCCGTGGTCATTTTCTAGGTAGGATCTCCTGGGCTGTGATCCTTCTACTTATGCTTCCCTGAGTTGCTGGAGATATAAGGGCAAGCCACTGGTGCTCAACTACTGTGCTTCCCTTAGAGCTGGGATAACGTGTCACACTGTACTCAACCACTGGTTGAGATCTTATAAACTTCTTTGTTGTTGGTGGTGGTGGTGGTGGTGGTGGTCTTGGGGCTTGAACTCTGGGCCTGAACACTGTCCCTCAGCTCTTCAGCTCAAGGCTAGTGCTCTACCACTTGTGCCACTGCACCACTTCCAGTTTTCTGAGTGGTTTATTGGAGATAAGAGTCTCATGGACTTTCCTGCCCAGGCTGGCTTTGAACCTCAATCCTCAGATCGCAGACTCCTGAGTAGCTAGGATTATAGGCATGAGGCACCAGCACCCAGCCTCCCAAACTTCTTGTTGCATGGGCTGGCTTCAAATGATGATACCCTGATTACTACCTCCCAAGTAGCTAGGCTTGAGCCACTGCACCAGCTCTACAAGATTCCTGAATATTCAGCACACATTTATGTCCATAACTCCATAGGATTCTAGGCAGTCTTCAAGCAAAGCATGGCTCCTCCAGGGAGCCCAATCTCCCAGGCCTTTTGCCTATCAGACAACAGGGTGTATGGGAGTGGTGTGTTTTGTGTATGTGCACTCATTTAGAGTGACAGAGCAGCTGGCCTGAGCAAATATGAGTGTTTTTAAGTACAAGGAAAGTCCAAACTTCTTTCTATCTATGCCTGTTCCTGGGTCTGATATCCCTCCAAAAAACCTTTCTTTTGACTTCAGAAACTGCTAGTACTTACTGTTCTTAAAAGGCAACTTATCCAAAAACAACATGTTGGGTTGCTGGTGTCTAGAATAAGTTTCAGATTTCTTCTCCTTGAGATAGGGCACAATGAAGTTGCCCTCCTAAAGGAAACTTGGGATATGACGGAGGAAAGGAAGGATAGAGAGATAGACAGACCAAACACTTGTCCTCAATGCAGCTGAGGAGGTGGACCTTCCTACTCAGGGGAGGGGATTGTCTATGAAAGACTCAAGAAGAATAGTGCAGTTGGGGAGATGGGAAGAGATGGCAAGGGAAAACAAAGGAGGAGGCAACAATGCTTGATAAGAAATGTACTCATTACCTTGCCCATGTAATTGTAACTCCTCTGTACAGTATTTTCACAATAAAAAAAAAAAAGGAGAGTAGTAAACTGTTCCTCCCCTGGTAACCATAGGAGACTTTGTCTCTCTATGGACTCCCTCTAACTTTGAGACCCCTCCCAGTTTAGGCACCTCAATCCTAGGCACTAAACTGGACCTTGACCTCTGACTGGACAACCCACCTCTAAGACTCAGGAAGTCCTGCCCTTCTAGCTATATCCCACAGGTCCAGAAACACCACAGGAGTCTTGGTAAAAAACAGCTCTGATCTGAGAGTCTCAGCACTGCCCCTGAGACTTTAGATTCGAATTCTACTATATCCTGTAAATGAGGAAAATAAGGCACAAAGAAATAAAAATGATCTCTTTCAAGCTCAACCAAGGAAGCACACACAGAAGTGAGAACAGAGATTTTTAGTCTTTCCCAATTGTTAGCCCAAAGAAATCACCCCAATATTCTCCCAATATTTTCTTAACAAGTAAAAATACCCATCTTTCAAAAAGTTAACAACTTGCAGAAGCGATGCAGTTATTTGCCATGAATATTTTTCTTCTCTCCTTTCTCCTTTGTAACAGATCTAGAACCCATGGGCCAACTTGTTAGACAAGGCTGCTAAAGTGGATTAAAGTGGATAAGGCTGTCCACCTCAACTGAAGCTGGGTATAGCCAGGAGTTCAATTCTTGCCCGTGAGCTCTAAGCCTGAAGTTTTGTGAGATACTTTCAGGAAGTTTGCCCTTCTTAAGCCTAGCATTTGGAATGCAGCTGCTACTAATAATACTGTCATTAAACGTCAGAGGTTGAACCCAGGGCTTCATGATTACCAGGCAAATACTCTACCACTGAACTAAATCTCATCCATAGCTGGTATTTGGAATACTATAATTTTGCTATACCTCAAGCTAGGATCCTAGAGGTGAGGCCCTGAGCCTCACCCTTTTTATGGAAGAAACAAGCTCTGGCTGCTCATCTCCACATTTCAGTATAGGTAAGACAAATAAATGCCTATCCAAACTTTTTTTCTTCAGATTTTTTTCTGAATAGTCATATCTAATCTCAATGCTCTCACCACTTCTTATTTATATCAATGATATAGAATGTCAGTTATTGGAGTATTTTAGATTTAGGCTTAGTAACAACTGTGTTTCCAGAAAGAGGTCTTTAATAAAAGCATTTTCTAATTTACCCTAGGCTCCACAATAGTGTGAGAATAGTCTCATGAGGCTCTTTAAGCCTAACAAGATTCGTTCTACTGTAGAGTTACATTATAAAACAGTTTCTCCCTAGTAAAATAAACAGTTGAGTTACATTATAAAACAGTTTCTCCCTAGTAAAATAAATAGTTATAATCCTAAAAAAGCTACCAATCCTATTTCTGGGCAGCCTGAGTAGCAAGTGCAAACAGCTTTCACATTCCAAATTCCTGTTTACTGCCCCAAAACTTTAATAGCTTGCTGTGCATATTTAGTGGAGACAAATCTAGGTTATGAAGTAAAAATAGCCCATTTTCATTCATTACACTTAGTCCACTGAGTTAAGTTCACGGTGTAAACCACAACAGCTAGTCACCAGGACCAATAATGGTAAAAATTGTTAACAATTTACAAAACTGCCGATCTGTTAGTCTATAACACAGGTTCAAGGAATGACACAATGATGACTGTCCTGGAATTTGATTCATTTGATCATTTCTCATCTAATTTCACCATTTCTCATCAAATCTCATAATTTCTCATATAATTCTGCTTGAAATGAGTCACACTATTAAAAAGACTCCAAGTCGACAAAGGAATTCTGAACAAATGAGAGGTATTACAATACCTGACTTCAAAACATACTACTACAAGCAATTGTGCAGTATATGGTGCTGGCATTAAAAATAGATACATAGACCAACAGAGCAAAATTTTTTCAAAAAAAGACATAAACCAACCTATTTACAATCAACAGATTTTCTATAAAGCCAGCAAGAGCATAATTGGAGAAAGTGGGAAGTCCCTTCAATAAAAGGTAAGGACAGGAGGGAAAAACTGGGAGAGTGCAAGGGAAGGTATGACAATGTCCAAAAAGAAATGTACTCATCACCTGACTTATGTAACTGTAACCCCTCTGTATATCACCTTTATAATAATAAAAAAAAACTTAAGTGCCAGGGAAACTGGTTATTCATATTCAAAGGAAAGAAACTATAGACTCCTATCTCTTGCTGTATTAAAAATGATTACTTCAAAATGGACCTAAATGTAAGACATGAAACTATCAAGTTACAAAGAAATTCATTGGGAAATGATTCAGGACATTAGTCTTTGCAAAAGTTTTTGGTTATGACCCCAAAAGCACAGGCAACAAGAAAATTGATAAATGAGATTCCATCAAACTAAAAAGAGATTCAGCAGAGCAGAGGAAACAACCAACAAAGTAGAGAAACAACCTACAGAATTGGAGAAAATGCCTGAAAACTAGTTGAACAAGGAATTAACATTCAGAAGGAACACAAATAACTCAACAGAAAAAAAACTCAATAGATATTTCTTGAAACAGGATGTATACGTGGCCAACAAGCATATATAAAAATGCTCAGCATCACTGATCAGGAAAATGCAAATCAAAACCACAATGAGAAGAATTTTACCCCAATTAGAATGGCTATTATCAAAGATAAAAACCTGCCTGTAAGACTCAGTACTCAGGAGGCTGAGGTGGAAGGGAGCACAAGACCAGCAAGGACAACATAATGGGATCCTATCTCAGAGAGACAGAGACAGAAAAACACAGACACAAACAAAAACACATATGCTGGCCAGGATGCACTTTCATACACTGTGGAAATGTAAACTAGTACAGCCATTATGGAGAACAGTATAATGTCACCTAAAAAAACTAGATCTGACATATGATCCAGCAACCCCACTATAGACTATACAATTCAAAGAAACTGTAATCAGTTATTGTGAAGAAGCATCTGCATATTGTGCCTACTGCAGTACTACAAATGATCACAACAGCCAAGACATGGACTCAAACTAGGTACTTTTGAAAGTTTAATGAATACAGAAAATGTATATAGGCACAATGGAGTATTATTCAGCCATTAAAAGGGACTCAGGATGTGACTCAAGTGGTAGAGTGCTTGCCTAGTCCCTGAGTTCAATCCTTAGCATTGCCAAAAATAATAAACAGATAGATGATTGATAGATTTTTGTTATTTGCAACAATGAAGATGAAACGAGAAGAAATTATGTTAATAAGTCAGGCATAGATAGACAAAAAAACATGTGTTGTCACATATAAGTAGGAGCTAAAAAGCTGATCTCAATCAGTAGCGATTAGAATATTGGCTACTAGAACCTGGGAAAGGGAAAGAGGCTGGAAAGAGAACACATATGGGTACAGAGTACAGCTGGGTAGGATAACTTCTGTAACTACCCTACTCTGTAGCAGAGTAGGATAACTATGGTTGACAACCAATTGAATGTTTCAGAATTGTAGTGAGGACGTTGAACATTCCCAACAATAAGAAACGATAAATGTCTAAGATAACAGACAAGCCAATTACATTGCTGTAACCATTACACACAGCATACAGGTTCTGAAAAATAATGCTGTACACTATAAATATGTACAATTATTTACGTGCCAATTAGTTAGGCTCAGTATCTCACATCAGTAATTCCAGATATTTGGGAGGTAGAAATAGAAGGACAGCAGGGTGAAATCAGCCCAGGCAAAAAAAATAATAAAACTATCTCAAAGACGAAACAGAGACAAATGAAGAGAAGAAGTGGGAGGATGCACTCAAAATTCAATGTTTATCCTACAAAATTAAGAAAAGTGAATGGGATGGAAGTGATGGGTGAAAATGTTGAAAGGGGTGACATTGAGCAAGATACTCAACTCTCAAACTGCTTTGTTGAATGATAACTCCTATGTACAACTACTTAAAGATAATAGAAATATTTTAAACATTGTTTTTCTTGGGGGGGAAGAACTAACCAGGCATTGTGGCATGCATTGGTAGGAGAATCATAGTTTAAGGCTGACCCAGGCAAAAAGCATGAGAAGCTATCTGAAAACAACTAAAGCAAAAAGGGTTGGAGATGTGGCTCAAGTGGTAGAGCACCTGCCTAGCAAGCACAAGGCCTGAAGTTCAAACTCCAGCACTGCCAAAAATAAAAAGAGAACTAAAATGGGCTAAAATTAGGAGAAAAACAAATCATAGAAAAGGTAAGTGAAGGAGACAGGAAATGATATCCAGCCACAAGGAAGGAAACACCATCCAGACTTGAACCAGTGTGTATAAATTATTAGGGGGAGAAGCATGCTGGAGTACAGTGGTATCCATCTGTTCATAGGAAAAGGACAAGGCTTTGGATTGTATCATAAATCCTGCAATGTACTGGGAAGTGTCCACCAAGATCTCAGAAAGAGGGATGTGAGGACAGAGAGCAAGCTGGGGATCTGGGGAAAGGGTCTGCATGCCCTATGTAGGCCAAGAAGAACATGATCTGCAGTACCCATGCAATTCCCCTCTCCATTAATACCCCTGGGCACTTCAGGGCCTCTGACTCACAGGAGTTTCTGCTACTCTAGAAATCTACTGCTGAATCACTGCAGATGAGAGAAGTGAAAGGAGAAGAAGCAGGATTTCCAAGGCAACAAAGCAGGGAAGCAGGACTTCCCTAAATAGGCACTGTTGTGTGTTAGCCCAATGCTAACAGATCAAAAACACCCAACACTCCATCCATGCAGCCCTCAGGCACTATCAAACCTCCATTCTGCCACTGGAAAGGATGCTGAGTAGGACAGAAATGAAAGAATCCTTTCTCAACATGAAGAGGAGGGAAGAGGGTAAGATTCAGGCATGACTGGACCAAGTTATAGGCACACTGGAAGTAAACCTAAATGAGACCGTTAGTTCTTCCCTCTAACCTGAGGTGGGCATTATCTACCAGAGGGTGTTTCCCCCAAGACTAAAATCCACTCTCCCACTTCCATTTCCTTTTCCAAATCAGGGAAAGACTCAGGATACATTGACATTTCTTGGCACTTAATCTCATCCTCATTAGGGTCTATCATCATCCTATCACTATTTATTACCACCCAATTATGTGATGTGATCATTTCATTTGAGAGTTGTATATGGAGAACGCAATCAAAGCAATAACTAAGAACCCAAAGCAATAACTAAGAACCGTGAAAATATTCAGCATTTTACCACACACAATCACAGATTTATATGCTTAACTTTTTTTTAAGTGCTGGCTGGGTGCCTGTGGCTTAACCTTGTAATCCTAACTACTCAGGAGGCTGAGATCTGAAGATCATTCCTAATTGGATCTTGTTCCCCAGAAACACTAGGTGCCTAAATATGCTTCCCACAGTTTTAGAATTTATACTAGGTCATCTTTCTTAAAAATCCAGGTTAATGGGTTAACAAATGTATACCCTTTAAAATGCACATGTTAGAGGGAGAAAAAAAAGCAGTCTACATCTAGAGTGAAAAATCTGATCAGACAGCTCCTATATAACAGCAGCTGGTACCAGCAGCATGAAGGCTTTGCTTCAAGGTGGGGTGCAGGAAGGGGCAGAAGATTGAGTAGTAGACCTGAGAATTCTACCTAGGAAAATACAACAAGAAGGATGCTTCAGGAACCTGAGGACTGGAGAATTGTCAAGTGTGTGAGATAGGGCTCTGGGAAGGAAAGGAGCTGGGAAAAGTAAATGATTTACTCCTGTAGAGTCCCCATCCCTCCTCCTAGAGGTCAGAGAACATTCTTAGTCTTCCTGACTTGATTCCAGCAAATGGATGCCTTATTTTTATTAGGAAGTGACAGCTGAGCCAATGAAGTACCCAGTCATACATATGTGTTTGCCTGGTCCAGGTCAGGGTTATAGGCAAACACCAGGAAACCACTAGGCTGGCTGGTAGACACCGACCTAATGACCATCACAGAACACAAGGAAGATGTAAGCAAAAGAAGAAAGAGGAGAAGAGCACAAAGAAGCCAGACCCTTGCTTCCCAATTTCAAGAAAGGGTTGATGAGAGATTAGCCTTGCAGAGAAAAGGCTGATCTAGTCTCAAGTTTTGACACTAGGCCATGTGCTCTAAGCACATGGTTGACTCATCATAAAAGCTCAGGTTCCTGTGGTTACTAAGCACCAGAGGCTGCTCCAAGCACTTGAAGAGTATGAATCTATCCCATACTCCAACAAGCCTCTGTGATTGCTGCCACCATCAGCAGAGTTTTACAGATGGAGAAATGGCATGGAAAGATTAAGCTACTTGCCTAAAGTTGTAAGGCTATTTGAGGTCTCAGGAAGCACAGCTCCAGAGTGATGACAGACCTAGGAATAAAACTGATGCTTTTCAAAGATGTATATGCTCAATACATGACTAAGTAAATAATTTCCTGATTTATAAAGTAAAAAATAATGAAAATAGAAATTATTCACACTGGAGAATCTAAGTATTTCTCATCCTTACACTGATACATAAAGCCCTTATTTTTAAATCCTGTGAAGGAAGTTCACTTATTCAATAGAAATGACCCTAGATCATGACAGACCTGAGTTTGAATCCAGTGTGAACCCTCATGCTTCTTCCATGCCACAGCTTAAGACCACTCAGGAGATACCTGAAAGACCTGACCCAGGTCTGGAATGTAGCGGGTACTCAGAAAAAGTTGGGTTCCTGCTCCTTTAGGATTAAAAAAATAAATAAATACTTAAAGAGCCTCCCAGGCTGCCAAGAATCAAGCCCAAAGTTAAAATAACTTCTCTAGGAAGATCAAGAACAGGCAAAGGATATGAACAGGTAATTCCCAGAAGCTAGAATATAAATTAGCATGGAAAGGTTTTCAATACTTTTGGCAATTTGGAAAATGTAATTAAAACAATAATGCCTTCTCTGCCCATTAGACTGACCACATTAACAAGACATATCCTGTTCAGTGCAGGCCAAGTCAGAGGGAAGTGAACAATTTTGTCAACTAATGGAAGGGGTATAAACTGAAAAACTGTCCTGGTAGACAATTTGCTCCTTGCCCCAGAAATCCTTCTAGAAATCTAAAAACTGAAATGAGTGTTAACAATGATGTGGTTCATAGATTCCAAGCCATTTTTAGATCAATAAATGTGAAACAATCTCAATGCTCATCAACAGATGGCTAAATAAATTGTCGAATGCCCACAATTTAGAGTGTAGACCCATACACACAAAATTCCTATCAGTCCAGAAAAACCTCCAGAACATAGCATCAATTTTTTAAAAGTACAGAAATTATTTTATAACATGACTATACTTCAGTTTACAATGGGAGTACTTAAAATAGGTCTAGAAGCAATGATGTAATGGATGGGGATATAGCTTGGTGGTAGAATACTTCCTTAGCACATATGAAACCCTGAGCTTGATCCTAGTGCACATGCACACACACACACACACACACACACACACACTGAAAGCAATGACATTTAAGTAGCAATCAGCACACCTACTGCCCACATCTTGGTTTCTAACACTAGTCCCCACCAAAACGAACCAGGACTGTAGAAAATGAGCCCTAACCATAGCTGATTCCAGGGTTAGGGCAAGGAAAATACAAGCCAAGACGAGATTTTGTGCTAGAAAGAAAAGAAATTCTCAAAGAATGAGTGGGACAAGTCAAAAGAAACTAACAGCCAGCTGCAGGGGCTCCCACTGGCCAAATCTGGAGCAATTTGAGCAATACAATGCACAGTGAGTGTAATAGACTATGATCTGTTGAGTAAAGCAAAAATTCATGAATCCAGAGTAGTAAATCAAAAAGTAAATAAATATGGTAGAAAGAAAAGTTCTTTTCAGTATTATTCCAACTAATAAATGTAGAAGGAAATGAGGACTTAGTCAATTACCATCTGTCAATTCTTATAATGATTCAGATAAGAATCAAGCATCAATGGATTATAAAACTAGTGGGTGAGAGAATGAGGAACAGCAGTGTATTAACATAGTCTCAAATTCTTCCTCTAGGAGATACATACTAATCATGAAAGGAAAATAACTTTTCAAGGATGTGGATACCATCCTAATCAAGTAATGAAAGTTAACAAGCCAAGTGAAGGGGATGGATAAAGCTTGGCATGTGTCCTTAGATTAAAAAAAAACAAACTAGTAAAACTGCAGCATCAGCAGTATTACTACCATACATAACCTGAATCTAATCACCAGGAAACCACAAGAAATCCAAACTGAAAGATATTATCTAAAAACAAGGCAGTAGTCTTGAATGTCAATGTCATGAAAACAAAGAAAGATTCAGGAACTGTTCCAGACTAAAGAAGATAAAAGATGGTACAACATAGTGCCACAAAAGAGTTATGGGTTTTCTTTGCCATAAATGAGCTAAGAATTTTCTTTTGCTAAAAAGAACCTTATTGGAGCAACTGGCAAGATCTGAAAAGGACCTTACATTTAAAAAATAGCATTTTCTTAACGTTAATTTTCCTGTCTTGTGATATAAGAGAGTATCTTTGTTTTTATGAAACATATAACAAATATTTGGTGCTATAAGGGCACAGAGGCTGCAAACTGCTACTAAATATTGAAGAGAAGAATAAAAGAAATATAAGAAAATGTTAATAATATAAAAATCTAGATAAAGGGTATCTGTGAATTCCTTACACTATCCTTGAACCTTTTTTTTTTTTGGTCCCAGTCCTAGGGTTTGAACTCAGGCCCTGGGTACTGTCCCTGAGCTTTTGTGCTCAAGACTAGCTCTCTAAAACTTGAGTCACAGTTCCATGTCTGGATTTTTGGTGGTTAATTGGATATAAGAGTCTCACAGGCCTTCCCAGGCTGGCTTCAAACCATCATCCTCAGATCTCAGCCTCCTGAGTAGCTAATATTACAGGCAGTGCCCAGCTTATTCTTGCCAACTTTTCAATGATCTGAAATCAAAATACAAAAATAAAAATAAAAAGTAAGAGAGCTAAGTATGCATATGCTTAGAAATATAGGTAAATTCCTGAGGATGATCAAACTGTCCTTCCAAGCAGGGAGACAGGCAGGCAAAATACAACAAGCCTGGTTGATATGTTCGCCCCAAAGTAGGCTCTGCTCACGGAACTTTTGTTGCCACACAACCAGGGGTGGAGGGGAGAAGGAAGCTATAATTTTAATTTTTTTTATAAGTCATGGAGCTTGAATTCAGGGCCTGAGCATTGTCCTTGAGCTTTTTTGCTCAAGGCTAGCACTCTATCACTGAACCACAGCTCCACTTCAGCTTTTTAGGTAGTTAATTAGAGAGAAGAGTCTCATAAACTTTCCTGCTGGCTTTAAACCTCAATCCTCAAATATTAGCTGTCTGAGTAACTAGGATTATAGGCATGAGCCACTGGTACCCGGCTTCACTTTATTTTTGTGGCTTGAACTCAAGGCCTCGGGCTCTTACTCAGCTTTCTCATCCACAGCTGGCACTCAAGTCAGACCTTCATTCTGGATCCCTCACCAACACATGAATTAAGTTCCACAAAGAACCAGTGATATAATCAAGCCTTCTTCACTGCAGACTTGTGCTATTTTTTCAAAGCCTTCTGACACTATAAACAGTTGATGATGCTGTGGGAACTTTTCTGGAATATATGTTAACAAGGAGGAGTTCTTAATTAAGAAGCACAAATAGGATAAAACAGTCTTAGTTGGAAGTTCCTGCTCTAATCTGCTGGATTATTTATTTATTTATTTATTGCCAGTCCTGTGGCTTGAACTTAGGACCTAACACTGTTTCTGAGCTGTTTTTGCTCAAGGCTAGCACACTACCACATGAGCCACAGTTCCATTTCCAGTTTTTTTTAGTGGTTAATAGGAGATAAGAATCTCACAGACTCTCCTGCCTGGGTTGGCTTTGAACCACAGTCCTTAGATCTCCACCTCCTGAGTAGCTAGGATTACAGGCTTGAATCACCAGCACATGGCTTACTGAAATGATTGAGATGTTCTACCACTAGGTGGTGACAGGGTTAGGTGATCCCAGTGTTTTCCCAACCCATTTCTATGGTGAATTCCCAGGGATGCTGACTATAAATGCTCCAGATAGGCAGCCAGCTAAAGAGACTTGTTGGACCAGTAGTTCTCTATCATACATACCATCTCTCTGCTGCTGTTCTACCACTTAGCAAAAGCATATATATATATATATATATATATATATATATATATATGTACACATTACTTCATTTCATCATTTCCTTAAGGTGACCTTTTTAAAAGTACTAATATTTATTTTAACAGTAATATTACGAAAGATCTAGTTTCCACAACAATAGAATAAGCTAAGGTCTGTCCTGAGTATAAGTCTGCATAGGAAAGGCTTAGCTAAGTAAATGAGTAATTTGAGATGGAAGATGACAAATGAAAAACAAGTTAAAAAGATACCATAGCTGGGTAAGTACAGCTAATTCTATCAGAAAGCTCAGCACAAATTTAGGCCTCCTTTCTCTTTGAATTTATTCAGCATCCAGGTCTTTAATACCTGCCTTTGAGCCAGACCCTGCCAGTGACTTTAGCTTGTTGCTAGAGTGTGCAAGACACTACAGGGATCAAGGCCCAGAGCAGCTCTGTTCACATGCAATGCCCCTACTGGAAAGTTATCCTGGTCTTCAGTCACTGACATTCCAGTAGAACTACCACATTAACTCCCTACATGGGTACCAGCTGAAGAGACCAAAGAACGCCCAAAACAAAGGCTCTAGCCTAAATCAAAAGATAAAATCTCTATTAAAGATTGTTTTCAATCATAGAAAAATTAGGCTTAGGGCTGGGAAGATGGCTCAGTGGTAGAGCACTTGCCTTGCATGCATGAGGCCCTGGGTTCGATTCCTCAGCACCACGTAAGCAAAAAAAAAAAAAGCCGGAAGTGGCACTGTGGCTCAAGTGGTAGAGCGCTAGCCTTGAGCTGAAGACTAAGGGACAGCACCCAGGCCCAGAATTCAGGCCCCACGACCAGACCCCCCACCCCCCCCCCAAAAAAAAAGGAAAAATTAGGCTTAATTCTAGGATAATCTACATCTTAGACTGTGTATCGATACTGAAGCCAGCTAGATTTCAAAACAAACTCAGCAAAGGAGGATCTGTTTCATCTTTTAAAAATGAGAACATTAGCTGGGCCTAGGTAGCTCCCACGATAATCCTAGCTACTCAGGAGGCTGAGATCTGAGGATTGCAGTTTAGAGCCAGCCCAGGCAGGAATGTCTGTGAGATTCTTATCTCCAACTAACAACCAGAAAAACTGGAAGTGGTGCTGTGGCTAAGTGGTAGAGCACTAGCCTTGAGTGAAAGAGAAAGAGCTCAGGGACAGCACCCAGACCCTGAGTTCAAGCCCCACAACCGACAAAAAAAAAAAAAAACAAGGAGTAGGGGGGCATTAAAAGCCAGAGTTTGCATGTGATACAAGCCAGAATTCACACTCAGGTCAAGCTGCTCTGTCCCTTTACCTAGCCCCAGGAGTGTCCCCATATTCCACACAATCCGCTGTAAACACAGACGAACCAGCCAGAATTCCACTGGAACACACCAACATCCAGCGCCAATGCCCCCTTCCCCCTCTTTGGTTCTGATACCCTAATGGGCAGGTGACAAATCACATTCTACCTTTTAGCAATCTCTCAATACAAAACCCATTCAGAGGCAAAGCAAAAGACTAGATGATGGGTTTTATAACTGCCTACACTTTTTTGGTACCCAGAGGAATATTTGCATGACCTGTCAACTCTGGGCAGGAGGAACCCATCATTATGTAATGTCAGAGGGCAGGCTACAAGGGGGGTAGGGAAGTGGAGCCCATCAACACTGCTCTCCCTCTCCTACAAAGATATAAATTTACGTCTGACATTTTGAGTGTTTCAGTCTTCTATGGCCTACACATTTCACGACTGGCTTTCAAAAGACAAACACAGATCCCAGCAAATCTCTCAGGCCTCAATTAACTGACTGGCAAAACCAAAGAGAAATAGAAACATAAAAAGCTAAAATTCAAGACACGCTATCGGGGCTATGGACGGGAAGAAAAGGGAAGGAGAGTTAGAAGATGGAAACCCAGTTCCTAAGCCAAGTCGCACGTTTATTTTTACGTGATTCTGTTGACACTCAAAACAGAGCGAGGCCTTCAGGGTCTGGAGTCACTGGATCCAACCCCGGAGACGCACCAGGCAGGCGCAGCGACCCAGGCAGGCGCAGCGACCCAGGCACCGGGCCCTGCGCCCAGCATCCTGCAACTCCCGCCAGCCCCGGGCGACCCGTCCTTCTGTGGGTACCGGTCGGCCCGGCTCCGACTGTTCTCCACAGACGCCACCGTCAGCGAACTGCTAGGCTGTGCATTTCCATGACAACCACGGGCGCCGTCCCGGTCCGGCCCAGCAGGGAACCGAGATGCGCTCCCCGCACCCAGGTCCGTCCTGGCCGCCGGCTTCCAGCCGCCGCCGCGCGGCTCAGGCCCGGCCCGGACCGACCCGGCCCACTTACCTGGCGCGCCCTGGCCCGTGGCACCCGTCGCCCGGCTGTCCTGCGTCGCTCCGGGCGATGCGCTCGGGCCTAGCCGCAACAGCGTCACTGCGTGGTGGGGAAGTCTGGAGGGAACTCAAGGGCTGGTCCTCCAGCCCCGGCCCGCGGCGCCGGCTCCGGCCGCGAACCCGCTGCCCGCGCGCAGCCTGAACTCAGCCACCACCACAGCCGCCGTCGCTCTAGAAGCCGCGAGCGGCCCCGCCCAAGCCCCGCCCACTCTCCGCGCATGCGCACCCCGCGATCCTTGGTCGCGCGGGCCCCGCCCCCGGCTGGAACCGCCTCCTCCGGCAGCGCTGATTTCGGATCCCACGTTCTGCGACCGCGTCACCTGCAGGGAATTTTGAACTACTGAACTAAACG
This sequence comes from Dipodomys spectabilis, assembly GCF_019054845.1. Classification (NCBI taxonomy): domain Eukaryota; kingdom Metazoa; phylum Chordata; class Mammalia; order Rodentia; family Heteromyidae; genus Dipodomys; species Dipodomys spectabilis. The sequence continues at coordinate 3,867,257 of NW_024870864.1, read as the reverse complement.
ACAGCCTTGGTCCACGGGGAAGAAGCTTCCTTAGAGGAGCCGCCACCCTGAGACGCGCTCAGGCCGTTGGCCCTGTGGATGAGGATGCTTCCGAACGAAGATGTAATGAATCACACCCAGGAGATGGTTAACAACGGGAAACAAACAAAAATTAAAACCTCAGGACTCGGGAAACAGATTGCAACAAGAAGAGATGGTAACATCCTGAGTGTCTGACCTCCTCGGCCTCTTTTGACATATATGCATGAATGTGTGTTTATAGATCCCAACACATAGAAAGTCCTTCCATATCTCCCCCAAATTCTGTCTTTCGACCAGCAGACAAAAACAGAATATTCAGAAGTGTGGGAAGAAATGTATCTTATTTTATTCTGCTTTATCTTTATTTTTGTTTCTGAGACACACTCTAAAGACATCCCAAAGGAAGTCCCAAAGGCTAAAGAACATGAAAAAGTAACTCAATCCATTTAAAGAAAAAATAAAAGATAAATTTAAAGACAGTTTGTAATACTTTTCTTCTCTCTAAGTTAAAAGACAACTGAGCCAGCCAATGGTGGTTCACACTTATAATTCTAGCTACTCAGGAGGCTGAGTTCTGAGGATTGTGGTTCAAAGTCAGCCCTGGCAGGAAAACTTGTGAGACTCTTATTTCCAATTAATCACCAGAAAACTGGAAGTGGAGCTGTGGCTCAAAGTGGTAGAGCACTAGACTTGGAGTGCAAAAGCTCAAGAACAGTGCCCAGGCTCTTGAGTTCAAGCCCCAGGAACAAAAACAAACAAAAAACCCACCTAAATAATTAAAGGGAATCAAAGTCACACAAAGAAAAACTAGAAGGGAAATTAGATTTTTTTTATTAATTTTTTGCAGGTCTTGAGGCTTGAACTCTGGGCCGGTGCTCTGTCCCTGAGCCTTTTTTGCTCAAGACTAGTGCTCTACAAGTTTAGCCACAGATACACTTCCAGCTTTTCCTGTGATTAATTGGAGATATGGGTCTCATAGACTTTCCTGCTCAGGCTGGCCTCGAACCATGATCCTCAGATCTCAGCCTCCTGAGTAGTTAGGATTACAGGCATGAGCTACCAGCAGCCTTGCTAGAAAAATACTTTGAGAAAAAGAAATGATACTGAACTGCCAGTATCTCCCCCATTTTCCAATGCCTTGCATTTAGCAAACAATGACACAGTTTTGTTGAGACTGCTGGTTCTCTAATCTGGCTATATGCTAGGATCATTTCAAGAGCTGCTCCAGACAGATTAAATCAGCATCTCTGAAGGAAGGGGCTCAAACTTTAGAGTTTTATAAAGATTTACTGGATGATTTTTTTTTGGGGGGGGGGGAGGAGAGGGCCCAGTCGTGGGGCCTGAACTCTGGGCCTGGGCACTGTCCCTCAGCTCTTCAGCTCAAGGCTAACACCCTACCACTTGAGCCACAGTGCCACTTCCGGATTTTTTTCTTTTTGCTTTTATGGTGCTGAGGAATCGAACCGAGGGCCTCAGGCATACAAGGCAAGGGCTTTACCACTGAGCCACCTTCCCAGCCCCAGATGATTTTTTTTTTTTACATGAAGCAGGACTGTAAACCATTCATTTAGCTAATTGCTTCACCTTGTCCTTGTTGACTAGTCCCAAGATAAACCCAAATTCACTATTTGAACTGAATTCAATTTAGCAAGTATTTTTATATCCACTTCATGTCAACCTCTACAGAAAAACCTTTGCTACTCAAACATGTCTTATAGACCAGCAACTTCAGCAGCACCAGAGAATGCCAGGCCCCACCACAGACATACTGAATCACTATTGGCATTTAACAAGGTCCTCATGTACCCTTATGGTCTGAGAAACACACACTCACCTAATTGTTACTTTACATTGAATTTCATTTCCTTTATTAGTCACTCTATTTCAGCTTGCTTTCTCTTCTCTGGCTAAAATGAAGCATTTAATCTGAAGTAGGTTGAGAATAGGCAGAGATAAAATGAGTGAGATAGCAGTATAGTGGATTTGCTGAGTAAAAGGAAGGGGTGAGGTCTGATTAGCTCTTGGAGAGACAGAAGCATTTCTTAGCACTCCAAGGAATAGAGTGTGAGAGGCTGTTGGGATGGGCTATTCTGAAAGAAAGATCTTTTGTTTCTGATACTGCCAATTCCCTGGGAATGACCCAGGTGTGCTGGAAGGATTCTGTGGTCTTATGTGTGTGTATTGAAGCAGGCTTGTTTGTCAGGGTGCATGCTGGCATTGTGCCTTTCCATTAGGATTAACCTCATGCTATGGGATCAAGGAAGAGTGGGGCTTTTATTTATTTCATTCTTGGGCAGTGCAGAGATTTGAACTCAGGGCCTCATGTTTGGTAAGCAAATTCTCTACCATTCAAGCCTTTTATGCTTTAGTTGTTTCTCAGATAGGGTCTCACATTTTTGCTTGCGTCCACCCTGGACCACAATCCTTTTATCCCTGTCTCCTACCCCCAGTACCTGGGATTCTAGACGTGCACTATGCTGTATGTGAGTGTGAATGTGTGTGTGTGTGTGTGTGTGTGTGTGTGTGTTTCTTTTAAAAGAAAATCTCAGCCTCTCACTGGGATTACAGGCATATATTACCATTTTTAAGGGCTGGCCCTTAGGAGACACAGATCAACCATAGATGTTGTTGTTTTTCTAATTAACTTCACAAAAGAAACCTCTTCTTGAAGTGACTACAATCTGTAGAGGGAAATGTAGTCACACCTCAACCAAACACATGGAGGTAAGTATGTAATAAGCACAACTGCCATGGAGCAATTCTAAGAATAGTGTCATCTGTTATTTTCTATTGTATTTCCTCAAATCTTATCATTTGATTGATTTGATGATTCAAGAATAGATTGCAACCCACGAATTTCTTTTTAAGTTTCCCAGAGACATAGTAAATTTGCAAGGAAAGCATTTGGATGAATTCTGCTTGGACTCACAAAAGCTGATTCATAATTTAGTTGATTGTGCTAAATTGCATAATTTAGCATTGTGGCTAAATGTGCATTTCCAGGGTTGGGTGTGGTGGTACACATCTGTAATCCCAGCTCTTTGAGAGGTAGGAGAATCTGGTCTAAGGCAAGGCCCAGGCTAAAAACAAGAGGTTCAGCTTGAAAAAATAATGAAAGCAAAATAGCTAGGAGTGTGCTTTCTTGTGACAGAGTGTCTGTCTAGCAAGTACAGGGCTCTGAGTTCAAATCCCTGTAAGCATGGCTTCCAGGATTCCTGCCCAATTTCAAAACTATCTGTTCCCAAGTTACTTCATGTTGCTAAGGCTCAGTTTCCCATCTGAAAATGATATCATTTAAAGATCCATGCTTCTCCTCATTGCATCTCCTTGTCTGAGTTTACCTTGGCTGTCCCACAGGTAGCAGTAACTGAGAAGCCTCTGGATACTAGACACTAAGTACAATGATGGACAGAGTGCATTATGGGAGCCTGAGAACAGGACAGGACCTCAGAATCACCGAGGCTCAGGAGGCAGGTTTGGAAGACATGTACAAACATAATCCTTACTTGCTGACACAGGAAGCAAAGTACTTTTTGACACAGTAAAAGGAAGATCTTTAAAAGATCTTTACAACTAGTATTTTTAAAACTGTATGTGTTTAATGTATAAAATTTGATGAGTTTGCAAATATGCATACAGGTATATTATCATTGCCATAACTAAGGTAATAAACTCTCCTCCAAAATTCCCTGATGTTGAATTAAAATTAAAACTTTTCAATTTTTCAAATTTAAAATTGAATTTGTTAGCTACCTAAGAGTTAACTAAAGAAGTGTAGGACCTCTACGATGAAAACTTTAAAAACCTGAAAAAGGAAATTAAAGCAGAACTTAGGAAGTGGAAAAACCTCCCATGCTCTTGGATTGGGAGGATCAACATCGTGAAAATGGCAATACTTCCAAAGGCTATCTACAAATCCAATACGATACCTATCTATATTTCAACCTCATTCTTCAATGAAATAGAAGAAGCAACCCAAAAATTCATATAGAACAATAAAAGACCCCAAACAGCAAAAACGATCCTCAACAGAAAGAACAGTGCTGGAGGAATATCAATACCAAATTTCAAACTCTACTACAAAGCCATAGTAATCAAAACTGGCACAAGAACAGACCTGAGGACCAGTGGAATAGAACTGAACCAGAAATGAACCCACAGACCTATAGCCAACTAATCTTCGATAAGGAAGCTAAAAAAATAGAATGGAAGAAAGACAGCCTCTTCAGTAAATGGTGCTGGCAAAATTGGTTAAACACCTGTAGAAAACTAAAGCTAGATCCCTATATATTACCCTGCACCAGAATCAACTCCAAATGGATCAAAGACCTCGGAGTCAAAGCAGACACTCTGAAAACGTTACAGGAATAGGAGAAACTCTAGGGTTTTTTGGCGCAGGCCAAAATTTTCTTTTTTTTCTTTTTTTTTTTTTTTTTCAAAATTTTCTTAATAGAGACCCAGAAACACAACAAATCAAAGAAATGTTAGACAAATGGGAGTGTGTGAAAACTGCAGAGCTTCTGTATGGCAAAGAACATAGCTAGCAAGATCAATAGAAAGTCAAGGGATTGGGAAAAGATCTTCACTAGCCATACAATGGACAATAATCAAGAACTTAAACAACAGATGCTGGAGGGGATGTGGCCAAAAGGGAACTCTACTACATTGTTGGTAGGAGGGTAAACTTGTTCAACCATTTTGGAAAACAGTATAGAGGTTCCTCAAAAGACTCCACATAGAGCTCCCCTATGACCCAGCAATCCCATTTTTGGGCATTTACCCAAATGATCACAAAGAAGACCATACTAAAACTACCAGCACAACTATGTTTATTGCAACATTATTTACCATAGCTAAGATATGGAACCAACCCAGATGCCCCTCAGTAGATGAATGGATCAAGAAAATGTGGCGCGCACACACACACACACACACACACACACACACACACACACACACACACACACACACACACACTGGATTTCTATGCCTCCATCAGAAAGAATGCCATCATCCCATTTGTTAGGAAATGGAAAGACTTGGAAAAAATTATATTAAGTGAAGTAAGCCAGGCCCAAAGAAACATAGGTCCCATGGTTTCCCTTATTTGCAATAACAAGTATATGTCTAGGACAAGCAGAAAAGGTCAAAAGCTATGTACATATGACCATATAAGATGATGTTAAGTGAAATGAAGCCCAAGATAGGGACACAAGTGTTTTTTTTTTTCTTGCTTGCTATTGTTTTTAACGGATTTATAATGTTCTATGTGATTTTTTTGTTTCTTTGGTATGTTCCTCCCCCACAGTATAACCCGTATTTCACTGTATTTGATTCTAGTGCCCTGCATCTTGTATATACATTTTTCTAATTTGGGGAGGGAAAAGGAAAAAGCAAAATGCTTAAATAGGGATACAGGTTGACCCATTGTAACAAAAGCAAAATGCTTAAATAAGGATACAGGTTGACCCATTGTAACAATGAGATGTACAAGATACTATGTTGAAAACAAACTTTACAACTTCTGAGGGGGGAGGGGGAGGAGAGTTGGGAAAGTGGGGAGAGAAGGGAGATGGAGAGTAGGGGTAAAAAAAGGAAGGGAAGGGCTGGGAAGGTGGCTCAGTGGTAGAGAACTTGCCTTGCATGCATGAGGCCCTGGGTTCGATTCCTCAGCACCACATAAGTAAAAGAAAAAAAAAGCCGGAAGTGGTGCTGTGGCTCAAGTGGTAGAGCGCTAGCCTTGAGCTGAAGAGCTGAGGGACAGCACCTAGGCCCAGAGTTCAGGCCCCACGACCGGATCCCCCCCCAAAAAAGGAGGGGGAACAATGCTCAATAGGAAATGTCCTCATTACCTTACTCATGAAATTGTAACTCCTCTGTACAGTATCTTTACAATAAAAAAATATAAAATAAAATTGGTTTTTTTGGTCTGTTGTGGGGCCTGACCTCTGGGCCTGGGCGCTGTCCCTCAGCTCTTCAGTTCAAGGCTAGCGCTCTATCACTTGAGCCATAGCACCACTTCTGGCTTTTTCTACTTATGTGGTGCTGAAGAATCGAACCCAGGGCCTCATGCATGCAAGGTAAACACTCTACCACTGAGCCACCTTCCCAGCCCCTGAATTAAAAATTTTTACAATTACTTAAAGATAGGTTGTTTTTTATTATTCCTGGTTATCCTTTAAAACATATAAAACAGCCAGGCACCAGTACCTCACACCTGTAATTCTACTTACTCAGGAGGCTGAGGCATAAGGACTGCAGTTTGAAGCCAGCCTAGGCAGGAAAGTCTATGACACTCTTTTTTTTTTTTTTTTTGGTCCGGTTGTAGGGCCTGAACTCTGGGCCTGGGTGCTGTCCCTCAGCTCTTCAGCTCAAGGTTAGTGCTCTACCACTTGAGCCACAGCACCACTTCCGGCTTTTTTCTTTTTCCTTATGTGGTACTGAGGAATCGAACCCAGGGCCTCAGGCATGCAAGGCAAGTACTCTACCACTGAGCCACCTTCCCAGCCCCAGTCTATGACACTCTTATCTCCAATAAACTACCATAGAAATGATGGAAATGGAGCTGGGCTCAAGTAGTATAGTACTAGCCTTGAGCAAAAGAAGCATAAGGACAGTGCCCAGCCCTGAGCTCGACATTTTATATATATATATATATATATATATATATATATATAAACACCATCATAAATCATCTCAGCATTGGATAATAAAAAAAAATCAAATCACAGATTCTCAGGTATCTCCCATCAGCACTGCTATCAACCAGGAAGGATGTCTGAGGGTGTCTGAACATTCTAGTAGCTACACTAGAGCCTGACAAGTGTAACTTAAATGACATACTGTGTTTCACTCATGACTGTCTTATCTTAGGCAATTTCATTGGGATGAAGATGAAAATGTCTACCAATATCTAAATCAAATCCTGGAGTCTGAATCAGGCAGAAATATTGAATTCTTAGTCACAGTATGATATATACATTTGTTTTGAACTAGGTATACCTTTGACTTTTATGGAAATGAAAATCCTTGACAGTTTTAATACTCATATGTCCTATTGTCTCTTTTTCTAATAAAATGATAATTGCATCTGCCAACTTTTTCCTGTGACATTGTAAATCTGAAGGAGTTTTAAAATAATTTTAATTTTGAAACCATTACATTTTCTATTGGCAATGGATACTAGCCAATACTGACAAAGTTAAATATATACTAAAGAACTCAAAAAGGATGGAGTAAACTCCTGCTGTGGCATTCTATAACAGTCCTGTGCCTATAACAGTCAATGACTTTTGATTAAAAGTCTAAGCCTCCCTTGTTATGGGCAAACCCTTTCTAAATAGGCTTTTTATCCACCCTAGGTTGAAAAATCCTGCTTGCTCTGATGGTGTATAAAGACCCTCTACTGCCATCTGCTGGCAAGCTGTCATAATAAATACAAAAAAATTCCACAAATGGCAAAAATACTCAGGACTTATCTTTAGAAGGGTTCCTTTGGGAGCACTGCACAACTAGAGCAACTATATAAGGTAGCCCAGAACATGGTCACTAAAAATAAGTCAACTCCTTCCTCTGGCTCTTAACCAAAGAGTACACAATCTGCTCCAGTGAAGGTAATACTGGCCATACTGGAGCTAATAGAATTCTAGACTATATTGCAGCAAATTACTCAAAAAATTTCTTAGGGTAATTTTGGTGACTCATTATCTTTTTTCACCCTGCATTTAAATAGAGGATTATTCTATTCCATCATGTTTAGTCAGCAGAAAAATATGGCTGAATCTATTATATGTATATGGAATAGCATTAAATTTGAGAGCAAGTATGAAGCCAGAAAAACACATCCATCTATCTATGTAGTCTGTGATGGGGTTTAAACTCTGGGCCTGAACTCTGTCCCTCAGCTCTTCAGCTCAAGGCTAGTGCTCTATCACTTGAGCTACAACGTCACTTCGTTTTCTGGTGGTTTTTATTGGAGATGAGAGTCTCATGGACTTTCCTGCCTGCACTGGCTTTGAACCGCAATCCTCAGATCTCAGCCTCCTGAGTAGCTAGGATTACAGGGGTGAGCCACTGGCACCCGGCACATACATTCTATATTTTATATATGATATTATTATATATCATTTTTATATATTATAATATATATTATACATTATATGATATGTGTAATAGCATCTATTATATACAGTATCAATTAATATAACTATATATAATAATGTACATTTATATAAATATTTTATATAATAAATTATATAATATATAATTGTATATAACATCTATATCATAGCATCTAATATAATATATATATATATATATATATAATAGCATCAAAGTTGAGGGCAAGTATGTCATGTTTGATTGCTGAGTGTCTTTCCAATTAATTTCAGCTTACTTGGACAGCTAGATGTCCATTCAGAACTTGTACTTCCTTTTCAGAGTATACAGTAGTTGCCCTGGGAAGTGACTTTTAAGAAGGGTCACAATTCAGTCTGTTCCCTACATCCACCTAGGATAAATTTTCACCACTAGAAGTAATGAGTGTCTCTTGTGGGACAAATCATTGTGCAGTACAGGTTCCTGCTCTGTTCCCCTGCCTGTCTGCAGACTACCTGCACAGCTCTGAGACAAAGGGGAAAGCAAAATTGAGAATTAACCCCTGGATTCCTGGCCACCTGGAGAATCCACACAGCACTGTAGCAGAGGAGAAACTTGTGTAGCATCAAGCCACCCATATTAGGGAATCCATCCTTTTTACCAGCTAGCATTCTCTTAATGAATATGATTAGTGATTCATTAATACATTTCATCCGCTAACAGTCAACAACTATGGTACCAGGGAGCAGAAATTACAGCAATCTTTATGGAGGAAAAGTGTAAAAATGTTGAGGCCATTACTTTAAAAATATTTTATTATAAAGGTGATGTACAGAGAGGTAACAGTTACACAAGTGATGTAATGAGTACATTTCTTGTAGAACAGTGTTACTCCCTCTGAGGCCGCTACTTTTTATGTGTGTGATAATCCTGGTGCTTGAACTTAGGGCTTGGGCTGTGTCCCTGAACATTTTTGCTCAAGGCTAGAAATCTACTACTTGAGCCATAGTTCCACTTCTGGCTTTTTGGTGGTTAACCAGAGAAAAAAGTCACATACTTTCCTGTTCAGGCTGGCTTTGAACTGTAGTCCTCAGATCTCAGCTTCTTGAGTAGCTAGATTACAGGCACAAGCCAGCAATTCCTGGAGAAGCCATTACTTTTTTCTGCAAACTGATGAATGACTGTTCTTAAATTTCAGAAAAAGTACTAATATAGCTTCCACCAGTATTCCATGGGGATATAGTTTGGAGACAGTTGGCTTTTTTTGTTTGTTGGTTTTGTTTTGTGTTTTTGGCAGTGGCAGAAGGTCCACCTTATACAGGTCTCTCTAGTTTTCCTTATGACTGCAGGTGTCACTTGATCCAGATGAAAGCACAAAGGCTAGAAACCTCTCCAAATTCCTTTTTTGCTATAAAGATCATCCTATTACATGGGGTGAGGTGACAGGTATACCATGGTACACTGCAATCAAAACAAGAATTTCAATAGAATTCTAGGTCAACACCACCAGACTTAGGGGATCATGTGTTTCATTTCACCTAGATATTTGGGTCCTTCAAGCTCAGGACATAGGCAAAAAATAAGTTGAGATATTTGATAAAGAAATTTATCTAGGGGCCAAACTAGGGGCCCTGAAATAGAACCGTGCAGCCCCAAGTACAGTCTTTGTTTCTCTCAAAACTAAGCATCTGGTACTATTGTGGGTAAATTGAGAGACCCAGAGACTCTTCAAAAGGTGGTGACAAAAGTAATCTAGTGCCAATGAATGGAATTTTTAAAAGAAGACTCTCACTTCACAAGTACTCTCTTTTCAAGAGAATAAAAGATAAGCAAAAAAGCAGACACATAGTCTATAGTTATATATGCCTAACAGAAATGAATGCATATGTCCAACAAAGATATTTACGAGAATATTCATAGCAACGTTAATTGTAATAGCCCAAGAACCAAAAACAGCCCACATGCCTGTCAATACCAGAGTGAATAAATCCATGCTATATTTACCTACGGAATAGTTTAATATCATGAGAATTTTATGGATGTCAATGACATGTAACTTTATGGATGAGTCTTAAAAGATATATAATTCCATTTATATGAAATTCAAGATGGATAAAACTAAACTCTAATGATTGAAGTAAAAATCTGATTAATGTCAGGGAAGGGTACTATGTGGGAAAGGACACAGGGAGCCCTCTGCAAGGCTGGAGTTGTTCCACATCTCGTTGGTGGTGAACACTTGCAAATATCATTCAGGTTCTACACGGAAGGTTTGCCTGCTTCATGGCAATCATGGCATCTGCACTTAACTTCCCCCACCAAAATGAATCATTTTCTTTTTTTTTTTTTTTGACACTTAGTGTACCTTTACTGATCAACAGTCCAGAGAAAAATCCCCAAGTCAAAATGAATCCTTTTCTAACAGACCAAAGGTGAAAAATGTTTACACCCAAAGTTTAGATTGAAGAAATGAACCTGAAAGGATAATAGGTACACATGGGTGAATATCTGTGTTTTGAATTAAAAGGCCTGAATATGATAGAAAGCCCAGTTGATCAAATGGAAGACAGATAAATTTGATCACACGGAAGCATGGAAACTTCTAAGCAGACAAAAAATAAACCAAAAGGGAAACTCTATTACTTATTGAGAAAAGACAACAATGAATTTTCCTAATGCCCTGTTAGAAAAAAATGAGAAAGGGAAGAAAAACAGAAATAGAGAAAATGGAATCCAGTCACATTGCTCATGAAATAAATTCAAGTAACTTTCTGGAGTTTGAAATAATAGTAATACACAACAATCTCATATTCTGTAGAAGCATATGTTAAAGAAAGCAACTTAATATTCATGAAAAGTCTCCTAAAATTTTCTACATTTTACTTACTAGTTCCACTTCCATGAAACTTTAAGGAAATTAACTCCTTCAACATTCAACACATATTAACCAAACATCAATTGTGTACTAGGCCCTATGTTGAGTATAGTGAGATAAGGGAGAAATAGTGGCCTGGTTTATCAGAATGGAACCTCCCTTAGGAAATCAGGCAAACATTTCAATAGGAAAATTTACAAAGGAAATTTAAAAATTAGATAATAGGACCACCAATGCTGGCTGGCTGACCACACCCACTGCTGGAAAGATTAGGCAGGCACTGCTTTTCTATCCATTTGATAGTTGAGGTTTGGAGATTACAAATGAAGCTGCTATAAACTTTTTTTTAAATTTTATTTTATTGTAAAGATGCTATACAGAGGGATTACAGTTACATGAGTAAGGTAATGAGCACATTTCTTGTTATAAACATTTACATGTATGTTGACATGAATAGAACCTTTTCTTTTTGTTTGTTTGCTGGTCCAGAGCTGTCTCTACCTTTTTGTGATCAAGGCTAGCACTCTATCATTGGAGTCACAGTGCCACTTTTGGCTTTTTCTGATTAGTTTATTGGAGATAAGAGTTTCACAGATTTTCCTGCCTGGCTGACTTTGAACCACAATCTTCAGATCTCAGACTCCTGAGTAACTAGGATTATAGGTGTGAGCCACTGGTGCCCAGCTATGAATAGGACTTTTTAATTCACTTGGGTAGATAAATGTCCAGGAGCCTAATTGCTGGATTATATGCTAAGATTATACATTTAACCTTGTAAAAACTACCGAATTGTTTTGCAAAGTATATCATTTTGCATACCCATCAGCAATAAATGAGAATATGTTACTTCACATTTTTTACAGTGTTTTGTTATTATCAGTTTCTAAGAAATCAATTTACAAATTTTTGCTTTGCCTAGAATAACTAAACATCAAAAATCAATCTATAATGTTAGTAATGGTATTACTATAATAAATACCAAAGGAAAGCTTGAAAGTTCTTTCATTAGGTAGATGTAATGATTGAGAAAATTTATACTTTCTTCCAGGAGAGCAGAATCTGGCACCCAGGAAGTGCTTAGCAAATGATTCTTTTCTCTTTTCCCTTCCCATCTTGAGGGAGCTCTGCTTTCTCAAAAGCAAAAAGGAAAGAGGATTTTCTTTTTCCTTTGGGCCTGAACTTGGGGCCTTATGATCTCACTTAACTTTTTCACTTAGGCTGGTATTCTACACTTGAGCCACAGCTTCATTTCTGGCTTTTTACTAGTTAATTGGGGATAAGAGTCTCTTGGATTTTAATTCCTGGGTTCCAGGCTTCAAACTGCAATTCTCAGATTTCAGCCTCCTGAGTAGTTTGGATTACCAGCAAAAGCAACCAGCATCCAGCAGGAAAGGGAATATGATGGTGCACTTTCAAGTATCAGCTATTGGAAAGAAGGTCATTTATTCAGGACACTTGGTTTTTTAACACATATTTCCAGGTACATTTCAAAGTGGGGCTTCTATTGTGTGGAAGATAGCTTATGAATTAAGGTCAAGGTCCTCACTCTTCTCAGTTTTCCACAACTGTCTAGTAGGAGGCAACTAAGGAAGATTGGAAGGCAGAATGGTAGAGAAGAGACTGATGTTCTGGTAATGGAACCTTAGTACTAGCAGCAGAAGGTTGATCCAGCAGGTGCAACTGGTTTTCTCTTCCTTTTGGGAATCTAGGACCAGTCTCACCAGATTCCCCGAGTTATCAGTAATACCAACAGAACCCCATCCTGTAAGCTCTGAGTTCTAGCTCCTGGGGAATCTCCTCTGATCAGTTATCTCTCTTGTCTTCCAGTCCCGGGCTGGGGGGGGAGGACAGAGGTGTGTGACAGGCTGGGGGGGGGGGGGGAAGGGGGCCGGTGTAGATAGCTGGTTCCTGCTGTTACTTTGTCTAAATAAACTCAGCTGCCTTTTATGTTCTTTCAACCTGCCAACTCGTACACCATCAATTCTGTCTACTAAATTCTTTTTTCGGGGGCACTACTTAGTATGTTAATTTTTTTACTTTGTTCTTAGATTCTGACATTTAGATTTTTTTTCTCTCCTTTTCTCTCACTATTAAAAACAATGTTGCAAACCATGTGCTGGTGGCTCATGACTGTAATCCTAGCTACTCAGGAGGATGAGATCTGAGGATTGTAGTTTGAAGCCAGTCCAGGAGCGAAGTGTGTGAGATTCTTATCTCCAAGAAACCACTAAAAAGCCAGAGGTCTGTGGCTCAAGTGATAGAGCATCATCAGCCTTCAGCAAAAAAGCTAAGGGACAATACCCAGACCCTGAGTTCAAGCCCCAATACTGGCACAAGCAAACAAATAACACCAACAAAATAAACAATGCTGCAGTACCTTTGTGTGAGTCTCCGGGTCTACATAAGCATTGTCTTATCTTCTGTCTGTTCCAATCCCCTCCCACCAAGTATAAGTCACTTCTTGCTCAATAGTACCTGTTCTTCCTAGGATAGCCATTGCCCTAGAAGCATACTCTGGGACTCAGTCTTCCCTTATTGGCAAGAGCCACACAATAGTCATTTATAGTTTATAATTCAGATCTTTATTTTTCTTGTGTAAATATGAATGCATGCATAATTAAGATTTAAGGCTTTTGAAGTATGTGCACTTTGAGGAAACATTGCTAGTTAATATTTTGCTGATGATATGAGCTTAGATCTATGACTTTTAATAGACTTTCTAATCTGTATTTAAAAGTTAAAAGGTTAAATGACCTACAATAAATAATCAAATGACTTATAAGGAATGATCCATATAAATCTAAAATATATAATTGAAAATACAGCACCTTTTGCATGAACACTATTAGGGCTCGCTTATGTTGTAGAATATGGATTGTAACATTGGACTAGTTACTTCAAAATCGTCCAAGAAAAGTGGGAAATTTTGTTGAGGAGAGGAGGACAAAGAGGGAAAGAGAAAACAAAAGATACAGAACGAGGAGAGGAAGGAGGGAAGGAGGGAGAGAGGGAGGGAAGGAAGGAAGAAAGGGAAGGAAAGAGGGAAGAAGAGAGGGAAGGAGGAAAATAAGAAGAGAGAGAAAAGAGAGTATTGTGTAATTTGTAATGTGAATTTAAGTGAAGGATGGGATATTGTGATTATAATTTACAATTGCAGAACTCAAACTCATAAATGTTTAACAAAATGTTAGTGAATTCTATTTGCTAGTTTTTTAGAAGCTACTTTCTACAATCTCCAAGCTTTCCATTGGCTAAGAGAAGCCAATGGTTAAGAAGCTACTGGTTAAGAGTGTTACCTTAGGATGTAATTCCAAGGGGGCTTGAGCTTCTTCAGAGATGAAGGGGCCATTTACAAGAATACAACCTATGGGCTTATCTTCTAAAAGTCCATGTTGCTAGCTTTTTAAACTTAAGACACCATTCCAACCTCAAATTAACAAGTGCTACCCTTTGAGCTCAAACAATTCATTTCAGGTAGTTATGTGACCCTAGAAGAGAAGGCTTCGTCTCAAAGTGGAAGTAGGTCCAGTCTTCCTTGGGACTCTCAAGACCAGTCTCACCATTCAGTGTCCCTCCTCTTATATGGTATGAATCCTTGGGTTTGTCAAACATCTTCAAGTTCCTATAGTACCACTAAGGGCCAGCAGCAGCCCCTCTCAAAGGTCCAATCAAGTTCTAGGGTAAGGAGAATGGAGGCTGTCTTGAATCCCTTGCAAGAGAGGTGACAATATGGGCATAGTGTCCCAGTGACTGGATGGAAAGGAGTTTAGTTTGCTTCCCTGACTTGATGGGACTTCAAGTGTGACCTCTTCATCCCATAGAACTTCTGTCTTCTTGGCATTTTATCCAAAGCTGGGGTTTCCGGGCCCCCAGAGAAACACACAGGAGACTCCAGGTTCAGCAATATGCTCCATCCACTCTTTCCTGTGTTTGAATTACTTCCTTATACTTACATCTTCACAATTGGAGGATGGTAAAGTGATATTGGAGATGGGAAGTAGGAAGAGTGGCTAAATAAGCTTCCATTTATAAGAAAGTCACATCAAGAAGTTTAAATATCCCCTCATGGATTTCCTTTAAAAATAATTGGGCAGGTTGTAGTTGTGTGGGCCTAGCATTCCAGCTGCTTGGGAGGCTGACAGGGGTTCAATTGCTTGAGCCTGGGAGCTATGGGCAACACAATGGGACCCTACCTAAACAAAGATCATGATGACTAGAGTCCTATGTGTACACTCTATGTAACTGAACCCCCCCTGGACCTTATTTCAAAGTTTAGTTCTGCATACTTTCCCAAGGCTTGTCCCTGCGGTGTCACACAGACCTCACAACCACCTGGCACTTCCCTGGATCTGACATCCTAAGTGCCATTTTCTAGACCAAAGCACTCTCCTGCAGTCCCACAGTAGCTGCAGATACAGCATCTCACTGATAGAGGATCCTGAGACTTAGGAGTGGGGCACCCTCGTTTTCATTGTCCTGTGTCCCCAGTGTTTGCAGCATCCTCAGGAACCCTGCCATCGTCCAGGAGGCCACTCCCAGTCACCTTCACCTGGCTCTCCAGCTGGCTGAGGCGCTGCTTCACTTTGATCTGTGTGGCATTGTACTCGGCCAGGAGCCGGGCAAACCTGGTCTGCAGGGTATCCAGGGAGGACTCCAGGTGATCCACCTTCTCCTCGATGTCCTTGGGGTCCGCCCCAACCTTGGCTACATCCTCATCAATCAGATTGTCCTTCATCAGGATTTGCCTCCCTTTCTCCTCCAGGGCTTTTTTGGCATCAGGATATTCGGTGAGGGCTTCCATCAGATCATCCTTGGAGAGGCAGAACAGATCGGAATAACCAATGCTCCTGATGTTTGCTGTCCTGCGGTTCCCCGACTTGCTCCCCTTTATGTTTAAGATACTGATCTCCCCAAAGTAACTGCCATCACTGAGAACCACGAACTGGGTGATCCCATCATCAGCCACCACAGCCAGCTTGCCCTCCTTGATGATGTACATCTCCCTCCCGATGTCCCCCTTCTTGCAGATATAGTCCCCAGGGCTGAACACAGTGGGCCGCAGCTTTAGCACCAGCTCCACCAGCAGTCCCGCCTCGCAGTCCTGGAAGATGCGGACCTTCTTTAGGGTGTCCAGGTGCACGTTGATGGCGATCTCAGCCTTCAGCTTGTCTGGGAGGCTCTTGAGCACCTCCTTTTCATCCACTGTCTTTCTGTTGGCCCACAGGTAGTCAAACCACCGGATAACTCGTGTCTCCAAGTCTTTGGTCACCTTTCGGAATTGCATGTATTGCTTGATGGAATCAATCTTTGCCTGGAACTCTGCCCGGGAAGCATTCATGTTTGAGATCATGGAGCCCACGTTGCCCACAATGGTGGCAAAAATCAGAACACCCACCAGGAAATCTATGACCACAAAGAGATACTCTTCATCTTTCACAGGTGGTGGGGTCTCACCAATGGTAGTCAGGGTCAAGGTGGACCAGTAAAGACTGTAAATGTACTTCCTGGAGAGGCGTCCATATTCTGGCTTGGAGATGTTGGGGTATACCCAAGAGTCTGAGCCAAAACCAATGAACTTGGAAATGGCGAAGTAGATACAGGCATTCCAGTGGATGATGATGAGGATGTACAAGACCAAGTTCCCAATCCGAAACATATTGGGGTAGTTGGTCCTTGTCTCTGTGCGGTCAAAAAATTCGAAGAGCCGGGAAAACTTCAATAGGCGATTGAACCTCAGTTCTGGGTAGTTTATACCCAGCTTTAAATAAGCCAAGTCCGTGGGAGCCAGAGACAATACATCTAGCTTGAAGTGCAAAGACTTTGTGTAATGTTTCCATAGCCTCTTAGCATCCCTGACCATTAGACCTTGCTCGAGGAAACCTAAAGAAAGTGGAGTTCAGTTGGGCATCAGAAAGGCTTTTTAAAACTATGACCATGAAAAATATTCCCCATATATGTATATATATATACATATGTATGTATATATCTAGCCATACACAGTGATGCTCATATAATGAGAACACCTCTATTCATTCTGGAAACTTACCCTGATACTTGCTCTTCTATAATATTCTGATCTGTGCAATTAAAAATAATAGAACAGGGGCTGGGAAGGTGGCTTAGTGGTAGAGCGCTTGCCTTGCATGCCTGAGGCCCTCGGTTCGATTCCTCAGCACCACATAAGCAAAAAGAAAAAAGCCGGAAGTGGCGCTGTGGCTCAAGTGGTAGAGCGCTAGCCTTGAGCTGAAGAGCTGAGGGACAGTGCCCAGGCCCAGAGTTCAAGCCTCATGACCGGACCCCCCCCAAAAAATAATAGAACAATTAGGTAGCTTTGAAAATAGATTGGATATTAGATGCTGGCAAAGAATAATGGTTAAATGTAAGAAGATAACATGGAAATAAAACTTTTAATATATTTACATTTGATATATTTATAATTGATCTTTCATATACTCACTCTTTGGGGTTTTGTCACTTTTTTTTTAAGTATTGGGGTTTGAACTCAGGTCCCTGCATTTGCTAGGCAGATGCTATTCCACTTGAGCCACATGGCCCTGATCTTCTTTTATATACTCTGTGTGTGTGTGTGTGTGTGTGTGTGTGTGTGTGTATTCTGGGGCTTGGATTCAGGGCCTAACACTGTCCTTCAGCTTTTTTGCTTCCTTGATCTTTATATAGTCTTAAAAGTAGCCTTTAAAATTTTTTTATTTTATTGTAAAGATACTGTACAGAGGGGTTATAATTACATGAGTAAGGTAATGAGTACATTTCTTGTGGAGCATTGTTTCCCCCTCCTTTGTTGTTCTCCCACTATTCCTTCCCTCCTCTACCTCCCTCACTCCTCTCCCCCAAAGTTGTAAAGTTCATTTCCAGTATAGTGTCTTGTAGGTACCATTGTTGCAATGAAAAGTAGCCTTTTAAAGTTAGAGATCCACCTGGGCATCAGTGATTCACCTATAATCCTAGCTACTTAGGAGGCTGAGATCTGAAGATCACCACTCAAAGCTAGTCAAGATAGGAAAGCCCTTGAGACTCTTATCTCCAATTATCCACCAAAACCAAAACAAAAAGCAGAAATGGAACTGTGACTCAAGTGATAGTGTGTTCGTCTTGAGCAGAAAAAGCTACGGGACATCCCAAGTCCTGAGTTCAAGCATCTGTACCAGCACAATGAATAAATTAATTAGTTAATTAATTAATTTAGAGATTCAGGGTAAAGTGCTTACCATTTGGGACTTATATGAGAATATCCCAGACAAGAAAAGGGGGTGAGGATAGGGCAGATGAAACAAAATAGGCAGGAAGGTAATTCTTGAAGTTGGATGAGGATATGTGGGAGTTCACAATACTATTGCCTCTGCTTTTGTGTATGCTTGAAAATAAATAAAATTTAAAACATGGGTCAGAGTCCACTCAGTTGACTTCACCAGGGGGTGGGACAAGACTCACCTTTAAAAAAATAGTGCCCAGGGGTTTTGAAGTCACTTGAGCCACTTTTAAAGTAAAACAACCTGGGAGAAAGGCTGTACATTATGAGTCAGAGGCAGGGAGCAAAGAGACCATGACCTTCACATTTTAATTTTTATTGTTATTTACATCCCAAACATGGGCAAAAATAGAGAGAAAAGTGTAATGAATGCTTTTAAAATGTTTACTAATTATCAGCATGATCCTGAGGCACAGTGAAACAGGGCTGGGCCCACTGCTCCCTAGAGCAGAGTTCTGGGACAATTCTTGTAAGTACCAGGTACTGCTGCTGCTGGTACAAGGCCAGGCTTTGAGCCTAGCTGAGAGTGACTGCTTCTGAAAATAATGAACTTACATAGGTAAGTTCAAGCCCTGATTCTTTGTATTGCTCTTGTTTTACATATGTCTGTCAGTATCTGTAGTGGGACTGGTTCTAGGATTCCACTACCTCATTCCTACCTGTGGGTATCCAAATCCTAGATACTTTATGGATGCATTTGCATATGTCTTTGATTATAACCTGCACATATTCTCTTGCATACTTTAAGTGATCCTTAGATTTCTTTTTTTCGGGGTCTGGTTGTGGGGCCTGAACTCTGGGCCTGGGCGCTGTCCCTCAGCTCTTCAGCTCAAGGCTAGCACTCTACCACTTGAGCCACAGCGCCACTTCTGGCTTGTTTCTTTTTGCTTATGTGGTGCTGAGGAATCGAACCCAGGGCCTTATGCATGCAAGGCAAGCGCTCTACTACTGAACCACCTTCTCAGCCCTAGATTTCTTAAAATAGCTAATGCAATGTAAATATTATGCAGATAGTTGTGAGACTGTATGGGGTAGAGAAAATGACAAGAAAAAGCCTGAACATGTTCGGTATGGACATATAATTTTTCCAAATTTTCTTTTATTTGAATTTAGCTCTTATGCAGTCTCTGGGGATGCAGAGGGTCACCTCTGCCTGTGTTTATTGAGTGCCTAGGTACCCATGTAACACTCAGTGCCTCATCAGTTCTTTTAAGATTCTTCTGGGTTAGAGGTGTGGCTCAAGTGGTAGAGCACTGGCCTAGCCCCTATGAGGCTCTGAGTTCAACCCCCAAAATACATTATTTTCTCCATTCTGAATATTTTCCCCTTAGATTACGAACACTGGTTGGTTTACTTGCCTCTCTTTTTTCTAGCTTCCTGCTGAATCTGTTGCTGCTAAGGACAGCACCCAAGCACAAGAAGGGTGGAGTCAATTTGAGTGAGGGCATTTTGTCCCACCAAAGTTTGGCTGGGACCAAGGACAGTGGACCCAGTGAGCCACTCACAGACTCCTGTTTTTTTCCTGGCAGTACGAAGGGGTTGAACTGAGAGTTTCACACTTACTAGGTAGGTGTTCTACCACTTGAGCCATGCCTCCAGCTTCTTTTATCTTGATTGTTTTTGAGGTATGGCCTTGATTTATGTCTAGGCTGACCTGGGTTGCAATCCTATAAACACACATTACTGAGCCATTGTACTTCCCTTATAGCTGGGATAAAAGGCATGTACCACTGACTTCAGGAAAGTGACATGCTCCAGGGCTAGAGTGGGTCGCCCATCTGAGGCTTTCCTAAGCGGTCTTCTTGGGTGAACATGCATTGTCCTATAAGTTATGATGCTGGGCACCAATGTGGAATTAGGAGTGTCAGTCCACCATGCTGGGTAGTAAATGTGGATGTTGGGTTCGCAGAGTCCTTGGCCTTGATTTCTAAGTCAGTCTTGTTCTGATGCAGCACTTCTTTTTCAATTTCCTCACTTTTTTTATGCTGATACTAGAACTTGAACTCATGTCCTGGGTACTATTTTCACTTAAGTTGGCTCTCTACTACTTGAGCCACTGATTTACTTCCAGATTTTTGGAGATCAATTGGAGACAAGAGTCTCATACACTTTGATTCTCAGATCTTAGCCTCCTGAGCAGCTCAGATTAGAGATCCGAGCAACAAGTTCCCAGCTGGTTTGTAAATCAGCTTTGTAAAATCTTTGTAAATTCCTTCTATTATTTTTCCTTCCATTCTCACTTTCTTTTTCTCTTTCCCTCCCTTCCTTCCTTCCTTCCTTTTTTCTTTCTTCTTTCTTTCCTTTTTTTCTTTCCTTCCTTTCTTTTTACTCCTCTCCTTCCCTCCCTCCCTCCCTCCTTCCTTCCTTCCTTCCTTCCTTCCTTCCTTCCTTCCTTCCTTCCTTCCTTCCTCCCTTCCTTCCTTCCTCCCTTCCTTCCTTCCTCCCTTCCTTCCTCCCTTTCTTCCTTCCTTCACTCCTTTCTTGTATCACTTCTAAGGAGAAAGCAAGACGTGACTCAAATGCTTCATATACCCTGAAGCTACTCTGAGTGAGGTTTGTTGCTGTGATCTGGAGGTCTTTACACAGACAACTAGGGCAGTTTTTCATTCAAAAGTCTTGGAAGAGACAAGAAGGGTCTTTTCCATCTTAGTTAATATCTTTAGATCATTAGAGTCAAACATACAAGGAGCTGGATGTTGGTGGCTCACATTTAAATAATCCTATGTGGGAGACTGAGATTGGGAAGATCAAGATTCAAAGCCAGGCTGGGTGGAAAATTTCATAAGACTCCCTTCTCAACCCTTAGCTAGGACACACCTATCATCCCAAACTGTGTAGTTGTGGGCCAGCCCAGCCAGAAAAGTCCTTGATACTCTTAATTTCCCTAGAAGGAAGCAGGAGTATATCTGTGATCCCAACAACTATGAGAAGGCTAAAGTAGGCAGGTTGCTGTCAAGTTGTGCCTATGAGGAAGCAAGATCCTATCCTAAAATTAACCACTAACAAGCTAGAAGTGTGACTCAGAGCAGAGCACCAGCCTAGCCAATGTGAGGCCCTGAGTTCAATGCCCAGTTCAGAAACAAAAAGGAAAGAAGGAAGGAAGGAAAAAGGAAAGAAAAAAAAGAAAGGAAGGAAGGAAGGAAGAAAGGAAGGAAAAAAAGAAAGGAAGAAAAAAAGAAAGGAGGAAAGAAAAGAAAAGTGCACAAGGGCACACAGCTCCTAGCCGCAGATGCTGGTTGCTTTTAGTCCCAACAAGAAGTGATTTGGAGGAAGTCATTATTCCTCTAGGCCCTGTTTCAAGTTTGTTAGAATTCCTGAGTGCTATGGAATAACAGGTCCAGGAAGCTCCTAGTTTCTGGGATTGACTGGATTCTGCCTCACACTCCCAACATCTGAGTAGTGAGAGGGGGAGGGGTCCTTGGCAATTTCCTATTGGTTTTCTTTCACAGGTGACACAAAGGAAGCCTGGAGAGCCAGCTTGACTTGCTCAAGGCCACAGAGCTGATTAGGACAGCCTGACCCAGAACCCAGGTTTCCTGATCTCTGCTCATGGTCCTGTCCAGAGATAAGCATAGAGGGAAGAGGCTTCAGACCCAGCATTCACTCTTGTGGTTGGAGGGTCCTCTTGAGCATGCCCTATGGCCTGGCCCTGGGACTTTCCTGAGGCACACTTACCTGTTCGGGCACGCACCAGCATGTCCAGGCCATAGAGGACATCTGCTGAGTAGTCCAGGACCAGCCACAGCATCAGGTGCTCAGACTGAAGCTCATCAAAACAGGCCCTAACAAGCAGAGGGTGAGATGTGAAATGCCATTGTCACCATGGGCCACACCTGGCTCTGGGACAAACAAGGCTCATTCTATCTAGTAGGGGCCCTACCAGCAGGGCTAATACCCTGTGGAATTGGCCCAGGCTTCTGAAGAAGAGACCTAGGCTAGGAATTAGTATTCTGTTCCATGGTTACAGGGTCAAAATAAGAAAGTACAGCCTAGAATAGCTGTATAAAACCTCAAAAGAGCTGAGATTAACCTCAGAGGTATAGCTGCTCTGGCTTCCTTGGTTTAATCAGGCAAAAGAACTAAGGATCTGCCCTTTCTAGAGCAAAACAATAAAAATGTAAGACTGAGAGATTAACAATTGCACAGGCCAGCAAATATTTTCTACCTTTAATTTCTTTATGCTTCTTATTTTTTGCACAGACACCTTCCAAACTTCCCTTCTAGCTGGACAGAGCAGCAGCCTGCCCCTGGGACCCATCTTATAGATTGCTAAGAAACCCAAAGCCTCTCACCCACCAGAGGAAGAGCAGCTCATTCTGTGTTCTTAGTGCCTAGATAGCCCAACTCAGGGAACAACATTGCCCCCCTGTCCACTTGGTAGGAAAGGTCCCTTTCTCTCTCATGCTTTTTACCTGCTCTGAAAACCCGTAGGAACAGCTAGACATTGCCCTTGACTGGATAATCCCAGAAGCCTTCATTTACACTTGGACAGCATCAGCTCCCCTCTGCATTCCTATCACATACCATGGTCAGACTCTGCATTCTGGTCTTGCATGCTGGCTCAGAAAAGCCCCAAAGGTATGGTCATCCTCACAGAGCTGCATCCTACTGGTTCCCACAGTATGCTCAGGGGAGACCCCCTATCTATCCGCACTGCCTCTGGGAAGTACAAATCTTCATCTTCATGCCAGTCTTGCAGGCTTGCTTAGGAATGCCTCTAAGCTCTCTGCCTACCCATGGAGGAGCATTGTGCCCTGCTCACACCCTGCAGACTTTCTCAGAAATGCCCCAAGCTCTTGTTTGCCCACAGCAGAGGGGGTGCATGCCTGCATCCTTGTCTGGCAGCATGCTCATGAATATTAACATGCTGGTTGGCCCTTAGAAGAACATGGCTTCCTGTAGCATCCTCATCCTGAAGCTTGCTCGAAAGCCCAAGCCCCCAGCTTCCCTGCAGAGAGGCAGAGTCCTGCTCCTGACATTCATAAACAGCCAACTTCCAGGAAAAGTTCCTTCTTGTGCTTATTAGAAAGTCTCAGCTCACTCCTGTGTCTCCAGACTGCAGGAGGCTCCAGAGATTCCGAAAGCCCCTGCTGATCCTCAGAAGAGAAATGGCTTTCTTGAAATCCGGAAGGACATGCTTGCCTAGAATTCCCTCCGAACCCACATTCTCTTCCAATAGAGTGGCAGGGTGTCCCCTGCATTCCAGTGGAGCAACCTGTTTAGGTTCCCCAAAAGCCTACTGCCCACTCTCACAGAGTAATGCTTCCCTTTGGTGCTCAGAAGAGCAGTGTCTCACCCCTGTCTCCTATCACGGCCTCAAAGTGCCAGAACCCTCCCATTTCACCTCAAATTCAGCTCTCCAACAGTGATTCAAAGTGTCCTGAGAGCCCTGCCTATTCTGTAAATGGAGAAACAGAGGCAGGAGAGCTATATGGTGGCTGTGGTGGAATCAGAACTCTGGTCTTCTAGGCCAGCTGTCCTCAATTCTTCTGCTCCTCTTGCCTGGCCCTCCTCGGGTGAAGTTACTGCTCCTTTACCTACCTGCACACAAGCAGACACCAGTTATAGAAGACTGGCAGGGCAATCATAGTCAGCCAGCGGTAGTAGATGTTGCTGGAGGGGTCTACCACAATAGTGTCCTTCTTCTTTCTGGAAATACAGAGCTGTACCATCAGTTCAGTTGGGTTGAAAGGTTCAGCTTTGTAGAGATTTAGTGACCTGGATGCACTTAGAGACCTGAAGCTCCATAAATGGCTGTCTGTGACAAGATTCGGTCAGCCTCAGGGGGCCCCACAGAATACCTCTCTATGGGAAGATAGGCTGGAAGCCAGGGTAGACTTACAGGTCCTTTCTGCCCAACTCAGCTGCCAGTTGACTAGAAAACTATAACAATGACATACCTACATATCCTGTGGCCACATCATTGCCCTTCAAGATGCTGGGAATGAAACCATAGTATAGCAACGCCACTGATGGCTGGTGGGAGCACTGGAACCATCTTGGGGAGCTTGGTTAAAATGCTGATTCCTGGGGCCCACCCATCCCCCTTCCATCTGGGGCCTGGAAATGTGAATGTAAGCATTGCTTGATATTTCTGAGGCAGTTCTACTCTACTGAACTTGGGAAACTTGGAATGTGCTCCTGGGGACCCTCTCCATCTTGTTCATTGCATTTTTGTGCTGAGATAAAGTTACTGATATTAATTTCCTCCTCCTCCTCCTCCTCCTTCTTAGTTGGCCATGAGGCTTAAACTCAGGGCCTGAGTGCTATCCCTACACTTTTTGCTCAAGGTTACCATTATACCACTTTGTGCCACAGCTCTACTTCTTGTTTCTAGCTGGTTAATTGGATAAAAGAGTCTCATAGCCTTTTCTGCCCAGGATGGCTTTGAACTGTAATCCTCAGATTTCAGTCTTCTGAGTAGCTAGGATTACATGCGTGATCTACCAGCACCCAGCATGGTTTCATTATTCTTATTTATTATTCCTAAAACATGAGATAAACCTTCTTATTAAGTATATCTTGAGAAATTATTGGTACAATTTAATGTCCTACAATTTCTGGTCTACTATTATGAGCTCTTAGTAAGTCACAAATAGCCAGAGACTGGAGACATGGAGGTAATGGGTGATGACCCTAAATTTACACCGTGGAAAGTCCCATGGAGTTTGAGAAGTGGCATATTCAGAATGTTGTTCTGAAGGAAAGGGTTGTCCTCAAAACCTATTTCAGGATCAAGTGAAAACCTGGGAGGACACAAAGAAAACCAGCCAGGAACCAGTGACTCATGCCTGTGATCCTGATTACTCAAGAGACTGAGATCTAAAGATCATGATTCAAAGCCAACATGGGCAGGAAAAGATGTAAGGTTCTGAATCTTCAACAGACTTTGCCTAACAAAGCCCTGAGGTAATAGGCAAAAAAACCCAAAAACCCAAAACAACCAAACAAACCCACATGTTATAAGCCAGGAAACTTGCCCGAGATTCTAAAGGTCTTAGGAGATTAGTTGGAATATGAATTCTCTGGACAAGTACACATATTAAACATATTTATTAATCTACTCCATTTATATACCTAAAAAAAGTTGGGGGCTATTAATGTGTTGGGGTCAGGGGCATTTAGCTCTGACAGCAGGATTTCACTGTTAACTGGTTTTTGTGTGTGTCTCTCACAGGTGCTTTTCTTGTTTTCCAGTTTGGGGGAATGAATATGTAAATAAAATAGTGCTGAATATAGGTCTGAGGATGCCTCTAACCAGGAGTCCTTAAATATGAAACTTCCCTTTGTAGAACTATGTGAAGATAATAAAATTAAAGTATTTTTTGAAGTATGGAATAACAATCTAATTTCATATGTAAACCAACCAAAAATGCTTGTTTAGGAACTTACTCATATTAAATAGTTATGTCTTGGCCAATCACAGCAGCTGAGCTTGTGTCAATCATTAGTGGCCAGCTGATGTGTGTGTGTGTGTGTGTGTGTGTGTGTGTGTGTGTGTGTGTGTGTGTGGGTGTGTGGGTGTGTGCGCGCGCGCACGCGCGCGCACAGTTCTGGAGCTGGAACTCAGGATCTAGGTGAAGTCTCTGAGCTTTTGTGTTCAAGGCTAATGCTCTCTACTTAAGCCACACCTCTACTTTCAGCTTTTCTTTCTTTTTTGGTAGTTAATTGGAAATAAGAGTCTCACAGATTTTCCTGCCCAGTCTGGCTTTTTACTGCAATCCTCAGATCCCAACCTTTTGAGTAGCTAGGGTTATAGGCACCTAGCTGCCAGATGATTTAAGTAAGGAAAATTGCTGACCCCTAGCCAAACAAGTTATCACTTCACCTTTCTTTTGTTTTCTGCCCCCAAATGCTGCTTGATCACATTACAGGCAGAGTTCTTAGTTTTGAGGGCTGCTTTATTCTGACATGGTAAATAAAATCCAGTTGTGCCCGACATTTAAAACAATGATGTATTTTGACAGTGGATAAGCATAAGAAAAGAACCAGCAGATGGCATTGCCCACAAGCTTATTGGGTACCTTTCACCCTGCCTGGAGATAAATTACACCAGGCTCAGCTTGCTACCTCCAGGCATGGAGGCTCTGACTTACAGGAGTTGGCCTTTCCTCTAGCTACCAAACTGCTGAGGGCCTAGAAAGCCCCAGCACCATGCAGCTGTATCCTGGAGTCCATCCAGTACTGCCCAAAAGAAACCTACACAGAGTTGCAAAACATTGCTGGATTTGGCTGGGAACAGTTTGATTGGTCAGGAAACCATTATTCAGGAATGTCAGAAATGTCACGGAAGAGTAAAGGAAGGTGTCCAAAGAGGATTATTTTCTGTATCCCCTGTGCTCGTGTCCTAATTTTGGGACAGTTCCCTTAGTCTGAGTAAAGGAATGTTGCCTGGTACAGCCAACACCACCCATCCCCATCCTAGCTCCAAAGTACAGCAGCTCAGACACCCTCTGCTGGGGTTTCCTTTGCTGTTCTTTGCCTAAAGGACACAATACCTAACTTTCCAGTTTGGTTTTGTGTTTTGAAGTGTCACAGTTGGCTTCAAATCAAACACATAACCACAGTAGCTTTGTTTTGTGGATAAAATAATTTTGTTTTCCTTGATTGATGGGATTTGAGTCCCAAATTTATGCAAACAAAATAAACACATGCTTCCTTTATGAAAGGAAATAGAAAAAAAAAATAGTTCTATTTCAGGAACAAAGGAGAAAATAAGAAAAGGCTCTGGTACATATTTCTGTCAACTGGAAGTCAAGAAATGGACATTTCCTGCTACAATGTGGCAGGGGAGTTGCACGCTCATGTGCATATACTACTGCACACTGACGTACCTACATACACACCCCCAGTGCTCCTGAGAGTGAGCATTACACATCTCAATAACTCTGCCAGCTTGACATCTGTGACTGAAGGTAAACTCCACCAGTTATCCTCTCAAGAGGCTCATCACTGGAAACACTGAAATGTTTTCTTTCCCACTGCCCTTAACATCAGCCTTAAGAAGGAGCATTCAGGAGCTGGAGACTGTAGAGTGGAAAATGCATTCTTCTTGCAAGGAGACCATGTACTGTTCTGCAAAGGAACTTGTTTAGCCCCCTGAAATATGTAGCAATATAGGGTGTTAAGGCTTAAAGCCTTTATCTGATGTAGGATCTTTGCTTTATGAATGAGAAAAGAACCAAAGAGATAAAGTGACTTCTTCAAAGAAATCATACAAACCTTGCTTGTCCCTCCTCCCTCTGACCAATGGAGATGGATTTCCAGTGAAAGGAATAAGATTCTAGAATGGTCTTCTGGTGTTTAGGGAGGGTGGGAGGCAGGAGTACTTAGGAAGGGAGGCAAAGCTAGGCTTCTATGGGGAGAAGGGTGACTCCTAGAACCGAGAAAGGTGAGTGGACTCCACTGGGATTAGGTACTTACTCCTCCTTAGAGTTGTTGCAAGTGTTAGTGTTGCTTCTGGCCAGGGGCCAGGTGCTGCAGGAAGGCAAGAGAACCAGGGTATGAGTGCAATCAATTTCAAGGACTAAGAACCATCATCCCCAGGTGATTATTCCAGGACATCCTATTTTCTTTCCTGAGACTTTCTGTTTGTAGGTTGAAGAGCAGAGAGTATTGCTATGCTAGGTACCTGGGTTTGAACTCATAGTCTTAAGCTCGCTCAAGCTTGCTTACTTAGCTGGTGCTCTACCACTCGGACAATGTCTCCGGGTTGGCTTTTTTGCTAGCTATTTTGGAGATACAGTTTTGAGGGCTTTTCTTTCCTGGCCGGTTTCCAACCTCCATCTTCTGGATCTCAGCCTCTTGAGAGACTGGGATTATAGAGGTGAGCCACCAGTGCCCAGAGAAGGGACAAATAATTTTTATGTGTGACTAGTTAGGTCTGGTAAAAGCTTTGGGGAAGAAGATAGATAAAACTTGACTAAATTGAGGTTTCTGAATAAGTAAGAATGAATGGTTTGAATGCTATCCAGTTTCCTGGCCTCAACTTCCTCCTGCTCAATCCTGTGCTGGGCAGTGTTTCAGGCACTATAGAAATGGACCCTCCCAGGGCTTCTTCTTTTAGGCGCTTCCATGCCTGAAGTGAAGGGCTCTCGAACCTTCTTAGGTGCCAAGATGGACACATCCAAGCAGGGGCAGTCACTTACTTACTATCCTCATCTACCCAGACGTAGCTCTCAACCCCCCCCCCCCCAACAACAATCAAAACAAACTCTTTCTTCCAATTTGTAGGGGGAAAAAAATCTGCCTGTAGAAAAATCATCTCCATTTTTAGTTTGTCTTCCCTCAGCTTCCCTACTCCTGGGATGGTCGGCCGACCCATCTATGTAAGAATCTGGAAGAAAGTGGAGGTTGGTTTTGCACAAAATTAAAATGTAAAGGTAAAATGTCCTATTATTAAAAGATTTTCCCATAGGAGAAGGTTTTGTGGCCAAAGACTTGTCTGCTAACACAATTTTTTTTTTTACATAACTGATTCAAGAAAGCCAGGTAACCTTTCTTGAAGCCAAGAAGGCAGCTTGCTTGTATATGGTCACTGCAACTCCATTGTAAAAGATGACAGGTACCAGTGGCTGACCACACTGCAGTGTGACTCCTGAAACTGGATACCCAGCCAGATGTCATTCTGACTCCTTGTGTTGGCTCTGGCTGGGCATTTCTTTCTTTCCCCATCTAACATATGGCTGCAACTGCTTGTTTCTGGGTTGGTTGTGCTCATCTGAAAAATCTTTCTAATAAACAGAAGCCCCTGAAAGATGGTGGAGATAACATTCAGCTCCAAGGATACAGTACACAGTAACAATGACCACTTTCCCTTCCTTTTCCAGGAAGCCTCGCAGGGTGATCAGCAACCATTCTGTGCCACTACATTTATCTTTCCATCCTGAACCTTCTTGCACATGACCAGGTACCTCTGATTCACTCAGGGCCTGCCCAGGATGTGGTCCTCACCCAACCCCACTGCTTGTCTGGTTACATTAGGAAATGAAAAAGGATGAAGTATCCATCTTTATTATTATAAGATTATAAGAAGGCAATTCAATCAAATTAGCTAAGGAAGCCTTTGTCCCAAAGAAATTAAACCTGTCTGGCTAGCTTGCTAAGAAACTTCTTTTCGTCTCTCCTTCCCATCTTCTCCTCTCCCTTGTCTGTCTACTACCCCTCCTGTCCTTCTGTCCGAACAGTGAAAACACTGTCTGGGTATGGGACACCCAGCCCTGGGAGCCCCTGTACAATTCCTGGTAGCCACCCAGGTAACCCTGGCTTTTACATCTCAGGAATGCCAGGGGTTTGCAGGGGCAGCTGATTGAGCTGGCCTCTCCAGCTGTCCTTTTGACCTTAGCCAGAGATTCTGACACCTTTCTCTGGTGCAGAAGCCTGAACCTGGGTCTCCTGCTGTGGTCACTGGCAAGAAATGTCCCTGAACTGTCATATTTTACCACAATGTAATGCAAAATCTGTAATATAGAGATTTCACCTCCCACACACAAACACAAACATGTAGTACAATGGTGGTACCAGAAAATCTGTCAAATTTCCCTGAGGCTTCCTCACCTTTACCCTCCAGAGGCCCTTCTGGGTCTTCTTGAGAAGCCCCCAGACTACAGACCTTCATATTGTCACTAAAGTAGACTGCACTTTCTCCAGCAAATCATATAAAGGCCATCTGTTCTCAGCAGTCACATTCACATTTTACAACTCTCAGCAGAAAGAGAAAAGATTCAGCCAAAAGAAAACTTTTCAACCCTTTTCTTTATTTTCCAAGGAGGTCTTGGTGAGAATCTCCCTGCTTGTGAGCCTGGGGGAAGCCAGCTTTCCCTCCAGGTCAGGCTTCTCCTCCCTTCCAGTCTAATCTGAGTAGCCTCAAGAAATCTCAGTATGTTCAGTATGCAACTAAGTTGACCCAGTGGCCCCTGTGTTTTCCCCTTAAACAAAGGCTGCGGGGACACCCAGGAACAAAAGCGGTAGAGATACTTCTGTGTATGCACAAAAGGTCACACTAATCCAATAGCAGCACACTATCTGTCTACCCCTCACCCCACCCAATGGTTCTTAACCTGATACAGAGTATGGGTGATCCCTCTGGAAAATTAGACAATCAGTGAACCTTCTTTCCAGAAAAAAAATGCACATACCTCTAGGCATAAAATTGTTTGTACCATTTAGGCACACCTCTCAAGTCTCCTGGTATAAAGGGCCCTGCTTTCAAGCAAGATGAAGCATAGTGCAGTCTAGGGTGATGAGGGTCCTTGATGAATTAGGTAAATGTGGCCAGCACTGTGTATTGAGTTTGAGGAACTCTGTGTAGGAGATGGGGCCTGGGGTCAAATGAGGCTGGGCTTCTTGGTTCAAGGGCTTCCTCTCCGGGGCTTTTGGAGTCTGTGTAGAGGATGCCAGAAACATTCCCCAAAGGGTGCACCCCTTCAATGAATAGCTTATATGGCTGGTGCTCTAGGGCTCCTGGGGTATCTAAGCTGGACCCATCAAAGCTGGTGCTTTCTACCTTGTCTTCCAGTGCAGGTGGCCCTTTGTCCTTTGTGATTCCTTACCTTTTCCCTCTGTCCAGTAGCTCCTGGCTTCCCAGATTGGACTGGGCATTGCTCTCTCGGGTAGATACCTCCTTAAGCTCAGCTCCCTGGAAACGCGCTAGAAAAGAATCTGGTGTCTGGTCCTCATGGTGTATGTGTCTGGCAGCCCATGCACGCAGCGAGATGACGAGGCGAGACAACCTGGAAGAACAGTCAGGGATTGGAGGAGGAAGGACAAGGAAAACCCTCTCTCTGGCCTGGAGGGACCCACTAGAAGCAGAGACCATCAACCAACAGAGCATGGTTATGATGACCTGTGGCTAGTGATTGTCTCATTCTGTTTGAGTTTTTAATTCCCCTCTCCTTTTACCCCTGCAGTCTGTGGCAGAGTTGTCTTATTTTCTCTCCCTCTGCTTCCTCCTTCTCCTTCTCCTTTTCCTCCTCTTCTTCCTTTTTCTTCATGCTAGTACTAGGGCTTGAACTTAGTTTTTTTTTCCCTTTTATTTTAGCATTGAAAGCAATTTATTATTCGAATTAAGGAATTACACATTTTGTTTTGATAATGGTCATTATCTTAAAAGCATCATTCAGTTTTCGCACATTTAAAAGTATATTGCTAATTTCAGTCAACTAACTATATGAGCCCAGAGGCTGCAGCAACAGACACTGGGGTGGGCAAAGCTGGGCTGGGGGTTTCCATAGTCCTCACTTAGCTTTTCATTTGGCTTTTCCCTTATAGCTGGTGCTCTGTCATGTGAGCCACACCTCTATTTCTGCATTTTCACTGGATAATCCGAGGTAAGAGTTTGTTGGATTTGTCTGCCCCAGCTGACTTTGAACTGTGATTCTCAGATCTCAGCCTCCTGAGTAGCTAGCATTACAGGCCACTGGAGCCCAGTTCAAGACTTCCTGATGCAGGACACAATCTCTTTATTTTGGTTTTGCCAACATTTTTTTTGTTTTTTTTGCTGGTCCTGGGACTTAACCCCAGGGTCTAGCCACTGTCCCTGAGGCTCTTTGTACTCAAGGCTAGCGCTCTACCACTTGAGCCACAGTGCCACTTTTGGCTTTTTCTGAGTAGTTTATTGGAGAAAAGAGTCTCATGGACTTTTCTGCCAGGGCTGGCATGAACCACTGGAGCCCAGTTCACGCTTTCCTGATAAAGGACACAATCTCTTTATTTTGGTTTCGTCATTTTTTTTTTGTTGGTCCTGGGGCTTGAACCCAGGACCTAGCCGCTGTCCCTGACTTTCTTTGTGGTCAAGGCTAGTGCTCTACCACTTGAGCCACAGTGCCACTTTTGGCTTTTTCTGGAGATAAGAGTCTCATGGACTTTTCTGCCTGGGCTGGCTCAAACTGTGATCCTCAGATCACAGCCCCCTAAGTATCTAGGATTACAGATGTGAGCCACTAGCAGCTGGAGGCTTCACCATTTTAATTCTACGAAGGCATGGCCTATCAAATAGGGCATTAGGAAGACTTTCTACTCATTTCTTTTGTCCAATTCAGACCTCATGTTATGACTGCTAAGCATAGGGCCTGTAATAACAATACAATTTAAAATAAGGATGAAGTATGGAACAAAGTTTAAAGGAAGAAGCATCCCCACATAGCATAGATTCTTCTTCCAATGCTTATTCCATTAATTTTTTAAATACAATTTCCACTTCTTTTCCTAAGCTCATGTAGAATTTCCTTTGCAACTTACCCTGATCCCTATCCTGGAATCAGACTTAACAAAGGAGGTGACCATAGGCTCAGCCTCTGAGACAGAAGCCCATGTCCCTGAGCTCTTCTCACAGGAGCATTCCTGTGAGAGGCCTACTCTAGTCCTGGCTCCTGTGTCTCTGCTAGAGGGGAATGGGAAGAGGCTCAACTCTGTTTCTTGGCTTCTGGTTTCCTTTATTTGGGGTCAAGGTCAGTCTTTAAAAACCTAGAACTAAGTCATGAGCTGTCACATACCTTGACCTTGTTCTTAGGCTAAAGGGATATAGTGAAGCCATTAAGTGTTCTACTTATAATGTTGAGAACCTGCTGGGCACCGTTGGAGCACACCTGCAATCTCAGGGGGCTGAGATCTGAGGATTGCAGTTCAAAGCCAGCAGAGGCAAGAAAGTTCATGAGACTCTCATCTCTGATTAATTACCCCCAAACCGAAAGTAGCGCTATGGTTCAAAGTGGTAGAGCACTAGGCTTGAGCAAAAGAGCTCAGGAACAATGCCTAGGCCCTGAGTTCGAGCCCCAAGATTGATCCCTCCTTCCCAAAAATGAGAATCACTGTTGTAAACATATTTTGAGCTGCCTGCTTGACCCAACTTCTTAGCTCTGAATACTTTCCCCCTCCTTTCTTGTGCTGAGGGAGAAGATCCAAGGTCATTCTTCCCTCTCCAGCCTCGAACAGAGCTGAACAACTGACCTACAGCAACTCAGAGCCACTCCAAGCTGGGGTTGGGGAATTCAAACCAAAAGAAAATGATCCGAGGCCCTTTTCAGCCTTGTGCTTGCTAATGGGGGAGCAGAGCAAGACAGATATGGGGGAGACACTCAAAGAAAGCACAAAGACCACATACTTCCATGAGAAGCCATTGTCTCCCAGCTTCCTCCCCTATTCCTCATTTGCTCTGCCTATATTTCCATCATTCTATATAATTAGCATGTCAGCGCCATATGATGGTACCTGCCTCAGCCTCTCCCAGACTTGCAATTCCAGAGCTTCTCTTTTCCTTGCAGCCAAAGTATCTTAAGACAGCATTTTATGCTGGGAGCCAGTGGCACACACCTAGCTACTCAGGGGGCTGAGATCTGAGGATCATGGTTCAAAGCCAGCCCCATCAGGAAAGTCAGCAAGACTCTTATCTCCACTAACCTACCCAAAAATCTGGAAGTGGAGATGCTTCTCAAGCAGTAGAGCACTAGCCTTGCGCAAAAGAAGCTCAGGGACAGTGCCCAGGCCCTGAGTTCACGCTCTAGAATTGGCACAAACAGAAACGACACAACAACCACCACCCAGAATTTCATTAGTAAAATAAAACACTGGAAATCACTTACATGTCCAGCTACAATGAGCTTGGATGAAAATTATGCTGACTACACAGATAAATTAATTTTTGGTAATAATCTTAAGGAAAAGTTATAGCACACAAGACCATGTAAAACCATAGTACCAATAAGAAAATGGAATAATGAGCTCAAAGTTTGTTAAGTACTTGGCCCTTCCTGTATAGTTTTTTTTTTTTTCGTCGGTCGTGGGGCTTGAGCTCTGGGCCTGGGCGCTGTCCCTCAGCTCTTCAACTCAAGGCGAGCGCTCTACCACTTGAGCTACAGCGCCACTTCCGACTTGGCCCTTCCTGGATCTGACACAGCCCTGGACACAGCCCCTGAGGGGTTGGCACTGTTAGGTGCATTTCTAGATTGAAGCCTGAAGTGATGGAATAATTTCTTCAGAGCCAAGCAAGGTACAGAGGGCATGAAAGGGAGGCAGAGCTCAGAGCCTTGCTAAGCTTGTAAAGAACAGGCTATGGAGTATAGACCTGTACCTGTGAGACCTGTCAGCCCTGTCTGGAACAGTGCCACCGTTAACCTCAACATCTCTGGTCCTTCCCACTTTCTCTGCCTCGTTATTTTTCTGACTTCTAAGCTCAGAACACTTGTCCCAAGAGGAGGGAAATTACTCACAGATAGATTTGGGTACTATTCTGACTCTTTAACCCCACCCCCATGCAGCAGATACAGCTGCCTTTCTGCCCCAGCCTCCCCTTTCCCAAAGCAAAGGCTCGGACTGGTCAGTTACCTGGCAGGTGTCTGGCTAGTGAAGGAGCTGTGCCTGGGTCCAGCTGACACTCTGGTCTCCATGGCGGTCTCTTCCTGCAGTGCAGATGATGTCTCCTCACATGGTGAGTGGACCCTAGGAAATCAAATATGCAGCATGCTAAATTGATTTTAAGCTCATCCACCTCCTGAATAGTCAGGAGTGAGATGGACAGATGCCCGCCTGCCACATAATGAGAGCAAACATCCCAGATCCTCTACCCAGAAACCCTCCCATTTCTGCCATTTCTGTTCACTTCCAGCAGATCTTTACTTTTGGACTATGGTGACCTTTTGTTTTAGTGGGTTTAAATTTAGAGCTTTGTTCTACCACTTGAGCCCATCTTTTTTGTTTTAGTTTAATTTTTAGATAGGGTTGTGTTTTTGTTTTTGTTTTTATCCAGAGCTGGCCTCAGACCTTGATACTCCTACCTTGTCCTCTTGGGTAGCTGAGATTATAGGTGTGTACTACCATGCCTGGACCAAGGTAATCAGTGTGTGTGTGTGTGTGTGTGTGCATGTGTGTTATTAGGGTCTGAATTCAGGACTTCATGCTTAGTAGGAAGGTGCTCCACTACTTGAGCCACAACTCTAGCCCCCAAGGTAAACCTTCTTTACAGCAAGTTTGATCAAAGAGCAAAGCTCATGTCCAGCTAGTGTCCAGTAGTTGGACGAATGTTGGGGAGAGAGGCAAGGGAAGCTGGAAGCAAATGTTGACAGGGTCCTCATCAGAAGGTAGAGCCTCAGGAAGGTCTCCTTGATTTTCATCTCAACTATACAACCTGTTTTGACAAAATACTTCCATAATGAAGATTTGTTTTTGTTTCAACACATCTCTGCAATCTAAGTCCAGAGCAAATGCAAT
This sequence comes from Dipodomys spectabilis, assembly GCF_019054845.1. Classification (NCBI taxonomy): domain Eukaryota; kingdom Metazoa; phylum Chordata; class Mammalia; order Rodentia; family Heteromyidae; genus Dipodomys; species Dipodomys spectabilis. The sequence continues at coordinate 3,831,795 of NW_024870864.1, read as the reverse complement.
CTCCTTTTAGAAGTTTCCTATCCACTGTGTGGGCTGTGGGTGCATTTCCCTGGCAGCTATGTGCATGCTTGCCTGGCAGCCATCTGTAACTGTAAGGATCTGGCAAGACCCAGATAATTGCCTAGACTTGGCATCCTCTAAACACAGTACAGCTTGTATGATGCTTTCAAAAGCGAATCCAGTTTTATATATTTATTTATTTTTGTTGGTCATGGGGCTTGAACTCTGGGCCTGGGCGCTGTCCCTCAGCTCTTCAGCTCAAGTCTGGCACCCTACCACTTGAGCCACAGAGCCACGTCCAGCTTTTTCTGCTTATGTGGTGTTGAGGAATCGAACCCAGGGCCTCATGCATGCGAGGCAAGCACTCTACCATTGAGCAAACTTCCCAGCCCCAAATCCAGTTTTCTTTTTGCCAAACCTTGGTCTCTGCCCCTGCAATGCAGGTTAGGGGCAATGACACACTTGTGTAATTCAGTGTCGAAAGCCCTGCACAGACCCCACAGGGTGCCCTTCTGTAGGAACAACAACCTATCACATCAGCAGCAAAGCCTTGAACTTTCAGGAATAAAAACCAGGAATGGGTTTGTCTATGTTTTCCTTTCTTTTAAAACCTCCTAAGACTACATTTGATCAGCTTGATTAAAAGCCAGTCAGGCACTGGGCTCTGGAGATTTGCTCTTCATTCTACAAGTCTTGTGGAGCCCTGGGAAGGCAAATTAATTCTATCACAGGGCCCATTCCAATCTAATCGGCTTTCTTAACAAGGTGGTTGAAGGAGGAGTCAAGAATTAACATCAGGGAGAAGCTGCAGTCTCTCCCTGGAGTGATTAGAAGTCAGGCTCTTTGAATCCCAGGTGCTGAGCTATGCTGTGGCCATCCTCCTCCCCCCCCCCCCCCCCTTCTCTCTAGCACCGGGGAGCTCACTTCCATGCCAGGGCCTATCTAGGCCATCTTTACAAGCCCTGACTGCCAGCATGTACCTTCTTTCCTCCTTGTCCCCAGGCAAGGCTACTTTTTTATGCTGGAAACAGCGTCAGACAGCTTCATCTTCACTGACAGGGACCTGTACAGCATCAGCTGTCCCTGGGTTCATATTTTCTTCCCACCATAGCCATTTTCCTGTAACCATATATCTCAGGTCTAGCTTGGCTGGGCAGAGAGACTGAGACCATCTTTTCTTAATATATATTTTTATTGTAAAGATACCATACAGAAGGGTTATAGTTACATGAGTAAGGCAATGAGTACCTTTCCTATTGAGCATTGTTACCCCATCCTTTGTTTTTCCCTTACCATTCCTTCTTTCCCCACCTCCCCAACTCCTCCCCCGGCCCCGAAGTTGTAAAGGTTCATTTTCAACATAGTGTCTTGTACATCACTGAGACCATCTTGACATTACCAATTACAAGCCAAGAAGTGTTCATTGGTTTGTATGTTTTTGGTAGTCTTTGGTGGTCACCAGCCACCATCAGTCAAAACCCAGGCTACTGCTGAAGCAGATGGCTCTAGCTTGAGCACAAGCACTTGATTTTGAGAATTGAGTACTGACATGCAGAGAACTCAACTTGCCTTTCCTCCCAACACCATTTCACTCACAGGTACAATATTCAAACCACATATTGTTTATTAATAGTCTACAGGGTATCAGCTACAAGCACTCTACCATTGAATCCACACAGCAACCCTTTCCTAGAGGAAGTGGAAGTCTAGGGAGGTTAAATACTTATTTGAGATCACAAGGGCCAAACAGCAAAACTGACATTACAGTGTCATTCCATTCCATTCCCAAACCTGTTCTCATCCTCCATGAAGCTGCCCTTACTATTTTCCCATAAAGCCCAGGTGAAAATGGGACATGGCTGAGGAATGGGGCATGCCACTAAGGACATTACACTGATCCATCTTGCTGAACTACGTGGTATGGCTCTTTATTTCCAACCCATCTGGCTGGGATCTCCTCCTTTACCATATGTGGCCACTCACATCTCATCCATCTACATAAAGACCCTGCTGCAGTTTAGATTCTATAGTTCTTTACCTCTCTGATGTTCTGTAGATGTACCTCCCAAGAGGTACTCAGTTACTGGGGGATAAGTGAATCTCTGGATCTGAGCAGCTGCACGAGCAGTTAATCTGGCTTCTTTTTGTTGCAGGAAAGCACACCATGAGACCAGATTTATCTGCATCTGTGACAAAGAACTCAGTGCTTATGACATCAGGCGTGGTGGGCAGGTGAAGATGGCAGAACCCACTCTACCACTCTCATCCAAAGCAACCCTGTGGAAACCAGCAGGCTTGTAGACTTGAGTTGCAGTAGCTCCTAGTGACTGGATGTTCTGCACATCGGTCACCTGTTCTCTTTGAATTGAAGTGTCCTGATCTTCATAGAAAAGATGAAGCAAAAGTTGGCAATTTGATGTTGCTTTAAATACTGCTCAAACACTGACTCCTGGAAAGGCACACTTAGCCCCAAAGAACAGAGAGAACTTTCTCTGGCATATATTCAAAGGGCCAATGAAACCTTTTCTTCCCAATGCATCTCTCTGCTTTTTTTTTTTAGTCCAGGCTTCGACTCAGGGCCTGGTGCTCCTACTTGGCTCTTTCACTCATCTAGTGCTCACACCTCTACTGTCTTTTTGGTGGTTGAGATAAAAATCTCACAGACTTTTCTTGGCTTGGCTTCAAACTGTGATCTTAGATCTCAGGCTTCTGAGTAGCTAGAATTATATAGACCACCAAGGCCTAGCTATCTTGATTCTGCCAGATTGATGTCTTCCTTTTAGCTCCAGAGTCTTGGCAAATACCAGGACTTATATACACTGTAAACCTAATTGTATTCATGCACCCCACATTCCAGTCAACAAGGAACCAGATAGATAGATAGATAGATAGATAGATAGATAGATAGATATAGGTATAGATATAGATATATCTCACAGTAATCCTATCAGATTATAATGGAGCTGAAATATTCCTATCATCCAGTAATGTTGCATACTCTGGTGATGACACCTGGGAAGGAAAAGGCCCCCAGAAGTTGGCAAAGATAAGAGCAAAAGCAACTACTGCAACACAATGAAGCAATTGCTTTCAAAGAGGGGAGGAGTTGAAACTCTATGCTTATTTGCAGAAAGGAACTAGTGTTGGTGAGGTACAGGTTTCCTTTATCCTCTGCCATTGGGCAAGGACAGAGTTTATCATGAGAACTTGACTGGTAATTAACTCTCTCCTTTGTGGAACAACTGGTATTTTCCTTTAGTGACTTTGGGAACATGGGAATAGACATAGGTGACCTCTTGGCACAAGACTGGAGAAGATGACACCTCATTCTCCTCCTCTTCTCAAGCCCCAAGGATCTTGAATGATTGGAATCTACTGCCATTGGCCACATGTGGCCTGGAACTGAAGCCAAAGCATTTTAAGTCTTTGGTCCTGGAGAAGCCCGTTGAAAATGGCTTTCTCTGGTGATAATTGATTTGGCTACACTCAGGGAGTAGCACAAAGAAAGCCTCTTTTCTGTAGAAGCTGCAAAGCTTGCTCAAAATAGCTATACCAAGAGGTGGGTCAGGATTCAGGGTGCCCTTGGTTCTCACTGCAATTCTCAGAGCATATTTTTTAGTCTTTCTCTGTTGAATTATCCTCAAAAATATGCCATATGGTTCCTAGAGAATTGAACCAAATAGAACTAAGAAGACACGAAAACCTCCGTAACATTTTTTTCCCCTGGAATTTCAGACTATAATTATTTGTTCATTCAAAGGAAGCATTTTCACCCTTTTAAAAATTGCTTTCCACTAGGAAAAATAACTCTAATAACTCAATAAAGAGAAACAGAAAACTGGGCCTCCATTTTGATGCTTTGGTGAAAGACCTAAGGGCAGGAATGTCTCAGGGGACAGAAATGTGCTAGGCAGGTGTTCTACCATTTCAACCATATGCCTCTAACAGTCTTCTTGATATAATTAAAGATCAACAGTCATTAATACTTCAGTATACAAAAGTCTCAATTCTTTATCTTAAAAGCTTTCCAAAAGGACTGGAATTTTAAAACACAGATGTAATTTTGCCCAAATGCCATTTCTCTTCCTAAAATAATAATTTGAAACTTAAAAGCATTGTGTGTGTATGTTGCCATAGTCCTGTGTTAAAGCTGAGCAATGTACCAGTTCCCTACCTTTGTTTTTTTTCTTTTTTTTTTCAACTAGGGTCTTATGTTGATGGTTGGGCCATCCTGGATTTCAGTACTCCTATTTATGCAGGCACTGACCACCATGCCCATCTTTTCTTGTTTTAATTTAATTTTATTGTAAAGTTGCTGTACTGAGGGGTTACAGTTACATGAGTAAGGCAATGACTACATTTCTTGTCAATCATTGTAACCTCTTCCCTTGCTGTTCTCTTACTATTCCTTCCCTCCCCCACCCCTGCCCGAAGGTGTAAAGTTCATTTTCCAATATACTGTCTTGTGGGTATCATTGTTGCAACGGGTCATCCTGTGTCTAGTAACATGGCTTCAGAACTTCACACTCTCATTTTGCTGTCTCACTCATGGCTTGAGCTCTGTCTGATATTTTACTGAGTAATTTGGAGATATAGTCTTGTTGACCGTTTTTTTTTTTGCCCTTATTAGCTTTGAGCTACAATCCTCCACATCTCAGCTTCTTGAGTATCTAGGTTTATAGGCATGAGCTACCAGCACCCAGCTGGTCCTGTCCAATACCTTTAAGTCATTCTTCCTACATGGTCAAGGTCGGCTATGGAAATAATCTGTGACTCGCCTCAGACAAAGCCCATCTCACCTGAGGCCATTTTCAATGCAGTTGAGATCTCTGTCCATGCTCTTTACAGTAAGGTGAGCCAGGGAGGGTTGGGAGTACTGGGTATTGACCTTGGCCATCTTCTTGCTAGTCACATTCAGCTCCAAAGTGGCTGCTAAAAAGTAAACACAAATGGGAGAGAGTATCAAGGCAGGGAAGAAACTACAAAGCCAGCTCAGGGTAGACAGAACTATTCCCAAAGGCCTCCGCAGGCACACTGTGGTTCAGATGATGTCTTCCATCTTCTTTTGTGGCTCTTTAGGTACACTGTGTTCCTGTTGTGTGTCATCTCTGGGCTATTTCAAGCCAGAGGCACAAACAAGGTATATTTTTAAAATATTTTTTTCTCTGTCAGTACCAGAGCTTGAATGTTTAGACTTGAGCTCTCACTCAGCTTCCTGCTCATGGCTGGCTCTCTATCACTCAAACCTTGCCTCTAGTAGAACATTTTGTTGGTTAATTGGGAATGGAGTTTCATGAACTTTTGTGTCTTAGCTGGCTTTGAATTGTGATCCTCCAGGTCTTAGCCTCCTGAGTAACTCCAATGCCTGGCTACAATCAAGGCCTTAACTCCTTTGCCTATGCCACATGCCAAAAAGCTGCTCAGAGTGCAGTGCTCAACAGATGAATAAAAGAATGAACAAACAGCCATCCCTTGGCACATATTTTAATTGCTCCCTAAATACTTTTCAACACAAAGTGTGAAAAAGTAATAATATGAGGCATTCAAAAAGCCTTCACAAAAGATAATGCAAAACCCCCAAATATACTACACCTCACTTTATTTAATCCTCATAGATATCTTCATCCTTGTTCATAGATGACCCAAACAGATTCAGAGATATTTGGTAGTTTATTCAAACAAACCACTAAATAAAACCTACCAATGTGACATGTTCTGCTCACCACTTTTCTACTTTTCCTCTGTGGAGGATGTTGAAAAGTCTCATTATGATTGAAGAGAAAAGAAAGCTGCTTACGAGGGCACAGCTACTGTGCTAGGCCCCCTCTATAATTTCAGCACTATTCTTCCAGTTGGAAGATAAATTCCCGAGGAGGGGCTCACTAAAATAGACCTGCACAGGCTTTCTTGAGCAGACACATGGCTCATGTGTATCAAATATCAGTAGACAGCACTCCACAGAAAGATGGCAATTTCTAGAAATAGCCAGTGACTCATCCCAGACTAAATTAATTTTGCATCCAAAGGAAGGCCAACTCGAGGAGCCTAAGCAGCCCCAGGGGTCTGGCCTCACACCACAAGGTCAATGTAGCCCCAAGTTACTCAAAGGCTGCTGCTGGCACAGCTGGGTCCTAACCCATCGTTCATGTTTCCAAACTTAAGCGTATAATTTGAGTTTTTGTAATTTCTAAAAAAAAATAATATAAAACCTGTTTTCAAAGGATCTGACTGTCTAACGAGTCAGTTGACACAACAGAGTTGTCTGCAGGATGTGCCAGGAAACTTGAGCTTCTCCCCAGAGCCCAGAGGGGATATAGTCAGATAGGCAAAGGCCTCTCTAGCTATACAGGGAGGATGGGTACAGGGACCTGAGGGGTGGATGGAGTGAGCAACTGAAGGCTGCTACAGTATCTCAAGGGAGAGAGAATATCCTGAACTAGACAAGAACTACCTGAACTACCTGAACTAGGTAGAGAAATGAATTGGACAAATTAAATACTAGCAAGTGACCAAGATCAGCATATTTGGCATTGACTCACCATAAGGAGGCAGTAAAAGAGGAGATGCTGAGCATGATGCACTGACCGCTGGCTTAGAGATCCGATGGTACTGTCTATCCACTGCCTGAAGAAGGGAACTAGAGGAGGGATGGGTTTGATGAAGAGAATAAGAAGCCAGTGGAATGAATAAGTTTTCCACTACAAGCAATTAACCCAGTTTGAAAGAGGATATTCAACACTTTTTATTGAGCAGTTATGAGACAATATACTAGGACCTGTTTTGTTTTGTTTTGTTTTTGTCGGTCATGGAGCTTGAACTTTGGCCTGGGCGCTGTCCCTCAGCTCTTCAGCTCAAGGCGAGCACTCTACCACTTGAGCTACAGCACCACTTCTGGTTTTCTGGTGGTTTATTGGAGATAAGAGTGCCACTTTCCTGCCTGGGCTGGCTTTGAACCATGATCCTCAGATCTCAGCCTCCTGAGTAGCTAGGATTATAGGCGTGAGCCACCGTTGCCCTGTGGGTCTGGGGTTTTATCAGATAACAATGTATACTCTGTCCTCTCTCCAAGGAGCTTAACTATCTAGTAGGGGCCCAGACTAAGTTTTAAAGAAGTTTTGGGGTTCTGTGGAAAAGCTACCAACTTACTTTTCTTTGTGTATTTACAGGAAGATTGCCCTCAAATAAAGGATATTACCTCCAGCCTTGGCAACTCTCCTCAGCCCCCTCGGCTGCATCCTCCACACTGGACACAAATCCTGGTCCCCATGCCACAATTGTGTATTTTGAATCAAGATTTTCTATGCATGTCTCTTGTTTCCCTTGGTAGCAAAAAATTAATTGTCTTACACTTTCCTGTAGTGTAGATTTTTGCTTATTCCAACTCAAAACCATTTTCCACATACTAGAAATTATACTGAGATTTAGTCAAATTTAGAGATAATGGTAAGATAATTTCATAGAGGTCACTGTTTTTTAATCAAAAAGCCCATGATGCCAGGCACTGGTGACTCATGGCTATAATTCTAACAACTTAGGAGCTGAGATCTGAGCATTATAGTTCAAAGCCAACCTGGGCAGGAAAGTCTGGGAGACTCTTATCTCCAATTAACCTCCAAAAAAGCTGGAAGTGGAGCTGTGGCTCAAGTGGGATGAATCCTGAGCAAAAAAACTCAGGGACAGGAAGCGCCCAGGCCTTGAGTTTAAGCCTACGTCAGGCAAAAAAATGCCCCCCCCCCAAAAAAAAACCCCACAAAAAACCCAGCCCATAATGTCTGTATTTCTTTGCATGATGTACACCAATTTATTAGAGTTTGTAAGTTGGTGAATTTTGCTATTCATTCAGTTAGCTAAGATAATCTTAAAAGAGAAAGTGTCATGTTATTTGTTACTTGGTGGATCAGTGGTAGGAAGGTAAAACAAATACTTAATTCTTTCCCTTTATTCATGTATTTATATTTTTAAGCCAAGACATCTGAAGAGAATATGTAGTGGCCCTACATGTTTGCTCATCTCCTGATTCTGATAAACTGTAGGAGAACTCACCCAGGAAACCACGAAAACACAGCCAGTGATTTCACAGTGGCTCTGAAGAAAATGAAAACTACCATACAGCCAGAGCCCCCCAGTGTGAAGGACTGCCAAGTCTTTTTGCTGTTAATCCTCAGGAGCTCTAAGAGGCAGGAGCAATGCTGATTTTGCAAATGAGGAAAGGGAGGCTTGGATCTGTCTCACTCTGAAATCTCTCCTGTGGTTTGCTTTGTTTTGTTTTGCTGTTTACCATATCCATGGCAGGAGACTAGAAATGCACAGACATAACTTTATTTTCTGCCAGCTAGGAAAGTGACCTTGAAGTGGATTACTGGAACAAATCCAGGAGTAGTTTGTGAGCATCTCTCAAATGAGTTTGTTTTCCAGGATTTGATCAGAGATCTAAGAACACATCATTTTAGACAATGTGCATTTTCTTTGCCATATGATTAAATGCAACCTGAGCCTTTCCCCACAATGTCCTCAAGGACTATGAGCATGAAGGATGCACTTGAAAGATATAAAGACTGGTCTTTAAGAAGCAATAAATAAATGGAGAAAGATCTCTTGTCCATAGATGGGATCTAATTATGGCTTATTCACGTACTGGAATGTCATCTCCTAACAACAACAACAACAACAAAAGTAAAATGGTGATTCATGCTATGGTATGGAACACTGGAAACAACACACCAAGTTGAAGAAACCAGACATCGAAGGCCACATGATTTCACTTATAGAAAAATTGTAGAATAGGCAAATCCATCAAGATAAGAGTTGTCTGGCAGGAGTAGGGACAATATGAAAGGGGAGGATGCTAACAGGTACATGGTTTTCTTTGGTGGAGTATTTAAAAGTTCTAACTTTTATTGTGGTGATGGATATAAAACTGTGAATAGAATTTTAAAAAAGCAGTATACTTGCCATGTATGCCTTCTGTGGCATGTGAACTATAGACTTAAAAAGAAGTAGTGTTTAATATAAAATTAAAACACCTTAAAATGCAAACATCTGCTCTAACTGGCAAAATATAAACCCAATAGGGAAATGTCAAGAGGCAGCTTCATCTTACCATCTACCATCATCATTGTTATCATCATTATGGCATTTTTTGAGGATGTCCACTATGACATGCCCTATTCTACAATATTCACTTATATCAGCTCATTTATTCCTCATAAAACCCTGTAAAGAGATGCCATTACCATTCTTACTTTACAGATGAGCAAAACTGAAGTACAGAGTTCACACAGCCAGGGCCATCTAATTAGACAGTATTAATTCAACTGTAGAGCCTGCAGGCTTAATTCCCTGCCCTTCCAAACAAGGTCAATTTCTGTGACTAGTAAGTATCACAGCTTCCCATACCTGCCTAAGAAAGGTCCCAAGGGCATCTCAGGTCTTAGAAGATGGGAGTATATTCAGCTTTGCCCAGGGCTGAAGTGGCAGGGGTGGGAGCGAGGAGAATGGGAGTCAGAATTCTTTTCTCCCTTTCTGAGGAGTGGACATAGACCATCTCACACCCAACAATATTCCTGCACTAAGATGAGGAGAATGAATCTGAGTTAGGAGAGTTGAGTTGTTTCCCCCAAGAAATCATCTCATGGCTGAGAGACAGAATTCTTCCGCTGAGAGACAGAATTCTTCCTGTTCTAACTTCAGGCAGTGTGAGAAACAAGCAAACAGAAGTTTCCAAATGTCATCTGCAAAGTTTCAGCTTCTGAAACTTTGAACTTGAGGACACTGTTCTCAAGAACAGAAAGAGATTTGGAACGAGAGAAAAATGCACTGGAATTGGAAGGAGATTAACTATTACATTACTCAACAAAGGAGCTCAGAGGCCTGTCTCATAGCTAGAAAGTGTCTCAACCTTCTACAAGGATGCCTAGGATTAATAGGACTCTGGATTCCTCAGGTCTGAGTATGCTCAGTTTTGAGATTAATGCTTTGTAATAAGCTTCAGCTGTTTGAGATTTCAAGGGGACAGAAGGGCTTTCTAGATGTTGCCAGAACTAAGGAATCCAAATCTTTGTAGCCAGTCCCATACATGTTCTTTCCAGAGCTGCCTGTCTTATTTCAACACCATAGTTCAGCAAGGCCAGGCGATGGATCTTCGTTCCATGTTCAAGGACCTACTTTCCCAAGCCTAGTTGTAGGCATAGAAGGTGAGGTAGATTCTTTTCCCTCAATTAACTTTTCTAGGTGTGATTATAACAGTAATGCATTGGCATGATAGAAAATAATAAGATGGTCATATCTAACTTTGCGCACTTGCCATTAGTCAGGCACTGTAAGAAGGAATTCACTTCAGTTACTTTAATCTCCTAATAACCTTGTAAGGCCTTGTAACTATGACTTCTAATTTACCTATAAAGAAGATGTGATTCAGAAATTATCGTATGACTTGTTTAAAGGCACCCAGTGTTAGCACTAGAGAGCCTGTTTAACTCCTCCATTGCATTCAAGGTAAAGTGTGTGAATCCTGAAAAGGAGGGCAGCAGTACCTTGGGATTCCACAAGGTCCAGAGGTGTGGGTCCTATGAAGGGTGCGGTATATCCAGGAAAGAGGTTTCCTTGGGGGCAAACCTATCCTGAATGTCACTCTAGCTTCTTGAAGTACTCCCAAACATGCTTTTCCTCTCCCCCACCCTGTCTTGGTTGATTCATAAAGGATACCTGAAACCAACTGACCACTAAGTTAAGACACTTTAATTCCACTTTACTTCCCTAGATAGATCCAACATCACCAAGTCCTAATAGTTTCAGTACTAACTGAAGAGTTCCTTCTGTTCTCTTCCTCTTCCTCATTAATTCAGAAATGAACTAAACCCTAAGAAGGTGCCAAGAATTCAGTTAGCTACTGAGTATTTAGTGAGGAATCAGATGGGGAAACTGCTGGTCCTTTTTGTCTATGCCTTCACCTTTATCTTGGTCCTTGTTCTTCTCCCTGGGATTGTTGAACTGTTCATCTTTGCTCATTTCCCATCTTCAGTCCTTTCCTCCTGCAATCTATCCAGTGTCTGACACTTAGAGATGCTAAGTATGTGTGGAATGAATAAATGAGTGAGTTAGTGAACCTCCCAGAGTGATCCCCGAGTCTTTCTAAAAGATACTTCTATTCGTGTCACCTTTGTGAGAAGAACATTGGGTTTGCTTATTTTTTTCCAGCAGAAAGTCTCCATGTCTTAGGTTGACATCCAAGACTTCCATAACTTGGATCAAGTCAGCTTAAACTGAATGTTCCATCTAAGCCAAATCTCTCATTCTGTCCTTACATGGATCATGAATTTTCTTCTGTCATCTATTGGCAGAGACAGTGCACATTAAATCTCATCCTATGCTTCCTGTATTTCTAAACCTCTGTTTCAGGCCAGAGCAAAGCTAAGGGACAGGCTCTGGACACTGGGCTTCTCTCATGATGCTGGACCCCCAAATTTTATAACCTCGGACATTGCATTGGTGATGGGCTAAGCCATTGAATGTTCTAGTGTGCTACCTCAGTGTACCTCAGTGGAACCTGTCTTCTGACTAACTCTCACACCTTTGCTTCTGCTGGTATTTCTACCATGGAAGATCTTTTCCCTCTTCCTTGCCAATTCAAGTATTAATTCCAATATCCCAATTCAAGTATTAATGTCCTTTCCTGGGAGTCCATTCTTCACCAGGATCTAGTCTTCACTTTACTCCACTTTCAGGGCTGCTATTACTTCCTCTTCAGCCCCAAGAATAGGCTGGATCACAAGTGATGTAAAATTTTGTCTCCCACACTGCGCAGCAAGATCCCAGAAGGCAGGGTCTGTGTCTGTTTAATGGATTGAATTCTGTTTCTTCCACTGGAATTTGCCTTACACTGCTTAACTGAAAGGAATTAGACCAGAGGGAAAAACTATTTATCCCCTGGCCACAGTGAATGTAATTGGGGAGAGAGAAAAAAGTTGGATTTGTCTCAACCTTGAAGTCTTGGGTGCTTAGTGGCAAGTGAATAAGATCTGAGAAGACAGATGAGGAGGAACAGGGACAGATAAGAGCTCTGGAAACTATTGTTGTCATCCTTTCCCCACTCCTGAAGGAAAACTGTGGCTGGAGCTATCTTCCAGAACTAGAGAAGTGCCTGTGCAGCTTCCAGTGCTACCTTCTGGGTGCCATAGTGACAGGAGATCGGTCACCATAGTAACCTTATTATTATCCAGATGCATCAACTGCTGGCAGAGAGTGAATGCAAACAACAAAGGCAACAGCATCGAAGGCAAGAGGCGCATGCAGTTCTGAACAAAGACCCAGAGAAAGTGTTTTGAGATCCTCTGCTGACTAGTTAGTACTAGAAAGCTGCCATTCACCCGCTCCCTCCAGGCATATGCATCCAAGTAGAAGCCACAGAATAGAATAGAGGCTGAAGAGGAAATGTGTACCTAGCCATTGGTGGGTGGGTATCACCTCCACCCACCCTACAAGGACACTCATCAGCTTGATGAAATCCCAACCAATTCTCCTCGGAGATTATCAGCATAGAAGACTGGATTTGGGACAGCCTGACCAAGTGGATTCCTTCCACACTCCTTGTCCAATATTCTATGGACCCCTTTCCCCTCCCAGGTTTCACTGAGGGGGATGTAAATGGTGCTTTGTGCCAGACTACACTGCACATGGTCACTGTATGCTCAGACAACCATATTATTGCTTGGTTTATGAATGAAAGTATGTGTGGAGGAGGTGGGGTTAGATCACCAACAGAGGATGTGGGGGCAGTCTGAGAGGTCCATTATGGGATGGCGTATGAGCCAGGTAGCAGGCCATTTCCCAAAGGTTTGAAGTACCAGGGACAGAGCTTCACCTTCTGGCTTCACTCCAATGAAATGTTTGATGAGTGCTGCTCATGGGGTAGGTTCTCTAGAGATTTGGGAGCGGAGCCACGGGGAGATCTGGAGCAAGCTATTTGCACATCTGAGGTATAGTTTCACCTTCAAGGACAGGCTTGAGCCTGCCCCCCTACTCCTGGCCACAGTGAACCTGTAGCCAGAGACCTGCTTGGGAGTTATGAAGTTTAAAAGTCCCAACAAAAGCATAAGGAAGGGAGCTTACAAGGGAGAAAAAAAAAGAAACAGCCCTCCCCTCTCTCCAGCGCACCAGTGCCAGCTCGGGGTGGCCAGAGCACAAGGATACATTGTGGGCCTTAGCAGTTTGGGTGAGGGTGCTGCTAGCTGGCTTGTTGAGCAAAGCCTAGGGACAGAAAGCCAGGAACCTTCATCCAATTAGTGGATTGCCAAGGATCAGAGGCCCGTTAATACTACCAAGTAAGCCCGGAGGCTCGGGACAGCCAAGACTGGGGTTTGACTTTATCATTGAAAACAAAAATATTGTCCACTCTTCCAAACTTTTCATTCCTGGCAGCTTCCTCTCAGTCCATCTGGTTTCTCTGGGCCCCTAGACTGAGTAGGTCTGGCGGAGGCAGCCCTGCATCCTTCACCCACTGCTCCATGGTGGCCCTTCCAGTTGTCCGGGTGACGCTGCACCCCTACCTTGCCCAAAGTGAAGAAGCAGGGGACCTCGGGGGGGGGGGCAGGCGGCCGCGGAGCCAGAGCAGCGGAGGCTCGGCTTGGGGCGCGTCCGGCGCTGGGGTGGGGGTGGGGGAAGGACGCTACACTGGCCCCTTCCTGTCCACAGTGCAGCCAGCCCAGCTCCTTCTGCTTCCCGCCCCGACGGCCAGCGCACAGAGGACGGCAGCCCAACCGGTAAAACGCGCTGGAGGGGCGCGGGGTGGCCTCCCCTACCCCACCCCATGAAGGCAGAGAGCCAGAGCCGCCCTGGCTTCTCTGCGCTCTCCGCCGCCTGTTTCAGCACCCAGGGCTGAGGACAGCGCCGCGCGCCCCGCAACGCCGCTTCCCGCCCCCCTTCCCGGACCCCAGTCCTTTGCAGGTGGTTTCCCCATCCAGCTCCTGCGTGGATTGTGTGCTCCCGGCTCAGCACACCCCTCCCCCTGCGCCCCCAACACCCCCCCCCCTACTCCACCCATCCGCTCTTACCCCATAAAAGTTTGCGCTTCTCTCTCCGCCCGCACTCCTGGCTCTGGCCGAGCCGCTCCTGTTCTTCCCTGCCGGCTCTGGTCTCTCTCGGTCCTCCACCTCCTCGGCCGCAGGACCCTACTCCCGGGACCGTGGAGCAAGGAACCTGCTGCTCCTGCTGCTCCAGGTGAGGCTCTGGAGACTCGTGGAAGAGGCAGAAGCCACTTGTTTATATCCCCAACCTCTTCAAGAGGGGCCGAGCCGGAAGCAAGGCAGCAGCAAAGTCTGGCTGTCAACTTTGGACTCTCTCCTGACCCAGACTGGCCACTACAGATGTGCCTTTCTGGGATCTTTTTCTGTTTCTTTTTTTTTTTTTTCTTTACCAGTACAGTGATCAACTGACTGTGCAGCAACAGAGATCTGGAAAGTTTAAGGTGGGGATTTATATACACGTTTATATTCTTAAGCTTGCTCACAGTTTTGGGAGGATTTCAGGAAATATCTCTTTGAGATAATGGATATTCTCCTCAAAGAGTAGTTTCAGTCCCTGAACTAACAATCAAACCCCACCAATCCAGCTAGTATTCATCACTCTTCATTGAAGTAAAATGAAATTCCATTCGATAAAATCTTTACATTTATTCAAACTCACTTTCGCCATAGAAGGTATATGTTTAAAGACACTTCCACAATGAATGAAGACTTGCCTGGGTGTCCATGGCTCACATCTGTAATCCTACAGAGAACTAGAGACTGAGGTTTGAAGGCAGCCTAGGAAGAAAAGGCTTCATCTCCAAATAACCAGCGAATTACCAGACCAGAGGCATATTTCAAATGTCATGAGCAAGAAAGCTGAGAAAGAGCAAGAGGCTCTGTGTTTAAGTCTGGAAGCTGGCGTGTATACACATACACACACACACACACACACACACACACACACCCCTACAGTAGCTCTGGGTCCAATCTAGTTCCAGAAAATAAATAAAGACCTAGTTCCACCTCCCTGTCACTGATAGCAGCAGTTTCTGTAGTTCTTGGGAGTAAGTCACCCCTGAGCAGTCTGAGCCACCTTGCCTGAGACAAGGTCTGGGCAACTTCTTGGGTTCCAGGTTGTCATGACTAGATGTCCTTTCCTCATGTGAGGAAGCTTCAGCAAAGCAAGTCCCACAGAGCCAGAACACCAGAACGCTTCTGAGGACTTAGAAACTATGGTGTTTCTGAAAATATTCATTCCCTGAAAAATGCCTACTAACAGGGCAGATTATCTTCAAAAGGCTTAAGCCTTCAAATACATGCAATACTTGAAAGACAAGATGAATACATGGTCTCCACCAGACAAAGAAGGAATTAGGCTAATGAGTAAGAGTATATGCATGTGTGCATGTGCATACATAGATGGGAAAGGGAACCTAGAAAATATCCTTCAAAAAAATATCAGGCTTGTTTTAGCACCAAGAGTGTCTGATAGTAAGCAAGCAAACACATGGAAGTAATGAATCAACATGACATAGTTAGACTTGCAAAAGTTGCAAAAGTTGGAGTGGAGAATTCTTGTTTTACCATTTGGACTTTAGAAGAGAACTTGAAATTAATTCAATGGAAGAGAAGATATAATTTATAAGACTATCGCATCAAGACCTCTAGTATGCTAATGACAGAAAATTTCTAATGAGTTTAGTTACCATGTGCAATTATTTAGTCTTTATTGTCAGGAAATGCTTTATTTCCTCTAATCCTAGTAATTTATGTTACAAGTGAAAGCTGTTTTCTGTTGACTTGTCCTCAGGACAATCTAGAAGCAGATGGGTATCTTCTGTGGCCTGGGAACATTTCAGAGCTCCAAAAGATTCTTAAATTCTGAGTTTGGAGAAAGCAGTAGTTATGAGATCATTTTAAGACATCATCTTGAAAAAAGAAAAAGCTCTTTGGACTTGCTTCCTAAAATGCAAGACTTCACAATGAAAAGCAGAGTGCTCTGAGTCAGATGAAGAGAGTACATTTGGTACAAGATTAGGTGTATAATTGTTCCCTAGGAAGGTATGTGTGTGGTAATAGTAATCAGTGAAGGATTTGGGGAGGTAAGGACTGGTGAACTGAGGCAGGAAATGAGTAAAAAGAGCCTGAAATGCCAGGTGTGATGGTGTACTTGTGTAATCTGGTACTTGGAAGGCTGGAGTAGGCTGGATGGCAAGTTAAAAGCTAAGCTGTACTACATAAAGAGTTCAAGGTCAACCTGGGCTATATAGCAAAGCTCCCATAAAAGAGCAAACTTGAAAGGGGATACATCTGTGAACTTACCCTAAGAAGGCATATAGTGGCAAGAATCTAGAACACCTGTATGGGAGTCCAGATTTGACCCAAGGCCCACTCAGTAGGTTTAGCTTCTGGGGGTCTGTCCTATTGCTCTAACTTCATCTAAGTAATGCCAGATGGAAGGAGTAGGAATGGCTCAGCAGTCTTTCTTCAAGAAGTAGAACATAATCACTACTAGACAATTCCAAAATCATTAACTGGCTGCTGTAACAGACCTATGGCACCAAGAGACCCAGGAGGACGATCTCAGAACCCCAATGTTATGTATTAAAATAGGTTACCTTAAGAACAAGCTATGGAGAAGGTACTATTTCCTCTTTCTGACAGAAGGGTGAGATTTGGAGGAAAAAAGTGTAGTCTAGGGGAATCTTCAAAATAAAATAAAATAAAAATATGACTAATATCCAAGCCCAGAGGGAGTGAGTTACTATGAGTATGCACATATTTGTCTTGGTGGAGGACTACATTACTGAGATTTCAGTTTGTTTTCGAAATCTAGAATAAGTACAATGGTCTTGATGATCATAGTCTAGGATTTGCTTTTATCAGTCAACATCAGATTAGATTCAGCCATGTTGCAGGTTGCTATGGTTCATTTTCACTCTGAAAATGTATAATTTGTTATTTACTCCATGTGCATAATGTGTATACTGTTCTGAAAAAGGGGGAGTAAAATTTTGCTATTCTAATTATATAAAATTTGTCCAGTCCTATATGTGATATGTATAGTTAGGGTTGAAAGGCACACAAATTGTGCCTTTTAAGTGGACAGCAGGACAGTTCTGCTCAGGGAAATACGGTACCCAATGTGAGGCTGAGCACCTAATCTGATAAGGAGATCAGCCAGACTAATGAATAGGAAACAGAAATGCAAATTGATAAGGGCCAGTTATCAGCAGGAGGTGGGGGGGAGAGGTCTTGCTCTGGCGGATGGTCTGATCCCTGGCAACTGATAAAGCAATTTGTAAGACTGGCTTTTGGAAAATAAAATATGAGGAAGCAGATAAGTTTTATATGAGAAGCAACAGATGTCAGCTTCCTTTATATAACTGCTCTCCTCAGTGCAAAGTGGCTTGTAGGGAAAAGGCCCTATTCAAAGCAGGGAGAAACAAGTGATTCCAGTCTCTTTTTTCAGGATTAGAGTAAAACTTTATTGGGATAAAAAATGAATGTTTCTTTTCAAACATAGATGTTGCATATTCATTGTTAAAAACTTATGAACTTTATAAACCTACTACCAGAGAAAACCACTTGTACACGCATACTTCTATACTCTGTAAACATTGGTGTATTTTTTTAAAAAGATCATCCTTCTTATGATTTTTGTAAGTGTGTGCCAATCCTGGCACTTAAACTCAGGGCCTGAGCACTGACTTTGAGCTTTTGTGTTTAAGGCTAGTGCTCTACTACTTGGGCTACAACCCCACTTCTGGCTTTTTGGTGGTTAATTGGAGATAAAGATTTCAAATCCTGTTGGCTAGTGGCACTTTAGCTCAAGTAGTAGAGAGCTTGCCATGAGCTGAAGAGCTCAGGGACAGCGCCCAGGCCCAGAGTTCACGCCCTACAACTGACAAAAAACAAACAAACAAACAAAACAAAACAAATCCTCCTGGCTTTGAAATGTGATCTTCAGATCTCAGCATCTTGAGTAGTTAGGATTATAAGCATGAGCCATCAGGGTCTGGGTCCTCTTGATTTTTTTGCCTGCTTTTGAAAAATTATATTTTTATTAATTTTTTATTAGTTTTTTTTTTTAGTTATACAAGGGAGGTTTGCTTCATTGCGACATTTTCACACATGCATACACTGTATTCCAATTAAAATCACACCCCTAGGTGTTGGAGACCCAGTTCAGTTGGTAAAACACTAACCAATGAGAGAAAGCAGCAGGTACTGAGTTCAAGTCCTTGCTTTTTACTTAAAAAATAAAATAAAATTGCCCTTCTATCATTCTCCCTTACCCCTTGCTCCTTCTTAAACAATTTCAACAGGTTTCATTGTTCTATTTTCATATGTGCAAATAAACTACTTCAAGCATATTCATCCTCATTCTCCCTCTCTCCCTTCTGCGGATACCTGCCCACCTCAACGATTTTTTCTAACTTTCCTGTCATTCATTCTTTTTTTTTTTTTTTTGGGTCCGGTCGTGGGGCCTGAACTCTGGGCCTGGGCGCTGTCCCTCAGCTCTTCAGCTCAAGGCTAGGGCTCTACCACTTGAGCCACAGCGCCACTTCCGGCTTTTTTCTTTTTGCTTATGTGGTGCTGAGGAATCGAACCCAGGGCCTCATGCTTGCAAGGCAAGCACTCTACCACTGAGCCACCTTCCCAGCCCCTTGTCATTCATTCTTGAAGGACCACTTCATCTGTTTCCATCTCAGGCAAAAGGATGAAGCATCTATTTCCCTCACCCACTCAGAAGTTGGAGAACTAGATGGGAAATAAAGGGAAGGAGATTGAAAGATCTAAAATTCCATCCAAATATCACGAAGAGTCTGAGGAAGTCTATGAAGTGGTGAGATCTCATCCACCTTCTCCCCAGGGTACCCTTTCCTACTTTCAAGTTAGCTTTGCAAGTGTTGACCTCTCCTAATACTCCACAGAATCTCCTGTATCTGACCATAAATTCCTGAAATCTTGCCATCACAGGTCTTCATTTAATTTCAGACTTTGATCATTTTAAAATGCAAAATAAGGGCTGGGAAGGAGGCTCAGTGGTAGAGCTCTTGCCTTGCATGCCTGAGGCCCTGGGTTCGATTCCTCAGCACCACATAAGCAAAAAGAAAAAAGCCGGAAGTGGGGCTGTGGCTTAAGTGGTAGGGCACTAGCCTTGAGCTGAAGAGCTGAAGGACAGTGCTCAGGCCCAGAGTTCAGGCCCCACAACTAGACCAAAATAAATAAATAAAATAAAATGCAAAATAACTCCAGAAGTAGAGTGTGGTTCAGAACCCCAAAGTCCTGGCATGAAAGGCTGAGGAGAGCCTCACTGCTTGCTGCAGATCAGCGAGGGTGGGAAGGGGTGAGTGCTGAGCCCAGGTGGGGTTAGGATCAGAGGGGACAAGGGCACAGATGACAGACTTTGAATTCAGGGGCCATCCCTGTCACATCCCAGAAAAATCACCTGAGCTTTCCATTAAGCCCAAAGCCTTTACTTTCCAACAACTTCAGAATCACCTTTGCTAAATGTTAAACTTGCTCATGTTTAAAGGATGCAGGCTGCTACAGTGGGATGTCATGGGAATGTGATGGACATCAATCGCGATCACATACTTCGGGGCTTCCTACTCAGCTCAACCTTGTCATCATGCATAAAGGTGCTGCAGCTCTTGTAGATGTAATTTAGCTGTCTTTGGTTATACTTGTGTTTGAACTTGAGGCTTTGTACTGCCATATAGGATTTTTTTTTAACCACTTGAGCTATGTATCTAGCCTTATTTGCTCTGGTTATTTTTGAGATAGTATCTTTTTTGTTCGTTTGTTTTTCCTCTGGTTGGTCTGGAGTTCAGCTGTCCTTATTTAAGTTTCCTGCTACAGTTGGGATGACACCACCATGCCAAGCTTTTTCTGTTAAGAAGGGATTCTTGGGCTGGGAAGGTGGCTCCATGGTAGAGCGCTTGCCTTGCATGCCTGAGGCCCTGGGTTCGATTCTTCAGCACCACATAAGCAAAAAGAAAAAAAAAGCCAGATATGGCACTGTGGCTCAAGTGGTAGAGCACTAGCCTCGAGCTGAAGAACTGAGGGACAGCACCCAGGCCCAGAGTTCAGGCCCCAACACTGGACCCCCCCCCCCAAAAAAAAGAAGAAGGGATTCTCACTGACTTGACCTGGGTGGGCTTTGATCCATGATCCCCTTAGCCTTCCAAGAAGCTAGGAATAAGCTGGTAAGGATAGAAAGTATAGCCAGATGCAATCCTACCATCTGGGTATCTGGTATCTAAAGGGTTTAAATCAGAATCTGGAAAATCTTGAGTACTTTCAGCAATAGGCTGGGCATTTAGATAAAAAAAAAAAGAAGAAGAAGCAGAACAAATAAATGTAAGGCTCTTTACCAGAACCCAGAAAATCAGTGTCCAAGTACAAAGAAGAGGAAATAGGACTTAGCAGACCACTCAGTATGATGAGATAGCTCAGGATGATGTGTCTCCACAAAAGATGGCAAAAACTAAATAAGGTTAATTTAGAGAAGAGGTGAGCTTTGCTTTGCTGTTCTTTTGTCAACATACCTGGATTATTTTCATCACTATCACATTTAAAAAATAAATGTTGCACAGCAACATAATCTTACTATTCATTGCACTTTTAATTCATTCTAGCCAGACTCTTGTGGCTTTTACCTGTACTCCTCAATACTCAGAAGGCTGAGCTAAGTCAACCTGGGCAAATAAGTCTGTGAGACTCCATTTCCAAAATAACTAGCCAAAAGCTGGAATGAAGGCCTGGCTCAAGTAATAGGAAACTATCTGAACAAGCAAGCTGAGTGAATACCAGGTACTGAATACAAAACCTGGTACTGGCAAAATAAAAATAAAAAATAAGCTAGTCAAAGAAAACAAAGGAACATATTGTTGCCTTCTAATTACTTTTCACAAATTCCTATCATCCTCTTACACAGTGATGATAACAATTATGTAAATAAGTGGTATCCTGCTTTTAAGTTAAGTATTATATCTTGTGAAATAATCTATCATATTGCAACAGGTTTCAGTGATTTGTGTCATGGCCAAATTATCACTAATCATAATCATGACTGAATGAACTGCATAATTAATAGAATAATTTATACAATTGTTAAATTTTAATATATGTTTAAATTATTTCCCATTTTTCACTCCATTTAATGAGGATCTTAAATACATGAATAAAATCGTCTGCTTTGGTTGTTGTTTCCTTAGTTTATAGTCTGAAAATTAAGCTTACTCCAGGAATATGAGCAACTGAATCCAAGAGAAGTTATAGCAGCTTCGATGAGCATCAATCATTTACCAGGTCCAATATGTATGTATTTTACTAGCATATACTTTATTTTTTGAATTTAATGCATAAACTCTACCCCATTACAGTTTCAATTTGCATCACAATGAGATAGTAAAGTTGAACATTTTCTCTTGTCTATTATTCTTTGCGAATCATCTATTCATGTCCTTTGCTTATTTACATTAAAGTTTTGATGGTTTTCCCCTCCAATTTTGATAAGCTTTTTGTATAATACTGACAGAGACTTTTTTGATTTATGAAAATATTTCTCCCAGTATACTTGTCTTTTTGAGCTCTGATAATTATTCTAGTACCTTTCAAACATTTCCCTTTGAGATTCATTCAATTCATTGTAAACTGGGAAATACAAAAGTTCATTAAATATCTGAAGTCTACTCTCTTCTTCATAGTGGTCTCGTTCTAACTACAATAGAATATTCTTTAATACAAGTGGGCTTATTTTGAATTAAAGTCTAGAAAATTTTACTTGAAATCTTTTTGAGTAAAGTTAAATTTAATGTAAGATTTAGGTTCTGGTCTTTTTTTTTTTTAAAAAAAAAAAAACAAACTAAAGGGCAACAAATAATGTAAAAATTGGTGAATAAACACAATAAGCCAACAAACATTCCATCTGAACCCACACAGCAAAACAAATAGGAATACCGTCTGAAAGATTTCAAGGGAGCAAAAGATGATGTCATTGTCAGGTGACTACAAAGAGCAGAGAATGGCCAGGAAGCAGTAATGGGGGCCCTCTGGGACAATAATAGGCAGAATTATAGATGTTTTAATTGGGATAGATCCAAAATAGCTCACAAGACTGAAGTCATCATACTACTGTATAAGTTCAATGTGTATCTGGAGGGTGGTAGAGCACAACCCCATAAGAAGTACTTGAAGTCACATTAGTTTGAAGTGGCTCTTTTTACACTAAACCTAACTTCCAATTCAACAAGAATCTTACATTTTTAATGGAGACCATAATTATTCATCAGAAGCAAATTCTAGAAGAAACCCGAGACTACAATACAATTACCAAATAAGAAATGTGGTACAATAGAAAATGGACTCATTACCTGGCTCGTGTAACTGTAACCCCTCTGTACAGCATTTTTACAATAAAAACACGTTTAAAAAAAGAAATGTGGTAATCACGTTTTTCCATGTTACAAAAAGGAGGGGGTGGGGAACTAGATTTTGTTGTGTCCATCTCTACTCGTGTGTCCACTAGCAAGTACCAAGTAGACAGTGGGCATTCTGGGTCTGAGGCTGGGGTAAGGGACAGGAACAGAAGCCATGTAACTGAAAGACTTCTTGTTTTCTTCTTTCCCTTTTAAGAAACATGAGTAGTCTCCCTTTTAACTTTACTATATGCTTGACAACGTTTGCAACGGCATTTTAACACTAGGTGACATAATAAGTAGAATTGTCTCCCTCACCTTTCTTACAGGAATGCCCACTGGTGAGCATATGATTAGGAAAAGTGACAAGGACAACTGGCACACTCTAACTCTAAGAATCCATCCTGGCCATCCCAGGGGACCAGGCAGACACATAGGGGAGAAAGATTATTATAATATTATTATAATATTAGAGGGGCCATATCTCCCCGGGGGAGGGAGCAATATGTCTGCCTTATCCAAGTGGTAGCTCTGGGGCTAGTGGTTGAGGTACTCATGCACAGGTAGGTCTGGGTGGAGAGTGGGAGTGGCCAGTAATCCAGGCAGGAACTTTAGGGCAGGGAGGAGCTCAGGTCTGGGTGGAGCTGGGGGCTGTGTGCTGCCTTGGAAAGGTAGTGGGAGTGGCTGAGGACCTAAGGTGGGGGAAATGCCTCTAACCACAGACTAAGGTGGGGGAAATATTTTGGAGTCAGAAAAAGAGAACAAAAATGAAAATAAACCTCCCAAACTTGAACTCATTTCCCCTGAACAAAGGAAGCAATCAAACTGCCCTATCTCAAGCTGTAGCCTTTCCTGCAGATCGGTTCGAGTTGTAGTCAAAGTGCTGCAGAGGAGAATCCTTGGCCCCCACAGATGCTCCTATGATTGACCCGGTCACATAGTCACCATTCAAGAGCAAATGCAGGGACAAGAGTGGTGTGCAGGTGGTTCCCGCTGCTAGAACATGTCCATGGTGGCCTTGTTCTCAATCTCCAGCTGTATGTGTCTGTATCATTCATTGGTTGCCCATAGAACCTGACTCTAATCTGTACAATTGACAAGCCCTGCCTCTCAAGTAGGCCTTCATTCACTTGCCCAGTGGGGTGTGCCTTTTGGTCATGAATTGTACTACTGAACAGGCTGATGTGGTCATTCTCTGTCTTCCCTCCCATCTTGGGCTTCTTTTGGACACTGACTGTATTGCATTGGCTATGGTGAGATGCCTACCCAGCTCGTAGGTTCTTTGTGTTCAAAGATGAATCCACATACTACTTTTATTCACCTGAAAGTCATCTAAAGGCATTTCAGGTGGGCCAACTCTTTATGAGCTTAGAGCACCCATTCCTAAACCACACTCTGTAAGTTATTCATTCATTAAAATTTTCTGCCATATTGTCAATTTATTATTATTTTCCTGCTGGGACTCTGGCCTGAATTAGGGCCTTGTGCTCCCAGATTTCTTGCTCACAATTGCTCACAATTTTATCACTTGAGCCATGCCTCCATCCCAGCCTTTTCTGGTTAATTGGAGATGTTGTCTCACAGAATTTGCTGCTGGGGGCTGGCTTCAAACCTCACTCCTCCAGGTCTCAGCTTTCTGAATAGCTAGGATTATAGGCATGGCCAATTCATTATTTTAGCTCCAATTTTGCCTCTTAGCCCCTGCTCCACAGGAATGGACAGCATATCATTTTCAGCCTCTCTTTTTCACAAGGTTAAGTTTCTCAGGAGAGGATGCAGGTGACACAGAAGCAGCAGCTGTCCTGCTGTTTGTGGAGTAGCATCACTAGTGAGCAATGTAGGGGTGAGAATTTCCAGTGGCAATCTGCCCTGGTCACATGGCTGGGAGTCACAGACCCTTGATACCTCCAGACCCAGGTTGGTCTGGTTATTTCCTTCCTGCAGCACTTGTGACATAAAAAGAATCAAATGCCCCAGTGTGCCAGGGCCCCCAAAATCTCTACTTTTCTGTTCCCTTCCCTCAGGTCTGTCACCTGTGACCTTCCAACACAAATACTACAGCTCCAGATCTCCTCTTCATACTCCCATCTTCTCTGGATGACTGACTGGGACTTGCTTGAACTCTGATCTTTGGGTGATTTACATTCTGCTTGTCCAGCCACTACAGACCACTTTTGGCCTGTGCAACCCAGTGAACTTCTCTGCCATCTACTGGGCTGCAACTCTACCTGCTCCAGCAAAGTCTAACACTAGCCTTGAGAAGCAGTCCCTATTCCAAGTCCATCCTTTCTCTGATATTATCCTTAGTCCTATGATGCCATGCAGGATGAATTCTATTATGTTTTATAGGTACTTTTTAAAATCATAATATTTTTGTTACTCTACAGGTGATGTACAGAGGGGTTAGAGTTACCTAAGTCAGGTAATGAGTACTTTTTTAAGTGTCATCCCTTCCTTTACTTTCCCCCAGTTTTTCCCTCTCAACCACCCACAAGTTGTATAGTTCATCTTCAACATAGTGTCTAGTGAGTATCACTGCTGCATTTACTCAGCCTTTGTCTCATCATTTCTGTCTCCCCTTACCCTCCCGCAAATAGATAAACTTACATGCAAGACCAAAACAGCAACAAAGGAGAAAAGACAAACAACAGAATAAGATGGAGTTAATTTAGATAAATATCATTTTATATGATATTTATCATATAATATTTATAATATGATATTTATAATATGATATTTATCACAAAGGCTATTGAGCCTTTGTGATCCTGTCCTAAAAGTATCTTCCTTTGGTCTCACTGTGTGAATGTCTAAAGTCCTGTATTGTTTACCATAACCAAGATATGAAATCAACCCACATGCCCGTCAATGGGTGAATGTGCTATATATACACAACGGAATTCTACTCTTCCATCAGAAAGAATGACATTGTACCATTTGTAAGGAAATGGAAAGACTTGGAAAAAAATATGTTAAAGCCAGCCAGACCCAAAGAAACATAGGTTGCATGGTTTCCTTAATTTGTTGTACCTATAAATCTGTAAGTAACATACTGGAGTGGGGGGTAAAAGACAAAAAATACACCTGGACATAATAATCTTTTTATATTATCTTTAAGTACTTGTATAAAGGAGTTGCTAATTAACAAAGCAGTTTGTGAATACAATGTATCTTGACCAATGTTCTCATCTATCCCTCCCAACTCAACCCTTCCCTCACTTTTAAAAATAATTGTTTTAGTATTTTTAAAATTGTCCTTTAACACGTGCACCTCCATGTTTATTGCAGCACTGTTCGCAATAGCTAGGATATGGAAACAACCTAGGTGCCCCACCACAGATGAATGGATCCAAAAATTGTGGTATCTATACACAATGGAATATTATGCAGCCATTAGAAATGACAAAATAATGGCATTTGCAGGGAAATGGATGGAGCTAGAAGGAATCATGTTGAGCGAGGTAAGCCAAGAACGAAGAGACAAACGGTACATGGTCTCCCTCATAAGTGGATGCTAAATCCAAAAGGTTAGTGATACGACAAAACTAACAGGACTTAAGAAACAAAGAACTCCCGCTCATCTGGTTGAACCACTACTAAATATCCTCATGCTGCTGATCACAAATATGGTATATAACATGTGAACACTGTTATATATTACAGACTGTGGTAGACAATTTGCTCCAGGGAAGTTAGAATGAACTTGTGACTTTGAAATTATGTAATCATTTAATCACAATCAAAAAAAAAAAAAAAAAAAAAAAGAACCTCGGGGAAGGGAGGGAGGGAGGGGATGGTAGGGGGAAAACAATGGAGGGGGTAACAATGTTCAAGAGGAAGTGTACTCATAACCTCACTCATGTAACTGTGACCCTCTGTATAGTAGCTTTACAATAAAAAAAAAAAAAAAAAAAAAAAAAATAAAATTGTCCTTTAGTTGTACAAAAGAGTTGCCATTTAACAAAGCAGTTCATGAATACACTATCTTGATCAATGTCACCTTTTAACATTCTCACCCATCACTACCCACCCTTCCCCCCTCCTCCCTCTTAATTTTGTAGCTATACGTTGGTTTCTAGACTTTTTTCCTCTCTTCTCTTCACTCCTCTACTTCTTCTTGATCCCACCTCATGCCTTTGAGTACCCACCTCCTGCTTTTTTATTTTGCTGAACCTTGATTTTGCCTAAGGAATTACACTATTTGAGATCTCACTTGAATCTACCATATTTTAGTTAATAATTTGGATATATTTTCATACCACCCAGTATCCTTATTTACATGTTTATAAACTAGTTCTAGCTTCTACATATGGGAGAAAACATGCAAATTTTATCTCTTTGGGCCTGACTTTTAAAATATTATCCTAATCTAGGGGCTCGGAAGGTGGCTCAGTGGTAGAGCGCTTGCCTTGCATGCCTGAGGCCCTGGGTTCAATTCCTCAGCACCACATAAGCAAAAAGAAAAAAGCTGGAAGTGGCGTTGTGGCTCAAGCGGTAGAGCGCTAGCCTTGAGCTGAAGAGCTGAGGGACAGCGCCCAGGCCCAGAGTTCAGGCCCCACAACCGGACCCCCCCCCCCAAAAATTAACCTAATCTAAATCCACTGTGTGGTTTTTTCTTTCTTTTCTTTCTCCTTCCTTCATACCTTCCTCCTCCCTTTCTCTCTCTCTCTCTCTCTCTCTCTCTCTCTCTCTCTCTCTCTCTCTCTCTCTCCCTCTCTCTCTCTCCCTCTCTCCCTCTCTCTCTCTCTCTTTCTCTTTCTCTTTTCTTTTGTGCCGGTACTGGTGCTTGAACTCAGGGCTTTGTGCTCTCACTTGGCTTTTGTGCTCTACTACTTGAATTACATATCCACTTGTGGGTTTTTGCAGGTTAATTGGAGATGAATCTCTCAGACTTTCCTGCCTGGGCTGGCTTCAAATTGCAATCATCAACTCTCAGCCTCTTGAGTACTAGGAATATAGGTGTGAACCACTTTCTGTCTCTTGGTAAGATGTAAGTGATATACATACTGAAAGCCAGAATATCCTTTAAATTTTACCTAGAGAAAGAGTCATAAAATTTTTCAAAAGATCAGCTAGTAAGTAGAAAGGTTAGCCTTTTAGGCTGTGTTGTTTCTGTCACAAACGTCAACACTCATTCTTGTAAAAAAAAAAAAAAACCTCAGCAAATTAATAATAGATAACTTTGCTTACAATTTAATAAAAGTTATCTTAGAAAAACTTGGTTAGCAACATGTCTAATTTGAAAACTGAGATCAGGACCAAGGCAAGATAGTCAGTCTTAACACTTGTATTCATCCTTGTACTGAAATCTCTAGTGCATGTAATATGGATAAAAGGAAAAGAAAAAAAATGAGGTATAAAGATGAGAGAAAGGGTCATTATTAAAAGATAGCATGATTGTGTATGTAGAAAGCCCTGTGTAATCACAAAGACATGGAATAAGATGAACAAGACTTTGGTATATAGTACACAAACACAATTGTGCTATATTCTAAATGAAAATTTAGAAGTACCACTTATAGTGTGGGGACTGGTGGCTCGTGCTTGCAATCCTAGCTGTTCAAATCAAAGCCAGGTGGATAATAAAAGTCAAATTAATCAATAAAAAATGCCAGACCAGATGTGCTCAAGTGGTAGAGCACCAGCTGTGGGCAAAGGAGCCAAGCAAGAGCACTTTAAGAGGTCCTGAGTTCAAGCCCCAGCATGTACCTCCCTCACATACCCAGACACAAATATCAAG
Source organism: Dipodomys spectabilis (assembly GCF_019054845.1). Classification (NCBI taxonomy): domain Eukaryota; kingdom Metazoa; phylum Chordata; class Mammalia; order Rodentia; family Heteromyidae; genus Dipodomys; species Dipodomys spectabilis. The sequence goes on along the minus strand of NW_024870864.1, from coordinate 3,803,623 downwards.
TATATCAACTAGGAATAAGTCTAGCACTTTGTAAGACATGATGTTGCTGAGAAACTTGAAAAGAAACAAATGGAAATATTTATCATGTTGTATATGTTTATGAAATTTCAATAAGTATATTTTTCAAAAAATAATTTATTGATTCCATACAATTCCAGCCAAAATTCTAACAGGCTTTTAAAGAAACCGGAGCCTAAAATTTTCTAGGAAATCAAAAGCTGTTTGTTTTAGAAATAATGATCTTGAAAAAGAGCCCAGATAAAGGACTTATACTATGTGATTTGAAGACTTACAACAAAGCTGTAGTAATTCAGACAGGGTGGTTTTGTCGTAAAGATCAGATTAGTGGCTGGTTCCAGTGGCTCTTGACTGTAATCCTAGCTACATAGGAATCTGAGATCTGAGGATCATAGTTCAAAGCCAGCCTGGGCTGGAAGTTAATCTCCAAGTAACTTCCAAAAAGCTGGAAATGGAGCTGTGGCTCAAAGTGGTAGAGCACTAGCCTTGAGCACAAAAGCTCAGGGAGAGCACCCAGGCTGTGAGTTCAAGCCTCAGGACCAGTACACACACACACACACACACACACACACACACACACACACACACACAATTAGTGGAACAATAGATTCTTTAAAAAAAAGGGCTCCTGTATATATATATAACCAACTGATTTCTGGTAATGGTGTGCAGGTGATTCACTTGGCAAAGGAGATTCATCTTTAGGAAATGGTGCTAAGCCAAGCACCAGTGGCTCATGCCTGTAATCCTAACTACTCAGGAGGCTGAGATCTGAGGATTAAGGTTCAAAGCCAGCTTGGGCAGGAACATCCACAAGACTCTAATTTCCAATTAACCACCAGAAAACCAGAAGTGGTGCTGTGACTCAAATGGTAGAGCACTTGCCTTGAGCTGAAGAACTCAGGGACAGCACCCAGGCCCAGAGTTCAAGCCCCAGGACGGACAAAAAAAAAAAAGGAAAAAAAGAAAAAGAAATGGTGCTAGAACTGGAATGGGTATGTGTGAATAAAACAAATCTCAGCCCCTCACTCTATGCAGGAAAATTGATCTAAGAGAGATGAAAGATAGCAGACCTAACTATAAGCTAGAACCGACTCCTTCTAGAAACAAAAGTCCAGGCCATTTCCATGGTTTAACAGTAGGTAATTTTTTTTCTTAGGGCACAAAAACACTAACAGCAAAACAAAACAAAAAACCCAAAAATTGAACTTGTACTTAGTCAAGATAACACATTTCTCCTCAGCAAAAGATACCATGAAAAAAATGAAGATAGTCTATAAAATAAATAGTATATACTCTTCAAAGTTATATCAAAAATAATAAATAGGTGGCAGCCCAAGGAATGGCTTGAGATTGAAGGAGACAAATAAAAACTAAATGCAATGTATATCTTGGTTTATATCCTTAAATCTAACAATGTTTTCTTCTTTTAATTTAAAGGATAATTGTGAGACAATTGGAAAACTTTGAACAAGGTCCATAGGTTATACAGCCTTATTGGGTCACTGTTAATATACTGATTCTAACCATCAAACTGTGATTACATGATATTATTTTTAGAAAATACTCATTGAATTACTCATGATAAAGGAACATCATTTCAGTCTCAAAGCATTTTAGAAAAAAAAGTGTGTATTTGTGCAGGAGAGACAGGCACAGAGATTGGTAAAATGATGTGTTAAAATTTTAACATTTGTGCGTTCTGAATAGAGAAATATGAGATTCTTTGGGCTATTTTCTCAACTTCTGGAAGTCTTTAAGTTATTTAAAAGTAAATGCTTCAAAAAGATAAGCTCCAGACAGAGATAAAATATTCACAAAGTACATATGACAAAGGAGCAAATTCAAAGTATATGAAAATTCTACATCAATAATAAAAGACAACTGAATAAATGAGAATAATATTTGAGCAGATATTTCTCTGAAAAAGATATATAGATGGAAAATTTACACATGAAAAGTACTCACCTTCAGTAGTAGTCAAAATATGAATTTGAAATTTGACATGCAATTTTTTGTGATTGTGATTACATAAATTTCACAAATTTCAAAGTATTGTGGGATAGTTAGTTAAAAGTCACGAGCACATTCTAACCTTCATGGGGTAAATTGTTTCTATCGTGGTCTATAAATATGAGTTCTATGAGCTTTGACAATACAGTTATTCCTTCCACATAGGGTGATATGTACATTTCTTTCATTTTGCATAGCATCAGCTGTTCCCTCTTTTCCATTCGTTCCCTCCCTCCCATCGCTGCCATTGAGTTGCTTAGTTTGTTTTAATCAAGGTCCAGTGCAGCTTATGGGACCCGCTGTTGAATGTTTTCCCGTTTCTCTCTGGTTCTATGTCCTCCTCCTAGTTTTCTTCTGATGTGCACATATATACCATATATGTGGCCAGCAGCATGCGGTCATTTAGTAATGATTCGACCAGATGAGTGGAGGTCCTTTGTTTCTCAAGTCTTGTTAACTTTGTCGTATCACCTTGCATATTGGATTTAACATCCACTTATCAGGGAGACCATGTGCCATTTGTCTTTATTCTTGGCTTACCTCCCTCAACATGATTTCTTCTAGTTCCATCCATTTCCCTGCAAATGCCATTGTTTTGTTCTTTCTAATGGCTGCATAATATTTCAGTGTATATAGATACCACAATTTTGGCATCTGGGTTGTTTCCATATCCTGGCTATTGTGAACAGTGCTGCAATAAACATGGAGGTGCATATGTCTTTGTATCCTGGTTCCTGTTGTTCAGGATAGATGCCTAGGAGTGGTATGGCTAGGTCACAGGGGAGGTAAATTATTAGCTTTCTGAGGACCCTCCAGAGTGCTTTCCAAAGTAGTTGTTTAAGTGTACATTCCCACCAACAGTGTAATAGGGTTCCTCTTTCTCCGCATCTCCTCCAGCATTTGTCGTTGGCTGACTTTAGGATGTAGGCCATTCTGACTGGAGTAGATTTCCCTAGGGACCAGGTATGATGCTATATGAGACAAGGTGGCCCCACAGAATATCTGCCAAGGAAGAGAACTTGCTTTTGACTCTGCTGTCTTGTAATGACTCAAACAGCAAAAGTCAGCACAGGTGCCTAGGATTTCAAACCCTAGCCTGAGGGCTGAGCTAAGGACTGAAAGGTTTCCAGGGAACATGAGTCAGTCACTCTGAAATGGCTCACAGAGTATATTATTCACAAGATCTAGGTGACATTTAAATCAGCAAATATATCCTGCTTATCCGCGAGTGGACACAGCATGCATATCTTGAGTGTCACAGAGCAATGAATAATGTACTCTACAGGAGACAGGATATTTTACATTTCCATATGGCTCTTTGTGAACTGCAGCTTTTTTTCTTCTTTATTGGAATTTTTCTTCTCTATTGGAATTCTGATTCCTCACAAAGTAAATATACAAAAGAATTGATCTTGTTTGCTGCTGCTGCTCCCTCTTTCCTTCTCCCACCTTTACCCACCCTTCTTCTCTTCAGTTCTCCCTTCCTGAACCCTGCGTCCCAGCCACCATGGCCTCCACTTACCTTGTGCTGAGTATCATTTTCTTATGCCCGTGGGAGTTCACATTCTATCATTCTGTGAGTTGTGTGGAGAAGCTAACAGGGAATTGCAGCTTATATAGCTTGCAAATAGCAGAGGCTATAACAAAACCTGCCTGACAAGGAATGGGGGTGATACTGTCTAGGGATATGGATGTTTTATTTGCCCTTAAGGAATTAAAAGGCAGGAAAATCTTTACAGCAGAGAGAGCAAGTTTATTTGAAAGAAAATCAGTACAAGTAGAAGACTGAGGAGAGGGGCCCCCAAAGAAGAGTCCAATGGAGTCTTCTGGAAGGGTGATAATAGTACCCTGCTCCTCCCCTTTGTGCCGATTGCTTGATAGCTACTGTATGTACCACTGTGGCTCTTTTTATTGGTTGACTGGGTACCCAGGACATTATGGGAAGGAGCAATTGGGTGGGAACTCATTGCATTATGGGAGGAAGAAACATTTGAGCTGGAGCCAAAGGCACTATAGGGACAAGAAGCACCATAATGAGCCACATGTTATCTGCCACTTTTTTGTGTGCCAGTACTGGTACTTGAACTCAGGGCCCAGGCACTGTCGTTTAACTTTTTCATTCAAGGCCGTGTGGAAATACACAAATGACTCTCCAGTGTCAGAAAATGAAGAGACACACAAGAGAGATAGGAGATTTTATTAAGGCATTTTACTTCTATACAGAAAAGTGGTCTCTCACTCCAGAGCTAGGCAACACACCAGGCAGGATGGTATGTTCAGTTTTCATCTTAACCCAAGGGGTGACAATGTTATGGAGTAAGGGTCACAATTTTCTTTACAATTGGTTACTAGGGTGATAAGGTATTATAAGGAAGTGAGGGAGTATCCTAACCAGCAGTAAATGATACATACTTGTGGGGGCAAGGAGGTACCTCTTGGAGGCAAAGGAATACATTCTGCTCATTATGGCTGGTTGGGCACAGGGCTGGGAACCAGGCTAGGAATGGTTACAAGGAGGAAGTTAGTAAAGTCAGTAGAAAATTTCCACTCAAGGCAAGGTCTATTCTTTAATTTCATTGACAAAGATTTATACACCTGACATGACTGGCTGGTCACTAACAACACAGATGGTAACAATTCCAGGAAATATCAGTATATAGTGTGATTGGTTATGAGATGGAGACATTTTAGTTTGACAGAAAAGATTGCTTCTTCTCACAGCCTGACACTCTACCACTTGATCCACAGCCCTATTTCTTGCCTTATGGTGGCTAATTGGAGATAAAAGTCACTGATTTTTTTTGGGGGGGGGGTTAGGGTCTGGGCTGGCTCTGAACCACAATCCTCAGGTTTCAGCCTCCTGAGTAGTTAGGATTACAGACATGAACCACTCATGCCCGGCTGTTGACCACTTTTTATCCCTATCTACCCAACAGTTTCTCTCTCTCCCTCAGGGCAGGGGTTATAAAAGAATAATAAATGTAGAACTAAGGATGGGACAGACATTCTTAAGGGTCATAAACTTAAGAGGAATCAGAAAGGAGACCCGCCAATCAGAAAGCCATCCAGTTCTAACCATTTAACTCAAGGCCCAGCTCTGTAATGAGGAGACGGTGGAAGAGAGCCCAGGGTGGCAGAACTGGGCTCAACTTACGTCTTTCCTGTGGCATGTCCAAGCTACATGCTCTCTTTCTCAGTCATATTTCTCTTGTAATAAACTTTTCTATCACCTTATGTTTGAGCCTTTCCTAAATTTTTCTTTTGCAAGATGCAAGATGATGTTTAGCTGCCCTAAACTTTCTGGTAACATATTTGATAAGTTGGCCAGGAAGTTACAGACAAGGTATGCCTTTTTTCAATGTGGACTAACTGAAAGGTTACAATTGATATTAATACTTATTTTAGTTTGAGAAAAATGAGGGGAGGGATCATGGTATGTTGACCTGGGAAGTTATTTAGGGATTGTTGGCTGAAGTAGGTCACCTGACCCCATTCCTCAGACCTGCCCAATGAACAGGTAAAGAATCTGGGACACAGAATAGGGGCTGACTAGCTCAAAGTTTACCAGTGACTACTTCCTGGGATCAATTTTTAGTCTCTTTGTAGCTACGTCTGCCCAACATGGCCCTGGGTTCCGGGAGTATGATGGTACAGGATGGCAAACACAGGAGGTTTGCACACAGCTCCACTTACTGAAAAGATTCAGAATTATATCCATTCAGCAGCCCTCTGAGAAAGTGTGGCAAGGGGTGGTGGTGTTTCATTTAAGGTGCAGAGAGGACCTTCTGAAAGGATCACCAGCCAGGCAGTCAAGAAAAGAAGTGAAATGGGCTAACACTCCACTTTGGGGATGGGTTGGGCTCAGACCTGAGAGGTGTGAAGCATACCAGGTAGGCCGAGGTTCCCATTCAGGAGTTTGTGGAGGGTGCGGAATGCTAGGTAGCACCTCAGATCTAGGAACTGAAATCTCTGGGAGTGGGGCCCTGGATTCGGTTTTAAACTTCCAATGTGTGTCCTTCTCAGTTCTTTCAGGGTACTGGCTCCTCTGATTTTGTGGATAAAAAAAATCTGAAGATGCACAAGGCCCTTACTTAAAATGATATGGTATTAGCATAGAACCTGCACACATCCTGTATTCTTGAAATCATCTCTAGATGACTTATAACACCTAATGCAATGTAAATACTCATTATTCTTTAGGAAACAGTAACATAAAACAAAAAGTCTGTGCATGTTCAGTAGAGATACAATGTTTTTCCCTGAGTATTTTCTAAGACTGGTTGGATCCTTGGAGGCTAAGGCCAAAAGTAAAGGCCACGATTCAGGTGTATGAAGTATCATTTGAATTGCTGGCAGGGGTAAATCATTCTTATTCATGTAGACACTAGAAGCAGAGAGGTGCTGGGGAGTTTCAGGTCTCGCTTTTTAAATCTTTGTTACTTGGAACCAGAGAAGCATTTACTCTAAGGTTGGGTTTGCTCTCCTAAACAAACTCTTTGGAATACTTCACCTATTTATATTGAGATTTTCTGCTCTGGTTCAAGCTATAGTGATTGCTTCTTCTAATCTTTTTGGGTGGTTTCTCCAGCATTGGAGAATTTCCTCCTAGCCATGCTGATCAGTACTGAGGAAGATTCAGAGACTCCTCTACCATCTTCAGTGTTCCCTCTCTCTCTCCTCTCCAATGCTCTGCCCTGTGAACTCCAGCTTCCTTGGTGATCTTAGAATCCTAGTTCTATCTCCTCAACTTAGGAGGCTACCAGGCTTTTCCTGGGCTCTTCTTTTCTTTGGCTACAGTCTGGAAACTGTCTCTACAGAGTAAGCTAGAACACTCATGAGGCTTACCCCATTTGCCTCTCAAAGATTGTTGCCCTTTATTGCCTGGTGGCCAATGCTTTGGAAACTTCTGTTCCATATGCTTTTTTCCCCCTTTTTTTTAGGTCTAAGACTGGGACTAAACTCACTACCTTCTTCTTTCACTCATTGGCTAGTGCTCTACCAACTGAGCCACACTTCCAAGCCTTCTATATGATTTCTTGTTTTGTGTCAGTTCTGGTGCTTGAACTTGGGGCCTAGGCTCTGTCTCTGAGTTTGTTTTTTCTCTTTTTTTGCTCAAGGCACACTAGAGCCATAGTTCTACTTCTGGCTTTTTGCTAGTTAATTGGAAATAGGAGTCTCATGGACTTTGCTGCCTAAGCTGACTCTGAACCTTAATCCTCAGATCTCAGCTTCATGATCATAGCTGGATTACAAGTGTTAGCCACTGGTGCTTGGCTCCATATGTTTTATCAGATGATGTTAGTTGCTTTGGGTGGCAGTGTAAATCTAGCTTGTTACCCCATATTGGCTGGAAGTGGAAATACTTTATTGTAGTTGCCATTTCCTTGTTCATTGAACCAGGCCTTATCATCAAACATATCACATAAAGAATGAAAAAGGAAAATGAAATGAAAATTACTTCCTACTCAATTACTTATTGGATAACTGAAGAAAACTGCATACGGGGTTACATGTTCACTACAACTGGATTTTCTTTTTGTTTTGTTTTGCTTTTGCCAGTGTGTGAGTTCAAACTCATGGCTTGCTAGGCAGGCACTTTGCCACGGTAACCACCCCACTAGCTCTTTTTTCATTCATATTTTCAAAGTAGAGCCATGCTTTATGCTAGGGACAGACAGATGGATGGTGATCCTTTCCTGTTAGTGCTTCCCTGAGTTGCTGGAATGTCAGATGTACACTACCATCTTGCCAAGCCATTGTGAGATGACAGACATGTGGCCACCATGTCCAGCCAGTGGTCCAGATGGAGTCTGATGAACTTTTATTTTTTGCCTGGGCTGGCCTGGAACTTCGATCCTCCAATCTCTGCTTCCCAAGTAGCTAGGATCAAGGACTTGATCCACTGCACCCAGCTTTCCTGCCTTGTTTTAGTCTTTGCTTGGCTCATTCTTTCCTCATTGAATTGCTAGTTTTAGGTTGATGCTGAAGCTTTGTAATTTTTTGAAGTGAATTTCTTCATTAATTTATTCACACTATAACCCTGGTGACTACTAGCTTTCAGAAATGTGAATACTACCTTTATCTAAATTGTGACTTTTTATAGTATTAGAACTCTGTCCTCCATTTTTTATTAATACTATTTTTATCTAGCTTCAAGGACTATGACCATTCAGAAAAAAGATAGTTGGTGAGAGCTAGTTCAAAATATGCTATTGTAAAAATGTGTTCAAAGAAAATACTAACACTTGAACAGCCCACTAGTTTTGAAGTGTTTCAATGTAAGAGTCTTTATTCTGGTTCGGCACTCAGAGGGACCTACAACAGACTACAGACAAAAATAATTAGAGAAGGCTCAATTTAAAATGTCCAGAAAGCAATAATGTAGAGTGTGTTCAGTCTTATGAATCTCAGAGGAGAAATTTACCAGTTGTTCAGTCCTCATATTGAATGACAAACCCCTAATTCAGATGGGATAATCAATTTAAAACAAGGTGACAGGCTTTGATTCTAGGTAAATTGACTCCTCCCCCAAATTGAAAATCCTGACAGCAATCTGGTTGGGTTAAGAACTAGGTGTACTAGAAGATACCAGAAACCTGGTGCTAGAGTACAATGTTGTGAGGATGGGAGAGTGGAAGGAAAACAACATGAAGAATGGTCAGGGGAAGCCAGAAGCTCAAACAGGCAGAAAAGCCTGAAGAAGAGGAGAACTGGACCTCAGTTACCCAAAGTAGAATGAAGTGTGGCCTTACCTCAGAAGAGGGGCTTGCTCCACAGGGCTGAGTGGCTGAGGTCTGAATAGCACAGAAGGAATGCTGGCTCACTTAAATTTAGTTGCCATCAGCCTGTTTTAACGTTTCTCAGCCAAGTCCTCTGCTTTTTGCTGCTGTGGGTGGCTCAAAGAGGGCGGGGCAGGGCCTGTGTGCTCCAGGTAGTTGGGAGGCAACAAAGGCGAGGCTGGGCGGGTTCTAATCCTCAGGCTGAGGGTCTTTTCTGGGGAAGCAGATGTTAGCATAACTTCAGTGAGTTAGTGTTTTTGTTGGGCTGAGTCCTACAATAACCTGGAATCTGGGGAATCTCATTCACATTTTTTTGGTGCCAGTGCTAGGGCTTGAACTTAGGGCTTGGGCACTATCCCTTAGTTTTTATGCTCAAGGCTGGTGCTCTACAACTTGAGCCATAGTTCTACTTCCAGCTTTTTGCTGGTTAACTAGTGATAAGAGTGTCTTGGACGTTCTTGGCCAGACTGGCTTTGAACCATGATTATCAGATCTCAGTCTCCTGAGTAGCTAAGATTATAAGTGTGAGCCACTGGCTCCTGCTCCTGGCTTACCTTGACTGTTCTTGAAAGGGATTTCAGAGTGCTCTAGGGATGCACTGTGTTGCCCCCCATATCCCACCCTGGGCTTCGGGTGTGTCTTGGAGTGAGACTCTTGGGACCTGTTGTCATGGGAAGAGTTGTCTGAGTCTGAGGTCACTGTCTCCTGGACAGGTAGCCTCTTGGAAGGTTTCCTCTTCTTCTTTCTTAGATCTTTTAAATCTTCAGTGTCAACTTCTTTTGTTGTCCGGAAAGTAGAGTTCCTTGCCTCCTCATTCTCTCTAGATAGAAGAGTTATAAAGAAAGAGAAGAGGGAAGGAGGAGAGAGAGAGAGAGAGAGAGAGAGAGAGAGAGAGAGAGAGAGAGAGATCAGAGATGCCCTGGTTTTGATGGCTTTGATAGCCCCAGAGATGTTCCAAACCAGCACCAAGGGGTTTCTTGGCTTTTTGTCCACTGTCCTGAGAGCTGGATACTTCAGGCTGGAATTCATTCCACTCAGTTTCCTTCAGCAAACCTTTGGTGTCTGGGGGCCAGGTAAAATCTAACCACCTGGATTGGTCCTGCCTGGCTATGTCAATGAAGAAACAACTCCACTCTGGAAGTTCCTGGGCATGCCTGAGCATTGACGGTGTCCACTTTGAGGTGCCAAGTTTGTCCCCCTCACAACCCATTTCAGCCCTGAACTACAGCATATACCAGAGACCTGCCATAGCCCTGGCTTCTCTAATGACTTGATTCATCATGTAACATTAGGAACACTTTCCGACATGCCAACCGTGAGCTGACTTTACATTATATTTGATTTAAAAAAGCAGGCATGACTATGAAGTCATAGAGCCGCATATTATTTAGAAAATGAGCAAAAGTTATTAATTCAGAAGTGTTGTCCTTCAAGGTGTCTTGGGGACACCTTGACCCTGTCCCAGCCATCCCCCACCATGGCTGTTTGGGGTGGTCTCACCTTTTTTCAGAGCTGTCAGGATAAGTTAAGGGAACCAGCTAATTGCTATTAAACCTTACTTTGTTCCCATATCTATACCAGCCACCATGATCTCCCTGCCGTTACTCCTTAGGTGTTGTTAGTACTCTGAATAACTGTAGATCTTTATGTTGTTTCAGATCATTCTGGGAATCAGGAAAAAGATAACAAAACTCAGAATTTCCAAATAGAAAATTCCAGCATTCAAATCCTTTTCCAAGGGATTGAGATTCACCACATATTAATTTTCAATGATTATCAAAGACTTGTAAGATTAAAAAAAGTCCTGAGCAATAATAGTAACTGGGAGGCCACAGACAAGCCACCTTCAAAGGTGAGGCCGTGGCTTATGTGGTTGTAGGAGTTCTGTAATGCCAGGTGTGAAATTGCACACATTGTGAAATCACTCTTCAAAGTTACATTTCCTAAGATCGTTCTGTGAAATCACAAACCAAATTCTCCAGACCACAATGGAAAGTTTTCTAGACATATTCAAAGAGCCCAAAGAATAAGGCAGTGAAAGACCCTACCTACCTGCCAATAGCAACTTTGGAAGATTGGAGGATGGATGGATGGAGGAGGAGGAAGAGGAAGAGACCAACAGTTTCATGGTCACATAGAAAGTTATAATGAAATAATTAGGCAATAATGAAATAAGAGATAACATTGTTACAGAAAGAAACAAACTATACACTGTTAAGTGGGAAAAATGATACAAAAGCAGAATGCATATTCTATTCCCATGTTTGCTGTTAAGGTTATGAATATGCAAAGATTAGTAGAAATCAGTTATCTCTGTGTCTTCCTCGCTCTTCAGAAGGGACTGGGTCCATTTCTGGAATTGCTAAATACCCACTCCACATTTCTAGGATCAAAACCCAACTTGCTGGTTTCTGGTGGCTCACACCTATAATCCTAGCTACTCAGGAGTCTAAAATCTGAGGATTGAGGTATGAAGCTAGACCAGGCAGAAAAGTCTCTTATCTCCAATTAACCAGCAAGAAATAGTGCTGTGGCTCATGTGGTAGAGTATCACCTGAGTGAACGCTCAGGTCTGGGAGTTCAAGTCCCAGTACCAGAAAAAGAAAAATAAAAAGCTACCTTATTTATGTAACAATCCCTCTGTACATCATCATTATAATAACAAAATTTTAAAAATCTTAAAAAAACTAACTCCCCACTTTATTCATCCCCCTCCCCCTATTTAGAAGCAATTTTACAAATGTGGCATATGGCAAGGAAGAATAATGATATGGTTCTGAGGAATCGAACCCAGGGCTTCATGCATGCTAGGCAAGTACTCTATCACTAAGCCACATTCTCAGCCTCGTTTTTTTCTTTTCTTTTCTTTTTTTTTTTTTGGTCAGTCGTGGGGCCTGAACTCTGGGCCTGGGTGCTGTCCCTGATCTCTTCACCTCAAGGCTAGTGCTCTACCACTTAAGCCACAGCACCACTTCCGGCTTTTTCTGCTTATGTGGTACTGAGGAATGGAACCCAGGGCCTCAAGCATGTAAGGCAAGGGCTCTACCACTGAGCCACCTTCCCAGCCCTCTTTTCTTTCTTTTTTTTTTTTTGGTGGTGAGGTATGGTTAAGGCAAGGACTCTCTCTATGTAACTCAGGCTGGTCTGGGCTTGTGATCCTCCTACTCCAGTCTCCTGAATACTGGGATTACAGGTGTCCACTGCCATTCCCAGCTGATGTGGACATGTTAATCCCCTCTTCCAAACACCTCACTCTGTTTCTTGGTGCACACTCTGTGGAAAAGGGAAAGGCTGCCATGATCCTGACTCCTGGCCAGTGGGGAATTTGCATAACCATGCCTGGAAATGATCCACTAAATGACTCCCCCCCCACAAACAATGTCATATCAAAACAGCTTAAATTAGGTGCCTCATTAATTGTTGCTGATTATAGATTTGGTTGAATACAAGTTAAGCATCTAGAATTGTTTCAGATTTTGGATTTTTTAAAAAAAAGTTTGGCATATACCTAACAAGATACTTTGGATATATGAACGAAGTCTAAACACCAAACTTATTTGTGTTGCATGTGCCCCTTGCGTAGGATAATTTTATACTATACATTTTAAGTGTGCCTGAATTTTGACTGTAATCTATCATATGAGGTCAAGTGTGGAACTTTCCACTTGTGGCATCTTGTTGAAGCTCAACATGATTTTGGAGCACATCAAATTTTGGTTAGAAATCCTCAATTTGTATATTATATTATGTCTAAGGAGGGACAGGAGGTCTTTGAGTTTTAAAAATTGAAGGGGCAAAAAATGAAGAGACTGACACTTTGACACTGGCCTTGAAGGTTAGTGAATCTCTATGACTATACTCTCTTGTCCTAAGAACACTGCAGCATGCCTCCTGAAAGCAGGAAATGGCACTTGTCCTCATATATAATCTAGGACATTTGTAGAAAAGGTTTCTAGCTGAACCACTCATTTTTCAAAATGATACTTCTAATTTGAAGAGAAGAAATGAAAAAGGAGCTAGAGACATACATAGGCTTAAAGATTTAAAGTGCACTGCTGTCATTATGGGAAAAATGGTTGGGAGTGACCAAGTTGGACTAAGGGAAATGATTTATCTCGTGTAATGTCAGTGGCAGTGCTTAAACCTGAAGTTCCAGTTAATGGCTTAATTTTGCTGCTATTAGAAAGACAATGTGCCATCGCAGCACATAGAGGGTTAAACTATATGGGAATTAGCACTTCCATTGGGACTTGTTCCTGAATCTAATGACTTCAGTGGAAGTTATTCACTGCTCAAAAGAGAGATGTGTGAGGCTAATATTTTATATGACAGCATTTGGAGACCTGACCACAGACATAGCCAAACCACATTCAAGCCCTGGTGGGGGGATGTCTTACATCCTGGAGCCTCATAGGACCATGTCCCCAACACCACACAATGACAAGTAACACAGAAAAAGATTCCCTGACTTCAGGATCTCAAGATCCAACCATTTTCCTTTAGATGCCTAATAGTTTCTCTGGAGCACAAAGCAAATAATGAGTTCTATTTGGCTTTCCTAAGATCATGTACGGAATGTTACTATTTTTTTTTAAAAGAAATATGGCATTCTTTCTAAAGAGTCTTCTTAAAGGAGAGTCTTCAAGGGTTAATTTGCTACCTTACTTGGTCAAGAATGAAGGGAAGATCCCTCTGCTGGAGGGATTTCCAGCAACCAGGTGTGTGGATTTAGCTGAAACCTGACAGAGTCCCATCTGTGGGTGGCTGAGCAATACCTAGTAGAGCCAGCTTACTGAGAAAGCCAGAAGCCAGAGCAGTGAATCCACCAGGTTAAAAGAACAGGGCAGGATGGCAGATTAGAAGCACCCACCACTTTAATTCTGTGAATGAAGAAAGTAAAAGAACCCAGGTCAGTCTACATTCTGTAGAAACAAAGGAAGATCATTGGGAGCATGCAAGCGGTAGAAAAGCAGGGACAGACCCACTAGGTTTGTCCCACAATCAGCCCCAGGCCTAAGGTCCCTGAGGTGAACAGGACCCCAGGGAAGGCAGCAAGGAAGGAAAGAACATGGTCTGTGTCCCCTTGTGGGTAAGGACAGAAGATGCCAAATGAGGGAGAAGTCCTCTTGTTCTGTTTCCTTCTTGAGGTTATTGAGATCGCCCAAGGGAAATTACATGTATGTTTTCTAGACGAAGAAAGTTACAGAGAGGTAAGGGAATATTAAAACCTAGAACAGACATCTATGACATCTGTGATGTCACAGAATACAGAGGAAATTTGGGGATGCTACTGAGGGGAAGGGAAAGAGATGAGTAATTATTTCCCTCTAGTGAAGACTCACTCTCAGCTGTGGTGTCAGAGGAAAGAGGAAATTGGCACCAGCCTCACTGGTTCACATCTATAAAAATGGTGGCCTTAATACTAATTAGTCATATAAATAATGCTAATTAATCATTTGGAATTTGGTAATATGGATTAATATATTTTACATGCTGACCATATTAAAAGTCTTCAAAAGACTTAGATGTCAAAACTTGGGTTGTATCAGCTTTGGCCATATGGGATCAATTTTGAGCCCTTCATCATCGAAATATTTTCCTACCTGACTTAAAAAAAATTATTTGTATTTTAATTTTTTATTTTAACTTTTAAATTTTTTACTGTGTTCCACCCTCCATCAAGAAGTAGAAGCCAGATATACTGGGCCCCTTAATCTTGGACTTTCAGTCTTCAAAATTGTGAGTTAAATAGGCCTCTTTATGAACTATTTAGCCTTAGGCATTTTATTAAAGCAATATTAAGTCTAAGACAAGGGAAAATTCCTTTAATAAAAACTTCCACAATATGTAGTAGGATTATTTTACTACAAGAAGGCTGGGTGCTAGGATGCTTGAGTTTAATCTAGGAATTTCATAAATGGTCTAAGGCAAGGAACAGCATTCCAGGGAAGGAATATTAGTCTGTACAAAGGCACAAAGACCTAAAAAAGCATGGTGTGTGTGTGTGTGTGTGTGTGTGTGTGTGTGTGTATGTATAAATGCAACTTTTTTCAAGAGTGTTAAGTGTGTTGTGGAGGTTAGGTGGGGTTGGCTAGAAACTAATAAGGTTAGGAAAGTAGGCAGGATCAGACTAAAAAGAGGCTAAAGGTTAGGGCAGTAGGTAGGATCAGACTAAAAAGAGGTTGAAGTCTAGGGAAGTAGGCAAGAACAGACCAAAATTTAAAAGGCTAAGCTAGGCTAGGAAATGGCAGAGGCATTTTTAAAGGTATATGTGTGAAGGAGGGTAAGAGGAGGCTCTGAGGGATTTTTAAGTGGGAGAGCTGCAAGAGCAAACTGGCATGGGAGGATTACTCTGGTCAGTCCTCAGGGAGAAGATAGAGGTTGAGGCAGGGAAAAGACAGCTCTTGACCTAAAGCAGAACTGGTACAAGAAACTGAGAAATATCTGCAAGCCAGGTCAACTAAGACTTAGAGGCAGTTGAGGTGTGATGGGTGAATGACATGAAGAGGCCTAGTAGATTCCTGTTTGGACAATTCTGTGACTGAGGATGGAAAAGCAAAATGAGATGAGGAAAGCTGAGATGTAAGCAGATTTGGATGGAACTTGAGTCCTGTTTAGATGTGCTGAACTTGAACTTCTGTGCACTCAGGCAGAAATAGAAAGTGAAGGGCTGGAAAGCATGCTATTTCTGCCACATGCTGAACACCTGTTTTACACCAGGTGCAGCAATAGACATTCCCCATCCTCCTACTACCCTAGTCCTATAGATGAAGGCGCAAACTAAGAAGCTAGGTAATCTAAGTGATATATACCCTGAGTTCCCAGCGCCCTTTTTGCTGTAGTTGTCTGCCATGGCTGCACCTTATAGCCGCCTGAGTAACTTTCAAAAATACCATCACAGGCTACTACTGTCAAGGTCTGTGAACCTGATGCAAGAACCCAGGAAAAGTGTCTAGGTTGGAAAAGGATATATGGTGTCTGCAGTGTACATGGGTCCTGGAAGCTATGGTGTGGACAAAATCATGCAGGCAGAAAGGTCTAGAGAGGGCCACAGCAACTCCTCAGAGGAGCCAGGTGGGGAAGAAAGGAGAGGTTTACAGTATTAAATGAAAGCCTGAGGATCAGCATGGTCAAGAAGGGGAGGGCACATTGGCTTGGGCATGAGGGAGGTCCCTGTGGGCTCTGTGGAAACTTTCTGAGTGGTAAAGCTTAAGGATGAATAGGAAGCAAGAGAATGGAGACTTGAAGTCCATCTGCATGCACAGAGAGATTAGCAGAGAAGAGAAGGAGGGTGCTAGACCACACTGCAGAACCACAGGAGGCTTTTGCATTTTGGTGTGTGTGTGTGTGTGTGTGTGTGTGTGTGTGTGTATAAGTAAAGGAAACAAACTCTTTTCTCCCCCGTTTAAGGTGAAGGTCTTATGGAGAGGAACTACAATAGAATAATTCAGGGATAACCCAGAGGGTATGGACCCAAGACTCAAGGTAACCAAGGATAGGTTTCTGAAGGCTGATGGGCCTTGGATGAGGGGAGGGACACTAATTTTTGACATCCTGGAGAAAGATAGATATTCCCACATGCCAAAAGATAGGAGGTAAGAAGGGAAGGGAGAAAATGCATAATGATTTCTAGAATGAACACCATGAAATGAATACAGGTCAGCTCCCAAAGACAAGCCATCAACTCTCAATGCAATTGAAAGGCATTTCCTGAATCCTTTTCCACAACCTTTGCTCCAATCTATACATCCCCTTCTGTGCCTTTGCCTCTAAAGTTATGGCTCTGTGACTCCAACACTGATGTTCTTTCTGGCTCCATGGTGCCTTAAGTTTTTCCCACTGATACTGGACTAAGCCATCCTGACAGTTCTTAGCAATCCCACTGCTTCAGATGAAAAATTTTTTCACTCCACTTCAGCCCCTGGGAACCACTACCCACCATCTCACTTTTATACTCATTTGGCCATGGACAAGCCATGCTAGCAACTGACTTCTACCTCCTAGATAGGTAAGTGACTATTCCCAAGTCTAACTTAATCAGAAAGCCTTGAATCCTTACAAATAAATGGGAGCAATTCCTTTATATTTATGACAGGATTAATGCTTTTCTGAAGGGCCAGAAAAGTAATGTTACTTTAAGATCAGAACAAGGTAGAGGAATAAAGAACAGTTAAAAAGTGATGCCATAAGCCAGGCATTAATTATCCTAGCTACTCAGAAGGCTGAGATCTGAGGATTGCAATTTGAAGCCAGCCTGGGAGGAAATCCCGTGAGATTCTTATCTCCAATTAACAACCAAAAAGCTGGAAGTAGTTCAAGTGGTAGAGTACTCACCTTGAGCTGAAGAGCTGAGGACAGTGCCCAGGCCCAGAGTTCAAGCCCCATGACAGACCAAAACAACAACAACAACAACAACAAAAACAAAACAAAACAAAAAAACACCACAAGCTCAGGGAGCTTTTAGCTGGGCATGGGTGGCTCACACCTGTAATCCTAACTACTCAGGGGGCTGAGATATGAGGATCACGGTTCAAAGCCAGCCCAGGAAGGAAAGTCCATGAGACCCTTATCTCCAATTAGCCACCAGAAAATTGGAAGTGGTGCAGTGGCTCAAGTGGTAGAGCGCTAGCCTTGAGCTAAAGAGCTGAGGGACAGCGCCCAGGTCCCAGAGTTCATATCGGACCAAAAAAAAAAAAAGAAGAGTGTACTTACATTTTTGAAGAATCCTGAATTGGGGGTGACTTTATATGAGAGCAAGCGAGAACATATTTGTTTTGGCTGATCTTAATAAGTGAACTCCGAGGGCAAAATTCCTGTAATAATAGCAAAAGACTTCATTTAATTTAATTCAGAAATAATTTTATTGTAGTTCAAACTATTATAATAGCTACCAGTTGTTACCTTATTCAAGGTGACACTTAAGAGAGCAGATTAACTCCTGAGCCTTTCTTAATGGTTATTTGCTAAATAAAAGTTATTGTTCTGTTCTCACTCATTTCTTCAAATTCTGATGCCAGCTCTGTTCTGAATGTGTGGATACACACACACACACACACACACACACAAACACACACACACACCTTTTAATTACTTTCCTTCCCATCTTTGTTGCAGTCTTAGCCATCTGTTTCCTGTACAACTGTAATCACTACTTCTTTGTTGAATGCCTACCTTCAGCCTTTTCTAGTCTGCTAGAATATCTATTAGAACCCATGTCCTTCCCCCATGACCATACTACTGTAATCCCATGGAGCCCCTTCCTGTGGGTAGACTCCTTCCTTGGGCTCTAAAGCTTTTCCTGAGGGATCTAGGGCCAGTTCCTGATCTCTCCCTGCCTCTGGGCTATGCCTGGGAGCATCTGTTCAATATCCTTTGGTTTGCTTTTTCCCTTTCCATAGTAGACATCCTCAGAGCAGTGCCATATGCTCCCAATGCTTCCTCGCGTTCTGCTCTTCCAGATGGCTCTGTTTTCATGAGGTGATGGGAAGATACCACATTCCCTCTTGTTCTGTCAAATCAGATACAGTGCTTCTGTTGTCACAGTCCTTAAGAGTCTTCACATTTCCCAGGAGCCATAGTTTATCAAGCACCCCATCCCTAATCCCCTGCAATAGAAACACCTGATGCTAATTCCCAGTTTTACTGGATATTCAGGTTCAGCTGGGGGCAGTGATTTAGAGCTCAGGCAACAGAGCCAGATGGTCTGACTTCAAGCACCTGCACAATTGCTTAACCAGGTTTGCAACTTAACTTTTCTGCTTCAACTTCTTTACCTTAAAATGGGGTTAATAGTGCCTATTAACAGTGTGTTAAGGATTCAGTTGTTACTGCCTATAACTCGTATTTAGCCAGGCTCACGCCTGTAATCCTAGCTACTTAGGAGGCTGACATCTGAGGATCACAGTTCAAAGCCAGCCTAGGCAGGAAAGGCCATGAGACTCTTATCTAACACTAACTACCAGAAAATCAGAAGTGGCACTGTGGCTCAAGTGGTAGAGTGCTTGCCTTGAGCTGAAGAGCTGAGGGACATTGCCCAGGCCCAGAGTTCAAGCCCCACGACCAAAACTTTTATTTTATTTTGTTGTAAAGGTGCTGTACAGAGGGGCTACAGTTACATAAGTAAGGTAATGAGTAACAATGCTAGACAAGAAATGCAGAAGTTTTAACGTAAGCCTCACAATCATCCTACTAAAACAGATACAGAGAAAGACGGAGAGAAAGATGATAGACACACACATACACACACAGACTTAAAATATGCTGAAACTAGAGCTCAGAGAGATAAAGCAACCTGTTCAGGTCACATAACCAACAAAAGGTAGAGTGAGCATTCAGTAATTACAAAACACAGGTCTTTTAAAAAGGCACAGCCGGACTGGAATTCCCGTTTAGAAGGTACAAGTAGTCTTGGGCAAAGGATTATTCCTTTTGCTTTTTATTTCTCCCTGCTTTGTTCTGCCTTGATAAACAAATCTTTGCTGGATTTCTAACAACAACAAAAAATACAGCCCATGCTCTTTCTATTCTGCTTCACACGTCATCCCTGTGGCCCTTATCTCCAAGGCAGGAATGAGATAGATACCCGGCAATGGCACTCCGCAATCAAGGGAAGCTAGAAGGAGGAGGGCATCTATGGGCAAGGTGACAACTCTGCCTCTGCCACCTTGACTTTGAGATGTCTGTGGTTCTCATGGAGGGAGCTATTTAGAAGGAGTAAGCTATGAAATACAAGTGTGAACACAAGGAGGGAGAAGGGGCTGACACACCAACACAAGAATGGAGGTGTTTCACCCAGGAAGCAGGCCACAAGGTGGCAGAGGAGGACAAGGCTGGGAGGGGCTTCGGAGGTGGCCATAGCCACAGAGCTTGCAGAGTAGCACAAAGCAGGAGAGGGGGGAGCAGAGGAAGAAAGAGAAGGGGTGGAGTGGGATGGGAGGTGCTGCAAGGACCTTAGCCCACTCAGTTGTCTAATGCAAAGCCACCAGAATCAAAGGACTGTGTGAGGAAGCCAGGACCATGCCAGTGTGGGCAATCTGTGTGTTCTCCACATAGTAAGCAGAATTAAAACCACAGGGCATGCAAGATGGGGTCATGCTTTGAACATCTAGTTGTGCCAGGGGAAAGCAAGGCACTGCCCAAACAAAAGCCATTTTCTTTTCTTTCTTTCTTTCCTTTCTTTCTCTCTCTCCTCTCTCTCTCTCCCTCCCTCCCTCCCTTCCTCCTTTCCTGCCTTCCTGCTTTCTTGCTTTCTTCCAGTTCTGAGGCTTGAATTCAGAGCCCAGGCACTGTCCTTGAGCTTATTTTGCTCAAGGCTAGCACTCTACCACTTGAGCCATAGCACCACTTCTTGCTTTTTCTGTGCATGAGGTTCTGAGGTATCAAACCCAAGGGTTCATGCATGCGAGGCAAGCACTCTTCCACTAAGCCACATTCCCAGCCCAAAAGCCATTTTCTGACCAGGGGGAATATCTTTTTTTAAAGGCCTACTTACTCTACGATTGTTACACTTCAAAACTGTGTAGAATTTATCCAAGGGCAAATTCTGTTTTGGAAGTGCTATGACAATGGCAGGAACATAGAAGTCAAATCCTTCAGGTATCACGATTTTGGCAAACACGTAATCCCCAACCTGTAAGAGAGAACATATTTCATAGCAAACATTTTGCTTATCTGTCTCATAAAAAATGTTAGCATAAGGTTGTTTTAGACAGCCCCCAAAGACTGGCAAGTGTGGATGCTAAAATTCAAATATGTTTATTCTCAGATAAGAGTTCCAGAATTCTTTGGGTTACACCTGAAATTTTCTTTTTTAGTATTTTTTGGTTTTTCTTTCCCTTTTATTTCTTTTCCCATTCTTTCTCCTTCCTCCCTCTTTTTCTCCCCCCTCTCCTTTTCTATTCCCCCTCTTTTTTTTAAAGTACTAGTACTTGAACTCAGGGCCTTGTGCTTATTAGGCTTTTCCACTTGAGGAACACACAGTCAAGTCCCACACTTGGAATTCTATCCTACACTTGGAATTCTCTGATCAGTTTGAGGAGGCCTCATTTTGGTAGGACTTTGACAACTGAGAAGGGTCCAAGGGACAGCCAGCAAGAGGGTTAGTTAGGGTTCTGAAAGCCATCCCACAATGACTAATGGGACTGGATTGAAGAAATTGCCTAGGATATTTGATATAAAGGGACATGAACAGTATCCTCGTATGTCAGAAGATTGTCATTCCAGACAGAGGAAAGGAGCAAATTTGGTTGATGTTGCTCCAAACCTAGATTCTATGGCTAAAAGTGACATGTAGCAGAAAGAGAATCTTGCAAAGGGGAGAACAAGGGCTGCTGGGTATTGTCAGACACAGGGAAGAGTGCACCGAGGTGTACCATACATCTGGCTGTGAACAGGGGAACATATGACCAAGGCTAATTCTTCCGATTTCTCCTGACTCACACTGTGCAAGAAACATAGCAGTGATGCTCTGTAGGGCTTTCTCTCTACTCCCTGGCCTCGATGCCACAACAGTGACAGGAGGATATGCCAGGGATAGTATAGCTTTTCTGAACGTTTTTGGCAGATGAAAACACATTGGTCTGATTCATCTGTGTGGAGTGCACGCCAGGAAACTGTGTATTATGGTATCACAGTCTAATGTCAACTGACTACAATGGCAAGGGAAATACTACCTGTATCCTTGTTATTTTGTATAATATCAGGTGATCTTTTACAGTTAGTATTCAAGAGCATCAGAAGGGAAAGCAACTCCTTTCCCCTAACCTTTTATTGTCTTGTAAAGTGACAAGTGCCACAAAGTGTGATATAAGTCAATCTGCTTAAAATAGGTAGGTGGTAGATCAGTCATGAGCAAATAAATGGCTAGGTGATGGGGCCCAGAAATCTGGGCACAGACTCTTTCTCTGTAGGAGGCTATTTGGGTTCAAAAAGGACCACATAGTGGCCCTGTCATCCTCTGTATCCCAAACCCCATGAGTGGTTAAAAAAGGGGGAGGTCCCAGCAAATACCTGCAGAGGTGGGCAAGGCATGGCACCTCCAATAGGTGTGATAAAGCAGATAGGCACAATCTTGGTGTCTCCATACCTGTACTCCACCAGTGCATGGCTAGAACTCAGACACTTCTTCACAACCCCTGACAAGAATCAAAGAAAACATAAAATATAAAGACAATAATGTGCTGGGCACCAGTGGCTCATGCCTGTAATCCTAGCTATTCAGGAGGCTGAGAGCTGAGGATCAAGGTTCAAAGCCAGCCTGGGCAGGAAAGTCTGAGAGACTCTTGTCTCCAATAAAGCACTAGAAAACTGGAAGTGGCGCTGTGTCTCAAGTGGTAGAGCACTGCCTTGAGCTGAAGAGCTGAAGGATAGCGCCCAACCCCTTTGTACAGTATCTTTACAATAAGGTTTTTTTTAAAAGACAATAATGCCTGCTCATTTAGCCTTGCCCTATCCTAACATCTGTGTTGAGTTCTAGCACTCTGTTTAAATCAGCATAACCTTTTGATTTCTCTAAGAAATAATGTTGGATTTAGTCTGATGCCAACTGGGGTTAAACAATGCAGAATGGTGTAGTGGAAGCTCTTGTCTGAAGCCCCCTAGAGGAAGCCAAGAGAATGCAGGGAGCTTGTCAGTATCACCAGCCTCAATCCAGAGAGAACACTAATTCTGAGAAACTTAGATCTCCCCCTTTACTCCCCACTAATCATTTTAGTCCTATTTCTTCCTGTAAAGACAAATTAGGTGGTGGATTTTTAAAAAAAAATTGTGAAATAAAAAGAAAAAAGGAACTCCCACCCAAAGCAGCTGATATGTTTCAGATCTAATACTGAGTACTGGATAAATGAAAAAGTAATTAGGCTGAACATATCCTGTGGAGTTTTGTAAAATATATGACCAAAATGAAAAAAAGAAAGAAGAAGCTTGTCTTGTCTTTTAGTTTTATAACTCAGAGACTTATATATAATTTTTCTTTGATTATACAAGGTTTTGATAATCTAATTGATATTGTATATACACTTGGAGCTAAATCTCCAGATCAATTAATATATATATCTATATAACTTATATAATTATATATAGTCTACTATAATAAATTCGGGAAAAGTAAATATCCAACATGTTAAGATTCCATTCTTTGTCATTCTAAATTTTAAATCCAATTAGTGGGAGATTTTGACACTGGACACTTCCGGGACAGTGGCAGCTGCTTGCTGACTCCCACTCAGAGGCAGATACGCACTCCCTGGCTCACACATTTGCTTGGCAAAGCCCCGAATCCTTTTATGTGGCAAAGAGGCAGCTGTTGATTTTCATGTTGCTCCACTGTTTTAAATGACTAATGTAGTGGAAAAAAAAATTTTTTGCAACACACATACAAAAGCCAACTTTCCACTTTCCACTAAAGTGTTTAATTTGGGTTTTGAAGTCTTTACACATTATTCACATATTTTCTACCATAAAATGATGTTAGTTACCATTTTAATATTAATAAAATCAATGTCACCGTTTGAGTTTCTGCTATGAAAATTTTAAAAATCTTTTTTTAAATTTTTTGTATGTTGTTTATTGTAAAAAAAAAATACTGTACAGAGGGGTTACAGTTACATGAGCAAAGTAATGAGTACATTTCCTATCGAGCATTGTTGCCTCCTCCTACCCTATCCCCCGCCAAAGTTGTAAAGTTCGTTTCCTTTTTTTTTGTATTTTTTATTTGTAAAAATGCTGTTCAGAGGGGTTACGGTTACATGAGCAAGGAAATGAGTACATTTCCTATTGAGCATTGTTGCCTCCTCCTTTGTTTTCCCCCTACCACCCCTTCCCTCCCACCATCACAACTACACCACCCCCCTCTGCCAAAGTTGTGAAGTTCGTTTTCAGCATAGTGTTTCGTACATCTCATTGTTATAATGGGCCATCCTGTATCCTTATTTAAGCATTTTGTTTTTTCCCTTCCCCTCCCTGAATTAGAGAAGTGTATATACAAGATGCAGGGCACCAACATCAAATACAATAAAAACAGGGGTTATAATGTGGGGGAGGAACATACAAAGAAACACACAAAAAAATCACATGGTACATTATAAATACATTAGAAACAATAGCAAGAAAGAAAAAAAAGATATTTGTGTTCTTATCTTGAGGTTCATTTCGCTTAACATCACCTTATTTGGCCATATGTACATAGCTTTTGAACTTTTCTGCTTGTCCTACACATGTACTAGTTATTGCAAATAAAGGAAACCATGGGACCCATGTTTCTTTGGGCCTGGCTTACTTCACTTAATATAATTTTTTCCAAGTCTTTCCATTTCCTAATAAATGGGGCGATGTCATTCTTTCTGATAGAGGCATAGAATTCCATTATATATATATATCACATTATATACGATGGAATAAATATCACTTATATATATATATCACATTTTCTTGATCCATTCATCTACTGAAGGGCATCTGGGTTGGTTCCATATCTTAGCTATGCTAAATAATACTGTGATAAACATAGTTGTGCTAGGAGCTTTAGCCTTGTTTGTGATCATTTGGGTAAATGCCCTATGCTGGGTCATAGGGGAGGCTCTATGTGGAGTCTTTTGAGGAACCTCCACACTGCTTTCCAAAGTGGTTGAACAAGTTTACACACCTACCAACAATGTAGTAGGGTTCCCTTTTGGCCAAATCCCCTCCAGCATCTGTTATTAGATTTCTTGATTATAGCCATCTAACTGGGGTGAGGTGCAAAAAACAATCTTTTAACTGAGAAGGAGAGAAGTCCTTACAACTCACATCTCTTTGAGCCCAGAACCCCTCACTCAGCTTAGAAGAAAGAATCTGGGAGGCTAAGATGTTCACATAGGCCTGTGCAGCTTCCTCAAATACTTAGCCTTGAGGATTTAGCAGTGTCTAGTGTTAAATATGCTTTCAGTCATTTGCCTAAGCTACAAAGTTGTGACAGAGGCTATATGGCTCACAAAGTCCAAATTTGCCCTTCCTTCTTTCATCCTTCCCTCCCTTTCTCTCTCCCTTTCTTCCTTTATCTCCCTCTCTTCCTTCCTTTACACAAAAATCCTCCTATTTCTGCTCTACATCATTGGATCTAGATTTTTGGTACATTATAATGACCTAATTTTCTTTCAGTTCTGTAGCATCTTACAATGTATCTTCAAAACCAGCCTTGAGCTGGGACAGTGGCTGAGCTCTGCAATCATAGCTACTTGTGTGGCTGAGACTTAAAGAATCACAGTTTGAGCCAGCCTGGGCTTTCTTTTAACCCATAGCTGCAGTGGTACACCTCTGTCATTTCAGTGACATGGGAATCTTAACTAGGAGAGCAGTAGTCCAGGGCAGTCTGGGCATAAATACAAGACCCTACATTTAAAACATAACTGAAGCAAACACTGTTGGAAGGTATGGCCCAAGTGGTAGAGTTCAAATCCTAATATCACAAAAAATACCCCACTCTCACTTGGCTTCTTGCTGACTGTACTCTGGGGATCTACAGGACAAAGGATTTTCTATAATTTCTTATGTACGGTTCAAGTTCAGCTCGAATGTTCATCTTCCCTCACACTGGTTCTTTCTGAGCTCAGTGCCAGAGAGGTAAGCCCATGTTCCTAGCTCTGAAATCCCTCTGAGAACTGTTTTAGGCCTGGGCTGGGGCGAGTGACAAGCAGAAGAGCCTTTGCTGTGTTCCCTTCTTACCTCTAGTAGAGGCCAGCAAGCCCAGGCACCTTCCTGGGTAGGAGTTAGCTCTCTTGCTCAGCCAGAGGCTTCCCTGTAGTCAGTAGAGGAAAACACTTCCTTTGAAACCTCAGTAAAAGTGTTGCTCATACTTAGTGGTCAGGAGATTGGAACATAGTCAAGCTGCTATGTCATGTTGTTTGGTGAAAGGTGCATACATAGCTCTGAATCTTTGTTCCAAGCAGCAGTTTCAGGCTAGGGGACTGGGTTTTATTTTACTCTTGCTCTAAGCATTTTTCAATATTCATAGCCCAATTTAAATCCCAAATTCTCAGAATTGTTCCGGGCACAGCATCTTCTACCTGCCCATCTCTACTGCAGTGTCATCGTACACCTGGGTTGCCATGTTCTCTTTAGTTTTAGAGGTTTGGTTTGTGAGCCATTGGGCTAATTTTTTCTGTTAAGGGTTTTGTTGTTGTTGTTATTGTTGTTGTTGTTGTTGTTTTGTCAGTACTGGGGCTTAATTCAGGGCCTGGACACTGTCCATTACCTTTTTTACTCAAGGCTGGTGCTCTACCACTTGAGAAAAGCCCCATTTCCTGCCTTTCAGTGGCTAATTAGAGGTAAGAGTCTCCTGGACTTTCTGGTCCAGACTGGGTTTGCACTTCAACCCTCAGATCTCAGCCTCTTGAGTAGCTAGGAATAAAGGTGTAAACCACTGGCAGCAGACACTTAATGGTTTTTAGCTGCTGAGAATGTAACAACAGGGCCCACCCAAACATCCCAGGAATTGTTGATGTCCCAAAGCTATATGTGATCAAGTACTGTATTGTACTGATCAGAAATCTTATGAAGGTTTTAATAGTTTTTAATTCTACTTGGGAAGACAAGGAAAAATGAAATTAAAAAAAAAAAACAGGTGACTTCTATCAAATGGCTAGTGAAGATAAGAGGTAGAATTCATGTAAATGAAAATTTAGGCTTTTTGATCCTAAATCCTAATACTTGGAGAGATTCAGTTCTTCCTTTTCCCCCCATCCTATGGCATAGGGTAGAAGTCATCATGAGTTTCCTGATTTAAAGTGCTTCTTGTCACTGAACAACAGGAAGGAAAACCCATTCTCCCTATGTAATCTGATCAAGTTTTGAAATGTATCTTTCTTTGCACCTGTCAGCAAGTCAGGCTAATGATCAACTTGTCACTTCCATTTCAGATAAGGCAGTGTCCCTAGGTAATTTACACTTATCCTTGTAAAAGATGTGATCACATGGAAACTGCTGCCAACATGCCACAGTTGGCAGCAGTAGCCACCCAGGCCAGCTTTACTCTAGTGTAAACCTGCTTTAAATGTGGCTTCCTAATACCCTGAAACTAAAGTTTGAACATCTTAATGTGACCTGTTATGAGTGACCCCATGCTTATCGCTCTGAAGAACTTTATTATTTTCTATTTTTATTTATATTATTTGTTGACCTGAATAAAGATATTTTACACATATTATTTTCATTACCTACAAAGTTCCTTTCATATTTCTGTTTCCTGCTGAACTCCACCTAGCTGATTCCTTCAGGACACCCCAGGACATTTGGCCAAACCTTTCAGGTTTAGCCAGACTGGCCTGCTTGCTCTTTCTCCAACATGCCAAGTGAATTCCAGACTCAGACCTTAGCACTGCTGTTCTCTACACTTAAAATTCTCTTCCCTTAGATAATCTCAGATGTGCCAGCTCCTTCTTTAAGTCCTTATTTATATGTCACATTCCCCACGAGCTCTTTCTTAACTATCATTAATTAATTTATTTATTTATTTTTGGGTCTGGTTGTGGGGCCTGAACTCTGGGCCTGGGCGCTGTCCCTCAGCTCTTCAGCTCAAGGCTAGCGCTCTACCATTTGAGCCACAGCACCACTTCCGGCTTTTTTCTTTTTGCTTATGTGGTGCTGAGGAATCGAACCCAGGGCCTCATGCATGCAAGGCAAGCGCTCTACCACTGAGCCACCTTCCCAGCCCACTATCATATATTTATAATTTCAACTTTTACCTTGACATTCTCATCTCTTTTGTGGTTTGATACTTCCTTATTGCACTCTATCTGACATACTACATAGTTGTACTTATTTATTTGGTTGCTTATCTGTCTTTCTTTGTAATATGTAACCTCTATAAAGACAATATCTATCTGCCTATCTATCTATCTATCTATCTATCTATCTATCTATCTATCTATCTATCTATCGTGTGTGTGTGTGTGTGTGTGTGTGTGTGTGTGTGTGTGTGTGTGTGTGTGTGTAAGTAAAGAAACAAGTGAATCTCACAAAATTAAATAAAAATCTACCTGGAAAATAAAAACCATTTTCGTCACATCGTGCAATGACCTTGTGGCCTTTGAGTGGATCAACTTTTTTTGGTTTGCTTTTCTTTGTTGAATTTCCTTGCAATTTCTGTTGCTGAAAAAGACAAAGAGTAATCACTGATGAGAGACAATCCATGCACATAGTAAAAATTCCTTTTTCTTTTTTTGGTTGGTCATGGGACTTGAATTCAGGGACTGGGTTCTGTCCCTGAGATTTTTCTTTCAAGGCTAGCACTCTAGCACTTTGAGCCACAGCACAACTTTCAGTTCTCTGGTGGTTATTTGGAGATAAGAGTCTCAGAACCATGACCTGTGTTGCTGCTTTGCTAAAACTGTGAGAGGCATATGGGTCTTTCAACAGGAAAGTCAGTTATCAATAAGCTTTGAGAGAGACAAGTATGGGAGGCACAGCAATATACAGAATTGCAATATCCTACTCCATCTCTTCAGGACAAGAAACCTCCTTTTTATAACCACAGTGATAGAGAAAGATTGGCTAATGGATGGATTCTCCTTGTTTTTCTTACCTCCTGGTTGAGAGAACAGTAGATGCTAGAAGACAATGGGTAGTGCTTTCACAGTTCTCAACAAAATTTTTGACCCAGAATTCTAAACCCCAGCAAACTATCAATCAAATTAAAGGACAAAATGAAGAGATTTCTGCTATTCCTAGTCTGAGATTTTCCCTTCCCAATCATCATGTCTTAGAACGTTAATTGAAAACATAACTCCAGAAAAATGTAAGATTAAAGCAAGAAAGAGAAATATACAAACTCTAGGAAGCATTGGATTCATCCAAATAAAGCAGGGAAGAGAAACCTCAAGATGATGTTTGTGTGTAGGCCATAAACTGCAGAAGTCTCCCAGGACTAAGAAGGAAATAGAAATCCTGCAAATAGGGTGTAGGATATGCACAGTTCAATACCTCAAAATAATTCCTAGAAATACATACATGTATAAAAGCATCCATAGATAGATAGATAATCATACTTCACAATCAAAACAAAATTGCAGCATAATTTAAAATACCAAGGGAGAAAAGTTAAAGAAATCCTTTTTTTTGTTGATGCTCTTGACAGCTTTTAGTTAGTTGGCCTACATACAACATAAGGCCTTCAAGAGTACTATGTACTTCTAACTTATGATTTGCCTACAATATTTACTCAATTATAATAATGTAAACACTATTTAGTAGTTGCTAAAAAATTCAAATATTTACAATGAACTTTTGGAAGGAACACAACACAGCACAGTGTTCTGTGACAGTGAGGGGTGGGCAACATCCAGCCCATGGGCTGTGTAAGGTCCTCAAAATCAGTCAGCATATGATGGGACAGACATATATACTTCTCATCAGCTGCTCACAGGCATCTGCCTGTATTGATAATTTTGTATGGTCCTTGAATGAAGCTACAAATATCCAAATAGCCTTTGGCAGGGAAAAGGTTCCCCAGCCCTGTGATGAGCAGGTGGGGTTGAAAGAAAAGAAAAATAAAAGTACTTTACAGAGTTCTCCACCATGTAGTGTCAGGAACTGAAAAAGACTATGAAACTTGACAGGTCTAAGAATATAGGCTTACATATATTTAATACTAAAGATGAAATTAACAAAACAAATAATATATACATACATATACTATTAGAAACAAGAAAAGGAATACTGAGAAAAACTGAGTATGTTTAAACATAAAATATATTTATTGTTTAAATGTAAAAAAAAATCAAATAGAGAAATAGAAGAGTTTGAGTAGAAAAACTTAAAAGTAAATATTTCATAGAAGTTGCTTCTAGGGAGTAGAATTGGGATGGCAGGGAAGGGACACTGTTAAAGCCAGCACGAGCTCCTCTATAGCATTTCAGTTATCATCATATAAAGCAGTATTATGATTAAATAAATCTGTAAATCTCAGAGGAAATAAGTGGAGAAATGATGTCTTTTATTCTTGCTATGAATGAATCAAAGTCCTAGATTCACATGAACAGACAAGGCTCAAAACAACAGAGCAAAGGATTTGAACACTATACACCATTGCCCAAGTCCTAGACTACCAGAATAAACCCTGAATGATGTAGGCATGGGGCAGACTCAGAGGGGATGGCCCAGCTTTATAGACTGAACTGACATGGGGACCACTATGATGATTTAAAAAAAAACCAAAAGACTCAAAGGGGATGGTCCAGCCTTATAAAACTGAGCTGACATGGGGACCACTACTATGATTTAAAAAAAAAAAAAAGATGCCTCCATAAGTTGAAGCCTAACCAGGTTTCAAGGAAACAAAACAAAAAAAAGTTCAGCCTTTTCTAGAGAACTCAAATCCAAAACCTTAAAAACATAATATTCAAAATTTCCATTACCCCCCAAAATGCAACTTAAAAAGACAAAAAAATATGACCACAGACTCTCAATATTCCAATCCCAGATGGAATAAGGATTTTAAACCAGCAATTATAGCCATAGCTCATAAAGGAAATGTAAATAGTCTTGAAATAAATGACAAAGTAGGTTTTTGTTTCAACAGGAAAATTGAAACTATTTAAAATTGGAATTTTAGTAGTACAAAAACTTATGAAAAATATATATTCAATAGAAAGAATTGATATGGCAAAAAAGAGTATACTTGAAGACAAATAAACAGAAAGTATCCAGTTTGAAGGACAGAGGCAAAAGATTTCTAAGAACAAACAGTATCTTTTCTCTGTTCCAGATAATTTCTTTTGGCTCAGCTTAGTTAAAACCTTACTGGGAGGATTTCACTGCCAGACAATTTCAGAAAAAGCAAAGGAAAAGACTGCTGTTATTTTCCAAATGGCAAATGTCCTGGCTATGAGTGGAGTGAATGTCTGGTTCTGTCTACCACATGAAGAAACTGATTTGTGAAGTTCAACTCTATAGTTTTATTGTCTATGCTTGATGACTGATCATTAATAGTAAGACTAACTTCTCTCCTTAAACTTTCCAAATCTTTCATTCCATAAAAAGAACAGTTATTATTTCTAATTCCCTCAATTTGAGGTCAGATGCTCTTTAAAAAATATTAAAAGTGAAAGCTGGGTATCAGTGGCCCATGTCACCAATTAGTCTGTGTGTGTGTGTGTGTGTGTGTGTGTGTGTGTGTGTGTGTGTGTGTGTGTGTGTGTGTGTGTGTGTGTGTGTGTGTGTGTGTGTGTGTGCCCATTGTGAGGCATGAACTCAGGGCCCGAGTGCTGACCCTGAGCTTTTGTGCTAGTACTCTACCATTTGAGCCACATCTCCAATTTGGGCTTTTTTTGGTGGTTAATTGGAGATTAATTGGTTAATTGGTTAATCGGGCTGGCTTTAAACCAACGTCCTCAGATCTCAGCCTCCTGAGTAGCTAGGATTACAGGCATGAGCCGCTGGTGCCCAGCAGTACAAGCCTTTTTAAGGAATCCAGAAAGCAAATTGTAGTAAATTAGCTAGGAAAGAAGACATGAATTCAAAGCTCTATAAAACCAGTGGTGTGTTTATCATATCGTTCTTCTTTAGTGTCTCTTGGCCTGATCTCATGGTAGCACCAAACAGACAGAAAAAAATAAAAGACGTCCTCAGTTCTGGCTTGAAGACTAGGAAAAGGAAGAATGCAGAAATTACTCTTTTTCTCTTCCTTTTTCTCTCTCCTTTCTCTCTTTCTCTCCTCTCTTTCTGTTTCTGCCTCCATCTTTATCTCTCCTCTGTCTCTCCCCTGCCTCTTCTCTCTCTTTCCTCTCTGTATTTCTGTCTCTGTCTATATGTTAGTCCCGAAGAAAACTGTGTGGCAGAGGCAGAATGTTGGAAATATGTGTCCAGAGAAGCCATGACTCTGGGGAGGAAAATCTTGTCTAAGTTGTGGCAGTATAGTTACAAGAAAGTAAGGTTAAGAATAAGCCCTCTTTGTTTCTCCACACCCCTTTCCCTCCTCTTCTTGGTCCAGATACAAATACAATTAAGTAGAAGCATGCAACTAAGCTGGGAACTAGGAATTAATAAGAAAAGTCACTTACATTATTTAAAGGGAGGGTGAAGTATTACTCTAATAGTGAAACAAAGACATCATAAGAAAAGGAAACTATAGATCTACATTCTTCATGACAACACTAGCAAAAACACCAGCAACATGTAAGAATTAAATGTAATAGCTAATAAAACTGGTTTAACATTTATATTGATAGAATAAAGAATGTAAGCCAGATGGACATTGGTGGTTCAGGCCTATAATCCTAGCTTCTCAGGAGGCTGAGATATGAGGATTACCTACCCTGGCAGGAAAGTCTGTGAGACTTTTATCTCCAATTAACCACCAGAAAACTGGAAGTGGCACTGTGGCTCAAAGTGGTAGAGCATTTAGCCTTGAGTAAAAGAGCTCAGGGACAATGCCTAGGACTTGAGTTTAAGCCCTAGGACCAGCATGCACTCAGATGCACATGCATGCCCTTGCATATGCTTTTAAGTGTTGAAATAATTCAAATGTCCATTAAGGAATGAATAAAACGAGGCATACAGTAGGATTTTAGGTGTCAATATTGTGTGAAATGTGTAGAGAAGGCAAATTTATAAACAGAAATTGGTTAATGGTCACCTAGAGCTGAGGTTGTGAACAGAAGATTGCAGGTGGCAATGAGGATGAAAATAATGTTCTAAAACTGGATTGTGGTGATTGACAAGCATGTTACTGCAAAACCACTATATTGAACAAGGTGAATTTTATAGCAGGTAATTTATAGCTCTACAAATCGAGTTTGTTTTTAAAAAAATAGGTGGTCATTTATTTCTGGTTTACTCTAGTATACCCATTCACAGTATTGGGCATATAATGTGCTTGATATTGTATGAGTGAACACAGATAAATATTTAAGTTTTCTGAATCTATACCTCAAGCCACACCTCAAGCTCTGAATCTACTTTTTTTCTTGTCCATACTTGTAAATAGTGTCTCTCAATCTTCCTGCCTCTGTCATTCTCCCTTACCTACTCCTCCCTTCTTAAAACAATTTCAATAGGATTCATTGTTCTATTTTCACATGGGTAAACAAACTACTTTGTCCACATTCACTCTCATTAACTTCACACTCTGCTTGTTAGCCTAAACCTCTCTCCTTCTGGTACCTCTCCATCCCCACAACAGAGCCTATTTTACTTTCTTGTCTGAATCTACTTTGGGATAAAAAAAATAAACCAAATAAGGCTGTTATCTAAATTTCTATGATGCAGAAACTGAGTTCTCATTTTATATTTCCCCCTTCCTTCTTTTTTTTTTTTTTATTGTAAAGCTACTATACAGAGGGTTACAGTTACATGAGTGAGGTACTGAGTATACTTCCTCTTGAACATTGTTACCCCCTCCATTGTTTTCCCCC
Source organism: Dipodomys spectabilis (assembly GCF_019054845.1). NCBI lineage: Eukaryota > Metazoa > Chordata > Mammalia > Rodentia > Heteromyidae > Dipodomys > Dipodomys spectabilis. The sequence continues at coordinate 3,770,430 of NW_024870864.1, read as the reverse complement.
TACCATCCCCTCCCTCCCTCCCTTCCCCGAGGTTCTTTTTTTTTTTTTTTGATTGTGATTAAATGATTACATAATTTCAAAGTCACAAGTTCATTCTAACTTCCCTGGAGCAAATTGTCTACCACAGTCTGTAATATATAACAGTGTTCACATGTTATATACCATATTTGTGATCAGCAGCATGGGGATATTTAGTAGTGGTTCAACCAGATGAGCGGGAGTTCTTTGTTTCTTAAGTCCTGTTAGTTTTGTCGTATCACCTAACCTTTTGGATTTAGCATCCACTTATCAGGGAGACCATGTACCGTTTGTCTCTTCGTTCTTGGCTTACCTCGCTCAACATGATTCCTTCTAGCTCCATCCATTTCCCTGCAAATGCCATTATTTTGTCATTTCTAATGGCTGCATAATATTCCATTGTGTATAGATACCACAATTTTTGGATCCATTCATCTGTGGTGGGGCACCTAGGTTGTTTCCATATCCTAGCTATTGCGAACAGTGCTGCAATAAACATGGAGGTGCACGTGTCCTTGTATATTGGTTCCTGTTGTTCAGGGTAGATGCCTAGAAGTGGTATGACTGGGTCGTAAGGGAGGTCAATCTTTAGCTTTCTAAGGAGCCTCCAGACTGCTTTCCAAAGTGGTTGTATAAGTGTACATTCCCACCAGCAGTGTAATTGGGTTCTTCTTTCTCCACATCCCCTCCAGCATTTGTCGTTGGCTGATTTGTGGATGTGGGACATTCTGACTGGGGTAAGGTGGTATCTCAGGGTTGTCTTTATTTGCATTTCCTTCACCACCAGGGATGATGAACATTTCCTCATGTGTTTCTTTGCCATTTTTATTTCTTCATTTGAGAAGTCCCTCTTTAGTTCCCTTGCCCATTTAGTAATTGGTTTGTTAGGTTTGGGAGGGATTAGTTTCTTGAGTTCCCTGTATATACAGGATGTTAACCGCTTGTCTGATATATTGCTGGTAAATATTTTTTCCCAATTAGTTGGTTGTCTTTCTAGCTTAGTTGTGATAGATTTAGCTTTGCAGAAGCTTTTTATTTTAAGGCAGTCCCATTTGTCGAGTCTCTCTCCAACTTGTTGTGACCCTGGGACTCTGTTCAGGAAGTTCCTTCCTGTGCCTATTAGTTCAAGTGTCTCTCCTTCTCTGTCCTGCAGTAGTTTCAGAGATTCAGGTTTAATGTTAAGGTCTTTAATCCATTTTGAGTTGATGTTGGTGCATGGTGATAGGCTGGGGTCCACTTTTAGTTTTCTGCATGTGGCTGCCCAGTTTTCCCAGCACCAGCGGTTGAAGAGGCTGTGTTTCTTCCATTGTACGTCTTTGGCTCCTTTGTCGAATATCAGCTGGCTGTAGGCCTGTGGATTTATATCTGGATCTTCTATTCTGTTCCATTGGTCTTCGGGTCTGTTTTTGTGCCAGTACCATGCTCCCCCTTCCTTCTTTATGATATACATATTATTGAATTTCTTTAAAAAATTTATTCCCACCCATCCCGGGTAGAACACCTGGCAAAATCATTTTCAGATTCTCTTCTTTGAGGAACATCGAATTCTCATGTTCTCCATGGCCAGGGCCACTATAATATGTGATATGTGATTCATGGACTTCTTGATATCATCTTTCTTTTTGTAATGCTCTAGCTATACAACTATAGCTATATATTTTCAGTGCCATAGCTGCCATAAATAAAGTATGCATTGAATACTTTATGAGTTGGTCTGAGATCCCACTTAAGGAAGACTCTAATTTATGAAGCAGTTGACTATAAGAATTTAAATAACTTTAGGGAACCTGAACATTACTTGGCCCTAGGTAATTAATCATGTTCAATACAGTTTGGGTTCTGGTAATAAGTGGGCTCATTTCCATGGCAACCTGATGTGACTGGGTTCTGTTGTAGCCATCTATCATTGGGACCTGCTTAGACATGCATTTCAGGTTCATGAAAAGAAGTGGGAATATGGTTCATTTCCTTAGAGATGAAAAATTTTAGATGGGCTGAAGTGCTACTGTCTCAAGAATTTGTGGGAAATTATTACATCTTTGGAATTGTGTTTCTTGTAGCCTCTAAAACCATGAGCAAAAATATACAATGTTTATGATGCTCTCATTTAGCCAGAACTTCTTCAGAATTTGGACTTTCAATGCAATCAGTATGTCCAAGAGAATAGCCTAATATCATTGGGAGGCAGGAAATGTGATCATCTTTTTACTGGACTTTCATCCAGAGGAGAAAACTAAACTCTCTTCCTTAAGAGAGACTCAGAATGACCTGCATTCTGCAGTCTGACCTTGGACCAGATAACAGGAAAAATAAGACTGCAGGGTGCCTCTTAGAATGTGTGACTTTGGGCATTATCTTGGCTTTTACAAATACAAAAGGAAAGGACCAACTGGATAATCTGTAACTATTTCTAATTTTGTATTTCTCTCCTTAGGGTCTGAATCCACACTTCTGAATGACCTGTTAGGCCTTGTATATACAAGGACAGGGATACAAACAAATATATTATCCCTGTTTGTAGTTTCCATAATAGGAAGGAATGCACCAGCCAGAATGGTAAATTTGAGTAGCATACTCATCATGATGATCCAAAGAGTTTCCCACCCCAAAAGTTTCCTATAGCAAGCAACTCAATCAAGACTCCATGGAAAACATTCTAACTCAATGAGATAATTTAGAATCTGAACATGCCAAGTTAAATCAGCTGTTGCTCACTTTTATATCAAGTTTAACTTTCAAAGTGACTTTGCACCTTGCCACCGATATTCACATCTAAAGACCAACTGGGCAGGCAGACGTCACTGAGGCCACCAGACAGTCTGCCTCCAGACATCCATCATCCATTCTAAAAAGATGTCCACACTGATTCCAGAAAGAGATTTTCCCCCTTTAGATTTCATTGGTATGACAAGATCCTTATTACCATTTCTGCCTAGATACATTTAAAGCTCCATCTTAAAATTCTCAATGAATGTGATCACATAATTTATTTAACTAGGTCTTTTTTATTTCTGGATTCCAAATATTGATTAGCTCAATATCATAGCCAGAAGCTAACTGATGAGATTGCTTTTTACATTTTCAGAATGAAGTCAGCTGCCTAAAATAATCATTTCTTCTTTCTCCCACCTACAATTGCTCACTTTTCAGTTCATCTGATGTAAATGGGCCATTAACTCTATGGAGGCCTCCCCTGGCTGGACACAGCAGCAGCAATATAGAGAGCAATATAGAGAGTGTTCATTTGTAACACTGAAAATGTCTTTCTAAATGGGTAAAAGAATCATGCACAGACCTGTGGGTTCATCCAAAAGGACCAGGACAGATGCTAAAGTGTTTTGTGCCAGTAACTCCTATTTACACTGTCGTTGTCTCCAACTATTCATATTATTGGCATGAAAGAATTCCTTTCTGGTTAATTCCACCTGCATTCAGCTTTCTGGAAAGAGCTACTCATGATGGCCTTCTTAGTAATATATTTGTATCATAGCATGATCAATTCAGTCCCATCACAGGTAAAGCATAGTAGCTGAGGCAAAACAAGCCTAGCAGACCAGCTTTAATAAAATGGTTCCTCTCACAGAGGCAGAGCATGGGATTCCTAGGATGGATAGAATATATTAGGGCAGCTGAACACACCATCCCTTCAGCCATAATATGAAGAATGAAGACAACTTCATTCCAGAAAGATTATACCCTACTGCTTTGGAATCTTGCAAAAGACTTGAGAGTGGCTATACAAGCTGTGCTATACAAGCTGTGCCACAGAACAGTCTCCAGTGCCGTTCCTCTTGTGCCCTTTCTCACCGATGCACACATACAAAACATAAACAAACCACTGGGTTTCTAAAAGAAATCCATAGGGGATGAGAGAATCAGAAGAAAAGATAAAATGAGAAATGCTGGCACTAAAATAAGCTGGTGTATCTCTAGGCTTAGGCACAGAGAGATAGATGCAAGCCAGTTTCAGTGAGAAGTTGGAGGAATGTAACTCCAATGGTAGAGATGCAGAGTTCCTGATGATTTGATATGGCCCTGATTATAAAATTCAGAGAATGAACCCATTTCTTTGCCAGGCTCCATCACAAATGATATATGACAGGGCCCCAAACAGTGCTACCCTCCTTTGATTTGCTTCCTGTTTCAAGGTCATATTCTTCGGCATGCATTGGTGGAGACAGTGAAATTACCTAAATGTTTCATACCTTCATATTTATTAGTTTAGTTTATTAGTTATTTATTAGTTTAATTTATCATGTCAAAGTATAATCTTTTGTCTTTTACCATCCACTGTGTTTACTCGTAGATTTACAGGCATATTTTAATTATTTCAAATGAGGGAAAACATGCAAGTTATGTTGCTTTGGGTCTGGCTTACTTTGCTTAATATAGTTTTTTTCCAAATCTATTTCCTTATGAAACAGGACTCTAAACATTCAGTCAGTGAAACCAAAGGAGGATAGTCCTAGGAGAGGATCACAAAGGCTCAATAGCTATGTGCATATAATCATAGAAGATGATGTTTATTGAAATGAACTCCAAGAAATGGAAACAAGAGGTGTTTTGTTATTTTACCCTTTCCCCCCTTTGTCACTGGTTTTTATTTCTATACTTTTTGTCTTGTACGTAAGTTTATCTATTTGGGGGAGTGTAAAAGGGAGCACAGAAAAAATGGGACAAAGGGTGAACTAATGGAGCAGTGATATTCACCAGACACTATGTTGAAAAGGAACTACACAACTTGTGGGAGAGGGGGGTCAGTATGGAAAATACTGCGAGAAAGAGGGAAGAGGTGACACTGTTCAAAAAGAAATGTACTAATTATGTAACTGTTACCCCTCCGTACATCACCTGTACAATAAAAATAAATTAAAAATAAAGAAATAACTTTTCTATTAGTAAGTACCATTCTTTAACACTGGGTACAGAACAAGCTTCTATAATTTAACAGCTACTTGCTGGCTCAAAAATTGTGTTAGAAACTAGAACTAAATGAATCATTGAGTTCCACCACACCCTATTCCCAAATGGTCTCAGCAGCATCCCCAACAAGCCTATCTGTCCATTTCTTGTCATTACAATCAAGTGAAGACATGTAATTAAAATAAGGCATAGAGGGTCAGTTTGTTGTGACCCTTCTCTCTACAATTCCCAATTATCTCTGAATGATTCAATTCCATTCTTTAACGGATCAAGTCAGAAGACAACTTGGAGCACTTTCTACTCTGTCCCCACTCTCTTCTCATGTAAACACCTAGGGACCACAAGGAGAGAAAAGATCTTACAGGAAAATGGAAATCAAGAGGGGCAAATTCTTGCCCAGCGTCTAGAATCCCTGGGGTGCGGGATCTTGGAGTAACTCAGATAGGCTTTACATGATATTATTTCCCAGAACGTTTGCATTTTAACAGAAGGTATATAGTGTGCCAAAGGCATGAAGCTATAAGTGGAATTTCCTGCCTTGGCCCTGGAGAGGAAATGAAGTCTTTTTGCAAGTTTCCCATGAATAGCAGCAGTTCAGGGTTGGGGCTCATAGGAAAGCTGGCCATACAACTTGTGAGTCCAAGGCTTACGGGGATTTTTTTTTTATTCTCTCTTTTTTCAGTAGCCTTTCTTTTAAAACTCAAGGAGATATGGGGAGTGGGACTGTGGAATTGTTTGTCTCAGGGACTAGTGTAATTTTAACAGTATAAAAAATGTAGGTCGCTGAACGTCATAGAATTTCCATTTTCTCCCCAGTGGCTGTTTTCTGAGTAGATCACAAGCTCAATGTATTGTCTGGTCTTCTGCTCATCCGGACTGGAGGCACTTTGTGCTGTGTGAATGGCTCCTTTAGAAGCGTGGGAAAACCAGGATAAGGATGAAGCCCTGAAGTAGGTCCTAACCCTTCTTCCTCCCAGCACCAGTGCTGGCTGGGCTTTGAAGGAGAGTTAATCACTTTGAAAGGAAAAGCTCCAATCAAGTGCCAATAGCAACTTTCAGGGCTTTTATGAAAAGATGAATATTCCTTGACTATTTTAATTTGGAGAAAAATCAAAGGGAAAAATTTTAAATGTTTTTATTGTAAAAATACTGTACAGAGGGGTTGCAGTTACATGAGTAAGGTAATGAATATATTTCCTATAGAGCATTTTTACCTCCTCCTTTGTTTTTCCTCTACCATCCCTTTCCTCCCCACCTCCCCAATTCCCATTCCCTTCCCACCCCCAACCCCCACCCCACTGAAATCGTAAAGTTCATTTTCAACAGTGTCTTGTACATCTCATTGTTACAATGGGTCATCCTGTATCCTTATTTAAGCATTTTAGAAAAATGTATATACAAGATGTGGGGTACCAGAATCAAATACAGTGAAAACAGGGGTTATACCATGGGGGAAGACCATACAAAAGAAACAAAAAAACACATAGTACATTTTAAATGCGTTAAAAACAATAGCAAGAAAGAAAAAAAACACTTGTGTCTCTATCTTGAGGTTCATTTCGTTTAACATCATCTTATATGGTCATATGTACAAAGCTTTTGACTTTTTCTGCTTGTCCTAGACTTATACTAGTTATTGCTAATAAGGGAAATCATGGGACCTATGTTTCTTTGAGCCTGGCTTACTTCACTTAATGTAATGTTTTCCAAGTCTTTCCATTTCCTAACAAATGGGCAATGTCATTTTTTCTGATTGAGGCATAGAAATCATATATATATATATATATGTATATATATATATCATATATATGATATTTTCTTGATCCATTCATCTACTGGGCATGTGCGTTGGTTCCATATCTTAACTATGCTAAATATTACTGCGATAAACATAGTTGTGCTGGGAGCTTTAGTATAGTCTTGTTTGTGATCATTTGGGTAAATGCCCAAAAGTGGAATTGCTGGGTCATAGGGGAGCTCTATGTGGAGTCTTTTGAGGAACCTCCATACTGCTTTCCAAAGTGGTTGAACAAATTTACACTCCTATCAACAATGCAGTAGGGTTCCCTTTAGGTCACATCCCCACCAGCATCTGTTGTTATTAGATTTCTTGATAATGGGCATTCTAACTGGAGTGAGGTGGAATCTCAATGCTGTTTTGATTTATATTTCTTTTATGGCTAGAGAAGTTGAGCATTTCTTCATGTGTCTATTGGCCATTCTTATTTCCTCTTCAGAGAAGTTCCTCTTTAAGTCTTTAGCCCACTTATTTATCGAGCAGTTGTTTCTTTGAGGATTTGTTGTTGGGGGGATTTAACTTTTTGAGTTCTAAGTATATTTTAGATATGAGACCCTTGTCCATTGTATGGCTAGTGAAGATCTCCCAATCTGTGGGCTTTCTGTTGATCTTGCTAGCTATGTCCTTTGCCATGCAGAAACTCTGCAGTTTCATGCAGTCTCAAAGGGAGAAAATTTAAAATTTTTTTTGGGGGGGGGGTCAGTTATGGGGCTGGGCGCTATCCCTAAGCTCTTCAACTCAAGGCAAGTGCTCTACCACTTGAGCCATAGAGCCACTTCTGGTTTTCTGGTGATTAATTGGAGATAAGAGTCTCACAGACTTTTCTGCTCAGGCTGGTTTTGAACCGAGATCCTCAGATCTCATCCTGCTGAGTAGCTAGGATTACAGGTGTGAGCTCCTGGTGCCCAGCTGTCTTTAATATTTAATGCTGAAAATTACGGAACCTTTGGTAATTCAGATGTTACTGACAGTTATCAATTCCCCAGCTACTCCAAAGGTGAACAAAAGACACATTTTTGAACCACTTTTGAGTCACTGCCTGATGTGTGGACCACTGCCATCTATCTCTTTACATGGATATCTTACAAACTATTGTGGCATACAAATAAACTTTGAGACTTTGAGAAAACATTTAAAAATATCTGCATCTCGTATGGAGGTTCCTCAAAAGACTCCACATAGAGCTCCCCAATGACCCAGCAATCCCACTTTTGGGCATTTACCCAAATGATCACAAACAAGGCCACACTAAAGCTACCAGCACAACTATGTTTATTGCAGCATTATTTACCATAGCTAAGACATGGAACCAACCCAGATGCCCCTCAGTAGATGAATGGATCAAGAAGATGTGGTATATATACACAATGGAATTCTATGCCTCCATCAGAAAGAATGACATTTCCCCATTTGTTAGGAAATGGAAAGGCTTGGAAAAAATTATATTAAGTGAAGTAAGCCAGGCCCAAAGAAACATAGGTCCCATGGTTTCCCTTATTTGCAATATCTAGTATAGGTATGAGTCAAGCGGAAAAAGTCAGATAATGTGATGTTAGGAAAACGAAACCTCAAATATGTATTTTAATGTTTTTGTTTCTTTCATGCATGTGTTTCTAACGCATTTATAAGATTATTTCTTTGTTGCTTTGTATGTCCCTCCCCCACAGTGTAACCCCCGCTTTCACTATATTTGATGTCAGTATAACATGTGGAGGAGATGGGGACAAACAAGTCGTTTAAGGATTCAGGTGGACCTGTTGCAACAATGAGAAGTACAAAATGTCATGTCAAAACCAGCTTTACAATGTCGGGGGGGGGGGTATGATTGGGTGGGGGGGAGGGGGGAGGCTGGGAAGGGATGTGAAGGGTAAACAAAGGAGGAGGCTGCAATGCTTGGTAAGAAATGTATGCATTATCCTGCCCATGTAATTGTAACCCCTCTGTACAGTATGTTCTCAAATAAAATAAAATTAAATTAAAAAAAAAATATCTGCATCTCCAGGCTAGTGTTCTGTTTCCTCAATTTACTTGCTCCCCTAAAAAATCTATTCTCTGGCCTTCCGCACCCTTCCCAGTACCCCAAGATACCCCTAAATCCTTAGCTGGCTGGCTCTGGAGTAGCAGCCAACATGAGACACTGGCAGAGATCAGAAGCTCTGTCTCCAAGAATTCCTCCTGTCCTACTGATAGCCATAGCTTTCTCACAGGATTCCAGTAACACTGTTTTCTTCTACTCCTTCAACAACTCTCTCATCTTGCTGGCCTCTGGTGCCCTGAGAACTGCCTTGGACCTACTGATTGCTAGGGCAAACAGTCCCATCTTTATTGCTTCTTCACAAATGTGATTCTGTTTCCTGCCTGGTCCCCACACCCATTTTTCTTCCTCTAGACCTGGACACTAAAGGCCATTTCCAAATCTGCCATAGTGTTGGGGCAGAACCCATGCTCAGGAACTAAGATAAACTTGAAAGAGTGCTGAGGTCCACCCAGTTGGAATCTCTGGCAAGGAGGAATATTTTTAGCTACAGAATGAAAAGATAACCAGGCCATGTCTTCTGTCACCTCAGGGGATACCTAGCGTTGATACTTATTTTTCTAATTAATAGGATACCAGAAGAATTTCTCAGACAATTAAGTTTGTGGGAGAGTTCTTCCCATTTCTTTCATTTCTCTCAGTGACTGAGAAGGATTGTCTTCTTAAATCTCCAGCCAATTGTGACACAGTCATGAGGTTGGCTGCATGTCCTCTTTGGTGTCCTCTCTGGTTCGTTTAGTATCTCTGAGAGCTCAGCTTCATTGTGACTGTGGCATGTGCATGTGCAGGAGACACTATCTTCAAACAGCATCACTATGATGAGCTAATTGTATGAGTTAGTAGAAAAGTATCAAGTCAGGGAATTATGAACTATAGAACTAGCAGATGGCAAAATAAGATGATAAAACCAAACCAGCCTAACAACCAAGTGGGGACAAGGGACTGTAAAAGAATAAGGAAGTAGAAAGGACAAAAAAAAGGAAATAAGGACCAGACAGAAAGAGACCTACCAATTGCTATATTTAGCAAAAGGACAAGCTCTATAACAAAGAAAGTGGTACAAGATGGCTGAGGTGGGCTGAAGTGTTGTCTTCCTGTGCCATATTTTTCTTGTAATAAACTTTCTTATCACTTTTACTACATTTATTTCGTGCTTGAAATTGTTTTCATGCCAGATGCAAGATGTTTAGTTGCCCTAATCTCTCTGGTAACATGGTGTCATGGCCAGGAAGTTAGGGATTATGTATGTCTTTTTTCTGACTTGGATTCACTGAAAGATAATAGTAACATCTGGAAAGGGCTTCCAGCTGGGCCCTGAAAGTAAGTGGCTGGTAGCATAGCTAGGATGAAGCTGAATTCTCAAAGAGATGGAGACAAACCAGATATTCTCTCTCTACTGTTCTCTCTTGGCTCAAGGACTCAACCCATTTCAATGGGAATATAGCACAAGATTTTGGTCTTTTCCCTGTACCTAGGGCTTAGCTTTCTATCAAAATAATCTTCCCAAAGACAGATCTACTCATGTCTTTCATCTGTTGAAAACTTCTACTCTGTGTCCATTTCTCACAGACATAAATCCTAGTAAAGAATTCCAAACCCTTCTTCTTCTGGTATCATCTTCTGTTTCCTGTCCTTTCTTCTGCCATACCTTGGATGGAGATTCTATCTTCTTTCCCATCTCCTGCCTTTGCCCCAGGGCAAAGATTTTTCACAGTCCAACTTCCAATCCCTCCACATCCTACCAAACTCAAGTAGTTTAACCTTCATTTCTTCAGATAGAATCAATCACTTTCCTTCCAGTTATTCTGTGGGTATGTCTCTGTTGTCATGTTTATAACACCATGCTTCAAAAACTTGGGTTTCATTTATTCAATAAAAGTTTACTCAGTGTCTACTGTGCCTCAGGCTCCATTCTTGGTGAAATGGATACAGGTAATACTAGGTGAGTCAAGGACCCAGCTTTCATGGAGGTTATTTTTTATTTTTCCTTTTCTTTTTTCAGAAGAGACAAATATATTATGTTGAATTAACTTTAAGTAGTTATACAAAAGGGTTTAAGTTTCATATTATCAATTTATGAGTACAATGCTTCTTGATCAATGTCACTCAACAACAGAGCAATCTCAGTAGACTTCTATTTATACACTTACTTGATAGAATTATTTCCCTTGGTTATTCTTATTCAGCAGCAAGTGAGGTTAGAATACTTCAGTCATACACAGGAACACTGCTGTCATCACAATCATCTTTTGTCTCCATCACTAGCTATATGGTTATGATTAACTCATTAATCCCATAAGTAATAATAATTAATAATCCCATAAGTAAGAACATGTCTCATAAGTAATAATAATTAACAATACCATAAGTAATAAGATATGTTCAACTTAATCCAACATTTATGCAAAAATCAAAGATATAAAATATACATGATTATCCTTATTAAACCTAAAAGACTGCAGACATATAAGGAATTATGTAAGGTTCTTAGGAATATTTATCTTTTTGTGACATGTAAGCCTTAACTTTCCAATTTCACATACACAGTTCTTGGTAAAGTTCTTTCTCTAGTTTCAGACATAATTCCGTTTCAAAATCTGCCTTCTAGGATAATAGTCTTGAGAGTCCCATATCACAATCAAAAAGGCAGATGAGCTGGGCATCACTGGCTCATACCTCTAATCAGGAGAATGACATATGAGGATCATAGTTTGAAGCTAGCCCAGGCAGAAAGGTCCATAGGATCCTCATCTCCAATTAGCCACCAAAAAACTGGAAATGAAGTTGTGGCTCAAGTGGCAGAGTACTAGCCTTGAGCAAAAAAGCTTTGGGCAATTAACAGGCCCTGAATTCAAGTATATGAAGCCAGCAGGGACACATCAAAAAAAGAGAAGCATAGATTTATCTTTTTGATGAACAAGATGCAAAACTTCTCAATAAAATACTGGCTAACCAAATTCAACAAATAACAAAAATCATACACTATGATTTAATGGGGCTCACCTTAAAGATGCAAAACCTTAATGATGTAAATCAATGAATATAACACAGTAATAGAAAAACAAAAATCATATGATGATCTCAATATACATAGAAAAGTTTTTAAAAGTAATATCCAACATCCTTTTATGATAAAAGCACTGGAGAATATATGGGAATACATAGAATATTCCTCAGCATAATGAAGGCTATTTATGACCAACCTACAACTAACATTACACTTAACAGTAAAAAACTGAACTATTTCCTCTGGAGTCAGGAAGATTCCAAATAGGGAAGGAAGAAGTAAAACTGTCCCAATTTCAGATGACATGATCCTATATTTAGAGGACCCTATATACACCTCTCCTAAGCTAGTAGAGCTGGCTAAAACTTTGATAAAGTAGCCAGGTATAAAATCAAGATGCAAAAGTCAGAAGCTTTTTGTATGCCAACAATAAGAAGATTGAGACTGAAATCAGGAAAGCAACTCCATTTGCAATAATCTCAACAAAAAGTACCTAGGAATTAACTTAACCAAGGATGTGAAGGACATCTACAATGAAAACTATAAAAATTTGAAGAAGGAAATTGAAGAAGACAAGGAAATGAAAAGACCTTTAATGCTCCTGAATTGGCAGAATATCATGAAAATAGTATTATTGCCCAAAGCAGTCTACAAATTCAATGCAACACCCATCAAATCCCAACACCATTCTTCACTGAGATAGAGAAAATCATCCATGAGTTCATATGGAACCACAAAAGGCCCTGAGTCATAAAAACAATTTTGAGCAGTGTTAGAGGTATAACAATACCAAATTTCAAACTACTACAGAGCTATAGTAAAAACAAAACAAAACAGCTTGGTACTGGCCTGAGGACCAATAGGACAGAATAGAAAACCCAGAAACAAAGCCACAGACCTACAGCTATCAAATGTTTGTCAAAGAAACAAAAACATAGGCAGCCTCTTCAACAAATGGTGCTGGGAAAATTGGTTCTCTACATGCAGAAAATTGAAACTGGATCCCTATCTATCAATTCAAAATGGATCAAAAACCTTGATGTAAGACCCAAAACTATGAAATTTTATTATAGGAAGGAGAGGAGAAAAATTAGGACTTGTTGACCTGGGCAGAAACTTTCTGAGCAAAGATCCAGAAGCAGAGCAAATCAAAAACTTGATAAATGGGACTGCATGAAACTAAAAAGTTTCTGCAAGGCAAGGACATAGCCAATAAGCTATAAAGACAATCTACAGAATGGGAGAAGATTTTGGCCAACTACATATCAGACAACAGCCTAATATCCAGAAATATAGTGAACTTAAAAATATTAGATCTTCAAAAAACCCAACAACCCAATTAATAAATAGGCTAATGAGTTAAAGAAAGTCTTCTTAGAAAAAGTAGTAAGAATGGCCAACAGACACATAACGAGATAACAGCTCTGGCAATAAAGAAAATGTTTGATATCAAAACAACCCTGAGTTTCCACCTGACCCCAGTTAGGATGGCCATTATAAAAACAAACAAAATGGTAACAAAGTTTGGCAAGGATGTGGCCAAAAGGGTACCCTAATACACTGTTGATGGGAATGTAAATTTGCTTAACTACTCTGGAGAGCAGTGTAGAGATTCCAAGGATCCAGCAATTCCATTCTTGGCCGTTTACCTAAGAAATTAAAAACCAGGAATCACCAGCATAAACCATGTTAATCTCAGCACTATTTACCATAGCCAAAGTATAGAGCCCAATTGCCCTTTAATGGATGAATGGATCAAGAAAATGTGGTATATATACACAATGGAATGTGGTGTATATATACACATTAGAGAGAACTGTGTTGCATCATTTGAAAGAACTGGAAGGATCTGGAAAACATTATGTTAAGTGAAGTAAATCAGGCCCAGAGAAACAAAGGTTACATGTCTTCTCTCACATATGGAAGTTAGAACTTGGTTATAAATACACAAGTAATTATGTTGGGTGGTATGCGAGTGTATACAAATGTGTTAAGTGAAATGTAGTAGACTTAGGAAAGAATACAAACAGAGAAATTCCTTAAAAAGGCAAAATCAAAGTTCAACAAACACCAAATAAACAGCAGGAAATGAATAATTGAAAGGGATGGGGGAGGGGGTCAATGGGAAAGGAGTAGACAAATAAAGAGAAGAATGAGAGGCGAATGCAGTAAAAAGGAATCCAATGTACATACTACAAAATTAAGAAAAGTACGGAAAGGGTGGGCTGGGAGGGATGAGTGAGAATGTTAAAAGGGGTGACAATAATCAAGATGCATTATATATTCATAAACTGCTTTGTTGAATGACAACACCTTTGTATAACTACTTAAGGATAATAAAATAAAAAAAATTAAAAAGGCAGGTATCAGAATAGAACATAGATATAAGCACATTTCCTGATGATGTGCCCAGGGAAAAAGGCAGAAAAAGTTAATATAATAAAAAATAATATTGAGAGGTGGCACTTTACTATATTATTACTTCTTTTTGAGATGCTAGAAGAAAGTTATTTTACTGAAATACTATTAGTAAAACTTGCTTTTTTGGCAACATTTCTTCTTGGTAAATTTAATGTAAAGCATGATAAAAGAACAATGCTAGCAAATTTTGCTAGTAAGTAGTATCTCCATAGTTCCAACAAAAGAAGTCCTTCATTTCCTGATAGGACGGTGGGACTTAGTATTGTGTTCTATACCCAAATATTTCAATCAAGTAGACACAAAGAGGCACAATCATAGGAAGAGCTTATTTCAGGGAGAGGTAGGTAGGTAATTCACTTTTGGTTCTCTTGATTCTTAGGTGAGAGTGCAAGGTACTTAGATAAGAAGAACTGTTTGATGGCATCAGATAGTGCCTTGTAATGAAATCTTGAGCAATTCTACAAGGAAATCTCTATGTTATTCATAACATTAGGAGATATAGGAGGTTTTGTGACAAATTTTTGCATTTCCCATAAAAGATACAGCTTTCAACACTGAAGGAAAAATGTGATTTCCAGAAAAAAATGAAAGAAAATAAACTAGAGGATCTAAAACAGCAAATACTGAAGTACAAACCAAGAAAATCCTGTATCACTTGACTGAAAATAAAAAATGTACCCCAAAGGTCAGCAGTTCTTTGGGAATTATTTTTTGTTGTTGATTATATGGTGAATATCTGAAAATTACAGAGGATTCAGTAAGATTTGGGGTAAAGTATTCCACATCCACACCCATTTATGTGTTGTCAGAAAGGAGCATTTCATATTGATAATACCAAAGTAAGTCTCCAAAGTTCATGCCTTTTATTCAAAAATTACTTTCCTAAGACTATATTCTAACAAAATAATTCAACTGTGTGCACTACTGGAGTCATAAAAACACAAGAAAGAGCAAAATACTGGAAAATAACCCCAAAGTCCAACATTCAGTGAAGTTACAGTATGTACTTATCAATCTGAACAAGTAGCAGAGAAACAATGAAATTATGCTAATTGAACAAATTTGAAATAATTGTAGAAACACTGGCTTCATCTATGTAGAAAACAGTTAAGGAGAAAAAACTAAATGGGAAGGCTTGAAGTGGTGCTAATAAGGCAGTCAGATGATATATTAATTTTCCTTTTTTAGATTTGTTTTATTACTAATAAAAATCATTGCCTTTATGTAGGGCTTTCAACATGAAGTACTTAAGTGATTATTTTTATCTCATAAGAATCCCAGGAGGCGTATGCTATTAGCATTCTTATTTTAAAGATAAGAAAACTCAGATTTAAAAAGATTGAGTAACTAGCCAAGATGACACACAGATTAGGTGGTAGATCTGAGGCTAAACTTTTGTACTACTCAAAAAGTTCAGTCTTTAAAAAAAAAATCATAGCCAGGCACTGGTGACTCACACCTGTAATCCAAGTTACTCATGAATCCGAGATCTGAGGATCATGGTTTAAAGTCAGCCCAGGTAGAAAAGTCCATGAGACTCTTATCTCCAATAAACTACTCAGGAAAAGCTGGAGTGGCACTGTGGCTCAAGTGGTAGAGTACTAGCCTTGAGCAAAAAGCAGCTCAAGGATAGTGCCCAGGCCCTGAGTTCAAGCCCAAGGACTGAAAAAATTAGCATATATTAATAGTAAAAAGAAGTTTCACAGTAATAATTCCATAAATGTGTATTAATCCACAACATAACGTTATCCCATTTAGTTTTGTTTTTCAATTAAAACATGTATTGCTTTAATGAGACCACATTAAAATCAAATGACACTTCTTATGTGATTAAAAGAAATACTGAGACATGGATTGGCTCTAACTTTTTAGAACTCAATGTAATGAAGGGTGGGAGTGGAGAAAGGAGAGTGATGTAGGATGACAATGATATAGGGTAGGAGGCATGGGGAGAGGGAGGATGGAGAGCTCCAGGGTACTCACTTCCTCCACAGCCTTGTTCATACAGTTCTTCTTGGCAGCCTCCTGGAGCTCCATGGCCTGCTGAATGTACATTTTCCCAGCCAAGATTTCATTCTCCAGCATCGATAGTTCTTTCAAGGAAATGGGCCAATTTAACCGTTCTAATGCCTGGTTTAAAGCTGCTTTGTTTTCTAAGTACTGTATTGGCTTGACTGAATCTAGCCTATAAACATAAAAAGAAACAAAAGAAAAGTAAAATAAAAAATATGATAAAGAGGTTCCTTAGTAGACTTTCATCCAAGAAACATCTGTTGAAGCAGGCATAGTATATCAGATGATAGTCACAGCTACACCCTTCTGGTATGTCAAGACTTTGGTAGCTTGCATAGATTAAAAACTAGCCAAGTCTATGAATAGTAGGTATTTTTATCCATTATCCTTATCCACTTGATGATCTTCTTTAAAAATAATTTTTTCCAGTACCATTTTCCAAACATTGGAGCCTATTCCTTTCTCCTTATGCCTCACATCTGGAGGAACCCCATCTGAGCTTCAAACAGAATCCACTCTTCTAGGCCTAGCACTAACTCTGGAAAGTTTGGCCTATTTAGGCTTACATGGAGGAAAGTAGATCAAAATAGCTGAAACTAGTACAAGAATTATTTAGCTGAGACAAATGTTTTTGTTTGGGCACATAAGGAATGCAGACTAAACTTTATATGAGCTGATGATCACTCTGTGGAACTCACAGGGAAGGTAGCATGGTATGTAAGCCCAGGTCCTGGATTCAATTTCCAGTCCCTGTTGCTTCTGAGCCAGAATTCCTGGAAGAGGAGCAAGGACAGCTCAGTACTCACAAATCATTCAATGTAATTCAGCACACAGAATCAAAGACAAAAATCATATAGTTATATCAAATGTAGTGTAGAAAAAAGCCATACAAAATTCTACATCCCTTCATAACAAGATGATTAAGACTAGGAGTAAAAGGATAACATATCAATAAAATAAAGTCTAGCTATGACAGATCTATATCCAACATTATACCGAATGAGGAAAAACAGAGCATGTCCTTGTCATCCTACTAGGGAAGGGAAGGGTGAAAATCTCCCCTCTACTATGATCAGGAACACAACTACTGCTAGCTAAATTAATTAGGCAAGAGAGAAAAAAAAGAAAGCCTCCTGAATCGGAAAAAAGAAGTGAACTATTTCCATTTGCAGATGGCTTACTACTTCCCTTTTTAAGTGGGGGTGCCTATGCCAGGTCTTGAGTTCAGAGCTTTATAGTCTCACTTGGCTTTCTTGCTCATGGATCGTATTCTATCACTTGGGCCATACCTTCTGTCTGGCATTTTGCTGGCTAATTGGAGATGGAGTCTCACAGACTTTTCTTTCCAGGCTAGCTTCAAGCCTCAATCCTCCAGTTCTTAGCCTTCTAAGAAGCTAAGATTATAGGAATAAGCTACTGGCAACTAGCTACAAATAGTTTATTTCCATATATAGAAAACTCTATAGACCCTTCTCTCTATTCTAGATCCACAAGAACTAATTAATTTGTCAGTTATAAAACACAAGATGAGACAAAACATGAATATTTTATGTTTTCATAAAGCAACAACGAATAATCAAAAAAATGAAATTAAGAAGACAGTCCCACTTACAATTAGATCCAAACAAATAAAACATCAGGCGTAAAAGATTTGTATAATGAAAACTAAAAAACATTGCTGAGAGACTGAAAACCTAAATACAGGAAGACATCCTATGTTCATAGATTAGAAGACAGTATTATTAAGATAGCGATACTTCCTAATGCCTCCCAAGCAAATTGGTTGGTTCAATATAGTTTCTATCAAAATTCTAATGATTTTCTTTCCCAGAAATTTACATGGAACAACAAGTTGAAGGATTCACACTTCTTAATTTCAAAACTTGCTACAGTTATATAATCAAAATAGTGTCCTATTGGAATGAAATAGACTAGACATCCATGGTATATAGTAATCCATAACAAATTCAAATACTTATGGCCAATTGATTTTTTTGATAGAGGCGTCATAGCCATTCAATGGCATGCACACGCACACACACACAACACACACACACACACACACACACACACACACACACACGACACAAGATTCTCAGGAACTTTCCTATCTGGGATGGCTCTGAACCATGATCCTTAGATCTCAGCCTCCTGAGTAGCTAGGATTACAGGCATGAGCCACTAGTGCTTGGCTTTAAATATTTTTTAAAGGTAAAAAACCATGTCCAGGAAAAAATAGGAAATCTTGTACATTATACTTCGATATTCAAGTATTCTTCAATACTCAAGAGAAATGAAAATATGCATGCTCACACTTCAACACAAATACCCCTCAAATGTCCACCAATAGAATGAATGAATGAAACAGGGTACGTGCACAAGTGTGTGTGTGTGTGTGTGTGTGTGTGTGTGTGTGTGAGTGTGTGTGTGTGTGTGTGGTTCAGGGCTGCTTGAAGTTCCATATGCATCTAACTGATTCATGGCACAATTTGAATGAATGTAGAAACTCAAGTTTTCACAGTAAGTAAAAGAAGCCAGAAACAAAAGACACCACATGTTGTATGATTCCTTTCCTTCCAAAATGGAAAAATTTCAGAGACAGAAAGCAGACTGTGGTTACCAGGGGCTGGGGAAAAGGAAATGGGGAGCGACTGCTTTATGAGTACAGGACCCCCACCACGAGGTGATGAAAGAGGTTTGAATCTAAAAAGGTGGTGGTTTGTACAACATTTTAAATACTATTCAATTATACACTTTAAAATGGTTTTTGCTTATACAAATTTCATTAACAAATGATGAGGGAGTGGAATAGAGCTTACTTTTCTTTTTCCTCTTGAGATAATGCTTGCCAAACTATTTTATTCAAGCGCCTGTTTAAAAAAAGCACAATAATTTAGATGTGATGCTTCATTTCATGGTAAAGCTAATTAGAGGCTCTAAAGGGCAGAGGAGGCTGAGCCTAAGTGCAGTACCCCCACCACTGGGTCCAGGTTGCTGTCTTCTGATATGAATGTCTCCCTCTCCCAGCACTACTGCAGAAACCCATGGCTATGTGGCAATGCTGTCAATACTAAAGCAAGACTCAGTGCTCAACTCAGAGTAAACACAGGAAACAAACTGATCCTCATCATCTCTGCATTAATAAATTTCTAAATATTCTCTTCCTCCTCCTCCCCCACAAGGAAAATATAATTGAGCCCTTAGCTTGGTTTTATAGATAATCTAGTTCAATTCTCAAAGCAAAAGTAGTTGACAGGTTAATAAATAATGGAACAGGAACCCATGTTAAGACATCAGCCAGCCTGATTGCCTTGTCCAGATGAGGCCAGGGAAAAGGTAACCAGGTGACACATCTCATTAACCAAAACCCATCATGGGTCACAGCCTCAGAGTAGCTGCTGAGCCAGAGGGAAGGAGATTGGAGATAGTGGGTCCTGGAGGTAGATACAACTCTCCTTGTTAGTAAGCAATGATACTTCAGGTCCAGCTCAGTACCACCACATTATTACAGGCATTATGGATTTCAGGACACAGAACACTTGCTCCAGGAGGTGAAGTATGAACTGGGTTCCATGAAAAATAAATGCTTCAATGAAATGAGGTAGAGACCACACCTTCTCCTGGAGGTGTTCTGACAATTGTAGCTAGTGTCAGCAGTACACAGCTCTGAGAACATGTTTTGGATAGAGGCATTCATTATCTTGCCTTGCTCACCTGTGAAGAAAGGGCAAGGAAATCCTGCATTGGGGAACAGCATGGACTTGAGCCACTGTATAGGGCCAGAAGCTCATTTAGCTTTGTCACTTCCTAGATGTGAGACTTTGGGCCATTACCAAACTTTACTGCCAAATGATGCCTGCTTCCTCATGTAGCTGAGGGGTCTCTATGAGCTAGCCTGTGCATAGCACATGCAAATGTGTCTGACAGAAGGAAATATTCTGTAAGTGGTAGAAAGAGAGTCAGGAAGAGGGAAATGAGCCAGCTTGGTGTTTCTGTCTCACTTGAAACTTTTGGTTCTTTGGGAGCATATTTAGAAATAAGGTTTCTTTCATCATGTGACTCATTTAACAATAACCAGGGCTTCTAAGAGTTATTTAAAAGATCCATAGTATATATATATATATATATATATATATATATATATATATATATATATATATATATAATGTTTTTTTAAAAGAAGAATTACTAAGAATTCTCTTAAATCTAAATGTGAAATTAGATTCAGTGGACCGGGAGAAGCTGGGAGTATGGGTAAGGGCTATAGAGCAACTTAGGTCTAGGTTCAAAGCGTGGGACAATAACAGAGGTCCATTCCCATTGAAAGATTCCAGTGCTTTACTAAGCAGAGTAGTAGATGCAGGAAAGCCATTAAATGTGTGAGGTGAGCAGAAGCCTTCCAGGAGGTGAGAGGGCCTAGATATGAGTGCTTCTCTAAGGCTGGTCCAGCTCCTTGACTCTGAAGTTTTACTAACAATGTTTTCCTTCTTTGCTTGTTATAAGAGACAAATTTGTTTGTATGAACTGTCTCACTCTAGCTCTAGTTTTCAAATTTATGTATACCAATAACTGGCTCATTTGCAAAGCAACTCATAACTAATGACACTTCAGAAATCTGGTCAACATCTGGCTCAGTAAACAGTAGACCACAGCAGAGTTTCCAAGCAGAGTCCCAGAGCCAGGATAGGAATGTAGTTTCCTTTGTGGATATGAGGGCTGTTACTTTGACTTTATTCCTGTACCAAAATGAGCTATAGAAAAATCACTCTAGAACTCAGCACTGGAAATACTCAAGGCTTATCCTCAGACACATGAAGCCAAAATTACTGCCTCAATTCTTTAAATATTCAAACAGAAGAATGCCCATACATGGACACTATGGCCAATTAAGGTTAAATGAATTAAGGTTGATATTTGAAGTTTATACCTGGCTTACTTAATATTGCTTAAGTATTTCATCAGTTACTTTTCACATTTTGGATATCTTGAGAAAAAAAGGTGAGAGACAAAAGGGAAATAACATAGCAATACAATTCTTAAATACTTCTTTATGCTATACAGGGGATTGATCATACTGCCTGTACATACCAGGCAAGTGCTCTATCACTTGAACCTGGCCCAGGTCCTTAAGATCAGGAAGTTTTTGTTATGTGTAGCATTAATATTGGTACTGTTAAATTAACATCAAGTAAATAACTTAAAATAAATACCAAATCAATAATACTACATAATTGATATTAAACAAATAACATTAAATATGATTAGATGTCAATAATATTAAAGTTAACTTTACAGATATTAAAATTGTTATTGTTGCTAATAACAATGTAAGTTGAGCACTTCTAAAATGAAATTATTGGAAATTTGGATTCCTAATGTTAGACTTATTTTCAAATTTTGAATATTTGAATATTCATAATGAGCTATCTTGGTGATAGGCCCTAAGTCTAAACACAGAGTTCATTCATGCTTCATATACAACTTATACACATAGCCTGAAAGCAATTCATTCAATATTTTTACAGTGTCTATGTTTTTTTTTTTTTTTGGTTGGTCATGGGGCTTGAACTCTGGGCCTGGGCGCTGTCCCTCAGCTCTTCAGCTCAAGGCGAGGGGCTCTACCACTTGAGCTACAGCGCCACTTCCGGTTTTCTGGTGGTTTATTGAAGATAGAAGTCTCACGGTCTCTCCTGCCCGGGGTGGCTTTGAACCGCGATCCTCAGATCTCAGCCTCCTGAGTAGCTAGGATTACAGGCGTGAGCCACCAGCACCCGGCTAGTGTCTATGTTTTGACTGTAGTTTATCACATGAGGTTAGGTGAATTTTCTACTTTAGCATCACATGGACATTCAAAAAGTTCAGGTTTTAAAACAATTGGGATTTATAATTTGTTGGTTTTATTAACTATATATTTTATTGTAAAGATACTGTACGGTTACATGAGTAAGGTAATGGCTACATTTCCTATCAAGCATTATTACCTCCTCCCTTGTTTTCCCCCTACCATCTTTTCCCTCCTCACCTCCCCAACTTCTCCTTCCCCCCACCCAAAGTTTTAAAATTCATTTTCAATGTGGTGTCCTGTACATGTCATTGCTACAATGGCTCAACCTGTATCCCTGTTTCAGCATTTTGTTATTTCCCTTTCCCTCCCCAAATTAGAAAAATGTATATCCAAGATGCAGGGCACAGGAATCAAATGGAGTGAAAACAGAGGTTATACCTGGGGGAAGAACATACAAAAGAAACCAAAAAAAATCACATAGTACATTATAAGTACCTTATAAACAACAGCAAAAAAGATAAAACCTCTTGTGTCCCTATGTTGGGGTTTATTTCCCTTAGCATCATCTTATAGGTCATATATACATAGCTTTTGACCTTTTTCTTCTTATCCTAAACATATAATTTGTTTTGAGGCACTGTAGTTTGAACTCGGGGTTTGTACTTTCTAGGTAGGTACTCTATTGCTTGAGCCATACCTCCAGCCCTTTTTGCTCTAATAATTTGGGGGATATGGTCTTGTTTTTTGCCCAAGCTGGCTAACCATAATTCACCTATGTACACTTGCAATAGTAGCTGGTATGTCAGATGCATACCACTTGCACTCAACTTTTTCTGTTGAGATGAAGTGTCACAAGCTTTTTTGTTTAGGTTGGTCTGGAACCAGGATCCTCCTGATCTCAGCCTCCCAAGTAGCTAGGATTACAAGATTCTAACTTTTTAATCCAGAGTGAGATGCTCAATTTGTAGTGACAGTATTTCTCTATAGACTCTTCCAGAATTACTCACTGGAAGTAAGAAGTGGAACAAATCATTTACTGCACCAATATTTTGGTTTTGCTTTTAGGGAATGGGGGGGAGGAGGTTCTCATCCTTCTTGGAATCCCAGAGCCAAGATCAGTACATTGGGAAGGGACACATGACTAATTCCACCATGTATTTTTAGTATTTGCAATTTAGGAAATGAAAAGTCTAATTCTCATTAATTGCTCATTCCTCACAACAACCTTGTGAGACAGGTCCTGGAATAAAAGCATTTAAGGTTTCCTAAAGTAGGTATCAGGGCCAAGAATGAAGTCCACAGGTGTTGTCTGACCTCCAAGTTCTAGCTTATGACCTACATCAGGTACTCACACACTAGGTAATTATAGGACCTTTCAAATATTTTAATTATTCAAGCAAAGTACACAATAGTATATGTGTTATTACATTTTGGGTATCTGAATTTGAAAAGTTTTAATAACTGGAATAATATCAAGCTTGAATAAAATTCAAATAGTCAAATACACAAACACCTGCTTGGAATAAGTGAAGAACATAAGGTTGGCTAACATCTGGCCTAAACACTGTAACCTAGAGGAACAGAGACTATGAATAAGTCACAAGCCTCTTTAGTAGCTGTAAGGACCTCAGGAAGGGTGGGAAACAGAGAGGAACTGCTGAAAGGCCCCTCTATGGAGGCCATTGGCGTTGAGGCAAGAAGTGACCAAAAAGAGACCAGCTGAGACCAGCGGCATAGCAGGAAGGGGAGACAGTGTAGAAGCCCTTGAGGCAAGATGTGCCTGGAAGTTTCAAACCCATAGAGAAGGGTAATCCTTGGTCCAGCGCATCTTGCCTCTGAGAAAAAGATAAAGGGCAGGTTAAGACAGGGAAATACAGGTTGAACACTTAATCCAAAACTCCTAAATTATTCCACATCTTGTATGTCTTGAGTATTGACATGATGCTATAAAATAGACATTTTCACATGACAAAACTTCATTTCGTTCACAAAATTACTAATGATATTTTATAAACATTACTTCCAGGCTATGTGCATGGTGTGTATAAATACAAATGAATATTATATTTAGACTTGTACTCTGTCTCCAACACATATTGTGTACATGCAAACATTTTACAATCCAAAAAAAAAAGCCTCAATGTGAAACACTTTTGATCCCAAATAGTTTGGATACAGGAGACCCAACTTGTACTGAGAAGCCAACTCAGGCAGACAAATACATGTGATTCTTATCTCTAACAAGCCAGAGTGGAGGTATGACTCAAGTGGTAGAGCATCAGCCTTGAGTAGAAAAACCCAAGTAAGAGGCTACAGCCTTGGGTTCAAAATTCAGTAACAGAACACAATAAGCAAATAAATAAATAAATAAACTCAGTTGAAGATATTCAGGTAAAGAACTTGAGTAATGCAGCATCAGGCATATCAGACATCACCATGTTGACCTCCACTGATGTTAATGCTGGATAATTTTTTTTAAATTTTATTTTATTTTATTTGAGAACATACTGTACAGAGGGGTTACAATTACATGGGCAGGATAATGCATACATTTCTTACCAAGCATTGCAGCCTCCTCCTTTGTTTACCCTTCACCTCCCTTCCCAGCCTCCCCCCTCCCCCACACCCAATCCTTCCCCCCCTCCCCCTCCACACCGACATTGTAAAAATGCTGGATAATTTTTAAGTTATTGCTTCTGATAAAAGTCTATGCAAGCCGGGCACCAGTGACTTACGCCTGTAATCCTAGCTACTCAGGGAGACTGAGATCTGAGGATTGCAGTTCAAAGCCAGCCCGGGCAGGAAAGACCGTGAGACTCCTATCTCCAATAAACCACTAGAAAACCGAAGTGGTGCTGTAGCTCAAGTGGTAGAGCACTCACCTTGAGCTGAGGAGCTAAGGAACAGCGCCCAGGCCCAGAGTTCAAGCCCCATGACCGACCAAAAAAAAAAAAAAAGGTCTATTCAAAGATGAGAAAACATGTTGAAATAAATTCCATACTCATAAAAGATAAGCAGGAATACCACTAACCTTTCATAGGACTTGATTGCCTGTTCCACTTTTTGCTTGTAGATATTGAGTTTGACTCCTTGGGGGTTAATGAAAGTCATCTTATTTGTATTATTGCACACGTGTGCCAGGGGGAACACCTACACAGCAAAACCAAAGGGAAGAAAGCATCACTTGGCAAGTTAACATGAGCCTTCAAAAATTTATACACATGGCTAGATGTTTTTCTAATTGTAAAACATTACACTATGAATGTAGAAAATACAGTAAATCTGGCTTCCTGCCATAGCTGTGATGACAGACATGAACCATCATGCCCAGTTTTTTTTCTGTTGAGATAAGCATTTTGCCCAGGTGGACTAAAACTGTGAACCTCTCAATCCCAGCATCCTAAGTACATGGAATTACAGGTGTGACCTATTGTGCCTGGCTGGCTGGTGCAAGAGTTATATGTGTATGTTCGTGTGTGTATGTGTGTGTGTGAAACTACATACATATATGTATGTAATTTGTATCTTGTAGCATGAAACCTCATCCTGCAGTAATGGCAGAGTATCAGAGAATTTCCCTTTGATCTTTTGTCTGCACCTGATACTTATTTTTGAGTTTTAAGATACTTCTGATTCTATGCTAAGTAATTCTAGGTACATAAATGGTAAGTTTATTACTAGTTTGGTAGAAATTCTAATCTCCCTCCTCAATTCTTTTGGGACCATTCTGATGTCAAAGTTCATTCATTGCCCCTCCATGTATTCTGTTCAAGATTTATAGTTGTATTTAATGGGAGAAATAATGTAATATGCTTACTCTACCTTCCCTTAGAGTTCTTTCTGCCAAAGTCTGCTTTCATCATAATACTATCTCTAACATTATATTTACCTACGTCCACAGTAGCTAGCTCTCCCAAGAGAATATGAGCTCTGTTACAGTAGGAACTTTGCTTTATTCACCACTGTATTTCCTATTATCTAGCACAATACCTGGAACATAATGTACCGTCAACAAATATTTATTGATAAAAGAATGCACAGACCTCAAACAATACATACTATATACAGTATGGCATCTATACTACACACACACATCGACACACACAGACACACACAGACACACAGGCATGCACACGCACACACGCACACACACACACACACACACACACACACACACACACACACACACACACACACACACACACACACACGGTCTGGTACTAGAGCTTGAATTCAGGGCCTTACATTGTTGCTTACTTTTTCACTGGCAATTGGAGCTCTTCCATTTGAGCCATGACTCCAGTACTCTCATACTTAATATTTAAGTAAAAAAGAAAGACAGACATTTTGGAAATATGAGAAATTACTTTTTTTAAAGAAGGATTTTTTTTAACTTTTAATAATGATGTTTCCCCTTGCCTCTTAAATCAGACTATATTTTATTGTTCAAGAAAATAATGTAAAGGAAGAAGTATAAAAGGAAAATGTATGATTGATTTTTAGAAATAGGAAGCTGGAAAGCAAAGAACAAGAGAGCAGTGCTGAACCTGTAGGCTCTTGGCTCTATAACCAATGGTGGACTCAAGTCCTGAAAGACAGGAGGGACCAGAATCAAGCTCAGCAAACGGTATGAGGGTCTCTCACTTTGCCTAGTGAATGAGGACACATGTACAACCTGTCAACAAGGACTGAACCAAGCCCGTCTCACTTGAAATGGTTATTGCAAGTCACAGGATCATCATGGAACTACATAATGTCTGATGGCATGTGGGTGTAGGGGAAGGAGCACAGGAGGATAGACTTAGGCAGCTGCAAAATGGCAGAAGAAAACAGATTTTAAAATTTTGTAAAAGTGAGCCTGATGCTGGTTGCTCATGCCTGTAATCTTAGCTATTCAGGAGGCTGAGATCTGAGGATTGAGGTTTGAAGCCAACCTGGGCAGGCAAGTCCATGAGACTCTTAGCTCCAATGAACAACTAGAAGTTAAAGTATGACTCAAGTGATGAGTACCAGCTTTTGAGCAAAACATTAAGCAAGAGAAATAGGCCCTGAGTTCTAGTCCCAGTAATGGTACACACACACACACACACACACACACACACACACACACACACACACACACACACACACACACACACACACAGAATGCACATACACATACATACAAAATCTCATTAAAATGATCCAGCATACTAAAATTCTCAAATACATACACAGCAAATAAATAGCTAAAAATAACAGCTGAGCAAATCAACTATCACAAAGTCTAAGTATTTAAGAAGAAATTAATTCTATGTTATGCCAGCCTCACAATGACATTAAATTATGACCAAAGATGGAAAGGACATATAAAGCACAAAAGCTCACTGAAATGACATAAGAAGAAATACATGGAGAAAATCCCAAAAAGTCTACCTTGAAATAAAAAATATCCTAAAAAGAATAAACTCTAAGCCAAATGCGTTTTTTAAAAATGGTGAACGAGCTAGCAGTACTAGTCTCTCCAGAACACTGCAGTGACACTAAAAAGAATATAAATAGATGAGTAATAGAATATAGAGATGGAGAAACCTCAATATAGATAAGAGAAATTTCAAAATAATAGAATAGAATAGAAAGACTGCTAGAGAAGCAACAGTTGAAAACATGCTCCCAGGTTTTATAAAACTTTCGTTGTATTTATTCCAGTCCACAGGGGAGGTTGGAATTAAATCATATGTTGGCCAGAACTGGTGTTGCAGCAGTTAATTATAAAAGAGGGATTGGGTGTTGTGTGAGTGGTTTAGGAGAAGGGGCATTGTGGTGCAAGGGTTAACATTGTTCCAAAGTTCAGCAAAGATGTATAACAAGATTTTAGAAATTTTGTTTTTAAAAATAATTAAAGTGCACATAGAAATTCAGGCTAGTGTTAATTTCTGAGGAAGAAAAGAAGGGAAAGGGATCTAATGAGACAGCACAATTTATCTGCAATGGTTTATTGTGTTTAATATCTAAAACATAAATAATATTAGATTTAAAACCATCAAGCAGTGGTTACTTCTAACACTTGGGGTTTCAGGACAAGTAAGGAGGTAGGTAGGGCTTTTACTTTTTACTGCATTCTAATAACTACATATATTTTTTTAAACTGCATATAATGAAACCACCAAGACACAAAGAAACAAAATAATAGGCAAAATATTTTGAAAACAAGAGAAAGAATGAAATTAAAAGCTTCATAGCTCAACCTAGCTACTTCCAAACCAGACAAACTTGATGTGTGGCTTTTAAATAATTCCTGTCAAAGGAAAGAGAACAGAACAGTGGGTTAAAGGTGAGACAACTGAGGTTTGAAACTGAAGTTTAAGTAAAAAGAAAAAAAGCATCACCTCTCAAAAATAGAGCTAATGTCACATAAGCTTTCAGAAGAGGGAAAAGTCAATCCTAACCAAAATGAAAGGCATTTTTTTCTCTCCCTGGAGGAAAAATACCTTTAGAAGTCTATAAATTTGCCTTCCAACTTGACAACTTATATATGATTCAACTGAAGATCAATACCACTGAATACTACTGACTTCACATACTTAAAGTTCCATTCAGGTTTACTTCCCTCTTTTGTGGATTTGGATTTTATGCCTTGGGTAGCCATGGTGGACTTGCAGGTAGTAGTTTAAATCTGACTTGGGTACACCCACTCTCCTTCCTTTCTGCATGCAGATTTAGAGAAACACAACGGCATACTCCACGCCTTTGGTCTGTGGTCTTACTTTATAACATGATGGTTACATGGAGGTTAGAGGAGACAGTCTCTTTATGATGTCGGGTTGAGTGTGACTGAGGTCATAAAAGGCATTCTCTGGGTCTGGGGGATCAGGATCCTAGATGCCTAGCTTCTCTAAGGAACATGTGGTGAAGGAGGTGAGGTTCAGGAAGAAGTTGAGGACTCCGTTTGAGAGGGATAAAACCATCTAATAATAGCACCTTTGAAAATGGCTTTCTTAATACTTTAATAACAGAATGGTCCTTCTGTTCAATGTCAAGGTATTGCCTACTTAAATTCTCTAGAGACTTACTGAATTGATATTATTAATCATGTCTTTAGTTAACAAAATAGTTACTATGAAGAACGTAGAGCTAGAGGTATATGTATGTACACATATATACAAATAGTGTATGTGTACATGTGAGTACATATGTGTGTGGGGGTTTGAGACAGGATAGATTAGGGAAAAATGAGGCATAGGAAACAGGAGCCAGGAATTCAGAGACAAACCATGTATTATTAATAAACAGCTTGACTAAAAGCACATAAACACTGCTTTGTTGTGCTTTGATAAGGATGGAAAACATCTGGCCCATAGCAAATGATGTTCTTCTTGAAAGCTTTTCTTCAGCTGCCTGTGGCTGTCTCCCCATACTGATAATTTTATACAGACTAAGAATGATATTATGAATAACCAAATGTCTACTGAGGAACCAAGAGGTTTGCATCCTTTAGTAAAAAGAAAGGGGCAACAATTCTCTCTGGGACCTTGTCAGCTTGCCCAAATAGTGTGCTCTGGGAACTGAGTAAGCATATCTTAAACCTATGGAAGAAGGAAAACACTTGGAAAAATGACTCCTATGGGCACAAAGGAAGGGGTAACAGTGCTCGACAAGAAACGTACAGACTACATTACTCATGTAACTGTAACCCCTCTGTACAGCATCTTTACAATAAAATAAAATTTAAAAAATGCAAATCTAAACAACATTGAGATTTCACCTCATCCCAGTGAGAATGGCTATAATAAAGAAATCTAGTAACAATAGATGCTGCAGGGGATGTGGCCAAAAGGGAGTGCTACTACACTGTCAGTGGGAGTGTAAACTTGTCCAACCACTCTGGAAAGCAGTATGGAGGTTCCTCTGTTTTACTGTAGTGATAGCAAAAAGATACAGTATAGGAAAATGAGCACTCTCAAAAATTCAAGTAAAAGCTGGACACAGTAGCTTATGCCTATAATCCTAGCTACTTGGGAAGTAGAGAGAGATTGGGAGGATCCCAATTTGAGGTCAGCCAAGACAGAAAGTTCATGAGACACCTATCTCAACCAATACCTGAGTATGATAGCACATATCTGTCATTCCAGCTACCTAAAAAGCAGAAGGAGATCTTGAGAATTGTAGATATAGGCTAGCTCTGCCACAAAAAAAGTTCTGAAGACCTCATCTTAACAGAAAAAATTTGGGAGTGGCAGTGCAAGCCTGCCATCTTAGCTATGACAAGAAGCCTCAGTAGGAGGATCATGTTCCAAGCTGTTTTATGTAAAAAGGTAGATCCAATTCCAAAAATAACCAGACTATAAAGGGCTGGAGACATGGTTAATTAATGGTAGAACACCTGCCTATCAAGCATGAAGCCTTGAGTTCAAACCCCAGTGCTTCCCTACAAAAATTCCAAATAAACTGTCACCGAAGTGAGAAATAATTAAATCATAGCTAGTTATATTATGATGGTTACACAAAATGTTTAGAGCATACACTAAGTGAAGAAGCAGAATGCATAACTCTATGCATCTCTATTAATTGTTAAGGTAGAACAGTTATAATTTACTTGACAACATTCTAGCTGTGTTTAAAAGCAATCCCAAAACATTTTGAAATGGAGCAAATATGAAACTGGTGACTATGTATCAGATTATTCAAATCTGACTGCATTTACCAATTTAAGGGTTTTTCAAGTAAATCACTAAATATCCAAAAATGTTCCAATAAATAGCTTAGTGCTTACCACCAGATCAACCAAAGATCTGATTAGAGATGTATAGTTATAATACAAAAGATGCACAAATCTCATATGGATAGATCTTGAAATGCAATGATGACTTAGATGCTGCAATTATACTAATTGTTAATTTTAATTTGTGTGTGTGTGTGTGTGTGTGTGTGTGTGTGTGTGTGTGCATGTGTTTGTGTGCATATTTTGGAACTGAAGCTTGAACTCAGGGACTGGGCACTGTCCCTTAGCTTACTTCTTGAGCAAGTACTCTACTTCCAGCTTTTTTCTGGATAATTGGCGATAAAAGATTTTCATATTTGTCTTTCCAGGCTGGTTTGAATTTCAATCCTCAGTTCTCAGCTTTCTGAGTAGCTGGTGCCAGGTGGTATTGAACCTTACATATCTTTAAAATGCTCTCATGTCTTATTGCTAACGTACGTGTGTGTGTGTGTGTGTGTGTGTGTGTGTGTGTGTGTGTGTGTGTGCCAGTATTGGAGCTTGACCTCAAGGCCAAGGTGCTCCTTCTTAACATTTTTGCTCAAGTCTGGTGCTCTATCACTTGAGCCATGCCTCCATTTCCAGCTTTTTATTGGTAAATTGGAGAAGAGTCTCACAGACTTTCCTGCCTGGTCTGTCTTTGAATTAACATCCTCAGATCTCAGCTTCCTGAGTAGTTAGGATTATAGATAAAAATCAGAGGCACCTGGCTTAAATTTCAGTATTAAATGTCTTTCTGCAAACATCTGCAACCTCTGTAGAACAAAATAAACACAAGCTACAAAGTTAACTGTCAAAGTGGTGTGTCAATAGAGTCACTCAAAAACCCCATAAAAATGTGACTACAGGTTACAATGTTACTGGCTCTCACATTTTTAACTCAAACTTGTTAAAAACAGGTAAGTCTAGGTTGGTATCAAATACCGTTCTTGGTAAGATGACAGAAAAATACAGGCACAAAACAAAAGAGCAAAGGGTATATGTGTGGGAAAAGAGATTGGCCAGATTACCATGATGACTCATTCCTGCTGGGCTTATCCCTCTAATGCTTCTTCACACTTACCTATATTTTCTAATCTTCAGGAGAACGAATACACACACACACACACACACACACACACATACACACACACACACACACGTAGGGAAACTTCTGTAAACATCATTCAATTTTTTAATTTAAAAAAAAAAGCTTTTAATCAATATGTAGTTTGATGTTGAGTCTTCCTGTATTTCAAAGCAACAAAATCATCATAATTTTAAAATCATTCTTAGCCTCTTTGTGCCTAATATTTTTTGTCAGCTTAATGAGGTAAATAGCTACCTTACAGGTGCCTTATGTTTTAGATGGGATACTTTGATATCACATGGTTTGTTTGGAGCCTAATATACGATAAAGGCTCATCACATAATAGATCAGGGGACTTCTCTGGTCCTTCAGGAGTAAATGACAGAGCTAGAGTACAAAGCTATGTACAGAACCCAGAATAGAAAAAACAGCCTTGATGAGATGCCATAAAATGATGATGATCATAATCATGATGATATAGATTCTCCAATAACACAGGCTAGTCTTCCCCAATTATTCTAATCTTTTATTCCAAAGCAATTAGCAATAAAGAGCTTTGAATTTTAGGTTTATCAAATGGCTAAAGACGTTTTATTCTGCATATGATTTGGTGATGAATTAATCTTTTTGAAAGAGCTAAAATAAAATTATCTGGCCTATTTTATATCTTGTAATGAAGAGTTGCTAAGGCAACCTCTCTGCTCAATGCATTATCTCCAAGGTGACGGGTTTGATGCTGGTCCAGGAAGTGGGAAACCAAAACAGCAGTGTGTTCTAGAAGAAAAAACAGCCCATACATAACTCATGAATGAAACAGACCAGGAAACAAAGCCAAAGCCTGAATTTCAGCCCAGACAGATGTGGCCATGCACAGAACAGAGGAGGAAGAGTCCATTAAAATCTCCAGGGAAATGGGGAAGGCAGAGTGATGGAGAGGTGTTAGATCTACTTTTCCACAAACTATTAGGTTCAAATCTCAAAAAGCTACATATCTCACTTAGTGGGAGATAATTCAGATTATTGTATTGTTATTCTGTCCATTTATAGCTAAGAGTCTCTTCCAGTCTGTGAAAATATTAGGAAATAAAAGATACAACAGCAAGACATTTGAAATTTACTCTTTTAGTAGTTTGGGAATATATAATACAGTATTACCATAGTTGCTATACTGTGCAGTAGATCTCAAAGCTTATCCTTCTTGTCTATCTTCTTGTGCCCTTTGATGAACAACTCCCAGTGGTATCCCTCTCCACCCTTCCAACCTTGAGTTCAACTTTTAAAAATATTTCATATATAACTGAAATCATGCAGTTTTACCATAAAAATTATAGGTAACAAAGCCAATTATTTTATACAGATACATTTGTAAAGTAAGCAAGGGATGGATATGTCAATTACCTTGATTTAATCATGTCATATCTTCTGCATGTATCAAAACATCACACTGTGCCCCTTATATACAACTTTGACTAAATAATCAAAAGTAAATTTTAGCATGGTGCCAGTTGTTTATGCCTGTAATCCTAGCTACTCAGGAGGCTGAGATCTGAGGATCATGGTTTGAAGCCAGTCCAGGCAGAAAAGTTCCCTGTGAGACTCTTTTATATCCAATTAACCACTCAAAAGCCAGAAGTGGCCCTGTGGCTCAAGGGGTAGAGTGCTAGAGGCTCTGGGACAGCACCCAGGCCCTGAGTTTAAGTCCCACAACCTACCCCCCCCCCCAAAAAAAAGGAAGTTTTAATCCAGGTGTTGATGACTTACACCTATAACCCTAGCTACTCAGGAGGCTGAGATGAGGAGGATCACAGTTCAAAGATATCCCAAACAGTCATTGAGACTCCATCTCCAAAATAACCAGAACAAAGGCAGGCTGGAGGCATGGTTCAAGTAGTAGAGTGCTAGCTGAGCAAGTGTGAAGCTTCGTTCCAATTCTGTTACTAGCAAAAAAGGAAATAAATTAAAAAGTAACTTTAAAAGACAAAATGTCTTTTGAAGGCGAAATTACAGTAGAGTAGTTTTCTCTCATCATCATCATTCTTGCTCTTCTCTGAATAAAGGAGGGTAATAAATAAATAAATAAAGTTGGGCAATGTGCTACCTGTATGGGTTTGTAGTAAGAATTCACAGTGCCACAAAAGGCATCAAACCCAAGAATACACTTGAAAAGTATCCATTCCTTGTCCTTGGCTTCATTTTGTAGAGGTAGAACACTAGAATATTTTTTTTTTGAGAGAAGGACCATCAGTCCTCCTCCCATTATTTTTCTTCTTGATAATTAAGGGTGGAATCTTTAAAAATCACTCTTGAAGCTGGGCATATCATATAAGCCTGTAATTACAGCACTGGGGAAGCTGAAGCAGGAGGATCATGAACTTGAAGCCACTTTGGCCTACACTAGGGAGTTTTAGGCCAGTCTAAAAAGGCACACCTCCCCCAAAAAGGGAGGTCACTCAACATTTTTCTCCCATAGCCCTACATTGTTTGGTGCTGTCTCTTTGACTTCATAGCAGCCTTGCATCTGTCCTCAGTGCTGTCGATGGGTTCTTGCTGTCCAGACTTGCTTGCTGAATCTCATCTTCCCAACCTTCTCCAACTATCCTCCACATAGGAGCCAATGTCCCAAACTAACCTTCTCTCTCCCCTACTAATGCCATACCCCCGCCATTCCACTCTTCTTCAATCTTAAGACTTCCCTGCAGTCAGACTGCCCCTCAGCTACCCCATGGCCTGAGACTCTCTTCCCCATCCCTGCACCCTGGCAAACCATCGCTGGCAACTAGTCTGGGGTCTCTTCTGCATGTTCATTGGCACTTCTCACTTGTCACCTTTACCTAGAACTTTTAGTTTGTTTTGCTCTTTCCCTCCACAAGATTTTATGTTGTGTCTGAATGGGAATATTAGCTGTACGGTTTGACACCTATCTAGAGCCCAGCATAGGCATACAGTAGGCATAAGATATCTATCTATCTATCTATCTATCCAATCATTGATCTATATCTGTATTGATGGTACTGGGTTAAACTCAGGGCCTTGTGCATGGTAGGTAAGCACTCTACCACTTGAGGTATGACTCTATACTGTTTTGCTCATTAGTATATTTTACAGCTAGGGTCTTATTTGTTTAGTCCAGGGTTGGCCTTGGACTGTGATCCTACCTCTGTCTCCTATCTAGCTAGAATTATAGGTGTGCAACTCCACATCTATATTTTTATGATAATTTTTGGTCAGCTGGCC
This sequence comes from Dipodomys spectabilis, assembly GCF_019054845.1. Lineage (NCBI taxonomy): Eukaryota > Metazoa > Chordata > Mammalia > Rodentia > Heteromyidae > Dipodomys > Dipodomys spectabilis. The sequence goes on along the minus strand of NW_024870864.1, from coordinate 3,735,390 downwards.
TCCAAACACAATCCTCCTTTCTCAATCTGCTTTATAGCTGGCAAATTGTTACAGGCAAATTGTTGATTATTTGTATAATGAAAGCCAACATTTATTGAGTGCTTGCTAAATTCTATCCATTACATGCATTATTTATTTTAATCCTATAACAACATGGGAACAAGTATATTATTCCCAGAGTGTAACTCATTACATACATTGTGAAGAAAAGATTTCTAAATGTTGGAATGAATTAGTAGGTTTATTTCTTCAGCATGAGCCAGTGAGGAAGGGTCAAGTTGAATAAGGCTTTTATGTCTTCATACTGCTTTCAGGACTTTCAAAGTGTTTCTATACTCAGAACTAACAATTATCAGCAGGTGTTTTATATACAATCCCACTTAGGAAGAGATCATTATTATATGCTGACTGTGTAGATATGAACTAGTAGAAATGTAAAATAGGGTTTAGAACAATTTGGATTTATCTATGAAATTTTAAATATACATATCCTTGGGGCTGGGAATGTGGCTTAGTGGTAGAGTGCTTGTCTAGTATGTATGAAGCCCTGGGTTTGATTCCTCAGTACTACACAAACAGAAAAAGCCAGAAGTGGCACTGTAGCTCAAGAGGTAGAGTGCTAGCGTTGAGCAAAAAGAAGTTCAGTGCCAAGGCCCTGAATTCATGCCTCAGGACTGGCAAACAAACAAACAAAAAATATATATACCCTTTGGATCCAGTAATTCTACTTGAAGGAATCCATTCCAAAGACAGACTTATGCATGTTGCCCCCACATCAAATCTTTGTATGAGGAAACTAGTTCTAGGATTTTTTGTAATAGGGAAGGAAGGCCTTTATCAAGTCTTTATTAATAATAGAAGAACCCTGCTGATAAAGAGAATGGGAAAGATCCACATCTGTCCCTGTGGGGAGATCTTTAACACATGCTTTTTAAAGGATGAAAAAACCCATACGTTATTACATTCTCTCTCTCTCTCTCTCTCTCTCTATATATATATATATATATACATTTATACACACATCTAAGCTATTTAAACACATACACATATGTACATGTAGAAAAAAGGTTGGGGGCTGGGAAGGTGGCTCAGTGGTAGAGCACTTGCCTTATATGCACAAGGCCCTGGGTTCAATTCCTCAGCACCATATAAGCAGGAAAAAAAAGCCGGAAGTGGCACGGTGGCTCAAGTGGTAGAGCGCTAGCCTTGAGCTGAAGAGCTGAGGGACAGCGCCCAGGCCCAGAGTTTAGGACCACAACCGGACCCAAAAAAAAGAAAAAGAAAAGAAAAAAGGTTGGAAGGACAGTCACTAAATTATTTCAAGTGTTTCTTCCATTGATGAGAATGATTGTGAGAGGCACCATACTTTCCTCAAAAGAGTACTATATGGGTTAAATATCAGTACAGGAAAAAAGAATCCAGACACCAATATCTGCAATCCTAGCTACTCAGGAGACCAGAAAATTTCACAGGAGTCCATCTCCAAAAATAATCAGAAAAAAGCAGGATTGGAGGCATGGCTCCAGTGTTAGAACGCTAGCCAGGCAAGTAGAAGGGTCTGAGTTCAAACCCTAGTACTGTCAAAAAATCAAAATAAGAAAGACCAAACACAGAGGGCAAAAGCACTACATGTTTATCTATATCACACATATAATAAAATTGCTAACATATCATACATGGAGGGTTAGATTCTGATTCCTTGGTTTACTGAGGATGTCTCTCCATTTCATTGCTTATTCTTCACTTAATGAATACATGACATTCCATTATAAGAATATACATACTAGATATTTAGGCTGATTTCAAATTTTTCCTCATGATATATAAAGTAGCAATAATTATTCTATTCTATTTTTCCTTACACAGATTTTTAGTGAGATATAGATTTTGGGGGACAAATGTTACAAGCTCTTAGGTCTCTTAACATATTACACCAATTTACATCACACAAATTTAAACTCCCAACAGCAGCACATAAAACTTCTCATTTTATTCCATCTTTTCAGTGCTACTAATCTTGCCATTTTGTGGGGGTGAGGATATCTAGTAAATTTCCTGTTGCATGTTTCTAAGTCACATATTTGGTTACTACTAAAGTTAAATACTTTTGCATGTAGTTTTCTCTTTTCCCCCTTTCCTTTCTAGATTTCTCCATTAAGTTATTCATCATTTTCTTACTCCTCTCCAGTGGGTATTTTTCCACATGTGTATGTGTACTGAACACCGAGTTACCCTGAACCAGAATACATGTACTTAAGATAGTCTTATGGACTTTTGTTCATTGTGTATGTTGCAGATACCTTTCTGACATCTGCCTTCACTTTATGCATTTTGTGCCAAATAATATTTTTATATATTCAGTCTATAGATACTTTCTACATGACTTTCTTCTTTTTATTTATTTTCTGGTGGTACTGAGGTTTGAAATTAGGGTTTTGTGCTTGTTAGACTGGAGCTCTACCACTTGAGCCATTCTTCCATCTCTTTTTGCTCTGGTTATTTTTTAGATAAAGTCTTGCTTCCTGCCCTGGTATGTGCCTGGACTGTGATTCTATTTATGCTTCTGCTGGAGCTTGAATGACAGGTACATACATCATGCCCAGCTTTTCTGTTGAGATGGGGTCTTGAGAACTTTTTTTATATAAGTTGGTTTGGAACTGATCTTCCCAATCTCTACACTTCCTGAGTAAGTACGATTTAAGTCATAAGCTACAAATGCCCAGATTATCTTTTGATTTTATACTTAAAGTTCCCTACTCTAACATATTTGTCTTTGAGAAACTTACTTTTCAATATATCACAGGTTGTTAGATGGGTTAGAAAAAGGCATTATAAACCTAAGATAATTCTATTTCCATCAGAGTTCACTAAATATATTTGTTCTACATACAACTCAAGAATATTAATACATGAAATTCACAGCATGTGAAGAAACTGTCACAAAACTTCCAAGGAGAAACAAATCCATGCTCAGTTTCTCTATGCTGTTTTGGGAACTTTGAGGTAAAGTGTGCAGAAGCTAGGGTAAACGGTGCCACCCACAGCCTCCTGAGTAGGAGTGGTGATATCTATAGGATGTGTGGACCTCTATGGGTCTATTTCACAAATGTCACTCATAGAAAAAAAATTCACCATACAATTTACTTTATTCAATGATGTTAAATCTCAACTATTTTATAAAAGACCAGTTATCTTTTTTCAAAAAGGATTCCCCAACTGCTTTTTTTCAATCTTTTTATTATGGAAAATTTCAAATTTGTAATAAAGCAGAAAATAGTAAAATAAGCCATATATCCCTCAAAAGTCTTATCTAACTTGAGCAATTATCAACTCACAGCAAATCTGTGTCATCTACTCCCTCCCCCAACTACTCCCACTATCCAGATTATGTTAAAGCAAATCCCAAACATCATATCATCTCCTCTGGAAATACTTCAGTATAATGAAAAGTCTTTTAAGGAGACTGATTCCATTTAGCAACTAGAAAGCCTGATATGTTGCTATCTACATCAATCCTGACAGGAGGCAATGGAGTTCAATTTCTATGTTCACATTTCTTTTGTTTGCCATCTTACTGCAATCTGGCTTCTCCCCTAGGATTGTTCTTGCTGCACTTCCTAATTCCCAAATTCAATAGTAACTTGTCCTTCAGTATGGGGCCAGGCGTTGGATCAGTTCTAGGATTCCCCTCCAAGTGCTAAAATCCATAGATGCTCAAGATCCTTATATAAAATGATATGGTGTTCGCAGATAATCTATAGGTACATCCTCTCATATGGTTAGAATCACCCCTTGTGCAATGTACACTCTGTGCTAATACTGTATTGTTTAGATAGGAGTGACAAGAAAAAAGTTCCTCAATTTTTTTTTTTTTTAGCAAAGGCCCATGAATTCAGAAGTTGCAGATACCAAGGGCCAACTGTGCTTATTTGGTCTTCATCCACTTTTAACTTGATCACAGCTTCCTACTAAAACCTTTGTTCTCCTCTGGAAACAAGATAATCATTCTCTGTCCCCCCTTTCTCCCCACTCCCCAAGTTATTTATTTGGAAGTTTTTACGATGGAGAAGAAGCCATTTAATATAGGAATAAAAGGACAATTTTATGCAGTAGCCTCAGCTCTGGATGAGGCTCCCCATGACCGACCTACAGCATTTTCAAACGATTCTTCAGTTCCATGTGTCTACTCATCCACAAGGGCTACCAACTGCCAACCCAACAAGGCCAATCTCATCTCCACTTAAAGAGATGCACTGTCTAAAATTTGAATTTCTAAAGTAACAAAGCAAGGAGAGAGATGGAAACAGATAGGGAGAAGTAGAAAGGAGAGAGAGAGAGAGAGAGAGAGAGAGAGAGAGATGGAGAGAGCATATTATTAAGAGAAATGGTGGGCTTAAGCTAGGTGGCTCAAGATCAAAAAGAGAATTCTTGAGAGCCCTTTTCTCTCTTCCTTTTTACTCCCTTCTCAAATATTTTTAATAGCCAAAATACATTCCTATTACCACTGCACAAGAAACTGAATCAGATTAATTTTTATTTGAACAGAAAATAAAAATGACTTCATGCAGGGACATATAGACATACCTCATCAAAGACCTTGGAAACAACATGTTTGTCCAAAACAGGAACATAGGTGGGGCTGTGGGGCACCGCAGTTGCAGCCAAAGCATCCATGATGGTCAGCTTCTTGGCCACCAGGCTGTGTGTCTGTAGCCATTTTGCTGAGGACATCTGTGAGGAGCTTAAAAAGACAAGATTGTGGGGTTTAAAAACTTACAGCATGATGGGCAACAAGCAGCAACCTAACAAAAATTGACCTTGTGAAATTAAAGCACTCACTTGTAAACTTGGTTCTCTTCTTCCATTGATTTTCCTAACAATTTGTCATCCATATACTCATTCACTGGCAGTAAATTCATTCCTGTGGAAGGGAAAATGGAAGTTACACATTTCCCTGATATATGGAGTTTATATCAAAATTCAAAAGGACCAGATTTAATCAGTTACAGTATGACTGAGGGCTAAGAAATGGACTCCAATTCAGAGACCATATTTTGACCTGTCAGAATGAGTTCTCAGGCAACATTCACTTGTGATTTATACTGAAGACCTAGGCACCAGAGAACATGCATTTCAGTTGCTGAGATTTTTCCTCACGGAAGACTCAGACATACTCTCTCTCTTTTCCCCAGAAAACACATTTTTTTCTAAATTTTCAAGAACACCATTAATGATTGTTCACTGATGACCTCACTTGACTCCCTACCAACTTCTGAGTAGAGAGCCTTGACCAACATTTTAGGTTTGATCAATTTGTTCTGTGTTTCTTCAGCTCTATGTGAAAAAACAAAGACTCTTTAAGGTTCTGTTGTAAGTTCCAATTTTCATACTAATATTTTGGAGATTTAATACATATATTCTTACATAAATTTGAATTTATAAATGGGAGGGAATGTTATCTCATTGACTGAGCAGCACCTAGAAGAAGGGGTGTTTGGGTATGAGTTGGTCAAATGCCTAAGAAATCATGTAGTTTTCATCATGTGATAAAATCCCTTAGAGACTGTATGAAATACAAGCTACATGAAGCCAAAGAAATATTGAGATGGAGGAAATACAAACTATCTGAAACTCAGGAAATGAGGAGTCCTGAAGGAACAAGCTATGATGAGAAACAGCATGTGGACATTTGTTACTTGTGTGCTTCCTGCTACCTAGGGAGGTTTGGATCTATTATTTGTCACCTATTTGAAACACACAAATATACCACAAGACTTGAACTTTAAAAATGTATCTTTTTAAGAATAATATTAAAGCCGGACTCTGGTGGCTCACACCTAAAATCCTAACTACTCAGGAGGCTGAGATCTAAGGACTCATTCAAAGCCAGCCTGGGCGGGAAACTCTATGAGACTCTTATCTCCAATTAACAACAAAATAGAAAGTGGAGCTGTGATTCAAGTGGTAGAGCACTAGCCTTGAGTAAAAGCAGCTCAGGGGCAGTGTCCAGGCCCTTGGACTCACACACACAAAAAATACTAAGAGTTTTAGCTAGGTGCTTGTGGTTTACACCTGTAATCCTAGCTACTCAAAATCTGACAGGCTTGTTCAAAGCCAGCCTAGACAGAAAAGTCCAAGAGACTGTTATCTCTAATATCAGCAAAAAGCCAGAAGTGGAGCTATGGCTCAAGTGCCAACCTTAAGCACAACCTTAAGCAGCATCTAGGACCTAAGTTAAAGCCCTGGGCCAGCACAAAATTTAAAAAAGAATACTAATTTTTTTTTAATGGCCAATAGTAAATATTGAGTTGGAAAAGTCCCATTTTCCTCACTGCACCACAAGGTAAACAACTTGAAAAGGGCTTAGGTGGCTCTACTTGTGAATAAAAGGATGAAACTAAACCCACTATGAAATAGCAGAGTTCTAAACTGAAATCCCAGACTGGCAGCAAAACCTTACTATTAGCACTGAAGTTATATAGGCCACATGATTGTTAAACTCCCAAGTCCAAGTCTAGCCTTAAGAAAAATGAGTGCACTAAAGTGGCAGGCCTGCTTTACAAAGGAGTCATTGTACAGGAAGCAATCTAGGAGTACTGTAAATATAGTTTCTTCAAAGCCTATTTCCATCCAGCTCTTTCAGAAATAGACACTGAGTACAAGGGTGGCTAAGCTTTCCAGGAAGCTTAGGCTTGCCTTTGTTACTCAGAGCAGTGTTCCAGCTGCTCCAGCCTTTGGAGAGGCCATCCTTCATGTCCTTCATTTCATTGTAGGCTAAGCTCTTGGGAGTGGACATCTGGCTTCTAAGCAGGCTAGTTTTGGTTGATTCTGTTGGTACCAAAAGAATTCAGTTAAGGGAATTTGAGATGGAAGGAGATACTTAGTTATAAACAATTTATTGGCTCCTTAAAAGAAGAATGCAACTTTAGTTTCCTAACATTCAGAGGTCAGATATGGTCTAGTCATAATTGAGTGCTTCAGTAATGCCTTGCTCTCTTTATCTAAATGAAAGTTGTGCTTCTCTTGGAAAAATCCATTCCCAGAGTCATTGAGATGGTTTAAAGTAGTTCCTTGCAGTTGTGGGAATGAGGCCCCCATTTCCTACTGGTTATAGGTCAGTTTGGGTGATTGGGGATAGAAGGGGAAGAAGTTTCCCATCTCCTGAGGGCACCACACATCACTTCCCATGTGGCACAGCTATCTTCAAAACAGCAATCTTTCATGGAACTCTTCTCATAGTTTATTATCTCTCTGGTTTTTTCTTCTGCCACCGAATAGAGAAAGTTTTTCCTTCTAAGGGATTTCATGTGATTGCGCTGGAGCCACCTAGAAAATGTTCCCTTTAGGTGAATACAACATAATTATGAGAAGGATGTTTCATCAACACTAAAGGTTGCAGAGTTTAGGGTTAACATCCTTGGTTAAGATGCTTTAGAAATCATTTTTTCATTATAATTATAATAATTATTATTATATTTATTTTTCTTTATAAAAATTTTGCCCACCATAGTTGCTGCTAGGCCTCTATTGACATTTCTTGAATGTTCTGTTATTCCTCTTAACTAGCAAGCAGGCATTTATCAAATATTGACAGACTGTGTACTTCAAAGGGTAAAGAGCCTGTGGACAAGACATCTTGACAAGTTTTCATATTTAATAACAGAAAAGCATATTATAAACGTGTTTTTCATAATTTAGAGTCACAAGGACCCAGGCCTTATGTAAGCATTTGTGAATGAAATGTACCCATGTTTTCATACGAGGGGATTCACCTTCTCATGCAAGAAATCAGAGATATTTGGAGTAATGTTTAGCTACTAATCTTCAAATGGTCTGTCTTTTTCACAGGTTAGTAATACCAGTGCTTCTCATGCATGGAGAAAGGAGTGTGTTATGCAGCCTCATTACTTTTCTAGGCAACAGAAGGTTACATAAGATTGGCTGTCTTTGTTAAGAAAGGTAAAAATTTCTTGGGATTTATGTCTATAAAAGAAAGTAATCAATGACCCACACAAGGCAGATGAACTTCTGCTGCACTGGCAGCCACATTGACCAGAATTATGAAGCAGAAACAATCAGATATACAGTTGCTCTCCAAGTCCCAAAATGCAAAACATTATTAGTCTCAAACTCTGTAAATACTGAATGAAAATACTTATCTGTATGTGAATTCAAGCATTTAACATTTCCCAAACTCTGTCTAGTCAGCACATTTTATCACTATTCTACACGAAACAGGAAATGAGAAGAAATGCAATGTATGCTTGCCTATCAACACCAAGCATCCCAAATTTGAGTGAAGTGATGAAAATAGCAAAAGGCCTCTAAAATGTTCTGACAAGTATCAAATAACAGCAGATCTAGTAAAACCCAGGTTTAACTGGAATAGACAAAGAAGGACTGGTAAAAGGGATGCAGCCATACAAGTGTCTTGGTATAGGAAACCTGATTGTCCCTATAGACCTAAGACACTCCTCCCCCGTACAAAGACCTCAGAACCAATTAGACATATTACAAAAGTGTGACTGAGTTACAGCAAGTGGCATGTTCCAGGAGCTTAAGGTTTCATGAGGTCAAAACCCTCCTTCCTCCTTTCTAGAAACATGGGGACACTCAACAGATAACAGTGGTAAAAGCCACCACATTCCTCCTAGCATTCTGGTTTGCAGAGACCTCTGCTGCTATCATAGGCAGAACTAATAGAGGACACTAGGAGACCCAAGGGCACCAGAACAATAAAAACAAAATAATACAAGGTTGTAAAAGTTAAATTGCATTGGAACCATAGCCCATAAAATCATTCATATATGCTAAATTTAAACAAAGTGACTGCTTCCCAAATTAAATATTTAAATAAGATCTAGAATCCTGAACATAAAAGACAAAATGTCCAGGGTCCTATACAAAAATCATTCATCCCATCAAGAACCTAGAAAATCACTCCTTGAATAAGGAAAAACAAAACAATCAAATAATGCCAACATCAATTTGAATCAGAAATTAGAATAATCTGACAAGGGTTTAAAAGAAGCTAACCATAAAAATGCTTTAAAGAGAATTACAAATGCTTCAAGAGAATTGCAAATTCTCTTGAAACAAATGAATAGAAAATAAAACTTACTTTAAAAAACCTTTGGTAAGTTTGAAAAAGAGAGGAGATACAAAAACGTTGATATCAATGAGTGGACATTAATACAGATCTCACAGTGACTGAAAAGGTATAATGAATGTTACCTCATAATTCTGAAAAAAATAGAAACAATGTGCCAATTTCTCCAAATCCACAAATTTCCAAAACTCAGACAAGATGAAATAGTAGATAAGGATAATCTTAAAACTACTATCAGTTGGATATACCAGTGGTTCATGCCTGTAATCTTAATTACTCAAGAGACTAGGATTATAGACCTGCATAATCACTGTTCAGAGCTAGCTCAGGCAAAAAGTTTATGCAACTCATTCCCAATATGGCCAGTAAAAAGCCAAGCTGGATGTGTAGCTCAAGTGGTAGAGCCCCAGCTAAGCAAGCAAAGCCAACCGAACCAATTATACCCTAAATTCAAACCTCAGAATCTGAATAAACAAGAAGTTATGGAGAGTTTGTATGTAAATGTAATCCCAGTACTCAAAAGACTAAGATAGAGGGATCATGAGTTCAAGGCTAGCTGTGCTGCATATAAAGATCCTGTTTCAAAAATTTGTAGAAATAGAATTTATAAGGAAAATTTTCTTAAAATTGAAATCTCTAGGTCCAAATGGCCCCTTGACAACTTTACCAAACATCTAAGAATTACATCAGCTTTTCCAGAAATAAAAAAGAAGGAACATTTCTCAACTCATTCAAGGAGGACAGTATCAAGCTTGGTGCCAAACCTGGTAAAAAAAAGGAGTATTAAAAAAGAAAGAAAAGAAAATTGGAAGCCACTAACTTTTATAAACATTCATATGAAAGTTCTCAACAAATTTCAAGCAAATAAAGCCTAGCAATATATTCAAACAATGATAAATTAGAAATGAACAGGAATATGAGATGTGTGAGGCTGCTTCAGCATTTGAAAATCAAATAATATCATCTACCACATCAACAGACCAAAGAAGAAAAGTCACTTATCAATTTCCTTAGTTAAACATTTGGCTGGAATTAAAGCCCATGTTAACAGAGAAAGTTATGCTGAACAGAAAAACCCAATCCCCAAAAGTTATATACTATAATTCCATTTATATAATATTTTTGGAAATGGTAACATGTTAGAACTAGAGAACTCAATGATTCCCAAAGTTTAGGGAACTTGAGAACTCAATGATTCCCAAAGGTTAGGGAAGAGTGTGCAGAAGAGATGGGTGTGGTTTTGAGAGGGTTTCATGAAAGGTCCTGTGATGGAATTGTACTCTACCTTAAATGTGATGGTGATACAAACCTACATGTGTGACAAAATTACAAATGGAAATAGTTGGACATACATACACACATATATAAATGAGCGTAAGAAAAACTGGGACAATCTGAATTAAAATCTATGAATTGTATCAATATTCATATACTAGTTTCTGTATTATAGTTATTTTGTAAGACATGAGCATGGGGCAGTAGGCCAAAAGGGTAGGTTTATGGGATCATGTCAATGTACAATTATCTTAATAAAAATTGCAAAGAAAAGATCTTTTGAGAGGCTGAGGGTAGTTTAACAGTAGAATGTCCAGAGTCTTGAGAAAACAATTGCCAGGTGCCAGTGGCTCATGTCTACAATCCTAGATACTCAGGAGGCTGAGCTCTAAGGTTCAAAGCCAGCAAGGGTAGGAAAGTTCACAAGACTCTTCAATTAACCTCCAAAAATACAGAAGTAGAGCTCAATGGTTCAAATGATAGAGCACTGAAAAACTAAAAAGCTCAGGAATAGTGCCCAAGCTTTGATTTCAAGCCCTAGAACTCACACATACACATACACACAGACATAGACATGCAAACAACACAGACACACACACACACACACACACACAAATCAATAGCAGGGCACCAGTGTTCATGCTTGTAACTCTAGCTACTTAGGAGGCAGACATGTGAGGAACAGGATTTGAAGCCAGCTGAAGCAGAGAAATCCTCGAGACTCTCTCCAATTAATAAGTAGAATCCAGACAGGAGTCACAGCTCAAAGGGATAGAGTGCCAGCTGTGAGTGAAAAGTGAAAACATGAGGTCCTAAATTCAAGCTCCAGTACTAGCATAAAACAAAGCAAAATGAAACAAAACAAATCTCCCCCCCCCCCATAGACACACACACACACACACACACAGGTTTGGGGCTTAAAAATATACTACATGAGTTTGATTTGAGTGTCTTTCATTGAAGAAGAAGAAAAGGCAATAAAAGGGTCAACTGATACCTGCATGGAGGATTTTCTTTTTTGGAATGTTTTGATTTGGAAGGTCCCATTGTACTTTCAACATATTTAGGGGTAATTCAACTGCTGAGTTAACATCAAGCTGAGGCTTTGCACTGTCTTCTGAAACCATTAAAGAGATTTCCTTTTGATGCCTGTTTTGATTTAGATAAAAAATAGATCAAGGAAGAGAAGAAATAAAAAAAGGAAGAGGAGAAGAAAAAAAGAATTTCCATCAAGAAGAAAGAAGTCAATATATTAATATTGAGCATTGTACACTTAAATTAGTACTCCTCCTTCTTTGGGCTAATATAAGAATAGTTATGGAAGAGGTGACACTCTCGAAAAGAAATGTTTGTATTACCTGAATCACATAATTGTAACCCCTCTGTAGATTACCTTTACAATAAAAATGAATTATAAAAAACCCCAACAGTTATAGCCAGATGCCAGTGGTTCACGCCTGTAATCCTAGTGACTTGGGAGATTTGAGATCTGAGGATTACAGTTCAAAGCCAGCCCAGGCAGGAAAGTCTGTGAGGCTCTTATCTTCAATAAACTACTCAGAAAATGCTGGAAGTGCATTGTGGCTTAAGTGGTAGAGTGCTAGCCTTGAGCAAAAGAAGCTCAGGAACAGCACCCAAATCCTGAGTTCAAGCTCCAGGACCAACACACACACACACACACACACACACACACACACACACACACACACACACACACACACACACACACACACACACACACACACACACACACACAGATGGGGGGGGGGAACAGGCATCAACTGCAGAAGGCTGGTATAACAATTCATAGGGTACATAATAACATTATAGAAACTGTTTATGTGTGCATGCTAGCTTTGAGGCTTAAATTCAGTCCAGGGCACTATCCCTTAGTTTTTTGCTCAAGACCAGTCCTCTACCAAGTGAGCCACACCTCTATTTCCAGGGTTTTGTTTTTTTTGGGGGGGGGGTGGGTTGTCAGTTGTTGCTTGAACTCTGGGGGCTAGGTGTTGTCCCTGAGCTCTTCAGTTTAAGGCTAGCCCTCTAGCCCTTGAGCCACAGTGCCACTTCTGGTTTTCTAGTGGCTAATTGGATATAATAGTCTCATGGATTTTCCTGCCCAGTCTGGCTTTGAATTTCGATCGATCCTCACATCTCAGCCTCTTGAAAAGCTAGGATTACAAGCATGAGTCACCAGCGCCTGGCTGCTTCTAGCTTATTACTGATTAATTGGATATAAGAGTCTTACAGACTTTTTGGCCTGGACTGGCTTTAAACCTCCATACTCAGATTTCAACCTCCTGAATAACTAGGATTATAGGTATGAGCCACCAGGGCCCATCAGGAACTGGGTCTTGAACTCAGGACCTGAGTGTTGTCCCTGAGTGTCTTTATGCTCAAGACAAGGGCTCTGTCACTTGAGCCACAGCACCACTTCTGGCATTTTCTGAGTAGTTTATCGGAGGTAAGAGTCTCACAGACTTCCCTGCCCATGCTGGCTCTGAACTGCTATCCTCAGATCTTAGTCTCCTGAGTAGCGAGGATTACAGGCATGAGCCACCAGCTCCAGGTTAGAAACTTATTTCCTTAACCAAACCATAAACCAACAGGTTCTTCTAAAAGCTGGAGAAAGTAAACTCCTTGTCTTGGATCTCCCATATCAAGAAGAGAACATGAAGAAACAATCTGGATAAGATCTAGATCAGAAGCAATCCAGAAATGCTAGAGTATTTCCTCAGACATTTCTTTCTTTGAAGCTCTGAACTCAGTAGCAACACAAAGGAAAGTTTCTGGAACAAACTCAAACACTGTTAACTGTGCTCTCCTCCTTCACAGTTCCCCACCCACCCACTCCTCCTAGTGACTTCATATGCCATAAACCTTTGTACCCGAACCCACACTGTGTGGCCCTTGGCAGAAAAGACAGAGCTTGCATGTACAAATGCACCATGCTCGTTCTCAAAATATTTCAAGAAAGACATGACAAGTGTTGGAATTTTCTCGCCTATGGAAAGCTAGAAAATTTTGTTAACCATCATCTGTCCCATCACGGCTTGGGCTGGAGGCCGTTGTCCACCCTAGGTGATAGAGAATATGAAGTACATAAGCCAGTGGTTATTCATTAATTACTCTCCTTCCCTAAAGAAAAATTATAACTTCATAAACTATATAATTATTTCACTATAAATCTCTCAAAGCATTTCAGAAGGGGGAAGTATCCAGGAGAGCTGGTAGAGCCTGAGAGGATCCTGAATGATGGGGAGATGAGGAAGTGAGACCAGCTTACTTGTTGTCTCCTTCCTTGTCTGCATTGTACCACCAGTCCATAACTAAGGACTCCGAATAGAGGCTTTGCACCTTCTGCAGGTCACTGTACCCTTTCTCCATTTCCTGAACCAAAAGAATCAGATCTTCACTCTGTTGGAAGGAGAAGTGAATAACTTACCAGGTTGTAAGAGTTCAAATTTCAAACATTTTAAACAACAACAACAAAAAACTATACTAGGAAAAGAATCCAATTTCATATTACTCTTCCATTTTACTCATATTTTACTCATACTACTCATTCCATTTTCAACCAGCTCCATGTGGACATATAATAAAACTGAACTTACATAAAGTGTGCTGCTTGAAAAGTTTTGACATTCACATCTGTGAAATCATTATGAACAAGATAATGACTATATCCATCAGTCCCCCAAAGTTCTCTTTTGTAAACTTGCCCTCCTTCCTACTTTCCAAGGAACCTCTCTTCCCAGTTCCCAAGGAACTCCTCAGTGTTCTGTCACTACACATTACTTTTGATATTTTCTAGAATTTTATATAAATGGGACCACACAACAAATACCCTTTCCTTGTGTGGCTTCTTTCACTCACATAATAATTTTGAGATTTTTCTCAGGTTGCAGTGTGAATCAACAGTTCATTTTTTTTTTTTTGCTGAGTAGTATTCTATTACCTATAAAAATTTATTCATTCATTCGCCCATTGATGGGATAGCTGAGCTTTTTCCAGGATATTATAAATAAAGCTATGAACATTTGTTTTCAAGTTTTTGTATGAACATCTGCTTCCACTGCTTATGAGGAAACTAGGAGTGAAATAATTAGAGTAATTAGAATAATTGGTAATTTCAAACATTTGGCAAATTGAAACTCTTTTCTAACAGGTAGTAACTGTTTACATTCCCATCTGTAATAAGACCTTTAGTTCCTCCACATCCTTGCAAATACTGGGTAGAGTTAGTTATTTCGAATTTAGCCATTTTGATATTGTACAACAGTATCTATTCATGCTTTTGATGTACATTGCTCTAATTTGTTAACATTCCTGTTCTTATTCATTTTTCATACATCCTTTTTGTCATTGTTTTGCTTTGTTTTTTTCATTGTGGTTGTTTTGCTTTTTTATATTTGTTTGAGACAGGATCTTATTTAGTTAGCCCAGGCTGGCTTTGACCTACCTCTGCCTCCCTCCCAAGTGCTGGGATCATAGGTGTATGCCACCATCAAACTTTTTATATATTACTGAATGATTTGCTATATTTTGTTTAGATATTTTTTTGCATCTCTATGTATGAGGTATATTAGTCTATAAAAATGTTTTTGTGAGGTTTTTGTCTTGGTAATATTAGATTCATAGAATGAGTTGAGAGAGAGTCCCTCTTCTCAAGTTTCTGAAAGATGTTGTTTGGAATCAACATTTTAGGTGGCTCTGGGAACCAAAGCCAAGGGCTAGCACATGCTACACAATCACTTTATCACTGAGCTATACTTGCAACCCTGGAATTTATATGTTCTTTTTAAATGTTTGTTTCAAGTCAGCAGTGAAGTCATCTGGGACTGGAATCTCCTCTGTGGAAAAGACATTAACTACAAAATTCATTTCTTTGATAAATGTATGGTGACTTTCATTTTTTGTGAATTTAAGTTTTCACTCTCTGAGACAAATGTCCAAAGGATCAGGTATCAGGTCATCTAATAATTAAATGTCTGGTTTGCAGGGAAATTGTCAGACTGTTTTTCATAGTACCTGCCACTTTACATTCCTTACAACACTGTGGTCTGGTTTCTCTTTATTCTTTCCAGCATTCAGTTTTGTCATGGTTTTTACATTTGGTCATTGTGACAGATGTGTAACAATTATATCACGGTGATTCAGTTGCTTTCCTCTATGGCTAAAGATGCTGAATTTCTTAGATGAAATGGCCTTATATGTTCTACCTCTTTTTTCACTGGACAGTTTATTTTTAACTGTTGAGCTTCAAGAGTTCTTTATATATTCTATATTGGTTTGTATGTACTTTCTACAAGTTAGTAATATCTTTACATTCTTTTAACAGACTCAGTTCATTTGGATAAAGTCTACTTTATTAATCTTTCATTTTATGCTTTAGGTGTCTAGACTAATAATTCTATACCTTGCAAAAGGATCTCACAATTTTTCTCATATTTCTTTCTAGAAATTTTATAGTTTTACTTTTAAGTCTATGACCCATTTTACATTAATATTTGCATGAGGCCTAAAGTTTAGGTTGAGTTTCATTATTTTGCATATGGATGTCCACTTGTTCCAGTTGAAAGGCTATCTTTCCTCCACTGATTGCTTGTGTGCTTTTGTAAAAAATCAACTGGGCAAGTTAAGAGTATATTGTTATGAATGTTCAATTTGCCATATTGTCTTAATTAATGTAGATACATAATACACTGTATCAGTGCTTTTCCCCCCTCATTCTATTATCCTGCAACCCATCTTGTAATATTTGAAGATACCAGATATTGCCAATTTTACTTTGATGAATGGTGGGTATTTTTGTTTTGCCATAATAATTTTTGAGGTTTGTTCTAGGATGCAGCTTGATAGGAAATGTACTCATTACCTTGCTCATGTAACTGTAACCCCTATGTACAGTATTTTTACACTAAAAACATTTAAAAATAGGATGCAATTAAATTACTTAAAAATGGTTTGTTCATTCAGGACTGTGTTTATTTTCTATTACTGAGATAAGACCCTTCTGTATATTCTGCCTAACTCTGAAAAGACTGGGAGGTTTTCTCATCTAGCTGATGAAGCAATTATTATTCCTAGTTTTGGGTGATCTCAGAGCACTGTGCTCTCTGACCTTGGACGATTATTTTCCAAGTCTCAGATAGTTTCCTCAAGCAACACTGATTGGTGCTTTGGCTTATGCTGTGAGAATGATTTGCATTTAATGTCATTCCTCAGGGCAAACAATGAAAAAAACCCATAGTCCTTTCTGGAAGAGGAACTTTAAAATATATTATCTTTAGGCCAGGATTAGAGAGTTGGAGAAGAAAGTTTTATTTATTTTTTCCTATTAGCTTATCAGAATAAATTGCTTTGTCAGATGGCCACATGGTTATATAGTCTGGGAAATTAGAAGACATCCACTTAACATCTGAAAATTTTGAGTTTCCTGCGTATAACAATGGTTAAAAACTTTATATATGGTGGGCTGGCTCAGTGGTAAAGCACTTGCTTTGCATGCCTGAGGCCCTGGGTTCGATTCCTCAGCACCACATAAGCAAAAAGAAAAAAGCCGGAAGTGGCGCTGTGGCTCAAGTGGTAGAGTGCTAGCCTTGAGCTGAAGAGCTGAGGGACAGCGCCCAGGCCCAGAGTTCAGGCCCCACAACTGGACCCCTTCCCCCCCCACAAAAAAACAAAATCAAAACCAAAAACTTTATATATGGGCCAGGTGCCAGTGGCTCATGCCTATAATCCTAGCTACTAGCAAGCTAAGTTCAAGTGGTAGAGCACTAACTTTGAATAAAAAAGCTTAGGGACAGCATCAAGACCCTGAGTTCAAGCCCCAGTACTGGCATCAAAAACAAAATTTAAGAAAAATCCTTTCTGGGCACTGGTGGCTCACATCTGTAATCCTAGCTACTCAGAAGGCTGAGATTTGAAGACTGAGGTTCAAAGCCAGCTCAGGCAGGAAAGCCTATGAGACTCTTCTAATTAACCACCCCCAAACCAGAAGTGGAGTTGTGGCTCAAGTGGTAGAGTACCAGTCTTGAGCACAAAAGCTCAGGGACAGAGCCCAGGTCCTGAGGTCAAGCCCTAGAACTTGCATGCACACACACAAATCCTTCACATAAGGACTCCAGTATCCTTTTAAAGAACTTTCTTAAGTAAAGTAATCCAGACCCAAAGAAACATAGGTCCCATGGTTTCCCTTTCTTGCAATAATTAGTATACATCTAGGATAATCTTAGCAGATGAGCAGAATAGCTCAATAGCTATGTACATATGACCATATAAGATTATGCTAAGTGAAGTTAACTCTAAGACATGGACACAAGAGGTTTTTCTTTGTTGTTGTTTAATGTTTTTAATGTGATTTTTGTTTCTTTTGTATGTTTTCCCCTCTATGGTATATCCCCTCTTGTCACTGTATTTGATTTTGGTATCCTGGTATTGAATATTTGTTTATTTGAATTAGGGAAAGGAAGGGGAACAACAGAATGGTAAGACAAAGAACCAATGCAACAAGACAATGTTGGAAGTGACATATACAACTTGGGGCTAGGGAGGGTGTGGGGGAGGGAAAGTAGGAGAAAAATGAGGGAAGGGGTAACAAGTTTGACAAGAAATGTACTTATTACCTTACTTATATAACTGTAACCCCTCTGTACACCACTTTGAAAAAAAAGAATTATAATTTGAGGAAATAAAACAAAAAAAAAACCTTCTTTTTTGCTTGGACACTTTTGCTCAAGGCTAACACTCTGCCACTTGAGCCATAGCACCACTTCTGGCTTTTTCTGTGTATGTGGTACTGAGGAATTGAATCCAGGGCTTCATTCATGCTAGGCAAGTACTCTTCCACTAAGCCACATTCCCAGCCTCTCCAGGAGCTAACATTTGAGAAAATATTGATAATTGTTGAATATCAGTGATGTTTACATTGGGGTCCATATACTTCTGTATATGTTTGAAAGTTTCCATAATAACAAAAAAAAACAAACAAAAAATAAGAAAAATAAACGAAGATGTCTAGGCCTCTCTATATTTATACTCTGACTTATTGCTACAAATAAGGAGCTTGGATCCCACATTTTCACAAGTTCCCTAGCTCAGGCAATCCTTGGACTACATTTTGAGAAACACTAGTATATTCATTGTCAACCAATTCATTTGCTTGACTTAGTTTCCTTTGTGGTTGAGGTTTTCTCAGCTAAGATGATAAACATTGCTTGCTCCGATCAGCAAAGCCTTACCTGAACCACCTCCTGTGGTGTCGGATCCTTGCAGCCAAAATTGTAAGAATGGAATTCTCCTCCAGTCAAAGAAGCAAGCTCTTTCAAAAACACATTTGCAATCTCATCATTGTAACTGAAGGAGATGGTATGAATAGGAATTTTCTGATAAACTTTAACTTGATCTATCACCATTTTTGATGGCTAAAAGAATAAGAAAGAAAAAAGTATGATGGGAAAATCCTTAGTATTTGCCATGTGATGAAATTTAGAACTGGTAAATCCTTGTACAATTGTGGTGGCCTTTTGTCAACATGTCAATTCAATTTGGCAAACAAATATTGCCGGACAGCAATAGGCCCTGGTCCTTGATCTCTGAGGTGTCACACTCCTACAGAAAAAAGTTAGGAGAGTTGTCAAAGGAATTCACCAACTTTAGGTACATGTAAACCTGATGCCTGCTGTTAAGGTGTTGGGCTATGCTTTAGACCACTGAAAGTACTGGGGTCAAAGCCCATGGATAGAGCATCCTGGTCCATTGGTGGTACACAGAATGGGACCCCGAATTCTCAACATGGCTTCCAAAATATCTCCACCAAAAAAGAAACTTTCGGCTTCTGATATGCCATGGCATTTTTGCCTCTCACAGAAGATGAGAGTTGAGACATATATTTAAAGGTTCCTCCATGTGCTAGGAATTCATAATTAAGTGCTGTTATCTTATGAGGTGGTTATTAAAATAATGATTAGTTGCCCAACTACTATATCCATTCATATTTGTTCTTTCTCCTCCTCTCCATCTTCTTCTCCCTCTGTCTCTCTTGATGGCTCCTCACTTGGTTGCTCACTTTCTTTCTCTTTTAAACTATTACAGCCTTGTTTTTCTTTTTATAGCAATAATATGCTGTTTAAAAAAATGAAAATACAAACAGACAACAATAACACACACACACTTCACTTTTCTAGATAATTATGCAGCAGTATGTCATGCTACCTACTTCAGGCCAATGAGATATAGGGTGAAGTCCCCAGGGAATTCCCTTTGTCCAATTAAAAGATAAGAAAATATTTAAGAAATAATAGATAGATAGATAGATAAATAAATAATAAAAAGAGACTAATGTCCTTCCCCTTCTTCCTGCCTGGTAAATGGTCTCTCTTCTGGATGAGAAATAGTTAGGTTGTGACCATGGGGATGGAAATCATAAACAAAGATGGTAGAACACAGGGATAAAAGGAAGCCTCCTTTCTAGGAGACATCCTTGATAGCTATACTACCTGTACTACCTGACACTACTTCTTACCCATGGATACATTGACCTTCTCAAGTTGTCTCATTCATCATTTGTCTGATACTTTGTCTTTGCTCGATTAATGTGCACCAGTAATGGACAACTAGATGTATAGGCTACATATAAAAATAGAGAAACTGAGACTCAGCGAGATTAACTTTTCTACTGTTACTAAGCTCTTAAGTGATAAGACTAGACTACCAAATTTTGGAACTAGATTATATCCACAATTTGTTATTCTGGTGTGCAATAAAGATAGTCTCTCCAGGAGGATCAACTCTCAGTAAACAAAACTCAACACCCAGAAAAGGAGATTTCCCCTAACAACTTCCTCTTTATCACTACAGACCAGCTGAGAAGCTTTAGAAATGACCTCCAATTGTTCTGGCTTCCTTCCTCTGGGTGTCAGAGTGCCAGCAGTCCCTCTTTGATGACCTAACTTGTTGGCTCTTTCAACCAGTTCCTATCCTCTACCTGTAGTTGCTACCTTTTGATCTTTAACTTTTCCTCAAATAGTTTTCGATGGAGCCCTGGGAAGACAGAGTGATGGATGAGAAGGGACTCTGGACTCACCACTGCTAGCCTTGAGCATCTCACACTCTGCCCAGGGAAGAAGCTGGATTACACAAGTCCTAGTTTTGTACAAGCCATCACTTATACACAGCTTCAGTCTCTGAATCCAATCTTTCCAGCCTCAAGCCCGTGCTTAAACATAAGTTCCTCTCTTGTGACCATTAGCTGGTTTCTTTTTTAAAAATTTTTATTGTAAAAGTGAAGTACAGAGGGGTTACAGGCCAGGTAATGAGTATATTTCTTTTTGAACAGGGTCATCACTGGTTTCCTAACGAAACACCAACCTTAATCTAGCTGAAAGCTAGTCCAATTCTTCTTGTCTACTGAAAGAATGGAGCTGACTCATTTTCCTTCAACTCAGTTTCCCTTCCTGAGCACTTTCTAGGAGCTATGCTTATACTCTCTCCATGACGCTTCTCTTACAATCCTTGGAGATAAGTTCTATTATTAGGCTCATTTCTTACCTGGGACTTCCAACTTCTGCTCCTCTGACTGACATACCAGACAAGAGTGAGAGCTAAATTCTACTAACTGGATGGACACAAAGTTGCCATGAACTTATTCCTATATTGGCTCACAACTGAGATATCAGTACCTAGCATGTAGATGTCAGATACTGTAGGCAGCATTTCCACCTATTCATATGCTACCTGGCACCGTATATGTATGTGCTCATTGTCTCATCTCCACTAAAATATAAGCTTCACAGAGGACAAGCACCTTGTCTATCTTGTCCATTTCTGAATTCCCAGGCTGATAGCAGTATCTAGCCTAAACATGTTATTAAATAAATACTTGTAAAATGTCCAGATAAAGATTCATTATATACAAAAACTGCTTTGTTAAATGGCAAAAAATATTCAATACATATCCTAGAAATTAAGGAAAGTGAGGGAAGGAGTGGGTTGGGAGGGGTGGGTGAGAATGTTGAAAGGGGTTACATTGATCAAGATGTATTTGTAAACTGTTTGTTGAATGGCAACTCTTTTGTACAACTACTTAAAGATAATAAATACATTAAAAATTTTGTGAAATGCCTTCACAGGAATATCATCTGTGTGTGAGAAGAGAGGCTTAGCTCTAAGATGAGAATACATGAGAATTTACTAGAGGGCACTTGCCCAAGGTCATTTAGAGGGATGGTGCTAAGGATAAACTTCTGATCCAGGTGTCTATTAAGTAATTTCCATCACTCCATACAGTTAAAGAGCACATGAGAAACCATTAAGTGCATCACAGTATGCTTCCAAACACTTAGCCCCAGGTAGCATCATTGTGCTAAGCTGCTATGATACTCCAGTGCCTCTGACAGTGTTAGAAAGCTGGGAAGGAGAGCAGGGGTGTCTGTTAGGATGGAGCAAGCTCCATCCCTGCAGTGGAAGGAGCCACAATCCTTCTGCCCCTGAGAATTCCTATAGCTGATTTACAACCCCAGAGTACTAAATAGACTCAGCAGGTTGTCAAAAACTTTTCACAACTACAGCTTGGTTCACTCTGACTCTTTCCAGCTAGAAGCTCCCAGGTCTGTGGGTCTAGCCCTTATGAAGCTGTGAAGAAACCTTCCTCAGCCCTGAACTTCCTCAGACACTTTTCACAGAGGCTGCCAGTTCTCTTCAATCCTCAGATGAGGCCAAGTACCACAGATATACAGCCAGAATCCCTTCCAAAGGCATCAACCTGGAGTGGCAGAAAACAGCTCATCTTCACTGAAGAAGTTCTATGCAGGTTGATGGTCCTGGGCATTCTCCCATTTTCTTGACTCCTACTAGGGCAAGTCCATGGTATCAAAGTAGTTCCGAAATAATCACAGCCAAAACTGGCCTGGGCTTCTCCAAGTAGATTCTATCCTATGTCCATGCTCGCCAAAGGATATCTGTCTAATATGAATTTGATTTCTTTGGGAGGATTATAGTTCAAGGCCAGCCCTGGGTAGTTATGAGACCACATCTCACCCAACAATCAGGGCAGCTCAAGTGTTAAAATGCCTATCAAGTTCATTCCTCACTAAAAGGAAGAAAGAAAAAGATACTGGTAATGTTAGTTGGTGAACTTCTACTTGGTGAACTGGAATGAGAGGAAGAATTTTTCTTAATCTTGTAATAAATAATTCTGTGAATGGATTATCATTTAAAAATTTAGCAAGGGGCTGGGAAGGTAGCTCAGTGGTAGAGCGCTTGCCTTGCATGAATGAGGTCCTGGGTTCAATTCCTCAGTACCACACAAGCAGAAAAAGCTGGAAGTGGCACTGTGGCTCAAGTGGTAGAGCGCTAGCCTTGAGCTGAAGAGCTGATGGACAGCACCCAGACCAGAGTTCAGGCCTCACAACCGACCAACAATAAATAAATAAATAAATAATTTAGCAAAAAATAATTTGAAAGTAAAGCTTTACTAAATCCATGAAATGAAGAACAATGAAGGACTTACCTCTCCCCTTTGGGCCTAATCTTTCTGTGTATCTAAAGATGGAATATGAAGGGTTGACTCCTGCTTTATTCCCCCAGGTCAAGCAAAATACCAAGTGCTCAAGTACTCAACCAAAAGCAGGTCATTCTGATCTTGGTTTAGCTGAAAGTTCCCTCATCCCAGGCAGAGCATCCATTCTGGGTCTGAGGTGCCCTTGGCCCCCAAGAGATCATACCCTAGCACCCAACCGTGGCTCCCAAGAGATCAGCCTATTTTTTTTACTTCCTTGTTAAGACACATATAAGCCCAATCCCAAATCCACCCCATTCAGACAATCTCCATTCCCACAGGAAAGTTACTTTGCCTTGCTACTATACCTCAATAAGCACAGTCTTAGCCTGTATAGACTGAATCTGGCCTTTTTCTTTCTCCATTTTTCCTAACAAACACCTCTGATGAATTCATCATTATTGGGGAAAAAAATGTATGTTGCATATTAGATTTTAAAAAAAAGCAGACTATCAAGTTGAATTATGAGTGGTTTACATTTTTTTCTTTTGTAGTGCTTTTTAAAGCATTGCCCATAGTCTAAACAACATTTTTTAATATGTGAATCAGACCTAAAGAGACAAAGGTTACACACTCTCTCTTATACATGGAAGCTAGAATTAGTTCATAAATATGTAGTAAGTACTTTGGGAGGTATGCAAGTATATACAAATGTATTAATTGAAATGCAGTAGATTAAGGGGGAGAAGCCAAACAGCATAATTCCTTTAAAAGGCTAAATCAGAGGTCAACAAAATAAACATAAGGAAATGGGTACTTAAAAAGGGTAGGGCAGAGTCAAGGGGAAGGGATAGACAAAGAAGAGAAGAAAGGGAAAAAAGAGTAAAAAGTTAAATGAATATCCTAAAAAAATTAAGAAAAGTGGGGGAAAAGTTGAGGAGGGGTGAGAATGTTCAAAGGGGTGACATTGACCAAGGCTCATAATATTCATAAATTGCTTTGTTTGCATTGTTGAATGGCAATTCCTTTGTACAACTCCTTAAAAATTAAACACACAGACATACACAGATTTCTAAGAAAGAAAAGACCTTGCTCAGACCACTCTGAAATTGTAACGCTTATCTTTCCCAACTTGGATCTGCCCTCGTGTTTCTTAGAACTCCATGACATCTCAGCACCCACAGGTGTACAAACAGCAGAACTCCAAAGCCTGCTTGCTCCTTGAGATTTAAATTTTGATCTATACATAATTATGATAAACCAGAAAGGAGTGATCAGATTCTTTTCTGCCTTGTTTCCACCTTTCCTTTTCCCATCCTCTGCTTCCAAACTGGTCACCAAGTGCTGTTGTAATCTCATCTCTAGAGACAGTCCTCTCCTCCCCATTCCCTCTTCTCCTACCAAAGGCTGGGGGGGAGGCCTTATTAGCCCTTGTCAAATTCAGCAGCAAGCAGCGCTGGCAGTTAGCCTGTACCAGCCACTGCTGAGACATGTTTCCAAAATATGATAAGTAGGACATACCACACTTCTGAGAGTTCTCATGGTAGTGACGTCTACATTCAAGGACTTTCACAACCTCCTCCAATCTACCTTTCTCACCTCAGCATGGATACTCCTCTGTTTCTACTCCTGTGTACCCACGGTATCATTCATCTCCTCTCCTCTCCTCACAAAACTGCTTCTCCCCTTTCTAGATACAGCTCAAATTTCCCTTCTTAGGTAAAACCTTCCCTCTCCATCTCCTTTTATCACAATCCATCTCTCTACTTCCAGTCATAGCACAGGCAACTCTGATCCTTGCATTGCATCCTCTAACAGCAAATATCTAGCACATTCCCCCCTAATACATAAACTTCCCTGAAGCAGGGTGAGATATGACTCATCTTTGTAATCTTAAATCATGGCATCACACAAGAAATGTAAGAAAGATACAATAAACTCCTTTCAAAGAGAAAATATAGTGAAGTTGATAGGATATCGTTCAACATAAAATTTCACTTTATACATTACCTCTCAGCTATAAATCTAAGCCTGTGGTAAAATCCAGTTGCTCCACTATATAATCCCTGAACTGACACAAGATATTTTAGAATATTTGCCTGGCAGTCTGCATATATAAACATCTTACAAGGGAGGATACAAATTGATACTAATTCACTTTAGCAGTTGATTTACATTGTGTTGGCCTGGAAAATCCTTGTATTTATATAATGCCTAGAGCACTAGTCTTTCATTCAGAAATCAAAAAAGAAGCTGAACAGACTCCTCTAAAACTTTTCAAATACTTTCAGTCAGGCTAAGTGAACAAAGAACATTTCACCAGAAAGGCTTGTTTTTGTTTAAATGAGGACTAAGCTAAAATCAGGGGTAGAAGCAAGGACATTGCACAGTGACATGTTTAGATTGAATTCTCAGAGGAAAGACAATCTCCTTGCTTTTAGGTTTGTAGTAATATAAACTAGTGCTCATTGGAAGGCAAACATCTTTTCTGGGATTGGTCTCTAGGCCCATGGGTGTGTACCACATTAAGCAGAAAACTTTCACCATCACATAAACATCCATTCATCTTTGTTATGGAAGACAAAGGAATTCCTCAGTGTATTTTCTCACCTTAGATCTGGGTCCCTAAGCCAAAGTATCTCAGCAGCTTTTTGAGGATAATTGTAAAGGTCCCCAAACCCATTCTCAGCAGTCATTTTCAGAGTATTGAAGAGACTCTCTTTGTTCCCAGCTTTGATAAGTACCTGATCAGGTCTCCCGTCTGTCAAAAGGTAAATTACTTGTGTTTCTTTGTCAGCAAAAGCAATTTTCAAGGCATTAAGAGTATTTGTGGAGCTTCCAACCTTACAAGAGGAAAAAAAATAGAGAAATACTAAAAAAAAGATCCACAAACAAGTAAAATTTAGTTTCTGCTTAGGAAAGGGGCTTATGAAATAAAGGGTAAATTAAAATCATAATGAGAAAATAATTTAAATTCAGAGATTCTAAGAAACTAGACCTGGTGTACTAAAGTCTCTACCCAGGCAATCCAAGGACCACAAGAGACTATAGATTTCCTGTCTTGACAGAGATCTGAATGCAATTTTATATTTATATGTTTCTATGTGAGTTGTTAACTCAGTTACAGCTCACCAGCTGTCAACACAGCTTAAACATGCAGCTTGAATATACCCTGGTGGGATCATATTTATTTCAAACCTGATTTATTCATGACACCCAATATTTAAGTGTGTGGTACCATTAACAACCTAATAATGCACACATGAATATATCTAACAAAACATGAATCTTTCCTGGTTGTGGTGAAACATGTACCTCCAAGTATCTGGACACACTGCAAGGTCTTATGTGAATGCATGGTCTTAAGTGAGGAACTGTAAGTGTTCTCCTTTACGTATGTAAATAAATAAACAAATACAACAGGCACTCTGTATCCAAGGTTTCTATATCCACAATTGAACTAAACAGGATAAAAAATTTTGGAAAAAAATCAAACTATACTGAATATATATAGAACTTTTTCATACCATTATTTCCCAATCAATACAATACAGTAATTCTTCACATAGCATTTACATTATATTTAGTGGGATGTCATCTAAGGATGATATACAGCTTACAAAAGGATACACATGGGCTCTATGCAAGCACTGACCCATTTTACACAGAAGAGACTTGAACATCTGCAGATTCTGGGATCCATGGGGTATGTGTGTGAGGTCCTGGAAACAATTCCTCAGGGAAAACTATACTCATTCCTGAGGGAAAACTATACTCATCAAAATCAAAACTGATCGCAGGAGACAAGTTAGAGCTCATTCTCTCTCTTATATATAACATCTATCACAATACTATCTATAGTTTTTCATGGAAAAAAGAAGAAACATATAGATATATGTGTATATATATTTATACATATATAATTTGTCAAAAGAAATTAATGGCATGTTTTTAGAAACTTCTCCAATCATGTTAAACAATTATAAATGAGAAAAGTTCTTTAATGCTTCATCATTATAAAAAGGAATGAATTTTCAGAGAAATGCAAATTCACTGGAATGTGCTTTCCTTAATATGAAAAAAACAATTCTTTCCATTAAATATCATTAGACAGCTATTGTTAATATCATTTGACATCTCCAATTACCTCTGTCTGGACTTTGAAATTTATAAAAATTTATTGCAGTCTTCCCCCTCATCGAGACTCTATTATTAGTTCTACTTCAGTTGTAAGCAAGAAAACCAACCATGGCTGATTTAAGCTAAAAGGAATTTATGAAAAAGACTTTGGGATGGCTGACAGTATTAACAAGCTGGCAGGAGAACTAAGCCTGGGACCTCACACCAAGAACAAGGATCCAATTCTGCTGTAGTGTTGCCTGGTGGGATCCCTACTACAATCAAACACCAGATGCTGTGTCTTGCCTCACCGGTCCTGGAAGTGTCAGACATGAGATGGACCAGCAGCCCGTCCCTCTGCCACCCCTGGAGCTACATCAGTCATCACTGCCCTCCTCTCCCTGCTAGGCAGACCATCTGGAATTCTCATCTCTCAGTTCAAGGCTGGTGGTGGTGCCTGGTTCACATTACTCACACCTTAGGTGAGAACTTTCAGCTTCCTATTGAAGCTGAAGGTGAACAGCCTTGGTCTCCTCTACCATGAATCTGCATAAGAATAGAGTAGAGATTTATGGCCTGGAATGATAAATCTCCTGCACATATCCAAATCCCTACCTAAGATGTCTCTTAGGCCATACCATAAGCCAGAGATGCCTTCTCCATTTGAGTTTCTCAGACTTTGTCACAAGTGGGAAATCCCTAACTAATCCAATTGCTCTTACCCCAGCCTCCATCATTTGGGTTTACTCCTTTTCATTCCAGTGAATATTCTTAAGTAAAAAAATTCCATGTGACAAGACATTTTTCAACATCTAGAACACAGCTTACAAACCCAGCCCAACTCTGTGACTTAAGGGGGATTCACAGGCCTAAAAATACCATGTTAAAGCTTCCACAGACTATGTCTAGCATAGGACATATCTTGCTAAGTGAGTAACTGAAGACAGTTCATGGTAGAGATGGCAGGGAAGACAACTGAAGGACAAGTAGGAGAGTGAGGAGGCAAACATAGAAAACATAATGTGTGCTCCTGACTCCTATTTTTCTCAGGATGGATAAGTAATTCTATACTTGAAAGCCCATTTGATAAGAGAGGCTGGAAAAGTATCAATGACAATGATAATCATAAAAACATCATCTATGGAGCATATACTAGGTTCAGTATTTACTTTTCCTGCATTTTCACTCTGTGAAATATTAACACTTATAACTTCAGAAACCTCTGCCCAGTCCCCCAAGGTTACCCAGAAAAAAATAGGTGGCTCAGGGATATTCCTTTGCCCTTTCACAGCACAAAGCAGGGACTGAGTGTGTGCCTATATAGCATGAGTTGGCTCAAAACACTAAACACTCAGAACAAACTCCTACAAATGTAAACCAGAATGAACATGATAAACCTAAACAGAGACTGTCTGCTAAATGAGAAGATTTAAATGGAGTTAGAGTCTCCTAATAAATACTCAAATTATCTAGGATGCAATGCAAAAATCACTCATAACAAAAACTAGAAATGTCACTTTTAACTAAAAAATCAATCAACTGATTCCAATACCAGCAGAGCTTCATAACTATTTGGGACAATGAAGAAAACTGAATACCATGAGAATTTCAGAAAAGAAAGGAGAAAGATTGAAGAATTTCTAAAATATTCAAAATAATGTCTTAAAAAGTTCCAAATTTGGTGATAGATACAAAAACCACAATTTAAGAAGCTGAGAAAAATCCAAAATAACAGAAAATTCAAGAAATTTATGGCCAAACACACTGTATTTAAATTTCTGAAAACTGAGGCCACCAACCCTGAGAGCAGCAGACATGAGATGAACCAGCAGTAGGTAAGAGCCTCTTCTACCCCAGGACAAAATTTCTAAGAACAGCCAAAGAGAAAAAACACATGATAATATCTATAAAATAACAGTAATTCAAAAGACAATCTCATCTTAAGCCACAAACATCAAAAGAAACAGGCACAGCATGTTTCAAGTGCTGAAACAAATGAACTGTTAGCCAAGAATCATGTGTCTGGTGAAAATATCTTCCAGGGCTGCTGAAGAACTGAGAGAATCTATATTTGGGTGACATCCTTAAATAACAGCTAACCGAAATTGTGTAAATAAAAAGAAAACAATAATGGGATAAACACTGGGCTTTCAGAAAAGAAAGAGCAATGGAATGAGCAAACATGAAGGGAAGCATAAAAACTAGTCTTAACTCTGCAAGTTTCTAAAATCATGTTTAACACCATCTAACAGGTATATAATGTATATAGAAAAATATACTTCAAGTACAAAATAGTGATTGTAAAAGGACCTAAATAGAAGGAGGATTTGTATACTTGAAGCAGTAAAACTCTAGTTCAGTATACACAGTTCTATCTGTGTATAAGGAAATTTTTGAAACAACCATTACAAAAACATTACAAATCAATACACTAAAAAAATAATATAAGTAAGTTTAAATGGAACACTAAAAATACTCAAATAACCCACAGACAGGTAAGAAATTAGAAAGAAATGAAAAACAGAGAAAAGAAAAACAAATGAGAGATAACCTTAAACACCACTAGTTACATGTAAATTTTCTGAATATACTAATTACACAACAGAGGTTGAAGAGTAAACAAAAACATTGCCCAACTCTGCACTGTTAACAAGAAGCTCACTTCAACACTGCGTAATAAAATAGCTAATTCATGAACATTTATTTTTATTGTTATTATAAAGATGATATGAACATTTATTTTTAGAAAGCAAGAGTAACTGTCAACAGTACATACTGTACACTTTTAAAGATTTTTATTAGCATCTATTAATTGTACAAAGGAATCCCATTCATTTCACTATATTTCCATATACAATATACTGTGATCAAATTCACCCCTACCCCCAGTCATCTCTCAATAGCCCCTAATCAAGTGAACAATCCTTTAGCGCGTGGGACTTTGAGGAACACTCTAGAGCCAAACTATAGCACTCATAAATTCAACATGTTAGAAGAAATGGAATTTCTCAAAATCTAAAAACTACAAATAAAACCATACTGAGACAAAAAAGATAACTAGAACATTTCTATACTACCAAAAATTGAATTTGTAATTTAAGAATTCCCTCCAAAGAAATCTCCAAGCCCACATGATTTTACTAGAGACCTATCAGTAAAAGAAAATTAGCAAAACTTTTGTTATAAACCACTACAATTAACACAATCTACTCTAGAAAATACAAGATAGTACTTCCCAAGCCATTTTTATGAGATCACTATTCCTGTAATAGTATTTGAACAAAAAGTTAGGCTACAGGCATAGCTTAATAATAGAGTGACAGTTAAGCAAGCAAGCCAAGCAAGTTTGAGGCCTTAAGTTCAAATCTTAGCACCAGGAGAGAAAGAGGGAGGGAGGGGAGGGAGAAAGGGAGGGAAGAAGGAAGGAAAGGAAGGAAGGAAGGAAGGAAAGGAAGGAAGGAAGGAAGGACGGAAGGAAGGAAGGAAGGAAGGAAGGAAGGAAGGGAAGGAAGGAAGGTGGGAGGGAGGGAAGAGAGAGAGAAAGAAGGAATGAGAAAGAAAGACAGGAAGCAAGGAATGAAGGAGGGAGGGAGGAAAGGAAGGAAGGAAATAAGGAAGAAGAGAAAGAGAAAGAGAAGGGAAAGAAAGGGAAGAAGGAAGCAAGGAGGGAAGGAAGGTAAGAAGGAAGGAAGGAAGGAAGGAAGGAAGGAAGGGAGGGAAAGATTCTAATATAAATGTAAACATATAAAACATAACAGAATAGATAATTCAGACAGAGACCCGCATATATATCTGACTTTCTGAGTATGTTATGATGAATGATATTGGAGCATTTGTACATCTTTGGGCCACAATAATAAGCTACAATCTAAATTTCATCCCTTAATCAAATGTTAATTCTAAACAGGTCATAGACTTGCAGGTGAAACACAAATTTCTAGGAAGAAAAATCACAGAGAAAAATTCTTTAGGATCAAGGATTAGGCAGAGTCCTTAGACTTGACATCTTGATCTGAATTAAAATAATAAAATAGATCAAAATTTACAGGATGAAGCTAGAACAGTGGATATGAGTGTGTGTGTGTGTGTGTGTGTGTGTGTGTGTGTGTGTGTGTGTGCACATGCACACAAGCCTGTGATTGAATAAAGAGCTTTTGGCATGATTAGGTAGGTTCTTCACTGAGCTATATCTAGCCCTAGCATTAAATTCTTAAGTCATAAAAGGGAAAGAATCTAGTTTTCTAAACAAAATACATAGGAGAAGGAAATAATGAAGATAGAGCAGATAAAACAGAAATCAGTGAATTGGAAGACTTAAAAAAAAAAAAAGAAGAAGAAGCTAGGTGCCAGTGGCTCACCCCTATAATTCTAGCTAGTCAGGAGGCTGAGATCTGAGAATTGTAGTTTAAACCCAGCCTGGGCAAGAAAGTCTGTGGCAAAATGCTGAAATAAGGACACAGGATGACCCATTGTAACAATGAGATGTACAAGACAGTATGTTGAAAACAAACAACTTTGTGGGGAAGGGGGGTTGAAGGGGAAGAGAGGAGTTAGGGAGATAGGGAGGAAAGGGATGGTAGGGGAAAAATAAAGTAGGGTGTAACAATGCTCGATAGGAAATGGACTCATTACCTTGCTTATGTAACTATAACCCCTCTGTCAGTATCTTTACAATAAAAAATATATATTAAGAAAGAAAAAAAAAAAAGAAAGTCCATGAAACTCTTATCTCCAATTAACCAACAGAAAACCAGAAGTGGCACTGTGGCTCAAGTGGTAGAGGGCTAGCCTTGAGCTGGAGAGCTGAAGGACAGCACCCAGGCCAAGTTCAGGCCCGCAACTGAACCAAAACAAAAGCAGAGCATTGGTGGCTCATGCCTGTAATCCTAGCTACTTTTAAGAATGAGAGGAAGTGGCACTGTAGCTCAAGTGGTAGAGTGCTAGCCTTGAGCTGAAGAGCTGAGAGACAGCGTTCAGGCCCAGAGTTCAAGCCCCACGACCAACAACAACAAAAAAAAGACTGAGATCTGAGGATCACAGTTCAAAGCCAGCCTGGGCAGGAAAGTCTATGAGATTCTTATCTCCAATGAACCACCAGAAAACTGGAAGTGGACCTTCCACTCAAAGTGGTAGAGCACTAGCCTCAGGGACAGTTCCCATACATCCTGAGTTCAATCCCCATGATTGACGAGAGGGAGTGTGTGTGTGT
Source organism: Dipodomys spectabilis (assembly GCF_019054845.1). Lineage (NCBI taxonomy): Eukaryota > Metazoa > Chordata > Mammalia > Rodentia > Heteromyidae > Dipodomys > Dipodomys spectabilis. The sequence goes on along the minus strand of NW_024870864.1, from coordinate 3,703,179 downwards.
GTGTGTGTGTGTGTGTGTGTGGTGTGTATGTGTGTGTGTGAGAGAGAGAGAGAGAGAGAAAGAATCAATTAAACCAAAAGTAGTTCTTTAGCAAAAATCAGTAAAACTGAAAGAATTTAAAAGAAAAAACCCAAAACTCTTCCAAAAAAAGAAAAAAACCCACCAAGACCACAAATAAATAGCAGAACATCACTGTATATATTGCAAAGTGAAAAAGAATAGTGAAGGAATGTAATAAACAATTCCGTGGGCTTAAATGTGGCAACTGAGAACAACTGGATGACTATCTTCTAAGACACCAGTGATCAAAAGTAACCCCAAGAGATGACCTCAGTAATCCTATATTTATTAAATAATGTAAATTCATAATTTTAAAATTTCCAACAAATAATAATCAAGGTCCACATGGTTTCATTGGTAAATTCTAGCAGTTAAGGAAAAAAACTCCACCAATTTCACACAATCTCTTCTGGAATAAAAGAAGAGCAAACACTTCCTAGCCTATATGATAACAACATTTTCGGACACCAAAACTAGACAACAATTTCTAAGAAAAGGAATCTACATATCAGCATTCCTCACTAACACTGACACAAAAAATCCTTAGCAAAATATTTTGGCAGATTTAATGTAGAATATATATGTATAATACCTTTGTCAACAGAACAACATTTCCCTCTGAGCCCAATCCCAGTAGTCTGTTGAAAAGTCCATCCTTGGGCTATGTTGAAAAGGTAATGAGAAAGATGGAAAAGACTTGTCTGTTTTGCATATATTTTCCAGTAGCCTCTAGCCAGCCACCTACTTCCATCTACCTGCTGCCCCTGGCTTAGGAATGACTATACCTACTGCTTTATGATACCAGCACAGAATAAATAGGCTCAGAAAGCATGCACAATGCCCTGTGGTTCAAGCGGTAGAGAGCTTGCCTTGAGCAGAAGAGTGCAGGGACAGCGCCCAAGGCGAGAGTTCAAGCCCCACGACCGACCCCCCCAAAAGAGAAATCTTACAGGTATTACTTTTAAAAATGAAACATTCTTCCTCCTTTCATTTTAAAAATCAAATTCTACCCAGGAGGTATGTTTTCCCAGCTGCTCAGATGGCTGAGGTCTAGAGGATCACAATTCAAAAACAGCCAATGCAGAAAAGTCCATGAGAATCCATTTCCAAAACAATCAATAAAAAGCCAGCCTAGACGTATGCCTCAAGTGATTGAGCACCAGCTGAGCAAGAAAGAGGTCCTTGGTTCAAACCCCAGTACTAGAAAAAAAAAATTCCAAGTATGCCCAAATCAGGCTCCACATTGGTGAATATTCAGGGAGATGTGCTGATGCCCATCTGTGACTTCCTGTCAAATCTAGGACTCTAACTCGGGCACTAAGCTATTTTAAAGATGTTTCTGTTCTATTTCAGTATCTATATTTGGCTTTTTACCAATTTTATTTCAATTTTACTGTCTTTCACATATCTGGAATGCCATATGACTCTGGAGAAGTTTTAAAATTAAGACAAGTTCAAGGCAAGAGAAAATACTTTCCAGTGGTCTGTATGAGTGAAAGAACAGCAGCATTAATTGTCTCTAAGTAAAATTCAGCCTGGGAAATGATTCTACCTATACCTATACTATACCTACAATACCTACAACTATACCCTGCTGTCCTTTTTTCTTGCTTTCTGACCTAAATTTCAGCCTGTACTGTTTGTCTCTATAGGCTCAGTACTTCTGAACAAAATTATAGTTAAGAAAAGATCTTTTAGCCAGGTGCCAGAGGCTCACACCTGTAATCCTAGCTACTTAGTTGGCTGAGATCTGAAGATCTGGTTTCAAAGCCAGCCCAGGAAGAAATGTTTTTAAGATTCTTATCTCCAATTGACCTCCAAAAAGCTGGAAATAGAGCTGTGGCTCAAATGGTAGCGTTAACAGCCTCAAGTAAAAAAGCTTAGGATAGCATCCAAGCCCTAAGTTTAAGCCCCAGTCCTGGCACACAAAGAAAAAAAAACAAAGAGAAAATAAAGAATAAGTCTTTTGAAACAATAAGGAAATGTCAGATAGGACAAATAGGAATGTATGGGTACAAAAATATTACATGTTAAAGTTTGTTTTCATTAAGTGTCTGAGACTTAGCAAAGGTAAGATTAGGAAATGAAGTCAGCTCTCCATGTCTGTGGGTTCTACATCTGCAAACTCAATCAATAGGAACTGAAAAAACATAAATACAGTTGTTGTTTTTTTTAAATAGTGGACTGGGAACATGGCTCAAGTGTTAGAGAACCTGTCTAACAAGTGCAAGGCCCTGATTTCAGTATTGCCAAAGAAGACAAAAGGACAAATGTAGAGAGGGAGTGAGGGTGGGGGAGAGAGGGAGGAGAGGGAGATGGTGGAGGAGAGGGAGGGAGGGAGGGGGAGAGAGAGACAGACAGAGGGAGAGAGAGAAAGAGAGAGAGAGACAGACAGACAGGTGGACAAAGAAACAGAGAGAGATGGACACAGAGACAGAATGATAGACAGAAAAAGAAGGAAGAAGGAGAAGGAGGAATGTGTCTATAAGGATTGAACATGTAAGCCTTATATGCACTAAGTATTACAGGTAATCTAGAGATGGTCTGAAGTATACCGAGTCTGTGTTCAGGTGCTATGCTAATACCACACCACTTTACATAAGAAACTTGAGCATCTGCAGATTTCGATATCTGGAGGTGGTGGTCCCATGGATAATTAGGGATAGTGTGCTGTGAACAAAGGTTTATCTAAACTTTAAGGTATTGACTAATGAGATTATGTTAGTATAAACAAAATCAATGTCTGTGAAAAGCTACTGCTCTCCTTGGAGCTCAATAGTTCTCAAAAATTTTTATCCTTGCACTTGCCAGTGCAAAGCCCTGAGTCTGGTCCTTAGCTCTGGGGGAAAAAAAGGAAATTTTATCCTGTACACAGGTAAGAAATTCACACTTATCCAAGATTTATTTTCCATTTTACCTGAATGCCTCTAATCCACGACTGAGCCTTTTCCAAATTACTTTCATTGATTTCAGCAAGTTTTTCCCGCCAAGCAACTGCCTGAGCATCAAATGTCACAAAATTGAATTTACTTTTATATTTCAGCTGTTCCTGTAAGAGACAATTATTATTTAACCATAAAACCACTCAATTGTAAGAAAATCTTAGGCATGGTTCATAGTTTGATACAATCACTAAAGTAATGTATTTTTAGTTTTAGAAGGTAAAAATTACATTCAGTAAAACAAATTGATCCTAGTAAAAAGACATTTCAGTAAAAATTGCAGTTTGTATGTCAAGCCCTTTATAGTTGTGTATATGAATATATATTATATCAATGTATATATCTCCATATATAATTAGATTTTAATTCTGACATTAAAAATATGTAAAGCACACTAGGTATAATATACTTAAAGAAAGGAAATTTAAAATATCATTTGGGTAACCATCTGTAGAATAAGGTTATTATTTGGTTACTGAACTATTCACCTGCCTTCTGTCTTTCTTTCCTATAGAGGTCAAATTAAAAACTGTATTTCATACTTTTCAAACATTTTCCCCTATTGTTCCAGTGGTTAAAACTTCTATTAGTACAAAGGACTCACAATAGTATGTGAGACCCACATAAAGGTGTGAAAACTAGAATCAGGAAGCAAAAGCAACCTAGGCTGAGCATACAACTGAGAGGCAGCCAAGGAGGATAAGAACTAGGAGCCTCTATTCATTAGCCTACAGTTCTCTACGCAACAAATACAGGGCTAGTTCATAAAGGTTCCCCAAAATACATTGAAAATTACCAGAATAATGCCAAGATAATGAATTTCTGTAAACCAATGGAGGTTTCAGTATTTCGCAGATTTCAGGATACAAAAAAAACAAAGCAATGACCAACCCAAAGCCTTGTAGTTGCACAGACTTTGGAGGTTCACAATCAAAGATAGACATTTTCACTCTATCTCTCCTTTTTTGGAAATGAAAGCACATCCAATTCCACACCAGAACACAATTTTAAGATAAGCACTAATCCCAGAGCCCTGTAATCGCACAGACTTTGGAAGTTCACAATCAAAGATAGGTGGGTTTTTTCTTTTACAATTTAAAATTTTTTAATGTTAAGATGTTGTACAGAGGGGTTACAGTTACGTGAGTAAGGCAATGAGTACATTACTTGTCGATCATTGTTACCCCTTCCCTTCCTTGTTGTTGTCCCACTATCCCTTCCCTCCACCTCCCACACTCCTATTCCCCCACACCCCCCCCTCACTGCCCCATGTTGTAAAGTTTGTTTCCAATATACTGTCCTGTGGGTATCTTAGTTGCAATGGGTCATTCTGTGTCCTTGTTTCAGTGTTTTGTTATTCCCCTTCTCCTCCCCAGATTAGACATATGTATATACAAGATGCAGCATATCAAAATCAAGTACAGTGAAGACAGGGGATATGACAACAACAAACAATAACACATTTCAAACAATAAAGACAGACCTCTTCCTTTCACTTAGCATCATCTTATATCGTCATTTGTACATGGTTTTTGAGCTTTTAAGCTCATCTGATAAGATTATCCTATATGTATACTAATTATTACAAATAAGGGAACTCATGGGACCTACATTTCTTTGGGACTGGGTAACTTCATTTAATATGATTTTTTCCAAGTCTTTCCATTTCCTAACAAATGGGGGGTGGTGTTATTCTTTCTGATGGAAGCATAGAATTTCACTCTAATTCATGGCAAAGGACATAGCTAGCAAGATAAATAGAAAACTCACAGATTGGGAGAAGATCTTCATTAGCTATACATCAGACAAGGGCCTTATAGCAAAAATATATCTAGCACTCAAAAAATTAAACCCCCCAAAACAAATCCTCAAAGAAACAACCACCCCATTAATAAGTGGTCTAAAGAATTAAAAAGAGACTTTTCTGGAGAGGAAATAAGAATAGCTGATAGACACATGAAGAAATGTTCAACATCTGTGGCCATAAAAGAAATGCAAATCAACCACATTGAGATTCTACCTCATCCCAGTTAGAATGGCTATTATCAAGAAAACAAATAATAGTAGATGCTGGCAGGGATGTGGGCAAAAGGGAACACTACTACACTGCTGGCAGGAATGTAAACTGGTTCAACCACTCTGGAAAGCAGTATGGAGGTTCCTCAAAAGACTAAATATAGAACTAGCCTATGATCCAGCAATCCCACTCTTGGGCATTTACCCAAATGATCACAAACAAGTTCATACTAAAGGTACCAGCACAACTATATTCATCGCAGTATTATTTACCTAAGATATAGAACCAACCCAGATACCCTTCAGCAGATGAATGGATCAAGAAAATGTAGTATATATACACAATGGAATTCTATGTTTCCATCAGGGACAATGATATTATGCCACTCATGAGGAAGTGGGAAGACATGGAAAAATCATATTAAGTGAAGTGAGCCAGACCCAAAGAAACATAGGCTCCATGATTTCCCTCATTTGTAACAATTAGCATACGTGTAGGACAGTCCTAGCAGAGGATCACAATAGCTCAACAGCTATGTTCATATGACCATATAAAATGATGTTAATCAAAACAAACTCCAAGATAAGGAAACAAGAAGGATTTTTGTTCTTGTTGTTGTTTTTGATGATGATAATATTGTTTTTAATGTACTGTATGAAATTTTTTCTTTTTTTCTTTTTCCTTTTGGCTTATCCCCTGTAGTCACTGTGTTTGATTCTGGTACCCTGGGTTTTATATATACATTTATCTGATTTGGGGAAGGGTAAGAGAATAACAAAATGGTGAAACAAAGGACAAAGGGTGAACCAATATGACAGTGATATTCACAAAATGCTAAGTTGGAAATGAACTCTACAATCTGGAAAGTGGGGGGGTGGGGGGAGGGAAATTGGGAGAAAAAAACAAGGGAGGGGATAACAATGTTTGACAAGAAATGTACTCATTACTTTACTTATATAACTGTAAAACAAAAATTAAAAAAACTAAAGCAATGAATATAGAAGCTTCCTTAAGCAACCCGTGTGTGTTACAGAAAGGACTCAATAGAGAAAAGGACAGGTCTGATTACAAATAGAACTGATAATTCTCTAACAGGCAAAGGGGACATTTGAGGGTTTTCTTAACTATTTTTCTTTCTTTCTTCTTCCTTCTCTCCCTCCCCCCCTCCCTCCCCCCTCTCTCCCTCCCCCCCTCTCTCTTTCTTTTTCTTTTTTGTCAGTCATGGGGCTTGAAGTCCAGGCCTGGGTGCTGTCCCTGAGCTCTTTCTGCTCAAGGCTAGTGCTCTACCACTTAAAGCCACAGAGCCACTTCCCGTTTTTGAGTGGATTATTGGAGAGAAGAGTCTATAGGACTTTTTTGTCCAGGCTGGCTTTGAACCATGATCCTCAGATCTCAGCCTCCTGAATACCTAGGATTACAGGTGTGAGCCACCACTGCCTGGCTTAACTGGATTTTGTTATGAGCTCTTTAATGCTGCTCAAAGCTACTACACACAACAACTAGTGGAGATGCACTTATGATACAAAGGTCGAGCATGAATGGGACAGTTTCATCTCACCTGTATAAATTGAATGATCTTTTTCTTTACCAAGCCCAGTTTGTTCTTCATTGAGTGAGATGTATCAATAAGGACATAAATGCAATCTTTCTGTACTTTTCCAAAGAGGTTTTGACTCCTATTTTGTATCCATTTAATCCTAAGCAGGAAAAAGTTTCAAAATGAATAGTTTGTCTGTGTAGCAAGGTCATCTTCCTTAGAACTTAGTGGTATCTACAGAGATCAGAACTATAATCTATGTTTATATTCACCTACTGGTGAATGCATTATTCACTTTGTTTTTTCTATAGAAAATCCTCCATTAGGACTGGCTCCCTTGTCAGCCTCACATTAATTAACACATCATTAATTCAAGAAGAAGATAACTAAGAAAACCAATGTTGTAAAAAGATAAATTCAATATGGGTGCTAGAGCCTAAAATAAATTATTTGTCATCTGCTATGTTGAAACCCTCAGCTATGACTTCAGACCTGATGAGTGCAGTCGAATTAATGGAGCCAGCATAATCCAAAAGCTATAGTGGAATTGTGGACCACAATGAACAGCCACAGGATATGAAACAACCAAGTACCAGGTGCTTGTGTGAGCAGGCTGCTGCTGAGGCTTGCAGTCAAATGCCTGCCACAGGGTACAATGACGTTCCAGGCTGTAGATGAAGTCTGGGGAGTGGAGTCTGGGAGAACATAGACAAATCATTTTGCTAGAATTCATCAAGTCCCAGGCAACTGAAGAGGTGGTTACTTCACAGAAAGGAAGGGAAGGGGAGGGGAAATGAAGGAAAGCAAAGGAAGGAAAAAAGAGCAAGTAGCATATGAGGGGGAAGGAAAGGGAAAAGAAAAAGAGGGAAGGGCTGGGAAGGTGGCTCAGTGGTAGAGCGCTTGCCTTGCATGCATGAGGCCCTGGGTTCGATTCCTCAGCACCACATAAGCAAAGAGAAAAAAGCCGGAAGTGGCGCTGTGGCTCAAGTGGTAGAGCGATAGCCTTGAGCTGAAGAGCTGAGGGACAGCGCCCAGGCCCAGAGTTCAGGCCCCATGACCGGACCCAAAAAAAAAAAAAAAGAGGGAAAGGGAAAGGAAGGGAAGGGAAGGGCAGAAGAGAAAGAAAAAAAATACAAGAGACACTCTAGAGATCTGCAGAAAAGTGCCCTTGAGATTTTGCCTAAGTGATGATCAAGGCATATGTAAAGAAACTATAAAGGTCAGGGAACAACTTCCCAAAGGAAGTAGGTGGACCAACATCTCAGAGATAACACAGGCTGGAATAACTCATTTTTACAACCAGTTAGAGTGAGAAATATCCTTAATAGGTACATAATGATTATGAGTCTTCACAAATGTATTTACCTTTGCACTAGAACTATATCACCCTGGAATAAAGGACCTAGGATAACATGACTTAAAAAATTCCCAAAGGGGAGTTTGTTATTACAAATGCAATCCTTATGTTCGGGAAGGATGAACAGAATAAAAAGACAAATGGACGATACAAGAGAAGAGCCACATAGAATTTCTAGACAAATATAGGACCTGGTGAGAAATGCACTGCACAGTGTTAGCAATAAATTAGGCATTAGGAAAAGATCAGGAACTTTTTCTTTTTTTGTCAGTCATGGGGCTTGACCTCTGGGCCTAGGCATTGTCCTGCGCTCTTCAGCTCAAGGCTAGTGCTCTACCACTGGAGCCACAGCACCACTTCTGGTTTTCTGAGTGGTTTATTGGAGATAAGAGTCTCACAGACTTTCCTGCCCTGGCTGGCTCTGAACCAAGATCCTCAGATCTCAGCTTCCTGAGTAGCTAGGATTACAGGCATGAACCACCAGCACCCAGCCAGAAACATTTTAAAAAGACATAGCAGTAAGAAATAATTAAAAACAAGACAGAAAAAAGTAAAAAAAAAGCAAATAACTGTCTCCTGGGATTATATTAAGAAGTGTAAAATAGGTGCAATTAGAGTCTATATAGGAAAAGAAATGGGGAAACAGAAAAAGTATTTGAAAAGGTATGGGCAAAAGGTATGGGTAAAACAATGTACCTACAGATCTTAGAGGTCAAAGAATTCAACAGGAAGAAAAATGAAGAAATCACTCCAAGGTGCAGCATAATAAAACTGATGAAATCCAGTAATAAAGAAAAAAATTAAAAATAACCAGAGACAGAAAAATATATTCACATGCAGAGGAGCCAACTTAAGAATAACAAGAGCTCTCTGTTCATAATTCATGTATGCCATGCCAGGAAGAAGACATTACAGAAAGATTTTTAAAACAAAATATAAAAAACTTAAAACCAGAATTCAATCCTTAGCCAAATTATCTTTCAAAAAAATAAAGATAAATTAAGGAGTTCTGCAAACTAAAACAACTAATACAATTAATCATAAACAGACTTCCACTATAAGAAAACAATGCCAAATGGAAATGTGGATCCATACAAAGGAATGAAGAGAACAAAAATACCAAGTATGTGAGTAAATATAATTATGCTAATTTTTAACCTAAATTCTAAGACCATAGACTATAATATATTGTGGGGTCTATAGCATGTGTAGAAGTGCAGGATAGCAGTAGAAAAGACAGAAAGGAGAAACAGAAATTGTAATATTCTCCTACCTAAAGAGCTACAATAGTATGTGAAGATAATTCTGATAGGATAATTCAAAGCTGTATATTATACATGCTAAAGAAGTGACATAACAAAGAGGTAGATTAATACAATAATAGAGATAGGATGGAATTATAAAAATCAAAGAAACCAAAAAAGTAAGAAGGGAACAGAGAACACATGGGACAAATAGAAAAACAAATAGCAAGATTTTTTTATTTAAATCCAACCAAATCAATAATCACATTAAATGTAAACAATTACAATATTCTAATTAAAAAGGAAATATTACTAGATGGTATTTAAAAATAAGAAACCTAGTTAAGTATAAGACACAGACATGGGAAGGTAAAAGGCAGGAAAAAGACAAACCACATAGACAAGAACCAGCAGGAAGCTGGAGTAGCTAGGCTGACATAAGACAAAGCACATTTTGTAAGAAGAAATATTACCAGAGATTAAAAGGAAGATTTCATAATTATGTAGAAGCTGAGAGCATACCAATCCTAAATATACATGAATCTTCTAGCAGAACTTCAGAATAGATAAAGAAAAAATGGATAGAGCTGAAAGGAGAATTGGACACAAAGCTATAAGATTTCAATACTGTTTTGCAATAATTTATAAAACAATTAAAGAGAAAATCAGTAACAATACAAAAGATGAACACTACAAATCTGCTCAGACTTTGCGGGATGTACAGTACATCCTACCCCCCAAAAGCAGTTTTTTTTCATATTCTGGGATACAAAGCAGGTTCTAATACATTTATAAGAATCAAAGTAATATGGTATTTCTCTATTCATGATGAAATTAAAATAAAAATCAATAACAAAATGCTATCAGGAAAATTCGCCAATATTTGGAAAGTAAGCAACGCATTTCTGCATAATCCTTTGGTCAGAGAAGAAATCAGAAAATATTCTGAAATGACTGCAGATGAAAGCATACCAAGATGTATAGGAGTCAGTTAAAGAAATACTCAGAAGGAAATTTATAAAATTATAAGCTTGTATCATGAAGGGAAAAATATCTCAAGTGACCTAAACATCCACCTTAAGAAATTTTAAAACAAAATAAGGAGAAGGAAACAATAAAGGTTAAAAGTAAACTTCATTGGCAAAGAAACTGTGCATGTGTATATATAGATATGCATACATTCATATATATGTATACCTATATACCTATATACATATTATATATTTTTAGAAGACCAATAAGGAAGATAACTTCTGGCCAGTCTTATTAGAAAATTAAAGGTGAGCTAAATAATCAACAACAAAAAGTAAATTGAATCCATGGTTAAAAACATTTCCACAAAGAGAACTCCAGGTTTAGATGGCTCCAATAGCATATTCTACCAAGTATATGAAGGAGAGCTGATAAGCAAAGTCTTCCAGAAAATAGAAAAGAATACTTCTGATAATCCTCGACTAAAGAACAAAGGGACCCAGTGGCTAGCAGGTGAAGTTCTGCTTTCAAAGCCTTATGTTCCTCCCAGATCAGAAATCCACACTACTCTTCCCAGAAAGTCAGCTCTAAAACCATAGCAGAGGAAACTCTAGACCCAGGGATTGCATGTTAAGAGTAATCCATCAATACCGGGTGCCGGTGGCTCAGGCCTGTAATTTTAGCTACTCACAGTTCAAAGCCAGTCCAGGCAGGAAAATCTGTGACTTTTTATCTCCAATTAACCACCAAAAAGCCAGAAGTGGAGCTATGGGTCAAGTGATAGAGCACCAGTCTTGCTTGAGCAAAAAAGCTAAAGGACAGTGCTCAGGCTCCAAGTTCAAGCCCCAATACCAACACACACACACACACACACACACAGAGAGAGAGAGAGAGAGAGAGAGAGAGAAATCCATCACTGCCTGGGTTTTGAAAGGCTAGGGCTCTGTGAATAAACACTGGGCAAGATGAGTGAGTGTTTGTAACCAGTGGGTTTATAACAGAAACCACAAGAGGGTGGAGGGAGCTTCAATTTTCAAATAGTTATTGAAGACTATTAATAAATCACTATATTTAGTATTTGATCTACTCTCTAGAATAAATTTGCAAATGGCATTATTATGCCCACATTATAAATGAGGATGGATACACAAAGATATGAAGTAAGTGTCTAGGGTCCTACAGCAAGTAGCAGAGCTGAGATTGGAGGTTCTAATTGATTTCAGAGTCCACACCTCTAAATGAATTTGCTCTTCATGACCTAAAACGTTCCCTTGGCACATGGAAGGTAAAGGTGTTGATGCCTCTCATCTTCATGGGGCTGACACCAAGAGTCTAGCATTAGTATTCCAGACTCTTGAACAGATTAGATTTTCAGGACCCAACAGGGTAGACAGGGATGACATAAAGCTACTTTTGATCATTTCTTTTAGTTAAGCTTTTACCAAGAAATCACACAGATTTCTATTTAAAGAAAGATTAGACCACTTGTACCTGCCTGTGAATATACCAACCTCCTTTGGATCTCACCCATGACTGTATGAATTCTCTCACTGTACCACTTGCACTTTTCCTTGGTAATGTTGACATGTACCAAACTTCCATCTTTCCAGGAAGAGTGCATAAACTTGCTGCAGTATTTTGCATGGACTGTCTTCTTCTGGGACTCCTAAGGAAAACAAAGGACAGAGGCTATCAAGAAACCATTCAAAGAAAGAAAAGGACTCAAATGGGATTTCTATGTTTGCCTTACTTACAGCAGCTCTGAGCACACATCCCCACTGTAACATCATTCAAGTCTAAGTTCCATTAAATATGCTCTGGTACCTGCTCCACACCTATCCCTGTGCTAGATGTCATCAGAAAGGCAGGCGTGATTTCATCTTAGTCCTTGGTGAATTGTTAGAAAAGCTAATGATTCTAGCAGAAGGGAGACAGACAAGGAAGGAAGGAAGGGAGGGAGGAAGGAAGGAAGGAAGGAAGAAAGGAAGGAAGGAAGGAAGGAAGGAAGGAAGGAAGGAAGGAAGGAAGGAAGGAAGGAAGGAAGGAAGGAAGGAAGGAAGGAAGGAAGGACAAAAGTTAGAAAGACAGGGGCTGGGAAGGTGGCTCAGTTGTAGAGCACTTGCCTTGCATGCATGAGGCCCTGGGTTCGATTCCTCAGCACCACATAAGAAAAAAGCTGGAAGTGGCACTGTGGCTCAAGTGGTAGAGTGCTAGCCTTGAGCTGAAGAGCTGAGGGACAGCGCCCAGGCCCAGAGTTCAGGCCCCACGACCGGACCCCCCCCCCACAAAAAAAAAAAGCTGGGAAGGTGACTCAGTGGTAGAGCGCTTGCCTTGCATGCATGAGGCCCTGGGTTCGATTCCTCAGCACCACATAAGCAAAAAGAAAAAACCCAGAAGTGGCGCTGTGGCTCAAGTGGTAGAGCGCTAGCCTTGAGCTGAAGAGCTGAGGGACAGCACCCAGGCCCAGAGTTCAGGTCCCACGACTGGATCCAAAAAAAAAAAAGAAAGAAAGAGAGAAAGAAAGAAAAAAGGAAGGAAGGGAGAGAAAGACAGTAAGTATGTAGGATAATGACAAACACTATGGAGAAGAATAAGGCTGAGAAGAACTCTGGAAGTGGATAGAACAGGGGGCCGAGGGGCCGGGCGGGGGGGGGGGGGGTACTCATTATCTTGCCCATCTAATTATAACCCCTCTGTACAGTATTTTCACAATAAAAAATAAATAAAATTTTTTAAAAAATTAAAAAAAAGAACAGGGGGCCGAGGACCAGTTAAAAGTTAAAAGAGATTTTATTTTATTCTCTTAAACTTTTTAAAAATTGTATTTCTATTATTTTTAAGTATTTGTTCAAAGGAGTTACCATTCAACAAATCAGTTTGCAAGTACAGTACATTTTGGTCTATGTCATCTCTTTCATCATTCTCTCCTGACCCCCCAACCCATTGTCTTCCCTCAAATTTCTCAGTTTCATAGGATATGCATTAAATATTATAATTGCCATTCTCCCCTCCCTCCTTCCTTCATTGCTCTAACCTCCACTTCTCTTAACTTTTCAGGTGCCAGTTTCCTGGCACTTGAATTTTGTTGGAACTGTGAGTTAGTTTAAATGAAATTTTAGATATTTCACCATCTCACAGAGACAGTGAGAAGGAGCAGGTATGGTTATACACAGTCTGGAGGAAGTTAGAGGGCACAGAAGTACAAAATCCCTGAGCTAAGAGAGCTGATATGTTTGTAGAATTTTAGACTGGTACATCCAAAAATTGAGTAATCCAGGAAAGAAAGAGTGAGATGAAGAAAGAAAAAATGCAAGTTTGAGAACCAAGAGGCAGACCCTATAAAACCCAACAGCCAATGGCAATGCTTCTGGCTTTTTCTGAGTGAAAAAGGAACCATCTAAGGGCCTTTCCAAGAGAAGTTATGCATCTATTTGTGATTTTACTAGATAACCCTGGTGATTCTATCAAGAATAGAATGCTGAAAGACAAGAGTAGAAGTGGTCAGGAGCTCAATTGCATGGACTAGGAGTTGTAGCAGAAACAGTGAGAAGTGGAGAGACTCTGAAAAGGCACAAGTTGAGGGCATGAATTTAAAATGAAGCTAGGCACTGTGGCTCATGGTAATTCTGATTTCTCCAGTGCAGTCAACTGCATAGACCTACACCAAAAAGGCAGAAGCTGGATTTAACTGAGGGGGGAGATGTACCAGATAAGTGTAAATAATCTGAAAGGGAACTTATTTGAGGATAAACAGGAGGGACAGATAAATGGAATGGACAGAGAAAAGGTGGAGGAAATGATAACTTGTATATCCCAGTGGGGGTGACAGTTTGGTAGAATCAAGAAAGTAGAGGAAATGCTCTAGAAAAAAAAATGGCCAGAATGGGATGTTAAACTGATTGTGTGGGTTATGTTTATACTGTCTTTGTAATGACAAGGTCAAGGGAAGGGATGGTAGTGATGGAGAAGAGCAAGTTATTGAACTTGCTCTGGGTTTCTGGGGTAAAAGAAATGGAAAGCTGCTGGGTACCAGTGATTCACACCTGTAATCCTATCTACTCAGGAGGATGTGAGATCTGAGGATCCCTGTTCAAAGCCAGTCTGGGCAGATAAATCTGACTCTTATCTCCAACTAACTAGTAAAAAAAAAAAAAAAAAAAAAAAAACAGAAGTAGAGGTATGGCTCAAATGATAGTGTGTCAGCCTTGAGCAAAAAAGCTAAGCAAAAGCACAAGGTCCTAGAGTTCAAGCCCCAATACCAGCACAAAAAAAAGGAAAGAAAAGAGGAAGGAAAAGAAATGAAAGAGTGCTGCAGAGCATCACTAAGAGTTAAAGCGGGTGCTAGGACTACTGAGAGCAAGGCAGAGCTGTCATCTTTCAAGGACTGATTGGAGAAAGCTGGGGTCAGTAGGAGAGAGCCACACAAATGTGAAGTGCGTGGAATGAAGCAAGGAGAATGGCCAAGCAGCAGCACAGGGAAGCAAGGAGCCCACTTCAAAGATAGAAGCAGAAACATCTTGTTTCCCCTTGTTACACAAGTGTGTCTTTACCACCTATTTCTCTGCCCCTACATTTCATTTTCCATGTGTGCCTTGGTACCACCAAGAGGAAAATATCAGACCATAAAAATAAAAACTGAGTGGAGGCAGGTTGTTGGACATCAACACATCAGAATGGGATTAGAGTGTAAACACCCAGTGGACCCCATTCAAACCTATAGCCTCCCTTGCCTCCCAACCGCGCCCTCCCTCCCCCCCCCCCTGCCTGCCCCTCACCCCCACATGCCCTGCCTCCAGATCCATCTGGAGTAACCCAATCTCTCAGAGACCTGGTGATCTGTTTTCTCTGGAGTTAAAATGACAACACAAATATTCACCTTGTGTATAAAGCACAAAAGCACTCTATAAATGCTAATTCTTTACTCACAATGTCATACAGCAAAGGGAGCAGCTGTGAGCCTCTCCTGAGTTCCAGGCTCTGCTCAAACAGCATGTTTAACTTTGTTATAGATATTATAAAAAACAGCCACCAGGCTCATAGAGAAAAGTATTCCCACTTACATTCATCTATCCCCAAACACAATATAGCAAGGGCTTTGTAGTCATTTATTTCTCCGTGTAAGCACTGTACCTATAAGCCATTTTTTGTTGTTTAGCCAATACTTGAACTTTCAAGTACTGAGTTCAACTGAGTGCAAGCCAGGGCTTGAACTCTTGACCTCATGCTCTCACTCAGTTTTTTTTTTTTTCACTCAGCCTTTTCTGCTCACAGCTAGTGCTCTGCCACTTGAGCCATGCCTCCATTTCTGGCTTTTTGCTGATTAGAGATAAGAATATCAAGGATTCGTCTTCCTGGGCTGGCATTGAAACTCAATTCTCAGATCTTAGCCTTCTGAATAACTAGGATATGTATAGCTATGAGCCACTGGTGCCCAGCTACAAGCCAGTTTTTATATAAACACTTTTTTGGGAGGTGGATAGGTGATCCAGCCCAGTAGGAGCCTGGGGAAACCCTAAACAACCTACCTATTTCACAGCTGAACTTTCTCTGTAGTTTATACACATTGAAAATTTGATGTTAAATCCAGTTCTAGAGCTTTAGTCCTAAATATATATTTCATATATATTTACATATATTTATGTATAAATATATATTTATGAAAGAAGATATCTGTATACTAATTCTCAACCTTTACCATATTATTATTAACAGAAGAAATCTGAGGTAAAATTCTCTTTTATAAGCCAGATTCTTCAAAATGGCCCTATAAAATTCTACTTGATATTGCTTAAAAACAATGAAGAAGAACCCAGCAGTAGAAAGTAGTCCTAAGCCTGCCTCCAAATCACAAGCTCCCACTAAATTATGTCCAAATCAACAAGGCTTATATCTTCAAATATCCAGGATCTAAAGAAAATGTAGTTTAATGCAGCTAAAATGAAAGTATAGTTATGTATGACTTCCTGAACATTACTAAATAATGTCTACAAAACTAGAATAGTGCTGGGAGGGATGAAACTCATAAATGAGATTTCCCTGCACTGCAGCAATTGCTCTGCCTCCCAGGATACGCCAGGAAACAAGCCTTACGTCAGTTCTGCATTTTTCTAATTAAGTTTCTACATTGCCTCTGCAGTTCATTGTAAATACACGTTTGTAAGAAGAACACAACATGGCATGGCTAAAGTGGTCCCAAAGGGAAAAGCCCTCCTGGGGAGGGAGAGCCTGGGGAACTCGGTGGTTAGCCATCATAACCCTGTGCCAGAGACACTGGACTTTCTCCTCTTAGTAATGATCTTGACACTGAACCAGAGCTTTCAAGAATGTATCAAGTGACACTATCTGCTAAGGGCCTTCTCTTTCTGTCCCACAGGGCTTCAGAGGTTGGTTCTGTGACTTACACTTTGCTCTTACATCACAGTGCATAGCTAGGATCTTACCACCTCATAACAGAACTTTCCTTTAGTTTTATAAATCTAGCATACTCATTTTATCTTGACTTTCTCTTTCGTATAATGACAGTGCTTAGTCTTTCCATACTTCTAAGATTTTTTATTCTAAGTCTTGTGGTTTTTTCCTAAGACTTTATTAGTCATACAAATAGTAAGTTCCATTAAAACATTCTCATATGTATTATACATATATGTACATATAATTCATTTGATCATATTCACCTGCCATTACTCTCTTTTTTCCCCCTATTCTACACCAGGGCATTTTTCAAAGTGCAGCCCCTGGACCAGCAGCTTTGGAACCACATGAGGATTGTTATTTGCTGTTTTCTTCCCACCATGTTCAGGTTTGGTCACTAAATGGTGCTGTTGGGAGGTGGGACTTTTAAAAGAGATTGAAATTGTCCTTGCAGGCATGAATTAGGTTTCTCAGAACTGGATTAGTTACCCCCAAGAGTGGGTGTTACAAAGCACATCTGTCTCTCTCACACACATGATGTTCCACTTTCTTCTGATTTTCTGCTCTGAGTTGACAGAACATAAAGCCCCACTAGAAGTTGAATAGATGCTTGTACTATGCTTTTGACCTCCTGAACTATAAGCAAATCAGCCTCATCTCTAATCAATCCCTAGGTTTAGCTATTTGTTACAGCAGCATGAAATGGAGTAAGACTTTATTGATATAAATCCTTAGGCACCATCTCACTATATTAAAATTTGGAAAATATTGTGATTGAACATTATCTTCTCTGCAGAGCCAAGCTGCAGAACAAGCTATATTCCCATAAGACCTATTTAGCTCAATGGAACTACAGCTTTCAAAGTTTTTAGTACACATTCATCTGCTGCTCTAACCCTTTAGAGAACCTAATTTTATATTTACTGGGAACTTTTATATGCTAGCAGGTGGTCACTGGAATCTTTTAAGCTAGTGGAAGTTCAAGAGGACCACAGAAATACCTGCTTCTGGCATAATCATCAGCAGTTTCTCTCTTCCATTCAACATGGGGGAACAAAAAGCCTCTTTTTACATAATGATGAATAATTCAGGGATTCGCAATGTCTGAATTTCTATAGGCCTAACTTATAGCTTAGATAAATCACTTACATCTAGGCTTATGGTTTGGAGATAGTTTTGAGTATTTCCCCCAAGTTCATGTACTAGGTACTTGGATTTCCCCCAAGTTCATGTACTAGGTACTTGGTTCCCAGTGTTGAGAGATAGGAGAACCTTTATGAGATGAAGCCTAATAGAAAATCATCAGAACACTGCCTCTGAAGGATTAATGCTGGTCTCTCAGAGGGAGAGAAGCTCACTCTGTTAAAAAGTGAAACGCCCCCATGCACTTGGCCCTCTTCTGCATATAGATATTTGCCTTCTTACATCTCTGCCATGTTTTGAGACAACTAAAGGGACCCTAACCGAAGTCAAGCAAACAAGGACACCTGATCATGGAACATGCAACTTCTTTTCGTTTTAAAATACTAAGCTTAGCTGGGGAATGGTGGCTTATGGCTATAATCCTGGATACTTAGAAGACTAAGATCTGATTATTGTTTTTCAAAAAGCCAGCTGATGCAGTAAAGTCCTTCAGACTATCTCCAATTAACTGACAAAATGCTGGACTAGAAGCATGCTTCAAGTGGTAGAATGCCAGCCAAGCAGAATAGGAATCTAAGGCCCCAAGTTTAAGACCAAGTGCCAGCACAAAAAATAAAAAAAAGAACACAAGAAAATCAGCTTAATGTATTCTGATATATCAACACAAACCAGACCAAGACATCTGAAAATCCAAGATGCTGTCTCCATCCCTACAGGCACCATTTAGGGATGAATAGGGTGGGAAGTAGAAGGAGCATTTTGGTGTCTGAAAACCCAAGCCGATTTCTCTTCTGATCTGACTGAGGCCTCACCCACCTAGGGCATCATGGGATGGGCATGGCCCCACCAGAGTTCACTTCACCTACCGCACTGGTCTGCACAGACTCATCCTCTGGTTTGGCTTTTATATCAACAACTCCATCAGCATGGCGAAAGGAACATTCAGCAAGGACATCATAAAATGACAACTTCTGGGCCTTCAAGCCATATTTCTCTAGCCACTTCTTAGAATCCCAGGTGTCTTCTGCATTTGGCTCATTTTCAACAGGCAGTGCTCTCGACCCTGTTTTTGGAATCATAGATAATCAGCCATTCATAATACATGAGTCATTCATATTACACACCTAACCATATTTACTGAGCTGGGACATGCTCTTTGGTAGACCACAAAGTCTACATTCTATTTCAGGAAATGGTGCTTTTAAAAGTAGAACTGGCAAAGAGTTAGCTCACAGCATTTTACAGCAGGAATCTGGTGGTTTTTTTTTTTGGGGTGGGGGGGAGTTGCTGGTCACGGGGCCTGAACTCTGGGCCTGGGCGCTGCCTCTCAGCTCTTCAACTCAAGGCTAGCACTCTACCACTTGAGACACCTCACCACTTACAGCTTTTTCTGCTTATGTGGTGCTGAGGAATCAAACCCAGGGCTTCATGCTTGCAAGGCAAGCACTCCTACCACTGAGCCACCTTCCCAGCTCCAAATCTGTTACTTTTCATCTCCTTTCCTTCACTATATAAGTTGACTGGCCCCATGCCTTATGGAACCAGATGATGAACAAGGCTGTGTGTCAGGACGGTATTAAAACTTAGGGTTAGAAGCTCTGACTTCAAGTCCTGACTCTTTATCACCTACTGACTTCAGCATGTTACTCAAGCTGAGAGAGTCATATCATTTGACCTCTCTGAACTTAGGCAGGGGTCTTCATTTGCAGATAAAAAAAAATAGTACCCTTGGCCAGGCATTGATGGTTTATGCTTGTAAGAGGCTGAGATCTGAGGATCAAAGTTCAAAGCCAGTCCAGGCAAGAAAGTCTATGAGACCCTTATCTCCAAAGAACCACCAAAAAAGCCAGAAGTGGAGCTATGGTTCAAGTGGTGCAGCACTAGCCTTGAGCAAAATAGCTCTGGAGCAGCACTTAAGTCCTAAGTGAAAAATTTGAAAAATGTCCCATGGAGGTTCTTTGTAATGAAGGGGAAACAGAATTAGAATACACAGCCTGAGGGAAGGTAGAAGCTCCTGTTACCCCACTGGTGAGTTTATCTCTATTCAGAACCTGGATCTCAGCTCTGTATAGATCCAGAGGTCTCATTCATCACCTCAGGTACCTGAAACCCGAGGACATCTCACCCATTTGTATCTAGCACATGTAAGATGTTATGTATCAAGGACATCTCACCTTGATCTTGTTATCAAGTGACTGTATAACTCAGATAACCAATTAGGCAGAGATTATCTGTACAATTATCCCTCAGTACTGAGATATCAGGTTATCTACGGGATGTCCTACAGTCACCAAAAAATGCTTGGCTCTTATGTTCTTGTGGTATGGTCCTTGAATATAACCTACTTGATCTTCTCATACACTTTAAATCATCTGCAGATGGCTTAAAATATCTATACAGTATAACTATTATGTAAGTGATTGCTATTGTACCATTTAGGGGATGATGACAGAATCATTGTGTCTATATATATATTCAGCACATATGCCATTTTTTTCACATATTTTTGATCCAATGTTGGTTAAATCCTTAGATGTGGACTTTGAGGATACAAAAGACTGACTCTAATCTAAAAGTAGCACTCACTATAGGCAAACAAATTACTACCCAAACTTACCCCTTACAGTATATTTAAGAGGCTATTTAATGAGAATAAGACTTAAAGAAAAAATACTTTGGAAGCAATTATTACTTGATAATATGTAAAGGAGCTACTCCACATGAGCCATGTTCTCACATTTTAATAAAACACCTCTGAGGAAATTCACTCTGAAGCTTGTTGGAGTTGGAACTCATCAAAGAAGCTTGTTTCAGCTTTTGAACTTTAAGCCAACACAGCATCAAAAGCCCCCAGAAGCACTATCCTGAATGCCAGCAGTTGGATTCCACATGAATCACAAGGTATCTTCACGCCCTTCTCAGGGAGCTCTGGACAGAGGCTTCTCAGAACTTTTATCCTGGGGCTGTCTGCAAGAGCCACTATGTCTCAAGAGAGTAGCAGAAAGAGGACACCCTACTTTTTTGGAGAATATCCAGCTCTAGAGAAACTTTTCCAGGACTACCTTTCCTTTATTATGTTAATCACTTCCTAAGTTTTTGTCTTCTCTTTATTCCCTGCTTCTCCCCTCCTCAAGGAGGTATGTCCTACTGGAAATAGAATTTTCATTCAATTATTTCCATAGCAACTCACATCTTTCCACTGTTTTGCCTTGCTTTCATAGGAAAAGACAAAGCCCTTTATCAAGTACAAGTCCAAGTTTACAATAAAAGACTTGTAAAGACGCACTCAAACCAATCCCAGTGAAGGTTTTTAAAGAGGCAAAAACTAACTTTTAATTCCTCACTTATCCCAGGACAGGACTGTGCAGCCCCTTGAAGTTACATCTGTGGGATACAGTGACAGGCTGAAAAAGGGAGTTCAGGTGAACACCCTAAAGCAATCTGAACTTTCAAAAAGTAAAATGGGGGCAGCTGAGGAATTAAAATCAAAGAACCCAGATGCCCCAAGACTGAAAAAGGAAAACCAGTGAAACCTTTTCATTTTCAGTACAGATTACACTAGTTGGAGGCTGAGCCTCATTGTCCCCAGGCAGAGCAAGGAAGGGCATCATCTGTTCATTAGTTTCACTTACTAAGAGGATCCTTCCATTTCCCCTGCAGTTATCTTAATTAAGAGTGTTATATGAATTCTCACCTACAGAGCCTTCATTTATTGTAGAAGTGTGAGCTCACAGCTAATCCTGCTTACATGGCTTTCCTATTCCACTTGACAGATTGCTAAAGATTTTCTTTCAGTAATGGGTGAGGTAAGCAGATGGTGGAACACATCTATACCACAGAATTTACTTTCCTGAGTCGTTCCATCCTATTTATCAATCTCAAAACACTTATCAAGTATAAATTGTATTGGCCAAAGCTTTTGAAAATCTTCACCAGGATAGCCAGAGACACAAGCAAATGGTATATGGCTTATCAGTACCCACTTCCTCCCTCCCCATCCTTCATTCATCTGCCCTTCTCTCCAGGACTTCTAACCTTCAAGGATTTACAACCCTATTATGGAGCTCTCCCCACATCCTCCTCCGCTGAAAGCTGCTCTTTGGCACCTTGGTCTTGCCATGCTAGTCTACCTGCCTTTCAAGGTAACTATCAGCAAACAAAAAACTTAGATATCTAGAGAGAAAGTCTGATGTTTCCCATGGGAGCTCCACAAACACAGCTTCCACTGCATGCCAATGGCTGCTACTCAGAAACAGGCACCTTAGGCAAAAGTTGAGGAACATGAAACTGAAAGTCCCAAGGAGTTCTTGATGACAGTTCTTCTCTAAACCTCTCTTCTGAGAATGAGCAAGGTGTGGGGGGGCCACTACAATAGCTTTGGATTTGGATGATGTAAAGAGATTTAGTTCCAGAGTCTTTCTGCATAACTTGGTGGAGGATTGTATTTTACAGAGCATATCTTGTTACACATTGTCAAGACCAATATTATAGGTGCCATGGGAAAAGGATAGTGGGAAGGAAGGAAGGAAGGAAGGGAGGAAGGAAGGAAGGAAGGAAGGAAGGAAGGAAGGAAGGAAGGAAGGAAGGAAGGAAGGAAGGAAGGAAGGAAGGAAGGAAGGAAAGAAGGAAGGGAGGGAGGGAGGGAAAAGAGAGAGGAGATAAGGAAAAAAGCAGAATTCTGGGAAGTGGGGGAGAAAGACAGCAGCCATGAGGAAAAGCTGTCTGGGTATTTTCTGCTGGTGAGATAGGTAAGTGAAATTTTCAGCCATAAGAGCTACTCAGCAGCTGCAGGGCTATAGGTCCTCTAAAGGTAACATGAAGCTTGACCTGGTCTGAAGCCAGAGGAAAAGTGGTGACCGTATGGCATGAAACAGAAGCCTGTCTCTTGAGAAGTTACACACTTTGCCATACTAATTTCCTGCTGTTTTCTGTTATCATGTGCTGAGCATGGATATCTGACAGATCACGGGTACCAGGAAAGGGGAAAGATGTATGAGCTGAGGATAATAACCCACTAATATTCTGCAAAACTGATTCTCTGCAGAGATAGGGGTTAATGTTCTTGGGAATGCCTCAGGAGTTACACATTGAGGGCTGAGGCTCACGGGACTCAATGGCAGGCTGAAATCACATGTCTATAAATGTGTGATGGTGTTAAGTGGGCACCATAACCTTGGGAAACATCCTAGAATTTGTAATCATTAACTTCACGGGAAAATGGGACAAAATCCTAGTGAATTTCCAGACTCTGCCTCCCTGAAATAATTTTACTTCCTCCTTTAAAGCCTGTAAAATCTAAGTAAAATCTCTTGTAATGAAGGCTATACAACTTGTTTACAAACCATTGGAAAGATGATTTCCAGCTCTCAGGCTCTCTAATTCCTATAATTCTAAAAGGGAAAAGAAGAAAAAGGAAATAAAGAATCATAAAAGAAGCAGATGTAAAAATAAAGAACATAAAACATTAATAATGAAAGAGAACATGGGAGAGGAGCTAAAGCCCATTCAAAGATACATTTTACATTTCCCACATTGCCCTTTGGCCTCGGAATTCTGAAAGAAGGAAGTCTTTAAAAATTACTTAAGATGAAGCAGTGAATGAGACAGCTGCAGGAAGAATTTTTAAACTATAACACCTGCTGCTGACTACTGAGAAATGCAGAGCAACAGTTTAATGGTAGACCCACAGAAAGATTGAAACCACTAACAGGACTGCAGACTACAGAAGAATAATTTTTAAAACTTCATTCATTCAGTCCAAGAGACTGAACTCATGGTTTTGAGCTGCTCTAACCACTTGAGACATGTCCAGTCCTTTTGCTTTCGTTTGTTTTTCAGGGAGGTTTTCGAACTGGTCAGTTTAGGACTAGGGCTCTCCAACCTTTGCCTCCCAAGTACTTGGGATTTCTGGCACAACTAGCTCAGAAGCCACATTTAAATCTGCTTAAATCAAAATGAACCTTTAAATTGAAAATAGTTGAGGAACAATTTTATAGGCATCAATTATATAACTATTTTTTTCCACCTTTTTTTTTTCCCAGTTCTGGGGCTTAAACTCAGTCTGGGCACTGTCCTTGAGCTGCTTTTGTTCAAGGTTAGGACTCTACCACTTGAGCCACAATACTACTTCCAGCTTTTTCTGTTTATATGGTACTAAGGAATTGAACCTAGGGTTTCATGTGTGCTAGGCAAGCACTTTACCACTAAGCCACATTCCCAAGACCCTATAACTACTTTACAAAACAGCCACAGTACTTGAGAAATTGGGTCCAATCCCCAAAACTGGTGTGTGTGTAGGCAGGGGGAGAGTACAAACATAAACACAGACCAATCCAGATGTTTGCTACAAAGTGGAACAATTGAGATCAATCTATAGGTCAATTTGAGAACTATGGCCATCTTAACAATATTTGGTCTTTGTGAACATTGATGATTTTTGCATTTACTAAGGTCATGTTAATTTCATTGATGTTCTGTGATTTTTTTTTCAGTGTATAAGTCTTGTACTTTGTTCCTAATATTTTAATCTCTCCTTTCCTTCTCTTTCACCTCCTCTCATCCCCCTCCCTTCCCTCCTTCTCTCTCTCTCTCTCTCTCTCTCTCTCTCTCTCTCTCTCTCTCTCTCTCTCTCTCTCTCTCTCTCTCTCTCTCTCTTTCCCTTTCTCCTGCTTCCCCCACACCCTGCCCCAATCCTAGGGGCTTGAACTCAGGGCTTAAGCTTAAGTGTTCACCACTTGAATCACAGCTCCATTTCTTGCATTTTGGTGATTAACTGGAGATGAGTCTCAGGGGCTTTTCAGCCTGCACTCTCTTTTTCTCTCCCCTTCTCTCCTCTCTTACTCTCCCCTTTCTCCCTCATTTCTTCTTCTCTTGCTTCCCACTGCCCCCCTCTGTCTCTCTCTCCCTCTTCCCCTTTGTCCCCCTGCCCAGTCTCAATTTGATCTTAAATTTAAAAAAAAAACAGTATTTGGTAAGCTTCATTTTCTTTATTGTTTCCATTTGCTGGGAATATCACTTTCCATCCTTTCACTTTCAGTATCTGTATGACATTATTGGTGGATGGATTGCTCCTAAGCAACTGTTACTACTAATACTCTTCCCCATCCACCCCCACCTTTTTTATTTGGCGTTTTTATTTTATTTTTATTTTATTATTTATATTTCCTAGGGTGGAACTCACAACCTTGAGCTCACTGGGTTTGCTCACTTGTTCACAGCTGGTGCTCTACCACTTGAACCACACCTCTAGCCCTTGTCTTTAATGCATTGAATTGAGCTGTTTGATTTATATTTCTCCTTTGTGTATCTCCTCTTCTAGAGAGATATATGCTTTCACCTGCTCTCAGGATGGTATCTTTTTTCTTTTTTTTAACCCTAAATGGAAGGATTATACCCATAAGTACCTGTGTAATGCTAGAAGGCCTTTATTTCTCCTTCAGTCTGAAGGATAGCCTTTGGATATAGTAATCTTTCTTAGCAGTTATTTTCTCTCTGAGCTAAAAATATATCATTATATGCCTTCCTTGCCTACAAGGTTCCTGCTGAGAAATCTGCTGACAGTCTAATGGGGTTGTCCTTAAATGTGACTTCACACTTTTGTCTGATAGATTTTAAAATTCTTTGCCTTGTATTAAAAAATTAATTTTACAAAGTAAGGGATTTCATTTGATATTTCCATAATGAAATGCGTATAATGTAGTTTTGATCATACTTACCCCCTTGATTACTCTTAATTATCCTCACCTCCCTCTTTTATTTTCATGTATTTTTTTTATCCTTGCCCCCAGATTCCACATATGGGGAAAAAGATTTTTATCTTTGTGATACTGGCTTATTGTACTTAACATGATGATCTAAATCTGCATTTTCCTAAAAGCAGCATAATTTCATTCTCCTTGTACTTGAATAAAACTCCATTGTATATGGAGTTTTCTTTTCTTTTTTTTTCTGCCAGTCGTGGGGCTTGAACTCAGAGCCTGGGCGCTGTTCTGAGCTCCTACTCATCAAATGGGGTCTAGAACGATACTATTCTGTCCAGGGGAGGGTAGCTTGCAAAGATAGTCCTTTGGCCATCTGGCTAACACTAAACCAGGTTGGGCCCAAATCTCACAGCTGCAAGTACTTGCCCAGTCTCAGCTAATTACTCATGCTACAGCTGGCTAAGATGCAGAGCAAAGCTCAAGTATTTTTCACAGGGACACGTCTCTGAGGCCTGGTGCCAGAGCAATTCACAAGCTCCATCTGTGAGCACTGACTGCAATAACTGTGTTACTTAAGATTGGGGGATGAATAGAAACAGTTCCTTATCCATCCAAAGTTATGCTAAGATAGGTTTCACCTGAGTCTTGCAGCTGCAGAGGCTTGCATAGTTTTGGGAGAACGGAAAAGGGTGTCTCAAGTCTAGTTTAGAGTAGACTTATTTCCAGGCTGGAAAAAAATGCAGCCAAAACTTGAATCTGTCTGCCTACACATAGGCCTCTATCTGATGCTGGGGTCAGTTTAAAAGACTCCATCTGTGGCTCTTGCATGTATATAGTCTTTAGGGCCTACCAGCTGGTGGCTTTTACCACCACATGTCTGTCACTGAGCTCCAAGGAAAAATCCTGTGCTAGCTTTATGTTATCCCCTTCTGTTACCCAGGTTAGAAAAACTGAGGTAGAGGCAGTCAGCCACCTAGCCTACCTGCAGGTATTATATTGGAGACAGGTTCCATCAAACTTTGCCAAGTACTAGAATTCACTATGGAAGTGTTAGCTGTTGTTTCGGGATGATAAGCAAACATTTTCATATTTCAGTATGTCTTTTTGGTTTGTTACACTAAAAGTAGTCATGATGGTCTCTTTTCTAATTTCTTTAGCCTTTATGAAGGTAGCCTGATGGGTGAATAGCTCTGAAGATACACTGGTGTGTCTGCTAAGAGAACTTTACTCAGCTGCCATCTTGTTCTACTTTTGTCAGTTTTGATTGATTTTTCTCTCAATTAAGAACCCCATTTTTTCTTTTTATCCCTGCCAATCATTGTGACTTGTTACTCTGTTGGATACTAGATGGTTGATACTCTGTTGGATACTAGAGACCTATAAATCTTTTTAAGCTTTGTTCTAAGATGCATTTATGCTACCTAGAAACAACTTTCTGTCTCTGTTTGTCTGTCTCTCTCTTCTTTTGCTTTAATTTTGATTTCTTAGAGTACCCAGACAGATGCTTAGTTTAAAGATAACCATTTCCTATGCCCACATCTCCACAAATTTCAAAGTTTTAAGGCTAGTGAAAACAAGCACTACTCTTGGGTCTGTGTGACCTCTATGCCTTTTCTTTATGATCCCTTTTCAATATTTCTTTCCCTAGTGTCAGATAGCTTCCTTACATGCATAAGCCAATCAGAACTCACATAAAATCTCAAGGAGAATTCTATGCACCTTTTTTCCTCTGTATTTCTGTCTTTTGTGCCAACCTTGAGGATGGGGAGACACAGGGATTGCTATTCACAGGGAGTCTGTGTGTAATTTACCTGATGGTTCGCCATGGAATGCAGGCCACCTAACTGACAATCCACCCCCCCCTTCCCTTTTCTGCTTCTACCCTCTCTCCACTGGTATGTAGGCCTTCAGCAGTCAACTTGAGGGAATGGCCCCTACCTTCCTAGAAAGAAAGCACAGTGTCTTAGACTAATGCAGACTTTACCTCACTAACCCTGGGCTGCAGGTGGGAAGAGGAGCAGAAGACGATCTCCATGCAGCCACTAGGGACAAATCAAAGTTACAAAAGCTTAGATGACTATTCTATATCAGAATGGAGTTTTGTTTGGCTCAAGTGGTAGGGTGCAAACTGTAAGATGATTATGCAACAAAAGAATTGCTATGATCAAGTTTTCCTTCTTTTTTTCCTTTTTAAAATTTTTATTGTCCAGGTGATGTACAGAGGGGTTATAGTTACATATATAAGGTAATAAATGCATTTCTTGTCCAACTTGTTACACTTGGAGTTATTCAAAGTATTTTTTAATGTTGCTTGGAGTTATTTCAAGTTTTAGTTTGGGGAATGTGTATATGTTAGTTTGAAATAAGAGACAATTATATATCATTGTCAATTTCAGAGGTCCAGAGCTCTTCCATTTTCCAAAGAAATAACACTTAACCCTTAAAACCATTAACCCTTAAAACTATATAAAACTTAAATACCACCTATGTTAGTTTTCTTGTGCTGCTATAAACAACAACACTAGTTGAAATGAATAAGCAACAGAAATTTTATCTTCTCATAGTTTTTGGAAGTAAGACCACCAAGATGAAGGTTCTGTCGGCCTTGGTTTCAAGTGAGGCCTTTCTTCCCAGCTGACTTTCACTCTGTCCTCATGTGGCCTTTTACTGTGTGTACTTTGGAGGGGAGAGCTCTGCTCTTCTTATGAACTCACCAATACAATTCGATTAGGGCCCCACCCTAACCTAACCACCACTTAAACCTTACATGTCTCCTGAAAAGCCCTACTTCCAAATAGTCACATGGGGAATGGGGGTGGAGAGGACAACTCAGTCCACAGCATTCCCTTCAAAATACCTTAGCAGCAGAATCAACATCCTCTCTACCTGGCAGAGATGTTTACCTGGACTCAGTGAAAAGCTGTTCTAGATAAGTCTGACAAGTTCTCTCCTTTGTGACCTCCAGAGAGGTAGTCTGCAAAGAGACCTGAGGAGAGGTCCACAGCTTGCAGAGAGGCCTGAGGAGAGGCCTGCAGAGAAGGAGGAAGGAAGGAAGGAAGTGGGAAAAAGCCTTCCCCTTTGGAGGTTTGGAGCTTTGGAGATCTGGAGATTTGCAGACCGTCTAATTGGAGGTATGCCGACTGACTAACTGGTGGTTTGCAGACTGACTAATAGGAGTTTTCAGACTGACTAATAAAGGTGGAAGCTGCACATTGGAGCCTTGGAGGTCGAGGCTGCTCTTGGTCCTGGGTAGCTAGCCCAGGACAAGGAAGTCATAGGTCCCCTTTCTGATGTAAATAAATTTTTAGTGTAAATAAAACTCCTTTGTCACCTTAAATATGCCTCTGTGGATTTTCTCACTCCAAAGTCATAACACTATCCAATTTCACATATCAGCTTGTTGCTAAGTATGCATTAGTTTACTTATATGTGCAACTCTCCCTCCAGACTAATATCATAACAGCCATTTAACATAAGAACAAACTAAGATGTAAAGATTTTAACTCAAGCCAATGTAGTGATGTTTGGAGGGCTGCTAACAAGGTCTTTCTCACTGTAAAACTCGGGCAATTTCTGTTTCAAAAAATTCTTTGATTGATAAGAAAATAAAACACTTCTCAGAGTCTCAATGTCACTCACCAATAAAAATACCTTGTGCTTCTATGGGATGGTGGGTAGAGCAAGAGCACATCAACACCAGGCTTGTATTTTCATTTTTTTTTTGGCTAGGATAGATGTAACTAATAACAGTAGCATCACTGTCAACTTTTTAAAATGAAGAACTAAGAAAAAAGGCTGTTCAAAACCAGATCCCACTATTTGCTGACTATCTGACAACTATGGGCCAATTATTTAATTCCTGCTGTATCCTGGTTTTCTCAGCTGCCAAATTGGGACAACAATGGCTATTCCCTCTAGAGTTATATGAATTAAATAAGCTAAATCCAAGCCTAGTTCCCAGAGAAGCATATCACATTATTGTGTGCTCACAAACTGATCATTAACTCTTCCTATATGGTTCCTGTAGGAACTCTAAAGTTCCAAATTGATGGATTGAGTTCTGCCTTATTCCCCAGGATCAAGCAAAGCACCAGGTATGTGCTCACACAGGTAAGTCAGTCCTACCTTAGCCCCCAGGAGACAACAGCCCTGACACCCAGCATTCCATTGTGGGCCTGGCCAAGGACATCACCCTTGGCCTTCAAGAGATTATAGCCCATTTTTTATTCTCTGCTTTTTAAGATCTCTATAGGCCCAGTCCAAAACCCAGTCCCATGCACAACCTCCAAACTCACAAGGAAGTCTGTGCCCCTCACTGTTCCTCAATAAACAGTCCTTGCCTGTTGATGATCAAGTCCGGCCTATTCCCTTTCCATTTTCTTCCATTTTCCCAACACAAGTGACTATTCCAAATTCCACAAAAGAGCTCTAAGCTAAAGACTATGAAATGCAAGTAGATTTTAGTGATATCTTTCTACTAATAATAACACAAATTCATCCTTACCCTATCCCTTTCCAGATAAACATTCTGTGTTTCTTCCCTGGTCTGTACCCCTTTCTTTTTTTATCTGTACCCCTTTTTACAGTGAAATCCAGAGTCTTCAAAGAAGCAAAGGTGATGATCTTAAATGAGAACTGAAATCTTGAGGCTGGGGTGCAGCCCTTGCCTAGAAAACACAAGGCCCTGAGTTTGTCCCTAGCACTGAGGGATAAGAAAAGGAATTGAGTCATGGTATGAGTCTGATTCAGTCTTTAGGAGGGGCCAAGTCAAATACCCCATCACTGAGTTCTTCTCTAGTTTTTATGGGCGTTCTAAAAGCAAAAGTCTCTTGGGAGATTTGCCTTGACCAAACTTGAGTCAGGCTCTTCTGCATTCTCTTTTCACCTGGCACTTAACCTTTGGACTTCCTGATGTCTCTGCATAGCTAGACTTTGGCCAAAAGCCTGCCAAGTCAGTATAGCTAGATCACCAACATACATATAATCACCCTTGATAACTCAAATGATTTCTTACCACCACCACCATAACCATCCCCACCCTGGGGAAGTCTGATCACTCTGCCTGCCTTCAAAAACAGTCCTCTTAAGTCAATCTAGGCAGACTGTTTGTTGGCATTCTCCCCACCTCAGGTTCTCAGCCACTCCCACTACCTTTCCAGGGGCAGCTCATAGCCCCCAGCCCCACCCAGACCTGACCTCCTCCTTGCCTTAGAGCTCCCACAGGGATAACTGGCCACTCCTTTTCCATCTAGGCCTCCCACCTCCATCCCCAGAATCATAAAGCTACTACCTGAATAGGGGCAGACCTGATATTGCTCCCTCTCCATGGGCAAGATGGCCCCACTAATAAATATCTTTATAATAATCCTTTTCCTGTATGTGCTTGCCTCTGTGTGGTCCCCTGGGATGGCCGTGATGGATTCTTTCACTCCTTACCCCTAAGTCTGCTCTAAGTAATTTTCCATCCACTGTCTGCTCCCCACATTTGTCCATGCTATACTTATAACATTAAGATTGGGACCCAATCTTAATGTTAAGACCCAGTGAGCCTATGTGACTCCACCCTGGTTAAACATCCATCTTGTTGTTTACAAGGTTAGGAAAAATGTGGGTTGCAAGTCTCTGATAACTGAGCCTACAGGCCAAGTGGATACGTCCAATCAGTAACAGTAACCAGCACATACGTAATACCCCCCCTTCCAAGGAATGCAAATCCCACCTTCCCCTTCTCCTCCAAACCCACATGCCAAACTGACCAAAGTGGTAGGCTAGTTTGAATAACTGCTTAGGGATAAGTTATAACCTCATTGGTCACTTGTGTGTGGCCCAACATAACTGCAATTTTGTGCGAGTGTTGCAATACCTATGTGTGGCCAGCCTAACTGCATGGCCTGTTCCTTATAAAAGTTAGCCCGTGCAGGTGAGCAGGGTTCGCTCTCTGCCGAGATGGCTCTGACTGGTCAGTCTATTTCTAGATGCTTGACTCAAAATATAGCTTTGTCTGACTTTCGCTTTGTTTCAGTCTCGTTCCTTTGATCATGGACCCCAATATTGGGGGGCCACCCCAATACTCAGAACTGGAAACCTAGTTCTAGAGAGGCCTGTTTCCCTCTCTTGAAATAATTCCTGAAGAAGAACTTTCTACAGCTTGAACTACTATTCAAATGTGGCCTACATTCATGTGTGCATACATTTATACACGTACATGCAGACACTATAGCAAGCTCTGGAGGGCTTTTCCCAACAGCTTCTCAGAGCTTAGCTAAGAAGCTCTGTATGGTTAGGAACATGGAACTAATCCCCCATTCACAACTACTAACATTTAAGGCCCTTTTCCTCTAGGAACACTCAACAGTACCCACCACAATCTGCCAGGGACACCAGATTCTGGACCTGGGCCAGTGTGCTGCAGGCTTCCTCCAGCTCCCTCCAAATGAGAAACACGTCCTCTCTGACTCCAGCCCCTGGAAAGGGAAGAACAGAGTAAGCAGCCAGTGGAGACAGGCCCTAAAGCTCCAGAACTTTCTCATGATACTAGCAATCCTAGTGTATTCTAAGCAAGAGTCTAAGACATTTCTGGACTTATAGTCCCCACTAATTTCCTTCTGAGAGTAGGAACTGAAATCTCCAAAGCAGTACTATCTTCCAGAAACTGTAAATACAGACTTTAGGATACAATAAATTCTTGTAAATATTTGATAAGATAAATTATATATGATTGTCAAATGATATAAGGAATAAAAAGAGTCAAAAATCAAGGTCATCATTGTGAAGGGAAGGAGTTCAGTATTTGAAAGTAGAAATCCCTAATCCCTTATTTATTTATTTATTTATTTATTTAGTCAGTATGAGATTTGCATGGCTGGTACTCTACCACTTGAACCATCTCCAGCCCAGCTTTTTGCTGGTTATTTTAGAGATAGAATCTTGAAGATTCTGCAAGATTTTCTACCCTAGCTGGCTTCAAACTGTGATTCCCTGAATCTTAGTCTCTTGAGTGTATAGGCAAGACCCATCTGCAGCTCCAAATCCTTTCTTTCCTAATCCTGTACAAGTCTTTCTTTTACTTTAATTTTTTAAAATCTCTCTTTCTTTTTACTTTATTGGACCTCTGCTGTCTTAGAAAAGAGTTAAGCTTGGCTATATGGAATAACAAAAACAAATATGGCTTAATTAACATAGTTACAACCTAATAATTATTTTCAAAACTTATTCCATGGTTAAGTAGTCGGGGCCTGTGATGAAGTCCAGGCTCTGTTAGTAGTTTTCAGAGGTTAAGGAAGATATAGAGACAGGGTAGAGGTGGGAGATAGCAATCAAAGTACAAAGAGGAGGACCTTAACCATATCAAAGTTATGACTCTAGCTAGATGTTGCACTATAATTTTGCAAGATGTTACTGAGGGGAAAATTGGGTACAGAGTACTTGGGTAACTCTGTATTGCTTTTTTGTAACTACATGAAAATATACAGTTATCTCAAAACAAAAAGGTTAACTTTAGTCAGGCACTGGTGGTTTACAGCTATAATCCTAGCTACTCAAGAGGATAAGATCTGAGAATCACAGTTTGAAGCCAAGTCAGCCAAGAACTGATCATCAAAAAACACTGACAGTGAAGCTATGGTTCAAGTGGTAGAGCTCCAGCCTTGAGTGAAAACCTAAGGGACATCACCCAGACCCTGAGTTCAAACCCTAATATAGGCAGAGAGAGAGAGAGAGAGAGAGACAGACAGACAGACAGAGAGACAGAGACAAAGAGAGATAGACAGAGAGGGAGAGGGAGGAAAGGAAGGAAGGAAGGAAGGAAGTAAGAAAGGAAGGAAGGAAGGAAGGAAGGAAGGAAGGAAGGAAGGAAGGAAGGAAGGAAGAAGGAAGGAAGGAAGAAAGG
Source organism: Dipodomys spectabilis (assembly GCF_019054845.1). Taxonomy (NCBI): domain Eukaryota; kingdom Metazoa; phylum Chordata; class Mammalia; order Rodentia; family Heteromyidae; genus Dipodomys; species Dipodomys spectabilis. The sequence goes on along the minus strand of NW_024870864.1, from coordinate 3,669,908 downwards.
AAGGAAGAAAGGAAGGAAGGAAGGAAGGGGAAAACCAAAAAGGTTAGCTTTTTAAAACTTTTTTAAAAGATTGTTTATTTTTAAAGATCCATGCTTCTTCTGTCTTGTCACTCCACCACATCCTTATGTACTAAGAGTCACCTCAGGATTCAAAATAGTTTCTAGAATGCCAAGGGTCATATCCACATTAGAGATCAGAATTCAGAGTGCTAAATAAGACCCCTAATAGAGTCAGTGTTCTTTAGCACCATTCTCAGAAGTCCTACACAAAAGTTCCATTACTTAACTGAGGCCAGAGCCCCAACTGGCTACAAAGGAAACTGAAAAACGTGGCTTCTCAGCAGGCACACTAAGTAAAACTGGACCTATGACCTAAGGGGAAGGGAAGTGGACCTGGTTGGAAGAAGGCAGTCCTTGTCACACTGAGCTTCTTTGAAGCTGGGCTAGCTGGACCATCTGGAGCTAGTGCCCCCGTTCAGCTCTATTTCATTACTATGGATAAGTTCCAAATCTGCATTAAAGCATGTTCCAAACTGTGCCCTTTCCACTCACTTCCTGTCTGTACTTCATGCTACTTAAGAGACCATAGAAAGCAATATCTTAGTATCCTATGGTCAAGTTACAAACTTCAACAGTTTCTTTTAAAGAGGTAAAAAGAGGAAGGACAATTTCTGAGTGTTTATGAAAGATGGCTTTCACAATTGCTAGTCCTTCCCCCATCTACTGGAGTTCCTGCCACATACCCATCTCCAATGACATCCTTGGAACCAGGTACCAGCTGGCACTACTTAGGTATCATGGAGGTAATGGGAATCCTTGCTTTGGAGGTTGCTTCTAATAAGTATGATCATGAAAACAAATAGCAGATATGGTCGCTGATTTAAAAATTCCATTCCAGTAAAAACAGTTAGAAAGAGAAACCCTGTATTTCACAGACTATGGCTCAGAGTTCATCAATAATGTTATCCTTAAAGCCAGAAGCTGAGTTCAAGCTCCTAATAAGACCTTTGGGGGATAGCAGTTACATGCCATTTAAACATTTTTCTCATTTCTTGTCACCACAACTCTGAAGTCATTTATGGCTGAGTAAGATGAGGCAGAGTGAATTCTCCATAGTCATGCAAACAAGTAGCAGAGCAGGGAGCCAAAGCCAGGTGTGTTTAATTATACCAAACCAGTTGCTCTACAGGATAGCCCTGAAAATGAATAGATGATTAGAAAGGGGCCCTGTAGTCTTTCTTCCAGCTGTTGATAAGATCTCCACTAACCAAGTCTGTCTATATAATAGCTCATAGATGCATGAGATGTTAAAACCTCAGTGACTGGGACCACCACTCAGTTTAGGGGATATATATTAGGAGATCTGTTCACTCAAAACTAACAGAATGATCCTAAACCACAAAGACAGATTAGTAGACCAGAGTCCATGTTTTTGACTTTTAAAACTGTCAAGAAGGGTAAGGCAAAAGCAAGCAGACATTAGGGTTTTGACCTTCCCAAAGACAGCTAGTTCAAATGAGGGTATTAATAGCTCTGTTCCTGAAGAAGTAAGTAACAAATCCCTGACAGAAATGGATGGTCAGCAAGCAAGGCCTTGGGGCCATCCATCGCCCAAAGATTGAAACATGATGTGTGCTAATCTCTACAAGAGAACTTAAAAATATTATACACTGCTGCTAAATGTGAAGCATGAGCCCACAGGACTCCTAGCTACTGTGAATCAAGACTGATGATGTCCAGCTGCCTGCCTTAGGGTGAGGTGATAAGTAGCAGGATTCTCTAAAAGTTTCAAATGTGTCTTTAGATGTGTCAATAAACATCTTAAGAGAAAGTATCCCACAGGTCAGCATCTAAAGGAAAAGTTTCCAACAATTTAGCTCTTGACCATTCAGGGACAGCAGTGATGGGGACATGATCCTGCAGGAGCAGGAACTAGAATTGTTATTACACTGTACTCAGGCAGCTGCTCTGCTGCATTTAGAGAGGAAAACAACTCAAAACTAAGCATTTAAGTTGCTTTGCTTAAAAAGACAAAAAAAAGTCTAATGAAAAAGAAAAAAAGAGGTCTTTATAAAAGCGTATCTCAAAATATACAGGTTTGATATTTTGCTTAGCAGCAGTAAGAAGGTGGTGCCCCTTCTTTTTTCCCTTGGTGCCATTATTGAGGCTTGAACTCAGGACCTAGGCACTATCCCTTAGTTTTTTTGCTCAAAGATGCCACACTACTATGTAAGCCACAGCTCCAGTTTTAGCTTTTTGGTGGTTAATTACAGATCAGAGTCTCACAGATCTTCCTGCCCAATGCAGGCTTTGAACCTCAATTCTCAGATCTTAACACTCCTGATTACAAGTATGAACTATGGTTGCCCAGTTAGTGCTGCCACTTTTATGGTCTGTTTTACAGAATTTAGCTATGATACATCAGAGCCACAGCTGAGGAATAAAGCTCTACAGGAAATCTAAGAAGATAGAGGATGAGGCACAGGAAATCTTGGGGTCAAAGGGTTCTATGAATTTTAACCAGAGAGGAGACAAAACCACACCGAAGACTTGTGGGTCCTGACCACCAAGGAATAAGACAACTGAGGCCTGTCTTACACAAAAGCAGAGTATGCATTTGTGGAGACATCCCAGAGGTCTGTGGAGACATCTAAGAGCCTTCAAACAGCCCCCACTGCAATTTCTGACCTTCCCATTCAGTGTAGGACAATGATTTGAAGGTTCATGTTAAATGCTAACCCCTTAAGAATGGCATCATTTGAAGCTGCTGGGTCTTTTTTTTTGGTACCTGGCATTGGCATCTCTCTTGGCTAGACTGACAAATGAAATGAGACCCAGGACATACAAGTTTTGATATTGCAGGAGAAAGAACTGACAGAGTATCTGCTGCCAAACACTACTTCTCTGTCAAATGTTCTGCATTTCACCTACAGGATAAACCCTGTTTGTAATTATCCAGTTGATGCATGTATTTGTTTAACTAAGATGGGCTGAACACCTTCTACATATTGGGTGAGTTCTGCTGGTGCTGGGGACAGAGTGATGAACAGGTGAAATGTACTGAGTCCAGGGTTCAAGTTCCCCACAACACTCCCCTAACATTGTGCCCTTTTGCTCCTACTAAGCACTGCCCCTATAGACATCTAGAGCCCATTCCTAATCCTACCACCTTCAAATCTGCTCAACTACCCAGAAAACTGTGATTTTTCCTCCTGCTCCTCCTTCTCCATCCCTATGGAATGCACCCACCACAACCACTGTTTTCCATCTGTGATTCTGGGACATATACTTAGGCCACACCATTAGTTACACTGTCAGTGTATAAAATTCCTGGCAGTCACTCCAGCCACAATTTCAAGGAGCACAAAGACACATGAGTGATAGCAACACTGTTACACACATAAGCTTGAAGCCAGGCTAATTTAAAGCAATCCCTCACAAAACAGGACTGAGGAGGCAGCTGCTCACAGCTCAACTGGCCACTCTGCACCAGTGGTAGCTGCAGTCTCTGGCTCTCCTCCTGTACTCAGCATGCAGCCTGGGGCTGCTGTGTGTGTCTACACAGGCTGACTAGATTGTGTCCACTGGATTTTGAACATCTTAAGCATATAGATCATGTCTTTTTTTTTTTTTTTGTATCTCACAGCATTCAGTGTAGGATCCAGAGTTATTTTGTTTTGTTTTGTTTTTTTCACTTTGTTTTTCTTGTCAAGGTGATACACAGAGGGGTTATAGTTATATAAGGTAATAAGTACATTTCTTTTTTTTTTCTTTTTTTCTTTTTTTGCTGGTCGTGGGGCCTGAACTCTGGGCCTGGGCGCTGTCCCTCAGCTCTTCAGCTCAAGGCTAGCACTCTACCACTTGAGCCACAGCACCACTTCCGGCTTTTTCTGCTTATGTGGTGCTAAGGAATCGAACCCAGGGCCTCATGCATGCAAGGCAAAACTCTACTACTGAGCCACCTTCCCAGGCCCTACATTTCTTGTCAAGCTTGTTACCCCTTTCCTCATTGTTCTCCCACCTTCCCTCCCCACCACGTTGTGCAGATAATTTCCAATGTATTGTCTTGTGTATTTTGCTGTTGCATTGGTTCCCCATTGTCATTTGACTCACCATTCTGTTGTTCCCTTTCCCTTCCTTAATTCAAATACACATATATACAATACCAAAATCAAATACAGGGGCTGGGAAGGTGGCTCAGTGGTAGAGCACTTGCCTTGCATGCATGAGGCCCTGGGTTCGATTCCTCAGCACCACATAAGCAAAAAGAAAAAAGCCGGAAGTGTCGCTGTGGCTCAAGTGGTAGAACCCTAGCCTTTGAGGGACAGTGCCCAGGCCCAGAGTTCAGGCCCCACGACCAAACCCCAAAAAAAATAAAAATAAAAATAAATTTAAACAACAAAATCAAATACAGTGACAACAGGGGATATACCATAGGGGGAAGAATACCAAAAAAAACCATATAGTACATTAAAAAAACAACAACAACAATAACAAAGAAAAAACCTCTTGTGTTCATGCCTTGGAGTTCATTTCATTTAGCATCATCTTATATGGTCATATGTACATAGCTTTTGACCTTTTCTGCTCATCTGATAAGAATATCCTAGACATATACTAATTTTTACTGTAAATAAGGGAAACCATGGGACCTATGTTTATTTGTGCCTGGCTTACTTCACTTAATATGATTTTTTCCCAATTCTTTCCATTTCCTAACAAATGGGGCAATGTCATTCTTTCTGATGGAAGCATAGAATTCCATTGTATATATACGCCACATTTTCTTGATTCATTCATCTACTGAGGGGCATCTGGGTTGGTTCCATATCTTAGCTATAGTGAGTAATGCTGCAATAAACATAGTTGTGCTGGTAGCTTTAGTATGGCCTTGTTTGTGATCATTTGGGTAAATGCCCCAAAGTAGGATTGTTGGGTCATAAGATTGTTGGGTCATAAGGGAGCTCTATGTGGAGTCTTTTGAGGAGGCTCCATACTGCTTTCCAGAGTGGTTGAACAAGTTTACACTCCCACCAACAATGTAGTAGGGTTCCCTTTTGGCCACACCCCTTCCAACATCTGTTGTTATTTGATTCTAACTGGTGTGAGGTGGAATCTTGGATCCAGTGGGGGTTTTTTGTAAGAAGGTTTATCCTTGTTTTTATTTTGCCTATGACAAGAAGATAATTATTGAATATCTATTGAGTACTCATTTGCTCTGTACTTTATAGCTCTTATTGCTGTAAGCAATCTGTCTGAATGGTATGAACAGAGGCAGATAAATTGAACATATGAATATCTGTAAGTATTCCAGTATCAATCATGACATGGTGGAAAGCAGTAAGCCACTTCCTTTTAAGTCACCGTGACGCAAGGTCTCCCTATCCAACCCCAAGTACCTGAACTACTGTCAGTCCTAAGCTAGAAAGGGAAAAATGATTAGAAAGACAGGTAGGTGTAGTGTCATTGTTTGAGGGACAGTTTAATGTAGCCCTGGGAGGAAGCAATTCAGAAACAATACCATCCCTAGCAATTCTTGAACACTGGACCACCTTCTAGTCTCACCAAGAAGATGATTTGCTTCTGGCCCTTTTCCTATCTCTCAGGACTGCTTCATGAAAGACTAGCCCAGGTGAGTAGTGAATTTCCTATCTGCTTAAGCCCTAAATTCCTATTCAGCCAGGCAGATCTAAAAGGATCTCAATATAACCATGAACTGAAAAAAGTATTTTCAGGAAAAATTAGCATAGAGTTTCAATTTTTAAAAAGCAATATATGAAAAAATAATAAACTAGATAGAACACAGTGGCATACACATTTAATCCTAACACTTAGGAATCTGAGGTAGGAGGATCATGAGTTTGAGATCAGCTTTGACTACATAGCAAGACTCTGTCTTAAAAAAGAAAAAATAACCTCCCATCTAAGAAAAGCCCAGGACTGGATGGATTTACAGTGGAATTCTACAATGCCTTCAAAGCAGACACACCAATACTCCTCCAACTCTTCAACGAAATTGAAAGAGGAAGTTCACTACTGAACTCTGTCTATGAAGCCATCATAACCCTCATCCCAAAACCAGGCAGGGTCTGATCAAAGAAAGAGAACTATAGACCCATTTCTTTGATGAACATTGATGCAAAACTTCTCAACAAAATTTGGCCAATATAACCCTCATCCCAAAACCAGGCAGAGTCTGATCAAAGAAAGAGAACTATAGACCCATTTCTTTGATGAACATTGATGAACTTCTCAACAAAATTTGGCCAATTGACTTCAACAATTCATCCAAAAAATCATACACCACGATCAAACAGGATTCATTTCAGGGATGCAAAGCTGGTTCAATATACACAAATCAATATAATTCATCACATCAACAAGAGCAAGGATAAGAACCACATGGTTATCTCAATAGATGCAGAAAAAGCATTTGACAAGATCTAACACCCCTTTATGATGAAGGCTCTGGAAAAATTAGGAATCCATGGAACATTCCTCAATACAATAAAGGCTGTATATGACAAACCCACAGCCAGCATTATACTTGATGATGAAAACCTAAAGCCATTTCCTCTAAACTCAGGAATGAGACAAGGATGTCTACTCTCTCCACTTCTCTTCAATTTAGTATTCGAATGCCAAGCTACAGCAATAAGACAAGATGCAAACCTAAAAGGATCCAAATAGGGAAAAATGAAGTAAAATTCTCCCTCTTTGCAGATGACATGATTTTGTATTTAAAGAATGCCATGGACTTAACTCCCAAATTATTTGAGCTATTTTGAAACGTTGGCAAAGTAGCAGGGTATAAAATTAACCCTCAAAAATCAACGGCTTTTCTGTATGCCAAAATGAAAAGAGCACAGCTGAAATCAGGAAAGCAACTCCATTTGTAATAGCCCCACAAAAATAAAATACCTAGGAATTAACGTAACCAAAGAAGTGAAGGACCTCTATGATGAAAACTTTACAAACCTGGAAAAGGAAATCAAAGCAGAACGTAGAAAGTGGAAAAACCTCCCATGTTCCTGGATTGGAAGGATCAACATCGTGAAAATGGCAACACTTCCCAAGGCTATCTACAAATTCAATGCGATACCTATCAAAATTCCAACCTCATTCTTCAAGGAAATAGAAGAGGAGGCAATCCAAAAATCCATATGGAACAATAAAAGACCCTAACTAGCAAAAACAAGCCTTAACAAAAGGAACAGTGCTGGAGGAATATCAATGCCAAATTTCAAACTCTACTACAAAGCCACAGTCATCAAAACAGCTTGGTACTGGCACAAGAACAGACCTCAGGACCAATGGAATAGAACTGAAAACCCAGAAATGAACCCGCAGACCTATAGCCATCTAATCTTCGATAAGGGAGCTAAATAAAAATAGAATGGAAGAAAGATAGCCTCTTCAGTAAATGGTGCTGGCAAAATTGGTTAATCACTTGTAGAAAACTAAAGCTAGATCCTGCACCAGAATCAACTCGAAATAGATTATAGACCTCGGAGTCAAAGCAGACACCCTGAAAACATTACAGGACGGAATAGGAGAGACCCTAGGTCTCTGTGGCACAGACCGAAATTTTCTTAAGAGAGACCCAGAAACACAACAAATCAAAGAAAGGTTGGACAAATGGGATTGCATGAAGTTGCAGAGCTTCTGCATGATAAAGGACATAGCTAGCAAGATCAATAGAAAGCCTACGGATTGGGAGAAGATCTTCACTAGCCATATAACCAACAAGGGTCTCATATTTAAAATATACCTGGAACTCAAAAAATTAAATCCCCCAGCAACAAATCCTCAAAGAAACAACTGCCCAATAAATAAGTGGGCGAAAGACTTAAAGAGAAACTTCTCTGAAGAGGAAAGAAGGATGGCTAATAGACACATGAAGAAATGCTCAACCTCTCCTAGCCATAAAAGAAATGCAAATCAAAACAACTCTGAAATACCACTTCACCCCAGGTAGAATGGCTAAAATCAAGAACTCTAATAACAACAGATGCTGGAGGGGATGTGGACAGAAGGGAACCCTACTGCATTGTTGGTGGGAGTGTAAACTTGTTCAACCACTTTGGAAAGTAGTATGGAGGTTCCTTAAAAGACTCCACATAGAGCTCCCTATGACGTAGCAATCCCACTTTTGGGCATTTACCCAAATGATCACAAACAAGGCCATACTAAAGGTACCAGCACAACTATGTTTATCGCAGCATTATTTACCATAGAAAAGACATGGAACCAACCCAGATGCCCCTCCGTAGATGAATGGATCAAGAAAATGTGGTATATATACACAATGGAATTCTATGTTTCCATCAGAAAGAATGACATTGCCCCATTTGTTAGGAAATGGAAAGACTTGGAAAAAATCTATTAAGTGAAGTAAGCCAGGCACAAATAAACATACGTCTCATGGTTTCCCTTATTTGCAATAACTAGTATATGTCTGAGACAAGCCAAAAAGGTCAGATAAGATGATGTTAAGCAAAATGAACCCCAAGATAAGGACATAAGTGGTTTTTTCTTTCTTGCTATTGTTTCTAAGGTATTTATAAGGTGATTTTTTTTTTTTGTTGCTTTGAATGTCCCTCCCCCATGGTGTAACCCCTGTTTTCACTGTATTTGATATTGGTATAATTTGGGGAGGGGAAGGGAAAAAATAAATTGTTTAAATAGGAATACAGGTGGACCCATTGCAACAAGGAGATGTACAAGTCGTTATGTTATGTCGAAAACGAACTTTACAACTTTGGTGCGGGGGGAGGGCGGGATGGATTAGGTGGGGGGGCAGGGGGAAGATGGGATGGGAAGGGGAAACAAAGGAGGAGGCTACAATGCTTGATAAGAAATGTACTCATCTTGCCCATGTAATTGTAACCCCTCTGTACAGTATTTTCACAATTAAAAAAAAAAAGAAAAATGAACTTTAAAACTTTGGCAGGGGGTGGGGAGGGAGTGTAATCATGGAGGTGGGAGAGCAGGGATAGTAGGGGTAAAACAAAGGAGGAGGCAACAATGCTTGCTCAAGTAATTGTAATCCTTATGTATAGTAACAGCCATCCCTCTTTCCTCTTCAGAGAAGTTTCTCTTTAAGTCTTTAGCCCACTTATTTATTGGGCAGTTGTTTCTTTGAGGATTTGTTGCTGGGGGATTTAATTTTTTGAGTTCCATGTATATTTTAAATATGAGAACCTTGTTGGTTGTATGGCTAATGAAGATCTTCTCCCAATCCGTGGGCTTTCTATTGATCTTGCTAGCTATGTCCTTTGTCATGTCCTTTTCACAATAAAAAACTTATTTAAAAAAAGAAAGAAAAAATAACCCTGTGAAGTTATTAAAAATTCCCAGAGATCTAAAATTGTAATATGGATCTTCATATATAATATGGGCTACTTCAGGTACTTTATGTGCATAAAGGTATGGAAAGAGGTAAAGTTTAAAAAATGTTTGGTATACTAAAAACACTACAACTTGGGGCTGGCAAGGTGGCTCAGTGGTAGAGCGCTTGCCTTGCATGCTCGAGGCCTGGGTTCAATTCCTCAGCACCACATATGCAAAAAGAAAAAAGCTGGAAGTGGTGCTGTGGCTCAAGTGGTAGAGCGCTAGCCTTGAGCTGAAGAGCTGAGGGACAGAGTTCAGGCCCCACCACCGGGCCCAAAAAAAATAAATAAATATATAAAAACATTACAACTTGCTTGTATTAGACTATCTGTTAAAATGTTTTGCTGTTGAGAGGTAATTAAACACCTACTAGTAGTCTGTCCAAACACCTGCTAGTTTGATCAGGCTCTAACCACTGAGGCACAGTGAGCCACTGCACTCAGCTCCATGGATGGAAATTAACTGTTCATTAATTTAAAGCAAATATAGTAGGTATATACATTAGATGCATATCCACCATCTGGATATATGTCTACTGTTTTCTTATGCCAATAATTATACACATTTCACAAGGGCCAATAGGATTTTGTAGAATCAATTTCAAATACAAAGTATGGGCAAGTTGAGCTATAATCTAAATTGCAGTTGTAGGATTCTCTTCTGGGTCTTATCTCTTCTAAGTGAAACACCATAAAACACAGAAGTAATGTAACATAATTGTCTAATATCCACTTAGTAAACTTAAGAACACAAAAAACAAAACCCTGTTCCTAGTCTGAATGCATCTAAATCAATAAAAATCACAAACCCAGGCTCTAGAATGCTACTGGGAAGCAGATGACAAAGACCTAGACAAAGGGATAAAGAATTAATTCATAAATACCAAGTGCAAAAGAAAAATAATTTAGTCAAATAAATACATTCTACTTGGAATAAGCTACTACTATTTATAAGAAATCAATCCAAAGGGTATTTTAATGACATAGGAAATTTAAGAGAACTTACAAAAATATCCAAAGGGCATTTTAATGACATAGGAAATTTAAGAGAACTTACAAAAATATTGTTTTTCTAGATTTTCCATCAAAAAGGCCTAAACTTTCAGGTCTTAGTAACTTATAATGCACAAAAAGACAGACACTGAGATGCTTATCTATCGATCTATCTAGCCTCTATTTTTGCTAGTAATGAGACTTTAATTCAGGATTTCATGCTCTCACTTGAACTTTTTGTTCATAGTTAGCACTCTACCACTTGATCCACACCTTCAGTTACAGTTTTTTCCTGGTTAATTGGAGATAAGAGTCTCTCAGAGTTGTCTGCCCAGACTAGCTTTGGACTACAATCCTTAGCTCCTGAGTACTAGGACTATAGATGTGAGCCACCAATGCCAAATAACATGAGTTTTTCTGTGGAGATGGGTCATGTGGACAAGCTACTGGAGGCTGGGTCTCACCCACATAATGGAGTCTGCTCATAGCTCTGCCAGGTCATTCAGGACTGAGCAAGTTCTAAGAGACTCTCTTCAAACACACAGGAGACTGACATAGATACCAAATGAATAATTATTTTCTAATATCCTCTTCTCGGTAGTATAGCCTATATGGAGAACTATCATTCTCATTTATTCAAGAAAAAAACTCAATGCCTATTATATATGGGAATTGGAAATACAAGCAAATAGGAAACAGTCTCTTAGGTGGCTTTAGTGAGAGTTCAGAGTGTAATACTGAGAAACTAAGTTGGAAGCTCCCTCCACAGTTCAAGGCCAGCCTAAGCAAAAAGATGTTTCTGAGATTCTATCTCAATGACTGAGAGCAGTGGTCCACACCTGTTATCCCAGCTTCACAGGAAGCAAGATGGCTGGGCACAGTTGTATGCAACTGTCATTCCCAGAGAGATAGAGAAATACAAAAAGAAGGTCTATTTTCAAGACCTTATCTCAAAAATATCCAAGGCAGAAAGAGGCTGGAGGCATGGCTGAAAAGATAGAATGCCTGCCTCCCAAGCAAGAGGCCTGGAGTTCAATTCCCAATACTTCCAAATACAGAAGTTGGAATAGCAGGTAGTCTCTAGCATTTTTGCAGGGGAAAACAGCATTCACTTCTTCAGAAACATTTCTGTAGGGCAGAAGTATATGAGAATATTCTTCCCAGAAACCATCAGTTTTGTTTGTCTAAGAATTTTTGGATACTAATAATTTGTTTACATGCCTGTTTTCACTTGTTAAGACTAAAAATGTGTGAACTTTTATACCAAAAGAATAACTGGAATGCTTTAGGTGACTTGGGAGGTTTCTCAGATCCCCACCTTCTGGATGAGTAGGGCCTAGGAATCTGAAGGCATGTATATGCCAGGAAGAGAGCACATAGCCAGTTAGGACATCAGAGAGCCTGGAAGAGAGGACAGTTTTGCTTTTAAATAACAATTCTTCCATGCCAACTAACTAGGCTCCCAGCAGAACAACCTTAATCTCTTCTCTGGGCAGTACCACTAACCACCGTCAGTACCCACCTCCCTTTTTCTGATTGCACTGGACTTTGAATTCAGTGCCTTGTGCTTGTTAGGAAAATGCTCTACCACTTGAGATGTGATCCTGGCAAAGCCCTTCTTGAAATCCCTCTACCTTCACCTCACCACACTGAAGACCAAGACTTTAGCACATATATTCATGCTTATGACATCTGCCATGATATGATATAGTCACAATGTCTCTAACCAGAGCCAGAATCATATTATTTGAATATCTGGAGATGTGCTTCAGCAGCAAGCAGCTATAGTTGCCATGTAGCTTCCTCAAGCAACCAGGCTTCGCTGAGGGCAGTCTAGACAGCTGCTTGGTAGTTCTCTGCTGAAGGCAGCTGGGGCACCAAGGAAAGGTCTAAAAACTGTCAATTAAAAAGTTAAAAAAAACCCAACCCACAACATATTTAAAGGAAAAATAAACATTACAAATAGGTGCTTACAACAAAAGCTTATCATTAATATTAACCATGCTTTAATAGTCTTTTTTATTTTAATTTTTATTTTTGTGAACATACTGTACAGAGGGGTTACAATTACATGGGCAAGATAATGAGTAGATTTCTTATCAAACATTGCAGTGCTTTTATTTTTATAATTTCTTTTTCTTTTTTAACATTCCCAGTATTTAACAGAGCGCCTGAATACAGGATATCTTACAAGATATTTAACAGTGCTTTTTACAGTAGTTAACAGAGCTAATTCTTAGTCAAATATTTTTAGGAGAGAGCTGGGTCATTTTACCTGTCTCACAAATAGGCTGTTCTAAAACAGGCTTCTTGAGAGACCTCCTTTTTTCATCATTGTATACCCAGAACCCAGCAAAATCCCTTACTTTCAAATGACAAATGTGGAAGGATCTCTCATTCTAAATCAGAACACATTTATTCAAATGTAATCAGAATTTACACTAGCTCTCTTTTTCCTAACAATTCAACTTAGTTTTTAAAAGAGAATTTGATGAGTTTCTCTATGCCTCACATGTTCTTAGGTGATACAGAATACCTGGATCCACTAGATTTTTTCAGCATAATTCTAAGGGGTTGATTACACTAGCTGATCCAAGACCTGAGCTGAGGCTGTCACTGCCCAGTGCCAAGACAGACTGATGGGCTACACTGCTGCTGAGAACCAAGAATTAAACAAGGAGCCAGGCCATGAGTACAAGATGGGGGCAGGGAAAAAGAGCTTCTCTGCCTTAGGTAGAAAACCAGGCAGAAAGCCTATCAGATGACGTGAGAAGTCAGGGCAGAAAGGAAAGGAGGTGCCGGTGGGTGGCTCTTAAATTAACTGACTTCTTGGAGTTGTGGCAAAAGGAGCAACTCTTTCCCACAAAGCATAAATTTAGAAAACAACATTCTGAGAGTCTATAGAATTCCTGGATTAGGAAAACTGTCTTTCATTTCTTTGTATTTTCCTCTCTTTCACTCTAGATGGACTCCAAAGACCAAAAGATAATAAATGTTTGTTAACTAACCAACAGCATGTCTTGAGTAGTGGTAATACAAGGCACCCCATTGTCAGAAGGAGCAAGACTTTGCCTCGTTTGTAGCAACAGTTTTGGAAGTGCAACTGCTTAGGCTCCATGCACTGAAATAAACTGAATTCTGGGGAAAAGGAAGGAGATGTCTGAGACAAGCTCCTGTTGCCAGTATAAACAGCTATAAACAGGCACCAATCAGTGCTTCTAAATTAAATTGGAGATTAGAAACAAAGCAGTAATGCCAGGCCTGAGTGATGGACCAGTTAGCTCACTATCTAATTAAAGATCACAAGTGTCTGCCAAGAACAATACTTGGTTATTTTTTTCCTCTTTAAGCATAGCAACCTGATACTAAGTAAATTAAACTTAGTTTTGAAACATTTAGTTTTAGTTCATACATTTTACTCCAATACATAAAAGTGTAGTTTTCAAAGGTAAAACTAGCCAAATTTTTACAGCTAAATTTTTCAACTCAAGAATAATGCTGGTAGATCAGAGCAGTTTTTCTAATATGATTTTACCAAGAGTATTACACTCAGAAACACATTGCCTTTTGTTATTACCCAGTTCTTCCTGCCTGTAATGTATTCATCACAAAAACTTTGCCTCTTGTCTCATAAGCAAAATCTGATGATGAGCATAGTGAAGCCTATTCATTGTGCTGGTCCTGTCCAGTGAGCAAAGGCTGGCAATCACAGTTGCTCAGCCTAGTAAGTGTTGTATTAGGAGAGGCCTTAGCTCTGTTCATGCTCAGTAGAAAAGCAATGGTGGGTTGATTAATGATGGATACCACGTGTGGTGAGCCTTTCTCAGTGAAGGAAACACTGTTCCCTGCCCTGGAACCACTCTTGTAGTTCTTGGGTTATGAGCTATTTTGAGTTGTACATATAAAACATGCTAAAGTTAAAATTACATGCCAATAGTTTTGCAATTTGCCTCCTCCTTCCCCACAATTACAAGGTATGACACTCTAGCTTAAAGTTGGAGCCCAGAGCTGAGGTGACTTTTAGTCTAGGTGCTAATTCTATTACTAAGCTCTTTGAATTTCTGAGTCTAAAGAGTATGGCATTGTGGGCAATCTCAAACCAGTCAGTTTTACTGATTAGTTCAAAGCCTGAGATATCTGCATCAATGTCTAAATTACTTTGTTTTTCTGCCAGTGCCTAGGTTTGAACCTAGGGCCTATGCATGTGCTTGTTCATATGATGCTGTACCACTTGATGACACTTCCAGCCCAGCTTTTTGCTGCTTATTTTGAAAACAGTCTCATAGACTTCTCTGCCTTAACCGAACTCAAACTGCATGTGATCCTCCAAATCTTAGCCTCCTAAGTAGCTAGGATTATAGGCATAAGCCTAAATTTGGTGCTCCACTGCCCAAATTACTTTCATTTAGCCTGATGACAGACACCTAGCAAAAATTTGTACTCTAATATAATTTTACAAATGCATTATTCATTGTCTTACTATCTCAATTCAAAGTTTTTGAAGATAAAACAGGAAGAGAAAACCAAAATAAAGAAAGAAGCAATTTTTCTTCCTGAGAGTCCCCAAACCACTAAGAAGACCCTTCCTATAGGTCTATCTATAGAACGATCAAAACCTAATGTGCATCTACCCTGAACAACAGGAACCAATATACAAGGACACATGCACCTCCATGTTTACTGCAGCACTGTTCACAATAGCTAGGATATGGAAACAACCCAGATGCCCCACCACAGATGAATGGATCCAAAAATTGTGGTATCTATACACAATGGAATATTATGCAGCCATTAGAAATGACAAAATAATGGCATTTGCAGGGAAATGGATGGAGCTAGAAGGAATCATGTTGAGCGAGGTAAGCCAAGAGCAAAGAGACAAACGGTACATGGTCTCCCTGTTAAGTGGATGCTAAATCCAAAATGTTAGGTGATACGACAAAACTAACAGGACTCAAGAAACAAAAAACTCGCACTCATCTGGTTGAACCACTACTAAATATCCCCATGCTGCTGATCACAACATGTATGGTGTATATGTGTACACCGTTATATGTTATAGACTGTGATAGACAATTTGCTCCAGGAAAGTTAGAATGAACTTGTGACTTTAAATGAGCATCATTATTCCACAATACTGTGAAATTCGGGAAATTATGTAATCACTTAATCACAATAAAAAAAAAAAAAAAAAAGAACCTCGGGGAAGGTAGGGAGGGAAGGGATGGTAGGGGGAAAACAATGGAGGGGGTAACAATGCTCAATAGGAAATATACTCATTACCTTACTCATGTAACTGTAACCCTCTGTATAGTACCTTTACAATAAAAAAAAAAAAAAACCTAATGAATAAGAGAAAAGAAAGAAAACAGTAACCAAAAGACCTAATGAGCAGTTGGCTAGAGTATTAGGAATACAGCCCTTAAAGATAGCCCCAGAAAAGTACTGGTGGCTCATGCCTGTATTCCTACCTACTCAGGAGGCTGAGATCTGAGGATCATGGTTCAAAGCCAGCCCGGGCAGGAAAGTCCCTGAGACTCTTATCTACAATAAACCACCAGAAAACCGGAAGTGGTGCTGTGGTTCAAATGGTAGACCACGAGCCTTGAGCTAAAGAGCTCAGGGACAGTGCCCAGGCCCAGAGTTCAAGCCCCATCATCGACCAAAAAAAAAAAAAAAAAAAGATAACCCCAGAAAGCACCAGAAGTTAAAGGTCTTTCAGAAACAGCAATAAACCCAGAATAATCCACCCTACATGAAAATTTCTGAGAATTGAAAATTACTGTGTCCAATTTATAAATATTTTTGCAGCATCCTAATCTCTCATTGAGTTCAGTTTCACAACAGAGAAGTGGATGAAAGTAGGCTTCTATTTCTGGAAAAAGAAGAACATGTGAGCTGATTTTCCCTACAGGTTCGAGCAGCCTATCCCCAGTACCAACCTTGACAAATGGACCTATTTCCTATAAGGACACAATTTAACATTGCCATATTCACTTTCTGTTCCAAATTCTAACTCCCTCCTCTCATTATGTGTGCAAATAAACTGGTTAGTATATACTATTTAAAAAATTTTATAGGGGCTGGGGGTTTAGCCCAGCGGAAGGGCGCCCGCCTGGCGCGCGCAGGCCCTGGGTTCGGTTCTCAGCCCTGGAAAAAAAAAAATTTATAACAGAAGCATTCATTCATATCCTTTTGGATCATTTCATTTTCTAGAGTCAGTGTCTTTAATAAAAGCCCATTTTGAATTCCCAAAAGGAAACTATTAATTCAATATCAATGTTGTGCTAAACATTTTTATGTGTGACAGATGCTTTAATTCTTCAAACAACCTTATGAAGAAGATATTATTCCCTTTTTTTTTTTTTGGCCGGACATGGGGTTTGAACTCTGGGGTTGGGCGCTGTCCCTGAGCTCTTCTGCTCAAGGCAAGCTCTCTACTGCTTGAGCCACAGCGCCACTTCCAGTTTTCTAGTGGTTTATTGGAGATGAGTCTCATAGACTTTCCTGCCCAGGCTGGCTTTGAACCACAATCCTCAGATCTCAGCCTCCTGAGTAGCTAGGATTACAGGCATGCGCCACCAGCACCCGGCTTATTCCCATTTTTATAAGCAATGAAAGATAGCTCAGAAAGTTTCAGTAAACTGACTAACGACACACAATGAGCTGATGGCAAAATTAGGATTTGAAACCAAATATCAAAGTGATATCAAAGTTGATTCATTTTCCAACAAATACTATCTCCCAGAGCTAAAAACAGAATCTCAGAAGAACAAAAGATTATTAGTAGCTGGGCACGGGTAGCTCATACCTGAAATCTTATTTGCTCAAGAGGCTGAGATTTTAGGATTGAGGTTCAAAGCCAGTCAGGGCAGAAAAGTCCATGGGATTCTTATTTCCAATTAACCACCAAGAAGTCAGAAAAGGATGTGCAGCTCAAGTGGTAGAGTGTCAAACTTGAACAAAAAAGCTCATGGGCAGTGCTCTAACCTTGAGTTCAAGCCCCAGTAGTGGCACAAAAAGAACAAAGTTACGAAAAAGACTACTGGTTCACATTAATTTTCCATCCAGTATTGACTTCTCTGGCCTTCTCAGAGTGTGAATTGCATAGGGCCCCCTACCCCATCGATGCTGGATTTGTCTATGCTATTTGCTCTCAACAATGTGATATTAGTGGATGTAATATAAGCCTAAGTGAGCTGCAGGGTTGATCTTGGGTCTTATGCATCTGCCATTCACCACAATAAGGATATGCCCTGAAGAGCACTAGTTAAAGGAGGCAAGTCCATTCTAACTTGGATAAAACTGCAGTTGACTGGTATACGTATTTTTTTAATGTCTCAGGAACTTTTCTAGATTTGATGAAAACTATTACCTGATAGGCCCAAGTAGCTTACAGAATCCCAAGTACAAGGTATATATCATTACAGGTGAGGGTGGAATGTTCTCATCATGGAAAGGAATAGTGAGAGGCTTCACAAAGTAAAAATAAAAAGAAGTGGGAGCCAGAATGGGAGTCCTCCATCTTCATCAGTAACAGCTATTAATTAAAATCATGCAATAAAAAATAGAAAGCAGGATGGTGGTGGAAAGAAGAGAGTTGCTGATTATCTTCTAGACTTATGTGCAGAAATGAGCAATAACTCCAAATGGGATACAATTCCAAGGAGACCTCCTCCCTAGAAGTTCAGAGAAATCCAGGGAAAGGGTCTTTAGACAGCACCAGACCACAAAGCCCATCAGGGCAGGTACCACCATCACAGCTGAGTTACATCTGCCCAAATGCTCAAATGGGGTCTTGACTCAATAGGAACTCTGACCTTAGACCCCTTTCTGTCCTCTATTTCCATGTTCTTCTCAGCCAAAGCAGATTTACTATAAACTCTTAGAAACTAATATAAGAAAAAGTTAAAATGTAGTATATCACTAATGATGTATTAACTAAAGTTTTTGTTGCTGTGACAAAATGCCTGACACAAGCAACCTATGAAAGATTTATTTTGGTTCCTGATTTCAAAGGTTTCAGTCTATTGTCAGCTGGTTCCAATGCTATGGGCCTAAGAAGAGACTGAAGATCATGTCAGGATCATCTGTTAGAGCAAAGAAGCTCACCTCAAGGCAGGTAGGAGGCAGAGCAGAATGACTAAGAGGAAGCAAAGTGAAAGGCGCAAGATGCATCCTTCAAAGTCACATTCCCCAGTAACCTTCTTCTTCCAACCAGGTTCTACTTCCTAAGGTTTACAAAATCTCCCAAAAATGCCATCGAATTATGATTAATCCATTCATGAAGCCAGAGTCCTCATGATCCAATAACTTCCAAAATGTCCTATTATGGAACACTTATTTGCATTTGAGGACCAGTCTTTCCATATATGAGCCTTTTTGGGAGATCCTTAATATTCAAGCCATACCAATAAACCACCCTAAGCAGCAAATATTGTCTGTGACAGTATACTGGTTCCCTTTGCCTGAAAAGCACAGGAAAAGCTCAATTTTGTAGAGAAATCCCACCAATGGATGAATACATCTATTCAAATTCAAAGCAATGGGCCAGGAAGATGACTCAGGGGTAGAATGCTTGCCTTGCATACATGAGGCCCTGGGTTCAATTCCTCAGCACCACATAAGCAGAAAAAGTTGGAAGTGGTGCTGTGGCTCAAGTAGTAGAATGCTAAGCTTTGAGTTGAAGAGCTGAGGGACAGCACCCAGGCCCAGAGTTCAGGGTCTCACGACCAACCAAAATCAAAAAAAAAACAAAGCAACAATAACAAATGCTGATGAGAATGTAGGGGGAAAAGACCCTTTTTGTATTGTTAGTGGAAATGTAAATTAATGCATGCACTATGGAAATCAGTAAGGAGGTTCCTTTAAAAAAAAAAACTAAAGCTATAACTACCTGATAAGCTTGTTGTACCACTGCTTGGCATACATCCGAAGGATGCAAGTCAACATATAGTCAAGATGCCTGTGTATCATGTTTCTCGAGGCACTATTCACAATAGCCAAACTACAGAATCAGCCTAGATGTTTATCAACTGATGAATGGATAAAGAAAATGTGGTATATATAAACAATGAAGTATTATTCAGCCATAGATTATGTTTTCATTACTAAATTATATATTAATATTATATATAGCAGAATATTACAACATTGCAAAATATTGTTCAGCCTTAAAAATGAGGGAAATTCTGCATCATACTAAGTGATATGTCAGGTACAGAAGGACAACTACCATTTGTTATGAGGCATTGAAAATAGCCAGATCTAAATAGACAGACAGTAGAAAAATGGCTGTTAGAGGCCCGGCAGGAGGGGAAATGAGGTGTTGAATGTATAGACCCCTCCAAAATTCATATGTTGATACCTAATATCCAAATGTGATAATATTAAGAGATGGGGCTTTTGGATGAGTCTTCAGGATCTGTTCCCATGACTATACTACTGTTCTAGAGCTTCCATTTTTCCTGTTTTTGACATTTTATCCCTCTGCTACATAAGAACACAACATAGGTCCCCTCTGGAGGATGTAGCAACAAGCCATCTTGGAAGCTCATAATAAGCCCTCATCAGACACCAGATCTTGGACTTTCGAGTCTCAGAACTTTGAGAAACAACTTTCTATTCTTTATACATTTCCTAGTCTCTGATATTTTGTAAGTGTAATATTAACAGAATAAGCCATAGGAAATCATTCTTTAATAAGATAGAGAGTTTGGAAAGATGAAGAGTTCTGCAGATGCATAGTAGTAAAGGTTCCACAACAATGTGAATATGCTTAATACCACTAAACTGTAACTTACCCTTTGTTAATACTGGTAAATTCATGTCATATAAATTTTACTGCAATTTTAACAGTATTCTTTAACTACAGAGTTGTTCTTTGGTTTTTGTTGTTGCACTGGTGTGGAGCATGAAGTAAGTTAAGCTTTAAAAGCCAATTATCAAGAGTGCAAAAAGTCAGTAATAGAAGGAAACGCTAATACTGCTGTATGAGTTTTCTAAGTAGTATTTCTCCAATCCTTCACTTGAACGTCTCTGTTTTCTATAATGAGAGGTAAATTTGTCTCCTAGGTATAGGAGGTAGTCTAGGAAAACGATGTTAATAAATGCTTATGACAGGTGATGTGGTAATAGAGAACAAACCAATCAGGAAAAGGTTAAAAATTTGCTACTGAACCCCAAGCAAAACTGGAAAGCATACATTTTCCCAAACCAACATATTCTGTCAAATATTTCTGGGCAGTTTTTGAGTGGGAGCAGTAGGCTTTGAAATGATGGCATTTCTGGGACAGTGTGATGGATAGAGTAGACAGTATCACATATTTAGGATTTGACACTCTCCCCCCAAATTCAGAACTTGTGACTATTGAGATGGATTTCGAATGTCAAGGCATGCTGAACATTTCATTCTAATAAAAGTGTTTTATCTGTAATTTATTTTTAATGCTTCATGGGGCTGGGAAGATGGGAGTTGTTGAAAATGTAAGCTATTTGGCCAGATATATTTTCCTTTGCTAAGCATTAAGGCTTAAATGTGTCCCACAAAGTTAACTTGCTAGTGAAGTATTGGGAGGTGGAGCTTAATCAGAGGTTCTGATTAAGGCTCTGCCCTCACGAACGAACTAATGTCATTATTGTGAGTGTGGATTATTCTGTTATAGCTGCAGAAACACTCCAAGGTATAGTCCAAAATCAAACTCTATGGTCACTGGAAAGCCTAAGTGAGCTGGTGACATTTCACATTTTTACTCTGATTCATTGCCACATGATATAGTAACTTACTTCAAAAACCATACATTCTGAAATAATTTTTCTTAGATTAGCATCTATATTGCTTACCATTTGATATGCTCTCAAATTCTCTGAAGATGTCAACTTCATGATCAGAACAAAGATATTAGTTGCCTAGTGTAGTGCTCTGGTGAGTTCTTCTGGAACTTCTTCCCAGGCCTGCTCTGGGGCATTAAGAATCTGAATCTGCAAAGCATGTCAGCAACAGCCTTCCTGACCTGATTTGCTGCCAAGATCTCCATTGGACAACCTAGCAAGTAACATCACAGACTTCTACTTACAGTTAAAGCACCCTTGGAGGAGCTTTTACAAGACCACTGGGTAAGCCCAGAAATCCTTCAAGCAACAGCATGCTAAAGCTTCTCCTCTAGCTCCTAAGAGTAGTCCCAGTCTTATATTGAAGTTAAATGCCTACTTGATAAATAATAATGTGCATGAGAATGGAGGTGGGGATGGAATTTCTTATACTTTAGACGATTCGCTGTGCCACATCATCCAACAATGGAGAAGGGAGCTTTCTTCCCTTCTTTCTTTCATGGCAATTAGTCCGTATACTGTGAACTTTGCAATTTCACTAGCCTAATAGAAACTCCCATCTCTTAGCTTTCTGAGTAAACTTCTATTACTGCCTTTCTGAATCAAGGCCCTGTTTCTCACTGATTTTGTACTCTCACTCTCTAAACCACATTCACTGAATGAAAAAGATGGTTTACTCAGCTTCCATAAGGTCCCTGTATAGCCTCAGACCTCACAACAGGTAGGTCTACCCCACATACTAATACTAAATCCACAAGCATTTCTTTCATCAGAAAGCGGAGCAGAGCCATCCCCAAGAATGACAGGAACCCTCACTGCAGTCTCCCAGCTAACCCAGACAATAAGACAGCTCTGCCTAACTAACTAACTAACTAACACCAGCATTGACATGCCTGGATCAAGTCTCTAGAAGGGTCCCCAATTAGAAAACACAAATTTTAAGGCATTTTGTTGGGCAATGAACAACATTAGTAGCTGATAAATTCACCATTAACATCCATTGATTCCACTCTTGGGCCACATAAATAATAAAGTACTTGCCTGACACTTTATTTCTTAGCCATTTTTTTTCAGATCACTTGAAATTACTAAGGTCCTGGCAGATTTCAAGTACCTGGGGGGAGTTTTCCTTTCAGTTTCCTTGAATTCCAAGTAATCACATTGTCAACATCCTTTGTGGGGGATTTAGGAAATTCTGCGCATACTGTTCTCTCAGCAAATGCATGGAATCTGAAACACAAAAGATGTTCAACCTTAGGCTGACAGGGAGAGTTTTGCACATGCCTGTTAGTTCTAGTACTGTGTACTTGCTCTTATTGGCTATGGCATCATGGTTTTTTTTTTTTTGCTTTCAGTTTTGTTTTGGATATGGAATCACTATGTTGTCTAGACCCCAAAACAAATCCTCCAGCCTCAGTCTTTCAAGTATCTAGGACTACAGGTCAATATCACCATGCCCAGCATCAAGCATCTTAATTTTAGCAATATTCAGTGCTTCCCTTCTACCTTGTCCTGTCAGTTCCCACATGCCTGGGAGGCAAAAGGGTCTGAGGACTGAGAATGGCTTGGGATTTTCGGTGATAATGTGTCTTTTTATTGGAGACTAATTAACTCAACCACATGGCATTTCTTGATCCTGGGAAAAAAAGAAGCTACATTTATTCTTTTACTCCCCAGGCCCCATCATATCAGGAATCTAATGTAGGACCCTAACAGCAACCATCAGCATTGTGGGCTCAGCGATGAAGGTTGGTAACTGGGCAGTATGACTAGTTTGCCTATTATTGAGTAACCTCAGTCAGCTGTAACAAGGCAGATGCTTAACTTCCTTAGGATTCAAGCTTAAATACCAATGGTAAGAATTCCTGTCTGGGCAAGTGTTTAGGTCCTGCCTATTCAAAGTGTGGTCCAAGGAACACAAGTAGCAGCTTTGCCTCAGAACTGGGTGAGGAGCTCCTCACCCCTAGGGAGTCATATGTACATTATAGCTTGTTGAGCACTGGACTGGTGGCCAGGGTGTGGGGCTAAGTCCCCTTCTTGAAGCACCTTAACTGTAATCTGAAAAGTCAGTAGCAGGACATCAGTTTCTGATGTGCAGAGGAGGTCTGAGGTAATACTAAGAGCTCTACTTCTGCTGGTCACCACTCACTCAATTCATAAATAGTCCTTCAATAAGCCTGCAGTGGACAGATGAACAGAAAAACAGCACAGGAGGTCTAGAGAGCTCTTGGACCATAGAAAGCCTCAGTTCTATTCTTTAAAGGCTTCAGGTGAGAGTAGACAATGACTTGATTACAATGAACAAGTCAGCCTCATTCTAGCAGCTACTCTTGCGTAGAATCTCAGTCTGGATGTGTTCATTTCCTATAGGAGCTTCATCTGGCTGTCTTCCTCCTTATATAACCTCCTAACAGGGCAAGGAGAGGTGATGGGTAAGGTCTCTCCTGGCAGCCCCCACACCCTGAATTCCAAGGTCTTTGTACCTAGAATTTTCTACTCCCTGATGAGTTCTTCAGGTTAAAAAAAGAGAACAGGTGGAAGTTTCCTCTTGTTAATACTGCTCACTTGTGCAGAAGTGAATCACCATTAGGACAGACTCTTTGGAAAGTCCCTAGAATATAACATATTAAGCCTGCATGGGTGGTTCCACCAAAAAAAATCCTCAGGTATGGGGGAGCAGATTTCAACTGGAGGGTCACAACACAGAGACAGCTCATATAAACTAAGATGCTAAGGACCTACAGTTTCCTATTGGATTTAACTTCCCTGTTACTGGGGCCCAAGAGCCCAAAGCACACAAAGAGAACAAGCAGCAAGAACTTCATGGTGAATAGGCAGAAAGCAGAATGCACAGGAAACAGAACATGCAGAAAGTAGCATTGGTTGTGGGTAAGATTTGCTTGTGTGGGCTCAGAACACACACAGGAGGGGATATCTACACCCTGGCCCTTTTCTGCATAATATATCACTTTCCTCTGTACAACATAAAAATCAGTATCCTGAGTCATAGCTCCTTACATGTAAATTACTCCTTGGGCTCTAGAATGCCCATAGAAAATGTCCCATGTGTCAGAGCAGAAGACAAGCAAGAGGTGGGCCTGCCAGTTGTCTTTTTCGCTCCTATAGGAAGATAGGAACATGAAGCCCCCTTCTGTATTTGGAGGGCTCAGAAACCAAGAAATGAAGGTACACACCTGATGTTGAGGATCTTCCAGAATGGTAGGCTCAGAAAAGTCTAATTACAAATTAAGGTTCTTGGCCCTCCTCGTCTAGAATTTCTATCAAGATCCCTGTTATCCCAACTAGTAGGTAAAGGGCATATTCCCAATTCCCCTCTATTATGTGGAATTAATGAGGCCAAGCCAGGCTTCTGTATCATTAACAACTCCCCAGGTGAGTAGGAGCACCTACACTTAAAAACAAGATGCTACATAACAAGGCTAGCATCTATAATTCTAGTGTCCTACGAACTCAGGAGGCAGAGATTAGGGAGGATTGTAGTATGTAGGCCAGCCTAGACAATGACATTCCCAGAACTCCACCTTAACCAATAAAAAGCTGGGCATAGAGGCACATCCTTGTCACTCTAGTAAAAATAGGAAGATCATGGTTCAGGCTGATCAGGTAAAAAACTGAGACCCTATCCAAAGAATAAGGAAAACACCAAGGATTTGGGAGGTGGCTCAAGTGGTACAGTCCCTGCCTAGCAAGGGCTCAAACCCTAGTACTCCAAAACAAAACAAGAATTACATTTCTGATAGGCTAACTGAGGAAAGGATTCAGTAATTCCTGTCGCCACAGAAGTAGCTGGTCTGTCTCCACAAGAGAGCTGAAAACATGCACACAAAGGGCAAAGGGGAATATCTGTTTTAAAGTAGAGATGGTGAGACTAACAGATCAGGAGACTATTCTCATTAAAAAGACAGTTCGTTACAGTTTCTGTTAGGGACTGAATTGTGTCCCTTCCCCATTTCAACATTCACATGCTTGGAGTTCATTTTGCTTAGCATCATCTTATATGGTCATATGTACATAGCTATTGAGATATTATGATCCTCTTCTAGGACTATCCTAGACATATACTAATTATTAATTATGAGGGAAACCATGGCATTTGCATTTCTTTGGGTCTGGCTTACTTTACTTAATATGATTTTTCCCAGGTCTTTCCATTTCCTTACAAATGGGGTGATGGCATTCTTTCTGATGGAAGATAGAATTCCACTGTGTGTGTGTGTGTGTGTGTGTGTGTGTGTGTGTGTGTGTGTGTGTGTGTGTGTGTGTGTGTGTGTGTGTGTACCACATTTTCTTGATCCATTCATCTACTGAGAGGTATTGTGTGTGTGTGTGTGTGTGTGTGTGTGTGTGTGTGTGTGTGTGTGTGTGTACCACATTTTCTTGATCCATTCATCTACTGAGAGGTATCTGGTTTGGTTCCATATCTTAGCTATGATAAATAATGCTGCAATTAACATGGTTGTGCTGGTACCTTAAATATGGAAACAAGAGGTTTTCTTTGTTCTTGTTGTTTTGTGTTTGTTTTTGTTGGTTGTGGGGCTTGAACTCTGAGCTTGGGTGCTGTCCTTGAGCTCTTCAGCTCAAGGCAAGCACTCTACCACTTGAGCAACAGTGCCACTTCTGGTTTTCTAGTGGTTAATTAGAGATCAGAGTCTCATGGACTTTCCTGCCCAGGTTGGCTTTGAACCTCTATCCTCAGATCTCAGCCTCCTAAGTAGATAGGATTACAGGCATGAACTACTGGCGCCCAGCTTGTTGTTGTTTTTAACGTACTATATGAAGTTACCTCCTTTTTCTTTCATTACCACCCCCCCCCATGCGGCCTATCCCTTGTTGTCACTGTATTTAATTTTGGTACCCTGTGTATTGTATATACATTTATCTGAATTAGGGAAGGGAAGGGAAGGGAAGAACAACAAAATGGTGAGACAAAAGACAAAGGGCAAACCAATCCAACAGCAATGCTCACAAGACAATATGTTGGAAATGAACTTGACAACTTAAAGGAAGGCATTGTGGGGGAGAGAAAGTGGGAGAAAAATGAGGGAGTGGGTAACAAGTTCTACAAGAAATGTACTCACTACTTTACATATGTAACTATAACCCCTCTGTATATCATCTTGACAATAAAATTAAATTTTAAAAAATGTATATGTTTACCTGCTCTGAGTCTTGACACTCAGACTCTTAAGGAAAGCTATAGTGTCTTCCCCTCTGGTGTTGAAGGCCACTATGCAGACTGGATATAGGATTTCAGAAGCCCTTTGGAAGAGAATCTCCTTGCATTCTTCAGGGACATCCCCCACCACAAAATAGTAAATTGATTCAATCTGCAAGACAGTGGCACCAATGATTTATTTTCCTGACACACCTTAGCCTTGACCTGAGCTCAGCAGCAATACATTATCTATCAACTGACAGGATATTTTTCTTTAATGGGCAGAAAGCATAGTGCCCTGTTCAGTGTTCTGTGAAAACACGGGAAGGTACAGGTAGCAAATGAGAGATTCAGAAAGATCGCATGGCAGTGGCTACAGTCTCAGGCAGTGCAGGACAAGAATATGATAGGCCAATTTGAAGTACAGACTCCCTATGGGGCCATAAGTACATTCCACAGGTTAGGAAAATTTATTTTAAAGCCAATAAACCAAATTTTGGACTAGCCTATAGGGTAGAAAGCTGATTAGACATTTCTCAGGGTGGTGTCAGATTTCTACAGTGCAAACTCATATAGCTTCAATCTGAGGCATAATGTAGAAAGGAGAACATGTTCCCAGCTACTTCCCCTGATCCAATCTCACTAGCAAAACATATACCTGGGGAGAGAAGATGATTATGGTCTTATGCAATTGATCAGGAGCCTGGACTGCCCACCAGGTCTTGCCCTACACTAATACCAAACCATGAGCAGAACAGAGAAGAAACAACTTGTGTAAGGATACACATACACATGCGTATGTTAAAACTGGGATTTTGAAAAATGTTTACCTAACCAAGGTAAAGAACAATTCTAAAACAGTTCTCCCTGCCTTTTAGAGAAATGTAAAGGCCAAGAAACGAGGACCTTATGATAACTGTCTCCCCACAAACTCAACCATAACCATTCCTGCTCTTCCCCAAGATTCTGCTTCCCTGTGTTTATCTCTCCTGCCACTTATGAGTTCTGCTACTTCAGACAAGTGACCTAGTTTCAGCTTCTTCACTTGTGGAAAAAAGAAGGGCATGCAGTTTATTCTTCATGACTGAGTTTTAAGAAAATGATCTACACTTATGTATGCATGTGTGTGTTTATATCAATCTCAGAGTAAAAACTGAAGAGGAGCCAGGAAGACACATCATTGCAACCTGCCCCTCCAAACATCCTAATGGTTTATACACCCCTCCAATTGTATTGGATTTTAGGAATAAACAGGTTTTACCACCCCTTTCAGATTTATGGCCCTCTTCTTGATTTAATTTCACACCTTCATTGGCTGAAAATAGCAAATGGTCATCACATCTTCAAATCTGGGACTTAAAAACTCATTAGCAGAGAAAAGTTGACCCATGATTGGTTTCCCAGTTGGTTAGGAGCCTCTGTCTTCAGCTGACAGGCAGAAAGTATCCTCAAAAGAGCAGAGGGGCTGGGGGCAAGAGCCAAGGCTAGGAATGAGGAGAAGGTGAGAGTATGGGCTGAGACCAACAGCAACCCTCCTCCAACATATACCAGAAGTCTCTTCCCTGCTCTCTCTCTCTTTCTCAGCTCTCTGACACCAAAAGAATGACTAACCTAATTAATAATGGGCAAATGAATACTTTTCAAAAAGAGTAAAAAAAAAAAAAAACAATGGCTAATAAGAAATGTGCAACATCCTTACTCATAAAGGAAATGAAAATCAAAACATCACTGAGATTTGACCTCACCCCAGTCAGAGGGCCATAATCAAGAAAACAATAAAGGATGTGGTGGTATTAAGAGACCCTTATACAATGTTGGAAAAGAGTGTAAATTAGTATGGCCACAATGGAAATTAATATGGAGGTTCTATATAAAACTGAAAATAGAACTACCATATGATCTAGTTATACAACACCTGAGCACATGTCTGAAGGAATGTAAGTCAAGATACCTGTACATCAATGTTTTTAGACGTACTGAAAACAGTAGCCAAGATATGGAATTAACTGTGCCCATAATATGATGTCTGGCATCAGATTGGCATATATGCACAACTTACTCAGATATAAAAGGTATAAAACTATGTTGTTTGCAGAAAAATGAAGTAAAATTATGTCAAGTGAAATAAGCCAGACTGAGAAAGACAAATACTACAAGTTTTCCCTCATATTTATATATATATATATATATATATGTACAGAAATATATATAATCTTGTCCTTTAAAAATGAGTCACAGGAATGTAAAAACAGATTCCGTTTGGGAGAGGGAACTAGCAGGAGAAGGGAGGTGAAAAGAGAGGGTGAAGATAGAATAAATACAGTTGAAGTACTTTATACACACATACACAAAACAACCATGAAATGTAATTGTTTTAAGAAGTGGAGTATGGAAAATGAGGGGGAGTGAGAGTTGAATTTGATCGGGGTATACACATGAATGGAAATAATACAACAAAACCCTTTTGTACAACTAATATATGCTAATAAAGAAGGATAGAGTACATCTTGGAAAGTGAAGATGGGGAAGTTGTAAATCTCAGCCAGCCACTTAGGAGGCAGAAAAACACACAGAAATAAAAGCAGCACTCTCCATATTAATGATTAGGTGACTGAATTGTTACTCCAGCAAATGTACTCTGTATCAGTGTTCCTGGTGATACATACTACCTCACATGGAATGGACTGGATGTGCTAATTCACAAAAATTTTCCAGCTAGATCTGTGCCCAAACTTAGCATGAGGGCAGGGTCATCCTGTCCTAAGCACCTAAAAATGACACATGGTTTACGGCAAGAAATTGACAGAGTATCTTCCAGGGTTTGTGAAGTCAGCAGGGAGGTGAGGACAGACATCTCTAGGTGGCATGGCAGCCTCTGATGCCTCTTCTCCATTGTGTACTATGCTTTTCTGCTCTGGCAAAAGCCTAAGGGTCTGAAATTCTTCAGCAGAAATGCTTTTCTCTTGAGATTTAAATAAACTGAAAATTGTCATAGCCTATAATGAATCAGGTGTTCCTTCCCTTTAACTATGGAGTTATCTACTATGCATTACCATCACCACTCCACTTGTTATATTTTCAGTCGACTCTGTTAATCCATTTCATAAAGGTCCTGGGAGGTGCTTTATAAAGAGGTCAGTCACCTACCCTACCCCCAGCCTCCTGCATACAACCTTTCAGTCTCACATAATGACATTAGGAAAAAACAGAAAGGAAGATGAATATGCCACATATAACTAAATTCCCCTAAATGGATAAAGTCCTTCCTAAAGAAAAAGGGCTTTCAGATTGTTATTTGGGGGTAAGAAGCTAAAATGTATTATTTAATACAACAGAGTCATGGAGAATGAATCATTGTTAGTATGTCCAATTTATAGATGAAGACACTGAGGCTTAGGAAAAGTTAATTGACTTGGCCTGGGAGCTTGTTAACCCAAGCTGCCTGAACCCATGAGCTTCAGCCCTGGCTCTCAGCCACCAATTGTCTTGGCTCTTGGCAAGACTAGGCACCTATTAAGAGATGAAAACCAATCTCAGAACTAGAAAAGCAAAGTCATGGGGCAGGGAAGGTAGCCAAGAAAGTCACTTTTTTTACTTTCTGGGCTTCCCATCAGCCAAGAGTTCAGATTCCTACATCTGACATCAACACTGCTGACCAGAAGTTGGGTCCATGAAGTTTGCGGGGTAGAGGAGGGTGGTAGGGTCTAGGGAAGGGTCTTCATGGGAATCTCCACCCCTTAACCAGTACCTTCAAGATCCTGTAGGGGGCAGGCCATTTCTAAGACTTAGCAGCAGCAGACAGACCAGGAGCTGCTTCCTCACTGACCAGCATTTCTCTAAGGCGAATGCACACTTAATTTGATAAAAAATGGTAGGTACATGGACTCTATTCAGCCTCTTTAGAGTGAGTCAAAAGCTATCACCACTTTATATACCATAAATGGGGTGGTGCCTTTATGTTTTTACTTGCAATGTCCCATTCTATCTGGGCCATTCATTCTGCCACTTCTCGTAGGAAAACCATGCATTCTGCACAGTTAAGGAGACCTGGACATCTTCCCAGATGCAGTGTGGGCAAGAAAGAAGAAATAGGGAGTGTCTGCTTCTACACTGACTGTCCTGTGCCAGCCTGTTGAAACCTGCTCTCTCACTGCCAAAGTCTCCTGGTACAAAACCACTCTCCAAAGGAGCAAAAATGAAAGCCAAGCAGAAGTGCAGCAAGAGGGCTAGCACAAATTTGTCTTTCTCATCATACAACCTTGACCACTACAGCATTTTGGGCCAACTCCAGATGCTGGAATTTGACTTTTAGACACTCCCTGAGCCTGTGGCAGCCCTTTCTTGGCTTGGCCTACTTTGATTTTCTGTACCCTTCCATGGTAGTGATCATTTCTCATCATCAATACTAAATCAATTCAAACTGGTTTCCTCAGATCCCTCCCAAAACTTTTGAACTCACTTTCTGTCCTCCAAGCTTCAGGGTCCTTGTCCTAACACATCATCTGCCGGAGTCCCACAAGGCCTAGCAAAGTTGTTTCTTTGCTCCTGCATAGACTATAAAAATACCTCAATGTATGCCACATCTTAAGGATGGGAATCAACAATGTGGGGCCCACATTATGCTCCCAAACTCAAGAATATCCATGTTATTGCCTTTCTATTCCTTCAATATTCAACAAAATTCATAGAGCCCTTATTAGGCATTAGGGACACAAAAATAAAAATGCTTGATGCCTGCCCACACCACTAAGAGAAACAAATGAAGTGTCATGGACTGATGGGGCCCAGCCATCATCTTGCAGCCCAGTGGAACAGGCTCCTATGGCATCATAGGATTGTCTCTGACTAATCCATTTAATCTTACGATAGTACGATTTTACAAACAACAAAAAAACCCAGATGTGTGCCATCAGGTAGTTGAAAGGCCGAGGGAATAAACCTGGAAAGGCAGATGTCCTGTAGACAGCCTAGAACCAAGTCTCTGGATAAACAGCCTTATCCTTCCTATGAACCCTAGCAGGCTACCTAGGCTTCCAGGGCTTCCAGGATTCCAGGGCTACCTGGCTCATTGCCTCTCCTCATGAAGGCCAAGGAAGCTATCAACTTCCATAAGACATATTTCTTGAAACAAAAGGAACTGGAGAACAGAAACAGTGCTAGCCAGCACAGCCGGGCACTGAGGCTGCCAGCCCCTCACCAGTCAAACATTTCCTCAACAGCCCCCAAGTTGCCCTTCTCATGAACTATCTCCTTTCCTACAGAATGCAATAATAACCCATCCATCAATAGTGTCTTCAAGTGTTCTTATCAGAAACATAGTTTAAAGGGCCCACCTGGGCTCTTTTTAGACTACCAGGCTCACTGTTAATTGTCTCTCCTTGTTCAGGCTTCTAGGCCCACTGTAGTTACAAAGCCTAGTTCTGAAGATGCCCACTGGCCTACTCGGCATGTGAACTTGACACAAAAAGAACAGACTTGAGTGTTAATATTTAGACATAAGATAATGCCTACTTTCTAATATTTAGACATAAGATAATGCCTACTTTCTTGGTTCCTCTAATGGCCCACTCATGAAAAGAGATAGATGCTAATTCAAAGCAAGCTGTCATTAGTAGTCAAAGTCCAGGTGTTTATATATACTGTTCAAAGGTTCCTTAAGCTTTAAGTTACTGCTGTTCCTAGGAGACTGAAGCTACATGAATGAATGTGAAGCTCACTGGGGGGATGGACGTGGCATGTATGGAGCAGAGGAACTGACTTTAGGGGAACCTATACTACCCTCTTTTCTATGCATACTCTTTTTTACTCCCCATAAACTATAGTTCATGGTAGTTTTATACATGAGGTTATTACGTTTACTAGAATTTTCTTGGGACCACCCAAAGATAGGGACTATAGATGATAGAACTCTGTGATTTGTATATGCTTTTTCTCTTCTATGGAGTTTTCAGGTTGCACTGTATGATCAGTGCCATGAGCTTCTTTCTTCTTCCTCTTCTGTAGAACTCCCTGGAACTCGCTGAAATTGTTCCAGATTTTCTAGGGTAGGGATAGACCACAAAGAGACAAGAGGTATAAATAAAGGAAATAAAAGAAGAATTCAAGGTTATTGGGAGACAGGTGGCTAGAGTTAGCTGAAGCAATATAGTTAGGTTCACAAAGAAAGAACATACTTGTGCATGTACATACACACATGCATGCAAACAAAGCCCAGGAAATGTTCCATTTCTTGAATGCTTATTAAGGTGTCCAGGTACTTGGAATTTTACAGATGTTGAAACAAATGTGAGGGCCAAAGATCAAAGTAGCTTATGTTTGGTTCTCTGTTAATGGAAAACATTTATTCATTGGCCTTTGTGAAGAAAATGTGTTTCCAATTTCAAGCCATCATCCTCAGGTTTGATAAGTGAAGGCTGCTAGAGCCATTATTTAGGATTATCCTGGTGCCAGTGCATGGCCTCCTTGTCTAAAAGGGACTTCTAAAAGTAGGCAGGGAAAACTTGAAACCTAAATAAACCCCATATTTCCAGGGAAGAGGAAACAGCTACATATTAAATATCTGTTTCCCAAAGGCATGCAGACCTACAACTGCTCAGGAAGCAGAGGCTGGCCAAGGAACTTCTTCTGCCAGAGTACTTTCCCATCATCTCACCACTGTCCTGAATATTTTCATCACTACAGTGCCTCACACAACACTTGGCCTGTGGCTGAGACATAAAATGCCACTATTTAATCACTTCTTCATGGTAAAATTTTATTTCCCAAAGGTCCCTATTAAAGTATCTATATCAGTACAGTAGCAATAAAAAAGTGAGTGGACTTACCAACTCAGATACATTTTATCCTGGAAAGCACAGGATAGCTCCATCTTATGAAGAGGAACTAAGAATGGTACAGTACCATAGGGGCCAGAGAAACCCTATTTTCCCATCCTCTCATCCTCCCTGTTTCCTCATCTCTATGTCATCATTCTTGGAAGAATCTTCCAAGAACAAGAAAGAAAAGGGCAAGAATAGAATTAATGAGTTAGAGATGACCAGTGATGGCCTCATTCTTGTCCTTTCTTGATGTTCACCGGGTGTGAGTAGCATTTGCCTCCCTCTTATTGGCAACTCCGCTCACCACTCAGAGGGAGCCTTATTAGGCTCATGGGACCAGTTATCAGGCCCAGTTTTGGCATCATCAAGGCTTCCACTTTGATCTCTTTCTGAGGTACAGAACTTCTTTCTTAACAGGTTGCAAATTGAGAGGTGAATAAAATTATGACCTATGAGCTCTTGAATTTCAGTGCTAGGGTCTCTGTGGAAGGCTCTGGAGCTCTGCCAGGAGGGGACCCAGGCCAGTTGAAAGGTAAAAATAGTGAACATGTAGAGTTAAGATTGTAATCACCTTAGGGAACTGGGCTAGCCATGGATACACTTACAGTTTTGTCACTGGCAGCTTCCAGCAGAGCCTCCAAGCTGCTATCCTCAAGCATAACCATTGGCTCAAAAATCTTTTTTTCAACCCAACTGATGGCAGCAGCTATGGATTGTTCAGTCACAAGAGTAGCATGATCCTGCCACTTAATGGGCTCTTGAGAAACCCTGAAAGGAACCACATGGAGCAGTCACCAAGCAGTGGTAGTCTCATGGCCATGAACAGTCATTGAGCATCATCTTGACGATAAAGAAGACACAGCTTCAGTCCTCTGAAAGATACCAACAAACTGTGTGAGCTGGTTAAGTCTATCTTGTTCAGGAAAATATGCTTGCTTTTTTCCATTAGTTACTTTTTTGAAAAAAAAAATGAAATTATTTTGGCTTCAGCAGAGAAAATCTGGTTAACCATTTAGTTGAAAGCTTGGAAATGATGGATGGATATCCCCACATATGTACATCTCAAAAAGAGGAGCCATTTGAACTTATCTGTGCTTATAATTGCAAATAAATTGGACTTATTGTCCACTACAGCCCACTTCCACAACTAGAACTGGCTCACCTGTAGCCTCTCTGTGTGGCTTCTGTGGGCTAAGAAATCTGAATGATTAATATGCTAGAGGAAACATTCCAAGAAGGCAAAACTGGTACATGTTTCAGCACTAATTCCTCTAATATTAAACGTGAAAAGGATCTGAGATAGAACATCATTAGGCACCATTCCCAAAATTGTCTTTTATTTTGCTGAAAAGGAAAAAGTTCATTATTAGATTCCACCCCCACCCCAATCTCCTCTAATCCAGATGTTTCTTGTCAGAGAACTACAACCCTACTGTTCCAGATGAGAAATTAACACTGATATCTAAATTCTCATGATTCCAAGAATCCATAAATAATTGATCATGAAAATAGTGAAATATGAGAAATTCTATAAAGGCAGCCAGCCACCTGTTGTTCTGCTTAAAAGGGTCAACTCGCAGGAGAGGTCAACTTCAGTTGCAAATTCAGTCTGGAAGAACCGTAAAATATGTGGCCCGCACATTCATTTCCCAAGCAAAAGTCTAAAATGAGGAAAGATATTTGGTTTTAAATTTGTATTGAATATCAATATATCATTCATATTCTCTTACTTTGGCCTTCCCATGCATTCAAGAAAAGTCTTGTTTCTAAATCTCGTTTAATATAAAAACTCAGATGTTCCAAGGAAAGCAGATATGTTCCTAAGATTTATTCACTGAGGAATTTCTGTGAAACTGTACATTCTAGGAGTCCATAAGACAACACTTCCTCCCTTACCATAAAGCTAGCTGTATTCGCTAGGCTACTTAATTCCAAATAGGTGCCAATGGCATAATGCTTCACTGAAATTAATGCTTTTCTCTGGGAACTTACCATATGATATTGAACTTGGTTATTTGAGCCACTTGCTCTCGGAAGACCATTGTCAAAGCATCTCGGCACAAATTAAGCTCTGACTCTAGAACATCACTGAAATCCAGCACTATGGTGATACACTGTTCCAATATGACACCAAAAATCTGCCGGCTATTGCTGGTGAGCCATTCCATCCGCTGCCTGTAGCTCTCTGCAGCTTGTGTCAAATAGTCCATAAACGGGTAGATCAGTTCTGATTTTGCTGTCAGCTTAATAAAAACAAAACAGTAAGACAGCCCCAAAATAAGTCATCAGAAACACAGTCATGCTATCAAGAACTGTGCATTTAAAAACAATTGTGTAAATGGCCTTCTACACCTGCAGGGTCCAGGAGGAAGAGTCTAGCCTTTCAACAGAAAAACCATTGGATGATTCCCCACAGAAGAAAAGATGATATGATCTGTTCAAAATATAGCATTCAAAAAAAAAGATGCTTCCAGATTGACTTTTATTTTTATAGTGCTAGATTATTAGAAAATGGGCACTTATTGGCACTTCTAAGAAATTAAATAGAAAAGAAGGAAAGCTGTCAAAGGCAGGAGAAAAATAAATCCTGCTAAAACTTTTAAGTACAACATGCCAAAAATATTTCTGAAAATGCTTCTAAACAGGCTAGAATATCTGTCTGGCTTCCTTTATGGCACATTAGCCCAGTTATCCATCCTCCTGCTCATTATCTTGGTCCCTGTGTCCTAGGCCAAGCTCCCCTAAACCTGAATCACACAGTCACTCATAGTGGTCACTGACGTGTCTAGGGCTGTCCCTAAAACGTGAGAGACTTGCAAGCAATTTTTTGTATGCATAAATTTTCAGTATTTTTTTTAAAAAGCAAGCACATTTTATAAGGCCTTTTAGGGGATAGGGAGGAACAAGACAGAAAAAGAGTAAGAAAAAGTTGTGCCTTGTTCTGTGACAAACCAAACTCCCAGAACATACCCAAATACCTAAATTGGTCATGAAAATGTGCTTTCTGGATGTGCCACGTAAGTCCACATTTTTATGTCTCATCTCTAAACCCCTTCCCATGGTCTACCCGTGTCTGCCAAGCTCATTCCTCAAGGTCCAGCATCACTTCTCCACTGCTCCTCTTGGCCTCTTCAGTCAGGTTTCTAATCTCTCTCACCAACTCCCACCCTCTACAATCTAGAAACACATGGATCACAGGGGATAAGGAGAAGGAATATGGAGTGAGGTAGTAAAAAGACAGATGTTTCTAATAGTTCCTCAGTGAGTTTAATGTGGTTCAGTTTTAAAATAGAACATGACAACAAACTCAGGATTTTACAGAGATTCTTGCTTAGGGCCAAGTTTACTTTAGAAAGTAATTTTGTAAAATAAAGTCATTCCTTTATATCCATAGGTTTTGTGCGGATAAACCAACCTGGGATTCAACCAATCTGGATTCAGAACATAAAAAATTTTTGTATGTTTACTGAATATGTAGCTGTCTTTCTCCATTTTATTATCTAAACAATATAGTATGTGAACTATTTACATAGCCATCTACATTGTATTGCACACTGTAATTTACCTAAAGAAGATTTAAAGTATGTAGGAGGATATGAACAGGTTCTGTGTAATTACTATGTCAAATCATGTAAGAGACTTGAGCATTCCTGGATTTTGGTATCTTCCAGGGATCTGGGAACTTATCTCTCACAAATGCCAAAGGAGTATTGTATTACAAAGTTACAATCCTAGTTGTACATGGATACACTTTGATATGAACAAATATCTACTTATGGACATGATATAGCATGTGTTTTCTTCAGAGATTAATGTCATATTCCTTTATTCTCTTATTTTTGAAGCAGAAGAAAATGTTAATATATAAATGTTTTCATCTCTGATCAAGAGCTTCCTGCACTAATCTCTTATTGGTCAAGGCTTCCTTTCCTAGCTTCTTGTTCATGACTTCTATCACTCTTCAACTAGCCAAAGTAAACCTTCAACTTGAACCTCCACATGATCCGTGATCTGATGTAACCCCAGTATCTTAGTTCAGGACCTGCCCATCAAAGGAACTCTGACTTACATTGTATATTTTGCCATCTTCTGTTGTGAAGGACTGTGGAAACAGGCCCTCCGCATAACGAGAAGTCACAAGTCTCCCCAGAGAAGTCACATAATCTGCATTTTTATAAACATAATAAAATGATATATTATCAAACATTTTTATTTCTTAATGTTTTCCTTTGGTACATTTAAAGTATATCCTCAAAATTATCAACAATGTATAATGCTTGTATTCCATTCTAAACCATGAAGTATTTCTAGGTGCTGTGATAAATGAAGCTGTTCATAGAATGAATAAATAGGGCAGGAGAACAGTTTGTTTCCATTTACTTCTGTCCAGAATGATTAAGGCAAAGGTAAAATAGAAATTGTGTTAATTCCTAAAACCTTTTATTGAAGACTTGGACTTAATTTTCAGAACTTAAAAACTACAACTTAGATACTATCTATTGTTTTTTCAGGTGGAGGTTGGTGATGAAATAAGTGAAATTAAGCAAACCATAGATTTGAAATAGCCAAACACAATGTCAGAACCACAAGATTTTGTGCTCATCAGAATATAAGTGCAGCTGTGTAAGCATCCATTGTCTGCACTCACTAATCACCACTGCATACTAAATACATTGCTTACAGCAAGCAAATACAATGTTGCCTAAAGCATATTACTACTCCTTCATTGAACTTCCAGAGACTTGAGAGATGAACTATGACCTGGCAGGGCAGATGAAGTAAGGCTTCTCAGAGATAGATGATTTTATAATGATAATTATTGTGGTTGTGGATACTGTAATCATTAAGTTACAAAAGCAGTATTGCTAGTACCAATACTTCTTTTGGGGATGGGGGAGGTGCAAAACAATGGCCTACTTTAGAAAAGCAGAAAATTTATAGCTGAATTTATGGTCTCCCTGGCCAGGCTTGGTCCTAAATCACAAGGGATAATAAAATTTCCAAGTTTTGATGTTCAACTCTCTCCAGATCAATCTAGAACAGTTACAATTATTACCAATATAGAATAAAGCTGCCAATAAAAATGATGGAGCATTTGGGTTTTTCTTCGTATGTTGCTGGTCCCAGGACTTGAACTCTGGGCCTAGGCACTATCTCTGAGCTTCTTTCACTAAAGGCTAGCACACTACTACTTGAGTCACAGTGCCACTCAGTTTTTTCTGAGTAGTTTATTGGAGATAAGAGTCTCACAGACTTTCCTGTCCAGGCTGGCTTCAAACCACAATCCTCCGATCTCAGCCTCCTGATTAGCTAGAATTATAGGAATGAGCCACTGGCAACTGGCTGAGAATGTTTTTTTTTAATAGTATTTCTGATTATTAAATAAATAATTCAGAATTACTGAGTGAAATCATAATAATGGAAATGCCCTGGTTAAATGGGTGCTCATCAGGTGGGATATTACTAACACATTGAACAGGACAGCTCCTGCAGAGTGGGCTATCTCACACATTGTAAAACACTCAGCAACCTGAACTTGGCTCTCTGTTTCAACAGCATTCCAAGTCAATCATCATAAAAATTTAAAAACTCTAGACCCTCATACATTTTCATGCTTACAGAAGCAGTAGTATTACTAAAAGTAAAGAACCAACACTCTAGCTAGACATGCTGTGCATGCCCCAACATTCATGAGGCTGAAACAGAAAAAGCAGGACTTTTAGGTGAGCATGGGCCGCATAGTGAGAACTTGTGTCAAAAAAAGAAAGAAAAGGGCTGAGTGCATAGCTTCATGGTAGAGTGCTTGTCTGGCATTCATGAGGCCCTGGGTTTGATTCCTTGGTGCCACATAGATGAAAATAAATGTTAAAACATGTTTTAGAAAAGAAGGGGGAGGGTGGAAGGCTTCATAAAATGAAGCATTATATTCACCCAAAACAGACAAGGACTCAAAGAAACAACAACAACAACAACACCAAAAAAAAAAAAAAAACAACCACTTTGCACCAGTGACTCACACCTGTAATCCTAGTTACTCAGAAGGATAAGATCTGAGGATTATGATTCAAAGCCAGCCCCAGCAGGAAAGTCTGAGACTCTCCTTTCCAATTAGCCACCAAAAAAGCCAGAAGCAAATCTGTGGCTCAAGTGGCAGGACAAAAGCAAAAGTGGTAGGGTCTTGGACAAGAGAGCTCAGGAATAGCGCTGAGTTCAAACCCCAGGACTGGAAGAGACAGAGACAGGAGACAGAGACAGGGAGAAAGAGAAATAGAAATAGAGAGACCCAATGTCTTTGATGAACACAGATGCAAACCTCCCTAATAAAATACTTGACAACTAATTACAACAACTAATCAAAAAAATCACACTATGATCAAGTTAGATTTATCCTAGGGATGAAAGATTGGCTCAATATATGTAAATCAATAGGTGTAATATAGCACATTATCAGAACCATAGACAAGAATCATGTGATTATTTCAAAAATTGCAGAGAAAGCCTTTGACATAATACAACATTCTCTTTTGATAAAAGCTCTGGAGAAGTTAGGAATAGAAGGAACATTTCTCAACATAATAAAGGCTGTTTATGACAAATCTACAGCCATCATCATACTAAGGGTGAAAAACCAAAGCTTTTAGTTTTCCTTTGAAATCAGAAACAAGACAAGGATGCTTACTTTCCTCCATTCTATTGCAATTTAGTACTGGAATTCCTAGCCAGAGCAGTAAAGTAAGATAAACATCCGTGCAAAGACATATTAACTGAAGTATGGTATATGTATGGAAAGAATTCAAATGGTGTAATTTCTTAGAACATAGAGTCTAACAAAATGAATACCAAGAAGCTAACACTTGAGGTGAGTAGGAGAGAGGCCAAGGGCGGGGGAGGGGGGGGGGGGGAGACAAGACAAATGAAGAAAGGAAGAGGAAGAAAATGAAATATTTAATGTATACCATGTGAAACTAGGAAATTTTAAGTGAGTTTAGGATGGATGGGGAGAGAACAATGAAAGGGGCAATACAATGCATTGTACTCATAAACTGACATGTTGAATTATAATTCCTTTATATGACTAAAGATAATAAAATATAATTTTGAAAAATGAAAGAGAAGGGAAAGAGGAAGAGAGAGAAGGAAGAAGTAGAAAAAGAGGAGGGGAAGGGTGAGGAGGGAGGGAAGGAAGAAAGAAAGGAGAGGAGAGAAGGCAAAAGAGGAGAGGAGAGAATAATTGGTTCCTCCAATACAAAAGGGAATTGCATATCCCAATGGATTAGCAGGACATCTGTTAGGGAATGGATAAACAAAAATAACTTCCATTTAATCATTAAAAAGAACACAATTAAGCCTTGTTAATATTGAACATGAGAACTGACAATCATACTTCTATATAACACACATATGTCCGGAGTGTGTGCACAAGAATTGTCTGTTAAGAGATGTGAGATCCAAGTACGGTCAGAGACCTTTTGTTCCAAGGAGCCTTCAAAACTGACCGTGCCGGAGTTCTGGGAAGATGGCGGAGGAGAAGCTGGAATCTGAACAAGCTCTTGCATAGAAAACAGTTTCAGAGTTCCAGTGAACAGTCCCAAGCCAGAGAATCACACCAAGTGTGCCATCACAGGACAGAGAGTTAGTCAAGAGAGGGGAAACCAAGCAGACACATCTGAGCAGCTGCCGCTGCGGCGGCAGGGTCGCGGCAGCGACCACCGCCGCGGAGGCATACCTGAGACGCAGTCCGAGACGAAGGAGCCAGACGCAGCGGACGAGCGGATTCTACTCAACACCAGCAAGAACCGACAAGGAGCGGACAACTTCATCCTGCACTTTGCAGACCAGAGACGACCCGGGATCCAAGACTCCGCATGAGTAGAAGCCCCACTTCCTCACTCCTTCTCTGGGAGAAGAGGAGGGAAGGCCACCCCTCCCCCCCCAGCACCGGTGATCTCCATCTTGGATACCGACAAAGCTCGGAGGAGCGGCTAGCTCCAGCTCAGGCCTTGGAATAAAACGAGTCATTTAGCAGGTCACAAGAACTTAACGGCGAAGTGACCTCACAGACTCAGTTCCATCCAGGGAAAAGTCACCCAGCTCAGGCGCCAGCCATTGGAGTGGCTCTCCTCACCGGGTAACCAGAGCCAGAGGCTGCCCCACCCTCTAGCAGCCACCACAATCAATTGAAAAACAGAAACCCTGAGAATGGCTCCAGGCTGGGTGCTGTGAGTTTTTTTTTTCACAAAATAGCCCCAGGGAAAAGCTACTGTTCGTTGAAAGGCCTCAACTCTACCCAGAACCTAGCCTCATCACTGCATCCCCCTCTTTTGTGATTCTCAAAGCAGATCACCCTCCCAGTAAACTAACCTGGGAGGGGGATCTCAAAATCTTGGGTAAAGCAGAGCATTTTTCTGCCTGTTCCAACAAACTGACTTAAGAAACCAATCAAGCCACAGGACCTCAAGCTGACCAGAGACTCCAACCAGACTCTGATTACAGACAAAAGGGAGATACAGGACTCTTCCCACCCCTCCCAAAAAAAAAAAAAAAAAAAAAATCAAAGAACTTTTTTTTCTTCTTCTTCTTTTCTTTTTTTTCTTTTTATTGTTTTGTTTTTTTTTCATTTTTTTGTTACCTTATATATATATAAAATTTTTTTTTTGCTTTTCTAAAACTTTTATTAATCTTTAATTTTTGCCTCTTCTGAAAAAATAATTGTTTTCCATTAACTTTTTTTTTTCTCCTCTTATAATTTTTATTTTAGGAATACGTGAATGTGTGTTTTCTTTTCTTTTCTTGTCTTCTTTCTCTTTTTCTTTCATTCTTAATTATCTTTTTGTTTTTTTTTCTAGCTCTACTGAACTTCTGATCTTTTCTTCTCACTTTCCTATCCTTTCCATCTTTTCCTCTTTGTTCATCTTTATGTGACTTAACTCTTGTCCTGCACATCCTCAGATAAACCCGTAGTTAACCAGTAGACCCTATCCCCCATTGTGTACACACTTAATCCACAAACTTATTACTCAATTCAAAACCTCTGAGACTTAAATTCATTAATAGCAGTACTACCTCTTTATACCTATATAATATTTTAAGCATTTTTTTAAAGTTTTTCTCATCTCCTCTATGTCCCTCCCTTTCTCTCAACATATTCATATTCCTCTATAAATAGATGGTCTTTTAATCTCTAAAATAACATTAATTTTTACGTTTCTATCTTATTTTCTGGTCTCTTTTCATTCCCCTTTCCCTTTCTTCTTTTTCTCTCTCTCTCTACTTACATCCTACCCAACCTATTTCCTGCATTGTGATTAGGACATAGTTAACTCTCCCTGTGCCTCCCCACACCAATCTATTCCTATTTTTTACCCACATCTCTCCCTAACCCTAATAATTTCTGGTTTTCCAAATTCTTCTCTGCGGTTCGAAGTCCTTTAACATAAAGTTGTTTGATGTCGAATAGATGTATCTGTTGAACTAGATTGTATCTGTAGACTATTGACTGTACAAATGCAAACTTTGGTTAATGGTTGCCTTAAGATAGTGTTCTAGCACAAAACTGGTGCTATCTTCATCTCAAATGGGCAGAGTAAGCCGGAAAAACACAAGAAAAATGGCAAATTCGGGTATCTCAATTCCCAATCCTGATAATCAGGGGTTAGAACAGATAATGAATAATCCAGAGGAGAGTTCCCAAACAGCTCTACAAACACTGCTGGCAAACATGATAAATGAAAAGTTTGACAACGTACAAAGGACTCTGTATGAGCGTGATAGGGAGAGAGAGGAGGCATCCCAGAAGTTTATACAGGAATATCATAAGCGTGAGGAAGCTACTCAAAAACTGATACAGGATTTGCGTGAACAACTTGAGAATACTCAAAGAGAAAGAGAGGAATGGCGTGAGCAGGCTGAGAACACTCAAAGAGATCTGCAGGAATCCCACGAACGGGAGGAAGCTAATCAAAGAGTAATACAGGAATTGAGAGACCAGGTAGAGAACACACAAAAATCACTAACGGCATTCATGGAATCCATTAACAAAGAGCTGAAGGAAGTCAGGGAGACCACAAAGGGAATGCTGAATGGAACCCAACAGAAGGAATGGGAGCCCAAAGAAACCATAACCAATCAACTAAGTGATTTGAGGACAAACACTGAACACCAAATTAAGGAAGTAAAGAAATTCATACAAGACCTAAAACAGAGCTTCAACAAAGAACTTGAAGCCATCAAAGCTGACCAACTAGAAGGAAAAGAGATAAAAAACAAAGTAGAGAGTCTTGACAGCAGGTTAGACCATGCAGAAGATCGAATCTCAGGGATTGAAGACAGCCTAGATATTATAGAGAAAGAACATACAACCATCCAAGACAAGTCCAAGAAATATGATAGATCTATCCAACACCTGGAAGACACCATCAGAAGGCCTAATCTAAGGATAATGGGTGTAGAGGAGCACCTAGAAACAGAAGTTAATGGTCTAGGAAATCTGTTTAACAGGATCCTAGCAGAGAACTTCCCAAACATGCAAAAAGATAGGCCTGTCCAGATACAAGAAGCCTTTAGAACCCCAAATAGACCAGACCAGAATAGGACATCCCACCGTCACATTATAATCCACACAGGATCAACTCAGAACAAGGAAAAGATCCTTAAAGCTGTCAGAGAGAAAAGGGTAATCACTTATAAAGGGAAACCAATTAGAATCACCTCAGATTTCTCAGCAGAGACAATCAAAGCAAGAAGAGCCTGGAATGATGTATGCCATGCCCTAAAAACAAACAACTATCAACCAAGAATACTGTACCCAGCTAAACTCTCCTTCATAACTGAAGGCCAAATAAAAACCTTCCATAGCAAAGAAAAATTGAAACAATACATCTCCACCAAACCAGCCCTACAAAAGATTCTTAAAGATGTCCTACACATAGAAAACCAACAAGACCGCAATAAAGGCCAAGAAACTGCACCCAAACTGAGAATCCAAGAACCATAGGAAGAACCCAGTTTTCGCAGCCCCCAAGAAGGTAGACAACATGGCAGGAACTCCCAAATACCTCTCAGTCCTATCTCTTAATGTTAACGGACTGAACTCTCCAATTAAGCGACATAGACTGTCTAGTTGGATTAAAAAACAAGACCCTTCTATCTGCTGCCTGCAGGAGTCACATCTTGCCCGTAAAAACAAACACATTTTCAATGTTAAAGGCTGGAACAAAATCTACCAAGCAAACGGCCCCCATAAACAGGCCGGAGTTGCAATCCTAATATCAGATAAAATAGACTTCAAATTAAAATTCGTGAAAAGAGATAAAGAAGGTCGCTACATACTAATTAAAGGATCTCTCCTTCAGGAGGATATTACAA
The DNA here is from genome assembly GCF_019054845.1 of Dipodomys spectabilis. Lineage (NCBI taxonomy): Eukaryota > Metazoa > Chordata > Mammalia > Rodentia > Heteromyidae > Dipodomys > Dipodomys spectabilis. The sequence continues at coordinate 3,625,335 of NW_024870864.1, read as the reverse complement.
TTCTAAATATCTATTCGCCAAACAATGGAGCACCCAAATTTATCAAAGAAACACTACTTTCCCTCAAATCCCATATAGATCCAAAGACATTAATTGTTGGGGATTTTAACACACCACTCTCCCCACTAGATAGATCAACTCGGCAAAAACTCAACAGAGAAACCGCAGATCTAAACAGCTGCATAGATCAACTAGACTTAACAGACATTTACCGAACATTTCACCCAGCAGCATCAGAATACACGTTTTTCTCAGCAGCACATGGAACGTTTTCTAAAATAGACCACATTTTAGGCCACAAAGCAAACTTGTCTAAATTCAGAAACATTGAAGTTATACCTTGCATTCTCTCTGACCACAAGGGAATAAAGTTAGAACTCAACACCAAAAGCCACCAAAGAAAGTCCGGTATCACATGGAGGCTGAACAACACACTGCTGAATCATGAGTGGGTCATGGAAGAGATTAGAAAGGAAATTCAAATGTTCATGCTATTCAACAAAAATGAACACACAAAATACCAGCTCCTCTGGGACACAGCAAAGGCAGTACTCAGAGGCAAGTTTATAGCTCTGAGCTCCTACGTCAACAAATTGGAGAGATCTGAAACTAACAATTTAATGACACATCTAAACCTCCTTGAAAAAGAGCAGCAACATAAACCCCAATCCAGTAGACGGAAAGAAATAATCAAAATTAAATCAGAATTAAATGAATTAGAATCCAAAAAAACTATAGAAAGAATCAACAAAACAAAGAGTTGGTTCTTCGAAAAACTTAACAAAATTGACAGACCCTTAGCAAATCTTATCAGAAAAAGAAGAGAACACACCCAAATTAATAAACTCAGAGATGAGAATGGAAACATCACCACGGAAACAACCAAGATTCAGAACATTATAAGGGAATACTTCTCAAAACTTTATGCTAATAAGTTCGAGAACTTGACAGAAATGGACCTCTTCCTAGCAAATATTGACATGCCAAAACTAAACCAAGATGAGGCAAACTATCTTAACAGGCCCATATCAAGCATTGAAACAGAAACAGCAATAAGAGACCTCCCAGCTAAGAAAAGTCCAGGACCAGATGGTTTCACAGCGGAATTTTACAAGGCCTTCAAAGCAGAGCTCACACCAATTCTCCTCCAACTCTTCAATGAAATTGAAAGAGAAAGCTCACTACCGAACACATTCTATGAAGCCATCATAACCCTCATCCCAAAACCAGGCAGGGACTCATCAAAGAAAGAGAACTATAGACCCATTTCTTTGATGAACATTGATGCAAAACTTCTCAACAAAATTTTGGCCAACCGACTTCAACAATTCATCCAAAAAATCATACACCACGATCAAACAGGATTCATTTCAGGGATGCAAAGCTGGTTCAATATACGCAAATCAATTAATATTATTCATCACATCAACAGGAGCAAGAATAAGAACCACATGGTTATCTCAATAGACGCAGAAAAAGCATTCGACAAGATCCAACACCCCTTTATGATGAAGGTTTTGGAAAAATTAGGAATCCATGGAACATTCCTCAATACAATAAAGTCTGTATATGACAAACCTACAGCCAGCATTATACTCAATGGTGAAAAACTAAAGCCATTTCCTCTTAACTCAGGAACAAGACAAGGATGCCCACTCTCTCCACTCCTCTTCAATCTAGTATTAGAATGCCTAGCTACAGCAATAAGACAAGATGCAGACATAAAGGGGATCCAAATAGGGAAAGAAGAAATAAAACTCTCCCTCTTTGCAGATGACATGATCTTGTATTTAAAGAATCCCATAGACTCCACTCCCAAATTACTCAAGCTGATTCAAAACTTTGGCAAAGTAGCAGGTTATAAAATTAACCCCCAAAAATCAATGGCTTTTCTGTATGCCAACAATGAGAAAAGTGTGGCTGAAATTAGGAAAGCAACTCCATTTGTAATAGCCCCACAAAAAATAAAATACCTCGGAATTAACTTAACTAAAGAAGTGAAGGACCTCTATGATGAAAACTTTAAAATCTTGAAAAAGGAAATCAACACAGAACTTAAAAAATGGCAAAACCTCCCATGCTCCTGGATTGGAAAGATTAACATCGTGAAAATGGCAATACTTCCCAAGGCTATCTACAAATTCAACGCAATACCTATCAAAATTCCACCCTCATTCTTCAAGGAAATAGAAGAGGCAATCCAAAAATTCATATGGAACAATAAAAGACCCCAAATAGCAAAAACGCTCCTCAACGGAAAGAACACTGCTGGAGGAATATCAATACCAAATTTCAAACTCTACTATAAAGCCATAGTAATCAAAACAGCTTGGTATTGGCATAAGAACAGACCTCAGGACCAATGGAATAGAATTGAAAACCCAGAAATGAACCTACAGACCTATAGCCATCTAATCTTCGATAAGGGAGCTAAAACAATAGAATGGAAGACAGACAGCCTCTTCAGTAAATGGTGCTGGCAAAACTGGTTAACTACATGTAGAAAACTAAAGCTAGATCCTTATATATCACCCTGCACCAGAATCAACTCCAAATGGATCAAAGACCTTGAAGTCAAAGCAGACACTCTGAAAACATTACAGGATGGAATAGGAGAAACCCTGGGTCTCCTTGGCTCAGGCCGAAATTTTCTGAATAGAGACCCGGAAACACAACAAATCAAAGAAAGGCTGGACAAATGGGATTGTATAAGGTTGCAGAGCTTCTGCAGGGCAAATGACATAGCTAGCAAGATCAATAGAAAGCCCACGGACTGGGAGAAGATCTTTACTAGCCATACAACGGACAAGGGTCTCATATCTAAAATATACTTGGAACTCAAAAAATTAAACCACCCAACAACAAATCCTCAAAGAAACAACTGCCCAATAAGTAAGTGGGCGAAAGACTTAAAGAGAAGCTTCTCTGAAGAAGAAAGAAGGATGGCCAATAGACACATGAAGAAATGTTCAACATCCCTAGCCATAAAAGAAATGCAAATCAAAACAACATTGAGATATCACCTCACTCCAGTTAGAACAGCAAAAATCAAGAACTCTAACAACAACAGATGCTGGAGGGGATGTGGACAGAAAGGAACCTTACTTCATTGTTGGTGGGAATGTAAACTTGTTCAACCACTTTGGAAAGCAGTATGGAGGTTCCTCAAAAGACTCCACATAGAGCTCCCCTATGACCCAACAATCCCACTTTGGGGCATTTACCCAAATGATCACAAACAAGACCACACTAAAGCTACCAGCACAAGTATGTTTATTGCAGCATTATTTACCATAGCTAAGACATGGAACCAACCCAGATGCCCCTCAGTAGATGAATGGATCAAGAAGATGTGGTATATATACACAATGGAATTCTATGCCTCCATCAGAAAGAATGACATTTCCCCATTTGTTAGGAAATGGAAAGGCTTGGAAAAAATTATATTAAGTGAAGTAAGCCAGGCCCAAAGAAACATAGGTCCCATGGTTTCCCTTATTTGCAATATCTAGTATAGGTATGAGTCAAGCGGAAAAAGTCAGATAATGTGATGTTAGGAAAACGAAACCTCAAATATATATTTTAATGTTTTTGTTTCTTTCATGCATGTGTTTCTAACGCATTTATAAGATTATTTCTTTGTTGCTTTGTATGTCCCTCCCCCACAGTGTAACCCCCGCTTTCACTATATTTGATGTCAGTATAACATGTGGAGGAGATGGGGACAAACAAGTCATTTAAGGATTCAGGTGGACCTATTGCAACAATGAGAAGTACAAAATGTCATGTCAAAACCAGCTTTACAATGTCGGTGGGGGGTGGGGGGTGGGGGGGTATGATTGGGTGGGAGGGAGGGGGGAGGCTGGGAAGGGAGGTGAAGGGTAAACAAAGGAGGAGGCTGCAATGCTTGGTAAGAAATGTATGCATTATCCTGCCCATGTAATTGTAACCCCTCTGTACAGTATGTTCTCAAATAAAATTAAATTAAATTAAAAAAAAAAAACAAAAAACAAAGAAAAAACTGACCGTGCCTCCTCAAAGGCAACACAGCAGGGTGCTGGCTGCTTGTGAGTGCTATACCTTCACATTGTGGGAATCCAATCTGTGACAAAATCTGTTTCAAGGTCAATTTGTTTCTCTTAAGCCCGTGAAGTTGAAGCCATTGCTCAGATGAAATGAGACTCTGCTTGGCCAAGTCTGTCTTGGTATTTCTCAGTTCCTTCTGCCTCTGCAGCTGCTGCTTTGAGATGACAGGAGACAAGCCTGATTTCTTCATCTCCAAATCAGAATCTAAGTCACAGAGCCCTCCTGTAACAAGAATAATGAAACTTGGATTTCTTAAAACTTGGAATCTAACGTCAACATCAAGATAAGTTTACTATAAATCATAGTATATCCATAAAGTGGAATCCTACTTATCAGTTAAAATTATAAGCTAGACACATTGGCTCAAGCCCACAATCCTAGCTCCTTTGGAGATGGAGATAGAGGGAAATGTGGTTCAAGGTTCACAAAATGGAGGTGGGTAAAATGAAGTTCTTGAGACTCCATCTCACCCAATATCTGGATGCAGTGGCATGTAACTGTTATCCCAACTGGAGAAACACAATGACTGAGCACAGTAACACATGACTATCATCCCCAGTGACACAGGAAGCACAAGGAAGAAGACTGCCACCCAAGTCAGCCTGGACATAAAATGTGATCCCACTGCGAAAATAACCAATGCAAAAAGGGACCAGAGACATGGCTTAAGCAGTACCTAACAAGCAGTAGGCCCTGAATTAAATCTTCAGAACAAAAAGAAAAAAAATATAGTATATTTGTTGACAAATTAATGTCTACACATAATACTAAGATGTATCCATAAAATTCAGTATTCATATGTATATATATTTATATATACAAAAAATAAATACCAATAAGTATGTAGGAGTTTTCTCTGTGTTAGTTTTGCCTTTCCTATATTGTTTAAATTTCTGCATTATTTGAACAATTCTAAGGTAGGATTGACTTCTATAACTAGAAAAATTTCCCATTTTGGAAAATAATCACTCTCCCCAGAAGTTGTACTATGCATATGTATTCCAGATATAACCATACCTGGCACTTTTAATCCAATGATGGATAATGCAAACACGATGCTGAGAGGAAGTATTTATACTTGGTGCCCAGGCAGAACGGCTGAGAGGTGATGGCAGGTAGAAACCAGACCATAGCTCAACTCCACTGGAACATGTATATCTACCTCATTTTCTAAGTTTTCACTCTAAAATTGGACTTAATCATTCTGGCTCATGGAGCCAGCTGTGCTAGGATCAACTGATGTCATGTGTGACACACTAAACTTTTTCTCAACCAGTCTAAATATAGCTACTATACACAAGAGGTAGGGAGTAGCCAAACTTTAATGCAATCTTAACCTACTCACCAAAATGGACAGAAAGTATAGAAAACTCTGGGCTGTAAACCTTCTCAAAGATAAAAATACTCTCTTTTGCCATCCCTAAAACTGTATTTTGTGAAAGTCTCAATGTTATATATGACATGGAAATTCAGTCAAAGATAAAAATCAGCTGGATCCAAGCCAGGAAGTTTTTGTGAAAAAAAATATTATTATAAGCAAACACTTGTATAGCATTACCATATATATGGTAGATATTTCATCCTTGTAAAAGTTCATGAGATAGGTATATTCTTGCTCCCATTTTACAGATGTGAAATCTAAGACTAACTTGCTTGCAATCTCATGGCTGGTAGGAAGGGTAACTAATATTCTTTTTTTTATTTATTTACATTGTAAAGGTGATGTACAGATACAATTACATAAGTCAAGTACAATTATTTTATAACAAGTACATTTATTTTATAACAGTGTCACCTCTTCCCTTGTTTGTAGTTAACATTCTTATTCAGGCAGTTCAGCTGCAAAATCTGTGTTCTGTGACTTATAATAGCAACAACTGAAACAGCTTCCATTTTATCTCAAAGACTTCTCATGTCCTTATCAGAGCACTGGTAGTTCACGAGTAATCCTAGCTACTCAGGAATCTGAGATATAAGGATCCTGATTGGAAACCAGCTTCAGAGAAAGCTTCAGCTTTCTCTCTGGGATCTGTCCACAAAGACTACAGCTAAAGGCAGAAAATTCCATGAGACTCTTGTCTCTAATTAACCACCAAAATGCCAGAAGTGGAGCTTTGTAGTGGGCAGAAAAAGATAATGGACAGTGCCCATACCTGTTCTACTTCAAGAAGTGATTGGACCTCTCTTTGGTAACATACTTGCATACCCTAAGCTATGACTAGTGCAGGAACAGACATGAGGAAAATGGACATGTGAAATTATCTAACTGTCATTCTCATTTGCTAATTCCATTTTGTCTTACTATAAGCACTTTCTTATCCCCAAATTCCCAGTCATATGAATCTGTGGAGTTTAGAATAAATCACAGGACATGAAGGTAAAGGATAATAATGCGTCAGCTTTCTCTCTGGGATCTGTCCACAAAGACTGCAGCTAAAGTTCTTTTTAAATTAGGTCAGTTGTTCCTATAGAAACAAGTAAGGGAAGTTCAGAAGAAAGATTTCTGATTATTTCATCATTTCCAGTTAATCTTTCTCTTCCTTGAAACACACCCATCTCATATATTGTTCTTGCTGGAGAGTGCCACTTGTTAGATTTTAAAAGGAACACATCTATAAAAACTGCTCTAATAAGGTAGAGTCTACACCCTTGAAGAGGAGTTCAGAAGAGTCAAACATGTTTCATTTTTAAATCAAAGGGACAAGATCTTTAAATCCTTTTTTATTTGTTAATTTTAATTTAATTAAAAAGGACACATTCTTGAGACTACACAAAGCATCCAAATTCTCCAGTTTAGCTAAAGTACATGTCCTAGTCTCTTTTGTGCTCATATGTGCCTCTTGGGGGGGGGGGGGGGGGAGAATGTCCTTCAACTTTTTTGTTTAAGGTTAGCACTCTACCATTTGAGCCACATCTCTACTTCCAGCTTTTTAATGCTTAACTGGAGATAAAAGTCTCAAACTTTCCTGCCCAGAGTAGCTTCATACCACAATCCTTAGATCTCAGCCTCCCGAGTAGCTAGGTTGAGCCAGCAGCTCCCAGCTCATATGACTTTTTAAATTTTTTTAGACAAATGATCAATTCTATTGGATCTGAGAACCTGTATGACTCATAATGAGTCAGACCTTAAAGCTAGGAGTTTACAGCCTGAGCATACCTGTAATTTCAGAAATGAAAGGAACTAAAAAATGGAACTTGACCAGAAAAAAAGAGAGAGAGAAAGAGCATCTCCCAACAGAAAGGATCTTCTACTGAAATGGGATAAAGAACTCTTTGCCAGAGCAAGGAAGTTAACAGGCTTCCTTGAGCAGACAAAGTATACCCCTCAACACACACACACACACACACACCCATACACAGCTTGCTTGCTTTCCCACCTCAAGCTCATCCCAGACAGTTGTCCTGTATGGAATCTTAGCCTGCTCCACTGAGCTTCTACAGCTGACCTCAGCAACCTCCACAGCTTCTCCTAGGAAAGCCTTAATTGCTTTAATATTTCATCACTGTGGCCTTAGACACTTCAGATTTGTCCTCTCTAGACTAAAAGGAGAGTCCATGACTCTCAGTACAGTGTAGGAAGGTTGAGATTAACTAATTGATCATTCAGAACTACTAAGAGAATCCTAATTTTTTGTCTCAAATAAGGCAAACATTCTCAATTCTAAGAAAGTTAAGATCAGGAAATAGCTATTTTCCAAAACACAGATATTATTTTCTGGATAAAATCATGCTACTTATTAAAGGTTTTCTTCATCTAAGGTTTCTAAAAAATAGAAGAAGAACCCAGAAGTCAGAAACAACACATATCCTAGTTGAGCAATGATACAAGTTTAAAATGCTATTCCAAGAGATCTAGAGTTTGGACAAAAAGGAAAGGTTTTCCTTAGTAGAGTAGGAAATGAAAAGGGGGAAAAGTGAAAATGAAAGCCGTGGGCAGACAAAGGTTTTGAGAAAAATAGAAAGGTAAATAAGCACAAATCCAAAGGCCCAGACCAAAGGAAGTAGGAGTTCCCAGACAAGTACAGACTGGTGCTGCTGATTTCCTGCCCATAGTGGGCAGTCAAGAGATGTCCCATAGCCTTTCTGGGGTGAGAGTCTTATGGAAGTCCCCATACCCTAGGAGAGAAGATCCTATGTGGTCAGAGCCCATTAATTCGGCTAAACTATGTAGTAAGCTTTATGTTCAGTATTCCGAACTTCCTGTATGCCTGTTAGTTTCTGAAAAAGAGATCATGGCTAGATAGATATATCTTGTGATTTATGTGAGTTTTGAAATACGATTGTTCTAGAAAGAAAGGAAGCTGGGATAGTGCTCTCTGCTGTATCCTGTTACAATTCTTAATAACCACCCCCCTAATCTTTCTGTTCTTGAAAGGCAAGGCCAGCCTATGATCATCAGCTCCAAAAATGCTGGCAGAGCTAAATAGGTTTAAATGGACTGTCCCACTGTTCCGAAAATAGAGCCATTAAAAGAAAACCTAGGAATAATTGAAGTGCTTTAGGGGATAGATCATTGCTGAGGAAAAAAAAAAAGATAAAAGATAAAAAGAAATGGACAGCCCCCAAGAAGATGAAAGGAAAATCTCCACCCAGAAAAAAACCAAACCTAATTATTAAGTTTTATGACCATTATTAAAAAGAGTGAAAGAGTCAAATGCTGATGCTCGAAGCCTGTAATCTTTAACTACTCAGAAAGCTGAGATATAGAATCAAGCCTCACAGCCAGCCTGAACAGGCTAATCCATGAAACTGTTATCTTAAAATAACCAGCAAAAAGCCCGAACTGGAGGTGTTGCTCACATGGCAGAGCACCAGCTAGGAGTGGAGACAGTCAAGGGGGAGAGAAAAACTCTGAGCTCAAACCCCAGTAACAAAGAAAGGAAGAGAGAAAAAGAGAGGGGAGAGGGAGAGACAGTAAAGAAGGAAGAGAGAAAGAAAAGAAAAAGAAAGGGAGGGAGGGAGAGAGATGGGGGGGGGGGGGGGAGAAGGAAGGAAAAGGAAAAAAAAGTGACACGTGATTGTGAAAACCTTGTATGAATGGAGCTGGAGGCTTTTCAGGACTAAAAGTGGTGAGACCCCTCGGGGAAGCAGATCATTTTGGGGTTGCAGCTCCTCCTATCTTACTGTTGGACATGTCACCTGGCGGGAAAGCAGATCATTTTGGGGTTGTATCCTCCTATCTTATGTTGGACATGTCACCTGGCTCTCCAAGTGGATGCCAAGAACTTATTTCAGCGCTGTGGGGCTGAGGCTCAGGCTTGGAGGAGGAGCGGGTCCCCCAGCCCAGGTGCTGCGGGTGGGCCTGGGAGGCAGGGGCGGTGCTCTGGAGGAGGAAGTCCGGGTACCCGTCTCCGGGCCTGAGCCTACCACCATCCAGGTGAGTTTGCCCCTGGTGGCCGCGTTTTCCCAGAATGGGGTGTGCATAGGCCAAGTGGGAGCTCAGTCCAGCTCGGAAACTGCAGCCTTGCAAGTCGGGAAGCCGGGCGCCGCCTCAGGGTTCCCTGACTGGAAAGGACGGCGTCCCCACACTTACTAGGTAACGTGTGAAGGAAGCAAACGGCTCCGGTTCAGCAGCACCCCCCTCCCCGCCCCCCACCTCCGAGGCCCGTCTGGCCCGTGGAGGCGGGCGAGGTAAGCGTCGCGCTGGTGGGCCAACCAGCCACCCGCACCGTCCGGGCGTGGGCGCTCCACGGCGGCCGGTAAGGTTCCAACGCTGCGTCTCGGTGGACGAACGCGTCGCCGCAGTTGCTCGGACACGGCCAATCGGGGCGCGCGACTCGCTAGTCAGGCCCCGCCTTCCCGGAGCTCACCGGGCGATGGGGGTCTGCTGAGGGGACTCTCGCGCTGCAGCTAAAAGTGTGGAAAACGACAGTCAAGGACCACCGAGGACACGCACACCCCCAGCAAGGGGCCATGCCAGAGGGACGGGGAAGGTGGCTGGTCTCCAGCACCTGTGATCACTGGGAACGTTAACGGGGAGAATACTAATGAATTAGGCTAACAAGCAAATATACTTGTGAGCCCTGGTAAACAACCACATCAGCAGATGATGGAAAAAAGGGAGAGGCAAGCAGACTGCAGGAAACTTGCATCTTTCAGTGTGCAGAATGCTCATCCCTGCATCATTTAATTTTTCGCTTCAACTCTTTGAAATAGCTTTTAAATTGTACAGTTAAGTTGAAAAGTTGGAATGGTTTTATAGCTGCCGTTTTGTAGATTTACAGTTTTACAGCTTTGGAAGCAGAATGTATGAGGAGGAAGAGGAGGAAGAGGAGGGGGAGGAGGAGGAGGAGGAGGAGCAGAGGGAGGGGAAGAGGGGGAGGGGGAGAAGGAGGAGGAGGAGGAGGAGAAGGAGGAGGAAGAAGAAGGAGGAAAAATTCAGCTATTACATATGAAAAACCCTTTCAGCATTATTTTCTTCATCTAGTTTTAGTTTTAACCCTATTTTAATTTTGTCTTATCACATAAGCAAAGGACTCAAAATATATACTTACAGTATTTCAAGCACTAACACAAAACTGTGTAGTTATGAAAACCATCTTATAATCCTTCATGAAAGAATCCTCAGAGGTAAGCATTACTTTCAGTGTTTGAAATATTAAACTGTGTTTTAGATTTTTAAACTGAAGAAGTATCAAATCAAGCCTGTAATCTTAACTACTCAAGAGGCTGACATCTGAGGATTGTAGTTGGAAGACAGCCTGGGCAGGAAAGTCCATGAAACTCTTACCTCCAATTAACCACCAAAAAGACAGAAGTAGAGCAAGTAGCTCAAGTGGTTGAACATGAGCCTTGAATACAAAAGCTCACAGTGTCCAAACCCTGAATTCAAGCCCTAGGACCACCACCAACAACAACAACAAAAGTGTTCAGATCATTTATAGGTTTCTGAGTCAAAAATCTAGTAAAACGTAGTTAGTGTTAGAACTGAGTAATTTTGTCTCCAACAAAGAAGTCTGCTTTGTCCTCAGAGGTTTATTTTCCTTTCTCCCTTCCTTCTTTTAAATGTCTTTGTAATTTAGAGTCTTGAATGGTATGATTCCAAATCAGAAATTATTTTATACTTTTGGCCTTGCCTCAGCACCACCAAAGAAACAAACAATAAACAAAATACTAAAGATTCTGCTCAGCAGAATGTGTGCTCAGCAGTCTGCCAAGCCCACATTTGCCAATGCCACAATAATCCTGCTGTCCACACCCTGCCTGGGTCACCAGGGTGACATAGACTACGAGGCATCACACAAGGAAGCACACTCTCACATGATCAGACCAGGCATTCCCACCCTACCTCCCCATGCCTTCTCCCTTCCCTGGGACACTTGCCTCAGACATGGAAGTCATTTCAGGTCACTTCAGGTGTTTCTGCTTGTCATGTTTATATGCGTACAAGCACACGTTCTTGTGAAAATGTTAAATATTATATAAATTGTAGAAAGACAAGTAAGTAAAAGGTTAAGGTCATTTTGAAGTATTGTTTAGACAGCATCAGTTCAGCTAGCCAAGGGGTGGATTGCATCATTTTTATTTGTTGAGTGATCTGGAATCTGTTACACCTTTAGCACAGTTGTGCCATTGTACTGAACTATTAATAAATTTGTTTTGAATTCAGATTTTTGCAGACAAATCAGTAGCCTACTGCCAACCTCAGCAATTGACCTTTCTCAATATTCCCATCTTTAAATAATGCAGAATCTAAACTGCCAAGTTTACCCTTCAAAGCCAGATCATACTTTCAGCCCTTTTCCCCATTACCTCAAATCTAAGTCCCCCAAGAAGGACTAATATGTTCTCTAAATCTGCATATAGATCACCCTTTACTCAGGCTACCCTCTTCCTTAATCTACACTGTTGCAGATCTTCCCATGGGCATTCTCTTCCCAGTGATTATTCTTCACCTGTTGGGCCTCAGAGTATGACTGGCCAGTTCCATACTCTTGGTAACCACCTACTAACATGTGACATTCTTTCATTGTTATTTGACCTTTGTGCTATTTGCTTTTCAGGTTGAATAATTTTTCTTTTTCTCTATACAAGCCTCTCTCTGACATCGAGTGGGCTTTTGACGATGATTGGAACCTTTTTGGCTGGGGAGGGAAAATGATCAATGAAATGAAGGGGGGAAAGCAATTTTCCTCAACTCACTATTTTAAAAAATGCTAACTCAGGGGAATTGTATATGAGTAAACCCATTGCCATAAAAATTTTATATTCATCAAATTTTATTATTATTCATCAAAAATGCATTTAATCTATTTAACTTACCAGACAATATACTTAGGCAACATCACACACTGGAAAGTGTTGGTGGTCCCCAGGTGGTAAGGCTCATGGAAAGCTTTGGCTCTCACTGCAGTTATTTAGTATTTCAAGACTCTGGTACAGTAACCTGAACTATACTATAATCCACTAGCTGGGGAAAATATTCAAATTCAAAGAAAAGTTCCTACTGAATGTATAGGACTTGTTAATGACTTCTACATCATTCTAAAGTTGAAAAATCAAAAGTTGAATTATGGAAAGTCAGGGACTACCTGTACCAAGTAATGCTTTTGGGTTTAGGGTTTATTATTTGGGGAGAGAATGCAGGCTCCTGACTCTCAATCTAGCAGCTTTATGAAAAGGCATTTATGGGACAAGCCTAGAGGAGACATTTATCACATATACTCAATTGGCCACATTCAGTACTGTGACTGGCTGGGATGTGAGGCATGAGAAGAAGAAAGCAATGTGCAAATAGTCAGCCAGTCTCTGCCACCCACTCCCTGGCCTGGCCTTCCTCACAGGATTAACCTAGTTCTGCAGACTGAATGACTACACCACAGACTGCTCCCAGCCCTAGCAAGTCAGCAGTGCACAGCCATGCTCCAGCCAATTGGACTGAATGACGTCAGATACATTTGTTTTCAAATCTGTTGACTCTAGTTAGACTTTTATCATGCAATTTATTTAAATGTTTTAGTGAGAGGCCTGTTAGAAGAAAAAAAACTCATATCTTTAAAACTTAGTATGAATGAGTTAGGAACCTGATAAGGTAACTCATTCTCTTAGTGCATTTTTCTCTTGCTATCACAGAATACCCGAGACTAAGAATTAATAAAGAAAAGCTTATTTAGCTCAGGGTTCTCGAGGTAAGGACATACATTCACGATCAGGTGACCACATCTGGCAAAAACCTTAAGTTGCAGCCTAGTGGATGAGGAATGGCTCTCAGTCCCATGTGCTCATCAGCTGTGTTTAGATCAATGTGTAATCTACTGCGTTCTTTCTTAATTTTGAGTAATTTCTTAATTTTTAAAATCAAACATCACCAAAAGCAGATTGTGCTCCCCAAAGCCTAAAGATAATCTGCTTAATTAAAGTGATAAAGTGAACATTTTAGATTTGTTGAAAGGTACCTTAGTGGAAATTGGGTAGCAGAATGGGAAGAATGGATCAAGAGTCTACAGTATAGTACTGAAGTCTGTATCCTGATCATTCCGGATATTCCTCAGGGACAGGAACCATAAAACCACAGATACCAAGGTTCTACTGAACTCACTTTATAATAACCTGCTCTCATGCTAACTACACCAGATTCATGAGAGCAAGAACTAACCAGAGGTTTTAAGCCATTCCTGAGAGCTCCACTCAAGCACTTCCCAGTAGGCCCTACTTCCCAACACTGCCATATTGGGACCAAGCTTTGGCAAGAGTGTTTGTGAGGACCAATTATAGTCAAAGCCTAGTAGTCACTAAGTAGCAGTGCTGTCACATTAAAAGTTGGAGCCACACTAAAAGATGGAGCCAGTAGATAAAGAAGCACACTAATCTAGAAGTGTTCCCATCTCAAATTTCTTGCACATATCTATTGTGAGAGTGGGGGTAGGGGTGTGCACATGTCTGTCCTGGAAATTGAACTCAGGGCCTGGGCATCATCCCTGAGCTTATTTGTAGTCTATCACTTGAACCACAGCTCCACTTCCATTTTTCTTTGTTATTGTTTTCTTTGTTATTGTTGTTTTGTTTGGGAGGGTGTTTTGTGATTCATTGGTGATAAAAGTCCACAGACTTTCCTGGCTGAGACCGGCTTCAAACCTCAATCCTCAGCTCTCAGCCGACTTCTTACACATCTTTTTAAACTCTACTTCCACTTTATAGAGAGTGAAACTGGAATTCTTTCTTGTCTTAGAGTAGTTTTTAAATGAGAAGAAACTCTGGCCAGAATTATTCAAAGAAAAAATATTAACCTTGATAAACAATAAGACTTAGAAAAAATAAGTAAAATATCTAAATGAGAATTCAGATATCAAAGTGAGCACACATAAAGGAAGCTTCAAATGAAGAAAACAGGAAAACATTGTAACTCTTCAATAGGAAAATCATACAAGACCCAATTTGTAAGGAGTAATGTAAATGTAATGTGCGAATAGTCTGGATTTTTCCACAGGGGAAAAGAAAATCAATCTCTAGCAGACAGAATAAAAACCTCCTCCTATAGAATCAATCTGTTAAGGCAGAAAGGTGACTACTGATGATATATAATTTTCAGTGAACAAAGCCAAGCTAGGTGAAGTATATGAGATATGCAGATTATTTTAATGGATCCTATATTTTCAGTTAACTGGTTAACAATTGGTGAATAATTTGATTTATGAAGCTACAATAGATTTTCTTTCATTGATTTATTTATTTTTACTAAGCAAAAAGTGCAAAGAAAATGTTTGGGTTGGGAGCATGGCTTAAGTGGTAGATCACTTGCCTAGGAAGAATGAGACCCAGGGTTTAAACCCTAGTGTCACCAAAAAAAGAAGGAGAAGGAGGAGGAGGAGAAGGAGGAGGAGGGGGAGGGGAGGAGGAGGAGGAGGAGGAGGAGGAGGAGGAGGAGGAGGAGGAGGAGGAGGAGGAGGAGGAGGAGGAGGAGGGAGAAAGGAGGGGAAAGAGGGAAGGAGAGTGGAAAAAAAGGAAGGAGGGAAAGATGGGAGGAAAGAAGGAAGACAGGAGGAAAGAAGGAAGACAGAAGAAAAGAAGGAAGGAAGGAAAGAAGGAGGAAAAGATGGGAGGAAGGGAGGGAGAGAAGGACAGTGGAAGGAAGAAAGGAAGGAAGGAAGAAGGAAGGAAGGAAGGAAGGAAAGAAGGAAGGGAGGGAAAGAAACAAGTTGGATCTGGACCTTGATGGTTCATACAATAATCCTAGCTACTCAGAAACTGAGATAAAAGGATTGCAGTTTGAAGCTGTTTGGGACAGAAAAGTCCATGAGATTGTTGTTACC